>NC_141693.1:47029837-49549652 GCF_964263255.1 Lissotriton vulgaris | reverse complement strand
ATATCGCCGGAGGGCTCGTGTCGCGATCCCGTATGCACCTGAGATCCCGCTCAAGCTGTGCGGAGCACTTCCGCATGGGGGCTCGTGGCACGGTCTGGACAGCTGGGAGCAGCAGGGGCTGACGTCCATGGGGTACTTGTATGAGAGCGGGATGCTACTGCCTTTTGATCAACTAAAAGACCGATTTGAGCTGGCGGGGGGGGACTTCCTCCTTCACGCGGCACTGACAACGGCGGTCCGCAAGCACTGGAGATTGGGCATGACGGAACCACCGCTGTCCCTCGGTTGCCAGTACGTGGTAATGATGACGGGGATGGTTAAGGCAGTCACGTGCCTATATAGGCGTATGGTCTCTGAGACTGTCGCCCCACTGCTGTCTCTGAAGGAGAAATGGGAGGCTGACCTGGCGACGGAGATCCCTGAAGAGGCGTGGTCTGGCATTGTGGGGCGGACCCGAAACGGAACGCGCAACGCTAGGTTCCAGCTGGTGCACTTCTATGTCCTACATAGGGCCTACCTGACCCCGGACAAACTACATAAATATTTCCCAGCCCACCCGGCGGCCTGCCCGCGTTGCTCGGCGGACGTGGCTGATTTCCAACACATGTTCTGGTCCTGCCCCGAGTTGGGTCCCTTTTGGCGGGAGGTAGCGGATATTCTGAGGGAGGTTACGGAGAGGGATTTGCAACTTACCATGGCGCACTGCATCCTACACTGGTTCCCACACACATCGAAGAACAAGATCACTAGTAAGTTTCTGGACCTAGGCCTAATTCTAGCGAAGCGGCCCATAACGTCCCAATGGAAGGCGAGCAGGGGCCCCGCAGTGGAGAAGTGGAAGGCCGAGCTTCTCAAATGGGCCAGGTGTGAGGGGGAGCTCCGTATGCAGGCCGCGCTTAGAGCGGGTAATGATGCGGCTCTGGAGAGGGCCAGAGCATGGGAGAGATTGGTCTTGGACCTCACATGCTTGGGCATGGATGAAGAAGATTCCCCGGCGCATAGCCCTGCCCCGGCAGCGCAACCACCTGGAGAGATGATGGACTAGTTTCCCTCCCTTGTTCCCCTACTTCCTCTGTGATGACTGTATGATGTTTGTTGGCTGCTCCTGATGGTCTGCTTCGGGTCTGGTTTGGTCGGGACGCATGTGAACTCGCACTGGTGGTACACTGGCATGTTTGGGAGGGGTGGGGGACAGGATTAGGGGTGGGGGTGGTAGCTCTGGGCGAAGTGAGAGGGGGGGCAGGAGGGGTTGGGTGGAATGGGTGGGACGGGGGGGTTGTTGTTCGGAAAAGAGGTGGAGAGACTACTGATACTACTGGACATTGTGCGCGGGAGGGGTCTGTTAGGCCTGAAAAGCGGCACTACCATTTCACGGCCGGCTGGTTGTCATTGAACCAGGAGGTATCCTCCAGCACAGGACACTATCCTCTACTGCGCCGCTCGACCCCCGGGTTGTGAGCTCAATGGCTGTGTGACACATGGGATGGAGGGTTATATACATACGAGACAACAGTGGCAATGATGCAAATGTTGTATTACATCACCTGTTATGCTGCAATAAAAAGATATTTACAAAAAAAAAAAATGGAGCTAGCTTGGAATTTTCATGTGAGATCTCTTTTCGGGATTTACAACACCTATGCTACAGCAGCAGGCTTAAATTGCCATTTTCTTCACTTGATACTCGCCACGGGGCTTCGTGTGGCGTAACACAAACAGAAGCAACGAAATCGCATTGTTTCATATGTTTTCTGTCACAACGGAGTCACCACGGTAAAGTGAGTCTTTGTATTAGGTGGCACTTGCCTTAAACAATGAAGTCATTGTCAGAAGCAGTACCTGAATTGTAGCTCCGCAGGGACGACACAGCGAAGGAGATGAGATGCTAGGTCCCAATTCCCCAGCACCCCAGGTCCCAGTCTAAGCTGGGCACTGAGATATCAGGGAAAGGGGAATGGGACGACAAACAAGAGAGACTGCTCACACACAGACGTCTTGGGAATTTCGTCATGGAAGTTCCTGTAAAGCAAGGCAACAATTAAGAAACTATCCTAATAAAACTGTTCTACCTTAATCTCCCCTTATCCTACCTGAATGTGTGTGAGGTTTAGCCACTCTCCAGGGTAACACACGAACTAATAGCTGAGTAAAATGAGAACTGATAGAGATATCCTCTTCTCACTCGTGCTCCTTGTAAATAGCCCAACTATAGAATGTTTATTCATTAAAGGTGGTAAGCACAAATATATATATATATATGTATATCTACTTGTAGGTTAGAGTACATTCAATTGTTGGTTCTGATGAAGAAGGCTGCTACCAGTTGCATTGGTTTGAAAGTTCACTTAGATGCGTTGAAAACCAAGGTACATGTATGTAAAGTCTTTAATAGAGAAGTCCAGTACCCAATTATCAGAAACTATAAATCTCTGTTAATGAGATTCTGACTCTCCACGAAGGCTTCAGTCACAAGTAGAATTATAAGAGAAAGATTAGCTCTTACCCCGCATCTCTCGCTGCCTGGAAATATGAGAGAGAAAATGGGTACCGCTATGAAGTGGGTCGAAGAGTTCCTCACAAGTCGCACAGAAACTGAGGGACTACGAACTGCCTTGAACCCTTGCTGCTCTGGAAGACTGGAATCAAAATGAATACTTCCCCACAGGAGATACAGATTGTGAGCGAAGTAAGAATTCACTTCCGAGTAGAAAACTCGAAGTTTTAAGAGTT
Organism: Lissotriton vulgaris; assembly: GCF_964263255.1. Lineage (NCBI taxonomy): Eukaryota > Metazoa > Chordata > Amphibia > Caudata > Salamandridae > Lissotriton > Lissotriton vulgaris. The sequence goes on along the minus strand of NC_141693.1, from coordinate 49,546,922 downwards.
CAGGATACAGGAATTTGACGCGGACTGAAGAAAGGCTGCTTCTCAGTCAGCGCGACGGTTGAAGTGAGAAGCCTTCAAATTGCTCGCGCACCACCTAACCGCTGACAGCTGGAGGACAGTAGAAAGACTAGAACGCTAACCTCCCAACAACAGCGGCAATAGGGAAGTTAGGTAGAGCGTTCAAATCAGATGGAGAACTTTTGGTAAAAGGCTCTTGGTGTGTGAGCTGAGGGCAACCTGGCTCAATCCTGACAGTACCCCCCACCAAAGCCCCCTCTCTAGGTTTTTGTGGAAATGTGTTGTGAAATTCTCTAACTAATCTGGGTGCATGAACATTAGAACTTGGTTCCCAGGACCTCTCTTCTGGACCAAAACCCTTCCAATCAACCAGATTGAAAAGATTTCCTCCTTTAAACTTGGAATCCAAAATTCTTTTAATTTCGAATTCCTCTTCTGACTGAACCTGAACTGGTATTGACGGAGAACCCAGTCTCAAATCTGGGGGACTGGGTTTCACTAGGGAAATACGAAAGGTTGGATGGATTCTAATTTTCTTGGGAAGATCTACCTTAACAGCCACTGGATTTACCATCTTTAAAACTGAAAAGGGGCCCACAAATCTCGGCTGAATTTTTCGATTACCTCTCAATCTCATATGACGAGTTGAAATCCAAACTTGATCCCCAGGCTTAAATACTGAACTTTCTCTCCATTTCTTATCTGCCTGACCCTTATACTGATTCCTGGTCTTAACTAGATTTTCAGTGGCTAACTGATAAGTCTTCTGTAGATTTTTTAGAAGATCTCCAGCTGCAGGGGCCTCAACCTCTACTTTCCCAAAGACCATATTTGGATGCCTGCCATTATTTAAATAGAAGGGAGTAAAGCCTGTAGCTGAATGAATGGAATTCTTATACGGAAAATCTGCAGTACTGAGCAAAGAGGGCCATTCTACCTCTTGATCCATTAAATTCAAATGCAGATATTGCTCCAAGTCCTGATTAACTCTCTGTTTGACCATCAGTTTCTGGATGAAAACTTGAGGACAAACGAGAATCTACACCTAAACCTGCCAGAAAGGATTTCCAAAAACGAGACACAAATTGTGGGCCTCAGTCTGAAATCACCACCTGTGGAATTCCATGTAATTTGACCACATGCTGGATAAACAAAGTGGCCAATTGGGAAGCCGTGGGAAGATTCTTTAAAGGAATGAAGTGACTCATTTTAGTATATTGATCCACTACCACCCAGATCACTGAATAACCCTGACTGGAAGGCATCTCAACAATGAAATCCATGGTCACGGTGTGCTAAGGAGATGGGGCTAGAGGCAAAGGCTGGAGAAGTCCCTGTGGGGACTGACAAGCAATCTTCCCTTTAAGACACTGCTCGCATGTGGCTACATACTGTCTTACTTGAGCATCCATGCCAGGCCAATTAAAGGTTCTCTTAACCAGCTCTAAAGTCTTTTTTACTCCTTTATGACCAGCCAAAGGATTATCGTGGCATAACCGCAGGACTTCTTTTCTCAAGTCGTCAATTGGCACGAACAATTTTCCCTGCAGATAAGGCAATCCGTCTCGGATCAGTCGATTTGGTTCTTTAGATACCCACTGCTCCTCACTCACTTCTTCTTTCAGGAACTCATTTCAAATTTGATCCTCCAAAATCTGAAAAGAAGTGGTTCCCACAATTCTCTCTACAGGAATGATATGACCTGGTACCGAAGCTTCTTGTCCTTCCCTCAAACCCATCCGAGAAAGAGCATCGGCCTTTCCATTGGCAGATCCCAGTTTGTAGGTGAGAACAAAATCATAATCAGCAAAAAAGAGAGACCACCTCAGTTGTCTTGGAGTAAGTGTGCGGTCTGACTTCAGGAATTGCAGGTTTCGATGATCAGTGTATACAGTGATTTTTTGCTTGGCACCAAACAAGTAGTGTCTCCACTCCTGAAATGCCTCTTTGACTGCCAAAAGCTCTTTATCAGCGATTGAATAGTTAATTTCAGCTGCAGATAGTTTTCTTGAATGAAAAGCCACAGGGTGGAGTTGGCCAGTGTCCTTATGCCTCTGAGATAAAATTCCACCAATGGCAAGATTGGAAGCATCAGTTTCTACAAAAAATGGCTCACCCAAATCTGGATGTTGAAGGATAGGGGCTGAAATAAACATTTTCTTCAAATTTTGAAAGGCTTCTTCAGCTTCCACTCCCCAGACGAATTTCTCATTCTTCTTTAATAACTGTGTGATTGGACTCACCTTCTCAGAAAAATTCTGAATTAAGCGTCTATAAAAATTGGCTAAACCCAAAAAGCTTTGTTTTTCCTTAACTGATCTGGGAGCGGGCCAATCTTCAATAGCCTTAACCTTGGAATTGTCCATGGACACTCCCTCGGGAGAGAGAACGTATCCCAGAAACTCCACTCGGGTGGAATGAAAGACACATTTTTCAAGTTTTACAAAAAGATGGTTTTCATGTAGACGCTCCAAAATTTTTCTAACATGACAGACATGTTCTTCACGGTTCTGAGAAAAAATCAAAATGTCATCTATATAGACAACTGCAAATCGATCCAAATAGTCACGTAAGACGTCATTTACAAAATGTTGAAATGCCGCTGAGGCATTGCACAACCCAAAAGGCATGACCTGATACTCAAATAGGCCAAACCTAGTGCGAAATGCCCTCATACCCTTTGGCCATTCGTACCAGATGATATGCGCCTCTGAGGTCCAATTTGGTATAGATCTGGGCGTCTTTAACTTGATCCATTAGTTCAGAGATCAGAGGTAAAGGATACCGATTCTTCTTAGTGACCAAATTCAGTGCTCGATAATCGATGCACGTTCTCAAACTTCCATCCTTCTTTGGAATAAAAAAAAAGGGGGGAAGAAACTGGGGACTGAGAGGGACGAATAAATCCATTAGCCAAATGTTGATACAAGGTACTCTTTCAAATGTTCATTCTCAGATTCAGAGAGGGCATAGATTTGGCTACAAGGCAGATTCGCCCCAGGTTCCAGCTCAATTTGACAATCATAGTCTCGATGTGGAGGAAGCTTCTGAGCTTCAGTTTCACTAAACACTTGTTCCAAATCCGCGTACTCATCTGGAATACTGGGAACCTCAATGGTGCAGACCATTTGAGATGAATCAGCTATACAGATTGACGAAGTGATCTTTCTTGCTTCCTGCACGTGATGAAAACAATTCTACAAACAATAGTTGGAATCCAATTCCATAGATCTCTTGGCCCAATCAATCCGTGGATTATGCTCCGTCAGCCAGGGTAATCTTAAAATCAATTGAAACTGCGGTGCATCAATCAAACTGAAATTTATATAACTATGATGTTTGCCAGGCCCCACCAAATGAACTTCTTCCGTGTCAAAGAGAATAGGACCTGAAGACAACGTAGTTCCGTCCACTGCTCGAACTGGTTCTGGTTTTTCCTTTCTGACAAATTGCATCCCCTCTAGAATGCTAGCCAAAGCCTTGACATCCAAACCTTCTGCCATAACGTCCAAGCGGAGCAATGAGTAGGCACTTCAATCTGTCAGAAGCAGTACCTGAATTGTAGCTCCGCAGGGACGACACAGCGAAAGGAGATGAGATGCTAGGTCCCAATTCCCCAGCACCCCAGGTCCCAGTCTAAGCTGGTCATTGAGATATCAGGGAAAGGGGAATGGGACGACAAACAAGAGAGACTGCTCACACACAGACGTCTTGGGAATTTCGTCGTGGAAGTTCCTGTAAAGCAAGGCAACAATTAAGAAACTATCCTAATAAAACTGTTCTACCTTAATCTACCCCAAGACCTTATCCTACCTGAATGTGTGTGAGGTTTAGCCACTCTCCAGGGTAACACACGAACTAATAGCTGAGTAAAATGAGAATTGAAAGAGATATCCTCTTCTCACTCATGCTCCTTGTAAATAGCCCAACTGTAGAATGTTTATTCATTAAAGGTGGTAAGCACAAATATATATATATATATGTTTATATCTACTTGTAGGTTAGAGTTCTACATTCAATTGTTGGTTCTGATGAAGAAGGCTGCTACCAGTTGCATTGGTTTGAAAGTTCACTTAGATGCGTTGAAAACCAAGGTACATGTATGTAAAGTCTTTAATAGAGAAGTCCAGTACCCAAATATCAGAAACTATAAATCTCTGTGAATGAGATTCTGACTCTCCACGAAGGCTTCAGTCACAAGTAGAATTATAAGAGAAAGATTAGCTCTTACCCCGCATCTCTCGCTGCCTGGGAATATGAGAGAGAAAATGGGTACCGCTATGAAGTGGGTCGAAGAGTTCCTCACAAGTCGCACAGAAACTGAGGGACTATGAACTGCCTTGAACCCTTGCTGCTCTGGAAGACTGGAATCAAACCGAATACTTCCCCACAGGAGATACAGATTGTGAGCGAAGTAAGAATTCACTTCCGAGTAGAAAACTCGAAGTTTTAAGAGTTCAGGATACAGGAATTTGACGCGGACTGAAGAAAGGCTGCTTCTCAGTCAGCGCGACGGTTGAAGTGCGAAGCCTTCAAATTGCTCGCGCACCACCTAACCGCTGACAGCGGGAGGACAGTAGAAAGACTAGAACGCTAACCTCCCAACAACAGCGGCAATAGGGAAGTTAGGTAGAGCGTTCAAATCAGATGGAGAACTTTCGGTAAAAGGCTCTGGCAACCCTCTGTGTCCAACCCCACAGAGAATGCCCCACTGAATAACCTTTTCTAATTCTGAAAATGGGAACCTGGTGTGTGAGCTGAGGGCAACCTGGCTCAATCCTGACAGTCATTTGTGCCTTTCAGCCACTTTTAGCTTCCAGCCTAAAGCGCTCTGCATGTTGGGACATGTAGTTCACGTGTAATGGAAATAGTGGCGCTACCACCCCCAGAATGCTGTTGCCTGCCTGCCTAAGAGTGAATTGGTGATTCCCTTATAGGTAGAAGCACAAGGGTAGAAGCATTTTTTAAAAATTAAAATCTCTTTAAACAGCACAGGGCGCCGTGCTCCAGGTTGTCTATAGTTGGGCACACAGAGTTTGTTTCTCCCTTGCTTCGTTCCTACGGTAAAGCGCTCTGATACTTACGGGTCTAGCCAGCGCTATACAAGGGTGAATGCCAATGTCGAGGAGCCCCCTCGCTGTGCTTGCTTCCCTGCCCCCTCGCTGCGCTTGCTTCCCTGCCCCCTCGCTGTGCTTGCTTCCCTGCCCCCTCGCTGTGCTTGCTTCCCTGCCCTCTCGCTCTGTGTGTGTGGGGGGGGGCTGTCTGTGTGTGTGTGTGTGTGTGTGTGTGGGGGGGCTGTCTGTGTGTGTGTGGGGCTGTCTGTGTGCGTGTGTGGGGCTGTGTGTGTGTGTGTGTGGGGCTGTCTGTGTGTGTGTGTGTGGGGCTGTCTGTGTGTGTGTGTGTGGGGCTGTCTGCGTGTGTATGTGTGGGGCTGTCTGCGTGTGTGTGGGGGGCTGTCTGCGTGTGTGTGTGGGGCTGTCTGTGTGTGTGTGTGGGGGCTGTCTGTGTGTGTGTGTGGGGGCGGTCTGTGTGTGTGGGGGGCTGTCTTTGTGTGTGTGGGGGGCTGTCTGTGTGTGTGTGTGTAGGGCTGTGTGTGTGGGGCTGTGTGTGTGTGTGTGTGTGTGTGGGGCTGTCTGTGTGTGTGTGTGTGGGGCTGTGTGTGTGTGGGGCTGTGTGTGTGTGGGGCTGTCTGTGTGTGGGGCTGTCTGTGTGTGTGGGGCTGTCTGTGTGTGTGTGGGTGGGCTGTCTGTGTGTGTGGGGCTGTCTGTGTGTGTGTAGGGCTGTGTGTGTGTGTGTAGGGCTGTGTGTGTGTGTGTAGGGCTGTCTGTGTGTGTGTGGGGCTGGCTGTGTGTGTGTGGGGGGCTGTGTGTGGGGGGCTGTCTGTGTGTGTGGGGGCTGTCTGTGTGTGTGTGTGTGTGTGGGGCTGTCTGTGTGTGTGTGGGGGGGCTGTCTGTGTGTGTGTGGGGGGGCTGTCTGTGTGTGTGTGTGTGTGTGGGTGGGGGGGCTGTCTGTGTGTGTGTCTGTGGCTCTGTGTGTGTCTGTGGCTCTGTGTGTGTCTGTGGCTCTGTGTGTGTGTCTGTGGCTCTGTGTGTGTGTCTGTGGCTCTGTGTGTGTGTCCGTGGCTCTGTGTGTGTGGGTGGCTTTGTGTGTGTGGCTCTGTGTAGGTGTAAATGCAATAGGTCATGCAATTGCGAGTGATTAAGCTATTGACATTGTAAATGGCAATGCCATTTATTTAACGATTAAGCTATTGGCAATGTAAATGACAATGCCATTTATTTATAATTAAAAAAAAAAAGTCATGAGCAATGCCAATAGCTCTACCTTTAATAATGCCGAGACCTTTGCATTGTAAATGCTTGTTTTAAAGTGCCATGTGCCTTTAGGGCATGTATGTGTGCCACATATGCACAAATGCACATTTCAGGGGTGCAACAGGGTGTCCTTTTGACACCCTGGCACCCTTGAAATTGCGCCTGCTATTTGCGTTTCACTAATAGCAAATTGCAAATGCAGAATATCTTCCCATTTATTCCTATGGGCCTCCAAGCCCATTGGAATGAATGGGTAGGTATTCCTTATTAGCAAATCTCAATTTGTGATTCGTTATTAAGGAATATTAAGCATTCGCTAATGTTTTAGCGATTCCTACCTACATTCAGTCAGTCATAATTTTGCAAGTCCTTAATTCGCAAATTTGATTTTACCTACATCTGGCCCTTAACCCCTTGCGTGCTGATGACAGAACGGTTCCCTCATCAGCTACGGGTGAGCTGTGCTGATGACGGAACCTTTCCGTCATGACTCCGCCCGCGCAAGGCGGAGTCAGCACAGGCGGAAAATACGCCCCGCACGCAAGGGGTTAATTGGACAATTTGTGTATTTGGCACGTTTCAAGTTGTTATAACACAAATTAGCATAAAAGCTTGGAGTGAGATATACAATTAGTGACCTTAGACTTAACGAGAAGTAAAATAAATATGTGAAAAATAAGACCTCTCTAGTTACCAGACGTCATTTGATATATTTCTCCTCAATACTTACCATAGGCTTGCCTACAATAAAGCGAATAACATAGTATGTAAAGTCTAAATGTCATATCCTAGAGACTGAATAATAGACATAAAGCAGCAGGAGGACACACGAGGAAAGAAGAAATGCTGTCATGATATTGAGACGAGCAGTCTTTATATGAGTTAGGCAGAAAGAAAAAAATATGCAGCGAGAGTCTTGTTGAAAAAGACCGCCTCATTCTAAAGCGAATAACTGTGAGAGACATCAATAGAGCAATGCAGGCTCTGAGGAAATCAGCTGTGTGTGAAGTAAGCAGTTTCTCACAGTGCACTGACTGCTCTGAAAGGACGGTTGTTCGTTATGCCGTTTCAAAGCGCAATGAGAAACAGAAATGGGACACTGTGTGTCGGAATGAGGCTAAAATTCACTTCATTTCTTAGCCCTCGAATTTCAATATTCGTTGGTTTAGTTCCCTGCCGTCAATAAATCAATGCAGACTTTGAAAGAACAAAGCGCGCGCTGAGAGCGTTTGAACTGACAGTAAACGTGTTACTCAGGGATGTTTTAAATGAAGATTCCTCCTTCAGCCATGCGGGCACCGTTACGGCCGTTGACAGTACAGTAAAGGGCACAGGAGGGTTGATGCACTGGTAATTAAAGTCCAAAGGTACCTCACTTTTCAGCCCTCAGGTTCCACCACTATTAACTTATTTCCAGGTTATAGTAACTCCATGCAGGTTTTGAAAGGTAAAGCGCATAAGGAAAGTGTTTCTCTTCAGCACGCAGACGAAATTGAATTGGTGCGTTCCATTTTGTAAGTGGACAGTATAGTGAAGGAATGAAGAGGGATAATGCGCTTTGAATCAGGTTAGAAATGTCCTCACCTCCATGTATATGTCACACACCATGTAAATATAATTTTCAAAAAAATTTTACTGAAATCAAAAAGAAATTTCCTCACCTTGTAGCCCGCAAAAATCTAACTGCAGTTGGTTTATTTCCTGATACCAAAAAAGTAGTGCCAGCTTTGAAAACCGTAAGCAGTACTCTTCAGCGCACGGGTAAACTTAAAATGGCGGCTGCTGGTAAATCCGCTGAGAGCGCATTAGAGAATAAAAAGATAATGCACGTCAGAGTGCAGTCGGAAATCGGTTCACCTTGTAGTGCTAGTGTTATCATTCACGTTGCTTCATTTTCCTGCATGCACCTCACGCCACAGCTAGCAGAAGAAAATCCCTTGGACTGCCCCCTCCCATCAGGCGAGTCACGGGAGAGCCACCATCTTCTTCGCGCATGTTGGACCCGGCCCTTTTGGCAGGTTCACCTTGAGACTTTTTGCTTTTTCCTAGCCTGTTTCTGGAACCTGGTGGTGGTGATTTTAGGCCTTTGCGCACTTTTTCACTGTGGTACAGTGCAAAGTGCGTGAGCTCTCTGTGTATGTGTGGCGAGTGACCTGCCCTCCCATAGGAATGAATGGGGAATATGTATGCCCATGGTAGTTCCCGATGTGTGGGGAGTGCAGGGTCGAGTTTGGTATGTGCAAACCCGTGAGATTGAATGCTGTGCAATGGTATATGCGGCATGATTGTATCTAGTGTAGAAGTGCCACTTCTAGAAGTTGACATATTTGTGTAATTTGTGTCTGGCGTGTGATTGGCTGAGGCTGGCTGGTGAGCCTGGCTCCAAGAGTCTGGGAGGGTCTGCCCCAGTGGTGAATGGAGTGTTTAGCATGCTGATGTGAAGGGAGGAGTGAGCCTGGGCCTGCTTGTGGATTGACCGTCTGGTTTGAGGGTCCTGAATGAGGCTGGGTTTCCCCCACACAATGCCGGCTCAAACCCCTAGGGTGCGTCTGATGTCCCTAGCCTGGCCAGTGAAAGGAATTCCCTATAACCAGTTCTAGCTGGTTCTCACACTGCCTGCACCCTTTAGACAAAGGATTTTGGGTATAAAAAGGGTGCCGTGACACTCTAAAAATGTTCTTGTTTCTGACTTGAATCCTACCAGGGGCGTGCTGCTGCTTGGGCTCAGGGGAAGGCTTGCCTCCCTGAGCCCTGCCCAGCCCCTTGACACCTGATGGACGTTCCTTCTCTGGGAGCTGCTATGCTCCACCTTATGTCCTGGACTGCTGAGGTCCTAGACTCCTTAAGGACTTTGCTGGACTTGTTCCTGTAGCACTGAGGGAGCGCTTTATTTGCATCTAGCGCTGAGAGAGCGCTTTATTGTCCTTCTAGCGCTGGGAGCGCTGTGTTTCTTCTCTTTAGCGCCTGTGAGCGCTTCACTGGGAAAATAGCGCTTAGGAGCGCTTTATTTCTGATTATAGCGCTGGTAGCGCTCTGCTCATTTTCCTTAGCGCTTGGAAGCGCTTTATTTCCCATGGCCGGTGCCCACCCGGCGTTTTCCCCCGTAAATTCCGGCGGGATTGTCCCTGCCGCCGTCCGGCGCCCGAACCGGAAGTCAGGCAGGCCGGGGGCAGGACGGCAGAGACAACTGGAAGTGGTGGAGAGAGGAGGTCGCGAGCCGACCCCGCCTCCTCGTGGTCCGTGAGCTGTGTGGCGTAGGGGGAAGCCTTGGTTGTTCGTTGCCGGTCTCTCATGCGATGGAGGGAGACCGGAGGTGTGGCGTCCTGTAGCAGGGCTCCCCTGTGCTGAGGGAGCCCCGGAGAAGAAGAGAGAAGAGGCCCGCGGCAGCAATGGAGAGCCCCGGACCGCCCACAGGAAGGAGAGGAGGGGCGCGAGGCACAGTGCCGTGCCTGCCCCGCCGCAGCTCCGAGGAGGACCTGCCGCCCCAGCCTCCAGAAGCCGGTGAGTGACGGGGCGGGAGGGAGCTAGCAGAGAGGCAGAGTCCTCGAGGGCTCCGAGGCATCTTTTCATTCTTGAGTCCCTCAGAGGGGGGGGGGGGGCTCCAACTAGGCCGCAGTGGCTTTCAGAGCCTGTCTAGGCTCTTCCGACGAAGGGGGCATCTTTCTTCATTAGTAGAGCGGCCCCAAAGGCAGCGGGCTGCTCCTTCCTTGCCCCACCTTTCGCTCGCGTCCCGAGGGGCGCAGGGGTCATATTGTTGACGAGCCCCGAGAGGCTCGTGGCGGCATATTTATTTGGCGAGCCCAAGAGGCTCCTGGGCACCACTGGAGTTTCGAGCCCCCCAAGCGAGGCTCCTACATTGCAGGGGCGATTTGTTTAGAGCCCACGAGGCTCTTGGGGACATTCAGTGATTGCGAGTCCCCGGGGGGGGGGAGGGGGGACTCCAATGTTGTTGCCACTTTTGCTCGAGCCCAGAGAGGCTCAGGGGGACATTGTTACTGTGCAGAGCCTAGAAGGCTCCCAGTTGGCGCAGTTTTGGTCCCTGAGGGCTAGTGAGGGCCCTGTCGCAGTTTTGATTCACAGCTGCCCAGCAATTAGTGGGCAGCTGCACCTTTTAGGTCTTGTGATGTTCCCAGGTGACCAGCAAGTAGTGGGCACCTGCAACGTTTAGGTTTTGCGCCAGTGGCGCACCCCTGACTGGCGCTGCATTGGCAGCGCGCCCTGACATTCTGGACACAGGGCTCTTTAGTCCCTTTATTAGATGGGGGCTGGTATGTGATTTTATTTAGGCGCAATGTGATTATCTATGTGATGGTAATTGCCTAATGTGAGTTTTGCGCAATGTGATATGGTGCTAGGAAATGTAATGCATTTAATATGATTACGCACCTTGATCTTACACCTCTGAATGTTTTTAGGCATCATGTGTTCTTGCGCTATTGAGTTAGGTTCTGGCACCTCTGAATGATTTTATGCATCATGTGTCTTCCTGGATTTTACACCTCTGAATGTGTTGGTTTATGCATCATGTGTTTTTCCTTCCCTGCACCTCTGAATGTGTTTTTGATGCATCATGTGCCTTGTTATTACACCGCTGAATGTATGTTTGATGCATCATGTGTTTTTCCTTCCCTACACCTCTGAATGTTGTAATGCATCATGTGTAATGTGTTCTTGCTTATACCCCTAATTGTATTGTGATACTTAGATGGTTGTTCTTTCTAGCACAGGTGGTCCTAGTGAGGTCCTGGTTCCATGCGTGACATTCTCCTAAGGTGTTTAGGGTTGCGTAGGTGGTACTTACCTGTTCCCAGTAGTTACTGGATGTGATCTATAACTGTTATTTTGTGCTATACTTATTCTAAGTTCTAGAAGTGCTATTTCTAAAAGTGTTGATTCTGACAGTGGCCCATGTGGCCCTGTCCTGTAAATAATCCCTTGTGAATATTGCCCGTGCCAGTTGGCACAATGTACATGTGTGATTTCTATCTGATGTGCTTTGACAATACAGAAGTTATTTTTATACAACCTTGTGTGGAGTTCTTTTTGTGGTGTGCCTAGGATGTTATTGCCGGTGTTTGCTGGCGCAAATGCTTTACACATTGCCTCCGGGATAAGCCTGTCTGCTCGTGCCAAGCTACCAAGGGGGTGAGCAGGAGTTATCTTGGCGTGTGACTCCCTTGCCCTGACTAGAATGGTGGTTTCTGCCTAGCTTTGGCGTCGGCCTTAGCCAACCAGAAATAGCCAATTCTAACAGCGCACTAGCACGCCCCAATGCAGGTGGATTCTTAATGGACCAATCAGCAATACTACATCCAGAGACTGGACCAGTTGTCTGACAAGGCATAAATCCATTGCACACTTGAAGGTGCACATTATGCAGTGGAACACTGGCTGAACACAAAGTAACCATATAGGTAGAAAGAGCAGAGATCAATCGTCGTTCAGTTCCTGAGCAAGGGTGCACCAAAATACTGTATCATTCTAGCACGATACAGCAGCACATGTGGCAGTCCCATTCTCATTTGCTGCAAACACACTCATGCTAGGAGAAGACCCCTTTACTGGATAGGAAAGGTTCTTATCAGAATTTCCTATTCTGCACGCTAAGCCGATTTGGGCCAAGAAAATACATCAAGCACGTTACACTGGCCTCCTTCAAGGGAGAGTAAACAACACATTAAGAAGGGCCAAAAGTAGGGTATATAATCTGTGGAGAGCACTCAGAAAGGCACCAATGGACCCAATTATACTGCAGAGCATGCAAGTGTCGAGGAACATTTTAGAAAATGAAAAAAGAACTAACAAAGGGAGTGGAGTGACACCTTCTGGGCAAAACTGCTGTATGACAATAAAACAAAGAACTCCACATACATTTGGCGGACAGTAAATAGAGCTTGGAGGCATTTGCCAAATGTGGCTTCTTCAAACATCTCTGAGTCAATCTGGCACCAACTATTATTCGATCACTTTAACCCACCACCACAGCCTGGTCAAGCAGGCATGGAGTTAGATGACCTGGACCGCATAAAACATGCGCCAAAGGGACCTACGGGATCTGAGCAAAAGTCAACGTGGTGTAATGTCTCCACAAGCAGCGTCTTGAAGCAAATTACGAAAGGTTGTAGGGAGGGGCTCCAGGCCCAAATGGAATCCCTCCTGCCAACTTTAAGGAGGACCCTACATTTTGGGCAGCACAGCTTACTCCGCGCTTCTCTAAAATCTTGAGGCTCAACTGTATGGCAAGGCTCAATCTTGGCAATGACCTTCAAAGGAGGCAGAAAAGGGGACCCCGGAAACTACTGATTAGTAGTCCTAAACGACAATGGCGCTAAATTCCTTGTGGGGATGGTACTGGAGGAGCTGCCACCAGTGGCGGCTCCTCTATGGGGGCGTTTGGGCGCCGCCCCCCTGCTTTCTCGCTGTGCGAGAAGGCAGAAACAAATGGTAGTTATTACCATAAGAACTACCATTTGTTTCTGCCTTCTCGCACGGCGAGAAAGCTGAAGTTCCTGGTTGGGGGTGGGCGGTGTTTCTCGAGGGCAGGGGGGAGTGGCTTGCCCACTGTTGCTAATACTGACTGTTTGGGCAGCCTGAGGCCGCCCAAACAGACAGTATTAACAACAGTGGGCAAGTCACTCCCCCCTGCCCTCGAGAAACACCGCCCACTCTCCCTGTTCTCTCTGTATGCAGTAGCATACAGAGAGAAAATGACACGGGTGGGGCAGCGGCCTGACCAATCGCAAGGCTGTGGTGGATGGGAGGGAGGCTGCCTGCAGCGTGATGCAGGAATTATTGAAAAACAGGACGGCGGGAGTCTCCGGCCGGGACGGTGTATCACTTTTGTTTCCCCTTGAAACCCTCCCGCCTCCCCCCATCCCCTCCGGGGCGGGATGACCCCATTTCCACCCCCCCCCCCCTCCCAGGGCACAGCTGCAGTGCTGAGAGGCACTTACAACCGGGGCCGGCGTCTTCGCACAGCCTCCTCTGGACCCCAGGATGCCTCTGCTCCGAGCCTCCGACCCCTGCTGCTCCTGCTGCTCTAGGCATGCTTGGCATGGCCGGCTCTGTCCAGCACCATGCACCTCCGCAGTGCCAATGACCGCAGCAGCGGGCGCTGCACGTACACCTTCACCGTGCCCAGCCCGCACAAGCCAGCTGCCCTGACCCGGGCCACGCTGGGCCCGCCGTGCAGGAGCTGCAGCAGGAGTTTGAGGCCCTGAGGAAGGAGAAGGCCGAGGCCAAAGCTCAGGCCGCCAGAGCCGAGGCTTCCTACCAGCACCTGCTGAGGGACAAGGGCGCCCTGGAAGACGAGAAGAGGCGGCTGGAGCGGGAGATGGCGAGCCTGGGACGGAGCCTGGAGAGCAGCAGCCGGGAGGTGGCACAGCTCAGAAACAGCCAGTACCCCCCTAGCCGGGAGACCCCCGTGCGGGATGGCCAGTCAGGGGGCAGACAAGGTGAGTGCTGGGCTGACTAACCCTGATCCCTCAGACAGAAGGGCGAACGCGTTTCATTCACTGACACAGGGTGACACGAGGAAAAGAAATGTCCGCATGAACCCTTTCTTTATATTGCATTGTGTTTTAAAAAGATAAATGCAGATGTGTGGTTATCAATAGATCAGCAGGTGCAGTGGCACCGGAGTAGAGGGCCTTGCGCCCCAATTATATCTCTTCACTTCCAAATAACAAGTATCACAAACAGCTTACGCCTCTCCACTTTCTAAAGTCAGCAGCCGCCGCTGGCTGCCGCTGTGGGCTGAGACAAACACATTGTTCCGCCAAATCAAACTGGCTTCACCAAAAATAACAGGACCTCAGTTAACATCATGACGATTTCCCTGCTAACCGATTTGGCAAAGATCCCTTCTCCTCCCAGTCTACCTGGGCTTCATTGACTACAAGTCCACATTTGATAGGGAGACTGAGGCAAGTGGTGGCGGAAAACGGTCAATCAAAATATACTGGTCTGCCTAGTTGTGTCGCTATTTAGTTTTGGATCTGTCACTTTGCAAGTGATCACTGCACCACTTCTTCTTTATGCACATTTACCTTGAATAACATAATTACATCTAATGAATTAGCAGTGCATCATTCTGAAATAGGATGACCTAGTTTCTATGTTTTATAGCTCTGTTAGTAGGCTAGTAATTCATTAGCCTGTGTCCAGTGCAGACACAGAAATGACATGCAACTAACAATAATAATAATAATAATCCACATTTGTAAAGCGTGAACCATCACCTGTAAGGGTCTCTAGGCACTGGGGGCCATCGGTAAGATTAAGCAAGCTATTGCCCAGAGTCACATGGTGCTGGGCTAATCTGCCGCCGGCCCTGGGGATCGAACCGTGATCCCCAGATTCCGGAGTCAGTCACCCTGGCTGCGGCGCCACACCTCTAACTATACATAACTAAATGAATGAATCTTATCTACAAGGTTTTCCATTTTGGAACATTATTTTTCAGACTGCTATATCACATGGAATATTACCTAACCATGAATGTGTATAAGACAAGAGTATCTGGTACTGTCACTAATGTTTTAACTATGTATCATCCTCAGATTATCATATTACGCCAACTCCACCCTGCTCTTTTCTCACAGCTTTACTAATGATTCTAATTGTCTATTGCATTTGCAAATGATATCATGGTTCAAGCTAAATGTTATGAAAAACAGAACCCAACTGCCTTACCCCAGCACTCTGAGCGGTCACCTGTGCACCATGCATCCACACACCATTCAATCAAGGTTAGTTAACATAATTCTGGGGCAATTTACCAAAGTAACCAATAGGGGCTTGCCATTCTTTCTTCTTGAAAGAAACTTGGTAATCCGAAGCACAGTTATGGAGATATGAGAAAAACACTTTTAGGAAACGAAAATACAAGATCATGCAAACAACTCAAGAATCATGGCTTGAAAGAAGCCAGTACATCATTTTAAAACCTTCACTGTGCGGTTCCAATATCAGTGTATTCCATGTGATTCAAACCAAGACCGAGGCAGCTCCTATTTGGAATACTTTGACAAACAAGCAAACCTCATGAGACAGGAGACTGGCTAAACTATTTCCAAAATGTTCCACCTGACCCAAACTAAACACCTAGGAAAAACCCTTGTTTTACTGACCACGACGGGAAAACATATGTTGGGCGAGCCTGGCAGCCAGAAGAGAATTCATAGCAGTTATACTGATCCCTTTGTCCAAGTACCCTGATATTCCCTGAGCCCCTCCCAGGACTATTAAAAAAGAAATCTGGCAATGACTTGTTTTGTTACTACATCTTTGTCTTTTGGGACGTCTAACTTTAGGCCCGTCTTCCATCTGGAACGTCTTTTGTTTCTTCTCAGCTTACTATAAAGTCTCCCTTTTTCACTGTCTCCTAGAGATACCACTTGTGCCTCTCATTGATCTCATGGATAAGGTCATTGTCCATTGGTTCTGGAGCCTGAGTAGTATAACATGTTGCTTTCTTTTAGGTTTGATAATATACAACATCGGAAACCGGAGGCTAATTCTGCTGGAACACGGCTAAGTATTCAGAAATGTAGCCTTCCGCTAACCTACCTGTTGGACAAGATAAAGCAAGCGAAAAGTGAGTACACTTCGGGCTTCAAGGAATCTATGGGAGGGCAGATCATGGTTTGAAAAGTGAGTGTGACAAGTTGACAGACACTCATGGGAGAGAAGCTTGGGTAGGTTCTACATGGAAATGTAAGTACACTTGTTAGATCAAATGTGGTGGGTAGAGAATGTTTCATGTGGTGCTTTCGTTCTATGGCGCCTTAGAACCTGTAAAGTGTTCTAGTGATAGTTCACTTAGTGCCAGCCTAGTTTTGTGGTAGTTTATCTGAGTAACCAAAAAGTATTATTTTATGGTCATTTCCAAGTACATGACTTCCTCAGGTCCAGCAGCCATTTTACACGCTGCAGCGTAAATTGATGAATGAATTAATGTGTCCAAGAAAGTGTGACTGCTACTGTGAAGAATGAAGTACAGTAACTGCTC
Organism: Lissotriton vulgaris; assembly: GCF_964263255.1. Classification (NCBI taxonomy): domain Eukaryota; kingdom Metazoa; phylum Chordata; class Amphibia; order Caudata; family Salamandridae; genus Lissotriton; species Lissotriton vulgaris. Next base: position 49,530,578 of record NC_141693.1, on the reverse strand, counting down.
TTTTTTATAATTACATATAGGAGGAGGTTAGTCATAATAATATCTGGCATTCAAGGTATGAACGCTTTAGAATCTTTCAGACATGGAGGTGCCAGTGATCTGAGTGATAAAAGTAAAGCCATGGGTAGAAGAGAAGAAACAGGAAATGTTGTGTAGGTGATGCTTTCAAGGAGAATGTGGACTGTGTTAGACTGAAGAGACAAGTGTGTATTTCACTATTTGCTGGTGGAAATGAGAGTGCGGGCTTCTAGAGATCTGGATGTGAGCTCACTAAGCAGCCCAGGAGAAGAGTAGAGAATCTCAAGGAATAAAAAAACAATATAGATCAGCTCCAACATATGCACTTGAATGTGCAGTGAATGTTTAGGAATGCAGACGTGTGAGTGTTTAGAGCTGCAGATTTATGAGAGTAATCTGCTAATTTTTAAGAATAAATTGGACAATAAGGAAGGCAGAATTGTCCATGAGATTTACTTTCTGTTGTAACTAAGTGCTCATTGTCTGAGACATGAAGAACTCCATTCCCTCTATATGACAGCAAGCCTGTTCTGCATGACTTCAGTAGTGACCCCCAAGTGAAACATATTTTCCTTCCTTTTCCTGCCAAACACAAATATTAAAGAGAACGCTTTATCCAGCTTGAATCCTTTGTAGGTTTTTCCTGCACAGTGCTTGTGATGTGCTTGTGAAATCTTTGTTTTTAATATCAACTTAAAAGGGACTTCCATCCCGGCTCCTCTCTTTCCTGGTTTTTCATTGGTTCCTGTGCTTGTCACTCACTTTTACTCCATTTCTATTGGCTGTAGTATATTTTTCTGCATTTAGCAACGCGTGTTCCTCATCTGCTTCTCTTATCAGTTTCCCGTCGCCGAAATACTGTTAACATCCACGTTGGTAGAACATCTTTTTGAATAAAGTTTTGCCTCAATTCATTTTTATGTTGTCGCAGATTTACATAGCACAACGTATCAGCAGGAGAAATTTAGTGATTCGCCTGGAATCACAGGGTGTTGCTCAACCGAGACTCAAACTGGGATCCCTAGTTCTCAAGTCAGCAGATCTGGCTACTGTGCCACATCCTCTCCACTCCCGTGATACTTGTTCTATTTCTAGTCAGCATCTTAATGTCTTGTAGTCCCTGCTTGTGTATATCTCGAAAGTGCACGGGTGCTGAATTTCTCAAATGAAGTGATTCATTGTGGAATTAGTGTCCTAAATCAAAGGTTACGATTATATATTTCAAACTACAATGTTATTACTGAACACATTTTCCTGCATTTTTTTCGGAAACCTATTGGCTTTCCCCTAGGCTGTCTATGTCTTTAGGAAGATTAAACTTCTTTTTGAGCTTCCTTTTTACAGTTGTTCGAGCTTTGTTTTCAAGCCTGACTGGGCAGGAGGAAGCGGTCTTAGTTAAAACATGTGAACTCATCGGCGCCTTCAAAGCTCGGAGGAGGCACTCGCCGTCACTAGTTTTACAGACAGGCGCTATGTTTGAGAAATGTCTTCTGGTGCACTCCCTGCACTTTTCAAGTAGGTGGGTGACACCAGCAGGGCACAAGTCCTAAAAAAAGAAGTGGGGGGGGGGGGGCGCTTGTAGGAAGGTACATCCTGACTATGGTTGCCCCCAACTTTTTGCCCTGTGTTTTAACTGGTTTTGGACATAGTCGACCTGGGATCCTGCCAATCAGGACCCCAGGCCTACTGCTCTCTCTTTAAAATGGATTCCATGTACCCTAGGTACATTTCCAATTGGTACTGGGCCACCTTATCAGACCCCGTAACGCAGGGCATAGGTGTACCCAGGGCCGCCAGGGGCTGCAGCATGTATTATGCCACCCCTGGCTGGCCTCCTAAATTTGACACAACTGGCTGCATGACAGCTGGGGCGAAGTCGTGTAATCACACTTTGCTTTAGATATAGTAGCCCTATATCTAACCATACAATGGACACTCGAGCTCCTATCAGTCACTCCTATGGCAGGCCTTGACAATCCTGAAGTCAGAGTGCATGGGCTCGTGTGAACTAGGTTCTGGCCCGAGCCGAGCCCGGTTGCAGCTTGCGGAATCAAGACCCAATGGCTGTTCCATGATAACGCGTACCACATCGGTAACTTCGGTGTCGCGTTATCAAGACATGTCGAGTAAGGTGTCATACGAATCGGGATGCTGCCCTCTCACCAACTCTGGCGACGAGGTTAGCATTCCGCCCTTCTAGAGGGACACGACATGTACGTAACTGTGAACCCCGGTTAAAGTTAACTAAAGCCTCAGCTCCACAAAATGGATGCTGCCACCACAGACACGAGTCTGACCTCCTGCTGCTGGGAGTCCTTCCAGCGAGGAGAGCTTGGACAAAGGGTTTCCTGTCAAGGGCGGTGTTCGCACCGTCCCAGACAGGGTTTGTGTATTCTGGGTAGGTAGGGCTTTTGCGAGAAGGTGACTGCGGAGTGGCACCCCGGTGCTCACTACGCATCTGCCGGTCAGAACCAGTTCCAGGGGCGCCAGCCCTGGCCTGGGGAAAGTCCGGCAGGGGAGAGGGGTGTAACTACCTCCCTTCCTGGTCCCACCCTTAGGGCAGGACCTAGTCATGTACCCACCCCTTTCTTTAGAATAAAGGCCGGAGCGGGGACCCTTCCAAATTGGATCATCTTTGAATCAAGAACTACTTTCTACGAAAGGACATTCGAGACTCTTCTCAAGATTTCTCCCTTGTGACTAAGGAGTAGTCACCCTGCATCAGCGGGCACCATCTAAGAACTCTGCGGTTTGCTGTAAGTCCTTCCTCAAGGAATCCGACGGCCCAGCTCGACGAGAACCGGCTTCCCTGGCACCTCTGACCTCTACCCACGTCATCAGCTCAGCTGTGATCTGTGGGTGCGACGAGACCTCGAGGGACCGGCCATCATCAAAACCTGCACGCTTTCTTAACCAGCACGACCATCGAAGTAATTCTCTGGTGAGTGCTCTGGGGTCCGAGAAGCCCCGACCCTGAGCCGCTCCAGCACCGAAGTGCAGTCTCCCAGCATCTCCACGATCTGCGTGGGGCCCTTCTGCTCGCTGCTCAGCACGTTGTCTGGTCACTAGCCGCTGGCTTGTGCCCTTCTGTGACGACATCCGACAATCAACACTGCTGGTCTGGTTGCTCCAGACTGGCCCTTGCTTCCATCTTTGCGAGAAGCACCCCGGACCCTCCTGGTCCACTCAAGACGCCATCTTAGGCCCACCACGTGGTCCTGAGATCTGCCAAGGCTTGTTGCCCCATCCTGGGCCCAGCGACGCCGACAGCATCATCCTTCGTGGGACAGCTCGCACCTCCACCGTGGTCGCCGACAACGCCTCCTGGTCCGTGAGACTGCAGAGCCTAGCGTCGCCCACTCACCTGGTCGAGGTGACGGCCAACCGGTGCCATCCTGGTACCCTCTGACTACTCGCTAGTAGTACGAACTTGGTCCCCTCTGCTTTCAGGTATCAACAATCTCTGATCCAGGCTTGGATCTCTACGAACTATTCATCACTGGTCGCCGGCCAGCAACTCCTTTTCTTCCGGCTCCTGGCTCGTCAGCGAAGACCCCGACGCCTGTAAGACTTGTGCAGCCGCAGCCCTCGTGGCTAGGTAACTCGGCATTTCGGTGCCTGCATAGCCTCTTTACTCTAGGGTCCCGAGTCCCTCGCTTCCGACTTGCCTTATCGGGTCCGCCCGAGACCTTAAACTTTCCGTGTCCTCGGACACTTGTTTTAATTGTGCACTTGAAGTATTTTCCTAAGAGATTTGGTTTGTGCTTAGTACCCTGTCCTCATAAAGAGTACAGGGCTGTTGTGATCTTAATAAATATACTGTTTATTTTCATAACACTTGTGTGGTGTCCTTTCACTGGGTGTTCAAGGGGTACATGTGTGGTAAACAGCTGGCTTAACGCGCCCTCTCGAGTCTTTAGCCTTAGACTGCTCGTATCCACGCTACTAGGATAGCTGGTCTATAGGTTGACTTACAACCAAACACCATAAGGGTCGTTGGAACGATACATAGCGGTCGCTAGAATAGCGAACGTTGCATATCGGGCCAACTTCTCACATTGGTGAGCAGCGGTTGGGATTTGAGCTTGCTGTTGTTTTACCACACGTATCCTAAGAATATCTTGTTGAAAGATCGCATAAGTACTGTTAGTACATATAACCAAAGCTTAGAATACTCTGAGTTCTACTGAACCAGCTGTTGCAGCTCCTCAAGGCTTAGCACACCTTGGCTGCAACTCTTAGCAAGGGAACAGTAGGTAAACACGTAGTGTAGGTAGGTGCATCACTTACACCACACTAGAAACAGTATGTCGGACAAAGGAGGAAACTCTGAGTCTCCCCTTGTGTCAGTTGACCCTCCACAGGTCATCCCTTCAAGATATACTGTGCTGAGCTTCAAGGAGTTAAGACAGGTGTGTCACTCCCGGAAGATCAAGCAGGGGTCTAACCCCACCACGTCCTTTCTGATTGGTCTCTTGGAGACTTATGATGCCAGAAAAGCTGAGACCCGTCTTAGCTCTTCTAATCCAGAAGGAGACATGCCTCCCCTTGAGGGAACCAGAGACGATCCTGACCTCATCCACCTCGCAACTGAGAACGAAGATGTGGAGGATGATGAGGATGAGGATCCCTCTGGGGATGAGGCAGATAAGGGACAGGTAGAAGTCGTTAGACTAAGCAGGTCCAACTTAAGCAAACATGATAGTGGTACTGGGGGACCCCCAGCGCTACTGTCAGGCCCGCTTAACATTGGGAATGGACGAGCCCGATCTCTATCGAGAGACTCTGGCAGATCCCTTCAAACCAATGGCTCTCACAACTCTTCTCAGAGAGGGATGACGTCCCCTCAGAGGAGAGTGTACGAAGCTAAGGAAAGGGCAGCTAATCTGAGGATTGAAAGGGAAGAACTTGCCCTGGCCAAAGAGAGGCTTGCCTTTGCGAGAGAGCAACAGTTAAGTGGGGTGATCCCCACTGGTGGCAGCAATGTACCTAGCCAAGTGAAAATAGAACAGACTCCTGAGGGATCCCCCTTAAAAGTAGTTAGGGAACTCCCACAGCTGGACACTGTTGGGCACAGCCAAACATGGGGCCTAAAAACCCCAGACCTGACCCGTCCCTCCAGTAAGCCAAACAGAGGGATTCAGCCTCCAGCTTTAGGTAGCCAGAGGCTGACCCTGAGAGCTCAGTGCATCTCAGCTAAAGAAAGAAAGGCACACATGATGGATGGTGATTGGAGGAAGTTGAGCCCAAAGGTAGAGGAGCCTCACTTCAGTACTCCATCCCAGCATCAGCCTTCTACTTTCCCAAGACACACCAGAGACAGAGATTCCCTATGGTGGAGACCCTCAGATACCCTTAGGGTGAGGGGTTGCCTAGTGGACCATGACACAGGGGGAAACCAAGCCAGAGCTGGTACTTCCTTATATGGCCACTTAGGTAATAGAGGCTTACCTGGACAAGGATAGCCTTATCTCCTTTCGTTTGGGGGGGGGTTGTGTAGGAAGGTACATCCTGACTATGGTTGCCCCCAACTTTTTGCCCTGTGTTTTAGCTGGTTTTGGACATAGTCGACCTGGGATCCTGCCAATCAGGACCCCAGGCCTACTGCTCTCTCTTTAAAATGGATTCCATGTACCCTAGGTACATTTCCAATTGGTACTGGGCCACCTTATCAGACCCCGTAACGCAGGGCATAGGTGTACCCAGGGCCGCCAGGGGCTGCAGCATGTATTATGCCACCCCTGGCTGGCCTCCTAAATTTGACACAACTGGCTGCATGACAGCTGGGGCGAAGTCGTGTAATCACACTTTGCTTTAGATATAGTAGCCCTATATCTAACCATACAATGGACACTCGAGCTCCTATCAGTCACTCCTATGGCAGGCCTTGACAATCCTGAAGGCAGAGTGCATGGGCTCGTGTGAACTAGGTTCTGGCCCGAGCCGAGCCCGGTTGCAGCTTGCGGAATCAAGACCCAATGGCTGTTCCATGATAACGCGTACCACATCGGTAACTTCGGTGTCGCGTTATCAAGACATGTCGAGTAAGGTGTCATACGAATCGGGATGCTGCCCTCTCACCAACTCTGGCGACGAGGTTAGCATTCCGCCCTTCTAGAGGGACACGACATGTACGTAACTGTGAACCCCGGTTAAAGTTAACTAAAGCCTCAGCTCCACAAAATGGATGCTGCCACCACAGACACGAGTCTGACCTCCTGCTGCTGGGAGTCCTTCCAGCGAGGAGAGCTTGGACAAAGGGTTTCCTGTCAAGGGCGGTGTTCGCACCGTCCCAGACAGGGTTTGTGTATTCTGGGTAGGTAGGGCTTTTGCGAGAAGGTGACTGCGGAGTGGCACCCCGGTGCTCACTACGCATCTGCCGGTCAGAACCAGTTCCAGGGGCGCCAGCCCTGGCCTGGGGAAAGTCCGGCAGGGGAGAGGGGTGTAACTACCTCCCTTCCTGGTCCCACCCTTAGGGCAGGACCTAGTCATGTACCCACCCCTTTCTTTAGAATAAAGGCCGGAGCGGGGACCCTTCCAAATTGGATCATCTTTGAATCAAGAACTACTTTCTACGAAAGGACATTCGAGACTCTTCTCAAGATTTCTCCCTTGTGACTAAGGAGTAGTCACCCTGCATCAGCGGGCACCATCTAACAACTCTGCGGTTTGCTGTAAGTCCTTCCTCAAGGAATCCGACGGCCCAGCTCGACGAGAACCGGCTTCCCTGGCACCTCTGACCTCTACCCACGTCATCAGCTCAGCTGTGATCTGTGGGTGCGACGAGACCTCGAGGGACCGGCCATCATCAAAACCTGCACGCTTTCTTAACCAGCACGACCATCGAAGTAATTCTCTGGTGAGTGCTCTGGGGTCCGAGAAGCCCCGACCCTGAGCCGCTCCAGCACCGAAGTGCAGTCTCCCAGCATCTCCACGATCTGCGTGGGGCCCTTCTGCTCGCTGCTCAGCACGTTGTCTGGTCACTAGCCGCTGGCTTGTGCCCTTCTGTGACGACATCCGACAATCAACACTGCTGGTCTGGTTGCTCCAGACTGGCCCTTGCTTCCATCTTTGCGAGAAGCACCCCGGACCCTCCTGGTCCACTCAAGACGCCATCTTAGGCCCACCACGTGGTCCTGAGATCTGCCAAGGCTTGTTGCCCCATCCTGGGCCCAGCGACGCCGACAGCATCATCCTTCGTGGGACAGCTCGCACCTCCACCGTGGTCGCCGACAACGCCTCCTGGTCCGTGAGACTGCAGAGCCTAGCGTCGCCCACTCACCTGGTCGAGGTGACGGCCAACCGGTGCCATCCTGGTACCCTCTGACTACTCGCTAGTAGTACGAACTTGGTCCCCTCTGCTTTCAGGTATCAACAATCTCTGATCCAGGCTTGGATCTCTACGAACTATTCATCACTGGTCGCCGGCCAGCAACTCCTTTTCTTCCGGCTCCTGGCTCGTCAGCGAAGACCCCGACGCCTGTAAGACTTGTGCAGCCGCAGCCCTCGTGGCTAGGTAACTCGGCATTTCGGTGCCTGCATAGCCTCTTTACTCTAGGGTCCCGAGTCCCTCGCTTCCGACTTGCCTTATCGGGTCCGCCCGAGACCTTAAACTTTCCGTGTCCTCGGACACTTGTTTTAATTGTGCACTTGAAGTATTTTCCTAAGAGATTTGGTTTGTGCTTAGTACCCTGTCCTCATAAAGAGTACAGGGCTGTTGTGATCTTAATAAATATACTGTTTATTTTCATAACACTTGTGTGGTGTCCTTTCACTGGGTGTTCAAGGGGTACATGTGTGGTAAACAGCTGGCTTAACGCGCCCTCTCGAGTCTTTAGCCTTAGACTGCTCGTATCCACGCTACTAGGATAGCTGGTCTATAGGTTGACTTACAACCAAACACCATAAGGGTCGTTGGAACGATACATAGCGGTCGCTAGAATAGCGAACGTTGCATATCGGGCCAACTTCTCACATTGGTGAGCAGCGGTTGGGATTTGAGCTTGCTGTTGTTTTACCACACGTATCCTAAGAATATCTTGTTGAAAGATCGCATAAGTACTGTTAGTACATATAACCAAAGCTTAGAATACTCTGAGTTCTACTGAACCAGCTGTTGCAGCTCCTCAAGGCTTAGCACACCTTGGCTGCAACTCTTAGCAAGGGAACAGTAGGTAAACACGTAGTGTAGGTAGGTGCATCACTTACACCACACTAGAAACAGTATGTCGGACAAAGGAGGAAACTCTGAGTCTCCCCTTGTGTCAGTTGACCCTCCACAGGTCATCCCTTCAAGATATACTGTGCTGAGCTTCAAGGAGTTAAGACAGGTGTGTCACTCCCGGAAGATCAAGCAGGGGTCTAACCCCACCACGTCCTTTCTGATTGGTCTCTTGGAGACTTATGATGCCAGAAAAGCTGAGACCCGTCTTAGCTCTTCTAATCCAGAAGGAGACATGCCTCCCCTTGAGGGAACCAGAGACGATCCTGACCTCATCCACCTCGCAACTGAGAACGAAGATGTGGAGGATGATGAGGATGAGGATCCCTCTGGGGATGAGGCAGATAAGGGACAGGTAGAAGTCGTTAGACTAAGCAGGTCCAACTTAAGCAAACATGATAGTGGTACTGGGGGACCCCCAGCGCTACTGTCAGGTCCGCTTAACATTGGGAATGGACGAGCCCGATCTCTATCGAGAGACTCTGGCAGATCCCTTCAAACCAATGGCTCTCACAACTCTTCTCAGAGAGGGATGACGTCCCCTCAGAGGAGAGTGCCTGCATAGCCTCTTTACTCTAGGGTCCCGAGTCCCTCGCTTCCGACTTGCCTTATCGGGTCCGCCCGAGACCTTAAACTTTCCGTGTCCTCGGACACTTGTTTTAATTGTGCACTTGAAGTATTTTCCTAAGAGATTTGGTTTGTGCTTAGTACCCTGTCCTCATAAAGAGTACAGGGCTGTTGTGATCTTAATAAATATACTGTTTATTTTCATAACACTTGTGTGGTGTCCTTTCACTGGGTGTTCAAGGGGTACATGTGTGGTAAACAGCTGGCTTAACGCGCCCTCTCGAGTCTTTAGCCTTAGACTGCTCGTATCCACGCTACTAGGATAGCTGGTCTATAGGTTGACTTACAACCAAACACCATAAGGGTCGTTGGAACGATACATAGCGGTCGCTAGAATAGCGAACGTTGCATATCGGGCCAACTTCTCACAGCGCTGACGTCACAACAGGAAGTGACGCCACGAAAGGTGGCTTGCACCATCAGACTCATTGCCTCCCCTCGCTCACCCCTTAGATGCGATTGCATCAGATAAGCCAGCGCATGAGCAGTGTTCTGAATGGGCTCCGATCTCGCCCCAGAGAGGCCAAAGAGTGAATGTGTGGCTCCATTTGCTCCAGTTATCGAGCTCCTGGTAAAATAAGTGGGGGGACGCCGTCCACCGGCGTGGTACCCCGACTCGAGCTGTGGACATCAGGTCCTATTGTTAATGTGATTGAGAGCTTGGCTTTCCTTCTCTTCTTGTTGAATGGGATACCCAGCCGGCGATGTTTGTAGTGGACAAGAAAAGACAATGAACTGGTTTCAATAGTGGGCTATAATGCGGCTTCTGGTAACAACAAAAATGAAAATGGCCATATACGGCAGGTATTTCCACGCTATAAAAGCCTTATTACACCTTGTATAATTTTAGGGATATGCGTGATGATCATTGATAAGCATAATACATGGTTTGGGAGTTAAAGGACGAAATTGTTAAGTACAAGCAACCATACGTTATAGATCACAAGCTGTAGTGCCTTATCTAGTGTGAGAAGGTTGTGCACCCCCTAGTGTTACCTTTTCATTCACCGAAAACACACAACTACTCCTACTGAGTCGGCTTTGAAACGACATAAACATATAGTAACCCGGTATTTGAAAAGTGCAAACAATTACCCCTAAGGGTGTCAAGGCGCTTGGGGCTGTGAGGAAGATTAAGCGAGCTATTTCCCAGAGACACAAGGCGCTGGGATAACCTGACGCTGCGGTTTGAACCGTAAGCCGTAACCGCTGCGCCACACCTCTTCCACTATGTGCTATATGAGCTTTGGTCCTCCTACAGATGTTTGTAGCTCTGTAATAACCTAGTGATCTATGACTTCATGCGTTCTTTATCTTTCAAAATGCAGTGGCCACTTTTAACGTAGCAATGCTTGATTTCCATCTGACAACAGAGCCCATTTATAGTTTTTTTTTTTTTAATATAGTGCGAACTAGACCCGAAGATATCGGAGCGGTTTACATGAGTACATGAGCACCAGTTTCGTTACACTGTAACATGGTACTAGCAAATCATATATCATGATGACCGTTTTTCTACAATTTTATATATTACATATCGAATAACTTATTTAAAAAACTACATTAAAAATATATGTTGTAATATAAATAGATGTTTTTTGATTAACATCTGTTTTGATATTACTGTATTGATCAGTTGTATTGTCGCAGGCCAACACTTGCCTTTATGTTTTTGTTCCTGCTTAAATCTGTTTTCCAAACACTAGAAATCCTCTGCGTTCATCAATTAATATGGTGCAGATGCCGAGAAGGTGTGACAGTGTCTCCTGAATCAAGCAGCATAAATAGCAGTTGTTGATGGTGTGTTGAGTCACCCAGGGCGTCAGTAGGTCTAAGGATGAGACGCATCCCATGTGCAGTTGACAAAACTTCATTTTGTGGTTCTCTGAGAATGGTTCATTGATGTATTTTTGGATCTCTCTTTGAGAGTAAAGGTGTGCTTTCTTCTCTTGAGGCTCAGACAATTAGGACAGAAGGACGATATCTGACCCTCTTCAAATAGAGCTGCTTGAACCTGTTGGTGAGGCAGGTGTAAATTCCACAGAATAGCTGTTGCTTTATCTCTAATGCTTCTGTGAGTGCATTTGACCAAGGATTTTGGAATGACAGGCTGCTTGCGGATGCTACTTCCAAGCAGATTAGATTCTTTAGAGAGCCTTCTTTAGCAGCTCGTACTGAGTGCACACACTGCAGGAGACTGGCTTTCTGTGCAAGATGTTGGTCGTCCAGCTTGAATTCCGACCTAATCTGTAGGAGCTCAAACAAGGCCCTGAAGATTGCGCTCTGAGCATTGTTCAGAAAAGCACCTTGATTTTCTTTAAAAGCTTCTGAGCTACATTTCAGGGTCGGGATAAGTTTGTCATCAACTATTTTCAGCAAATTGTAAGTTCAGAATGATTTTATTGAAACAATATGCAAACAGAAGAAAGCAGACAAATACAATACAAAAGAAAAATTCTCATATGCGTAAATGATAAATAAAATGCAATGATCCAAGGATAATGGTTGAGATGTGTTAGGGGGCCTCCCTAATCATCCAACCAGCATCCAATGTATTTATGTTTATTTGAATAAATCAGATGACAATCATTCAGAAACCAAGTGCCAGGATTATTCCTTTCACTGCCGAACATTACAGTGTTTGTTTTTTCAAAATGTGTCAATCCGTAGGAGCCTACTGCGATTATGTAACATGTTAATCAATCTTTGTAGCCCCATTGCTGTTTGGCTGAAAGAGACAACATCGTCTGCATTAAGGATTGATTTGCCAGCTTTGGCACGTGGCTGATGGCTGAATCCGACCTGGTATCAGGTCACATACAAACAAAGAGGGCTGGGGCTAAAACGAACCTTTGTTCAATTTTTATTTTATTCAAATTGCAGTTGTATTTCCCAGTTTTACTCTGGCCCATGTATCAGAATAGAGTAATTGAATGCATCTGGGATTCGCCAGGTTTTGTGTTTTGCCCAGCTGATCAAAGCCTTGCTATAATCAATAAAAAACTATAGAGAAGTTCACTTTTGCCTATTTGTATTTGTTTATCTTAATGGCCACACAGGTTGTCAGAAGTGCTTGAAAAAAGTCTGAAGCCGGGTTGGTTGAAAAATATCAGATTCCTTGATTCTGACCCTGCTTCAAGGTCTCCCAAAGGAGTGAGGTAAAATATTTGGCCTCAACATCCAAAAGGGCAATTAGGGCAATTAGTCAATAGTTGTCGGGGCCGCAACTGAGTCTTTCGTATAAATAGGATGGAGAACCGAGCCTTGCCAAGATGGTGGGATAGATTCAGTAAGCGTACATGTTTTAAAGAGCGTTTCCAAAGACAAAGAACAAAACTCGGCATCCTGTTTTTTTTTTTAAAAACATTTTTAAAACCTTTATTTTCAAATCAGTGCACACAGCTATTTAGCCATACATCCCGGAGGCTAGGCAGCATATCGTTAACCAGAAGGCCAGTGTACAAGGAGCAAGTTACCAGCACTTATCAAGGTTGAACTTTTCTGTTTTTTAACGAGTAACAAGTATAAGAAAGAAAAGCACCAGAACTAGTGCTAAGAAACAAGGCAATTGAAACAGTTGTGCAGCAGAGCCCGATCCCGGAGTCAGCTAGGCCCAATAACCACAATAATAATCAAAAACAGTACTCCTGTGTAGGACCATAGGGGGAGGGGAAACACAGGATAACTATGCATTCTAAACGTGTGTTGGGGTTATAGATTATGGGGACAAACGTTCCTCCAGTGGGGCGGAGTCAGGTGGTATGCAGATGTCACCCCTATACTCATTCCAGGCCCCCCATATCTTCTGCCATTTTTTGGGTTTACCCCTGGCCACGTACACCGTCTTCTCTCGGAACATACACCAATCCATGTTGGCCTTCCACTGTACCACCTTTGGGGCTGTTGCGGCGCCCCACAGCTGTGCAATGTCCCGTTTCGCAACCATATTTCCTAGGGTAACCCATTGGGTCTGCGCATTGTTGTAATCAGTTGGGCCCCAGACATTCAGGAGGCAGCGCCCCGCCTCCGCCTGAACCTCTACCCCGGTCACCTCACTCATGATCATGTGCAACCGCCTCCAGAAGGAGGCTATTGCACTACACTTCCAGATAATGTGCATGAAGGTGGCTAGGGCGCCACATCCACGCCTACAAAGTCCATCCACTGAATGACCCATGTGTACCAATCTGGGACCCGTGACGTAAACTCTGTGAAGAATTTTTAATTGTACCAACCGCAGCCTAGCAGGGATAGCAACTTCCTTGGGGAAGGACACCGCACATTGCCAGTCTTCGTCATCGAGCTCTATCCCATCCCGCACCCACTGGTCTCCCACCCCCAAGAGGAGGTCAGTACGGACAATGATCAGTTTTTTATAAATTAGGGAAATAGCGCTATCAGGCATATGGCCGTCCAGCACCCTATCTTCCAAGGGGGAGTATTCAGGGATCTTCTCACCCTCCGGCATAACTGCCAGTAGTGCATGACGGTGCTGGGCATACCGGAAATATTCCGTTCCGCCCAGCTGGAACTCCGTCTGTAATAAAGCAAATGATTTTTTCTCCCCTCTCACTATCATATCTTCCACCTTGGAGATACCTAAAATGTCCCACTTGTCGAATCCCTTAGTGTGCCACAGTTTGCCCAGTATTTCAGAGTCGTAGAGAGGGGTTGCCATCGTGAGTCTATCCTTCCACCCCTGTGACTTCGTGATCGCCCTCCATATGTGCACCGCTGTCTTAGTTGGTCCCGACATTCGACCATCCAGAAATCTCGAGTACAACGCCCTGTGATACTTCCCATCGTCCAGGAGCCACCGATCCATGGCATAGCCTGGGCTTTCTGCTGGACCGTAGAGACCGTGATTAAGGGCGGCCAACTGGGAGGCCCAATAGTATCTCCGGATGTCAGGCAATGCAATACCTCAGTCATACCATGGGAGCGTAAGCTTCGTAATGGCTATGCGTGGCCTACCGTCCCAGAGCAGGGCACGTTGCAAGCCCTCGATCTCCCTAAAGTAACTGGCTGGAACGGGGTCTTGGGTATTTTGTAAAGCATACAGGAATCTGGGCAGGGACATCATTTTAAACAATGCCGCTCGCCCAGGGAGGGAGAGCGGGAGTCTACGCCAGCCCTCTACGTCACGTCGGAGACGGACGAGAGGGGGAAGCAAGTTACTCATATAGCGCATCTTGGGGTCCGTTGAAATGTAGATCCCCAAGTATTTAAAACCCTGCCTCGCGACCTGTATGCCACAGTCCCTTGGAAGTCGAGGCGTCCCTCCTCGCAGCACGTACAGGTGCGACTTCGACCAGTTAATAACCAGGCCGGAATGCCAGCCAAAGAGACGAAGCACATCACACACCACAATAAGCGACTTGCAAGGAGAGGTGAGATATAACAAAATGTCATCAGCGTATAGCGACACTCGATCTTCGAATCCAGGGGACCACCGTATCCCGTTTATATCTGGGTGGTGCCGTAGCCACGCGGCCAACGGTTCAAGGGCCAATGCAAACAAGAGGGGAGACAGGGGGCAACCCTGCCTGGTACCTCTGTGGAGAACAAAGGACGCGGAAACACGACCATTGACCGTTACGTTGGCCAGCGGGCCGGCATACAGAAGCTTAACCCACCCTACGAATTCCGAACCAAATCCGAACTTCGCTAACACTGCCCACAGGTAGTTCCATTCAAGGGAGTCAAACACCATCGTGGCATCCAGGGACGCCAGGACGGCTGGTTCCCTGAGCATGTGGGCCCTAGCAAGGGCTCCATGGAGTCTCCGCAAGTTAAGGGCAGTGTTGCGGTGTGGAATAAAGCCCGACTGGTCCGGGTGCACTAAGTCGCCAATCGCGCCAATCAAACGGTTGGCCAGCAATTTAGCCAGGATCCTAGGCTCCGCATTCAACAGAGAAATGGGACGATACGACCGGCACAGATCTCTGGGTTTCCCTTCCTTATGAATGACCACAATGGTGGCCAGTCTCTGGTCGTGGGGAAGCATGCCCTTCTCCCGCGCCTCCAGAAACATGTTCCGCAGGGGCGGGGAGATGACATCGGGTTTGATCTTATAAAGTTCCACTGGTGTACCATTGGGTCCGGGTGCCTTACCGGACCTAAGGGAGCGAATGGCGAGGGCCATCTTGTCTGCGGAAATTTCCCTATCCAAGTCATCCCGGTCTTCCTCCGACAGACACGGGAGGTCCACCTCCGCCAAAAGCTCCCCGGAATCAGTCTCTGACTGGTCAGAGACCGAGGTGTAAATGGCCTCAAAGTAGTCTGCGAACATCTCGACTATGGCCTTCGGATCGGTAACAGCCAAGCCGTCCTCCCCCAACACTTCTGGGTCCACCCGATTGGCTCTTTCTTTTTTGTCCAGCCAAGCTATGAGCTTGCCCGCCTTATCCCCGACATCATAGATCCTACCCTGTTGCTCTCTACCCATGACCTTAGCAGCGTCAGTAACAGTAGCTCGATATTCTGACTGTTTAAGTGAGAGAGCATGGAGTAGCTCCGGTGTCAGGCCGACCTCCAGTCGGGAATCCAGATCTTTAATCTCAGCTTCGATACGCACCACATCCGCATCTCTACGTCTCCGAACGTCAGCAATAAGGGAGAATGCCTCTCCCCTTAAGACCGTCTTGAATGCTTCCCATAGGGTGACAGCCGATGCAACCGACCCCGCATTCTCAGAAAAGTAGAGCTCAATAGCCTTGGCCATGAGTCCACGAGTCTTTGGGCTGCGGAAGTACCATGGGTTGATCGCGACCATCCGGTCGGTTGCCTCAATGTCAAAGTCGAAGGACACCCAGACCGGGGAATGGTCCGAAATACCCCTCGCCAGCAACCGGGCCTCAGAGACTGCGGACGCGTGGGCCGCTAGATTCAGTACATAGTCGATTCTAGAAAGACTACCGTGTGCCCCCGAGTGGAACGAATATTGACGCTGGGTAGGATGCCTAAGCCTCCAGCAGTCAATCAGTCCCATGGTGTCAAGAAAATCGGGTAGCCAGGATTGCAAACTTCGGAGATCTCTGGATGGATGTCTGTCTAAGGTCCCCAAGCAGACCGAGTTGAAGTCACCCCCCACAATAAGTAGCCCCTCGGGTAGACCCAAGATGGCGCCTCCAAGGTCCTGAAACGTGTTGTTTTGTAACCCAGGGGGGACGTAAACCGAAACCAGAACCAGAGACCGTCCCTCCTATCTCCCCGAGACAGCAACGTACCGCCCTCTCTCATCAACAACGCTAGAGTTAATCTCAAGGGGGAGAGACGCACGCACCATAATCCCCGCCCCCCGGGATCTCGAGGAGAACCCTGAATGTGCCACCATCTTGAATCCCTTCCTGTTGAGCGCCTGGCACGTATTTCCCACCAAGTGTGTCTCTTGTAGCATAATAACATCAGACATATTTCTCTTGAACAGTTGTAGAACCACCCCTCTCTTAATACGGTCACCCAAACCATTAACATTCCAACACAGCACTTTTAGTTTCCTACCCCCCATCGTCAAATCGTGGGCCCTTTCCGCCCCCGGCAGGCCACCTAGTTACACAAACAGGAATATCACAGTCTTTGAATTGCCTTGAAAAAGGGAAAGAGAAAGAAGGAAAAAATAACACACCAACAATCAAACCTCCCCCCACCCTGCACCCCTGCATCAGACTAAAAAGCCCCCCCAACCAGCAGTGTGTCTGTCGCCTCATTAACTACACTACAAAAAGGACCCTAGAGGAGAAAGGAGATCTCACAGGCCCCCCGCCACCCTCCATAACGAAAAGAAGGATATACATTGTAAAGTGCAGCAGTATAACATTGGTTGTCGTCAACAGGGCCACCGTCCGACAAAGTCATGAAAGTGAGTTCTATTCCTGTTGCTCAGGGCCTCCCGAGGCGCCCTCCGAGTGTTCCTCTCGTTCATCGTGTCTGTGCGGCAAAGTGTCCAACCAGTCGCTCACCACTTCAGGCAGGTCAAAAAACAGAGCACGGCCATCGTGTTCAATGCGTAGTTTCGCGGGAACATCATTGAGTACTTCATCCCAAGGTCTCTAAGACGCCTCTTCACTCCCGCGAAACTTTGACGCTGTCGCTGAACATCCCGAGTGAAGTCTGGGTAAAAGTTGATGTCCGCATTCTGAAATTTGAGGGGCCCGTTCCGTCTCGAGGCTTGCAGGATAACGTCCCGATCCCTGAAGTTGAACAGCCGTGCTATAATGGGTCTCGGCGTGGCACCCAGTTTGGGGTGCCCCCCGGGCATTCTATGGGCCCGCTCCACTGAGAAGAAGCGACTGAGGCCCGCTGGGCCAGATGAGTTTGCACCAAGTCCTCCACGAACAGATCAGTGGCCGATTCCTCTGCCCCTTCCGGTACTCCGGTGATTCGGACGTTCTGCCGCTTGGCACGTCCCTCAAAGTCTTCCAGTCGCCTGGAGAAGAGTTCGTTGGCCGACCTCAAGTCCCGGACCTCCGTCTGCAGGTCCGAGACATCAGTTGTGAGGCTCGCAGTTTTAATGTCCAACGTTTTGACCCTGTCGTTGGTCTTGCCCAGGTCAGCTCTAATCAGATTAATTTCGATCGCCAGAGTGTCAACTTTATGCGTCAGGACCTCATGCTGTTTGTGCATCTCCGTCTTGATGCCAGCTATGGCGCTCATAACATCCCGAAGTGTAGGGTCCGACGTGTCTGGCGATCCCTCCCGATGAGAGTCCGTCGGCCGGGTAGCCGCACCCGGTGAAGTCCTTTGCTGGGCATAGCGATCAATCTTACAAGACTGGGAAAGAGTAGTCTTCCTACTAACTCGATTCGCCGTCCTGTCTGGCTCGCCCCTGCCCGCCATGATGGAGTCGGGGAGCTGAACAAAGGGTGGTACACCAAGGCCACTCCGGCTGAGCAAAGCAATCACAAAGTAAAGCGGCCACCGATATTTTCTCAGCGACCATTCACTCCGCAACTCCGCGTGCTCCGTAGGGCCAGCGTAGCAGTCACACACATAGCATTTCGTTCATGCGTTACGGTGTCGTCGTCGTCAGCCACCACAGAGACAATAGCCCGTCCCTGGCACGGATCTTCAGCACGACGTAACTCCGTCCAGGAGTGTCGGATTTTAAATCGGACAGCGGGTCCCATCTCCACAACCGTTCACCAACAATAGTCCACCGTCGTGGACCAGGATTTCAGACAGGATTTATGCGGAGGGTCAGAGGGTCTCCGGAGCTCCGAGCTTACGCGGCCATATTGCTTGCCCGCGAAGCTCCTCCTCCTCGGCATCCTGTTTTAGACTCATGCAGGAATGGCGTTGGGGCCAGGAGCCTCCTCAGCTCTAGTTTTGTGAATCCGTTTTGCATGAATATAACACATCAAAAAGGAAAAACCCATGTTCAGCACAATAAAATAATGTCCACTTACAGACCTTAGCTCCCTACTGTGAAAATAGGTATCCACATTGCACCAGAGGTGAACCAGAGGTTCGAGGAAAAAAAAAAGAAAAATTACTAAGTACTGTTCCAGTGTTCGCGAGCTCCCTGTTTATTAACCCTTTCTCTGCGGTGGCTATGCAGTGCTAAGGGGCGGGGGGGGGAGCGCACGGCGCTCCCGCGCTGTGACGGATCCGGTCCGTCACGCCCCTCGGGTGAGCTGTGCTTGTGACGGAACGGTTCCATCACGGCCCGCCTGCTCAACAGAATGCACCGCGCAGGCGCGAAATCAGCGCCGCGCAGGCGCGAAATCAGCACCGCGCAGGCGCGGCGAGCAGGCCGTGACGGAACTGTTCCGTCACCAGCACAGCCCACCCATGGGGTGTGACGGAGCGGTTCCGTTACAAGATGTGCTTGAACTGGCAACCTATTTATTTCACATTTCTGATAATAAATAGAAAGACTGTGGACATCGTAAATTGTGAGCTGGAATGTTTTTGTCCCTGGTGACTGCTTCCTGCTGGAGCACGTAGAGCGAAAATAAAGAAGCAAAAGCTAGTCTGAATTTTAGATGCTGACATTCACATTTGGAGCAATTGGAGTTGCTTTTTATGAACTATATTCCTAAATAACTTAA
Organism: Lissotriton vulgaris; assembly: GCF_964263255.1. Lineage (NCBI taxonomy): Eukaryota > Metazoa > Chordata > Amphibia > Caudata > Salamandridae > Lissotriton > Lissotriton vulgaris. The sequence continues at coordinate 49,511,660 of NC_141693.1, read as the reverse complement.
GTGTAATTGTTTCAAATGTGAATGCCACTATCCAATATTCAAGACCAGACTTCCATTTTTCAGGGCCTTGTAGCATTGCGCATGTTTACTTTCACTCAGTCCACACACTCCAGCAGGGCTACCCTCCAGCTCCACTTGTTTGACTCAACATCAATAATGAGCTCCATTCCCTGGATGCTGGCATAAGTAACTGTCAATCATTCTTTGCAGGGCCATCTGCTCTCAGTGGCAGGTTTTGCCCTATTGTGATCTGACAGTGTTTGTTTATAGCCGTCCAGTCTTCAGATTGCTGCTGTGCAACATAGTCATGGTTTCATTTCAATAGTATTTATGTCCAATTGTACAAGTGGCTCACTACAGTAACTGTTTGACGGATTTAATGCAGTAAGATATGGGGCAGGTTTTGATGTGTTTACATATTTCCTCTACACTTTCTCAATTGCTTTATAAACCTTCTTTCTTACTCAAATTTGCTTTAAAATGTACCATGTGCCACAGGTTTCTTTAAAGTTTTCTCCCCAAATCGACATAACACTTATACCCAACCTTTACTCCACACCACTTTCAAATGCCACCAGCCGCCACTGGTCTGACTAAAATTAAGTAATGGCGGATCTACCTGATGTTTGAAAGCAGCGGGTCACTCATGTTTCTCACAGCTTGCTTTCCTGAAAGTTTACTGTCCTGACATCTTGCAGATTCATTATTTCCCCTTCTCTTCTGCCACAATTGTCGTTCTGCTGGACATAAAGCCATGCTCATGACTATAAAATAAACAAAGCAGGTCCTCTCCTTCGATTCACTAAAACTGCTGGATTTATCAGTGGCTATTGGCATTGTTGACCGTGTCATTCTGATAAAAGACGTCCAAAACATCTGGGGCCTTCTTCCTTTGTATTCCCAACCTATCTCTTGCTGTGCTCTACAAGGCTCAATATTAATCCCTTTTCTTTGTCATCTATGAAGATCCACCCATTAAACGGCTGTATACATTAAGCTAGGCTGATGACGCACTTGAGTGTGGAAATGTGCGTTTTTGTATTGGCACTTGACAGGAGGAGGCACTATATCCGCTGTAAAATGAGCCCCACGAAGATGTGTTGGGAGCTTCAAATTCAGACTTCATTTTTAATAGTTTAAGTTAGCTTATCGGCCTTTGGTTCACATTCAGCATTTAATTATTTACAAAGTATAAGATTTCTCCTTTTCAAGGTTAGACGCCAGGAGTGTAAAGTAAGCCTGTAGTCTGAGTTGACGTATTTTCATTTTGCTGGTTTAGTCCAGATTTTGAAAGACTCCTCTGGATTTTGCAATGCTGGCTAAAATTAACTTGTCAATCTTATATAAGCCGCTTGAATTGACTACTGAATTAGAGAGTCTTTCACACCAGGGTATCTCTAAAAGTCCTGCCAGACTGCCACCCCATCAATGCTTATGCCACGTGTCGAATTTAGTGATGGTGGCACTGAGCCCAGCTGATCATGGGTTTTCCTTCTGAAGGGAACATCTCTTCCTGCTGAAGTTAGATCCACACAGTTGCTGGTCCCCCTGTGAACACGTATGCAGTGCACAGACTTCCAAGAAACTCTAGGGGCAAGTTAGCTATGTTATGCCCTCATAGTGTGGCGCATAAAAGTAGCTTTAGGGTGGCAGGCTGTCAGAAGCATTCTAAACATGTTAGAGCTGTATATTCTTGCTGCTAGCAACATGGATAAGTCCAGGAGCAATTAACACTTTTAAATATATAGTGTCTTTTCTTAGTGCAGTGTTTGAGTGTGATATCTAAAAATTGGGTTTGAATTACCACTGTGTCCCTCAACCTTACAGGGCACTGTACTTAACTCAGAAAGCACTGACAGGGCGCCTGCAGGAATGCTCTGTGGGTTGTGTGAGGTATTTTATTAACGTATTATGCACTCTGGTCAATTAATATTAATGCAATTGTCCTCAAATGATTATCATGAATAATGCTAAACTTTCTTTCCAGTCTCCTCGGCTCGTCACCTGTGGACACATTATGGTTATATTCTTCTGGGCATCCTGGCTATTCTCATAGCAGTGATTTGTGGATTCTTTGGTAAGTATTCAAAGTACAAAGCTATGATTAGAGAGGCAGACAGAAGGCACTTCTCTGGTGAATCAATGGAGAGAGAGGAGAGCTAAACTATAATTTGAAGGTGAAAGAAATATACAACAAAAGTTTTTTTTTATATGGACTCCTTTATGGCAAGCTGTATTGTTGAAAAAAAGACACACACACTCGCTCACTCACTCACTCGCTCACTCACTCACTCACTCACTCACTCACTCACTCACTCATCTTCTCCTCCTTCTGGCATTCAGAGATTCTGAGTCAGTCACAGCAGATTCGCACCTGTCTATGGACCGGATTTCCGACCGAGGTAAGATTCAAGCAACCTTTCCGAATCGGTCTGTCTCACACGGAACGGCTGTCGGAGACTGACTTTGAGGGCCCGTGGCAGGCCCCCTTCACCTGGAGGCCCCTAGTTGGGCTCCATAGGGGTACCCATGGGACCCCTTTTTACAACCATGCACAGTGTTGCAGGCACCATGAGGTGCCCCCCACAGGGTGCAAGGTTTTCCGCAACCACCCCTTTTTAGGTTTTGCCTGGGGCACGGAGCTTTAGCTCCGCCCCCAGGAGAAATCTTTCGTTTTCAGTATGAGGGGACTTGAATCCGCCCCTTCTTCCATTGGCTAGCTCCATAAATGGAGGCTAGCCATTGGAAGATGGATCTGTCCGTCATGGCCGGACCAGATTCGTGGTCGTTCCTGCATTTTTTTCCCTCTGCACCCTTTTTGCATCGTCATTGGGCGGTGGGCGGAGTTTCGTTTTTTTTTTTTTGGTGTTTGTTTTCCTCATTTCATGCTGACCACGGCCGCCGGAAGAAGTCCAGGTGAGTGCATTCCTCCCCCGCCCCCTCCCTCCCGCTGTCCATTTGCCCGTTACTGCCGCCCCCCTCCTCCCCTCCCGCTGTCCGTCCGTAAATGCTTGTTTTGCTGTTGGTGACAGCGTGCTGCTCTGCCCTTCAGATCCGAGCCCACCACTCGGAGGGGCTGCGAGGTTCGACTCCACTCGTAGCAGAGCTCACTCTGCCGTGTCCTGTGGGAGGACCCGTACGTGCAGGAGGCTCTGGAGCACCGTAGCCCCGGTGATCTCACCCCCCGACAGAGATGTGTTTCTGTCCTGTGGAGCAGCGGCGGCTGCTGGGAATCCCGTGGCCCTGCCTGCAGCTCTGGGTGTTCGCGATACTGCTGTGCGGGGCACGCGGTCGCGCCTGCCCGGCATCTTGCCGCTGCTTCGGGGATCTGGTGGACTACAGTCATCAGAGGTTAGCCCAAGTACCCGACGGACTGCCTGGATGGACCGTGCAGCTGTGATTATCTTGTGGGTTGCCGGGGCAGCTGTCATTGCGAAGGTGCACTGTCTTTCACCATTTCGAGAAAGACCCGGGACTGCAGTATCCAATGGCGGGGTAGCTGGGAGTACAGCAGGAACTGCAGTAAGCACCTGATAGGGTAGCGGGCAACTGTGAGTATAGCGGGGGCCGTTGCCATGAGTGTTGTGTCTTATGGGGCGAGGGTTGCTGTCGCCAATGTCGGGGATGTTAGTTTTGAGTATCTAAGGTGTATGGACAGGTAAGTCTTATCGAGGGCAGCTACATGGAAGAGGCAGCCTTACGGCCTTGTGAGTATCCGAGGTGAGACTGGGGCTGTTGGAAGTATGTGAGACCCAGATACGAGTGTCTTCTCGAGAGGGTACATCTGGTAGTAGCCGAGGGGAAGCTGCGAGGCAGCATGGTTTGGGAAAGTCCCGGGGTTCAGACGCTCCCTAGGAAAGGCCTTGTTGGAGTCTTAAGTATGTCTGTGGGTTTATGTGGGGTACGTGGGCTGAAAAGTGAGGGTGTACCACCCAGCTGTATCTTTTGTATGGGTGGCATAACCCGAGTGTCAGACGTGTGTTGCATACTTCAACTGCCCTCGTCAGTATGTCGACACACATCTCCGCGTGTAAGCGCCATAACCCCGTGCCATTTGTGTGTGTAGAAGTGACAAGGTACTGCGACTCATACCATTCTTCAAGTAGCCATTCCCGGGGATGGTGGAACAGCGCATTGGAGTTGGGAGCTGAAAGTGGCTGAGCACAGTTTCTTTTCTCTATTTTATTAGATGGGTATAGTGGATCTCAGCGGGTAGTTTCTTTCTGACCTTATTTGACACCATTGCGATTATTTGCACCTTTTATTGCTTGCAGCTACATCTTATCCTGCGGCTTGGTTGGAAGGAACTCTGCAGCCTGCTATTATGGAGTATATTGTAACACGATATGAGTTGAATTTTTTTTTTCCCCCAAAGAGGCTGTGGTTTAATATCGGGGAAATTGGTCCCCCATAAAAAAGTAAAACTTCTGTGATGGGACTGACTGGCAGTAGCAGAGCCATGATTGTATTAGAACTTGCCTGCAACACTCCCAACGCGGGTCATATAGTTGCAAAGACATGCATGCAGACCGTAGAACTCAAACCTAGGCCTAGACCATGAGCAGAGATAAATTGTAAAAGCAAAGTTAACGCTAAGAAGGCAAGCAGACCCATGCCAGGGGAGTGAGTGTGGGTGGGATGATCCATACCAAGGCAGTGAGCACATTCCAAAGGCAGAGAGCCAGGCCCACCTGTTCCTCTCACAGTCCATTGCTTTGGCAGTATATGGCGTGGCCCTTAAGTATGTCCACTGGGTGGGCATAAGTGGATCTTTCGCTCCTGATGTAAAGCCACCAAGGTTGCCACGGACTTGTTATATATCATTGAATTGGGTCTGGTGGGGCAAGCTTTGCGCTCAGCTGTGCAACACAGAAGTCCTGAATCCAGGATAGACTTGGGAAAAGGCAGAGTGGCACAACCGTTGTGCCCTCTACAGTGCTCCCACTTTGTAGCTCTCAGAAGTAACCACAGGTATTCAATCTGCAGTGTAAGGTGCACCCTGATACACACTGTCATTTCTCCTTACACCTTAAAATCATTCCCCAAACCGTCCACGTTCGGCCTTATGCATGCACAAGAAAGTTATACAGTTCTGGCAACAAACACACACTGAGAGCAATACACAAATTCTTGTTGTGTTTATTAGTGTAGATGCCCACACGGTGAAGTGGAGTGCTTCTGGCCGTGGCCCATCGCAGCCCGGCCGCCTGACTGCCTACCACAGCCCGTGGTGTGTATCCTTGTTTTGCGGTGGAGCTCCTGAGTCGTGTTCTAGTGTGCTGACGTTGCATGCATTAGTACAATCAGCCTAGACCTACTGGCTTTGTCACTACTTGTTGTGTCCTTCTTCCCTCTGTCTGCTTGGTGTTTTGTGCCGTTCTGCCCTCCGTCACAATCATCCCCCCCTCGTTTTTGTGTCCTTCTTCCCTCTGTCTGCCTGGTGTTTTGTGCCGTTCTGCCCTCCGTTACAATCATCCCCCCCTACCTCGTTTTTGTGTCCTTCTGCCCTCTGTCTGCATAGTGTTTTGTGCCGTTCTGCCCACCCTTAGAATCACCCCCCCCCTCGTTTTTGTGTCCTTCTTACCTCTGTCTGCCTGTTTTTTTGTGCCAATCTGCCCTCAGTTATAATTGTTTCCCCTCGTTTTTGTGTCCTTCTGCCCTCTGTCTGCCTGGTGTTTTGTGCCGTTCCTCCACCTGAACTGAGCCCTTTAAAATAAGGCCATGCTCCAAAAAGTACCGCAGCCCCCTGCCCTGAACCATAAAAAACTGCCCCTACCTCCGTGAAGTACTCTGACTCTGCTCCCTACCCTCCCTTGGCACCTAAAACTGTCCCCTGCCATGCAACCTACAAAGCCTCGACTTAGTAAACTGTCCCTTCTCTGTGTGCTTCGAGGCCGTAAAATGTAAGCCTAGGCACAAATGGATGGTTGGATTTGTGGGGTAAAGTTTTATTTAATGTGATTTTATGTAGCGCGAACTTTACCCGAAGGTGTCAGAGCGCTTTACATAAGAACCAGTTGCCAAACCTAAGGACTTTGATTTACATGCGTTAAGTAAAAGATACAAACAGGAAAACAATTGAAATGTACTAGATGTAGTCACACAAAGAAGAGACTGTTGATTCTCGTTATATTTCTATATACATATGGAAGGGATATGAATAGATGTACTGCAAGAGTCACATAAGAATGTTAGAGTAGAAAGGTCTACTGCATATACTAGTGAATACAGTCATTTCTATAAAAAAAGAGTTATATTTAGAGGGGTCGGAGTGGGACGCAGTGGATGGATGGATGCATGATGGATGGATGGATGGATGCATGATGGATGGATGTATGCATGATGCATGGATGTATGGGTGGATGCATGGATGGGTTGTTGGTTGGATGGGTTGGTGGATTGCATAAATTGTTGAGGGATTGGCTGTATATATGCATCTATCCATCCATCCATCCATACACCCATCCATCCATACACCCATCCATGCATGCATGCACCCATCCATGCATGCACCCATCCATGCATCCACCAACTCATCCGTTCAAGCATTACAACAAGAGCCCGCAGCTCTCCTTCGTCTCTCCTCGCCCCCCCTTCCCTGAGCCCGCAGCTCTCCTTCGTCTCTCCTCGCCCCCCCTTCCCTGAGCCCGCAGCTCTCCTTCGTCTCTCCTCGCCCCCCCTTCCCTGTGCCCTGCCCTGCTATTGTAAATGACAATGCCATTTATTTATGTTAAAAAAAACATAAATAAAAATAATGTCAAGAGCAATGCCAATAGCTCTAACTTTCACAAAGGCAAAACCATTGCGTTGTAAATGCTTGTTTCAATGGGAGCCTGTGTTGTCAGTCAGAAACAGGCTCCCATTGAAGTCAATAAGAGTCCGACCAAACGTTGTTCGGAAATATCGTAATTATCCAGTCGGACTCTCATAACCCGAGTAGGTCGGAAACGATTCCGAGACCAAGTCGGTTGTAAGGATTTCCGACCGACATCGTAATCGGCCCCTATTGTGATGATGGGTAAATGTATGCCCAAATTGGCTCTTTCTCACTATGCCTATGGAACCAAGCTGCACTTCACTGAAATGGCCCAAACAGGTTGATACCAGTGTTGTTTTACAAGTGTTCCAGTTCGGAGAGGACCTCACTTGGCAGTTTGTGCTAAGCTGTTTCTTTTGGAGTAAGACCAAGGCTGATTTGCATATGGCTAGGTATAAGCAGAGGTGGCATGGTGGGCAAAAACACAGTGGGTTGGATTGCTATCCCCGGTGATTGCCAGTTGTTAGACTGTTTGCAAGTATTTCTCCTATCAACTTTTGTGTGTTTGATGTTTTGGATTCGTGCACCACATTTTGTAGATGTTTACATACGTTAACTTTACATTTCCCACTGGCTAGGAAGAAAGAAATTAGGTTGCTTGCCGTCTACATAATAAACGTGTTTTAGCCGACCACACCTTCCCATCAGCAGCCAGGGAGCTATCGCTGCTGAGGCAAAGGGAAGTGATTGGAGCACCTTCTGTCTGGGGGATGCCTCGAGCACTGCTGATGTCAGCAGTGTGCAGGAAACAGCCTTTATCATGGACCTTTCATCACATAGTCTTTACCACGCAGGTAAGTACAACACAAGTCAGTATTTATACCATCACCACAAAGTACTATATCAAACAGGTACATTTTTTGATTTTTTTAAAAATAAGAACATGTTCATGTTATTGTTAAAAAAAGTGGTTTAGGTATGGGTAGAGGTAAAGAGTGCTAAGGGTGATCTTTGGTTTTAGGAGTAGGTAATTGTAAAGGGAGGTAGTTTAGATTTTAAGGTTTAGTGGTGCTTTGAGGTAAAGGCAATTAAGGATAGTTTTAGGGCGCAGAGGTGGCTAGAGGTAAATGGAGGCATGGAGAATTTTATGGTGGTGGGGTGGCTATTGGTAAAGTGATGTAAGGGTGATTTTAGGGTTTAAGAGTGGATATATGTAGGTGAGGTTAATTTTATGATTTAGAGGTAGGTAGAGGTGATGAGGTGCGGGTCATTTTATGGAATAGGGGTGGGTAGAGGTAAAGTGAGGTAAGTAGGGAGGTTGGTGAGCCCTCAAAACATGCCATTAGATTGATACAAATGTTTGCGTTGTCCTGAAAATGTTTCTAAAAATATATATACCCTAGCCCCTGGGGGGGTCCTAAAAAAACTCCTCCACGGGGCCAAAATAAAAATGAAATGTTTTTTTCCTACCTGCAATGCTGCGTTACTCCAGTGGGATGGCAGGAACAAGTCAAATGAAGACCAGGGTGGGCCAGGGCCCTGCGATTGGTCTAATTATGTATTGGGGGGAGGGGTGTGCATGGGGTCCCTCCTCGAAGCGATAGCGGCCCAAGGACCCCATTCCCTGGGGCCCAGGATAATTATGAAATGGAAGGGGGTGTGTGCTCCCCTCTCTGAGCCGATTACAACTCGGGGGACCCCATCCCCTAGGGCCCAGAGGGAGCATGGACCCCCGACTCAAGCTGATTATGGTCTCCGGGACCTCATCCCCCGGTCCCCGGCATCATTATGAAAGAGGAGGGAATGCGCGGCCTCCCTCCCTGAGCTTTTAAAGGCCCTGTGGCCGGCCCAATCACTATGTTCCGGAAAACCCACTCCCAGTACAGTTTCCCTGCCCTCTCCTTTTAATGAATGTTGGCCCTAGGGGATGGGGTCTTCCGAGGCTAGAAGGTCCCTCCTCATTAAAAAAATGATTTGCCCCAGGGGATGGGGTACCCGGGGCTAGTAATGGTTTCGTTTAGGGGAGGAGAGACCCCGTCCCTATGTTAAAAACCAATGATCAGTGCTAACTGTAACTTGCCCTGCTTAGAACCCAACACATTCCATCACACTTGACATGTATATGACATCATTGATGACATCACTGATGACATCTTAAATGTGTTGGCTAGAAATGCCCAGCACCAACAGAATGGCATACTATTGTGAGTTATTAAATTGACTAAAACTCCATTCTTTTGTCTTCAATTATGAGGTCAGCACCAAAGGTAGCAGTCGTAGACATTCAACCTTTCTTTTTTGGAAGTTTTTACATGGCAAGCACTTTGAACATGCATGTTAAATTAAACATGACAGAATCATGTGTTGATTGAAAATATGACCAAAAGTGATGTTTAAGATGTAATATTGTATTCCTAGTTCTTTTGCGCATTCGCCTGTATGTGCCAAGCACCTTCGTTTAGGACTAAATTGTGCATTTCAGATCTTGAATATTTACAAATCAGAGACAGTCCTGAAGCTCTGAAAATGATGCCAAACCCAATGGCAGAAAAAAACTATCTAATGTGGAATCTATGTCCTGGTGCATTGTGAATTTTGGTGGAGGGATCATGAGTCACCTTGAAACTAAAATACCTACTTACGAGAAAAACAATGTGCAATGTCCGTGTCCAACAGTAGCCCGCAAGAGTGTGCAAAGCATGAGATCTACAGCTCAAATGCTGCAAACATACCTTTCATGTTTGAAAAATCATTACAGATCGGGCCAACACTGTATTCAGGGTAATGACAGATTACAATCCTGCATCATGCCTTTAAGTGATCTACTTCAAGGGATTCTACTTCTCTCAGAGAAAGTGCCATTCCTTCTCTGACCTATATTGTTCCAGTTAGATTTTGCAGTTGAGAAGTAATTGGGCATCACTTGCACAATCCTTCGCATGCTTTCACTTTTGTGATCCATTTAATTGCGACATGTATCCTACATGAATGCTCCACCATCAAGGTGCACTGAAGTATCATTCTAGTCACTGTCAATAAAATATACAGCTGTGAGTGCCTTTGTTGAGCAAAGATAGAATGAAGTATCAGCAATAGCTTTAATAAAAAGACTCTGACGATGAACAAGGTGTCATTCGTAGAGATATTTGACAAAGGTCCGGGCTCACCATTTCGAATTGACAGTTCCATTGAGGAGTAGAGTCAGTACTGATTTCCATAAGGTGGGCCTCCAAGCTGTTCCTCGCTGATAAGGCGATAAGTGGTGATAAGTGTAGAGTTGTTTGTGTTTCCTTCTGGAAGATGCCTTACCATGTGGTTTGGCATGGACTGTTCCAATGAGGAGCTGTGTCAGTACAGATTTGTCTACGTTTCAGAGTGCCAAAGTGGGTGAAAAACCGGGGTGGTGAGCAAAAGAATGATGGATTTAACCCAGATCCTTGTGACAGGGGGTGAATATTTCATTGTCCAGCATTCTGTCCATCAATTGTTTATCTTTCATATGTCGTCCTAAGTGGGAAGGGTATGCCCTGACAATGGTTCCCGTGCTCAATACACCACTGGATTCAAGCTAGCTTGGCTGATGAAGTGTGATGCCCTGAAACCGGTCCCAGGATGCTTGTTTCCAGTCCAGGGAGGACCTAACTTGGCAGTTCGGGTTGGACTGTTCCCACAACGAACAGGGTCAAGCATGATTTGCATATGGCTGGGTCGAAACTGGGGTGGTGTGGTGAGGAAAAGAATAATGGATTTAACCCGGATCCTTGTGACTGGGGGTGATGGTTTGCATTGTCCAGCATTCTGTCCATCAATTGTTTCATTTGCCTATGTCGCCCTCACTGGAAAGGGTATGCCCAGACGTGGGTCCTGTGCTCACTACACCACTGGATTCAAGCCTGATTTGCATATGGCTGGGTCCATACTAGGTTGGTGTGGTGAGCAAAAGAATGATGGATTTAACCCGGATCCTTGTGACTGGGGGTGAATGTTTGCATTGTCCAGCATTCTGTCCATCAATTGTTTCTTTTGCATATTGCCTTGTGGTTTGGCATGGACTGTTCCAATGAGGAGCTGTCAGTACAGATTTGTCTACGTTTCAGAGTGCCAAAGTGGGGGGGAAATGTTGGGTTAAAATTCGACCCCGAGCAGTTACCAATTGTTTGATCGGTGCCTGAAGCCCTGGCTTGGGGAACTGGAACCGAGTCAAAAGCGCTGTCTTCACCCACCTCTCATTGGGAATTTTTGGCTCGTTTCCAAGAAGGTGAATAGCTCCCTGGGGCATCCAGGGTGAAACTACTGGGTTGGCAGACACAAACATAGGTTAGGGATGTGGGAAATTATTCCTGTGCGACATTTACATCTTCTCCTCAAGGTTAGTGGCGACATTTGATATGTTATATTGTCATGTCCCTTAGGATAGTCCCATCATGTACATATGAATCATATACACTTTTTTTCCATCCATGCGATCATAACAGTTTTGTACAAGTGACCTTTTACCTAGTAGCTTGCTTCTGTCTCTTCGACACAGGGCTCTCGCTACAATATCATAATCCCTGTACCTGACGTACATAAACATGTCCCCAGGCTCAGCAGATTTATTCTGCACAATGGTCACCACTTTTTTCATCCATGACCAACAGCCAGCTGTGCATGATCACTTTGTTCAGGGAAGGATTAGCAAAGGATTAGCGGTTGTTTCCAAAACATATTGATCCTAGAAGAAATCCTGGATTGACCACTTTTGTATAAAAGACCCTCACTCCCCCATAGAAAGGAGAATTCCTGCCAGGTTGGACCGAGGTTCTGCAGGCTGATCCTGCAACAGGCAGAGACCTGACATCCCTTGTGGGGGGCTGTCCTCGACGCAGAGATGGGGCCCTTCATTCTAAACCATCAGGTATGGGGTTGTACTTCCCCGGGGGATTCTTGGCTCCAGTAAGATATATCCTAGCATTCACATACACATGATTCACCTATATATCGAGGATAGGTACATTTAGGTAGGCTATGCGTAAGAGGAGTGCACCAATGCTACTGTTGTATATATTCATCTTATTAGCACTATGGTAGAAATGTATTTACTGTTTACGATATTAGTGCTCGCAATTACTTTTGTCTGCTCCTGTCTTTTGATTGTCGCAGCAAATATGTCTCACACTAGACTAACGTTCGACCAGTAAATAATTATCGAAAGCATTCTATTTGCCATTCTCAGCTCTGTCTAATCTTAGCGCTTGGACGCCCCTGGGCAGCAACCGCGCTTAACAAATCGAAAAATAATAATAATAATAATATATCTGAGAAAAGTAAGCACGAGTGACTGAGCGAAAGATATCATATTTTTTTCCACGATGCTTGAGGAATCGGGGTTATCATGTTCAGTGGTTGACAGAAACTACCTACGCCACTGTATAATACAGGGGGGTGGTAGTGGCACTGTAGAGCTATCTGGTCTAATGGCTGACTCATCCTGTGGGGGTGTCCAGAGTCAGTCTGAAGGGAGTTACCCAATTAGGGCCACCCAGGTCACTCACAACCTTCACTAGCCTTCCATAAATGAAGAGTCGATGATGCAGTAGAGAATATAAAAAAACTAGTTTATTCACTTCGGTGGAGTTCAGTCAGACCAACCTCCTATGATGGCTGGTGAGGAACTAACTCGAACAAGCATAAAGTTACATTATGTACGATACAAAGTCCACAAAGACACTCCTACCATAGAAAAACACTGGCAGGTGTCGTAATACAATGGGGGTACAAAGCATAAGTTTCAATTTAGCAGCCTGGCACCGGTTGTCTACATTTTAAGGTCGTCTGGCTCATACGCCCTTCTAGATAGATAGGAGAAGGCCTCGATCGCAGAGGAAAGGCATGCGCTAATGAGCAGATGTGGGCATTGGAGAAACAAAACTTAGCAAGGATCATTTCTCGTAAATGAACAAACAGCAGTTTCGAATGTGTAAGTAACAGTTTCGATTGTAGCAGGACATGGCGCCTAACTAAAATGGCGGCACATAACTAATGCAATTATTTGTATTTGCTAAATTCATTGCACACATAATACCTGAATACATAGTTTAGCCATATAATGCTAATCATAATGTTGAGTAGAACACGAGTATGAGGAACAAAAGAACAATTCAATTCTATCTGACCCTCCTTAAAGCATTATATGCTAAAACAACTTTATTCGCGCTATCAGGTAAGGAATGTATGACATTACAACGCATATATTTACAATGCATGCCTTTACAACGCAGTTTTTACATCGCAACATCCTTACAACGCATACATTTACATCGCATGCCACTACAACTATTTTTTATAAACTACATTTACAACATATTCCATTACATCGCATTATACCTTTACAACGCATACCATTGCATTGCATTTAAGGTAAGTGTTGAATAGTGTAGGGGTACAAATTACAATTCTATCTCCAGGAGGTGCAACTGTAGGGTAACGATTGAATAGTGAAGGGGAAAAAATTACTATTCTAACTCCAGGGGGTGCAACAGTAGGGTAAGTGTTGGATAGTGTAGGGGTACTATGCATTGTTATGGTATGCGTTGTAATGCCATGCAATTTAATGCCTGCGTTGTAGTGACATGCGGTGTAGTGACATGCAATGTAATAGCTGGGTTGTAGTGACATGCGTTGTAAAGGTTGTTGCGATGTAATGACTGCGTTGTAAACGTAGTGCAATGTAATGACTGCGTTGTAACGGTTGTTTTACCTTATGTAAGGGTCTTTACAATACTAGAAACCTAAAATCAATTTGAATATATGAACTGTAACATATTGAATATGAATACATGTGGAGATATAACTGAGTGAGAGGAAGGGACAACACTAGTCATCAGCTGAGGGGACAAAATCAGAAACAGAGCCTGCAAGCTGGAACTAAAAACTCCCTCATCTACTTGCATAAGGGTATCAAGCTCCTGCTGAAGCATTATTTTTGTATTTGTATCATGAATCGAACTCTGTTTGGGCAGTAGCAGAGTGGCACAATAGGAGCTACATAGGGGCAAACACTGTATCAGAACACAGCAACATATTAGAAAAACAATGAAATATGACCTTTTCTAATATCCATCCCCACCCATCAAATAAGGACCAATTACCGCTCTCCATGCCTTTTACGTTCTCTAAAATGTCTAAAATATGTTGAGTAATATTTTTCTCCATATTGATAATTCCGACTACATATTGATCTCCTATTACAGCGCATGCTCCACCATTCCTGGCTAGAATGAAATCAACAGCATATCTTGTTTGTTCAGAGTATATACGCTTGCTTTCTAACTGAATAGTGATGTCTCGCAAAGCTGCCACTGTGGTGTTAGACAATATTTGCAGCTCGCATCCAAAGTATTCTCAGGACTTTTCACCTCTAGCCATGGACGTCATTCCCAAAGTAAAAAGGGATGACAAAACATATCCAAATGTTACTTCAAATTATTGATCTCTATATCATCAACTTCCTCACAGAACTCTTTAGTCAATGTTTTATCATCCAACGAGTATTAGTCTGGGAACTTTTATATTTGCAAGGCACACCCAGGGGCAACACCATTCCCAAAGCTACATCATCGGTACCATTATGAATATCGGAGCATGTGCTATTTGATAAAAAGAAAAACCCAGGTCTTTGATAAATCTGTCTTGGTCGCATTTGATCAAGTGCAGAGATAGAACCTTTGCAAACCGACGTGATCCCAACTTTACTCTTTGAAATGAAGTATTGCATGCTGTAGGCTCCATTGAAGATCACAACCAAGCTAATAAACTTACAAGCATACAAGTTGGGTCAGTGTGGGTTGGAGAGAGTGAGCTGAGTAGGATTGATGGGTTGTTTAAGCTCTAGGAATACAGGTAAGAATTGATTACAATTGTTTAGGATCTAATACAAATTGTTTTTTTATTACAGCAATAATACCTGTAGAACTGAGTAAGATAATTCATTATAATATATTTTTGTATTTATCTAATTTCCTATTGTTTTATTTGGTTTCACAAACTAAGTTTTCTTACATGAAAACCTATGCAAGTGAGTAAACCTGATTCATGTTGATAGTACCAAACTTCACATCTTTTTTGTAGCCTTCCTGAAAGTGGTTAAGACATTGACTTTGGGTCATGCTGAGCCATTTGTGGGATTATGATCACCGCGGTCTTGCTGATTCACAGGACAGGGTGTGATACCATTGGGTCAAACTGACCCACAGGCAGAAAGTAAAACACCCTGAGGTTATACTGAGCAGATAGAGTCTACAGAGCCTTTACAGAGACTATGACTTTGACAGCATGGGCGCATCCTGAATCATGGGTGAGGTTAGGATAATGAGAGGTCACAATGTCACAAGGAGGGACTAAGACAACAGGGGAGTCATAGCAGGTCATGGGACGGGCTATATTAAAGGCCATACCAAACTACGGGAAAGCCTTTGATACTCTATAGTTACACTCAACTACAGTGAGAGGGATGAGAACATGGGGTTATACTAAGACATGGGAGGGGCTCTGATAAACCGGAGTCCCATTACAGTGACACATGTGGTTGCAAAGCATCATGTTTCAAGGTATTGATTTTAAATTTCCAGTATAACATCATGTATTAAATTGAAAAATGTGAATTGTAGCCTTTCAGGCAACGTACTTGAAATAATGGGCAGTGATTGTTTACAATCATGTAAAACTGCAATTTCATATCATGTATTGAACTTTATCAGTGTTGCATATCCATATCTCATATTACAAAAATACCAGCCTTTCCCTTCTTTCCATGGTTCTAAAGGTTCTGTGTCAAGCAATGTAATTCGATATGGGTTTTGTTACTGTTACCACACGCAATTCTGACATCAAGATGGGGCTACAATGTATAAAATGTCTTTGGTCTTTTTTTAGAGCAGCCCTTTTAGATAGCAGGAATTGGCTATCCTTCCACAGTCGACTTAATGGCAATTAAATCATCAGAACTTTCTGTCTAGATCAAGTCTTCCCAACATTTTTCAGGAGTATCACCCAGTGACATAGCTCGCACTTTTGCCGCCTGGGGCGATCTCAGAGTTTGCCGCCCAGGGACCGATGACGAGTGGGGGGGAGGCGACAGATGACAGAGGGGACGACAACAAGGGAGAAAAAACATACCTTATGCTCGCAGCCGTTCCCAAAAAAGTGCTGCCCCCCAGCTAAGCCACTAGTATTACCTGCTTCTGCCATGTTTGATTGGATTCCTGACCATTCCAGCAACTCAAACCTGCCTGGAGAGGCAAGCTTTTCAGTTTGATCAGGTAGTTTTCACTATTTTATGATATACTCTGAAAATTTGATTATGCCACCATAATTTTCCTGTTTCGACAACTGAGTGATGTGACAAACTGTCCAGTGTTCTGTTGTATGCATGACCACTGCCTGTCCTGGTGCTTACTGTATTCATCTGCATATAATTTCTGCCACTAAACTTCATACTCAGTCTTGTGCTGGAAGTCTAAACCTATTTTCACTTTTGGACTCACAAGTTGATCTACATATTTCTTACTTGGATCTCTTAGTTGTTTTTTCCCTTCATATTTAATCGCAACTCTTGCAGGTTTTCATATTGCATGATCATCTTATGCCTCTCAGACTGAGGGCCTGATTATGACTTTGGCGGTGTGGGAGTGGGCCGCCACGCCACCACCCCGCTCCTACACCACCAAAGTCTCCTCCTGGTCTGGTGGGCAGTGCTTTGGTGGTTCCACGGCCGTGCCGTGCTAAGGCTCATATGTGAACCATGGGATCGCCAATTCCGTTCCTGCACGGCATGTTTTGCATGCACACAGGGGGGTATGACATGTACCCATTCCCCACTCCTACACCACCAAAGTCTCCTCCTGGTGTGGTGGGCAGTGCTTTGGTGGTTCCACGGCCGTGCCGTGCTAAGGCTCATATGTGAGCCGTGAAGGCACCAAAGCCTGTTCCCGCATGGCATGTGTTGCATGCACTTGGGCCCCCCTGCATGTACCCCATGGCCCTGAGGCAACAGGACCCCCTTAGTTTCCTCACCACCACATTTTTCATGGCAGGCTCACCGCCATGAAAACGGTGGCAGTGAAAAAACTCAGAATAAGCTTGAGGGTGCCACATCAGCACACCCAGCATATTGCAGGGCCAGACTGCAGCGCCACCTCTGAGGGATCACGGATCCCCGGTGGGTACATCGGTCCTATGGCCGTAGGACTGCCGCACTTGTAATGCACTAATCAGACTCCCAGTGCGGCGGTTCTCGCCACACCACCATGAGTTTGGCGCCCCGATGGACCGCAAACTCGTAATCAGCCCTTGAGTTTTAATGTTCATACATTTCCTGATGTGACCACATATAAATGTTTGGAAGCTTGCCAAACTGTAGTGAGTGACACACGGTCTCTTTGTAGATGTTATTCCAACTCCGAGAAATTCTCATTGTATGTATTGCTATTTAGGACATATTTGAACATCTGTGTTGTTGGACAGATAGTCAAGAGATTTTCCCCAGACAATGAAACCAGCGGATGACCAGGGGTAATGTTGTGTGAGTTTGTGACTGTGAGTTCTAAATGGAAGGTGTGGCAATGTCCTCTCTGGCGTATGGGTGGATTGAACAGCGAATATATACATACAGTTCAGTGATTTTAGTATCACGTTCTCTTCACACCTAGGTATCCCAGCATTTGCGTGACAGTGTGCCTGCTTTTAAGGTCCACCCCCTCGTCTTATTATTGGTGCAAACATGGGGAGGGTTCATTATGAAGTTAAAATCACAAAAGGGCAAGGCCCAGATTTGCTAAGCCCGTATTTTGCCATTGCGTCTTGCAAGGCAGCGCATGGCTTAAGTGATATATAGTTAAGCCAGAATAACGCAAAGCAACGCAAATCACGTCTTGCATTACCATGCATTGGGAAGGCCTGCCATTGGTGGAGTATGGGTGTCTCTGCGGCAGGGAGGCGTGCCATTGGTGGAGTGTGGGTGTCTCTGCAGCAGGGAGGCCTGCCATTGGTGGAGTGTGGGTGTCTCTGCGGCAGGGAGGCGTGCCATTGGTGGAGTGTGGGTGTCTCTGCGGCAGGGAGGCGTGCCATTGGTGGAGTGTGGGTGTTACCACGCATTCGGTTTCAAAAAAGAGAGGGTACCCCACTTTCACCAGGGAACAGGGTAGGAAGACAGAAAGTCAAAGGGGGAATCCCTGGAGTCTACTTGTTCACCTCTGCCCTCAGCCCTGTCTTGTCAGGGAAGAAGGACCTTTAGTGCACTGTATATCAGGTAATATAAAAAGGCTTCCACAAAGAAATATAATCGTTAACAATCTAATTTTATTAAAAACCAATGTCTAGTCAGTAAAAAAACAAGGCAAATTCATACAAATCATTACAATGCAGTTTAAAATCCAAGGAATGTACCTTGAAGGGATCATACATAAATAAAAACAATGTTACACAAACACAATAATAAAATGCACAGCTAATAGAGACATATCAAGAACATATTGGCAATTTAAGGACAAAAGACAAAACTACATATCATGACAAAAACCCCTTGTATCACTGTGGCTCACAGATATCTCTGCCACAAAATTATCCTAGATCCAACGGCCTAAACCACTTAGACTCATGTAAACATTAGTGATAATGTTGGATATCCATCTAAAGTTTACCAGGCCGTGACTGCATTCTTTTTGTCAAAAAAACAGTGCGTCGACGCGTTTCGGTGCAGTACAGTTGATTATGTGGCACCTTCCTCAGGACTTTTCTTGCTGGGGTTTCAAGAAGCGGTTAGTTACACCGTATCTGTAGATATATGGGAAGAAACGTATGGAGTCATTTATCGTACATGGTACCAGTTTCTCTTTATTCAGTCTATCTTGACTCCTGTCTTAGACACGCATTCGCCCATGGATTCTGGTGTATTCCCAGATTTACTAAGGGTAGTAAACCTGGGAATGCATCAAAATGCTGCTCCATCAGAATAACGGCGTAACAAAGAGAAATATGTTCATTTCTCCTCAGTATGTTCTTTTGTTGCACGTGCTGCGTTCTGCTGCACACTTAGAAGGAGCAAAATGACTTTGAGGATTTTTTTGGTGAACAAAGATTCCTGCACAAAAAAGCGATCCTCCCTGTAACACAGACACCCTTGCACCATGGCGCAAGAGTGCCTGTGTTGGCACTCGCCAGCACAGAGAGAGCAAGAAGGCGACATATTCAAGTACATACGACACATTCCTGCTCTCTCCATTTGACGCAGCGCAGTAATCGTCGTGCAGCGGTGCGTTGTTTCAAATGTTAGTAAATCTGGCCCAAGAGCAGAGTTTTGAGAAAAAGAATCTCTGGCCTCATCTGTTGTATTTCTGCTGATATTGAGACACAAATAGAGTAGATAGCCGCTTCAGTGGTTCCTCTTTCTGCATTGTTTGTAAAAATCATCAGGTCTGAGATTATATGGAAGGCCGTTTTAGGAAAAGTGCTTAGGAATGAAAACTGTTTGAGTGCTACTTTAGGAATGAAGGTGGTGGGTTGTCTTCTTCCCTTGCTTAATACACATTTTAGAGAATTGTAGGTGGTAAAGTACACCACTATTTTGTTATAGTACCCTATATTAAAGCTTATTATTAATTCAAAGCTTCATTTAAGATTTGGACCTCTTACGAGGCCCACAAGAGAAAATTGCAGCATTTCATGTACACATAACAGTTTAGTACAAAAATAAATAAACATTTTCAAAATCTAAAAAAATGTTGACCAATTATCTCCTTCATAGGACACAGTAACAAATGACCAGCTCATGCCTCCATTCGAACATTATACTTAAAAAACAACAGCCTCAAGGATTGGCGATGCTGGGACGTCAAAACAAATAATACATGATTGAAGTCTTGAATTTCCATGCTACCAACATTTTAAAGATTTATCCTTGGTCAGAAAGGTAGACCAGTGCACTGTTAGGATTTTTAAAGGAAGCAGGTTTAAATGTAACAATTTCCAAAAATGTGTCATCAAAGTTCCAAAGTAAATACCACTGTAGTTCTCGTAACCAGCAAGAAGCAAATTTTACATCAAATGTAACATCTAGACTTTGACTTAAGATCCTGAAAGAATGCTTTAAAAAGCTTTTAAACTGAATGTTAGAAATGAGATTCCTGGTTTCCTGAGGTGTGCACCCAGGCCATGCAGGAACCACCAGTCTAGTCAGGGTAAGCTGAGTACACACTGAAAGATAACCTGCACTCACTCTCTGGTAGTTAGGCAATGAGAAGTCAGGCTTATCTGAAGAGGCAATGTGTAAAAATGTTTTGCAATACACACACACAGTAACACAATTGATACACCACAAAAAGGCTCCACACAGGTTTAGAAACATAGACTATTATATCCTGAACAAAACAAGACCAAGACAACACAAATTCAATAAATAGAACATGAGACATTCATTTAAAAAGTATAAATGCAATAAAGTGTATCGAAGCAAATTGCAGGTTACTTTAGGTCACACTGGACCGGGACAGAGTCAAAGTATGGGCTGACTGCACTGCAGTGCAGGCTAGCTACAGGATCCACGCAGGCCCCGGTAAACAATGTACCTTTCCTGTTTGCAAGTACGAGATGCATCGTGAGATGCGGGGTGGAGGGGTCGAGCAATTGGTCACTATCGGGCCCACAGGGGAGGCGACGCGCGGATTCCACAGATGAGAACCTGCACCAACGTTGCATTTTTTTTTTTTTTTTGTATGTTCTTATATAGCGCTCGACTACCCGGAGGCATCTCGGCGCTTGCCTTGGGAACCCGTCCTGGCTTTTCCCTGTGAGATAGCCCCTAACAGGCATCCCCAAGGTGAAAGCCAGGCATCCCGCCGCGGGGGGCCGTTGTGGAGATTAAGCAAGCTTAATGCCCAGAGTTGCAGAGTGTGAACCCATGATTAGGTTAGGCACCGAAGTGAGAATTATCGAGTCCGTGGACATTTGCGCTCATGGTTCCATTGGAGCGATGCACTAGGTTTCTCAACGCAGTCAAGGATGCGTTGATCTTCTGAGCTGCTGGCAGTGATGCAAAATTGTGATACGTCCTGCTCTCAATATGTCGTATTGGTTCAGAGAGTGATTCACTGATTCTACTCTTTCAACCGGGTTGATATGCCGGTTCTGTTACACATAGACAGGAGATGCGTCAAAATCAATGTTGCAAGCATCTGGGCCTTGTTGCAGTGAACCAGGCACAGGAGCAGGGGTGGACGCTTTGATTTTCTTGAGTCTCAAACAACAGGAGGCAAGCAAACAAGCCCTTGGAGAACACTTGGAGGAAAAGTTACAGTCCTGCTCTCCTTCCAGCACAGGCAGAGATTTGCAGGCAAAACAATAGAAAGACTGGCCTTCCAGGTCAGCAGTTCAAGGATGAGTCCTTTAAGCAGTATAGCAGTCCTTGTGGCAACATGCAGTTGTAGTTCCAGAAGTGTCTGTTTTGAAGAGGTCAGAGACCCAGCACTTATACCCAAAAGTGCCTTTGAAGCAGAGGTCCATATCTGTGGGGGTCATTTTTGAGGAGTTCCTTTGTGTGAGGATATGACACAACTCATTGACGTCCTCCTGCCCAGTAAGACCCATCAGTATGCAGATGAATGAAGATACAGCTGAGTGTCCTGTGTTTGTGGCTGTCTTGACGGAATGCACAAAGTGTGGCTGTCACCCACCCCAGACATGCATTGGAGACAGGCTATAATGCACACAAGAGGAATAGAGCCGAGAAATGTCATTCCTGAACTAGAAAAATCAAATCCCACTTTACCAGCAAAGTAGATTTGTTTATTACAAATCCAATGATATGAAACCTAAAGCAGCTACCGCTATGAAATCAAGAATTACAGCTTAAAAGTGTATTAAGGATTTCTCAATGTTAACCCATGAAAGGAGAAGGCCTCACAGTAGTGAAAAACTAATTTAGGTGTTTGTCACTACCAGGATATGTAACACACACAGGCATTTGTCGTATCTTTTACATCGAACCCTGCCCTTAGGGCCACTTTGGGTGGACCTATATGTAATAAAAGGGGAGTTTAAGGCTCGGCAAGTAGTTATAAATGCCAGGTCGAAGTAACAGTAAACTTCACACACAGGCCCTGTAACGGCAGGCATGAGACAGGTTTAAAAGGCTACTTATGAGGGTGGCACAATCAGTGCTGCAGGCCCACTAGTTGCAATTGAAATACGGGCCCTGGGTATGTTGTATACCACTTTATAAGGGACTTACCAGTAAATCAAATATGCCAATTAGGTATACACCTATGTCACCATGATTAGGGGAGAAGCACATGCACTTTAGTACTGATTAGCATTGGTAAAGTGCTTGGAGTCCCAAAGCCATCAAAAGGAGAATCAGCAAAACAGGAGGTAAAAGGTAAAACGTCTGGGGAAACACCACCCTAAGGATGTCCGGTCAAACACAGACCAATGAAAAATGAGCAGAAAAGTTCCTTATTTAACTGAAACAGTTTTAAAGCATGATAAAAATTCCTATAAAATAGTGATTTTTCTTTTTTCATATCAAAACTTTCATTGCACTTAAAACCCCTTAATGAATTCCCCCCACCCTTCATCAGCCAAGATCCCCATCAGAACACACCGGCCAGACCATGAAGAGGCACATGCACCAAGATTATTAATCCAAACTCTTATTTTAGTGCATGTGTCTCTGCTAGGGTGTTACAATTGTACATCTTCCTCATAATTTGGCCTTCCATTTTCTCTTAATAATACCACTTCACAATATTGATTGTCTCTATAGTATACAACAGGGTGGAGGGGATATTTATCCGATAGAACAAAAGTAGTTGCACAAAATGTCTATGACCCACAGCGTTCTACTTAGTCCATTGGTATGAAATAAAGCCTTGGTAGGGCTATGGCATATATGATCCTTATTATTAAAGGAACTGGACATAATTTTTCCCACATAGATTTCAACTATTCCAGCATCTCCCTACCAGGTTCCCAGCAGTAGATCTGTGACTTCCAGGTGTATTACCCTTAAAAATCAAAACTTTACTTTTAGACACATTGATTTTCACAAAGTGAGGATCAACAAACTGCTGTAAAAATGACAATTGATTTCTGAGCCCCTTTGGTGTTAAGTCGCGATTGACGGTCTCGTCTGTATAGAACAGACACGGAAAGTAGCATCCCTCAATTCTTGGTGGGTCTCCCTTGATGCTATCTAGGTGTTCTGGAAGATCAGAAATGTATATATAGGGCAAACCATAGCAGCCAGGTTTGGTTGACACCATTTTGAGTGGGGATTATAGATGACAAACCTTGGTCACCTCCTAATAGCACTTATCACCAAGTAGCGGAATGAAAAGCAATGATGAATCTATGCAGTTTTTTTCATCATGTTGGGTGATCTCCTCTATCGAACCCCGTGACAAAATCTATTTAAGCTGCATAGACGTGGAGGCAATGAATAATAGCGTACTTTTCCGCAATTATTTGCAACATTGAGATGTGTCTGAAGTGCAGTGATTTTTGTTCTAAAACCAGCTTGTTTACTTAAAGTAAAGTAAAGTATATCTGATGTTATTGCACGCAGGGATTCTTTTAGCTTTTGGATACAATTGGATCTTCCATTGGACTTTTCAGAGATTAAACCAAAAGTGGATCAAGGGATAATAAAACAGCCAGTATTAGATTCATGGGTAAAATTAGCAGGGGTATCATTTTCACTTCTACCATTTACTACTCCTCATTTTGTAATCGATCCAGAAGTTTAGGACCTCTTTTATCTGTTTGTATGGTTGTAGGAACAATAGCAGGGGTAATTTTTTATTCTGCTTCTTTTTAAATATTTGTAAATACCCTAAGAGCATGATTTGATACTTTGGCATCAATATCGTCAAGTAATATTACATATTGACAATCTTACTGTTTCAAGATCTCAGTTACAATGAGTGTTTCAATAATAAACTGCACATTGGAGGAATCGGGGGGATATATATGTTCACAAGTAAAACTGTCTCCTAAAGATGCACTCACCTTCATGTGAATTTTTATTGCCTTGATTGGGTTGGCGGCATGAGTAAAAGAACTGTGCGACCAGCTTTAATTGTTACTCATGAGTATAATCACACCCACCCTCCCCCTAGCATGCCCCTCCTATAGGTAGTTGCACTACAGCTCGGGACAAAATATCACTACTACTCAGTCTCCACAATTTTCCAGGTTTCCTCCATGCAAATGATGTCTGCGGCAAGACTATTTACACATTCTAGTTCATAACCATCGCTTCAGAGGCCTGCAGCATTCTATAGGAAACCACTTTTAGGCCATTATCAACTGCACCAGTGGCTCTTGGTCCCCAAGAACCGCCTAGAGTTGAAGGCATCTGCTAGCCATCTCTCCCTGCAATATAAAAACTATACAAAGCATCTAAAACATGTGGGAAAGTGAAAAGATGAAATGAACTTTACTTTCTGAGAACATTTTGTTTAAGATTTCTTTTAAGGCTGAAGGTATGCACCATCTGTGCCCAATCCACTTCTTATATCCAAATCTCACTCCATCGAAGTTGGCTATATTTTTCAACTTTGGCTTTTAGGCACTAGGTTTTATTAAAAAATTAAATTCATTACTCCAGTTTTACTCATTGGATTTTTGTTGTTTTGGTGACAAATAATTTAATAAAATGCTCTCCATTATTAGGTCGAATCCTAGCGGCAGCGCACATGCGCTGCAAGGCATGCTGAATTAGGGTATGCACTTGTCAAATTTGCGGGATTTTAACTTGAATCAGATCCAACAAAAGTCCTTATGATGCCAATTGTTTTGTTTTGTTTTGATATTAAGGTGGAGCCATGGCTTGAAATCAAATAACAGTTTTTGTCACACAAAAAAGTCTCTTGTTCAATATACTCTTCAGTTTTCTCTTTTATCTTTCAGATCCAGTGAGGGACCCCATGACATCTCCTGGGATACCCCTCGGAAAAACACAGGAGAAGCCAGGTAAGGAAACTCGTTTTTCTTTCCTTTTTTTTAGAGGAGAAGCCAGGTAAGGAAACTCGTTTTTCTTTCCTTGTTTTTAGAGGAGAAGCCAGGTAAGGAAACTTGTTTTTCTTTCCTTGTTTTTAGAACATGAAAACATTTGGCTTTATTGTGATCTAAATCACCCGTACCTATATAAAGCAGAAATCAAAAAATAACTTAGACCTGACAAGCCGATACCACACTTCCTGTCTTTGATACTTCCTCGGAATAACCCCCTATTGTATGAGGCGAAGAAAAGGAGGAGGGGGAAAAAAATAAAAGAAACGTCGGTTTTATTTTTTTCTCGGTCTTTTTAGAATTCACACCCCTTACCAAAACCAAGCAGTGATAAGATGATGGATGTGAGTCGGTTCCGAAATTCGAGGCGATAAGGGTGAATAAAGGCTAAATTAAGGATTTGAAGAAGCGAGAGCAGAGCTCTGTTTCAGAGCCCGTTTGCCTCCTTGCTTCGATCAAAGATACAGCCCCGTACCTGGCTTAGCCACGTTTCTCCAGAAGCGTGGCGGGCGTTGAGCCTGACGTGGGACGCTGCTCTGTGGCTGCGTATTTACCGTGTCTCTGCAGGCTGTCCCTGAACCGGGATCTCCGATTCTCTGTTACTCCAGTATCTTGTTTTCTTTCCCCAGGTCTGTCGAGGCTCCTTGTCGCAGAACGGTTCAAGCCTCTGGGATTTTCCAATCTCCCGCTACTCCTGAGGAAGTCCGTGGGTCTAGGCTGGGCTCTCGTTTTGTCGAGAGGCCCGTTATCATCTTTTTGTCTCTTCCGAGGGATTCTCCGATCAGGGTTCTCTCTAGCAACAACCCTTCTTCCCGCTCTGTGGGTTTAAAAACTCCTCCCTTCTTATTAATTGGCTGCACAGGTCTCCCATGAGGGTCCTTACTTCTGACGTCGAAGTCTGTAAAGTGACCACTCTGGAACTGGGTGATGTTCCAAGTATATGTTTATTCACAGACAACACACCAAAGCTTGTGTGTACAGGAACAGCCAAACGCCAACTGACAATAAACTGTGAACTGTCACATGGAATTCTCAGCTGTCAACATTCCAGCTGATTTGAACCAATATCGCGCAGGGGAAATGCATGCGCAAAGGAGGGTAAAGGAAAGAGAGAAAGGGTTAATACACAACACATCTCCTTCCATAAGGAGTAAACCAACAAAGACACGTTGCAATTCACAGTATACTAAAACACAGTACTAATAACAATCAAAGTCTTTGTATTTGCTGGGTTTACTCAGAACCCTGCCAAAGCTACTGGTGCTAGCCCTTACTTCACCAGCATCACCGATAGGGGCATTAGCTGGTGCTGCTACCAACGGTTCCTCTTCATATGGTAAGGAGCTTCCTGTCCCTTCATAGTGATGGTTGCTCTCCACATCTTCACGCTCAGGTTCGTCTTGTCCATTTTCTGAAGCACAGATGTCAAACGTGTCCTGGGATGCTGCGGAGCCCTCTGTGCTGAGGTCCCCGCGTTCGCCAATATATTCAATGGTCTCTTGGTTCTGTCGGACCTGGTTATCCAGAGCTCCAGATGATTTACCACTGCAATCTTTTTCTGGTTCAGATTCCTCTTCCTCTAGTATTGACCATTTGCAGTTGGACCCCTCTAGCACGGGTCTATGTTCAGCCCTTTCTCTTTGGTTAACTTCCCCTCCGCGGCAGACTGAAATTGCAGAGGCATGTCACACTCTACCATCACTGAGTAAGGCGGAAATACAAAAAACTTTCTTAACTTCCAAAGGCGCTGTAAACCTGTTTTCACCTTTGACAATGTGTCCACTTTTCTTTACTCTTACTCTGTTGCTCATATTGATACTAAACGCTTTACAATTCCTACTCTTGTCATATTTTCCTTTGTATGCAATTTGCGCCTCCATAATCCTTTTCCTGATAGTGTCCACCGACCATTCCTTTTCCTTTGCCGACTTGATCCAACCAATATTGTCTTTGGATATCGGGGTTCTACCTCTCATAACTTCAAATGGGCTCACCATTGTTTTCACTCCGGGAGTAATTCTGTACCCCCAAACCATTTTGTTAACCTCTTTCCTCCAACATTTTCCATTGTTGTTAGCTAGTTGGATGGTTTCTTTCATCCCCCTATTAAATCTTTCTACGGCCCCATTCCCGGCAGGGTGGTATACTGAGGTAGTTTTATGGGTGATTCCGTTCCTTTTCACACATTTTTTTAACGCATCTGAGGTGAATTGTCTTCCGTTATCGCTCACTATAGTCTTTGGAATTCCTTCTCTGATGAATAAGTCTTCCATGAATATAAGCACCTCACTAGTGTCCATTTTCTCACAAACCTTTACCTCTGGCCACTTAGACAGGTGATCTACCAACACCAGTACGTACACCACTTCATCCTGCCATTTAATGGGCCCCCTTACATCTACACCAATTCTTTCCCAAGGCATTTTTGGGCACTGCAAAGGCTGGAGCGGGGGTCGTAGAGTTGTCTGTGTATTATCAGAGTTCTCACATTCGATGCAGTTTCTTATAGCTCTTTCAATTTGTATGTCACATCTAGGCCACCAGTACCAACATTTTATTCTCTGTTTGGTTTTGTTTATTCCCAAATGTCCTTCATGGCATATTTTTATTATCCTTTCCCTAAGATTCTTCTGTGGTAAGACTTTTCCTTGTCTAAAAATGAGGTTGTCCTCCACTGATAACTCGTTTTTTAGTTCCCAAAATGCTCGTAACTCTGTCTCCATACGGTTTTTCCTCGGCCATCCATGTATGATGTGTTCTTTGACTCTTTGTAATTGTATATCACTAGAACACTCTTTTATCCACTCACTTTTTTTTATAGTTGGAAATTCCTCGCTGATACTGGCAACACACAGTTCTTCTTCTTGTGCCTCTTTTTGGTATTTTGTACTGGTAGTCTGCTAAGGAAATCCGCCACCACATTTTCGACTCCAGGTAGGTACTGTACTTCGTAATTATAATCCAACAGTCTTATGGATAGGCGTGCTAAAAGTGGTGATGCGTTGTACAACTTTTTCACCGTTAATATTTTAATTAAAGGCTTGTGATCACACCGCAGTATTATTTTTCCCCCCCAAATGTATTGTCGGAAGTGCTCTATTCCCCACATGCAAGCCAGTGCCTCTCTTTCAATTATAGAGCACCTTTCCTCTGTTGCGTTAAAGAGCGCGATGCAAATGCAATGGTAACTTCCTTTCCAGTGTTTTCTATTTGCGTGAGTACCGCACCAATTCCTTTTCCGCTAGCATCCGTAGTGATTACACAATCCAGATTGCCATCAAATCCCTGCAGAGGTGGTGCCTCACAAATTTCTTTTTTTAGTTGTTTAAAACTTTCTTCACATCCTTGTGTCCATTCATATTTGCTTTTTGTTGGACTTGGCCTTTTTCCCCCAAAACTTTTCGCTTTTGACCCCCTTACCTAGGATGTCTCCCCCATGGGATTAAACCTGTATAGGCCATGAGTGGTGTGAGACACCTTGTAGAAAATGTAAAATTACATGTCATAATGTGAGCACTTGTAAATATCCCCCATTTTGAAAATGTACCTGACTAAAATGCTCTGTGATTTTAAAATGGATGCCATGGCCCTGGGTAGTACCACCTGACTGCGTTAGGTTGGCGGTCTAGTTAATATTACCCAGCTACCCCTAGCTTTTGGAGGGAAAGCCTGGCACCCAGGGTGCTCACCCCCTCCCCTAGAACCAGATTAGGCCAGATTTGCCAACATTCTAGAAGGTCCTGGCACTGCCTGGGAGGAGGGTATAAATAGGGGGAAGTGTCACCAGAGAGTCAGTCAGCGCTGGGACAAGGAAGGGAGGGGGACCTGCTGTGAGGTGCCACCGCCACATGGGCCTGTGAGCTGGGCCCTGCACCCCTATAAACCCCCCCGCTGCTGTCCCCATGGGCCCCTGACAAGGGAGGACCCTTCATAGGTCCCTGACGCCGTGGGACCTTGAACTACGCCAGCGCTGAAGGAAAAAGGTGCCCAGAAGAGGAGGAATGCTGTGGGCTTGAACCCCCCAGGAGGTGAGGAGTGTGCCCCTGGGGCTGGCTGTGGAGCTGTTCGCCCCCCCCCCTCCGTGAGAAGCCTACTTGGAAGCCCTGGTTTGCCTACCTAAGCGCTGTAAATTCCAAGACTGTTGCTGCCCTGACCTGAACTGTCCTGCCTGGGAAGCGTTATAAGTATTCTGTTGGGCTAAGAGGGAGGAGCAGTGCGCTGTAAATAGCGTCATTTGCTGAGGAGAATCGCGCTGTGGCCTGAGGGCACTGTGAGGAGGATCGAGTGTGAGGAGCCTACCCTCGATTTGGCGCTGTCCGCCATTTAATTAATTAATTGAAAAGGGAGCCTACCCCTTGCACCGCCGATTTCACCGCCGCAGCCCGGCGCTGCGAGGAGTCCTTTCCCCGCTGTGTGGCGCATCGTTGCGGCGGCCCCCGGTGCCAGGAGAGGGCCGCCGATGTGAGAAGTGGGCCGCGCTAGGCCCTGAAGCCTGCCTGACCCGCATCACGTGACTGGGGCGCCGGTGACGTCTACCGCCACGCCCCCAGCCACGCCGGGCACAGATTGGTTGCCCCGCCGGGCAGCAGGAAGAGGGAACCTGGGTGAAGCCACTGAGGTCGCTGCCGGCCGGGAGACCAGAGGAAGAGGCCTGAGACCGGAGCGGGAGCCTACCCCGCCGGTCCGGTGGGCCAGGAAGCCTGAAGTGAGCCGGAGGAAGACCGGAGCGGGAGCCTACCCCGCCGGTCTGCAGCCGAGGGTTGGAGTGGAGAAGGAGGCGGGGCCGGGGCACTCTGCCGGTGCCAGCCCCGCCGCCACAAGGGAAGCGCCGCCGCCAGACCGGGGCTTGTATTGGGACCGGGGAGGGCTCGGAGGAACCAGAGAGCCCCTCCCTTCCAGCACCATCGCCGGAGGGCCCCAAAAGAAGCCTGGACTCTCCCCACACCGGACACCTCCGCAAGGGGCCTAGTGAGCCCGAAGAGACCGGTAAACCCCCGAAAAGGGGAAAGTTGTGGTTGGGCCCCCTTGGCCTTAACGAACTACCGCAGAGGGAGTTCGCCCCTCCCTGGGGGGAAACGAGTGACTATTGGGCCCTGGAAGTTAACCCCTGCCGGGGGTAGAGAGATTTATCAGGAAGTGCTGGGCCCAGCCCCAGGGATTAATCCTACTTCGCCTAGTAGCCTGCTCAGCCTAGGCCTTGTGCATGGCTTATCTGTTATGAAATGTTTGCTCTTGCTCAGAGAGGTGGTTACTAGCCCTAATGAGATGGTTGCCTTCCACCAGGAGAGGGTTGTTCTTACATAAGGAGAAGTTGCCTGATTCCTAAAATGCCTAGTTATCCCCTGGGTTGCTCCTTTGATGAAAAGTTTATGGAGATATGCTATGTCGAATATTGCGTTACCCCCTTTACTCCTGCAGTGAAATGATTCTTAAACTGAGCTGCATTGTGGTGACATGTTTAGTGTTATGCCTAAGCTAAGGTGATTGGTGCCCCTAAGCTGGCCTGACAAGTTATTCTAGGCCCTGTATATGCCCCTTGATAATGAGCCTGCCACACTGATTTCTGATAGGGGTTCCTGGCTAGTATGTGCTGTAATGCTATATTGTCTTTCCTTACAGGGGTGGGGATTGGCGTCATAACGCCTGAGGTGTATTGTTGCATGATGTGGGATTTTGAAATTACAGCTTCCCTAAGGATGAGACCCTGAGTTGGCCCCGCCAGATTGGCCCCAGGTCTAGTGTTTAATTAACCATCCTTTTTCCTTACAGCTATGGACTATGGACTCAACCCTTTTGTCCCATGTAGATAATTCCCCTGATGTACTTGGCTCCGGTGCCAGTTGGCGCCTTGTTGTGACTACCACTATTTTGTTCCTTTTTACCTTGCAGGTTGGAGACATAACTAAACTTAATCTTTTTCCAACCAAAGGTGGTGTCGTGACTCTTTTTGTAGTGTGATTTGTGTGTCGTCAGTGGGTACTGCGTGAATGCTTCACATGTCCTCGAAGTTTGGCCTGCCCGCTTGATGCCATGCTACCCCCTTGGAGATTTGGGTAACCCCCATTTCTTACACTTTTGTTTTTAAGAAGTGTCCTAATGTTGTACGTTTTTGCTGAAAAATCTTTTACAAATTTTGAGTAGTACTCTACCAGACCCAAAAATGCCCTTAGTCCTTCTTTGTTGGTAGGTACTGGTGCGTCCTTAATTGCTTTTATAAGTTCTTTTTTTGGTTTTATTCCCTCGCTTGAGATTTCGTGTCCTAGGTAGTTCACACAATTTTTACTAAATTTGCATTTTTTTGTATTCTGCTGTCATCCCACATTTTTTCAAATTTTTAACACTTGTATCAGTTTGCTATCATGTTCTTCTTGATCCTTTCCCATGACCAAGATGTCACCCGCCCCAGACATGCATTGGAGACAGGCTATAATGCACACAAGAGGAATAGAGCTGAGAAATGTCATTCCTGAACTAGAAAAATCAAATCCCACTTTACCAGCAAAGAAGATTTGTTTATTACAAATCCAATGATATGAAACCTAAAGCAGCTACCCCTATGAAATCAAGAATTACAGCTTAAAAGTGTATTAAGGATTTCTCAATGTTAACCCATGAAAGGAGAAGGCCTCACAGTAGTGAAAAACTAATTTAGGTGTTTGTCACTACCAGGATATGTAACACACACAGGCATTTGTCCTATCTTTTACTTACATTGAACCCTGCCCTTAGGGCCACTTTGGGTGGACCTATATGTAATAAAAGGGGAGTTTAAGGCTCGGCAAGTAGTTTTAAATGCCAGGTCGAAGTAACAGTAAACTTCACACACAGGCCCTGTAACGGCAGGCCTGAGACAGGTTTAAAAGGCTACTTATGAGGGTGGCACAATCAGTGCTGCAGGCCCACTAGTTGCAATTGAAATACGGGCCCTGGGTATGTTGTATACCACTTTATAAGGGACTTACCAGTAAATCAAATATGCCAATTAGGTATACACCTATGCCACCATGATTAGGGGAGAAGCACATGCACTTTAGTACTGATTAGCATTGGTAAAGTGCTTGGAGTCCCAAAGCCATCAAAAGGAGAATCAGCAAAACAGGAGGTAAAAGGTAAAACGTCTGGGGAAACACCACCCTAAGGATGTCCGGTCAAACACAGACCAATGAAAAATGAGCAGAAAATTTCCTTATTTAACTGAAACAGTTTTAAAGCATGATAAAAATTCCTATAAAATAGTGATTTTTCTTTTTTCATATCAAAACTTTCAGTGCACTTAAAACCCCTTAATGAATTCCCCCCACCCTTCATCAGCCAAGATCCCCATCAGAACACACCGGCCAGACCATGAAGAGGCACATGCACCAAGATTATTAATCCAAACTCTTATCTTAGTGCATGTGCCTCTGCTAGGGTGTTACAATTGTACATCTTCCTCATAATTTGGCCTTCCATTTTCTCTTAATAATACCACTTCACAATATTGATTGTCTCTATAGTATACAACAGGGTGGAGGGGATATTTATCCGATAGAACAAAAGTAGTTGCACAAAATGTCTATGACCCACAGCGTTATACTTAGTCCATTGGTATGAAATAAAGCCTTGGTAGGGCTATGGCATATATGATCCTTATTATTAAAGGAACTGGACATAATTTTTCCCACATAGATTTCAACTATTCCATCATCTCCCTACCAGGTTCCCAGCAGTAGATCTGTGACTTCCAGGTGTATTACCCTTAAAAATCAAAACTTTACTTTTAGACACATTGATTTTCACAAAGTGAGGATCAATAAACTGCTGTAAAAATGACAATTGATTTCTGAGCCCCTTTGGTGTTAAGTCGCGATTGACGGTCTCGTCTGTATAGAACAGACACGGGAAGTAGCATCCCTCAATTCTTGGTGGGTCTCCCTTGATGCTATCTAGGTGTTCTGGAAGATCAGAAATGTATATATAGGGCAAACCATAGCAGCCAGGTTTGGTTGACACCATTTTTAGTGGGGATTATAGATGACAAACCTTGGTCACCTCCTAATAGCACTTATCACCAAGTAGCGGAAAGAAAAGCAATGATGAATCTATGCAGTTTTTTTCATCATGTTGGGTGATCTCCTCTATCGAACCCCGTGACAAAATCTATTGAAGCTGCATAGACGTGGAGGCAATGAATAATAGCGTACTTTTCCGCAATTATTTGCAACATTGAGATGTGTCTGAAGTGCAGTGATTTTTGTTCTAAAACCAGCTTGTTTAATTAAAGTAAAGTAAAGTATATCTGATTTGATTGCACGCAGGGATTCTTTTAGCTTTTGGATACAATTGGATCTTCCATTGGACTTTTCAGAGATTAAACCAAAAGTGGATCAAGGAATAATAAAACAGCCAGTATTAGATTCATGGGTAAAATTAGCAGGGGTATCATTTTCACTTCTACCATTTACTACTCCTCATTTTGTAATCGATCCAGAAGTTTAGGACCTCTTTTATCTGTTTGTATGTTTGTAGGAACAATAGCAGGGCTCATGTTTTATTCTGCTTCTTTTTAAATATTTGTAAATACCCTAAGAGCATGATTTGATACTTTGGCATCAATATCGTCAAGTAATATTACATATTGAGAATCTTACTGTTTCAAGATCTCAGTTACAATGAGTGTTTCAATAATAAACTGCACATTGGAGGAATCGGGGGGATATATATGTTCACAAGTAAAACTGTCTCCTAAAGATGCACTCACCTTCATGTGAATTTTTATTGCCTTGATTGGGTTGGCGGCATGAGTAAAAGAACTGTGCGACCAGCTTTAATTGTTACTCATGAGTATAATCACACCCACCCTCCCCCTAGCATGCCCCTCCTATAGGTAGTTGCACTACAGCTCAGGACAAAATATCACTACTACTCAGTCTCCACAATTTTCCAGGTTTCCTCCATGCAAATGATGTCTGCGGCAAGACTATTTACACATTCTAGTTCATAACCATCGCTTCAGAGGCCTGCAGCATTCTATAGGAAACCACTTTTAGGCCATTATCAACTGCACCAGTGGCTCTTGGTCCCCAAGAACCGCCTAGAGTTGAAGGCATCTGCTAGCCATCTCTCCCTGCAATATAAAAACTATACAAAGCATCTAAAACATGTGGGAAAGTGAAAAGATGAAATGAACTTTACTTTCTGAGAACATTTTGTTTAAGATTTCTTTTAAGGCTGAAGGTAGGCACCATCTGTGCCCAATCCACTTCTTATATCCAAATCGCACTCCATCGGAGTTGGCTATATTTTTCAACTTTGGCTTTTAGGCACTAGGTTTTATTAAAAAATTAAATTCATTACTCCAGTTTTACTCATTGGATTTTTGTTGTTTTGGTGACAAATAATTTAATAAAATGCTCTCCATTATTAGGTCGAATCCTAGCGGCAGCGCACATGCGCTGCAAGGCATGCTGTATTAGGGTATGCACTTGTCAAATTTGCGGGATTTTAACTTGAATCAGATCCAACAAAAGTCCTTATGATGCCAATTGTTTTGTTTTGATATTAAGGTGGAGCCATGGCTTGAAATCAAATAACAGTTTTTGTCACACAAAAAAAGTCTCTTGTTCAATATACTCTTCAGTTTTCTCTTTTATCTTTCAGATCCAGTGAGGGACCCCATGACATCTCCTGGGATACCCCTCGGAAAAACACAGGAGAAGCCAGGTAAGGAAACTCGTTTTTCTTTCCTTGTTTTTAGAGGAGAAGCCAGGTAAGGAAACTCGTTTTTCTTTCCTTGTTTTTAGAGGAGAAGCCAGGTAAGGAAACTCGTTTTTCTTTCCTTGTTTTTAGAACATGAAAACATTTGGCTTTATTGTGATCTAAATCACCCGTACCTATAAAAAGCAGAAATCAAAAAATAACTTAGACCTGACAAGCGGATACCACACTTCCTGTCTTTGATACTTCCTCAGAATAACCCCCTATTGTATGAGGCGAAGAAAAGGAGGAGGGGGAAAAAAATAAAAGAAACGTCGGTTTTATTTTTTTCTCGGTCTTTTTAGAATTCACACCCCTTACCAAAACCAAGCAGTGATAAGATGATGGATGTGAGTCGGTTCCGAAATTCGAGGCGATAAGGGTGAATAAAGGCTAAATTAAGGACTTGAAGAATCGAGAGCAGAGCTCTGTTTCAGAGCCCGTTTGCCTCCCTCGCTTCGACCAAAGATACAGCCCCGTACCTGGCTTAGCCACGTTTCTCCAGAAACGTGGCGGGCGTTGAGCCTGACGTGGGACGCTGCTCTGTGGCTGCGTATTTACCGTGTCTCTGCAGGCTGTCCCTGAACCGGGATCTCCGATTCTCTGTTACTCCAGTATCTTGTTTTCTTTCCCCAGGTCTGTCGAGGCTCCTTGTCGCAGAACGGTTCAAGCCTCTGGGATTTTCCAATCTCCCGCTACTCCTGAGGAAGTCCGTGGGTCTAGGCTGGGCTCTCGTTTTGTCGAGAGGTCCGTTATCATCTTTTTGTCTCTTCCGAGGGATTCTCCGATCAGGGTTCTCTCTAGCAACAACCCTTCTTCCCACTCTGTGGGTTTAAAAACTCCTCCCTTCTTATTAATTGGCTGCACAGGTATCCCATGAGGGTCCTTACTTCTGACGTCGAAGTCTGTAAAGTGACCACTCTGGAACTGGGTGATGTTCCAAGTATATGTTTATTCACAGACAACACACCAAAGCTTGTGTGTACAGGAACAGCCAAACGCCAACTGACAATCAACTGTGAACTGTCACATGGAATTCTCAGCTGTCAACATTCCAGCTGATTTGAACCAATATCGCGCAGGGGAAATGCATGCGCAAAGGAGGGTAAAGGAAAGAGAGAAAGGGTTAATACACAACACATCTCCTTCCCTAAGGAGTAAACCAACAAAGACACGTTGCAATTCACAGTATACTAAAACACAGTACTAATAACAATCAAAGTCTTTGTATTTGCTGGGTTTACTCAGAACCCTGCCAAAGCTACTAGTGCTAGCCCTTACTTCACCAGCATCACCGATAGGAGCATTAGCTGGTGCTGCTACCAACGGTTCCTCTTCATATGGTAAGGAGCTTCCTGTCCCTTCATAGTGATGGTTGCTCTCCACATCTTCACGCTCAGGTTCGTCTTGTCCATTTTCTGAAGCACAGATGCCAAACGTGTCCTGGGATGCTGCGGAGCCCTCAGTGCTGAGGTCCCCGCGTTCGCCAATAGATTCAATGGTCTCTTGGTTCTGTCCGACCTGGTTATCCAGAGCTCCAGATGATTTACCACTGAAATCTTTTTCTGGTTCAGATTCCTCTTCCTCTAGTATTGACCATTTGCAGTTGGACCCCTCTAGCACGGGTCTCTGTTCAGTCCTTTCTCTTTGGTTAACTTCCCCTCCGCGGCAGACTGAAATTGCAGAGGCATGTCACACTCTACCATCACTGAGTAAGGCGGAATTACAAAAAACTTTCTTAACTTCCAAAGGCTCTGTAAACCTGTTTTCACCTTTGACAATGTGTCCACTTTTCTTTACTCTTACTCTGTTGCTCACATTGATACTAAACTCTTTACAATTCCTACTCTTGTCATATTTTCCTTTGTATGCAATTCGCGGCTCCATAATCCTTTTCCTGATAGTGTCCACCGACCATTCCTTTTCCTTTGCCGACTTGATCCAACCAATATTGTCTTTGGATATCGGGGTTCTACCTCTCATAACTTCAAATGGGCTCACCATTGTTTTCACTCCGGGAGTAATTCTGTACCCCCAAACCATTTTGTTAACCTCTTTCCTCCAACATTTTCCATTGTTGTTAGCTAGTTGGATGGTTTCTTTCATCACCCTATTAAATCTCTCTACGGCCCCATTCCCGGCAGGGTGGTATACTGAGGTAGTTTTATGGGTGATTCCGTTCCTTTTCACACATTTTTTTAACGCATCTGAGGTGAATTGTCTTCCGTTATCGCTCACTATAGTCTTTGGAATTCCTTCTCTGATGAATAAGTCTTCCATGAATATAAGCACCTCACTAGTGTCCATTTTCTCACAAACCTTTACCTCTGGCCACTTAGACAGGTGATCTACCAACACCAGTACGTACACCACTTCATCCTGCCATTTAATGGGCCCCCTTACATCTACGCCAATTCTTTCCCAAGGCATTTTTGGGCACTGCAAAGGCTGGAGCGGGGGTCGTAGAGTTGTCTGTGTATTACAGAGTTCTCACATTCGATGCAGTTTCTTATAGCTCTTTTAATTTGTATGTCACATCTAGGCCACCAGTACCAACATTTTATTCTCTGTTTGGTTTTGTTTATTCCCAAATGTCCTTCATGGCATATTTTTATTATCCTTTCCCTAAGATTCTTCGGTGGTAAGACTTTTCCTTGTCTTAAAATGAGGTTGTCCTCCACTGATAACTCGTTTTTTAGTTCCCAAAATGCTCGTAACTCTGTCTCCATACGATTTTTCCTCGGCCATCCATGTATGATGTGTTCTTTGACTCTTTGTAATTGTATATCACTAGAACACTCCTTTATCCACTCACTTTTTTTTATAGTTGGAAATTACTCGTTGATACTGGCAACACACAGTTCTTCTTCTTGTGCCTCTTTTTGGTATTTTGTACTGGTAGTCTGCTAAGGAAATCCGCCACCACATTTTTGACTCCAGGTAGGTACTGTACTTCGTAATTATAATCCAATAGTCTTATGGATAGGCGTGCTAAAAGTGGTGATGCGTTGTACAACTTTTTCACCGTTAATATTTTAATTAAAGGCTTGTGATCACACCGCAGTATTATTTTTCCCCCCCAAATGTATTGTCGGAAGTGCTCTATTCCCCACATGCAAGCCAGTGCCTCTCTTTCAATTATAGAGCACCTTTCCTCTGTTGCGTTAAAGAGCGCGATGCAAATGCAATGGTAACTTCCTTTCCAGTGTTTTCTATTTGCGTGAGTACCGCACCAATTCCTTTTCCGCTAGCATCCGTAGTGATTACACAATCCAGATTGCCATCAAATCCCTGCAGAGGTGGTGCCTCACAAATTTCTTTTTTTAGTTGTTTAAAACTTTCTTCACATCCTTGTGTCCATTCATATTTGCTTTTGTTTTTAAGAAGTGTCCTAATGTTGTACGTTTTTGCTGAAAAATCTTTTACAAATTTTGAGTAGTACTCTACCAGACCCAAAAATGCCCTTAGTTCTTCTTTGTTGGTAGGTACTGGTGCGTCCTTAATTGCTTTTATAAGTTCTTTTTTTGGTTTTATTCCCTCGCTTGAGATTTCGTGTCCTAGGTAGTTCACACAATTTTTACTAAATTTGCATTTTTTTGTATTCTGCTGTCATCCCACATTTGTCTAATTTTTAACACTTGTATCAGTTTGCTATCATGTTCTTCTTGATCCTTTCCCATGACCAAGATGTCACCCGCCCCAGACATGCATTGGAGACAGGCTATAATGCACACAAGAGGAATAGAGCCGAGAAATGTCATTCCTGAACTAGAAAAATCAAATTCCACTTTACCAGCAAAGAAGATTTGTTTATTACAAATCCAATGATATGAAACCTAAAGCAGCTACCCCTATGAAATCAAGAATTAAAGCTTAAAAGTGTATTAAGGATTTCTCAATGTTAACCCATGAAAGGAGAAGGCCTCACAGTAGTGAAAAACTAAGGGGTCGATTAGGATCGCGGACGGACCTGCGTCCGTCCGCGACCCCAGAGCAGGAGGGAACCTCCGCATGGCATGCGGAGTTCCCTCCTGTTCAATTAGGATGTGACCGCCACCCTGGCGGTCACATCCTCTATTTTTAACATTGCCGCGGGTGCAGCTTCAAGCTGCACCCGCGGCAATGTTAAAAATGCACGCATTGCATTTGCATGCAGAAAGAGGCAGGCACCGCGCGGTGCCTGCCGCTTTCTGCATGCAAATGCAGGGGGGTACCATAGGTACCCCCCATGTGCACCCCCCACCCCCCCTTCACCTAGGGGGCCCGCAACGGGCCCCCGCAGTGAAGTTCCGTATGCTTTTCCGCAGCGGAAAACCCGCCGCAGAAAAGCATACTTTACTGGCCATCCTAATATGGTGGACGGTGTCTGGAAGTAAACCGTCACCATATTAGAGCTTTTCCGCCGCGGTTGTAATCCGACCGCGGCGGAAAAGCTGCGGACGGAAACCAGGACCCACCAGCTATCCTAATCTGGCGGTGGGTCTTTGGTCAGTCCGCTGAGGATTTTCCGCATCCTTGGGGCCGGCGGTGGCTTCCGCCGGTCCCGAGGATGCGGAAAATCCGCTATCATAATGACCCCCTAATTTAGGTGTTTGTCACTACCAGGATATGTAACACACACAAGCATTTGTCCTATCTTTTACTTACATTGAACCCTGCCCTTAGGGCCACTTTGGGTGGACCTATATGTAATAAAAGGGGAGTTTAAGGCTCGGCAAGTAGTTTTAAATGCCAGGTCGAAGTAACAGTAAACTTCACACACAGGCCCTGTAACGGCAGGCCTGAGACAGGTTTAAAAGGCTACTTATGAGGGTGGCACAATCAGTGCTGCAGGCCCACTAGTTGCAATTGAAATACGGGCCCTGGGTATGTTGTATACCACTTTATAAGGGACTTACCAGTAAATCAAATACGCCAATTAGGTATACACCTATGTCACCATGATTAGGGGAGAAGCACATGCACTTTAGTACTGATTAGCATTGGTAAAGTGCTTGGAGTCCCAAAGCCATCAAAAGGAGAATCAGCAAAACAGGAGGTAAAAGGTAAAACGTCTGGGGAAACACCACCCTAAGGATGTCCGGTCAAACACAGACCAATGAAAAATGAGCAGAAAAGTTCCTTATTTAACTGAAACAGTTTTAAAGCATGATAAAAATTCCTATAAAATAGTGATTTTTCTTTTTTCATATCAAAACTTTCAGTGCACTTAAAACCCCTTAATGAATTCCCCCCACCCTTCATCAGCCAAGATCCCCATCAGAACACACCGGCCAGACCATGAAGAGGCACATGCACCTAGATTATTAATCCAAACTCTTATCTTAGTGCATGTGCCTCTGCTAGGGTGTTACAATTGTACATCTTCCTCATAATTTGGCCTTCCATTTTCTCTTAATAATACCACTTCACAATATTGATTGTCTCTATAGTATACAACAGGGTGGAGGGGATATTTATCCGATAGAACAAAAGTAGTTGCACAAAATGTCTATGACCCACAGCGTTATACTTAGTCCATTGGTATGAAATAAAGCCTTGGTAGGGCTATGGCATATATGATCCTTATTATTAAAGGAACTGGACATAATTTTTCCCACATAGATTTCAACTATTCCATCATCTCCCTACCAGGTTCCCAGCAGTAGATCTGTGACTTCCAGGTGTATTACCCTTAAAAATCAAAACTTTACTTTTAGACACATTGATTTTCACAAAGTGAGGATCAATAAACTGCTGTAAAAATGACAATTGATTTCTGAGCCCCTTTGGTGTTAAGTCGCGATTGACGGTCTCGTCTGTATAGAACAGACACGGGAAGTAGCATCCCTCAATTCTTGGTGGGTCTCCCTTGATGCTATCTAGGTGTTCTGGAAGATCAGAAATGTATATATAGAGCAAACCATAGCAGCCAGGTTTGGTTTACACCATTTGTAGTGGGGATTATAGATGACAAACCTTGGTCACCTCCTAATAGCACTTATCACCAAGTAGCGGAAAGAAAAGCAATGATGAATCTATGCAGTTTTTTTCATCATGTTGGGTGATCTCCTCTATCGAACCCCGTGACAAAATCTATTTAAGCTGCATAGACGTGGAGGCAATGAATAATAGCGTACTTTTCCGCAATTATTTGCAACATTGAGATGTGTCTGAAGTGCAGTGATTTTTGTTCTAAAACCAGCTTGTTTAATTAAAGTAAAGTAAAGTATATCTGATTTTATTGCACGCAGGGATTCTTTTAGCTTTTGGTTACAATTGGATCTTCCATTGGACTTTTCAGAGATTAAACCAAAAGTGGATCAAGGAATAATAAAACAGCCAGTATTAGATTCATGGGTAAAATTAGCAGGGGTATCATTTTCACTTCTACCATTTACTACTCCTCATTTTGTAATCGATCCAGAAGTTTAGGACCTCTTTTATCTGTTTGTAGGAACAATAGCAGGGGTAATTTTTTATTCTGCTTCTTTTTAAATATTTGTAAATACCCTAAGAGCATGATTTGATACTTTGGCATCAATATCGTCAAGTAATATTACATATTGAGAATCTTACTGTTTCAAGATCTCAGTTACAATGAGTGTTTCAATAATAAACTGCACATTGGAGGAATCGGGGGGATATATATGTTCACAAGTAAAACTGTCTCCTAAAGATGCACTCACCTTCATGTGAATTTTTATTGCCTTGATTGGGTTGGCGGCATGAGTAAAAGAACTGTGCGACCAGCTTTAATTGTTACTCATGAGTATAATCACACCCACCCTCCCCCTAGCATGCCCCTCCTATAGGTAGTTGCACTACAGCTCAGGACAAAATATCACTACTACTCAGTCTCCACAATTTTCCAGGTTTCCTCCATGCAAATGATGTCTGCGGCAAGACTATTTAAACATTCTAGTTCATAACCATCGCTTCAGAGGCCTGCAGCATTCTATAGGAAACCACTTTTAGGCCATTATCAACTGCACCAGTGGCTCTTGGTCCCCAAGAACCGCCTAGAGTTGAAGGCATCTGCTAGCCATCTCTCCCTGCAATATAAAAACTATACAAAGCATCTAAAACATGTAGGAAAGTGAAAAGATGAAATGAACTTTACTTTCTGAGAACATTTTGTTTAAGATTTCTTTTAAGGCTGAAGGTATGCACCATCTGTGCCCAATCCACTTCTTATATCCAAATCGCACTCCATCGAAGTTGGCTATATTTTTCAACTTTGGCTTTTAGGCACTAGGTTTTATTAAAAAATTAAATTCATTACTCCAGTTTTACTCATTGGATTTTTGTTGTTTTGGTGACAAATAATTTAATAAAATGCTCTCCATTATTAGGTCGAATCCTAGCGGCAGCGCACATGCGCTGCAAGGCATGCTGTATTAGGGTATGCACTTGTCAAATTTGCGGGATTTTAACTTGAATCAGATCCAACAAAAGTCCTTATGATGCCAATTGTTTTGTTTTGTTTTGATATTAAGGTGGAGCCATGGCTTGAAATCAAATAACAGTTTTTGTCACACAAAAAAAGTCTCTTGTTCAATATACTCTTCAGTTTTCTCTTTTATCTTTCAGATCCAGTGAGGGACCCCATGACATCTCCTGGGATACCCCTCGGAAAAACACAGGAGAAGCCAGGTAAGGAAACTCGTTTTTCTTTCCTTGTTTTTAGAGGAGAAGCCAGGTAAGGAAACTCGTTTTTCTTTCCTTGTTTTTAGAACATGAAAACATTTGGCTTTATTGTGATCTAAATCACTCGTACCTATAAAAAGCAGAAATCAAAAAATAACTTAGACCTGACAAGCGGATACCACACTTCCTGTCTTTGATACTTCCTCGGAATAACCCCCTATTGTATGAGGCGAAGAAAAGGAGGAGGGGGAAAAAATAAAAGAAACGTCGGTTTTATTTTTTTCTCGGTCTTTTTAGAATTCACACCCCTTACCAAAACCAAGCAGTGATTAGATGATGGATGTGAGTCGGTTCCGAAATTCGAGGCGATAAGGGTGAATAAAGGCTAAATTAAGGATTTGAAGAAGCGAGAGCAGAGCTCTGTTTCAGAGCCCGTTTGCCTCCCTCGCTTCGACCAAAGATACAGCCCCGTACCTGGCTTAGCCACGTTTCTCCAGAAACGTGGCGGGCTTTGAGCCTTACGTGGGACGCTGCTCTGTGGCTGCGTATTTACCGTGTCTCTGCAGGCTGTCCCGGAACCGGGATCTCCGATTCTCTGTTACTCCAGTATCTTGTTTTCTTTCCCCAGGTCTGTCGAGGCTCCTTGTCGCAGAACGGTTCAAGCCTCTGGGATTTTCCAATCTCCCGCTACTCCTGAGGAAGTCCGTGGGTCTGGGCTGGGCCCTCGTTTTGTCGAGAGGTCCGCTATCATCTTTTTGTCTCTTCCGAGGGATTCTCCGACCAGGGTTCTCTCTAGCAACAACCCTTCTTCCCGCTCTGTGGGTTTAAAAACTCCTCCCTTCTTATTAATTGGCTGCACAGGTATCCCATGAGGGTCCTTACTTCTGACGTCGAAGTCTGTAAAGTGACCACTCTGGAACTGGGTGATGTTCCAAGTATATGTTTATTCACAGACAACACACCAAAGCTTGTGTGTACAGGAACAGCCAAACGCCAACTGACAATCAACTGTGAACTGTCACATGGAATTCTCAGCTGTCAACATTCCAGCTGATTTGAACCAATATCGCTCAGGGGAAATGCATGCGCAAAGGAGGGTAAAGGAAAGAGAGAAAGGGTTAATACACAACACATCTCCTTCCATAAGGAGTAAACCAACAAAGACACGTTGCAATTCACAGTATACTAAAACACAGTACTAATAACAATCAAAGTCTTTGTATTTGCTGGGTTTACTCAGAACCCTGCCAAAGCTACTAGTGCTAGCCCTTACTTCACCAGCATCACCGATAGGGGCATTAGCTGGTGCTGCTACCAACGGTTCCTCTTCATATGGTAAGGAGCTTCCTGTCCCTTCATAGTGATGGTTGCTCTCCACATCTTCACGCTCAGGTTCGTCTTGTCCATTTTCTGAAGCACAGATGTCAAACGTGTCCTGGGATGCTGCGGAGCCCTCAGTGCTGAGGTCCCCGCGTTCGCTAATAGATTCAATGGTCTCTTGGTTCTGTCCGACCTGGTTATCCAGAGCTCCAGATGATTTACCACTGCAATCTTTTTCTGGTTCAGATTCCTCTTCCTCTAGTATTGACCATTTGCAGTTG
The DNA here is from genome assembly GCF_964263255.1 of Lissotriton vulgaris. Taxonomy (NCBI): domain Eukaryota; kingdom Metazoa; phylum Chordata; class Amphibia; order Caudata; family Salamandridae; genus Lissotriton; species Lissotriton vulgaris. Next base: position 49,467,893 of record NC_141693.1, on the reverse strand, counting down.
GACCCCTCTAGCACGGGTCTATGTTCAGTCCTTTCTCTTTGGTTAACTTCCCCTCCGCGGCAAACTGAAATTGCAGAGGCATGTCACACTCTACCATCACTGAGTAAGGCGGAATTACAAAAAACTTTCTTAACTTCCAAAGGCGCTGTAAACCTGTTTTCATCTTTGACAATGTCCACTTTTCTTTACTCTTACTCTGTTGCTCACATTGATACTAAACTCTTTACAATTCCTACTCTTGTCATATTTTCCTTTGTATGCAATTTGCGCCTCCATAATCCTTTTCCTGATAGTGTCCACCGACCATTCCTTTTCCTTTGCCGACTTGATCCAACCAATATTGTCTTTGGATATCGGGGTTCTACCTCTCATAACTTCAAATGGGCTCACCATTGTTTTCACTCCGGGAGTAATTCTGTACCCCCAAACCATTTTGTTAACCTCTTTCCTCCAACATTTTCCATTGTTGTTAGCTAGTTGGATGGTTTCTTTCATCACCCTATTAAATCTTTCTACGGCCCCATTCCCGGCAGGGTGGTATACTGAGGTAGTTTTATGGGTGATTCCGTTCCTTTTCACACATTTGTTTAACGCATCTGAGGTGAATTGTCTTCCGTTATCGCTCACTATAGTCTTTGGAATTCCTTCTCTGATGAATAAGTCTTCCATGAATATAAGCACCTCACTAGTGTCCATTTTCTCACAAACCTTTACCTCTGGCCACTTAGACAGGTGATCTACCAACACCAGTACGTACACCACTTCATCCTGCCATTTAATGGGCCCCCTTACATCTACACCAATTCTTTCCCAAGGCATTTTTGGGCACTGCAAAGGCTGGAGCGGGGGTCGTAGAGTTGTCTGTGTATTATCAGAGTTCTCACATTCGATGCAGTTTCTTATAGCTCTTTCAATTTGTATGTCACATCTAGGCCACCAGTACCAACATTTTATTCTCTGTTTGGTTTTGTTTATTCCCAAATGTCCTTCATGGTATATTTTTATTATCCTTTCCCTAAGATTCTTCGGTGGTAAGACTTTTCCTTGTCTTAAAATGAGATTGTCCTCCACTGATAACTCGTTTTTTAGTTCCCAAAATGCTCGTAACTCTGTCTCCATACGGTTTTTCCTCGGCCATCCATGTATGATGTGTTCTTTGACTCTTTGTAATTGTATATCACTAGAACACTCCTTTATCCACTCACTTTTTTTATAGTTGGAAATTCCTCGCTGATACTGGCAACACACAGTTCTTCTTCTTGTGCCTCTTTTTGGTATTTTGTACTGGTAGTCTGCTAAGGAAATCCGCCACCACATTTTCGACTCCAGGTAGGTACTGTACTTCGTAATTATAATCCAATAGTCTTATGGATAGGCGTGCTAAAAGTGGTGATGCGTTGTACAACTTTTTCACCGTTAATACTTTAATTAAAGGCTTGTGATCACACCGCAGTATTATTTTTCCCCCCCAAATGTATTGTCGGAAGTGCTCCATTCCCCACATGCAAGCCAGTGCCTCTCTTTCAATTATAGAGCACCTTTCCTCTGTTGCCGTTAAAGAGCGCGATGCAAATGCAATGGTAACTTCCTTTCCAGTGTTTTCTATTTGCGTGAGTACCGCACCAATTCCTTTTCCGCTAGCATCCGTAGTGATTACACAATCCAGATTGCCATCAAATCCCTGCAGAGGTGGTGCCTCACAAATTTCTTTTTTTAGTTGTTTAAAACTTTCTTCACATCCTTGTGTCCATTCATATTTGCTTTTGTTTTTAAGAAGTGTCCTAATGTTGTACGTTTTTGCTGAAAAATCTTTTACAAATTTTGAGTAGTCCTCTCCCGGACCCAAAAATGCCCTTAGTTCTTCTTTGTTGGTAGGTACTGGTGCGTCCTTAATTGCTTTTATAAGTTCTTTTTTTGGTTTTATTCCCTCGCTTGAGATTTCGTGTCCTAGGTAGTTCACACAATTTTTACTAAATTTGCATTTTTTTGTATTCTGCTGTCATCCCACATTTGTCTAATTTTTAACACTTGTATCAGTTTGCTATCATGTTCTTCTTGATCCTTTCCCATGACCAAGATGTCATCCTGGAAGATGAGTATGTTTTTAACTCCCTTAAAAAAATTCTGCAACAGTCTTTGAAATAACGCCGCAGCAGACGCTATGCCAAAAGGTACCCTCTTGAACCTGCAACACCCGAATGGTGAAATTAAAGTGGTGAGGTGTTTGCTATCTGGGTGTAAAGGTACCTGATGGTATGCTGCGGCCAGATCAATTGTTGAGAACACTCTCATACCCTTGGTGAGGGATAACATTTCTCCAATTCTTGGTAAGGATTATTGGTCTGAGAATGTTCTTATTTAAGTCTCTTAGGTCCATGCATAGCCTCAGTTTTCTGTTAGGTCGCCTTGCGACCACCAGGGGTGCGACCCACTCAGCTGATTCTGTAGTTTCGATTATGTCCGCTTCCAGTAGTTTATTGATTTCATCTCTAACTTCCTCTCTTAGTGTTAAAGGTACATGTCTGACCTTGTGTACACAGTGAATGGCATTATCTTTTTTATTTTGTGCTGGAAGCCTTTTAATTTGCCAATTTTTCCATTAAATACATTTGGGAATCTTTCTATGAGGTCACCACTTGTTAGATTGTCCTGTTGCATAACTAGAACCGGTTCCGAACTGTTAGGGTTTAGAGTAATACCAAGTTTCCTTTGGTCCTTCCACCCTAATACAGATGGACCAGTGGCTGCGATGTACATTTTGCTGTTCATGTCACGTTCTTTGAATACAAAATTACGTTTTGTGAAACCCACTAACTCAATCGGTTCTCCTGTGAAGGTTCTCAATGTTATATCAGGTTTCTCCATTTTGTTGCCAAGAACTTCTTGAAATTTATATTTCCATACTTCGCGGTTAACAATTGTGCATGGAGAACCGGAGTCGGCTATTATTTCCATCTCGACACCCCCCTATTGTCATTCTGCACAATGGTTTCTTCTTGATTTTGTTACTCTCCTCTTCCTTATTTTCTGTTTCTTCTGTCACGTTTAATACACATAAATTGTATTCAGAGTCCTCTGATGAGTTAGTGTTCTCTTCTCCTTCCTGTAGGACATACTTAACTTTTGTTCTTTCCTTTCTAATGCATGCTTTTTGGAAATGACCGATGAGACCACACTTGCCATATTTGTTGTTTCGTGCCGGACAATTCCAATCGTTTGCCAGGTGTTTGCTGCTACCGCATCGATAACCCTTCAACTCCTCATATTTCTTTCCGTAATTGCTTGGTATAGGCCTGTCATTTCCTCTGCTCTTGAAATCTCCAATTTTCCTTCTTGTCCCAATAACTTTCGCTACGACATTAGACTCATTTTTGTTTTATTCTCATTGATGACTTCCTTGGCACACCGTCCTGTCAATTCCGCTTTTTTTACAATGTCAATGACATGTTGCAAAGGTTTCTCGCCTTTAGCCCACAACGCATCCTGTATGTTCGGATTTGCAGCGCACATAACTATTTGGTCTCTTATTAAGTCATCGTGCATATTCTCAAATTTGCATGTTAATGCCAAGTTCTTTAATGCAGCCACATAACCGTCTATACTTTCATCTTTTCCTTGTTTTCTCCTCTAGAATGTATACCTGTGAACTGCTACGCATACTGTAGGTTTATATATGGCTGGGATACCCATCACCCCCTCCCAACACCATCCCCAAGCAGTGGCGTCACTAGGGGGGTGCGGGGGGTGCGGACCGCACCGGGTGACACCATCCCCTGGGGTGACACCATGAGTGAGCCTCTGCTTTAAATCGCTACATAAATCTCCTGATTTATGTAGCGATTTAAAGCAGAGGCTCACTCACGGTGTCACCCCATGTGATGAGGACCCCTTACCCGGCCGCCGGCCAATATTGTGCAATTAGCTCAGCTATACGACGTCGAGGACGTTGGAAACGTCACTCACGTGACCCGCCGTTTACAACGCCTGTGAAGGGTGTTATCGAAAGGAGCGTGCATCACTCACGTGACCCGCCATTTTCAACGCCTGTGAAGGGTGTTGTTGAAAGGAGCGCGTTTAATTTCTCTTTGCATAAAATGCCCGGAGATCGCCCTGTGCTTTGAAAGAGGAGCTTTGCATGGGCTGTGCTATCCCATGTCTTAACCTAGATGGAGGGTCAGGGGTTCCAGGCACCTGAGGCACCGGCACGTGAGAACAACAGATACCTGCTGCTGATTAAGGTCCAGAGTTTTAATGTACCTGTGTAAAATGCGTTTTGTTGCTGTCCCTCCATATCTTGCTTTGTTTGTAGTTTGAGTAAGAGGATGGTGGTGGAATAGAAGATTGAGATAGAATAGGGAATCTGCTCAGTCCAGGCATGGGGCGATTGAATTCATTGCCTGAAACTGGAAGTTGCGATTTAGCCTGGTCTCTTGTCCCTTTTTTGTCACTGGTTAGGTGGGCTCTACAAAGCAGGCCACATCGCACATTCAAGCTGTGATAAGTGACGGGGTCCATGATGACTTGACTAGAGAGCTCAGGCTGTGGTAGGGACTGCAGTTGTGGGCTCGCTGGGACGTACACTACCTCACCTGCACTAAAGTGCTAATCTGCGCACATTATTTATTGTTGGTGTTACTGCTGTGGTGGCATAGTAACTGCTCCTCATTTAGCAAAATCCCTTCCCTAGGCCAGTCCCGATTTCAGGGGTTCATCTCACCAATATTTCCACACCCCTGCATTGTGGTCTGTTGGACCATTTGAATTTTGGCTAGCTTGTGGTTGGAAGAGTTGAGCAGTAATGGGTAATGGAAGTAGCCAGGCCATTGGGGCATGTGAAGATTCAGGGGAGTGAGATGGCTATTAAATATTGGCTGCAGCACGGTTGAGTAAAATGATACTCCTGGATCTGTGGGATGGGAAGAATAACTAGCAGTTGTACTAATGGTATATGGAGATGTGTACACACATATGATGTGCATATATATATTTGATTTGACCATTCCTGGCGTCTGGTTGCCAAACTGGTTTCTGGTAATGAAAGACCGGCACTTGGGCATTTGAAGTTATTTCAAGCAATGATGCCAGAACAAGGGCAACCATTAGCAGTATCTGTCCATGTGTGTTTTATTACGTGAGTATTCTAAGGAAAATGATGTACTGATATATATGACCAAAGTTAGTGTCTTAATTAAAAATGAACGCCTGCTATTTCAGTGTAAAGTGTTTATTTGCAGAAAATGATAAGCTGATGTTTGGGAAGTAAGGAAGCAAATCTCTAAAATATGTTTCAATATTTTATTTGCTCTATCATTGATGCTGAGACGGACATCCTTATTCAAGATTTGTGTACTACTGCTTATTGAAGATGCTATGACATAAATTCCATGCGGTGAAAAACTGTAATTGGTCTTGGCTTGGCAGTTTGGGTTGAACTGTTCCGATTGAAGCAGGACTGAGACTGATTTAGGATCTGCAATGAGTAAAAGGGTTTTGGACTGGAATGTGTACCCTAAAGTAATTTCCAGCGGCTGAGATTAGCTGAAGCATTTCAACAGTTCTTTTCTGTTTATTTTTTTTCTCTCCCATCATGGGTAGATCTAAAGATGAGTCTCTTTGAGAGTCCACTTCAAAGCGTACGGGGGGACAGAGTGGTAAAGAACACAGTGGCGAAAAAACATTTATATGCTGCGCCTTTGTTGTCGTGCCCACTTTACATACAAATGCTTATAAACAATTTTCTATTATATTTCTACAATTAGTGATTAAACACTTAAACATCCAATAAATGAATGGAAGGAGGGCAGTCAGCAAGCTTTGGCCGCGACTTACTGCATGATGGAACTCCTCCGAGTCCGCCAGTCACTGGCGGACTCGGAGGAGGTCCATCATGGGGTAAGTCGTGAGGGGGTGACACCATGAGTTACCGCACTGGGTGACACCAACCCTAGTGACGCCACTGTCCCCAAGAATGGGAAGACGGAAACAATTCTTGAGCTTTTGGAAGGCGGGATGGAGTTACCCTCCCGGCCGTATTTATTAAAATATGAAACAAAATTAAAACATTAAAATAACAGTTTCATATCATGTACAATTTCATTTACACATTACGATGTTTATTGGCTAACCTTAACATATCTCTAATACAAAGGTTCTCCTAGCCGATTCTAAAACATCCTGTAAATGCATTTCTCAAAATTCAAATTGTACATCCTAACATTACGGGCCAACGGCAAGGTCGTAACCGGTGTCAGATCCCTAATACCAGAACTCCCCCCCTTACTTGTGAGGGGCGGGCGCACAGAGGACTGTACCTCTGTGCCAACTTCCAATTTCCCTTGTCTTAACGGGGGCCCCATATTTACTCGACGCCATCTTGGTGGTCATCCGAGGACTCGTGTGAGGTGTCTAGAAGGTAGCGTAGACCCCCCTCCCACCCCACACTGCTTACCACATCCGCCGTCGCGGATGTCCTGGCCCCGGGAAATTCCCAGGAGGGGCCCGTAGCCCCTCCTCCCCAGGGAGGGGCCTTGACCGCCTTCCCTTTCGGCGGCCCCATCCTTAGAGGGTACCGCCTCCCCGTGTGAGGGGCCAATGGCCGCCTCCCCCCGGGCGCTCCCATCCATAATGGGTGGCGCCCCACCTCTAGGGATCTTCCAATTACTGCTCACCGATCATGACCTTACCGCCCAACCAAAAAATAAATACGACAGTTTTTTAACCTAATGAGGACGGAATAAACAGTTATAGTGGACATTTTAACATAAACTTCTACCTATGCAATCACTGCTCTTTCAATTCAGCTGCGATACTTCGCCTAAAAAGAGTAACCATTTTATTGTCACATCAAAAACAATCCAAACTTTATTTGAAACAACCTGAAAAGAGATGATATCCTCGTTAATCAACTTTATTGCAATACAAATCGCTGCCATCAGGGGGTGGTGGGTGGGTCAAAATTGGCTCCTTGTTCCGTCTCGGGCTCACGTGCAACGAGGGGGTGCAGCTTCCAAGCACAGGAACAAGAGGATGCTTCCTTGGATTGTTGCTCCTTTTATTCTTCCTCTGGAGGGCGTGGACCCTCCTCCAACCGCCTACGGGGCGTGTCCAACGGTGTAGGTGTCTAGGACAACCCCTCTTGGGCGGGAAAAGGCGCGCCCCGGCTACGCCACTTCGGGCATACCAGCCGAGACACGCCTCCCGCCCAAAATGGTTTCCCGGGGGGATCGGGGCACCCAACCATACGTTCGGGGGGACCGAGTGGTCACCCCTTTCCATATGGCCGGGATACCCATCACCCCCTCCCAACACCATCCCCAAGAATGGGAAGACGGAAACAATTCTTGAGCTTTTGGAAGGCGGGAGGGAGTTACCCTCCCGGCCGTATTTATTAAAATATGAAACAAAATTAAAACATTAAAATAACAGTTTCATATCATGTACAATTTCATTTACACATTACGATGTTTATTGGCTAACCTTAACATATCTCTAATACAAAGGTTCTCCTAGCCGATTCTAAAACATCCTGTAAATGCATTTCTCAAAATTCAAATTGTACATCCTAACATTACGGGCCAACGGCAAGGTCGTAACCGGTGTCAGATCCCTAATACCAGAACTCCCCCCCCTTACTTGTGAGGGGCGGGCGCACAGAGGACTGTACCTCTGTGCCAACTTCCAATTTCCCTTGTCTTAACGGGGGCCCCATATTTACTCGACGCCATCTTGGTGGTCGTCCGAGGACTCGTGTGAGGTGTCTAGAAGGTAGCGTAGACCCCCCTCCCACCCCACACTGCTTACCACATCCGCCGTCGCGGATGTCCTGGCCCCGGGAATTTCCCAGGAGGGGCCCGTAGCCCCTCCTCCCCAGGGAGGGGCCTTGACCGCCTTCCCTTTCGGCGGCCCCATCCTTAGAGGGTACCGCCTCCCCGTGTGAGGGGCCAATGGCCACCTCCCCCCGGGCGCTCCCATCCATAATGGGTGGCGCCCCACCTCTAGGGATCTTCCAATTACTGCTCACCGATCATGACCTTACCGCCACAGGCCGGATAGTTGACCGGCTATCCGGACCCCCCACAAAAAATCCTACTAAAGGTCATGGCTACACAAACTTTTTAACCAGGCTATGAAGTCACCTATGAGTAAGACATTTCCCTCCCGGGACAAGTGGACCCCGTCTTCCAGATACATATGGTCCCCCCGGATACATCCATGTGGAACACAATGCAAATTTCCTGTACGAAACAACCTACCCAGTTTGTTATTAACCTTCTTTACCGATTGATTCAAGGCTGACACAGAGAGGGCCCCCCGCCACACCTTCCGAGGAATCATGTGTGACCATGCAATCGTGCACCCCGGAACCCTTCTCGCCAACCAACTTACTGAGGATAAGATTAACTCGAGAAGTACTCGTCGACGAATGGTCACCAAATCATTGCCCCCAAGATGCACTATGATTACAGACGGCGGTGACCTTGTCCGCCCTAACAGTCCCTCCATAAAACCTTGAAACTGGTCAATACAGAGCCCGCCCCTTCCGTGGAAGGTCACCCTGTACCCATATTCCCCAGCCACGTGAATCATGTCACCTGCTTTGAATACGTCCGCGGCGCGCCTCACGTATGAGTGGCCAACGACCCACACCACTCTTCCCTCAGCCGGTGATCTTTGACCGCTGGTCCCCCGGTGTCGGGTCAACTGCACAGTCCGCCCCGCAAAGCCTGCTCGCGAAACTGAAAACCAAACAGAAGACCAGAAGCGTGAGTGCATGACATTAGCTTCACAACATGTGCAACCGCACATACCTTTTATAACAATTCGAGGACCAACGCCCCAACTGTTTCACCTTTCCCACACTCAGACCCCTAGCTGTAGCCTCTGTAGCAGCCCCTATCTGGAAGGAATGGGTCCCAAAATCGCTCAGGTCCAAGCCCGCTGCCGCGATTGCCATTGTTAACACCCGCTGAAACTGAAATCTAGTCAGTGGGGTGGCGTCGGTGTGCCTCAGCAAGCTCCCCCCCCATGATGCCGCCCTCTGCGCTAAATACTCCTCCACGCATTTTACCGGGCACATGGGAGACCCCGGGATCCGCTGGACTACCACACTGTCCCCGATGGCTCCCTGATCGGTCTTGGACTTGGCTATTGTGACTACCATTGTGTCACCCCTGATCTGAATGTGTTCTCGACACAGACCTCCCCCCGTATCCTGCTTATTCTTCGCTACCAGCTCGCTTACCCGCATAGCCCCATGGAATGCTAATGCAAAAGCGGCCCGGAACAGCACCGTCTCCGTTTGAGATGAACAAGTCGCAGGGAGTACGGACATTAACATGGACAACCTTGCTAGATCTATCGGGTGCCTCTCATCCACCCTACGGCCCTCGAGGCGTTTCCACCCACGCAGTGCCTTCTTTACGAGAAAGGACGATGTGGGGTCATGGATGCCATGCGCCTGCGCCATGAAGGCAATGGCGGCCCTGTGCCTATTGGCTGTTGCCAGTGATCGGCCTGCCTGATGTAGTGTTACCAGAAAGTTCAGGACATACTCCTCCTGCCCCCAATGCTCCCCCCTAGCTGGACCCAAAAATGACCAATAGGAACGGAACGCTCCTTCATATGCCTTCCTTGTCCTGGGTGCTAGACTCTCTCCCACGAGGTTTTGTAATCCGGGGCACCGAGAGACCAGAGAGCTTCGGGAAATGGTGCCGCCACCAAGTCCGCTGAGGGCAGAAAACCCCGGAAGGCCTGCATATGGGAACGAGAGAGTGCATCAGCTGCCTTGTTCAGTACCCCCGGCACGTGTCTTGCCCTAAAGTGGACGTTTAGTCTCATACATAGCAGGACAATTTCTTTCAGCAATCTCAAAATCCACATGCAGCGTGCTGCCTGATTATTGATACATTCCACAACAGTCATATTATCAGACCAGAACACTACAGCGCGATCACGAAACCCCTCTGGCCATGTTGTCAAGGCCACCAGAATGGGGAACAGCTCAAGAAACCCAATGTTACCTGTGAGCCCACTATCGTGCCACCACGCCGGCCATGTTTGTGCCGACCATTGATTACCAAAGATGGCGCCAAAGCCCACACTTCCTGCCGAGTCGGTCCACAACCCCAGCTCCTCGGTGGAAGCTGATGGTTTGTTCCACACGACGCGACCGTTGAAATCCGCCAGAAATGCCAGCCATATGCGCATATCCTGGCGAACCTCTGCTGACAGTCTTGTGCGGTGGTGCCCTTCCTTGAGGCCCACCATGGCTTGTGCGATAGAGCGGGAAAAGGGGCGAGCCATCGGTATCACTCTAAGGGCAAAGTTAAGCTGACCCACAGCTTGTTGCAACTGATGGAGAGTTACTTTCCTCTCGCCAAGGCATATTTCAAGTGAGGCCTTAAATTTCATTACCTTCTCCTTGGGCAAACGGAAGCACCCTTCTACTGAATCGAGCTCAATTCCCAGAAACTCGAGTGAAGTAGATGGCCCCACTGTCTTGCCTGGTGCCAATGGCACGCCGAATCTTTTCATGAGATTACAGAATTCATTCAAAGCCTGTTCACATTCCGTGCCCCCGGCTGCCCCCAGAAACAGAAAATCATCAAGGTAATGCATAACCTGTGTGAAGCCCGTGGCTCTGGTGAACGCCCATTGCAAAAAAGTACTGAACTTCTCAAAATACGCACAAGAGATGGAGCAACCCATCGGCATACATTTATCCATGTAGTAGCGTCCTTGAAACACAAAACCTAAGAGACGCTGATCTTGTGGGTGTACCGGGAGCAACCGGAATGCTGACTCGATATCTGATTTAGCCATCAGCGCTCCGGGCCCCAGGCGATTCAACAAGGCGACGGCCTCATCAAAGGATGCGTACCGCACCGAACAAACTCCCGGGTCAATCGCATCGTTCACCGAAAGACCCCTAGGAGCGGACAAATTATGGATTAATCGAAACTCACCTGGGTCCTTCTTGGGTACTACTCCCAACGGTGAACAAACAAAGTCAACAACAGGCGGATTCACATACGGTCCCGCAACCCGACCTCGGGTCACCTCCTTTGCAATCTTTGCCTGTACCACCGCCGTATTTTGTTGAACAGATAGTTGATTTTTACACTGTGCTTCCCCCCCGAAAATCCCCCGCCGGGATGTGGAAACCATATGAGAAACCATCTCGCAACACCCCAGCGGAGACATGATCAGGGTATTCGTTCAGCCAAGGGATCAATGCCATGATGTCAACGGGAGTAGGTAACGGTGCCCCTCGGTCGATGTTAGACCTGTTTGGCTCCTCCTCTACCTCCTGTCTCACCATTCTTGGCTCTGCACAAACTCTTGGGGTGTGACGACTGTCCGCACCCTGCACACTCATGCCTGAACTTGCATGTCCCTTGTGGCCTAGTGCACCTGCCTCTGTTAAAGCTCCAACAGACCCCTTTTTTACCCGAGTTCCCATTATTCTTTGTGTGCTGATCCCCGTTGGCGCCTGCCCGAAAGGGCGCCGCCGAATAATGGCGGGAAGGCTCTGTCCCATTCCCGCCAAAAGAAGACGACTTCGCCGTGTTCGGCATACCCTGCTTCTGCCATGAAATGGAGTCGAAACAATCCCACGTCAGGGATGAGTCGTGCTCCTTGGCCTTACGAAATTTGTTATTATAACCCATCCATTGATTGCCTTCGTATGATTCATAAAATTCCATAATACGAGTTTGGTAACAGGCTAATTCCGACAACAGTTCAGGCCTACGTTCCCCCATGATTGCTGTGAACATTCCAAAGGCCCTGGCCCAATTAGCGATCGTTTCATCTACTCTGAAACCCGCCATTTTTGCACGCCATACACTCGGATGTAACAACTCCTTCTGATTTTTAACGTGCTCTATCTCATAGTGATCGGTCAACAGAGAAAACATATTCACATATTTTTCAGCCCAAATCCTTTCTTTCACATCCATCGGGATATGCTGCACCACCCTTTCCCTCCTTGAGGGTAACGATCCCTCCCCCGCCATTGGCAACAGCTGCTTACCCGAACCGGTAGCTGTATCTGTTGTTGCTGCCGTTCCAACGCTCTCCGCCGGCTTTTCCGAGGGAACCTGCGGTGAAACAAGAGGACAAGGTGCCTTCGCCGCATCTCTCGATTGCCGCAACTGCTTCATTATTAACCTGGCCTCTTCGGCCGTGTCTCCTGGTGCCCCACCACTCTCGTTGTTCTTGCCCAACCATGTCGCCAACTGGGCGGCCAGTTCGGGAGGCATATCCCCCTCGCTAACGGGTGTAACTACCACAGGGATCGGCTGTCCCGCGTTCGGGAACGGAACTGGGGCCTCCACCGGACTGACCGGGCTCGCTGGAGGGGACTCAGGAACCGGGGCCTCTCCTCCTGCCGCCCTATTCCTGGCCCTTTTACCTCTCCCGCCAGGGACTACTCCCGGCAATGCTGGTCCGATGACTTTCTTCGGTCTCCCCGTGCCATTCATTGCCGCCATCTGCTTCTTCATGTTCGCCATGTCCTTTACCAGCATGCGAAGCATTTGTTCGGTCCCAACCTTCTTTCCGACCTTCTTGCCAGGCATCGTCTACGGATATTCGATTCGAGGTCCTGGATCCAAAGCTTCGGACTCACTGAAAGAGAAACACAAAAATTACAAGTTCTCAAAATTGGCTCCTTGTTCCGTCTCGGGCTCACGTGCAACGAGGGGGTGCAGCTTCCAAGCACAGGAACAAGAGGATGCTTCCTTGGATTGTTGCTCCTTTTATTCTTCCTCGGGAGGGCGTGGACCCTCCTCCAACCGCCTACGGGGTGTGTCCAACGGTGTAGGTGTCTAGGACAACCCCTCTTGGGCGGGAAAAGGCGCGCCCCGGCTACGCCACTTCGGGCATACCAGCCGAGACACGCCTCCCGCCCAAAATGGTTTCCCGGGGGGATCGGGGCACCCAACCATACGTTCGGGGGGACCGAGTGGTCGCCCCTTTCCAATAACCATCTAACTGGCAGATGCATCAAAGTAAATACCGGGAGCAAATGGGCAGATTCTCAGAATCTGCACTTTTGCTCCCGGTATTTTTGCAATTGGGATGCATCATCCCAAATGCAAAAATCGCAATTTATAGAATCTCTAAATTGAGATTCCTTAAATTGCAATTGCATTTAAGGAATTCCAAATTGAGATTCCTTAAATGCAATGCATGAAAGTAAAAAAAATAGCGAATTCGCTAATAAGGGGAGCAAATTACTATGAAGTTGGACTTCGTGGTAATTTGCTAAAACTTTGAAAAAAGACCTTTTGTGCATTTTTTAAAGTTTCATGTTGCGCACACACATGCCCTTAGGGCATGTGTGTGTACAACATATGTGCATAGATCAATTTCAGGGGTGCAACAGGGTGTCATTTTGACACCCCTGCACCCTTGAAATTGCATAAGCAATTTGCGAGTACCTACTGGTACTCGCTAATTGCTCATGCAATCTCCAATACATTCCTATGGGCCTGTAGGCCCATAGGAATGAATGGGACAGCATTCCTTAAATACGACTAGCAATTTGCGAGTAGCAATTAAGGAATGTTAAGGAATCGCTATTTTAATAGCGATTCCTACATGCATAGGCTTTTGCTATTCCTAAATAGCGATTCCTTAAAAATCGCTATTTAGGAATAGCAAAAGGCTACTTTGATGCCTCTGCCAGTAAATCTTCTAGTGCATCATTATATACATTTCTCTCTCCGCCCTCGTGCACTTTCTTTGCAATGTTTTTGTACACATCCAAACCACCAGCTCCCAAACAATGTAATAGGATTTTCTTTTTCTCTTCTGTTTTCATGGGTTAATCATCTTTTTCAAATGTAGATATATAGTTACTAAAGTACTCTTTCCATGTCTCCCATTTTATTGGCTGTGCTCCTGTTCCTTTTAAGAATGGTTCTGGTGGCTGTAAATTGTAATTGTTACTATTTGCCATGTTAAGTCTTACTTTTCTTTCCTTCGTAACAAATTCTCTTTTATTTGTTTAACACAACATATGCCTTTTTTTTCCACTTGCTGATAGGAATGTAGTTTGCGCTAATTTTCTGTTCCTGAGTTTTTTCTTTATTATATCCTTTGTTTTTATTTTCTATTAACTGTATCCGCTATACTTTTTTTCTCCCAGTTGTATACTGTTTTCCGATATAATGTCCGTTGCACGCACGGAACTAGTGCGCGTTAATAACTGAGGCACAAAGCTAGACTTGCTACATCCAAGATGGCGTCTCGCGCGTCTGCGTTCGTCACGCTAGCGTCTGCGCCACACTCCTGGGGCGATTTCCCCACAGTTCGCTCGAACTCAGTTCGCACAGTACTCTGCCTCATTAACTTTCTTCTGTTTTACCGCGTTCTCGACCACTATATAAATTCCTGATGGCACCGGCAGCCTTAACAAAACACGCTGGCCAGAATGTATATTTCCCTTAAACGCGGTCTCTGCGCCTCACACACAGCGAACGTCCCCTTGCGCTGCCTCAGAATCCAATGGCTCATACGCAACTTCGTGGATCATTCGCTTTTCTCTCGGTATGGCACACGGTGAGCAATTTTTCATTCATCAATTTTCATTCGTATCATGTTTTAGTCATTAATGGCTTCAGTCTTTAATTTACTCCTTTCCACTATTTATTCTACACATGCTTCTTCTTCATATGTCTTTTTTTTCCCAAGTTCTCTCCGTTGTCCTTTTCTTTTCCTTACCGGAAATTATTTCGCGTGGGTTTCCCTGGTGTGTTGTCACTACCCTCGTCGCCAATTTGTAAAGTGACCACTCTGGAACCGGGTGATGTTTCCAGTATATGTTTATTCACAGACAATACACCGAAGCTTGTGTGTACAGGAACAGCCAAACGCCAACTGACAATCAACTGTGAACTGTAACATGGAATTTTCAGCTGTCAACATTCCAGCTGATTTGAACCAATAGCGCGCAGGGGAAACGCACGCGCAAGGGAGGGTAAAGGAAAGAGAGAAAGGGTTAATACACAACAAAGTCCATCTGTTTTCGAATTTCCTGTTTACTCAGACCGTCTTCTGTGGCGGTGGGCTGCAGGGAAGAAGGAGAGCGTGCAGGCGAGCAAAGAATATGCCAGGGAATAGGTTCTTCGTCCTCTGCTCTATCTCCCTGTCACAGCGCTGGAAGCCCCGACCACTCTCCGCCCATATTTGTCATTGGCTTGTGTCATTTCCCTTCGTAGATGCTGGCTTCTGATTGCTACATAGGCTTGTTAGTCCCTCCTTGGTACCGCCTTGTCTCCATTTGTTACCACCCATAACGACTGGACCTTTTACTTGGCTCGTTACATGGTCTCTGTTATCTAGTCGGTGAGCACTGTTTTCTTTAATGGTCTTTCCCTATTCCACCCACACAACTCCACAGCCTCCTTTTACATTGTTAATTCTTTTTTTTAAATAATTTGTAGTGGTGTCCGCTTTTAGTTTTGCGCCTGCGCTGCTTTATTTAATTTACACAGCGGGCCACTTTCACTGGGCGGCCCGCTGATTAATTTAATTGATCCGCTTTCACTTTAGCGGCCGTGCTGCTTTATTTATTTAATCTCCAGTGCCATCCGCTTTCACTTTAGCGGCCGTGCTGCTTTATTTAATTAATCTCCAGTGCGGTCCGCTTTCACTTTAGCAGCCGCTTTTGATGTATATAGTATTGTACTTGATAGTAATTGCATTTGTATAGTACGTAATACCCCTGATGAGGCTTCTCCTCATTGACACTGCTCTCTGATGGGCTCCTCCGTCCACTGATTAACACGCTTATATGTCTAATGGTTCACAGGTAAGTTAGTTAAACGCTTGCTGCTGACACCCGCTGTTACCTCTTGGTCGGTCACTAGTTCGAACCCTGACGAGGTCAACGCAGCTTTCCTGAGATAACTGCTGTCTTAAATTGGTCGATAAAAGCACCCGCTCTTTATGACGGTTAATGAACAGACTGAGGTATAAAGCTCTCTACATAAAACTGGAACCAATTCCTGTTCTGAGTGTGAAATAGTTAAGGTAAACCTTTCTGCTATTTAACACCAATGTCCCCTCTCCACCTGCAAAGGTGTGATGCACACTGTGCTGCAGTAGGGGTAATATGCCACACCCTAGCTTTACGAAGGTAAACTCCATGCTCCCTCGGGCTATAGCTGAGTTTAGCTGATAGGCGCTCTACATATAATATGCAAACAAAATCGGCAGGATGACATCTCTGCACGTGCTTTTAGGGGAGAGGGCATGCAAGGGGCTGCAGATTAAATGGATAGAGCCACCTACAATGAGAAATTGTGACCAGTTTATACACACACACACTTGTGTGTGTGTGTGCGGTATTTTAAACCTCTAACCTTGGGTTATGGAGTAGCGTACCTTCCACTGCAAAGCACTTCAGTGCCTCCTCAGAGGTATGACACACTATACAAATGCAATCACTATCCAGTACCATACAATATACATTAACAGCACGCTGCATGCTGAGGCATGTAGTTTCATTGGTCACATTACAGTAAGGGAGTGTACAAGTCACAGCATGCAGATAACAGACTTGGATTTTGTAACCCTGGTGACCTGGCCCCTCTTGGCAGCCATGTTTTTATCCTTTTCTACATCTGAGAAAAAGTGAATCCTGGGGTGTATCTCATTATTAAGGGGGCTGGATGTCTCCATGCCACCAAGGACACTATGGTCTAATCCTGATCTTTTATTTCACAACACAAAGCATTATGCCTTGCATCCACATAGGACCACAATTGGACTATCCCACCAGACCACAAGTGTTTGTAAGAGGAAACCTGAGGATTGGACTATTGTATCTTTTGTAACATGGAGTCCTCTGGTACTCTTTTAATGGAAGCAATGACGTTTTGGTTGAGGGAAAGTGACACTGTAGAACTTGAATGCTTAAAATCAAACACAAAACATTACAAAGTGACGGGGGGCGGAGCTAGCCGGCGTCAATGGCGGACGCGTAAGAGCAGAGCTCCGCGTCGGCGCCACCGAATATCCGACAAAGATCCTCGCCCAGCAGAAAAATCCCGGCGAAAACGGCAGGAATTGTCGACCCTGCCCCTACCGCACCACCACCCGAAGTTTGGGTGCGATTCGCCCTCGGACACACTGCTTTTCACCGTCTACGAGGTGGCGAGGGACCAGGCCAGGATCCCCGACCTCCCCTGGTAGCGAAGCCGAGTTGCGTGATCCGACGTGCGGCCACGCGAGCCGGACGACCTGGACCCCTCCGGGTCCCTGCGAAGGCTGACCCTCGGACTCCACGGCGCCGCATCACCACGCAGGATAACCAGCTAGTGAGGGTTCCCGGAGCCGAGAGACCTGGAAGAACACCGAACCGACCGCGGAGACGGTATCGCACCACGTGGCACCGGCCGGGTCCCGACGGGGCGCCATCACCCAGGCCTCTTCGACGAGCGAGCCCCTCCAGTACCAGGAGGGCGAGCAGAACATTTTGGATGTACCATGTGTCACAGGGGACTCAGATAATACCGCCGAGACCGGGGAGCGGTCGCCTGGCTGGATACTAGCCCAGTCGACACCTTGAGCGGAGCCCGCCACGATATCCAGGACACGGCGGCGCACCCACGGCCCGGCTGCAACGGTCAACACCCAGTGGGAGCAGCGTACAGAGCACTAGCAGCGCTCTCCTTGACAGTGAGGCCTTTAGGCCGTCTGTGAAGCGCGACAATGGTCAAGGGGGACAGAACCCAGTCGAAACTGTCGTTCGACCAGCGCCGGCAGAAGGAACCAGGCCCTCCGACCTCCCAGTCGCCGGGGGCAACCAACGATCCGGGTTCCTCGCTCTGCGCGGAAATCAAAGGAATGCTCACGACTATGGAGAAGGGCCTGCAGGAAGGTATGTCGGCCATTGGCAACAAGATCGATGCGCTGGCGTATCGAATGGACCGCATGACGGAGAGGGTCGATAAGCATGCGGAGAGACTCGCCATGGCCGAACGTAGACTGACGGAGGCTGAGGAGGCGCAGACGGAGTGGGATGCTGACCGAAAACAATTTGGCCGCCTGCTCCAAGTGATACAGGAGAAGTCGGAGGACTTGGAGGCGCGTTCACGGCGATCCAACATTCGCATAACGGGAGTGGCCGAGTCGACCCAAATGGGTAAGATGGAACTTTTTGTTGAAAAACTACTGAAGACGCTCTTGGGAGACGACACCTTTTCCCCAATGTTCATTGTGGAGCGCGCTCATCGCACCCTTGGGCCTAGGCCCCCACCGGGCGCAAACCCCAGGCCGATAATAGCGAAATTACTGAACTACAGGGACAGGGACGCTGCGCTCCGCGTGGCCCGCGAGAAGGGGTCACTGCAATATGAGGGGATGAACATATCTTTATACCCAGATTTCACCACCAAAGTGCAGGAGGAACGTAGGCGCTTTGTCCCGTACAAACAACAGTTTAGGGACCTTGGTTTGGACTACGCCATGTTATACCCGGCGCGGCTGCGCATTAACAGACAGGGTCACTCGCACTTTTTCACAGATCCTAAAGAACTGCAAAAATCCTTGAAGGTGTGGATGAGGGAGAACAGAGGAAGTTCGGAGACGCGTGCAACGGAACAATCTGGTGCTGAGGACCTGGAGGAACAGGACTGAGAAGAAGAACGCTTCCAGGGCCGCAACGGAGAGCCACTGCTCTGGGGGCACCCATGACACCCCTCAGCTCTGACACGATGCGGCCTCCCCGCTCAGTTCATACTGCTGCACATTTGGATCTACAGGACCCCGTCGAGGGGGTGAGACCCGACTGATTTAGATGGGTGCCCCTGGGCCCTCACATTTGCGGCACAGTGCTGCCCTAGGCGGGCTCATCCGCCCTGGAGCCGGACACGAGACAGGTCAGATGCGGTTGGAGGGGCGGGGGGTGGGGGCTCGGACAATGGGCCTGAACTTATTATGTACTCTTGGCTTGCTGGGCTTCTTATCGAAGGCAGCTTATATACCATTGCACGGAGGTCCAGGTGGGACAGTGGACGACAGACAGAACGAGTAGGCTGCCTCTGCCCTAGCGCTGCCAGCAGTTCCGGCTCAGATTGAGCCTGTTTGGGGTGTTCTTGAATGGGTTTGCTAGAGGGTGGGGGGGGGGACACAGGGGATTCGGTCACACCAGGTTGGGGTCGGTTGGCTGTGGGAGGTGGGGGGGGATATCTGTTCTGTATTGCGGGATGGTCGGGGGGGGGCCCACACTGTGTTCTGCAATGTTTCATACCGTGGTGGGGGCTGGTGGTGGGGGCACGTACTGGCGGGCGGGATATGTACTGTTGGTGCTCATTAGATGTTGCTACTTCCCCAATAGCTGATACGTCACTCGGTGACCCACTGAATAACACTGAGACCCTTACTGCGCTGACATGGAACGTAAGGGGATTGAACGATTACCGGAAACTCCGCAAGGTGCTGCACTACCTCCAAAGACACCACATAGACCTGGCTCTGCTACAAGAGACGCACCTACCCAACAACAGTAGAATGCACGCACATAGGGGCCTTCAGGGTAACTCCACTTATGCGGGCTTCACCTCACACGCTAGGGGAGTCCTCACGTGGGTAAACCCCAAATCCAAACTAACACTCACACTACTGAGAGCAGACCCGGAGGGCCGCTTCGTGTTAAGCAAATGCACGGGTAAGGGACATAACCTCCTGATCATGAATTTGTATGGCCCGAACTATGACTCCCCAGACTTTTATGCAGCAGTAGCGGGTCACTGCGCCGACTGGCCCACAGATAAAATGCTTTGGGGGGGGGACTTTAATTTCACCTTTAGCCCTGAACTTGATAGATCGGGGGGGCCCCCCAGGCGCCCGGCAGCAGCTGCGCAACAAATGCAGGCCGAAATGGTGAGACTGGGGTTGGTGGATGTCTGGCGGGAGAGACACAGCGAGAGGGGGGGTTACACACACTACTCAGCGTATCACAACCTCCACACTAGGATTGACTACTGGCTGTCTGCTTTTACCCTGCTGACGATGGTGAAGGACTGCAGAGTACTCCCACGGACGCTATCGGACCACTTCCCCATATTGCTGGTCCTGATCACTCCACATCCAAGAATCCCCCCGTTCACGTGGCGCTTCCCACCGTACTCCCTGTTAGATGAGTCATTAAGGGCAGAACTAGGGGAGGACATAGACACGTTCTTTTCTAATAACGTAGGCACAGTGGATAGCTTCGGGACGGTTTGGGAAACATTTAAGGTCTATGTTAGAGGTGTCGTTATGGCCAAGCATTCCAGTGTCCTGAAGGCTATTAGGAGCAGACTGTCATTTCTTGAGGGACGCATTGCGGAATGTGAACGCCAACGGCTGGCAGACCCGTCCTCGGAGGGGGATGAGACGTTGCGAGAGCTCCTGACAGAGTTCCACGAGGAGGCAGACAGAGAGGTCAGGCATCTAGGGAAATACGCAACGGCCCGCGCCTATGGTGAGGGAGACCGGCCAGGTTCACTGCTAGCCAGGATTATGAAGGGCGCCAGGCGTCGACAGGGTGTCACAGAATTGCGCACTGCAGACGGGGAGACACTATCAACGGAGGAAGATATACTGGCGGAATTTAAGGGATTCTACCAGGAACTGTACTCCAGTAAGTTCTCGGGAGTGGAGAGCCACATTGACAATTACTTAGAATACATCAAAATGCCGTTCTTAGAGAATTGGCAGAGGGAGTTCCTGATGTCCCCCATACTCCGGGAGGAGATTGCAGACGCCCTAGATAGCATGAGATCTGGAAGCGCGCCTGGAATCGACGGACTAACTGTCGCCTTTTATAAGGCGTACAAGGACAAGCTGCTGCCCTATCTCTCCACCCTCTTTGACGAGATCTTCGAGTATGGTGCTATGCCGCCTTCCATGAGAGAAGCACTCATAGTGACGATACTGAAGCCAGGCAAACCGCCTGACCTCCCGGGGTCATATCGCCCCTTGTCCCTTATCAACGTAGACGCGAAGCTATACGCTAAGGTACTGGCAAACAGACTGGCGCTCGTAGCCCCGGAATTAGTGGCCCCAGAGGAGGCAGGTTTCATTCCGGCCAGAAACCTCACGTACAACATCACAACGGTCATGGGAGCCATTCAACACACCAAACATGACACCAAGGCAGTTGCTGTCTTCTTAGATATGGAGAAGGCATTCGACTCCGTGGAGTGGACGTTCATGCGTAAAGTCCTCAGGAAACTGGGGCTGGGAGACCTTTTCCTCCAACTCCTCGGCGCGCTTTATCACCGGCCCACCGCGAGAGTTCGGTTGGGTGATGCAGTCTCAGAGGCGTTCACTGTAAGCCGGGGCACGAGACAGGGGTGCCCCCTCTCGCCGCTACTGTACGCGCTGGTTGCAGAACCTCTGGCCTGCGCGATGCGGGAATACCACTCATACGAAGCCATCAACTACCCTACCTACAAGATCGGTATCTCCACATACGCGGACGACACATTGTTGTATGTCAGAGACCCGGTGAACAACCTCTCATCGGTCTTGCGGGAGGTAGTACGGTTTGGGGCCCTTTCGGGACTGAAAGTAAACTGGCCAAAGTCAGTGGCATTCCCCCTGACTCCTGTTACCGAACCCTTTGAGATGGAATACCCACTACAGTGGTCCACAGACCCGATCAGATACCTGGGTATAAAGATACACACGGACCCTGATATTGTGCTGCGGGTAAACTACGGGGTCGCATATAGCAAACTCGAAGATGATATTGAGCTCTGGATCAAGCTCCCGCTTTCTTTAATGGGCCGCATTGCCTTGATGAAAATGGTAGTCCTCCCGAGATTTTTGTTCCTCTTTAATAACCTCCCGATCGTCCTCTCTAGAGCCTTTTTCACGACCTTGAACAAACTCCTTGTTAGGCTTGCCTGGGCCGGGAAACAACCTAGAGTTCAATGGAAGGTGCTCCAGCTCCCATACGAGCAAGGGGGGTTGGCGGCCCCTGACCTGGAACGTTACTATAGGATTGCGCAGGCCTCTCATCTCCATACCTGGATACACGGCAGCCCGGACATCCCGCATGTGATTCTGGAGCGCCTTTTCGCTGCCCCTACTCCGCTCCCTGCGACTATCTGTAGCCCTGGCGATCGCAGAGTAGGAGTCCTGGACTCTATCCGGTCTACTAACCATGCTTGGCATTCCATAGTACAGAGGCAAGACAAGGTGCTACTGTATGCCCCTAATATGCCGATACACTGGGCGCTTTGGCTTCCAACACTGGCGGAACCGGGGGTACATAGAGCACTTGCAGATTTGGGCGCGCACACGCTGGGAGATCTTTTCGAACACGGTAGGGTTAAGACGTGGGAACAGCTGGCGCGTGGGCGGGACCGCCCCTCCCTACTCCACCGCTTCCAATATCACAGAGTGCGTGGCGCCCTTCTAGATCACTTAGGACCTGATATGGAGGAACCCCCTGTGATACCAGAGCTAGAGTATGTCATCCACACAGAATCTCCGAAGAAGCTTACTTCTAAGCTTTACAGTATGGGACACGCACACACGGCATTTCAGTATACAAAGGCGCGACTAGCCTGGCAGACCGATTTAGACATGCACATTGACGACGGAATGTGGACCTACTGCTGCGCGGCCACCAGGCGGATCTCGTTGAACGGGAGACACCGCCTGCTTCACTTTAAATTTCTACAACGGGTGTATTACACACCGGAAAGACTGCACCGCTATGGCCTTCGCGACTCACCCCGTTGCGAGAGATGCCGCGCCCCAGTAGCGGACTTTATACACGTGGCCTGGTTATGCCCGGGGGTCCGTAAATTCTGGACCGGTATATTTGCGGAAATAAGCAGAATAACGGACCAGGAGTTGGAAATAGCCCTGCCCTCGCCCTACTGGGCCTTGCGCGGAATGTGCCGGCGCCGGTGCGTAAACTGGTTAGCATGGGCATGCTACTGGCCAAGCGGGTCGTGGCTTCATGTTGGATGAGGGGCCCGCTCCCGACTCTGAAACGATGGGCCAGCGACATGCTGTACTGTAACACGCAGGCGGAGGCGTATAGCGAATTGCTCCCTCCCCGGAGTCGCCCCAAGAACTTCTGGGAGCTCTATCGCACTTATCTCAATTCCAGGTTGGACGAGGATGACTCAACCTCGGGAGGGGGAGAGGGACAGGAGGACGCAGCGACCTTGGATCCCCCCTGATTCCAGCGGTCTCACCTTTAGATAGACAACACCACCTAGCGCTGTAGTCGTTCAGCCTCTCCCAGCACCACAGTACCACGCATGCACCTGAGCACACGGCGGGACGTGCACAACACTACACGCCATGTCACTCCAACAGATTACATCTTACATCACAGGGAACATGCAGAACGGGGACCGCTTAAGGGGTGGTGGGGTTTGGGGTTAGGGGAACTTGTTGGGAGAAAAAATAAAATCTTACGATTATGTACTTATATGAATAGTGCACGTTACATCACTGATGGTATTACCATATTGGAACCTTCACCGCTCGAACTGCACACCGGACTGTTCTAAAGTGGGGGCTTTTCCTTAGTGAACTCCATCTGATACACTATTGCCTCATTGCTGAGAAGACCTGGCCTACCGCCGGCCCGAGATGGGATGTAGGTGAATGGCCCTGTGTGCATTGTAATGTGCTGCTGTTTGATAAATAAATAAAAAAAAAAAAAAAAAAACATTACAAAGTGACATCTTCATTATACAAAAACATGCAGCAACTTGCAGGACTGTGCCGTAATTATTTTTTACACTGCAACTCTTGCCCCAGCCGTTCTTCACTTCGCCATCATTTCACAAGTCCAGTATCTCTTCTCTAGTTCCTCTCTCTACACCCCTTATATCTTTTCATAGTCGAATCTACTCACAACCCATTCATCGCTTAACTGTCATATCTAGCTACATACTCTAACTTTTCACTGTCCCACCTCTCTACAGCCCTTCACTGACGCTTCTTTTTGGAGCCCAGCCTCACTCCTAGTCCCCATAATTTCTCCACAGCCCCTGCATCTGATCCCTGTCACACCTATATAGACTCTGCATCTCTCCACAGTCCCGCATCTATCCTGGGCTGACACGATATACGAGGTAGATCACTTGCGCACTCAGTGATTTACTGTTCAAATTGTTTTAACTCTCTTATTGCTGCTATTTTCGTATTGTTTTTAACCCTTTTTAAAAACTGTACCTGTTGTGCTGGGGCAGAGCTGTGTTTAATGCTCTGGGGGTAGGTGGGCTTGTTCTTTTCCGCTTCTTGAACGCTAAACACCGGGTCAGCAGTCTAGTTGCTGTTCCGGCGCAGACTCACCTGCATAGAGACGCGTAAGGCAAGCCCGTGAAATGGGCCCAGGGGCCAGAATCCCTGCATCTTTTTCCCCGAACCAGTATTATTACTCCAGCTCACAGTTTAGACAGTTAAACTGCACTTTGGGGAATATCTGTGTTCACTCCATTGTGCCGGACAAGATTCCTGAAAGATGCCCTCACTGGAGGCATAATTTCTCTTCTAATATCACCACGCCCACCTCATCTAAGGATCCTTTTAAAATCTTGTTATTGAACTGTCGATCCCTGCCGAGACATACCTCAGAGATCTGTATGCTCCTTAAGGACTATGACCCTGATGTGCTGTTTCTTACGGAAACATGGCTCAACTCCAGCTCGGAGCCAGATATTGTCCAAGCACTCCCCCAGGGGGTTGCGATGTAGAGGGTGGACAGAACAACAGTCAAGGGCGGTGGGATTCCAATTATCTATAAGGAACACTTCACTTGTCGCCTGCTAGTTAACCCACTTACAGATTGTGAGAATACCCACTTTACCATAGAGTTTACTCCACACCTCTCTTTAACCGGTATTCTCATCTATCGCCCCTATGGGGCGGTGGGAACATTTGGTAAATCACTGTTAAAAGCAGCAGTTAACCTGGCCAGCCTGGCTGCAAATTTTACTCTCCTTTGAGATTTCAATCTTCATTTCGATGATTTAGGAGCAATAAATGCAGTCGAGTTGGCCAGAGATCTCGAGGCTTTTCAACTCCCTCAAAAAATTCTACAACCAACACATGTGAAAGGACACCTCCTCGACCCGATGTTCTCTAATTTAGAGGACCTTAAAGGAAAAGATCCTATCCCTCTTCCGTGGTCTGACCACTTCCTTATCCCCCTTTCCTGGTCCCCACAGGTCACCATACCCCCTAACTATCCACACGGACCTGAAGTCGCTCCTGGACCAAGCTCCCCTGGAAAAGTGTGTCCACGAACTTGAAAGAACCAGACCTACGTCTGACCCCTGTCCAGTCAAAGCTAATGGTGACTTTTCTAACTGGATTGAGGAGTCATTGAATGTGGTCCTCCCAAAAACACTGATGAAAAAGACTGGCGGGCCTCACAAGTCCTCGTGGTTTTCCTCCGAACTGGCACTCTAAAACAGCGCTGTAAGGTAATGGAAAGACGCTGGAGGAAAGATTTTCTACCCAACAGAAATCAGGAATATAGGTCAGCCATTAGCGTTTATAAAGCAGAAATAAAAAAGGCTCAGGCCTCTTACCATGAGGAAAACATTCTGTCAGCACCCAAGCCTCTGAGAGAAACTTTAATCATCATAAAAAAACTACTTGAAGCTCTCGTCCCGCTAGTAGCACCAGATATCTCAGGCCTAAGTTGCAATAAACAGGCAGAATATTTCACCACCAAGGTCCTGAATATTCATGAATCTTTATTTAGTTATTTATTTAGAAGGTTTTATAGAGCGTAAACATGATCCTTGTGGATATCAGAGCGCTTTCCAGTGATCAGAGTTGGATTATACATAAAGAATAGCATGACAAATTATACAGGTAATAATATGACAGGGAGAACACACAAGGGATAATAGTACGAGTGAAAAGTAAAAATTGTGGAGTACAGAAGCATGGGATAACAGTACAAAAAAAGCACAGGAACAGTCATAGAGAGCTTAACGTTAGTATCTCGATTTCTTAAATTCCAGGGCAGGATATTGTGCCTAGGGATAGATGGACCCCCAACACGGTAGTAAGGGTACTATTGTTCCTCAGATTTGCTTAGCGTCTAGTCAAGTAAATTTTGCCATGAGAATCGCTTTTACCTCCTTTTTGAAGGAGACGGTGGAAGAGTTCATTCTGGTTTTTGGGGGAAGAGTATTCCAAATCCTGTGTGCCATTCCAAAAAAGGTTTGTTTATATGTTTTCTTTTTGTTGAATCTTTGAGGTTTTAGTAGTAGGTTGTCAGCACCCCTAGAGGACCTAGACCCACCGGAGATTGTCAATTTCTGGGCAAGGTAACTGGGAGCCTTGTGGTGTAAGGCCTTGTGTGTCATGCAGGCTATTTTTAGATGAATTCTTGCTTCAAGCGGGAGCCAATTCAAAGATTTTAGATCAGGGGAGATGTGGGAACTTCTTTTCCAACCAGTGATGAGTCTTGCTGCGGTGTTTATTGAGGCTCTCAGCGGAGCTGTGATCACTTTTGGAAGGCCGCAAAGAGAGACACTTCCATATTCCACCCGCGGATAACTAGCGCTTTTACAGCCACCTTGAAGTCATTGGCTGGCAGGAAGGGCTTCAGCTTCCTCAAAGTATTTATCTGGAAGTTTGCTCCCTTTGTGGCATTGCTAATGTGTTTCTGCATAGTGAGATTGCTGTCCAGGGTTATTCCCAAGGATTTTGCTGAGTCCACAATAGTAGGTTGAACATTGAGTGCAGTGAGATGTTGGATTAGGTCTTGCATAAAGGGGACGTTAGCATGTGGAGCTATAAGAAGGAATTTGGTCTTTAGAGCGTTCAATTTGAGGTGGTTTTCTGTCAACCGAGTTTGGGTGTTCATGAGTGTGGAGTTAAGCCATTTAATGTCTTCTAAGGTATTGATCTTAAGATAAAGTTGTGTATCATCAGCGTACATATGATATTGCACATTAGACGCCTGTAGCATTTCGGTGAGTGGCTCCATAAACAGGTTAAACAGTATCGGGGATAGTGAGGACCCTTGGGGGATGCCCAGCCTTACTGGAATTGGCTTGGAAAGGGTGTTGTTGATCTTGAATTGTTGTGTGTGGTTATGTACAAAAGAAGTAAACCAGTGTAATACTGCTCCTGATAGACCCATCCTAAGTTTGAGAAGATCTAGCAGATTCTCGTGTTTGACCGTATCAAAGGCTGAAGATAGGTCTAGTAGGATGAGTAGGCATGATCCGTTCTGGTCAAGGATTTGTAGAGCATCATCAATGATGTGAGTCATGGCTGATTCCATGCTGTGACCTGCTCTGAAGCCTGATTGGTGATTGTTAAGAAGGTCAGAGTGGTCAATATGTTTAGTCAGTTGGTGGTGTACGCATTTTTCGAGTAATTTGGCCATGGTAGGAATATTTGGAGTCGGGCGAATGGATGAAATTAGTGACACTCCCAACAAGCATGCGGATACGGGCTCACATTTAACTGAACACCAATTGGAGGCCCCCCCCTCTCATCCCAGGAATCACTTCTTGCCTTGTTGTCCTCAGTAAAAAGTGGATCGCTTAGGGATCCTGCACCACTAAATATCCTGAAACGGATAGCCCCGATAATTGCCCTCACCATCACGAACCTGATTAATGCCTCACTGGCCACAGGAATAGACCCCACCAACTGGAAAGGGGCTATGGTGAAAACCTTACTAAAAAAACTAATCTGGATCCGGCGGATTTGGGCGACTATCACCCTATTTCCCTTCTGCCAGGAATAGGCAAGATCACAGAGAAGTATGTTAATCATACTCTCTCTCGCTTCTTTGAATATCACAATCTGCTTCAATCCTCTCAAACAGGATTCCGCCCGCGACAGAGCACTGAAACTGCCCTGTTGTCAGTGGTAGAAGAAAGCAGAAAGATTCTATATTCAAGAGGGTCGTCAGCCATTATACTCCTTGACCTGAGCGCAGCATTTGATACGGTGAACCATGGCATCTTGGTTCGCCATCTCAGGAACATGGGAGTAACCGGCATTGCGCTGAAATGGCTGTGGTCCTTTTTGGAGAGAAGATTTTTTCAGGTATTCGATGGTGACACCCACTGATTTACCACGCGGAGTGCCCCAGGGCAATTCACTCAGCCCAACTCTTTTTAATATATATATATGGCCCTTCTGGCGGCTATCGTAGCCCCATCTGGGAACCCTATGGTGACTTAGGCTGACGATACCCAATTGGTGGTAGCATGAAAACGAAGCAGATCAAAGGACTAATGGTCTTTGTTCTTGTCTTGAAGATGTATCAAACTGGATGGATGCATCTCACGTTAAGCTTAATGGTGGGAAAACTGAGCTCATGATATTGGGCAACCCCCTAAGCTTTAAATCCAGCACCTTGTGGCCAGCATGTATGGGCCCTACACCGGTCCGCAAGGCCGAAATCAAAAGCCTGGGCATCTGGCTGGACCAAGATTTGTCCTTCAGCGTGCAGGCCAGGAAGACGGCAGCTATCTGCTATGGTCTGCTTAGAATAGCCTGTAAAGTCCTCCCTCTCCACCCTTTTCAAGCCAAAAAAATACTGGTCCAGTCACTCATACTTTCCAGAAGAGAATATGGAAATGCCCTATACTTGGGTGCTCCCACTACGGTAGTCACTAAACTTCAGACCGTTCAAAACAGTGTGGCCTGACTGCTGACCGGAGTTTCTAATAGACAATCGGCGAAACCAGCACTCCACTCCCTTCACTGGCTCCCGGTTCAGGAACGAATCAGCTTTAAGGCCCTGTGCCTAGTACATAAATCCATGCAAGGGAATGGGCCTCCAATTAACTCACCCATGATCCAACCCTATAAGGCTAATAGGAAACTACTGTCGGATGAGCTGCATCTGGCTGAAGTCCCCAGGATTAAGAAGGACAGAAGTGATGGACGGCTCTTTTCATATAACGCAGCCAAACTCTGGAATTCCCTGCCGCTTTGTCTTCGCAGGGAATCCAGTCATCTTGTCTTTAGAAAACAACTGAAAACATTCCTGTTCCCTTAAGTTCTTCCTGCCTCTCTCGCGTCTGGCCAAGCGCAGGGATGCTCCCGGGTAGCCATGCGCTGTATAAATGTCTCTTTCATTTCATTATCCACTAGCCCATCTACCCAGTCTTAATATCTCTCTATTCACTGCCTCATCTTTCTATAGGCCCTGCATTTTATCACTTCCATATCCCCTGAATATCTCCACTGTCACATCTGTCCACAACTTGCATATTGTTAGGTTAGGGAACAGAGGCAGAGGAATGGTGTGATTTTCCAATGATCAAGCCATTTGTTAAAGAAGGAAGCACAGTAGTACTTGCTCCCAGGACTAGATCTTCACCACCACAGTGTACCATGAGATTGGGTGCTGCCTCCCCTCCCCAGCTAATATGAAGTCTAGGTTTATTTTGTAACCACACACTAAGTAGCACCTTTTGAAGCGATTTGTAATTCTCGCAATCTTGCCAATAAGGATGCAGGGATATGCTTTCATAAACTGATTGTCCAAGAACATTTGGTCAAATGTAGAAGCCAGGATTCAAATCCAGGACTCAAGGTTGCACAGTGCCCTTCCTGGGGAATTGTGAATATGTTGTGCACTAACATTTTAGAAGTGAATAGGGAACCCTCTCAGCTCCCTGCCTAAGGTAACCTCCTGACTGGTACCTAAGGGACACGCTGGTAATGTTAGGTTCAAGGCATATGAGCTGCAGATTGTACACTGTGCATTAGATCGCCATCTGGTGTTGGTCTTGGATGCCTGCACCTTGTTGTTGTCTTGGAAGAAGTCTTTTGTAGTCACAAGATAGGTGACTCCTCCCTTGGACGATAGTGCGCATGGGCATCGACTCCATCCTCAGATTGTTTTTTTCCGCCATTGGGTTCGGATGTATCTTTTGCACTCCGGTTCGAAAACTTGTTTTTCAAACTTTTTCGACGCGCAAACTATCTATCTATAACTCCACTGTATTTTTTTTGATCACGTGATCTTCGACGCTCATCTCAACTACTCGATTGCGGTCGTCGACGCGCGCCGGTGGGCTATCAACGCCGTTAGGGCCTACAGCTCATGGAAAGGAGTCCATTCAAAAAATACCCCCAGGGTGGAGCGAGATTCCCACACATAGTCCATCACAAGGTCTGTAACCTGTGTCTCTTACCAGAACACGTCGAGAACAATTTCCAAGCCTGCGCCTCTTTTCGTTTGAAAAAGACCATTCATGATCACCAGGCCCGATGGCACATCATGCACGTAGAGCAGCTCCATCACCAGCGGACATATTCAACGAAGGCCCAGATGTCCCAGAGGAAGATTCCGAAGACCTAGAAATTGGGTCCGAAGCAGCCGACTCAGACTCAGAAGACCACATCACTCCTGGTCAACGAGTGAGTACAACTGTCCCTACCCAAACTCCACCCAGAAAAAAGAAGGCCCTGGTCAACACTTCGCCTGCTGGCCCCAGACGCGACCAAAAACATACTTCCAAAGCCCCACCCTCGAAGAAAAAGGATAAGCCTTCCGGTAGCCCGGGACTGAGCAAACCACATATCAGTGCCCCAAAGGCACCTTCGGCACCGAAGCCGGGAGTGCACCCTACTCCCAAAAATAAATCAGCTCTGACCATTTCGACACTGAAAGACAAGCCTTCGCATCCGAAGCCGAACCCTGCGGAACCAAAAAAGATTTCATTCTCCATAGCCAAGCTAAAGGACTCTAAAACACCTCCTAAGGCCTCGGAGCACAAATCTCAACCCCGCTCGGACCCGAAGAAGTCGCCCCAAAAACGATTACTGGGGAGGAAGAACTTTGTCAACCGGATCCTGTCGATTCCAAACACAAAACAGGACATGTGGCTGCTGTGCCACACAAGAAGAGGAAGCTGAGCACACGAGACACTCCTGTAGTGCCTGTAAAGAAGAAAGACTGTGCCACTTCACCTGTAAGACCCCCTACTCCTGTTCTTCCTCCTAATCCTTTTCTTCCTCCTATACCTGTCGCACATCCATAGCCTACAACACTTCCAACAGATTCACCACCACCACAGGATGATGATGATGATGATTTAGGGGTAAGGGGAGGCAACAATGACCCTTTCACTAACCTGGATAATGATACCAACACACCACAGGATGATTGGGATGATTATGATGACTCAATAGAACCCCCAGACCTCCCAGATCCCCAGCCATATCCAACAAAACCATCTCCCCCCAGATGACAATATTTGCTTTGGGCAGCTTGTAAACCCCTTCCACGTGGGCCTAATTCCCCGCAGTGCGAGGGGGAGGGGGGGCAGCCGCGCGCGGCGCTGCAGTACTCGTGACGAGCCCAGCTCGTCATGCTGCACAGTGGAGCTGGGCTCATCACGATTCCGATTCCGCCCACTCCCATAGAACGCCCACACAAGCTGGGAATTAGCCCCGCGTGGGCGTTCCGCGGCAGTTATGACGAGCTCAGCTTGTCATAAGCATCGAAGGTGTTAATAGAGCTGCTATTTACCATGGCATTCGCATGCATTCAGACCCTGCAGATGAGAATTTCCTTCTAGACACCTTCGAACAGTCACAGTAAACTGACCCATTGAGAGCTAGAATTCCCAATCCCAGTATTGATAAGAAATATAAACCTGCCCCGATGATCCTGTCTACATCAAAGGGCAGCTACCCCTAGACTCACTAGTAGTATCTAACACTAGAAAACGCACCACCTCCGGACAATGAATCTAAATTGCTAGATGTCTCTGGCAAGAGAGATGCTGCCCAAGCAGCCAATAACTGGTGCATAGCCAACACCCAAGCATTACTTGCTCAGTATGATAGGGCTCACCATGACCAGCTAGAAACCCTATTACAACATTTACCTGATCAGTGCAAGACCCAGGCAAATGACTTAATTCAGGAAGGCAAATGAATAACCAACTCCTCAATCAAGTGTGTCCTTGATGCAGCCGACACAGCCTCTAGGTCCATTAACACTAGTGTGCTACTCCGACGACATGCCTAGCTACGCATTTCAGGCTTTGAACAGGAAGTACAGACAACTATCCTCAACCAGCCGTTCAATCAGGAACAACTTTTTGGACTGGCTGGAGACACCATTCTGGAGAAAATGAAAAAGGACACAGATACTGCTAAATCCATGGGAGCATTACAGTCTCCATCCACACATGGTTCCATTCGTTGCTCCTTTTATAGAGGAGCATCCAAAAAAATGGGAACAGACACCACCTCCTCTACTTACAAAAACACCCCCAAACATCTCCCAACAGAGAATATTTTAGGGGAGAATACAGGGGAAATAACAACAAAGCGAGAGGCAGAGGTAACAATAGCACTCGCAACTCCCCTGCTAATAAACAGTAACTTCCCTCCACTCCTACCCAGACCATTCCACTCCATTTGGGGGAAGGCTTTCACAATTCCTGCCTGTCTGGAAGTCCATCACAACAGACAAGTGGGTAAGACAAAATATCCAGTATGGTTATGATAGAGCGCGCAGGTCGCCCGACTCTTAGTTTTACCAGATTTCACACACTTGGGCCCATGATGTGTTTACGACAGTATTTTTGTGAATCGGGCGAGTTTACACACCACCATCAGTAATTCTATATGTTTTCTTTAACACTATTACCTGTGTACCTGACTTACCACAGGCACATATTCTCCTGACGGATCAGGAGCTAGCAGTGGACAAGAGATAAGATAATCAAAATACTTTATACATTCAATAACACTTCAATATTTTTATAATGACCACAAACACCTGAAGGGTTTTTAAAAGTTTATATAGTAAGTTTAAATCAGAATGACATGAGAATAAAACTAATACAGATTAGAATATCAATAATCAGGATTATAACAATAATATAACTGTGAATGAGGGCAAGCACCATTGAGTGCTAGTGGAAAACTACTGGGTAAGGGTAAAAGGGAACATGCTATTCATTTTCAGGCTTATACTAGGGTAGGTGAGTTTAAAATACATTAATCGGTGAATTGCTAAAGTCCTACAAGTGACTCAAACTGATACTAACTGCTAATTCAAACCTAGATTCTAATCACAAGTGAAATTAGATCACACTAATTAAGTAAAACAGTTTCAATAATGTCCTACAGGTATGGGGAAAAAATGGAACATAGCTAATGAACAGTATGCATGTACGCTACTTGAGATGACAGAGAGAATATCATGGGCATAGAGGCTTTATTAAAAAGAAAAGAAGGAAGAAGAATAGATAGATGGACACCCACAATTATATTTACCTAGGATAGGAATGAGGACTAACCCTGGCCACGGGTCAGCTTTGGGAAAGGATAGGACAAGGACCCTCAAGGATTTAGGATGCCAGTAGGCGAGCAGGTACAGCTCATGGACAATCAGGACAGGATACCATTCAGGATTTGGGTCAGGACTGGGCTCACCAAAGGGCACGACCAACACCTGCAGCTTCGGATGCAACGCCTGCGCTACTCCCTCTCTGCACGGAATCCGCCAATAACCCTGATTGGGTTTTCGAGTCTCCCAGCAAAGTGCTTCGCCAGCACTTAAGACTATTTCCACCCCTTGGAGTTTGTGGAAAGTTCGGACAGAGTGCTCCGCAGCTCTCTGTATCAATTACCTATTGAGTTCGTCGGGTCGGTGACAGGTCAGCTACTCGGACAAGTCGGACAATTTCTCTAGCTAGAACTAGGCTAGTTATACCATTTTCGGGTCCCCAGACCACCCACAAATGTTGCAAGTGACAGGATCCCCAACTTAGGATTGGTCAGAGGAGGTGGGTAGGTCATTGTCACCACCTAAAATTCTGTGTTCCCATGATGAATATTTAATTTTCCGTACCTACCCCTTACATTCCAGCTTCCCATGTATACGTGTAGAAGAGACAATGGAGCACACAAACATTATCGTACAACTAGATACATTTTAGGTACAAGTCGAAGTCTTCTCCCAGGCAAAAGAACAGGTTCCCAGGAGCATCTCAGCTTCGGCAGCCAGCTGGCTGAGTTCCACTGTTGCAAGACTTCATTTGTCATGTCACGTGGGGAGTCCCTGTTAGACTAGATACGCGGTACATGAAAAGTAAGCGAAAACAAATTAGAAACACAGAAAAAATGAATACACTGTACACCATGATGAGCTACACTGTACCCCTTACTTTATAATATCTATAGTATTAGGGTTTTAGGCAGAAATAGATAGATGAGCAAAGCGGCAGTAGCAAGCGGAGAGCATGTTAAGGACAAAGCTGCCATTTTAGCTGTAATGCGCATGAGCGAAAAATCCCTCCAGAACTGCGAGTGCGTCACATCACATGGGTATGACCGACGCATGCGCAGACTGGATTTCTGCGAAGCAGCAATTCTGTAGTATGCAAGCCTTGTTATGATTAATAGACATATAGGCAAGCGTCTCTGGGACACCCGCGTGTAGTGTGAAAGTGCAATATTAATGACAAAACAGGTTGGTTAATGCCATTACAAGTTAAACGAGGTTCTTGAATGTGAGCAAGGCACTTTACGTGCGAATCCTTGCTCCATCAGTTACTGCCTGGAACTTACAGCCACCCCACCAATCACCACCCTAACAGTGTCCAATGTCCACAGAACATCTTGCGCTCTTAAACCAGGTTCTCTCACTGCTTCAAAAGCAGGAGATAGAACTACTACATCAAGGAACAGGGGTTTATTCGCTGTATTTCCTAATCCCCAAGAAGGACGTGACTCTAAGACCAATAATTGACCCCTCAATCTCTATATACAGTCAGATCATTTTCATATGATCACTCTTCAACAGGTCCTCCCACTGCTGCAACAAGGCGACTTCCTTACCACATCAAGGACGCCTACTTCCACATTCCCATACATCCTGCTCACAGGAAGCAACTTAGGTTCATAGTGGACAGGCAGCACAATCAGTTTAAAGTCCTTCCACTCGGGATGGCCACCACATCCAGAGTGTTCACAAAATGTCTTGCAGTGGTAGCAGCAAACTTAAGAGGACAACATATTGATGTCTTTCCATAGCTCAATGACTGGCTAATAGAAGCCAAGTCATTCAACCAGTGTATTCATCACACTCATCAAACCATCCAGCTGCTACATGACTTGAGATTCACAGTAAAGTACACCAAGTCACAGCTTCAGCCCTCTCATATACATCAGTATCGAGGAGCCACAGTAGATACTTCCAAAGCTCTGGCATATCCCAATCCAGCCCGGATAGCCAGTATACAAGCCATAATCGCCAGATGTTAGCCACAGCACTCCCTTCCAGCAAGGGTATTCATGAAACTCATAGGAATGATGGCCTCTTGCATCTTTATCATACCTCATGCAAGACTTCAGATGCGTCCCTTACAGGAATGCCTAGCATGTCAGTGGAACCAGGCTCAAGGACAACTTACAGATCTGGTGTTGGTGGACAGCCGCACACATCGCTCTCTGCAGTGGTGGAACACACCATACCTGTCCAAAGGGTGGCCATTCTTCGAACCGGTTCCACAGATAGTGCTTCAGTCACCTTCAGACGCATCACTCACCGGTTGGGGAGCCCATCTCTCAAACATACAATTCAAGACAAATGGACCACTCAACAGAAAGTGCTCCATATCAATCAACTTGAATTACTAGCAATATTCCTAGCATTAAAATCATTCCAAGTACATCTACAGAACAAGACTGTCTTAGTCCGGACGGACAACATGACAGCCATGCATTACATACAGAAGCAAGGAGGCACACATTCTTTGCAGCTGTCCCAGCTCGCACAAAACATTTGAAGATGGGCCATTCCACAAAACATATATCTGCTTGCAGAACATCTTCCAGGAGTTCACAATCAGATTGCAACTCTGCTAAGTCGGCAGACACAGCAGATACACAAATTGGAACTTCATCTCCAAGTTCTTTTACCATTTTTCCAACTGTGGAGTCAACCAGACATAGATCTGTTCTCCACACACGCGAACGCAAAATGCCCAACCTTCGCAGTCATGTTTCCACACCCACTGTCCAAAGGCAATGCAATATAGATGAACTGGTCAGGCAGATTTGCGTATGCTTTTCTGCCACTCCCAATGATTCCCCTAGTAGTACGCAAGCTCAGACAACAGTCTGTCAAGATGATCCTGGTGGCTTCCACATGGGCACGCCAACCGTGGTTCACAACATTGCTGGAACTTTCAGTAGTTACACACCACAAACTACGCCTCTCACCAACATTGCTAATGCCGAACCATAGAGAAATAAGGCACCCCGATCCAGGTAAACTGAATCTAGCAGTCTGGCTCCTGAAGTCCTAGACTTCGGTTATCTTAACCTTCCGCAGGACTGCATGAACATCATTAAAGAAGCCAGACGCCCTACTACTAGAACCTGATATGCTGCAAAATGGAAAAGATTGCAATAACAATCATATTGATCCGCTGGATGCTTCCATCCAGGGCATCATTTGCTACTTACTACACTTGCAAAGATGTAATTTAGCATATTCATCCATACGATTACATCTAGCAGCACTTGCTGCATATTTACAAAATAGACAACACTTGTCACTTTTTAGAATACCTGCAATTAAAGCCTTTATGGAGGGCCTTAACAGAATAATTCCTCCCAGATTACTACCCTCTCCGGTGTGGAATTTAAATATTGTTCTTACCAGGCTCATGGGTCCCCCATTTGAACCTCTACATAAATGTGAACTTCAGTTCCTCACATGGATGGTAGCTTTCCTTGTTGCAATTACCTCTCTCAGAAGAGTTAGTGAGATCCAGGCTTTAACCATACAAGAACATTGTACATTGTAACAAAGTGGGTCTCAGAACAAATCCAAAATTCCTTTCCAAAGTCATCTCTGCATTTCATCTTAACCAGTCAGTTCAGTTACCGGTGTTTTTGCAAAACCCAGACTCCATAGCAGAGAGAGCTCTTCACACACTAGACGTGAAAAGAGCCCTACTTTATTGCATTGACAGAACTAAACCCTTTCGAAAAACAAAACAACTGTTTGTAGCCTTCTCCCCACCTCATGAAGTTAACCCCATCTCCAAAGCTGGGATTGCAAGGTGGATAGTGAAAGGTATTTAAATATGCTACCAAAAGGCTAAACGCGCATTAACAATTCCCCCTAGAGTGCATTCAACACGCAAACTAGGGGCTTCCATGGCATTCTCAGGGAACCTCCCCTTAGATGACATATGTAAAGCAGCAACATAGTCTACACCACACACCTTCACCAAACACTATTGTGTTGACGTGCAGGTTAAGCACCAGACTTCTGTAGGCCAAGCTGTTCTTATAACTTTTTTTCAAACTACTGCTACTGACGCAGGTGACCACCGCTAGGGGAGACATTGCTGTACATTCTATGCACAGTGTATGATTGGCAGCTCATATGCCTCGAACGGAAAATGCTACTTACCAGTATGCATCTGTTCCTGGCATGTAGAGCTGCAGATCCGTACAAGCCCACCCACCTCCCCGGAACCTCTATCTGTTCCAGCATTATCTTAATTAGATACATTGTCATGGACATCTCTTCTATTTCCTACTGACTCCATCATTTCTCATCATGGGGAAAAACAATCCGAGGATGGAGTCGATGCCCATGCGCACTATCCTCCAAGAGAGGAGTCACCTATCTCATGACTACAAAAGACTTCTTCCAAGACAACAAGGTGCAAGCATCCGTGCCCAACACCAGATGGTAATCTAATGCACAGTGTATGGATCTGCAGCTCTACATGCCAAGAACAGATGCATACTGGTAAGTAGCATTTTCCTTCTGAGGGTCTGATTGATAATGAATACTTAGTGGTAATAAAATGCCTGGTATATTTTTTTTAGCCCAGTCTCTACTGTATGTTCGACGAGCTGGCAGCAGCACGTGCTGCAGTCTGAACGCCTAAACATTGTGCCCGATTCACAATGGTAAACTGAGGTGAGGTATACATACCTATATACTAATAGGTCATTTTGCAAATTACTGATTCATAGTAGTTTGCGTTTTGTCTGAGGGCTCTATGTCCTTAATCCTATGTTTTGAATGCCCATTAATATTTTAACAACCCACAAATCCTTGTGTCGCTCAATGAAAATATCAATTAGACTCAGTTTAACTTCCACACTTCGGTAGTGCTACCAGACGTGTACTGATTTGTTGGAGCTCCCCAGTGAGAAGACTGTGGTTTTGACTTGTGGAGTTGGCCCATATGTATGGGCCTTGGTCTGGTGGCCCTCAGAGTTACATTCTTCGCCAACACCTTCAGCTTCCTCCTGGGATTCATTTGTGGAATTCCATGTCTGTCAAACTTTGTTCTGTGTCTGAACATATGGCTTTCCAAAGGCAACAGATATCCTTTCAGCATTAGGACACCCTTTTTGGGTACCGGACAGCTTTAGGCTTATTCTAACATGATATAACAGGTTCACTTTTTTCTGTTATGTTAAGAATATTGCATAACAACCTAGAATTTGTTGTTACATGCCTTTGATAAACCTGTCTTGGTCACATTTGATCAAGTTCAAGATGTATTATACTAAGAGCAGAGATAGAATCTTTGCAAACAGACAGTATCCCAACTTTACTCTTTGAAATGAAGTATTGAATACAGTAAGCTCTATTGAAGATCACAACTAAGCTAATAAACTTACAAGAATACAAGTTGGGTCGGTGTGGATTGGAGAGAGTGATTTGAGAAGGATTGATGGGTTTTTAAGCTCTAGGAATGTAGATAAGAATTGATTACAATTGTTTTGGATCTAATACAAAATGTTTTTTTAATTACAGCAATATCACGTGTAGAACTGGGTAAGATAATTCATTATCATATATTTTTGTATTTAACTAATCTCCTATGTTTTATTTGATTTCACAAACTAATTTTTCTCTTCTTACTTTCAGAGTGGAGATACATGAAAACCTATGCAAGTGAGTAAACCTGATTCATGTTGATAGTACCAAACTTTACACCTTTTTTGTAGCCTTCCTGAAAGTGGTTAAGACAATTACTTTGGGTCATGCTGAGCCATTTGTGGGATTATGATCACCGCGGTCTTGCTGATTCACAGGACAGGGTGTGATACCATTGGGTCAAACTGTACCACAGGCAGAAAGTAAAACACCCTGAGGTTATACTGAGCAGATAGTCTACAGATCCTTTACAGAGACTATGACTTTGACAGCATGGGTTCATCCTGAATCATGGGTGTGGTTAGGATAATGAGAGGTGCCTACAAAAAAATGTATGTGTCCTTGTGTAATGTAGCTGGTGCTCATGTTAAGTGTGCCCACTCCTTCGGGTCGAGGCCACTCTGTATACAACTGCAACAACAACAACAAAAAAGCATTTGCAATGCGAAAGGTCTTGCATTTACGCGAGTTTAAGCTATTGGCATTGTAAATGACTATGCTTTTATTTTAAAAAACAAAACATAAATAAAAGTCAGTCATTTACAATGGCAATAGCTGAAACTCACGTAAATGCGAGACCTATTGCATTGCAAATGCTTGTTCTAAATTGGTGCTAGAATTTCCTTGCATTGTGATTTCACTTTATTACTGTTTGTGCACTGCATAAATACTTATCACATTGCCTCTAAGTTAAGACTGACTGCTTTTTCTGCCAAGCCAACCAGGGTTAAGCTCAGGTTAGTTTTGTGACTTTTTGTGGTTTACCTTACAAGGGATTGTGGCTGTTGCTTGACCAGGGCTCACACCCCAGTCAATTACCAACCCAATTTTCATAACCTCCTTAAAAATGGCTTAGATCCAGATATTTTCTCATACCCTGTGATTTCTTCAGGACAATGAAGCATTCATAAGTGAAATCCCAGACCTCTCTCTGACTCTATTGTACATAGAAAGGTACTTAAAATGTCATTTGAATTGGGCCCTTGGACTTGCCATTGCCAAAAAAGGACTGCACAATAATATCCAAATGCAGTAGAACATTTTCTTTGGTCTTTGACTCTTGATATTTTACCAAGCAAAGGAAAACTATGTATTCATGTTAAAACATAATTGTCCAAGATTGGTAAAGTGTTGTAAAGCTGAGAGTTATGAGAGAAGAAAACATGAGAGTACTGGAAGATGCAGCCATAATGTATGTGGATTTTTATGTGCATCCTTGTGCCTTTAAGGTTTGTAGTCTAGCCTAAAATGACATTCTTCGCTCCCTTCAGTAGTGATTCTACCTGGTCCCAGGTTATTAGCCTTAAAGCAGCCTGGCTGCATCATGCTGTATTGTCCATGATCTTTATGTTTTGGGCTCCAGAACCTTCCCCTTCATCTGCACATGTCCTCCTTTCAAACAGGGGTGGATGTTTGGTGACCTTTCAAATACCCTTGACCATTATCCACACACTTGAGCTGGTCCATTTTTCCACATCCCTTGTGTTTCATGATTGTGTTTCTTCAGTATCCTTCATTCATAGGTTGGCTGCTCACTCCTGTAGGTAGTACGGTGTTGGTGATGACTAGATCCCTTGAATTAGGATTTATTTGGGCTAATATTTTTTCATTGTAAATGTTGTGTTTTCCACTTACTTCCAGTGACATTTTCCCAAAGTAAACCTGTATAAAACCCATTGGGGTAGTCGAATATTCTTGAGAAAAATAGCAACTTAAAAAAAAGAAATAGTTTTTAAAACTCCTAGGGCCGGATTATGAATCTGGCAGACGGGTGACTCAAACACAAACATGACGGCTTTCCTGGACGCTGTATTACGAGTTCCGTTATATTCCATTGGATATAATGGAAGTCGTAATACGGCGGTCGGGATATCTGTTACATTTGTGATGGAGTAACAAATCTGCCAAACTTGTAATCAGGCCCTAACTGGGGAGAGGGAGGGTTTGTGCATCCACCATCAGATACATTGCTTGTCTGGTCTCATTGAGGAGGAGGGACTGTGTACAACCACCATAGGACAAATTGCTTAGACACTTTGACTGGGGAGCATAGGGGGAGGGCACAGCCGCCATCAGACACATTACCTGTCCGGTGTCCCAGCTCGCCTAGGGGGCATTTGGGTCCCATTCTGATCCTACTTCCTGCAGAGGCTGCCTCACCCCCTCTCTCTCTGGAGTCAATTGTACCAACCCCCTGATGTGTTCCGCTCTCATAGTTATTATGTACCTTGAAGCATTTCTGGTGTCTGTTGTTTGACACTATCTTCTCTGTGTTCTGTACCTCAAATGCACTGCTCTTGATGTAATCGAATGCTGTGACTTCTGTTTTGTTTTTATTTGATTTGTTGTTTCTAAACTTGTCTTTGATTAAAAACTCAATTAAACAAAGAAAGACAGTCTGGTACAGCTAGGTGAGGAGTGTGGGCTATGGCAATCGATGATCAAAAATCGTGGAGGTGCTGCGGTCCTTCTAATATGACCACTGTATCAAGCCTTTGTGGATGTCTTTGAATCATATGAACAAATTAACCCTTGCACATTTACCTTTGTTTAAATACATTTAGTCTCTTTTAAAGTTTTAAAACCTAACTTCATAAATTACACCAAGAAGCCATTAGCCAAAACTACTACTAACAATGTTGGGTGGCAAAACTGGGTCTGACTAAGGCTGTAAAAGCAGGTGACAAAACAGGAATCACTTGAGCGAGAATGCCTTTTAAGACAATTTTATGTCGAACAAGAACATTTGGGAAGAGGCCCAGTGGGTTAAATTAACAAATGCAGTGCAAAACAAAGAAAACAGTGCCTTTTGGAGAATCATTGCTATTGGAATCAGGACAAGCTTACATAAACCTGATTCATTTGATGTGGCAGAGCGAGGGGTAGCTGATTTTTCTAACCTTTATGAAGAAAGGGACTATCTTAGGCGGGTCCCTATTTAGACAATACACATAGCGCATTCCTTTCTGGGATGCAAACAACTGGCCTAAATCCATTTACAAGTTTTTTTTCCTGAAGGAAACTGAGATATCCAACTTATGAAAAGATCAAAAGCACAAGGCCCCAACAGCAACCCAGCGGACTTATTTGT
The DNA here is from genome assembly GCF_964263255.1 of Lissotriton vulgaris. NCBI lineage: Eukaryota > Metazoa > Chordata > Amphibia > Caudata > Salamandridae > Lissotriton > Lissotriton vulgaris. Next base: position 49,425,888 of record NC_141693.1, on the reverse strand, counting down.
TTCAGAGCCTGGGATAAGGGCACTTTAGTTAAACACACTTAGTAATGCTATAGTTGGTGGAGAGGAAATTCCTGAGACATGGCGTGGGGCAATTATTGTCCCAATTAACAAGAAGTGGACAAACAGCAATCCTGCAAGCTATAGGCCCATTACCTTATAGTTTATACCCCAAAAATATTTTGCAGACAAGTTCTTTCCTGGCTCTGGGATAGATGAGCAATCATCAGGTCTTGTTGGATTTTCAGGCTTGCTTCCGGGAGAAAGTAAGTACCATTAACCAGGTGTGCCATAAAGCAAAGTATGAGGCAAGGGTGCATCCTCGCACTCACACTGTTTTGTTTATCCATAAATGGTGTGGTGTGGTGGTTGACAAATGTCAGCATGGTGCCCCAAAGTCAGAAAACAGTCAACAGTCTGGTGCTGCAGTTCGTCGACAATACTCTGTTATTATCACGCACCTCAATGGGATTGCAGGAACTGTTGGGCAATTTTGTTAGGTTCTGTAAGAGCAGGGATTTATAAGTTAATGCAGGACAGTCTAAGTTCATGGCTTTAATTCCCCACCGATCATTTAAGAACAAAATGGCGGTGGGTGGAGCTCCAACTTAGCAGGTAAAGAACTTCAACTGTTTAGGGGTCGGTCTCACTGATAAACTCCTTTGGAACTTCCAGCTCAACAAAAGTAAAATTACCTTACAACATAATTCAGCGGCTTGAAAAAGTTCAAGTCCTCATCAAATAGAACGGTCTCTCCAGTTCTTGAAGTATATAGAGCGGTGTCCCAAAGGGTGTCCTTATATGGGGTTTATATAGGGGGCTATGGGGTTGTCGCTCGGCTGACATGGAAAATAAATTCCTGAGATCCCTACTCAAGTTACCAATTAGTTTGTCTCTGTTACCTGTACAGAGGGACCTGAACCTTCAAAGTATTGATTAAATACATTGACTAAGATTCCTAAACTATTGGGTAGTTCCTACATATAACCTATATAGGATCTGCGCATTTCGAACAGCATACACTAGGAATTGTGGCAGACTGAGTCTGGGCACCCCCACTGAGTATGTTGGCCTTTTTGTATCAGCTAGCTCACAGTGCCACTATAATCTCCTCTTACCAAGGAGAGAATAGTTCTTGGCAACCATTGAACATGACATCCCTGATCCCTCAGGAACGTGGAAACAGTGTATTAAGTTTCACTCATTCGTTCGGGCTCACTTAGTCTTGGAGAGATACACAGAATACACGTTTGGGACGTTTTTCAATAAGTGTTTATTGAACAGTTGTTGTTCTAGTATAAAATAGGTGGGCTGCAATAACCACTTGACAGTAGCAGACATATATGAGCAGCAGTATCAAGAAAGTTAAAGGATGGTATATCTCTACCATCTTGCCATAATCATAAATACAGGCAAGTATATAAAATACATGACAGTAAAATGCCTACTCCTACTATGCAGTCCAAACTAGATGTACCTAAGTGTACATAGAGTGTGTATGTAGGTGTTAAGCCAAGAATCCCTCTAGGATAAATTCAACCCCATTACCTGGATTGAGAGACTGTGGGACCTCATCTTGGTCTCAAGTTTGACACCCCACGAGGGATGTTAGACCACTGCCAACTGGAGTATCTGCATGCAGGAACCTCAGTGTCTCGCGTTAGTGTGTCGGCCACGAAGTCCTGGCCTCCTCTGCCTGTCTTAGCAAGATATGATTTTTTTATACCCAAAGGTCTCCCCGGGAGTTCTACCTTGCTGTGCCACTTGTTGGACATAGGATGACCTAGGGAATGAAAGTTATACATAGATATTATACAGGAGATGTTAGTCCTGCTGTGCTTCCAAGAATCCTCATGCATAATGTATGAGGCTTTATCAGGGAAAATCCACATTCTGTGTGCAGTGTTGTATCTAGGTAAAAGGCCAGTCCCTAAGAACCATTATGTATGTAATGTAGGGAAGAATATAGGTGATGGGTTATGGTGTTACCCGAGCCTATATTGGGGTACCTATGTGAAATATAACACCCACTCCTCTTCCGACTGGACAACATAATTATATTCTAACTTACTACTAGGTTGTCTAGATATTGGTATGCAACTCATAATAATAAAACCATAGTTTTGCAAAAAAATATTAAAAACTCTAAAATATGTAAAAAGTAAAAAAATTGTCACTCCAGTAATAGCCCTAATGTGTCAGTATATACAGTTCAAACTACTAAAAGCGTCAGAAAACCATGCATGTTCATAAAAAGTGTCAATTGGTTTTGGTGTTCCAAATTTCGGTTTGTTTTTTAAAAAGCTGAATTTTTCCCAGCACACGACAAGCCAAATGTTCGTGTCCTGGCTGGTAGACTCAACATTCCTGTTGCCTGCCTTTACAGATGACAATCCCGGTAACACCTTGCAGATTACACCAATTGTGCACAGATGATCTTCCGTACTGCCTGCATCCAATGCTGGGGCAGCTTGTGCGCCATCCAAGGCCTGGGTGTCAGTGGAGGAGCCAGCATCCATTCCATCCACAGCAAAACTTGCCCGTGGAGGCACTAAGAATGCTGCCATAAACATAGGGATACGCTGGGGACACTGCAGAACATGGCCCTTTATCTGGTCCAGTAAAGCATCAATGTCCAGTTGCGCACATCATGGGAGTGTCAAACAGAGATTCAACAAGCATCCTTCTCCGTAAAACAGGCATCGGAGGACAGGTAGGATGCAGTCCATCCAGACTGGTCTAAATGACAAGAACCAAGAGGCGCTCAGTTCTCGTAGGCGAGGTGTGCCTAGATGTTGTACCATGCGATCACGGTATTTACACTCCAGGAGCGCCTTTTCCATCTTCCTGGTGACTGGAACGCCCTTGGGTAGCAGAAAAATTACAATCCGGATGCCTGCTATAAGAAACAGGATCAGCGGAAGTCCTCCAAAAATGCTTCTGAATACGGAGTGTATAAAGTTTGTAATAAATCCAAGCAGTGTCTGATAGGTGCGTAATAGTCCTGAACCTCTGATCTTAAATAGGTGTACTATGCCTGATGTATCAGATATGTTAAAGATACGGTTGGCCATTTCTGCAAAATGGAAGGAGCAGTTCGTACGTACGAGTGCCTGTATCTTGGCTGAGGACTTTGTGATCTGGAGATCAAAAGTCTCTCGAGCAGAGGTTAAGGGCACGGTCTTCTGTAGAAGTATGGCTTTCATTCTGCTCAAGTATCAAACCGTATTAAAGAAACATTCAGTGAAGGCCACAATGGTGCCTCCCTGTCTGTATGTGTCGGTGGAGACAATACTTGCATTCAGCAATTAACCCTGAAGCTCACGGTTACCAGATATGTGATGCTGGGAAGCCTCCCACAACAACCTTGATCATTCAGCATCAAGTAACTCCCATTTGAAAGTAGCCTAAATCCTGGAGTAATCACGGCTGCTGGGGTACACCTCAAGTGACAGGACAAGTTCGCTACTGAACCATTATAGGCCCAGTGTAGCATAATATCTTGGCATATGAGAGATCCACTGAAAGCGTTTTCACAGTTTGTACTGCTCAGCAGCACTTCAAGCTTCCCACTCCTGAATCGAAATCTATACGGTAATTCCTAAGACTCCTTGATGAATTCCCTACACATGTCTTCCTATCTGCCTGCCTGTTGTTTTTCTAGGCAATACTGAAACTGCAAAATGTCACCGGTAGTGTTATATGGCCATGGATTAACAATTCTGTGGACAGTGACTCAGCCACTTTAAAAGCTAATCTGTCCAGTTTTCCAATATGCAGCATTGTATATTTTGCATCCCAGCCCAGACGGGCCTAGGGCCAGCCACTCTGCCTAATTCAGTAAGTTCTGCAACCACTTATTCACGTGCTGAACTATTTCGGCTTCTCTCCTTAACATCTTCACACTGTACATTAGTGCAGAAGGGCACCGAACCATTTACATACTGTGCACTATGTAGCCCGCCTAATCAAGTAGCGACAGAAACATGGCTCATGCAAGGCTCAGAAGCGGATATAGTGAACGCCCTTCCTCCTGGTTTCCTAATCCATACCCAGGACCGACCGGTGGGTCGAGGGGGAGGTGTTGCTATTCTGTATAAGAACTCGTTGGTATGCAGAGCCCAAAAAGGTGAGGTGGAGGATTGTGAGAGCTGTAAGTTTTCCTTCCAAATCTCACCTACTGTGGCGATGTCTGGGTTATAAGTCTATCGTCCCCCAGGAAGTAATGGTAACTTTATCGTCTCTTTTATGGAGACGGTAATGGTTCTTGCCGCTTCTGCGACAAACTTCATTACTTTGGGAGACTTTAATTTTCATTTCGACGACCAGGAAGACCGGTCGGCGACAGCCCTTCAATGTGACTTGAAAACCTGTGAGGTTAACCTTATAAATCTGGAGGCTACCCATAATAAGGGTCACCTACTGGATCCTATTTTTACTAACATTACCACTATGAAAGCAGCCTCCCCGATCCCTCTTCCATGGATGGACCATTTTATGATCCCCTTTGCCTGGCAAACCGAGCCGGGGAGTACCCCCTCCATTAGTGTCTGTGCGCCTGAAAGACCCTGGGCCAGGCTGTCTGTGGAAAACCTGTCACGAAGTCTGGAGGCCTCACGCCCTTCACTAGCGAAGGACCCAGTACTGGCGGAAGCAGATTTCTGCAGATGGATGTCTAATACACTCGACTCCGTTCTCCCTTTAAGATCGGCAGGAAGGAGGGAGAAAAGATCGTGCTCCGCTCCGTGGTACACACCAGAGCTGAGGGCTATACGGAGGGCCTGTAAAAAACTAGAACGTGCCTGGAGGAAGAACTGGGAAGTAGCTTGTAAGACCGAATACCGAGTGGCGATAAGGAATTACAAGCTCACCATCCGGTGCGCCAAAACCCAATTCTTGGAGGAGAGAATCAGCAATGCCTCCAACTCCTCCAGAGAAACATTTCTAGTGGTCAAGGAGCTCTTAAGGGTCCCTACACCACCTGCCTCCACGGATAATCTGGAAGAAAAATGCAATGATCTAGCAGAGTACTTCCACACTAAAATTGAAAAAATTTTGATTACCCTGCCCCAAATTAACATAGGAGCTGAGCCCTTCGAGGATGAGGGAAGACCCCTGAAGACCTTGGGGTCTTTTGGACCAGTCACTGAGGACGAAGCTCTTAAAGTATTAGTGTCCGTTAAGAGTGGCTCTCCCCGGGACGTAGTCCCCATGAGGATTCTCAAACTGGTTGCCCCTTCCATTGTGGAACCTATCACTGAGGTAATCAATGCCTCGTTAGGTGCCGGTGTGGTCCCACCCAATTGGAAGGGTGCAATAGTAAAAGCCCTCCTAAAAAAACCTAGCCTAGACCCCCTTGATATGGCGAACTACAGGCCCATCTCGCTACTTCCGGGACTCAGTAAAATCACGGAAAAATTGGTTAATTTCCAGCTATCCAACTTCCTTGAGTCCAACGGTGTGCTGAGAAGTTCCCAAACAGGCTTCCGCCCGGGTCTAGGCACTGACACCGCCTTGCTGGCAGTTGCGGAAGAGGCACGTTGCATTTTGGATTCAGGAGGATCAGTGGCAGTGATCCTCCTGGACCTTAGTGCAGCGTTCGACACTGTTAACCATTGAGTGTTACTTCAACGACTGTCACATGCCGGAGTGAGGGGTACAGCGCTGAAATGGCTCAGGTCATTCCTCAGCGATCGGACCTTTCAGGTCTGGGAAGGGGGCGCACAATCGGCATCCACCCACCTCCATTGTGGAGTGCCCCAGGGCTCCTCCCTGAGCCCCACATTATTCAATGTGTACATGGCCCCCTTGGAGGATGTGGTGGCTCCATTTAACATCAAAATCGTGAGCTATGCCGATGACACACAGCTGGTGTTTGCCCTCTCCCAGGCCACGGAAAATCCCCAGGTGCTACATTCCTGCCTATCCAAAGTCCACACCTGGATGGGGGAATCAGCACTAAAGCTGAACGGTTCTAAGACCGAGATAATGCTGATGGGGATGAAAAGTCCCTCACTCCCCCGGTCTGCCTGGCCTAGCTGCCTGGGATCCCCCCCAAACCCAATGCTGAGATCAAGAGCCTTGGTATTTGGTTGGAGCAAGATCTTTCCTTCAGGACCCAGGCTACCAAACTGTCTGGTGTCTGTTTCGGCCTTCTCCGATCGGTGCGCAAAGTGCTGCCTCTGCTTCCATTTCTATCTCGGAAGCTTTTGATCCAGGGCCTGATTATATCTAGATTAGATTTCAGTAATGCAATCTATCTGGGTGCCCCTGAGATCACTCTGAACAAACTACAGCAAGTTCAGAATGCGGCGGCACGAATGCTCCACAACATCCCTATGTCACGATCGGCCAAACCCGCATTGAGGGCGTTGCATTGGTTGCCAGTGCGAGAAAAGGTGAAATTTAAATCTCTCTGCCTTGCACATAAAATCTTGCAAGGAAAAGGCCCACCCGCCCTTCAAAATCTGGTGACCCCATATAAGGCAAGAAGAACACTACGCTCAGACCAACAACACTTACTCATGATCCCCAGGGTCAAAAAGGCCCGCTCAGGAGGGAGGAGATTCTCCGTAAAGGTTGCAACCCTCTGGAACTCACTCCCCCTAGGTTTGCGCTCGGAGCCATGCCTTTTGCGTTTTCGTAAACAACTGAAAACTTTTCTCTTTTGTTAAACCGCTGTGCCTCTCTCTCTCATAATCTGTTACTCTGTTTGGTGAAGCGCGGGGATGCTCTAGGGTAACCACGCGCTATACAAAACTGTTTTAATAATAATAATAATCCCTCTGTGCCATCTTCATCTGTTTTTCTGTTAGATTGTAAGCAGAAAACAGGGACGTACTGTTGATAAAACGCCTAGGCACATAGCCTGCGGGCAAATATTGCAGCGTACAGCTTAATCAAATGATAGAACGTAATAGTGATTGCACGTGCTGTAGTATGGACAAATCTTGTTCTAGTACATCAATAACAGAAGATACAATGTTGCTAAGTGAATATGTCCTGGAAGTTAACATAGCCATATCATTGTCAACTACGGCTAATGTCTTCTCTAGATTAATCCTATCTATTTCACGTAATCTCTCCGCAGCTTCTTGTTAGGAGATTTTCCAGATTTCATTAGAGACCGCATAATAGAACCATTTTTGACGTGGCTTCCTGGGACCCAAGAAAATATCCTGTAAATGTGTAAATGTAAATGTATTTGAGCGTGTAAAGCGCACTGCTACCCGTCCATAGGTCTCCTGGCACTGTATAACTCTAGGGAACCCGTCCTGGCTTTCCCGGAGTCCCCAAGGTGGAGCCAGGCATCTCCGTAATTGATGGGGCTGGTGTGGAAATTAGGCAAGCTAATGCCCAGAGTTGCCGAATGGAACCCCTGATTAGAGTAAGCACCGAAGCGAGAATTATCGAGTCCGCTGACCCAGGTCCACGACCCTGCCGCGTCGGGAATTGAACCCTGGTCCCGGGCCGACTTCTGCTCTCGGGTCTGCCGCCTCTAACCAGTGAGCCACACTACTCCACATGTAGATCCACATCCTCTGTAAGTAAGGATAAGTGTTGTTTCACCTGTGTGAGTGTTGAGGTTTTTAGCCAGTCAAGGCATAACTTCCCAATACTGTAGGATGTCACCACCTGTCACCACCCCTGGATGTTTTCATCCAGGGGTGGTGACACATCCAGGGGTGGTGACACATCCAGGGGTGGTGACACATCCAGGGGTGGTGACATCGCAGGTCACACACTCGACCCCATCTTCACCTCCAGCAATCATGTCTCCTTCAGCCACACTACGGATCTCCTATGGACCGACCACAGCTGCGTTCACTTCACCTACAACAAGCCGAAACCCATCAACCACTCCCAACCTACCCTGCAAAGAAACTGGAACAAAATCACCACGGACCAAATCTCCGCATCGCTCCTTCGAAACTCCCCAGCCCTCTCTTCTGACGCCAACGAAGCCGCCGCCAACCTCACCCTATGGTTATCCAAAACCGCCGACTCATTAGCCCCACTGAAAAAACGTCAAAGCAAACCTGGCAGCAAGAAAGCCTCATGGTTCAACGTTGATCTCAAGAAGTCCAAGAAACTCTGCCGCTCCCTTGAAAAGGCCTGGAAAAAAGACCCAACCACCAGCACCAAGGACGCCTTCAAAAGCGCCACCCGCACTCACCACCAACTGATCCGAAAAGCCAAGAAAACAGCATTCAAGGATCGACTTGACAACAACGCCCACAACAGCAAGGAACTTTTCAACATCGTCAAGGAATTTTCCAATCCCTCGGCCAACTCCAACGACATCACCCCCTCTCAAACCCTCTGCGACTCCCTAGCCTCATTCTTCCACAACAAGATTGCAGACATCCACAACAGCTTTGACAACCAACCCGGATACCAACCCACCCTACCATCTGCTGACCATCTTCCCCCCGTGAACACCCTTAACGCCTGGAACCCAATCTCCACTGAGGACACCATCCGCCTGATGAACTCCATCCACTCAGGATCCCCCACAGACCCATGCCCTCACCACATCTTCAACAAAGCAGACTCCGTCATAGCACCGCACCTCAGAGACATCATCAACTGTTCCTTCAACTCCGCTACCTTCCCAGAAGACTGGAAACACGCTGAACTCACCGCCCTTCTGAAAAAACCAACAGCCGACCCCACCGAACTCAAAAATTACCGCCCCATCTCGCTTCTTCCATTCCCGGCCAAAGTCATTGAGAAAGCCGTCAACAACCAGCTCGCCGCCTTCCTCGAAGCCAACAAATCCCTCGACCCCTCACAATCTGGCTTCCGAGCAAAACACAGCACTGAGACCGCCCTCATCGCAGCAACAGACGACATTCGAACTCTACTGGACAATGGAGACACAGTCGCCCTCATCCTCCTCGACCTCTCTGCAGCATTCGATACAGTCTGCCACAGCACCCTTCTACAACGCCTCAATAACATCGGAATCCAAGGAAAAGCACTTGAATGGATCACCTCGTTCCTCACCGGAAGAACCCAGAGAGTCCGCCTTCCTCCATTCAAGTCAGAAGCCTCTGAACTCATCTGCGGAGTACCTCAAGGATCCTCACTCAGCCCCACCCTTTTCAACGTATACATGAGCCCCCTCGCGGCCATCGCACGCCAACACAACCTCAACATCATCTCTTACGCGGACGACACTCAACTGATCCTTTCTCTTACCAATGACCCCAGCACCGCCAAAACTAACCTACACGAAGGAATGAAAGAAGTAGCCGAATGGATGAAAGACAGCCGTCTGAAACTGAACTCAGATAAAACAGAAGTCCTCATCTTAGGTACATCCCCCTCTGCTTGGGACGACTCCTGGTGGCCGGAAGCCCTCGGAAAAGCACCCATCCCGACAGACCACGCACGGAACCTTGGCGTCATCCTGGATTCTTCACTCTCAATGAACAGACAAGTCAGCGCCGTATCCTCTTCCTGCTTCAACATTCTTCGCATGCTCAGAAAAACATTTCGCTGGATCCCCTCCGAAACAAGGAAAACAGTCACCCACGCTCTGGTCACGAGCCGACTGGACTACGGAAACACCCTCTACGCAGGTACCACCGCTAAACTCCAGAAGAAACTCCAACGAATCCAAAACGCCTCAGCCAGGCTCATATTAGACATCCCACGCAACGAACACATTTCTGGTCACCTTAAAGACCTCCACTGGCTACCCGTCAATAAAAGGATCACTTTCCGACTGCTTACCCACGCACACAAATCACTCTACGACATCGGACCAGATTGCCTCAACTCTCGACTATCCTTCTACACCCCCTCCCGCCAACTACGTTCTTCCAGCCAAGCCCTCGCCACTGTACCTCGCATCAACAAGACCACCATGGGAGGCAGATCCTTTTCTTACCTGGCTGCTAAAACATGGAACTCACTCCCCGCTTACCTTCGCCTCACCCAGAACCACCTAGCGTTCAGAAAGCAGCTCAAAACATGGATATTTGACAAATAATCTTCCTCCCCTTCCTAAGCGCCTTGAAACCCTCTGGGTATGTAGTGCGCTATACAAATTTCTTGACTTGACTTGACTTGACTTGTACATAGTGTGGGCCTGGCCTATGGATACTCAACCCTTTGGTTGTACCCCTGAATCTTTACTGACATCTATTGGTGTCTGTGGGCCAAACCAGCCATCCCTCCCAATTGGGGACTGATCTATTGTTATTGCATGATGCCATCTAATGTAATCCCATCTCGTTATGTAAGGTTACCCTTGGTATGTGATGGTGTTGGAATCCAAGGTGAATTCACATTCTTGTTCTTGGCTATTCCAAGACAGGTAGTTTGTTGCGCAGTATCATTCAGAAAAATAATCTGCTGGGGGATAAGGCATGCTCTAAATAGTGCTTCTTCTCCCTGGACTTGCCAATCTCTAGAACCCCAGACTGATTTTATGTCTATGGTGTCTTTCCATAAGTCGAAACCTTGTTCAGAAAACTGGGCAGTAAAGGAAGCAGAATAGATTTGTTTGGGGTTTGTCAGCATATTTTTCTGTGTGGATGTTGGTGCAACCTTATAGTAGTATGAGGCTGGGTCTGAAGTGTTAAACCCGGAAAAATATGAGAACGTTTGTGCAAACGTTTCTGAACTACTTTTTGGTGGTGTAGGGCAATGTTCCCATTGGTGATATGTGAAAACACTCCTAGGATTACTGGATTTGTGTAGAAAATGATGACCATAATGTTCATAAAAATACATTGTTCAAACTCTGATGTCTTCCAACATTTCACTGTTAGAAAAGGCAGCAGATTTTTTCAAAATCAGACAGCATGTTATTTACAGTTTCATAATCCCAATCATCGGAAAATGTACTCGAGGTAATGATATAATTCAAAGAAATTGTAAATGAATGTGGTATTTTTTAAAGTTTGGTTGTGCCAAATATATCATAATCAACCTTGTCTCATACTATACCATCCGGTATAGGAACTGCTGTAATGTTCACTTATGACAAGTCTCTTTGTTCACGATGTGAGGAAAAATGAGGTTTTAAAATCAGATTCACTTTTGATGCTGTAGAGCTTTGTTGAGGAAAAGTTCAATTTTTGAGCATGCTAAAAACAACTACTAAGCCTATCCGGAAAAGAAAGAGAAGTATCCCGGTGATTACAAAAAGTTCTATCCAAAGTGATACCAGGTATGTCTTTTCAAGGAAGATGAGAAAGTCTTTAAATTGCTGGCGACGAGTCTTTTGGGCTGGCAACCTCTCAGGTTCAGTTGGATCCAATGAAATGGTATTGAAGTTGATAAAATAGCCAGATGCAGCTCAATCTATTTTCAGTATTTCCTCAGGTCTTGTGGAACTTGTAGCTTGCTCTTGCTGAGGCATGTTGATGTAGACATCTGTATTTGGTCGAATAGAAATGTCTTTCATTTTGATTTCCGAGTTTGAGTTTCAAGAGGAATGATTTCCATGGCATTATTGCATAGTCCATCATTCCGTGCAGGGGACTCTTCGAACGTGATGAGTCTTTCTGTTTGAACTTCCTGTATAGTAACGAAAGAAGTGCGCCTGCTACTCAGGAGTCCACGAGGCCTACTATTCAGTATCAGCCACATAGTGTGGTTTGATCAGGTCCATGGAGACAAATCATTTCTCCTTTTCTCCGGCAATGACTGCCTGGTGCTCAGACTGGAGCAGCCAGGGTCGTCCCTTATATGTGCCCTGGTTTACCGTTCCCCCCAACCTATGCCCAGCTTCTTGGCCCAGTTTGGTGACCTTATCTCCCAGCTCACCATTAACAACACCAATGTTCTGGTCCTAGGGGACTTTAACTACTGGCCATCGGATGCTCACAAAACTACATGTTCTTTGGCCTTTTTGGACCTTATGTCAGGTCTAAACTGCACCCAACACATACACTCACCCACTCATGCTAAGGGCCATATCCTGGATCAGGTTTGGACCTCCTGTCTGGACATCTCTGTACCCCTTGTCCTCCCTTGTCTTAGGTCAGATCACTTCTTAATCACTTTCACCTTAGCTATGCCCCCCCTGTTACCATTGTCCTAGAAACCAACTTCTTAGCTCGCATTTGGAACAGGGCTGATCTGAACAAATTTACTTCCCTTCTCAGCACATCCGTTCCACCAAGCACTGGATCTTCTGCCTCTATTGACGCTCAAACACAGGGCTTGACTCGCTGGCTTACTTCTGCCGCTGACTCCATGGCATCTCTAAAACTAGTCAGAGCGAGGCGCCGCCACAACGCCCAAAGGTGGTTCACCGAGGATCTCAAAGCCCTGAAACTTGGGCTTCGACAGGCAGAACGGCGCTGGCGTCGGGGGTATTCCCCTGATACCAAACGGATATTTTCCTCCCTGCTTAGACAGTATAAGTCAGCCATAGCCTCGGCTAAGTCTCTTTACTTCTCTAATAAAATCTTGGATTCAGCCAACAAATCCAAAGACATATTTTCAATTATCGAGGAACTATCCAATCCTGTTAGAGTCACCATTGCACCCCTTCCTTCCCAGTCTCTATGTGATTCCCTTAATCAATTCTTTGTGGAAAAAATTATTAAGATTAAAAACAGTATCCCTGCACAAGCCCCGCCTGTCCCTCCTCCGTCCGTTGCTTCTTACTTTCCACCCAACACTCACACCTTAACCCAGACCCCCCCCATTTCGAAGGAAGGCTTTCTTGCCCTCCTACACAAAGTCTCCTCTGGTTCACCTAGCGACTGTTGCCCTCCCTCAGTTCTCCGTGAAGCTTTCACCGTCTGCCCTGAACCCCCCCTGGCCCTTCTGAACAACTCTCTCGCCACGGGGGAGGTTCCCTGCTCTTTTAAGCAGGCAGAGGTGGTTGCCATCTTAAAGAAACCCTCGGCAGACCCCTCCATCATGAGCAACTTTCGCCCCATATCCCTTCTCCCTTTCCTCAGTAAGGTTTTGGAGTCATATGTCACCCATACTCTTAGTTCTTTTATTTAAGAATCGTGTTTTTTGGACTCCCAGCAGGCTGGGTTCAGACCTGCGCACTCCACAGAGGCGGTCATTCTCTCTGTGATGGAAGAACTGCGCAGAAGGGCCGAGGCTAATATCTGTCAGGCCCTGGTGCTCCTGGATTTGTCGGCCGCCTTTGACCCGGTCGACCATGGTATTCTGGTTGACCGTGTTGTAGAGGCCGGCATCCAGGGCACCGCCCTGGACTGGGTTCAGTCTTTTCTGACTAAACGCCAACAAGCAGTCAGACTCTCCCAGTTCTCTGCCGACCAGGTCGGGCTGACCTGTTGTGTCCCGCAGGGTTCCTCTTTGTCCCCCCTCCTTTTTAATTTATATCTGACCCCCCTGATTCGTTCTCTCCGTGGGTTGAATGTCACTGCGTTTAATTACGCGGATGACATTCAACTGGTCTTTACCATCGACCCCTCGGACGAATCAATCTCCACCTTTCAAACCACGCTCTGCTTCATCAGCAACTGGATGAGTTCAAACCATCTGAAGCTCACCCCAACAAGACCGAGCTGGTTCTTGTCGGGGGGTCCTCTAACCCTTGGCAATCTTCCTTTTGGCCGGCAAGTTTGGGCAGCCCCCCTCGCCCAGTGAACTCAGCCAAAAGTCTGGGGGTTATCATTAGTAGTGATCTTTCTATGAAACCCCAGATTAGTGCGGTAGTGTCCTCCAGCCATTTCCAGCTCAGGAAAATTCGCAAAATCTCCCGCCTACTCACCACCGAGGCTCTTACCCTGGCCCTGCTAGCGTTAGTCATTTCCAGACTCGACTACGCAAATGCGTTGTATGTAGGCATCCCCGACTACCAAACTAAGAGACTCCAGCTGATCCAAAATCAGGCCGCCCGCCTGATTTTCCACCAACATGTTCGTCCCCTTCTAAAAAGTCTCCATTGGCTCCCGGTCTCTGCACATTGTAAGTTCAAGCTAGGTTGCATCATCTTTAAATCCCTTGCAGGTGACGGTCCCTCCTTCATCTCTTCCCTTCTTCACCCATATGTTCCTCTTCGCAATCTTCGCTCGTCTCAGATGGCCTTGCTATCAGTTCCGAGATTCAAGAGGAAGAAACATGGTGGTCTCAGGTTCTCATTCTTAGCCTCCTCCTTCTGGAATGCACTCCCCCCTCCCTTTAAGGCTGTCTTCCCCATACACCAGGTTTAGATCCCTCCTTAAAACTTTCCTGTTCACCGAGGCCTACAATTAGCTCTGCCCTCACGCTCTTTTCACTGTTCCCTCAGCATAAGCGCCAAGAAACCTTAAGGTGTTAGTTGCGCTATAAATTTTTTTTTAACATAACATACCATAACATAACAAGCAGCGGCAAGAGTACAGTTCTTGTTCCTTCTCCTGCCAGGACAGGTACAGGCTTTCTGTATGAAGGCCCACATTCTTTTTTTGTCCACGATTTTTTCTCAGGCTAGATCCCCCGATTTTAGGGGACTCAGACAGGACTTGCCGTGACTGACTTGACTTCCCCAGTGGCGGTCCTCTTTTCCTGGACATTACTTTGTAGTGCCCTAGATTTGTTCAGATCTTGTAAAACAGCCAAATGTTCATGGATGTCAAAAGGTTTTTCACCCGCCACTGTACCTTCACAATCAAGGTTAGGTACCCACATTCTCGTCCCAAATAGGACCTCATAACTTCTTTGCAAATTGTTCAATACTCGCTGAACCCCATATAATTGATTAACCCAACTACCACCTGTGCCTAATACTCTATCTCATGGGTACTCACAAACTTTCTCTCGGGGGCCACATTTATAGTGTGGTTTGTGTCCGAGGGCCGCACCGGTGGGGGCGGGGTCAGTGGAGGAGGGGGCGGGGTTAGAGTAACAAAAAAGACTGTGACCATGAGGGTGAACAGAGGTCCCTGCAGCGGACGCCTTCATCTACTGAGCCACCAGACCCCGCATACGCACATCTCTCTTTCTCTCTCTGTCACCCTTCCTCCATCCCTCTCTCTCTCTCTCTCTCTCTCTCTCTCTCTCTCCCTCCCTCTATCTCTCCCTCCATCCCTCTCTCTCCCTCCCTCTATCTCCCTCCATCCCTCTCTCCCCCACTCTATCTATCTCTCCCACTGTCTCCCTCCATCCCTCTCTCTCCCTCTCTCTCTCTCTGTCTCACTCTGCCTCACTCCCTCTCACTCTCCCTCACTCTGACTGTCTCACTCCCTCTCTCCTTCCCTCTCCTTCCGTCCCTCTCCCTCTCCTTCCATCCCTCTCCCTCTCCTTCCCTCCCTCTCCCTTTCCTTCCCTCCCTCACCCTCTCCTTCCCTCCCTCCCTCTCCTTCCCTCCCTCTCCTTCTCTCTCCTTCCCTCCCTCTCCCTCACTCCCCTTCCCTCTCCCTCACTCCCCTTCCCTCCTTTCCTCCCTCTCCCTCACTCCCCTTCCCTCTCCCTCACTCCCCTTCCCTCACCCTCTCTTACCCTCACTCCCCTTACCTCAACCTCACTTCCCTTCCCTCACTCCCCTTCCCTCACCCTCACTTCCCTCACCCCCTTCCCTCACTTCTCTTCCCTCACTCCCCTTCCCTCACTCCCCTTTCCTCAGTCCCTCACTCCCCTTCCCTCAGTCCCTCACTCCCCTTCCCTCAGTCCCTCACTCCCCTTCCCTCACTCCCTCCCTCACTCCCCTTCCCTCACTCCCTCCCTCACTCCCCTTCCCTCACTCACCTTCCCTAACTCCCCTTCCCTCACTCCCTCCCTCACTCCCTCCCTCACTCCCCTTCCATCACCCCCTCCCACTCTGCTTCCCTCCCCTTCCCTCACTCCCTCCCTCACTCCCCTTCCCTCACTCCCTCCCACTCTCCCTCCCTCCCCTTGCCGCACTCCCCTCCCTGCAAAATGAACGAGACGCCCCTTTCACTCGTTGTTTTATGTTTTTGTTTGATATCATATGTGGTATAGTAAACCGTTATCAGATCTGTCCAACAGCTCGTGACGGATTTCTTGTCAAGCTGTAATGTGGCAACTGCTGTAAGCGACATTTAATGTCTGCCCAGTGCCCACATTACTTCTGAGATGTTATTTTGGCAGGGCCTGCGTGGACTGTGAGGTGATGGAAGGAGGGGAGGTAGGGGGGCACCGGGGAGTATAGGGTAGGCGCTGAGGCTCGCTCTCTCCACTGCTGACTTCCGTGTGATTAACTCTTTCTTCTTATGGGCAGGGGGAAGCTGCGGCCAAGAAACGGCATGTATGGATGTGAACAGAGAATTAATTGCAGGAGTGGTTGCCGAGCAAACGATTTGTTGAGAGACAGAGATGATGATCAGCCATACTATATAGACAGGGCCTACACATTAGGTAGTGTGTTACAGGTCACACAGGCGTTTTATGGCAGGGTGACTCGGGTATTCAGCCTTCCCAGGCTGAGAAATTGAGTACAGTTACATTGGGTGACATGGTGACCTGATAGCAAACACTACATAAAAACAAGTACTTGTTCCCGAAAATGAGTGCAGCTGGCCCCCACCGGCTCAAATTAAGTACTGCCAATTGCTGTGTCCCCCAGGCTTTCATGCTGTGTTCTCTCATAAACAACCTACCTCCAACCTCGGCCCTAACACGAAACTACAAAACGGCACCGCACAAACTACCTCATCCACCTCTCGCTTCCACCACATGCATCACACACCCACTTACCAATTTATGTGTGCTCAACCCTGACACTGAAACCCCACCTCGTCCCTCAAGCTCACCCTTCCTCTCTCCTTCAGCCAGTTTCACATCCATTCACCTTTCACTTTCACCACATACACACCCTCGCCCACAACCACCAATCTACATGTGCCACACCCTCCCCACATCATACATCCACACCTGATCTCCCCTCATGCCCAACCCCCTCATCCCTCAAGCTTACCCTCACTCTTTCACTCTCCAAGCCTCACCCGCCGCTCACTTCCACCACATAGACACCCTCGCACTCTCTCAAGCACCCCTACGCATGTTCCCCTCACACCCGCTCTCTTTCCCTTGCTCGGCCTTGCGCTCTCCCTCACAAACACCCCTCCCACTGCCATTCACCTGCACGCCCAAACCCCACCTAATAATCCCTCAAGCTCCCTCTCCCTCGCTGCCTTGACTACGCGAACGAAACCATGCGCAGAAGGGTTTTACAGCTTTCACGGGGCACCCTGTGGCAAAGTAAACAAACATTGTTTTTTATAATATTCGCTTTTAATTTTAAGATTTGGTTACGCAACTCACCTTCAGTCCATCAATGCCCCTGTGACCTTTTTCCCACTTTAAACCTTTGCCGCCACGTCCTCCCTTTTCACCTCGGCCCCCTTTGAGTCTCACTCCGGTTACACACACGCTTTAAAAAAGCTTTTTTTGAATCACGGGTACGATGTCACAGTCTGCTTGGTCCGCGGGCCGCCAGGGAAGGCTTGCCGGGCCGCCACTGGCCCGCGGGCCGTACTATGAGTACCCATGCTCTATCTGTTAATGGTTGCTTTAAGTCCCGTTTTTTTCTCTCCACAACCAAATTACCCTCAGCATGGTGTGTTGTATTTCTATCTAGGACCCTAATTCGATATTCCCAATTTAGGCCCTTATATGGCTATAATAAATAATATCCTTATAAAGGCATAAGAATCATATGCATATTTAGTCGTAGCCCATGCAGTCCAAATTAGGCAAGGCTACTTCCCTAGACTCCTAGAAAGTACAACGAGTTCTTTAAACAAACCAAACCTCCAGCAACCTGGCAATTCCCCATGCTTTTGTTTTGATTTGTCCTAGAACTCCTGAGAGCACTGAAAGAACGGCCAGTTCTTAGTGACATCTTTTATTGACGTCTTCTGTCCAACCTTACGTCAAACCCGGCACCTTTCAGGTATAAATATACAAACATTGCCTTAAGCAAACACACGGTGGTTTGGAGCAGAGCGGCTATCTACTTGCCCGAGAGCCCAGCTGATGCGAGAGCCCACGGACGCCGCCCCTCCCTTTTGATGCACTGAGAAAGACGCTGTCTTTTTCTCCAGCCGAGAAAATCCAGGTCCGATGTTTCCAGCCAACCTCGGGGGTTGATGGGATATCGAGTCCTGAGAGAGAGATACCCTACCTCCTGCATTCTATTTCTAAGGTACGGAGCGGACTAAACCCTTAAGAGAATTCTTGATTCAGATTCCTTGGCAAAACCAACTTACTTGAACTGCTACTTACTTACTCTTTCCCACGTATTTGGCTTAGGTCAGGTACACCGGGGTAGGCGTATTTAGAAGCACCAGTTGAGTACGTTAGTCAATGTTTTTATGTATGTATATATTTTATCTATTTTAAAGTACCATATGGCTAAGAAACCATATCAATGCTTTTACAGTATTATTTTATAATACTCCTTTTACTGTACGCACTTTACTTTACTATAAGTATTGCAATTGTGGCAATTCATTTCTCTTGCATGAGAAAGAAGACTGCTCAATAAATAACACCTTTTATTGAAAACGCCCGTCTCTCTATTCTCTGCACTCTGGTGAAACTAAGTATGCACAATTGACTGAGTGAAATAGCGGTCTATTGTTTTCACACGACTCTAGACATACAATCTTATTCTGAGGGAGCAAAGTGTTCATGTTATATGGTTGCCAGAAGCTAATCCCTTCTTGTCTATCCAGGGAAGTTAAACTCCTCCTTGTTTACTCGAGAAAGTTTGTAGTGACCTCTGAGCTAGCTGGCAAAACTAATTAAGTCTAATATAGTCAATAGAGACCTAGTCGACCTCAGTCCTACGTCTACACTGCTGTTTATGTTATTCCAATACGCAGAGCCTATTGGGAATATAGGAACTACACTACATGGCGCCCAACGTTTAGTAAGGCGATAAATCTAACGCAAGATGTTAGAGTAACTCAGTCGTGCTTTTTCACACAGACCCTTTTCCCGCAAAAACTCCAATAGACGTCTGGAGTGGGTAAAAGGTTAAAATCCACCGGAACTTAGTAGGAAGAGATTCCTATGTATAGTTTTTGGTTTAGTCAACGTTGAAGGATACAGTGTTCCAAAATATTGTGCACCTAATCTTTGTTTCCGTGAAACTTGATCTGGAAGAAAAACCTTTCTGCCAGTAAAATGGTGGAAAGTGACAATGAAACAGAGAGAGCTAGAAAAGCGGCCCAGCTCTTAGCGGATGACACAAGTCTCCAAGAAAATGACCTGAATGCTATACTCATTCCGGTCAACGTAAGAAGAACTATAACTATTAAACTTATAGAAAATGGACTGACATCACGAGGTGGTACAGTCATATTCGTGGTTGAGGCCCATGAATATCGGCAGACAGAGGTATTCTATTCATGGATACACTTTCCAGCAGCAAACGCTGTAACAAAAGAATTCCACTATTACAAAATAGAGGAACCTCCGGATGAATACACTCCTTTCAAGGATGTTGAAATCCCACTAAATTACCAAGAGCACCTGCTCTGGTTTAAAGGCGCCCTATAACATCAAAATCACATCACCAGGCTCGGTCCACTAGGTAGACCAGGAGCCACGTGGCCGGTTCTAGCCAGCTACACACCACATCCAGACATTGAGAAAATGTCAGACCGGGAACTTTTAGCTCTGCTAAAACTATTAAGTAAAATACATAGACAATTGGTCCAATATGTAATGCAGACTTCAACAGTCCAACCAGCGATTAACATTCCACAGCTGACCCCTCATCAGGGGAACACAAATAAAATCACACCACAGAATATACAATCAGCAAAATGGGAACAAATTCCATTCTGGTTAGCACAAAAAATCACTCAAATAGAGGCAATATTTCCTGATACTACGCCTACTGAGAAACACACAATTCTGACTATCTGTCTTCCTATGGGGATCGCACCACATGTGGAGGACTGTGACACTTGGGGCACAGTCTTTGCTTCAATCTACACAAAAAGACATGGTGTTCCGTCCATGGCGATTATACCAGACGTACTAAGACAGATTCAAAATAAATACGGTCCAGAACCTGCTTTAACTCTGGGTATGAAATTACTGAAAGATTTCAAGCAGGTCTCGGCTATATTATTAGCTAATATAAAAGGAGAAGCAGCATCTGTGCCGATCCGCCAGAAATTGAACGAAACAGATATAGCAGAAGAACCATTTGAACTTGCCAGAATCATAGAAAAATCCTATGAAAACTAGGAAGAGATAGTTTGGGTGGGAAACCAGTAAACCCCCAACTAACTGAAAATCCTGAAAAAACATTTATTAAAAAGAATCTAAACACTCTAAAAAAGAGTTGCGATGGTAATAAACAATCCACTCTCAAAGAAAAACGATTCCAGTCCAGAGGAAGGTCTCCTCAACGGAGAGAAAGATCTCCAGACCGAGGAAACAAGTCTCCCCAGAGGGAGCCCTCTGAGAAAAGATACAACCTTAGAGATAGGGATAAATTGAAAAAACCTGATAGATATCAAGATATTGATACACGTCCCTCTCGATCTTTTCAGACTTCCTCGCAGAAATTGAAAAGAAGAGGATGGTCAGAACCCAGGGAAGAGCACGTCAAGACAAGGAACCTGCTCATCAAAGTAAAAAAAAAATACAATTTCCAAGAAAGAAGGTAGCCAGTATTAAAATAATAAAAGATGCCTAGGATTCTGAGGACACAACTGAAAAACGGAGAGTGGGCCCAGACAATGCTAGACTGCACCTCAGAAGTGACCATAGCTCGCAAGATCCTGATGAATCTTCTGGAGATAGTGGACACGAATGAATACATTCAGGTGGAAACTGCAGATACCAGAGTTAGAAAACTTCATAAAATATACAACATAACATTGCGTATAGAGGGGGACAAGACCAGAAAAGTAAGGGGTCTCTTTTGGGATAACCTTTCGAAAGGCTATGACATCCTGTTAGCTGAGCAAGAATGGCCACCAGAGTTTGTCAGGGAGTGCCCTCATGGCGAAGAAATGATTATGCCTGCCTTCTCAAATCATATTTCAACTCATACAAAATCTATATATTCAAGAAAATGAGAAGTGGCCCAAGCCCCTGCATTATATAAAAATCATGTAGGATGGGATGAGGACTCTCCTCCTCAGAAAATCCAGTTAAAAAGTCAACCCACTGCACAAAGGCAGTATCCTAATAAAAATAATAATAAAGCCATTTTTAAAGCGCCTGGTTACACCTATGACGGTGTGTCCCCGCGCTGAAATGCTACTACTCCCAGATGAGACAGAAAGTATCAGGGTACTAATTATTTGGGGAAGAGATAAGTTTTTAAATATTGTCTGAATCTCGTTTCGGAGGGCTCCATTCGAAGGTTCAGGGGGAGGCTATTCCAGTGTTTACACGCCAAAAAACGGAAGGAGCTACCTCCCATTCTGGTCCTGTGAACTCGGGGAAGTTGGAATAACATCACTCCGGCGGATCTGAGATTACGGGTGGGGCGATGGATAGTGAGGAGTTTTTGCAAATAATTCGGGCCTTTTCCATGGGCAATGCGGTGAGCCATACATAGTGCCTTAAATTTTATGCGCTCCACAATAGGGAGCCAATGAAGTTTACGCAATGCTGTCTTACCGGATGCCCTGCGTGGAAGATTAAGTACCAAGCGGGCCGCGGCATTTTGGACACCCTGTAGCTGTTGAATGCCTTTTTTGCTCAGGCCTAGCAGAAGGACATTGCCATAATCCAGATGTGGCGTAACCAAGGCGTGGATAAGTTTCTTCCTGGCACCAAAGGGGAGCAGATCGAGAACTTTGCGGAGAGTTTTCAATATTCCAAAGCATTTTCCAGTGATCTTATTAATCTGTTGCTTGAAGGAAAGCTCCGCATCGATCATAATTCCCAAATTTCTGACAACCTCTTCTGAGCGGGGGATTGGTCCTAATTCCGTCGGCCACCAGTCCTGCGACCAGGTGGAGGGGGACTTACCGACCACCAACAACTCAGTTTTATCGCCATTTAGGCGAAGGCAGTTGCTGTTCATCCATCCTGCCACAGCCCGCATACAATTGGAAAAGTTGGTGGCTTCCTCAGGCTGGTTGTTGGCAAGTTGGATTATTAATTGGGTATCGTCAGCGTATGTGACGATATCCACGCCATAGGATTCCACGATATGTGCCAAAGGCTCCATATAAATGTTGAACAGCGTGGGGCTCAAACTTGAGCCTTGTGGAACTCCATGCCTCAATTTACGGGGAGATGATTTATAAGGAGGGCAATGTACCTGAAAATTCCTATTTTCCAGAAAAGATTTTATCCACTCCAGGGCTGGACCCTCTATTCCCATATCGGAGAGGCGCGACAGCAGCGTTGAGTGCAGCACGGTGTCAAATGCTGCACTAAGGTCTAATAGCACCAACGCTGCTGTCTGCCCTCCATCAACAAGTTGTCTCAAGCGTTCTATGGAAAAGAGGACCGCAGATTCGGTTGAATATCCAGCTCTGAACCCTGACTGGGTTGGGTGAAGACAGGAGTTCTCTTCAATAAATTTCATAAGTTGCTTATTCACAACTTTCTCCACAACTTTCCCGCAAAAGGGAAGGAGGGATATAGGGCGGAGGTTTTGTAGTTGGGAGATATGAATGTTTGCTTTCTTTTTCAGGGGTATGACCTGTGCGGTTTTCCAAGCCTCCAGTACATGGCACTCCTGAAAAGAGAGAGCAATAAGCTGTTCAATCTGCTCTATCATACCATCAAGAACTCCTGTACAACGGTTAGGGGAGATTACATCCAGAGGGGATCCAGAATGAATTCCTCTCATGATGTAAAGCAGGTCTGATCTCTTAGGGACTGAAAAGCTTGTTAACTGGAGCTTGGTAGCGGGAGCATTTCTCACTATTAATTGATTGTCATGTGGGTTGTCTGTGAAAGTGGCATGTATTAAGTCTACTTTTTCACAAAAAAGTCTGCAATCTCATCACATAGCTCATTAGAGTATGTATCTTGAGCCTCAAGTCTAGTGGGAACCGTGAGCTCTTTATATATAGAAAAAAGTTCCTTAGTAGGGTTTTTTGCGGATTCAATGCGTTCTTTGAAATGTACACCTTTCGCTGCTCTTATAAGTTTGTGATAGATTTTTAGTTCCTTTTTATATTTTATCTTGTCCTCAGGATCATAGTTTTTTCTCCAACCACGTTCGATGTTTTTACATTTAGCTTTAGCTTCCTTAAGTTCTTTAGAGAACCAAGGAGCCGTTTGAGTCTTTCTGACAGGGGGTTTAAATGTCCATGGTGCTACTGTGTCCAGAGCTTTGGACATCCATTTTTCATAGCCCTCCCATGCCTTGAGCAGAGTGTCGTTGAAGGGAGGAGGATCTCTACATAGGGCAGATTTAAACTTTTCCTCAGTAAAGTTCTTCCAGTCTCTGCGTTTAGAGGGTCTAGAATTGGGTACGTTAGAGTTGGTCGCACTGCATTCCTGTAGTACATTTACCACCTCAAAGGGGATGACAAAATGATCGGACCATGTAATTTGCAACGGGGTGTTTATTTTAAGATCCTCCCAGTTAGCAAAAACCGGGTCAAAAAGATGACCAAGTTGATGAGAAGGAGATGTAGATTGCAGTATTAGTGATAAAGGTTTCAGAGCCTGTACCACGGCCTGTGCCTCCCTACAATTGCGATCTTCAAAGTGGAAATTAAGGTCTCCTAAAATAAGAAATTTCTTATGTCGGAGTGCATGTTGTGTTATTAATTCTGTCAGCTGAGTGGAAAATTGTGAGGACTTACCAGGGGGTCTATATACTAGAAGTCCATTGATATTACTTTTGGAACTAGTTTTAATCGCAAAGAACCCACCCTCACTGTTCGGCAAGGTTGCTTTCTCAAAAGTACAGTGTAGGTCGCTCTTGTGAATTATAGCCAGTCCTCCTCCTATCTGTTTTTCTCTATCAATTCTAAGCAAGCTATATCCTATCGGAACCGCCTCCAAGATTTCTGGAGTCGAGGCTGTGTCAAGCCACGTCTCTGTTAAAAAGAGTACATCGAGCTCACCATCCACCACAAGATCATGTATCTCTAATCTGTGTTTTTTGAGGGATCTACAATTGAGTAGTGACATTTTCAAAATCTTCCCTCTTAACTCACCATTCTTTCTATCCTTAATCGTAAAGTGGCAGGACGCGCAGTACTTCGTGGGAGAGTCTACTGACATAGTATGACGACAGCCATCTTTAACATTGGGACGTATGGCAAGCAATTCCTTGGTGGTGTACTTAATGTATGTCATATTGGTAATGGCAGTCCTGTTAAGCAAGAAGCTAAAAAGCAAGTCAGGGAGATCTTATATCAACTTGAATATCAGGGGGTGATTGAAACATGCACCTCACAAATGAACAATCCTTTGTTTCCTGTCTCCAAGCCAGACGATTCATATCGTCTGGTTTTGGACTACAGACACTTAAACTCCTGCTGCAAAACATTTGCAGTACAAAACTCACACAGTGCAGCACTAATGAATAACATCGTGCGCAAAAAATATAAAACAACATTAGACATCTCTAATGGATTCTTTTGTCAAAACATTGCACCTGAAAGCAGGTATTTGACCGCTTTCTCAATAATGGGGTCACACAAACACTCCTGTCGACTCCCACAGGGATTCAAGAATAGCCCAGGATTATTCTCAGCAAGAGTAACAGAGTTACTACAAATATATGATGATGAGGCCCTATCCTATGTCGATGACATCTATCTCACAGATGATGACCTGGAGACTCACTTGAAAAGAGTGAACACCATAATACTTGGGTTTGCAGCTGAGGGTTACAAATTCAACTTTAAAAAGTCACAATTGCCCATCGAACTGTCCTATTTTTAGGATATGAATTATCAAGTGAAGGCAAAAGCCTAGCAGACAACTTCTTAGAGAAGTGTGCTGTACTCCAAGCACCTAAAACGCTGAAGAACTTACAATCAATACTAGGTTTCCTGAATTTCGGAAGAACATACATTCTAAATTATGCAGAGAGGGTTAAACGTCTCTATGAATTAATAAAACCTGATTTCAAACCAATTAATTGGACTCAGAAACACACAGAAATTTTAAGATCATTGCAAACAGACATGTTAGCTAAAACAAAATTGCAAACTCGCGAAAACATACGCAACCTTGTAATCCGAGTCATCCCAGGAAGATGCGGATTCATGTACCTGACCTCTAATGAGGGAGAAACGGTACCAATAGCTTACAAATCTCACTTGTACACACAAGCTGAAATGAAATTCAGTTCTACTGAAAAGATTCTAATAGCGGTTCAAACTGCTGTAGCAAAAGAAAGAGCCCAAGCCCAAGGCAGAAGAATAACTGTTTTAACAGCAGAATCAGCCCTTGAGGCATTAACAAGCCCTCGCAATTTTAATGCTGTGGCATTAGATCCGAAATGGATACAATGGGAAAATTCTCTTGCTGCAGAAGACGTGAAATACTATTTTGACCCGAAAATGAAAAAACTAGAAAATCTAGAATATGAAGAAGAATATCCTCTGCCAATCGAAATTATGCCTCTCGAACAGTACATATGTGTAATCTACATGGACAGATTTGCACAACATTACGATGTAGAGAAAAAATCCAACAACGCAGTGTGCGCGATTGTTAAAGGTCGCTGGCGCTTTGGTAAATTCAGACCATTAATTACCAAAACTGAATCACTCAGAAACTGTTCAGCCCAGCGAGCTGAAATAAGATCTTTAAAGATGGCGCTTGAAAATGCAGATCGTGAATTCCCCACACTAATAGTGTGCGATTCGCATTTTTGCGTCAGGTCTTACAATAATGACTTGCAGAACTGGGTTCAAAACGATTACAAAGATGACACAGGTGCCACAATAAAGCATAAAAAGCTTTGGGAACAAGTAGTTCTTTTACAGAAAGAACTACGAAAGACTCACGTGATACATACACTGAGTTATCAACGTGATGGCGTTCACGTTGTAGGGAATTCATTGGCTCTCAGAGCCACAGCAGAAGCAGCTCAACCGGCTTCCGTAGCCACAAAAAAGCGTTCTAAAAAATACATAGACGAGAAACCATGCTGGCGGTAAAAGCGTCTTTAAAAGGCGACTATGCAGCATTACCTCTGAACTATCCACTCAGTAATACATACATAATTGATGCAAACTCTGTTCCTTTTGCTCAAATCCCTGGAGTGGGGGATAGAGTGATTCCAAACACGAACAGGAGAGTCTTCTTGATTGAAGCGGCACACATGGGATTGGGTCTAAGGCACCAAGAGATCGTGAAATCTCTTAAAGAATTACAGTCAGAATACTGGTGGCCGGGGATGAGCCTGCATCATTACAAATTTGCAAAGAGCTGTCCAAACTGCAACAGAGATCGCAGTTGTGAACCGACCGGAGTATTGCCAGAACCCTTTTATTAGAAAGCATCAGGCTACCTATACGCAGAAATCCAGTAAGAGAAATGCGTCCCCTTAATATTTTAAGACTAGATTCACTTAAAATGCAGACACCAGCACTCGGCTGATGCCAGAACTGTTATACAAAGATTTGTGAGTCTTAAGCAGCATTTACGCAATTGGCATGCTACATTCTGACCAGGGTCCTGCGTTTAGCTCTCGAGCTTACAAGGAGGCCATGGCCAGCTTGAGCATT
This sequence comes from Lissotriton vulgaris, assembly GCF_964263255.1. NCBI lineage: Eukaryota > Metazoa > Chordata > Amphibia > Caudata > Salamandridae > Lissotriton > Lissotriton vulgaris. The sequence goes on along the minus strand of NC_141693.1, from coordinate 49,399,309 downwards.
GCATTGCGGTACTCTTCTCCATTCCATCCTGAGGGAAATGCAGTAGTGGAAAGAAAAAACCGGGACATAAAGCAATCTATAACGGCGAGGGTATTAGGTTCGGATGATGGGTGGGTCAAACATTTAACAAGTGTCCAATGTAGTCTTAATAATCTGCCAAGAAATTCTCTAAAAGGTCTCACTCCGTACGAACTATTTTTTGGTACTAGAATGTACATTCAGGATCTTGATAGTCACACTTCAGTGGTAGAAGAAAAATCCTTTGATATCAAAGACCGTTTGGCTGTTTTACAGGACTTAAATGAAACAAGAAGAAACCTGAGTAACATAAAGTTTAAACAACAGCCAACAGCCACTGGAGAAAAACCACCTGTCCCAGCAAGACCTGTCTGGATTCCAAAGATAGGGGATCTGGTCAGAGAGAAGATCACAGTGAAGAAGGAATTTGGGTCTTCTTACAGAAAAGCAGTACCTGTCTTAGCTGTCTGCGGAACAAGATCAGTTGTACTACCGCCCCCTGCTGGTAAAAAGGAGAAACAAGTTGTATCCATCGACCTGGTGAAACCACAATCATGTGGCCAATAATAAGTAGTAGGCCCAGTGGACTCCCAAGAAATAGCAGAATACCAAAATTTGCTACAATCCAAGAGGTTCAAACTGAAAGACTAATCACATTTGATAAACCTGCAGGGAATAAAAAAGGACTATGCAACAAAGCCATGGAACTTGTACCTCTTGAAACCCAAATTGCAACAGTTCGTCAAGAAACACCAGTCTACAAAGATGTAGCCTCGGACTATGCTGATGAAACAAAGAAAAATCCAAAAGCAAATGAAAATTCGGAAGCAATTCCAACAATTGACAGAACTGCATCTGGCTACTTCATCAATCTCGATGACTTTTCTGAAGATCCAAGCGAACCTGAAGAAACGCCAGCAACAAAAACTTTTAAAGACAAAGTAACTGAACTCTTTCATCAACTAAAAGAAACCTATCTGATCTCACCATGGATTGAATTTTGGATTGTGTTAGGTGTACTTTTCCTCCTGCTTTGGCTCATCATGGTTCTTTGTTTGGGAAAATTCATTGAAGGAAAATACAGTATAATGGACACAGCAAGTCAGAACATCAACTTGGTCCTAAAGCCTCACAAGTCATCTCACATCGAGAAAAGAGAACTATCATCAGTGAACATCACAGCCAATCCAATACCCGGTGGGGTAGCATGGGACAAAACGGATTATGAAATTTATGGCCCGATTGAGCTCTTGAAATATCCACACCAGTTCAAGGTTTCATTAAGTGACTTTGTAAAACCAAGTACTTTCTCTGATGATTGGGAATTTGAAAATATTAACAATATGATGTCAGATTTACTAATGTCAGCAAAATTTACAGAACATGATTATTTACAGGGTTCATCAAATTATGAAGAATTGTATTGCTATAATCATTTTGGTCATCACTATTTGCATAAATCTGCTCAACCTAGAAATGTTTTTAATTATAACCAATGGGAACATTGTGCAACACCGCCTAAAGGCAGCTCGAAAACATTTTATGAGAAATTCCCATACCTCTCAGGGTTTAACACAAGTGATGCAGAAATGTTTTATTTTAAACTGTTAAATAAGACAGGAATGAAAACAATGTTGACAAATACTAAATTGATTTATTCTGAAACATTTTATGAAAAAAAGACTACATTTGGTTTTGAATTCTGGAAAAACAACATTAAAACAAAAACCATCTGGGGTACAAAAGAATGGCAGGTCCAAGGTTTAGAAGCATTATATAGATCCTGCATGATCCGAGAACAACTAATATTCTTGAATGACACCATTCAACAGACTACTTGTCTTGGCCTAGCTAACATAAAAGACTTAAACAAACCGTCTATTCCAAAGCCCATACCTGATAGTAATAGCACTACAGATATGGAGATTGACATATCAAATATTTTATACCAAAACAGAACACATCCTGATTGGAAAAAATGGTTTATCTGGCCAACAGACACAAATAACTGTCAAGATAGATTCCTGAACAAAACACAGGGGTTCAAAATGACCGGGCCAGACCCAAGATATTCCCAGAGACAACATCCAGGGATAGTTACAACCTACAGTGTAGGAAAACTATGCCTCGAATGGCTACAAAAAACCACACTGGCTGAAATTAAGCAACACTTGACTTTACTTAATGACGGTGCCGATTTGCGTGATTTCATTCTGGGACCACGTAAACAGCGTCAAAAATGTTTCATAGCGGCCGGTATATACGCTGCATACAACGAGGCTTGGAAAGTAACACAAATTGAAACAGCAGAAAAAATACGAGAAATTGATCGTATTAATTTGGAAAAATCACTTTCTGTTGTGGACAATGGGTTAACGACTCTGTCCTCCAGAATATATTCACTACACAGTATTGTATCATCTGCTATTGATATAATAGAGCAGGACTCGCTAATGTTACAACATGATTCAGAAAAGGGGGTGGTGATGGACAGAGTATCTGAATTAAGCAGAACACTCCTACCCAGTCAACAGATCAGGGCTTGATCCATCACAGTGTTTTAGCTCACTGCACCATCCCAGCTCAGAACCAGGCTACATGCAAATTAGTCTGTCCCTGGCCCAGTGCATCATGGGAACAGGGCAGACCAAACTACCAAGCCAATTCTTTTACTGGAAAGGAAACAGGCTTCCGGGGACCGGTTCCTGGCATTACAGCCGTCTTTGGCCCGGCTTGCTTGAATCCTGATGGTGCAGTGAGCAAGGGACTGATGTCTGAGCATACCCTTCCACGCTTATGGTGGACAAAACGATTCAGAAAAGGGGGTGGTGATGGACAGAGTATCTGTATTAAGCAGAACACTCCTACCCAGTCAACAGATCAGGGCTTGATCCATCACCGTTTTTTAGCTCACTGCACCATCCCAGCTCAGAACCTGGCAACATGCAAATTAGTCGGTCCCTCGCCCAGTGCATCATGGAACAGGGCAGACCAAACTACCAAGCCAATTCTTTTACTGGAAAGGAAGCAGGCTTCCGGGGACCGGTTTCTGGCATTACAGCCGTCTTCGGCTACTGTTCTTCAAAGTACATCTGTGCAGCAAGGTCGTGTTGATCCTGACGGACAACATGACAGCCATGTACTACATTCAAAAGCAGGGAGGAACACACTCTCCGCAGCTGTCTCATCTGGCTCAGAGCATGTGGAAGTGGGCCATTCAGAGGAACATCTTCCTCATGGTGGAACACCTCCCGGGCAAGGACAATCAGATGGCGGACCTGCTCAGCAGGCACAGCCACCAAATGCACTAGTGGGAGATACATCCATTAGTTCTCCAACCGTACTTCCGAAGGTGGGGTCATCCAGAGATCGACCTCTTCGCCACAAGGGAGAACGCAAAATGCCAAAGCTTCGCCGCCAAGTTCCCACACCCACAGTCGCAGGGCAATGTGATATGGATGAACTGGTCAGGCAAATTTGCGTACGCTTTTCCCCCAGCACCTCTGATACCCCTGGTGGCACGCAAGCTCAGGCAGCACTCGATGACTCTCGTCCTGGTTGCCCCAACGTGGGCTCGCCAACCATGGTACACCACGTTTCTAGAACTGCCCGTGGTACCGCATCAGAGGCTACATCTCACACCCAGCCTTCTGACGCAGAGCCATGGCGACATTCAGCATCCAGATCCGCAACAGCTCAACCTGGCGATCTGGCTCCTGAAGTCCTAGAGTTTGGCTACCTGCATTTACCTTCCGACTGTATGGACATCATTCGGGAGGCGAGAAAGCCCACCACTAGAGCATGCTATGCAGCGAAATGGAAGCGGTTTGTAATTTATTGTGCAGACCACAACATTAACCCGCTGGATGCTTCTATTAAAAATATCATCTGTTACCTTTTCCATCTCTACAAATGTAATCTGGCGTATGCTTCCCTTCGCATTCATCTATCTGCAATGGCCGCTTATCTCCAGAATAGGCAGCACCTCTCCCTCTTCAGGCTGCCTGCCATTAAGGCTTTTCTGGAAGGACTCAAACAAGTCATTCCTCCGCGGACTCCACCAGCTCCGGAGTGGAACCTCAATGTGGTCCTCACCAGGCTGATGGGTCCTCCCTTTGAACCACTGCATTCATGCGAGATTCAGTTCTTGACGTGGAAAGTGGCTTTCCTCATAGCAATTACATCGCTACGAAGGGTTAGTGAATTACAATCCCTAACTATCCAAGAGCCATTTATTCAAATTCATTCCAACAGGGTAGTGCTTCGCACTAACCCTAAATTTCTTCCCAAAGTTGTGTCTCAATTTCATATCAACCAGACTATTGAATTACCTGTTTTCTTTCAAAATCCCGAGTCATTGGCGGAGCGGATGCTCCATACCCTTGAAGTAAAAAGGGCCCTAATGTATTACATCGATAGGACCAAGGATTTTAGGAAAAACTAAGCAACTCTTTGTCGCCTTTGCACCACACCACAAAGGTAACCCTATTTCCAAGGCTGGTATTGCTAGGTGGATCGTTAAATGTATCCAGATCTGCTATCTAACAGCAAAACGCACTCTTACCATTGCGCCAAGAGCCCACTCCACCAGAAAGTTTGGGGCCTCTATGGCTTTCCTTGGAAACATTCCTTTGGAAGACATATGTAGAGCAGCCACATGGTCTACCACACACACATTTACTAAGCATTGCTGTGTTGATGTGCACTCCAAACAGCAGGCAGCTGTAGGGCAGGCTGTTCTCAAAACACGTTTCCAAACTGCTGCAGCTGGCACGGGCGGCCGCCGCTAAGAGAGGGACTGCTATGTATTCTATGCACAGATATGAATTCAGCAGCCCACATGCCTCGAACCGAATATGCTACTTACCAGTATGCATCTGTTCTTGGCATGTAGGGCTGCTGACATTCATATTGCCTGCCCTCCTCCCCGGTGCCTGTGGCAGCTGCAGTATTCACATATACTCATAGCATGGTCATCATTCACTAAGTTTCACTCCATTTTGGCCACAATGGCTAAAAACAATCTGGGGATGGAGTCGATGCCCATGCGCGCTGTAGCCCAGGGGAGGAGCCACCTATCGCGTGATACTTCGAAGACTCTTCAAGGACAACAATGTGCAATCATCCGGACCCAACACTAGGCGGCGATCTATGCACAGATATGAATGTCAGCAGCCCTACATGACAAGAACAGATGCATACTGGAAATTTTCCTCCAATTTCAAAAACGGACTCTCTGCGATCGCCCAATGGATGACTGCGAACTGTTTACAACTTAACGGCGGAAAAACAGAGGTGCTTCTCCTTGGCAAAAACACCAGCCTTTGGAATGAGCACTGGTGGCCGTCCTCCCTTGGTACCATCCCTCCCCCCAAGACTCTAGTTAAAAACTTAGGTGTCTGGATGGACGACTCAATCAACTTTCGAGCCCACACCAAAAAAGTTGCCGGCACCTGCATTGGCCTACTGAGAAGCCTCAGCCACATACTAGGCTTCTTCGACGCAAAGACCCGCCAACTCATCATCCAAGCCACCATCCTCTCGCGTCTAGACTATGCCAATGTGCTCCTTCTTGGTGCCAACAAATGTGAGTTAGCGCGACTCCAACGCGTGCAGAACTCTGCGGCTAGAACTTTGGTCGGCCTTCCCCGCAGATGCTCAGCCAGAGCGACCATCAGAAAACTGCACTGGCTCCCTGTAGACTCCAGAATCAAGTTCAAGACCCTCATCACGACCTTCAAAATCCTCAAACTCAACACCCCCCCTCTGCTTCAACCCCTTCTTACTCCCTATGCGCCGTCACGGAACCTAAGATCGTCCAACCAAAACCTTCTATGCGTCCCACGCATAAAACTCTGCCGCATGGGCGGCCGCTCCTTTAGGTTCCTGGGAGCCAAGATGTGGAATGAACTACCACATCACATTCGCTCGATAGACAACTTATCAGCTTTCCGGAAAGCAGTGAAAACTTTTCTATTCCCTTGCCTGTAATCTTTCCTATTTGTCCATGGACTCTCCACGCTCAGGATCAGATCCGGGTTCTAGCGCCGGGACGCCTCATTGCCGGGGCAGCTGTAGCGCTTTACCAAAACAATAAGATAAGATAAGATAAGTAGCATATTCGAAATCACAATAATCACTGTAAATACACATTACTGGTGGATCAGCCCTGTGATTGACTCTGATCTTCAAGTCGTATTGATGAAGCCACCCTAAAATGGCAGGGCCGTGAGGAGACACGTAAATCGTGCCATCAGTGACTATGTTTGAAAGTTATGCGAGCCTCAAAGTATCCTAAAACTCCAATATTGGTACCTTGGTAGCCTTTTAAGATAACATTAGAAGGTATCAAATCTGCACTTTTGCAAGAGTCATCATACAACTTTTTTGGGCTTATGGTATGCAATGAACCAGTAGCAACCATAAGTGACACTTTTTGTCCATTAATATCAAAATCCGCTTTTGGACGTGTCAAAATAAGATCATTTTTCTTTTTGGGATTGTTATCTGAGCTGATCATCATAATTTCTGCTTGATCATCTAGTTCCTAATTTTCTACCATGGCAACATTTTTACTGAGTGTCTCCTTTCACATACGTGCAAAATGTCCTTTCTTTCCACATTTCAAACATTATTTTCCTAAAGCAAAGCAGTTTTTAGAATCTGCCAAATGAAAAGGACTACCACATCTATGGCACAGGCGTGTGTTTTGTTTGTGCCCGGTTGAGACTAAAGGTCTACTAAATGTGTTCTTGCCTCCCCTTGGTGTCAAACTTTGGGATTGTTTTGCACGTACTGGATTTACAAGTTCATTAGCACTGTCTTGTAATGCAGCTACCTCTGAATTATTATTATTCTGTTGTATAATTTTTAATTCTTTCATACATTTATCACTTTCTTCTACCACTTTAGCAATGCTAATGGCCTCTTTAAGGGAAGGGTTACTAGCAGCCCATAGTTTTTCTTGGGTTTTCTTGCTTTAACATTGCACAATTAGTTGATCCCTGATCATATCATCTTGTATGTTACCAAACTGACATTTAGGGCTAGATGTAGGTGGGCTAATACCGGTCAGTAATGGCCAAAAATCGTTTAGGGCATGTATGTGCGCAACATGTGCACACATGCAAGATTTAGGGGTGTAACAGGGTGTCAATGTGACACCCTGCCACCCTGAATATGCTCCCCGTATTACTCATTCAGTGTTTACCGAATCGGTAATAGTGAATGGCTTCCCATTCATTACTATGGGCCTCCTGGCCCATATGGAATGAATGGGAAGGTATTCCTTATTACCGATTCAGTAAATACCGAATCGATAATAACAAATATTACCGAATCGGTAAAATGTACCAATTGTTTACCTACATTCTATTTACCGATTCTTAAATACCGAATCGGTAAAATTCGGTATTTAGGAATCAGTAAATAGGCATTACCTACATCTAGCCCTAAATGGATAACTCCCTTAATCTAGACACAAAGGGGCACATGTATCATCCGTTATTTTTGTCACAAACACTGCGATTCGCAAAAAAGCAGCATTTGCGACAAAAAAATATGCGATGTATCATTGAAATCGCATCGCAAAATTAAGGAATCGCAAAATTTACGATTACTTAATTTTGCGTCAGCATTTAAGGAATCGCAAATTGCAGTTCCTTAAATGCTATGTATGAAGCACCCAAGTTGTGCGAACTCTAAGAAATCACAAATTACCACCAACTTGAAGTTGGTGGTAAATTGCGATATCTTTCACACATGCATTCTTTGCCATTTGTGAAGGTGCCATGTGGCGCACATACATGCCCTCAAGGCATGTATGTGCGCCATATGTGCACACATGTAAATTTCAGGCGTGCATCAGGGTCTCCTTATGACACCCTTGAAGTTATTCTCAATTTGCGAACTGCAAATTGAGAATAACTTCCCATTCATTCCTATGGGTCTCCTGGACAATAGAAATGAATGGGAAAGTATTCCTTAATTGCGAATTCACAATTTGCTATTCAAAACTAAGGAATACTAAGAAATCGCAAAAAATGGCGATATTTTTTTTTTTGATACATAACAATCGCTATTTGAGAATCCCAAATAGGTATTTTGATGCATCTGCCTCAAAATCATCTATAGATTCATTGGGTTATTGTGGCATAACTGCATTTTATTGTTTGGCAAATCTAGTACGCAATCTAATTAAAGCATCCTTGTAAACATCATCTATTTCGAGGGTTGACACTGGAAGGTACTTAAAAATCCTTTGTCCCTCTTTAGCCAAAGCTCCTAATAATAAAGCTTTTTTACAAAGAGCAGAAAACTTAGAGCCATCTAGAGCTATGATGTGATTCTCAAAGGCTTCGCACCAGTCATCCCAGTCCATACAAGGTTCTCCTGGAGAGTTTAGAAATGGAGGTGGTGCTAGGGTGGAATTGGTAACATTCATCATGAGTAATAATGAATGATGTGACATGCTGGAACAATGTGTATGTGTCACAGTCGTAAAGAAGATGTTGTGTGTGTGTGTCACAGTTGCAATAATATCTCCGTTATAGCAAGTAAAAGTTTTCAATGTCTTTAACTCATCGAGGTCCCACGCAGTGTGCTTGCCGCCTGGGTGACCTCCAGAACACAATGTGAATCCCTCCATGGCTCATACTGTAGTGTAGTTCCTATATTCCCAATAGGCTCTGCGCATTGGAATAACATAAACAATAGTTTAGACGTAGGACTGAGGTCGACTAGGTCTCTATTGAATATGTTAGACTTAATTATGAATGCCAGCTAGCTCAGAGGTCACTAGAAACGTTCTTGAGTAAAAAGGAAAGTGTTAGCTTTCCTGAATAGAAAAGAAGGGATTAGTTTCTGACAACCGCATAAACATGACCACTTTGCTCCATCCAGAAGGAGTATATCTCCAAAGTCGCAGAAACAATAGATAGCTATTTCACTCAGTCATTTGTGCATGCTTAGTTTCACCAGAAGTGCAGGGAGACAGGTGTTTTCAATAAAAGAGGTTATTTATTGAACAGTCTACTTTCTCATGCAAGAGAAGTGAATTGCTATAATTGCAATACTTGTCGTAAAGTAAAGTGTGTACAGTAAAAAGAGTATTACAAAGTAATACTGTAAAAGCATGGTATAGTTTCTAAGCCATATGGTGTTTAAAATGGTTAAAATACATACAATGATAAAATAATGACTAACTGTACTCAACTGGTGCTTCTAAGATACGCCTACCCCGGTGTACCTAACCTAAGCCTAGTATATGGGAAGGAGTAAGTGAGATGTAGTTTGAGTTAAGATAGTTTCTGCCAAGAATCTGAATCAAGAATTCTCTAAGGGTCTAATCAGCTCCATACCTTGGTTATAGAATGAAGGAGGTCTTGTATCTCTCCCTCAGGACTCGATCTCCCAGCAACCCGCAAGGGTATCAGTGAAACACTGTAGCTGGATTTCTCGGCAGGTGCGTCAGCGGGAGGATTTCTCTCTCAGTGCGTCAGCGGGAGGGTCGGCTTCCTTCGGCACTTGCTACAGCAGGGCGTCGGGCAAGTAGATAGTCGATCTGCTCCAGAACCACTGTGTGTCTACCTAGGGCAGATGCTGGTATATATATATATACATGGAAGGTGCCGAGTTTGACGTAAGGTTGGACATAAGACGTCACTAAGAACTCGCAGTTCTTTCAGGACTCCAGGAGTTCTAGGACAAATCAATACAGAAGCAGGGGGAATTCCCGGGCTGCTGGAGGCTTGGTTTGTTTAAGAACACATTGTACTTTCTAGTAGTCTATGGGAGTAGCCTTGCCGTATTTGGACTGCATTGGCTATGACTTAATATGGGTATGATTCTTATGCTTATATAAGGATATGATTTGATATAACCACATAAGGGCATAAATCGGGAATATTTAATTAGAGTCCTAGATTTGTTTACAACACCCACTCCACGTATAATGTCCATCATTACTAAATACTAAGCAATGTAAAACATAACTAAGCATGTGTTTTCCATCCCACCCCAAAATACATAAAATGCATTTGAAATGGTATATACACGAAAAATGAGTATTATACTGTACGTTTTCAAGCAGTGGTATCATTCAGATAAAGCATATACTGTACATGTTAATTGTTGACTGAATGAATCACGAAATTTACATTTATGAAATGGCTCTTAATACAGAAGAGAAGGTCGAGACCATTTCATCACATATTTATACAAGACTGTACATGTACTAGAGGCTAAGTCATAATATTGTCTCTAGAGTTTTCAAAAATAGAAACCTTGTTCTCTAAGAGTAGTTCAACTATAAGCAGAGTATTATGTGCCAAAAAGGTAAATATTTTGGGAACGTTGAAAAGAAATAATTTCGCTCTCAGGGAAAAAATAGTTCCATTCGTTTTTTAGAAGTTCTGTTTATCAAAACTGAAGGCCGAATTCAGAGTTCAGAGAATGCTGTGTGCTCGCGTTTTTAAAAGTTATTCTCGTTGTTAGGAGAGAACATTAACTCAGATAGACTGGCAAAGAATTTGTCTACAACAGTAGGTGAAAGTTGGACCAGGTCCGAAAAAGTAGAAATAGTGCATATGTGAGATGCATTGCCGTCATCGGTGTCTGGAACAGCAATGCTCACAGAAGGTTGTACCTGTGTGCCGCTTTCATCTCGTACCTCACCGCCAACTAATCATAATGGTGAGGTCTCAACGAATGCCGTCATCAGAATAGGCAGCCGCTGGGGACAACACGTTGCATGAGCGGTTACCGAAACAAGCAAAGTATCGACATCCATGGGTTCTGCTGATGGGAGTGTAAGACAGATGTCTAACACGCATTCTTCTCCACACAGCAGGCATCGTAGAACAGGTAGGATGCAATCTTGCCAGATTGGTCTGAATGAAAGAAACCATGTAGTATTCAGATCTCTTAGCCAAGCCAAGCCGAGGACTTTAGTAATCCGATCTCGGTATCACATTGCCAGGAGCGTTTCTTCCATTGTAGCCTGAGTTTTGTCTGTGACTGGACTTGCCATATCGGAGCAGAAGGAACAAAAATAAGATTCCTGCTATGAGTCCCAAGACGAGAGGCAGGCCGCCGAACACAGAGTGCACGAAATTCGGGAAGATGCTCAGGACTGCTTCAAAGGGTGCTAACAGTCCCGAAAAAATTGTCTTAAATACATGTGCGATGCCACTGGTCTCAGACATGTTTAAGATTTGGCTTAACATTTCTACGAAATGCACGGGGCAATTTGTTGATAATAATGCATGTATCTCTGCTGCTGTCCTTGCGACTTGCAGATCATACGTTTCTCTAGATGAGGTTAAAGGCACTGTTGTCTGTAAAGAATAGACTTCATTCTGCTTAAAGTATCAATTCGAATAGAAGAGATATTCAGAGAAGGCCATATTGTTGCCTCCTTGTCTGGTTTGCTGTTTGGATACAATACTTGCATACAGCAAGTAACCTTGGAAGTAACACTGACGAGATAGGCCCTTCCTGGCATCATGCCACAACAGCTGCGGTCACTTAACATAACGTAACTGTTGTTGGAAAGTTGTCTGAAAAAAGGCTCTATTTGTGTAGCAGGGGTGCCGTGCAGATGGCATGAAACGTTATTTGATGAACCTTCGCAGGCTCCATGCAAGTTAATACCATTACACAGAAGTGTACCGCTCAGTGAATTTTTACAGTTGTTACCACTAAGAAATACCTCTTTTTTTCCCCCCACTCCAACATCTATATGTGTAAGGTAAAATCCAGGTTGACTTGATGTACCCTTTACCCAAACTTTCATACAGGCCTGCTGATATGTGCTTTTGGCAATACTGAAACTTAAAAGTTGTTATCGGAATTGTAATGATGCCATGTATTATCTATTCAATGACAGGTCTTTCGGAGATTGTCAATCATAATCTCTCAATTTTTTTCAAAGCTTATCACCGTATAGTCTGCCCCTCTTTGTGCCAAAGAGATTTGTTTATCTGTAAGGTTAAAGACAGAAAACAATGATGTTGTGTTGATTAGACGCCATGGCACGTAGCCTGAACTGAGATTTTGTAATGTCCAGCCTAACTGTACAATAGAACGCAATTGGGACTGGCCATGTTGTAACATTAGCATATCCTGTTCTATTATATCAATAGCAGATGATATAATGCTATTCAGAGAATAGATTCTGGAGGACAGAGTCATTAACCCATTGCCCACTACAGAAAGTGATTTTTCCAAATTAATACGATCAATTTCTCTTATTTTTTCAGCAGTTTCAATTTGCTTTACTTTCCAATCTTCGTTGTAAGCAGCGTATATACCGGCGTATATGAAACGTTTTTGACGCTGTTTGCGAGGTCCCAATAAGAAATCTCGCAAGTCAGCACCTTCTTTAAATAAGGTCAAGTGTTGCTTAATTTCAGGTAGTGTGGATTTCTGTAGCCATTCGAGGCATAGTTTTTCTACACTGTATGTTGTTACTATCCCTTGGTTGTTGTCTCTGGGAATATCTTGGGTCTGGCTTGTTCTGTTTGAACCCCTGTGTTTTATTCAGGAATCTATCTTGACAGTTATTAGTGTCTGTGGGCCAGATCAACCATTTTCTCCTATCAGGATTAGTTCTGTTTTGGTGTAAAATATGGGATACGTCTATCTCCACATCTGTAGTGCTATTACTATCAGGTATGGGCTTTGGAAAAGACGGTTTGTTTAAGTCCTTTATCTTGGCTAGGCCAAGACAGGTTGTTTGTTGAATGGTGTCATTCAGGAACATTATCTGTTCTGGGATCATGCAGGCTCTAAATAATGATTCTATACCTTGTACCTGCCAGTCTTTTGTACCCCAGTCTGTTTTTGTCCCAATGTTGTTTTTCTAAAATTCAAAACCAAATGTAGACAATTTTTCATAACATTTTGCAGAATATATCCGTTTAGTATTTGTCAACATGGTTTTCATTCCTGTCTTATTCACTATCTTAAAATAACATGTTTCTGGATCAGTGTTATTAAACCCTGAGAAGTATGGGAATTTCTCATAAAATGTTTTCGAGCTGCCTTTTGGTGGTGTGGGACAATGTTCCCATTGATTATAAGTGAAAACATTTCTAGGATTAGCAGATGTATGCAAATAGTGATGCCAATAGTGATTAAAGCAAAAAATTTCTTCATTATCCGATGAACCTTCTAAATAAGTATGTCCTGTAAATTTTGCTGACATTTCTAAATCTGACATCATATTATTAATAGCTTCAAAGTCCCAATCATCAGAGAAAGTGCTAGGTGATACAAAGTCACTTAATGAAACCTTGAACTGGTGTGGATATTTCAAGAGTTCAACCCGGCCATAAATGTCATAATCAGTAGCATCCCATGCTACACCACCAGGTATAGGAATGGCTGTGATGTTCACTGATGATAGTTCTCCATGTGAGAAGATCCGTGAGGCTTTAGAACCAAGTTGATGTTCTGATTTGCTGTGTCCATTGTGCTGTATTTTCCATCAATAAATCATCCCAAGCTTAAAACCAAAATGAGCCAGAGTAGGAGGAAAAGTACACCTAACACAATCCACAGTTCAATCAATGGTTAAATCAGATATGTTTCTCCCCTTTAATGAAAGAGTTCAGTTGTTTTTTCTTTGAAAGTTTTAGTTGCTGGCTTTTCTTCATGTTCACTTGGATCTTCAGAAAAGTCATCGAAATTGATGAAATAGCCAGATGCAGTTCTGTCAATTGTTGGAATCGCTTCAGGATTTTTATTAATTTTCACATTAGCTTCTTCTTTTGACATATTAGTATATTCAGAGGCTAAATCATTGTAGACCGGTGTTTCATGATAAGCTGTTGCAATTTGGGTTTCAGGAGGCACACGTTCCATGGCTTTGTTGCATAGTCCTTCTTTATTCACTGCAGGTTTGTCAAATGTGATTAGTCTTTCAGTTTGAACCTCTTGAATTGTAGCAAGATTTGGTCTTCTGCTACATCTTGGGAGTCCACTGGGCCTACTACTTATTATTGGCTAAATGATTGTGGGTTTACCAGCTCGATTGATACAACTCTGTTTTCTTTTTTACTAGCAAGGGGCGGTAGTACTACTGATCTTGTTCCGGTGATTGCCAAGACAGGTACTGCTTTTCTGTAAGAAGGCCCAAATTCCTTCTTCACCGCGATCTTTTCTCTGACCAGATCCCCAAACTTTGGAATCCAGACAGGTCTTGCTGGGACAGGTGGTTTTTCTTTAGTGGTCGTTGGCCTTAGCTTTGTGTCATTTAGACTTCTTCTTTTTTTATTTTATTTATTTTTGTTTTTTTCATCGCCATCAAGAATAAGCAATCATTACGTTTTACAGAGCAAAATTAATACACGAAATTTAAACAATACATCTTTATGTTCAGTTTGAAGATCAGCAGGAAGAAAAGAAAGAAAAGAAATGGAAAGGAAGAAATCCCTCCAAAAATAACAGCCGTCCTGCGGACCTGCCTTGATACATGATACATATTACCTTGATGTTATACCAAATCCTATAGGATTACTTATTAGAAACTAGCAGTAGCCCAGCCCTACCCCTCCCCTACCTCTCTTCTAGCCTATGTTTCCATTCTATAACTGGGGCTCAGATCCTTCTCCCGGCCTCCTTTTTCACCCTTCCCTTTCTTTCATATAATGCTTTCTCAAGTGTGTATGTAGCCAGTAATCTCGTGATCCACTGTTGCAGAGTTGGTGGGTTTGGATCTTTCCAGATCGTAGCGATGTATAGCCGACTAAGTGTCATTGCAAAATATAAGAATTCCTGGTGGGGAACTACTATACCCTCCTTTGTTACCCCTAAGATCATGACTTTGTATGTTTAAGAGATAGAGATCCCCAAAGCCTTCTTGAAAAACTGCTCCAGTGATCGTTTATATACATTTAACGCTGGGCATGAAGCAAACCTGTGTACATTGTCAGCTTGAGTAGATTGGCATCTCAGGCAGGTTACCCCACTTGTTCCCCCCCATCATGCTATTCTATGCGGTGTATAATATAATTCAAACATGGTTTTATATTGTTGAGTTTGAATATTTGCTACCCTCAACACTGTGTTTGATAATTTAAGCGACTTCTCAACCTCATTCCCTGATGAATTTAACTTAATTTGCCATTTTTCATTCAGCCGCCCACAATCATCCTCTTTATGCTTACAAATTTCACCGTATAATTGCGATATAGAACACCCTGCCTCATCTCTTAGATATTCCATAAGGTCGTCTCTTTTGAAGTTAACATCGCCCCCCTGTTTTTTTAGTAAGACTGACCTTACTTGCAAATATTTTAAAAAGTCTCTTCGCTCTAAATTATACAGCTGCTGTGCTTGCTCGAAAGTTATTAAGCCAGACAAACCTATAAGATCCCCTATAATTTTGACCCCTAAGAGATCCCAGCCCTTCATTATTTGGTCATGAAATACCACGGGTAGTGATGGATAGAGGGATATAATAGTTCATCCTCCCTAATTTTATTTTCTTCCTGATCCCAGACCAGACTGACATTGCTGCCCCTAAGGTCTTAAACCGTACTTTCTTGTAGTAGCTTCTTTCATTGAATGAGAGAAGCCACTTGTTAGAGTCTTTAACTAGTAGTTCATATACGTCCGGGACCCCCTCGCCCCTCCATCTATCCCTAATGTTCCCGCCTAGCAGACCTCTAATATACTGTAGAACAGTAGCCCAGTAATAAGCTTTAAAGTTCGGTGCCGCTAGACCGCCCGTTCTCTTGACAAGGATAAGAATTTTAGGCCCGACGTGTTTTGCCTTTTGCCCAAATAAATCTGTTTGTGACTCCCTCTAGCTCACTGAACCAGCTATTATTAAATTTTAAGGGGATAGTCCGAAATAGATATAACACCTTTGCCAAAAACAGCATCTTTATTATGTTGCACCGGCCTATTGTTGTTAGGTGCAAATTATTTAACCTTTCAAAGTCAGTTTTAGCCTTTTTTATTACTGGGTTTAAGTTCTTTGCCACTACCTTTGATAAATCAGAAGTTATTTTTATCCCCAAATAAACTGCTGTCTCCACTATCCTTTGATCTACCATGGCAATCTTTTGATTAATTACTATTTGGGTTTTATTCTAGTTTAATTTATACCCCGAAAGATTCCCATGGACTGCTGCTTCATCTTCTATTTCCACTAGAGCCGAGACTGGGTCTCTCGAAGTGATGGCGAGATCATCCGCATACCCTAACATTTTTGTTTCATATCCATTTAGCACTACTGGCAGAATACTTCCATTTTGCTCTATCCTTCTTATGAATGAGTCTATATAAAAGGCAAAGAGTAGGGGGAGCAGGGGCAGCCTTGTCTAGTTCCCCGTCCAATATTAATTATCCCGCTCATCTCTCCCATGATTCTTAATCTTTTCCTTGGATTGTAATATAATGCCCTTAGGGCTCTGGCACAGCCATCCCCCAGGTTAAATTTCCTTAATGCTGCCCAAAGGAATCCCCACGAGACCCTATCAAACGCTTTCTCGGCGTCTAACAATATTAACGCCATAGGATCTCGTGAGGCTGCCGTGCCATCAAATAATGTAAGCACTCTTCTAATATGCTCTGCCGTGCCCCTACCAGGAATAAACCCGTGTTGTCGGGGAGAGATGACCTTACCTATTACCATACTCAGCCTATTGGCAAGCATCTTAGAGAAAAGTTTAGTGTCGCTGTTCATTAAACTTATTGGTCTATAAGACCCAGGGTCATTTGAGGGCTTGTCCTTTTTAAGAAAAACCACCATAGTTGCCTCCCTCCAGGACTCAGGGGGTGCCACCCCCCTTTGTGTATTAATCATTAGTTTGTGAAAGTCTTCTTCTACGTAAGGGAGGAATTTTTTATAAAATTCAAATGGAATGGAATCTGGGCCTACTGCTTTCCCCGCAGGTAAATCCTTAATTGCTCTCTGCATTTCTTCCAGATTAAAAGTGCTTTCCAGAAACCCTTTATCCTCCACTGTTAACTTCTCTAATGTAGCGCTCTCTAAGTATCCCTCTATTTCACTGCTGTCTACCCTTTCGTCAGGATTATATAATTTCTGGTATTAATCCTTGAAGATTACACAAATCTCCACTGGTGTTGTTGCTATGACCCCTGTCTCAGACCTCATCTCCAATATATTCCCTTTGGTAGCTGCCTGACGAGTTTGGATAGCTAGTATACGGCCAATCTGCTCACTGTACTCGTATTGATCTTTCTTCCAGGCCAGATATTTCCCTGCTGCCTTAGACGCAAATACCTCCCCTACTGCTGCCTTAGCTATAGCTAGTTTAAGTGTTATTCCTGTGACGTCCCGCTTTGCCCTAATTGCTCCAGTAAGTTCTCTTTCAATATTAGCAACTGCCCTCAGCTTTCCCTCAACCTCCTCTTTCTCTGTGTTACTCCATTTGATAGAGTAGCTGATTGTCTCCCCTCTTATGCCAGCCTTCAGAGTGTCCCACACTACTGCCTGGGAAGCAGTCCCTCTATTTATCTCAAAGAACATTTTAATCCATTCTTTCATCCGGTCGACATAATTAGGACCCTGTAGCAGGGCTCTCTCAAATGTCCAGTTTGTTACTTGTTTTTGATAATTTGGTATAGATACATCCAAAGTGAGTGGATTGTGATCTGACATCACCCGTGGAAGCTTGTTGACTTTTACTATGGATATTATCGAGGGTGATACCAGAAAATAGTCTAACCTTGCTAGAGCTTTATGTGGAGCAGAATAGTAAGTGCTACCCACCCAATGTTTTTTTGCTGTTCCCTTATGTCAACTAGCCCATTATCTTGCATCAACTGTAGCAGTGCCCTATGGCTTTTCTTCTTTCGAGCTAAGAATCTTGCTGGATCATTTTTCCACAACCCACTCAAGCCATTAATATTCAGGTCCCCACACACTATAATTGGAAAGGGCCAGTTGGTCATTTGTATATTTATATGATCGATGACCTTCAGATCGTCCACTGTGGGGGCATAAATCGAACAAAGAGTAAAACTAAATCCCTGCGCCTGACATTCCACCATAACCCACCGGCCATGGGTATCTACTTTCTGTTTATTTGCTACCACGTACCCTCTCCGTGTCAGTACTGCCACCCCCACGTCTTTGTCCCTTGTGTTGTAAATGCTACTAATTGATAGCCCAGTTGTTCTAGTAAGCCCTTTTGTGATATCTCAATGTGAGTTTCCTGCATGCATATCAAATCTGCATGCATTGTCCTCAAGTACTCCTTCAGATCTTTTCGTTTTTCACGTCATTCAATCCACATATATTCATTGTGACTATCCGCATAAAAGTATTTTTCCTACATTCACTCTTCCTCTTCCTGCATTTGTTGCTCTAATCTTTCCTATATATTGATGTGATGATTTTTTCCCCCTTTTTCTCCCCACCTATTCCCCTTACACCCCTATGCCCCCCTCCTTATTAAGCCCTCCCCCTTACCACCTCCCCCTCTCCCCCCACCTATTGGAGCAAGCAGACCAAAAGTCTCTGTGATGGAGTCTGGCCACCAGCCTCCCCCTGCCAAGTGTCAGATTCTGTGCCAGGTGCATTGTTGCCAAAGAGACCATCCCAATTGTTCCCACATACCCCCTATCTCTTACAAATTGTATATATTTCCCGATAGAGTCTCATGCCCTTACCCCCCCCCCCCAATTTCTACCGTGATTAACCCCAGTTGCCCCATGATCTTTGTTTCACCCTTTGCCCAAAAATATCCAAGTGTCTACTATGTTTCATGCAGTCATACATATACAGCTAATTGACCATCATTGATTATCGCCAGCTGATCCACTGGGTCTTAATGTATCCATATAGGCCCTGGCTAGAATCTCAGACATGAAGACTCTAGTAGTATTTTTATATGTTATTTTCAATCTCGCTGGGTTCATTAGATACGCTTGTAAGCCCATCTGATGACGTGGATCCAGTAGTTCCCTCAGTCTCCATCGTCTTTCGACTGTACTTTGGCAATAATCCGGTGTTGTGAAGGTTTGATTCTTGAATGACCGTCTAGCATTAGGTCGGGCTTTAGCATATACCTCCTATCTTAATAAGAAATTGCCGAAGTATATCAATATGGCTCTCGGTCTCTGCTCTCCTTCTGGAGTCCTCTGATGGTTTTTCTTCTTCACAGTCATTGGAAATCTATGCACTCTTTGGATTGCTTTTTCCCAGTCCCAGTGGTTCAGCTCTGGGAATGCCCCTTTCAGCATCTTTAAGACATAGGCTCTGATGTCCTCTCCTTCCACTCCTTCCTCGATGCCCAAGATCCTAAGATTATTCGGGCGCTGGCGGTTCTCTAGCTCTGTCTCTGATACCGTTGCCGTGTCTGGGGGACCAGGTTCAGCCATTCCAAGCTCTGGCATATCCTGGGCATCCATGATTTCCCCCCATTCAGCATCGGTATTCGGGTTGGACGTCAGGTTGTTCCACATCCGTGCCTGTTCTGCTTTTGGGGGTAACCACCTTCCTCTCAGCATTCTTTTTTGACTATATTAGACTGGCTGGCAGGGGAAAAGTAGCCCATGATATTCTTTGCCGTTGAATTTGACACCCCCTGCTTCTTTCTTCTGGTATTGCTCCATGCGCCAGCGGTTTCATCGCTCGTGTTCTTAGTGCCTGTCACCCCGCTTTCGCCTCCACCCTCGCTAGGGGTCTTGCCACTGTCCTTGTTCTTAGTTGGCGCATTCTGAGAGGCAGGTTGCTTTGGAGGGGGGACTTCAACATCTGGCACTCTCCCCTTCCCTCCACGCGTAGTCTTGGGTGCCATTCTATCAGCCTCTATGTGGAAGCTCTCTTCGCCTGATTTCTTATACTTCCGGGATCCTCTGACCTGTCTGAACCGCCTGTGCAATCTGCCACTACCTGATGCGCTACTACTAGGCAACCCCAGCTCGTGGACTCCTATATCAGTACTGATGGTGGCTGGTACAGAGGCCCGTACAGTGATACCGCTATCTCGTGTTCTTCTTGTCACAGCGGAAAATAGGCAACTTGCTTCCTCAGAGGCATTCAACCTGCCTCCGTTCTTACCGCTATTGCCGATGTAGCTCTTCCAGGTCCCTCGACCCCGTCGGTGTTGGAAGCCGTGTGATTCTCTGTATCCTTCTCTCTGCACTCCGCTAGCTCGTCTGACCCGTCTGAGTCGTCTGACTCCGCAAGCTTCGCTCCACTCAGCAGCTTTGGTTCTGCCCACGTCAACAGCCCTTTCGGCAGTCCGACCTGAGGACCAGCTGAGTCGGTGTTCATGCAGCTCCACAGATTCAACAAACCTCACCACCGCAGCCGCCGCAGTTAAAAGCTCCAGAAGAAGTTTTTCAGCGGCCTTAAGGTAATTATTATCGCTCCGAACCGTTTCCATGATGTAAAGTATTCACAGTGCACCGTTCTCTTCATTCATCATTCTTCATCCTCACACCGGCAGCGGGAGCGTTCTTCACCAGCCATTAGCCAGACTCCATCTTGCCACTTAGACTTCTTCTTGTTTCATTTAAGTCCTGTAAAACAGCTAAACGATCTTTGATGCCAAAGGTTTTTTGTTCAACCACTGAAGTCTGACTATCGAGGTCTCTGATGATCATTCTAGTACCAAACAAAAGTTCATATGGAGTGATTCCACCCAGAGAATTTCTTGGCAGATTATTAAGACTACGTTGGACACTTGTTAGATGTTTGATCCACCCATCACCCGAGCCTAATACCCTCGCTGTTATAGATTGCTTTATGTCTCGGTTTTTTCTTTCCACAACCGCATTTCCCTCAGGATGGAAGGTACTTGAGTACCACAATGCAATGCCCAAATTGGCCATGGCCTCCTTGTAAGCTCGAGAGCTAAACGCAGGACCCTGGTCAGAATGTAGCATGCCAATTGCGTATGTGCCGATAAAGACTCGCAAATCTTTTGTAACAGTTCTGGCGTCAGCCGAGCGCTGGGGCCACATCTAAAAGGATCTTGTCTTAATATTTATGGGATTGCTTTTTTCCTTCCTGACTTCTGCGCATAGATAGCCTAATGCTGTCTAATAGTGGTATCTGGGCCGGTTCACAACTGCAATCTCTGTTGCAGTTCTGACATTCTAGTGCAAAGTTAAAAACATGCACGCTCGTACCCGGCCACCAGAATTCTTCTTGTAAACTTTTAGAGATTTCAAGATCTCTTGGTGACTCAGACCCAATCCCATGTGTGCTTCTTGAATCAAGTAAGCCCTCCGGTTCGTGTTTGGAATGACTCTGTCCCCCACTCCAGGGATTCGAGCAAAAGGAACCGAGTTTGCGTCAATTATGTATGTATTGCTGAGTGGATAGTTTAGAGGTAATGCCGCATAGTCGCCTTTTAATGAGGCTTTTACTGCCAGCATGGTTTCTCCATCTATGTGTTTTTTAGAATACTTTTTTTGTAGCTACGGAAGCCGACTGACCAGCTGACGTTGTGACTCTGTTAGCCAATGAATTCCCTGCAACGTGAACGCCATCAAGTTGATGACTCGTTGCATTGACCACGTGAGTCTTTTGTAGTTCTTTCTGTAAAAGAACTACTTGTTCCCATAGTTTCCTATGTTTTATTGTGGCACCTGTCTCATCTTTGTAACCATTTCCAACGCAGAAATACGAATCGCACACTATTAGTGTGGGGAACTCGCGATCGGCATTCTCGAGCGCCATCTTTAAAGCTCGTAGTTCAGCTCGCTGAGCTGTATATTTTCTGAGTGATTCAGTTTTAGTGACCATTGGTCTAAATTTACCTAAGCGCCAGCGACCTTTAACAATCGCGCACGCAGCATTGTGAACTTGTTTATCCACAACGTAGTGTTGTGCAGATTCGTCTGTGTAGATTACACAGGTGTACAGTTCAAGAGGCAGAATTTAGATTGACAGAGGACATTCATGTTCGTATTCTAGATGTTCTAGTTTTTTCATTTTGGGATCAAATACGTGTATCACTTCTGTTATAGCAAGAGAATTAACCCATTGTATCCATCTCTGATGTAATGCCAAAGCACTTTGATTGCTCGGTCTTGTTACTGCCTCAAGGGCTGATACTGCTGTTAAAACAGATATGCTCTTCCCTTGGGCTAGGGCTCTTTCTTTTGCTACAGCAGTTTGAACCGCAGTCAGAATTATTTCAGTAGAACTGAATTTCATTTCAGCTTCTGTGTACAAGTGTGATTTATAAGCTATTGGTACCGTTTCTCCCTCATTAGAGGTCAGGTATGTAAATCCACATCTTCCTGGGATGACTCTGATTACAAGGTTGCGTTCATTTGCGCGTGTTTGCAGTTTTGTTTTAGTTAACATATCTGTTTGTATTGATCTTTAAATTTTTGTGTGTTTCTGAGTCCAATTAATTGGTTTGAAATCAGGTTTTATTAATTCGTAGAGTGGTTTAACCCGCTCTGCGTAGTTTAGAATGTAAGTTCTTCCGAAATTCAGGAAACCTAGAATTGATTGTAAGTTTTTCAGCGTTTGTGGAGCTTGGAGTACTGCACACTTCTCTAAGAAGTTGTCTGCTAGGCTTTTGCCTTCACTTGATAACTCATATCCTAAAAATAGGACTGTGAGGTGGGCAATTTGTGATTTTTTAAAGTTGAATTTGTACCCTTCAGATGCGAACCCAAGTATAATGAATGGTGTTCACTCTTTTCAAGCGTGTCTCCAGGTCATTGTCTGTAAGATAGATGTCATCGACATAAGATAATGCCTCATCATCATACATTTCTAGTAATTCTGTTACCCTGGCTGAAAATAATCCTTTATGTAAGACAAGGGTTAACCCAATAAAGTCGCTGGGACCTGGGTAGCTATCGTTATGAGTAGAGGGGTCCCAGTGAGGGAGAGCAAGTTATTTAAGAATCATTAGAATGAATCTAATCAACAAAAAATACCTCTATAATGTTTTATTCACACTATAGGAAAACGAGCAATGTTAGGCAATCACAAAGCATACACAATTATAATGGTACAGGTGCCCCTGGGGATGGGGGGGAAGTGATATAGTGAAGGTAAGGTGGGGAAGTACTTTGTGACAATAAAAACACGATATTGATCGAATGATATTAGGATACCAATGTTAAATAATAAATTTGTGCTCATGATGGACACTGGGGCATGTTCTTTGAAACTTTGACATTGATTAACCATTTATTTTGCTCATTATTTAACATTGGTATCCTAATATCATTCGATCAATATCGTGTTTTTATTGTCACAAAGTACTGCCCCACCTTACCTTCACTATATCACTTCCCCCCCATCCCCAGGGGCACCTGTACCATTATAATTGTGTATGCTTTGTGATTGCCTAACATTGCTCGTTGCACCGGCCTATTGTTGTTAGGTGCAAATTATTTAACCTTTCAAAGTCAGTTTTAGCTTTTTTTATTACTGGGTTTAAGTTCTTTGCCACTACCTTTGATAAATCAGAAGTTATTTTTATCCCCAAATAAACTGCTGTCTCCACTATCCTTTGATCTACCATGGCAATCTTTTGATTAATTACTATTTGGGTTTTATTCTAGTTTAATTTATACCCCGAAAGATTCCCATGGACTGCTGCTTCATCTTCTATTTCCACTAGAGCCGAGACTGGGTCTCTCGAAGTGATGGCGAGATCATCCGCATACCCTAACATTTTTGTTTCATATCCATTTAGCACTACTGGCAGAATACTTCCATTTTGCTCTATCCTTCTTATGAATGAGTCTATATAAAAGGCAAAGAGTAGGGGGAGCAGGGGCAGCCTTGTCTAGTTCCCGTCCAATATTAATTATCCCGCTCATCTCTCCCATGATTCTTAATCTTTTCCTTGGATTGTAATATAATGCCCTTAGGGCTCTGGCACAGCCATCCCCCAGGTTAAATTTCCTTAATGCTGCCCAAAGGAATCCCCACGAGACCCTATCAAACGCTTTCTCGGCGTCTAACAATATTAACGCCATAGGATCTCGTGAGGCTGCCGTGCCATCAAATAATGTAAGCACTCTTCTAATATGCTCTGCCGTGCCCCTACCAGGAATAAACCCGTGTTGTCGGGGAGAGATGACCTTACCTATTACCATACTCAGCCTATTGGCAAGCATCTTAGAGAAAAGTTTAGTGTCGCTGTTCATTAAACTTATTGGTCTATAAGACCCAGGGTCATTTGAGGGCTTGTCCTTTTTAAGAAAAACCACCATAGTTGCCTCCCTCCAGGACTCAGGGGGTGCCACCCCCCTTTGTGTATTAATCATTAGTTTGTGAAAGTCTTCTTCTACGTAAGGGAGGAATTTTTTATAAAATTCAAATGGAATGGAATCTGGGCCTACTGCTTTCCCCGCAGGTAAATCCTTAATTGCTCTCTGCATTTCTTCCAGATTAAAAGTGCTTTCCAGAAACCCTTTATCCTCCACTGTTAACTTCTCTAATGTAGCGCTCTCTAAGTATCCCTCTATTTCACTGCTGTCTACCCTTTCGTCAGGATTATATAATTTCTGGTATTAATCCTTGAAGATTACACAAATCTCCACTGGTGTTGTTGCTATGACCCCTGTCTCAGACCTCATCTCCAATATATTCCCTTTGGTAGCTGCCTGATGAGTTTGGATAGCTAGTATACGGCCAATCTGCTCACTGTACTCGTATTGATCTTTCTTCCAGGCCAGATATTTCCCTGCTGCCTTAGACGCAAATACCTCCCCTACTGCTGCCTTAGCTATAGCTAGTTTAAGTGTTATTCCTGTGACGTCCCGCTTTGCCCTAATTGCTCCAGTAAGTTCTCTTTCAATATTAGCAACTGCCCTCAGCTTTCCCTCAACCTCCTCTTTCTCTGTGTTACTCCATTTGATAGAGTAGCTGATTGTCTCCCCTCTTATGCCAGCCTTCAGAGTGTCCCACACTACTGCCTGGGAAGCAGTCCCTCTATTTATCTCAAAGAACATTTTAATCCATTCTTTCATCCGGTCGACATAATTAGGACCCTGTAGCAGGGCTCTCTCAAATGTCCAGTTTGTTACTTGTTTTTGATAATTTGGTATAGATACATCCAAAGTGAGTGGATTGTGATCTGACATCACCCGTGGAAGCTTGTTGACTTTAACTATGGATATTATCGAGGGTGATACCAGAAAATAGTCTAACCTTGCTAGAGCTTTATGTGGAGCAGAATAGTAAGTGCTACCCACCCAATGTTTTTTTGCTGTTCCCTTATGTCAACTAGCCCATTATCTTGCATCAACTGTAGCAGTGCCCTATGGCTTTTCTTCTTTCGAGCTAAGAATCTTGCTGGATCATTTTTCCACAACCCACTCAAGCCATTAATATTCAGGTCCCCACACACTATAATTGGAAAGGGCCAGTTGGTCATTTGTATATTTATATGATCGATGACCTTCGGATCGTCCACTGTGGGGGCATAAATCGAACAAAGAGTAAAACTAAATCCCTGCGCCTGACATTCCACCATAACCCACCGGCCATGGGTATCTACTTTCTGTTTATTTGCTACCACGTACCCTCTCCGTGTCAGTACTGCCACCCCCACGTCTTTGTCCCTTGTGTTGTAAATGCTACTAATTGATAGCCCAGTTGTTCTAGTAAGCCCTTTTGTGATATCTCAATGTGAGTTTCCTGCATGCATATCAAATCTGCATGCATTGTCCTCAAGTACTCCTTCAGATCTTTTCGTTTTTCACGTCATTCAATCCACATATATTCATTGTGACTATCCGCATAAAAGTATTTTTCCTACATTCACTCTTCCTCTTCCTGCATTTGTTGCTCTAATCTTTCCTATATATTGATGTGATGATTTTTTCCCCCTTTTTCTCCCCACCTATTCCCCTTACACCCCTATGCCCCCCTCCTTATTAAGCCCTCCCCCTTACCACCTCCCCCTCTCCCCCCACCTATTGGAGCAAGCAGACCAAAAGTCTCTGTGATGGAGTCTGGCCGCCAGCCTCCCCCTGCCAAGTGTCAGATTCTGTGCCAGGTGCATTGTTGCCAAAGAGACCATCCCAATTGTTCCCACATACCCCCTATCTCTTACAAATTGTATATATTTCCCGATAGAGTCTCATGCCCTTACCCCCCCCCCCAAATTTCTACCGTGATTAACCCCAGTTGCCCCATGATCTTTGTTTCACCCTTTGCCCAAAAATATCCAAGTGTCTACTATGTTTCATGCAGTCATACATATACAGCTAATTGACCATCATTGATTATCGCCAGCTGATCCACTGGGTCTTAATGTATCCATATAGGCCCTGGCTTGAATCTCAGACATGAAGACTCTAGTAGTATTTTTATATGTTATTTTCAATCTCGCTGGGTTCATTAGATACGCTTGTAAGCCCATCTGATGACGTGGATCCAGTAGTTCCCTCAGTCTCCATCGTCTTTCGACTGTACTTTGGCAATAATCCGGTGTTGTGAAGGTTTGATTCTTGAATGACTGTCTAGCATTAGGTCGGGCTTTAGCATATACCTCCTATCTTAATAAGAAATTGCCGAAGTATATCAATATGGCTCTCGGTCTCTGCTCTCCTTCTGGAGTCCTCTGATGGTTTTTCTTCTTCACAGTCATTGGAAATCTATGCACTCTTTGGATTGCTTTTTCCCAGTCCCAGTGGTTCAGCTCTGGGAATGCCCCTTTCAGCATCTTTAAGACATAGGCTCTGATGTCCTCTCCTTCCACTCCTTCCTCGATGCCCAAGATCCTAAGATTATTCGGGCGCTGGCGGTTCTCTAGCTCTGTCTCTGATACCGTTGCCGTGTCTGGGGGACCAGGTTCAGCCATTCCAAGCTCTGGCATATCCTGGGCATCCATGATTTCCCCCCATTCAGCATCGGTATTCGGGTTGGACGTCAGGTTGTTCCACATCCGTGCCTGTTCTGCTTTTGGGGGTAACCACCTTCCTCTCAGCATTCTTTTTTGACTATATTAGACTGGCTGGCAGGGGAAAAGTAGCCCATGATATTCTTTGCCGTTGAATTTGACACCCCCTGCTTCTTTCTTCTGGTATTGCTCCATGCGCCAGCGGTTTCATCGCTCGTGTTCTTAGTGCCTGTCACCCCGCTTTCGCCTCCACCCTCGCTAGGGGTCTTGCCACTGTCCTTGTTCTTAGTTGGCGCATTCTGAGAGGCAGGTTGCTTTGGAGGGGGGACTTCAACATCTGGCACTCTCCCCTTCCCTCCACGCGTAGTCTTGGGTGCCATTCTATCAGCCTCTATGTGGAAGCTCTCTTCGCCTGATTTCTTATACTTCCGGGATCCTCTGACCTGTCTGAACCGCCTGTGCAATCTGCCACTACCTGATGCGCTACTACTAGGCAACCCCAGCTCGTGGACTCCTATATCAGTACTGATGGTGGCTGGTACAGAGGCCCGTACAGTGATACCGCTATCTCGTGTTCTTCTTGTCACAGCGGAAAATAGGCAACTTGCTTCCTCAGAGGCATTCAACCTGCCTCCGTTCTTACCGCTATTGCCGATGTAGCTCTTCCAGGTCCCTCGACCCCGTCGGTGTTGGAAGCCGTGTTATTCTCTGTATCCTTCTCTCTGCACTCCGCTAGCTCGTCTGACCCGTCTGAGTCGTCTGACTCCGCAAGCTTCGCTCCACTCAGCAGCTTTGGTTCTGCCCACGTCAACAGCCCTTTCGGCAGTCCGACCTGAGGACCAGCTGAGTCGGTGTTCACGCAGCTCCACAGATTCAACAATCCTCACCACCGCAGCCGCCGCAGTTAAAAGCTCCAGAAGAAGTTTTTCAGCGGCCTTAAGGTAATTATTATCGCTCCGAACCGTTTCCATGATGTAAAGTATTCACAGTGCACCGTTCTCTTCATTCATCATTCTTCATCCTCACACCGGCAGCGGGAGCGTTCTTCACCAGCCGTTAGCCAGACTCCATCTTGCCACTTAGACTTCTTCTTGTTTCATTTAAGTCCTGTAAAACAGCTAAACGATCTTTGATGCCAAAGGTTTTTTGTTCAACCACTGAAGTCTGACTATCGAGGTCTCTGATGATCATTCTAGTACCAAACAAAAGTTCATATGGAGTGATTCCACCCAGAGAATTTCTTGGCAGATTATTAAGACTACGTTGGACACTTGTTAGATGTTTGACCCACCCATCACCCGAGCCTAATACCCTCGCTGTTATAGATTGCTTTATGTCTCGGTTTTTTCTTTCCACAACCGCATTTCCCTCAGGATGGAAGGTACTTGAGTACCACAATGCAATGCCCAAATTGGCCATGGCCTCCTTGTAAGCTCGAGAGCTAAACGCAGGACCCTGGTCAGAATGTAGCATGCCAATTGCGTATGTGCCGATAAAGACTCGCAAATCTTTTGTAACAGTTCTGGCGTCAGCCGAGCGCTGGGGCCACATCTAAAAGGATCTTGTCTTAATATTTATGGGATTGCTTTTTTCCTTCCTGACTTCTGCGCATAGATAGCCTAATGCTGTCTAATAGTGGTATCTGGGCCGGTTCACAACTGCAATCTCTGTTGCAGTTCTGACATTCTAGTGCAAAGTTAAAAACATGCACGCTCGTACCCGGCCACCAGAATTCTTCTTGTAAACTTTTAGAGATTTCAAGATCTCTTGGTGACTCAGACCCAATCCCATGTGTGCTTCTTGAATCAAGTAAGCCCTCCGGTTCGTGTTTGGAATGACTCTGTCCCCCACTCCAGGGATTCGAGCAAAAGGAACCGAGTTTGCGTCAATTATGTATGTATTGCTGAGTGGATAGTTTAGAGGTAATGCCGCATAGTCGCCTTTTAATGAGGCTTTTACTGCCAGCATGGTTTCTCCATCTATGTGTTTTTTAGAATACTTTTTTGTAGCTACGGAAGCCGACTGACCAGCTGACGTTGTGACTCTGTTAGCCAATGAATTCCCTGCAACGTGAACGCCATCAAGTTGATGACTCGTTGCATTGACCACGTGAGTCTTTTGTAGTTCTTTCTGTAAAAGAACTACTTGTTCCCATAGTTTCCTATGTTTTATTGTGGCACCTGTCTCATCTTTGTAACCATTTCCAACGCAGAAATACGAATCGCACACTATTAGTGTGGGGAACTCGCGATCGGCATTCTCGAGCGCCATCTTTAAAGCTCGTAGTTCAGCTCGCTGAGCTGTATATTTTCTGAGTGATTCAGTTTTAGTGACCATTGGTCTAAATTTACCTAAGCGCCAGCGACCTTTAACAATCGCGCACGCAGCATTGTGAACTTGTTTATCCACAACGTAGTGTTGTGCAGATTCGTCTGTGTAGATTACACAGGTGTACAGTTCAAGAGGCAGAATTTAGATTGACAGAGGACATTCATGTTCGTATTCTAGATGTTCTAGTTTTTTCATTTTGGGATCAAATACGTGTATCACTTCTGTTATAGCAAGAGAATTAACCCATTGTATCCATCTCTGATGTAATGCCAAAGCACTTTGATTGCTCGGTCTTGTTACTGCCTCAAGGGCTGATACTGCTGTTAAAACAGATATGCTCTTCCCTTGGGCTAGGGCTCTTTCTTTTGCTACAGCAGTTTGAACCGCAGTCAGAATTATTTCAGTAGAACTGAATTTCATTTCAGCTTCTGTGTACAAGTGTGATTTATAAGCTATTGGTACCGTTTCTCCCTCATTAGAGGTCAGGTATGTAAATCCACATCTTCCTGGGATGACTCTGATTACAAGGTTGCGTTCATTTGCGCGTGTTTGCAGTTTTGTTTTAGTTAACATATCTGTTTGTATTGATCTTTAAATTTTTGTGTGTTTCTGAGTCCAATTAATTGGTTTGAAATCAGGTTTTATTAATTCGTAGAGTGGTTTAACCCGCTCTGCGTAGTTTAGAATGTAAGTTCTTCCGAAATTCAGGAAACCTAGAATTGATTGTAAGTTTTTCAGCGTTTTTGGAGCTTGGAGTACTGCACACTTCTCTAAGAAGTTGTCTGCTAGGCTTTTGCCTTCACTTGATAACTCATATCCTAAAAATAGGACTGTGAGGTGGGCAATTTGTGATTTTTTAAAGTTGAATTTGTACCCTTCAGATGCGAACCCAAGTATAATGAATGGTGTTCACTCTTTTCAAGCGTGTCTCCAGGTCATTGTCTGTAAGATAGATGTCATCGACATAAGATAATGCCTCATCATCATACATTTCTAGTAATTCTGTTACCCTGGCTGAAAATAATCCTTTATGTAAGACAAGGGTTAACCCAATAAAGTCGCTGGGACCTGGGTGGCTATCGTTATGAGTAGAGGGGTCCCAGTGAGGGAGAGCAAGTTATTTAAGAATCATTAGAATGAACCTAATCAACAAAAAATACCTCTATAATGTTTTATTCACACTATAGGAAAACGAGCAATGTTAGGCAATCACAAAGCATACACAATTATAATGGTACAGGTGCCCCTGGGGATGGGGGGGAAGTGATATAGTGAAGGTAAGGTGGGGAAGTACTTTGTGACAATAAAAACACGATATTGATCGAATGATATTAGGATACCAATGTTAAATAATAAATTCGTGCTCATGATGGACACTGGGGCATGTTCTTTGAAACTTTGACATTGATTAACCATTTATTTTGCTCATTATTTAACATTGGTATCCTAATATCATTCGATCAATATCGTGTTTTTATTGTCACAAAGTACTGCCCCACCTTACCTTCACTATATCACTTCCCCCCCATCCCCAGGGGCACCTGTACCATTATAATTGTGTATGCTTTGTGATTGCCTAACATTGCTCGTTTTCCTATAGTGTGAATAAAACATTATAGAGGTATTTTTTGTTGATTAGATTCATTCTAATGATTCTTAAATAACTTGCTCTCCCTCTCGGACCCCTCTACTCATAATGAAAATAATCCTTGGCTGTTCTTGAATCCCTGGGGGAGACAACAAAATTGCTTTTGGGCCCCCATACAGGAGAAAGCGGTCAAATACCTGCTTTCTGGTGCAATGTTTTGACAGAAGAAACCATTTGAAATATCTAATATTGTTTTATATTTTTTGCGCACGATGTTATTCATTAGTGCTGCACTGTGTGAGTTTTGTACTGCAAATGTTTTGCAACAAGAGTTTAGGTGTCTGAAATCCAAAACTAGACAATATGAATCGTCTGGTTTGGAGACCGGAAACAAAGGGTTGTTCATTTGTGAGGTGCATGTTTCAATCACCCCCTGGTATTCAAGTTGATCTAAGATCTCCCTGACTTGTTTAGCTTCTTGCTTAACAGGTTACTGCCTCTGTGCAGTAGGTTGATTTTTTAACTGGATTTTATGGCGAGGAGAATCCTCATCCCATCCTACATGAATTTTATATAATGCAGGGGCTTGGGCCACTGCCCATTTTCTAGCATATGTGTATTTTTTATGAATTGGAATGTGATTTGAGAAGGTAGGCATAATCATTTCTTTGCCATGTGGGCATTACCTGACAAACTCTGGTGGCCAGTCTCTGCTAGAAGGATATCATAGCCTTTAGATAGATTCTCCCAAAAGAGACCTCTTATTTTCCTAGTTTTGTCCCCTTCTATACGTAGTGTTATTGCATATAATTTATGGGGTACACTAACACTGGTGTCTGCAGTTTCCACCTGAATGTATTCATTCGTGTCCACTGTCTCCAGAAGATTCATCAGGATCTTGCGAGCTATGGTCACTTCTGCTGCACTGTCTAGCATTGTCTGGGCCCATTCTCCATTCTTGAGTTGTGTCCTCAGAATCCTCGGCATGTTTTATTTTAATACTAGCTACCTTCTTTTTTGGAAATTGTAATTTTTAAATTTGATGAGCAGGTTCCTTGTCTTCGGACTTGACGTGCTCTTCTTTATATTCTGACCGTCCTCTTCTTTCCGATTTCTGTGAGGCAGTCTGAAAAGATCGAGAGGGACGTGTATCATTATCTTGATATCTGTCAGGTTTTCTTAACTTTTCCCTATCTCTTAAGGTTGTATCTTTTTTCAGAGGGCTGCCGTTCTGGAGATCTATTTCTCCATTGGGGAGACCTTCCTCTGGACTGAAACTGTTTTTCTCTGGGAGAGATTTGTTTATTACCCTCCCACTTCTTTTTAGGAGTAATCGGATTATTCTTAATAAAGGTTTTTTCAGGATTTTCTGTTAGTTGTGGTTTTAGTGGTTTCCCACCCAAACTATCTCTACCTAATTCTTCATAGCACTTTTCAATTATTCTGGCAAGTTCAAAAGGTTGCTTTGTTACTTCTGTTTCTTTTAATTTTTGGGGGATCGCCACAGATGCTGCTTCTCCTTTTATGTTGGCTAGTAATATAGCCGAGATTTGCTTATAGTCTTGTAGTAATTTCATACCTAGATTTAAAGCAGGCTCTGGACCGTATTCGTTTTGAATTTGTCTTAGTACGTCTGGTATAACCGCCATAGACGGAACACCATGCGTTTTTGTGTAGAATGAAGCAAAGACTGTTCCCCAAGTGTCACAGTCCTCCACGTGTAGTGCGATCCTCATTGGTAGACAGATTGTCAATATTCTGTGTTTTTCATTAGGTGTAGTATCAGGAAATACTGCCTCTATTTGAGTAATTTTCTGAGCTAACCAAAACGGAATTTGTTCCCGTTTGGCTGGTAATTTGCCAATGACTGATTGTACAGTCTGTGGTGTGATTTTTATTTGTGTTCCCCTGGTGAGGGGTGTGCTGTGGAATTTTTATTGCTGGTTGGACTGTTAAAGTCTGCATGACATATTGGACCAATTGTCTATGTATTTTAATTAGTTGTTTTAGCTGGACTAAAAGTTCTCTGTCTGACATTGCTTCAATGTCAGGATGTGGTGTATAGCTGGCAAGAACCGGCCATGTGGCTCCTGGTCTACCTAGTGGACCGAGCCTGGCGATGTGATTTGGATGTTTTAGGGCGCCATTAAACCAGAGCTGATGCTCTTGGTAAGTTAGTGGAATTTCAACGTCCTCGAAGGGAACGTATTCCGCTGGAGGTTCCTCTGCTTTGTAGTAGTGGAAATCATGTGTCACAGCATTTGCTGCTGGAAAATGTATCCATGAATAGAAAACCTCCGTCTGCCGATTTTCATGTGCCTCTACCACAAAAATGACTGTACCACCTCTTGATGATACTCCATTGTTTATTAGTTTGTAAGTTACACTCTTTCTTACGTTGACCGGGATTATTTTAACATCCGGGTCATTTTGTTGGAGAGTTGTGTCGTCTAACAACAGTTGAGCTGCCAAAGCTCCTCTTTCCCTTTCATCGTCACTTTCCGACATTTTTGCTGACAGAAAGTTTGCAGAGCAAGTTTCAAGCAAACAAAGATTAGGTGCACAATATTTTGGAACACTGGATCCTTAAACGTTGACTAAACCAAAAACTAATTCATAGGATTCTCATCCTACTTAGCTTTGGCGGATATTAACCTTTTACCCACTCCAGACGTCTATTGGAGTTTTTACGGGAAAAAAGGCGTCTGTGTGAAAAGCACGACTGAGTTACTCTAGTATCTGGCGTTAAATTATCGCCTTACCAAACGTTGGGCGCCATGTAGTGTAGTTCCTATATTCCCAATAGGCTCTGCATATTGGAATAACATAAACAATAGTTTAGACGTAGGACTAAGGTCGACTAGGTCTCTATTGAATATGTTAGACTTAATTATGAATGCCAGCTAGCTCAGAGGTCACTAGAAACTTTCTCGAGTAAAAAGGAAGGTGTTAGCTTTCCTGAATAGACAAGAAGGGATTAGTTTCTGACAACCGCATAAACATGACAACTTTGCTCCCTCCAGAATAAGGAGTATATCTCCAGAGTCGCGGAAACAATAGATAGCTATTTCACTCAGTCAGTCTTGCATGCTTAGTTTCACCAGAAGTGCAGAGAAACAGAGAGACGGGCGTTTTCAATAAAAGAGGTTATTTATTGAACAATCTTCTTTCTCATGCTAGAGAAGTGAATTGCTACAATTGCAATACTTGTCGTAAAGTAAAGTGCGTACAGTAAAAAGAGTATTACAAAGTAAAACTGTAAAAGCATGGTATGGTTTCTAAGCCATACAGTGTTTAAAATGGTTAAAATACATACAATGATAAAATAATGACTAACAGTACTCAACTGGTGCTTCTAAGATACACCTACCCCGGTGTACCTAACCTAAGCCTAGTACATGGGAAGGAGTAAGTGAGATGTAGTTTGAGTTAAGATAGTTTCTGCCAAGAATCTGAATCAAGATTTCTCTAGGGGTTCTAATCAGCTCCATACCTTGGTTATAGAATGAAGGAGGTCTTGTATCTCTCTCTCAGAACTCGATCTCCCAGCAACCCGCGAGGGTATCAGGGAAACACTGGAGCTGGATTTCTCGGCAGGAGAAAAGAAAGCGTCTCTCTGTGTGTCAGCGGGAGGGTCGGCTTCCTTTGGCACTTGCTACAGCAGGGCGTCGGGCAAGTAGATAGTCGATCTGCTCCAACCAACCACTGTGTGTCTGCCTTGGGCAGATGCTGGTATATTTATACCTGGAAGGTGCCGAGTTTGACGTAAGGTTGGACATAAGACGTCACTAAGAACTCGCAGTTCTTTCAGGACTCCAGGAGTTCTAGGACAAATCAATACAGAAGCAGGGGGAATTCCCGGGCTGCTGGAGGCTTGGTTTGTTT
Source organism: Lissotriton vulgaris (assembly GCF_964263255.1). Classification (NCBI taxonomy): domain Eukaryota; kingdom Metazoa; phylum Chordata; class Amphibia; order Caudata; family Salamandridae; genus Lissotriton; species Lissotriton vulgaris. Next base: position 49,364,671 of record NC_141693.1, on the reverse strand, counting down.
CAGAATATGTTGTACTTTCTAGGAGTCTGTGGGAGTATCCTTGCCGTATTTGAACTGCATTGGCTATGACATAATATGGGTATGATTCTTATGCCTATATAAGGATATGATTTGATATAACTACATAAGGGCATAAATCGGGAATATTTAATTAGAGTCCTAGATTTGTTTACAACAATACTGATCGCTGGAAAGAATGTCCTCCCTGAACAACTGATGCACGTAGCACCATACTTGAATTACCGGGGTGCCCATGAGCTGTGCTACTCCCCTTCAGATATGAGCCTCCCTGATTTTTCTCCTGGGTTCACTGGTGTGCGATGCCCCCCCCCCCACTTAAACAAACTGATTAAGTGTGCACCCTGATACATGACACTCTCCTGCAAGTCCGCATATAACTGGTATAGGGAACCTCTCTCTCTGCTCTATTGAACTGGCCGTAAAATGATGAATCCACTTTCGCCTCCGTAGGGCGCTCATGGTCCCGCTCTGCTTACGTCACCCCCCCACCACCACCACCTCCCCCGTCTTGGCGTTTGCTGCTGGATCGAGACTCGGGGGATCGGCTACAATTCTTAGCCCCTGGTCAGCCACGCCAACATTGCCGACATTTTGTCCATCCTCCTCAAAATTGGCCTGACTATTTGACTTTGCTCTGGGGTCTCATGCCTGATCTCTGAGGCCTGAATCGAGGGCACCCATTTTGTTCGCTCATTTCCGGGACTGCTCCCTGGCATCCATTTTGTGTCCCCTGGGCTTGAAGCCCCCTACGCGATCCCTGTGCTCAGCTGGGTATAGAACTAGAAAAGGGCTGCTCCACTTTCTTCCTTGGTGGCCATCTTGGATTGCATTTGTGTTCATTCTCTCACACCTGCTCAGACCATATAATCTAATACGGGCTGACTGCCTACCCTCCCTGCTTATGGGAATTTTACTGGAGTTGGCTTGTGAACATTGTCTCCTCCCAATATGGCAGGCATTGAAAAGTGCTGATACACCACCTGTGTTTGGAGTGTCCTCCTGGATTGGGCCAAATGATGCTTATGGTAAAAGTATGGTTGGTGAGGCCCTGATCTCTTTTGAGTTTAAGGTATACACTGCTCTAAATGTCTTATACTTCAGTTAATATGGCACTTTAGTGTTTTTTGTATATACTGCATATAATTGTATGATAACTACCACCCCAGCCTACTGCTTGATTCCAGATTGCGACGTGGCATTTCTACCATTCAACCATGCGCCCGCCTAACCCCACTCGGAACTCTAATCTTGTGCGTTACGGACCCAACTCCTGGTCCATTAATTACCCAGACAAAATGACCAGTATTGCAAAAAAGAACTTCAAGTACATTACTCTAAAACAACACCCAGAAACACTCAGGATGTCCCAAGATGGCCGATGCAGAAGGAGCTCTTACAGAGTGCTCCTGGGGTAAGGGATCGCAATCCGCGTAATCCACGTAAATCCCTGATAAACCTCGCTCATCGAGCCCAACGAACAATCCTTGAAACCAGGACCCACATATGCTCGACGACTCAGCACATCACGAGCCGCCAGGACCTCCGACCCCCCGAGGTGGTCCAGAAATCGGCATCGCACTACAGGAAGGAGAAGAGACCTATGCTCTGTCCGATTAGACCCTCTGGAAACAAGGTAAGGGTGGCTCCCTTCCCCCTCCCGCTACAGCAGTGACTCAATCAATCAATCAATCAATCACATAATTTATATAGCGCGCTACTCTCCCTCTAGGGTCTTAAGGCGCTGGGGGGGAGGGGTCCGTTACTGCTCTAAAAGCCAGGTCTTGAGTTGCTTCCTGAAGGAGAGATGGTCCTGGGTCAGCCGTAGGGGGATGGGGAGGGTGTTCCATGTCTTGGCCGCCAGGTAGGAGAAGGATCTTCCTCCGGCGGTGGCTCTGCGGATGCGTGGTATGGTGGCGAGGGCGAGGCTGGTCGATCGCAGCTGGCGGGTGGGCGTGTAGAAAGTGAGGCGGTTGTTGAGGTACTTGGGGCCCAGGTCGTGGAAAGCCTTGTGTGCGTGGGTGAGGAGTCTGAACGTGATCCTCTTGCTGACGGGGAGCCAGTGCAGGTCTCTCAGGTGGCCGGAGAGGTGGTTGTGTCGGGGGGTGTCCAGGACGAGTCGTGCGGAGACATTCTGTATGTGCTGGAGTCTTTTCTGTAGTTTGGCTGTGGTTCCAGCGTAGAGGGTGTTCCCGTAGTCCAGTCGGCTGGTGACGAGTGCCTGGGTGACCGTCTTCCTGGTTTCGGTGGGGATCCATCGGAAGATCTTACGGAGCATGCGCAGGGTGTTAAAGCACGATGACGAGACGGCGTTGACTTGTCTGGTCATCGAGAGGGAGGAGTCCAGGATGAAGCCCAGGTTTCGTGCATGGTCCGTTGGCTTGGGAGTGGTGCCCAGGGCAGGGGTCCACCAGGAGTCGTCCCAGGCGGAGGGCAATGATCCCAGGATGAGGGCTTCTGTCTTGTCTGAGTTCAGTTTCAGGCAGCTGTTCTTCATCCACTCGGCGACGTCTTTCATTCCTTCGTGTGGGCTGGCTCTGGCGGTGGCGGGGTCGTTGTGAGGCAGAGGATCAGCTGGGTGTCATCGGCGTAGGAGATGATGTTGAGGTTGTGTTGGCGTGCGATGGCTGCGAGGGGGCTCATGTAGACGTTGAAGAGGGTGGGGCTAAGGGATGATCCTTGTGGTACGCCGCAGATGACTTCGGTGGCCTCGGATCTGAACGGGGGGAGGCGGACTCTCTGGGTTCTTCCGGCGAGGAACGAGATGATCCACTCCAGTGCCGTCTCTTGGATTTCGATGTTGCTGAGGTGCTGTACTAGGGTGTGGTGGCAGACAGTGTCGAACGCTGCCGAGAGGTCCAGGAGGATGAGGGCCGCTGTTTCGCCGTTGTCGAGCAGGGATCTGATGTCGTCGGTACCTGCGATGAGGGCGGTCTCTGTGCTGTGGTTGGCTCGGAAACCAGACTGCGAGGGGTCGAGGGATCCGTTTGTCTCGAGGAAGGCGGCGAGCTGTCTGTTGACGGTCTTCTCAATGACTTTGGCAGGAAAAGGGAGGAGCGAGGTGGGGCCGAAGTTCTTGAGGCCGGTGGGGTCCGCTGTTGGTTTCTTCAGGAGGGCGCTGAGCTCGGCGTGTTTCCAGCTCTCCGGGAAGGTGGTGGTGGCGAGGGAGATGTTGATGATGTCCCGGAGTTGGGGTGCGATGATGGAGTCGGCCTTGTTGAAGACGTGGTGGGGGCAGGGGTCGGTTGGTGATCCGGAGTGGATGGTGTTCATTGTGCGAGTGGTGTCTTCGGTGCTGACCGGGGTCCAGTTGCAGAGGGTGGTGGTGGGGGGCGTTGGTTGGGTGCGTGGTTGGTGCGCCGAAGCTGTTGTGTATGTCGGCGATCTTGCGGTGGAAGAAGGTGGCGAGTGTGTCGCAGAGGTCTTGCGAGGGTGTGATGTCGTTGTTTCAGGCGCTGGGGTTGGAGAACTCCTTGACTATGCTGAAGAGTTTCTTGCTGTTGTTGTCCAGTCGTTCTTTGAATGTTGTCCTTTTGGTGGTGCGGATCAGCTGGTGGTGTTTGCGGGTGGCGTTCTTGAGGGCAATCATGTTTTCTGTGGTCTGGTCATGGCGCCAGGCTTTATCAAGGGTGCTGCAGTTTTTCTTGGATGTTTTGAGTTCGCTGGTGAACCAGGAGGCTTTCTTGCTGCCGGGTCTGCTGGGAGGGTTCTTCAGTGGTGCGAGGTCATCGACGCAGTTGGTGAGCCACTGTGTGAAGATGCGGGCTGCTTCGTTGGGGTCCGTTGTGCTGGCGGGAGGGTTCTGGCTGAGGGAGGTGGTGATCTGGTCGGCGGTGATCTTGCTCCAGCTCCTGCGAGGAACCTGTTGCGGGTGGTGGTGGGTCGTGGTTCTTCTGAAGCTGAAGTGGACGCAGCTGTGATCAGTCCAATGAAGTCCGGTGGAGTGGCTGAAGGAGATGTACTTGCTGGAGGAGAAGACGGGGTCAAGCGTGTTGCCGGCGTAGTGGGTGGGGGTGTTCACCAGTTGCTTGAGTCCGAGGTTGGCGAGGTTGTCCAGCAGGGTGGTGGTGTTGCTGTCCTTGTTTATTTATTTATTTTGAGTATTTGTAAAGCGCAGCTGATACCTTGCAGGCTTCCTGGCGCTGGAGAATACTCTACTGAGGAGAGACCGAAGTATAAAGCAAGCGGGAGGATTTAGGGGAATAACCAGGTCTTGATGCGTTTCCTAAATGGAAGAAGTTGTGAGATCTGGCGTATGTCAATGGGCAGACTGTTCCATAATTTGGCCGCTGCGACCCTGAAGGATCTACCCCCGGTTCTGGCTTTGTTGTATCTGGGCACCTTTACCAGACAGGCCGAGGATGATCGCAAGTCTCTGGTCGGAGTGTACCACAGGAACAGAGCTTGCAGAGGTCTGGGCCCAAGTCCATGCAGAGCCTTGAAGACAATGCAGAGGGACTTGAAAGCCACACGCTGCTTTAAAGGTAGCCAATGCAGCTCGGCCAGGGCCGCTGTGGCCGAAGACCTTCTCATCCAGCCAAGAGCCAGCTTGGCAGCGGCTGATTGAATTCTTTGAAGCCGGTCCAGCAGCGTGACTGGAGACTCAAGGAGCAGGGCGTTACAATAGTCAAGGCGACTGAGAATCGTGCACCTGACTATCAACGCCCGGGCTTGTGCAGGGAGAAGTGGCATGATTTTACGCAGGGAACGTAGCAGAGCTGTGCAGATCCCCACTGTTTTTGCTACCTGGGTTTCCATACTCAGCTTGTTATTGAGCATGGCTCCCAGGTTGCGGACCGAGGAAACTGGCTGAGGTTTGTCCCTTGTCTCTGGAGGCCAGAAATCACTCGAAAACTGGCGAGGTATGTTGATACCAGCGCAAAACAGAACCTCTGTTTTGGAGGAGTTAAATTGGAGGGAGTTCCTGTGCAGCCACCCAGCCGTCTCTCTTAGGCAGTCGTGGAAGGAGATTAAAAGGGATGGAATCTTCTCCCTCCCAGGAGAGAATGAGCTGGGTGTCGTCCGCGTAATTAATCTTTGTTCTCCAGGTGGAAGTTGAGGTCCCCTAGGAGGATGTAGTCAGCGGAGGGGAGGGCGTGCGGGCTGATGAAGTCTGCGATGTCTTCGCTGAATTGTGTGCGTGGTCCCGGGAGTCTGTAGATGAGGGTGCCTCTGAGGGTGGTCTTGGGATTGGTGTGTATCTGGAAGTGGAGGTGCTCGGCGGCGGTGAAGGTGTCGTCGGAGTTGGTCGTGATGCGGATGATGTTCCTGTGGACGATGGCGATGCCTCCTCCGGTCTGGTTGACGGGATCTCTCCGGGTGATCTTGTATCCGTCCGGGATGGCTATGGCGATGTCGGGCGCTGAGGAGGCGTTAATCCAGGTTTCCGTGAGGAAGGCGACGTCTGGTAATGTTGTGTCGAGCAGGTTCCAGAGTTCGACGGCGTGTCTGTGGACGGAGCGGGTGTTGAGCATGATGCACTTGAGGTGATTGTTGCTGGTGTCTGGTTTGGCGGGTGCGGTGCAGGTTCGGAGGCAGGTGAGCTTGCAGGCTAGGCAGGTGAAGGGTCCGTGGGTGCGTTTCGGGGTGGCTCGGTAGCAGGCGGGGTTCCGGTCGGGTTTGAGTGCGTTGAGTGTGGCGTCGTCTTAAGTCTGTCATGTGGGCTGGCATCTTCGGGGGCAAGGGGTCCTGGCGCTGGGCGCGGTCCAGGCGCGGATGGGCGTAGACAGGCTTGCCTCCGGTGCACAAACGGTGCGTCCGCTGCGCGTGAACGCTGCGCGTACGCGTGCACTCCGCCATATATGGCGAAGTGGGAGGGAGGGGCAGCTGTGCGGCGGGAGCGGGGCGGCGAATGGACACAGAAAGAAAAAGGGGCGGGCCGTGACTGTGATTGCACTGACCAGAGGTCCAACTATCAGCACGACCTGCACCTCTCCTAGGCCTTCTCCCAGCATCCTTACAACCGCAGGCTTCCTGCCTTCCACTTCATTGCTCCGGACCTTTTCCCGACCCCCCTTCTCCTGTTCTCCGCCCGCTCTTGGGGCACTGCTGCCGATGTCCGAGTGCTCACCTCCCTCTCCATGGACCTCCCCCCGCTACAGCCACCAACCTCACAGCTTCTGCTGTGGTCCAGGGGAACTGATTGTCCGCACCCCAGCTGCTCAGCGCGATGATCGTGCTGCATGCAGATCGCTGGCTGAGCGGCTGCGAGGCATGAAAGGAGAAGTTAAACGGCTGACTTGCGCCACTCGAGCACCCATCAATGCTCATTCGCTTGTGCTGCCACTCTACATTGTGCAGCTACTGCAGTCGTTTGGGTACATGTTTCAGACTTTTTGTCATTGTGCAGTTGCTGATCCATTTATTTGCCTCGTGCAGCTCTGTGGCTGAGTGGCTGCGAGGCTGGAAAGTGTATTTCTTTGCTGATCCGAGTTTCCTGTTGAAACAATCAAACCTCAAACATCAAAATGGCAGCCCCTGGACATCGACCACAGAAAGAGGACTGCTTCTTCAAACAAACAAGGTCCCTTAACTGGACCCCAACCAGGCTTGTCATCTAACAGCTGTAACAGAAAGAGGACTGCATAAACCCAGTCTGTAGCAACAGAAAGAAGACTGCACAACCCTAGTCAACGGAAACAGAAAGAGGACTACCCATTCTTACAATCTGGGCCGGCCATCTTGAAGTGACACTGACTGTCTGTATTAACCCACAACAATCAACCATGACAATCTGTTATCCCCTTCAAGCACCACTATCCTAACGATTATGGCCATAAAAACTATTGCTCACTGATCTGGCTTCTTACGAGTGTGCCCATCCCAAGCCAACATGATGGACCCGGGTCTGACTGCCTCTGGGACAAACGCTTACACCCTGGTCTAACCCCCAAATCTCTCAAAAACTGCCACAAAAGCCTTCAAACACCTCACCCTGAAAAACCAACCCGAGGCACTGATCTCTGACCTACGTTTCTGTGCGGACAAAGGAACCATCATCAATGACCTAGTTTTCTACCCCAGAAGAATCCCCTCCTGGCGCAATGCCTTTTCTCTATTCCTTAATGTGCGCTTTTCCAGGAACATTCCCTACGGCACTAAGCTCTCAATAGGGCCCTCAGCAACCCTACGAGCTGACCTCCCCATCACCCTCTACAAAAGCGGCATTGTACTGATCCAAGCCTCAACAAAAAACTTCGACAAATTTTCAGATCTTTATACCACTCTCCGAAACCATGTGCATGACACTGGGATGCCGACCAACATCCGGCCTGACGGTAACCCGTCCCCCTTGCCCAATAAAGAACACACTAATCCCCTCACTACTCTTATCAACCTCCCTATCGCCATGGACCAGAGACCCATGATTTCCCCCCTCCATGCTCCTCCCTCGGAATCCACTGTTTCCTTCACAGCACACCTCAACCCCATCTGTCTTCCTACAACCCCCACAAACGAAATAAACCTTAGACCCTCGGTCGCCTCCCCCATGCTCCCCATTCGGACTCTAAGACCACCACGTCCTCAGTGACTTTTGCTGTGACAGGTAAAGCCAGCCCTGCTAAGACTCAAACCTCCCCTTCCATGACTCCTAGCACAATCCACCCTAACCCTCTAACCCCCCCTCCACATATATCCACTCTCTGCACTCCAGAGCCTCCAAAATAATTCAGAGCTTCCACTCCTCCATCCTCGACTTAACAAACCTCCTCCACCTCGCTGAATTCTCCTTCACAAACCTCATGCCTCAGCTGTCTCCTCCTCCCATCCCAGAGCTTCACAAACGCCCGCTACCGACATCCTTGAGGCATTTTCCCCTCGCAAGCACACCAGCTGTCTATCTGAGGAGGAAATCATTTACCTCGCCCGCTCCTACAACTTTTGCCTCGTCACAACCAATACCCTAGACCTCACTGAAAAGGAAATCCAGGATATTCTCAAGGACCTCAATGCAGCCCCTATCTCTCTCTGTCCACCAGACGGGAGTGCCGCACATCCCATCTGGACGGTCGCTATCGACCCACACGGATCGGCCCCCCTCTGTAATAGAAGGGCGGTCAGAGGCAATCTTGCACCTGTACCCCTGTCTGCCCCGACTCCCACTACCACCTCCCTCCCTGGTCTGACGGGTCTCTTAATCAACTGCCGCTCTGCAGTAAAGCATGCCACCGATGTCGCTGCTCTCATTCTGAACAATAACACCGATCTAGCCATCCTAACTGAATCATGGCTTAATGATGCATCATCCCCATGCCTCGGCCTCTTAGTCCCCCCCCCCCCCAATTTTAGCATTGCCAGACTAGACAGACCACTTAACAAAAAAGGTGTCAGAATCGCCTGCATCTATTGCTCTAACCTCCTTGTCACAGAGCTTCTAACGGATGCCACTGATTTCTGAGAATATCTAGCCCTCTCAGTCTGCAGTAACACCACACTCCTATGCAACCCACACACTTTTTACCACCACCCGAGGCAATAATGATCAATTCACCGACTACCTCATGGAAATTATCACGGCTAAGAACTCCCCCAACACCGAAGACATCTTCCTTCCGTGACTTCAACCTGCACTGGAACGACCTAAAGGATCCTCATGTCAACACCATTAAAGACCTCATGACCGATCTAGCCCTGACCCAAGCTTGCCCACTCCCAACACACTCGAAAGGGGCCACTCTAGACTGGATCATCTCTAAGGAGAAAACCATCAAGCTCATATCCACTGACCCCTGCGACTGGTCAGGCCACCATGCCATCGCCTTCCTTCTACCCGGCACCCTCAAGACATGGGCTCCACAACCAGTGCTCCCAAAACGCTGGGTCAGAGACACCAAAAACCTAGACCTAAATGAACTCGAGACCCGCTGCAAATCCGACCCCCCACCCCCACATCACCTTGGTCAGTGACCTCAATGATCACTACTCTGTTATGATGTCCAACATTTTGGATGACCTAGCCCCTCTTAAACTAAAAAGAACTCAAGTCAAAGATAGAAACCCATGTTTCACTGGTTCCCTCAACGACGGGAGGAGATCCCTCCGACAAGCTGAAAGAATCTGGAGACCGCACCCATCGGCAGATCACCTAGAAATTCTTCGCCAGTCCAGAAATGCTTACAACAAAAACATCCTCAACTAAAAAAAAAAAGAGTTTTTCAGACTAGGAAATGCCCAGAACAGGCCACGCAAACTCTTTGGATTATCAAACTCCAATCGAACAAACTGTCCAAAACAGTGAAAGAAAACCCCAAGTCTCTCATCTCCTCCTAGGATTTCGCCACTTTTTTCGCAAACAAAATCAAAACCTTAGGTACCGAACTCAAGGCTGCCTCACTCCCCCTACCGAACCTTGACCTTCCGCCTCCTCCATCCCTACTGACACTCACCTCACCCAAGAATCTAGTGCACTGGTCCGAATTCTCACCCTACGATGAAGACTCCATCGCAAATATCCTTTCCACCTTGAACCCGAACAACCATTTCAATGACCCGCTCTCCTCTAACCGCTGCCAAATCCATTATTCCTTGCTGGACTGCGATAATCAACGCCTCTCTCCGGCAGGGATCAATCCCGACCTCGCTGAAAGCAGGCCAAGTCCTCCCCATTCTGAAAAAGCCGTCGCTGGACCCAGCCTCCCCAGTTAACTTTAGACTAATTTCCAACATTCCCCTCTTGGCTAAAGCGCTGGAAAAGTGTGTTCAAATACAGCTAAGTCACCATATCAACAACTTCCATCTACTCGATGACTGCCAATCCGGCTTCCGACAAGGACACAGCACTGAAACCACCATGCTCCACATTGGCGATGATGCTCTTCAAGCCCTTGACCAAGACAAAACCTGTCTCCTCATCCTCCTGGATCTATCCTCGGCCTTCGATACTGTCAACCACGAGATGCTACTCGAACGCCTCAAACTTAGGATGGTATTAGATGGCACAGTCCTCATTTGGTTTAGTTCCTACCTCCAAAACCGATCTCAGAGATGCCTAATCAATGGCGAACTTTCCGCCCTCTCGCGGAGATCCTCACCTTGAATGAGGCCCTGAAGCTGACCGTCCGATGGCTCTCCTCCAACCAACACAAACTCAATGCTAATAAAACTAAGTTCCTTCTAATCTCCCCGCCCAAGAGCAACTCTGAGATCCAGACATGGATCAGAGCTATCACAGCCTTAAATTGTCCCCTGACCATTGTGGACTCGGACAAATCGCAGGGAATTACCTTGGATTACAACCTAAACATGCAAGACCACATCAACTCAGTGGCCAAATCTGCCAGATTCCACCTGAGCTACCTATGGAAACTGAAACCCTTTCTAGCTGCTCTTGACCTAAAACTTACAGTCCAATCATTAGTTATCTCTCGGCTGGAATGTGGTTGCTCCACCCTCTCCGGTTTACCCAAGGTCTCTCTTGCACCCTTAAAAGCCTGCCTCAACGCAGCCGCCAGATAACTTAGATTCTATAAAGCTCTCCGATGTACTGGTCTCCTGTGATAACCCTCTTTTCTGTATTACTCTATAAACCTGTAAAGCGCTCTGATACCCTCAGGGGTCAAGTTTGCGCTCTATAAAACCTTAAAATAAATAAATAAAATTGTAGATAACTACCACACAGCGACCACAGCAACATGGAAATTAACTTAATTTTTTACACTAATTGCCCAACTAAATGGAAAAACACCTTCTCTCTTCACCTTCTAGTCGCCAAGTCAGTAATCATTCCCTATGGTGAAAAGATCTCCACTACCATCTCCTCGACCTTCAAAGGGGAACTCACCATTTCCATCTACAGAACTGGACCCATTCTCATACTGGCTACAGACCCGCAACTCACCACTTTTGACTTCCACTTCCCCACACTTCTCTCCTCGTTAACTCAACTGAACCATCAAACCCTATCTTCCCACCACCCTCATAATAATGATTGGAGAAAACCCCCAAAACATACCCTGCATAGGGGTTACCAAACGAAAAAATGTAGTGGGAATCATACCAATGACTAAAAGCAACCCAGTGAAAGGGTTACCTGATATATTAATCGGAGAAGACCCAAAAAACATACCCCACGTAGGGGTTACCAAACAAACTAGTGTAAGTGGGAATCGTTCCCATGGTAAAACCAACCCAGTGAAAGGGTTACCTGTTATGGTAATCGGATGAGACCCGATAAACATACCCCGTGTAAGGGTTACTAAACAAACAACTGTACCTGTGAAACGCACTCATGAATCAACCCCTGTGTAGAGGCTGCGTGTAACACTAAAAGAGACAAAAAGAACTCACAATACCCACCCCTGCGTAGGAGCTATGTGTATCATTGTATGTGAAAAAGGAATAATTCCCAAACACATGCCCAACCCAGATAAGTGAACAGTGTAGCACATCTAACCACTAATGTAAATATATATCAGGACATCCGTTTGGAAATGTGAAAGCAGGCAAATGAAAAATATAAGCGTAAATCTCTCAAGCATAAATACTATACAATATATACTAGCAAGAGAACATCATTCTGTAGCTTAAATACGCCGGTGAGCGACTTCTCACTCGAGCTTCATACACACCCAGCTTGTGCACCCCACCATCTAAAAATAAGTCTTGTCTGAAAAAGACACATGAAAATGTACTCAAATGGCAAGACAACAAAATAGTGTGCACAAATGAGCAAAAGAAACAGCACTCAAAGTAGATCCAAAAATGTCACCATAAAGATTCAAGATATTGCTCCTAGACTTTTGCACCAGACATTTCAACTTAAAGATAGCCAGGAACAAAATACTCAAAACACCGGCAAAAACAGTCCGAAAATGGCAGTCAAAACCAATCTTTCAGTAATGGCAGCACATAAATAGAATAAAAGCGCAATACAAGTCCAATGAAAAACAGCTGCTGCCACGAGGACGATGAAAAAATGAAGAAAGCGTATTTTGCAAACAAAGAAGCGAAAATGCAGCGGGCAACTTCCTCAATGCAACGCTATCATCTATCTGTCATTTAAAAAAAAAACTCTATTGTGAAATACATATGAAAAACATGTCGTTGACAACATCGCTGCTAATTGAACCATCAATACCTATGGACAATTGCCAACGTCAAGATGGAACCACGCTTCTTAACGCCATGCAGGGTGGTTCACGGCACGCTCTGTGTGCCAAGCGTCCATTAGCAGGTAGAGAAGACTCCGGAGGACGTCATAGAAGACCACATGAAGCTGCACGCGTCTTCCTGAAGGTAGGATGTCACGCGCTGTACATAGCTCGTGCTACGCTTGAATTTAAACTTGAAATGGGCGGTTGAGAAGCACCACGACCTTTCTGGTTTCAGAGTAGCACCATCCACAAGTGGGACAAAACAAACAGCAACACAAGGCAATGATTTAAAAAATTACTGGGAGAATTAGAGAAACTGCGCAAACACAAGTTGGCCAAATGGTGGGAGTGTACCTCCCTCACGAGATACCTTGATGTGGGCCGAGTACCAAGGGGCCTTAGGATTCTTGTGGTACCAACATATGAGAAAACAGACCCTGTCATGCTCTAGGAATGGGCAGACAACAGTGCCCAATCATCGCGCAACATGCTACAAATCTTGGTCAAGTTTGGAACCACTGACAGGGAGAAAATATTGCCAAAATTGAGGAAATATGCAGAGAACTCGAGAAACTGCCCAACCAAGAAGACGTAAAGAAAGGTCTAGCTGATATAAAAAGTCGAGTACTAAAACACGAGCAAACCATTAAAGAAAGAAAATCCATAAAAAAGAGTCTCATCTGGCTTTCTCCTTTACTGTACTAGCTGTGAGAAACGCCAAACATCACAGCCAGAGAAATGTATGTTCTTGACAGTTGGGCTCACACGTGAGACTCTGAGCAATGGTCACAGCTCTACTACAATGTCAGATTTAGCATAAAAGACATTTGAAGCCGACTGGCACATTTTGGGGTCCGGTTGTTCATGACCAAAAGTGTAGAGGTCACTCTTCGTATTGTGATAGCAAAGAGCACGTGAAAGCACTTCCCAAAAGTCAGACCATCTCTGCGCAGAACAGATCATGACATGTGCAGCATACCAGCACACTTTAAACAAGTTAAAAGTCATAGCCAATAAACACTATTTTCTTGATTGCGCAAATCTTGTGGTCAACAGACGGTACAGCATGCTTTCTTTGGGGCAGTCTGTTGTAGAAGACACTGGTGGGGTTGCTGAAAATGCTGAACCTTTGTCTTTTGTTGCGATGTATCCTCTTTTGATGCTTGACATGTTGCCTCTAGTTTGCTTGGTTTCGCGTTGTTTCTTGGTTGACTGCGCTGGCTCTTTCTCACCTTCTGGACTCATTGAAGATGTCCTCTTCCACTTCCTCGACTAGTGGTGGACAAGTAGACACTTGGGAACGTCTCCAACTCTCGTTCATCGCCAAAATATGTTGTAGTCTTGATAGAAAGTAGACGCTGGTAGTCATATACACTCTTAAGTACCTTTAAACCAGTTGTACAGCAAATTGGTAGGTTGGTACATCAGACATGTAGTCCAGGTAACAGGTGAAGGTAAAGTGGATTAGCCATTAGACAGCCCTTGGATCCAATAGTAGGAAACTCCTTGTAGTAGGAAAACCCCACCAGGAGCAGCCTGCCTGCTGCTCAGCCCCTCTCTCTCTAACTGTCATTCCTCACTCACACAGACACACAACACTCCATGCATCACTGCATTCCCAACATTCTACAGTCAAATTGGCTGAGCAGCAGGAAGAAAGAATGAAGTGCAGAAAATAAAGTAACTATGCAGGGCCTAACATTTTCGCTGTTGACTTCCCCATGAAAATGTCTTCCCCTTTCTCAGAAGTTCTCTTAACGGTTCCACTTTCCCTGCAAAGTTCTTTACAAATTTCGCACAGTACTCCACCATGCCCAAGAACGATCTCAAGTTGTCTTTGTCATCCGGTTCCGCCACATTAGATATGACACTGACTAAATCATGTTTGGGTTGAATGCCTTCACTGATGACATGATATCCAAGGTAGTCTACTTCTTGGACAGCAAAAACACAATTGTCTGTACGTAAGGTCAAACCATCTGTGGCTAAACGTGTCAAAACTTTATCCAAGATGGAGTTGTGGTCAGCAATATCAAGGCCATAGATCAACATGCCATCTTGGAAGAAGACCACCCGGTCAATGCCCTTCAATATTTCCGTGATGATTCTCTGAAAAGCACTAGCAGCAGAACATAAACCAAACAGGAGTCTTTTAAATTGATAGGTGCCCTCAGGGGTGCTGAAAGAAGTGTACTCTTTTGAGTTGGGGTGAAGTTTGATTTAGTGGTAGGCGCTGTGTAAATCTAATTTGGAGAAGATTTTACCACCAGCCATACCAAGGACAATTTTGTTGATATTGGGAAGAGGACAATTGTCCATCACAACCGCTTTGTTAAGGCTTCTCATTTCCAAATAGAAACGCAAGGAACCATCTTGTTTCTGGGTGATAACGACTGTAGACAACCATTGTGTAGCCTCCACAGTTTCAATGACATCATCCTCGAGCATCTGTTTGATAATATTCTTGACTTCAATTCTATAATATAATAGCAGACAGTGGTATTTTCCTTGCAGCATGTTTGATTGGAACAGCATCTTTTTTAAGTCTTATCACATGTTCAAAGCCAATGGCCTGCCCTAATGCAGTATTAAATACCTTTTCATGACTAGATAGAATACTCAGTAAATCACAATTATCACTGTAAATACACATTACTGGGGGATCAGCCCTGTGATTGACTCTGATCTTCAAGTCGTATTGATGAAGCCACCCTAAAATGGCAGGGCCGTGAGGAGACATGTAAATCGTACTATCAGTGACTATGTTTTAAAGTTGTGCGAGCCTCAAAGTATCCTAAAACTCCAATATTGGTACCTTGGTAGCCTTTTAAGATAAAATCAGAAGGTATCAAATCAGCACTTTTGCAAGAGTCATCATACAACTTTTTTGGGATTATGGTATACAATGAACCAGTAGCAACCATAAGTGACACTGTTTGTCCATTAATATCAAAATCCGCTTTTGGACGTGTCAAAATAAGAATTTTTCTTTTTGGCTTTGTAATCTGAGCTGATCATCATAATTTCTGCTTGATCATCTATTTCCTCATTTTCTACCATGGCAACATTTGTACTGAGTGTCGCTTTTCACATACGTACAAAATGTCCTTTCTTTCCACATTTCAAACATTCTTTTCCTAAAGCAAAGCAGTTTTTAGAATCTGTCAAATGAAAAGGACTATCACATCTATGGCACAGGCGCGTGTTTTGTTTGTGCCCGGTTGAGACTAAAGGTCTACTAAGTGTGTTCTTGCCTCCCCTTGGTGTCAAACTTTGGGATTGTTTTGCACGTACTGGATTTACAAGTTCATTAGAACTGTCTTGTAATGCAGCTACCTCTGAATTATTATTATTCTGTTGCATCATTTTTTAATTCTCTCATACATTTATCACTTTCATCTACCATTTTAGCAATGCTAATGGCCTCTTTAAGGGAAGGGTTACTAGCAGCCCATAGGTTTTCTTGGGTTTTCTTGCTATAACATTGCACAATTAGTTGATCCCTGATCATATCATCTTGTATGTTACCAAACTGACATTTAGGGCTAGATGTAGGTGGGCTAATACCGGTCTGTAACGGACGAAAATCGTTTAATTTCCCGTTACCGACCAGTATTTAGCCCTTTGCGATGTAGGAGGCTGGATTTAAGGATTCGGTAATTTACCGATTCGTTATTTTAAGGAATCAGTAAAGTACTGAATCCTTAAATCCTATGTAGGGAGCACTCAAGTGAGTGCATTTTTGGTTTAAGGATTCGTTATTTACCACCAACTACAAGTTGTTGGTAAATACCGAATACCTTTAAAAAAGCAATTTTGTGCTTTTTAAAAAGTGCCATGTGGCAGACATACATGCCCTTAGGGCATGTATGTGCGCCACATGTGTTTACCTACATTCTATTTACCGATTCTTAAATACCGAATCGGTAAAATTCTGTATTTTGGAATCAGTAAATAGGCATTACCTACATCTAGCCCTAAATGGATAACTCCCTTAATCTAGACACAAAGGGGCATATGTATCATCCATTTTTTTTGTCACAAACACAGCGATTCGCAAAAAAGCAGCGTTTGCGACAAAAAAATCAGAAAATGCAATGTATCATTGAAATCGCATCGCAAAATTAAGGAAACGCAAAATTTGCGAATCCTTAATTTTGCGTCAGCATTTAAGGAATCGCAAATTGCGATTCCTTAAATGCTATGTATGAAGCACCCAAGTTGTGCGAATTCTAATTAAGAAATCGCAAATTACCACCAACTTGAAGTGGTGGTAAATTGCCATTTCTTTCACACATGCACTTTTTGCCATTTGTGAAGGTGCCATGTGGCGCACATACATACCCTCAGGGCATGTATGTGCACCATATGCACACACATGTAAATTTCAGGCGTGCATCAGGGTGTCCTTATGACACCCTTGCACCCTTGAAGTTATTCTCAAATTGCGAACCGCAAATTGAGAATAACTTCCCATTCATTCCTATGGGCCTCCTGGCCCATAGAAATGAATGGGAAAGTATTCCTTAAATGCAAATTTACAATTTGCTATTCAAAATTAAGAAATGCTAAGAAATCCCCAAAAATTGTGATTTCTTTTTTTTCTTTTTTTTTTTTGATACATACCATTTGCGATTCTCAAAAAATCGCTATTTGAGAATAGCAAATAGGTATTTTGATACATTGGCCCCAAAATCATCTATAGATTCATTGAGTTTTTGTGGCTGTGTATAAAATGTGTGTTGTCGCTTAACTACATTTTCTTGTTTACCAAATCTAGTACGCAATCTAATTAAAGCATCTTTGTAAACATAATCTATTTCGAGGGGTGGCACTGGAAGGTACTTAAAATCCTTTGTCCCTCTTTAGCCAAAGCTCCTAATAATAAAGCTTTTTTACAAATAGCAGAAAACTTAGAGCCATCTAGAGCTATGATGTGATTCTCAAAGGCTTCGCACCAGTCATCCCAGTCCATACAAGGTTCTCCTGGAGAGTTTAGAAATGGAGGTGGTACTAGGATGGAATTGGTAACATTCATCATGAGTAATAATGAATGATATGACATGCTGGAACAATGTGTGTGTGTGTGTCACAGTTGCAGTAATATCTCCGTTATAGCAAATAAAAGTTTTCAATGTCTGGGCACACTGTTAATTTATGTGTGTGTGTCACAGCTGTAGTCTCTTACACTCCTGTGTGTAAAGATACATTCTTGTTAGGTGCTTGAATGTACTTATGTGTGCAACATAAGTGAACTTGCTTCAATTTTAATCTGATAGCTGATCACGGAGGAAGATCATGAAGCTGTGAATCTAGAATGTGGTTGGGCCCACTAGCGATGCCACTTTAAGCTTATACTGGCTTTAATTCCAGTCTGAAAGTTCATAACGGAGAAACAGCGTGATGCGGTGGGGCCCACAAGTAATGTTGCTTTAGGTTTATGCAGGGTGGGGCCAGGAGGGAACGGTGTAGATGTTGCCCCTTTAACAGCGTGAGTTTTTAGGTCTCGGACCGTCGCACTGCGTAGCAGTGGGCGGAGCCTGAGATTTAATGATTCTTAGAGGGGGCTTGGAACCCGCCCCTCTTCTCCATTGGTTGGCCTAGTAAATACTGGCCAGCCATTGGAGGAGAGGGGCGTCACTCCCCTGAAGCCCCGTCTTTTTCGGATTCGGGGGCGGGTTTTTTAGGTTCTTTCTATCTGTGACGTCATCCGACACTCAAACCTAAAAACACGCCCCAGAATGCGAAAATGACCGTGCTTTCACCGAGGAATTTCTGCTTTGCCTCGGACAAACATGGTGGTGGTTTCCAGAGCTGCTTGGCTCCTCTGGCGTCCCCTTCTTCCCTCTGCCCGCAGCCCTGCTCCCTCCTGCTCTCGCTCCCCCTTCCCTCCTCCTGCAGCTCTCCTTCGTCTCTCCTCACCCCCCTTCCCTACGCCCGCAGCTCTCCTTCGTCTCTCCTCGTCCCCCTTCCTTCCCTCCGCCCGCAGCCAATCAGCGGAAGTCCACTATCAAAGGATGGGTCGTCTGCAAGCTTTTAAAAGCAATAAAATAACTCTCTTCTAAACTTATAAGGAATAAGTGGTCTGTAATTAGAGGTACTAACGCTTGCTTACACCTATGGGTAAATATCTCCATGCTTACATAGGATAAACGGGCAGGTCATGTTCCTTGGTTGTTCTTCCAACTGTTTTAAAAATAACATATATAACTACATAATTACAATGTGGAAAGCAGTGTTTGTCTGTATAAATAAAAGCATACGTATGCCTCAACATACAAAGGTCTGTGCAAATGTACATCAATCTGTAAATATATATGCTTGAATGCAGGTACAGACAGACTTGGATATATACATCTACTCATACACCCACGCGTGCACACACAAGCATAAGTTAATACAAGCATACATGAAATCATAGTATGAGCGTGCATGCATAAAAACTGGCATGGGTGTGCATTTAGGTCTGTGTGTAACTGGTTTATTTTGGAAACATCACGCGCCCGTGCCTACACACACAAATCGTGCATGTATTCATGTGTGGTTGCGTCAACGGGGTCGCCCAGGGCCAGATGTCACATGTACATGCATGCATGCAAACATGCGTGCACACGGTCCATGAGTGTCCGTCTGCCTCATCTGGACAGCGGTGCCCAGCGGGGTGCCATCACTACTTGTGAAATTAAATTGCACTGCTGTGTCCCCTGAAAAGTGGCCCCTTTCTCTCCCTCGTCAGAGTAATTGGGGTCACCCATCAGCGAGGGTTCACCCAGAGTCAATGCCCCGATCCACGCGCAACTCAAAGCCATTTTATCTTTTGTCCCGATAGTCCAAGAACTCGCACTAAACATTGACATCAAACCCTTGTCTGGCAGATGACGGAGCGCGTGCTGCTCACCGTAAACTCTTGACCCCCAACTTTCTGATCTGCAGAGATGAGGCCCGGTGCACCAACATACACAAATGCGCCCCCTCTCCTTTTAGAATCAAGGCCGTTTGGACCTTCAGAAACATGCATTGGCGTTTTATCTTTGAGCTAAGGCATTACTTACGCCCCATGCGTGCAACAAACGCCCCTGAACAACGACGCACTAGCGCACAGGGGCCCCACCCTTGCATTTAAGTGTGAAACCTTGGGGTAAGTTTGAATGCACGAACATGAACTACCCAGCAACACCGAGATAATACATTTAATTTTGCACTATATTCCAAAAGGGCTTTGCTGTGCATGATAGGTCGCCGTGCAGCTCTCCTTCGTCTCTCCTCGCCCCCTCTTCCCTCCGCCCGCAGCTCAGCTCTCCTTCGTCACACCTCGCCCCCCCTTCCCTCTGCCCAGGCAGGCAACTAGAGCCAAATTTCAGGTGAGGGGGGGGGGGGGGCGAAAATATTTCGGGGGCGCTCATTCTTCCAACCAAGGACAAAGTGGCTGTGAGAAGGGGTGACCACACAACAAAAGCCTCATTTACAACTAAATGGTCTTTTAAAGACCTGTTAAGTACTCGGGTGCAGCTGCAATTACATGCGCGCAAGTCCGCGAAGCTGTGTCAGCCCGGGCTGACAGGCACGACGGGGGGAGGAGGGGCTGAATCCCCGTGAGCCCAATGGGTGTTGCACGCCTGCCTCTGCCCGCAGCCCTCCTCCGTCCCGTTTTCGTTTAGGACTTGTTTAGGACTTCGAAAACAGTTTAGAAGAAAGTTTTGAGTCCAGTTATGATTTTTTGTGTCGGACATGTTTGCAATATCATTTGAAATACAAAAAAAATTAAGAAAGTGAAGACACAATGGTGAATGTTTTGTCAGACTGGAGATAAGGCAGAGACTGCATCCACAAAATGAGGACAGGTGCCATTCTTTGGGGATGATATCTGATTAGTTCTTACGGGGTGGTACTGTTAAAACTCAACTTTAAGTTTGTTTTATTCAAGTTAAATAGTGCATTTGTGAACAAGCCCGTTCCGAACAGCAATACTAAAGAAATGCCGTCTTTGTGGTGTGCCCTGGCACCCTTCTGGCTGTGGAAATTCAGGCACTTACTGAACAGCGGGCTGCACCTTTGGAATTGCCTACATCCCTTTCAAGCTGTGCACAGTGCCCCACACTCGCCTGATAGTGGAAGGTCGTGCGTTCTAATGAACTGTGCCCTGCGCCAATATGAATTTATGCACTTTGCCCATGCACCCTTTCTACTTGAAACCCCCCTAGTGAACAGTTACCTGCAACATTCTTAAACTGTGCAGTGTGCCCCCGCATGCTTATTAATGTTGGCCGTTATGCATTTTAGTGAATTGTGATCCTCTCAATATCTGCAGCGCCTCCTGCACACCCTTCTGTCTGTGGAACTCACAAGTGTCACTAAAGGTGCCCTACGCCTATACGAATCTGGGCACTCTGGTCTGGTGCCCTTACTGTGGACCCCCCATGTGAATGGTTCCATCACCCTTCTTACTGTGCAGCCACTTGAAAGTGGTTCGCAGCGGCTTGGTGACTTGTGCAGAGGTCTTACTGTGGGCGCTTGTAAATGGTGCTCTGCAGCTTTCTGTGAGTGCACTGTGCTCCTGCGCCTTTCTGACCGTGAAGCTCATACTTTGAGTGAGCGGCACTCTGCACTCCAATCAGTCTGTGCACTTTGCTTCAGCCCTTTCTTACAAACTTCAAGTGATTGGCATCATTTCATGTATCCCTTTCTTTAGATGGTATACTCCTCCCTTCATACTTGATTAGAGCCATGCATCCCAGTACTTCTGTCAGTCTCCTGTTGAGGACCACTGAGGCCCCAGCATATTTCCTTCAGTGACCTCGATCACCCTCACACTGAGTCGTTAACAAGAGTCTCTAGCCTGGTAGCCGTTGCACTTTCCCCACTGCCTCGCCCCCCCCTTCCCTCTGCCCGTAGCCCTCCTCCGTCCCGCTCTCGTTTAGGACTTGTTTAGGACTTGTGCCCTGTGACTCTGTCTGTGTGTGTGTGTGCGTGGCTCTGTGTGTGTATGTGCATGGCTCTGTCTGTGTGTGTGTGTGTGTGTGTGTGTGTGCGTGGCTCTGTCTGTGGGTGTGTGCGTGGCTCTGTCTGCGTGTGTGTGTGTGCGTGGCTCTGTCTGTGTGTGTGTATGGCTCTGTGTGTGTGTGGCTCTGTCTGTGTGTGGCTCTGTCTGTGTGTGGCTCTGTGTGTGCGTGGCTCTGTCTGTGTGTGTGTGTGTGTGCGTGGCTCTGTGTGTGTGGCTCTGTGTGTGTGTGTGGCTCTGTCTGTCTGTGTGTGGCTCTGTCTGTGTGTGGCTCTGTGTGTGTGTGTGTGTGTGCGTGGCTCTGTCTGTGTGTGTGTGCGTGGCTCTGTCTGCATGTGTGTGCATGGCTCTGTGTGTGTGTGTGGCTCTGTGTGTATGTGTCTCTGTCTGTGAGTGGCTCTGTCTGTGTGTGGCTCTGTCCGTGTGCGTGCGTGGCTCTGTCTGTGTGCGTGCGTGGCTCTGTCTGTGTGTGTGCGTGGCTCTGTCTGTGTGTGTGCGTGGCTCTGTCTGTGTGTGCGTGGCTCTGTCTTTGTGTGTGCGTGGCTCTGTGTGTGTGCGTGGCTCTGTCTGTGTGTGTGTGCGTGGCTCTGTGTGTGTGTGTGTGCGGCTCTGTCTGTGTGTGTGTGTGTGCGGCTGTCTGTGTGTGTGTGTGCGTGCGGCTCTGTCTGTGTGTGTGTGTGTGCGGCTCTGTCTGTGTGTGGCTCTGTGTCCGCGAATACTCTCTACTACTCTCTAATGCTCACCTATTGCCATTGGAAATGACAATACCATTTATTTATGTTTATAAAAAAAAATGTCATGAGCAATGCCTTTAATAATGCAGAGACCATTGCATTGTAAATACTTGTTTAAGCTTGGTGAGCAGAATCGGGAAGCCATAGAAGAGGCTGCATGTGGATGCGGATAAAAGTTCCTTAATGTGCTGCACTTCGTAAAAGGTTCATAAAGGTAGCTAAAGACAAACGTACCTTGTTCTTTCAAAAGGAATGAATAGCACCATCTGCAGTAATAATGATCGCTCAGTTCACGATTGTGTTCATGGTATGCTGTCGGGTTTTCTTTTGTGATCGTAGTTGCTTGGGAAGGTAAATCTTCAGCGTGGCATGTAGGTCTTGTTCAAAGCGTTGCCAAAATGTGGTAATAATGAAGCAGGAGCTCAGGAGAAATGTAGAAGTATTTATTTTAGTAAGTAGGAATAAAGAAACTCGACCAGCTGAGCCGAGTCAAACTCAAAGACTTAACGGCTTCGTGAGAGAACTCTAAGCTCGGAGGCACGAGGAGATTGCCAGCACGAGTCCAGGTGGTGTCACGAGCCGGCAGGAGAAGATAAAGAAATATTGTAAATATAACAAAACTTTTAATAAGCCTATGCTAATATAGCAATGTGCGCAAAAAAGGCCCATTCCTCACTACAGTATCACTCAAAAAATAGTTGGGAAGGAACTTAATAGGCCGGATTCCACAATCTCAAAAAAGTGGGTGACCCCAGCTGTGTTGGAGGCATTAAAGTTTCGATGGACAGATTGGCCAAAATGCAAAAGAAGGTTTGTATTTAAAAAATACTGTCTCTCACTTGAAGTGCTAGCAACCTGCAATTCAAAGGTTTAGCGAGCAGATGTGATAGCCACTTCTTTCTGAAACAACAGCATTTTGAGTCTGCTTAGCTTGTTAAAATCTGCCGTCAAAGTTGGAATCGAAGGCCTCACTGAACTATCTACAATTCCTTGTGTGGGGGGAAGAGAACTTTATTGCAAAAAGTGAGGAGCTGGTAAACATGACAGTGAGGTGTGGGATAACAGCGGGGGTTCAAACTTGCTACTGATGCATTACATTCGCAGTAAATTTTAATATGTTTACAGACAAGTGATCGTCCGGCAGAAGAGTCACATTCCTCAGACTCAACGCTGGAAAAACTGAGGTTTTGTTTTTTAATCAACCATCTCCATTAGACTCCAATCTATGGTGGCCGGAAGATCTGAGCCAGGCTCCTTTTCCGAAGGACTCTGTCAGAAACCTGGGGGTCTGATGGGACCATCGTCTATCCTTCGTGAATCAGGTTCAAACAGTATCTGCTGCATGTTTTTCTAAAATCAAAATTATGAAAAAGCTCATAAACTAACTACCCAGCGACAACCGTAAAACCATAGTCCATGCACTTATAATCTCGCATCTCGACTATGCTAACGGATTATATCTGGGTCTGACAGCAGGCCTGTGCCACAGACTCCAGGCAGTGCAAAATGCAGCTGATCAGGGGTATTACACTTAGGCAACATATCTCCCCTTACCTGCGAAAATTGCACAGGCTCCCCGTCTCTAAGTGAATTGAGTTTAAATCTATGACTCTGGCATATCGGACGACAAAAGGCAAAGGCCCAGCCCATCTCAGGTCAAGTCTCTGCCCATACAGCAACTCCAGAATCCTCTGTTCAAACACCAAGCTATTACTAGTGACCCCCAGATTAAAAAAGGCTGGAGGTAAAACTTTCGAGGTATGTGCCACCCAGCGCTGGAACAAGCTTCCGCTGCACCTTCATATGAGCCAATCGGAACTTGAATTTCGCAGAGCCCTAAAAACCTTTTTATTCTGCCTGTAAGGTTCTGTCTTGGACCATCTGCCGTCTGTTCAATCAGCGCCGGGACACCCCGTTGGGGTAGCTGCGTGCTTTATAAAATACACAAATAAAATAAACTCCTCCTCCATGAGGAAAACTTCCCTATTGGAACGTTCACAGCAATAGGAGAAGGGGAGTGACCACATTCGTAAATGAAGCTGCCTCCCAGGGGTTTATACCTACGGATAGGGACATGTTTCATGCAAGATGTAAACTGAAATGTTGCTATGGGTAACAATATTACACTGTCTATCAACCATACCACTGAAGCTGTTTCAGCTACGGTAAATGGGAGCTGGTCTAACTTCTCTAAGTGTAACATTGTTTAAGTTGCATTTTTCATTGCTATAAGTTGTTTTTGTGTGGTAAAGTAAATGGCAAAAACAAGCTGCTTGCATCCAGGTAGCACCATAGTACGCACCCATCCTTAAGTGTTTGCGATGTCAAGCTAAACTGCATGATAGATCTAAGTTGACTTTGCCCATGATACAATGTTGACAAGTCTGTTGAAGGAGTCTGTATAGTTCTAAGCTTCAAGGACCCAGAGATTGTGCGTATTCTGTTATCTCGTCTGAACTTTGCCAGAGGAACCCCCATTAAATATGCCCCCCAGGGTGAATTTTGCCCCCTCCACCGATTTGATCCTCTACTAAACCTTATAGATAATGATTGACGCCCAAACCAGAGCAGTAATTTGGGAGATTTTCTTTAAGGGTAGTCGGAAATCAGAGAGCCCTTCCTTGTTCCATCCAATGTACCCCAAATAAAGTAAAGACTGATATGGTGAGAGGACAAGGTTTTCAATTCCTTTCATGGAACATTGTGGGGTTTCGGAACAAATCAAACAATGATGTTTGGCTGGTGTTCCTTCGGAATTATTGTAGTACAGTAGGATCTGCTTCTTATGGTTACCCCCACTTTTTAAAGGATGTTACACTGTTTTTCGGCTTAGTCTGGCTGGGATCCTGTTAATCAGGACCCCAGCCTATCTGTTTTATCTCTAAATTGATTCCTTGTACTTTAGGTACACTCCAGATTGGATTCTGGGGTACTCTTATAAGTCCCTAGTAGATGGTAGACTATGTACCTTGTGCATAGGTACCCCAGAGGTCTACCAGGGGCTGCAGCATGTATTGTGCCACCCCTGGGAAGGCATCCAAAACGACACCACAGGTCTGCTACTGCAGCCAGGGTAAGGTGATGCATGTGCCCCTTACTGAGATATAAGTTACCTATATCTCTCCATATCACTGCACAAAAAAACAGTCACCCCTATGGCAGGCCTTTTCAATCCTGAAGGTAGGGTGCTTGGCTTTATGTGAGAGGGTGCCCATGCATGAGCAGAGCCCCTCTGCAGCCTTCGGAATCTATTCTCCGGGGTTGTGGTGCAGCCATACCATCTACTCTTAAGTGCATTATAACCTTGCAGTAAATGCTAACTTTAAAACTGCTACACAGAACCATGCCGTGTTTGGTGTCAAACATCTTGGAATCATACCTCCCTGCCAGTAACTGAGATCTCCCCTCAAGATTGCCGCCAAGTAGGAGCTCTCTGCTAGAGCTCCCGGGTTGGGGATTACCTTTTCGGTTTATACCCCCGTTTTAACCCCATCTGCCGACATCTTAACACGACCTCTCCTACAACTTCTAGAGCACCTGAGCCGAAGTTTGACTCACCTGTGAAGAAGATCTACTCAACTCACAACGCACCTTCGCCTCCCCTGCCGGGATCAATCTCTCCGTGATCTTCGCTTGGTGAGACTGAATTGAACTCTCTGGGTCTGCCCAGGTCGTGTTGCAACCCCTCTGCTGCAGATGATCCGGTGCTGTGTCTGTGCCTGGATTTAACTCTTCGGGATGCTCCCAGATCGCCCAGCATCCCCTCCGCCTTAGAGAATCCGATGCTGTGCCTGCTCCTGATTAAAACATCTCCTGGAGCCCGTATAGCCGTCTGCCTGAAAATAGCTCCTCGAGGTCCCGCACAGTGTCCTTGCCGTATCTGACAACAAGGCGCTGGGTTTCCCCTGGGGT
This sequence comes from Lissotriton vulgaris, assembly GCF_964263255.1. NCBI lineage: Eukaryota > Metazoa > Chordata > Amphibia > Caudata > Salamandridae > Lissotriton > Lissotriton vulgaris. The sequence continues at coordinate 49,338,917 of NC_141693.1, read as the reverse complement.
AATGACCTCCTGAACCCGACGGGCCTCCCTCCATCGCTCACGCTGATCATTGGAAAGAGCGTCTCCTGGAGCCCGTTCAGCTGCCTTGTCATCTTTTGCGCCCGACCGCCGTCGGCCTGAAACTAATCAACGAGGTCCCACGCAGTGTGCTTGCCTCCTCTGACAACAAGGTGCTGGGGCTGTCCTGTGAAAACTACCTCCTGAACACAATGTGAATCCCTCCATCGCTTATGCTGATCGCCGGAAAGAATGTCCTCCCTGAACAACTGATGCACGTAGCACCATACCCTTACAGGGGTGCCCATGAGCTGTGCTACTCCCCTACAGGTACGAGCCTCCCCGATTTTTTCTCCTGGGTTTACTGGTGCACGATCCCCCCCCCCCACACTTAAACAAACTGATTAAGTGTGCACCCCAATACAAGACACTCCCCTGCAAGTACGCATATAACTGGAGTAAGCATACTGGGCAACCTCTCTCTCCGCTCTATTGAACGGGCTGGAAAATTATGAATCCACTTTCACCTCCGTAGAGCTCTCAAGGTCCCGCTCTGGTTACATCCTCCCCCCCTCCCCCCCCCCTCCCACACCACCCGTCTTGGTGTTTGCCCCTGGATTGAGACTCGGGGGATCGGCTACATTTATTAGCCCCTGGTCTGCCACTCCGACATTGCCGACATTTTGTCCATCCTCCTCAAAATGGCCTGACTATTTGACTTTGCTCTGGGGACTCTTTAGTTGGCCTTCATGCCTGATATCTGAGGCCTGCATCAAGGGCACCCATGGTGTTCATTTCCGGGGACTGCTTCCTGGCATCCATTTTGTGTCCCCTGGGCTTGAAGCCCTCTACCCGATCCCTATGCTCGGCTGGGCATAGAAATAGAAATGGGCTGCTCCACTTTCTTCCTTGGTGGCCATCTTGGATTGCGTTTGTGTTCATTCTCTCACACCTGCTCAGACCATAGAATCTAATAAGGGCTGGCTGCCTACCCTCCCTGCTTATGGGAATTTTACTGGAGTTGGCTTGTGGACATTGTCTCCTCCCAATATGGCAGGTATTGAAAAGTGCTGATACACCACCTGCGTTTCGTTTAGAGTGTCCTCCTGGATTGGGCCAAATCATGCTTACAGTAAAAGCATGGTTGGTGGAGACCAGATGTCTTTTGAGTTTAGGGTATACATTGCTATAAATGTTTTATACTTCAGTTAATATGGCACTTTAGTGTTTTATGTATATACTGTATATAATTGTATGATAACTACCACCCCAGCCTATTGCTTGATTCCAGATTGCGACTTCCTAACCCCACCCGGAACTCTAATCTCAAGCCTTACGGACCCAACTCCTGGTCCATTAACTACCCAGACAAAATGGCAAGTAATGCAAGAAAGAACTTCAAGCACAGTACTCTAAAACAACACCCGAAACCCTCATTGTAGATAACTACCACCAGGCGACCAACAGCAACAAGGAAATTAACTTCATTTTTTACACTAATTGCCCAACTATATGGAAAAACACCTTCTCTCTTTTCCTTCTGGTCGCCAAGTCATTAATTATTCCCTATGGTGAAAAAATATCCACTACCATCTCCCCAACCTTCAAAGGGAAACTCGCCATTTCCATCTACAGAACTGGAACCATTCTCATACTGGCTACAGACCCGCACCTCACCACTTTTGACTGCCACTTCCCCACACTTCTCTCCTTGTTAACTCAACTGAGCCATCAAACCGTATCTCCCCTATCCCCCACCACCCTCACTAATAACGTGGAACTGATCCAATCTCCCTGCCCTGAAGAACCTCCCTTCAACTCATGGACATCCATCATCACGCACTACAATCACACTACCCCTATCATTACTCTCCGTCCCCAAACACCCACCATTATTACATCAACTGATCACACCAGGAACAACAAACTCAGAATTAACAAATACCACAAGGCCGATCTCTATCTTGACAGCTCAGACTCTAACCTCAGCCCTCCCGTGACTGAAATTCCCACAGGCACTCCCCTCTCGACCCCTGATAATCTGAACCCTCCCTCACAAACTACCCCTTCCTCCAACACAGACCCTTTTCCCCCGACCCTTTCTTCCCCCTTGTCCAACTTCATCTCCAATCCAGCGTCACTCTCCCCCCCACTACCACCGCACACTCCCCTTCCAATGTCCCACATCCACAGGCACAACCTGTCTCCACCGCTTACCTCGCTGACTACCCCTGTGACATCCTCATATCCAACGGCTTCACCAATCCAGCAGACACTTCCCCCTATCATCACTGCCCACTCCCCTACCGCCGTCGCACACCCACATACACAACCTGCCTCGACCGCTAATCTCATTGACACTCCCTGAACTCTCACTTCCTACCTAGAATTTCTCTCCCTCATCACTTGGACAGTAGACCCACTACTCCTCCTCTGAACTCTTTGAATGGGAGCATTACAAATCCGGCTCCCTGCGTCCAACCTCTCCCCTCTCCTAATCCCACTGTTTCCATCCAATCCCTGACCCCTGTTCACTCTCCCTCCCTTAAACTTTTTCAGCTCAATAACACAGCAACTGAACAGAATGGAGCGGAAAATGAACTCCTTTGCTGCCGATTTCCTATACTTACAACAAGACCTTCTCAACAGGACCAAGCCACCGTGCTCCCTCTCCCCGGGTAGATTTGCTCCTAGCCCCCTCAATGCCTCTCCCATGGCCCTGCAGGGCACCCCTCGACCCTCCAGTCCGTCAGCGAGCCAGGCACTTCGACCCAACCGGGACCACCACCCCTTTTCGGTACCGAAACCTGATGAGATCCACAACTCTAGCCTCGCTTTGAGCCAGAAGTCAGCCCCTTTCCCCATCCTTGTTATTGTTGGCACTAACAGAATCCCTAAAACTGTCCACTCACCTAGACCTCCTGCTCAATATTCCTCTATCCACCTACCCCCCGCCCCCCCTGAAATTGACATCGCTTTCCTCACAGAATCCTGGCTTAATGTCCACTCCACCCCCATTCTTGTCAGTCTCACCCCTCCAGGGTACAACATCATCAGACAAGCCGATCAAAACTTGGGGGGGGGGGAGGGGGAACTAGCCATCATTCACAAAGCTGGAATACAGTTTACCAAACTTAAACCTGCAGAATACCTTTCACTTAAATACCTGAATCGAACTCACTGCCAAGGGCACCTCACCCATCAAATTCCACACCATCTACCATCCTCCTGGAGAGTGTACCCTTTCCCCCGAAGAACTAACAGACCTAATAACACGTTCCCCCATGACAGACACAAAAGATGTGTTCCTGGGTGACCTCAATATCCACTGGAACGACCCAAAAGACTCCACTGTCCAGAACCTATCCAACCTACTTCAAATATACAACCTCAAACAACTCTGTAATAAACCAACTCCCATCAAAGATGCAACACTGGATGCGATCTTTACCAACAACTAACTGGTCTCTCTGAGAGCAATTTCTCCCATTGACTGGTCCAACCACCATCTCATTCTGTTCAAGATTAACGCACTTGTCAGCCACCAACCTATTAGTGATGACAAACCTAAGCACTGGACCAGAAACGTCAAAGAAGTCCCTTGACCATAACTTAAATCCAGGATTCATGCCCATCTACAAGTACAACCCTCCTCCTGAACAGCCGATGACCTCACTACACACTTTAACTCAAAATTACCTAGGTTTTAGACCAAGTAGCTCCACTCAAACTCAAACAAAAGAGGCAAATCAAATCTAAACCCTGGTTCAACATGGAACTTAATAACGAAAGGCGTCAACTCAGACAAACTGAAAGGTCTTGGAGAGACAACCCCTCGACCTTGCACCTAGCCCAACTTAGATCTTCTCGGCTGGCATACAAAAAACACATGTTTAGTGAAAAGGCGTCTTTCTTCCGCAGACAACTAGATCTGGTGAAAAACAGACCGAATGAACTCTTCAACATTGTCATAAGCCAAACAAACTGCACTCCCTCTCACAAAATCAAAGCCACCAAAGAGCGATGTGAAGAAATTGCCACCTTCCTCACTAATAAAGTCTCAAAAATTGATCAATCCTTCATCCAAACTGCAAACCCCCCCTTCCCTCTTAACCTGCCACCCTTTAACCACCCTTGACCAATCAGAAAGAGTTCTTTCAAGGACAATCCCTCCAGCTAAAAAAACAGTGTGCATTGGTCAGACTTTGAGCTAATTTCGGAAAACAAGGTCTTCAGTATAATTTCTAACCTAAAACCTTCTTCTCACACTATGGACCCCTCCTATCCACAATTATAAAAGAACTCAACCACTTCATTTCCCCTTTCTGGACAAAAATCATCAACATAAGTCAAAAAATTAATTCCCCTTGGGCGAATTAACGTCAATACATAAGTACTTACAGACAAACAATAGACTCACCAATACCAAAAAGTAAAAAGTAACAAGGAAGCAATGATAATAGTGAAAAAATTCAATACACGTGAAAACACTATGGTAAAATTAGATTTTAGGACAATTTATTAACATACATTACATTTGTTAAAAATTGGGAAACACATACAGGACGAAACAATAATAAATAGGATCAACATTCCAATAAAAAGGAGCTACAGGAAACAGGACTAAACTCAAATAAAACAGTTATTTTGAATTTTCCTTAGTTTCTTATTCCAAATTCACTCCTTGAGCATCGACGCGTTTCGGCGGTATAGTCAGTATATAACCGCCTTCATCAGGGTATTTGTACAACTGTTTCCCAATACTTCTCGGGCACAAAACAGATTTTTCAGTGCGTCATAAGGGGTATACTGCCTCCTTATCCTTTACAGGAGATATTCGTCCAGCGAATTATCTTCTTAGTATATACTGAGTTCTAAATTAGAAGAATGGCGAAATCATAATCCTATTTTCAAATTCGGTAGCACATCCAGCATAATGGCTGAGAAAGAGAGTTTTAAAATAGTGTGGACCCAGCACGCGGTAAACCAGCAACAATATGCACTAAAATTCCAAGTAGGTCCAAGGCGTTAAAACGTTAAAACGTTATATTGTTCTAGTTTACGGATAAATACCAAAGCCACGGGATTATTCTCTCCTGGCTTATCCTCCTTTTATGAGCTGACCAACGTCCCGCGTGATACAGTCTGGTCCTTCTGACGCTGGACGAATATCTCCTATGACATTGTGTGCCTATTACCATCAACAGATATAAAGCCTATTGTTCCCAAGCCACCCCATCACCTGCAGGGAGGGGCAAAGGAGGTCTTGGCTATCTTTGTTTCATGCACTTTTAAAAACCTGTTTGTGAAAGTTATAGCATGACCATGCTATCAAATCTTGATATTACAAGTGAATCATTAGGTCTCGCTATACTCACCTCTGCCTCACACAGAACCATATCTCCTTCAGAAAAGAACTTAAAACCTGGCTTTTCGATAAATAATGAACTTCCTCCCCAAGCGCCTTGAGACCCTCTGGGTGAGTAGCGCGCTATGCAAATTCTTGAACTTGAACTTGCACACAAGGAGCCAGACAGTAATGCAGAACATTGAGCCCAATATCCACGTCTCCTCTATGTTTTGATGAAAGAGAGCACTCCACCCCAAAAGACATTCCGTGAGTTTATCCTTTGCTTTTGAGTGGAGAATACTGCAAATGAGAGAGGGTGTCTTATTTGGAACTGAAAAATCCCTGCTTTTGTAAACTCATTTGTCCAGTAAAAGAAATTGAAAATCCTTAAAGAATGCTATGCTCTGCTCATTACAAATCGAACAAAGGAGGAAAACGCTATTTCAGATTATCCATCACCAAAACTCACAAATGGGCCAATGTTCAAACATAACCAGCGTTTCAATGTGATTCACAATGATTTAAAAGTAAATTTCCTAATAAATAAACGGCCATATTCACAAGGACATTTTGGAGCCTTTGTGAATTGTCACCAAAACATCTAAAATGGGAATATTCTTAGTAAATTAATATACAGTTACTACACAAATAAAGGAGTGTGTCCTGTTTGCACTTTTACTAAGAGGGAGTTGGATATTCCAGGACCAATTCACAAAGGCAAATAAGAGAACATGAACGAGTACTCCAGTAGTACTGAGTCCCATAGTCGTAAACACTTTTATGAAGAAGCTCAATTAGTCAATTGCTGTGTGTAACAAAAACGAAGTTTAGCATTTAAATCAAATTTAGAACTTCAGTCAGTTAAAACTGATAAGATTTGCCTGATTTTCTGATCTCTGCCTTTAGCTTCAAAAGAATGTGAAGTATGAGTTGCTCATTAATGTAAGGGGGCAAAGTACAGGCAAATAATAGAAGAATGTGGACATTTTGCCAACATTTAGTTTCACCCTAATATCACACCTATGCAGGCAACATGAATCCACCTTTGTGTGAGTTATTCCTCACCGCATATAAGAAGTTATGAAACTCTATAAATGTTTTTATTTCCTTAAACGCTCTTCAAATGGCGACCAGGCAAAATAGATGTCAACTGGTCATAAAATATCAGAAAGGCTGAACAAAAAGGTGTGCCGCATGTCAATATTTGAAACTGAAAACCAAAAGTACACTCTGTATTTTCTGCGTGTTCCTGTACAAATTAAAGGATGCAAATTTTGGAAAGGCCTCTAAACATGTAAAAACTATTGAGAAGGGGAGGCGTGGCTTGCGCGCCGCTGCAGTATGGCGTGTTGCGCTTGAGCTCCGGGGTGAGTTGGTCCCGTCGAGCGTTTCTCTCCGTCTCTTCTTGCCCTTCTGACCGGAAAAATCATACACCAGCAGCGGAACATGTGGTGACCTCTAGGACGCTGTTTTTCCGGTGTTTTAGCCATCGGAGATATGCTTTCTGCCTCAAACCTCACAGGCGCTCGCATTCCTGAAGAGCGGCCGCCATTTTGCCGCGCATGACGTTCCTGTCATCTGACTTCAGAGGCGCCGCCGCGGATACAATTTTGCAGTGTCAAGTGTCCGACTAAGGGTTTCTACACACGACGTCTAAACTGGTAACATTTATGCTTTTTTTTTTTATGTTACTCTCTTGCTTCTTGGCTGGTTTTTAAGCTGCTCACAGTTTATTTTTCTCTCAAACTGTTCATGGAGGTGTTCATATCGCTTCAATCAGGTGATTTCCTGCTCAACTATGCTCATACTCGAACCGCTAGATTAGCTTAGCGTGTTTTGAGCGTGAACTGCCACTTTTTTCACTGTATCTGACTATTTTGCGCAACTTTGGTGTTATAGCCTATTCCAGTGGTATTCTGTTAGGCTCCTACTACAATACTGTCAATATGAATCGGTCCTCGAACAACAAAGACTCTAAGGACCCGGGCACATCTTTGAAAAGACTTAAGTCAGTCTCTCCGACTCCTGAATCTCCTCAGGCAGGCAATACTTTCACATTGGACACCATATTGGCGCGCCTTAATGAGGTTCATGATATTGCGCAGTCAACAAAAACTAACACTGACTTACTACAAGTGGAAGTGTCTGCTATCAGGAATGACTTTAAAGCCCTTTCTCTTCGTGTATCAGCGACAGAAACACGGATAAGTTCCGCAGAGGATGGTATGCAAAAGCAATCCAGGTCCCTTTCTCAACTGGAGAGCTCTATGGCGGCGATGCGCAGAGACCTCACGGAGCAGGAGGACCGTAATAGGAGATCTAATCTGCGTATTTTTGGCCTACCGGAGGACTCAGGGAAATCATCCTCCTCCATGATTGAGTTCTTATCTCATTGGATTCCGGATACACTTCAATTATCTTTCCACAGGGATTTTGAGATTGAAAGAGCACACCGTGTTCCAACGTTCCGTTCTAAGGCAGCCACCCAGCCAAGAGCAATCATTTTTAAGCCCTTACGACATCAACACACTGAGCTGATTCTGTCTCATATGCGCAAGATTAAACAACTCAACTGGGAGGGTCATCGCATATCCATTTCCCAAGACTTTGCCAGAGACACAGTCATAAGACGGAAAGGTTTCTTGAATCTTCGAAAACGTCTCACCGACTTGGGCATTCCTTTTTCCTTTTCTGGTCCATCCAAGTTTCGCATTACATATAAAGGGCGTTCCAGAATCTTCGATGAACCGGCGGACTTGGCAACGTTCTTAGACAACCAGGAGGAAATAGAAATGGAAATTCAAAGAGCAACTTCACAGGCTCATGGTGCCTCAGGAACCTGATTTGTTTTTCTCTCTATTTCTGGTTGTGTCTTTTTCTGGATAGATACCTCCTCTTTTTTTCCAGCTATGTTTACATGTTGATCTACTCCTCTGCTATTGTACGTCCTATCTCTTTTCTCTTCTCCATACTACTCTTGAATCTCTCCTTCTTTCTCGTATCCGACCTCCCCGTCTTTTTCTCTTGTTTATCCTTCGAGAAGACTTTTTTCAGATCCTTTAAATTTTTTCTTCTTTCTTTTTTACCCGACTTATCTGGCCTCTTTAGTTTTTGTACCTCTTTATCTTTTCCTTTTTTCTTTCTCTTATCTATTTTTGTTACGGTGTGTTTCACTTATATTGTTGCTGTTTAAACTTACATGTTACCTGCCTTTTTATAGCTATTGTTTGCAGATTTATTGTCTGTAATTAACGTATTATTACTTCTTTCACTAGCATTTTTTCTTACATTTGCCTTATACTAGGTATCATTATATTATGGCTGTGTAGAATTCTCCTTATTCTTTCCGCTCCTTTTCATCTTCCCTCTCTGTTTCTTCCTCGTCTCTATATGCTGTTCTCATGCACCTCTTCTTCTTCCTTATACAATTCCACTTTATAGTATAGTTATATGCAGGTCTTTTTTTATTATTAATATGCGGTTTCAGTGCATATTTGTTCCTGTATTCACAAAATGATATATGTTTTTTAGGCTGTTTCGTACATAATTAAGCTTTTATTACATTTTATATTATTGTTATTTAATATATGATCTTGTTCTCGCTGTGGTATTGCTAATCTACTCTGAGTTGTATTATTCTTCTTATAGCAATTTAGTACTTCATTATCAAATGTATTTCTATTAGTATGGTTTTTTTATTGCTTTTTTATCTCATTGACAGTTGTTTTTTAATAGTGGGCTATTCTTCTTTACCAACTTTTGCTCCTAGTACGGGTCTCCTACTCGCCTTTTCCACGTTCTCCCTTGCATGATATGGGTCTCTTTTAGACCTCCCCCTCTGCCTCTTCTCTTTCTCTTTTCTAGTCTTTCTTCTCCTCTTCTGTCTTTTCTTTTTTCCTGGTTCTCCCACATGGATGCTCCCGTAACATCTATTTTGATTAATGGTTGGTCTACTATATTTTTGAACTTTGCCCTTTCTCTGTTATCAATGTTGTCTTCGTTTGTATCCCCTTTTGTTATATGCCAGGTTTAAATGTATTATCCCTTAATGTTAAGGGTTTGAATCATCCGGTGAAACGATCTAAAATCTTAGATTATTGTAAGTCTCTCTCGGCGGACTTAGTCCTATTTCAAGAATCTAAGATCACTAGTAGAGAAGCGTTATTCTTAAAGAAAGAATGGGTGTCGGATGTGTCTTGTTCGGATGCTTCTGGTAAACGCAATGGTGTGGTTACGTTAGTTTCGAGGAATTCAGGTTTATCAATTCTCTCTTCTGAGCATGATTCTGAAGGTCGCTGGCTCTTATCTAAATTGTCGGATGGACAACATGATTTGTTTGTTATGAATATCTATGCTCCGAATGTTGATAACCCTGCTTTTTGGAAATCCATTTCTAAAAAATTGCACGACACCCCACATGCTGGCAATCTCATTGTTGGTGGGGATTTTAACTTACCAATGGACCCTTTATTGGACAGGAATTCTGCATTTCAGTTTCGTCCGCCTAAAGCACACAAACAGATGCTTAACATGTGTTCCATTGCTAAATTGCATGATATTTGGCGTCTCCATAATCCCACTGGCAGTGACTTTTCTTTCTTTTCCTCCCCTCATTCCTCATTCTCTCGTATTGATTATCTCCTAGTTCACTCTTCTCTTGTCTCAGCTTCTTCTTCTCCGCTTATACATCCCATTGTCATCTCTGATCATGCTGCGGTCACTTTTACGCTATCGTCCTTTGCTCCGAAACCACGTGGTCGTTCCTGGAGACTTAATACGGAAGTGTTACATGACTCTTCCCAGGTGGAAGAATTTTCAAAGGATATAAACACTTTTTTCCGTGAAAATGAGGATTCTGTATCTTCTCCAATAACTTTATGGGACTCTTTTAAGTGTACTTTCCGGGGCCAAGTTATTGCATGCATGTCCAAACGTAATTTAGCGATTAAAAAAGAACTTACTGATTCATCTTCTGAAATCAAGACTCTGGAGGCTTCCTTTAGACATACCAAAGATCCGACTACCCTGCAACAAATTAAGCTCCTAAAATACAAATATAATACAGTTGTCACTAAAAGAGCTCATATTGGTTTCCAAGCACAAAAGTCCAAAAAGTTACTTTTAAAGAATCGGGCTGGGAAACTTTTGGCTGCTACCTTAAAATTCCAAGATTCTTCCTATAAGTCCTCACAGATCTCTTCTATTAAAGATCATACTGGCTCTAAAAAATTCCAAATTGAGGAAATTCTTGAAGTTTTTCGCGATTTCTATAACAAATTATATACCCCCTCTAACCAAGCCTCTTTTGACAAGTGCCAAGATTTTTTAAAATCGATTCCGATTCAATCAGTATCAGAAGAAGATCGCTCCACTCTGAATGAACCTATCTCACCTGAGGAAATAGTTTCTGCTATCAAGGCCACCCGTTCAGGGAAAGCACCTGGCCCAGATGGATACCCGATATTATTTTATAAAACCTTTCTCCCGTTGCTTGTTCCTAAGTTACAAGCTGTCTTTGACGCTTTTGTTCGTAATGGTTCTGTTTCTGGTACGGCTGCTGAAGCCACCATAGTAGTGATCCCGAAAGAGGGGAAGGACCATTCGGACCCTAAGAATTTCCGCCCTATTTCGCTTCTCAATATGGAAGCGAAGATTTTTGCTAAAATCCTGGCTAAACGTCTAGAATCTTTTATTCCCAATCTAGTTCATCCCTCCCAAACTGGTTTTGTTAAGGGTAGGCTGGCAAGAGACAATATTCGCACTTTCTGTCATATTATTGGGGCGGCTAAGCGATCCCAACTACCTGCCGCGGCCTTGGCCCTCGATGCGGAGAAGGCCTTCGATAAGGTCTCTTGGCCTTTCCTTCGAGCTGTCTTATGTGCACATAACCTTGGGGAGTCTTTTATTAACATGGTAATGTCTTTATATTCCCAACCTAAAGCTAATATTAGAGTTAATGGTACTACATCCTCTTTTTTTAATCTTTGCCAGGGCACGAGACAAGGATGTCCCTTATCCCCTCTCTTGTTTTTGTTATCTATTGATCCTCTCCTTCGGCTGATTGATTTACACCCTGATATCAAAGGGTTTGCTTTTGGCCCTCATTGTCTTAAAACTGCAGCCTACGCTGACGATGTTCTCATTTTCTCAGATGATATCGCGTTGGCCATTCCTGCTATCTCTGACACCATTTCTTTGTTTTCTAAGGTATCGGGATATACTCTAAACAAAGATAAGACAGAAATGTTCCCTTTAAATGCCTACTGCTTTCCTGCTCATATGGGTTCGGCTGGCTTTAAGTGGCAATCTACCCATCTCAAATATCTAGGCATCTATTTCTGTTCCACGCTACATACCACGGTTGCCTATAATGAATCTCAAACTCTTACTAAAGTTCGTCGTCTTCTGGATACATGGTCTCCAAAACATATTTCATGGTGGGGTCGCCTACAAACCCTTAAAATGATGATCACGCCGATTATCAATTTTGTCTCATCCATGATTCCGATTAAATTATCTGACTCTTTTTTTCGGGAAATCGATGGTATCACCTCCAAATTTTTATGGAGCGGCAAACGTGCTCGGTTAGCATATAAACATTTACGTAGACCTTGTGACATGGGGGGTTGTAATTTCCCGGACTGGGAAAAATACCAGACTGCTTTTTTGGCCTCTCAAGGTGCCTTATGGTTTTCTCCCCCAACCCGTCATATTCCTTTATGGCTACTCATAGAACAGGACTTAGCTGCACCTTTACCAATTGCCTCTTTTTGTACTACTTCCACTCTGCATATTCTGTTTTCCCGCTCTATAATTATTGATACAATTGTCGCAATTAAGAAAGTAGACAGAAAGATGGCATTTCCTCTGCACAAAACTAGATGGTCTTCCATTTGGTGTAATTCCAAAATTAAACTTAATATCACTCCCACCCTCATGTCGTACTGGGCTACGAAGGGTGTCTCTCTTGTCCAACATTTGTATAGTGATTCTGGTGAGCCCTTACCTTTCTCTACCTTAGCGCTCAAACACTCTCTAACAAATCTAGACTTCTATACCTTTCTTAAAATCAAGGTTGCGGTCTCAAAAACTCGTCTTCACCCCTCCTCCTCCACCATCTCGCTGTTCTGTGTTTGGCTCAAAGCGGGTCATGTTGCTTCCCACATATATAGGTTTCTATCCTCTACTTCGCTTCCTGATCAGACGGTTGCACAGCAAAAATGGTCGCGTCATTTTGATCACAATATTACGGATCATATATCATCCGAAGCTTGGCAATCCATTAGCAAATTGGCGCTACGTAATAAAATAGCTCCTTCCTTAATACAGTCCAAGTTTTTCTCGATCAATCTACTCCACTGGACACCTGTACGTCTTCATTCCCTCAACCTTAAAGAGGATGACCTCTGCTGGAGTTGTGGCTTAGAGGCGGGTGATTTTCCACATATGTTCTATAACTGTTCCTTACTTAAACCTTTCTGGGACCTTATTCAGCAACATTTGTCTCTTATCTTTGACATTGAGCTCCAGCTCTCTTTTCCTTTAGTTATATTAGGTCCCTGGGCTGCTCCTACGCCTCTTCCCCTTGATCCGTTGCAATTACAACTGTTAGACCTTCTTTTATCTGTAGCGGTCAAAGTTATCCTTATGGAATGGAAATCTTTCTCGTCTGTCTCCTACCATACGTGGTGGGCATGGGTTTCCTTCTTACGCAGTGCTCACACCTCAGTAGATCTAGCACACCTGTCGCCTTCCATCTCTAATGGGGTTTGGGCAACCCTGGATGACTATATGGAACTCTCCTCGAAAGGTGTAGTCCCTCAATTTCCTGTTGTTCTGTCTACCTAATTTTTGTCTGGTAGTTGCGTTACATTGGGTTATTCCTGTGGGATTCCTTCTTCCTTTCTCCCTCTTTCCTGTCCTCTCATCCCGTTCTTTCTTTCTGCTGCTTTTTTCCTTTCTTTCCTTCTTTCTTCCTTTTGTTCTTATTATCTTCCCCTGCCCCTATCCTCATCTTAGGGACTGATACGTTCTGCGTTCTGAACATTGTACTCCTTTATTGGCTCATATCATTAACTTCATATTGATTGCCTTTTTTCCAATTTTACTTACATTGAGTTTAGTTACTGATCAAATGTTATCCATGTTTTCACGTTCTACTCATATTGGAATGTATCACCTCTTTGTATTTTGATTGCTATTATTTGGATCATTATTTCTCTCAATAAAATCTTGTTGAAATAAAAAAAAACTATTGAGAAGATTAATTATTATTGGGCTGCATTACTTCATTAAATTATAATTAAAATATAAAGTGGCATTGAGGACATTGTTAAATGAAATCGTGATTTGCTTCTTAAGATACTGAAGGACTAGAATTGAGAAAACCTTTAAGAATGTAATGCAATACGATGTAAAAATAATAATGAAGCCCATAAGACAGAATTCAGTTTATGAACAATGAAGGGGAAAAGTAAATCTTTGCTTTTTAAATAAGTTACTTTTGAAATACGAAAATAAGGGCTATTTTAAAATGCAATCCTTTTATCATGGGTTTAACCATTAAAATGACTTGTTATTTTGATATTGTTTCAAATATTAAATTACCAAATGCATTGTGCAGTCACTGCGCATGGGTGTGTCCAGGAGAGGTTATCGCATTCAGTAATCGAATTCCAATAAGTTGACCCCAGGAAAGTGCAGCCGGATAATAAATAGGATGTTTGTTCAACTGTTTCAGTGTACAGAATGGTGGGTCTCCATCATAAAGCTGTGGTCTCTCCTGCATAAAACAGTCACTATCTTGCCTAAAGGTGTTGGAAACAACCCATGATTAATACAAACTTTCACAGGCTCTTACGCACACGAGTTCACATTCTGGCCCGAGACCATGTAAATACTGTACCTCTAAATAGGTAGAATGAGCCCTAAGCCCCCCCCCCAGTCATGCCACACTTATGCTCCCGAGCACCCATGTGAAATATGACACGGGTTTCAGAAATTGCTTTTTATTTTGAATTGACGGTAACCAGGTAAGTTTGGTAAGAGATTCCTGGAGGGGCTGGTAGCAGGGCACCCCCAAAATGGGATCCCCGAGCAGAAGGAATGCACGAAAAGAACTGCTGTGGGGCCAAAAGGGGTTCTTCATGCAGGTGGGCGCGTCTGCTCTCCGGGGGACGTCTCCTCACACCTGGGAACCCTTGCTCGAGGGTGTTACACCTGCACTGGACCCTACACATTTTAGACTAAAAACAGGTGTATTCATTGGGGATTGTGGTGAAAGTGGGGCTTCTAACACATTTGAGCATTGTTTATCCTAGTGCTGCTTTAGTTGTCCCTTGGGGACATCACAACTTTAAGCTCCTGACTGAAGTAAATGGATTACAAGGTCCCAGTAGACGCGGGTTCTGGGGTTTCCTCATTTCTGCTCCTCAGTCACCCAAACGTTATCAGTGCCTGTGACACACGTTACAGTCACACATGTTGTGCCTTCTCTTTCTTGGCCCTTCCATCCGTGATACAAACGTAAACGAAATGTCATTCTGGTGCACTCACTAACTCAAATTCTCGCCTGAAAAAACAACTCACTGTAACACAAACTACCATTGAAATATTTTATAACACACAGTCATAAAAGCAAAAGCCTGCGTCTACTTCAGCTTATAGACAAACTCCCACTCTTCCATTGACACACAGACACACACACATGGCATATTCGGTGGCAGAGAAGCAGAGATTTCGAGGGTGCACTTTAGGCCGATTTTCTGTTTGCGTTGCCATCTTTCTGTATTTTGGAAGTGTGTTAAATGTTTACGGCAAACACTTGGATGGCACAGAGGTCCATATTTAAAACAAGCATTGGCATAGCCAATAGGTCTCGCTTTTGGGACCTTATAAGTGTTCAGTTATGCAGCCCAATATCCTTGGTGCAAGAAGATTAACTGTTGCATGGCTAAACACTTATAAGGTCCCAAAGGCGAGACCTATTGGCTATGCCAATGCTTGTTTTTTAAAAGTGGTAATTGTTAATTATTACTTTTAACTATTTTACTACGGAACCTGTGGAGATTGTACATGCATTGGGAAGGATTTGGGCAGACTTGGTGGAAAGAGGCCGGAGCAGTGTTAGATCACTTATATGGGCCGGGGATTTTGATATTTTTAAATGCCCTTATAGTGGGAAACGTACCTGTGGATTCTTAAACTTACAGAGGGATGCTTTGAATCATTTTAAACATTCAGCCTATGGCTAATCACTTAATCAGATAATTTTAACCCAGAATTAGATTTTTTCCTCAGACTATTACCCTCAGGGCTATTCAAGTCACCACACATTTACAGGGAGAGGCAAGGGAAGCACTATAGATGTTGTCAGCTGACCTTGCAGATCAACTTCTGCAGTATGAGGTGTGCCCGCTTCCATTCTGTGATCACAACCCCATTTCTTTACGCTTTGAGTTCAGTTTGTCAGCAGGGACTCTGGCAATTAATAAGAATTGCGTTAATTATACAGCTAATAAAGGGGCGCAAATCAACTAGAGGAATATGAACCCAAAATTTGTTTTCAGTAATTTGATTACTAAGGCCTCTAACAATATTTTCTGCTGTCTCTCTCAGGACATGGCCCCAGAGAAGATCCTGGAGGGTTTTATAAAAATTAGTACATTTGTGGCATCTGAATTATATACAATCAAGTCACTGAAAGAACATCCTGGTACTTCCTGGTTTAGTCCTAACAGCACAGCAGCTCTACAAATCTTGAAACAAACCACCAATAAAGTTTCTTGAAATCTAGAGGACATTAGGGCAGCTATGAAAAATTATAGGTTAACCCTAGAGGGGAGGAGACAGGAGTTTAGAACTAAGGCTTGGGAAGACCTAGAAAAAGCGGCCAACTTGAGAAATAAGACTATTCTGTGAGGTTGTAAACCAGCCTTTTTTTACAGGTAATCCCCCCCAATGGTATTGAGAGTTATATCCTTGAACAGGATTGGTTTAATCACTTTTCAACAGTTTTTAATCCAGAGTAAAAGGAAATAGCCGACGACAAGTAGATGAGGTCTGATCCTTGGTTAGTAAAGGAGGACTGGTTAGCTGACCTTATCAGCCTTCCTGCTATTGCTGCAGCCGTTCAGACTGCAGTGAGCGGCAAGGCCCCTTTTTTTAAATACAATATTGATTTTGGGGCCCCTCTTTTAACGAACATCTTGAGGGCAGCAGCGAGGGGTAACTTAATTGAGTCCTGGAGTGAGGCTATATTTATCCCAATTTTAAAAAGGGTGACTGGAATTCGCCAGCCTACTACCCTCAAATACCATTAATAGACAGTACAGTTAAGATTCGGGGGGGGCGGTTTATTCTAGAAAAATCAGAAGATGGGGCAGACTCCATTTCATTTTTTCACCTTTTCAATACGGTTTTCGCCCGACCTTAGGTACAGTAGACAGTAGAATGTATTAGTACACCTGTCTTGATATCCTGGTTAGGAACGAGGCTTGCAAAAGGAAACATTGAAATACTAAAGCATTGTGTATTTCTGTCCGACAGAACCATTATTATTTTTGTCTATTACCCACCCAGGTTCTGAGGGTTACAGGGTCACCCCATTACATGTAATGACTTGGGTACAGTAGAGCAAGCCCCAAATTTAAATCTCATCTGGCAGAATTGTCAAGGCAAGGAGAGGTGCCCTTCACATGGCATTTATGGACCTCTCCAGTGCCTTTAGCTTAGTTAATAGGAAGAAACTGTGGACCCTAATGGATCAAGCGGGTGTGGATCATTCCCTGCTGGACTTGATTGTGAAACAACTATTAAAGTGCGTTATACATTGAATGTGGATTAAACAAATCCCATAAGGGTGAACACAAGAGTGTGGCAGGGATGCATTCTGGCTCCTTTTTTGTTTTTATTCTTTATTAACTCCCTCAATACTTTTTTAGGGGCTTGTAGCGAAGACATCCCGAGAATCAGCTGTCCTCTAGTCCCGGTCCTTTTTGTACTCGGATGGCACAGTTCTCCTGGAGCTAACTGCAAATGGTATACAAAGCTTATTAAAGGGTTTTAATGGTTATATGAATAAACTAAATCTTATGGTAAATCACCAGAAATCTTTTATAAGGACTTGTGTTCCCAAAAGTAGGAAGACTAAACACTTTAAAAATAGGAGGGATCCATATAGAAAAGGTATCTATTTTTCATTATTTAGGCCTCCTGATTGATACCAATGGGTCCTGGAAAACTCTAATTAGTCAAAGAACGCAAAGGATGGAGGTACCTGGTGAAGCAATCCTGAGGTTTTCTAAAAGATGGGGACACAAACCAATTAGGGAGATGATTCAACTATACAAAAGTAAGTGTCTATCTCTTGGCTCGTATGGGTATGGAGTGTAGGGTTATATAGTCCCAATAAAGTTACAGATAGCAGAAAATACGTTTTTAGGTAGACTTTTAGCATTAGGTAAATCCATCCCAAGTTTCATTACACATGCAGAATTAGGGATGGGATTCCTGGAAGATCTTACTGGCATAGCCCTTTAACTATTATGGGTAAACATATGGAGCACCGACCAGGCCAGTTTCTCTAGGGACGTTTTGAGGGACTATTTGAACCTAGACAACATGATTGCCATTCCATGGATGCCATACATAAAAAATGTTTTTTACACTTTAGGTCTGGGAGTTCTCTCTAACTCCCCAGAAGGCATAGGCCCTCAGACAAAAGGAAGGGTTGAAGAGGCTTTTGCCTCTTTCGGAGAAGAAATTAGAATTTAGAAGTCTGTCACCTCAAGTGCTACTATTCATTTTATGCAAATTGTTTGTGTTCCTGGAATTGATTCTTATTTAACTTGGATAGGAGATCAGCAGCATAGATTTTATTTGACATGGTTAAGATTAAATCTAATTCATTATGTAGTCACCTTTCTTTTGGCTGACTCTTGGGTTTCTATGGGCACGAGTGTCCGTGTGAAGCAGTCTCCACTCAGTCCACTGCGCACTTCATGCTGTTTTGCACTTTGTACGGCTCAATAAGAGCTCGATTTCTATGCCCAGCACGTTTTCATAGTCACTTTACCTCATATAAAGAGAGTTTAAGATTCTTACAATCTTGGCATCCCCAGAAATCTGCCATGCAATACTTAGTTTTATAATTGCTGCTATAAAACTCAGGATATCCTATCCAATGTCAACTTTTCTGTTTATTTGTGACATTCTTCTTGTGATTTAAAAAAACATTTTGACAATTGTCTTTGTTATAATTGATAATGAACTTTGTATTTATCCTGTGGCTTTTATGGCCAGTATATGCTCAAATAAAGATCTTTTGACTAAATGACAAGTCACTTTGCATAATATCAATAACAGACGACAATAGTATTCAAATTAAAAATGCATGAAGACAGTGTGTTTTTACTATTACTACCAACTGCAAGTACTTTATCCAAATTATCTTGATCAATTTGTATTAAACGGGTGGCAGCTTCCATTTGTGATAATTTCCAAATTTTATTATTTGGATCATAAATGAATCTTTTAGATTGTATAGAATTGGGACCTATTAAAAATTTGGACAAATCCATATCGTCGGCCCGGAGAGAAATATTTAGTTTTTCTGCAGTTATTGTAGAATGTTTAAACCATTGTTGACATACTTTCCCCACTGAATAAGTGGTAACAATACCTGAATGTTGTGATTGAGAAAGTCTACTAAACTTGAACCCGGTGTGAAGGTAAGAAGAGGAGCGTGACAACCATTGTTGTCTATTGGCCACAACCACCTGTGAGGACCTGTTAGCGTGGAATTAAATGTAGCATTGTGCACCATGCTATGGAGTTGTTCTTTACTATAATTTGTCAAGTTTTGCCAAATATCAAAGGGGGCAAAGGAGGGAATATTGTGGACATTCATTTAATTATCTTTGCCAGTTCCAGACATGTAGTCTGAGGACAGTTTCACATGCTCGAAATAAGGTTTCCGTCACCTGAACCTGGCAAGATTTTGTTCCTCTAATAGATTTCATGTCAAAGGTGTCTTTCCAGTAATCACAACTTTTACGGGCCAGCTGATTGACAAACGTAGGTACATATATCAGCTTGGTTTATGTTAGCATATATTTTTTCCGGGGGGGTGTAGATGTCAAAAATAATATGGCATATGATCTTCTGGATATATCCTGAACTAAATTAAATTTGTCTTTATAAGTTTTAGAACTCACTTGGGGGTGGAGTTGGACAATATTCCCACTGTATGTAATTAAACACTGTACGTTTACTACTGTCTCTGTGCAAGAAATGTTGATAACAGAACATATGAGCATAATTGGCATAATTAAGATACAAGTCCTGTGACTTAAAGACAGTATAATGTTCCAGTTCTGTGAGCATAGATTTATGGTTTCAACATCCCAAGCATATGAATGTAACCCATGTACTATTACATCACCCGTAGAAAACTTGAATACATTCGGTATCTGCAGGAACTGTCAAAGGGAACTTCATCCTACACAATTGAATCTGTTACTCGAACAGCTGAAATGTTCATGATAGACAAATCTCTCTTCAGTCTATGAGAAGAAGAATGGGGGTTGTCATCCAGTTCTGTGAGAGAACATTGTGGGAGGTAATGGTCATTTATCAGACTGACGAAAACTGCCACAAATCCAATCCACATGAACCGCAATATCAAAATAAGAGTGATCTAAACATATATCCACGGCAGGACTAGATTCGTGTACTTCAACCAGGAACTAAAAACACAAATCGGTGCTGGAGATTTCTAAATAATAATGATCCATATATTATCCAGATGCACTTAATTGAAATGCTGGATGCTTTGGTTCAGTAACTGGGCTTGAAAATCTAACAGTAAAGGATCCACAGACAGTGGATCAGTATAGATTACCTCCGCTGCTGAAGATACTGTTGGTAAGACAGCACTCACTTCAATCGTATTCTCTGAGTTGGATTTGGCTTCCTCCTCCATCCAGGGACGAACAGTGTTTATGGTGCTCACGGGCTACAGAGAAATGTCTTGGGAAAGTGCGGTACCATCACGTGGCCTTCTGTTTAGAATCGGCCACACACTGTAGCTTGACATAATGAATGGAGACAAAGCGTTTGTTCCTTGAACCAGGAAGAGGAGTCAAAATGGCAGTCCTGGTGCCCTGAACACCAAGCACAGGTACTGGAGAAAGGTAAGATGGCCCAAATTCTTTTTTATCAGCCACCTTTTCACGTACGAGTTCTCCAATTTTTGGAATCCAGCCAGAAGGTTCAGGTTTCATGACAGCACTCGTAGAGGGTGACGTTCTTGTAAGGCAGCACAATGTTTATCTATGTCAAAGGTCATGGCAGCCGCCACAACATCTGGACCGTCAAGGTCTGGAAGATGCATGTTGATGCCAAAGAGTACTTCATACGGGTCCGCCCACCCAGAGATCTTTTAGAACCCCCATAAAGGTGATGTTACCACGCCCAGTGCCTAATACTCTAGCTGTCAACGACTGCTTTAAGCCTCGATTAATTCTTTCCACAACTAAATTGGCCTCGGGTCTATATGGTGAAAAATAATGCACTTGTACACCCAATGACCCCAAAAAATCCATTCACCCTTTTGAAGCAAAGGTCTGGCCCTGGTCCGAGTGGAATGCATGGCATGCATGTCTCCCCAGGAAGAGATGCAATACTTTAATAACAATGTGGGCATCAGCTGAACTCTGTGGCCAAACCCAGAGGAACCTAAAACATGAATCTACTGCAACCAAAATACATTTGAACGCACTCTGAAATAATCGGACCGCAATGATCGAAATAAATACAGCCAAATGGCTTACTGGAAATGTATGGGTGCGTCTGAGGTGGCTGTGCCACTGTCGAACATTTGATCTGTTGACAAATGTCACTACACAGGGCAAATTTGTTGGCCTGTTGATACAAGCTCTGTTACCAATAACATTGTTGCAGCAGAGAAATAGTGACCGTCGCCCCAGTATTCGTGTGCCACAGTGCCAAAAGAAAGTCTGCTGTCTTGGTTGGGTAGCAAACAATCACCAACCCCTGGAATCTTTACAAAAGGAATGTTTTGGTCATTTAAATGATAGCAATGTTTAGATGGAAACCCTTTAGGTAGATTTGTTCATGCATGCGCGCACAGCAGCTATTATCTATACGTGTTTTACAGCGTGTAATTGCTGTAGTAGCTGTGGGAACTGCTGAGTGGGCTGCTTCATTAGTGTTAGACGTCGGAGCTTCTGCGTGCACAGTTATTGCCAGGTGCGCGATCCGGACGCTTCCGCCTCCACGTTAGGCCAAGAAAGGACACCGTCCGAGACAGCCATGCTCACCCCCCCTTAGTAGCTTCACACGAGCAGCCAGGCTTATCTCCAAGGCATGAGTGTTCAGTATGTGCAAACACGCCCACAGCAATCCCAATGATGTCACCATAAATGGACTCCACACAAGTTTGTATAAAACGAGTATTCTTTATATAGAAAGATATACAAAATGACCACACAATACAAATCCCACACATATATACCATGGGTAATATTGTTTCTGGTGGGCCTGGCAGTCCTAATCCCCACCCACCGCTTCTAACCAACAGTTATGCTGACTTGTAACCGTTCTCAAGGCTAGGTACATCGTATCACTAGAATCACACATATTGCAAATGAAAGGAATACTGCACTACTTAACGAGGGGTTCCTGTACAAGGCCACAGTGAAACAATGCATTTTGTAGCGCCACAATCATGTACTGAGTGAACACAAGACCTCTCCTTCCCGATCCAGGTGCAGGACAGCCTTGCGCCGTCTCCCCCCCTCCCCAGGGGCACCACCTCCCTCACACCTTTCTCACCTTTCCCAGATCCAGGCAGGCAATTCACATTCTGCTGAGACACACAAAAAGGTCTAAAGCACAATCTCGGCCATTTTCCCAAAGAGCGGTTTCTGGACACACCGCGGCAAAACTAATTAGGAGTAAAGACGATAATATAAGAAGGTGGATCAATTTATACTAAGAGGTCGTGAGCATCGGATGTATAACTACTAACAATTACAAATAAAAGGTAGTAAAAAGAAGACTTAATCAAACATTTTGTTATAGGGAATAGAGGACATGGATATATACACAATACCTAGATGAGGTGAATTGTGAGTAAATTGTGTATATCAATGTAGATATAATTTGTTCTGTGACATTTTGTTTAAACATGTTTTCCATCCAGTGATGTTATTTTAAAGGTGAAGAATAGAGATAGGGAGGCCAGAAATGAGTTAATTTTAAGAGTAATAGGGTTGAAATATCTGGTATGATTTGATTGAATAAGACACGGATGAGTGTATGTATTTTTTTTTTTTTTACAGCCCTGATGAAGTCCTGTGTCAGGACGAAACACGTAGGCTGTGACTGTTAAGAATTTAGGATTATTAAGAATTGATGGATTGATCTACAACTTGGGGGCTGATTTTGATGCAGGTTGGAAATGCTTCCGACTGAATCGGGTTGGAAATGGTTTCCAACTCACTCGGATCGGGACAGTCGACCGGCAGAGTACAATGCATCCGGATGCTTTCCGATACGATTTGGTTGGACTCCCATTCACTTCAATGGGGGCATATGTTCCTAACCGCATCTTAATTGGGCCCTGGGTCGTTCCCGATCCCATTTGGAAGGAGTAAATGCCATTAGGAGGCCTTCCTAACCGCATCAGAATCAGACCCTAGGTGGGAATGCTTTCCTAACCGCATCAGAATCAGGCCCTGAATGAAGAATATGAAAATGATTGAATGAACTTTTAAGAATAAAAACTTTTCAACATTAAAGGAAATTTGGAAATTGTTGGCCTGTGGATTGGACTACTTGCTATAATGTATAATAATTGATGGATAAATGTGATACATGATTTATACACTCCTTTCATTGTATATATGTTCAATACTGTACCCAGCCTCCCCATTCTGTCCTATGGCAGGATGGCCTTTCACCAGGGAAAATGATATGGAGTATTTTCCACTGTCTGGGCCTAGCACCCACACTGGCACAGGTCCTGCCTTTTACCTACACTGCACCCTGCCTACGGATTACCCAGGACGTCCTACAGGGGTGCCCCATGTGTATGCAAAAGGGAAAGTAAGGCCTAACAAGTGGTAGCACTTGTCAGGATAACATGCTAATTTAGCATAATGCGAGCAGGCCCTACACTGAAGACCTATGTTCCCTCTCTCCACATTTCTTTCGTAATAGCCCTGGCACACACAGTGCACATCACTTAGGAAATCTTGCTAGTACGGCAAACATACCAATCAGAGACAACCAATCACTACAATTTATACAGTGAACAACTGTACTTGCACATTGGTTGGCAGTGGCAAGTACCTACAGCATCTAACTTCACAGGAGGCAAAGGCAAAAAGTCAGGGGTAATCACGCCAAGCTAGGACAGGTCTAACAATTTGCCAAGGAATTCTCTACAGCGAGTGCTCCCACACGCTGATGATTCAATGTATAAATTACATGAGTCTGTAGCAGCCTCTGTTTTGTTGTATGGCGTTTTAGGATCTGAGCGAAATGTCCCGATTCATGCCCTTATATAAGTACAATTCACATTGCCCTAATATAGGCATAGAATTCATACCCATATTTAGACATAGCCCATGCAGTCCAAATATAGGCATGGCTACTTCCACCCTTACCAGAAAGCCACAACGATTTCTTGGAAAATCGGCTTAAGCAGTCAGGGACATCCCCTTGCTTGAATATTGATTTGTCCAAGAATTCATGGAGTTTTGAAAGAACTACCATTCCCTTGGGGTTCTTTGATGATGTTATTATGCCTGACTTTACGTCAAACTAGGCACCTTCAAGGTATAAATATGCCTTCACTTGCTCTAGCCAAGACACGGTGGTTTGGAGCAGCTCGACTATCTACTTGCCCGACGCAGCTTGCTACAGCAAGTGCCGAAGGAAGCCGACCCTCCAGCTAACGCACTGATCGAGAGGTTGTCCTTTCTCTCGGTGAGAATCCAGCTCCAGTGTTTCCAAGCTCCCCTCGAGGGGTGTTGGAAAATCGAGTCCCGAGACAAGAGATACCAGACCTCCTTCATTCTAAACTAAGGTATGGAGCTGATTAGACCCTAAAGAGAAATTTTGGATAGATTCTTGGCAAAGAAACTAAACCTATGGTACACCACACTTACTTCTTCCCTCATACTAGACCTAGGTTAGGTACATCGGGGTAGGTGTATTTTAGAAGCACCAGTTGAGTACTTTTAGCCTTTGTTATTTATGTATGTATTTATCTATGGTTTAGAAACCATACAGTGCTTTTACAGTATTATTTTATAATACTCTTCTCGCTGTACGCATTATACTTTGCAGCCTGTATTACGATTGTAGCAGTTCACTTTACTTGCATGAGAAAGAAGACTGTTCAATAAATCCTTTTATTGAAAACGCCCGTCTCTCTATTTCTCTGCACCGCTGATGAAACGAAGCATGCACAATTGACTGAGTAAAATATCTATCTATTGTTTCCACGACTCTGAAGATACGTTTATTCTCGGGGAAACAAAGTTGTCATGTTTATACGGTTGTCAGAAACTAATCCCTTCTTGTTTTTTCGAGAATGTTTCTAGTGACCTCTGAGCTAGCTGGCACTCAAAATTAAGTTTAGTATATTCAATAGAGACCTAGTAGACATAAGTCCTACGTCAAATCTATAGGATATATTATTCCAATGCACAGAGCCTATTGGGAATATAGGAACTACACTACATGGCGCCCAACGTTTGGTAAGGCACTTATTTTACGCTAGATACTAGAGTAACTCAGTCGTACTTTTCACCGAAACCCCTTTTTCCCGTAAATACTCCAATAGACGTCTGGAGTGGGTAAAAGGATAAAATATCCGCCATAACTGAG
This sequence comes from Lissotriton vulgaris, assembly GCF_964263255.1. NCBI lineage: Eukaryota > Metazoa > Chordata > Amphibia > Caudata > Salamandridae > Lissotriton > Lissotriton vulgaris. The sequence goes on along the minus strand of NC_141693.1, from coordinate 49,313,647 downwards.
TAGGACGAAAATCCTATGTATTCGTTTTTGGTTTGTTCAACGTTGAAGGATACAGTGTTCCAAAATATTGTGCACCTTATCTTTGTTTCCTTGAAACTTGCTCTGCAAACTTTCATTAAACAATGTCGAATAACGGCAACAGCACCGAGAATGGTGGAGCTGCTGTAGCCCAACTGGGGTTAGACGTTACAGATTTCCAACAAGATGACCCGGATGCTATAATCATCCCGGAAAACTTAAGGAAAACCATCACTATAAAGCTTATAACAAATGGCCTTTCACCAAGAGTGGTAGGGTTATTTTTGTCATAGAGGCACATGAATATCGGCAGACAGAGGTATTCTATTCATGGATCTTCTTCACTGAAGCAAATCCAGTATCACATGTGTTTCACTTCTACAAAGTAGAGGAACATCCTTTCGAGGATGTTGAAATTCCACTAACTTACCAGGAGCATGCGCTCTGATTTAAAGGCGCCCTACAACATCAAAATCACATTACCAGGCTCGGTCCACTAGGTAGACCTGGAGCAACATGGCCGGTATTAGCCAGCTATACACCATATCCTGACATTGAAGAAATGACGGAGGCAGAACTGTTAGTTCAACTAAAACAACTAATAAAAATACATAGACAATTGGTTCAATATGAAATTAAATGAAATTAAATGAAAATTGCACTTGTATAGTGCTAAACTACCCGGAGGCCTCGTAGCGCTTGTGACTGAATTTGCTTAACGCAGGCTCAGGGCAGGTCAGCAGAATTTGGCATACAAGTGTGTTTTCAAGGCTTTCCTGAAGGACAGGTGGTTACTGTTGCCTCGAAGGGATAGAGGGAGGGTGTTCCAGAGTTTGGCCGCAGTATGGGAGAAAGAGCGGCCTCCCCATCGAGCTTTCCTGACCCTGGCGGAAGTGGCCAGCCGGAGGGTGCAGGAGTGGAGGGAACGGGACGGGACGTAGGGAGTAGCCAAGGGATGCAGAATGGCGGGACCTGTGCGATGAAAGGCTTTGTGTAGGATACACATAGCCTTAAATTGTACTCTTGCCACTATAGGGAGCCAGTGAAGCTCCCTTAGGGCATTCCTCGCTGACTGCCAGCGAGGGAGGTTATAGAGTAGGCGGGCCGCACTATTTTGTGTGACTTGGAGCTTCTGGGTGGCAAAGGTCGGAGCTCCCATGTAGAGGGCATTCCCGTAATCCAGGCGGGAGAGTATGAGGGCCTGGACCAGGATCCTCCTTGCCTGGAATGGGAGCAGAGGGAGCACCTTCCGCAACATCCTCATAAGCCCAAAGCAGGTGGCGGCGGTCTTTGTGGCTTGGACTGAAAAGTCCAAAGCTTTATCGAACCAGATCCCGAGGCTTTTTATTTGGGACTTGGGGACGGGGGGCAGGCCCAAACATGGTGGCCAGATGGATGCGAGAACAGAGGGAGAAGGATTGCCCAATAGGATGACGTCTGTCTTCTCCCCGTTAAGTTTTAGGCAGGAAGATTGCATCCATCTGGCAACAGCCTCCAGACAGGGGCCTAATATGTCATGCGGACTCTAACAGTCCAACCTCCTATAAGGATTCCACAACAAACCCCTCACCAGGGGAACACAAATAAAATCACACAACAGACTATGCAATCAGTCATTGGTAAATTGCCAGCAAAAAGGGAACAAATTCCATTCTGGATAGCTCAGAAAATTACTCAAATTGAGGCAGTTTTTCCAGATACTACCCCTCATGAGAAACACCGAATTTTAACAATCTGTTTACCAATGGGGATCGCACCACACCTGGAGGACTGCAACACTTGGGGTACAGTCTTTGCTGCAATCTACACAAAAACACATGGTGTTCCGACTATGGCGGTTATACCAGATATCCTGAAACAGATGCAAAATGAATACGGGGCAGAGCCTGCTTTGAATCTCGGTATGAAATTACTGAGAGATTTCAAACAGGTCTCAGTTATAATATTAGCTAATATTAAAGGTGAGGCAGCATCTGTGGCGATCCGCCAAAAATTAAGAGAATTCGATCTAACTGAGCAACCATATGAACTAGCCAGAATAATTGAAAAATCCTATGAAGAACTAGGTAGAGATAGTTTAGGTGGAAACCAGTTAAACCCCAACTAACGGAAAATCCTGAAAAGGTCTTTATTAAAAACACTCTCACTACTCCCAAAAAGAAGTGGGAGAACACTAAACAAACTTCTAAAAGTTCTAGTGTGCTCAAAAGGAGCCCTCTGAAAAGAGGTATAACCTCCGGAACAGGGATAATTTGAAAAAACTGATAGATATCAAGATACTGATACACATTCCTCTTGTACCTTTCAGACTTCCTCACAGAAATCGGAAAGAAGAGGACGGTCAGAACACAAGGAAGAACGTGTGAAGTCCAAAGACGATCAACACGTTCCAAAAAATAAGAAAACCCAATTCACCAAAAAGAAGGTAGAAGGTCTTAAAATCAGACATGCCGAGGATCTTGAGGACACAACTCAAGAACGGGGAGTGGGCTCAGACAATGCTGGACAGCGCAGCAGAAGTCACCATAGCTCGCAAGATCTTGAAGGATCATCTGGAGACAGTGGAATTGAATGAGTACATTCAAGTTGAAACCGCTGATACCAGGGTTAGTGTACCCCATAAGTTATAAGAAGTAACGCTCCGGATGGAGGGGGACATAACTAGGAAAGTAAGAGCACTCTTTTGGGAGAAGCTCTCTAAGGGTTATGACATTCTTCTAGCTGAAAAAGACTGGCTACTAAAATTTGTCAGGGAATGCCCACATGGCGAAGACCTCATTATGCCAGCCTTCTCCAATCATATTCCAATTCACTTAAAATACACCTATGCCAGAAGATGAGCTGTAGCCCAAGCTCCAGCATTATAAAAAAATCATGTAGGATGGGATGAGGATTCCCCTCACCATAAAATCCAGTTAAAAACTAAACCAACTGCACAAAGGCAGTACCCAGTTAAGCAAGAAGCTAAAAAACAGGTCAGGGAGATATTAGATCCACTTGAATACCAAGGGGTGATTGAAACATGACCCTCGTCAATGAACAATCCTTTGTTTCCTGTCTCCAAACCAGACAATACATATCGTCTAGTTTTGGACTACAGACATTTAAACTCTTGTTGCAAAACGTATGCAGTACAAAATGCACACAGTGCAGCACTAATGAATAACATTGTGCGTAAAAAATTTAAAACCACATTAGATATTTCTAACGGTTTCTTCTGTCAAAACATTGCACCTGAAAGCAAGTATTTGACCGCTTTCTCAATTATGGGGACACAACGTCACTTCTGTCAGCTCCCCCAGGGATTCAAGAATAGTCTGGGGTTATTTTCAGCTAGAGTAACAGAGTTACTACAAACGTATGATAATGAGGCATTATCTTATGTCGATTACATCTATCTAACAGACGATGACTTGGACAGGCACTTGAACAGAGTGAATACCAATATTCTTGGATTCGCCTCTGAAGGGTATAAATTCAACTTTAAGAAATCAAGAATTGTCCACCTCAACGTCCTTTTCCTAGGATACGAGTTATCAAGTGAAGGCAAAAGCCAGGCAGCCAACTTTTTAGAATGTGTGCGTTGCGCCAACCTCCAAAAACGCTGAAAAACCTGCAGTCAATTCTAGTTTTCCTAAATTTCGGAAGAACTTGCATTCTAAATAACGCAGAAAGAGTTAAATCTCTCTACGAATTAATCAAACCTGATTTCAAAATAACTAATTGGACTCAAAAACACACAGACATTTTGCGTTCAGTGCAAACATACATGTTAGCAACAACACATTTACAGACATGCGAAAACGTCCGCAACCTTGTAATCCGAATCATTCCAGGAAGATGCAGATTCACGTACTCAACCTTTAATATAGGTGAAAAAGTACCAATAGCTTATAAATCACACTTGTACACACAAGCTGAAATGAAATTCACTTCTACAGAAACAATTCTGACAACGGTTCAAACTGCAGTAGCAAAAGAGAGACCCCTGGCACAGGGTAAACACATAATGGTTGTTACTCCTGTACCTGCCTTAGAGGCAGTGACAAAAGCAAGCATTCCAAATGCAAAGGCTTTACATCCAAGATGGATACAATGGGTTAACTCTCTTGCTGCAAGAGACGTTGAATACGTTTTTGATCCCTACTTGAAAACTCAAGAATTTCTACAATACGAACAAGAATGTCCTCTGCCCACGGAGATTCTGCCTCTAGAACAATACGTATGTATAATGTATACAGAAGGATCAGCACAACCCGCAATTGGGGGTAAACAAGCTTACAGTGCTGCGTGCGCGATCGTAAAAGGTCGCTGGCGCGATCATAAATTCCAACCTAGGTCACAAAAACTCAGTCCCTCGGAGACTGTACAGCTCAGCGAGCTGAACTACAGGCATTCAAGATGGCGCTTGAAAATACCGATCGCGAATTCCCCACACTCATAGTGCGCGATTCATATTACTGCGTTCAATCTTACAATGAATACTTGCAGAATTGGATTCAAAACGGTTTCAAAGATGCAAAAAATGGCACAATAAAGCATAAGTTGCTTTGGGAACAAGTAGTTCAATTACAGAAAGAACTACAAAAGACTCACGTGATCCATACACTGAGTCATCAGCATGATGGCGTTCACGTTGAAGGAAATTCATTGGCTGATGAAGCCGCGAAGGCAGCTGTGCAAACGGCTTCCTTAGCTGCAATCACTCGTTCAAAAACAAAAATAGACAGCAAAATAATGCAGGCTGTCGCCCCTTCCAACAAAGACAGCGGTAAAACGTTACCAAAAGGCTTTCCACTCAAATACTCATATATAACTGATGCAAATAATGTTCCATTTGCTCGAATCCCTGGAGTGGGGGATAGAAGAATTCCAAACATGGAACATAGATTAGGACTAATCTTAGCAACACATGAAGGACTCACCTCTGCACATGCAGGTGTTTCCGCCACAGTATCATTATTGAAACAAAGATACTGGTGGCCACGCATGAGGAAACAGACCAGAAATTATGTTTTGGAATGTGAAATCTGCCAAAAGATGAGTCTCTACAGTGAAACGTCCTGCGTAGACGCCCCTGTTAATGTCAGATAAACCATTAGCGTGCGTTTACCTGGATCACTGCGGTCCCTTACGGAGGGATGGTAACTAGAAATATATCATGGTCGCAGTGGATTCATGATCAAGATTCATTTGGATGTGGCCTCAGCGCTCGGCTGAAGCCCAAACTGCTATAAAAGATTTGAGAGTCTTTATCGGCACATACGCAGTCGGCACACTACATTCTGACCAGGGTCCTGCGTTTAGCTCCAAAGCTTACAAGGAGGCTATGGCCAATCTGGTTGTTGCATTGCGGTATTTTTAGTCCATTCCATCCTGATAGAACTTCTGTAGTGGAGAGATAAAAACAGGAGATAAAGCAATCTATAACAGCTAGGGTGACGGGTGGGTCACATTTAATAAGTGTCCAATGTAGTCTAAATAATCTGCCAAGACATTTTCTGGGTGGAATCACTTCATATAAAATCCTTTTTGGTACTAGAATGATTGTCCAGGACCTTGATCGTCACACTTCAGTGGTAGAACAAAAACCTTTTGATATCAAAGACCGTTTGGCTGTTTTGCAGGACTTAAATGAAACAAGGAGAAGTCAAAGCAACACATTACAGAAGCCAACGACCATTGAAGGGGAACCACCCGTCCCAGCAAGGCCTGCCTGGATTCCAAAGATTGGGGATCTAGTCAGAGAAAAGATCGCGGACAAGAAGGAATTTGGGCCTTCTTACAGACAACCAGTACCTGTGCTAGCAATCCACGGATCAAGAACAGTGTTACTGCCGCCCCTTGCTGGAAGAAAGGAGAACAGGTTTGTATACATCACCCTGGTCAAACCACATCATGTTGCCAATCATAAGTAGTAGGCCAAGTGGACTCCAAATATGTAGCAGATGACCAAATCTTGCTACTATCCAAGAGGTTCAAACTGAGAGACTCATCACCGTTGAGGAATCTGCAGTGCGAAAAGAAGGACTAAGCAATAAAGCCATGGAACTTGTGCCTCTTGAAACCCAAATAACAGTTCATCAAGACACTCCTATCTACAATGATGTAGCATCTGACTGTATAATATGACAAAGGATCCGGTAGCTCCAGTGATTTCAAGTAATCCTGATGCAATACCTACCATTGACAGAAATGCCTCTGTCTATTTCATTAACTTTGATACGTTTTCCGAGGATCCCAGTGAGCCTGAAACAACGCCAGCGAATAAAACTTTTAAAGAAAACGCAACTGAACTTTTTCATCAACTTGGAAAAACGTATCTGGTTTCACCATGGGTTGAACTTTGGATTGTGCTAGGCGTACTTTTTCTCCTACTTTGGCTAGTTCTTGTATTAAGTTTGTGAATGCTGATAAATTGAAGATATAGTAAAATGGGCACAGCAAGTAAGAACATCAACCTACTCCTCAAGACACACAAATCATCTCATTGTGAACAAAGCGACTTGACATCAGTGAACATCACAGCCGTTCCTATACCTGGTGGTATAGCATGGGACAGAACTGATTATGACATCTATGGCCCTGCAGAGCTGTTGAAGATTCCACATCAATTCAAGGTTTCCTTGAGTGACTTTGTTTCACCTAGCACATTTTCTGATGATTGGGACTTTGAGACTGTTAACCCCTTCCATGCTGGTGACGAACCCCAGCCGTCATGCACTACGGTGCTCGTGTGCTGATGACGGCTGGGGTTCGTCATGGCCCGCCCGTGTTCGGCCGGCGGCCGCACACGGGAAAAATCGCGGCCGCATCGAAGGGGTTAATAATATGATGTCAGACTTAGAGATGTCTGCAAAATTTACAAAACATGAATACCTAGAAGGTCCATCAGATTATGAACAAATGTACTGTTATAATCACTATGGTCATCATTATTTGCACAAATCTGCAAACCCTAGAGATGTTTTTACTTTTAATCAATGGGAACACTGTCCAACGCCACTGAAGGGTAACTCAAACACATTCAATGAAAAAATTCCATACTTCTCAAGTTTTAAGGTCTCAAATCCAGAAACATTTTACTTTAAAAATGTTAATAAGACAGGAATGAAAAGTATGTTAAAATTTATTCTGCAGCCTTTTATGCCCAGCTGTCCTCATTAGGTTTTGACTTTTGGAGTGCCAACATTGAAACAAAAACTGTCTGGTGCCGGGAATAGAAGCCTTATTTTGAGCCTGCATTATCCCTGAACAAATAATGTTTTTGAACGACACTGTGCAACAGACATCCTGTCTTGGCCTAGCTAAGATAAAAGATGTAAACAAACCGTCTATACCTACACCTACACCTGATAGTAAAAACACTTCAGAAGGAGGGGTCGACGTAAAAACAATTTTACTCAAAAACAGAACTGATCCTGATTGGAAGAAATGGTTAATCTGGCCCACAGACACAAACAACCATCAAAATAGATTCCTGAATAAGACACAAGGGGTTACACTCACTAGGCCAGATCCAAGATATGTCCAGAGACAACATCCAGGGATAGTAACAACATGCAGTGTAGGAAAACTGTGCCTTGACTGGCTACAAAAACTCACACTAGCAGAGGTAAAACAACACTTATCTTTACTTAAAGATGGCGTTGATTTGAGGGACTTCTTACAAGGTCCTGCAAAACGGCATCATAAACGTTTTATATATGCTGGTATATATGCCATTTATAATGAAGCTTGGAAAGCGACACAAGCAGAGACTGCAGAACGAATACGAGAAATTGATTGTATTAATTTAGAGAAAGCTCTCTGTAGTTGACAATGGGTTAACGACTATGTCATCCAGAATTTATTCTTTAGACAGCATAGTATCATCTGCCATAGACATAATGGAACAGGACTTGCTCATGCTACAGCATGGACTGTCACAATTGCATTCTATAATGCTTTTGGGCTGGACATTACAAAATCTTTGTTCTGAATATGTGCCATGGCGTCTAATCAACACTACGTCATTGTTTTCTGTATTTAACCTTACAGATAGACAAATCACTCTGGCACAAAGAGAAGCAGACTATACAGTGCTGAGCATTGTAAAGCTGGAAAGATTACCATGAACTGTTTCAGAAAAACCTGCAACAGAATATCTAATACACAGAATATTCACTCTGCCAGTCACAATTTTCCATTTTCAGTATTGTTTGAAACATACCAGCTGGCATGTATGAAAGGTTGGGTAAAGAATACATTAAGTCAACCTGGGAATTACCATATACACACAGATGTTGGAGTGGGGAAAAGAAGTATTTATTAGTGGTACAAATTGCAAAAGCGCACTAAGTGGTACACTTTTATGTCAGGGTATTAACTTACACGGGGCCTGCGATGGTTCTTTGCCCAACTTATCCTGCCACCTGCAAGGTTCTCCAGCTGCAGTGATAGATCCAATTTTTAGGAAGCTTTCTAACGGAAGCTATATTATGTTGAATGATCACAGTTGCTGTGGCATGTTGCCAGGAATAGCCTATCTCGTAACTGTGTCAGCTAGGGTCACTTGTTGTGTGCAAGTATTGCTTCCTGAAATTAAGACAGACGGGGAGTTGCCGCTATGGCCTTCACTGAACATCTCTTCTATACGAATTGATACTTTAAGTAGAATGAAAGCCATTCTTTTACAAAAAACTGTGCCACTGACCTCGTCCAAAGAGACGTATGAACTACAAGTTGAAAGGTCCTCTGCAGAGATACATGCCCTTTTATTTACAAACTGCCCTGTAACGGCTCATGCATTGTATTGTCCCCAGCGGCTGCCAATCCTGACGACGGCATTCATTGAGGTCTCACAGACGCAATCTGCTGACAGTGAGATACGTGGATCGACAGGCACACAGGTACCATCTCCATCTCCTTCGAACGTTGCTAATGCGGCTAACGCTGACATCGATGCTTCACATTTTTGTGCAATCGGTCTTCTTAACGAAGTGGTCCAACTCTCACTTACTGTGGTAGACAAATTCTTTACCAGCTTAGAAGATTTGATGTTTTCTCCAAACAATGAGACTGACTTTTGAAATTAGCACAGAGCGTTCTATAGGACTCTGTATTCGACCTTCACTTTTTCAAAAACAAAACTTCTAATTTTAGAACTATATTTTTCTACAATTTGACATTCATCCAAAATTGAACTCTTTTTTTGGTATGAAGTAATCTGCTTAAAGTAGAACTATTCATAGAGAACAAGAATTATTTGAATATTTCCAAGAGACAATATTTGAACTTGTCCACAACCAAAACAATTTATATATTCTGTCATGAAATGGTCTCGACTTTTTTCTTCTGTATTTAAGAGCCATTTCATAAATGTACTTTCATGATTCATTCAGATAGCATTTCCAATGTCATACTATATGCTTTGAATGAAGACATTGCTTTTAAAATGCGTACAGCACAAATGCTTATTTTTATGTACAACCATTTCGAATGCATTTTTTGTATTTTAGGTGAGGTTTTACACATCATTTAAATGCTTTGAATTTAGTAATGTCGAACAAAATAAAGTGGCGTGGGTGTTGTATGGCGTTTTAGGATCCGAGCGAAATATCCAGATTCATGCCCTTATATAGGTACAATTCACATTGCCCTAATATAGGCATAGAAATCATACTCATATTTAGACATAGCCCATGCAGTCCAAATACAGGCATGGCTACTTCCACCCGTACCAGAAAGCCACAACGAGTTTTCTTGGAAAATCGGCTTAAGCAGTCAGGGACATCCCCTTGCTTGAATATTGATTTGTCCAAGAACTCATGGAGTTTTCAAAGAACTATTATTCCCTTGGGTTTCTTTGATGACGTTATTATGCCCGACTTTACGTCAAACTAGGCACCTTCAAGGTATAAATATGCCTTCACTTGCTCTAGCAAAGACACAGTGGTTCGGAGCAGCTCGACTATCTACTTGCCCGACGCAGCTCGCTACAGCAAGTGCCGAAGGAAGCCGATCCTCCAGCTGATGCACTGATCGAGAAGCTGTTCTTTCTCTCGCTAAGAATCCAGCTCCAGTGTTTTCAAGCTCCCCTCACGGGGTGTTGGGAAATCGAGTCTCGAGACAAGAAATACCAGACCTCTTTCATTCTAAACTAAGGTATGGAGCTGATTAGACCCTAAGGAGAAATCTTGGATAGATTCTTGGCAAAGAAACTAAACCTATGCTGCACCACACTTACTTCTTCCCTCATACTAGACTTGGGTTAGGTACATCGGGGTAGGCGTATTTTAGAAACACCAGTTGAGTACTTTTAGCCTTTGTTATTTATGTATGTTTTTATCTATGGTTTAGAACCATACAATGCTTTTACAGTATTATTTTATAATACTCTTCTCGCTGTACGCATTATACTTTGCAGCCTGTATTACGATTGTAGCAGTTCACTTTACTTGCATGAGAAAGAAGACTGTTCAATAAATCCTTTTATTGAAAACGCCCGTCCCTCTATTTCTCTGCACCTCTGATGAAATGAAGCATGCACGATTGACTGAGTAAAATATCTATCTATTGTTTCCACGACTCTGAAGATACGTTTATTCTTGGGGAAACAAAGTTGTCATGTTTATGCGGTTGTCAGAAACGAATCCCTTCTTGTTTATTTGAGAAAGTTTCTAGTGACCTCTGCGCTAGCTGGCACTCACAATTAAGTTTAGTATATTCGATAGAGACATAGTAGACATAAGTCCTACGTCAAATCTATAGGATATATTATTCCAATGCGCAGAGCCTATTGGGAATATAGGAACTACACTACAGTTTGAGGTCTGCCATCTTCACCCAAAGCAACTTATGCTTTATTGTGCCACCTCTAAGTCTTTGAATCAATTTAGTTGCCATTAATGTAAATTATCATTAAAGTACTGTACACAGTAATATGGTTCACACACAAGAGTGGGGAATACAAGGCGTATTTTCTAGTTCCAGTAACAATGCCTTTAGTTCAGCCAACTGTGGAGTGCAGTCCCCAAGGGAATGCGTGCTAATTGTGTGAGGTTAGAAGTTACTATCCAACAGAGCACCAGTAACAATGGCACATGCTGCAGATTATCGTTCCTTGGAACATACAGCGAGTTGTGCTGCACCATCAGTGTAAGTAATACATCTTTACTGATCAAGAGGTAAACAGTAAAGGGCATGGTATAAACAGGTTCAGACTGTAAAAATTCCTGTGTTTGTAAGGAAGGATTAAAGAAAAAGGGTCTGATTACAAGATTGGTGGTGAGAAACTCGACTGCCGGTCACTTGCTGGACTACGAGTTTCCTCAGATGGACGTCCTTTGGCATTCCCACAGTGTTGCCTTTCAAATAGGCATCGCAAGGGAATGCCAAAGTAAGTACCCGCATGGCATGGACTTTTAAATCTATGACGTGCAGGAACTAGATGAGCATGCACACAGGAGGGCACACCTTGTGCCCCCCCTGCATGCACCCCAGATGCCATGAGGCACTAGCAACCCTAACAAATGTGGTCACACTGCAGTGGTTAGGGTTACAGCGATAAATCTTGTAATATGCTTGGTGGTGCTACAGCAGCACTACGAAGCATATCGCTGCCTCAAGACCAACGCGCCAGCACCAGGGATCATAGATCCCTGGTGGCTGCGGTGTTCCACTAACTGTCCAACTGCCGTACTCGTAATACGGCGGTCGGACCACTGGTGCGGCAGTCCCCGACCACCACCGCACCTCCAGCATGGGTTTGGCAGTCCAATGGCCTGCTGAACTGGTAATAAGGCTCACAATCTACACCAACAGCAGATAAAGAAGTTGCCCAGATTATCCATCTGGGATGGAGGGCTTTAGTGTTAGGAAGGGCTTCCCTTTTGACAGCCTCTAAGGCTGAGACTAGAGTTATGACAATCATGCGTTTACCTTGTGCCAGAGGACATTCTTTAAGAATGGCCCTCTGTAGAGCCATGAAAATTTACTCTGTGGATGCAAAACTCATTGCAATATTGGAACATAGATGCGATTTTATAATGCAAATGGAACTGTTTCACCTCCATCCGTATCAAATCCTATGAAATCCACACAGAGAATCGAACAAATTGCCACGAAATTCCAGAATAGGGGATATCCACCTAACCTCATTGATGAATCAAAACAGAAAATTTTGAATATTGATCGACAAAAACTTTTACAACCTGGTCCTAAAAAACAACAGACACGCATAGTGGTAGTCTCCAAATATTCTACAGCCACTACGAAATTCAAACGAACCATACATCAACATTGGTCATTACTCAATCTGGAACCGGATTTCAACCAGATCTTTTTGGAACCTCCGCTATTTGCATTCACCAGAGCTCAAAACTTAGGGGAACTAGTTCAACACAAACCAACCGTGACTGTCAAATATGCTGGCACCAAACCCTGCCTCAACTGCGGGAATTGTAATAGCATCATTAAGGGAAATACCATCAACCACCCTATGAAGGGCAACACAATAAAACTTCATGTTAATGCAACATGTGATTCGAGCAATGTAATTTATGCCCTTAAATGTCCCTGCGGGAAACTCTACATCGGTAAGACCGAAAGAAAAATCAAAACCAGATTAACGGAACACAAGTCCAATATAAGACTGAAAAACAGTAAATCCTCGATTGCCACACACTTTGAAGAACAAAAACACAACATTTCTCAATTAAAATTCATCATACTGGAAACTGTTGCTAAAATGGAAGGCAGAGAAAACACCAAACACCTTCTTCAACGTGAAAATACCTGGATTCAAAGACTATCTACACAGAAGCCAATGGGCCTCAATGACAGAATTGAACTTTCTTGCTACCTATAAAGTGTTGCTAATGGAGCCACAATAGGCTTCCTACCGTTTTACATTACATGTACTGTAATTTGAATTCAAATCTTTATTTAGATTCATGGTTTGTATTAATTTTGACCCTTATTCCTCTGTCCAAAATAACCCTTCTGTGTTCATTGATACCTGCCCATCGGGCACTGTGATATTTACATTCATTTTTTGCATGAACCCCCCAACACCTTTATCATTTTTATTTCCTAAACCCATTGGAACTCCACGCGCTTATCACAGCACTCGAACCCTGATCACAAACCGAGTCTTTTTTCCCTATCCACTACCCACGTGACCGCAACATACGTAACTGATCAAACGCGGCAACAGACGTCTCCGTCTTGACCGGCGTTACGAGCGGACGAACATCGAACCAAAAGCACCTTTCTCACCAGGTTAGTGCACTGCATGGAAGACCACCGCATGATTGAACTTAACCGATCTCGACCCAGACTCACGATACGTACCCTTTACTTTTTAGCATACCGGCGCATCTTGACTACCTTTGAAACACGTAAGCCACATTTCGAGCATGACTTTGTTATCAACACGGGCGTAAACAAGGCTATTAAGGTGACCTTTAAATTGACACACACCACCCCCTCCCCTCACTTCCTCTAGTGCCTTCCCAAAAACACACACCATACGTCTATATTCATTGCCACTTATATTATTTTCGTCTAACTTTGTTACAGTACCTTTTCCCTGATGAAGGGGCAATTACTAGCCCCGAAATGCATTGGATTGACGCAAAGGACAAAGTCAATATGTTGTGAATGGAATAATTCATCAAACACCATATACCTATGAGAATTATCTAAGAACTATTACTTTAAATAAACATGAATAATTCACAATGAACTTAGTGTGGAACCTCTGTGAATCATAGAGGAATTACAGTGTGCACCCAAGGATGGGATCAGTGACCCACTGATTCCACATTCACATGGTTACAAGTAAGAGGAAACACAGCTTTGAGTTGTTTGACTTTTTGGGCAATCTTAACCGTTTGGACGGCGTTTGACCATGACGGAATTAACAATTATAAGACTGACTACTGGAGCAGCCAGCACCTGGGTAGCTCCGTGCTGGCCCAATCTTGGCGGTTGTGTGTGTAAAGTACATGAAATAAATTGGAACGAACGTCCATATGAAAGACAGACTGAGTCATAATGAGCTGAACTAAATTTAGAGCACCCATAATGGATAGCGTGCATAGCCAGCTAAAGCTGGCCAGGTAGCCCCTTCATTACTAAAGGGACCCAACTGTTCCAGAGTAGCAGGGTGGGGGAGGGCACCAAGGAACCACGTATCATGTCCCATTAGGTGGGTGGTATTTCCAAAGCTGGAATCCGGGCCGTAGGGGTGAAATGACGAGGTCCATGGTGGCGAGTCTTCCGGTAGAAAATTAGACTGGAAGTGAAAACATGCCCAACTCTACGAGCCCATGAAGCTTGCTGAATTTTGAAGCACCAAACTCAACCTGACGATTAGCAGGAATCCTAAGGACGGGTAAAACCGTGAGTTTGTTGAGGAGAGTAAAATTTATTATATCTTCTCTTTTTTTATCCTAACGGTGTGGGCAGGCCTTAGCGTGCTTGGACCCCCGTAGGACTCTTTTTTCTTTCTTTTTCTTGGTCCTGAAGAAAGCTGAGCCGAAAATAGCACTACCAGCAGAAACATGTTGACCATTCACTTTTAAGCCACTGGAATTCTAATTCAAAATCCCAGTGACTTCACTGTTTTTATTGTGAACAACTGGCCCTTAATAAAGTTTGTTGAGGCACAGTTGTGATCTTTTAAAATACACCTCCCTTCACTGATCACTCTTTCACACACACCAGCTCCGCTGCACTTGCAGGCGTGGAAGCACACAGGTGGGGATAGTCGGTCCCACCTGTGACTGAACCCCATGATGAAGCATGTCACCACTAGGGTGAGTGAGGGTTCTTTTAGAAAATAATAGTCTTTTCATTATCACTGCCTCCTTTGTTTTATGACCACTTGAATTAAAGTAATTTAATTATCCCACTGTGTTGTAGGTTTTCACTTGTGACGAACTGTCGTTTAGCCAATTTATGTATTTATTTAATTATAATTTTTTAGGTGCTCTTTTGTTGATATAAACAAGTAAGAGGAAACACAGCTTTGAGTTGTTTAACTTTATGGGCAATCTTTACCGTTTGGACGGCGTTTGACCATGACGGAATTAACAATTATAAGACTGACTACTGGAGCAGCCAGCACCTGGGTAGCTCCGTGCTGGCCCAATCTTGGCGGTTGTGTGTGTAAAGTACATGAAATAAATTGGAACGAACGTCCATATGAAAGACAGACTGAGTCATAATGAGCTGAACTAAATTTAGAGCACCCATAATGGATAGCGTGCATAGCCAGCTAAAGCTGGCCAGGTAGCCCCTTCATTACTAAAGGGGCCCAACTGTACCAGAGTAGCAGGGTGGGGGAGGGCACCAAGGAACCACGTATCATGTCCCATTAGGTGGGTGGTATTTCCAAAGCTGATACGGTCTGTATTTGGCTGGTGTACTGTATGTATGAAATGTATTAGTGTTAGCATCAACAGCTGGAAAATTCTCCCTTGAATAGAAAACCTCCCAGAAGTAAGCAGGTTCTGCTTCCACCACAAAGATTAAGGCACCACCTTGATTTGAAAGGCCATGCTGAGTCACATGTAAATTAACTGCTGGTCTGCAGTTGGCAGGAATGGCTACAGGCTGAGCAGCCATGAGAGAAATAAAAATTGATTCAAAGTGTAGCACAAATGAGAGTTTAAACCTTTGAACGTTCAAGCTTGAAAAACCAAAAGGGTTAGATGCTTCCTGTGGTACACAAACAAGGATGCGTAGTCCAGGTGTAGAAGTAGATCCCTCTTTATTAGCAAGTAGTAAGGTGGCAGGTTACAGGATAGGAAGTTACAAGGAGAAACCCCCAGGAGAGAGCTACCAGCTCCTCAGCCTCAGATGACCAACTGACAATCTCCACACAGGGAGGCACACTAACATTCCATGATGTCACAGGACTTTCTGATAAAGTGGTAGAGAGGGAAAATACATAGAAACCATTTACCACACATCCTCTTCCGTTAACAAACAACAGCAAGAAAGAAGTTAAGACGGAGCAGAAGGATTCAGAGGAGACTGTAGACACAAGAGCTAATCAAAGGGACAAATTGAAAAGCAGGAAACTCAAGCAAGAAAGCAGAAACAAAGGACAATAAAAAGAGGCATGTAGAAAGATAAACATAAGATGCACAGATGAACTAAATGCAAATTACATAACATGCCCATCCACCCTCCTTAATAAAACAAGGTAGCGATCCTGGCAAATAAAGCAGGGTGCAACAACTGAATGACAAAATCAGTGCAGATGGAAATAAGCACAATAAGATAAAATAGCAACCCACACAGAAAAAGGGGATGCCTTGCAATAAAGATTAGTGCATGACATGCTCTAACAACCTCCCCTCCAAGGGTACACCAAACAAGGCAACCTTTAAACTGTGGAACGAAACAACTCCCCAGGAAAGGGTACACCAGAGGAAACTAACGCCCCTGGAACACAGTAGCCGCACACTGGCAATAGTGGCGCAACTACACCAAGAGGTAGCGCTGACAACGCACCCTGACAACCCACATAAAGTGATGCAAGTTAGACCAACACAGACAACCTCCCCTAACAAAAGGGTACACAATTGAACAATGTAGAAATTGTTCAACGCAACATCACTTAATGGCGGCACTGACAACGCACACCACCTTCCCCAGAAAAGGGTACACAAGGATACCAATCCTTGAAACTTTTGAACAAAATAGTTACATGCAGACAACCTCCCCTAATAAAAGGGTACACCACGTGAAAGTGTGCAACGTAACTTCTCCAAAGAGTAACAACAAGACCCTAGGAAACAAAATGTAGGCACTGACTGGCACCACAACCCCACAACCTCCCCTAAATAAGGGTACACCATAAGTACTAACCCTACGTACATGGATGGGGTAAGATAAGACACAAACACCCTAGCATCCCAAGCAGGGTGAAACACAGGATACACACCCTGTGAGACCAAAACTACAACATCCCCTATATATATACAGGGTACACCATAAGGTACAACATCGCCCTAGTTACAAAATATGGCATTGACTAGCCACAAGCCCTGCCCTAAGTAAGGGTACACCTTAGGGTAAGGTGTTGCCTTAGGAAACTAAACTCCCCACAAAAGAGAACAACAAAAAGTACTAGAACAGGCAGAGAGAAATTATGCTCAAAACATACACCCACCCACAACATGCGCGGAGATACTAAAAAGTTCACCACAATGACATACTACAACCTCCCAAAAGTAAATAGAACAATCCATTATGGCCAACACACATATCAACCTACAACATACACCGAAATACAAATAATGTAAAGCATAGACAAATGAAGAGAAAAAAAAACAAGAGTTTTTAGCTCCGGTGAGCGATTTCTCACCCGAGATCTTCAGGGCCAGGATTGTCCAAAAGTTCTTATGAAAGACTTCACAGCAGGAAACTAAGTAGGGTGACATGCAGGCAAGTCTTGAAAAGAAGATCGCAGGATCCTCCACTTAAGGAAACAAAAGAAAACTCGAGACCTGTAGTCAATGCACAGATGCGCTGATGCGCAGGGAAAAGTACCTTCAAATCTGAAGAGAGACACCCAAACAGCGTGTGTGCGACTGAGGCAAACTAAGTGTGCAGGAACTACTCGCAGAGATAATACCAAAACAATCAAAAGCCTTGCGTAGACGCGCCGTGATTGTCGGAGTCCGTTGCTGTGGAAACCGATCGGCGTGGACAGTTTCCTGGAGGCTGGTGTAACTAAAATGACTTCCTTGTGACGTGAGCAGACGGAGATACGTGTGACGTCGGGAAGAATGAGGAGCTCGCGTAAAGAACGCTGATTCATGAGCGTCGTCACTGTCATCCACCAACATCGTTATGCATACCACTACGTCATCAGAGGTGCAGCAGAAAGCGGAATGAACGGAACAACAGAGGACAGAAATGCAGTTGGGAAGTACGCCTGGCGAAAATTAATGCCGCTGTGAAGTAATGAGAGGCTCCGCAACTGTCAAAACAAGCAGGTACAGAACAAACAGCATTCGACTGAATTTCAGGGTAGGGTCTGTAACGTGTCCATTCATTCATGAAGAAGATGCAGGCGAGCTAAAGTACTCAAATCTTGGGCACAGTCACTTAGAAAATAAAGGTTTAATCTCACCAACTTGTAGAAAGTAATCTTAAGTCTCCGTCGATGTTGACCACAATCCCAAGAGAGGAAGCAATATCAGCCTCAAATTTGCAGACGTTAAGTTGACAGTTAAACTGTCACTAAACCAAGGCAACATGTTGAAGGCCAAAATAGGGAAAGAAAACGTAACTTCACAGACGAAGGTTGCTGTGCTTGAGAGTGTACTGCCAGCGCCAGGGCACCTCCATAAGAGCAAACACAAATAGTGCTCAAGAAAAATGCCCACACTGTGTGAAAACACACAATAAACACAGTGGCTGTAATAAAAGCGAACTGTCATTGGACACAAGAAGACAGGAAGGCACAACAGGGTGATCAGGCCCGCTGAGACAGTGGCTCTTGTAGCTGGAAACAGTCAGACTCCAGATGACAGAGAGATGGCAGTTAGAGCTCTCACAACACAGACGCCCAGGGTGCAGGCTGTCCAAAATAAAAAGGACACTGGTGGGGTTAGCTGGGCGTTACCTTTTGGTTTCTGAGTAGTTTCCTGATTTTAAAGTTGCTTAGTTCTTTTGTAGACACTTGTACTTAGCTCACACGTAGATTCATCAGCTTCAGAACGTCGCCAAAATGTGCTACACAAACAAGGATGCGTAGTCCAGGTGAAGAAGTAGGTCCCTCTTTATTAGCAAGTAGTAAGGTGGCAGGTTACAGGATAGGAAGTTACAAGGAGAAACCCCACCAGGAGAGAGCTACCAGCTCCTCAGCCTCAGATGACCAACTGACAATCTCCACACAGGGAGGCACACTAACATTCCATGATGTCACAGGACATTCTGATAAAGTGGTACAAAGGGAAAATACATAGAACCATTTACCACACTTCCCGAGCACTGTAGAGGCAAAATCCCCAATAGCACGGATGTCTCCAAGAAAAGGTGTAAGGGTATTGTGGATGAGCACACGCACTACCCCGGCGACAGGCAAATATGTACCAGACCAAAACATTGGGGGTGTCCTGTTGCAGGGATTCTGCTTAGAAACAAAACTATGCTGGGTACCACAAGACGTCAGTATGTAGGGCCTGAGTCACCATACTACATCAGCATCTGTGGGCTTGAATCCGACTAATTTATAGTGCCTTACTTGCCCTCCTAACCTTTCAGAGAGACAAGTGATTTGGCACCCCAGAACATAACACTCCCACCCTCTCAGGGCTGCACTGGCAAGTCACTCCCTTTCGTTCTCTCACTCGTACTTGTCCACAGTATATCAAAGTCGTGACACAAGTCTAGTTTATAATATTTATTTAAACAATTGTGCTCGAATATGCAATAAGTGCACCAGAAATACAAAGCAGGTGCATGCCAATAATATCAAAAGCATACTCGACAGACCATATACAATAAACAGTCCTGTCATGTGAGATGAGCCTAACCCCTCCCCCTTCTACCAAAGGTAAATCGGTATAGATTATAAAATAAAGATGTCTGGGCGTGAATGATGGACCCCGTACCTTTGCACATATAGCAGATGGATCTACATCCCAGCTGGCGCAGCCCTCTCGTCTGCAGGACCGTGGTCCTCTCTGTTTCAGAGAAACCCGTTCCCAAATTTATTACAGCAGCTGGATGTCTTTATTATGTGTAGGCGCTAGTGTCGGCCATCATGATAACAAGGATCAGTGTTGTTTGACCTTGCTGCAGTCGTTCAGACAAAATCCCAGGATCAGAATCCTAATACTAGAACATGTGCTGTCTATTAACAATGATGACGTGGCACAAACACAAGCATGACACTTGGTAACGTGTGCAAAGCAGAAGCGGCCACATGATGCAAAGGTTAGGGAAAACAACATAGGGCTCCCTGGGAAATACAGTCCTCTTAAAGACTTTTACAAGGGTATCAGAGGTCAAGGTCAGGGGGTACTGATCTTTGTTATTTTATTGACACCCTTGCAATATGTGCATGGGCATAGTTCAGAGACATCTCTCCTTGGAACGGAAAAATAATGATGCACCAATAGGACTGTCAATGCTTTCTTTGTGTCTGTACAAGATTCAACATCCTGCGAGCAGAGAACAGGCCCTTTTATTAATGGAAAATCTGCTCAGGAGCAGAAGGTGTATAATCAGTCTGGTAGTTTCCGGGGTGATGTAAAACCCCCCCTCTCCAGAGATCACACAAGGCGCGATGCCCCCAAATCACATGACCGGTTAAAACATACCGGTAACACTTGTTATGTTTTTTTATTTACAGCGCATAGACAGTAATACACTGTACTAAGAAGCACTATATAAAGACAAGCGCCCATAATGGTGATTATCATTACTTCAGGGGTGCTTCTGATTGGGTAGAGTGTGAAAGGTGTCCGGGGCCCTGTGATTGGCTGCAGGAAGCGGCTTCTGCTGTGGATGGACATAAGTTAATATGTGGGTTCTTGGCCTCTGTAACAAACACTCCTTTCAACAAGAGGGAGTTGTAAACCCAAGTTTAATGTAAGAAATGTAACCCATGATCGGCGCAGCGCGTCCCATAAGTGAGAGATCGCAGGAACTGACGTAGCATTCCTGTCAGCGCCTTATATACCCGCAGCTGCGATCTGAGCCCCAGCCATGGACAATACACAAAAGTAAACAAACAGCACAGTGTGAATATTTACAAACAACTTTGTGTCCTAAAATCCTGTGTGTGCGAATGAACCCAGTGTGTTGCATCACCTTATAACAGCCTCTGACCTCTGCTTCTCTCTCCTGCAGCTGCGGTGACCCTGGACCCGGACACTGCTCATCGTGGGCTCGTCCTGTCCGAAGACGGAAAGAGCGTCAGAGACGGAGACAGAGACCAGGACCTGCCAGACACGCCCCAGAGGTTCAATCCTGCCCCCGCTGTCCTGGGGCGAGAGAGGCTGAGCTCCGGGAGGCATTACTGGGAGGTGGAGGTGGGGGACAAGACGGCCTGGCGCCTAGGGGTGTGCGACGAGGCTGCAAGCAGGAAGGGGTGGATCACACTAGCACCTATAGGTGGATGCTGGAAAGTGTGGCTCAGAGATGGTAAATATGAAGCTAACACCAACCCTCTCACCCTCCTGACCCCCCGGGTGCACCCCGGGGCTGTGGGTCTCTTCCTGGACTATGAGGCGGGCAGTTTCTCGGTGTACAATGTGGATGACGGGTCTCTGCTCTACACCTTCTCCGTGGCCCGCTTCCCCCCCACCCTGCGGCCTTTCTTCAGTCCACAATACAACCTGGGAGGGGTGAATGCGGGGGCGCTGCGGATCCTGCCGGTGACAGGTAAGGAGTGAAGAGACTGTGTGATACAAAAGGGGATGATGGACGGAGCGTTGAGCAAATCAAACACTCGCCCCCAGTCAACTGATCTGGGTTTAATCCATCACCATTCTTTAGCTCACTCAGCCACCCCAGTTTAGACATGGCCATATGCAAATCAGATGACTCTGTGCCTCATGGGAACAGTCCAGCCTGAACTGCCAAGCCATGCCTTCCCTGCACCGAAAACAAGCATCCTGGGACCGGTTTCGGATTCATAATCCTCATCAGCCAGGCTATCTTGAATCCAGTGGCCAAGTGAGCAAGGGACTCACGTCTGAGCATACCCTGCCAAATAGGAGTGAAGAGGCTGCCAGCAGCGCCAGGAGAGAGAGAGGTGCGGGGGTGTTTATTTATCATTAATGGTCCGTGATGACAAATTCCCTGCCTTATGTGACTAACTGTTCTCATTTTGAACCAACTCTGCCCTGCGTCGCGGGGTCCTTATAATCTGAAGTGTGCAGTGTGGTGACTACAACACACGCCTCTTCCTCAGCCAATCACCGACCTTGTGACCAAAGTGAGCTCGGAGGCTGGAGGTCAGCTCCAACTGAAACCCAGGTGTCATCTGTTTACAGTCCTCTGCTGCGAGACCTTGAACCCTACACCTGGCAGTAGAGCCCTCCCCTCTTCACTACTCTCTGCTCTGTAACCATCTCCTCTGCTCTGTAACAATAATAATCTCGCTGCTGCAGCTGCACAGCAGTTCTCTTTCCTTCCTTGCAGTGCTACTAATGGGTGTTAATTCCCTCCATAAATGCCACTCAGAAGGATGAAAGGCCAAGAGGACCCTGTCAAGAGTCAATCCTCAGATGTTGTCAGCGAGAGTTTTACTTCTTGAAGTGTCTGATCCCAGCTGACGAAGTAAGGATAGAGCTGACCAGACCCCACACCCTTTCAGCTCCTGCCCCCCACCCTTGGCCATGGAGGTCACTGCTGCACTGTCCATGTCTCACAGGCTGAGGCCACGGCCTGGTGTGTACGGAGCTAAGACTGAGGGAGTCAAAGGTTATTTCACCCTTGTGCCCTGCGTCACCCTTGAACCCACTCCTTTCCCTTCCAGACTCACTGCTTCTCTTTTTATGCATTTATTTTCAGACCCGCTAAGAAACATGCTCAAACCCTTCTTGCTCTCTGTACGAAACAAGCACTGTGCATGGTCTGCTGAGCTTTGGTGTGCATGGTTTGCAGAGTTTTGGGATAAAGGATGCACCAGTGCTCCGGGTTGGATTGGGAATAAAAATCGGCCCGGGCACACTAAACAAAAGTGGCCCACATTTGCATATTGCCTTTCTGCAAAACACTGCTCTGCGAAAAAAAGGATGGGGGAGGTAAAAAAAAAAAATGCACAGATTAATTTGCATCTCTGCCCGTTGATTAAAGGGAGGTAATGGACACCAATCTTCCACCAGAAAGGCCACTCAGGCACCCACTGGGCCTCTGGTGGCATCTGAACAACACCGAAACCGCCCAAATCAGCCCTCTGGGCTGATCAAAAAAGCGGTCCACAGCTGGAATTCGGATAACGGCCCCTCAGGCATCGCCCGAGTGCCCACATTACCAATCCGACACTGCCAGTGCTTGTTTTCCTCTCTAGGGACTCCTGCCTGTGGCAGATGCCGGCGGAAGTCGGGTGTGTCTTCCAGTGATCTTTGCCGGGGCTCGGCTTCAGACAGACAGGGCCCTGCATGGCAACTCCCTGCCATAGCCTCGAGGTGTGTGTTAGCCATCCACCCCAGTGTGAGTTAGGAGTAAGGAGGGAGCTTTGTCAATGTGGCAGGGGGCAGTTATTGTCTGTTATGACAGCACAGCTGTCGCCAGACATTTATGTGAGAACAACTAGAAAGGGGCTTTGTCTCCGCCCATATGTTGTGGGCAGGAGTACAGGTTTTGGTTGGGCAGCAATTGTGCGCTTCTACCAAATGTGTGCTTGCAGTGCACTCCCATTGGCTGTTGGTGGTAAGGGGGGTCCGCTCACCTAAAATACCTGTCACGTTCAAACGTAATGACGCTCATCAAAGGAAATCCTTTGATAATCAGGCTGTTTATAGTTTCACTCCATTTCCTTATACGGTGATTGGGAAATATAAATCCACATTAGAGTCAAATCATTTGCTGTTGCTAGATCCAATGTTTACTTTAGCACCTAAGACCTTTCTAAGTGACTGGAAGGATTTATAGAATGCCTTAAGTCACGTGTGGTGGTATGGGATCAGGTGCAGAACGTGCCCCAGCAATACCCCTGGATCTCAGCAAACTCTCCAATCTGGAAATTATTAGATGCAGATCATGAAAGAAGGACAAATATGCATATATATACCCTACTGTCTATAATGTTGTAGGTATGGTACCCTCACATCCTCACTTGGTACCTCATCTATTTCCCCAGGCCCCACTTCCTATTTCTTGCTTTCTTTTCTTCTGTTTTCTTTACTTTCAATTTGTTTTTCTTTTTTCCTCTGATAAACATCACTAACAGGACCACAACTCGTCCAACCAGGATCATCATAAAGTGCAATTACTGATAGGTGCATCAATACTGTTTTATGATGATGTATATGAATTGCAAAGAGAATGTTTAGCTTTGTCTTAATATCACCTATATATGTATCGATGTTTAATCTGCGACCTTTAGGAATATTCTACTTTCATTGGTCAGTTTTATACTATGTACTCGGTATGAAGTGATGATTATGGCTGTAACACTTCTCCTGCCTTTGATTTATAAACAATTCTTTAATAAAGGAATATGAAGAAAAAATAGAATTGGTTGCTGGTCGTCTTTACTTTGTCTCTGCCACGCTTGACGATGGATGCGTAGTTTTATTTTTTTTTATTTATGGCCGTTCACCATCCAGGAGAGATGTTGGAAGGTGTTTCTGCAGGAAGGAGAATACGGCTTCCCCTCTGCTCCTTTCTGCTGGTGTCCCTCCTCTGTATTCTCTCTCGCAATCTCTTACTCCTCGCAGGGCCTCTGATTACATTGTGGGCACTTATTTTTGATTTATTTTATTTAAGAAGTTTTATATAGCGCTAGCCAGACTGGAAGGTATCGGAGCGCTTCACAACAAACACAGAGCAAAAGAAAGCAAACATAATACAGTAAAGCAAGACCTTCAGGATACGAATCATAGTAAAGAGGATGATGACGCGTTCCATTACAGGGTCTTGGCAAACCGCATGGGAGAGAGGAGCAATGTCACTTTAAACAATCTGTTAGATAGGGAGCGGTCAAGGAAAAGGATTTTGAGCAGGTTTTTGAATTTAGGGAAGGAAGGAATAGTTCTGATGTGGGGGGGGGATAGAGTTCCAAATTTTGGGCGCATTTCCGGCAAAGGACCTGTCCGCGTTTTTTTTGTTTTCGAGCTTTTAGTGGGATAAGAAGTAGGGTATTAAAGCTTCTGAGGTTCCTGTTCTGACCAGTTTGGACGCCAGATATTCGGGTTTGCCTGTGTGAAGGGCTTTGCGAGTGAGGCAGGCTGTTCTGAAGTTCGCCTGCATTTCTATTGGTAACCACTTGAGTTCTTTTAGTGCCGGAGAGATGTGATCAAATTTCTTTATTCCAGTGACCATTCTGGCGGCCGCGTTGAGGGTTGTTTTCAGAGGAGCAAGATGAGTTTTGGCTATTCCCAAGAGGATTGCGTTTCCATAGTCCAGTCGTGACAACACCAATGCTTGGGTGGCTTGTTTGAGATCTTTTGATGGAATGAAAGGTTTTATTTTGTTTAGCAGCTATAAGTTAAGGAAAGCGCTCTTAGTCGAGATCTTAATGTGTTTGGTCAAGTCTAGTTTGGAGTCTAGCGTGATGCCTAATGACTTAACGGTGTCAGCCAGGGGGAGGTTCCCATTGAGCGCATCGATAT
Source organism: Lissotriton vulgaris (assembly GCF_964263255.1). Taxonomy (NCBI): domain Eukaryota; kingdom Metazoa; phylum Chordata; class Amphibia; order Caudata; family Salamandridae; genus Lissotriton; species Lissotriton vulgaris. Next base: position 49,288,331 of record NC_141693.1, on the reverse strand, counting down.
CTTTTAACCACTCGACCATTTGTGGGTTCTCTTCTTTGTTCGAGATAAGGATTAGTTCTGTTTTGTCCAGGTTTAGCTTTAAATGGTTGCTTGACAGCCAACGTTGCTCTTCCTTTAATGTTTCATTGAGTCTATTAATGTCTTTAGAAGAGGAGATTTCCAAGTAGAGTTGGGTATCATCAGCGTAGAGGTGGAAGGGGATGTTAGCTTTTCTGAGTAGGGTGGTGAGGGGTTCCAGGTAAATGTTGAAGAGTTGAGGGGAGAGCACTGATCCTTGGGGCACTCCCCTCTTGACTGGGTGAAGGTCGGATTCAAAGCTTCTGATTTTGATTCTTTGTGAGCGGTTGTGCAAAAATGAGGAAAACCAGTTGAGTACCACGTCGTCTAGTCCAGCCCTTTCTTCGAGAGCTTTGAGGAGAAGATTGTGATCAACTTTGTCAAATGCCGCCGATAGTTCTAGGAGAAGGAGGAGGCAAAATTGGTGTAAGTCCAGTGATTTGTGTATGTCATCAATTACGTTGAGGATTGCGGTTTCCGTGCTGCACCCTTTCCTGAATCCTGAACTATCAGGAGGAGGCCCTGAGACAACTAAGGGATAAGGACTGCTATAGAACAATCAATAGGCAGGAATACAACAAAAGCATTATGGACTTCAACAAACTATTGGGAGTTTGGAGAGAAAATGGAATGCTAAGCATGGACGAACTGTTGTACCTACAATGTGACTCACCTATCCTTCCAACATTCTATCACTTGCCAAAAGTCCATAAGGATTCAAAAAGACCTCCAGGACGGCCAATTGTTTCGGCGATTGGCAGTCTACTGGAGAACGCATCTAGATTTATTGATGGCTATATCGCACCAATTGTCAAGGAACTTCCTTCCTATGTGAGGGATACACAGGACTTTCTTCGATTAATAGACAATATTGCCTGGGAACCTGGTTTTCTACTAATAACTCTTGACGTTGTCAACCTCTACACCTGTATTGCCCATGAGAACGGTATTGCTGCATTAAAGTGGTTCCTTGATCAGAAACATGGTCAATACCGGGACCACAATGAAATGTTAATACAACTTATAACTTTCTGCCTTAACAACAACATATTTTTGTTTGCAGGACAGCTATACAGACAGGTTAGAGGAACATCTATGGGCTCGTGCTTCTCTCCCAGCTACGCTAATCTTTTCGTCGGCTGGTGGGAGAAGCACGAGGCCTGGGGGGAGGCCAACGACCAGTGGACAGACAATATTCTTTTATGGACAAGGTACATTGATGACCTGTTTGTGGTTTGGCGCGGCAGTAGATCCTCGGCTGAGGAATACATAGCCGCACTCAACAACAACAATTGGAACCTCAAATTTACTAGCGAAATCAGTGACACCAGGGTATATTACCTTGATTTGGAAGTCTATGTAGACAGGGGGAAAATACAGACCCGGCTGTATAGAAAACCGACGGCCGGTAATGCTGTTCTACATGCAGCGAGCCAACATCCCAAATGTCTTATAGGCAGTATACCTTATGGTGAATTCCTTCGCCTGAAAAGAAACTGCTCGGATGAGGGGGAGTACGTTCGGGCTAAGGAAGAAGCCAAAACGAGGTTTCATTTGAGAGGATATTCTCGGAACGTACTAACAAGTGCGGAAGAGAAATCCAAAAACATCCAAAGGGACCAGCTCTTAGTGGAGAAACAGGTGTCGAGAAATGAGGAGAATCCAAGAATGATCACCACATTCAACTCAAAGTCAGGAAGGATAATGCACATCTTTCAAAAGAACTGGCATATCCTCAAAACAGACCAGACACTGAGTAGAGTCCTTCCAGAAAGACCCGTTTTAACATACAAACGGAGTCAATCTCTGGGGGACTATCTTGTCCATAGCCATTTTGTGCCAAATAAAAAGAAGCCTGTCCAAATCACAAAATCCAAAGGATTCTTTCCATGTCGAGCTTGCAAGGCCTGTAAAAACAGTAAAATAACTAAAACCTACCCAGGCAAAACTGATGAAAATGAACCCGAGAGAAATATCAACAAACTACTCAATTGCAACTCTGAGTACACCATTTACTGCCTCACTTGTCCATGCGGGAAACGCTATATAGGCAGCACTATCAAGCCTACCAAAATGCGAATCCTCGAACATCTAAGGGCAATAGTGAACAGGGACAAGGCTTACCCTGTGGCATGGCATTTCGCGGAGTTCCATAAAAGCGACAGGGATCTGTTAAGCTTTTACTGCATCGATCAGGTGGAACGTAGCGAAAGGGGTGGTGACAGAGAAAGAAAACTTCGCACTTTAGAGTCCAAATACATTATTGGGTTAAAAACCACGGTTCCCTGGGGTTTGAACAACAATGAGGAAATGTGGGTACATCTGGAGTAAAAACTATAGATTGTATAACATCAAACAATTTCCACATTTCTCATGCAGGTACTTGCGGCTCCGCACCCTCTTATCTCCCATGCTTTTTACCCTTGTTTTCTGATTATGTGCCCATTCAGGGCGGAATAACAAGTTCAGATTGGGAAGGGTTGCAAAAGCCCATTCAGGGCACAAATCTGACCCAGTAAGAAATTCCTGTATGCGTTAACAACTTTAAAAAATACAAAGTGAAAAAAATAAGAACATCTATATCGCAACAGGCAAAATTGTGTTTGACTAAGTATAAACATGCATGCACTTTAAAGATATATTTTCATTGCTTACCTAATGTTTTTAATCTGCACTGTGCACTTTATGTCATTACAACGTCATGAAATGTAAACCTTTTTGCGAAATTTGCACATTGAAAGATGGCTGCCACGATTTGTATTTCGAAAATGGTAAACCGTCATTGATTTTCATGACGAGTTGGCTTTAAATGGCGTTGTATATTGTAACACGGGTGAACACTGACGAAGCCTTCTGGCGAAACGCGTCTGTTGTGGGGGTAGGGGCTTTAATTAAACATCTTGGAAATCGATGGTATGGTGTGCTGGTCTTTTTGTCTAGCCAGACTGGAGTGGACTGTTTGGAGAATATATATATGTATATATATATTACCTACTGGCGGTCGCCAGTAGGTAGTTATAGTTAGGATCGTTTTTCATAGGAAATCCGCAACATTCTATTGGGAATAACTTTGGCGTCGATTGAGGGATCTGCCTGTAATTGTCCTTAAATTTGCCTCGCTGCGCTCCGCTCCTTTCCTGAAAGTTTGGGGGGGATTCGTCAAGCGGGGCCGAGATAAAAGGGGGGTCCCAAAACGTGTTTTCCCCATGTTAATTTCCATAGGGCGGTTGGACTCACTATTAGCCCGAACGGCTGAATGGATTTCCACCAAACTTGGCAAAATTGAAGGGACTGGTAGCCCGATGTGCCTTTGCTATGTCTCAAGATATGTGCTCCAGTGGATTTTGAGTAATTTAGGTTAAAAAAAATATATATATCTATAAGTGTGCCCCGGTACGCGCACCGGGGCGCGCTCCAGCGCGCTACGCGAGTTCGCGAGCGGAAGGCTGATTGGCTCTCGGGTGTCTGTCAACATTCCAAACAGTCCGGAGCGGCCGCCATCTTGTGTCTCGGTAGGATCGAGACAAAAGAGGGCAAAAACAAAGGGGGAAATGACCAAAAGGGGGCAGGGTTATTTATTTTTTTTCGATTTACGCGGGGGAGCGCCCGGTACGCGCACAGGGGAGCGTACCGGGGAGTGTACCCTGGAGAAAAAAGAATGACAGAGTTTTAAAAAAATGTAGCATTTTTTTATAAATTGGAGGTAGTTCTAAAAAGAACTGTTTTTTATTCTTTTTGTTGTTTTATATTTTTTTTATTGTTTTTTTGAATATTTTTTATTTTCTTGGCTTTCATGAACAGTTTTATATTTTTTTTGTAATTTTTATGGGGACAAACAAAAAACAGGGAATTGTAAACGGCTCAACTGGAGCAAAAAAAAATCAGGAAAAAATTAAGGTTTCTTTTTGCAGTTGTGGTTGTCTCCAGCACGGTTGATCAGTTTGATACTTTGCTCTCCATAGCAAATTGTAGTCCCGCAAAATTTACAAACTATTTTAAAATCTACAAACTGGGGTTGGATATTTGGGACCATCTCCCTTGTCTCTGGACCCGATGGAGTGGGTTGTTTTCTTTGGGAGGTGCTGGGAGAAGATAGGGGAGGGTTTCTTGTCAGTTCTCTGACCTCTGCCGCAGAATAGTTGTTTGGGTGCCTGCGTTGCATATGGCGAATCATAGTATTGTTGCCAAATGAATACTTTTTTGCAGGGTTCCCCCTGGAAAGTACAGTGCCACAGATTAAACATGTGACTTTTGGAGCATTAACTTTCTTTAGTCCCCTTGGGATTTTAAAAAACTCCCACACAATGTGGGGGTATTATCTTCAGGCAGAAACTGCCTCTCCTCCTCCTCCTCCTCCTCTTCACCACCACTATGGTGTTGTGGTGGTCCTTGTGGTGGTGGTGGTGGTTGAGATGCTCCTGCTGCTGCTGCTACTGTAGCCATTTCTCACTACAAAAAGGTCTGGAAACAGGTCTTCCTCAGTCAAAGTACAAAGTGAGAATGAGGAAAAAGGTGGGGGCTTTCATCATTTGGAAAAAAAAAACTGTTCTGAACCAATGAAAAGTGTTATTTTCAGGTCACATGACCCGACGCGCTTACGCTACGCTACGCTACGCTACGAGCGCATACGATTGCGCTACGTATGAACCCATTGCCCAGGACTAAGGGTTCAGGTAATTTTGGGATCAAACCCACTCTCAATGGAACAGGAGGGTTGGCTGCTTGATGTTGGACAGTTACGTCAGCCGTGGGATACTTCTTGCTGTCTCCATGGACACATTGGATGGTAACTACCCCTGTAGTGTGTGGAACACCCCCTAGAATGACTTGGGGTTGCATAATGTTTTGTATACACCCAGTATCCACCAGGGCATCTCAATGTTCTCCGTTGACCAGTACCTTTCAATGGAAAGGGAAGTTTTTCCCCGCAGAGTGGCAATACATGGTCCGGGCATACCCCAGCTCCATAGGTTCTTCTTTTTGTGGACATGCCCCGGCGATGTGTCCAAAGGCACCGCAATGAAAACACTGTGGTCCCAAGGGGGGGGGAGGATCTTGGCGGTATGGCTATAGGACCTGGGGTCAGAGTCACTATTTCGGACTTTTGGGGATTTGAAGGAGTCTTGGTGGGTCTTGCAGAGGCCCCACCAGTCTGTTTCCATTGAGTCTTGTCTCTCCCTCTTTGTAGTCCTTGAGCCAGGTAGTAAGCCTTTGCTGTTTCCACTGCTCTGTCCAAGGTAAGGTCGGCTTGTTGCCTGACCCATCTTTGTATTTGTGGATGTAGAGATGTCAAAAACTGTTTTAGACAAATCTCTATAATTTCTTCCTTGGATGATGATGTTGGTTTAAGCCATCTCTCTACCATGTCTCTCACCCTAAAATATAGGGCTCTGGGATTTTCCTGTGGATCTTCCTTTATTTGGCATAATTTAATCCGATACGTCTCCTTATCCATCCCCATACGATCCAAGATGCTCTGTTTTACGTCTAGATAGGGGGTGGTACCGGTCAGATTGGCCGCCTGGTAAGCTGCTTGTAGGTCTCCTGTTAGAAGAGGACCTAAATATTGTCCCCACTTCTCTTCCGGCCACATAGCAACCCTAGCCATTCTCTCAAAATTTGAGAAAAAGAAATCAGGATCTTCTCCGGGGGCATACTTTTGTAATACAACCGAAGGCAAGGAGGAGTGTCCTCTGGGTTGACCAAGGGTTTCTGCAAGCTTGCCGATCATGGTCTCTTGTGAGTGACTCTGTTCCTGGAGGGTTTTATGCAGGGATGCTCGGTCTGCCTCTGCCACCTCCAGAAAGCGTCCCATGATTTTCTCTAGACGTTTTTGTCCTTCCACCATCTTAGTCACTACGGCCTCCATTTCCCCCGATCCCACTTCTGACACCACCTGTCAGAGTGATGGGCGGAAACAGAAGCGAGGAGGCCGTAATGGGTTAATATTGGTTGTTTATTCTTCACTTATACAAGTTCTTTACGGGAAAATCCTTATATATGCAAATATATATATATGACAGTTCGGAACTTTCTAGAACGTTTCTTCACGCTCTTCTTTCTTTTAGGTATTCCCTGGCTGGTGGTTGGGATCCCGGGAGGTGCCTCCAGCTGCAGCCCTCCTGGGTTGCCGTGGCTCCTGCGCATCTCCCGGTGTCCACCACTCTTCCCACCATATGTCGGCGTCTTCTTGGGTGTTGGGGTCCTCGTGGGTCTTGTCTCCTACCTCCGCCTCAGCTCTGGTTCCCTTGGTCTGAAGGGGGTCGTCTGCTGGTCCGGTCTTGTTTCTGGAGTCGGTCTTCTCGGAATCCTTCTTCGCGTCTTCCTGGTTCCCGACGACGTCCCTCCTCGCTGTCTCCGGCTCCTTTTCGATGCCCCTCAGGACCTTTGCTCACGTGACGGCTCTGGATTGGCTCCGATCCCAGAACCACTGCAGTTCAGCCCTGAGAAGGGGAAGGACAGTCCCTGGTTAGAGTTTGGTGTTTTACGGTGTTCTCCCTTTCATTCGCGGTACCCGGGAACCAAGGTGGATGATTTGCGGCACCCGGGAACCAAGGTGAGTGATTTATAGGCACCTCAGAGCTTCGGGGAAGGGCTAAACTCGGGACTTCCTCACAAGTACTCCTCTTTCTAGGATTTTGGAAAGAAGAGAAAGGTTAGAGACAGGTCTGAAGTTGTTTAAGTCGTTTATGTCCAGGCCTGTTTTTTTTAGCTGTGGGGTGACTTGTCCCACTTTCAAACAGTCTGGGACGATCCCGGTTTTTAAGGAGCTTTTAATAATCCTGCACCACAGTGGGGCCAGGGAGAGTTTCAGTTTTTTGGTGAGCCGGAAGGGGTTCAAAGGTGTGAGATGAAGGTTTAGAGGTGGAGATAAGTTTGACTAGCTCTTCTTCTAGAATGGGCTGGAAGAGTGACCAGGATTTAGTAGTGGGATGGGGAGCGCTACCAAGCACCCCACCCTGACTGCTATGGGGAGGGGAAGAGCAGTTGGTGACCAGAGAGCGCTCGATCTTGGAGATCTTATCATTGAAGAAGTTGGCGAAGTTGGCGCATCGTTCTTTGGAGGCCTGCCCCAAGGAAGTATCCAGTTTGGAGGTTTGCGGTCTAATAATACTGAAGATCTCCTTGGGTCTTTTTTTTGCGCTATCCAGAGCAGAGCGGAAATACATAGCTTTTTTGTTCTTGATGTGATTGTTGTATTTCTTCCGGATAGTTCTGAGTTTGTTGCAATGGCAGGTAGTGGGCAAGCTCCTCCAGCGTCTTTCTGGGGCTCTTAGTTGTCTCCTTTCTTCATTAGTGTGAGAGTCGAACCAAGATCTGGACGGAATGGCTCTATTTTTTTCTTAGTTTCAAGGGTGCTAGTTGGTCAAGAAGGATAACCATATTTGTGTTATAGAGCGAGGTGAGGTCAGTTGTGGAGAGATCTTTGTCACTGGGTAGAAGCAACTTTAGTCTATCTTCCATGACGTCCAGGGGGATCTGGGTGAGGTTTCTGGACCCTTTGGGGGGGTATTGAACAGAAGGCAGGGATAAGACTCTTTGGTTGATGTGGAATAAGATCATGTGATGATCCAACCAGTCCACTGAGTGGATGTTGTCGATCGTAATTGCGTCTTGATGGGCAATGATGGCATCCAAGGTCCCTCCTTTGTTGTGAGTTTCTTCAGAGCAGTGTTGGGACAGGTTATTATCACAAAGGAGAGTATTGAGAGATTGAATTAGTGTGTTGCTGGCCTCGTTCCAGCATAAGTTGAGATCACCCAGGATTATGTAGTTAGTGTCTTTGAGTGCGCTGAGGGCAATCAAGTCGGATAGGTGCTCACCAAAAGTTGGGGAGTTGCCAGGTGGGTGATAGAGAAGGTGACCAACTAAAGGGCGGTTATCCTTAGTCTTGATGGTGACAGATAGACATTCAAAGGAGCTATATTTGCATGAGTCCATTACAGTGATGTCAATGTCATCTTTATGGATGATGACTACACCTCCCCCGCGTTGATCTTTTCTATCTTTGTTGATGATTGTGAAACCTAGGGGCACCAGCATGTCTAAACAAGGTGGGGGGAGATCTCATTTAACCATGTCTCCGTGATAAACGCAATGTCTAAGTCCTGAGAGAGGATGGCTTCAGCTAATTCCGTTGCATGCTTCGGGCTGATCTACAGTTAAAGAGCATGCAGTTAGTAGATAGATTATTTTTGTTCAGATGCTTTCCTGATGGGGCCCTCAATATGGAGGTGAGGGAGGGCCGGGGTCTTGTGGTTTTCACGGGAGGGAAGTCTCTTCCGAAGCCTGTGATCACTTGAATATTTGAGTTAGTGGAAGTTGGGAGAGGGGAGTCATAAGTGGAGGCTCTGTCCATAGCTTTTTCTGTGGACACTGCTGCTTGCGTTCTGGATGGTCTTTGTGTTTGGATCTCCACATCTTTATTAGTGTGGCTCTGAGCTCCAGACGCGGGGGCTTTGATTCTTGTGAGAGATTGTAGTAGGATCACAGCGTCGGTTCTAGGGGGCCTCAGCAGCCAGTTCTCGAGAGCGGGTGTGGTCCCAAATTGGGGTTTTAGTGGGGTAGAGTCAGTCGGATAGGAAGCCATGAGTTGGGAATGTTGGAGCTTTCGAGCCTTGTCTACGTTAGAAAGGATTTCATCAAGGCCACTGAATATAATTTCTAACTGACTTTCTAGTAGGGCCGGCCGGTGCGTCATATTTTCCGGGGCTGGTGGCGTACAGTTTTGGGTTGGGACATCTCGTGAGGTGGGGGCAGGGTCGAATTGTGAGGTCTAATGGTGAGTAGGTCAGCCCGGCTGTCTCTTTTAGCGACCCTCGGTAGGGGGTTTAGTCATGAGCTCTTCCTCAATGATTCTGAAGGAGTGATGGGGGGGTCAATAGACCGAGCCCGAGGGATGATGTAGTGCTGTTGAGGAAGATGACATTGAGAGGGCGATGGGACTTGACATACTCTTGATGTTCTTCCTGCACTGTCCCTTCACCAGACCTCGGCTCCTTTGCCGCACCACTCTTTTCAATCAGACATGCTTTCTTAGAACTTTTTGAGGTCTCGGCTCCAGACGGCAAGCATGCCCTGTCTCGAACAGAGATATGCTGTATCTACATTGAGGGCTTACCACCCACCCATAGGCTTCCCATTTGCTGGCACCATCGTCGCTCCATTGATCGTTTGACAGACTGCAGCGCCTCTGCTAGTAGAAGGAATACTCAATAATGCTGCGGTTTACTGAGGCACAAAGGGATGTCAGCAGAAGGTTATAGTACTTTAGTTGTTGCACGCGCTTTTGCCTTTAGCTGCTGTGCTGGCTGTCGCCCATATGCACTAATCTGTTTCTTACCCGCTATGTAATATCCTATCCATGCCTCTAAGGATGTGTCTCCATTGAATTCCCGCCTATGCTTTCTGCTGCCTTTAGCTTCTGTGCTTTCTGCGGACCATACCTTCCAGGTCTTCTGCTGTCCCTACACACTCCTGCCCTGTCTTTTCCTGCTGTGTTTACTGTTTCCATTACTCGCTGTGCCTGCCACTGCCCTTACCTATGTGGCTTAGTTTCCCCATACACTCCGAGTGGTTTGCTCCCTTACTCATCGTTGCCATTGGCCGCTGTGCAGTATGCCATCTGTGCCTTTTAAGGAGCAGTCGCTTTTTGTTACATTCCAAACTCTCTGCTCTGCTCCCCTTGTTCCCTCTATCTTCTCCTCCCCCAACCCCGCCAACGGTGCTGCTCTGCTTCTCTCTCCCAGTGTGTTTATTTCTCTGTTCCCTTCCTGTCCTCTGCATTCACCCCTCTGCCCGCTTATGTGCCACCTTGGTATTCCTCTCACTGCCCTGTGTTTTCATCACCTGTCCGAGCACCCCGTATTCCACTCTGTGTGCTCCTCTGCCACTCCTCCCTTCCCCTGCATCCATATGTTCTCATCCTTCTCATTACCCTGTGTTTTCATCACACCGTCCTGTCCCTGTGTTCCACTCTGTGTGCTCATCTGTCACCTCGTCATCTCTTTTTGTGCCCCTTGTTTTCATCACCCCTCTGTGCCCCCTGGCACTTTCTCAACTGTACTAACCTGTAAGGACCTTCGACTTATTGCAGCTTCCCAAGCTGTGGGCTGCGTGTGTATAACCAAGGGTGTAGCCTTCGATTCTCATCTTTACGTGATGTTGGTGGAATAATAACCCTAGCTAAGCAGACATCATTGTTCTGAGAATACAGGAAGTAACTAGCAAAATACATATCTATTGTTATGAGAATACAGTACATAAAATTAACAAAACAGCTCGAAGATTATGCAAATAATACAATATGTGTCCCCACCTCTCATAACAGCGCAACACTTCTGAATGCGAAATTGTCAGCAGGCCCCTTTACTTATCCATTACCCACGTTCTCAACCAATGGCATATCTAGTGGCAACTCACCCTCTATCACTCAGAGGGATGGACAATACCCGTAATTCCATAGCAACACCTACTCGGGGCACTGCATAGTGTATTGGCCCTACCAGGGTACCTGTCAGCAGGCATACATCCCAAAATGTTCAACTCCAGGCTTACAGGGGTAGGGCAGATAGTTCCAGTACCACCAGCAGGTCAACCCTCCCGCCTGCCCAGTGCTCACACAAAGAGACACCCCTCCAGAGTGTAAGTTTAGTAAACCAGTCCAAAATCCTGGGTAGCCCCCTCTTTCTGCTGCAAGATATTCCACCAATTCTATCTTCTTCCAGGAGTGGTTAGTTGTTTGTTGTAGAATGTTGCATCCTGGTGCACAGTAGAGAGAAAAAGTGGCTGTTCTCTCAACTCATGATGCCTTATATGCTGAAGTTCTAGACGCCACCTGATAACATCACTGTCGACCCTTCTTTGAGGATAACGAACAAGGGCTCCTGCGTCTTGGCTCCTGGACGAACAACGACTAATGGCTATTGCAGGGGGTGCCTGGCCACAGTGCACTCACAACGTGCAAGTCGCTGCTCCCCAATGAAACAACTCTCAAGGAGATAGACAACTGGGATTGGTATGGTGTAACCACGGACATAGCCTTTTATTCACATCTTCATGAGATATCGGTGAAATAACCATATCTAAGAAGACATTGTTATCTTCTGAAGGGAGAGCAGTGCAAATCGTCCAAACACACTCCTGGAAGGTGTAGTCCCCCTTGACCTTTCCCGCTTTGCTATTTACAGCTACCTGGACAGCCAGCGCTGCAGCTATACTGACCAGAAGACAGTGTCTCCTCTCGTTCTGGGCTCTGATGTTAAAAAGGTGAAAGTCTGGCCTTAGGATTCTATGTACCTTCCTTTTCTGGATGACTAACACCGTCACCATAAAAATTCGGACATTACTTAGGCGCTCCGTGCTATAAACCTCCACACCTCCTATGCCGGTTGTTCCAGATCACTCTGTTGATATCTGCTGATCATCTCATCATTGCTATGATGTATGCGTACATGCATCTCCTAACAACAAATGGGTGAAAAAACATTATAGGGTGGTACCGTTTTATAGATTAGATTTTTTTCTTTTTTATATGGGAAGGAGGCGAAGAACAACTGGAGGAATTCCTTACTTGGCTAAACCTGGGAGGTCCCAATTTGAAATGTATATCATACCAAAGCAGGGATAGAGCAGATTTTCTTGATATCACTATAAAAGAAAATTTGGGTAGATTGGAGTTGGAATTATATACAAAACCAACATATAAAAATACCCTCCTCCACTACTCAAGTTTCCACCCGAAAGCCCAGAAAGACAATATTCCTTTTGGACAGTTTTTACGTGTACGAAAAAACTGCTCTTCTTTTGATTAATTTTATAAACATCTCAGTAGGATTGAAACATAAATTGTGAGATAGGGGTTATCCAAGTAAACGAATCACCCATTCGTTCAAATGAGCTCGGTTCTATAACAGAGAAGAAATGTTCAGTGTAATCAATCAATCAATCAATCAAAGACATTTATAAAGCGCACTACTCACCCGGAGGGTCTCAAGGCGCATGGGGGGGGTGCCGGTGCTGCTCGAACAGCCAGGTCTTGAGCTTCTTCCTGAAGGAGAGGTGGTCTTGGGTCAGGCGCAGGTCGGTCGGGAGGGAGTTCCAGGTCTTGGCGGCCAGGTAGGAGAAGGACCTTCCTCCTGTTGTCGCTCTTCGGATGCGGGGGACGGCGGCGAGGGCGTGGCTGGTTGATCGGAGATGGCGTTTGGGAGCGTAGAAGTTGAGGCGGTTGTTGAGGTAGCTCGGGCCTTGGTCGTGTAGGGCTTTGTGTGCGTGGGTGAGGAGACAGAAGGTGATTCTCTTGTTGACGGGGAGCCAGTGCAGGTCTCTCAGATGTCCGGAGATGTGGCTGCGTCGGGGGATGTCGAGGATGAGTCTGGCTGAGGCGTTCTGGATCCGCTGGAGCCTCTTCTGGAGCTTGGCGATGGTTCCGGCGTAGAGGGTGTTGCCGTAGTCCAGACAGCTGGTGACGAGGGCCTGGGTGACCGTCTTCCTGGTCTCGGTGGGGATCCATCGGAAGATCTTCCGTAGCATGCGCAGGATGTTGAAGCACGACGAGGAGACGGCGTTGACTTGTCTGGTCATGGAGAGGGAGGAGTCCAGGATGAAGCCTAGGTTGCGTGCGTGGTCTGTCGGTTTGGGTGCGGTGCTCAGGGCGGGGGGCCACCAGGAGTCGTCCTGTAAGGAATAGCAGGAAGAAGGAAATTACCAAGATAGTATTTGTTAGTCAGTTCTCTGAGATTAGTAACTGTGTTAAAAATGTATTATTAGAAATTGGAGAATACTAAATGATGAGGAAAATGTACATTTGGAGAGACCGCTTTTTACATTGAAACGTAATACAAATTTGAAGAATAATTTAGTACAAGCCTACAAGAAGAACAACCCTATTAACTAAACTGCATTAGAAAATGGGAGAGCAAGCGGGAACAACGAATGTGGGAATTGTAACAACTGTGAGCAGTAGATCAAAGAAACACAACACAATGGAATAACTTTGAGAATTAGCACCCTAAACAATTGCAGAAAGAGAAATGTGGTTTACCTCCTGAGATGCCCCTGTGGGTTGGGACACGTAGGGGAAACAAGTAGGGAATAAAGGGTTATGTTACAGGAACATAAAGAAGTTATTCGAATTTCCAAACTGAATGCCCCACTTGTGGACCATTTCCTGGAGAAATGTTATGGGGATCAGGATTTTCATGTGTTTAAATTGAATAAAATTACTATAAATACAACAGGAGGTAGCCTGGATGATAAACGTAAATTGAGAGAACAGTGGTATAGACCCAGATTAAATGCCATAAGGAACGGCCTTAATTCTAGAGAGGAATGGGAGAAATTCATTTAATAGAAATAGAGGTCCCAGTATAGATGTATAGTGAAGATACAAGAAGAACCTCTTAGAGGATCAAATCTAAAAATGTATTACTGGAAATCTTGAGAAACATAAATGGTGAGAACACAACCCTTACATACTGGGGTATGTATAATATTCGATATAATATTAGTTTCAATCATATATTCATGCCAACTGGGATTTTGAAAGAAACTGTCTCTTTGTGACCACAAAAATCTATATTTTTTAGAAAAAGGATGGTTATTATATATCATACATATTTGCTATACAAACAGGATATAAAAGAAACATTTAATGATCTTAAAAATGTGATTATTCAAGACCACAGACTTAATAAAGAATAATATTACATAAATTAGTAAAAAGCTTGTGAAAAAGAAAAAATAATTCCTGAAATTTAGGCCTTGGGGAGTAAGGAATAATGAGGAAAAATAGTCTTCTTAAGATGCCGGCACTCATCATTTGCAGGTTTTAGAAGCAGGATACAATGTGACCCCTGACCCGGGAAACGTAAATAAAGAACGAGGGTTATAGCCATTTAAAGATGGCAGCGCCCATCATTTGCTGGTTCTAGAAGCGAGTTAGTATTTGACCTCTGACCCAGGAAGCGGAAATAAAAACACAGAGGGCCGAATGCTCAGATCGCTTTCCATAACGTAACTGAACTAGACAACGAGATGCGTCAGACACGAGGAATTAATGTATTAGATAAAAAATATATAGCCTGTATGGATTAATAACACGAAATAAGGAGCAGGGAAGATTATTATTTTTATCTCCCACTCTGCCCAGTACATGTAACTAATAGAGAAATGCACATGATTGGATAAGAAGGGATTGATTGAGGTATTTAATCCTAAAGTGGACACAACTACAGGCGTTCCAAACAAGTAACATATGTATGGAATGCAGTTTAGATCTAGGCTGCCTCTACCCGGGAGGGATGTGTAATGTAGGTAATTTTTGTGGGTGCTGCTAGGTCTGTACCGTAGCGCGGGGACACACTAGCCTAGTGTAACCAGGCGCTTTATAAACTTACATATTATTATTAATATTTGGTGTACGATTTGTACACCCTCGTACCATTCACAAAAGATAATTCGATAAGAAATGCATGCTATTGAACAAGATAGGGTAGTCAGTTGTGACAGTTTTTTTAAAGAGGATATAACAGCGGAAGTTTCTTTAATGACACATACGTGAATAGATAATTAGTGCTAATTAGACACATTGGAAATATAGAAAATGCCTTTTTTGTCAGGTGAGAAATAATATATACCACACGGAAAATATGATTAAAATTGTGGTGTGTCTGGTTGCAGGTAGGCTCGATACAGGAAAGAAAAGAAGCCCTTCCTGGAAACACTTAAAAATAATGGAATTCAGTAGAAATTTGAATAAATAAATCAATTACAATTCGAACTGGAAAACTGAAAATGTAGGATGATTAATCGGAAATGGAACTATAAGGAAAAATGAGTCCTCTTCTATAAGTATCAAGAAAACTGTTGACAATTGAAATTTAGATCATGCTCCCTTTTCTTTCTTTGTATCCCCCCCTTTACAAAAAGTACCTGACACTTCCTACGGGTCGACTAGATTTGGACCAAACAGGAAAAGATTGGGACAAGAACCCAATTGGGAATTCTATTGATACATTACAGTGACTGGGTACATTATGTAAATGACCCCCTAACAAATAGTAGTATGCTCAGTGTGGGATGAATGAAAGTGCAAGAGTGTGGATGAATTCTGAGATGGTTTTGCCCAATGTTCTCTTTATAGACTTAAAAGTGACCAAAAAAGAAAAAGTGAGGATGTGAATAATGAGTTGGAAATTGGACATATGGCCCTCATGGAAATTCGTCGTACAGAAAGAAAGGAACACTAATATTGAATGACTTGTAATTTAGATTGATGGGTTGGAGATTGGAAATATGGCTCTCAAGGACACCTGTGGTATAGGAAGAAACATTGATATTGAATGAGTTGTAATGTATACTGAAGGGTCACCCAGTAATGAAGAATATGATGGTGGGTTTGTAATATCTCTGCTATACATAGATCCTGGATATAGAAAAAATATGTTCATTTTGCAAAATTATTATATAATTGAACAAAATGTAGGTCCCATCATTGTTCTTTATGTTTATCTCCAAAAGGTGAGGAATTGTAGGTTTATCTCTGTTTTGTTTTATGATTTCTAATAGGTATAAGTGATTCTTAAAATTGTGGGCGAAAAAATCTTTCCTTATCCTAAAGGAGGTGGCTGGTATCAATGGAATCCACCAAAACACGTTGATGAACTTGGAAATACTAAATCTGATGAGTGGTGAAGGATACAGTGGATAATGATTACTTAAAGATACCCTGCATTATAAAAAAGGAACCACAGAGATTTGTGACAAAAAGACATGTGTTTGTCTATTGTATTCTCCCAGTTTGTGTTTACTATAATTGTATGTTTTTGTCTTTAAATTAAATACTGTATATACTTAGTGAAGTATTTCTGACTGCATATTAAGTCACGAGAGATGAGAAACCTACTAAGTATTATGATTTTTTTTTGAAGTGGGTTATTTGTATGAAAAACATATTTTTTAAAGAGAACTTTTAAAGAAATGCTGTAATATTGTTTTAAGGTTTATGTAATGTGATTAATGTCAGGCTCTTTTATTATGAGCTACCAATTTCTCGACCAAGAAACCGATATTGTTTTAAAATATTATAGATAAAAAATTGCTACTGCTGCTAATACTGGTAGTCAGTCATGGCTGAATGTACCACCTGCTTTCTGTGTTGATAGGTCTCTGTGGTGAGGCTCAGGCTAAGTCAGGATCGTTGCAATGGGATGTTCTTGAGGCAACTTACTCCTCCCTTGTAGAAGTGAGTGTAACTTCAGGTATCTTGTGCTGGTCTAGACAGTGTTTGACAGTGTCCCTTGGTGCACATTTGTGGATTGTGCTACCTAGTGGATGGTGATGAGTCCAGGGTGGGGTAAAAGTTGCCAGGCCATGGCCTACATACTTTTTTCAGTAGTTCATTTTTGCATTACTGTGAACATGCCCAAAATGATGTCAGGGCAATTCGAAGGCGGCCACTGTCTTTAGCGGAGAGCTCAGGATGTATAGAGCAGTTTGCTATGGAAATTACTAGTGTCCTGGAGTATTTAAATTGCTTGTATGTCCCTAGTAAAGTGGTATTCTATGTACCTATGGCCTGCAAATTAAATGCTAAGAGTGGGACTGCAGTACTGCATGTGCCACCAACTTAAGTTGTCCTTTAGACATGCATCAGGCCTACCATTGCAGCCTGTGTGGTCAGTTTTAATACAATCGAAAATAGCCTCAGAAGATATTGTTTGGGTCAAAATTGATCAGATGGCCCAAGAGCCCAAAGAGACAATTCATACTTACTACAAAAGACTACTGCAGGCTTTTAAACAGTATAGTGGATTAGACAACCTTGACCCCAAAGACATGGGAAAGTTTGTGTCCAAGTTTGTGACAGGAGATTAGTATCATGATAAAACAGCATTTGATTTGTTGTCAAAATAAGTCTGTCACTGAAATTCGGCGTTATGCTAGGTACTGTAGTGAAGAAGTTGAGTCGAGACACAAGAGAATGAAAGAGAAATTGATATTAGTACAACTGAGGAAGCTTAAAAAGGAGGACAGTTACTGGTACCTATTGGAAATGCTGCTGGTATACAAGGAACTCACCCTGTGGAGTTCAAAAGCAGCAAAGTAGAGGATTGCCAGTACATGGAAGAGGTAGAGGTATCCTAGTAGATTCAAAGAGAGGAATAGATGATGCTACGCTGAAGAAGTCCACAATGTGTCATTTTTGTAGTAATGTGGGGCATTGAAAGAGTGAATGTTGTCTCAGCCCTGCAAACCAAAAACAAGGTGGGGAACTTAGTCAGTTTCAGAATGATGTGACACCGATACAGACTGTGACTAAGCCAAGATGACATAATATGGGAGGGCCTCATGGTCATGCGATGCAAGAACCACAACTTTAATATCACAGGGTAACCGAATGTACCACCAAATGCCTCTGATGGAATCGTTTGATGAGTATGGCACAGACCCGTCCTTATGATGGTGTTTCTTGCTTTACACTTACACATTTCAAAAAATTCAGCACTCACAATAAGAGGCACTTGTTAAAACAAGGAAAACAACATGCAAATGTACATAGCTATATATGCACAAGCAAGTAATAATAAAACACTCTCAAGTTATCAAATGCATGAGATAAAACACAAGCAGATAATAATGGTAAAACACACGCAAATAAATAATATTAATGATAAACTCACAATAATAATGGAACATTCACAAGTAAAATGCAAAGGAGCAAAACATAAGCAGATAATATGATCTTTAAGCACTGTCAAATGCCAAGAATATGCATTTTCAAATGACAGAATCAATTACAAAGAGCACAACATGAAAACACCACAGAGCAATGAAACTCAAAGCTCATACATCACCATTTGAGTATGGCTCCACATTCTGGTCAGCTCGACGGGGAAGCACTTTTCAGTCATCCAGAAATCTCAATGGGACAACAAAACATGCCCTGTGACGGTGCATCCACCTAACGAGTGAACTTCTGTATGAGCGCCAACACTTCCTGTCTTTAATACTTTCTACTAACACAGAGAGAGACTTCTAGAAATTCCCCCTCTCTTCATCTATTGCTAAACTAAAGCTGACCGCACCGGTCTGTTCCAAGGTTAAGAAAGAAGCTGACCAGCCCTCTGTCTTTTGACTCCGAGACAGAGTAGTGCAGTCCTCTCTCACACTTTCAAAAGCACATCCCACAGGTTCTGTTCCAGCGAGGCTGTTTTGCTCTGTGCTGAAAAGCAAGTAAACATCCCACTCTGAAGCTGCAAAAAGGAACAAAATGAAATCATGCGAGAGCGCCAAAGTGATTTTGTACATTAAAAATGGAGTAAGTTAAACACATTGTCAAAGGTCACCATAATCTGACTATCTAAAAATACATGTAGCAGTGCACTGTGCCTGAGGTGGGGAGGAAGACTGTACACTTGGTGCAGTCTTAGAGGTAGACCAGCGTGAACCCTACATTGAGGCAGATGTTAATGGTCAACCAATTATTTTCTTGATGGATACTGGTGCTACCCGCTCTACTATGAGAACAGCAGAAGCCCCAAACCTGCCCCTCATGGAAAAATTGATCCAAGTTGTAGGAGTTGCGAACAAGAGAATGTCAAATTCTCTAACTGAGGCGATACCTGTGAAAATGGGGTCCTTTGTGGATCAGCATCAGTTTGTGGCGAGTGATTCAAGTCCTGTGTTTGTTGGACGTGATCTGTCATCCAAACTGAATTGCTTTCAAACTGGTGAACAACAATCTGTGTGTCACAATGTTTCCTAGGCTGACAATGGAGGATATCCCTTTAGACAGTGGGCACACGGTCTCAACAGTGGTGTGGGACACACAGGGGAAGAGATTGCACTCATAAAAGGAATTGAGCCAATCCACATACAGGTTAAGCCAAATGCAGAGTTCCCGAGAACACCACAGTACAAATTGACACCTGAGACTGTGGCGGGTATCACACCTGTGATTGACTCCATGGTTGAACAGGGCATTCTGAAGGAGATTCTGGGGAGCCCATCTAATTCTCCTATTGTCGGGTTGCAGAAACCTAGCTACAAATATTGCATAGTGCAGGACCTTTTAAAGAATAATAGTATAGTGGTTCCCTTGTTGTCCGTTGGTACCGAATCCATCAGTGATACAGTTCCAAATTCCATGTGAAGCTGAGTGGGTGGCAGTTATTGATCTCTGCCAAACATTCTTCTAGATTCCCTCCACGAGGAGAGTTAACGTTTATTCGCTTACCGACTGGGTAATTGTGTCTTAACATGATGTTGTATACAACAAGGATATACTGAAAGTCCTTCTATCTTCAATAAGATCTTGAAAAAGAATCTCACGTCTCTAGTTTTACATCGTAATTCAATTCTATTGCAGGACAGGAGGCTCCGATTATGCTTAGTCTCATTTCTTTATTGAAATGCTCAGCAGCCAAGTAAAAAACTACATTACCCAGAAACACTTGGGTAATAACCATAGAGTCTTGTTAGTATAAGTAGGTGTACAGACAATCCCACTTCCTCTTTCTTTGCTGCTCCGCAGCCAGTTAAGTGCTTCTTACCTTATTGTTGTTATTTGCCTTGCACTTTGTATTGCTTAAGCGGCGCCTGTTTCTCATATCTGCCGCTTTGTTTTCCGCGCGTGTCGCGCTGCTTGCGCTTGTCTTCGCCATTCCGTCGTTGTGTTTTCGGTGGCGGCGCGGTTGGGTGCGAGGCATCTCCACCCTGAAGTCGGGCGCTTTGTGCCTGGGTTCTTTCATTGCTTGTGGAGTGGTTTATAGGGGTCAGGGCTGCCTCGCGCTGTTCGCGCGAGCTCCTCTCCTTCCTGTTCAGGCGGCCGGTTTAACGCGCATGCGCGTTTTGGTGTTTCCGGCGCTCCGTGTTGTTGCCTCACCGGAGCTTCTCAGAAGGTCGTCCCCAGCGGCGTACACGCCCACGAGCCTCCAGGATTGACCCTGTCGACGCCAGTGTTTAAAAAAGGACGCTGGTTGTAAAATTTTGCATAGGCTTTGCCTAGGGTGGCGTTTTTGGTGACAGTGAGCCTTCCCTCCACTCTCTATATATATTTTCACCTGTAGTCTCTACAGCTTTGGCTTGCTGTGAGGGTTTTTTCACCCCCCTTTAATTGAGCCTTTGGCTTGTTTATATTTGCATTCCTCATTTGTGGGCATAACTTTTCACATCTATTGTGAATCATGAGTGAATATTTTTATGAGGATGACGAAGAGTATGATGAGGAGGCTCCGGACTCCATGGAACAGCATTTGGTTGATGCTCTGGACCGGGGAGTCCAACACTCAATGAATAGAGCACTAGTGCGTGCTATTACGCCTCTCAAAAGGCACTTGACTAAGTATGCTGAGCAGCAGGGTTGGGTCCCTGCGGCTAAGAAGTCGTCGTCTTCTCCTGCCAATCCACATTCTTCTGTCTTCAAAAAATTGGCGCTGTCCTTATCCTCTGCCAAGTCAGACGTTGTTCTTGAAGAAGGTGAGAGCGATGACCTGCAGTCATCGTCTTCCTCGGATCCCGCTCCTCCCCCGCCCAAGAAAAAGAGATGCAAGGAGCATTTTGTTGATGCGTCTTCGCATCCTCCAGTCCTGACCTTCGAGCCGGAGGACATTATTCATCCCCAGTCCACGGCTTGGCTTCCTTCCCAGGCTGTGACGGAGTACGTCCAGCAGCACATCCGCCAACCCTTTGAAAAGGAGGTACGTGCCCGTCTCAGATCTGAGTGCCCGCGGCCAGACTTGGCTGATCATCTGGCAGAGACTCCTGAAATTGATCCAACTATGACAACGTACCTCCGCAAGTTTGCAAAAGACCCCAAAAAGGGTCTAGATAGGTCCTGGCGGGCTTGCCAGGACAAGGTGTTAGATCTCCTGGGTCCCCTCACCAAAATGTTGGACCTTGGTTTCCTGGCTAAAAGTACTAACCGGATGGTGGATCCGGATGAACTGATTAATTGGGCTCAACGCGCCATTTGTCAGTTGGGTAATGCCAACTGTGCGCTCTCTGCTGAGAGGCGCAGATCCATTTTACTGAAGCTGGATCCTAAGTTGCAAGAATTAGCTACTTCTGAGTCGGGTCCTGCGGCTCAGGGTCTTCTTTTTGGGCAACCTTTTTTGAAGGAGCTCACCAACTTTGTCAATGCATTCAGCGGTCTGGATAAGGCTCAGGCGTCTCTCCGCCGGACCCTTCGTCCGGTTTTCAACAGGGCCGGTAGAAGTAGAGGACGTTCTTCCGGCCGAGGTCAGCAACAGTCCTCCCAGAAGGGTTACCAATCTCAGAGAGGAGGTCAACAGGACTCGGGTTATGCCCCTCGTTCAAACTTCTACCCCTCAAGAAAAGGACGTGGCCAGTTCAAAAAAGGACGTGCTGGTGGATCCTCCGGCGGCTACCACGATTCCGCCACTTCAGGTGAGCATTCTTCCTGCATGCAGTGTTGTTCTGGGGGGCAGGATTCGCCTTTTCCTAGAGAACTGGCGATCAATCTCCAGCGATGCATGGGTGCTGGAGACAGTTCAGGGCTTCAAACTGGAATTTTATCATCCTGTGCGTCAGTCCCGTCTTCCTTTTCCTCTCCATTTCTCAAACCAAAGTCGAGAGTTCATCACAGAGGAACTCAGGTCTCTGGAAGCCAAAGGGGCGATTGTACCGACGGTGCGCCATCCTCAGGGCTTTGTCAGCTCAATCTTCCTTGTCGAGAAGAAGGGAGGGGGCTCGAGGTTGGTCCTCAACCTGAAGGACTTCAATGCGGGAGTGGTTTACCGCCACTTCAAGATGGAGGGGATCCATCTGTTGAGGGATCTCCTGAGGGAACGGGATTGGATGGTCCGTCTAGACCTCAAGGATGCATACCTCTCGGTTCCGATTTTTCCGCCCCATTGCCGCTTTCTTCAATTCCAGTGGCTGGGGAGGTGGTATCAATATCAAGTTCTTCCATTCGGCCTTTCGTCAGCACCATGGTGCTTCACGAAACTGTTACGTCCGGTCGTGGAATCTCTCCGCAGTCGGGGAGTTCGCTTGATCATTTATTTGGACGACATCCTCCTGTTAGCGGATTGTCCGATAAAACTTATGTCTCACCTGACGTGGACTGTAGACCTGCTCCAGTCTCTGGGGTTTTTGGTGAATGTTCCCAAGTCTGTACTTCAACCTACTCAGGTAATAGATTTCTTGGGGTTTCAAATCAATTCCCTTTCTTGTCAACTTCTGCTACCTCGTCAGAAAGTTCGTTACATCAAACGGGAATTGAAGTCTGTTGTCTCGAGTCCGACGGTATCGTTGAGATCATTAGCTCGAGTTGTAGGGCTTTTAGCGTCTTCTCTGCAGGCGATCTTTCCGGCCCCACTGCATTACCGTGCGTTGCAGCGTTTGAAGATCCAGCATCTTCAGAGAGGCCTTCGCTATTCCGATTGCATCCCTCTATCGGAGGAGGCGAAGTTGGAGATGACGTGGTGGTTGAATCACATGGAGGCCTGGAACGGCAGGGCCCTCTTCGGATCCTCTCCGGAGATTGTGATCGAGTCGGATGCCAGTCAATGGGGCTGGGGAGCCCGCTGCGGTCCGGTCACGACTGGGGGGCGTTGGTCCCCCCAGGAACGCTGTCTCCACATCAATTGTCTGGAGTTGCTGGCGGGATCGTTCGCGATCAAATGTCTGTCTCCCCTTCAGTCCCGCTGCTGTATACTTCTCCGAATGGACAATGTATCAGCGGTCCGTTATATCAACAAGCTCGGAGGGACTCGCTCGAGGTTGTTAGCGGAAATAGCCAAAGAGTTTTGGCATTACTGTCTGCACAACGGGATCACAGTTATTGCGGAATACCTTCCGGGTTGTCGCAATGTGGTGGCGGATTGGAATTCCAGGTACCTGAGGGATTTCAGCGACTGGAGACTCCATCCGCGGGTGTTTCGACAACTTCTACGGACCTGGGGCCCTTGTCAGATCGACCTCTTTGCGTCCCGGCTCAATGCACAACTTCCCCGGTTCTTCAGCTGGAGACCGGACCCGGAGGCCCTGGCAACGGATGCATTCCTTCAACCGTGGCCGACCTCCCTCTGTTATGCGTTTCCCCCCTTTATGATGATCCCCAGGGTTCTGGCATATGTGAAACGTTTTCAGGCGGAGCTGATTCTGATCACTCCTCTGTGGCGAGCTCAGCCTTGGTTCCCGGTTCTATTGGAAATGGCTTGCGCATTGCCGTTTCTTCTGCCTCAGAAGCGGAATCTCCTGTTAGATCCGCTTCAGAATCCGCATCCCCTAGTTCAGTCAGGCTCTCTCCTTCTCCTGGCGTGGCGAATTTCGGGGAACGGTGGGCTGTGTCAGGCCTTTCTTCGGACGCTACCAGACTCCTCAGCAACGCCTGGGCACCAAATACCCACAAGCGTTACAGAGGTTCCTGGAACCGTTGGAGTGACTGGTGTGCTCAACGGCAAGCTGATCCAACATCAGCAGATGTTTCTTTGATTGTCAATTTTCTGGCCTCACTGTATTCGGCTTCTGGTCTAGCGTACCGTACTATCAATAATTTCCGGTCTGCTATTTCGGCAGGTCATGTTCCGATTGACGGTAAACCTGTCGGAGAACATCCTTTAGTGTCCAAAGTTCTTAAGGGCGTTCGTATGGCTGTCCCTCCGCGTCCCAAATATGTGGCCTTATGGGACGTTTCGGTGGTTTTGCGATTTTTAGAGGCCTGGCCGGTTAATTCCTTGCTTTCACGCAAACAACTTTCGGCCAAGCTTACCATGTTGTTATGTTTGCTTTCTTGCAAACGGATTTCTGACGTTCACGCATTGGATCTTGCTGGTCGGAGTTTTACTCCTGAAGGGGTTACTTTTCGCCTTTCCCGGCGCACCAAGACTGATACTGAGATTATCTCTTACCCTTCTTTTCCGGCGCGTCCCAACCTTTGTGTGGTCCAATGCCTGAAAGCTTATGAGGTGAGTACTTCTCTTATTCGTTCTGATATGCAAGGTCAACTGTTAATTGCATTGCTGAAGCCTTTCCGCCCTGTTACTACAGCTACGTTGGCTCGCTGGGTACGGTGGCTTATGGGAGAGGCAGGGATTGATGTTTCTGTTTTTGGAGCTCATTCTGCTCGTGGTGCCATGGCCTCTAAGGCCTTTTCACTGGCTGGGGGTCACATTAGGGGACCTTATGAAAGCTGCTGATTGGTCAACAGATTCAGTGTTTAAGACCTTTTACTTTAAGCCTGTGCCTACGGTTGCGTCTGTGGTGTTGGATGAGCTTTGAACAAGCATAATCGGAGCCTCCTGTCCTGCAATAGAATTCAAAATTTGCAAACATTCGTGACAAGAATTTTCAATTCTATTAAGGACTAGGAGGCGAGGATTATCCCACCCATAGATTATACATTGTATTACTGACAATTGATTTGGATTACTTTGTTACAAATGTCTATATTGCATTGTCTTCTTTTCCCACCCTTACTTCAAGTTATATATGATTCTTGGGATGGCTATTACGGCTTTGTATCTTTTTTCAGGTTCTGATCCCAAGTGATGCGCCTCCAGTTCCTCGTAGGAGCGCCTGTTTTCTTCTCTAAAGAAGTCTCCTGGTTTTCTGCCTTCGGCTGTTTGGGATGTCTCCCTTCGTTACCTTCAATGGACTGTTCTTTGCTGTTGCATTGACTTTTGGATTGTTTGCTGTTTTCCTGGACTCTCCTCACCAAAGAAAGAGGAAGTGGGATTGTCTGTACACCTACTTATACTAACAAGACTCTATGGGTATTACCCAAGTGTTTCTGGGTAATGTAGTTTTTTACTTGGCTGCTGAGCATTTCAATAAAGAAATGAGACTAAGCATAATCCTCGCCTCCTAGTCCTTAATAGAATTGAAAATTCTTGTCACGAATGTTTGCAAATTTTGAATTCTGGTGCAGTGCAGTGTTGATACCACTGCCTTGTTGAATCTTCTGGCTGAAAAAAAAGAAAGTGTCCCAGAGCAAGCTCCAGTATTGCCTGCATGAAGTACAGTACTTGGGACATCGAATTGAAAAAGGCAAGAGAAAGGGGTCACCGGAAAGGGTATCGCCTTCATGCAGATGCGTTTGTCATGGACTCAGAAAGAGACAGGATGTTCTTGGGAATTGTGGGCTGCTGCCGACAGTGGATTCCCAACTTCTCGCTGATGGCTAAGCCTTTGGAGGAATATATGATGTTACTTTGCATACCATTAGTGTGCATGTTTTAGTGCGATGTGTTTACTTCGCAATTACCATTACTACGCATGTTTTCATTGCGCAGGCTTTTACTTCGCAAGTTCATTGAAATTAAATAAATATGCTTTTACTACGCTTAACATTAGTATGCATACAACTACAAAGCGTTTTTAATTCGTAATAGGGGTTTTGGGTAGGGTGGTTATTCTTTTAAAAATCGGGTATTATATTATTATTCGTGTATTTCCTCACTGCTATAACCCCTTCCGTTTGAATTTGAATCAGAAACACAAACTGTAGCCTCGGCTGACCCCAAACATTCACCTGCATTAATCACTGAGTGGTTTTTGGGTACTTTGAGCGACTGAATGAAAGGCACTTTCTTCGAGGGACATTGATAAAGCAGTCTATAGGAATGTGTGCATCGCAGCACATTAATAACCTTGTTCTTTATCAGCGCCAACCTTGGAATATGTAAATGCGATTTCTGTCACTGATGAGGGAAAAATGAATTATTCTTAAAGCTGCTCTATGAAGGGACAGTTGACAATATGTTGTGAAGACACATTATGTAGCGTCGACGTGGCCCATCTGAAGCCAGTAAATTAAAGCTCACCAAAAAACCACAAAATGATTTGTTCTTTTTCACCCATTTCTGTACTTCCTTGGAGTGCATTGTCAGAAGGGTGTTTGCTGGCGAATAAAATGCTTCGGTTTTTATTACATCGCTCATCAATGTTCCGTGACCACTGGCTCGTTGTCCAAAAGCAGTTATCATACCTTTCCTGCCTCAGTGCCCGTACGCACAAATGCACCTGTGATATTTTTTTGGGCTATGGTTGTGCCTGCACTGGGTAATGTCGCTGTGTGCCTAAACTGAAGGCTGTGTTGGTGTTCACTCTCTCCTCCTGGTTCACCTTCCGCTTCTCCTACTTCCTGCGTCGGAGTCGCACGTTATTTGGAATCGGAAGCGCCTCCAAATTAAAACAACGATGTGGATAGCCTGCGAAGGTACGGTAATTGTGTCCATAGTAACAATTTTAAAACTGAGGGAAAACTTTTATATGTAATATTGATATACATTTTTTGCGCATTTTAATACTCTAACAATACTGAAGTCATTTTTTTAAAACTTACATGCATTGTGGTAATGGTATTTGCGCAGTAACCTATTTGCGAAGTAACAGTATTTGCGTACTAGTAGCATGCGTATTAAAAGCATGCTAAGTAATTGTACCTGCGAAGTAAAAAATGCGTAGAAACGGTAAATCGTAGTAGTGGCTGCGAAGTAAAGGTAGAATACCCTTTGGAGATGTTGACACACAAAGATGTGTCTGATCTGGTGCTATGGGATAACAATTGCTTGCTTGCTTTCCTGGAGCTGAAAGAGTGTCTGTGTCGTGCCTGATCACAACAAAGTGTTTTCGCTATTCTTTCATGATTGAGAAGGTTACACTCTGTCTTTACTCACAAAGTTACATGAAAGCGTCCATAAACCAGTGGCCTATTTCTCTGCTACATTAAATCCTGTAGCGTCGGCGTTCCCATAGATGTCTCAAATCCGTTCCTGCAACTGGAGTCAGTATTGAATGGTGTGAAAGACTCGTGATTGGTCATCCACTGCCAGTGTACATCCCACATTCAGTGCAAATTCTGTTGACTAAAACACAGTATTTGACCAATAACAGGTTAACTAAGTACGAACAAATGGTATTGGCTGCTGGGAATGTTACTCTGAAGCATTGTTCTGTGTTAAACTCTGCTACATTGTTACCTGTTCCAAATTCTGAACATGACTGTCAGTATGTCACTGAACTGTGCACCACGTCCTGCCATTGTCGATGAACCCCTGTCTGATCCTGATCATATTCTGTTTGTTGAGGACTCATGTTTAAGAGACAATGAAGGAAATCTGATTGCAGCCTTTGCTGTCTGTACTGTTTCTGGTGTAGTGGAAACCACTTGGTTAAAAGGAGTATACTTCATGCAGGTGGCTGAGCTTATTGCCCTGACCCGTGCATGCACTGTCTTCGAACAACTCTGTGTCACGATCTACACGGACAGTCTATATGAGTTCGGTGTGGTTCATGATTTCGGACACGTACAGTCACCAGTGCCCCCAGTGGAGTGTCTGTTCTCTAAGTTTCTTCTAATTATGTCAGTGAGCCCTGGCTGTTGTGAGTACCTCAGAGGTTGAAAGTAGGTAGGACAATGGAAGCACATGTTGCCATGAAATTGTTGCCAGTGCTTTTATTTGTGTAACAGGCAACTGCATTGCTCCTTCCTATTCAGTGTCAGTGCTATATTATTGAAACTTGACCCGTCTAGCACCATAAGCAAATCCACTGGAGTTGTGCAATTCTGCGGCTGCAGAGTATATGCCATAATTATGGCTTTGCCACATTAGTCACAAAATCCATAATCTCCTGCATAATTTACAGATTCCAACAAAAAACATTTTCCAGCTCAAATGGATCAAAGGTTACTAAAGATGCAGCAACACGTGTTGCAGGGCAGTGGAGAGCACTCCGCAAGGGTTGACTGATCACTTTGCAGTTGCCTATTGCTTTATTTTGGTGGTTAAAGTGGAACTCATAAGGTGCAAGTTTGCCAAGATACTGTTAACGTGTAAAATTGAAAAATAATGAAGTAATACTATTACAAAATGTGCTGCATTATGCCGAGTTATTTGGTTTTTCTTGCCACAAAATTTAGTAATCCTGTGTTATGTTGATTTCATTCTTGTGCACAAGACGGAAGCATGCAGGTTTCTCTCGAGAACTCTGCATGCGACCTCCTTGTGTACAAACTTGTTTGCATTTAACAGGGTTCCACGCTCCATGCCGTTTGCTGTCAGCGGTTTTACAAGCAAAGATCATTATCGTACTTGCATCCCCAGCAGCAGGACGCCGTGGTCGTGGGTGTATTCAGCTTACCAATAAACACCCTTTTTAGGTCTCACTCTCGAGACCTATTGTGGTGGAGTTGCCTCTCAAGGGAGACAGACATGGGCACGCGCGTCGATTTCACATCGTGGACGCGCACACCCAGCCCCTCGGAGCCGTGCACATCTGTTGCTCCACATTCACAGCCTCTCACAATCACGCGCGCACACAAAGCCACACTCACGGAAGCACACACACACACATGCACACACATACACGCAGGCACACACACACACCCCTACTCCCTCTTACCTTACTGGGCTCTTGTTGTTGATTTGGCGCCCCCTCCCAGGGCCACACAGCACTCCTCAAGGACAGCGGCGAAGACTGCAGGCGCCGCGCCGCCACTGGGCACGAGCCGCAGGATACGCTGATGTGCATGCTCACGGTGTGCCTACAACGTTCCCAACGCGTTCTTTCGCTTTCCCTCACTTTCCCTCCCCTGCGGAGACAGTTTGTTTGCAGACTCGCTGTTTTGCAAAACTACAGGCTGCAGAATGCAGTGAATCAATTACGGCTGTCTCAGCAGACCATCGTGCCCTCTGGTCCTGCTGTCCACCCTGACAACAGGTCCAGTGATACCAACGAGGGTCAGGCCACAGAGGCACCTCCCGCACAGCAAAGCGACATTCAGAGCCTCAGTGTCCAGACTAACGTAGTAGCTCCCAGCGCTTCGGGTCGTACTCACCGTTCCACTAGTCTCCCAGACCTGCAGCACTGCACGTGCCATGTTCCAGCACCGTGCTGCTACAGGGACGCGCCGCAACACTACTACTAATTTCTCACCGCTTGCTCCCTTGCTCGGGAGTGTGCTTGGCCCCAGCTGGATGCTGGCCGCCGCAGGGGTCCTTAGCAGCCCATGGGTCCCGCAGTGTTCGTGCTGTATGCTTTTCTTCCCAGCGGGGGCTCGGATCTCTCATCTTGCGCCCTCCTCCTCGCTTACTTCTGTCAGGCTCTCTCCGCTTCACAAGGCCTTACAGGCTGCGGACCTACACAGCTCAGCACAGCATGCACATCCTACTGTCTCAAACGGAGTTCTTCTCCAATCCTGAGCTGGGGAGACTTCCAAAGCACTCCGCAACATCTCTCCAGTGCCCTGATGCAGATGCTGGACTGATTTCTGTAAAGTAGACAGCAGATGCCATGATTATAAGCAAATTATTAAACCTGACTGGCAGAGCTGCATTGCAGTGCGGCCATCTTGCTGTGGGCCCTCTAGCCCCTCAATAGTGTGTTACTTTATGTAAAAAAATAAAAAAACAGTAGAATTTCACTGAAACACAAAGGTAAGAGGGACGTCATACTTAGGTTCACTTTTTACCCATTCAAAATCATAGAAATTTGGCAGTTATAGTTATATTTATCTGAAGAAACTCTAACTCGTGCCGTTAAGTAACTCTAGGCCACGAGTTATAGTTTCTTAACCCAAGTATAGCTAATATATATGTCTACCCCCCCCCCAAATAAAATTTTACAAAACAAAAATTAAAGCTAAAAGGCTTGGCAGTTAATTAACGTTGTATCTATTGGCTTTGCCTCTGCTTGTTTTAGCTGCAGCTGTTGCCAGAATCTTTCTGACATGGAGGGTAGCGTGAAGATAGAGCCCGTATGTTGCCATCTGTTGACTCTTGAGAAAGCTGTTTTGCTTGAATATCGGACTGCCCTGGCTCATTTAGATTCAGATTAATTTTTCTCTAAATGTTTGCTCTGTGCAGCTCCTGTTTTTCTGGGCCCCTGCCTTTGATCTGAGCATGCGCAGTGCAGGCTGTTTATCTCCAGAGATAGCAGCCCACAGTCCAAGGAGATGAGGCGGGCGGCATCGAAAATGCACGCAACTTTCATTCAGATTAATTACAGGTAACAGGAGCGCATAATATTTTCTATAGACGCGTCGGGTGCTTTCACGTGTATAAGTGTCATTCAAACAAAAAAAAAGTGTAAAAACTTTTCCGTTTCCACATGAGAAGTTTAGTGTGGTGCGGAGGACCTGAGAGCATCACTCTCAGGTCCTCTACTGCCCTCAGACCTCATGGACTGACCCTGTGACGCCTCCTGACAGCGCCCAGGGCCACCCTGACGGCAGGGCTCACCCACGGATTTCTAACTGATAGGGCTGTGACAGAATGCGGTTTGGCATGAGCTGTAGAAGCATATTCACCATGATAAATGGGGGCTTTGTGGGAGGATTATTGGGAGAAATGTAGTGGGAAATGAAGCATTAACATTTCTTTCCGTAGCCCTTCAAAACAATATACCAAGGTCACCCCACGGATCTGCACAACAATCAAAATTGTGCAGCATATGTTGGTAGCTTACATTAACAAGCAGGCCAGGCCGGCGCGTGGCACAGGCTGGAACACAATGATTAATCGAACAACAGCGCCAAAAGATTGCCTCTTTTCACTACTTTCGAGGCAATTATGTATTTTTTTGCTCAGGAAAATGGGCCTTCGCAGCGCTGCAGGTGCGATTGGGTGCGAAATTAGAAGGTCCATTAGATGAGAGGGCAGCTGCCGCCCTCCCTGGGTTTCAAGGGAAGAGGTAAAGGACTGCGTGGAGGGAGGGGGGGGGGGGGGGGGCAGGCATGAGCTAAGTGACGGAAGGAAAGTGTGAAGAATGGAAGGAGGGACGAAGATAAAAAGCAAAGAAGGAAAGACAAACAAAAGCAAGGGAGTTAAAAAGGAAGGCTAGGGGAAGAAAGGGGAGGGAGGTGCGCTAAGGGAAGAAAGGAAAGAGTGTAGAATGAAAGGAGGGAGAAAAGGAAGAATGGGAAAAAAGGAAGAAAGGGAGCGGGAAGGGAGAAAAGCAGAACACTAACCATGAATGGAAGGAAAGGAAAGTGCATAGGAAGGGGAGTGCAGATGAGCAAGGGAGGGAGGGGAAGTGAAGAAAGGAATAAGAAAAGGAACAAAAGGAGGGTTAGTGGAGCAGGAAGAATGAAAGCGAGGATGGTATAGAGGGGGGGAGATGAAATAAGTGTGAGGAATGGCGATGGCCGATGGGGCAATAAACTCAAATTAGAAGACAGGACAGTAGAAACGAAGGAAGTGAATGAAGGAACAAGATATATATAAAAGAGAAAATAAGGGGAAGAAGGAAGTATGGCTGAAAGGAATGGGAGCAGATGGAAGGAGTAGAAAGATGGAGATGGAATGGTTAAGGAAAATAGAAACGAAGCAAAAGATCAACTTAGGAAGAGAGGAAGTAGGAAGAGAATGATGAAATGTTGACAGGAATGAAGGAGGAAGAGCTGAAAGTATGGCAAAATGGTATAAACGTACAAATGAAAAGAGTGAAGAACGACAAAAGTGAGAAAGAAAGGAAAGAAAGAAGAAGGAAGGTAAAAAGTGGGCAGGTATAAAGTAAGGTAGAGAAAGGAGGAAAAGTTAAGTAAAATACGAAGGAAGTAAAAAAAGGGAGGAAGAGATGATAAAAGAAATACAGGTAAGGAGAGGAAGGAATGAGGAGAAAAGACATGAAAGGAAGGAAGACGAAGGAATGAGGGATAATTGAATAATGTACAATAAAATGGAAGGAACGAACAAATGAAAAGGAGTGAAGAAAAAAATGAAAAAGAAACTTAGTGTGGAGGGTAAAATGGATGCCTATCTCTGATAGTTGTCTTTAGCGCTGCCCAAAGCTGCTCGAATTTCCCACGGGTAAGCCTCCCCTCCCTCCGGTCTGGAAGGGCTCCATGAGCAGTGGTGTCAGATGAAGAAACGAACCCTCTCCTAATGTAGTGACGTGGATTTAGGAATTAGATAACGGTCAACGTTTATGTTTTTATTAATGCAAGGGCGAGAGTTTGGCAGCCGTTATTTTGGAGTTTAGGTTTTTGTGAGACATGTTTTTATGCTTCCACGTGGGCCCGTCTGTTCCCGGTTCGTCCTGGTGACATGGGCATTAGAAGAGGGGCCTCACTCTTACCACCAGAACTGTCAAGGGCCTCTGAGAGCGAGGCTGCAGGACCCTGTCGGTCTGTGGTAAGATGGGTGGTCTGTGGCAGCTAACAAAGGCGCTTAGGGCCGCTGACACATATCGCCTAGTGCCGCCGCCGCCGCAGAGGAATGCAGGGACGCCTCTCTCTCTTGTGTGAACCGCACCTGGAAGCTTCCTCCGTGCTGCAAAGGGTGTGAGTGTATTTGGTGAAACATGACTTCAAATTATTATATTTTTTTTTGCCAGGGCTCGTAAACGCTGCGTCTGAGGCTCTCTGCCCTTGGGTGTACCCTCCTCCCTGCGCACTCCTGCTGTAAAGAGAGTTTCATTTCTGGGAGTGTTCTATAGTGCTTCCCAGAATACTGTGTTTTTCACGGCACTAGTGTAGGTTACATGTGTTTACCGCTCATGAGAAAGGTGTCACTTTGGTCTTCTGCTTTCTTACGCATCCACATGTGCAGAATTTTGTTTTGACATTAAGATTCCATTCCATCAAATGATGTATTTGTATTTTGTATAGTGCTCGGTGCTGAGAAGCTGCTTCCAAGCACTGCAGCACAAACAGTGTCTGTGAGGCATGGGGTTGAGAATGAAGGAGGAATGACAGAGAAACAAGAATTGCCACAGCTCCCGATTTCATGACCATGTTAAATTAAAATGGGCGTGACTTTTAAAAGACCCTATGTTGCAGGCTGTTCCCACTGGTTATCCATGTGATTTTTACCAAGAAACTATGCATTCGTGCTGGTGGAGTTGTCTGTCCATTAATAGTCGCATTGAAGTTTTTCTGTAATGCTTAAGTCTGGTGTGCACTTTTCAATGTTTAAAAACAGCCTTCTACTACTTTGCTTAAACAAGCTGTCGCCGTTGCGCCCCACACAGCACTGGAGGGGAGGAACTGCAGAGAGAGTGGGGTGGGGGGTAGAGTAGCGAGCAGGGCCAGACTGGCTACCGGGCGTTTTGTCATGCTGCCAAGCTGGGGTCTGATTTTGTTGATGGGGACCTGCGTGAGCAAAACGAAATTCGTTTTGCATTGTTGATTTCGAAGCACACGCAGGTCTCCATCTACGAAATTAGCCCCCACCGCAGTGACATCAGCCCCCAGCTCTGCAGAATGCCTAAATGCCCGGTAGCCAGTCCGGCCCTGGTAGTGAGGGCAGGAAACAGAAGACATGAGTAATGGCCCATCAAATAAGAGAAAAGGAAAGTGCTCGGAACAGGCACCCTTGGTATGCCTGTGCGCCGCAGCTCGTCTGCTTCATGAACACTTTTCTTATCTGCTTGCAGAGAGGAGACACCATGCGCATGCACATCGCCTGTCTGTGCGCGCACATGGTTTGTCTCACTTCGCTAGCAAAAGCCACAACCTAAAAAGTGCACAGCGAGGACATGCTGAGGGTGGTACTGTACACTTGACAGGTCTAAATAGCATATATTAGCACTCGGACATCCGATTTTCAAATTAGAAGAATAAATATCCTCTGTGCCCTTCTTGCAGAATTGTATCTGCTACCTGATGACTTCAATTGTATTTTACCTATTGTCACCCAAGCAAAGCAGGCATTTGTAATAGCATTTCAGGTGCATTCTGTGCGTAAAAGATTACTGCTGAATGCCATGAGTAGCACAGATGTATCACATTCAATGTGCACAGCGCAGAAGTTAAAGATGCAACTTGCATTTCTTTCCTTTTCGGTAAAGCAGAAATAACAATTGTTTCAAAAGATGCAGTTCCATCCAACAGCAAACAATGCAACAAGTAATTACAAAAACGCTAATTTAGATTGACAACTTTTTGGCTGCAGCAAAGCTTGCTTGAATAAATGCAAATTAAAAGCAGGCTTCCGTCGTCCACTGCTGTCTGCAATAACAAATTCTGAGGTTGAGATACAGCGAAGTATTATTAGCAATATTTTGAAATACATCTAGGGTGAGAGTCCATTAACTTTTATCTGTTTTTGACACGGGGAGCTGATACTACGGTATCTGATATCCGTTTAGTCTTCACTTTTACCACTATTGCACTGTTATCATCACAGTAATCCGTGCCCATCTTTGCTCCAAACATGGCTCCCAGGCTGTATCTGCTTTTCACCTCAGTTTCCCAGGAGATCACAGTGCCACAGGACGCCTTGAAATGCTTCATGCACTGAGTGCTGGTGTTGCTTGGTCATGGATGTTTGGGGACAGTGTGAGTGACCCATTCTCCACAAGCACTGTTAGTGCTTCCACCTTTGGGGGTGTGCAACCCAATGTGTATTATGTGATCCTTGGGTTGGTAGAAGATATAATTGATATACTCTTTTGAGGTTAATATCCCCTCAGATACCTTGGGAGTGAGTTCAGCGTACATTTACACCGTTTTCATGAGCATAACTGCCAAGCTTTCATATTGTTTATATGTCTTCCATAGTGTAGTACCTGACAGCTTGTTCACCCCTTGTGTCCCATACAAGCCAGGCCTTTATTGGCATGCAGCTCAGGCTCCAGTGGCATGTGAAGTATCAGTAGGTGTTGTAGCACCCAGGATAATGTGCTGCATGGCTAAATGCATACAAGTTCTCAAAGGCGAGACCTACTGGATATGCCAATGCTTGTCTAATAAGCTGTTGAAAAGCAAATTGTTTTAAAAACTGTTTTGAAAAGAGAAATAATAAAATATCTCAATAGTTCTAGGTTTAGCAGACCACCAAGTAGCAAAATCCCTTCTAAGCGAACACGGATATGCCCATAAAGAAATTTTGTTGCAGAAAAAAATGGATGGAAATCAGAATATTGTGGTTGCTACAGGCGATGCAGTGCCTATCTCAGGCAATGTCCCCTCCAAATAAAAGGGGAATAAAAATCACAAGCTCCAAGAACAAAAGTGTATGTCAGAATATACTGTCCATCACTGTTCCTCTGCCACTAAACACACCATCCAAAATTATTTTAGGCTGCTAGGGTTATTATTCCTGCATGACAGAGTACTTCTCATACTCTCAGCTTGTGAAGGTGATCACTGATCCTCAAAGTGGCAAGTGCTGCTAATTGTGAAGTGAGAACGCTCACAGAGTCAGTGGCAGATTAAGCTACTAGAGCTCCTGTTCAGGGTGGTGCAACTGGCAAGGTTTAATCATTAGTATATCTCAGGGCTCACTTGCTCATCAGATTGCATATACATCCAAGTGACAGTGCCCACTTTACCATAGTATTACAAGGACATACTATCATAACATTTTAAAACTGTAAATCACCATTGTCATGACATAAAACAAAATGTGCAGATATAGAAATCATACCAGAAACCAGATTCCTCTGGTGTGTGAAGCATTGTTGAACCCGAATAGATCATTCTCAGCCATTGGACAATCCTTCCTGGCTCCTTCTTGCCCCGGTATTTTTTTTTAGATAGATAGATACATTTATTTCAGTTAATAAAAAACATGGAATATTACACAGATAAAAACGTTAAAAGATCTTAATTCTACTGAAATTAAAATCAGATTTTAAAAGTTTCCTTTAGCATCACTAAAGTTCCAATTGTGCCCTGGTTAAAAAAAGTCACTTAGGTTACATTTGTTTGACTGTTTGCGGTCAATAATCGTTCGGCTTTAAGATACAATTTTATGAAAGCAGCCATTATTTGTGGAGATTCCTTTCATACAAAAAATCAAAATAGTAGTGCATGCTGACATGATCTAATGCTAAACATATTGCCCAGGTATGTCCAGCACCACTGTCAGGCCAAATACACATCAAATACCTTCATTGGCTCCCCCTCCATAAAAGAATACTTTTTAAGATACTGATTGTTGCCTTTCGAGCTTTTAACAAATCAGGTCCAAAATACCTCACCAGACGCTTTCCCCACTATAACCCCAGTCGATCCCTCCGTTCTTCCCAGGACAACCTCATCCTCCCCGCCAGGTACAACTTGAAGACCAAGGGTGGAAAAACCTTAAGCTGCCTTGCCACTAAAGCCTGGAACAACCTGCCCAAAAATCTGAGACAACAAACTCACGAAAAACCCTTCAGAAAACACCTAAAGACCTGGATTTTTATCCTTTCCGACGACTACACTAAAGCAGCCATCTAATGTCATACCGTCACCATGACTGATCTATCAGGAATTTCAGCGCCAAGATGCTCCCTCCGGAGCGAACGCCGCGCTCTAGAAATACCCCCACAAATATCACAAATATCACAAATATCTCGGTATGTACAAATATAGAGCCATACCAGAAACCCTGGTATGTAAAGTCTCCTTTCAATGCACAAACATTTCCTAACATGCTGCCATACACTCTCTAAATCCCATCTCCTCTTCACCCTCTTCTATCTTCACCCTCCTCAAATGGGTATCTGAGGATACATAGATTTGGAGCTGCAAGTGATGTCCACCTGCGACTGACCCAAGTGCCAGCTCCTTAGTGTGTTACTACACAGTATAGACTGAAACCTGTGGAAGGTAGATTGAAACCTGCACATTAAGTGAACACGCTAACTCGACATATGTCTGTCTCACTCATCTGTCCTATGCCTCCTAGGTTTGCCCCATAATTTGCTGATCCCAACCAGCAGATTGAAAAGTTTTTGCACAATTTTGGTGACTACAAAGTATAGTCTTTCGGAATGTCAAAGCATTTAAGACCTCTGAGAGCTTAAAAGGTCCAGGACAGGCTCGGTCAAATATTAGATTACCCTATGAAATCTTTTGTCTTGCCTATAATTCAGACCGACACCGCTTTAACAAGTAGTGCTGTGTCTGAAATTATCTAATGTCTTTCCTGGTCATTTTGCCAGTATGGCGGGGCAAATCCAGTCATATATTGAGCTGTTTATGATAAAAGTGCAAGCAGTGTATTCTAGTTTGAACAGGTTATGATATACCCTTTATGAATTGACTGTAGTACCAGTTTACAATATTAAGGAGTCCCCTGTCAACTTTTTATAAGGATACTTGACTATTAGCTGGCCTGGCTCTGGGCTATCGTATGAGAACCGGAGCAGCATCGGTGATGTGTACACTAGCATGGCATCTGGGTGACCCAGAATGGATGCTAGTGTACACATCAATCCATAGAAAATTATATCAGTCGTGAAGTCCGGTACCATCCCATGCAGGCGTCTGAAATCCTTGTGGACATATCCCCGATCCATGGTAAAAATGTTTTGGTCTGACTGAGGCCTCCCATTTATCTGGGAGCAGTTTGTACTTTCTTTGGTGCATGCAGCGCACATCAGTGACTTTCATTGCTGCTAGTGATGGAGTGCTATGCCAATTATTAACTCCTCGAAGTAAATGGACATGCGTATCTGCTAATCTGCGTCACATAACACTCAGAATAGTTTAAAATAACTTTAAAGAATATACACTTGTAAACTCTCTCCTGTAGTAAACATTCAATGAAAAATGTGTTGAAAAATGCTTTGTTTTGGCCTTTCTGTCTCCAACATTTTCTTGGGGGGACAAGCCCCCAAACTCCCCCTAGTAGTGGGAGTTGGTCTCACTTTTACTTTGTTCTCTCTGATTCATTACTTGTGTCTATTTTTGGTGCTCTCTGAAAGACTGTCTATGGGTACATATGACTGGGTGGGTGACCTGGTGCTCTTTAAGGTCATCATCTACTATTTACTGTGATTTGAAAGTTGATACAATTGAATATGTAATGAAAAATGTGCTGTAAAATACACCATTTTGGTCTGTCTTTTTCTAAAATTTTCGTGGGGGGAGAACCCCCCCAAACCCCCCTATTAGTGGTCGTGCTCGCTCGCTGCGCTCGCTCGCTCGCTAAGCGTGCCGGGGGCTGGTCTGCCAAAGTTTGCCAGGGCTGCTTTCAGTTCCCAGTCCGGCCCTGTTGGTCGGTAGAGAGACGTACACTTGTTGCAGCCAAGAACGGCAATCCCACGTCATCCGCACCACACTAAACTTCCCATGTCGAAACGGAAAACTTTTCACACTTCTTTATTTAACATATTGGTGATGATTGGGATTTCAACACACACCGACTGCACCTTCATTTTTTGGGATTTCCACTGCGTTTCGCTTCTCACCTGCCTCGCAACACTTCAAGGGGAATTTTTTTGTCATCATCTAGAGGCTTGTGTTTCCTCCAACTACAGCCTCTCTCTACGCTTCTTCACGGGATCGCGCACGTCGATCTCCAACCTAAGGA
Source organism: Lissotriton vulgaris (assembly GCF_964263255.1). Classification (NCBI taxonomy): domain Eukaryota; kingdom Metazoa; phylum Chordata; class Amphibia; order Caudata; family Salamandridae; genus Lissotriton; species Lissotriton vulgaris. Next base: position 49,250,058 of record NC_141693.1, on the reverse strand, counting down.
CACAACGTTGTGACTACCCCTAGCTGATGTACAAGAGGCATATCATTGGCTAGTTTTGGAAACAGCTGGTTTGGTTGCAGTCTGCTTAGAGCAGCTTGTTCACATCCGTGCAACGGATAACGATCTACTGGCAACTATCGTTCACCTCCCGCTTTCCTGCTGTCTTCTCTTATTCAACGCAGCACAAGTAGTCTGTAAGTACAGACAAGAAGGTTTATTTAATGTTTTTTTCATTCATATAATCGGCGGCTTTCACTCAGGTACTGTGTATTTCATATTCCTCATTGCCAGCCACATACTCATGCATTTGGTTTGTTTAATGTAATACTTTCTTTAAAATCCGTTTCCAATCATTAATTGCTTTCTCTGTCAAACATGGCTTCTGCTCAACAAATTACAGCTATTCCACCCTTTCTACAGTCACCTGGCAAACCTATTGTTCAGTGGCGTCAATGGATAAAAGTATTGACAACTATCTTGTAGCAATTGATGCCACGGGTTTCTCACCTGCACGCAAAGCAGCTGTTTTATACAGTTGTACAGGTCTTGCTGCACAAAAAGTATTTGACAACTTGCTGCAAGTAATTCAAGCAGGTTCAGGTGATGATGGCGTTGACCCATTTAAAGAGGCTCTAGCTTGTTTAACAAAACAGTACGACGAAGAACCGAGCATCATGCTTGAACACCATCATTTCTTTAACCCCTTCGATGCTGATGACGAGCTCAGCTCATCATCAGCCACGGGGGGCGTGTGCGGATGACGAGCTGAGCTCGTCATCTAACGCGGCTTTTGAAAAAAAGCCGCGTAGGGGAAAAATAACCGCCGCAGCGATGCGGTTAAAAGACAACAAAGCATTGATGAAACTGTTGAGGAATATATCGCAGAATTGAGGATACTTGCATCAACCTGTGACTTTGGCGCAAATACAAACTTTGCTATTCAAGACTAATTTGTCTTCAGGTGTTGTTCTCACAAAATACAGGAGAGAATATTGAGTTGCAGGAACCCCACTTTGTCTGAAACCATTTACATAGCAAAGTCAATTGAACGTTCCATTGTCTCCTCTAAAGCAATTCATAGTGGTCAATCTGTCAATTCACTTACTGCTCAACCTACGGTTCCCATTTCTGCTATTTCAAATGACAATTCTGGTAGACCTTTTCAAAAAAAGAACACTGATATGTTACAGATGTGGATCCAGATCACATATTGGTAAATCACCCAATTGTCCAGATATTGGCAAAAAGTGTACCTCATGCACAAAATGTGGCCACTTCCATACAGTGTGTAGAAGCATTAAAAGACCCTTGAAAGTTAACAGCATTGATTTAAATGAGGACATAAAAGCTATTTCTGAAAATCTAACTAACATTGTAGTAACAATTGAATGTAATTCTATTAGTGAGTATGGTGCAGTCAAAGGTCCTTGGTGTGACGTTTTTATTGCAGGTTTGCCATTCATGGCTATGGCTGATTCTGGATCTCCCTTTACAATTCTTTCTGACATTTCTTTTCAAAATACTTGGCATGGTAACAATTCACTCATTCCTACTGATGTCAATCACAAAGCATTTGGGGAAACTGAAATTGATATGCTTGGTTACTTCATGTCTAAATTGGTATGCTTAGGACATCATGTTTTTACAAAAATGTACATTGCAATTAAGAGCAGAGACATTGTTGGTTGGCAGGACCTTGCTAAAATGGGAATATATCTCAAACCAGGCTCTGATAACCCTATTGTTCTTGGTAATTTACCAGAAGGTTACATTGATGATTGTGAGAAGTTGGCCTGGTATATGATGCTCACTAGTTCTAGTGATCACCTTGTACCATGCCAAGCAACCCTTATGATGATTGGTTGTAAGTCAACCTTATAGACCAGCTATCCTAGTAGCGTGGACAAAGCACTCTTAGGCTAAACTCTGTAAAGGCATGTGAAGAAAGCTGTTTTACCATATACAATCCCCTTGAATACCAAATGAAAGGACACCACACAGATATATATTGAAAATATATATATATTTATTTACTACAAATATCCCCTATACTCTTTATGAGCACAGAAGCAAATGCGTTAAAACAAAACACTGTTTAAATGTACAAAAGCTGCACAATATGGATGAGCCCTAGGGGCCACCTAAACCATATACTAAAATAGTGGTATAAGTACCACGAATCGGAAAGGAAGTAGGCCTAGGGCCTGGGGAATCGCTGGAGCTGTTCGGGACTAACAGTGAAGAAGTCGGGAAAGGCCCGCGGGACTCGGGTGCAGCGCTTAAAGTACACGCATACACCAATGCAATGTCAATGGTGCGTAAAAGTTACAAAGTTAGTGTTTAAGGAACCTTCCGACTGACCTAGAAGGACAAAACTTTAGACCTAGACACTAGAGGTGTGTACCAGTGTAGGAACACCGGCGTTGCTGAGTTACCTCACCCACAGGAAGCGGGTGCACAGGTGCGAAGTAGTGTCGGGTTTCGTCACCCAGGTCGATGGTGCCTGAAGATGAAGATGCTGCAGGCGGGTCGTCGAGGAGAGTTCCGGTGGATCCAAGGGTGGATCTGAAGAGGTGAAGACCTGAAAGCAGAGGGGACAATGTTCAAAGTCACTAGCCAGTGACTACCTTGGAACCAGGATGGAACCAGGGGTGTCGGGTGCAAACAGGCGAAGAGGTGAAGATTGTCTCTGCAGCCACGTGGACACGAAGAGGTCAAGGACGTCCAGGCGTTGCTCACCAGCTGTCCCACAAAGGCTCTAGCTGATGGCGGTGTCGGCTTCTTGATCGGAGCAAACAGGCCTTGGCTAATGCAAGCCACGCAGGAATCGATGCAAGCTTCTCACTCGGGCCAGCAAGGTCAGAGCGGGTGCTCCTTTTCAGGGGAGCGAGGGCCAGTCTGGAGCAACCAGACCAGCGGTGTTGTTTGTAGGTTTCATCGCCAAGATGGCCGCTAGCCACGTGGCAAGTTGCCGGGATGGCGCGTCCAGTGGCAAAGTGCAAAAGGGCCCCACGCAGATCGTGGAGATGCTGGGGGGCTGATCTTCAGTGCAAATGCTGCTCGGTGGTGGGGCTCCTCAAACCCCAAAGCACAGCGTCGAGGGTGCCACGGGTGCTGTGCAGTCAACTTCTCGGGGGTCTTTCAAGAGGTCCGGTCCCACGTCTCTCGGTGCCTCCACGGGTCTCTTCTTTGCAGGGACTGTGGATCGGGCTCTGAGATGTCTGGGAGTCTGGGTCTTGTCGGGCTCTGAGCTCCGGCGGGAGGCGGCGGCGAAGCAGACGTCGAGTTGCTGGATGGTGCCTGTATTCACAGGGTGGTCACTCCTTGGCCACAAGGGAGATGCTCTTCAGTCTTCTGTGCAGCAGAATGTCGAAGTCCATTTTTCTTCTTAGTTTCAAGTCGAGTTCAGGATGATCTGAAGTCTTAGGACACAGCTCCTACTCTTGTTCCAAATCTGGGGGCCGGATCACCTGCTAGGTCCCTCCTCTGGGTGGGACCAGGAAGGGGGGTGGTTACACCCCCTTTCCTTTGTCCAGCTCCGCGCCAGGACTGGGGCTGGGAAGCCCCAGCACCGGTTTGGACTGGCTTATGCACAGGGACACCTTGTGTGCCCCAGGCATGTCTCATTCTATTCAGCCCTGTCCTACCCAATACACAAAATCCTGTCTGGGGTGATGCTAGCACCTCCCAAGGCAGGAAACCCTTTGTCCAAGCCTCCCTCGCTGGAAGGACTCCCAGCAGCAGGAGGTCAGACTTGTGTCTGTGGTGGCAGCATCCATTTTGTGATGCTGAGGCTCGAGTTTAACTTTAACAGGGGTTCAGGTTATGTACATGTCCCTCTAGAAGGGTGGAATGCTACCCCCGTCGCCAGAACTGGCGAGGGGGTAGTATCCCAATTTGTATGACACCTTACTTGACATGTTTTGATAAAGCCACACCAAAGTTAGCAAGTAACCGCGAGGATTATAATGCACTTAAGATTATATGGTATGGCAATATCCCGGAACAGCTAAGGGAGTTGTTCCCGACAGCTGCAGACAGGCTCAGCTCATGCCAGAGCACCATCTCACATGAAACCAAGCACTTTGCCTCCAGGATTGTTAAGGCCTGCCATAGGAGTGACTTATAGGTTAACATGTGTCCAGATGTGTTAGATATAGATATACTATACCTAAGTAAGAGGTGATTACACCAACTTACCCCAGCTGATTGATCAGCCAGTTGTGTCAAATATGGAGGCCAGGCCAGGGGTGGCATAATACATGCTGCAGCCCCTGGTAGGCCTTGGATACACCTATGCCCTGGGTACCTGGGGTACACTGTTACAGGGGCCTATAAGGTGAACCAGTTCCAATTGTGTATGTACCTAAGGTACATGGAGTCCATTTTAAGGAGAGAGCAATTAGCCTTGGGCCCTGAATAACAGGATCCCAGGCCAACTAAGTCAAAACCCAGCTAAACACCAGGCAAAAAGTTTGGGGGTAACCATAGTCAGATATCCACCTTCCTACACAACCCCCCCCCCAAACGAAAGGAGATAAGGCTATCCTTGACCAGGTAAGCCTATATTGCCTAAGTGGCCATATAAGGAAGTACCAGCACTGGCTTGGTTACCCCCTGCCTCATGGTCCACTAAGCAATCCCTCACCCTAAGGGTATCTGAGGGTCTCCACCATAGCGAATCTCTACCTGTGGTGTGTCTTGGCAAAGTTAAAGGCTTGTGTTGAGATGGAGTACTGAAGTGAGATTCCTCTGTAGGACTCAGCTTCCTCCAATCACTCTCCACCATGTAGGCCTTTCTTTCTTTGACTGAGTTGCACTGTGCTCTCAGGGTCAACCTCTGGCTACCTAAAGCTGGAGGCTGGGTCCCTCTGTTTGGCCTACTGGAGGGACAGGTCAGGTTTGGGGCCTTGGGGTCCCAGGTTTGGCTGTGCCTAACAGTGTCCATTTGGGGGAGGTCCCTAACTAGTGGTAAAGGGATCCCTCAGGAATTTTTAAAGTTTTCTCCTTGCTAGGGCTGTTAGCTTTGGTGCCCCTAATCTGCTGATGGGGGTGCTTTATTTGACAGGGGGCCCTTTGGGGCTCACTGACCTCCTTGACCTCTGCAGCCCTGGGCTGACTAAGGCAAGGTAGAGAGGGGCATGTTACCTGCTCCAGACTGGGTCCCACCTGGGAAGGGTCCACTGACATCAGAGGCTCTGTCAGGATAGGCCTAACCACCTCTGGGGCAGTTCCTTCATCAGGGGTAAGATCAGTTCCCTGAGGAGGCTGATCCTTTTCTAAAGTCTGGTGGGAGGGAAATTGCTCTTCCTCCTCAATGCTCTCTGTTTGTGTGGAGTGATCCATTGTTTCAGGCTTCACAACACATGAATCAGTTTGAGTTTGGGCTGTGGCCATGACAGCCCCACCAACCTTTTCAGGAAGGGACTCAGTTTGGGTATGGGCTGTTATCATAACAGCTCTGCTAACTTGTTCAGGGAAAGAATCTGTTTGAGATGGGGCTGAGACTTGCACAGCCCTACCAACCTTTTCAGGAAGGACATCTTGGATTGGGGATGTGGCCATCACAGCCCCACTAACCTTTCTATGGAGATTTACCATTCTAGAATGGATTTCTTGTTCAACCTCAGCCCAGGCTGAGATTTCCAAATCATTCCCCAGTAGACAATCTACAGGCAAGTTTGGGGACACTACCACTCTCTTTGGGCCAGTGACTCCTCCCCAGCTGAGATTTACCACTGCTATGGGATGATTTTTCGGAACTCCATCAATGTTTGTCACCTGGTATGTGTCACCAGGTAAAGGTTGCCTAGAGGGGACTAGATTCTCAGCCACCATGGTGATACTAGCCCATGTGTCTCTGTAGGCCTCAACTTTCAAACCATTGATGAGGGGTTCCTGTCTATACTTGCTCAAAGTGTTTGGGCAATCAGTGAAATTGGCAAACCCCATGCCAGTTTCATAGACAAGATCAGTTGGGGACCTGTTTAGGCCAGAGTCCACCTGTGTTCCAAAGGTAAACCCACCCAAATTCTTGGGGGTGCTCCCGCCACCTGGGGGACCACTGCTAACAGTGACAGGAGGTGTTGGAGCTTTACTTGGAGGTATATTTTCCTTATTGCCATTCTTTGGACAACAGCTGTCTGTTTTCCAATGGCCAACCTGTTTACAGGCATGGCAGTAAGGCTTTTTCTGTGTAGAGGAAGTGTCTTGGGACCCACCCCCATCCTTGGAGTTTTGGGGCCCAGGGGAAGTCTTCTCTTTGGTTTTATCCCCACCTTTCTCTTGAGGCTTGGTAGTCTCTTTCTTTTGGTCACCACCCTGGTTCTTAGGCCTGATCCTGGTTCTGACCCATTTGTCTGCCCTCTTACCCAATTCTTGTGGAGAGGTCAGATCAGAGTCCACCAGGTGATGATGTAGAAGCTGGTTTTGACAATTATTTAAGATTTGCTCTCTCATCATCAAATTATACAATCCTGTATAGTCTGTAACTTTACTTCCCAGCAACCAGCCCTCCAGAGCCTTAGTGGCACATTCAACAAATTCAGACCAGTCCTGAGTCTGTGTCTTCTGGGTCTCTCTGAACATCAGCCTGTACTGTTCAGTGGTTAAGCCTAACCCATCAACCAGAGCACTCTTCAGGACCAGGTAGTTTCTAGAATCCTCATCACTAACTGTGAGGAGTCAGTCTCGGCCTCTACCTTCAAAGGAGAGCCACAAGATTGCTGCCCACTGCTCCTGAGGGATCTGCTGTACTCTGCAGGCTCTCTCAAGTGCAGTCATCCATTTGTGGATGTCATCACCAGCTTTGTAGGGGGGCACAATCTTATTCAGGTGTCTACTGTCTACTGTCATAGGACCTGTCATTATCCTTAGGGATAGTGCTGCCACCAGTGGATCCTAATCCACTCTCTCTAGGCTGTCTTGCTCTAGCAAGTTTCTCTTGGGCCAGGGCAACTTCTAATTCTCGCTTTTGGAACCTAAGCTCAGCCTCTCTCATGTTGGCCTCATGTTCCCTTCTCTGAGGGCTAGTCATCCCCCTTCTGGAGTGACCAAGAGAACCTCTAGAAGCCTGGGAGGTGTTGGATTCACTAGAGTGACTCCTCCTCTTCTTGTGCTCCTGGTTAAGTCCACTTGGGGGTCTGAGTGGGTTTAACCCAGACTCAGTCCCAAATAGGCTTAAGTTAGCCTGGCTTAGCCCTCTGACTGGCACCTGACTATTTCTACCATCATCAGAATCACTGCTCTCCCCTTCTGTCTCCTCTTCTTCCTCCTCCTCCTCAGGCTGAGTATCTCCAGTGACTTGGTCTTCCTCATCTGTCTGGATAACAGGGACAGGGGAATCAGTATTATCATCTTCAGTGGGAGAGCCTCCTTCACCATTCCCTGTGGGGTCCGGTTTAGAGGTCTTTAGAGCTTCAGACTGGTCTAAAAGCTCTCTGAGGTGGTCTGCTGTAGGGGTTGGGCCCGTTTTGATACCTCTTAAGGTACACAGCTGCCTCAGTTCTTTAAAGTTGAGCATAGCAAATTTGGATGGTGCCCTTGGAGGGTCACTCTCAACAGGGACAGGTGGACCCCTCTGCTCCAGACATTGCTCTAGTGTGGGTGGATATGTTGCAATCTACCTACACTGGTGTTTACCTACTAAACCTATCTAGTAGTTGCAGTCAGGGTGTCCTACTCCCTATCCTCTACAACAACTAAGTTCAGTAGAACTTAAGTATACTAGTCTTGTTTTAATATGTACCTAGCAGGTACCTGTATGATCTTTCAAATGATACTCTCAAAGATTGGAATGGTAAAACAACAGCAAGCTCAAATCCCAACCGCTGCTCACCAATGTGAGAAGTTGGCCTGGTACAAGGTGATCACTAGAACTAGTGAGCATCATATACCAGGCCAACTTCTCACAATGATGACCCTTACAATGTTGATATGTTATCCATTAGTAACCCTTCCATTTTAGATCTTACTACTGATATTGAGAATATTATCAATCAACTTCCCATGGTTCTCAATAACAATGTTGGCACTGTTTTGGGTTTTGAACATCACATCAGACTCAAATCAGATGCTCAACTGCTGGTGCATAAAGTCAGATCCTTACCCTTCAGTGCCAGAGATGATCTTAAGAAGGTACTAGTTGATCTCTGTTCAGAAGGTATCATTGATCCTTGTGATTCTTCCCTTTGGGTTTCTCCCATTGTCGTTTGCCGCAAAAAATCTGGCGAGGTTAGACTCTGTGCCGACTTGCGCTCTTTAAATAAGAACATAATTATAGATTGCCATCCCCTCCCCAAAATCTACTAGCTAGTTTAGAGGGTTCAAAGTATTTTCCCTCATCGACCTACATTCTGCATATCACCAAATTCCCCTTAGCAACGAATCTCAAGAACTCACCACTTTTGTCACCCCTTTTGGGGCTTTTAAATATTTAAGACTACCCTTTAAATTGGCCTCCGCCTCTAGCGGGTTCCAGCAACTCTTGGACTCACTTTTCAAGGATATTCCCGGGGTCCAAGCTTATCAAGATGCCATTCTGGTTCATGGTAGCACTAGAGAAGCACACAATCTCACCTTATCTAAAGTTTTGTCCAAGCTCTCCACTTCTGGAATGACTATCAGGCTTAAGAAATGCAAATTTGGTGTCCAGACCCTTGACCATCTAGGTCACACACTTTCTGCTGAAGGGATCAAACCAAAATTATCTTTGATTAAGACAGTACGTGAAGCTTCATCTCCCAAAGACAGAGATCCTTACGCTCTTTTCTGGGCGTAGCAGAGTATTATGCTCGCTTTGTTCATGGCTATGCTCAGATTGTTGAACCACTTCGAGCTTTACTTAGGAAATGAGCAACATTTGTGTGGAATGATGAGTTACAAAATGTTTTCAATCAAGTTAAAATAATTATCAGCCATTCCAAGAGGATTGTAGATGTTTCTTGAATGTGGATGCTAGTCTTTCTGGTTTAGGTGATGTTCTTTGTCAATGGGTGGGAAACAAAGAACACACTATTGCATTTGCTTCGAGAACTTTACGACCTGCAGACCTGCATTGAAAGGGAAGCACGTGCGTGTGTTTGGGCCATTCAAAAATTTAGCTCTTATATTTGGGGGCGAGAGTTCGATATGTTTACTGATCACAAGCCATTGGTCTACATTCTCGCTGGCTCTGATCCCAGTACAGTTTCTGCAAGGCTAATACGTTTACTTTCCACATTACAAGAATATCATTTTGTAATTAAACACATACCCGGGGGTAACATTTTCAGAGCGGATTGCCTCTCTAGAATGTCTTTGAAATTTGAAGACGATGAATGTGATACCAGTATCTCTGAGTGTGTGGTTGCAGCTATAGATGCTGTCAAAGAATATCTCTCCATTTCTGAGAATACATGCAAAGAAGAATATTCCAATGATCACAATCTGAGTAAAGTCAAACAGTTCATTATTGAAGGATGGCCAGAAAGTAGAACTCTTTCTAGTGATATTCGAAAATTTGCCTATGTAGCTGATGAACTGTCCATTGCTGATGGGTTTATCATGCGTCAGGAATTATTTATTCCCACTGAGAACCTACGCATGAAAGTTATCCAGCTAGCTCATCAAGGTCACCTAGGCATTTCTAAAACTTATCAACGCATTAAAGAGTTCTATTGGTGGCCTTCCATGGAGGCGCAAGTGAAATCTTCCATTGAAATTTGTGCAGAATGTCTTCTGTCTGACAAAAGATGGAAAACGTTACAAGCCCCCTTGTTAGAAATGGGGTAACCAATTCTACGGGGGTAGCATGGTGCAGAGCGGGCAGGCCAAACTCCTGAGGACATGTGTGAAGCATCCACGCAGTACACACAGACGACACACCAGGCACACCACAAAAAGAAACATGACACCAGTTTTGGTGAAAAAGAATAACTTTTGTATTGTCTCAAATCTGCAACAGAAATCACAGTAGTCACTATGCTGTGCCAATTGGCCCCAGGGCAATATGTACAAGGGGGATTATTTACAGGGCAGGGCCAATCGTGCCACTGCCAACACCATTGGGAAAGGATAATGGGTAAATGATAAAGATAAGTCCATCAGTTGCAATGCTGCAATGAAAATGTAAGCATTAACATTTTGCAAAGAACATCAGTAGACATCAACCATGAGGCCTTAGACATAAATGATATTGAGGCCCAGGAGCACTAGGCCTAACCTAAAACCGCCTAATAGGCTTCGCTCTAGCAGAAGCCACATTAACAGTGGGCCTCACCCTTAGGGGAAAACATAAGGCACAATAGTGTAGGCAGGGCACACCATTCGGCATAACTCCCTTGTGCATGACAGTGTCACAAGACCACATTAGGCTGGGGCAGTAACCCTCTGCATTTGCATGAAAGGAAAACAACAGCATAAACCCATAAGCCTCCGCACCATAGCGATAACCATAAAACCTTCTCAGTCAGCATTAACATAACCCAGGGCCTGAATCAGGGCCGGCATCACATTAGGTACGATCAGATTACCAGGGGCATAGGCAGGCACCAAGAGCATAAAGTCTGAGTCACTCCTTGGACTAACCGTGGCCTAAGTAACCTTATACACAACCTCCACCCCCCTGCTATAAGAACAACAGCATTATACCATGACACGGGGGCAGGGATGCCTTATCAGAGGCCAGAGACCCAACTTGGCTTCAAAACAACAAGCCCCCCCAGGTGGCAGATTCGTCTCACTACAACCGTTGCCACTGCCCACTGTCCAGCTGGGCAGTAGTGCAAAATCCAGTCAGTGCAGTCACGTAGGAGCCCTCAAAACAACCCTGGGACGTTGTAGTCCCTCTTATGGGCCCGAGGCTCATAAATGCCTCAATCGCTGCTGCGACCCGCCACCGCGGCGTCGCTGTTTAGCCCCCGGGGCACTGTGGCCCTTTCCGTGGTGGGGCCCCACGGGGGCTTCAATGGTTACTGCTGCACGTTGCAGATGCCCACTGCCAGCTGGGGCAGCTGAAAGAAACAAGCTTAGCACCTCCTTGAGGGCTGGGGCCACCGGTGGAAGGCACCGACCCGTGCCTCGACTAACCCCACCCCCTTGTCCCAATACGCAGCCCCACTCACCGGGACTCTTCCTGTAGCCTTGGCCACGCCTCGCAGGACTTCGCCCGGGCCCCCACCGGGGACCCGAGGCTTCAAGGGGTAGACACGTGGGCTCTCCTCACCACATGGGAGCCCCGTATAAAGAGTGTGCTGCCTTCTAGGCTCCTCTTCTCTTCCTTGGAGGTCGCGGGGCTCTCCTTGGCGCGTGAGAGCCCCGCCCGTAGCAGTGCCTCACTCGACTTCACCCGGGCCCCTCCTGGGACCCAGGGCTTGGGCAAGGAGCCTGCAAGGTTCCGGACATCTCAGCCAGGCCGTGGGGCTCTCCTGTCTTCATCCACGGCCTCCTGGCGGCCGTCCTCACTCGCGTCAGCACTCGGGGCTCCCCTTCCACCACGGGAGCCCAGGCAGCACTTCTGCTCGCTTCCGGCTGTTTCCACTTGCGGGGCACTGACCGGCGGGGTGGGCTCCCGCCCGGTCTCTCTCCACGGGGCTTCCTCGACACCACGGGAGCCCCTCTACCACTCCGCCTACTTCCGGCTTCCTCTTCTCGGCGGGCGGCCGCGCCCCAAATCAGGCACGCTCCCACCTGGCTTCCGGGTCGCTGCGAGCAGCGCAGCGGCCCGGAGCTTTCTCTGCAGCCACGAGTCGCGGCGGTGATCTTTCCTCGGCGCCAGTGCGGGGTAGGCACCCGCTATGTTTTGAAATATGCAGAGGCGGCACACACATTAAAGATATATGGAGCGGCATAGGCACCCGCGAAAGGGCGCGATAACGCGGGGTAGGCTCCCGCAGTATTCCAGACAGCAGGGCGTCCTCATGTGGGCACCCGCGTTCATTTAAATCCGCTGCTTCTAGCACTATAGCGCTTAGGGGCACATCGCTTTACTTTAGGCTCCCTAGCAGCACTCACAGATTCCCCGCACTGCAGAGGCCAGACACTCCTCTCTTCCCGCAATGCGGCTGAAGAGGTCCTGGGCAAAATGTAGCGCTCCAGGGACAGTTAAAGAGCGCCTCTCACCTCCTGGGGGGGGGGTCCAGCCCAGTGCAGCACTTTCTCAGCCCAGCGCTGCAGAGGAAAGACACTCCGCTTCTCCTGGCACTTTTAGTAGCGCTTCTTCCTTCTTCAGGGGCCAGGGAGCAGAGCAGCAGGAACTACTGGGCAAGTTCAGCAGTCAGTGGGTACTCATCAAGACAGGGTGGCAGGCTTTCACCATCCTCCACTGTAGCATGGCGCTCCTCCTGTACAGCAGCCTGTACTCCTGCAGTGGGGCTTCCATTAGCCCTGGGGGCAGCAGAGGGGTTTCACTTAGGTGCAGGGTCCAGCACACAGGCCCAAGTGGCGGTATCCCCTGGCAGCAGGTCCCCTCACGTTCCTGCCCCTGCTCTGACTGAGCACATGGTGGCACAGCCCCCGTACTTAAGTGCCCCTCAGAAGCTTCTAGAAGCCTCTGGGGAACTGGTTCAAACTGGCTCAGGGGGAGGAGTAGAGCACCCTGGGTGCCGGGCTTTCCCTCCAAAAGCTGGGGTGGCTGGGAACCAAACAACTAGACTCCTAACCTACTGCAGTCAGGTGACACCACACACAGCCATGGCATCCATTTTAACTGCAGCATGTTACTAGGGTACATTTCTACCTTGGGGGTTAAGTGTGCACACCATTGCATTACATTTCCACATTAAACAGGGCATCTCATACCACACATGGCCTATACAATTTCCTACCATGGGGGAGACATCCTAAAACAGGGGGGTGAAAAGCGAAAAACATTTGGGGAAAATGGGCCAAGTCCAACACCCCTCCCATCAGGTACCCTATCCAGATGGTCCTTGGGAGAAGGTTGGCATGGATTTTTCAGGGCCTTACGGATTATTACCTACACTCAACAAATTTCTAATTTTAATGATCGATTATTTTTCAAAATGGGTGCTTTTTTGGTTTTGTGATGGTCCTACCACTGATAACACTATCAATTTTTTAGAATACATTTTTAGACTGGAGGGCTCTCCCAAAGCCATTGTTACAGATAATGGCACCCACTTTGTTTCTCAACGCATGAGCAAATTTCTACAGCATCATGACATTCAATATATTTAAGTAGCTCTACATTCTCCCACCACTAACGGCCTTGTAGAGAGGGGCAACAGAATTGGCACAGAGGGAATCCAAACTACCATTTCCTCAGGTTTGGATGTTGGATAATATCTAAAGGATAAAGTGTGGTCCTGTAATACTACACCACATTGAACTACTGGAGTTTCACCGTTTACTTTACTTAGGGGCAGAATTCTGCATTCCAATTTGTTTCCTTCTTGGTTATCCTCTAAATCAGAGCGCAAACTGAGTCGTCGGAGGTTATCAAGAACAGAGTAAAAAATAACCAAGATGCCATGAAAAGTCATTTTGATTCTAACAAGTGTTTTAACAGTGAAACTTTGATGACAGGTGATACTAATTAACAAACCGAAGAAAGGTTTGAAAGGCACGTCTAGATTCTCCTCACCGGTGCAAGTTTGTAAAGTAAGCAAGGGTCCAGCTCTTTTGTTTAACAGAGGATGGTGGAACAAACGGAATGTAGTTCTTCTTTCCAACACACAAGTCGACATCACTATGAATCATCTTTCTCACAGTGCAGATCATGTGCACAGTCCTATAGTTGGTTACAAGATGTTAGTGTTCCAGAATTTCACTTTACCCGCACCTGTGCTCTCTTCCACATCTGGTGTTACATCTGGTAAAAGTGATGCCTGCATTAGAATATTACCTGCCAGAGTTGAAGATTATGTTTTGGATTAACATGTTTTTTTTTCCTTTTCAGACTTTACAAACTGTTAATTTTAATCTTCCACATTTTTGTATTCCTTTATCACTTTACATCCTTGTTCTGGTTTGCATCATATGTTGCTTATGCTGTTCTATTGTTTTCTCTTCTGCTAAGGAGAGAGATGTTGTTATGTGGATTTCATTCTTGTGCCCGAGACGGAAGCATGCAGGTTTCTCTCATGCGACCTCCTTGTGTACAAACTTGTTTGCATTTCACATGGTTCCACGCGCCAGCGGTTTTAACAGCAACGATCATTATCGCTCTTGCATCCGCAGCAGCAGGACGCTGTGGTCGTGGGTGAATTCAACTTGCGAATAAACACCCTTTTTATGATTTCCGGCCTGCGCTTTTTCATTTAACACCCTGCCACATCATTTTGTTTTTTCAGTCTGCTTAATTTCAGTGGCCCCGGCCATTAGTTAAGAATAGCAAAACAGCAGAATAGAGGACTCTGCTTCTGGCATAGGCTCTAGGCATGCATTTAGGCTGTGGGTAAATCTTCTGCCAAGAGCAGGATCTGTGCACCACTCAGGGGTGCACGGGCCGGGCAGAGCACTACAAGGGAGTGATGAGAAGATAAAGCCAAAGAAAAAGTAATTGGAAGAAATAAAATGGAAGTAAGAGCGACATGAAAGTAGACCAAATTCAGTCAATAGAATGGGCCAGGATCTACCTTCAGGATCAAAACTTATAAAGTAACTTGCTTTAATAGTGTTCCATCTGTAGATCAGTATAGAGGTGCAATGTAAGGCTCCTGGACACCTGTCAATACTAGATCTGAGAGTCCGAGATATTGATGCCGAAGGAAGTCACAGTAAAGGGGCTTTATGTGAATTCATAATTACTCAGGAGTGGGACAGCGGGCCAGGCTGCAGGCCAGGATGTCTGTGGTTTTTAAGAGGTCTGTGAATGTCTAAGTGCAATTACTACTGCAATTCTCTTCTTACTGGCCTCCCCAAATCCCACTTGTCCCCCCTTAGATCTGTTCTCCATTCAGCAGCTCGTTTCATTTATGGGGCCAAAAGAAGCGACCACATCACACCAATGTTATCCAACCTCCGCTGGCTTCCCATTGAGGCTAGAGCTATCTACAAGACTGCCTGTATTACCCACAAAGCCTTGCACTCCTCCTCTCCTCACTACCTGGCGAACAAGCTGAAACTCTTTGGAGGCTCTAGACCTTCACGTAATACGGAAAATCTACTGCTTGAACCTCCCACTTTCAAGAAGGAAAGATTGATGGCCCAATCCTTTTCAGGCAACTCAGTGAGAACATGGAACTCACTTCCGCCTCAGCTCCGGACCACCACCTCCTCCCAGGTCTTCAAAATGGACCTCAAAGTTCTCCTCCTCCAAAGACACCTCCTGGAGTAATTCATGCCCTCTCTATTATCTGAAGGAAGACCTCCCATCACTGAAAACTATTCTCCATGACTATGGAAGTGCCTTCCCAGTGTGTTCTTGTGGTCGAAGTGTATGCCATTTATTGCAGCATTATCCTTCTGCCTGTGTTTGGTTCTCTTTTGTAACATGCACACGCCACTTTTCTCTTGTAACACACTGTTTGCTACCTCTCACATTTTGTTTACTTTTTTTTCTTTCTTTTTTTTTAATTTTTGAAAACCTTTATTTATCAAATGCACAATACACAGCGTCTGCCTACAACCCAATCGGGCCGGCCGCTATGACAAACATCCGAAAATTAGAACACAGTATGTAGCAGGAGTGGCCACTTTGCGGTCTATTATGGTGTAGTGCATAATATAACAATCAAAAGGATATCCAGGGTTTAATTTTGTAATTTTGTTGAATTGAAAAACAAAAAAGAAAACAAACACATGGTTAATTAATGGCAAGGCTCACAGGGGGGGGGGAGGAGGAACGGGAATCAGTAGAAAAGAATAGAAGCAAGTCTACCATGGATGGGGTTGATGAAGGGAATGTAGAGTAAAAATAATAAAAGGAACGCAAGTTATGGGGAGGAGGGAATGGCCTCGGCATAATCAAGCGGAGGGGTACAGATATCCCCTCGGTAAGCGTTCCACTGCGCCCAGATCCTGTTCCACTTCCTAGGACGACCCGTGCCTCGTACACCGTCTTCTCCCGAAACATGCACCAGTCCATGTTTTCTTTCCAGGCACTGAGCCTAGGCGGTCTATTGGAGCCCCAGAGCTGAGCTATGTCTCTCTTGGCGACCATGGTGCCTAGAGTGATCCAGAAGGTCTGAGCAGCCATACAGTCCGTAGGCTCCCACACATTGAGCAAACAGCGTCGCGCCTCGGGAGGAGGTGGACTCCAGTAACACGTCCCATCACATCATAGACCCTAGACCAAAAGGCGGAGATAACTGGGCATTCCCATAACACATGCAGAAAGGTACCATCAATACCACAGCCACGTCTACACAGTCCGTCAGTCGCAAGCCCCATCCGTATCAGACGCGTACCAGTCACATACACACAGTGGAGGCTCTTTAATTGAACAAAACGAAGCCGAGCCAGAATAGCCACCTCCTTGTGGGAAGAAATAGTCATTTGCCAGTCTTCGTCATCCAATTCGAGGCCATCCGCCACCCAGGAGGCGCAAAGCTTCTCCAGCAGGTCAGCCCTGTTATTAATAAGTTTCTTATAAATTAAGGAAATCGTACTGTCAGGGACGTGGCCATCAAGAATGCGGTCTTCCAACGGGGATGACTGGGGGACGTCAGTCCCGGGGGAAAAAGCAGAGGATAGGGCATGCCGTACCTGAAGATATCGAAAATACTCCCTATCATCCAGTTGGTATTCCACCTTCAGGGCCTCAAAAGACTTCACAGTACCCCTGGCCCAGAGATCCTCCACCTTACTAATCCCGATCATATCCCATCTATCAAACCCTTTCGTCCGCCACAGGTTGCCCAATCGTTCAGAGTCATACAACGGGGTCATACGCGTCAATCTGCCGCCCCAACCTGTAGCCACAGTAGCATCCTTCCAGGCACGCACGGCACATTTCATAGGACCAGTCAGGAGGCGAAATGGTGGCTTCGAGTACAGAGCTCTATTAAAGTTGCCGCCTGGCAACAGGAGTTTATCCAGGGCAAAGGCGGGAGCGGGCTCAGAAGAATATGTCACATGATTGATTGCACTTAAGTGTGAGGCCCAGTAGTACCTTTTAATGTCAGGCAAAGCGAGACCGCCATCATACCAGGGGAGTGTAAGTTTAGATAATGCAATACGGGCACGTCCATCCCAAATCAATTGCCTCTGTAGGCTTTCGATTTCACGGAAATAGCGAGCGGGGACCGGGTCAAAGAAATTCTGCAAGGCATAAAGGAACCTGGGGAGCGACATCATTTTAAAAAGTGCCACTCGTCCCAATGGGGACAAGGGCAGTTCACGCCACCGCCGCACATCCTGCTTGAGGCGATGTAGGGGAGCGTAGAGGTTCCGATCGTATCGCATCGAGGAGTCCATGGAGACAAAGACCCCCAGATATTTGAAACCATCTTCCGCCACCTGGATAGGAAACCTACGGGGCAGCGGAGGTAGTACCCCCGCTATGACATAAACACATGACTTGGTCCAATTGATAACCAGCCCGGAGTTCTTACCAAAGGAAGTGAGAACGTCAAAGAGTACGTTCGAAGATTTCTGGGGAGAGGTGAAATAGAGAAGGATGTCGTCTGCGTAGAGCGAGACACGATCCTCCAGGTCCGGCGCCCACCAGATCCCTTTAATCGAGGGCTCCCACCGAAGCCACGCCGCAAGGGGCTCAAGCGCCAGTGCAAAAAGAAGTGGGGAAAGCGGGCACCCCTGACGGGTGCCACGCCCCAATGGAAATGGATCAGAACTTCTGCCGTTCACTACGACTTGAGCCAACGGTCGATCGTACAGGAGCCTCACCCACGCAATGAAACTAGGGCCAAAGCCGAACTTGGAAAGGGCCGTCCACAAATATGGCCATTCGATGGTATCAAAAGCCATTGTAGCATCTAGGGAGGCCACCACAGCAGGCCCAGTGAGAGTTCCGGCTCTTGCGAGAACGCCGTGGAGTCTACGCAAATTAAGGGCTGTGTTTCGGTGGGGTATAAAACCGGATTGATCCGGATGGATCAAATCACAAATAACGGACAACAACCGATTAGCCAGGACTTTGGCAAGAATTTTGGGCTCAGCATTTAGTAATGAGATGGGGCGATAGGAGGTGCAGCGGTCCCGAGGCTTGCCATCTTTATGAATGACCACTATGGTAGCCAGGCGCTGTTCAGATGGAAGGACTCCAGCCTCAAATGCATCCAGAAACATGGTCCGCAAGTGGGCGGCCATTTTGTCTGGTCGAAGTTTATAGAGCTCGATAGGCAAGCCATTAGGCCCCATCGCTTTACCCGATCGCAGGGATCTAATGGCAAGAGCGATCTCATCTACCGTAAAAGGGGCTTCCAGGGCCAATCTGTCCTCCTCTGAAACACAGGGAAGAGCAATATCACGCAACAGTAAACGGGAGTCAGCCTCATCTCGGTCACTAACCGGGCTGTAAACCTTCCGAAAATGGTCCACAAAACAGTCAACAATCTCACCGGGGTCAGACACAATTTCACCGGTCTCGCGGGTAATGACGGGTACAACACGATTCATTCTTTCAGCCTTATCCAGCCACGCAAGGAGCTTGCTAGCCTTGTCACCCACATCATACAAACGGCCCAGCTGATTCATACGCATCACCTTAGCAGCATCAGTCACACAAGCTCTGTAATCCGCCTGCTTCAGTTCCAAGGAGTGTAGGAGCGCAGGCGTATCATCCCCACCCAACTCACTTTCAAGTGCGGTTATTTCAGTTTCGAGGGCTAGTACAGCCTCCTTCCTGGCTTTCCTTTCAGCAGCAATGAGAGACAAGGCGGAACCCCGTATAACAGTCTTGAAGGCCTCCCAAAGAACCGTAGGGGAAGCCACTGAACCTACATTCTCATCAAAGTAGCAATCAATCGCCTTAACCAAGTCTGAGCGGAGCCGAGGGTTCCGAAAGTGCCAGGGCCGGATAGGGGGAACCCTGCTTCCAGTAATACCTCCCACGGAAACTTCAAGCAGTAAGGGGGAATGATCCGAAATACCCCTGGGGAGATGACGAACTTCCCGCACTAAGGATAAGTTAGAAGTCAGCATAAAAAAATAGTCTATCCTTGAGAGGCTGCCATGGGCACCAGAGTGGAAAGTGTATTGAGTCTGTGAGGGGTGTAACGATCGCCAAACATCCACCAGACCAAAAGTTTCCGTCATGTCAGCTAGCCACATCTGGGACAATGGCAGGACTCTAGGGGGCAGCCGATCACATTCACCCGACATCACCGAGTTAAAATCCCCACCCATGATCAGCAGTCCATCAGGGAGCCCCAGGAGAGTCTTTCCGAGATCAGCGTAAGTAGTAGCCTGCAGCCCCGGGGGAACATAGACAGCAACTATTACAATGAGCTTCCCCTCCCATCTCCCCGAGACGGCTGCATATCGGCCACGATCATCAAGGGTGACATCATCAATTTCAAGGGCCAAAGAGGATTTTACCATTATACCCACCCCTCGAGAACCGGACGTAAAACCAGCATGAGCGACAAGCCGGTAACCTCGGCGGTCGAGAGCTTTACAGGCATTACCAATCAAATGGGTTTCTTGGAGTAAAACAACATCAGGGGCATGACGTCTTATGAATTGCAACACAATACCACGTTTAATCCTATCTCCCAAGCCGTTGACGTTCCAAGAAAGAACCTTCACATCACCCCCCCATCCCAAAAAGAGTGTCCCAGCCCCACCCCCTCCCGGAACCTCAAATCAAGGATGTAAGCAAACAATAGAATACCATGTGAAAAGAGAAACAGAAAACACGCAACACAACCAAGTCCCCACCACCCACCCCCCAACCATGAACCCGTTACATCGCCCCCCACCCTGCACCCCTGCTGACTAAAAAGCCACCCCAAACTGCAGTGTGCCTGTCGCCCCATCTGATCTACACAAAGAAACCCCTGAGGAGGAAGGGAGAAACTGCCCCAACCCGCCCCACCCCGGACATAAACATAAAGCAGATGATAAAGTTACTCTGTAAAGATTACATTCCAAGACCGGACTTTGGGGGCCCAAATTCAGTCCTGCGCCGTTGCGCCTCCGTCCGCACCTCCGGGGCCTCCGCTCTCGGCGTCGTCCTTTGGCAATGAGTCCAACCAGTCATTGGCACTGTCTGGCTGATCGAAGAAGTAAGCACGGTCCCTGTATTCGATACACAGGCGAGCGGGAAACAACATCGCATATTTTAGTCCCAAATCCCTCAAGCGACGCTTCACTCCGAGGAATCCAGAACGTTGCCGCTGCACTTGAGGAGTGAAGTCAGGATAGATTGAGACAGAATTGTTGTCAAACTTCAACGGGCCGTGCTTGCGGGCGGCCTGAAGAATGGCGTCCCTGTCTCGAAAGTGAAAGAGTCTAGCGATTATAGGCCTCGGGGGTGCCCCCAGCTTAACTTGCCCACCTGGGAGGCGATAGGCGCGCTCAACCGCAAAGAACTTACTAAGGCCTGCGGGAGCAAGTTTAGCAACAATCAGCTCCTCGACCAGTAAATCGATCGAGGCAGTGCCACTGTCCTCGGGCACCCCGACTAGGCGGATGTTGTTTCGTCGGGCCCTATTATCGTATTCCTCCATGCGTTTGGTTAGCAGGTCTTGTGATGAACGCAAATTCCCAATTTCCGACTGCGCTTCCGCCATGTCTGTTACCAGGCTGGATGCCTTCAGGTCCAGTGCTTTAACCCGCTCATTCGTCTTGGCCAGATCTGCTCAGGTGAGGGTAACATCAACCGCCACCGTGTCGATCTTGGACACGATGGCCTCATATTGCTGGCCCATATCAGCTTTGAGCCCCGCAATGGCGGCCAGTAGGGCCTGAAGTGACACTTCCGAGGATGTCGCCATGTCTGTCCTTAGGTCCACCGAGTCGCGGCTGGCAGCACTGGGTGAACCTCTCGGCTGCGTATAGCGATCGATCACGTTAGACTGGACCGATCCCCCACGAGTGGTGGCCTTCCTGCGCTTCTCCATCTCAGGTTTCGACGCCATATTGAATTCAGCACCTCACTGGGACCTCCCGGGTGCGATAGAATGGCTGTGATCCTCGAACCCCGAAAGCCTGGTTTTTGCAAGACAAAGTCACAGACCACTGAGCCGGCGCTGCAAAGGAAGCGTGCAGCTAGTGAAAGCACCAAGCCAGGATCATAGAGCAGGTCTCAGGCAGTCAATACAAGGGTGGAACAGAAACCGAAAGTGAAAGTGGCACATCTTCGGCGGAGCAGATGCCAGGCAGCCGTTGTTGTTGCATTACTGTTTGGCCATCCAAGGCAGCGGAGTCCCCGGTCCCATCCGGGGCTAGGCCAGAAAGCTCGAGACGACGTAAAAATGGTCCCCGAAGTCCAATCCCGGCCCAAAAAAGTTCAGCAGCATCAGCCAGAGTAACACTTCAAAAGCCCGTCAAAGTGACCAGGATAGCAGAAGGATAAATCAATAAGGGCGGCGCGGGTCTCGGGAGCCCTCTGCTCACGCGACCATCTTGGATGCCCGCGTAGCTCCTCCTCCACGTTTTGTTTACTTTTGATACTTGCACAAGTGCCACCATTGCCTACGTAACGTTTGTTCTTGTGCCTCTGTGTCTAGCATATACTGCAGCATATTACCTCTAAATGTACTTTGTTTTCTCATGTAACCTGCACACTTGTCACTCTTTCCTCCTGTAATGCAATGGTTGCTACCTCATGTATTTTGTTTGCTCATAATTGTCACTTTTACCTCATGTAACTTCTCGTCTGCTTTTGTAATTTGTTCATTTTCATTCATTCAATCTTTATTTCGGCCGTTGGCCATCAAAGATATGCAATAAAACATATATAATCACTATAAAATCAACATACATAATC
Source organism: Lissotriton vulgaris (assembly GCF_964263255.1). Taxonomy (NCBI): domain Eukaryota; kingdom Metazoa; phylum Chordata; class Amphibia; order Caudata; family Salamandridae; genus Lissotriton; species Lissotriton vulgaris. The sequence continues at coordinate 49,228,223 of NC_141693.1, read as the reverse complement.
AATCAATGCATACTTATACAATGTAAAACCTTAGAATTACAAACTAATAAAATTACATTTAAAACTGTAGACCTTAAAATTAGGAGGGAGCCTGCATCTTCAGAATACGGGTGCGAGTGTGCCAGACATTGGTGAGGAATTTTGCTAATACAAACACAGTTAGGCTTGAAGCATCGGTTTTTAAAATTCTGTACATTGGGAGGTACTCCCTACAACCCAGGTTTCTGATCAGTGGTAGGAGCCAATATTTCCTCGCTGCCTTGTAAGCTGGGCAAAACAGGACCACGTGTAAATCGCTTTCCTCCGCACCAGCGCAGGCCGGGCACTGCTTAGTAGAGGGGGGTGATGACCAGGAGCTGGTAAAAGATCGTAGGGGCAGTGTGCCATATCTCCATTGGAGAAACAGCTTCCTGGCCAGCACGGGGGCGATGGCGTCTAAAACCCTCTCCCACCTGTACGAGTCCTTACTTTGCACAAATACAGAAGTTAGTGACCCTTCACCCTGGCTGTCTAGGGCCATGGCTAGTTTTTGTTCGTGGTAAGCGATGGCCAGAGCTCTCTTTGAGATGTTTAATGAGGCATTAGCAGGGTTGGACCAAAGGTCAGGAAGCCCCAGGATCATACAGGATTTTTGGATATATTTTATCCAGGGGATCAGTAGCGCTTTCGGGTGGGTTAATAGCTCCATCAGTTCCGCCCTATAGGCAAAGAGTTCATCGCTACTCCATAGCCTTCGCCAGAAGGCTATGGGTCTCAAACCTAATTCGTCAGCTATTGGTCGCAGACCCAGATCTAGCCTCAGGGGGAGGAGCGGGGTGCTGGGCGGAAGTGCAACTATCTGTCTGATGAAATTATTCTCAGTTAAGGACAGACTGCGGCAAGATGTATGTCCCCACAATTCCGCCCCATACATAGTAGCACCCCTGGCCTGTGCCTTATAAATCTGGATGAGCGGCCCCAGCGGACGGTATGTGGAGCCATTCATCATCCGTGCGATACCCCCTGTAGTCTGTACCAATTTGAGGTTGGCCCTGCTCTGATGTGATCCCCAAGACATAGTTTCATTGAGAGTTACACCAAGATATTCAAAGGTGGAGACTCTCTCGAGCCGTGAGGCTCCCATGGTGGATTCGGCCGCAATTTTCGACTTGGGTTCAGGACCATAAACTTGGTTTTAGCCGCATTAATTTCTAAGCCCCTATCAGTGCAAAAGGCCACGAATGAATCGAGGATCCTCTGTATCCCCATTGGGGTTTTGGACAGCAGCAGGGTGTCGTCTGCAAACATGATTGCAGGCACCCTGCTGCCGTTCAATTTGGGGGCGTCAGTGTATTCAGTGGCATTTAGGTGGGCGATTACCCCGTTGACAAAGAGGCAGAACAGGGTTGGTGCCAGCACACAACCCTGTCTAACCCCTCGGTCAACGGGGAATCTATCCGTCAGTGCCCCAGACCTCCCGCACCTCACTCGAGCATAGTTGTTGTGATGTAATCTCTGCAAGATTATCAGGATATCCGGGGGAACGCCTATCTCAGCCAGAACGCTCCAAAGTTTCCCTCTGGGCACCAGGTCGAAGGCGGCCCGCAGATCCACAAAAATTGTGTATAGACTGCCGCCCTCGAATATCGCTGCCCTCCAATAGATGATATTCAATCGAAAGACCTGGTCCACTGTGGAGACTCCCTTTCTAAATCCCGCCTGGTACGGGCTAAGAACACCCAACTCTTCTGCCCAATCCTGGAGCCGGTTCAACAATACCCTACCAAACAGCTTCTGCGACACATCGATTAGACTGATTGGTCTGTAGTTGACTGGGAGAAGAGGCGAGCCTTTTTTGAATATTGGAACCACCTCCGCCCCCAGCCAAGTACTGGGGATTTCCATGCCGCTGAGAACTCCATTAAACAGAGCGGCAAGGTAGGGGGCCCAGACATTGGGCTCCTGCTTGAACAAGTCCCCGGGTAGGCCGTCCAATCCTGGCGCCTTTCCCGAGGTGAGTCCTGCTATTGCAACCTTGACCTCGCCCAATGTTATTGGATCCCCCTCGTAATCAGGCCAACCAACACCGGTGTCGTTAGTAGGTTCTCCCGGCTCAGAGCTATAAAGGGATTGAAAGTGTGCCTGCCACACCCCTGGTGCAATGTTTGGCTCAATTGCCGAATGGAGATTCCCCGACCCCCCGCTTACTATTCTCCAGAACATTCGGTGATCTTTTATCGCTAAGGACTTAGTGAGCTCTTCCCATTGATTCTCCTCCCATTCGTTTTTAGCGTGGGCAATAAGTTTTTTGTATGCCCGTCTGCTTTCTCTTAACTGCTCCCCACCTAGACCCTCCTTGATGGATCTAAGGAGTTCCCCCTTTGCCCTTCTGCAGGCTGTGTTATACCATGAGGATTTATATGGCTGCCCCCTCCTTGGATTCTGTACATTACTGAAGAGGTTGGGGGCCGCAGCCTTTATAAGGTCCTCATGGGCCTGATATAATTTGGCCTGTGAATCTTTATTGCCCACCCTGGTGGCTAAATCTCCCACAGTTTCCAGAATGGGGATTAACCCTGCGTAAAGCCTCGGGAGTTTCTCCTCGCTTGAGGCCAGTTGTTCCCAACAGATTCTTCTCCTGTTGTTTTCCAGTAGAAGTTCAGGTTTGCTCCCCTCCCCATACGTTATGCAGGTTTGAAGGCCGGGGTAAATAAGGTCAAGTTCAAGGGCATTGTGATCGCTGTCTAGCCTTTCCATAACCCTAAAATCCCGAATAGCTGGCCAGTTCGCTATCTGTACCAGGACATAATCCAAGGGAGATTCTCTTCCCACTCTATTATAGGTGGTTCTGCTAGGTATGTCAGATCTAATACGCCCGTTACAGGCTCTAATTCCAAAGTTTAGGGTAAGGGCTGTGATCTGCAATGCTACAGGAGTCCATGCCTTCGGGGGGGGAGCTTCTACCGAAGGCACTGACCACCTGACCTCTTCTTCCATTGGAAAACCCTCTAAAAGGCCTGGCAATGGCTCAAAATGGGAGTTTAGATCCCCTCCCACTACATAGGGTAAATCTCTTGGTTTGTTCATTTGTAATTTTCTGTTCCTATTGTTAAGCGCTCTGACGCCTTCGGGTAAAGTCTGCACAATAAAAAAACGCATAAATAAATAAATAAAATAAAGGTCTGCTGTTGTTTTAGTTACTCAGCAGTGTAGTGGTTTGTTATGAGAGCCCTGTCAATGTGCCACACAAAATGTGACCCCCAGCCGTGGTGTTGAATCTCTGCGGGCCGACCGGCACGTCCCGCATGGGGACACTCATGAGAGGGCGGCCCCTTAGTGCCACAAGATGGCACACGGGGCAGCCCAGTGTTCCACGACCCTAAGGGGTCCTGGACGTCACTTCCGGCCGTGGTGGGAGGCGGGGAGAGGTATATATTCCTCCACCGCCCACCTGGCGGCCTCTTTGTCCCTTCACCCTGACGCCGTTTGTGCTGCCCCGCGCCGTCTCTGAGGTGTCGCCTTTGGTGTGTTGTGTCGCATCGCGCTGTTTAGCCAGGGAGCAGTGTCGGTGATTTCTAACGGTGAGTGCGGGGCCCACTGGGGCATTTCAGTGTCCTACGTTGGCTGATTGATATTGTACAGGGAGCATTGGACACGGCGTGACAAAGGTTTAAAGACCCCTATATGTCCGGTGGCGCTATTTATACCAATTCATACGGCCCCAGGCATTTTAGGGTGCGCCTGGTCTAGCGATATGTGTGGCGACAATATGAGCAGCCGCAGAGCAAAGTTTACGAATTTTGATTAGCTGTACAGTTTAACATCACTTTCACAGTGACCCTGTACTTAGCTTTAAGAAAGGGCTCGCTCAGAGCGTGGCTCTCTGGGTGTCTTAGTTGAGTTGTACTACGAGCATTTGGTGGGCAGCGCCAGTTGGGCCTACTGGTCCTGCTCCGGGCGTCTTGGGGCACGCCTGGTCTCGCTTTGCATGGGGTGATAGTGAGAGCAGAGCAGCCCAGGAGCTGTTGCTCCAGGGCAAGGGTGGTGCATTTGAGGCTCCTGCTCATCCACCGCTTGGGTTTCGGAGGGCAGCTTCGTGCCTCGGCAGCGGGATTCTTTGGGATTTGCGTTCATGTATGTCGGTGGAATCGGGGAGGTGCGCCTCGCAACATTAAATAAATTGTGAATTTCGCAATGACACAGGAGTTGTGTCCCGTTGCGCATTTCGGTCGCACCAGTCGAGTCTGTCCCGGGGGACGACAGTCGGTTTTGGAGGCCCTTATGTCTCCCTTCGTGCTCAAGTAAGGGAGCTATACTTTATGCCTTTTATCCGGGGGAAACTGACAAGACAAAGGGTGTGGGGTCAATGCATGACTTGCTGCCATACATTGCATCCCACCCGCAGCCGAGAATATGGCTCTAGGGAGCACACGCATGCAGTTGGCCAGGTGGAATCCTGCATGTCGTTGGTTTTGCCCGGTTCTAGGAGCCAACTTTGATTTAGAGAGCGTTCATTGTCTGGCAAGGTTTTCACAGCAGAGGATTGCTCTGCATTTGTTGTGCGGGCGGGGTGTTTTTCAATTTGCGCATCGGATTGATGGTGTAGTAGGGGCGGTGGCTTGGGTGCGGCTGCACACAGTCTGGTTTCGAAATACGGGAATATTGATCACTTTCAAATGAGTTAGACTGTGATGGTGCCGCTCACTTCGTTTGGTGGCACCGTTACTTACTTTGGCTGAACGTGGACGTTTATTGCGATGTATTCGCTAATAATCAGATTGGCATCGCTCTAACTTTTTCGGCAGGTTACGCTACAGTGCTTCCATATGTTCTTTTATTTTGCTGGTTCAGCACGAACACCATTTTGCTTGTGGAAGTATATTGCAGAGTGCTATGAAGTATTTACGCCACTGGGTGGCACCAAACCGCTTGGTTTTGTTATGTTGATTCGCCGTTATCGCCAGATTGCTGCTCTTGTTATGTCCAGGCTGGTCTTGGCATGAGTGGGTCTGCTTGGTGGGGGGGGAGAGGAGCGAGCGCCACCCCGGTTGCTGTGGTCTAGGCAGGGCTTGCAGCTGGGGCGCGTTATCCCCAGATGTGGGTTGTTTTGTGGCCATGGTACCGACTGATGTGGAGTCTTGGCAGTGGTGTAATATGTGGTTTAGGGCAATTGCCTAGTGATGTGACCTTGATAATGGGTTCCGGCCCGATGGCATAGTCGCGCTCACGTGCAGCTCCGTTATGCAGGGCGATCGAATGGCCCGTCGCGGCGGTCGATTCTCTCTCCTGGTGCAGCCAACAGAAGTTAGGTGCCGTGGCCAAATTGTGCTCGGGTCCTGTAGGGGGTGCAGTGCTGTCTCCTCGTGAGGGCGAGGGGAAGCGCTTCTGCTCGCGGGCATTGAGCAGTAGTGCTGCCTACCGGCAGCAGTTGCCCATGTCGAGTGCCGCAACTTTGGGGGTTTTGGTCAGTGCTTTAAATGGGAAAAAATAAGTGCAGGTACTCATTAAAATGACCTAGAGGTGTGGCAAGTGGGCGGGGCTATGGGCAGGGCTAAGGTAAAGTTATGATGATACATATTGACTTCTATACCGGTTGCAGCACATATCAATACACAACAGAAATGCATTTATGTTAACAAAACAGGTTAAATCATTACACAAACTGAAAGGCAAACAGGGTAATATGTTAAAAATGTCCTTGTTTTGTAATATTTGCAACTTCTTAATGTCATACCGTTATTTGTTGTTGTTTGAGACCATGCTATATATCCTCAAGTGTGCATACTACACACAAAGAAATAAGCAGAGGTACAGAAAAGCGGCTGAGCTAAGGAATACAGAAGCGCCTTGGCTGTCAGAGACAGCTTCTTCTTGGACAGCCTAGTGCTTACCAGTACTAGCAGCCAATGAGCTTACATTTCATGAGTACTGGTACTCTCCTACGTAGTGGCGAAGGGTCAGTATTGCAGTGATAAAAATAAGAAGTACCAGTACTCAGAACCTGTGAGTACCGGCCCATTTAAAGCACTGCTTCAGCCCTTTGCCCTAAGGCCATGCTCTTCATGTCTCCTTCAGTGTCTTTGCATCCACGTCTACTGTCCTTTCACGATTAACCTCTCATTTCTGCCCAGCCTCTAACCTTCTCTCTTTGGTTGTGCCCCTCTTACTGCCACCTCTCACTTACTTTCTCCACAAGTCTCTTAAATGTTGTCATTGTTTTTCCCCCACTTGCCCCCTCTTCTTCCCTCCATAATGTACCCATACCCTAAATTTGCCACCTGGCCTGTAATTTGTTGTCCTGTATTTCATTGTTTGTGTTGATAGAGCACGCTTAATGTTGAGGCCTGTATTTTGTAAATATTTTTTCTAGTAAATAAAAGCAGTACAAAACAATTTTCAAGCTGTGAAAGTGTGTGTGTGCATGTGTGTGTGACTGAGTGCACGCAAGCTCCGCCACGCCCTGTAAATTCTGCAGGGCAGCGTTTTAACCTGAATTTCAGGCACGTGGTTCATTAATAACTAAACCAATTACTTCAAGAAATACAGCAGATTTGAATTTGTATTAAAATACAACTCCTAAGCACCCATTTAAAAACTAAACGAATATCTATCTGGTAACTTGTGCTAAACTTATAATTGCTCGCGCTTGGATCTCCCCTAAACCCCCACATATAATGGAATGGTGGTCTCTCCTTAATGAAATTCATAGTATGGAATTAGCGCTGGCCAGGCTTAGGGGTACTAAATCTCTAGCTAAATTCAATAAGATCATGAGGTCTCTCATATTTTAGTTTAAAAAAAAAATCATGTTTAATTTAGATCATTACTGTCTTCTGTTTTATATGTGTCAAGATACATGTATATATTTTGTTTGGATTTAACAAGAAATTTGTCAAATGATCTAATGCCAACCTAACGTTAACCTTGTAGACGTCTAGATTACTTCTTTTAATTTGACTCATTTTTGTATACTGTTGATTCTTGTGTTGCTAATAAAAAAAAATTTTTTTTAAAAAAAGAATATCTATCTGGTATTATCTGAAAAAAAATGGCAATTATAACTTAAGCTGTCACCTCACTTTTTTACAATCTTCCCTCCCCCTTCCTTCTATGTCATCTCGGGTTGTCACCTTGTCGTCTCGTATTTGTAAGGAACGGTTGTGTCTGAAATCGATCACCAAATGAAAACAGCGGCTTCACAGCATTTACTCCTATGTTCGGTTGGGCCTGGCTGTGGTCGGGTATTCACCCGTCTTTCTTTGTCTGCGTAAACACCCTCCCCCTTCTCTCCCTTTCCAATTTGACCGCTGTTTCACCAATCTATGGGAAAGAAACGAAGAAAGTTGGATTGCAAACATTTCCCGGCCCCGCATGGGCGCCTGTGAAAGAGGGAGTGCAAAGCGCCTAAAGTGCACGGAATGGAAGCGCTTTTCAACAGGACATTTGTCTGCTGGTTCCTGAAGAGGAGGGCGTCAGCCGCTGGGATTTACAGAGAGAGCATCTTGAGTGCTGCAGCGTTCGGTCCCTGCTATTCATTGCTCTTTGGGCAGGGCTGCCTTCACACCTAGGGATTCCTCGCTGTTATCATGTAAATGCAGCCACACAAAGGAAAGCAGCTCCTGTTCGAAAAAAACAAACATACAAAAACCGGCTTTGGACAAGACGGACTGTCTTACTGACCAGCAGCCCGAGGCCAGGCTATTTCACACACCTAGCAGGTTGGGAGGAGGGGATGGGGTGGGGGTGCTAAGCACTTTCAGCATAATGGTCGTTTCATGCCTAATCAACAGTGCAGGGTCTGCCTCGACCCTGTCCTGTTAATCACAGCGTTAAGCAAACGCTCCCCAACCCCTGCAGGGTGTGGAATTCTGATGAGCACTACAGAACATTAGCAGCACCTCTGTAAAAGTCCCCTTCAGGTCTGCGATATCCAAACGCACAGGGCATTTGTCCCGCATTGCAGGCGATAACAAACCTTAGCCTCTCATGCCATCAGTCACGGTACCGGTACTCTCCGCGACTGAAAAAAAAGTGCCGGTACTGACCGCTCAGAAATTGTGAAGTGCCGGTACTCAGTACCGGTGAGTACCGGCCCATTTAAAGCACTGGTTTTGGTCTAAGTACTGGTCCCTCACTGTCCGGGGTAGGAGCAGTGTCGTTTTTTTCCGCAGTAATTCTGGGAGTATGGGCACATTGCAGGACTGTTACAAAGGGGCTAGCCCCTCATACCTGGTGAATAGGGCTGCTCGTGGTCTGTAGGTGTAACATGAACAGAAGCCAAGTTTGTGTTGTTCAGTTATCACCTCTGCTTTGTTCTGCGCTGTACCGGATAGTCACCGCTTGTGCTGCGAGCAAGAAGCCTGCTCTTGGCTTACGGAACATCCACAGGGAGGGGTAGGCTCTATGGAGCAGGTACACTTGCAAGTGTGCTTCCCAGGCCATGGGCAGGATTGGATCCCTTCGGAACTCGCAGCCATTCATCTGCCAGAGGTCAGAAATGGGGCCATGGTTGCAGGGTTACCATACCCATCCATAGGTGTAGGTGTAGGTCTGTTATGAAGAAGGTGCTGGTGCCAGTAGTACTGAAATTTGTAAGCGCCAGTTATGTCCGGGCGGCACGCATTCCGTTAATGTTATAGACTTCAGCGTATTTTGGGGTTACAGTGTCAGAACATTTCAGTGCGCTTTGTGGGTTTGGAAGGTATTTCTGTTTAGGTTTCCAGTGCAAATACCGGGTTCGAGCCTTATACTGACCCTCCGCAGCCCACTGCAGTCCATAGTCACGTACTCACTCTTATTTTGCCTTTATATAGCGCTGACTTTACTCGATGGTGTCAGAGCGCTTCTCAATAGGAACAGAACTGTTGCATGAGAGCACTATAAGTGAACACCTTCAAAGGCAAACGAAGTTACATGAAGGAAAGTGACAAACGTGAGCAAACAATACAAGAAGTGGCATAGGGTGCATTATAGGAGGAAAACGTGTAATGAGTGCAAGTTACATAAGCGTACAATGTACAAGTAGAGGTACAATACTGGAATACATGGCAGGCAGTCTAACACAAGAACAAACGTTCCCTAGGCAATGGTGGCACTGGGGCAAGTACCGGAAGGAAAAACAATGTATTGTATATTCCCCTCTGTGCGCTGGATTTTTGAAAATCCCATTGTTTGTGACAAGGTCAACTCGTCATAAGCACAGGGCAGGTAAAACCCATGACGAGTTGACCTTGTCACAAGCATCGAAGGTGTTAAGAGGTAGCAAACAGTGTGTTCAAGAGAAAAGTGATGTGTACATGTCACAAACAAGTTACAAACACAGGTAGAAGGATAATACTGCAATGTATGGCAGACTATCAAACCACAAGAACCCACTGGGAAGACACGTCAAGAGTCAAGGAGAATAGAACTTTCTGTAATAAAAGGTCTTCCTTCGGATAATGGAGAGGGCATAAATTGAATTTGGAAGTGTCCTTAAAGGAGGAGAACTTTGAGGTCAGTTTGAAGGCCTGAGTAGAATGACCTGCCCACCCATTCTATGGATAGAATGGTAAGGGGACGAGTCAAGATGTGACTAAATCACACACACCAATGTGCAATGGTCATTCCAGACTTCGCATTTGTATAAGTGACTTAGTAGCAAGACACGCCACTACTCTACTGCCTCTGACGCTGGAGGTACGCAAATGCTTGCACCACCCAACTCCCTACGAGTATTATTAGGGACATATTAGTTCTCGTTGCTGACAATCAGGCTTGGCCTTGGTAGCGTGGGGGGCATTGATAGCCCCTGTCTCATTCTATAGAATATATATTGGTGTATGAGGGGACAGGGCTTCTAATAGATGTTTTATGTCTCAAATGCAGGAACCGCGGTGGAGATTCGCCGCACTCACATGGGGGGTCACCGGACCTATCAACAGGTAGAAGGGTCATAGCACACTGGTGGCAGTGTGCTAGGGTCTGGGACTCCCAGGTTCTCCCGAGGAGCCATTACTGACCAGCGGCAGGGCGCGCAGGTTACGTGCCTTAGAAGTAATACATTGGTAGTCAACTGGTGAGTCTGAGCAGAGCAGGTAGCTCCTGTGCAGTATTTGGATGTTTTCCCCATGAAACAACTGATGAGGCTGGGCAATTTGCTGATTTGCTGGGATTTATTAGGGGTGCTCTCAGTAAGCAGTGCCAGAGGTGGGCAAATCTTGCATCCTCTGTGACATAATTAGAATGTGTTTCATTAAACTGTTGGGGTGTCTGGGCATATCATGCATCCCATGTGCATTAACGGATTGTTTTCTTTGTACAGCAACTGGTTCGCAAGTAAGGGGCTCTGAGTCTGTCGATCAAGTTAGCAATAGGTTTACCGGTCAATGCTGGTTAGGGGCTGTTTTCATGCATTTGTTATCTCTTCCAAAAAAGCACGGTTTCGTTTTATAATGGTCAAACCACGCCTAGCAGACCTGCCTGCCAGGGCTTGGAGCAGGTACAGGGGAAGAACACACTGGGGCCAGTGTGTGGGGTTCTGGTCAGCACGTCCAGGATTGGAGTTTAACCTTTTCCATAATTTCAGGACAATCGGATCAAGTACACAGGCACCACTCTGAGAAGGACAGGTGGGAACGGAAGCAGGAATGGCCAAGGGTGCTCCGGGCCAGGAGCCTGAATGCTGTTCCTGGAAGTGCTCTCGGGGGGCTAGGTGGCAACTCGGTTCAGACTTCTTGCAGGGAAGAAGTAGCCTGAGCACGCTGAGTAGCCCTGTTGATTAGTTGGGCCTGCACAAGCCACACGTATACCTCCTATATATTTGGCCCACTCTGAGACTTTCTTTTAAGTTGCATCACATAATCACCTGTTTCTTTACGCAGGCACATTGGCACTAAGGTGATGCGTGAGGAATTGGGGCCTGCCTTAGCCGCACATACCTCCTACAGCCTGACCCCACTACGACCATTCAAGTCTGGCTCCGCATCGGGTTTGTCTGATACCACAAAGTTTCTATCTGGCTCCATCTCACTGGGCTAAGGTTGGTGCGTTTATGGCCAGGAAGGCGTTTGGTTTGGCTGATTTTCTGGAAGGGTCCTGAGGTCGATAGGCAACATTTTAACCGTCATATTCAACAACTAGGGTTGGCACGCAGTGGAGGGCCCTTGGCTAGGTCCACTGGTAAGCTTTTACCTAGACAGTATTTTATTTGGTGGTTATTAAGGCTAAAGTAGGTTTTCCTTTTGCAGTGTTCACATGCCAGGAAGTAGAGCGAGGAAGTAATAGTTCCCCTAGTTGCACAACATGTATATGCAGTTGTTTAGGCTGCTTGTTAAAAGCTTCATAGGGTCCAACGAAGGCCAGGCAAAGGGGGACGACTTGTACAAGCAACAAACATGAGGAGATTCTCTACACAGTGTTAAAAGGGAGGTTGCCTATACGAAACTAAAACTGGCCTTATACGCAAGATGGAGAAGCTTGCAGCTAGGCAGTGGGCTGTCCAACTAATGTGATATGTTAGGTCCTTAGGTCCAACGAGTGCCCTATCAGGATAACTGGTCAAGAGACAGACATTAATAGTTACCGGGAACGGTGTACTAGAAGGGTGATTGCCTAAGAAGGCCCCAAATAGCCTTATACGCATGTTGGAGACAATTAGTGCCATACCTAAGAGGTAAGCCTTGTGTTGTAGGGACGGGATGCCAAGGGAGGTAGATTGGTTGGCCTACACAGGCAGGTGATTTCTGCAGTGGCTTAGCTAAGCTTGCGGCCAGGCAGGGACCTGCACAACCAAGGTGATCTCATTAACTCCTTGGACGCTCATGACGAGCTCAGCTCGTCATGGTGTACACCTCCATACACTCATGACGAGCTGAGCTCGTCATGAACAATGGGAATGAAATGGAGCCAGCACAGGAGGAAAATAACACTAGCATCGATGGTGTTAAAGGCAAGCACGCACCAAGTGATGGATGCTCAAGTCCATTCAAGACAGACAATAACACCTGGCAAATGCCAGGGAGCTAGGCAATGTGGTAGCTGCCAGTTAAATTGTGGGTTGCGGTGCCAGAACAGGAGAACGTGGGGCCAACATATTCTGGCTACAATGTTTGTAGAAGGTTGTTTTGGCGGTCGGGCTGCCCATAAAAGGGTCAAGTGTTTGCGTTCATGTGGTTCCCCCTTTCTACGACAAGGATACATGGAAACCCGTTTCTATGTCACTTATCCCATGGCAGGATAGTCCCCAGGTTGGAATTGGCCGTTGTTGCGCCTCGCCAGGACAGGGATAGCCACTCACACTAGCTGGAGCCTTTTTAAGGAGAAAAGGTTAGTAACATAGAAGGGGTGTACTGGGCCCTAGCCCCCCTCACAAAGTCAGCGGGGGATTTCAGGCTGTGAGGGATGGGATAGGGCATTTAGAGCTGAAGTGTGTGAAACAGCTTTGACAGGGACACAGATGGGTCCCAGCGAATCCACCAAAAAGGACTGTAGCGAAACATGTGAAACACCAGCTGGTAGTTCAACACCTTTACTGGTATAGATTCAAGGGTCACAGGTGGATAACAGGGTCCGGGCAATTGTAGGTTGGCACTTCACGAAATGATGCAGTGTCTAATGATGGCCACCTTACACTTATTCCCTCGAACCTGTTGTGACACCATTGCTATGGGCACCAGGGATAATTTGTAAACACCTATGAAGGTCTGGTCAATGTGGTAAAGTGTGAACCGGGGATGAAGACCACAATGACCACACGGGGCAAATTTGCAACCAGTGGGCAATAGGTAATCCTCAGTGGTCGGAAATCACCCCTGGCTCTGATGGCAGGGAGCTTGGCAGGGGAGGCTATGGAGCCTGCACTCAGGAAGTTCTGCGCTATGCGTAAATTCGCTGGGCAGAGACATGGGTGCTACACGCCAAATTCACAGGGTGTTTGGTGAAGAAAAGGGTACATCTCCCCAGTGTAAGTATGGACCGGTTCTTACTGGATAGGGGAGAGGCCCTAGAAATAGCAGGATGTAAGTAGAAATGCCGACCTTGGTGGGGGGCCCTGGCTGCGACGGTCGCCACACCCAGGGCTGTGGCGGAGTTACAGGGTGATCCAGAGGTGAAAAGGTACTCAGGGGTACCCTCTTCAGGAGCACAAAGGGTGCTGAGGCCTAATATCTCTAGGAAGTCTGTGCGGTGGACCCTGGGGTGCGACAGCGCCAGTCTATCCTACGGGCGGTTGGAAACCTGAACAACTGGGGGTCGCTTGAACGCTCCGCCCCTCGTAGGGGGGGCGTGAGCAAGAGGGTGGACCGATGGTTCACCGGAAGTGGGAGTGGATATCCCCTCCCACAACCACTAAGCACCGATTGGCTAAGGCCACGATGCAAGTTGGCCCATCAGGTGGTAGGCCGCAAGGGGCGGCTTGCCTTTGGATCGTCTGTACGAAAACCCAGCTTGTTGGCATTTGTTATGCTAATAAACCTGCAGCGATTTTATCTCAACAAAAAGTTGTCTTGTCTGCCTATTTATGTTATATGCATGTTGCTGCGGGAAGGCTGGTGAGTGGGCCGATATTGGCACTATGCCGGCCGACCGACACGTCCCCGCAGGGGACACTCATAAGAGGGCGGCCCCTTAGTGCTACAAGATGGCACACGGGGCAGCCCAGTGTTCCATGACCCTAAGGGGTCCTGGACGTCACTTCAGGCCGTGGTGGGAGGCGGGGAAAGGTATATATTCCTCCCCCGCCCACCTGGCGGCCTTTTTGTCCCCTCAACCTGACGCCGTTTCGCTCCCTAGCGCTTACCCGGCGTCTCAGGGTGGAGGGGATATATGTTCTAATCCTTTTTATTTGTGTTGCAGGCAGAGTTACAGGGCGATCCAGAGGCGGAAACATACTCAGGGGTACCCTCTTCAGGAGCACAAAGGGTGCTGAGGCCTAATATCCCCAGGATGTATGTGCGGTGGACCCTGGGGTGCGACGGCGCCCGTCTATCCTACGGGCGGTTGGAAACCTGAACAACCGGGGGTCGCTTGAACGCTCCGCCCCTCGTAGGAGGGGGGCGTGAGCAAGAGGGTGGACCGATGGTTCACCGGAAGTGGGAGTGGCTATCCCCTCCCACAACCGCTAAGCACCGATTGGCTAAGGCCACGATGCAAGTTGGCCCATCAGGTGGTAGGCCGCGAGGGGCGGCTTACCTTGGGATCGTCTGTAAGATAACCCACCTTGTTGGCATTTGTTATGCTAATAAACCTGCAGCGATTTTATCCCAACAAAAAGTTGTCTTGTCTGCTTATTTATGTTACATGCATGTTGCCGCGGTAAGGCTGGTGAGTGGACCGATATTGGCACTATTAAAGCTGTTGAGAGCCATCACTGTCTGGCAGCGCTTGTGTAAGGGAACGTGTGGGAGATGGAAGTAAAAGCAATAAATGTGTGAATGAAAGGTGGTACATGCACGAGGGTGTAAAACTGAATGTGTTTCACAGAATATGACATGAGATGTTTGCAGCATAAGAGAATCCAGGAAAGGCGGAGCCTGGGTGCCGGAAGTGTTTTTCATTTCCTGGCTTAGGAACATAAATTTACTGATAGGAATTGTTGACATTTTGTGATGTTGACGCTACGAAGAAAACTGAAAGGGCTGTAGGGATAGGTCAATTCTAAGGAAGGGGAGTGGCCGATTTATAATTTACTATGGCTCTTTTTAAATCATGCTGTTTTTAATAGGAAAATGCGTATAAATAATCCTTTGGAATTATTTTTAAAAATTGGAACATTCGATTTGCACTATTTGTTGACCAGCCCTTGAAAACTGAAGGTAACATCTTAAATTTATATGCCACTTTTATGTATACGATTTTTTATGGATTTTATGGATTTGAATATAAATTCGAATACATATTTTTGATTGATTGAATAAGACAAGGCTGTACTAAGGAGGTGCCAACAAGGCTATCAATGATTCAGAACCCAGCATTTACCAAGGACAATGACAAATATGGCAGAGTGGGCGGGGCTTCCAGTCCACACTTCAAACAGCTGCTTCGCAGAGTAGCGCGTGCGCTGCCCAGGCTCGACATGAAACTTAGGTCCAGTTTTCTATCTACTTTAGGCATTTTTTTGGGGGAGATTTGAAAAGGTAATCCTCCAAGTCTGTAAAATGTGAGAATCTTCGAATCAGACGAGTTTGATGCAGATGGCATGAGTTTAAAAACTAAAGATAAGGCATTTATTTTCAGTTTCTGGTGGTAAAGGGACAATGAAAGGCTTGAAGCAAAAATAAATACCAAATACTGTCAAGTAAACAACTCTCTCAACATCAAATTCTTTTTAGGATTTTAGCCATTATTGTACCTTTGTCAACCAACAGCTGTCCTGGGTGATAACAGCTCACACCAGTAGCAGATTTAATAACACAGCATCTACATTTCTATTCCTTCACAAAAGCAAATCCCTAGAGAGGAATGAGATTGCAGAAGACCACAAACTGAGGCATCTCTGTTACAAAGAGACACCTGATCAAAGCTTCCCCCAGGCTCACAGGGGCTTTTAGGCCAATATTCTAGAAAATGAACTGCCAAGTGTAGAAGCGGTTCACCTTTGAGGTTGTATCTTTGCACCTCAAGGGACTCAATCTTATTTTTACCTCAGTCTGAGGGAGGGCGTGGACGCAAAGGGACTGAATGGACTAATGCAGGACTGGGAGAAGTTGTTCATAGATGTATGCTGTAACTGCAACCAACTGGGAAACACATGGCAGAAATCAGTTTTGATTAATGTTTACAAATAAAACAAAATAATAAGGTGTTAAAAATCGTCTTTTAATTAGAAAGTCATTTCCCGAACAATAATGCACTGGTTTACATCCATGCTCTTTCCTGCATTATAGCAGGCCGGAGTTCAAACTCCTCCCTCATCCTACAGTAAAAGCACGGAATGCTCGCCTTTGCAACCTAGAGTCAGTCACCTCTCCCATCACACAGACTTCCTGACCATCACCTCTTCAGTGAAGATCACAGTGACTTTCCTCAGAGCATTCAGAGTGCGAACGCAGTCCTCCCTCAGGCTCAGCAAACCACGCTCTTTGATAAACCCTTAAAGTATCACAGACCATTATACCCCCCCACCCCACCCAAAGCCAACTCTTCTCTGGGTGCCATACTGGTATCAGCCAACACTCCTGGCATGGCCGCTCTCACCGTCTGGCAGGTGGGCGTAGGAGTCCTTAGACTTAGGTTCTGAAGCCAGCCCCTCGTCACACTCATTAGGTTCAACCTCAGCAGCAGGCTTCTTTTCTTCCTTCTTTTTAGGTCTCGCCTTGGCAGTGCATGCGCTGTCTCAGCGAGACATAAAGTAATCTGGATGTTGGCTGAAAGTCCGTGTAATTTCTCCTGCCCCTTGCGATTTTGTTTAACTCTGGCATTGCTGTTCTTGGCTTGCTTTCTGTTGGCTGTTGATCCGATGCATCACTTCTGTTTTTATCGGAAGCAGCACCGACCAACTACAGTTTAATTGCGCTGTAAGGCTTTGTTAGGTTCGTTTTGGGACTACTTGTTTTACTTTCAGCCAGAGTGTCGCACTATACATTTTAAATACGCTCCGTTCCCCCTCTCCCTCCCCTGCTCTACGAATGCCCGCAAGGCAGGCGCTGTCTTAATTTAAAAAAGTCTGGTGTCATATTTACATAGGGGCGGCTCACCGAACCCGCATTTGCCGCTTGCCCGATGCCGCTCTTGTTTTAGATATCTATGATCTGCTCGGAGCGCAACTCTTACTTGCTTTTGCTCTCTCCCCCTCCCGTTGTCCTTGTACCCTTTGTGTTAGTGCACTTTTTGCCCGGGTTTTCTATGCTCAGCGCGTTCCGCTCTTCTCCCCGTGCACCATGTTGATGAATAAAAAATCTGCACTGCCACTTACTTGCGCGGTCATTGTTCACCCCTCTCAACATCCATACCCTTCATGTTGTGTGCCCATGTTATTTTGCTTATTTATTTTCATTTCCTTCCATTTCACTTTATTAGCATGGTGCCACTTCACAGATGCCGCTCTCCGGCATGGCCGCCGTGGCTCAGGCGCAAACTATGAGCCGTTTTGGACAGCACCCTTTCCAAATGGGGACTACTTTGGTACAGCAGATATAACGCCCACCTTCTTCATTAAATAACCCTACAGAGGCTTCCTTCCTGCCCCAAATGGCAGGGGAACACAATGCTACCCATTTTGCCCCCACCAAATTAATAAGGGCCACTCGGCAATCTCCCTGCAACCCAATGCTGCTCTTACAAGGCAATGAACACCCAGTGGCTGGAAAGTATGCTTTGCCGGCGCGGGAGAAACATGACGAAAAACAGCATTAAGCCCTGTTTGGGATGGCACATCTGAAGGCCCCATCCCCGTGGACGTCACTTTCCACTAGACACAGCCTGAGTCATTTGCTCCCCTGCTGATGACGGAACCGCTCCGTCATCAGCTGCAGTGGCGCTGTGCTGATGACGGAGCAGTTCCGTCATGGCCCGCCCGACGCGACTTCCGCGCCTGCGCTGAGCGTTCTATTGAGCGGGCGGGGCCATGACGGAAACGCTCCGTCATAAGCACAGCGCAACCGACGCTGGTGACGGAGCGGTTCCGTCACCAGCATGCGCCCACCCCTCTTCCACCCCACCCCCTTAGCACGGCGGCGGAATAGCCGCCGCAGTGAAGGGGTTAAATGCACATTTGATTAATCAAGCGCAGCCTTCCGAGTATAGAAACTTGTGTCCAGCCACCTCTGCGTTCACCCCGGGTGCAGAAAGGCACTCAGATTTCTCCAAGTTTAGACTGCAAGAGAAAAAGTGTGTCTCATACCTTTCTATTGATAACACAAAAATGGAAACCATGAACTTGCAGTAAATGGAGCCGAGGCCAGGGTTCCGTCAGAGGAGAAAAATAATTCACCATCATCAACAGTATAACACATACCTAGGTGTGAAAATAAATTTCATACCCCATGGAAAATAAACGTGTTCTTTAAAAAGTATGGGAAGCAAGTGTGCATATTAGGAAGGTAATTTCTACGTCATAACCACAGTTAGGGGGGAGGGAATTTTACACTGTTATCCTGAGCTGTTTAAAAATGTACTCGAACACCCAATTTTAAATTCTCACACCATATTACTGTGACGTGCAGGTCGCACATAGACTAGTCAGTGAAGCTCGAGGCTTGGTTTCATTAGCTTAGCATAGTCATGGACTATATAAATACCTGACTTTGTCGTATGTGGTTAATTCTGCGCAAGCAGATAGGCTTCACATAGTACTGGTGTTGAGGTCACAATGTAACCCATTTATGTCCAGGAAGAAATGAAACATTGAAGGTGCTTCCTGTCTGTTTCCCAATAACACATTACTAATACCGCACTGGATGGAACTCATTTAACTTCTTGCAGATGGATGAGAGGCGGAGCAAGTCCTGTCTGGACTTCTGGGGGATACAAAAGGGGATGATGGACGAAGCGCTTGAGCAAATCAAACACTCACCCCCAGTCAACTGATCTGGGTTTAATCCATCACCATTCTTTAGCTCACTCGGCCACCCCAGTTCAGACATGGCCATATGTAAATCAGTCTGACCCTGCGCCTCATGGGAACAGTCCAGCCCGAACTGCCATGTCTTCCCTGGACCGGAATCAAGCTTCCTAGGACCGGTTTCTGGCATAACAGCCGTCTTCAGCTAGGCTTGCTTGAATCCAGTGGCAAAGTGAGCAAGGGACTCACATCTGGGCATACCCTGCCAAACTTATGGCGAACAAATCGGTACAAAAGGGGTTGGTGATGGACGGAGCATCTGAACCAATCAAACACTCACACCCAGTCAGCAGATCTGGGTTTAATCCATCACCGTTCTTTAGCCCACTCGGCCACCCCAGTTCAGACATGGCTATATGCAAATTAGTCTGACCCTGTGCCTCATGGGAACAGTCCAGCCTGAACTGCCAAGCCATGTCTTCCCTGGACCGGAACCAAGCATCCTGGGACAGGTTTCTGGGCTACAGAGGACTCACAGATGTTTGCAGCAGGCACACAACTGACTGAGGTCTCTCAGTGACGTGCATCTCCTATTAAAGTGGTGCCAGTATCTCAGGCAGTGCCAACGAAAATGAATTACGCTCTAGCCGTGGGAAAAAGCACGTCCTTTAAGCAAGAAAACAAAAACAGAAATCTCCTTTTTAACCTTTCACAAGCGAGAACTCCCTTATATGAGTGGCCGGCGAAAGGCGCTCATTTGAAAGGTCGTGTTCAACTTTTACTTCACTATTTTTAAATGTTTTTATTTTCCGCATCGTTTATTTATTGCTCTTTTCAAGGGAAACAGTTGAACCCTGCTAAAGTCCCACCTTTCTGCTTGCTGCTTGTATACATATAATGATATTACCACTTCTATTCAGGGGTTCACGGGTCATAGTGACGTCTGTTGTCTTCCTCTGAGAAGGTGCCAGTCGGTCCTGGCACGGCGTGCATTGCACCGCATCGCGCGGGCTGACGATTTATTATAGTTCTAGTTCTAGGAAGAAAGACGGGGGCGAAGGCGACATTTGGGGGGTGGTGATGCAGTGGCGACTGGTGAGGTTTGTGAGTGGGGGGCTGGGCTTGTTTGTGGGGGGGGGGGGGGGGGGGGGAGATGCACTTTGGCTGCTCCAATGTCGTGTCAGTTAAAATAAGTTCCCCGTGCTATGAGGAATCTAAAATGATTTAATTGACACAAAAGAGCACGTTTAGATTTACCAGTGCAATTACTACACAGATCCATATAACGTATAACCGTGCTTTCCAATGCTTATCTATGCCACGAGCTATATAATTGCCGACGTTTGATGTGGCACAGAGCACCTCCTTTAGTTCTAGGGCAGAAGTGGTAGAACAGCCTGCTCTGAAACAGTATAACAGTAGGGTGACCAACCGTCCGTAAATTTCACGGACCGTCCGTCATTTTAGTATGATGTCCACAAGGCGTCCATAATTTGGGGATCTCAAATTACGGACGCCTTACAGACGTCATACTAAAATGGAAATGGGAAATCTGAGTAAGGAATGCTGTTTCCCATGCGAGAGGCCCCGTGAGTTTAAACGTTTTCACTCGGGGCCTCTCGCAGATATCTTTTAAACTGAAGAGGCTGCCTGCTGAGGCCCCTCCCGGACCTCCCTCGTGCAGACTGTGGAGTGATCCATTGTCATTCTGAGAGTGCAGCTGATTAGCACTTATAGAATGACAATGGACCCAATTGTAGTGACAGCATGTGGTGTGCCTTCTCCTGCATGGGACTGTCTATGGCAAAGCATTCTGCTTGTCTTGGCGCCATGCTGGAGAAAATAAAAATAAAATAACTAACAGCATTTTCACTGTACATTTAAAAGACAGATTTCAACATACAAATAAAAAATACTATTTATTAATGTTTATTGTTACTAGCACAAATCTTGATTGCAGAAAGGGCCCGATTTCGCTTTCCAAAGTTGCTCGCAGACTGAAAAACTGTGAAGTGCACGATTGGCTCAATCTTACATAAACTTATTTTGACTTGTATTTATTTTGATTGTCTATTTACTTACTTATATATTATTGTGCCACCTCCTCCGATATGTCTGTAAAACTTATGTTTTGTCCCAGATTATTGTCCTGAATTATGACCTTCTGTCCTGAATTTTTGTCCTGAATTTTGACCCTTTGTCCTGAATTTTTACACTGACCGTCCTGAATTTGCACCATGCCAGTTGGTAACCCTATATAACAGTGTTTGAGTCCCGGCGTCTACTGCATGTATTGTGATCTTGGGCGGATTGCTTAAGTTTCCCTGGAAATGCATTCATTAATATAATTTTTTTTAAATTACCAATGCCTCCAAAGTTTATTTTTTTCCAGGCATTCCACAATTGGCTGTCCAGGGGGAGAACAGAGCGACATCCACTCAAGGCTGAATGACGCCTGCCATGTGTTACCGTGACCACGGATCCTAAGATTATGTAAATTGTTCAATAAAACTGCGTGTGGCTTGATAGGCTTGCCTTGTCCCGGGCCAGCGAGCATGACTCGGCATCACTGAGGGCCATGCCTTTCAGCCAGGCAGTGCAGGCCATGTTTATTTAATGCATGGGTACTCACAAACCTTCGCTCGAGGGCCAACCTTACGGCGTGGTTTGCGGCTGAGGGCAGCACCAGTGGGGGTGGGGTTAGTTTGGTCCGGGGCTAGAAAAAAAAAATCAAAATCTTTCTCAAACAATTCGAAGTGGTACTGTAACCTTGAAACGACTATGAGTGACACTTTCTTGCTAGCAAAATGAAGTGAAATGAAAACTATAAATATCAGAGGAATACATATGATTTCTTGTACAGTCCTGTTTAGCATCACAAATTGGCCTTTGCAGACTATTAAAAAAGCAACAAATAGCGTTTTTACGTCTCGCCTAAGCAATCCCGTTAGGGATGCTGGCGAGATTATAGTAAGGCTTTCAAAAGTGTACCCAAACTGCGGATCGGCTGCAGCGCATGTGAGCACAACCAGCTGCCATTTGGTACCAGACACTTCGTGCGCGAGCGCCGCGCTCTGCCTCTGCTGCCACTTCAGCTCACCAGGCTGCACACCCCCACACTCTCCATATGCTCGCTCGCCTTTCCTTTGATCTCCGCCACAAGTTCTCAGTGGCTCTGCTCCCCCGCATCAGATTTCAAAGGAATGCGCTCCCCCGCCCCCACCAAAGCAATGCCGAGAGCTTGTCTAATTTCATTTCCCAGCCGCTTTTCATTTAATTTCCCGGCCGCTCTTAATTTTATTTTGCGGCCGCTTTTAATTTCATTTCGCGGCCGCTTCTGATTTCATTTTGCGTCCGCTTTTAATTTCATTTTGCGGGCGCTGTTGATTCCATTTTGCAGCCGCTTTTTTCACTAAGAGAGTTTATGAGTCATTGTGTCATGGTGAGAAGTCCCAATTTCTTGACACGCTCAGGTACTGCATGTCTTTATAAAATAAACTGTTTCGTTTTTTAATTTAATTTTGTGGCCGCCAATGCATGTTCAACATCTGATTCACCCCCCCAAACTTGTGTGTACCGCTTTCTACTTCCTCTCCAACAGTTTCAGTGGTGATCAGAGTCTGCTGCAGCCTTGTGGCTCCTCTCACCCAGGTATGAATGGGCAACCCCAGCGTCTGATGTCCCTGCCTCCCCATGCAGCCTCAGGCCTCCTCAAACTGCACGCCCTGCTGCTTTGTTGCTCCAGCGCCCTCCCAGAACTTTACGGACCCACTGAGGCTCCGTCTTCCTCTCACCTTTATGCAGCCATTGTGGCATATTAACCCCTTCCAGCCTCAGCTCTTCTCGGACTGAGCCACTCTATTGCCTCTGGGCTTTTCCGAGCCCCTCTGGTGATCTCCCCTGCCACCTGAACCCCGCTGCCACCCCAGTAGTCCTGTACTCCATTGACCCCTATCCCCGCCACCTGAGGGTCCCTTTTGCACCCCAGAATACCCTCGCGCAGCTGCCATGAGCCCCCTGCAGGTACGTCAAGTACGTTATACTACACTTCTTTTGACATCAAGGAAATGCCCCATTTGCACCATCATGCACAATCACCGGGCCTCTGGGCATTCTGCAGCCTCGCCAAAGGGCGACGTTTCTGTTAAACAGCCTCCTGTCATATAGTAATCCGCTTATGGGTGCGGTATACATCGATTTATAGAGCTCCAACAAATCTGAATCAAGGCGCTGTAGATAAATATCAACGCTTAGTTTATTTGAAAGTCATCCTAACACATTGTGTTTCCGGAAAAACATATCATGCTGGAGACCCAGACAAACAGGAAGCTAGGTTGAATTTCGGACAACCTGCAGTCAACAGCTTTGAATGAAGCAAGCACTTTGTAAAACATTTGATGGGTGCTGCGTTCTGAAACAACACACCATCTCTCTTCTAGGGCCCTTTAACACACCACTCCCTCTCCCATCAATGTCCTTTGCGCGCAAACACACACAAACACTCAGACACACATTCACGCACAAACAGCCACACACGCACAAAACCACACACACACACACAGCCACACACACACACAACCACAGGCACACACACAACCACACACTCCACCACACACACAATCACAACACCCACACAAACAGCCACACGACCACACACACAACCATACACACACAGCCACACACACAACCACAGGCACACACACAACCACAACACCCACACACACAAACACAACCCACACAACCACACACACACAACCACACACAACCACACAGTCAGTGCACACTTTCAACAAGCACAGACACCATCAGTCATCATTGCACGCTTTCACCGGGCACAAACACCACCAGCCGCCAGTGCACGCTTTCACCAAGCACACACACACACACACACACACACACACACACCACCAGCCGCCAGTGCACGCATTCATCAGATGCACACCTCCAGCCGTCAGTGCACGCTTTCACCTGGCACACACACCACCAGCCGTCAGTGCATACTTTCACCTGGCACACACACCACCAGCCGTCAGTGCATGCTTCCACCAGGCACACACACCAGCAGCCGGCAGTGCACACTTCCACCAGGCACACACACCACCAGCCATCAGTGCACAATTTCTACAGACGCACACACCACCAGCCATCAGTGCACACATCAATTGTTAGCGCATCCACAATTAACGATTGTAGCAATAGCAGTATGGTGCACTTTACTTTTAAACATAGTCATCTAAAGCGCAGCTACAAAAAAAAAAAAAATGTTGGCCTACAATTTATAGACTTTTATTGCAATTGGGGCTGCAATATTTAGCAATGCCAATAGCTCAAACTTAATTAATGCGAGACCTATTGCATTGTAAATGCTTGTTTCTTGTGGAAAGGTGACAGCCCTACTGGCAGATGTGCGTAGTCCTGCACTTGTAAGTGTGCACCCAGGTCAGCCCAGACTCAGGCGCACAACGCCCATTGAGCTCAAAGAGCTTCAGCCTCCTACCCACTCGTGTGTGTCAGCCCGGGCTGAGACAGCTTCACGGGCACACACACAGCCGCACCTGAGTACTTCACAGGTCTTTAAAAGACCATTTATTTGTAAACGAGGCTTTGTTGTTTTTCACCCCTTCTGAGAGCCCCTGCATCTCAACTCTCCATATTGCTGGAAGAGTTCGCCCCATTCCCGAAATTTTCAGTAACCCCTCCCGAAGTTTGGCTCTAGTTGCGCCTCTGAAATTATGTAAATAATGTTTCTGCGCTTTCAGCTAGGTTTGCAATGTACAGATACAACACGCACACATGGAGATATTTGCCACTGTATTAGTAAAGAAACCGAATGTACGTTGTCCTTGTGTTTTGTGTCCTGTTCTCCCTCCACACCCACTCAAGGTAGGCCAACTTACATATACCTAATATTTAATTTGCATTCCAATGCCCAATTGGCTGTGAGTGAATTTCCTCAAGTTTCCATTTCGGGACCGTGATCTATGGGCGGTATATTTTGCAATATCCGATTAAACATCCCAGAACAGGCAACCAGATGCTGCCTGTTTTCTTTAGAGACGTTTATCATCTTGCAGCCATTTCCCGATCACAATTTAATCAATGTCCCGAGCCTGCTATGTGCTGTTTATTACATCTCAATGACCAATCAACCATGTTTTTGTGTTGGGGTTCCCTACAATTGGCTTACCTCACATGAGATGTGTGATCCCGTTACATAAGACCGCAATAACTATCGGTCATGACCTTCTGCTCTAATTTTTTCTCTAATGTATTCCTCGTGTGATCTCAACATATGACCTTGTATTTCCCTCCTCTGCCTTTTATTATTTTAGGAGCTTTTTTGGGATCCTTTGTGACCCGTAGTAATACTAATTTATTGATTTCCCATACAGATCCATTGCCCCATTTTCCACATCCCCTGTCCTGATGAAGACCCTCTAGCAAGGTTTACACTACGCCTGCATCTACTTGGGTCAAAACATCAACACTTCCTCCTGTGTTCAGCCTCTTCCTTGATTTATCATTTGTGATTCTACTTTATTTGAGGCATGGTTGTTTAATCAATTGATGAGTTATTTTTTCCATTGTGTTAACTTATCATTATTTCTGGTGTATTCAGGTCTCAGTGACCCTTGTTGCAATTCCCATACCTTCACTATTCCAACACTACCCTTCCCTTTTTCCATCCTTTAGGGGCATTATATGCGATTTACTATGCATTTATTTTATGAATGATTTTTTACGATACACGTTGTGATTAAAAAGAATGTTGTTATAATTGTCTTTGTATTCACTTAAGTGATTTTACTGCTGAGTTAATTGTTTGATTATCTGGGACCACTTTGTCTGTATCAACTATCTGCCCAGGTCCCAGTGACTTATTGGGTTAATCCGTGTTCTTATAGCACTGTTCTCCCTCAGAGCACACACCGCTGCTGGCGCCTGCCCGCTTGCCTTAGGTGTACCTCTTCCTCGAGCCAGCTCCCTCCAGCAGTGCAGAGTCACGTGATGTGCCTCATCGCCTCGGCTCTGTAGGCGGCCTGGCACCGTGAATGCTGTCCTCTTGCTGTGAAAATGCAGCCTTGTCCTCTGAAGCTGGCGGAGATGCAGCACATGCTCCCCCGGCTCCCTGTGACAGACAGCTGTGAAGATTGAGGCAGGACTCTGGAGGGACCCGAGAACACACTGATGTAAACAGTAAGCAGGGGCATCAGTGCAAAAAGATGTCTGCAAGGTCCACGGGCGGCCAAGGAAGGCTTGCCGGGCCGCTAGCAGCCCGCGGGCCGTACTATGAGTACCGGTGCTCTAGGAGAAACCTTGGTGCAAGAACGACTGGTTCTGACACCTCCTCATTTCGGGAAATGAGGTGACTTATATCCTGGAACCAGTAGAGTCCTGAAGAAGGCCCATGTGACTTTGCACTATGGGCACAATTTTACGGCTGAAACATGTAGACTAATTGGCAGTAAGGAGGGGTTTAAGGAGTCCATAACTTCTCCCAATCAGCACTATTCTTCACACTTTTAATCCTGGCCGGAGGGTCCAGGAAAAAATTGTATGCACAGTGTTAGAAATGGGATTTCTGGTAGGCTAGGGCTTGCGCCTAAGCCAGCCAGAAACCACCACTCTAGTCAGGGCGAGGGAGTTACACGCTGAAGATAACCCCTACTCACCACCTTGGTAGCTTGGCATGAGCAGTCAGGCCTATCCCGAAGGATATGTGTAAAGCGTTTGCACAACACACACACAGCACCAACACACTAGGCAAACCGCAAAAGGGACTCCACACAAGGTTTTATATATAAAAATAGCCTTTGTATTATCATAAACACATTAGAATAGTAATCACACAATATACACTGTGCCAGCTGGCACTAGGCAATATGTTTAGGGAATTATATACGCATGACAGGGTCAATTGGGCCACTAGCAGAACCATCACAAGCACAAATAGTAAATGTAGAACACAACCAGTAACTATTAGCAAATACATTATGCGTCAATCTCATAAGCCTAAACACATTAGGGAATAATATACTCACCAGCAAAAACTCATTATGCAATAACCTCATAAGCATAAACACAGTATGCAATAACCTCATAAGCAGAAATCACACTAGGCAATAACCTCATACGCCTAAACCTTAGATTAGGTAATAACCTCCTAAACATAAACACAGGATGCAAATAGCCTCATAATCATAAATCCCATTAGAGGCATAAATCAGGGTGCATAAATCACCTTTCCTGGGCACCACATAAATCACATTAGGGCCTGGCCCCCTGGCCAACTGGCCCTCTCAGAGGGCTCAAATGCCCTATGTACATAATGTTAGGGTGTGCTGCCAAGGCAGCAGAATCCAAAAGTGCGCAATTGGTGCTGCATCGTTTTGGCCTCTATGTTTCCTGTCCCTTGAATACAAAAGGGAGACAATACATCTACCACTGTCAGGGGTATGGGCTTTTCTTCAGTGACATTGCAGGCTTGGAGGGACTGGTAAGTCTGATGCATTGAACCGTAAAAATCCATCTCTATCCATCCCGTTCTATTTGCCTTTCTATCTCTATTAGCCCCTCTAGAGCAAACAGTCATGAACACTTGATCAAGTTGCCTATCTACTAGGGAAACACCACCCGGAGGGTGCCTATGCTGGGGATACACTTTCATCGTAAGGGAGCGGGAGCTGCTTTTTCTGGGATCCAGGGAGTCAACTTGGAAGAAGGGGTGCATCATGCAAAGTAAGGTGAACCACCCCTCACAATTGTCAACATGGAATAAAGGCATAGGTAGCAAGTTCTCACTTTGATGCATGACTGAAAGCAATAACCCACACACCCAACATTTCGTTGTATTATAATCAGCATGTGTTTGGTGTAACGTTTGATTACAATGATTATCCTTATAGGACTTCCGGTGTTATTCTTTGTGAGGTGCTAAGGTACCGAAAATATGTTCAGCAGGCGCTGGTATAGGACTTATCAAAGTATGCACAGGATATTTCTCTTCTAAGAAGAAAAATATTCCAAACACAAATAATAAGGAAAGCAAAATTATCACAACAAATACTATTTTGCTCTTAGTGGATCAAGAGGACCAGACAGGCCCATCCGGAGTGGGACACGGAGCCGCAAAAGGCTGTCCCTCATCAGGGGTAGGACGGCCAAAGGGATACATCATAAAACTGCACAGGGAGCTTAGATATCATAAGACTGGGAAAAGTCACAAACTACAGCCACGAATGCAACAACAGCACCAGGGGGGCACTTTTTGCCCAGCGTCCTTCAGCCTTGCTGATAGACTCCTATTGTTAGTAAACTCTCCCTCGGAGGAGCTGCACGGTCGCAGCCCTTGCTGAAAAACAATCTGTGGCCCTTACTGAGAAACAAATCTTTCTTCTTTCAGGATAGAGCAACCTCCCTCCTGGACAAATACCCTCACTGGTCCTGTCCAGTGTTCAGGGCAGTGCACCAGTGTAGTAGTTCTCTAATCTAAAAAATAGGCACTAGAGACACAGCACCTACACTCTAAACTCAAGTCCTTCCCTAACTCCTGGATTGCCCTGCTGGTGCACTGTCCTTCCATCGGAGCCACAGATTGTACCTAGCACACCCAGGCACCTCTTAATCCACAAACAAAGGCAAAAATTCACTTTCAGTTGTTTGTGCACCAGGAACTGAAATATCCAGGCAGCCCTTATCTCAGGGGAAATTTACCTCCAATAAAGCTTCGTCGCTCTCCTTGTCGGTCTGCGCCCCCTTTTCAGCCGGGTGTCAGAAAAAGGGATGACACGTGGAACCAGCTCACCTTCCTGGTTGGCAATTCTGTTTTGAACCCAGGCATCATATGGAAGTGGTAGGGGTACCCTCTTCACGTGGGAGGCATGTACCCAGTGTTTCCGGCCTCCCACCCAAACAGCAGTACGAGTGGTCAGCAACACTTGGGAAGTTCCCTCCCACCTTGGTTCCAGACTCTTACTTCACTGAAAATTCTGGATGAGGATAAAATCTCTAGGCTGTTTGCAGTGCCCGTGTCCGTCTGAAACTGGCTCAAAGCGGCTTGGATCTGTTGGAGAACAGAACAGAGATCTTTAGACAATTCATACAGGTAATCAATCAACAAATGGTATTCTATCTCGGAAAAGCGCTTGGGCCTTGGGACACCCCAGACATTGGCAGGGCGTCCAAAGACCACCTAATAGGGTGATAGTCCTGTTCTAGAATGTGCATTCCCTCTCGTAGACAACAATGCTAAGGGCAACGCGTCTGGCCATTGCAATCCTGTGCTTTCCTGAATTTTTGCTAGCTTTAGCTTTAGAGTACCATTGTACTTCTCAACAAAGCCTGCTGATATGGGGTGGTTTGCTGCATGGAATTTCTGCGTAATGTGTAAGCCCTTGCACACCAAATCAATGACTTTGGCATTGAAATGGCTGCCATTGATACTCCAGATCATGTATTGTAATCCGTAGCGTGGGAAGGTATTCCTTTAAAAGTGCCTTCGCCGTTGCCATGACCGTATTCTCCTTAGTGGGGTAAGCCTCTATCCACTGACTAAATGCACAAACTACTACTAGTACGTATTTCAGATTATTCACTCGTTCCATTTTGATGAAATCCACCTGGAGAACCAAGAAAGGGAAGGAAGGCGGTGCAAAGTCACCTGCAGGTGTGGGGGGCCCTTCCCAGGATTATGCTTCAGACAGATAATACAGTGCTTTCCTAAGTGTGTGGCAACCTTAGAGATATTGACATTCTGCCATATTGGATCCCGTAGCTTACATATTCCTTTGGCACTAATGTGAGCCGGACAAGGAGCTATAGTGACGACAGGGAAAACATAAGCAAGCATTAGGCAGCAGCCATCTCTGTATCCCTGACAAGTCAGTCCAACTCCCATCCTCATCCATATGTCCCGTCCTCTCCTTCCATATTGCCAGTTCATCTGCAGTCGCCTCTCTGTGAATCTCCCTAACGTTTTCTAATGTGTCCTCGAACATCCCATTGTCTGGAACCCATCTAGCGGGACCTGCAACAAACATCCTTTTCATTTTCGATCGAGCAGTTTCCTTCGCAGTCTGGTCTGCAAAAGCATTTCCCCTCCCAACAATGTCTGCACTGACTTTATAAGCGCTGCATTTTACTATTGCTAACTTAGTGGGAAGTGTCAATGCAGACAGCAACCTGTGTATCAAGGGGCCGTTCTGTATTCGCTGTCCGTGCGAGGTCAAGAACCCTCTCTCTGCCCAGAGGCGTCCAAAATTATGGGCCACTCCGAAAGCGAACTGGCTGTCGTATAGAGATTAACAGCCAGTCCCTCACTCAATTCGCAAGCCCTCAGGAGGGCAACTAACTCTGCTGCTTGGGCCGACTCGTATGGAATGCGAGAAGTCTTGACTACAGTGTATAGCGTGGTGATTGCATAGGCTGCAGTTGTAGTGCCATCCGGCAGTTTCAAATAAGAGCCATTGACATAAAGTTCCCCCTGAGGGTCAGATAAAGGAACATCAGTCAGGTCTACCCATCCCTTCGTTTCCTCCTCGGACCGAAACAAATAATCATGGACCTCATTGTCCTTTTCTTCCGAAGGGAGGGGTAGTAACATGGCTGGATTCAAAGCAGCACAGCATTTAATGGTAATGTGCGGACCAAATAAGGTCAGCTCATATCCAGTGAGACGCGCACTGGTGAGGTGCTGCGTCTTTGTCTTATTCAAAAGTGTGTCCACAGTATGAGGCACCATAACTGTGAGGTCGGTATCGAGGACGAGCCCTGCCGATTGCCTGATAGAAACTGCCGCTGCAGCCCTCAGACAGCTCGGGAGCGTACTGGCAACATTATCAAGGGTGGCAGAAAAGTAAGCGCAGGGTCTCTGCTTACCACCGAAACCCTGTGTTAGAACAGAAAGCGGGCAACCATCCGCCTCATGTACATAGAGCACAAAAGGCTTCTTGTAATCAGGAGTACCAAGCACAGGAGCAGAACAAAACGCAACCTTTAATTGTTCAAAAGCTTGCTGGCATGCAGGTGTCCAGGTGCCCCTGCATCTCAACTCTCCATATTGCTGGAAGAGTTCGCCCCATCCCCGAAATTTTCAGTAACCCCTCCCGAAGTTTGGCTCTAGTTACGCCTCTGAAATTATGTAAATAATGTTTCTGCGCTTTCAGCTAGGTTTGCAATGTACAGATACAACACGCACACATGGAGATATTTGCCACTGTATTAGTAAAGAAACCGAATGTACGTTGTCCTTGTGTTTTGTGTCCTGTTCTCCCTCCACACCAACTCAAGGTAGGCCAACTTACATATACCTAATATTTAATTTGCATTCCAATGCCCAATTGGCTGTGAGTGAATTTCCTCAAGTTTCCATTTCGGGACCGTGATCTATGGGCGGTATATTTTGCAATATCCGATTAAACATCCCAGAACAGGTAACCAGATGCTGCCTGTTCTCTTTAGAGACGTTTATCATCTTGCAGCCATTTCCCGATCACAATTTAATCGATGTCCCGAGCCTGCTATGTGCTGTTTATTACATCTCAATGACCAATCGACCATGTTTTTGTGTTGGGGTTCCCTACAATTGGCTTACCTCACATGAGATATGTGATCCCGTTACATAAGACCGCAATAACTATCGGTCATGACCTTCTTCTCTAATTTTTTCTCTAATGTATTCCTCGTGTGATCTCAACATATGACCTTGTATTTCCCTCCTCTGCCTTTTATTATTTTAGGAGCTTTTTTGGGATCCTTTGTGACCCGTAGTAATACTAATTTATTGATTTCCCATACAGATCCATTGCCCCATTTCCCACATCCCCAGTCCTGATGAAGACCATCTAGCAAGGTTTACACGACGCCTGCATCTACTTGGGTCGAAACGTCGACACTTCCTCTTGTGTCCAGCCTCTTCCTTGATTTATCATTTGTGATTCTACTTTATTTGAGGCATGGTTGTTTAATCAATTGATGAGTTATTTTTTCCATTGTGTTAACTTATCATTATTTCTGGTGTATTCAGGTCTCAGTGACCCTTGTTGCAATTCCCATACCATCACTATTCCAACACTACCCTTCCCTTTTTCCATCCTTTAGGGGCATTATATGCGATTTACTATGCATTTATTTTATGAATGATTTTTTACGATACACGTTGTTATTAAAAACAATGTTGTTATAATTGTCTTTGTATTCACTTAAGTGATTTTACTGCTGAGTTAATTGTTTGATTATCTGGGACCACTTTGTCTGTATCAACTATCTGCCCAGGTCCCAGTGACTTATTGGGTTAACCCGTGTTCTTATAGCACTGTTCTCCCTCAGAGCACACACCGCTGCTGGCGCCTGCCCGCTTGCCTTAGGTGTACCTCTTCCTCGAGCCAGCTCCCTCCAGCAGTGCAGAGTCACGTGATGTGCCTCATCGCCTCGGCTGTGTAGGCAGCCTGGCACCGTGAATGCTGTCCTCTTGCTGTGAAAATGCAGCCTTGTCCTCTGAAGCTGGCTGAGCTGCAGCACATGCTCCCCCGGCTCCCTGTGACAGACAGCTGTGGAGATTGAGGCAGGACTCTGGAGGGACCCGAGAACACACTGATGTAAACAGTAAACAGGGGCATCAGTGCAAAACGATGTCTGCAAGGTCCACGGGCGGCCAAGGAAGGCTTGCCCGGCCGCTAGCAGCCCGCGGGCCGTACTATGAGTACCGGTGCTCTAGGAGAAACCTTGGTGCAAGAACGACTGGTTCTGACACCTCCTCATTTCGGGAAATGAGGTGACTTATATCCTGGAACCAGTAGAGTCCTGAAGAAGGCCCATGTGACTTTGCACTATGGGCACAATTTTACGGCTGAAACATGTAGACTAATTGGCAGTAAGGAGGGGTTTAAGGAGTCCATAACTTCTCCCAATCAGCACTATTCTTCACACTTTTAATCCTGGCCGGAGGGTCCAGGAAAAAATTGTATGCACAGTGTTAGAAATGGGATTTCTGGTAGGCTAGGGCTTGCGCCTAAGCCAGCCAGAAACCACCACTCTAGTCAGGGCGAGGGAGTTACACGCTGAAGATAACCCCTACTCACCACCTTGGTAGCTTGGCATGAGCAGTCAGGCCTATCCCGAAGGATATGTGTAAAGCGTTTGCACAACACACACACAGCACCAACACACTAGGCAAACCGCAAAAGGGACTCCACACAAGGTTTTATATATAAAAATAGCCTTTGTATTATCATAAACACATTAGAATAGTAATCACACAATATACACTGTGCCAGCTGGCACTAGGCAATATGTTTAGGGAATTATATACGCATGACAGGGTCAATTGGGCCACTAGCAGAACCATCACAAGCACAAATAGTAAATGTAGAACACAACCAGTAACTATTAGCAAATACATTATGCGTCAATCTCATAAGCCTAAACACATTAGGGAATAATATACTCACCAGCAAAAACTCATTATGCAATAACCTCATAAGCATAAACACAGTATGCAATAACCTCATAAGCAGAAATCACACTAGGCAATAACCTCATACGCCTAAACCTTAGATTAGGTAATAACCTCCTAAACATAAACACAGGATGCAAATAGCCTCATAATCATAAATCCCATTAGAGGCATAAATCAGGGTGCATAAATCACCTTTCCTGGGCACCACATAAATCACATTAGGGCCTGGCCCCCTGGCCAACTGGCCCTCTCAGAGGGCTCAAATGCCCTATGTACATAATGTTAGGGTGTGCTGCCAAGGCAGCAGAATCCAAAAGTGCGCAATTGGTGCTGCATCGTTTTGGCCTCTATGTTTCCTGTCCCTTGAATACAAAAGGGAGACAATACATCTACCACTGTCAGGGGTATGGGCTTTTCTTCAGTGACATTGCAGGCTTGGAGGGACTGGTAAGTCTGATGCATTGAACCGTAAAAATCCATCTCTATCCATCCCGTTCTATTTGCCTTTCTATCTCTATTAGCCCCTCTAGAGCAAACAGTCATGAACACTTGATCAAGTTGCCTATCTACTAGGGAAACACCACCCGGAGGGTGCCTATGCTGGGGATACACTTTCATCGTAAGGGAGCGGGAGCTGCTTTTTCTGGGATCCAGGGAGTCAACTTGGAAGAAGGGGTGCATCATGCAAAGTAAGGTGAACCACCCCTCACAATTGTCAACATGGAATAAAGGCATAGGTAGCAAGTTCTCACTTTGATGCATGACTGAAAGCAATAACCCACACACCCAACATTTCGTTGTATTATAATCAGCATGTGTTTGGTGTAACGTTTGATTACAATGATTATCCTTATAGGACTTCCGGTGTTATTCTTTGTGAGGTGCTAAGGTACCGAAAATATGTTCAGCAGGCGCTGGTATAGGACTTATCAAAGTATGCACAGGATATTTCTCTTTTAAGAAGAAAAATATTCCAAACACAAATAATAAGGAAAGCAAAATTATCACAACAAATACTATTTTGCTCTTAGTGGACCAAGAGGACCAGACAGGCCCATCCGGAGTGGGACACGGAGCCGCAAAAGGCTGTCCCTCATCAGGGGTAGGACGGCCAAAGGGATACATCATAAAACTGCACAGGGAGCTTAGATATCATAAGACTGGGAAAAGTCACAAACTACAGCCACGAATGCAACAACAGCACCAGGGGGGCACTTTTTGCCCAGCGTCCTTCAGCCTTGCTGATAGACTCCTATTGTTAGTAAACTCTCCCTCGGAGGAGCTGCACGGTCGCAGCCCTTGCTGAAAAACAATCTGTGGCCCTTACTGAGAAACAAATCTTTCTTCTTTCAGGATAGAGCAACCTCCCTCCTGGACAAATACCCTCACTGGTCCTGTCCAGTGTTCAGGGCAGTGCACCAGTGTAGTAGTTCTCTAATCTAAAAAATAGGCACTAGAGACACAGCACCTACACTCTAAACTCAAGTCCTTCCCTAACTCCTGGATTGCCCTGCTGGTGCACTGTCCTTCCATCGGAGCCACAGATTGTACCTAGCACACCCAGGCACCTCTTAATCCACAAACAAAGGCAAAAATTCACTTTCAGTTGTTTGTGCACCAGGAACTGAAATATCCAGGCAGCCCTTATCTCAGGGGAAATTTACCTCCAATAAAGCTTCGTCGCTCTCCTTGTCGGTCTGCGCCCCCTTTTCAGCCGGGTGTCAGAAAAAGGGATGACACGTGGAACCAGCTCACCTTCCTGGTTGGCAATTCTGTTTTGAACCCAGGCATCATATGGAAGTGGTAGGGGTACCCTCTTCACGTGGGAGGCATGTACCCAGTGTTTCCGGCCTCCCACCCAAACAGCAGTACGAGTGGTCAGCAACACTTGGGAAGTTCCCTCCCACCTTGGTTCCAGACTCTTACTTCACTGAAAATTCTGGATGAGGATAAAATCTCTAGGCTGTTTGCAGTGCCCGTGTCCGTCTGAAACTGGCTCAAAGCGGCTTGGATCTGTTGGAGAACAGAACAGAGATCTTTAGACAATTCATACAGGTAATCAATCAACAAATGGTATTCTATCTCGGAAAAGCGCTTGGGCCTTGGGACACCCCAGACATTGGCAGGGCGTCCAAAGACCACCTAATAGGGTGATAGTCCTGTTCTAGAATGTGCATTCCCTCTCGTAGACAACAATGCTAAGGGCAACGCGTCTGGCCATTGCAATCCTGTGCTTTCCTGAATTTTTGCTAGCTTTAGCTTTAGAGTACCATTGTACTTCTCAACAAAGCCTGCTGATATGGGGTGGTTTGCTGCATGGAATTTCTGCGTAATGTGTAAGCCCTTGCACACCAAAT
This sequence comes from Lissotriton vulgaris, assembly GCF_964263255.1. Lineage (NCBI taxonomy): Eukaryota > Metazoa > Chordata > Amphibia > Caudata > Salamandridae > Lissotriton > Lissotriton vulgaris. The sequence continues at coordinate 49,192,954 of NC_141693.1, read as the reverse complement.
CAATGACTTTGGCATTGAAATGGCTGCCATTGATACTCCAGATCATGTATTGTAATCCGTAGCGTGGGAAGGTATTCCTTTAAAAGTGCCTTCGCCGTTGCCATGACCGTATTCTCCTTAGTGGGGTAAGCCTCTATCCACTGACTAAATGCACAAACTACTACTAGTACGTATTTCAGATTATTCACTCGTTCCATTTTGATGAAATCCACCTGGAGAACCAAGAAAGGGAAGGAAGGCGGTGCAAAGTCACCTGCAGGTGTGGGGGGCCCTTCCCAGGATTATGCTTCAGACAGATAATACAGTGCTTTCCTAAGTGTGTGGCAACCTTAGAGATATTGACATTCTGCCATATTGGATCCCGTAGCTTACATATTCCTTTGGCACTAATGTGAGCCGGACAAGGAGCTATAGTGACGACAGGGAAAACATAAGCAAGCATTAGGCAGCAGCCATCTCTGTATCCCTGACAAGTCAGTCCAACTCCCATCCTCATCCATATGTCCCGTCCTCTCCTTCCATATTGCCAGTTCATCTGCAGTCGCCTCTCTGTGAATCTCCCTAACGTTTTCTAATGTGTCCTCGAACATCCCATTGTCTGGAACCCATCTAGCGGGACCTGCAACAAACATCCTTTTCATTTTCGATCGAGCAGTTTCCTTCGCAGTCTGGTCTGCAAAAGCATTTCCCCTCCCAACAATGTCTGCACTGACTTTATAAGCGCTGCATTTTACTATTGCTAACTTAGTGGGAAGTGTCAATGCAGACAGCAACCTGTGTATCAAGGGGCCGTTCTGTATTCGCTGTCCGTGCGAGGTCAAGAACCCTCTCTCTGCCCAGAGGCGTCCAAAATTATGGGCCACTCCGAAAGCGAACTGGCTGTCGTATAGAGGTTAACAGCCAGTCCCTCACTCAATTCGCAAGCCCTCAGGAGGGCAACTAACTCTGCTGCTTGGGCCGACTCGTATGGAATGCGAGAAGTCTTGACTACAGTGTATAGCGTGGTGATTGCATAGGCTGCAGTTGTAGTGCCATCCGGCAGTTTCAAATAAGAGCCATTGACATAAAGTTCCCCCTGAGGGTCAGATAAAGGAACATCAGTCAGGTCTACCCATCCCTTCGTTTCCTCCTCGGACCGAAACAAATAATCATGGACCTCATTGTCCTTTTCTTCCGAAGGGAGGGGTAGTAACATGGCTGGATTCAAAGCAGCACAGCATTTAATGGTAATGTGCGGACCAAATAAGGTCAGCTCATATCCAGTGAGACGCGCACTGGTGAGGTGCTGCGTCTTTGTCTTATTCAAAAGTGTGTCCACAGTATGAGGCACCATAACTGTGAGGTCGGTATCGAGGACGAGCCCTGCCGATTGCCTGATAGAAACTGCCGCTGCAGCCCTCAGACAGCTCGGGAGCGTACTGGCAACATTATCAAGGGTGGCAGAAAAGTAAGCGCAGGGTCTCTGCTTACCACCGAAACCCTGTGTTAGAACAGAAAGCGGGCAACCATCCGCCTCATGTACATAGAGCACAAAAGGCTTCTTGTAATCAGGAGTACCAAGCACAGGAGCAGAACAAAACGCAACCTTTAATTGTTCAAAAGCTTGCTGGCATGCAGGTGTCCAGGTGCCCCTGCATCTCAACTCTCCATATTGCTGGAAGAGTTCGCCCCATCCCCGAAATTTTCAGTAACCCCTCCCGAAGTTTGGCTCTAGTTACGCCTCTGAAATTATGTAAATAATGTTTCTGCGCTTTCAGCTAGGTTTGCAATGTACAGATACAACACGCACACATGGAGATATTTGCCACTGTATTAGTAAAGAAACCGAATGTACGTTGTCCTTGTGTTTTGTGTCCTGTTCTCCCTCCACACCAACTCAAGGTAGGCCAACTTACATATACCTAATATTTAATTTGCATTCCAATGCCCAATTGGCTGTGAGTGAATTTCCTCAAGTTTCCATTTCGGGACCGTGATCTATGGGCGGTATATTTTGCAATATCCGATTAAACATCCCAGAACAGGTAACCAGATGCTGCCTGTTCTCTTTAGAGACGTTTATCATCTTGCAGCCATTTCCCGATCACAATTTAATCGATGTCCCGAGCCTGCTATGTGCTGTTTATTACATCTCAATGACCAATCGACCATGTTTTTGTGTTGGGGTTCCCTACAATTGGCTTACCTCACATGAGATATGTGATCCCGTTACATAAGACCGCAATAACTATCGGTCATGACCTTCTTCTCTAATTTTTTCTCTAATGTATTCCTCGTGTGATCTCAACATATGACCTTGTATTTCCCTCCTCTGCCTTTTATTATTTTAGGAGCTTTTTTGGGATCCTTTGTGACCCGTAGTAATACTAATTTATTGATTTCCCATACAGATCCATTGCCCCATTTCCCACATCCCCAGTCCTGATGAAGACCATCTAGCAAGGTTTACACGACGCCTGCATCTACTTGGGTCGAAACGTCGACACTTCCTCTTGTGTCCAGCCTCTTCCTTGATTTATCATTTGTGATTCTACTTTATTTGAGGCATGGTTGTTTAATCAATTGATGAGTTATTTTTTCCATTGTGTTAACTTATCATTATTTCTGGTGTATTCAGGTCTCAGTGACCCTTGTTGCAATTCCCATACCATCACTATTCCAACACTACCCTTCCCTTTTTCCATCCTTTAGGGGCATTATATGCGATTTACTATGCATTTATTTTATGAATGATTTTTTACGATACACGTTGTTATTAAAAACAATGTTGTTATAATTGTCTTTGTATTCACTTAAGTGATTTTACTGCTGAGTTAATTGTTTGATTATCTGGGACCACTTTGTCTGTATCAACTATCTGCCCAGGTCCCAGTGACTTATTGGGTTAACCCGTGTTCTTATAGCACTGTTCTCCCTCAGAGCACACACCGCTGCTGGCGCCTGCCCGCTTGCCTTAGGTGTACCTCTTCCTCGAGCCAGCTCCCTCCAGCAGTGCAGAGTCACGTGATGTGCCTCATCGCCTCGGCTGTGTAGGCAGCCTGGCACCGTGAATGCTGTCCTCTTGCTGTGAAAATGCAGCCTTGTCCTCTGAAGCTGGCTGAGCTGCAGCACATGCTCCCCCGGCTCCCTGTGACAGACAGCTGTGGAGATTGAGGCAGGACTCTGGAGGGACCCGAGAACACACTGATGTAAACAGTAAACAGGGGCATCAGTGCAAAACGATGTCTGCAAGGTCCACGGGCGGCCAAGGAAGGCTTGCCCGGCCGCTAGCAGCCCGCGGGCCGTACTATGAGTACCGGTGCTCTAGGAGAAACCTTGGTGCAAGAACGACTGGTTCCGACACCCCCTCATTTCGGGAAATGAGGTGACTTATATCCTGGAACCAGTAGAGTCCTGAAGAAGGCCCATGTGACTTTGCACTATGGGCACAATTTTACGGCTGAAACATGTAGACTAATTGGCAGTAAGGAGGGGTTTAAGGAGTCCATAACTTCTCCCAATCAGCACTATTCTTCACACTTTTAATCCTGGCCGGAGGGTCCAGGAAAAAATTGTATGCACAGTGTTAGAAATGGGATTTCTGGTAGGCTAGGGCTTGCGCCTAAGCCAGCCAGAAACCACCACTCTAGTCAGGGCGAGGGAGTTACACGCTGAAGATAACCCCTGCTCACCACCTTGGTAGCTTGGCATGAGCAGTCAGGCCTATCCCGAAGGATATGTGTAAAGCGTTTGCACAACACACACACAGCACCAACACACTAGGCACACCGCAAAAGGGACTCCACACAAGGTTTTATATATAAAAATAGCCTTTGTATTATCATAAACACATTAGAATAGTAATCACACAATATACACTGTGCCAGCTGGCACTAGGCAATATGTTTAGGGAATTATATACGCATGACAGGGTCAATTGGGCCACTGGCAGAACCATCACAAGCACAAATAGTAAATGTAGAACACAACCAGTAACTATTAGCAAATACATTATGCGTCAATCTCATAAGCCTAAACACATTAGGGAATAATATCCTCACCAGCAAAAACGCATTATGCAATAACCTCATAAGCATAAACACAGTATGCAATAACCTCATAAGCAGAAATCACACTAGGCAATAACCTCATACGCCTAAACCTTAGATTAGGAAATAACCTCCTAAACATAAACACAGGATGCAAATAGCCTCATAATCATAAATCCCATTAAAAGCATAAATCAGGGTGCATAAATCACCTTTCCTGGGCACCACATAAATCACATTAGGGCCTGGCCCCCTGGCCAACTGGCCCTCTCAGAGTGCTCAAATGCCCTATGTACATAATGTTAGGGTGTGCTGCCAATGCAGCAGAATTCAAAAGTGCGCAATTGGTGCTGCATCGTTTTGGCCTCTATGTTTCCTGTCCCTTGAATACAAAAGGGAGACAATACATCTACCACTGTCAGGGGTATGGGCCGTTCTTCAGTGACATTGCGGGCTTGGAAGGACTGGTAAGTCTGATGCATTGAACCGTAAAAATCCATCTCTATCCATCCCGTTCTATTTGCCTTTCTATCTCTATTAGCCCCTCTAGAGCAAACAGTCATGAACACTTGATCAAGTTGCCTATCTACTAGGGAAACACCACCCGAGGGTGCCTATGCTGGGGATACACTTTCATCGTAAGGGAGCAGGAGCTGCTTTTTCTGGGATCCAGGGAGTCAACTTGGAAGAAGGGGCGCATCATGCAAAGTAAGGTGAACCACCCCTCACAATTGTCAACATGGAATAAAGGCATAGGTAGCAAGTTCTCACTTTGATGCATGACTGAAGGCAATAACCCACACACCCAACATTTCGTTGTATTATAATCAGCATGTGTTTGGTGTAACGTTTGATTACAATGATTATCCTTATAGGACTTCCGGTGTTATTCTTTGTGAGGTGCTAAGGTACCGAAAATATGTTCAGCAGGCGCTGGTATAGGACTTATCAAAGTATGCACAGGATATTTCTCTTCTAAGAAGAAAAATATTCCAAACACAAATAATAAGGAAAGCAAAATTATCACAACAAATACTATTTTGCTCTTAGTGGACCAAGAGGACCAGACAGGCCCATCCGGAGTGGGACACGGAGCCGCAAAAGGCTGTCCCTCATCAGGGGTAGGACGGCCAAAGGGATACATCATAAAACTGCACAGGGAGCTTAGATATCACAAGACTGGGAAAAGTCACAAACTACAGCCACGAATGCAACAACAGCACCAGGGGGGCACTTTTTGCCCAGCGTCCTTCAGCCTTGCTGATAGACTCCTATTGTTAGTAAACTCTCCCTCGGAGGAGCTGCACGGTCGCAGCCCTTGCTGAAAAACAATCTGTGGCCCTTACTGAGAAACAAATCTTTCTTCTCTTTGTCAGGATAGAGCAACTCCCTCCTGGACAAATACCCTCACTGGTCCTGTCCAGTGTTCAGGGCAGTGCACCAGTGTAGTAGTTCTCTAGTCTAAAAAATAGGCACTAGAGACACAGCACCTACACTCTAAACTCAAGTCCTTCCCTAACTCCTGGATTGCCCTGCTGGTGCACTGTCCTTCCATCGGAGCCACAGATTGTACCTAGCACACCCAGGCACCTCTTAATCCACAAACAAAGGCAAAAATTCACTTTCAGTTGTTTGTGCACCAGGAACTGAAATATCCAGGCAGCCCTTATCTCAGGGGAAATTTACCTCCAATAAAGCTTCGTCGCTCTCCTTGTCGGTCTGCGCCCCCTTTTCAGCCGGGTGTCAGAAAAAGGGATGACACGTGGAACCAGCTCACCTTCCTGGTTGGCAATTCTGTTTTGAACCCAGGCATCATATGGAAGTGGTAGGGGTACCCTCTTCACGTGGGAGGCATGTACCCAGTGTTTCTGGCCTCCCACCCAAACAGCAGTACGAGTGGTCAGCAACACTTGGGCAGTTCCCTCCCACCTTGGTTCCAGACTCTTACTTCACTGAAAATTCTGGATGAGGATAAAATCTCTAGGCTGTTTGCAGTGCCCGTTTCCGTCTGAAACTGGCTCAAAGCGGCTTGGATCTGTTGGAGAACAGAACAGAGATCTTTAGACAATTCATACAGGTAATCAATCAACAAATGGTATTCTATCTCGGAAAAGCGCTTGGGCCTTGGGACACCCCAGACATTGGCAGGGCGTCCAAAGACCACCTAATAGGGTGATAGTCCTGTTCTAGAATGTGCATTCCCTCTCGTAGACAACAATGCTAAGGGCAACGCGTCTGGCCATTGCAATCCTGTGCTTTCATGAATTTTTGCTAGCTTTAGCTTGAGAGTACCATTGTACTTCTCAACAAAGCCTGCTGATATGGGGTGGTTTGCTGCATGGAATTTCTGCGTAATGTGTAAGCCCTTGCACACCAAATCAATGACTTTGGCATTGAAATGGCTGCCATTGATACTCCAGATCACGTATTGTAATCCGTAGCGTGGGAAGGTATTCCTTTAAAAGTGCCTTCGCCGTTGCCATGACCGTATTCTCCTTAGTGGGGTAAGCCTCTATCCACTGACTAAATGCACAAACTACTACTAGTACGTATTTCAGATTATTCACTCGTTCCATTTTGATGAAATCCATCTGGAGAACCAAGAAAGGGAAGGAAGGCGGTGCAAAGTCAACTGCAGGTGTGGGGGGCCCTTCCCAGGATTATGCTTCAGACAGATAATACAGTGCTTTCCTAAGTGTGTGGCAACCTTAGAGATATTGACATTCTGCCATATTGGATCCCGTAGCTTACATATTCCTTTGGCACTAATGTGAGCCGGACAAGGAGCTATAGTGACGACAGGGAAAACATAAGCATTAGGCAGCAGCCATCTCTGTATCCCTGACAAGTCAGTCCAACTCCCATCCTCATCCATATGTCCCGTCCTCTCCTTCCATATTGCCAGTTCATCTGGCCTAGACTTTCATTATTATCCCTGTGAAGACTGACAATTTGGCCTGTTAGGAATATTGTATCCTATCCTGTGTGGTTGACACATAGGTTCTGGATACTACCCTTTAAATCAATGTTAGGACTTTCAAACCAAATAATCTAAACCACTCCATCTTTTTTCGTTTATGTAATTAAGTATATATACCAGTATATAGGTAAGTCATATTTACTATATGCGCCACTCAACTGATGTCTATTTTCTTATTTCCGAGGACCACTGGTATTTAATGCCATCGTATAGTGGTCTTTCCTATAATTGGAAATCGGACGCCTCTATCTACCACTACTTTGTACCACCTACTATACACCATCATTATATAGGCATCTTCTATATACTACCAAGATACCTATATACTTTAGAATTGATCCGTTTTTCCCACCTCCCCCCCCCCCCTTTGTTTCGAATAAAATATACACTAAAAAACATGCGAAGGATCCGTTCATAATGTGGATACAACATGATTATAGTGGGACTTCGTTCCAAATATCAGATAACATGAGCCATTTTCCATCGGTTGCCCAGTGCTTTTCTTTTAAGGGCATGCCTTGTTATAAGATCTCAGGATATACTGCATATCCCCGTTTATCTTATTTCCTTCGTTAAAAGTAATCCTTCCACTCCTTGACTCGGTTGCCATAACAATTTACATACGCCATTATTTTCAGCTTTCAGCGCCATGTTTGAATGGTAATCATTATCATAACATAGCGGAGGAGTTTGGTCCTCCCTCTCTTTCTATCATACCCTGCTATCAGTCAGTGGTTCACGCCCTTTTTTAGCTTTAAAAGAGCTGTCATTACCAAGGCAGCCACTCCCCCCTTTCTTCCATCGGCGAGGCTGTCCTGCTATCTTGGTTTTCGGAACTGCACCATCCTGCAGCCCATGCATCCTACTTCGTTTATAGGTAAGAGCCATACCCTCGGTAGCCATTCAGAAACCCCAAAGACAGCTTTATGTGATTTTCCACTAAATCCCCTTCCCCTTTTGTTGTCATTTCTAGTAACCATCACGCTAACGGAACCACGGCTTCTCTCGATCGGCCATTACAGTTACCGATTTTAAAACGGTAGAACAGCACTATCTTGCTGCCGGAATTTAGTCACTTATGTTAAGGTAATGACTCTAGCGTATTTTCGACAAGCGGTACAGTAATGTTTTAAAAATGTACACGCATATTGTTTTCCAGCACACGTTTACTGTGCCATATACAATAGCAACCCCTGGGGCCATTTCCCCTTGCCCTTATATCTTGCTACGCTTTGATATGCACAGAGCCATAGCTGGCCTGCCTGTTTAATCCCCGACGTTTCTTTCTGTATTTCTTTCAGCCTATTCAATGCCCTTGGCATTTTTAACCCGTAATTACATCTAGTAATCAATGTGAATCACGATTGGAATATCTGGGAACCGTTTATATAAAGGTAATCTTTATGCGTTTTGCAGTTTTATCCTTACGAGCACAATGTGCCTGTGAAAATTGCACTTTTATGTAGGTCTTTGAACAGCTATTAGACTTTAGCATTGACCCTAGATATGTTTTCTTCTTTTGTATATCCATCTACAGTGATGGCTACTATTTGGACGCCACTATGAAGCAAAATAGTTGGATACAATAATCTGCAGTATCCAAGTTGTCACCACAATAGGTAATACCCTCCCCCCTTCTTTTTAATAATTATTTACCCACTGGCTTAGATATAGTTTCAGGTTAGGAAAGTTTAAAACTCGCTAGCTCTATCATTAGAGTTATCTATATTATAAGCGTTTTCCATCCTTTATACACCATTGTCATCTGACTCTCCGTGGTATATGATCTTTTCCAGTCTAATTTATAGATGAATCCTCCTCTAATAATCTGGTTTCTCAGTAGAAGTATTTTCAAATGAAGAATTATTTAGAACAGATCATAAAACAGTAGCAATAACAAATATATCTTTCTGACCATTATGTTTTTTATGTATCTTATTATTCTCTCCACTAGAATCTTAAGAACTGACCTATTGCTCCATTGTGCTCAAAATATACCCCCAATTTTCAAACATTAGACTGATGTTATACAAAATATTTAGTTTGTATTTAAAATAGGTGCTAGCCCCTTCAAGTGGCTTTGTGTTCTTTGATCTTTTTATCAACTCTAAGGAAGTTATCATCGATTTACCTTCAACGTATGAAACGATATATAAACTGCAAAATGTAAGTTGCTTGATATCAGTGTATTTCAAAACAAGACCATAAAAACTTCCTTTCTGATCAGTTTAGACATGTTAACCTTTGTTGAGAATCTATGTGTAAATGTAACCGAAAACAAACACCTGTTTTTGTACGAGTAACGCATCTTGCAATACTGATCAGTTTTTCTGTCTAGCTAAGCACTGCACTGACCTTATATATATCTGTCTACCATATGACTTCAAGTGACTAATGTTTTGTGTCTGGACCTGCTAGGTAGATTTAGAGTTGTTATGAATGATGTACTCTTTAATAGATAAATAAGCATATAAATAGATACATGTAATGATTATGTTATAGAATATATGTATTGTTATATATAATATGTTTTTTATAAATATTCTTTTCAGAGTTTCATCAACGACTCCTGAAGAAGGCAGTTCCTCTACTGCCGAAACGCGCGTCGAGTCCCTTTGCACTAAATTTTCATTAATTGCACTATTACTATGATGTATTTGGTTTTTATTGAATGTGTTTGATATATGTTTTCAAGAACTGTTTGTGTCACAATTTTATTGTATCATATAGTTTGACTTATATGTTTGAGTCTCTATATGATTTTTATCTATTGTTAATTAAATATATTGTTTTTACGTATACAGTTGTTTTTGACAATTCTTTTTCGCCACTGGTCCCAGCCTTTATAGTCACTTATTTTGTGGATGGCCTAGGATTTATTACTCAAGTTGGTTTTACCCTGCCCTAGGAATCTGTGCATTGTTGATACCCAGGGGGTCCTTGTTTTCTCACAAACCTTAGAGATATTGACATTCTGCCATATTGGATCCCGTAGCTTACATATTCTTTTGGCACTAATGTGAGCCGGACAAGGAGCTATAGTGACGACAGGGAAAACATAAGCATTAGGCAGCAGCCATCTCTGTATCCCTGACAAGTCAGTCCAACTCCCATCCTCATCCATATGTCCCGTCCTCTCCTTCCATATTGCCAGTTCATCTGCAGTCGCCTCTCTGTGAATCTCCCTAACATTTTCTAATGTGTCCTCGAACATCCCATTGTCTGGAACCCATCTAGCGGGACCTGCAACAAACATCCTTTTCATTTTCGATCGAGCAGTTTCCTTCGCAGTCTGGTCTGCAAAAGCATTTCCCCTCCCAACAATGTCTGCACTGACTTTATAAGCACTGCATTTTACTATTGCTAACTTAGTGGGAAGTGTCAATGCAGACAGCAACCTGTGTATCAAGGGGCCGTTCTGTATTCGCTGTCCGTGCGAGGTCAAGAACCCTCTCTCTGGCCAGAGGCGTCCAAAATTATGGGCCACCCCGAAAGCGAACTGGCTGTCGTATAGAGGTTAACAGCCAGTCCCTCACTCAATTCGCAAGCCCTCAGGAGGGCAACTAACTCTGCTGCTTGGGCCGACTCGTATGGAATGCGAGATGTCTTGACTACAGTGTATAGCGTGGTGATTGCATAGGCTGCAGTTGTAGTGCCATCCGGCAGTTTGAAATAAGAGCCATTGACATAAAGTTCCCCCTGAGGGTCAGATAAAGGAACATCAGTCAGGTCTACCCATCCCTTCGTTTCCTCCTCGGACCGAAACAAATAATCATGGACCTCATTGTCCTTTTCTTCCGAAGGGAGGGGTAGTAACATGGCTGGATTCAAAGCAGCACAGCATTTAATGGTAATGTGCGGACTAAATAAGGTCAGCTCATATCCAGTGAGACGCGCACTGGTGAGGTGCTGCGTCTTTGTCTTATTCAAAAGTGTGTCCACAGTATGAGGCACCATAACTGTGAGGTCGGTATCGAGGACGAGCCCTGCCGATTGCCTGATAGAAACTGCCGCTGCAGCCCTCAGACAGCTCGGGAGCGTACTGGCAACATTATCAAGGGTGGCAGAAAAGTAAGCGCAGGGTCTCTGCTTACCACCGAAACCCTGTGTTAGAACAGAAAGCGGGCAACCATCCGCCTCATGTACATAGAGCACAAAAGGCTTCTTGTAATCAGGAGTACCAAGCACAGGAGCAGAACAAAACGCAACCTTTAATTGTTCAAAAGCTTGCTGGCATGCAGGTGTCCAGGTGCCCCTGCATCTCAACTCTCCATATTGCTGGAAGAGTTCGCCCCATCCCCGAAATTTTCAGTAACCCCTCCCGAAGTTTGGCTCTAGTTACGCCTCTGAAATTATGTAAATAATGTTTCTGCGCTTTCAGCTAGGTTTGCAATGTACAGATACAACACGCACACATGGAGATATTTGCCACTGTATTAGTAAAGAAACCGAATGTACGTTGTCCTTGTGTTTTGTGTCCTGTTCTCCCTCCACACCAACTTACATATACCTAATATTTAATTTGCATTCCAATGCCCAATTGGCTGTGAGTGAATTTCCTCAAGTTTCCATTTCGGGACCGTGATCTATGGGCAGTATATTTTGCAATATCCGATTAAACATCCCAGAACAGGTAACCAGATGCTGCCTGTTCTCTTTAGAGACGTTTATCATCTTGCAGCCATTTCCCGATCACAATTTAATCGATGTCCCGAGCCTGCTATGTGCTGTTTATTACATCTCAATGACCAATCAACCATGTTTTTGTGTTGGGGTTCCCTACAATTGGCTTACCCCGTAGTAATACTAATTTATTGATTTCCCATACAGATCCATTGCCCCATTTCCCACATCCCCAGTCCTGATGAAGACCCGCTAGCAAGGTTTACACTACGCCTGCATCTACTTGGGTCGAAACGTCGACACTTCCTCCTGTGTCCAGCCTCTTCCTTGATTTATCATTTGTGATTCTACTTTATTTGAGGCATGGTTGTTTAATCAATTGATGAGTTATTTTTTCCATTGTGTTAACTTATCATTATTTCTGGTGTATTCAGGTATCAGTGACCCTTGTTGCAATTCCCATACCATCACTATTCCAACACTACCCTTCCCTTTTTCCATCCTTTAGGGGCATTATATGCGATTTACTATGCATTTATTTTATGAATGATTTTTTACGATACACGTTGTGATTAAAAACAATGTTGTTATAATTGTCTTTGTATTCACTTAAGTGATTTTACTGCTGAGTTAATTGTTTGATTATCTGGGACCACTTTGTCTGTATCAACTATCTGCCCAGGTCCCAGTGACTTATTGGGTTAACCCGTGTTCTTATAGCACTGTTCTCCCTCAGAGCACACACCGCTGCTGGCGCCTGCCCGCTTGCCTTAGGTGTACCTCTTCCTCGAGCCAGCTCCCTCCAGCAGTGCAGAGTCACGTGATGTGCCTCATCGCCTCGGCTGTGTAGGCAGCCTGGCACCGTGAATGCTGTCCTCTTGCTGTGAAAATGCAGCCTTGTCCTCTGAAGCTGGCTGAGCTGCAGCACATGCTCCCCCGGCTCCCTGTGACAGACAGCTGTGGAGATTGAGGCAGGACTCTGGAGGGACCCGAGAACACACTGATGTAAACAGTAAACAGGGGCATCAGTGCAAAACGATGTCTGCAAGGTCCACGGGCGGCCAAGGAAGGCTTGCCCGGCCGCTAGCAGCCCGCGGGCCGTACTATGAGTACCGGTGCTCTAGGAGAAACCTTGGTGCAAGAACGACTGGTTCTGACACCTCCTCATTTCGGGAAATGAGGTGACTTATATCCTGGAACCAGTAGAGTCCTGAAGAAGGCCCATGTTACTTTGCACTATGGGCACAATTTTACGGCTGAAACATGTAGACTAATTGGCAGTAAGGAGGGGTTTAAGGAGTCCATAACTTCTCCCAATCAGCACTATTCTTCACACTTTTAATCCTGGCCGGAGGGTCCAGGAAAAAATTGTATGCACAGTGTTAGAAATGGGATTTCTGGTAGGCTAGGGCTTGCGCCTAAGCCAGCCAGAAACCACCACTTTAGTCAGGGCGAGGGAGTTACACGCTGAAGATAACCCCTACTCACCACCTTGGTAGCTTGCCATGAGCAGTCAGGCCTATCCCGAAGGATATGTGTAAAGCGTTTGCACAACACACACACAGCACCAACACACTAGGCACACCGCAAAAGGGACTCCACACAAGGTTTTATATATAAAAATAGCCTTTGTATTATCATAAACACATTAGAATAGTAATCACACAATATACACTGTGCCAGCTGGCACTAGGCAATATGTTTAGGGAATTATATACGCATGACAGGGTCAATTGGGCCACTGGCAGAACCATCACAAGCACAAATAGTAAATGTAGAACACAACCAGTAACTATTAGCAAATACATTATGCGTCAATCTCATAAGCCTAAACACATTAGGGAATAATATCCTCACCAGCAAAAACGCATTATGCAATAACCTCATAAGCATAAACACAGTATGCAATAACCTCATAAGCAGAAATCACACTAGGCAATAACCTCATACGCCTAAACCTTAGATTAGGGAATAACCTCCTAAACATAAACACAGGATGCAAATAGCCTCATAATCATAAATCCCATTAGAGGCATAAATCAGGGTGCATAAATCACCTTTCCTGGGCACCACATAAATCACATTAGGGCCTGGCCCCCTGACCAACTGGCCCTCTCAGAGGGCTCAAATGCCCTATGTACATAATGTTAGGGTGTGCTGCCAATGCAGCAGAATCCAAAAGTGCGCAATTGGTGCTGCATCGTTTTGGCCTCTATGTTTCCTGTCCCTTGAATACAAAAGGGAGACAATACATCTACCACTGTCAGGGGTATGGGCCGTTCTTCGGTGACATTGCGGGCTTGGAAGGACTGGTAAGTCTGATGCATTGAACCGTAAAAATCCATCTCTATCCATCCCGTTCTATTTGCCTTTCTATCTCTATTAGCCCCTCTAGAGCAAACAGTCATGAACACTTGATCAAGTTGCCTATCTACTAGGGAAACACCACCCGGAGGGTGCCTATGCTGGGGATACACTTTCATCGTAAGGGAGCGGGAGCTGCTTTTTCTGGGATCCAGGGAGTCAACTTGGAAGAAGGGGCGCATCATGCAAAGTAAGGTGAACCACCCCTCACAATTGTCAACATGGAATAAAGGCATAGGTAGCAAGTTCTCACTTTGATGCATGACTGAAGGCAATAACCCACACACCCAACATTTCGTTGTATTATAATCAGCATGTGTTTGGTGTAACGTTTGATTACAATGATTATCCTTATAGGACTTCCGGTGTTATTCTTTGTGAGGTGCTAAGGTACCGAAAATATGTTCAGCAGGCGCTGGTATAGGACTTATCAAAGTATGCACAGGATATTTCTCTTCTAAGAAGAAAAATATTCCAAACACAAATAATAAGGAAAGCAAAATTATCACAACAAATACTATTTTGCTCTTAGTGGATCAAGAGGACCAGACAGGCCCATCCGGAGTGGGACACGGAGCCGCAAAAGGCTGTCCCTCATCAGGGGTAGGACGGCCAAAGGGATACATCATAAAACTGCACAGGGAGCTTAGATATCATAAGACTGGGAAAAGTCACAAACTACAGCCACGAATGCAACAACAGCACCAGGGGGGCACTTTTTGCCCAGCGTCCTTCAGCCTCGCTGATAGACTCCTATTGTTAGTAAACTCTCCCTCGGAGGAGCTGCACGGTCGCAGCCCTTGCTGAAAAACAATCTGTGGCCCTTACTGAGAAACAAATCTTTCTTCTCTTTGTCAGGATAGAGCAACTCCCTCCTGGACAAATACCCTCACTGGTCCTGTCCAGTGTTCAGGGCAGTGCACCAGTGTAGTAGTTCTCTAGTCTAAAAAATAGGCACTAGAGACACAGCACCTACACTCTAAACTCAAGTCCTTCCCTAACTCCTGGATTGCCCTGCTGGTGCACTGTCCTTCCATCGGAGCCACAGATTGTACCTAGCACACCCAGGCACCTCTTAATCCACAAACAAAGGCACAAATTCACTTTCAGTTGTTTGTGCACCAGGAACTGAAATATCCAGGCAGCCCTTATCTCAGGGGAAATTTACCTCCAATAAAGCTTCGTCGCTCTCCTTGTCGGTCTGCGCCCCCTTTTCAGCCGGGTGTCAGAAAAAGGGATGACACGTGGAACCAGCTCACCTTCCTGGTTGGCAATTCTGTTTTGAACCCAGGCATCATATGGAAGTGGTAGGGGTACCCTCTTCACGTGGGAGGCATGTACCCAGTGTTTCCGGCCTCCCACCCAAACAGCAGTACGAGTGGTCAGCAACACTTGGGCAGTTCCCTCCCACCTTGGTTCCAGACTCTTACTTCACTGAAAATTCTGGATGAGGATAAAATCTCTAGGCTGTTTGCAGTGCCCGTTTCCGTCTGAAACTGGCTCAAAGCGGCTTGGATCTGTTGGAGAACAGAACAGAGATCTTTAGACAATTCATCCAGGTAATCAATCAACAAATGGTATTCTATCTCGGAAAAGCGCTTGGGCCTTGGGACACCCCAGACATTGGCAGGGCGTCCAAAGACCACCTAATAGGGTGATAGTCCTGTTCTAGAATGTGCATTCCCTCTCGTAGACAACAATGCTAAGGGCAACGCGTCTGGCCATTGCAATCCTGTGCTTTCATGAATTTTTGCTAGCTTTAGCTTGAGAGTACCATTGTACTTCTCAACAAAGCCTGCTGATATGGGGTGGTTTGCTGCATGGAATTTCTGCGTAATGTGTAAGCCCTTGCACACCAAATCAATGACTTTGGCATTGAAATGGCTGCCATTGATACTCCAGATCACGTATTGTAATCCGTAGCGTGGGAAGGTATTCCTTTAAAAGTGCCTTCGCCGTTGCCATGACCGTATTCTCCTTAGTGGGGTAAGCCTCTATCCACTGACTAAATGCACAAACTACTACTAGTACGTATTTCAGATTATTCACTCGTTCCATTTTGATGAAATCCATCTGGAGAACCAAGAAAGGGAAGGAAGGCGGTGCAAAGTCACCTGCAGGTGTGGGGGGCCCTTCCCAGGATTATGCTTCAGACAGATAATACAGTGCTTTCCTAAGTGTGTGGCAACCTTAGAGATATTGACATTCTGCCATATTGGATCCTGTAGCTTACATATTCCTTTGGCACTAATGTGAGCCGGACAAGGAGCTATAGGGACGACAGGGAAAACAAAAGCATTAGGCAGCAGCCATCTCTGTATCCCTGACAAGTCAGTCCAACTCCCATCCTCATCCATATGTCCCGTCCTCTCCTTCCATATTGCCAGTTCATCTGCAGTCGCCTCTCTGTGAATCTCCCTAACGTTTTCTAATGTGTCCTCGAACATCCCATTGTCTGGAACCCATCTAGCGGGACCTGCAACAAACATCCTTTTCATTTTCGATCGAGCAGTTTCCTTCGCAGTCTGGTCTGCAAAAGCATTTCCCCTCCCAACAATGTCTGCACTGACTTTATAAGCACTGCATTTTACTATTGCTAACTTAGTGGGAAGTGTCAATGCAGACAGCAACCTGTGAATCAAGGGGCCGTTCTGTATTCGCTGTCCGTGCGAGGTCAAGAACCCTCTCTCTGGCCAGAGGCGTCCAAAATTATGGGCCACCCCGAAAGCGAACTGGCTGTCGTATAGAGGTTAACAGCCAGTCCCTCACTCAATTCGCAAGCCCTCAGGAGGGCAACTAACTCTGCTGCTTGGGCCGACTCGTATGGAATGCGAGATGTCTTGACTACAGTGTATAGCGTGGTGATTGCATAGGCTGCAGTTGTAGTGCCATCCGGCAGTTTGAAATAAGAGCCATTGACATAAAGTTCCCCCTGAGGGTCAGATAAAGGAACATCAGTCAGGTCTACCCATCCCTTCGTTTCCTCCTCGGACCGAAACAAATAATCATGGACCTCATTGTCCTTTTCTTCCGAAGGGAGGGGTAGTAACATGGCTGGATTCAAAGCAGCACAGCATTTAATGGTAATGTGCGGACTAAATAAGGTCAGCTCATATCCAGTGAGACGCGCACTGGTGAGGTGCTGCGTCTTTGTCTTATTCAAAAGTGTGTCCACAGTATGAGGCACCATAACTGTGAGGTCGGTATCGAGGACGAGCCCTGCCAATTGCCTGATAGAAACTGCCGCTGCAGCCCTCAGACAGCTCGGGAGCGTACTGGCAACATTATCAAGGGTGGCAGAAAAGTAAGCGCAGGGTCTCTGTTTACCACCGAAACCCTGTGTTAGAACAGAAAGCGGGCAACCATCCGCCTCATGTACATAGAGCACAAAAGGCTTCTTGTAATCAGGAGTACCAAGCACAGGAGCAGAACAAAACGCAACCTTTAATTGTTCAAAAGCTTGCTGGCATGCAGGTGTCCAGGTGCCCCTGCATCTCAACTCTCCATATTGCTGGAAGAGTTCGCCCCATCCCCGAAATTTTCAGTAACCCCTCCCGAAGTTTGGCTCTAGTTACGCCTCTGAAATTATGTAAATAATGTTTCTGCGCTTTCAGCTAAGTTTGCAATGTACAGATACAACACGCACACATGGAGATATTTGCCACTGTATTAGTAAAGAAACCGAATGTACGTTGTCCTTGTGTTTTGTGTCCTGTTCTCCCTCCACACCAACTCAAGGTAGGCCAACTTACATATACCTAATATTTAATTTGCATTCCAATGCCCAATTGGCTGTGAGTGAATTTCCTCAAGTTTCCATTTCGGGACCGTGATCTATGGGCGGTATATTTTGCAATATCCGATTAAACATCCCAGAACAGGTAACCAGATGCTGCCTGTTCTCTTTAGAGACGTTTATCATCTTGCAGCCATTTCCCAATCACAATTTAATCGATGTCCCGAGCCTGCTATGTGCTGTTTATTACATCTCAATGACCAATCGACCATGTTTTTGTGTTGGGGTTCCCTACAATTGGCTTACCTCACATGAGATATGTGATCCCGTTACATAAGACCGCAATAACTATCGGTCATGACCTTCTTCTCTAATTGTTTCTCTAATGTATTCCTCGTGTGATCTCAACATATGACCTTGTATTTCCCTCTTCTGCCTTTTATTATTTTAGGAGCTTTTTTGGGATCCTTTGTGACCCGTAGTAATACTAATTTATTGATTTCCCAAACAGATCCATTGCCCCATTTCCCACATCCCCAGTCCTGATGAAGACCCTCTAGCAAGGTTTACACTACGCCTGCATCTACTTGGGTCGAAACGTCGACACTTCCTCCTGTGTCCAGCCTCTTCCTTGATTTATCATTTGTGATTCTACTTTATTTGAGGCATGGTTGTTTAATCAATTGATGAGTTATTTTTTCCATTGTGTTAACTTATCATTATTTCTGGTGTATTCAGGTCTCAGTGACCCTTGTTGCAATTCCCATACCATCACTATTCCAACACTACCCTTCCCTTTTTCCATCCTTTAGGGGCATTATATGCGATTTACTATGCATTTATTTTATGAATGATTTTTTACGATACACGTTGTGATTAAAAAGAATGTTGTTATAATTGTCTTTGTATTCACTTAAGTGATTTTACTGCTGAGTTAATTGTTTGATTATCTGGGACCACTTTGTCTGTATCAACTATCTGCCCAGGTCCCAGTGACTTATTGGGTTAACCCGTGTTCTTATAGCACTGTTCTCCCTCAGAGCACACACCGCTGCTGGCGCCTGCCCGCTTGCCTTAGGTGTACCTCTTCCTCGAGCCAGCTCCCTCCAGCAGAGCAGAGTCACGTGATGTGCCTCATCGCCTCGGCTGTGTAGGCAGCCTGGCACCGTGAATGCTGTCCTCTTGCTGTGAAAATGCAGCCTTGTCCTCTGAAGCTGGCTGAGCTGCAGCACATGCTCCCCCGGGTCCCTGTGACAGACAGCTGTGGAGATTGAGGCAGGACTCTGGAGGGACCCGAGAACACACTGATGTAAACAGTAAGCAGGGGCATCAGTGCAAAACGATGTCTGCAAGGTCCACGGGCGGCCAAGGAAGGCTTGCCCGGCCGCTAGCAGCCCGCGGGCCGTACTATGAGTACCGGTGCTCTAGGAGAAACCTTGGTGCAAGAACGACTGGTTCTGACACCTCCTCATTTCGGGAAATGAGGTGACTTATATCCTGGAACCAGTAGAGTCCTGAAGAAGGCCCATGTGACTTTGCACTATGGGCACAATTTTACGGCTGAAACATGTAGACTAATTGGCAGTAAGGAGGGGTTTAAGGAGTCCATAACTTCTCCCAATCAGCACTATTCTTCACACTTTTATCCTGGACGGAGGGTCCAGGAAAAAATTGTATGCACAGTGTTAGAAATGGGATTTCTGGTAGGCTAGGGCTTGCGCCTAAGCCAGCCAGAAACCACCACTCTAGTCAGGGCGAGGGAGTTACACGCTGAAGATAACCCCTACTCACCACCTTGGTAGCTTGGCATGAGCAGTCAGGCCTATCCCGAAGGATATGTGTAAAGCGTTTGCACAACACACACACAGCACCATCACACTAGGCACACCGCAAAAGGGACTCCACACAAGGTTTTATATATAAAAATAGCCTTTGTATTATCATAAACACATTAGAATAGTAATCACACAATATACACTGTGCCAGCTGGCACTAGGCAATATGTTTAGGGAATTATATACGCATGACAGGGTCAATTGGGCCACTGGCAGAACCATCACAAGCACAAATAGTAAATGTAGAACACAACCAGTAACTATTAGCAAATACATTATGCATCAATCTCATAAGCCTAAACACATTAGGGAATAATATCCTCACCAGCAAAAACGCATTATGCAATAACCTCATAAGCATAAACACAGTATGCAATAACCTCATAAGCAGAAATCACACTAGGCAATAACCTCATACGCCTAAACCTTAGATTAGGGAATAACCTCCTAAACATAAACACAGGATGCAAATCGCCTCATAATCATAAATCCCATTAGAGGCATAAATCAGGGTGCATAAATCACCTTTCCTGGGCACCACATAAATCACATTAGGGCCTGGCCCCCTGGCCAACTGGCCCTCTCAGAGGGCTCAAATGCCCTATGTATATAATGTTAGGGTGTGCTGCCAATGCAGCAGAATCCAAAAGTGCGCAATTGGTGCTGCATCGTTTTGGCCTCTATGTTTCCTGTCCCTTGAATACAAAAGGGAGACAATACATCTACCACTGTCAGGGCTTCGGTGACATTGCGGGCTTGGAAGGACTGGTAAGTCTGATGCATTGAACCGTAAAAATCCATCTCTATCCATCCCGTTCTATTTGCCTTTCTATCTCGATTAGCCCCTCTAGAGCAAACAGTCATGAACACTTGATCAAGTTGCCTATCTACTAGGGAAACACCACCCGGAGGGTGCCTATGCTGGGGATACACTTTCATCGTAAGGGAGCGGGAGCTGCTTTTTCTGGGATCCAGGGAGTCAACTTGGGAGAAGGGGCGCATCATGCAAAGTAAGGTGAACCACCCCTCACAATTGTCAACATGGAATAAAGGCATAGGTAGCAAGTTCTCACTTTGATACATGACTGAAGGCAATAACCCACACACCCAACATTTTGTTGTATTATAAACAGCATGTGTTTGGTGTAACGTTCGATTACAATGATTATCCTTATAGGACTTCCGGTGTTATTCTTTGTGAGGTGCTAAGGTACCGAAAATATGTTCAGCAGGCGCTGGTATAGGACTTATCAAAGTATGCACAGGATATTTCTCTTCTAAGAAGAAAAATATTCCAAACACAAATAATAAGGAAAGCAAAATTATCACAACAAATACTATTTTGCTCTTAGTGGACCAAGAGGACCAGACAGGCCCATCCGGAGTGGGACACGGAGCCGCAAAAGGCTGTCCCTCATCAGGGGTAGGACGGCCAAAGGGATACATCATAAAACTGCACAGGGAGCTTAGATATCATAAGACTGGGAAAAGTCACAAACTACAGCCACGAATGCAACAACAGCACCAGGGGGGCACTCTTTGCCCAGCGTCCTTCAGCCTCGCTGATAGACTCCTATTGTTAGTAAACTCTCCCTCGGAGGAGCTGCACGGTCGCAGCCCTTGCTGAAAAACAATCTGTGGCCCTTACTGAGAAACAAATCTTTCTTCTTTCAGGATAGAGCAACCTCCCTCCTGGACAAATACCCTCACTGGTCCTGTCCAGCGTTCAGGGCAGTGCACCAGTGTAGTAGTTCTCTAAACTAAAAAATAGGCACTAGAGACACAGCACCTACACTCTAAACTCAAGTCCTTCCCTAACTCCTGGATTGCCCTGCTGGTGCACTGTCCTTCCATCGGAGCCACAGATTGTACCTAGCACACCCAGGCTCCTCTTAATCCACAAACAAAGGCAAAAATTCACTTTCAGTTGTTTGTGCACCAGGAACTGAAATATCCAGGCAGCCCTTATCTCAGGGGAAATTTACCTCCAATAAAGCTTCGTCGCTCTCCTTGTCGGTCTGCGCCCCCTTTTCAGCCGGGTGTCAGAAAAAGGGATGACACGTGGAACCACCTTCCTGGTTGGCAATTCTGTTTTGAACCCAGGCATCATATGGAAGTGGTAGGGGTACCCTCTTCACGTGGGAGGCATGTACCCAGTGTTTCCGGCCTCCCACCCAAACAGCAGTACGAGTGGTCAGCAACACTTGGGCAGTTCCCTCCCACCTTGGTTCCAGACTCTTACTTCACTGAAAATTCCGGATGAGGATAAAATCTCCAGGCTGTATGCAGTGCCCGTGTCCGTCTGAAACTGGCTCAAAGCGGCTTGGATCTGTTGGAGAACAGAACAGAGATCTTTAGACAATTCATACAGGTAATCAATCAACAAATGGTATTCTATCTCGGAAAAGCGCTTGGGCCTTGGGACACTCCAGACATTGGCAGGGCGTCCAAAGACCACCTAATAGGGTGATAGTCCTGTTCTAGAATGTGCATTCCCTCTCGTAGACAAAAATGCTAAGGGCAACGCGTCTGGCCATTGCAATCCTGTGCTTTCATGAATTTTTGCTAGCTTTAGCTTGAGAGTACCATTGTACTTCTCAACAAAGCCTGCTGATATGGGGTGGTTTGCTGCATGGAATTTCTGCGTAATGTGTAAGCCCTTGCACACCAAATCAATGCCTTTGGCATTGAAATGGCTGCCATTGATACTCCAGATCACGTATTGTAATCCGTAGCGTGGGAAGGTATTCCTTTAAAAGTGCCTTCGCCGTTGCCATGGCCGTATTCTCCTTAGTGGGGTAAGCCTCTATCCACTGACTAAATGCACAAACTACTACTAGTACGTATTTCAGATTATTCACTCGTTCCATTTTGATGAAATCCATCTGGAGAACCAAGAAAGGGAAGGAAGGCGGTGCAAAGTCACCTGCAGGTGTGGGGAGCCCTTCCCGGGATTATGCTTCAGACAGATAATTCAGTGCTTTCCTAAGTGTGTGGCAACCTTAGAGATATTGACATTCTGCCACATTGGATCCCGTAGCTTACATATTCCTTTGGCACTAATGTGAGCCGAACAAGGAGCTATAGTGACGACAGGGAAAACATAAGCATTAGGCAGCAGCCATCTCTGTATCCCTGACAAGTCAGTCCAACACCCATCCTCATCCATATGTCCCGTCCTCTCCTTCCATATTGCCAGTTCATCTGCAGTCGCCTCTCTGTGAATCTCCCTAACGTTTTCTAATGTGTCCTCGAACATCCCATTGTCTGGAACCCATCTAGCGGGACCTGCAACAAACATCCTTTTCATTTTCGATCGAGCAGTTTCCTTCGCAGTCTGGTCTGCAAAAGCATTTCCCCTCCCAACAATGTCTGCACTGACTTTATAAGCGCTGCATTTTACTATTGCTAACTTAGTGGGAAGTGTCAATGCAGACAGCAACCTGTGTATCAAGGGGCCGTTCTGTATTCGCTGTCCGTGCGAGGTCAAGAACCCTCTCTCTGCCCAGAAGCGTCCAAAATTATGGGCCACCCCGAAAGCGTACTGGCTGTCGTATAGAGGTTAACAGCCAGTTCCTCACTCAATTCGCAAGCCCTCAGGAGGGCAACTAACTCTGCTGCTTGGGCCGACTCGTATGGAATGCGAGATGTCTTGACTACAGTGTATAGCGTGGTGATTGCATAGGCTGCAGTTGTAGTGCCATCCGGCAGTTTGAAATAAGAGCCATTGACATATAGTTCCCCCTGAGGGTCAGATAAAGGAACATCAGTCAGGTCTACCCATCCCTTCGTTTCCTCCTCGGACCGAAACAAATAATCATGGACCTCATTGTCCTTTTCTTCTGAAGGGAGGGGTAGTAACATGGCTGGATTCAAAGCAGCACAGCATTTAATGGTAATGTGCGGACTAAATAAGGTCAGCTCATATCCAGTGAGACGCGCACTGGTGAGGTGCTGCGTCTTTGTCTTATTCAAAAGTGTGTCCACAGTATGAGGCACCATAACTGTGAGGTCGGTATCGAGGACGAGCCCTGCCGATTGCCTGATAGAAACTGCCGCTGCAGCCCTCAGACAGCTCGGGAGCGTACTGGCAACATTATCAAGGGTGGCAGAAAAGTAAGCGCACGGTCTCTGCTTACCACCGAAACCCTGTGTTAGAACAGAAAGCGGGCAACCATCCGCCTCATGTACATAGAGCACAAAAGGCTTCTGGTAATCAGGAGTACCAAGCACAGGAGCAGAACAAAACGCAACCTTTAATTGTTCAAAAGCTTGCTGGCATGCAGGTGTCCAGGGTAATGGTTCATGCTGTGGTACTGAAAATTCTGGCCCCGTGTTATAAACATTGTCGTAGCATGACGATTTTGATATCAGCAGACCGGTAATGATCTGAATACTATGCGTAAGCATTTTCGTCACGATCGGGTGACGGAATCACCCTGAAATCGGAGTTCTCGTCATGAACCCTCGGGTTCAATGTTGTGAACGGCAGCCATTTTGTGATTGCCCTCACATAGCCAAATGATTAAAGCCAAAAACGAGTCTGAAGGACACGTACACCTTTGCTGACTCCTCTGTGACCCGGGCAAGCTGATCCACTGCCCGAAGCCGAACCTGCCCGGCCAGTTCCTCTCCCAGTGGCCCAGCGAGATTAGTATCAAGGCACAACATATCATAAACCTTTCATCGCACACAAACCATGCCTAATCTTGCACACACATGTCCCTGTTTCTTGCTTTATGACTTGGTTTACGAGGAGGAGGTGCCTGATTTTATTGGGGGTCCGTCGATATCTGATGAGAATACTGGGTCTTGCCGGGTAATCAATTACGGGCTGGACGAACTAAAATGTGGGCTTGTCATCATGACTCTGCTTCTTCTTTGTAGTGAAAATATGTGTATGGTCAACTGTAAAATAAGGAATGTTTGCCTGAAGCATATTATTTTGTATAAAAGAAGAAGACTGGCCTTGTAACTTGAGCAGTCTCCTGAGAACATACATGCTGTTGTACTTCTAGGATACCTGTTACTGGCTGCAGCCAATAAATACGATCTTTGACTTCACCTAGAAGACTCTGTGTTTCTGTAGTCTGAAACAGGAAGGACTCAAAGTCTTTGGGTTTTGTTCCCTGGCACCGCTGGGTTATTAAAAACCCGGTACTTCAGTTGGCGCCCAACATGGCGCGGTATCAGCGGTACCGGTCCAAGCCAGAGGTTCGTGAGAAGCTTCGTGTGAAAATTCTGGAGGACGGCCAACCACTTCATCGACCCCTGTATGTCGACGTGGTCCGAAAGTCTTTGCTGCGAGGTTCCCCGCTTCCCGACGGCTACGAAGGACTGCTGCCCTGACTATCGCCCTGTTTGGGACCCTTGATGTTTGGTAGAGCGAAACGTTAGACGAGTCTTCTGGTGACGTCATCAATACCTCAGTTAAGTATAAGTGGAGCGTCTCCCAGTCCTTAGTTTTGTTTGGTATCCCTTCGAGGATAGTTTTCTTTGGAACTTGCAAGCGCCAAAACCGAAGGACTCGTGTATTCACGAGAATATCGTATTCGATAAACCTTTGAAGTTTGAAGCTAGACCAGAGAGTGAAGATGCCTGGTCTTAGCAGACTTGGAAATTTGTTTTGTCTTGGTTGTAGTAGGGACTCCCGATTGGAGGACTCGTGTCGGTTCCTCCGATTGGAATTCCAACCTATGAGCTTTATGCGAAGCATGGTGTAGGCCCCATCGCATATAATGAAGTATGCATTCGATACACCATAAAAGATGGTGTTTTAAAATGGCCCCAATATGGTAGTTTTGACACGGAAATTCTAGACAATCTGGAAGTTAAACTCTTTAAGAAGAAAGCCTGGCCGGCAATGTTTGACTCTTTTCGCATATGGCGCAAAGAAGCAAAACAGAAAGAAATTAAATTAGCAAAGAGAAATAAGAGAGAAAGGGGTATCTCGATAATGCAAGCTGCTACACAGTTTAAAGATAATGAAGAAGAACAGGCAAGTGAGCAGTTGCATAGGTAACGTAAAATGGCGATTGATAAATGTTATCCAGTTTTGCCGTCTCTTCAGCAAGATGCAGCAAAAGAACTTGATAAAGATCCTTTAATGTCGCACTTATTGAGTTCACCACCCCCCTATGCGCAGAGTGCTACAGCACCCCGCAACCTTTAATTATGCAACCTCCGGTTATTGTGCCTCAGGTTCTTCCACAGCCGCCAGCTCCTCTTCAGCCGGCTCCTACTCCCCTGGTGCAGCCCCCTCAAGGGCCACCGACTTTGCTACCTGCTCCGCTACCTGCTCCGCCTTTAACTCCTGCAACTTTTCCACCTATTCTTGCTACCTCCCCTACTACTGCTCCTACGTGGACCTTTTCTCAGTCTGCTTTATCTCCCGTCTTGTCGACTTCTCCTTCTGTTCGACAGAGAATGACAAACACTGTTACTAGTCTTTTCTCTCCTTTCTTTGGGTCGCATAGTACGACCCCTGATTCGGAGCGTAAACAGTTGCGTAGCCGACTGCCTGATTCTAGAGAGAAAGAAATATTGGATCATTTGGCACATAAATGGGTTACAGACCCGACAAGATATGAGTTAGAATCTGTTATGGATGTCTTCCATCAATGGGAAGCACCAAAGCAGCGATATGTTTTTGAGAAAAAGTGTACTTTCCTTTATGAGGATTTGGAGGAAAATGATTTGGAGCCCATTCCGCCTGAGCTGTGTCGTGTACGATTCAAGTTTGCAAAAGGTACGATTGTAGGTTCTGATGTTAAGAAAGCTGTTGCGACATTGTTGTCATTTAGGAGTGAGAGTATTTCTCAGTCATTGTTTGAATCTGATTTTTCTGTTAAGAAGGCGAGACAATATCCCATGAGAGAAGTTCCCCCGGTTTGGAGAGAAGGGGACCAAACGGTTGTCCCACCTATTCCAGGACATTTTCAGCGTGTTTGGGTTCATGTTCCTTGGAAGTGGGCTGAAGTATTGGCCCTTAAGCAGACGTTACCTGACCCCCGTAAAAATCCTGCTGGGTATTACAAAGAACTATCACAGACTGCAAG
This sequence comes from Lissotriton vulgaris, assembly GCF_964263255.1. Classification (NCBI taxonomy): domain Eukaryota; kingdom Metazoa; phylum Chordata; class Amphibia; order Caudata; family Salamandridae; genus Lissotriton; species Lissotriton vulgaris. Next base: position 49,166,330 of record NC_141693.1, on the reverse strand, counting down.
CTCATGCATTATGAATTTAGCGGATATAGACATGTTGTTCGGGAATGTTGTTCCACAGCCTTTATGGGGAAAGATTCGCCATACCGATCATGACCAGGAGTTAGGTGATACATGGGTTAATATTAACGCTGCGAATGACAGACAAGTTGGTGGTGCCAAACCTGAGCCTTTAGTTGCAGAACTCTCTGGTAGAATAATTACGTATATGAAGACTTTAATGCCCGAATTGCGTGTTAATTGGGACAAGTTGTCTGCATGTAAGCAGAAGAAAGACGAAACTGTGTCTGACTTTTTCACGCGGTTTGAAGAGACTTTTGTAGATCATAGTGGTCAGGATATGGCTACTGAGGGTGGCCAGAGATTGTTCGTTGACAAATTCGTGCATAATTTGCTTCCTGAATTGTGTAATAAGTTGAAGGATTCTGAAAGTGCTTGGGCTGTTTCCACGTTAGCACAGATTTTAGCTACGGCCCAGTACTATGAAAATAGGCGCAAAGATGAGTTAGAGAAAGCGGATAAGAAGACTAAGGAATTGAAGACTAAAGTTCTTTTACAGCAAGCTTACCCGCCCCGTACTAATAATAAACGCGACTATCAGCAGGATCAACAATATTCGAGAAACTCGCAAAGAAACGAGTTTTCTCAACAACGTTCTTCATATGGGCCTAATCAGTGTGCGTATTGCAAAGAGGAGGGTCATTTTAAAAGTAGTTGTCCGGTTTTGTTACAGCGCACAAATGGGTTTGGTGCAAGAGGTCGTGGTGCTCAACAAACGCCTAGAGGTAGGGGACGCGGTGTGTTCCCGCAAAACGCGCGTTCCTTTTCGCCACAGAATACAATGAATAGTTTTGATCAGCAGAATAACGCATCTGGTAGGACGACTCAGTATTATGCTGATGACTACTATGCAGAAGATGAGAATATGGAAGGTAATGATTGCTAGGACAGCCATAGACAAAGAGAGGGAGTTGTTTCAGTTCCAGTAGATCAGAGTGGACCTTATGTTGAGGTGATTACATCAGGTGTGTCAGAGCCTTTTCTGTTGGATACTGGTGCTACAAAGAGTTCTATTATGCACTCAAAACTCCCTGGCGCACCTTTGTCTGGCGAAATGAATGTTTCAGTAGGTTTTTCTGGCGCCCTGGTTAGAAACCCGATTTCTAGTCCTATGTCCCTTTCTGTTGGACCTTGTGAATTCGATGCACCCCTTATTCTTATAACAGGTTGTGGTGAGAATTTGTTAGGATTGGATCTGTTGAAAAGATTGAATGCGACTTTGTACTGTTCTCCTTCGGGTGTACAACTTACACTGGGTAAGAAAGTGGTCTCTCCGATGTATTTGTCGAAGGATAAACTTCCGACAGAATTGTCTTCTCTTCCGGATATTCTTTGGGCTACTGGTCCTAATGATGTGGGTCTTTTGGAAATACCGCCATATGTTGTGACAGTGAAAGCCAATGTTAGAATGCCGCGCATTCCCCAATACAAGATCTCTAGTGAAGGTGAAAAAGCGTTGCTAGCGATCATTTATGATTTGATTGAAAAAGATGTAATTGAAGAAACTAGAGGCAACGTTTGCAATAGTCCGGTTCTGCCTGTTTTGCAGCGCACTGATCCTTCCCAGCCACCTGTTTACAGGTTTGTGATTGATCTTAGAGAGGTCAATAAGATCGTTGTGCCACAGTTTCCAGTTGTCCCTGATGTCACTGCCCTATTGACAATGATTCCAGCTTCCGCGACTTGGTTCTCGGTGATTGACTTGAAGAATGCTTTCTTCAGCATCCCGATTGCCGAGGAGAGCAGGGATATTTTTGGCTTCAGTTTAGGAGGCCGAAGCTTCCGCTTCAAACGCGCTCCTCAAGGCTACTGTAAAAGTCCATCGATATACAGTCAGGCTTTAAAAAAACAGCTTGATGCACTTGTTTTACCTGATGGCGCTACCCTTATTCAGTACGTCGATGATTTGTTAATCGCTGTGGATACTGAGGAGATTTGTAAAGAAGCCACCTTGTCGTTGTTGCGTCATTTGTCTGATTTGCATCACAAAGTGTCTCTCTCGAAGTTGCAATATTGTGGACACGAAGTGACCTACTTAGGTCACCTCTTATCGAAGGAGGGAAGGAAACTGACCCCAGAAAGAATACAGGCAATTGCGAAATTGAGCATGCCAAGGACACAGAGAGAAGTGCGTGCTTTCTTGGGCAATACATCATATTGCAGACAGTGGATACCGAATTTTTCTTTACTGGCCAAACCTTTGGTAGCATTGACCTGTAAAGATACACCGAATCCCATTCCATGGTCTGAAGATTGTCAGAAAAGTTTTTCAGAATTGCGTGATGCATTATGTTCGGCTCCTGTGTTGGGTACCCCCGACTACAGTAAGCCCTTTACACTGTATGTCCATGAGAAAGAAGGTTGTGCATTGTCAGTGTTGACACAATCTTTTGGGGACAAGCAACGTCCATGCGCCTACTTTTCGTCCACTTTAGATCCGATAGCCAAGGCGTTGCCGAGTTGTTTGAGAGCCACAGCCGCAGCAGCTGGTTCTATTCGACAGTCTGCTGGTTTAGTGATGAATAACATGCTGATTGTGATGGTTCCACATGCGGTGGACACTTTGTTAAACAGGACCAAGACACAGCACTTAACTAGTGCTCGTTTGTCAGGTTATGAGCTGACACTGTTAGCGAGTCATGTGCACATAAAGAGGTGCAATACGATAAACCCAGCCACGTTGTTGCCGATTTCAGTTGAGTTAGACAATGTTGAAGAGCAACATGACTGTCTCTTTAGAACTGAGGAAGAAACGAAAGGGAGAGTAGATCTTAGGGACACTCCTCTTACTGAATGTGATGGTACTTTGTGGGTGGATGGTTCATGCTTCAAGCTTCCAAATGGTGATACGACTGCAGCATATGCTGTCACGACTTTGCATACGATTGTTGAAACTGCACGGATTCCACATAACTCAGCGCACGCAGCGGAGTTGATTGCACTTACGAGAGCATGTGTGTTGGCGAAAGGAAAACGAGTGAATGTGTACACTGACAGTCAGTATGCATTTGGTGTGGCTCATGGTTTTGGACGATTGTGGAAAGAACGTGGGTTCCTGACTTCGCATGGTGCAAAGATACAGCATGGTCAGTTGGTGAATGAGCTTCTTGAGTCACTGACCTTGCCATTACAAGTTGCGATTGTAAAGTGCAGTGCGCATAAAAAGGTCATTGACGATGTTGGTCGCGGAAATGCGTTTGCGGATGAAGTCGCGAAAGAAACTGCAAGGAATGTGATGAATCGAATGTATGTTGCAGGCCCTGCAAGATGGATTGGTGACGTTGGAATGTGCGAAGATACGATTGAGAGTGTGAAGTCCATTCAAGCTGAAGCTTCAGAGAAAGAGTTGAGCGTGTGGAGAGAGAGTACGGGTAAATTGGATGCGAATGGCTGTTGGGTTGAATTGTCAGAACATCAGCGATGGTTGTTACCCGATGCGTATGTGCTCGCAGTGGTGACAATGGCGCATGGTATGGTGCTGCTCTCTGCTGGACAATCTGGAGGCTCTCCAGATCACACAGAAGGGCTTTGAACCCACACATGAAAAAGGTCACCTCCTAGACGGGGTATTCAGTAACGACCACAGACTCGAGGTAGGGACTCCTCTGCCCCTCACATGGACAGACCACCATCTGATTCCTATACAGTGGCTGCCAGTCACATCGGCCCTGGCCCTCCCTCGTACCATCCTACAAGGGAGAGAATGGACAAAACTCTCCATTGACCGGTGGATCAAGTCTCTGTCCCCCGCCCCTTCCCAAGCTGAGGCTGACCCTACGTCTCTTTATGATAATTATACCAACTGGATGCATACGGCCCTGGATTTTATTGCACCCCAGAAAGTCCTTAAAGAGAAGACCAAATCAAGGGATTCACCCTGGTACACCCCCAAACTTAAAGAATTAAAAAGAGTTTGCAGGAAGCTTGAAAGAACTTGGAGGGAATCCCGCAGCAATTTAGATAAAACTAACCATCATGAAGCAATCAAAAAATATAAACCAGAGATTAGATGTACAAAATCTTCTTACTTTGAAGAAAAAATCACTACTGCCTCCAACTCACCTAGAGAAATTTTTAAAATAGCAAAATTCCTTATCGACACTCCTCCTATTCCCCTTGACCCCAGCAAAGCTCAGACTCGTTGTGATAATCAGGCTGAATATTTTTATAAGAAAATACAGAATATTTCTTCTGCATTTGACTCACCCAATTTGGCCTATGATGAAGGAACCACCTCACCGCACACTACGCCCCACAAATTGGATGAGTTCCCTCTGCTAAAAGAGGATTCTCTTGATCTCCTCATGCGGAAAGTCAAATCTGGGTCACCCACTGATCCCGCCCCCCCCTGCCACCTAGTAAAGATTACAGATACTACTAGACCTGTCATCCTCAATATCTTAAACACCTCCATCACCACAGGATTAGTCCCCTTTGCGTGGAAATGTGCCCAAGTTAGAGCGCTATTGAAAAAACCCACCTTGGACCCAGATAACATGGCCAATTATCGACCAATTTCATTACTTCCTTGGGTTAGCAAACTATTAGAAAAACATATCAATGCCTCCATTACACAATTTCTGGAAAATAATCATCTGCTCCACGACTCCCAAGCAGGTTTCCGTCCCAAGTTAGGAACTGAGGTTGGCCTTTTGACGGTGACTGAGTTGGCTAGGAAACAGATGGACCAAGGCGGCACCACAGCAATCATGTTGCTCAACCTCAGTGCCGCCTTCGACACTGTTAACACCAGCATCCTTCTCCACCGCCTACGCCAAATAGGAATTTCAGGGAAGGCCATGCACTGGCTTCAGTCCTTTCTGGAGAATCGTTCCTTTGAGGTAGTAGAGGGCACCACCCACTCAAAAATCTGGCCCCTTGACCAAGGCGTGCCCCAGGGCTCCGCACTGAGCCCTACCCTCTTTAATATTTATATGCAACCACTTGCTGACATAGTGCATTTGTTCGGTCTAGACATAGTGACCTATGCCGACGATACACAATTGGTTGTATCCATGAACCAGTCCAATACCCCCCACCCCCCAATCTCAGTAATTGCCTGGTAGTGGTCACCCAGTGGATGGCCACCTCGCACCTGAAGCTCAACGGCGAGAAAACGGAGCTCATGATTTTCGGGCAATCCAATTATTTCTAGCCCTCTGCCGGACTGGCCCTCATGCATGGGCATCCCGCCCCAACCAAAAACCCAAATAAAGAGCTTGGGCATTTGGCTGGACGCAAATTTAAACTTCACACAGCAAGCAACCATTTTGTCCGCCACTTGCTTTGGCCTTATGCGCATGCTTAGGAAAGTGCTGCGACTCCTTCCTTCTCAAGCCCGTAGAATAATGGTGCAAGCCATTATCTTGTCCCGCCTGGACTACGGGAACTCCTTATACCTCGGGGCTCCTGCCTCTACAACAAGGAAGCTTCAGGTTACTCAAAATGCGGCAGCCCGCCTTTTGCTGGGCCTTAACCGGCAGGAATCAGGCACAGCGGCTCTGAAGAAACTTCACTGGCTTCCCATCAAGGCCAGAGTATTGTTCAAATCTATGTGCATTATGCACAAGGCCATGTGGAGTACCGCACCAGCAATGATCTGTTCTTTAGCGACCCCCTACCTCCCCTACAGATCACTGCGATCTAGCACAGCATTCCTGGCCACCATGAACAAAATCAAACGTACCAGATGGGGAGGGCGCTCTTTCTCTTGGAACGCCGCCAATGCTTGGAACTCCTTGCCTACTACCCTTCGCAGCGAATCTAACCTTCTGAAATTCCGGAAGGAACTGAAAACTCTTCTTTTTATCTAATCTTGCTCTTTTCAGCTCACACTAGTCTGATTATACACAGCGCTACGAGGCCTCCGGGTTGTTTGCGCTTAACAAAACACAATTAATAATAATAATAATAATAGTATGGCTCATATCAGTGTGAAAGGGATTTGTAAGCTGTTAGCTCCAGTATGGCAGAATGCTGCAATTCCTAAGTGTGCAGAGAATGTAGTCAAGAATTGCATGATGTGTCTGAAATACAATCCTGGTAGGGGAACCCAAACTCCAGCTGGTCATTTTGCGCCTCCAACGTATCCGTTCGAGGTTTTTCAGCTAGATTTCATCCACATGGAAAGGTGCAACAATTTGAAATACGTACTCGTTGTTGTTTGTGCCTTTTCAAGATGGGTAAAAGCATATCCCTTAAAGGACAATACTGCCTTATCCACAGCTAAAGCCCTTGTCAAAGAATTCTTCCCTAGATTTGGAATGCAGAGAATGGTCTGGAGTGATAATGGGAGTGAATTTGTGGGTCGAGTGATGAAGAAAGTATGTGAAGGACTAGGCATTCAGCAAAAGTGTCACGCTGCAAATCACCCCAATCAGCTAGACTAGTAGAGTGCTATAATGGCACACTTAAACTGAAACTGGCCAAGATTCAAGCGAGCTCTGGTCTTAAATGTCCTGACGCTCTGCCTTTAGCACTCCTATCAACCAGAATGACTGCACACTCACGAGTGGGACTTAGTCCCTATGAAATTGTGTTCGGCCGCCCGGCCAACATATGGGGAGTTCCACGGCCAACTAAGCTCAGCGAGATAGAACACCCTGTACTGCTCGATTATTTGTACGAATTGACGGCTAAATTGCGTGTTTTACACCAACAGGTCCACGACACCCTGCCTCAGGTCTCTGAAACTCCGGGACATCCGATCGATCCTGGCTCCTGGGTGCTGATTAAAAACTTCCAGCGAACAAAGAACGACCAGCCCCGGTGGACCGGCCCACACCTCGCCCTTCTCTCAACAAGATCAGCTGTTCGAGTGGAAGGGAAAAAGCATTGGGTTCACGGCGTACATTGCAAGAGGGTCCCTTTGCCTCTAGCGTACGACCGGTGGACCCAGGAGGGGATCGCTGACTCTGAGACTGAGCCTCGTTTACTGTCTTTTAGCGATGCACGTGTAAAAGGAACAACTTCTGAACAGGAAAGCGATAACATTTTGCAAGGAGCTGTGCCACCGTCAATTCTATTGAACACTACAGAGCCTGAACTTTTATTCCAGGACCAGACAGTACCTGGAAGAAGCCGCTATAATTTGAGGTCGAGAACTATGACTATGGACAAATAAAATAATTTTTTCTTCTATTTTTGCAAGTGCAGCTCTCTCTCTCCTCTGAGAAACTTGCTTATTTTTGTTTTTCGAACCGCCATCCGGGTTCCGCTGCTAGGGTTGCGGTTGCCCAAGTCTTTGGGGTGCAGCCGAAGACGTTAGGTCGACGGTTCTGGTTGGTCTAAGGGAGTTGCCCTAGACTGACAGAAGCATTCCTTAGCATAGAACACCCTACCGTTGCCGCGGGCAGCAATTATAGAGGATGGAGTTTTTCAAGATGGAGAGACCTGCCGAACCGATGAACTTTAAAGCCAGAATGTGTATAATGATGACAAAGACACGATTTTTAATATTATGTATTTTCATGTTGTTTAGTGTAATGACGTTTTTAATAGGATATGTGTTATTCACTTTTCAAGTGACATTTGCACCCACTACACAGCCCATACCACCTTCTACTGTTTCCTCGCATTCTTTTCACCCTCTGTCTGAACACGAGTCCGCGAGGAGATCAGAATTTGCCAATAACTCATTCATTCAGCTTTTACACCAACACCAACTGGTAGTGAACACAACTAATTGTTGGGTGTGTGGTCTTATGCCACATACGACAGATAAAGGCCTCCCATACTTGGTCTTACCATTCAGCTACAATGGTTCTTTGTGGGCGTTTCAGACAATGTTCATATATGCCATCGAACCATATCCCCCACGCTCCACAAGAAGTAACTCGAGCAACAAAGCATTGGTAGTGCGGATTACAAATATGAGCAGAGACATTGACTCGTATAGAACAATTCCCAGAGATGAGTTGCAAGCATATACTAGATGGAACATAACAGGATATAGAGTTGCTTTGAGTGAGAACCAGCAAGCAAAGAGATCCTCCCCGATATGGATTGTACCCCATCAGGGTCACCTATGTCTGCAAGGTAATGGCAAAAATCCCAGAGCTCAGTTAGGGAAAAGTGTCTGCACTGAAACATATGTTTTTGCATCTCAAACTTCCCCTTCGTTTCTAGCAGCTAAGGGTACATATTTCATCTGCCATGATAGAGCCTATACATGGTTGCCCCCTGACTTCTCGGGCACATGTTTTGTTTTGTTCCTGTTGCCTCCCACCTACACGGCCGCGGCAGATTACCATAAGACAAGGATAGTTAGAGGTGTCATGAGTAAAGATGACACTGCCGGACAAGAATTTGGAGACTTCATAAAGGGTTTTCTGCCGTTTTGGGGGCCTGTGGTGAACAGCAGGGACATAAGACAATTGACAAGGGTGGTTGAATCTACTGTAATTGAAACAGCCGGTGCCCTTAGTAATTTGACTGCTAAGCTCCAGTCGGATCGCCTTATGACTCTTCAAACTAGGGTCGCATTAGACGTCATACTTGCAGACCGAGGTGGGGTATGTAAAGTGATCCAATCAAGTTGCTGCATTTTCATCCCAGATAACGCTCCAACAGTGTATCAGGCCATCTCCAAACTGCATAAGATCTCTGAATCAATTCACGTGGATAAAGGAGATTGGTCATTGATGGGGTGGTTCTGGGAACTGATATCCGCCTGGGGATGGAATATTCTGATAGTCATTGGGATGATCTTAGCCATTCTTTTCCTGTTCTGTCTGTGTGTACAGTGTGCTCCTGCAATATGCGGCCTGTGTGCTGCATCGTGTGTAAGGAAACCTGTATCAAGAAACGAGCTAAGTAATAGGATGATGCTACAGCAACATCTCAATGACTTTATGAATATAGATCTGGACTCAGATTAGCATGAGTTTAGGTTAATTGCCTATGTAAGGGCAAAAGGAGGGTCTGTGGTACTGAAAATTCTGGCCCCGAGTTATAAACATCGTCGTAGCATGACGATTTTGATATCAGCAGACCGGTAATGATCTGAATACTATGCGTAAGCATTTTCGTCACGATCGGGTGACGGAATCACCCTGAAATCGGAGTTCTCGTCATGAACCCTCGGGTTCCATTTTGTGAACGGCAGCCATTTTGTGATTGCCCTCACATAGCCAAATGATTAAAGCCAAAAACAAGTCTGAAGGACACGTACACCTTTGCTAACTCCTCTGTGACCCGGGCAAGCAGACTTCACTGCCGAAGCCGAACCTGCCCGGCCAGTTCCTCTCCCAGTGGCCGAGCGAGATTAGTATCAAGGCACAACATATCATAAACCTTTCATCGCACACAAACCATGCCTAATCTTACACACACCTGTCCCTGTTTCTTGCTTTATGACTTGCTTTACGAGGAGGAGGTGCCCGATTTTATTGGGGGTCCGTCGATATCTGATGAGAATACTGGGTCTTGCCGGGTAATCAATTACGGGCTGGACGAACTAAAATGTGGGCTTGTCATCATGACTCTGCTTTTTCTTTTTAGTGAAAATATGTGTATGGTCAACTGTAAAATAAGGAATGTTTGCCTGAAGCATATTATTTTGTATAAAAGAAGAAGACTGGCCTTGTAACTTGAGCAGTCTCCTGAGAACATACATGCTGTTGTACTTCTAGGATACCTGTTACTGGCTGCAGCCAATAAATACGATCTTTGACTTCACCTAGAAGACTCTGTGTTTCTGTAGTCTGAAACAGGAAGGAATCGAAGTCTTTGGGTGTTTTTCCCTGGCACCGCTGGGTTATTAAAAACCCAGTACTTCAATGCACATCCTTGGTGATGAGGTAAAGATGGGGTTTTGTTAGTAGGGAGTAGTTTGGGATCCAATGCCGACAATATGAAGTTATGCCCAGGAACGGGTGTACCTCGTGCTTGGTCTTAGAAACAGGCATATTAGTAATAGCAGTTATGCGTTCAGGTGTTAGTCTGCGACCCTCCTACGATAGTAGGTGACCTAAATAGGTGACCTCCTATCGATAATATTGACATTTTGAAAGTGACAACTTGTGTCCATGACGTGCTAAATGTAGCAGCAATTTAACTGTGGCCCCCTTACAGCCTTTTTCAGAATCAGAGGCCACAAGGAGATCGTCAACGTATTGCAACAACACATTACCAGGGGGAAGTTCCAAACAGTCCAATTGTGTTTTCAAAGCCTGACTATAAATACTGGGGCTTTCTGTATTGCCTTGTGGAGCTCGGCAGAATCTAAAGCTTCGAACGGCTATTGCAAAACCGAATAGATACCTACTCTTTGGATGGACTGCAATGCTAAAGAAAGCGTTCTTTAAATCGATGTGGGATCACACTGCTTCACCTCCCAGCAGGTTCGCCCCTAAGCATTATGTTGCATGCAGTGCGCTCAGTATGTGTACTTGCAAAAGTCTTTTGAGTATTTGACCAGGTTGGTGCAGATAAATACTGGCCATCTCTACACACGTGTTTCTGTATTATTATCCGTCGTCAGTAGAGAATAGTTATTTCAAATATTTGGGGTTGCTGAGCAGGCTGACAAAGTATTCTCGGGTCACAGAACCTCACAAGACGCACAGGGGCCTCTCCACGAGCTCGTCAGCTGAAATGGGTCGAGGGAACCTTTTAAACAGGAAACCAACGTGGGAACACACTGCTTCAGCTCCCAGTAGGTTCGCCCCTAAGCATTATGGTGCATACAGTTCGCCAAGCGTGTGTACTTACAAAAGTCTTTCGAGTATTTCACTAGGCTGGTGCAGATAAGTACTGGCCATCTCTATAAACGTGTTTCTGGATTATTATCCATCGTCAGTAGAGAATAGTTATTTCAAATATTTGGGGTTGCTGAACAGGCTGCCAAAGTATTCTTGGGTCACAATCGCTCTGCGTTCCCCCTTTCTGCAACAATTCAGGGCACTCGTTCCGCCAATATCCCTCCTATAACAGTATACACATTGATTGGGTCCCACAGGCCAACTTGAGGTACCACCCCTGTTAGATCGATGTAGCCATGGCCCGAACCTCGTCCTCTTACTCAACTTGCTGCATCAACACCCTTGTTTTCAAATCTTTTGACTTTTTCTCCACCCTTTCCTTATCATAATACTGTGCCATAGTTAATTTGACCGACGGGGAGGAGGTCATCCAAGTACTGTCCGAGACGTGCAATCTTGTTGCAACCTCAGGGAGCAGATTAGTAAAAATCTGTTCACAAACAAACATACACCACCATCTTGTGACATATCCTGTCCACTAAAATCTAGAAACACCCCTTCAAATCTGGTAAAAAAATCTGACACACTCTCATCCTTCTTCTGACGACACGCAGTCAGCTTATCCCAGTCCACCCTCTTCGGCGGGATGAGAGAGTGCATGTATGTTATAATTAGTGCTCCCGGTTTTCCGTTTAAATGGATTTTTACGTATAAATACAGACGGAAAACAAGTTTTCCTTTATCTGTATTTATATGTAAAAACAGGAAAATACTAGTACATTTTGCAGCACCATGCTCCAGCAGACCAGCCTTCAGTAACAACGCTTGAGTGAGGTCTTCATTGACGTAAGTAAAATCACACCCCCAACCATCCGGTGTCTCCCCCTCCTTAGAGGGTTAAGAGGTGTCAGCCCGGGTTGAGACAGCTCCCCGGGCGCACCCTAGTACTTCACAGGTCTTTGAAGGACCAATTACTTGTTAATAAGGGTTCGTTGTTCCTACACCCCTTCTTAGAGCCCCTGCCTGCCTCTTCACTCTGCCGATTGCCTGGAAGCACAATGATCGAAAGGAAATTAAGAGACAGGAAGACACCAAAATATTACCTATGAAAGAGAAAGACAGACAATAAGTAGGAGACTGAGTGCTGCTTTCATTACTACGGCCACCCAAGCTTTTCCATCATGTAATTAAAGTTGCTGTCATATATTTCCGAGTAATTGATTTTTCTTGTCCAGCCACTTCTAATTTCAATTGATTACGAGAACAAAAATTGATAAATATTAAACCCCAAAAAATTGTTTAAATGCATGAGATGAGGTGACAACACTTCGATGGCGTTCCTGCACAATTTGATTTATAGCAGACGAGAGACGGGTTCAGAGGTCACCAGATGAATTGCCTTTTTCTGCTATCCAAATAAAATGCCTTTCTTTTCCAACCTATTAAGAGACAGTTTAATAAGTCGAGCTGTGCCTTGGCAGGCTTGAGTAGCTCTATTTTATTTTGCATTTTGGAACTCGTAGTTAGGTTTCCAATTAGCGGCACACCAGAATATATGGGACAACCTCGAATGTTTGAATTGCTTCGGTGCTGTAGCTAATTGGTTCCATGCTTTTCTGGTATTTGTTATTCATCCAGGGCAGGTACACAACCTAATGCAAAACAGAGGCTGAGACAGCCGTTATGGATGTCTTAGCAGAGCATCATTGCAAAGCAGGAACACATGAACCATTGTCACTATTGCCACATGTAGCGTAACGTGTGCTTTTGGAACATGCTCACTTGTAATTTTCTCCTCATGTATCATTACTGTTCTATTGTGAAGCGCTCTGACACCTTCGGGTAAAGTCTGTGCTATATAAAAATGCATAAAATAAATAAAAATAAATAAAACCATCTCCGCCAGACACTGGTGGCAAGAAGTGAAAGCAAAGAGATCGGGAACAGGATTAATAATTCAGTTCCAGTGAGAGGTCGAATTTCCATAAGGACTGCAAACTTTCAAGAACTTTAAAATACACGCCCTTCCAAAACTCTCCTGTGTGCAATAACGAGCCTGGTATGCTGAGCGGAACTAAGAGAAAAGTGTCCCGAGCTGACAGGGGGAAAAAAAATGCCAGTTTATTGAAGAATTAGCCCCCCCAGAAATTTTTATTAGCCCTTCCACCCTGAAAATACAACCAATAAATACAAAACTAAATAAAGCAAGACAGAGTTGTCGCAAAGTGGCCAGATTGGTTTTATTTACACTCAACACATTAGCGCCACCGTACAGAGTGTGCCAGTGAAGCGCTACTTTTCTTTCCATGTCGTTTGCTTTTCAAGCAAAAACACTCATTGATCTCTGAATAATTAGTGTAAAAGCTTTAAGTTGTATTCACAATGAGTGTTTGCTTTTTTCCATTATGTTGTTACTTTTTTTCCAGGCAGCATATTACTGTAGTATAGAGCATAATTTGAATTGAATTGCTTCCAGGTGTTTAAAGCGGGGCACAAATGGGCTGTAGCTGAAGGTAGTGTGAGTTTCTCTCAATGGAGCAGTATGGTGTTCAGTGGGGAAGAGGATGTGGCACCCTGCAGATGACAGAAACTGCAAGGCTCTGAGACAAATGGCTTGTCATAGCACTTTTAAGCATATTTGGGACATTCTGCAAATGGCAAAGTGTTCAGATGAATGTAGTATTGACAAATAACAACCGAGTGCATGTGTGCATTGTCAATTTAAATAAAAATACTAGCTGTAGCGTCATCTTTTGCTTGTGGCAAAAATAAATGTGGATAAAAACAGAAAAAATGCCCCAAAAATAAATATGGATAAATACAGACGGAAATGGCAAAAACATAAATACCATAAAACCGGGAGCCCTAGTTATAATATTCCCTGGTAAAGCCAAGAGTTCTGGTTTAGGCTTATCACCGGGCTTGCGCTCTTTATCCCATGCTCGAATTTCATCCCTTGTGACACCCAACTCCAATACATGGTCCTGCGTATGGACTTTTCTCCATATATCTACCGGTACCAACAAAACAAAGAACAACTCAGCTAACTTCATCACTGTGGAGGAGGCCGCCTCAGTCAATTCCTTACAAAATGCAGTGAGATTTTTTCAGGGTCCTGCAACTGCCTCTTCAGGGAAAGGATCTCACTCCTCTTCCAAGGAGTATAGATCCATTTTTATTGAAACCGGGCGTCGACTCGCTGCCTTATTACAGTATCCATGGTGTCGCATAATTCCGGTATTTCAGGAAGGTAAATAGGGTGTACTTCCCTCATAGGGTGCTGTGTCCCTAATGTCGGGACCTTTTGGAACAGCCTACCACAGTACCCCACCAGTGTCGATACCTTGGCAAAAACCTAATCAGGAGCCGTACCTGTAGCATATATCCTGTCCTGTATGTCATATATGATCTGTGGTGCAACACCCTGGAAACACTGTTCCCATAATCCTATTAGCGTAGCTGACATGTGCTTAAGTGCACGTTGTTGTACAAAGGGTTCATACTCCTTCATCACACTCCACACATCTTCCACAATGTAGATCGGGTTTCGAGCCCACTGAGCTGCCTGCGTCGACATCCACTTTCTTCTCTTCATCACTCACAGCAGAACGCACCTACACTCTCCATGCGATCTTGCCCTGTTGTCCAAATCGCTTCTCGCATTCCATGCAAAGGTGTCTTGGCCTTTGATAGTATTTGGGTGTGCGCATCCAAGGGGGACAGATCGGATGCAGAGACAGGTATCATCATATAGGGGGACAGCGTGGCGGGGTGAAGGGCGTGTAGCAGTTTAAATAGGACTGGTAGACAGAAACGGAAGCACTAGGGAGTGCAGCACTCTGGGCCACAGGCTGGGACGTTGGGACTGTCGGGTTTATCCATTCAGGGGCATAAAGAGGTGGAGGGCGAGAATCCAATAGCTCTTCTACGAAATCATCACCTTCCTCCCTAGTAACATAGCATTTATCAGTCTGTAATCGGAATTTCATATTTGCACACTCTATGCCTTTCTCTGTCTTTGCTCTTTTATAGGCTACCGCCTTTTGCGTGATAGTTTGTGTCTACTTCCTTCGAACCTTTCTCTGCTTGCATGCATTGCTGCTTTGCTGTTTTCTGCCACACCCTCAAAGGGTCAAACATGGACTGCCTACTCCTTTTAGCAAACAACTTCTCCTGCAGGAAATATATTTTCTGTTTATCAAACGAGCCAGTAAGTGGCCATTGAAGCTCAGCATTGTCCCTTGTATATTTATTCCACAATATGCTAAACATAATAGGGCCAATACCATGCTTGACATATATGTAAAAATGTGGGGTCCCCTCTGGAGGTGAAGGCTGGCTCTCTTACAACCAAGCATCGGTAGAACAACATTGACATCCAAAATATCCTAACTTACTTAAACATGGCATCTTAATATAAGACGCAGGCACTGTACCTAACAGACAAACGTAACACCAGCAATTGTAATAAAAAAGGTAAGGAAAAAGATAGAATATAAAAATTACTCAAAAAACAAGACCAACGGTCCAGAAAGCACTGTCGCTACTCACACACACAGGCATTCCACCAGTACCGTCATTGGCATCGGTCCATAGACCTCAAAGCACTCAGATACAACAAGCAAACCATAAGCCAGCCCGGAGGCTGCATCACATCCAAGACAACAGCCCAGAGACCGTACCAAGTTCAAGAGGACAGGCTCTAGCCCCGGACCTTTTCACGCTAACCGAATTACCAATTGGTCCGTCAGACTGCTCACAAACACTCTGTGTCCTTTACAAGGGTCCGCAGACCCACCAAGTACAAACCATTAAACCGCACCAAGTCACAGCCCGTCGACTTGTGTCTTCAAGCAAGGCAGTTCAGAAGCTGTAGACAAGACAGTCTAAGGACTGCATCAGGACACAGCAGAAAGGCTTGTGCCGACCAAGGGTGGCGCCATTTTCCCCAAGAACCAAGTCACTCACTTGATGCACTTAGGTCTAGTCAAATTATTCTCCACTGCCGACTCTTCAGACCCATACGGTCAGCTCCAAGTGTTGCCTTCTCAGGACCCCGCTGGTGACCACTAGCCGAGGATCCGTCCAATCGGAAAGGTGGGGCAGCTGCGAGAACTAAGCTCAGTTTTGTGTAGATGGGGCCCGAACCTCCCGACTGATCAGACACCAGCCCGGCCCCAAAAACCCGATTACGGGTGAGGAGATCACTTTGCGGGTCCCTGTTCAGGAGCCAACTGATGGACGGGGCTCTCTAGGGCCCAGCGGGTTATATACAACCATCTGTTAGGCCTTCCCCAAAATGAAGAGTCGGTCAGACAGTAGAGAATGCAAACTTACTTTATTTAGTATATGGCTCTGCAGAGGAGCCCAGTCAGACCTTCACCCGAAGACGTCTTCCGAGTGGACTGACACCCCAGGGTATCCTAATACATAATAAACCCTTCTGGAGACTTCGACCATGCCTCTAACGGAAAATTACCAGCTTGAGCATGAACAATGGGGGTACAGAGAGATGAGCGAACACCTGCCAGATGGGCACACTATCAGTACTCCAAGGCCTCGGTGCAGAGTCTCAGCTTCTGACATGGGAGCAGAGTGATGGAGCGAGCTTCAGAAATAATTTTATTCTGGCTCGTGATATTAATCTCCCATAACTTGATTAATTATATTAATGGGTTTTTGCATGATTTCTGTTATTAAACCAACCTAGTGTAAAATTGCATACATTGCATACACACAGGACTAACGTTATGTGCTTTAATGTCGCAATTGCAAGTATGTTTTATAATAATTAACTAACGTTGTCTTGTTTGTCTTTTTGTCTTTGTCAAAATTAATGCGGCTGATTAATTAATGGCATGTGCTTATTCTATATGTGCTTTTGTCTATATTGTGTCTGTTTATCTTTTTCAGATATATGAAGAATCCTGCTGGACTTCATGAAGAATGGTAGATTTTAAAATGCCGCTTTTTCTCTGTGCTTCTGCTAGGTGACATATACTAATGGGTTAACATTAGCAATGGAGGGTGGGAAACAGAATGACTTTCATAACCATGTATTAATTATTCTTTTGTGTTTGTTTGAATACTAGCCCGAGAAAAAGGCTTGAGGCCTGTGTTCAGTGGAGAATGTTGGTTAGCCTGACAGTGATGAGCCAAGCACAGCCATGATGGAAAGTTTTCCAAAAAATACATTTCCTTGAATAAATGGATGGCTAAGCAAGAAATATTGTGCGTGATGTGCTCTGAAAGTTATTATTTCCAAGGCTAAGGAAGTGACAAGTGGCGGATTGGCCGAGCTATGGAGGAAACTGTGAACTGTTTTCAGTAAAATGTATCAACCCTCGGAAGCCGGTGTCGCCTCTCGTGAAAGGACAATGGCATGACGTTTTGGCGTTTTGAAAAAGTGGCCTCATGATGGTCTGACGACTAGCAACCAATCAGGTTGCTGAGAGACATTAAATAATATCATTTTAGTTAGATTAGTGAGTTAGAAAGGTATAAAGACTTTGCCCCTTGAGAGGAGCGGGGCTGACTGTTCCTGAGGGCGAAGTGCTGTCCAAATTCCTGGGACACGTAAGACTTTTTTTCTAGGAGACTTTTCCTTTGCCGGTCAGAAAGCTTAACATAGGGAATTAGGTTATGTTTGTTTAAAATTATTCTTGCTACTTGGGCAATCCTGAAATGCCAGACCTGTGTGCCTTTATGCTGAATAAAAGTTACAGATTTAATTAAAATGATTGCAATTAATTAAAGGAGCTATTAAAAGTGTTTATGAAATTCTATTCTTTAACTTTTAAAAATAAAAGACTTAAAACGTCAAGCTGGTCTTGATTAATTTAGTCGTTACCATCAGCAGATTCATTGGCCAAAAGTGGCATAATTAAATGTTTTTGTTTAATCATCATGGTTAAAATGTGATACTGCAGTTGTATATATTGTACATATAAAATTTAGATAGACTGAATAATTAGGCCACATGATTCAGTTGCTCATTTTCTGTCTCAGTTTCATGGGCCTTGTGTGATTCATATGATGATGAGTATTAGGTAGTGTGAAGTGTAGTTTGAGACAGAATTTCTTCATGGGCGCTGGATCAATTCTTATGGTAGCAGAGGATGGTTGCTATGGTAACTGACATGTTACATGTTAATTACATAGGATACATGTCTAAAACATGTTGTTTAGTTTGTTCACTTGTTGTATGTAGTCGAAAGGATTTTTCCTGCAGTGTGAAGAATTCCTGGTTATTGCCGGCAAAAGAGTAGTGTGACAGGTGAAGTTACACAGTGCATTTGATCTGTTTCAAAATTGTGGTATAGTATATATCACAAGTGTTGCGGACGTACAGCACAAGTTTAGGGACCTTAGGTGTATCTGGTTAAATGCATAGTGAGGATTGTCTATGAAATCGTAGCATTAAGTATAGGGACCTGGTGAGCCCGTTTTAAAACTTACTGTGAAAAGAGTAATAGATTTATTCAAGCTTGAGTGAAGGGTAAGGAAGCGTCGTCTATTCTTACTAGCGATTCTGGATTTCTATTGGTTGGTTAAAGTCCTGCAGAGATTTCATGTGTGCGTAGTCAGGTTTCCATTTCGAATGCGTAAATGATTTTGTAAAAGAAATAGCGTTGTCTATTTCCGTGTGAAAGATTTTCTGATTGACTGTTAAACTATCCTTTCTTAGTGAAACAGACAAATGGTTCGTTTATTTGTAGTTACTAACTGAAGTTCATTGAAAAGAATTGTTTAAAATGGCGCCGTAAGAAAATTTGTAAAGGAGGGGCGAGTTTACGGAGTGGCACGCACAGCGAAGCTGCAGTGTACGTCATCCGGTTCGAACTGTGATTGGCTAACATACGTCACAGCAGGCGCTCTGAATGGTTCACGTGTCAGTGACGAGCTGATAGCTGATTGGTCCATTTTGAAAGCAGTATTTCTATTGGTTGAGCAGGGTGGTGACGTAGCTCAACCTGATTGGCTTGTTGGTGTCTTTCGCGCACGGATTGGCTAGAGTAGCGGAACTTCGAGGAAAACATTACGATCTTTCTAAAATAAGTAATTTTACTTTAGAAACATGAGCTATTGGTACGATAAAGAGAAAACGAAGCCTTCATGGTTTCAGAAAGTAAAAAATGTATTTAATCCTGAAAAGAAAATTGAAGCGCGTGGTGGAAAATTACTTCATAAGTATAAAACACCCGCAGCCTATATGGAAGGTGAATATGGTTGTCATACTGTAATTTGGTTTGAAAATTGGATGCAATATACAAAACACGACGGCGTACTAGCATGGCCGGAGGATGGGTCATTTAATATGAAAGTTTTGAGAAACCTGAGAGACAAAATGATGGCTCTCATGCCAAAGCCTAGGCCTACACAATTTGAAGCCTTAGTCGAATGGGAAGTAGAGATGATGGAACCTGAACGTGAAAGCAAATGTTCGGCACCTAGAAGCTCAAAATATGTTGTAAATAAAGAAACACATGAGGACAAAGTGAGACGCTGGAGAAAAGCAGACATGTATGATGGTCTGTACCCAGTGAGAATAATGATTACTGAAGATCCAAGTCAAAAGAAAATTCAAAAGAAAAGTAGACTTGATGAAGAATTAGATGATGCAGTTTTAGAAGACATTTATTCTACTAAACGCAAACCGCCACATTATCAAGCAGATTCACAAAGTACTCCGAGAGTTATTACAGGAACTTCTCCAAGTGCACCTTCTAGGAAAGTTGATGAGGGTTCACCCAGATTTTTAAAATTACCAGAAAGGATAGGGTCAATAAATAACTCTAGTACACCCAGGGAAAACAGAATTCCAGAACAAAGAAATGATTTTCCGAGAAACCCAGAAAGACTTGCTGATATGCCAGAAATTTCAAATTATAATAAAGCAAAGGAAGATTTAATTCAACAATTAACAAAAGGCATGGAAGCAGTGACAGTACCTGTAACGATTGGTCCTGTTGTACCAGTTTTTGATCAAAGAGAGAATAGACATTCAGCTTTGACAGTTCCATTAAATACAGAAATTCAAAAAGTGGCTGAAAATTTTTATTCGGAGCTTTCAGAAATACATAGGGAGAAATCTATGATGCCAAATTTAACTTTTAATAAAAATTTGACAGGTTGTCAGACACCATCTGTTGCAGGATCTGATTCAGCTTCGTTAGAGAGAAGCCTGAATAGAATAGATTTAACACAAAATGCATTGTCTCCAGAAGCCCCTGAGTTTAAAAAGCTTGATGTTGCAAAATTAAAGGCTGATTTAGAAGAATTAATTATTGGCACAATTGGTACTGACAATTTGAGATTGTATCAAGATGATGAACTTCTTTTTATTTGCAAAAGTATTCAGTGGAAAACGAAAAACAGGTATGAACAACTGGAAGAAATGGCTGCTGAATAAGAAATTGATTTAAGTAAACAGAAGCATTTGCAGAAACATTACAGAGTACATTTTTCTGAGAAAGATATTGACAATCTCAATACTTCTGGAAGAATAACCCATATTAGAGAATTGATAGCTTTCCTCAAAAGATTAGGTGAATTAGGCAAATGGAGAATAAAATGGTCAAAGAATAAAGAACAGGACAAAAGAGACAGAGGAGAAACAGTTTCCGAATTTCCAATGAGGGAAATAGCAGGTGGAGGATACGTGCATGTCCCTTGGTCAAGACAGGATATCCTATTGTTTACAAACGATTTTCCTCGGATGAGAGAAAAGCCTGTGGAATGGTATCGTCAGGTAGACAGATTTATTAAGGTGTCAAAAGTTCTGTGGATTGATCTGGATGGATTCTTTGACATTGTTGTCCCATCAGATCTTTGGACAGAATGCAAAATTTCTGTGAGTTGGCCTAAAGAAGAACCTGCTCGAGACACAATTACAGGTGCCCCATCAAAGGATGTCATGGAAATATTCAATAAAGTACTTTATTGGCTAAAAGAAAAAATCCCCCCAAAAGAAGTAGATTGGGTTAAAATTGACAGAACAAACCAAGAGCCAAAAGAGTCAGTACATTCATTCTATGAAAGGATACTGCTGGTCTTTAAACAATACAGTGGCTATGAAAAATTAAGTGAAAAGGACATGAGCCACTTTATTTACAGATTTGTCTTTGGTTTGAGACCTGAAATAAGTGAAATGATTAAACATGGAATTGTAGGATGGTAATCACTTTCAGTTGATGATATCCTGAGAAAAGCAAAATATTGCAGTGATGAAATTGATGCCAAACAGAAGAATCTTAAAGAAAAGGCAATGTGGGCACAAGTGAAGGTAGCTGAGCAGCAACAGATAGCCTTTGAAAATAAAAATGTGCACCAGAATCAAGGCAAATTTAGAAATAATTTTAATAACAAACCTAAATTTAATGTAAATATTGAAGAGCTAAAACAAAAGCTCCCATGTTTTAATTGCGGCGAAATTGGACACTGGAAGCGAGAGTGTAAAAATCCGCCCAGAAATTTTAAAAATACATCATTGAATTCACAGATGCAGAGTGAGATAAATCAGCAGCAACAGCTACAGCAGCAGTTAAACGGGTTGAGTCAGCAGCGACAGCTACAGCGACAGGTAGCGAATCAGCAGAGCCAGATTCCTCAAGCACCATTTCCTAACAGTGTTAATGCTCAAAGGTATACACCAGAAACAGGTTTCTGCGAAGCAAATCAGGTAAATCGTTTGTCAAAAACGAATGTGTCAAATGTTTCTCAACAATTTTGGTTGAAAGATAATGATGTGAGTGATTCCTCTGAGAATTACTCATGACGGTGCCTGAGAGAGGAGGAAGAGTATGTACTTGGACCCACTCTTGAGGTAGATCAGGCTGGTCCATTTGTTAATGGTAAAGTGAACGATGTGGATGTCACTTTTCTTGTGGACACAGGTGCTACCCGTTCTACTGTTAGATCAGCAGAAATTGAAAACCTTCCTCTCTCAGGTGAGTCTATTCAAGTTGTAGGTGTAGCAAACTAGCAAATTCAAACAAGTCTAACTGAGCCTGTAAAAGTTGAAATTGGGAACTTCAAAGATAAACACAGGTTTCTAGTTTGTGACAGTAGTCCTGTAAATTTGTTAGGTCGTGACATACTGTGTAAGATGAATTGCAGAATTTATTGCTCACCAGATGGTATTGAGCTACAAACCTCAGAAGTAGATGGTCTTTACAAATTGACAATGTTGATGGTTGAAGAAGAAAGTTAATTATTTCCTGCTTTTGACAAAAAAAGCCAGTCAATCCAGAAATTTGGGACTTAACTGGAAATTATATGGGTCTCATGAAACGTGTAGATCCAGTAAAAATTACTGTAAAACAAGGAATAGATTTCCCAAACATTCCTCAGTATAAGATGAAAGCTGAAACTATTGAAGGTGTAATTCCTGTAATTGAAAAATTCATAAGTCAAGGTGTACTGAAAGAAATTGAGAGTAGCCCATGTAATTCACCGATAATGGGTATCAAAAAGCCAAACGGAACTTACAGAATTGTTCAGGACCTGAGAAAAATTAACCAGATTGTTGTTCCACGTTGCCTAATTGTTCAAAACCCTGCGGTAATTCTTTATAAGATTCCGCATGATGCAGAATGGTATACGGTCATAGACCTATGTAATGCTTTCTTTACAGTTCCACTGCATCCAGAAAGCCAACAAATTTTTGCGTTCAGATTCCAGAACCACATTTTAGCATGGTGTTGTATCCCACAGGGGTATACTGAGAGTCCATCTATCTTTAATCAGTTGTTAAAGAAATCCCTGGAAGATTTGATTTTACCTGGAAATTCAACATTGGTTCAGTATATTGATGACCTACTTGTGGCTGCAAAAACACGAGAAAATTGTGTAACTGATACCATTACACTTTTAAATCGATTGGCAGATGAAGGACATAAAGTTTCACCTGCAAAATTACAGTTTTGCAAACAAGAGGTAAAATATCTTGGTCACAGAATTGCGAAAGGAATCAGACAAGTGACAATAGAAAGAATTAAAATGATTCGAGCAATATAGCCCCCGTGAACACAAAGACAGGTCAGAATGTTTCTGGGAATGGTTGGTTATTGTCGTCAGTGGATTAGTGGATTTTCGGTAATTGTGAAACCACTACAGAGATTGACAAAAGCAGACATCAAAGATCCGATTACTCTGACAAAAACTGAGTTAGAGGCTTTTGAGCAGTTAAAAAGAAGTTTATGTGAAGCTCCAGCCTTGGGAATGCCAGACTATGAAAAGGAATTTGAGTTGTACTGCAGCGAAAGGGAAGGATGTGCATTGTCAGTTTTAATACAGAGACATGGAAAACTGAGAAAGCCAAAAGCTTATTTCTCAGCTGTTTTGGACCCTGTTGCAAAAGCTTTCCAGGTTGCTTAAAAGCAGTGGCTGCAACAAGTGTAAGCCTTGAGCAGAGTGAGGGAATCATTATGGGATTTCCTGTAAAAGTATATGTACCTCATTCAGTTGAAATTCTTCTTACCAGAAGCAAAACTCAGCATTTAACAAGTAACAGACTGACTAAATACGAGAAAACAATTCTGGGATCAGATAATGTTTCTATTGCAAGATGTGTGAATTTAAACCCTTCCACATTATTGGCAGATGGTGTTGTTACTGAGGCTAATAATGAAATTGACATTGATCGTGAGTGCTTGGATGTTGTAGATTACTGCACCAAGCCCAGGCAGGATATAAAAGATGTTCCTCTGCCTGAATCAGATTTAGTTTACTTTGTTGATGGTTCCTGTCTAAGAACAGAAGAGGGTATTCTGAGGGCAGCATACTCAGTATGTACAGTCTCAGATGTTGAAGAGGGTTCGCCTCTTGATGGAATTCGTTCAGCTCAAATTGCAGAATTAGTTGCTTTAATTCGAGCTTGTAAAAGAGCAGAAGGCAAAAAAGTTACCATAGTGACTGATAGTCAGTATGGGTATGGCATAGTGCATGACTATGGTCAGCTCTGGTCTCAAAGGGGTTATTTGACCTCTGCGGGAACGCCAATCAGGAATGAAAAATTGATCAAAAGAGTGATTGATGGCATTCAATTACCAGAAAAGATTGCTGTCGTGAAATATGCAGCTCATAAAAAGGGTGAGGACTATATTACCAAAGGTAATGCTTACGCAGATGAGATTGCAAGGTATTGTGCGAAGAATAATTATTCAATCAATCGGGAAAAAGACAAAAGTCACATTTTGAACTCTCTCATGCTAATATCTGTAGTTGAAACATGGCAAAGAGTAAAAGAACTACAAGATGAGGCAGATGATGAAGAGAAAAACACATGGTTAAAAGCAGAGTGCAGACAGCGAGAGGAAGATGGAGTTTGGGTTTACAAAGATGACAGACCAGTAATGCCAAATTGCATGATTGCTGACATGGCCCGGATGTACCAAGGTCCAGGGCATTTAGGAAGAGACTCAATGATCAGATTATTCAGAGAAACATGGCTTAGTCCAAAATTCAGAATCATTGCTGAGTCGCTTTGCCAAAGATGCTTGACCTGCCAACAAATGAATCCAAATAGAAAAACTATTGTAAGCTTGGGAACCATAGGACGGGAGGGTGGTCCTTTTACCAGATTGCAGATGGATTTCATTGACATGCCACAACACAATAAGCTCAAGTATGTGCTTGTGTTTGTTTGTCTGTTTTCAAGATGGGTGGAAGCTTTCCCAACTCGTCACAATGACTCAGTCACTGTGGCAAAATTACTTTTGAGGGAGATCATACCAAGATATGGTTTTCCGGTGACTATTGAAAGTGATCGTGGAACGCATTTTGAAAACAGATTAATACAATTGATTTGTGAAGCTTTGGGCATTGAGCAAAAGGTACACTGTGCATACAGACCAGAAGCATCAGGTGTTGTAGAACAGATAAATGGAACTATCAAAAATAGAATTTCTAAAATGTGCCTAGCTACAGGAGTAAAGTGGACAGATGCTCTTCCACGTGTTTTGATGTCTTTGAGAAGTACTCCAGAGAAAAAGACAGGCCTTAGCCCTCATGAAATCTTAATGGGCAGAGTTATGAGGCAAGCATTTGTTCCAGTTGGCAAGCTTTTGGTATTAATGATAGTGCAATTATTGAGTACTGTCAGATCCTCTCTGATGTAGTTAATTCTGTATTTCATCAGGTGGGAACAGATGTGATTACAAAGGAAAAAGAGCAAGCTCATGATCTGATACCTGGAGACTGGGTCAGAACAAAGGTTCATCGAAGGAGAAACTGTTTAGTACCCAGATGGCAGAAGGCGAGACAAGTGATTCCGGTCACAACTAATGCTGTAAAGTGTAGGGGTCTGAAAAGGTGGGTGGATGCAAGTCACACCATTTGTGTACCAGCTCCTGATAATTCTGATGAAGAAAGTGACACAACAGCTGTTTCAGATTCAGAAGGTGATCCTGAAAGTCCAGATTCTGATGATCAGCAAGAAAACAGTCATCTAAAATGTGCAAATCAGGCATTGAATGAAAAAGATCTGGAAATTGTGACTCTAGATCAAGAAAATGATGAAAATCTGTTAGGAAAAGAATCTCCGGCAGAAAAAGAAGATTCTGAAGCAGAAAAAGATTTGGAAGCAGAAAATTCTGAGCAAGACAATAATCAAGTCCAGGAGAGTATTGAAAAGCAGAAGAGTAGCTCTGAATATGGGAACAAGAGTTCTGAAACTGGGAAGCTGAAGGTGATCTCTGAAGAAGAGGAAGAATTACCAAGTACCAGCTATAAGGATGATGTTCCTAATGGAGTGAAGCTGCCGAGTAAAGAAGTTCCTAGGTACAGATTTGAAGTCTCAGAAACAGATACAGATGGGAGTGATGAAGAGTCTGAAGTAAGAAAATTCAGAAAAAGGGCTTGGAAAGCTGAATGTAACGAGACTGTGCCAAAGAAGAAAATCTTGAAGAAAGGAGATGTTTGGCCAAAAGAAAATCTGAAATTTAAATTAGTAAAGAAATCAAAAGAACAGGTCAATGAGATTTCAAGTCAGAAAGGTGATTCTGAAAAGAAAAATGAGAAGGGTAGAAAAATAGAAGTAATTAGTGGTAAAGCAAAAAGAGTGATCAGAACTAACCAAAAATATAAGTCCCCAGAGTGGATGTATATTATAATACGGCCAATTGTAGATGTTGGAAGTAGCAGTCAACAGGATTTGGAAGAAGCTAGAGACAATGATTGAAGTTATTTTCTTTTAGATTAGGGTTTTATTTTTGGCATAAGGCTGAAAAAATGTGTTAGGTGACACAAGGTCGAAGAAATTGTGTTAGCTGGAAAGACACATTCATGTGACGCAAGGTTGAAGAAAAGCTGTTATAGAGTTACTTAAAAAAAAAATTAAAAGGAGGGAGATATTATTTTAATTACTTTATTCACAAATATTTACAAAATTTTAAAATTTTTGTTTTTGATTTTTGATTTCTTTTTCTAAAAATGCCTAGTTCTGATACTTCAAGGTGCTCCATTTTGAGGAGATGTTGCAAAATGTCTTCAATTTGTGTGGTTCTTTTAATATTGGTTTGGTTAATTTTAGCTGTTGTTTACCCTTTTGGTATTGATAAGCAGTAATTCAAGGCTAATATGACAAGTAGGGTAGAGACTAAACAGGAAAAACATGCTGGCAAGACTAACAGAGTTATTGAGCATAATCGAGAGATCCATCAAGATAGATCTGTTGGAGATTTTTCTAGCAATTCATTTTCCAGGCTTTTATCTGAGTATGTTAAAGTTATGAATGTAAAGGATTGCTATGTCTGTAAGAAGCTTCCTGCTTCTGTCTCAGAGGGGGTTACCTATAACATGTTACCCCTCACATATATTTTACGGAACAGAGGACCCTAGTAATCAAAGATCAACCGAATGATAGACATATACTAAATAGTATATATGACTTCTGTCCAGCCGGACAGAGTTTTTTATTTTCAGATATAAGGTTAAATGTGTCAGTATAACATTTATACAAAAGTGGGCACAACCTGTGACCCACAAAGGACAAGACAAGACATATGACAAACCAATTACGTAAAAGCGCACAAAGGCGGTCTGTACTAATAATCCATTTTACAGACTGGAATTAAACCATAGCAACCCATTGTTTAACGCAATATGTAAATTGAAATAAAACATATGGTGCAATAAGGTCGACGACGTTTCGATGCAATTACCAAATGCATGCATCATCATCCGGACAAAAGCTTGTGTGTCAAGTTTGTCTTGAGAGGTTTTACAAGCTCAATACCCCTATGGCAATTTACATAATGTTACAACAACATTTAGACAGTACATGAGAAATTTGGGAAGAAACATAAACAAAGAAATAAAGAAATAATTATTAGAACTTGACTAGGTAAGATTACATATTACTTAAGCTGCCAGCAAGGTGCTCGGTGCTGTGGTGAAGTGGTAAAAAGCCATACACAGATTGTGTGACATGTTGGCACATGCTTGTGACCACTCTGTGATGAAGTGGTGACTGATTCCAGTAGGACTTCATTGTGAGGAGGATTCGGTTATGCGCATGCAATTGCAAGACACATGATATTCAGAGCATTGGGATATAAACATGCTTGAGGTCTGTCTTAATAGACAGCGGGCGATTTGCAATGAGTTCATAGTCATGTCGCAGTGAGAGGACTTTTACATTTGCGCCATGTATTTAATTTAAACTAATTAATCAACAACCTATTAAAACATGCCAAGGTAGAGCCAGTTGCTGTGCGGCGCGTTTGGCTATATGCATGCTAGTGATATAATAAACTGCGGCAGCGGCGATTCGAAGTGAGTGTTCATAATTCATGCGGAACGGCGCAGTGAAAGGGCTTGTGATTAAAATTGAAATCGGGCGTAATACGAAAGACCGGTGGCAAGCAAGTTGTATTCCAGAATTACCTTAACTATGCATGATAGCATTCTTGGGGGTGATCGGCCTTTAATACGTGGAAACAGCTATAAAAGCTTATGTTATTTAACACAATGTCCAAGCGTGTGAGGGAGTAATCACAACGCCTTAGCCGGTGGGAGCTATGGGGAGAAAATTACTGTAATTAGCCTATGGTATGTGGACATAGTTGGGAACATCATGAGTCCTCGCGAAACTTACTTAAGGTAATGCAGCCATGCTCGCGTTCACAGCGGTTCAGAATTCCATAATTGGGTTCTCTGGGGGAGCAGAGGTTATCACAATGTCCCTGCGTGTGAGGGAATAATCACAACGCTTTTGCCGTTTGGAGCTATGGGGAGAAATTGCTATAATTAGCCTAGAGTATGTGGATCAAGTCGAAATGGGCGTGAATCTGCGAGGAACTTACTTCAAGTAATGGAGCCGTGCTCGCGTTCTCGGCGGTTCAAAAATCCATAATAGGGTTATCTATGGAAGCAGAGGTAATGCAGGGATTAGGGAGTGACCTTCTTCGCTAGAGGGTTGGGGTTAGCGGGGGGCTCAAGCGTTACTTACATTTCGGACATTGCCTGATAGCCGGACAGATGGGTTCTGGCGGGGATCGCTTCGTAGCTGCTGGCGGGAATGCGTGATTATAATAAAGGACGGACTGGAAACAGTGAAAGGACTGTGCCTGAGCGGTCCTATGGATTTGGCGGCCATCTTAAAGTGGTCATTGTACAAAGGGCTGAACATAGTTCTAGTATATAATCAATGTACAATAGTTCTACGAGGATGGAAATCATTAGTTGGAGCTGGCATAATCTTTATTATCATAAATAATGCCCTTAGTGAACAAGGTTAAAAACGGCGATGCGTGATTATAATAAAGGACGGACTAGAAACAGTGAAAGGACTGTGCCTGAGCGGTCCTATGGATTTGGCGGCCATCTTAAAGTGGTCATTGTACAAAGGGCTGAACATAGTTCTAGTATATAATCAATGTACAATAGTTCT
The DNA here is from genome assembly GCF_964263255.1 of Lissotriton vulgaris. NCBI lineage: Eukaryota > Metazoa > Chordata > Amphibia > Caudata > Salamandridae > Lissotriton > Lissotriton vulgaris. The sequence goes on along the minus strand of NC_141693.1, from coordinate 49,137,677 downwards.
ACGAGGATGGAAATCATTAGTTGGAGCTGGCATAATCTTTATTATCATAAATAACGCCCTTAGTGAACAAGGTTAAAAACGGCGATGAGGGTGCGGAGGGATAGTGATTAGGCGTCCATCTTAAAGTGGTGAACATGGAGTGACCCACGTGAGGTGAAAGTGCTCAGTGACCATCTCAAGTCATAACTTGTTATACATTTTCTGACAAGAACATATTTACAAAATTATTAGCTCAGTTGAAGCAGAGAGGTCCAGTCCTCAACTCTGTTGAGCCCCTTTTGTATGCTGTCTGTCCTCAGGATCCAATGCAACTCCTCCTTATTTAGAATTTGCGAAATGTCTACTCCTCTTGGGGGAGCCTTGACTTGTGTAATTACAGTCCATGTGAAGTCGTTTTCAGAGTGCCCTTTATCTTTGAAATGTTCCACCAGTGGTGCATTGGCAGTTTGGCATCGGATTCGACTTCTATGTTGTCCCATACGCAGCTTGATCTTCTGGATGGTCTGTCCTATATATATCATCATGCAAGGACAAAAAATTGCATACACCACATTTTGTGAATTGCAGTTTGTAAAGTGATGTCTCGTATATTTGATTGTACCATAAGTGAATATTTTACCCTCTATGGTTGTGTCACACGAAATACATTGCCCACACTTTGCATGGCCTTTCAGAGTGGGTAGATTCCACATGTCATTTAAAGTATTTCTTGTGTCAGGTTGAGGAAGTGCAGCACACACCAAATGGTCTTTTATGTTTTTGGCTCTCTTGAACGCAAACATAGGTCGGTCCAAGTTAAGAATGCCAGCATTTAAAACTGGCCAGTGCTTTAAGACACTCTTTTTTATGGCATTGGATGCGGGGGAGAATGTGGTCACACAAGTAATTTTCTCATGAGCAGTCTTAGGGTGAGGCTCTAGTAGGGTGTCTCTTGGGCAATACCATGCTCTTTTCAATGCCCGACGCACCAGTTTACGTGGGTAGCCTCTATGTCTCAATTTTTGACTCAATGTCATCACTTGCAGTGTGATTGCTAGCTTGTTTTATCAAACAGGTCGATTGGAGTACTATTACTCAAACTTTGACGAGGTTTTTGCAAACCTCAAAGTTGTAAATAGCTTAAACAAAGTCAAGCCTGCGAAGCAGATGACGGAATTCTTTTTGGTAACTAATGAGATTAACTATGAATATGCTTATAGAAACAATTTAACATGCAAGATGAGAGCAGAAGAAAAGACTTTCTTAAACATGGTTGAGGAGAGAAGAGCAATTTACAAAAGAAATGAGGTGCTCAAACATGCTAAGTCATAATTTTGGCAGACAGAAGATGCCAAGCTTAATGGTGTTAATACTAATGCAGCTATTCATATTGATGAACCAGTTAGTGGTAAATTTTGCATTAGAAGAGATAACACACTGTATGATAACTTTTTTGTTGGTGCCAGTCAATGTGAAGATACTTACCGTATCATAGGGGGATGGGGATTTAAAGGTGGAAAAGATCCTATTTTTCCTGGAATTTATTTTATCTGTGGTAACAAGGCGTATTTTAGCCTCCCTGACCATTGGTATGGGACGTGCTACCTTGGATTAGTTTTTCCAAAGATTTTCCATGTTGACAGAAATGCTAAGGGAACCTTTGAATTTGGGGAACACCTGAACAGGTTTAAGAGGGAAAGTTTTACAGAAGTCATGGGAGACATTTTTGGTGCAATCATTCCCATGGTAGAAATAACCATGAATTCGATCAAAATTAGAAAGGTTTCCACAATTGTAGACAGATTGTCAACAGATACTGCAAGTGGTTTCCAATTGGTTAACACAGAACTTGTTGCTACTAGAAGCATGGTTATGCAGAATCGTTCTTGCATTAGACATTCTGCTTGCAAAAGAGGGAGGAGTCTGTGGGGTTTTACATGTCCAGCATTGTTGTGCATATATTTCTGACAAGAGTCAGAATATTGAGACACTTATTAAGAACATCACTGAATTTCACGCAGAAATAGAACCCCTGGAAGAAGAATAATTCACTGAACGATTAGGCAAAAGGATTGAGGCAATTAAAGATTGGTTTTCAGAGATTGGCAGTTCAATCATTGGCAAAGTACTCTGTTCAGTAATTGTCATCATTATGGTGATACTTCTGTTAAAAATTTGTTGCATGATCCACAAGAGGAAGAAGCATCAGAGGGAAAAGAGAAGGATTTATAAACTTAGAAAGTAACAAGAAAAGGAAATTGAATTGGAGGAGATGCGGAGGGTTCAATATGAGAGTATCGGACAAACTGCTGAGACAGGAGTTTAGGGAGACTAATACTGAAAGAAGTCAAAATGTGATGTCTCTAAATTTGGTTTAAAATTTTCTAAATTTTGGGTATTGTTTGGTGATTTTGAAATCACCAGATGAGGGAGTTGATGGAGCGAGCTTCAGAAATAATTTTATTCTGGCTCGTGATATTAATCTCCCATAACTTGATTAATTATATTAATGGGTTTTTGCATGATTTCTGTTATTAAACCAACCTAGTGTAAAATTGCATACATTGCATACACACGGGACTAACGTTATGTGCTTTAATGTCGCAATTGCAAGTATGTTTTATAATAACTAACTAACGTTGTCGTCTTTTTGTCTTTGTCAAAATTAATGCGGCTGATTAATTAATGGCATGTGCTTATTCTATATGTGCTTTTGTCTATATTGTGTCTGTTTATCTTTTTCAGATATATGAAGAATCCTGCTGGACTTCATGAAGAATGGTAGATTTTAAAATGCCGCTTTTTCTCTGTGCTTCTGCTAGGTGACATATACTAATGGGTTAACATTAGCAATGGAGGGTGGGAAACAGAATGACTTTCATAACCATGTATTAATTATTCTTTTGTGTTTGTTTGGATACTAGCCCGAGAAAAAGGCTTGAGGCCTGTGTTCAGTGGAGAATGTTGGTTAGCCTGACAGTGATGAGCCAAGCACAGCCATGATGGAAAGTTTTCCAAAAAAGACATTTCTTTGAATAAATGGATGGCTAAGCAAGAAATATTGTGTGTGATGTGCTCTGAAAGTTATTATTTCCAAGGCTAAGGAAGTGACAAGTGGCGGATTGGCCGAGCTATGGAGGAAACTGTGAACTGTTTTCAGTAAAATGTATCAAACCTCGGAAGCCGGTGTCGCCTCTCGTGAAAGGACAATGGCATGACGTTTTGGCGTTTTGAAAAAGTGGCCTCATGATGGTCTGACGACTAGCAACCAATCAGGTTGCTGAGAGACATTAAATAATATCATTTTAGTTAGATTAGTGAGTTAGAAAGGTATAAAGACTTTGCCCCTTGAGAGGAGCGGGGCTGACTGTTCCTGAGGGCGAAGTGCTGTCCAAATTCCTGGGACACGTAAGACGTTTTTTCTAGGAGACTTTTCCTCTGCAGGTCAGAAAGCTTAACATAGGGAATTAGGTTATGTTTGTTTAAAATTATTCTTGCTACTTGGGCAATCCTGAAATGCCAGACCTGTGTGCCTTTATGCTGAATAAAAGTTACAGATTTAATTAAAATGATTGCAATTAATTAAAGGAGCTATTAAAAGTGTTTATGAAATTCTATGCTTTAACTTTTAAAAATAAAAGACTTAAAACGTCAAGCTGGTCTTGATTAATTTAGTCGTTACCATCAGCAGATTCGTTGGCCAAAAGTGGCATAATTAAATGTTTTTGTTTAATCATCATGGTTAAAATGTTATACTGCAGTTGTATATATATTGTACATATAAAATTTAGATAGACTGAATAATTAGGCCACATGATTCAGTTGCTCATTTTCTGTCTCAGTTTCATGGGCCTTGTGTGATTCATATGATGGTGAGTATTAGGTAGTGTGAAGTGTAGTTTGAGACAGAATTTCTTCATGGGCGCTGGATCAATGCTACACATTGAGATTGGATGGAATGCAGAGAAAGAATATCAGTTAACTAGCAAGTCGAGTAACAGCCTTGATCTGATCAGAAAATAATAACAAAGTACAGTGTTTTGCTGAGGCAAGCTACAGGAGAAAAAAGGCCTAGTACGAACATAGCCCTAGCAGCCTTCTAGTGATTGCGAAATACAAAATGGGGTCACACACGCTAGCAAAAGCGTACATATTGCAAGGATAACTGAGTCAGTTGCATAACGTGAATACAAATGGCGTCTATTTAGCCACATATTGCTAACCTAATATAGCATGTATAATTGCACAACAGGAAGGGGAATTTGAAAACTAACACCTATTGCTCCACCCCAGGCATTGGGTGCGCGGGGGTGTTTTGAAGCAGCCCTATGATTAAGCATGTCACACACCTGTGTGAGTGAGGGCAGTATTAGGACACACATGCACGTACCACCACATATAGAGATATTTTCCCGCCCCCTACTCCTTTTGGCGTATTAATGATATTCTCTGCCCTCACTAGTAACACTGGAGGCATCAAGGAGGAATAGACAAGTGTGCACAAGGTCACACCTCTCCATGCATACCTGTATTTGAAGGAGTAGGCGCCAGACCAGAGCCCTTCAGGCCTCACCAGACAAACTTGCACACTCTCCAGTCACGCCTCCGGCTATATCATTTTTTAGATAAGATTATCATTGCTATATAATGAACATATAGGTAAATATTTACAAAAAGAACAGTGCCCATCTTTTAACAATAAACATGAGACTGGCATAAAATCATGGAGTTCTTTTTTTCCTTTTAATAACTGAAAGTTATAGTTTAAAAATAGAAAGCAGATGAAGCAACTGGGAGCTCTGCTGTGAGAAAACTTTACATGTTCCTGGTGCTGTCTGTGTGTAAACTTCACAATCAGATTACATCACTGCATCATTCAGTGGAACTGTATGTAAAACCCATCCCTCTGCAAATAAACTGTATGTAAAACTCATCCCTCTGCAAATAAACTGTATTTAAAACCCATCCCTCTGCAAATAAACTGTATGTAAAACCCGTCCCTCTGCATGCAAATAAACTGTGTAAATCAAATCCCGTCCCTCTGCAAATACTGTATGTAAAACCTGTTCCTCTGCAAATAAACTGTATGTAAAACCCGTCCCTCTGAAAATAAACTGTATGTAAAATCCATCCCTCAGCAAATTAACTGTATTTAAAACCCGTCCCTCTGCAAATAAACTGTATTTAAAACCCATCCCTCTGCAAATAAACTGTATGTAAAAAACGTCCCTCTGCAAATAAACCGTATGTAAAACCCATCACTCTGCAAATAAACTGTATGTAAAATCCATCCCTCGGCAAATAAACTGTATTTAAAACCCGTCCCTCTGCAAATAAACTGTATTCAAAACCCATCCCTCTGCAAATAAACTGTATGTAAAACCCATCCCCCTGCAAATACTGTATGTAAATCCCGTCCCACTGCAAATAAACTGTATGTAAAACCCATCCCTCTGCAAATAAACTATGTAAAATCCATCCCTCAGCAAATTAACTGTATTTAAAACCCGTCCCTCAGCAAATAAACTGTATTTAAAACCCATCCCTCTGCAAATAAACTGTATGTAAAAAACGTCCCTCTGCAAATAAACCGTATGTAAAACCCATCACTCTGCAAATAAACTGTATGTAAAATCCATCCCTCGGCAAATAAACTGTATTTAAAACCCGTCCCTCTGCAAATAAACTGTATTCAAAACCCATCCCTCTGCAAATAAACTGTATGTAAAACCCATCCCCCTGCAAATACTGTATGTAAAACCCGTCCCTCTGCAAATAAACAGTATGTAAAACCCATCCCTCTGCACATAAACTGTATTCTGAACTTCGCCGTGACCTCAATATATCGCCGCCGCACTTTGTGTCGTATATGTTAAGATGGTTATGGGGACACTAGGTCATGTTTCAGTATGTTTCTATTTCTGTCATTAGCGTCACACCGCGTCACCATGGAATGTTCGTTTGTATATAAGTGACGTCACCGTTAGTTGGGTGACAGATGACAGCTGACTTCTTTCCTACAGGTTGTTTATCCCGCCCCTGCGGGCCCTTGTTATCTCAATAAATTATCTTGGAACAACACTCATGTTGTGTCGTGTTGTACGCTACAATTGGCGACGAGGGTCTTTCTACAACAAGGGCCAGCGGAAATAATTGGAGGATCGGCTGATGATTGATGATCGTAATCCCATCCATGAGGTTAAATTGCGGGGAGAAACTTGTGAAAAAGCAGCACGGAGTGAGTACGATGCGATAAAAAGCGAGCGCTGACTGAGAGAATAAACTTGAAGAAGCATTAAGGAGCGGCAGCGCGTAAATTGAAATTTGAGAGACTTTGATGTACTTGAGGATGTGCGCAAGAGGAAAGTGCAGCGTATAAAAGAAGAACAGGCAAACCTGTCAGGCTGCGACGCTGTTTAAAATCTGCTTTGTGATAATCAATTATTTGGTGCGCTTCGGTGACAGCTCTCAGCTGAGGCGTCAGTCAGTTACCTCAGCTGAGTCGCGTGAAGCATGCCGGTAGCGTTCTGATTGGTCTAAGACAGAGCGCGTCATCAACGTAAACAGCGTGCGGCCATCTTTGATGTTGTTCTACACAACGATCGAACGAGTGCGAAGCTATTAACGCACACAACGGAAAAGTCGCGCTCAAGAGTAAACATAAAACGGAGAGGAAGTGTGGAAGAGAAAAAACACAAGTAAGCCTCAAAATTAAATCGGAAGAAAGGAAAAGTAGTTTAAAACAAATATTACTGAGGAAATAGTCGGCTGTGAAGGAAATCAATAAGATTTGTAAATGTATGCATAGGCATTTATATAGCGCACTACTTACCCGTAGGGTCCCAAGGCGCTTCGACCGCTGCGAAACCCTTCCTGGCTTCCCTGAGAGATGGTCCCTTAATGGGTATCTCCAGGGTGAGACCAGGCATCCCCAGCGGTCTGGTGGGGCCGTTAGTGAAGATGAGGCAAGCTAATGCCCAGAGTTGCCGAGTGTGATCGCTGATCAGAGTGGGCACCGAGGCGAGAGAATTATCGAGTCCGCTGACCCTGGTCCAGAAACCTGCCGCACCGGGAATCGAACCCTGGTCCCGGGCCGTCCTCTGCTCTCGGGTCTGCCGCCTCTAACCAGTGAGCCACACTACTTCACTCACTTCACTACATTTAGCATGGCAGAATGTAATAATATATGTGCTCCTCCTCGTTTCTTGGATGAGCCCGGTAAACCCACTATGAAATGGAAGAAGTGGGTAAGGGCTTTCGAAAATTACATCGTTTCTATAGATGGAAAAGCTTTTGATGCTGAAAGGAAATGTTCTTTGTTGTTTGGGCTGTTAGGAAAAGCGGGACAGGACATCTTTGACAGCCTACCCGAATACGAGAGTCCACCAGGAACATTTATTCCTATGAATGAGTATCAGGAAGCATTGAAAAGATTGGAGAGGCAGTTTGATGAGGAGAACAATATTATGGTTGCCAGGCATAAGTTTGCTCAAAGGAAAAAGCAAGAAGGAGAGTCTGTAGAAGACTATGTTGCATGTCTAAGGGTTTTAGCTGTAGAATGCGAGTATGAGGAAATGACAGATGTATACAGAAGGGATCAGGTTGTATTTTACTGCTATACAAAGAAGGTGCAGGAAAGACTGTTAGCCTGCAAAAGGCCAACCTTGCAGGAAGTTATAGATATTGCTAGAGGTATCGAAAGATCTTTAATTTCCACCAAAGAACTGTCTTCAACAGGAAATAATACTAATGTATTTTATTTACAGGAGAAGAAGAAGGGTGATGGTAAGACATATGAAAAAAATGTGAATGAAAGAAAGGTGGGAGGTAAGCAGTTGTGCTGTTTCAGATGTGGTTCAAATGAACACCTAGCTGATTTCAAAAACTGTCCTGCAGTAGGTAAGAAGTGCATTAAATGCAAAAGGTACGGTCACTATTCCACCTTGTGTAAAACCAAAAGGATAGGTAATAACGTGAGTATAAACACAGTAGGAAGTTTTGATGAGGAAATGTGCGCGAATATAGTATTATACATAGAAATGGAAGATGGAAAGATAAAGGGTCCCATTAGTGACGTAAAAATAGGTGAGATTGAACTAAAATTTACTGCAGATTCAGGTGCCCCCATAACAACCATATCTGATACCCTTTTTGAAGAAAAATGGAAAAATGTGCAGTTAACAGAATCTGATATGAACCCGAAAGCTTTTGGAGAAAAAGATATAAATATGTTGGGTTATTTCATTGACACTGTGACTTTTAAGGGGAGAGTAATTGAGACAAAGATTTATGTAGCAGAGAAGGGAAGAATATTAGTAGGATGGAGAGATTTGGCCCAACTGGGGGTGGTATTGGTGCCGGGGGCAAAGGACCCAGTGTTATTAAGAGAGGAGTGGATGAACAGCATTTGTATAGAAAAAGAAGAAGGAGATTTGAGTACTGTGTTTGAAAAACATAAAGATGTATTTAAAAACGAAATTGGTTGTGTAAAGGGGTTCAGCCATGACATCAAACTAAAGGAGGGCGCAATTCCCTGTAAGCACAAAGTAAGATCAGTACCTTTGTCTATAAAAAATGAGTTAAGAGAAGTGCTTGAGAAGTTGAAGGAGGAAGGTGTGATTGAAGAAGCGGAAGAATCTGAATGGGATTCTGCTATCGTAGTATCAAAAAAGAAAAAAACAGGGGACATCAGGTTGTGTGTAGACCTAAGGTCGCTTAATAAAAGCATTATTGTAAACTGTCATCCCCTGCCAAAAATTCAAGACATTCTTCAGTCAACATCCGGATCAAGATATTTTTCACTTATTGACTTGAGAGCCGCCTATCATCAGGTGTGTCTGTCAGAAAGGTCCAAACAACTAACAACCTTCATCACGCCGTTTGGAGCGTTCAGATATGTGAGACTTCCTTTTGGTCTAGCGTCGTCTTCGGGAGTTTTCCAGAAACTCATGGATGTTTTATTTGGGAAAATGAGAGGGGTGGAAGCCTTTCAAGACGACATTCTTTTGCACACAAAAACTGAAAATGAGCACATAAAATTGATTGGAACAGTACTGGATATCTTGGGAAAAAAAGGCATGACTGTCTCAAAAGACAAATGCAAATTCATGACAAAAGAGATTGAGTACTTGGGGCATGTTCTCACTGCTGAAGGTATCTTGCAAAAAGATGATTTAGTTCGTGCAATAAGGGAGGCTCCTGAACCAAGGAACAAGGAAACCCTCAAGTCGTTCCTTGGTCTCAGTGAATATTATGCAAAGTTTATACAGAAGTATGCAGAAAAGGTGGAACCACTCAGGAGACTGCTAAAGAAAAATGTAGCGTATGAATGGAAGGGTGATCAAGTTAAGGCATTCAAGTCGGTAAAGGAGGAAATTGCCAGAGCACCGGCACTGAAACCATATGACCCGCAACTAAGCAATGTAGTAACTGTAGATGCAAGCAACGAAGGAATAGGAGCTGTGTTCTGTCAAAGGAAAGGAAGCGAAGAGAACACAATTGCATTTATTTCCAGAAAACTAAATGACGCAGAGGTCCATTACAGCACAATAGAACGGGAGACCTTAGCTTGTGTATGGGCTGTGCACAAACTCAAAGATTATCTGTGGGGCAAGAGTTTCACACTTGTAACCGACCATAAACCGCTAGTATATATGATGGACGGCAAGGGCCGAGGAAATGGCAATGCAAGTTCTAGGCTGATTAGACTGATGTCAAAACTTCAGGAATTTAATTTCCAAATTGAGCACATAAAAGGAGGGAAGAACTGTAGGGCGGATTGCTTATCCAGATTGCCAGTAAAGGAGAAAATTGAAGAGGAACAAGACGACACCGAGTGTGTGGTTGCGCACATTGATGCCACTGTTATGTGCGAAGGATCCATAACGGACAAGGAATGGGAGGAGAGTATGGAGAAAGATACGGTCCTGACCAAGGTGAAGGAGTATGTACAAACTAAATGGCCACATGTAAGAAATCTACCAAAAGAATTGAAGAATTATCAGCAAGTGAGCGATGAACTTACACTAGAAAATGGCTTCTTGAAAAGAGGTGAGGTCTTTGTGCCGCCATTTGAACTTAGACAGAAGATTGTTCAGATGGCTCACAGAGGGCATCCTGGCACCACGGCCACAAGGAACGTTCTTAGAATGCACTATTGGTGGCCAGGAGTAGACAGCGAAGTTAGGAATCTTGTAGACAAATGCGAACAATGCTTGAGGTCAGACAAACATTGGAGAATTGAAAAAAATGAGCTGCAGATGGTGGAAATCCCTGATGGCCCCTGGGCCAAAGTAGCAATAGATTTTGCAGGACCCTTCAATATATTGCCGGATGAATGCAAGTATTTAATAGTTTTGACAGACTACTACACAAAATGGGTGTGTTACAAGTTTGCGAATGTGGTTACAACGGAAGTAGTCATAAAATTTCTGGAAAAAATCTTTGAAAGAGAAGGACAGCCAAAAGTTATGGTGTCGGATAATGGGTCACAACTGGTATCACGAGTAATGATGGAATTCTTGGAAAAGCGAGGAATAGTACAAGAGAAGACGCCTCTGTAAAGTCCCAAGAGCAATGGTCAAGTAGAGAGAATAAACAGATTCTTCAAAGAAGGAATCCAAATGGCAATTGCAAATGGTATGGATGTAAAAGAGTTTAATAAGGTAAAAATCAACGCGTATAACAACACGCCAAAAGAAGCCACCGGGTATACACCATTTTACCTGATGAGAGGAAGAGCATGCAACAATGTCATAACACCGAAAATAGGTGGGTGGAAAGGAACAAATGTCGAAATGAGACAAGTGTGCGAGCAAGAACTCAAAGTGAGGGAGAACATACAGTGTAAACAAATGAAAAATAAGTCATATTCTGATAAGGTTAACAGAGCTAAGGACAAAATCATTGCTCCTGGAGATTGGGTGTTAGTAAAAAAGCCTGGTTTGGTGAGCAAGGGTGAGTCTAAGCTCAGTAAACCTATGAAAGTTGGCAGAGCATCAGGTGGAGCTGTATTCATTGAGGGTGAAGGATGGCGCAATAAAGACGATGTAGTGAAACTCAAACTTGGACAAGAACAAATAATAATGAGGAACGTGGAAGAAGGAGAAGAAAGTCTGAGTGATAGTGTCCTAGAATGGGATGACGTGTCTAGTAGCCCAGAACTGTTGCATCCCAGTGTCAGCCAAGGGTCCTCTTTGGTTTTAGGAGATGGGTCTACAAATTATTCTTCTGGCTGCAAGAACACTGTCTCGACTCAGGAAGATTCTATGGTAGAAAACTTTGTAGAGGGAAATGAATCTGATGTAACAGGCATGAGTGATGCTAATGTCAATCTATCTGGGGGGCAGTCTTCGAGAACGGGCAGAGTTATCAATTTGCCTACCAGGTTTAAAGACTACGTTATGGAATGAGACTCAGTTTGTTTTCTCATGGAGGAAGGGAGATGTCGTATATGTTAAGATGGTTATGGGGACACTAGGTCATGTTTCAGTATGTTTTCTATTTCTGTCATTAGCGTCACACCGCATCACCATGGAATGTTCGTTTGTATATAAGTGACGTCACCGTTAGTTGGGTGACAGATGACAGCTGACTTCTTTCCTACAGGTTGTTTATCCCGCCCCTGCGGGCCCTTGTTATCTCAATAAATTATCTTGGAACAACACTCATGTTGTGTCGTGTTGTACGCTACACTTTGTCCCGGCGGTGATCGCCACCTGCTCTCTCACACCATCGCTGTCAGCCCACCCTCCCCAGGCTCCTCACTCTCTCATCACCAGGAAAAAAATCCAGTTGTGGGCGCTGTGAGCACCAGAGGTCCCTTTAAAGATTGAATAAACATCCTAAAAACTGAGCCCCTCCTAAATGACTTATCCCCAAAAATCGTTTCATTATTTAAAATCATCTCTGCTTGTGTTCCTTTTTTATAACTGCACAATGAAAGGAGGGGCAGACCCTACACCAGCCTCAGCTCTGCTGCAGAGGGGGGCAGACCCTACACCAGCCTCAGCTCTGCTGCAGATGGGGCAAACCCTACACCAGCCTCAGCTCTGCTGCAGAGGGTGGGAAGACCCTACACCAGCCTCAGCTCTGCTGCAGAGGGGGCAGACCCTACACCAGCCTCAGCTCTGCTGCAGAGGGGGGGGGGGCAGCCCCTACACCAGCCTCAGCTCTGCTGCAGGGGGGGGGGCAGCCCTTACACCAGCCTCAGCTTTGCTGCAATGGGGGGGCAGACCCTACACCAGCCTCAGCTCTGCGGCAATAGGGGCAGACCCTACACCAGCCTCAGCTCTGCTGCAGAGGGGGGCAAACCCTACACCAGCCTCAGCTCTGCTGCAGAGGGGGGATGGGCGCCCCTACACCAGCCTCAGCTCTGCCGCAGAGGGGGATGGGGGGGCAGAACCTACACCAGCCTCAGCTCTGCTGCCGAGGGGGGCAGACCCTACACCAGCCTCAGCTCTGCTGCAGATGGGGCAGACCCTACACCAGCCTCAGCTCTGCTGCAGAGGGGGCCAGCCCTTACACCAGCCTCAGCTCTGCTGCCGAGGGGGGATGGGGGGGCGGAACCTACACCAGCCTCAGCTCTGCTGCAGAGGGGGCAGACCCTACACCAGCCTCAGCTCTGCTGCAGAGGGGGCCAGCCCTTACACCAGCCTCAGCTCTGCTGCCGAGGGCGGATGGGGGGGCAGAACCTACACCAGCCTCAGCTCTGCTGCCGAGGGGGGCAGACCCTACACCAGCCTCAGCTCTGCTGCAGAGGGGGGCAGACCCTACACCAGCCTCAGCTCTGCTGCAGAGGGGGCAGACCCTACACCAGCCTCAGCTCTGCTGCAGAGGGGACAGACCCTACACCAGCCTCAGCTCTGCGCAGAGGGGGCAGACCCTACACCAGCCTCAGCTTTGCTGCAGAGGCGGGCAGACCCTACACCAGCCTCAGCTCTGCTGCAGAGGGGGGCAGACCCTACACCAGCCTCAGCTCTGCTGCAATGGGGGGGCAGACCCTACACCAGCCTCAGCTCTGCTGCAGAGGGGGGCAAACCCTACACCAGCCTCAGCTCTGCTGCAGAGGGGGGATGGGCGCCCCTACACCAGCCTCAGCTCTGCCGCAGAGGGGGATGGGGGGGCAGAACCTACACCAGCCTCAGCTCTGCTGCCGAGGGGGGCAGACCCTACACCAGCCTCAGCTCTGCTGCAGATGGGGCAGACCCTACACCAGCCTCAGCTCTGCTGCAGAGGGGGCCAGCCCTTACACCAGCCTCAGCTCTGCTGCCGAGGGGGGATGGGGGGGGGGCGGAACCTACACCAGCCTCAGCTCTGCTCCAGAGGGGGCCAGCCCTTACACCAGCCTCAGCTCTGCTGCCGAGGGCGGATGGGGGGGCAGAACCTACACCAGCCTCAGCTCTGCTGCCGAGGGGGGCAGACCCTACACCAGCCTCAGCTCTGCTGCAGAGGGGGGCAGACCCTACACCAGCCTCAGCTCTGCTGCAGAGGGGGCAGACCCTACACCAGCCTCAGCTCTGCTGCAGAGGGGGCAGACCCTACACCAGCCTCAGCTCTGCTGCAGAGGGGGCAGACCCTACACCAGCCTCAGCTCTGCTGCAGATGGGGCAGACCCTACACCAGCCTCAGCTCTGCTGCAGAGGGGGCCAGCCCTTACACCAGCCTCAGCTCTGCCGCAGAGGGGGATGGGGGGGCAGAACCTACACCAGCCTCAGCTCTGCCGCAGAGGGGGATGGGGGGGGGGCAGAACCTACACCAGCCTCAGCTCTGCTGCAGAGGGGCAGACCCTACACCAGCCTCAGCTCTGCTGCAGAGGGTGGGAAGACCCTACACCAGCCTCAGCTCTGCTGCCGAGGGGGGCAGACCCTACACCAGCCTCAGCTCTGCTGCAGAGGGGGGCAGACCCTACACCAGCCTCAGCTCTGCTGCCAAGGGGGGATGGGTGCCCTTACACCAGCCTCAGCTCTGCTGCACAGGGGGGGGGGCAGCCCCTACACCAGACTCAGCTTTGCTGCAATGGGGGGGCAGACCCTACACCAGCCTCAGCTCTGCTGCACAGGGGGGGGGGGGGTAGCCCCTACACCAGCCTCAGCTTTGCTGCAATGGGGGGTAGACCCTACACCAGCCTCAGCTCTGCGGCAATGGGGGGGCAGACCCTACACCAGCCTCAGCTCTGCTGCAGAGGGGGGCATACCCTACACCAGCCTCAGCTCTGCTGCAGAGGGGGCAGACCCTACATCAGCCTCAGCTCTGCTGCAGAGGGGGCAGACCCTACCCCAGACTCAGCTCTGCTGCCGAGGGGGGCAGACCCTACACCAGCCTCAGCTCTGCTGCAGAGGGGGGCAGACCCTACACCAGCCTCAGCTCTGCTGCCGAGGGGGGATGGGCGCCCTTACACCAGCCTCAGCTCTGCTGCCGAGGGGGGATGGGCGCCCCTACACCAGCCTCAGCTCTGCTGCAGAGGGGGGCAGACCCTACACCAGCCTCAGCTCTGCTGCCGAGGGGGGATGGGCGCCTTTACACCAGCCTCAGCTCTGCTGTCGAGGGGGGATGGGCGCCCTTACACCAGCCTCAGCTCTGCTGCCGAGTGGGGATGGGCGCCCTTACACCAGCCTCAGCTCTGCTGCAGAGGGGGGCAGACCCTACACCAGCCTCAGCTCTGCTGCCGAGGGGGGCAGACCCTACACCAGCCTCAGCTCTGCTGCAATGGAGGACAGACCCTACTTCAGCCTCAGCTCTGCTGCAATGGGGGGCAGACCCTACACCAGCCTCAGCTCTGCTGCAGAGGGGGGCAGACCCTACACCAGCCTCAGCTCTGCTGCAGAGGGGGGCAGACCCTACACCAGCCTCAGCTCTGCTGCAGAGGGGGGCAGACCCTACACCAGCCTCAGCTCTGCTGCAGAGGGGACAGACCCTACACCAGCCTCAGCTCTGCTGCCGAGGGGGGCAGACCCTACACCAGCCTCAGCTCTGCTGTAGAGGGGGCAGACCCTACACCAGCCTCAGCTCTGCTGCCGAGGGGGGCAGACCCTACACCAGCCTCAGCTCTGCTGCAGAGGGGGGGCAGACCCTACACCAGCCTCAGCTCTGCTGCCGAGGGGGTATGGGCGCCCTTACACCAGCCTCAGCTCTGCTGCAGAGGGGGCAGACCCTACACCAGCCTCAGCTCTGCTGCAGAGGGGGGCAGACCCTACACCAGTCTCAGCTCTGCTGCCGAGGGGGGATGGGCGCCCTTACACCAGCCTCAGCTCTGCTGCAGAGGGGGGCAGACCCTACACCAGCCTCAGCTCTGCTGCAGAGGGGGGGCAGACCCTACACCAGCCTCAGCTCTGCTGCAGAGGGGGCAGACCCTACACCAGCCTCAGCTCTGCTGCAGAGGGGGCAGACCCTACACCAGCCTCAGCTCTGCTGCAGAGGGGGGCAGACCCTACACCAGCCTCAGCTCTGCTGCAGAGGGGGCAGACCCTACACCAGCCTAAGCTCTGCTGCAGAGGGGGCCAGCCCTTACACCAGCCTCAGCTCTGCTGCCGAGGGGGGATGGGCGTCCCTACACCAGCCTCAGCTCTGCTGCAGAGGGGGATGGGGGGGCAGAACCTACACCAGCCTCAGCTCTGCCGTTTCTTCCCAGAGAGGTGCACAATTATGTTATTAAGATTAGAAATAATATGTGGGGTATTATGACAGAACTAAAGTGAAAACAATAAAAATAAAAAAAGAGGAAAACCCTGTGAGTACCTAACAGACCCTTTATTACATTGATTCAGTAGTCCTGGGAATGCCCTCGTCATTATGAGGGATTTATTGTGGTGAAGTAGACCCACTTCAGCCCCCAGAGTCCAAGCCTCTCATTCACAGTCACAGAAAGTGAAAGTTCAGTCACACAAACACTCAACTCTTTCCCTTTTGTCTCCTCTCTACAGGAACGAGTTAGGGGTTCTCCTCGAGACACGAAGCGCAAACCCTAGGATTCATATTCTAAAACCACATAGAACTAGACAATACATTAAGCATCGAGGAAGCTTTTCTGCCTCCTGCGCTTTATTGCAATTTAACTGGGCCACTGCACAATCTCACATAAGATGCTGGACACCTTTGAAATATTAATAAAAAAGATCTTAATGCACTAAACCTCCAATCAACACGCAGGTCTAATCTTTCCAAAACTGAATTAAGACTTTTGAGAAATGTGTCCAAAAAACTGCAGTTAATTTTGCAACCAGCGGATAAAGGCGGCAGACAAAAGCTTTGACTTGAAGAAAGTTGAGGAACATGTCATGGATTCTTCCACATATTTACAGTTGGAAAATGACACGACAGTTGAGATCATGTGGACTTTATCAACTAGTGGAAAAAGCAGAAGGAATTGAATGGATAACACCAACTACTTGAAGTTTCCTCACAGTGCAACATCCACGAAGACCTCGTTTATATATGCTTCCAAAAGTACGCAAAAACCTTTACGCTCCTCCATTCAGACCAAATGTATCAGGGTGCGATTCCCAGTTTGAACCATTAGGCAAATATGTTGATTTTTTTTATACAACCATTCGTACAGGCGTGGAAGTCCTACATTAAAGATACCACACGCTTCTTACAACACCTTCCAGATTGAGACTGTGTAACGGACACACAACGGTTGTGCTGTACAATTCACATTACCTCGCTCTACTCTTCTTTTCCCTTACAAGAAGGCATTGAAGCATGCTTATGGGCTTCCCTACAACCTTCCATACATACAAACAAAGTCTTTTTATTAGAAATCCTACAGTTTTGTCTCCAGCATAGTTACTTCACTTGGAATGTCGAATTGTATCTCCAGTTAGTGGAACTTCAATGGGATTTGCAGGGGCACCTTCATATGCAAATACCTCTATGCCCAAATTTGAACAAGACCTCATTTTTTCTGACCCGGATTGGGAATTCAAACTTGGTGTTCTATTCTCGTTTTATAGAAAACATTTTCTTGATATGGAACAACATTCAACCACAACTGGGGCCAAAATTGCTGATTTAAACACAAAGAATGAGAGGATACAATTCACTTACAACATTAGCAACAGCAGTTTGGCGTTCTTGGACGTATGCGTAAAAAAATCAAGCAAGGGATTGACAACCACAGTACACAAGAAAGAGACGGACTGGAACAATCTATTTCTGTTTCAAAGCTTTCACCCAGCAAATATCATTCATAACCTACCTTACTCACAGATGTTAAGGATTAAAAGGATATCTTCAACGCCAGAAGCGTTTACTACAGCTCTTGAAGAACAAGTAACCCATTTAAAGGAAAGGGGGAATCCACAGAGCATCGTAGACAAAGCAGTAAAAACATTGTCACCAATCAACAGGCAAGAACTGGAAATAACCTCAGAACCGTATAGTCCACTAAATCGACAGTAATCAAAAAGATAATCAATAAACGCTGGGAACTCTTACAAAAAGAACCAGACTTCAGAAACCTGTTTGAGAAAAAACTTTATTAGCATACACAAGAAGCATAAACATTACAAGAATTACTGACTAGTTCAACTTGGGAACTGGTACTAAAAAGAGCCACAACTGCATACATTGCAATAATTTGGTAGTTGGTAATACAGTTTCACATCCCGTACAATAATTACATGTTTGTGCTTAAGGCCATCCAAAAACCCATACCCACCCTAAACCCTAACATTACCATTGCCACCCAAAACCCCACAGCCACCTCAAACCCTAAGACTACCACGGCAACTCAAAAACCCATACCCACCCTAAACCCTAAAAATACCCTTGTCACCCAAAAACTCATACCCACCCTAAATCCTAAAAATACCCTTTCAAATGAACTATGGGATTCAGTTGTAGAATCGATATGGAGGTTTATTCATGGGGAACAGGAAACAGGTAAGAAAATACGTCCTACCCACTACGAGCAAGTAACAGCAACTGAAAATCTCAAAACTCTAGAATACAGAATCCAATGACACGCAGGCCATTCTGAACATGACAACATAGGTAAGATCATTACACATCTTCCCCCTTTAAAAAAAAACAAGCATTTACAATGCAATGGTCTCGGCATTATTAAAGGTAGAGCTATTGGCATTGCTCATGACCTTTTTTTTTAAAAAATCATAAATAAATGGCATTGTCATTTACATTGCCAATAGCTTAATCGCTTGCAAATGCATGACCTATTGCATTTACACCCACACAGAGCCACCCACACAGAGTCATTCACAGAGCCACCTACACAGAGCCACCCTCACACAGACAGAGCCACTCACATATAGAGCCACCTACAAAAAAGCTATCCACACAGAGCCACACACACACACACACACACAGAGCCACACACACACAGCCACACACACACACAGAACCACACACACACACACACACACACACACAGAGCCACACAGTCTAGCTTTTCCCATTCAATTCAGTCAGTTGTAGGACTCCTTTAGCTGTGCATGCTACAAGTATCAGAATGCAAAGCCTGGTTATCGCTGACAAGGGTCTAGCAAACTTGGGAACTCAGTTGAGTCCCCGACTGACATAGAAAGCAGCGGGGGACCCTTCAAGCATCTACGACAAGTAGCCGTACGTGAGATGCCCTTCTGTCCTGACGGAATCCAGCTGCCCGTCCTCCCAAAGCTGGGGCCCGGTTAGGAACGCTGGCTAGCCTCAGTCATCCTTCCCGCCCTACTTCCATCGTTATGCGACGGACAAACATCCGCACTGCCATATTCCAGCCTTAAATGGAAGGATCCCTCTCTGGCGACGTGGATTTCCTGTTCCCTTGGAACGCAGCTCACACAATGGATCAGTGAAGTATCCCTTCCCCACAGTATAAAACAGAAACAAAAAAATCCCTGCCCGTTATTTTGCGCACTGCTACAAAGCATCTCTTATGCTATCCCCGAGCAGACAGCTGTGATAACTGCAGGGCAAGGCCAAACAAATGTATCCCTTGGCAGGCAGCGCGGCGCCCCCGCCGCCCTAACTTACCATCCAGCAGTGGGCTGTCGCTCAGCTCTATCAGCGTCTCGTGTTCCTTGTGGCCAAAGAGGCTCATGGTGGCTGCCGGGTGCGGAGCAAAGCCTTGCGGAGAGGCGCTGGGGGGCTTCACAGCACCCACGGTTCCATGCGAGGGCGCGGATTGAGGGTAGAAGAGAATCCCCCGCTCCTCCACAGCCCCTGTTCTGTATGTGACTGTGTGAATACAGCCTCAGGCGGCTGCCTCCCTTAAAGACATGGCAGACCTGGATCCGGTTACTTTCTGTCGGCTGAACCCGGTGCGCCTTAAAGGGGCGCCTTGCTAGCCTGTGCTTCGAAAGAAGCGTGCATGAGGGACAGGGTCTCTCTGGAGGCTGGGATTGTAAACAGAGCTGGGGAGGGGTTATGACAAGCCTTTGATTCATTCAGTACGTGTCACACTGAAAGGAGAAGGGCAAACTTCACTCGCAGAGGCTGCACAGTTACAGTAACAGGCTGGGAACTTACGGGAAAGCAATATTTGCAGGAACCATACATGTATTTTTAGAATGAATGATCAGAGCTAGTATCATTTGTTTAGTATGGACAGATGCTGATTGGGGGGTAAACATTGGTGTTTGATCAATTCTGATGTGAGGATATGTCATAACGGCCAGAGCTTGTGATTTTGGAGCTGCAGAACCAGGCTCAAATCTCAGCTTCCCCTCAACATCCTATGATTCTGGACCAATGCTTATTCTCCCCCTGCCTACAAAAAATGAATGTTTCCTTGTGTAATGAAACTGGTGCTCACGGTAAAGCGCTCTGAAACCATTGAGTCGAGTTCGGGCTATATAAAAAAAACTGCAGAACTGCTCCGACGAGGGAAGGGGGAGGGAGGAAGGAAGGGGGAGGCACCAAAGGGAAAGAGAAGAGTTGGGAAGAGACGGGGCAGGAGGAGGACACCAGGGGAGGGATCGTGAAAGAGCCTTTTCAGACTGGGGGGCGTGTTTTTTAGGTTTGAGTGACGGATGACGTCACAGATAGAAAGAACCTAAAAAACACGCCCGAATTGCGAAAACATGGGGCTTAAAGGGAGTGACACCCGGGGGGTGACTCCTGGGGCAGGGGTGCAGGCGCCCCGGAGCGGGGGGTGACCCCAGGGGTAGGGGTGCAGGCACCCCGGTGCGGGGGTGAACCCTGGGGACAAGGGTGTAGCCACTCTCAAGGCGCTGTGGAGAGAGGTACAGACACTACATGGGGTGACCACAGGGGCAGAGGTGCAGGCGCTACAAGGAGTGGGGTGACCCTAGGGATAAAGGCACAGGCGCTACCGGGGGTGATCCCAGGGACAAAGGTGCATACACCCCGGGTCTCAAGGGTGAGCCCTGGGGCAGGGGTGCAGCCGCTCTCAGGGCGCTGTGAAGTGAGACGCTGGCACTACAGGAGGTGACCCTAGGGGCAGGGTTGCAGCCGCCCCGGTGCGGGGGTGACCCAAGGGACAGAGGTGCAGCCACGACCAGAGGGTGACCCTAGGGAGAGAGGGGAGGGGTGACCCCAGGGGCAGGGGTGCAGGCGCCACGGGGCTCAGAGGTGCAGACTCCCCATGTGTGCCGGGTAAGTCCCGGGGACAGTGGTGCAGCCACTATCAAGGGCGGGGTGGGGGGCAGAAGTGATCCCAGGGGCAGAGATGCAAACACCCCTGGTGCGGAGGGTGAGCCCTTGGGCAGGGGTGCAGCCGCTCCCAGGGCTCACTGGGTGAGCCATGCCACGGGACAGGGGTGCAGCGAGGCTCCTTGAGGGGTGTAGCAGCCTCGGGGCGTGAAGCGTTAGAAGCAAGGGGTGACGTGCAGCCGTATCAGGGGTGCGGGGTGCTAGAGCGCATAAGGGGTTTTCTGGGGAACATGTTATAAAGATTTGCCCCGTGCCACCGCTGTCAGCCCCGGCACTGAGGCCTGGGTGCAAACCGCACCCCGCGGAGCTGAGACCCCCAGGGGGTTGGGCTGTGGGACAGTCTGGGGCAGTGTCTGCCGCCCTGCTGTGACTCAAAGACTCCTGGAGTGTTGCAATCCCGGGTGCCTCCCTTTCCATGTGTGTGACTGTGTGCACAGGCTCAGGGGGGAGGAGCAGAGCCGGAGTTGACTCTCTGTTTTTTGTCACGCTGCAGAGCCAAATCTGGCTATGTTAAAACCCGGAAGAACTCCTCTAAGAGTATATATCGCAAATATGAAGAAACAATTGAAGTTAACTGAGCAAAAGCGTTTTTCACTTTCGAGACAATTCGTTTTTCAGCTGACGTGTCACTGTTTCACCCCTAACTAAGCTCTCACGTAGCTGACCAGTTTTCATGTAGCTTACGTGTAATAATTTTATGTTGGCAGTTTTCAGCTTGTAAAGTTTCAGTGTGATGTTTTGCCGTAAGAAGAAAAAAAATATTTTTTGTATGTAATTACTTATGCAGTGCAGCGGTTTAAATGGGACTTTCGTACACTGCTGGAGTGCTGATGCGAGCTATAACATTAACAATGCTCATAGACCTATGCAGCCGAAGATCGTTT
Organism: Lissotriton vulgaris; assembly: GCF_964263255.1. Classification (NCBI taxonomy): domain Eukaryota; kingdom Metazoa; phylum Chordata; class Amphibia; order Caudata; family Salamandridae; genus Lissotriton; species Lissotriton vulgaris. The sequence goes on along the minus strand of NC_141693.1, from coordinate 49,116,183 downwards.
CTTACACGCGATGGGTACACGGGCACAGCTCAACAAAAGGGGCAGAAGAAATTACTTCTGAGGGGGAAGGACAAACAGCTAATGTACCTGCCGACAGCGGGAACTGTCGTCTATTCTGAAGTTGTGTTTTCTTCCTTGCCTATTACAGCCTAACTTGTCATTGGATTAATACATCGCTTGCTGCCGCTGGTATAGACACAAAAATCACTCTTAAGGGCCATGGCACAGAATGTCTCTAGGGAGGCGCTGGTTTGAGAGTTATACACCTGGGAAGAGCAAAACAGTAATTTAGAGCAACAGGGCTCGAGAACCTGTTGGCATAAGGGAGGGTCCGAGCATATGCTAACAATGAGAGAATGTAGTTAGTCCAGCTGCCCTCACATTCTTCCCAGTTGTGCCTGAGGTGAACTATTAAAGGTGTTAGTCGACCACTGGGGGAAGCTACAGCGTTTTAAAGACTGACTGTGCCATTTTCATGCTGTCTTATGACCCCCAACTGAGAGCAAGTGTCCGAGAGCTCTCAAGTGATTGCCAGTAGAAGGAATGGGGAGGCGAAATCTGTCAGAGGGAGGGAGGAGGGAAGGGGGAGGCACCAGAGGCAAAGAGAAGAGGTGGGAAGAGATGGGGCAGGAGGAGGACACCAGAGGAGGGATTGTGAAAGAGCCCCGTCCTTTACATACTGGGGTGCATGTTTTTTGTTGAGTGACAGATGACGTCACCCCCGAATCCGAAAAAGACGGGGCTTAAAGGGAGTGACGCCCCTCTCCTCCAATGGCTGGCCAGCATTTAAGAGGCCAGCCAGTGGAGAAGAGGGGCGGGTTCAAGCCCCCTAACTAAGAAACATTAAATCTCGGAGCTCCGCCCACACTGCTACGCAGTGCGACGCAGTCCTCGACCTAAAACAGCAGCAAAAGCAAAGAAAAAAAATATACAGAAATACAAAAACAATAATCAATGCAAAACAAAGTCATTGAGTTTTGTAGGAAGTTTTCCAACACACGCACTCTTTCTTAAATTGGGTGAAACATCAGGAGAATTTTTGTGAGCGGCAGACAGTTTAGGTACAGAATCAGAACAATTAAGATTCCTCACGAGAGCTATTCTATTAACATTCCAAACGCGTCCATCACATAGCTTGACTGCATTTAAGAAAAGTATTTTAACAACGTAGGGTGAGGAATATTTTGAAACACCTGAAGATCTTTGTTGAAGACGAACTTGTACCCTATCACCTACTCGCACATGAGTGTGTGTGACAGCGTGTTTAGAGTCAAAGTAAGCCTTCCTCTTAGCAATTTTTAAATCTTGACTGGCTTGCTAAGAAGCTGACCCATTGGTATTAACAAATTCTTTTGACCCTGTGCATTTGCTCCTCATCCATGACTAAAACATACTAGTATTGGGTTTTCTCCCACAACAAAGTTCAAAAGGAACCATGGATGTAGTGGAATGAGGAGTAAGTCGATAGATCATAACTCTTTCTTAAATTTCAGCTTTCCAGGCTTTGTTTAGAGATTTGGCCACTTGAATGGAGTCTTTTAACACATGATTGAACCTCTCCACCATACCATTAGTTTCTGGATGGTAGAGGGCACAATGTTTGTGTTTGATCCCTTTCTCAGCAAGATACATCTCCATTTCTTTAGAAATCAATTGAATTTCGTTGTCAGTAAGGAGACAATCAGGGAGTCCCTCACGCAACAAAATCTCATCAAGAAATTTTACGATGACCTTAGACTCGATGCTGTGGCAAATTTTAATTTCTGGCCACCTTGAGAAAAGGGCAATTAAGACTAAAACAAAAGATTTACCAGAGTTGCAGAAAACAGGACCTAATATATCAAGAGCAACAGGAGTTTCACGAATGGCCATAGGTTGAACTTTAGTTTTGAGTATTTTGTCAGAGGTGTTACATTCTTGACAGTCCATAACCATACGCTCAACCATCAGATCTATTCCGGGCCACTAGAAGTGTAAACAAATTCTTTCTTTCGTTTTAGAAATTCCCTGGTGGCCCTAGTAAGCTTGTTCAACAATTTTTTTTCTGAGGGAAAGAGGTGGGATTAATCTAGTGCCCCTACAAAGTAAACCTGAGGAGACAGATAATTAATGTTGTACGTTCCAGAAATTCTTTGTTTCTTCATCAAGACTTTTAATTCCCTTCCAACCCTCCTTCAGTAACTCACAAATTTTACACATAACAGAGTCATTCTTCATGGAGGATTTCCAGTCATCTTCACTCAATACACCGCACGTGACCTCACAAACTCTATAATTGTCATCATCATCACGAAGCTCTACTGACCCATTATTCATTTCAACAGAGTCATTCACAACAAGGCGAGACAAACAGTCAGGCACTTTGTTCTGTGCACCAGGTATGTGATGAACCACAAAGTCATAGTCCTGTAAGGCAACAATCCACTTTGTGATTCTGGAGATGACAGCTTCCAAACTCTTCTTTGTGAATAAATCTTTTAAGGGTTTGTGATCTGACTGCACAGTGAAGGAGCTTCCCCAGAGAAACTTTTTTACGTTTTTTAATTGACCAGAAGATGCAAAGGGTTTCTTTTTCTATTACTGAGTATTATAGTTCATCTCCTACAAGTCCTCTTGACAAGAACATTATGGTTGTTTCATGACCATTTTTAACTTGTTTGAGAACTGCTCCAAGTCTTTTTGAGCTGGCGTTGGTGATAAGTTCTGAAGATGCAGAGGTATCAAAACAATGAAGTGCAGGAGCCTCACTCAATGCTTTTTTTACATCATCAAATTCTTCTTGACATCCATGCGACCAAGCAAACTTTACACCTTTCTTAAGAAGAGATCTTAAAGTGTGAGTACGGGAAGCAAATTGAGAACACATTTATTATAGTATTCCGCCATCACCAAAAAGTGATTAAGTAGTCTCTGGATTGAGGCACGGGAAGATGATCTATTGCATTAACTTGTCTTTAGGCTTGACTCCTTCCTTAGACAGTTTGTGACCCAAGTAATCGATTTCATGGAGATTGAGGAAAATGCTACTTACCAGTATGCATCTGTTCTTGGCATGTAGAGCTGCAGATTTCTACACTTTGCAGTAGATCGCCACCTGGTGTTGGGCTCGGATGATTGCATGTTGTTGTCGTCTTGGAAGAAGTCTTTGTAGTCACGAGATAGGTGACTCCTCCCTTGGATGATAGTGCGCATTGGCATCGGCTCCATCCTTAGATTGTTTTTCGCCATGATGGGAAATGATGGAGTTAGTAGAAATAAAGAAGGGATGTTCATGCGTGTATTTCTAATTAAGAAAAAACTGGAACAAATACAGGTCCCGGGGAGACAGGAGGGCGTGTAGAAATCTGCAGCTCTACATGCCAAGAACAGATGCATACTGGAAAGTAGCATTTTCCATTCGAGGCATATGAGCTGCAGATTCTACACTTTGCATCGATTGTGCAGCAGTGTCTCCCCCTAGCGGTGGTCACCTGTATCTGTTGCAGTAGTTTGAAAGAGATTTTAGGACAGCTTGGCCTACTACAGCTTGCTGCTTGGCTTGCACATCAACACATTAGTGTTTAGTGAAGAGGTGTGTTGTAGACAATGTTGCTGCCTTGCAGATGTCTTCTAGGGGAATGTTTCTTAAGAAAGCCATAGAGGCTCCTTGTTTGCTTGTGGAGTGTGCTCTATGAGGAACTGTTAATGTACAGTTTGCTTCTTGCTAGCATATTTGTATACATTTTACAACCCACCTTGCAATTCCAGCTTTAGAAGTGGGGTTGCCTTTATGTGGTGGAGAGAACGCTACAAACAGTTGCTTTGTTTTGCGAAAGGATTTGGTCCTATCTATATAATAGAGAAGAGCTCTTTTAATGTCTAGGGTGTGTAGAGCTCTTTCTGCCACAGAGTCTGGGTTTTGGAAAAACACCGGTAACTCTGCAGATTGGTTTAAATGAAACGGAGTAATGACTTTTGGAAGGAATTTAGGATTTGTTCTCAGAACCACTTTATTAAGGTGTAATTGTAAAAATCGTTCTTGTACAGCGAAAGCTTGAATCTCACTAACTCTCCTAAGAGAAGTAATAGCTACCAGAAAAGCTGTTTTCCATGTGAGGAATTGCAGTTCACATTTGTGTAGACGTTCAGAAGGTGGTCCCATGAGCCTGGTAAGAACAATGTTTAGGTTCCACACTGGAGAGGGTGGTAACCTGGGAGGAATGATTCGTTTTAATCATTCCATAAATGTTTAATACCAGGCACTCTAAATAAAGACAGATGTTGTCTATTTGGTAAATATGCTGCAATTGCTGCCAGATGTAGGCGTATAGATGAATATGCCAAGTTACATCTTTGTAAATGTAGAAGTTAGCAAATGATATTTTGGATGGAAGAATCTAGGGGATCAATTTGGTTATTGTTGCAGTAAATGGCAAATCTTTTCCATTTTGCTGGATAGCAAGCTCTAGTAGTAGGTCTCCTGGCTTCTTTAATGATATTCATACAGTCTGGTGGTAGGTTAAGATAACCAAACTCTAAGACTTCAGGAGCCAGATCGCTGTAAGTGCGACTTGGTGTAGTGGATTGTGAACCCTAAGTCGTGCAATGTTTGAATTGTCTGAGATGTGTGTTGGTCACACTGATTGAATGACTTGGCTTTTATGAGCCAATCGTCTAGATATGGGAAGACATGTATATGTTGTCTTCTGAGATGTGCTGCTACTACTGCTAGGCACTTTGTGAACACTCTTGGTGCAGTTGTGACCCCGAATGGAAGGACTTTGAATTGATAATGCTGTCCTTCCAGTACAAACCTCAGATACTTCCTGTGGGAAGGATGTATAGGAATGTGGAAGTAGCCGTCCTTTAGATCTAGTGTTGTTAAGAAGTCGCCTTGTTGTAACAATGGGAGCACTTGTTGTAAAGTGATCATATGAAAATGATCTGAGTGTATATAGTGATTGAGGGGCCTGAGGTCGAGAATTGGTCTTAGTGTCCCGTCCTTTTTGGGTATTAGAAAATACAGTGAGTAAACCCCTGTTCCTTGATGTTGTAAAGGAACCATTTCTATTGCGTTTTTTTGAAGAAGTGATAGGACTTCTTGTTTGAGCAGCGTAAGATGTTCTGCAGACATTGGATGCTGCCTGGGTGGTATATGTGGAGGGGTAGCTGTAAGTTTGAGGCAGGAGCCATACTGGATAATTTGTCTTACCCACTTGTCTGTTGTGATGGAATTCCAGACAGGTAGGAACTGTGTTAGTCTGCCCCCCACAGGAGTGGAATGCTGTTGGGGGAGCAGAGGGAAGTCACTGTTTTGTGGTGGAAGAGGTTCGATTTTTGTTATTACTTCGATCTCTTCCTTTATTGTTGTTGCCTCTATAGCCTCCTCTAAAATATCCTTTACAGGAGGATGTCTGTGTATTGGATTTGAAGGAAGCTGAATTGTCTGCTCCAGTCTGTTTGGAGTCTCCTCTATAGAAGGAGCGGCGAAAAGAGCCTCTAGCTTGTGTGGATTGCATAGCTCCCATAGATTTGGCTGTATCGGTGTCTTTTTTCATTTTCTCAAGTGCTGTGTCTACCTCTGGTCCAAACAATTGATGTTGGTTGAATGGCTGATTTAAGATGGTAGTTTGCAATTCCTGCTTAAATCCTGAAATGCGTAGCCACGCATGACGTCTAAGTAGTACACTAGTGTTTACAGCTCTAGATTTATTTATTTATTTATGTGGTTTATAGAGCGCACAGCTACCCCCGAAGGGGTGTCCCGGCGCTAAAACCTGAGCCTCCAGGGGAGAAGACAGAGCGTAAAGCAAGGAGAAACAGTAGGGTAAATCAGAGTCCGGAGAAGAGCCAGGTTTTGAGTTTGGCTCGGAAGATGGGTTCGGAGGGACAGAATCTCAGATCGATTGGCAGAGTGTTCCACAGTTTTGCCGCAATGACACTGAACCCTCTGCCACCCATTCTAGATAATCTAAAACGGGGGGAGATCAGGAGGCGGAGGTCATTGGATCTCAAGGATCTGATGGAGCGAGATATCGAGACACGTTTTTTCAGGTAGTTGGGTCCGAGGTCGTTGACGGCTCGGAAGGTAAGGGTAAGGATCTTGAACTGGATACGGCTAGCCACTGGAAGCCAGTGGAGTTCCTTACGATACGCGGATACAGATTGGCGGTAGGGAATATTACCAATCAATCTGGCCGCCGCATTCTGGACAATCTGCAGCCGGTCTAACAGATACTGGGGGGCACCAGCATAGAGGCTGTTAGCATAGTCCAGGTGGGACGTGATGAGAGCTTGGGTAACTGTACGGCGGGAATCCAGAGGGAGATAGGGGAGGATTTTTTTGATCATGCGCAACTTCAGGAAGCAGGCAGAGGTCACTTTATTGACCTGAGTTTTGCATGAGAGGGAGTCGTCAAACTGGAAACCCAGGTTACGAGCAGAGTGAACGGGAGAGGGAGCGGGATCAAGTGCCGTGGGCCACCACCAAGAGGAGGGGATGGGAGCTTTCTGATTGAAAGACAGTACCTCCGTTTTGTCTGCATTTAGTCTGAGGTGGTTAGCAGTCATCCAGACACTGATGTTGTTAAGGCACTGGCGGAAGTTGGTGAATGCGGAGTCCGAGTGGTCTCTAAAGGAAAACACCAGCTGAGTATCGTCAGCATAGGAGACCACCCTGACTCCGTAGGACTCCACAACGTCGGCCAGTGGGGCAAGATAGACGTTAAAGAACAAGGGGCTGAGGGCGGAACCCTGTGGCACACCGCATGACAGGGGTTTTTCCTCCGACTTGAAAGGCCGCAGCAGTACCCTCTGACTTCTTCCCGAGAGGAAGGACTCGATCCAGCTGAAAGCAGTGCCGCCAATGCCTATCTGTTTGAGTCGGTCAAGGAGGATGGGGTGGGAGACCGTATCGAACGCTGCGGACAGGTCGAGGAGGACCAGCATGGCCTCCTCGCCCCTGTCCACGCATTCCCGAATAGTTTCCGATACTTCCAATAGTGCCGTCTCAGTGCTGAATCCAGCTCTAAATCCGGATTGTGAGTCGTGCAGTAGAGAGTGGTTTTCCAGATATTCCGTAAGTTGCAACTGCACGGCTTTTTCCAGGACCTTTGCGGGTTTGGGGAGAAGGGAGATGGGGCGGTAGTTGGCGAAAACAGTGGGATCTGCATCCGCTTTTTTTAGGATAGGAATCACCAAGGCCTCCTTCCAAGTGGTAGGGAAGAAGCCATGGTGAAGGGAGGCGTTCCAGATGGAAAGGAAGGAGCAGGCTAGCGAAGGCGCCAGTTCTCCCATGAGTTTCGCAGGGACAGGGTCAGAGGGGGCGCCGGATTTGCAATGGGTAAGTAACCTAATAGCATCGTCCTGGTTGAGTTTATTGAAGGAGAGAAAGGACGGAGAATCTGGGGGACTAGTGGGGGTAGAAAGTGTTGAGGAATAGAGGGATCTATCCTCAAGGCTGAGCGTCAAAGTAACTTGGAAACATCAAGGTTTCTTATCCTTCTTTCATCAATTTATTGATTCAGTTTTAAATTTTCATTGAAAAGTTGATCAATCCAAAGTAAACATCATTTCTTAGTGTACATAATGAAGTTCTTATGTCACGTAGGTAGCGTTTACCATATCATTAGTACTTCACCCAATGCATTTCGGGTCATATACATCTGACCCTTCGTCAGGGGTCTGCAATAAGGGACAAACAGGACCGGATTAGTCACGCCTAAGCAATGTATATCCAAATGCTTACGAAACAAATAACTAATACTGAAAACATATAGCTAAAATAATGAATCCAAAACGAGCTGCCAAGCAATGTTGTACACATGTTACACGCATTATATTCACATCGTAAACAAACATACGTGAATATTAAATACAGGTCTGAAATATGATTCAACAATGCCTCAATGCAACCTAAAGCCATGTAACATGCGCTGAGCAAACAGTGAGTAACTTACGGAAAGCGGACGCTGCCGCGCCTCACGGAATATCAGTGTTCAAATGGTCAAGTCGACATCAATACAAACCAGTGTGTTATTGGTTGAAACAATATCACGTGATCGCGAGTTTAGCCAATGCGATCACGCCAATAGTCAGAGGCCCCCAGCATGTGACCTGAGTGTGCTGACATCAAAATACAACGTTGCGATTAATGGAAAAATTGTTCCACGGAGTATCCATGGCAGCAATATACGAGTATTCAAACGAAAACAGTAAAAATACAAAAAATACAATATTACAACCATAACACACATTATGAACCTGAGTGCATGCAAGGTTCATTTTACTGTACCGGATGTTGTATCGGGGATCAGAGTCATTCTTAGGTCAATGTAAAGTCTACATACAGTCATAGAAAGCAAGCGTGTTCCACACGATCATTTAAACCAATAGGATGGTTCGCATTCAATTTCTTGATCCAGAAAAATTCTGCTCTGAGTCTTTGTTTTACTGGATCCATGTCTGGGCGTGGCAAGATCGTTTCCAGAACCATTAATTTTAATTGCGAAATCTGATGTCCAGCGTCTTTCCAGTGACATGCTAAAGAAGATTTAGAGTTGACAAGCCTGATGTTGCTTTTATGTTCGGTAATGCGAACTTTAATTTTACGTTCCGTTTGCCCTACATAAATTTTGCCACATGGGCATTTGATAGCGTAGATGCAATTCATGGTGTCGCAAGTGCTAGTGTGTGATAACTCAATGGGATATCCTTTGGTGGGATGCATCAAGATACTGCCCAGCATCACGTTGTTACAATGGATGCAGTTCAAACATTTTAACATTCCTTTCCATTTCTGTTTTTCCTTAGTTGGCGTGTTCAACAGTTCTTTAAGATTTTTGGATCTTTGGAAGGCAAATGTTACTTTTTCACTGTATAGGTTGTTTAAATCAGGTTCCGTTTGGATAAGATGCCAATGTTTGTTAATGATGCGTTTGATTTGGCAGGATTCAACTGAGTGTTTCATTACACATACTGTTTTCTGTTGCGTGGTTTTGACTTTAGGCTCGAGTAATCTATCTCTGTGGATTTTGTTGACTTTATCCAAAGCATTCTGTAAGACATCTGGGGGATAGCCTCTTTTTTCATATTTCTTGGTTTGTGCTTGTAGTACAATTTGTAAATCCTCTGTGTTGGATGTAATCCTTTTCAGTCTGATATATTGTGACGTCGGAAGGTGTTTTTTGAGGGCATCAGGATGGAAACTTTGGAATAACAGACTGGCATTGCGATCTGTAGGTTTCTGAAAGACTTTGGTTATGATGCCATCGTTGGTTAACGTTATTTGTACATCCAAAAATGCAATGGTTTTATTGGAAATGGTATGCGTGAACTGAGTTCTTGGATTATGCAAGTTTAACGATGCGATATTCATTTCAAGTTGTTCTTTGCTTCCTTGCCAAATTAGAAAGATATCATCAATAAATCGTTTGAATATGATTAATCCTTTGATCCAATTGCTGTTGCTCAAAATATGCTCAGTCTCAAATTTATTCATAAAAATTTTCGCATATGAGGGAGCTCCTCCAAAACCCATAGACGTTCCGTTGGTTTGATTGAAATATTTACCATTCCATTCAAAATAGCTGTGGTATAGTGAAAATTGCATTAATTCCAAAATCAGAATTTTTTGGTACTCTTCCAGATCACTATTCAATAGACGCCATTCTAGTGCTTCAATTCCCTCCTTGTGAGGGATAGATGTGTACAGAGCAATAACGTCAATAGTGCATAGCCAGTGTTCATTACCTGATTGTAGAGTCACAGTTTTCAACATGTTCAGAAAGGTCGTAGTGTCTTTAATGTAAGTTTCGCTGGTTTGAACAAGGGGTTGTAAAAACTTGTCGATGAATTTACCAATTGGTTCCGAGATGGACCCGCACGCCGAAACAATGGGTCTGAAAGGCGGGTTGGTTAAACTTTTGTGAATCTTAGGCAGCATATATAGCTGCGGTCTTCTAGGAAATTTTAAATTGAAAAATGCATGAGTTTTTTGGCTGATCCATTTCATAGCCAAGGCATGATCTAGTATGTGTTGCAAGACCTGTTGATAAACTCGTGTAGGATCTCCTTCCAGTTGAAAGTAAATGTCACAGTTGTTCACATGATTGTCGACACTTTTGTTGTAAAATTCGGTGTCCATGACTATAAGGGACCCGCCCTTATCTGCTTTTTGGAAAGTAAGACTTTTATCATTACTCAAGTTCTTAAGAGTATTCCACTCTTTGGTTTTCAAGTTTCTTTTGTTGGGTTTCTTGAAAGTGATCCTTTGCACTTCAGACATCACCGATCTTTCGAATGCTTCGATTGTTTTGTGAGAAGTTGGTGCACAAAATGTGCTGGGTGGTTTGAAATCTTGGTCCCATGTGGATGGCGTTAGTGTTTGATCAATGTCTTTGAACAAATATCTGAGTTTGAGATTTCTGACAAATTTAAACAGGGTAACTTCCGTCTCTCCAATGTTAGAACTGTAGGTGGGAACGAATGTAATCCCTTTATTCAAAAGATCCATTTGTGACTTGGTTAATTGTTTAGATGAGATGTTTATTACTAAGTTGTTTTCTGCATCTGGCTCCTGGTCCTTTTGGCTACCTCCTCTTCGGTTTCTTTTCGACCTTCTGACTCTTTGTTTGTTGTCGGTGGGGCATTCGATGCCGGACTTATGTCTAAAAAAGACGGTTGTTGACTAGTTGATGGTTTAGCTGTTTGTTTAGTTATCGTGCTAATTGGTGGTCTAGTGTGTGAGATATCCGAATCCGACACGACACTTTCCTGTGAAGATGTTGTTTCAGGTTTGCGAGTCGATTGTTGCGATTGCTGTGGCTGCCATTTTTTCTGGTTATAGATTTCAGCCCAAGTATATACTTCTTCAAGTTTATAGTCTAAAGTATCACGTCGGTACTTACGTACCTTTCTTTCATTCACCTCTTTAGCATATCTGTCTAACTTTAGATTTATATCTTCCAATGTTTTGTCAAGGTCAGGAATTTTATTCATCTCTGTCTTTAAAGTGTTTATTTCTTCCTCAATCTCTAAAAGTGCCTTAGATAATTCCTCCACGATCAATAGGATGAGATCCAAAGAACATTTGTTCAGTATTTGGTACCATTTCTCGAGAAACTTCTTGTTATTCTTGCATAACATTGGCCTAAGGGCTATCCTGAGTCCCCTGGGTATTCTCTGATTTTTATGATAATGAATGAGCGTGGTTGCATGCAACCTTTGATTTATTTCCTTCTTGCTTATGTATTCAAACTGTCTTAGTAATTGTGCTGTGGTTGTCTTCTGAGGAGTGATTCGTCTGGTCTCCTGTATGAGCCCATAGATTTCCTGAGCCGCTTCTGCTGTGAATCCTACGATCTTGCCACGCCCAGACATGGATCCAGTAAAACAAAGACTCAGAGCAGAATTTTTCTGGATCAAGAAATTGAATGCGAACCATCCTATTGGTTTAAATGATCGTGTGGAACACGCTTGCTTTCCATGACTTTACATTGACCTAAGAATGACTCTGATCCCCGATACAACATCCGGTACAGTAAAATGAACCTTGCATGCACTCAGGTTCATAATGTGTGTTATGGTTGTAATATTGTATTTTTTGTATTTTTACTGTTTTCGTTTGAATACTCGTATATTGCTGCCATGGATACTCCGTGGAACAATTTTTCCATTAATCGCAACGTTGTATTTTGATGTCAGCACACTCAGGTCACATGCTGGGGGCCTCTGACTATTGGCGTGATCGCATTGGCTAAACTCGCGATCACGTGATATTGTTTCAACCAATAACACACTGGTTTGTATTGATGTCGACTTGACCATTTGAACACTGATATTCCGTGAGGCGCGGCAGCGTCCGCTTTCCGTAAGTTACTCACTGTTTGCTCAGCGCATGTTACATGGCTTTAGGTTGCATTGAGGCATTGTTGAATCATATTTCAGACCTGTATTTAATATTCACGTATGTTTGTTTACGATGTGAATATAATGCGTGTAACATGTGTACAACATTGCTTGGCAGCTCGTTTTGGATTCATTATTTTAGCTATATGTTTTCAGTATTAGTTATTTGTTTCGTAAGCATTTGGATATACATTGCTTAGGAGTGACTAATCCGGTCCTGTTTGTCCCTTATTGCAGACCCCTGACGAAGGGTCAGATGTATATGACCCGAAATGCATTGGGTGAAGTACTAATGATATGGTAAACGCTACCTACGTGACATAAGAACTTCATTATGTACACTAAGAAATGATGTTTACTTTGGATTGATCAACTTTTCAATGAAAATTTAAAACTGAATCAATAAATTGATGAAAGAAGGATAAGAAACCTTGATGTTTCCAAGTTACTTTGACGCTCAGCCTTGAGGATAGATCCCTCTATTCCTCAACACTTTCTGTTAATTGCAAAGGCACGACCTGACTTCGTGCGACGACTAGAGCGCAGAACCTAAACTACATTATCTGTTCTTCAAAATAGTGAATAACGAGTGCACTGGGATTACATACTATCTGGACTAGTGGGGGTAGGCAGGGGGACTAGCCCTTTAGGGAAGGAGACACAGAGTTTGTTTATTTTTTCAAGGAAGTAGTCTGAAAGTCCCTCGCATAGAACCTGACTCGCAGTGTTCTGAGTGGCCCTGGCCGGAGGATTAATGAAGTCTTTAACAATGGTGAAGAGGGTTTTAGACGAGTTTTTGGCCTTGATAATTTGAGAAGAAAAATGATCTTTCATAGCGATTTTTTTTTGTTTGAGGAATGTTTTCAGGGCAGATCTGTAGGAAAGTTTGGCGTCAGGGTCGTAGTTTAGTCTCCACTTACGTTCGAGAGCTTTGCATCTGCTTTTCTCCTCACGGAGGGAGGTAGAGAACCAGGGGGCAGAGGGTCGCGATCTAGTGGAGGTAATGACTTTCTGGGGAGCAATGGAGTCAATAGCATTGACAAGGGCAGCATTTAGCCTAGAAACATTTCCATCTATATCAGAGGAGAGGTGCTCCGTCTGGAAGTGGAATACCGGGTCCAAGGTAGCACGTGTGACCTTGTGCCACTTTCTTCCCAACTCCTTCCTGGGGGGCAGGGGGGCAGTTTTCCGTCCGAGGGCAAGAGAAAAGGGGATGAGATAATGGTCGGACCAGGTGAGGGGGAGGGGTGGGAGGACAGTGATAGTCGAAAAATTGGCGAATATGAGGTCCAAGGTGTGACCAGCCACATGAGTGGGACCTACGACTAATTGTTTGAGGTTCAGGCTTTCCATAGTTTCCAACAGATTGTTCGCCTTCACGCAGAGAGGATTGTCTACGTGGAGGTTAAAATCACCTAGGACTAGAAAATATTGGTGTTTGAGGGATAGATCAGCCAGTTGGTGGGAGAGGGCAGTGAGAGAAAGGGAGGTGGCGGTAGGGGGGTTATAAACTAATGTGCCAGCCAGTATAACTGCCGCGGAGTCAGATATAGAGAAGTACATGGCTTCAATTATACCAATATTAGTAAGTTTGGTAAAGGTCAGCTGGAGATGGGATTTGAGGATGACGGCTAGACCGCCTCCAGATTTACCACCAGCCCGGTTCATGCATTTTATATCGTATCCTGGGGGGATTGCCAGATAGATATCCGGAGAGGAGGAATCAGTGATCCAGGACTCAGTGAGGAATAGAATATCCCATTCGTCTGAGGAGATAGACATCCAGATGTCATTGGCATGACGGGGGAGAGAGCGGCAATTGATCAAGCCGGCTTTCACAGTCCGGTAATTAGAGGAGGGGGGCTGCGGTGGGGGACGAGGAGGCAGACAAGGTTGGTAGGACGGGAGAGTGAAGTTGCATTGCGGGCAATGGAAAGGAGCAGACTCTAAGTGGTTTGGGATGCAACGGGTGATAGCCGAGCAAGGGGAAGGGTTTAGAAGGTGAAGTTGGGTGTTGGTCCAGCGCGTACGGGTAGAGTCAGTGGAAAAGGCAGGGGGACTGGCCCTGGGCCCGGTCCAGGCCCGGACGGGCCCAGACGGGCTTGCCTTTGGCGCGCCTTCGGCGCGCTGACGGCGCGCCCGCTGCGCCTGTCCGCTGCGCTTCCTAGCGAGGCACATAATTTATGTCTGTGGGAAAGGGCGTCATGGGGGTGTGGCCAGCTGAGGTGGGCGTGTCAGACGTGGCGCCTCGCCCTCAGTAATGGCGAAATGAAGGATTCGTTGCAGCGCTAGATCCGCTGTTCAGGTGCAAGGGGTGAGTGATTTAAAAGAACAAAGTATCACACAGAAAAGTTATTAAAATTGCAGGCTCACTCCCGGCTTCCGCCTCAGGAGACTCACGATTTAAAGTGACGCGCTTTCCAGCGGCGCGCACTTATATGGTCAAGTAAGGGGGCGAGGCCAGCTGAGGTGGGCGTGTCAGACGTGGCGCCTCGCCCTCAGTAATGGCGAAATGAAGGATTCGTTGCAGCGCTAGATCCGCTGTTCAGGTGCAAGGGGTGAGTGATTTAAAAGAACAAAGTATCACACAGAAGAGTTATTAAAATTGCAGGCTCACTCCCGGCTTCCGCCTCAGGAGACTCCCGATTTAAAGTGACGCGCTTTCCAGCGGCGCGCACTTATATGGTCAAGTAAGGGGGCGAGGCCAGCTGAGGTGGGCGTGTCAGACGTGGCGCCTCGCCCTCAGTAATGGCGAAATGAAGGATTCGTTGCAGCGCTAGATCCGCTGTTCAGGTGCAAGGGGTGAGTGATTTAAAAGAACAAAGTATCACACAGAAGAGTTATTAAAATTGCAGGCTCACTCCCGGCTTCCGCCTCAGGAGACTCACGATTTAAAGTGACGCGCTTTCCAGCGGCGCGCACTTATATGGTCAAGTAAGGGGGCGTGGCCAGCTGAGGTGGGCGTGTCAGACGTGGCGCCTCGCCCTCAGTAATGGCGAAATGAAGGATTCGTTGCAGCGCTAGATCCGCTGTTCAGGTGCAAGGGGTGAGTGATTTAAAAGAACAAAGTATCACACAGAAGAGTTATTAAAATTGCAGGCTCACTCCCGGCTTCCGCCTCAGGAGACTCACGATTTAAAGTGACGCGCTTTCCAGCGGCGCGCACTTATATGGTCAAGTAAGGGGGCGTGGCCAGCTGAGGTGGGCGTGTCAGACGTGGCGCCTCGCCCTCAGTAATGGCGAAATGAAGGATTCGTTGCAGCGCTAGATCCGCTGTTCAGGTGCAAGGGGTGAGTGATTTAAAAGAACAAAGTATCACACAGAAAAGTTATTAAAATTGCAGGCTCACTCCCGGCTTCCGCCTCAGGAGACTCACGATTTAAAGTGACGCGCTTTCCAGCGGCGCACACTTATATGGTCAAGTAAGGGGGCGAGGCCAGCTGAGGTGGGCGTGTCAGACGTGGCGCCTCGCCCTCAGTAATGGCGAAATGAAGGATTCGTTGCAGCGCTAGATCCGCTGTTCAGGTGCAAGGGGTGAGTGATTTAAAAGAACAAAGTATCACACAGAAGAGTTATTAAAATTGCAGGCTCACTCCCGGCTTCCGCCTCAGGAGACTCACGAATTAAAGTGACGCGCTTTCCAGCGGCGCGCACTTATATGGTCAAGTAAGGGGGCGTGGCCAGCTGAGGTGGGCGTGTCAGACGTGGCGCCTCGCCCTCAGTAATGGCGAAATGAAGGATTCGTTGCAGCGCTAGATCCGCTGTTCAGGTGCAAGGGGTGAGTGATTTAAAAGAACAAAGTATCACACAGAAAAGTTATTAAAATTGCAGGCTCACTCCCGGCTTCCGCCTCAGGAGACTCACGATTTAAAGTGACGCGCTTTCCAGCGGCGCGCACTTATATGGTCAAGTAAGGGGGCGAGGCCAGCTGAGGTGGGCGTGTCAGACGTGGCGCCTCGCCCTCAGTAATGGCGAAATGAAGGATTCGTTGCAGCGCTAGATCCGCTGTTCAGGTGCAAGGGGTGAGTGATTTAAAAGAACAAAGTATCACACAGAAGAGTTATTAAAATTGCAGGCTCACTCCCGGCTTCCGCCTCAGGAGACTCACGATTTAAAGTGACGCGCTTTCCAGCGGCGCGCACTTATATGGTCAAGTAAGGGGGCGAGGCCAGCTGAGGTGGGCGTGTCAGACGTGGCGCCTCGCCCTCAGTAATGGCGAAATGAAGGATTCGTTGCAGCGCTAGATCCGCTGTTCAGGTGCAAGGGGTGAGTGATTTAAAAGAACAAAGTATCACACAGAAGAGTTATTAAAATTGCAGGCTCACTCCCGGCTTCCGCCTCAGGAGACTCACGATTTAAAGTGACGCGCTTTCCAGCGGCGCGCACTTATATGGTCAAGTAAGGGGGCGTGGCCAGCTGAGGTGGGCGTGTCAGACGTGGCGCCTCGCCCTCAGTAATGGCGAAATGAAGGATTCGTTGCAGCGCTAGATCCGCTGTTCAGGTGCAAGGGGTGAGTGATTTAAAAGAACAAAGTATCACACAGAAAAGTTATTAAAATTGCAGGCTCACTCCCGGCTTCCGCCTCAGGAGACTCACGATTTAAAGTGACGCGCTTTCCAGCGGCGCGCACTTATATGGTCAAGTAAGGGGGCGTGGCCAGCTGAGGTGGGCGTGTCAGACGTGGCGCCTCGCCCTCAGTAATGGCGAAATGAAGGATTCGTTGCAGCGCTAGATCCGCTGTTCAGGTGCAAGGGGTGAGTGATTTAAAAGAACAAAGTATCACACAGAAGAGTTATTAAAATTGCAGGCTCACTCCCGGCTTCCGCCTCAGGAGACTCACGATTTAAAGTGCAGTAGCAGTGTCTGCTACATCAAGTGTGCACTTGATTGAGGCATTTAAAATTAACTTGCCTTCTTGTATAAGGTTGTTTGCCTGCGCCTTATTATTGGTCAGGTAGATGTTGTAGTAGTGTCTCTAACTGATCATAGTGAGCCCTGTTGTAGCTTGCAAGGAGGGCTTGTGTGTTAGCTATACGCCATGTATTGCTAGCCTGTGCAGCTATCCTTTTGCCTGAAGCATCAATCACCTTAGATTCTTTATCAGGGGGTGGTGCTTCACCTGATGTCTGTGGGTTTGCTCTTTTTCTAGCATTTGACACGACTAGGTAATCTAAGGGTAGCTGTCCTTCAATGTAGTCAGGATCCCTAGGAGCGGGCCTGTACTTTTTCTCAATTCTAGGGTTTCGAATCCTAGAACGTACAGGATCTTTAAATACTTCTGGAGCATGTTTGATGACCCCTTTAATTATAGGCAGAATTTGAACAGACTTTTGTGATTGTTCAAACGTATCTAATAAAAAGTCTTCCTCTGCCTCATCTGAATGCATGGTGACCCCATGATAGATGGCAGCCCTATTCAGTAAGTGCCCAAAACCAATATTGTCTTCTGGGGGAGAAGGTTTTGATGGATATGAATGTGGGTCAGGAATATCTGGCACATCCTGTGGGTTTGGGTACTCCCAATCTGGATCATCAATAGGGTAGGGTAAGGCTCATCTGGGTCTACCCCTCCCCCCATGCTGTACTCATCATCATTTGGAGGTGTATGTGGTGAAGAATAAGGAGGAGAGTTTTCAGGAGAATTTTGAGGTGAAATGTTAAGAGGAACAGGAGATGAAGAAGAAGGAAGTATAGGAGAAGAAGGGTGCATAGGAGATGTGGCAGAGTCCTTCTTCTTGACAGGCACTGCAGGTGTAGGTGCTGTGTCTGACTTCCTCTTCCTGTGTGGTGTAGTGGATACATGACCTGTCTTTGGGTCAATGTAGATCTTCTTTTGTAGAGGATCAGGTTGGAAAAGGGCTTCTCCTTGCAGAACCTTTGCCGGCGCTGATTTTTTTGGTTCCGTGCGTGCTTGCTGCTTGTCTTTAGCCTTAGGAGTTGTTATTGTGTCCTTTGGCGTAGATTTCGGCACCAAAGGTATTGTTTTCGGAGTCGTAGGCGGTTTCGAGGGCTTGAGCGCATCGGAATCAGGCCTTGTAGGTTTCAGTACCGAAGATATTGGCTTCGGAGTAGAAACTGGTCTCGTCGGCCTCGAGGCGTCAGACGCTGGCTTCATATTTTTGTTCTTAGAAGTCGATGGTTTAGGAGCCGGGACTTCTTTCGGTTTCGGTGCCGAGGGAGCTGGTGGGATCGGCACGTGCGGCTTGCTCGGTAAGGAGCTACCGGAAGGCTTGAGTATTTTCTTCGGAGCCGGCTCGATGGCGGGGCTTTCGAAGTGTTTTTTCGGTCACGACTGGGCCCGGGAGGCGGAGTGTTGACCTTTGCCTTCGATTTAGGTGCTGGGTATGGGGCAGGGGCAGTAGTACTCATGCGCTGACCCGATGGTATGGAGTCATCGGAGTCGTCTGCCCCGGATACGATTTGGAGATTGTCTGAATCTTCTTCTGGGACGAGCGGAACTTCTTCGTTGAAGATATCCACCGGTTCTGGAGCCGTTCTCTGCATGTCGCGTCGACGGGCCCTCAGATCTCGAATGGTCTTCTTGGATCGAAAGGATGCACAGGCTGTACAGCTGGATTTGTCGTGTTCTGGCGATAAGCACAGGTTACAGGCCTCGTGATGGTCACTGTGTGGAAACTTTGCTCAACACTCGGGGCATCTTTTGAATGGCGTCCTTTCCATGAGTTGTAGGCCTCACGGAGTGGATAGGCCCAATGGCCTGCGTTGACAACCGGAATCGAACAGATGAAGTCGAGTCGATGTTTGTCGATATCAGAAGTTGTTTCTAAAGTTTTTTCGCATCAAACTACCATTAAAGGTAGATTTCGAACCGGAGCGGAAAAGTTACATCCAAACCCAGTGGCGGAAAAAAACAATCTAAGGATGGAGCCGATGCCCATGCGCACTATCGTCCAAGGGAGGAGTCATCTATCTCGTGACTACAAAGACTTCATCCAAGTCAACAACAACATGCAATCATCCGCGCCCAACACCAGGTGGCGATCTAATGCAAAGTGTAGAATCTGCAGCTCATATGCCTCGAACATTTGCATTTATTTTCGGGTAGGAGTCAAACCACGTGACTTGAAACGATCTAGTACTGCTTTAAGTCTCTCATCATGAACAATTCGAGATGGACCATGAACAAGAACATCGTTGTGATAAATCTTTACACCAGGAAAACCTTGTAAGACATCTTCCATGGCTCTTTGAAAGACAGATGCAGCAGAATTGAGCCCAAACGGAAGTCTAGTAAACTTAAAAGTGCCGAACGGCGTTATAAAGGCTGTGAAATTTATTGACTCGGTCAATTTTAATTTGGTGATACGTGGCCCCGAGATCAAGAGTAGAGAAGACTTCAGCTCCAGCTAATTGTGTTAGCATATCGGCAATATTAGGAAGGGGATACCTGTCAGCTATGACTGCACGATTGAGTGAGCGTAAGTCAACGCAAAGCATGACCTCACCAGAGGCTTTACGGGCAAGGACCACGGGAGCCAGCCAATCACTCGCCTCTGTCTTGACAATAATGCCTTCCTTGAGCAATTTCTATAACTCTTCTTCCATGGAATCTCTCAAAGCTAAAGGCACATTGCATACTTTACAAGTTACAGGGACGACGTCTGGTTTCAAGATAATCTTGTGAGTGTAATCAGATAAACAGCCTAAATGTTCGCTAAAAACATCTTTAAATTTAGAGCGTAAATTGTCTACTTGGCCAATTTTGCATGGTTCATGATTGTGGACAGAAGTGCGTGATGACGTAGACATTTCTTTTGAAGAGTTGAAATGACCTTCTCTCAACACGATACAATGATGTTGACCAGGAATCAGCATCACACCGAGATCAGCTTGGTGGATCCAACTTACTATACTATCACCCTTGGAGGAGATCGAATAGTTTCTTACCTGTCGGTGTAGTTTTGCAGCTTGAAGATCTTTCTGGATTCACTATGCTGTGCATATTCCGCGGTCTTGTGGTTGGGTCCAGATTCGTAGTCTTTTCTTTTTTTTTTGTAGCCCAGGTGGGCGTCGGCGTCACCCCTCCTCGGGTGCATTTCCGGTGACGTCGGCATGCTTCCTGCGGAAGCTCCCACTCCTGGGCGCCATCTTCGGATTCTTTTTTCCGTGTTTCTTTCGTCTCCGAAGTGATGGCAATGTTCTATTTAGGTGAAACCTTTTTAACCGCTTTGTACTTAAAGTCCTTTCTACTTTCTTTCTTTTTTTTTTTTTTGACCACCTCTTCCCTCTCCAGCCTCATCTTTCTGGCGGAGGTGGGTGGGTTCGCTAGTGAATCCAGAAAGATCTTCAAGCTGCAAAACTACACCGACAGGTAAGAAACTATTCGTTTTGCAGCGTGAATCTTTCTGGATTCACTATGCTGTGCATAGATTTTGTAGCGGTTTCTCATTTCTGTGGCGGCTGGGTGGAAGATGAGCTTTGGTTTATGAATATGTGCTGGAGCACCTTTTGTCCGACTTGTGCTTCCTTGTTCATCTGAACATCCACGCAGTAGTGCTTTGTGAACGTGTGCACTGAAGCCCATGTTGCCGCCAGGCATATGTCTTGTATGGGTGTGTTAGCCAGGAAGGCTATTGTAGCACCCTTTTTCCTAGTGGAGTGGGCACGTGCCCCCTCTGCTAGTTCCTGCCCTGCCCTTTTGTGGCAGAGTTGAATTGTTTGCGCGATCCATCGTGCAATAGTGTTTTTGGTTACTGCCTTTCCCATGTAACTGTTGGCGAATGACACAAAGAACTGTTTTGTTTTCCTGTGTCCCTTTGTCCTTTCAATGTAGTGCATGACCGCCCTTCTGGCGTCTAGGGTGTGTAGCGCTCGCTCTGCGCTAGTGGTTGGTTTTTGGAAAAAACTCGGTATCTGTATGGATTGGTTCATGTGGAATTTGGACACCACCTTTGGCATGAAGTGTGGGTCGGTCCTCATCACAACCCTGTCATTGTGTATTTGTATGTAGGGTTCCTGTAGCGTTAGTGCTTGAAGTTCGCTTACTCTGCGTAAGGACGTGATTGTAACCAGGAAAGCTGTTTTCATAGTTAGCATTTTTAGTGAGGCCTTGTGAAGTGGTTCAAAGGGCTCCTTCATGAGTTCCGTTAGGACTATGTTCAAGTTCCATGTCGGTGGCGGCACACGCTTGGGTGGTGCGATCCTCTTCGCTCCTTCCAGGAACCTCTTCACAACCTGTGATGTGAAGAAACTCCTGCCCATCTCACCCCTTGTGTAGGCGACTATCGCTGCCAAGTGGACTCTCAAGGAGGACGAGCTGAGGTTCTTTTCCAGTAAGTGCGTCAGGTATTTTAGCACTGTGGAGTCCTTCTTCATTTTATTGTGAAGCCTTTCTTTCCTGCACCACATCGTGAATCTTTTCCACTTTGCCACATAGCACTTCCGTGTGCTGGGCCTTCGTGCCTCCCGAAGGACCCTGAGGGTGCTTTCTGGCAGTCTCAAATGTGCGAACTCTATGTCCTCAGGAGCCATGCCACTAGGCTCAGGCTCGCTGGCTCTGGGTGCAGTACCTCTCCGTTGTGCATGGAGAGCAGGTCTTTTCTCCTGCCGAATCTGTGGGGTGCACGCTGTGTCATCCCCAATGATCTGCGAGTACCATGTCTGCCGGGCCCACTGTGGCGCGACCAGTATCCGGGTCATGTTGCTCGCCCTGCACTTGCTCAGAACTCTGTGTATCAGTGGTATCGGGGGAAAAGCGTAAGCAAATGTCCCAGACCAATATATCCATAGGGTATTCCCAAGGGACCCCTCTTCGGGTTGTCTGGATGCGAAGTTCTGGCATTTTGCATTCAGGCGTGTTGCAAACAGGTCCACTGATGGCGTTCCCCACCTGTTGAACAACCACCTCGTCTCCTGATCCTTGAGCTCCCACTCGTGGGAGGCCGATGTCTGTCTGCTGAGCCAGTCTGCTTGAATGTTCTCCTTCCCTGGTAGGTGTATGGGTAGCAGGTCTATCCTGAGGGGGATGGCCCATCTCCATATCTCCTGCGTCAGTGTTGAAAGCGTGGTTGACTGTGTTCCACCCTGCTTGTTGATGTAGAACATCTCTGTGGTGTTGTCTGTCTGTAGTAACACCTTGTGCTTGTACAGTCTTGTTTGGAAGGCTTTCAGTGCAAGGAAGATTGTCTTCAATTCCAGGTAATTGATGTGCTTTGTCGCATCTGTTGGTGTCCACAGTCCCCTCACTTTGAGTTCCTCCATGTGAGCGCCCCATCCCTTCAGGGATGCGTCTGTGGTGATGGTCACTGTTGGAGTTGGGGGCGTTAGAGGCTTTCCCCTTGTTATGTTCTCCACGGTCCACCATGTCATCTCCTTCTGCACTGCGTGCGTCACAACCACTAGATCCTCCCAACTGCCTGAAGCCTGTGACC
This sequence comes from Lissotriton vulgaris, assembly GCF_964263255.1. Classification (NCBI taxonomy): domain Eukaryota; kingdom Metazoa; phylum Chordata; class Amphibia; order Caudata; family Salamandridae; genus Lissotriton; species Lissotriton vulgaris. The sequence continues at coordinate 49,093,906 of NC_141693.1, read as the reverse complement.
ATTGTTCCTGGAGCCATTCTTGGATGGGTCTCATGTGAAGTCGTACATTCGGTACCAGGTGGATGCATGATGCCATCATCCCCAAAATCTTGCAAGCCGTCCTCACTGTCCGAGCTTGTCCCCTCCGGTAGAGGCGAGTTTCCCTCACCAGAGCCCTTGCTCTTCTCTCGCTGGGGAACACTCTGCCCTGTAAGGTGTTGATCTGTGCCCCCAGGAAGATCTTCACTTGTTCCAGCTCCATTGACGATTTCTTCCAATGGATGGAGAACCGCAGGTTTATTAGCGTGCTCGTCACTGTATGTGCGTGTTGCTTGCATTTCTGGTACGAGTTTGCTTTCACTAACCAGTCGTCCAGGTAAGGGTATACGTGTATTCCCTGCCTTCGTAGGTGCGCTGCGACTGCCACCAGGCACTTTGTGAAGACCCTCGGTGCTGATTTTAGCCTGAAGGCTAGTGTTGTGAACTGGTAGTGGCTTTCTCCGATTGTGAACCTGAGCATATGCTTGTGCTTTACGTTCATTGGGATGTGCAGGTAGGCGTCCTTGAGGTCTATCGTGACCATGAAGTCCCCGATCTGCAATTGCAGTAGGACCTCCTGCAGGGAGGTCATTTTGAATTTTTGTGTTCTTATGAATTTGTTTAGGAACCTCAGGTCCAGAATGGGTCTCATTGTCTAGTCTACCTTTGGTACGAGGAAGTACGTTGAGTATATTCCCTTGTTTCTTTCCTTGAAGGGAACCCGTTCTATGGCCTGCTTTTGTAGGAGTTCTTTTGCTTCTTCCTGAAGCCGCTCTAGCTGTTTGTTTGCTAGTGGCTTTCTATTTGGTTTCCTGCTTGTTGGTCTTCCTTCCAACTCTATGCAGTATCCGAATTGGATGATGTTGAGGATCCATTTGTCTGATGTGATCTCTCTCCATTCCTGGAGGTAGAATCTTAATCTTCCCCCCCACTGGTGTTATGTGGTGGTAGGTGTCCAGTTCGTCCTGACCCCCATGTACGTGCTGCCCCCTGGGATCTTTTCTGTGGGAGGGCACACGGATCCCTTTGAAGTCATTTAGAGGCGGGCTGCTGGCCCCCTCTTTTATGCTGTCCTCGTCCATTTCCTCTCCCTCGAAAGGACTGTCCTCTTGACTGGTACTGCCAGGACTGCTTCTGCTGGCTCTGTTGCGTCTGCGAGTCCGCCTGTTGCGTCTGTTGGAAAACCTGGTGTGATGTACCTGGCTGGTTTCCACCCCTTCCGCCGGGCCTCCGTGACTGGGTGCCCCTTTTGTTGCCTCTGAACTGCAATGCTCCCATGGATCTTGCAGTTTCATTGTCCTTCTTCAGTTGGCTGAGTTTGTCATCAACTGTTGTTCCGAACAGCGTCTCGCCGTTGAACGGTGTGTTCAAGATGCTGTGTTGCACCTCTGGTTTGAAGCCCGAGATTCTGAGCCAGGTGTGTCTTCTTTCCGTGACACCCATCATCATGATCCTGCTGGAGGTGTCCGCTCCATCCAGGGCCGTCTTGAGGCAACAATTTGCTGCATTCTTCCCGTCTTCCACCAGTTTCTCGGCCTTCTGCCTGGCCTCCTGGGGCAGGTCTTTCACCAGCCGTCCCAGCTCCTCCATGATCTGGTACATGTGCCTGTTTATGAGGGCATTGGAATTAGCCATGCGCCATTGGGTCGCGGCATTCCGTTCGATCCTTCTGCCCACTAGGTCCATCCTTTTGCTCTCCTTATCAGGAGGTGGTCCAGAAGTAGTGGGCACATTAGCCCTCTTCCTTGCTGTGGCCGTGATGATGGAGTCAGCCGAGACCGTGCCCCGAATGTAGGCTGGGTCCTTTGAGGAATGTTTGTACTTCTTCTCCGTTCTGGGAGTGACTGCCTTGCATGTTGCGGGCTCCCCGAACGCTTCCATCCCCTGCGCCAAGACGCTTTCGAGCATAGCCAGATACTGGCTCCTTGTTTGCGTGGGGAGTAATGTCTCAAGAAGAAAGTCCGCTTTCTGCTTCTCTTCGTCGAGCTTGAGTTTAAAAGCTGCTGCCGCAGACCTTATCACCGAGTTGTAGACCCCGATGTCGTCCGGCGGCGATGGCCTCGAGGGGTATGTGTCGACCGCCTCTTCCGGGCTTTCGGTGTCGACATCCAGGTAATCCTCCTCCTGCGGGTCAGAGGTGGCCGACTCGGCGTCCATCCTGCTGTCCTCTTCTTCCACATAGTTGTAACTGTCGTAGGGGTTCTCGTCATCCTCCTGGTCGTCGACCATTTCGACGCCAGGGTCATGTTCCTCGACGTTTTCGTCTTCCTCCTCGACCAGTTCCCGCACGGGTGGCTTGGTCTTGTGGGGAATCGTGAAGGCTCTCTTCTTGGCGTCGAAATCCTTCTTCCGCTGCAAGATATTTTCCATTTCGGCTTCCAGGCGCCTTCTTTTCTTCTCCATCTCGGCCGCGTGGTCCGCGCCGGGTGGTTCGGCCCCTCTCTTCGTCTCCTGACTTGGCGGCGAGATTTTCGGCGCCGAACCCTTCGACGTCGAACTGGGTTTCGGGTCTCTGGACGGCGTCGGGGCCTTAGGGTCTTTCTCCCTCGGCGTCGATCGGTCCCTTTTGGGGGCGATTTTCGACGACTTCTGCTGTTCAACAGCTCTCGGCGCCGGGGACTCCTTCTCAGAGGATCCGCTGGGCCTGTGAGTAGTCGCGGACGCCAGGTGTTTCTGCATCGGCGCTTTCGGGGTCTTGCCCTCGTTTTTTTGAGACTCAGAGTCTCTCGTGTTCTTGGGGAACGACTAGTCTCCTACCTTATCAGAAGTCGTCGTGTAATCGGTCTCTACGACCGTGTAGCTGTCGTCTTCGGCGGCAGCGTTGTCCTCTTCCTCCGAGGACACCCCGAGCTCGTACAGTGATGGCGTCGGGGCTTTTCCTTGGAGGGTGGCGTGTGCTACCCTCTGGCTCTTCCTCACACGAAGGGTCTTCGGGGCGAAGGCGGAGCAGGCGTTGCAGTCCTCGCTTCTGTGGTCTACCGGTAGGCAAAGGTTGCAAACCGGGTGTTGGTCCTTCTGCGCGTACTTGTGGTGGCAGTTACGGCAGAACTTAAACGGCGAGTTTTCCATCATCGAGTGTTCAGGGCCTCCCTGGCCGTGTGGACGTCGACGATTGTCGAAGTTCTCGATGATTTCTCCTCCTTCTTCGCTGGTCAGTGGTCGGCGAAGTCTTCCGTAGTCTTCTGGTGAATTTCTTTTCCAATTTCAGTCTTTTCCTTGTACTTTCTCCAAAAATGTCTGGAGCCCAACGGGAACGATCCAGACCCGACTGCGGAAAAAAGAATCTGAAGATGGCGCCCAGGAGTGGGAGCTTCCGCAGGAAGCATGCCGACGTCACCGGAAATGCACCTGAGGAGGGGTGACGCCGACGCCCACCTGGGCTACAAAAAAAACCCCAAAAAACAAAGAAAAGACTACGAATCCGGACCCAACCACAAGACCGCGGAATATGCACAGCATAGTGAATCCAGAAAGATTCACGCTGCAAAAATATATCTTTCCAGCTGTAAATCTCTTTTTTTATTTAATATCTCCTTCGAAATACCCAAACAACTTGATGGGTTGCCATAAGTAAGTGGTCTGATGTCAGGTTTGAAAACTTTCACTTTTCCCAAAAGAAAAGTATCATAAAAGGATTTAGGGATTAAGGTGAGTCGAATAGCATATCAACCAGACTATCATTTATCAAGACACAATTAACCGGACTGGCGGGTTTGACTTGAGAGGATTTGACTTGAGAAACTTCTGTCTGAATTTGTCCGCGATGTAGATCATCAGAACTGGAATCAGATTCATCTTGTATCCACACTTCTTTAACACGTTCATTTTTTTTGTTCTTTTGCAATCTACAAGCATTGGTGAAATGTTCTACTTTTCCGCAATTAAGACATTTGGAATTTACGGGAGGGCAAGACTTGTCATTGGCTAACTGTCCGGGATTGTCACAACGATAAAACTTCCTAAGAAACGGCTTCTCTTGCCATGTAGATTGATGTTCAAGACGTTTAGGATTTGATCCTATGTTGCGAGAATCAACACCTTTAGTGGATTTATCATGAGACACAGATTGGACTTTTTCATTTTGAGAAGTTGTGGGCTCATTTTCTTTCTTTTTTATGACTTCAACGCAGGCTAAAGTGTGTTCAATTCTTTTAGCAATTGTAATGACTTCATCAAGTTTTGGATCATCTTTCTACCACAATTCATAATTTACTTTTTCTATTGAACATCCAAGGATGAATTGATCACCCACATGTTCTTCTAGTGCACCTTGAAATTTACAAGTGGAAGCAAGTTTACGTAAATGAGAGACATACATTTCTACAGTCTCTTTAGGTTATTGTAGTCTTTTACCAAAGTGGTAGCATTCGAGGACTGTACTCACTTTTGGTAAGAAATGTTTACCTAATTTTTATAAACAAATTTCAAATTTGTTAAGACTGTCAGATTCAGAGTCATTAAGATCAGGTAGATGCTCAAAGACTGTGAGAAGTTGGCCCGATATGCAACGTTCGCTATTCTAGCGACCGCTATGTATCGTTCCAACGACCCTTATGGTGTTTGGTTGTAAGTCAACCTATAGACCAGCTATCCTAGTAGCGTGGATACGAGCAGTCTAAGGCTAAAGACTCGAGAGGGCGCGTTAAGCCAGCTGTTTACCACACATGTACCCCTTGAACACCCAGTGAAAGGACACCACACAAGTGTTATGAAAATAAACAGTATATTTATTAAGAATCACAACAGCCCTGTACTCTTTATGAGGACAGGGTACTAAGCACAAACCAAATCTCTTAGGAAAATACTTCAAGTGCACAATTAAAACAAGTGTCCGAGGACACGGAAAGTTTAAGGTCTCGGGCGGACCCGATAAGGCAAGTCGGAAGCGAGGGACTCAGGACCCTAGAGTAAAGAGGCTATGCAGGCACCAAAATGCCGAGTTACCTAGCCACGAGGGCTGCGGCTGCACAAGTCTTACAGGCGTCGGTGTCTTCGCTGACGAGCCAGGAGCCGGAAGAAAAGGAGTTGCTGGCCGGCGACCAGTGATGAATAGTTCGTAGAGATCCAAGCCTGGATCAGAGATCGTTGACACCTGAAAGCAGAGGGGACCAAGTTCGTACTACTAGCCAGTAGTCAGAGGGTACCAGGAGGGCACCGGTTGGCCGTCACCTCGACCAGGTGAGTGGGCGACGCTAGGCTCTGCAGTCTCACGGACCAGGAGGCGTTGTCGGCGACCACGGCGGAGGTGCGAGCTGTCCCACGAAGGATGATGCTGTCGGCGTCGCTGGGCCCAGGATGGGGCAACAAGCCTTGGCAAATCTCAGGGCCACGTGGTGGGCCTAAGATGGCGTCTTGAGTGGACCAGGAGGGTCCGGGGTGCTTCTCGCAAAGATGGAAGCAAGGGCCAGTCTGGAGCAACCAGACCAGCAGAGTTGTTTGTCGGTCGTCGTCAAGGACGGGCACAAGCCAGCGGCTAGTGACCAGACAACGTGCTGAGCAGCGAGCAGAAGGGCCCCACGCAGATCGTGGAGATGCTGGGAGACTGCACTTCGGTGCTGGAGCGGCTCAGGGTCGGGGCTTCTCGGACCCCAGAGCACTCACCAGAGAGTTACCTCGATGGTCGTGCTGGTTTAAGAGCGTGCAGGTTCTGATGATGGCCGGTCCCTCGAGGTCTCGTCGCACCCACAGATCACAGCTGAGCTGATGACGTGGGTAGAGGTCAGAGGTGCCAGGGAAGCCGGTTCTCGTCGAGCTGGGCCGTCGGATCCTTGAGGAAGGACTTGCAGCAAACCGCAGAGTTCTTAGATGGTGCCCGCTGATGCAGGGTGACTACTCCTTAGTCACAAGGGAGAAATCTTGAGAAGAGTCTTGAAGTCCTTTCGTAGAAAGTATTCTTGATTCAAAGATGATCTAATTTGGAAGGGTCCCCGCTCCGGCCTTTATTCTAAAGAAAGGGGTGGGTACATGACTAGGTCCTGCCCTAAGGGTGGGACCAGGAAGGGGGGTAGTTACACCCCTCTCCCCTGCCGGACTTTCCCCAGGCCAGGGCTGTCGCCCCTGGAACTGGTTCTAACCGGCAGATGCGTAGTGAGCACCGGGGTGCCACTCCGCAGTCACCTTCTCGCAAAAGCCCTACCTACCCAGAATACACAAACCCTGTCTGGGACGGTGCGAACACCGCCCTCGACAGGAAACCCTTTGTCCAAGCTCTCCTCGCTGGAAGGACTCCCAGCAGCAGGAGGTCAGACTCGTGTCTGTGGTGGCAGCACCCATTTTGTGGAGCTGAGGCTTTAGTTAACTTTAACCGGGGTTCACAGTTACGTACATGTCGTGTCCCTCTAGAAGGGTGGAATGCTAACCTCATCGCCAGAATTGGTGAGAGGGCAGCACCCCGATTCGTATGACACCTTACTCGACATGCCTTGATAACGCGACACCGAAGTTACCGATATGGTACGCGTTATCATGGAATAGCCATTGGGTCTTGATTCCGCAAGCTGCAACCGGGCTCGGCTCGGGCCTGAACCTAGCTCACACGAGCCCACGCACTCTGCCTTCAGGATTGTTAAGGCCTGCCATAGGAGTGACTGATAGGAACTCGGGTGTCCATTGTATGGTTAGATATAGAACTACTATACCTAAAGCGAAGGGTGCTTACACGACTTCGCCCCAGCTGTCGTGCAGCCAGTTGTGTCAAATTTAGGAGGCCAGCCAGGGGTGGCATAATACATGCTGCAGCCCCTGGCGGCCCTGGGTACACCTATGCCCTGTGTTACGGGGTCTGATAAGGTGGCCCAGTACCAATTGGTAAATGCACCTAGGGTACATCTCGTAATTTAGAAAGAGAACAGCCAGGCTGTGGGTCTGATTAGCAGGCCCACAGCCAGAGAAAGTCGTAAACCAGTGAAACAAAAGCGAAAAATCTGGGTGATCATAGGATTGCAGACCCTACTCTCCTACAAAGACTTCTTGCCCTTCAGAGCCTAAGCAGTGCAATAATAAAGCTGATTTCCTCTCAGCACTGAGCGATACACCGCAGACTCTTGCATAGTTGACAAAAACTTTTCCCCATTTTGACCAGCGTATAGGTGGTTCGCTAGGATTAGAAAGGATAAATGGTGGTGGTGTGACGTTTTGCATGGTTAACTTGAGGTCAGAGGAAGTATTATGTATGCGGATGTAGAAAGCTTTAAAAGGATGTAAAGCAATATGTATACATAATACAATATGATAAACTCCAATGTGGAAAATTAATATATTTTTATTAATCTGTAAATCTGTGCCCGTCAGCGAAGCAAAGCTTGACAGGCTTGAAGAAAGAATAGAAATGTAGGTATGTAGAGCTGTGCCTGTCAGCGAAGTGAATTCACTTTTATTATTAAATATTTTAAAGCTGTTCCTGTCAGCGAACAAGGAATTTGACAGGTGCAAAGAAAGGTTATGCTTGAAGTCTTAACAAAGTTGTGTTTGTTACTGAAGTGAATCTCTATGAGCTGTGCCTGTCAGCGGAGAAAATGTTGTCTTGGCAGGCAGAAGAGAAGAATGATTCACATTGTATTTTATTTTAACACAGCTGTGCCTGTCAGCGAAGTGAAGGTTGACAGGCCATGGAATAAGGATTAAATGAAGACCCTTTTAATAGTTGTGCCCGTCAGCGAAGTAAAGTCTGACAGGCAGGTCATCTCCAGAATTTTCCCTTTTTAAAAGTAACAAGACATCTTGTTGTGCTGGCGAAAGCAGTTAAACTCTATTTCAAAGATTAATTGACCGTTTGGGCCAAACCGCGTTGTGCAGAAGATGAATAAACATGTAGGATAGTCTTTTGGTTGAATGCGCAGGCGCAACTCGTTGCTCGCATCATTGAAATCAGCTGCTAAGCAAAAGCGTCTCGGTTCCTAAGAGACACGATGTTTTCAGCAGCATAGAGAACAACTATTAAGTTTAGTGCGCAAGCGTGACTTGAGGTTTGGCGCATTGACATCAGCTGCTAAACAAAGGCCTCTCGGTTGCCAAGAGACGTGACGTTTCAGCAGTGTAGGCAGCGGTAATGACGTAGGCGTAACCTCAGCAGTGTGTGGAATTTTTTGTAAAGGCTTGCGCTCCGGCTCGCACGGTGTAAATTAATTTAAAGTCTATGAATTTAGTTCAAAGTTTTATATCATGAAAGGCGCGCAGGCATATCCGGAAGAAAACAAAGTGTCACACAATACCTTAGGGTTGAGAAGAAATTTGAAGATTCTCGCTTAGGTGAAGATTATCAAAGGGCTGCTCCAGAGTTAGGACGACATCAAAGGAGGGGAGAGGGTCTGTTCCAATATCGTCGCCAGTGAAATGAAGTACGGGATTCAAGTTTAGAATCGATATGGAGGTTTATTCATGGAAAACAGGAAACAGGTAAGAGAATACGAGCAAGTAACAGCAACTGAAAATCTCAGAACTCTAGAATACAGAATCCAATGACACGCAGGCCATTCTGAACATAACAACATAGGTAAGATTACACCCTTGTCACCCATAAACCCATACCCACCCAACCCCAAATAGTCAAAATAGGTAATGGAACAGGGAAAGACCTGGCAGTGAAGGGGTTCAAACTGTACAAGGGAAAGAGATGCATAGTTTCATGTGAGGCTTCTGGTTGTCATGGCAACATGCTGGAGGGTCCTTGTGAAGAAGTTTCTTTGCAAAGTTGGTGTTTGAAGATTCTTTGGAATGTGGGAGTTTAAACTGGGGGTGACAGTTTGGGGGGGGGGGGGGGGGAGAGACACTCCACACATCTGGTCTGTTGACATTTATACATTAATAAATCTAAAAGAAATAAACCTTCCTTTCCAGTCACTGGAGTCACTTCCCCCTCCTAAGAAACTTTATTATTTGAAAGCGGCTCTGCTTGTTCTCCTGGTCACATTGTTATCGCTGCAGAAGGGGGGTAGGAGGGAAGGATTAGGGGCAGAAGCTCCCTGCAGCTCTCACACCAGCCTCAGCTCCGCTCCTCTCCTGTAGGGGGTTGGGAGGGAAGGATGAGGGGCAGAAGCTCCCTGCAGCTCTCACACCAGCCTCAGCCCCGCTCCTCCCCTGTAGGGGGGGTGCGATGGAAGGATGAGGGGCAGAAGCTCCCTGCAGCTCTCAACCAGCCTCAGCCCGCTCCTCCCCTGTAGGGTGGGGTGTGCGATGGAAGGATGAGGGGCTTAAGTTCCCTGCAGGTCTCACACCAGCCTCAGCTCCGTTCCATAGAGATAGACGAGACCGAGACAGAAGATTGGGAAGAGCCTCTGTGTGAAGGGGGCCTGCGGGAAGGAGTAGAGAAGCTCCATGGAGTCAGCATTGTACAGGGACAGCCGCCCCCCTTCGTAGTCCAGATACACCCCCAGCTTCAGGGGCTCCTCACGAGGCGACAGAGAGATCTCAGTGGAGGTGTGAGCCCAGTACTGACCCTTCCGCCCCTGCACAGCCCAGACTCCCACCTCAGGTGACCATGTGATCAATCCCTTCCTGTTCACAGACTCTGCTGCGACCCCCACATACCACGTATCCCCCTCCTGCAGCAGCTGCACCTCCCAGTAATGTCTGCCGGAGGTGAACCCCTCGCTCCCCAGCACACAGGGCCAGGAGTAGTAGGTGAATCTCTTGGGGGTGTCCGGCACGTACAGTTCTCTGTCTGACCGTCTCACTCGTCTCCGCCCCTCACACAGGAGGAGGCAAGGATGAGCTGTGTAAGGATCCAGAGTCACCGTCACTGCAGAGAAGAGAATCACAATTAGAGATTTAATGACACAAAGAAAGGCTGTATTACTGCTTCTGTTTTACATATGATTAATTTACAACACATCTGGAAGGAGCACGCGGCGCTAGAGAGTGCGGCACTAGACTGATCACTGCAATAAAGCCCGCAGCACTAGACTGCTCACTACACTAAAGCGCACGGCACTAGACCGCTCACTACACTAAAGCGCACGGCACTAGACTGCTCACTACACTAAAGCGCGCAGCACTAGACCGCTCACTACACTAAAGCACACAATCATCCAGAGCACACACTAAACCAAACAGCACACTGCACTACATAGAGGACATTCTACAGCACAATACACTGTACCACACAGAATACTACACTACACAACACTACCACACAGAATACTACACTACACAACACTACCACCCATGACACATACTACACTATGTTTATGTTTATATGTGTTTGTAAAGCGCTCGATTGCCGGGGCGTCTTGGCGCTGTGACGTGTGGATGGAGAAGGGACCTCATGGTGACGGCCTATGGGGCTGTAAACAGCCAGGTTTTGAGACTCCTTCTGAAGAGCTGAAAGTTCGGTTGAAGCTTCATGGAGAGCGGCAGTTTATTCCAGAGCTTCGCCGCACAGTGTGTTATTGTTCCCCCCCCCCCCCATCTTGCCCTCCTGATCTTTGTAGCTTTAATAAGACCAAGATTAGCTGACCTGAGATTGCCAGGGGAACATATATTAAGAAAAGGTCTTGTAAATCCTGGCCCCCCCCGCCATGAATTGCTTTGTGTACCAGACTTAAGGCTTTGAAATCAATGCGTTGTTTGATGGCTAGCCAGTGCAATGCTCTAATGCCGGCCGCAGTCGGCTGTCCTCTAGGAATGCCCAGGAGAATTTTCACTGCGACATTTTGCAGAGACTGCAGTTTTTGTAGATGGCATTTGTCGATTCCCAAAAATAGAGCATTGCAATAATCCAGCTTGGATAAGAATAAGCAACCATCACTGTCTTTTGTAACTCTTGCGGGATGTATGGGAAAAATTTTCTCAGAGTTTTCAAAAGAAAGAAACACGAAGAAATGAGGCTGTTTACCTGAGGGCCAAAGTTCAATTTTTTTCATCAAAGATAATCCCTAGATTTCTGACCTCTATTGGACAGGGGCATTTTCCGGCTTCCGTTGGTCACCAGGACTGATTCCACAAGGGCCTGCCTAACCCAAATTCCATCACCTCAGTCTTATCTGTGTTTATTTTCAGATAACTCTGACTCATCCACACCATAATCTCCTTGAGACCGGTGTGAAACCTGGCCGCTGTGGTCTCTGGCTGACTGGCGATAGAGATGACAAGTTGAGTGTCGTCAGCGTACGAGACCAGAGTAAAGCCATGCTTCCTGACAAGATTCGCCAGAGGGGTGACGTAGATATTAAACATGGTCGGGGAGAGGGCAGACACCTGCGGAACGCCACAAGGGAGGTGGAAGCTGTCCGAGCTCATATTTTCCCAGAACAGTCTCTGCTCTCTTGCCTCCAAAAAGGAGGATAGGAGGGCCAAGGCGGTTCCCTCCACCCCTATGTCCCCCAGCCGCTGGACCAAGATGGTATGATTCACGGCAGATCAAGGAGCACTAGAACCGCTCTCCCCCCCTCATCCACCACCCTGCGGATCTTTTCAGTGGCAAGAATTAAAGCTGATTCGGTTAACACACAAGGCATACTACATTAAATTATGCTATCATACATGACGCATACTACACCACACTACCACACGAGGCATACTACACTACATCACACTCCGACACAAGAAGCATGCTACACCACACTACCACACAAGGTATACACCACTACATCACACTACCACACATGAAGCATGCTACACCACACTACCACACGAGGTATACTACACTTCATCACATTACCATACATGAAGCAGGCTACACCACACTACCACATGAGGTTGACTACACTACATCACACTACCACACATGATGCATGCTACACCACCCTACCACATGAGGCACACTACACTACATCACAATACCACACATAAAGCAAGCTACACCACACTACACCACGAGGCATACTACACTACATCACACTACCACACATGAAGCATGCTACACCACCATACCACACGAGGCATACAACACTAAACCACACTAGCACACATGAAGCATGCTACACCATGCTACCACACAAGGCATACTACACTACATCACACTACCACACATGAAGCATGCTACACTACACCTCAGTACCACACATGAAGCATGCTACACCAACCTACCACATATGAAGCATGCTACCACACGAAGCACACTACACTACATCACACTACCACACATGAAGCATGCTACACCAAACTAACACACAAGCCATACTGTGGAAAATTAGAAAAATTGATGTACATAAGCGACGTTCATTTCCCTTTTCCCACTCCTCTCCCTGTAAGCACCATGAGTACCATAAAATATTGACCGCATCACTCCGCCAGTAAAAGCCTGTACCCATATGTACATAACAGCATTCTAGGCACCCTGGCCTTTTTTCCCGCTCATTAGAATCACCGGCTTCCCTTCTGCGCGTATTTGAACCCCCCCTCTCTCACATGCATAGACCATGAAACCCTCTCCCTCTGCGCGACCCTGCCCTGAAAGGCAACCCTTCTGCTTGACCCACGCAAACCCCCCATTTCCTCTTGAAGAGGCATCCTTTGCCTCAGCTGACATAGCCCTCCCCAGCTGCACCTGACTGCCCCCGCTCTCTCCTGTACGGGTCATAAGATCTCTCTCTGTGCGACTCTGTCCCTGTGCACACCCTGGCTTCCCCCCTCCCCTTCTCCCTCACACGGGCAAGTCATAAACCGTCTTCTTCTGCAAGACCCTGTCCTTGGGAGTCACGGCCGCGCCTGACCAGCACCTCCTTTCCTTTCATGAATAACCCCTCTGTTAGTAAACCCTCCCTCCGCGATTGACTGTCCACACATGTCTGAGGTCATCGCCTAAGCCAGGAGATACTGTTTACTGCTTATTGTATGGAGTCACTCCTCTTCAAAGGACCCACTATTGATCCTAGCCACCCCACCCCCTGGGCTACGATCAGGCGCACACATCCTAAAAATTGGCGGAACACTCAGCTGCGTGATTACCCTCCCCTCTTATCAGCAGGTCAAGGGTCCCTATTGTGAACATATGTGGGGTAGGATTGACACGAGGATTATGGGGATGTCTTTTCCTTGTTTCACAATATCGTGATTGTAATGCCAAGTATTTTGTAAGGTATAAAAGACGATGTCTCAGCTCACTTGTTAGAGCACCTCCCGATGACACCTTGTTTCGTGTCGGAAATGACAGGCTCTCCTCATGAGTAATAAATCCTGTTCTTGTGATTCCTGCTCCCAGCGCCCGTCTCTTTATTTGGTAACTATTCAGAATGGGAACTAAGAGGCGCACAGCGCCAGCAGCCTGGGCATCGATGGTAATATGGGCTCCTGTTCCACAATTGGCGTCCCAACGCGGGGTCCATCAGTGACATAAGGTCCAGTAAGAGAGATCCAGACGATGAGGTGAACATCTAAATGATCGGAGTATACCTGCCTTGAGAGGGCCCTCGTCCGGCTGCCGATTGAATGAACTTCACCGATTCTGAACGGACCTCTCTCGAGTGATCTACTGTCCTGACTGGAATCCCACAGGACTGCTGCGGTAAAATCATGGAGTAAGAGAACGATCGGGCGCTGGAAGGAGGAAGGCGAAGAACTGCCCACACGGTCCGGTCCGGGTAAGGTCGCGTAAATGCGACAAATTGTGAAATGATTGTTTGATTTGGATAATACTAGTATTACTCTTTTGTTGGTACCTCTGGAGATTCACCGTCTGCAAACGGAGAAACAACAGGCTCTCCCTTTGCAAGCAGTGAAGGATAGGTAACGCAGACTTTTGCCCCCGTTGTAATCCGTCGTGCCTATCTTCCTCCCCCACTGTTTCCCGAACTGTTGTTCGTGGATTATTGTCTGGAGATTCTCTGTCTACAAACAGGGAAGAACAAGGTCTCTCTTTGTAGGTAGCGAAAAGGTAGGTAACGCAAACCTTTAACACGTCGTACCTACTTATTCTCCCCATTGATTGTTTGATTGACCGTACATTAAGTGTTCGGTATTGGTTCTTTTGAGGTATTCACCGCCTGCAAACAACGGAGAATAGAAATATTCTGTCTAGTCTTTGCCCGCCGTGATAAGATAGGTAGTGCAGACTTTTGTCCCCGTTGTAATCCGTCATGCCTATCTTCTCCCCACTGATTGGTAGCCTGTTTAGCCCGGACCGCTTATTAGAGATGAACCATCCAGCTCCACTGGAGGGCACACCTAATAAGGACATGTTCATTAAGTGTGGACTAGTCGCTATAGCTTATAATAGGTTATGGCATAAAAATACAAGAAAAAGAGTTGAGCGAAATCAGTAGGCCACTGATGAGTTATCAACTTCGCTAAAAATAAAATAAGAAACGTTAGAAATAACCCGCAATAAGAAACATAAAAATGGCGAGGGAAGACAAGCTTGACACCAAGGCAGCCACGAGGTAGCTAGGCTCCATTGCCTATTCCTGCTCCAAACATGTCTGCCTCATTGCCCGCCACGCCCAAATAACGGTCACATGAATTAGGAACAAACCAATAGGTACCTACCCCCATTCCGGAAGCTCCCGAAATGCAACAGGTCCGCGGTTACGCCCATCCGGAAGGCGAGGCCTCGATACGTGCAGGGCTCGGCTGGCCTCAGTCGGAGGGGGAGGCTGTAGGGTGGACGGCCCGAGGAATCGTGGAGGTCTCTCCCTTTCCCCTCTTCTGCTGCCCTGCAGGCCACAGGGGGGGGGAGCTGTCTTGCCTCAGCCACCGACCACCCCCCACCCCCTCTCTTGCCTGATCTGGCCATCGACGAGGACCGGAGCCAAGGCGAGGTCGGACAACCCTGAGAGTTGCAGGTAGTCCCGCCACATGACCACGCCTGAGAGTTTCAGGTAGTTCTGCCACATGTCAAAAAAGGGGGGGATGTCTTGCCTCAGCCACCGACCCCCCCCCCATCTTTAATAGCTGGCACGGCCAATACCGAAGCGCTGGAGCCGAAGAACGGCGCGGGGTCGCTGGAAGGGGGGGCGGCGCGAACGACCCTCCCCCACCTCCCTCCAGGTGGAGGCTTCCAGCGACACCCCAACGCTCTTGCTTAAAGAGGGTCCACATCGAAAAGCGGTCTTTCGCCCGGGACGGGCACACGCCCCATGCCTTCTCTCCTCAACTTTTAAGATTCTATGAGAGCCGGGGGGCCCCCCGACCCCTCCGCATGGGCGCCACCGTCCCCCTCACTGGGAGTCGCGACATCGGCGCACTCCTGCCGGTGCCAGCCTCAGTTTGGAAATGACTAAAATCCTGCAAAGATACAGATTTGTTCAGTTCCGGTGGAACACCAGAATGACCCGGTAGGAAAAGATTGTTGCCTCCCTCCCCACTTTTTGACTGATGATTCATATTGTTAGTCTGCCACCCCATTACGAAAACTTTTTGAACTGCCAAAAGAGGTTCTGGTCCAACCACGAGTCATTGGAGACATTCTGACTATACTGGAACCTGCCTGACCTCGCCCAAAATGGCGCCGATACACGAAACGAAACTTTCAAACTCCCTGTTCACCCGGATTGCTCAAATCTTGATGCTCCGAGATATGTATGCACTTTTTGGACAATGAAAGTCGATAAGATGGATAGTGATTATGTGCTTAGAGAAGAAAGCAATGTAAGACAGATATTGATCATGTGTTGGGACAATGAACTGATTTAGGGTGGGTACTAATTATGATTGGGAGCAATGAATTGGTGTAATGTAGGCACTGAGTGAGCATTTGGATAATGAATTAATGAATTAATTGAAAAACTGAATTCTTGACATGCATCATGCTTGCCCTGTAGGAAAGTTCAATACGATTTTATTGCACTGCTGCACTTTATGCAATGAACGGCCACCAACTTCGTTCCTCTTATGTACAGTTCCAGTCTGCTCCGTGGCCGGTCCACTGGGTTGTAGGCCCGTATTTGTACATCAACACTTTTTATTAAAGGTATTTTGAAAAAGAAAGTATAATTGTAGCGGTTGCATTAATGAGTTTTGAATGTATTACTACTGTGAGCGAAGAATAAGTATGATTAAGGCTGAAGGTTAAAAAGGGCCCGATATTTAGCAGCTACATTATGTGTCACAGGCAGCCGGAAAAGTGTTTTAAGACGCCCTTAAACGACACCACAGAAATGCCACCTGACCGCCACCCTTGCACGCAACCTAAAGGGGTCGCGACCAAGTGACTCATGTAGATACGCAGATCGTCAATGATTATCTATCTGACACTACTGGTCCCACTGGGCTTAAACGCCGAGATGGTAGAGAAATGCACTACATTGAGATAGGTCGAGTATGTGGTAAGTAAAAACATTTTCGGACTACTGCATGCTGATGTGGTTTGAATGCTGCCCCCACCCCCCTTCTTTCTCCTCCCTTCTGCAGATCGCGTCGGAACGACGACTGAAGTGTGGAAGAGCGATGATCAAACAACCGACGAAAAGGGAAGGAGGGAATATGAGCATAGCCCTTATGTTGATGAGTTTTTAAAAAAAAGACGTAGACTTAGACATGACTGTTCCTCCTTAGAATGTAGCGACTGGGAGGATGGACTGACATAGAAACTTGACGGGTACTGTATGGCGAAAATTGACTCGAAATAGCATGTTAAATAATGTAACTAGACGTTTGACTAGATAGGGAAAGGACAAAGAAGAGTGCCGGGGTAAGGATTACCAAGGCACCACCCGTCTGGGAAGTTAGGAATGTTGCTGATGTTCAAAATGTACCGCCTCCTTCTCACACTCTTATAGATATAACCAAGCTGTCCGACTGTTCTCCCGATCCATACCCGCCGTTGCCTCAGCCTGGAGAACTTCCCACCAAAGGAAGAAACTGAAAAAAAAGGTTTAAGATCCAACCGTGGGTAAATAGCCCCACCAGGTCAATTTCTGACCGGCTGACCGAGGCGTAAGTATTGGCAATTGAGAACGTTCGCAAAGATAGCAAGCGAGAGGGAAAAGGAGGGAAAGGTAAAAAGAGCTAAGCACGTAGGTAAATAGGATATTAAAGATACGCAGGATATAAAGATAGATCTTTCTGGCTAATATTAGTTTTATGTTTTGTCGTGAATGTCTTATATATGTAATACATGTACTGTCTTCCTTCGTCTGAAGTTTGTGTGTGTGTACTGTAGGGATTTATGTCCTCCCTCTGTTTGCGTCTCTCCGTTACCTGACCCCCTGCTGTTCTGTGTTGTGAGCGCACTAAATGACCTATTTTCGTACACGTCTCTCTCTCTCTCTCTCTCTCCCCCCCCCTTATCTATCTCTCTCTCTCTCTCTCTCTCCCTCTCTCTCTCTCTCTCTACATGTCATACGTGCACCGAATGGCTCGTTTAGATTGCGGACGACTCTCACTCTCTATGAGAGTCTCCCTATTTCCTCTTCCTTTTTGTGGAAAAATTGTGCCCCACCGGCACCAGTCTGATTGACCGAAACTAAAATGATCGTATCTCGCCATATTACTACCTCTCCTTTCTGCAAAATGAATGAACTCGAATTGGCTGAGAAGGAAAGGACAGGTAAGACGACTAAAGTCCCCCAATCTGGCCTTTTACAGGGGAACTGTATGTCAATGGCACCTTATTTTTTAGTTCATCAGAGACGAACGCCAACGTCAAGATTGACCCCCAATGCCCAGATTGCCCCACCCCTTTGCACCCAAGCGCGAATGCCCGAAGCATCCCCGCCCCACTTGATTGACCCCAGCTGCTGTCCCGGATATAAACATGATGACCATGAGTAACTGTCGTCCCTCGAGAAAAACCTGTTTTACCCTGACTCTCGATGATAGCGCCCCCGCCCTGTTTGAAAAGGTTAGCCAGCCTTGAAGGGAAATGTTAGACCGTTAAGGCTCAGGTTAGAAAGACGAGTCTCCCTGGAGGTTCCGAAATGTTGAGTTTGATGAAATGCACAGTTGATAAGAGTCTGACTTTTCTCCATATGTGACATGAATAGACGATGAATAAAACTTGGCATGAACTCAGTAGGAATGCTGACATATGCACTGCTTGGTAATGAACCTCTGACTGTGACCGATGAGCGTATCTCCCAAGTGCGTAGGATTGAGGGAAGAATTCACATGCATAAATGTCTTCTCCTGACCAGTTCTCTAAAGCTTGTTTTGTACCTATTCAAAGATTTACTATCACCGGAGGAGAAGGGTCGGACGTGACGTACAGCCTGGCTACAGATCTTGAGACACATATGACCTCGACCAAAGGTGGAGCTGCAGAGCAACAAGATACGGGACGAGACAACAAATACAAACGTGGAAAATGAAACTTGACGGGCTGCCCTGAAGCCCTCAGTCTGCTAACCCACGTGTGCCTGAAGCCTCCGTCCCCCTTTTCAAGCCCGATTGATGGGCCTGCCTGCTTGTTATCCTTTGCTCCCTTGGTCCCATTGGTGTGTCCCAGGAAATCTGACCCCACTCCGCCCTCTCTCCTATCGACTATTTGAACAACACACCCTCTTTTCCATGTGACTTCTTGCCAAAAGGAAGAACAGCATTCAGGTGGGAATAGGGTGTTGCCACGGAAATATAGGTGCCGAGCATAAGGCGCCACTAAAGGGATTGGTTAGGGAACAGGACTGTGGTCTAACAGCAGAGGACAGACCGCACCTTGCAACGCGAAAGGTTAAATACGAGCTGGACCTATAGCTCCACCGCTGGTGCTCAACAGCGCCAACTGAAGGACACGGACTAGAGCCTACCAGTGATGGCTCACTGCTAAAAAGACACTGTGACGAAGAGATCTTGCGTATTGAACTGAATTCCGCCCTCAACTACTTGGTCAAAATGTTCATTGGTCACATTTTTAAGTCAGAAACATTTATGCTGTGTAGTGCGTTTGAATGTTAGGAACTCGACAAATGCAATTTCCTATGTGCTGCATTCTGCCCATCACATCAACTGTCCATGATTATATGCCAAATGTTAGTATTGACAAATGCTAATTCTTCAACCGCGCCTGTTTATATGTACCCCCATCAATTACAAAAATGAACTCTGTTATGTAAAAAGGGGCGACTGTGGAAAATTAGAAAAATTGATGTACATAAGCGACGTTCATTTCCCTTTTCCCACTCCTCTCCCTGTAAGCACCATGAGTACCATAAAATATTGACCGCATCACTCCGCCAGTAAAAGCCCGTACCCATATGTACATAACAGCATTCTAGGCACCCTGGCCTTTTTTCCCGCTCATTAGAATCACCGGCTTCCCTTCTGCGCGTATTTGAACCCCCCCTCTCTCACATGCATAGACCATGAAACCCTCTCCCTCTGCGCGACCCTGCCCTGAAAGGCAACCCTTCTGCTTGACCCACGCAAACCCCCCATTTCCTCTTGAAGAGGCATCCTTTGCCTCAGCTGACATAGCCCTCCCCAGCTGCACCTGACTGCCCCCGCTCTCTCATGTACGGGTCATAAGATCTCTCTCTGTGCGACTCTGTCCCTGTGCACACCCTGGCTTCCCCCCTCCCCTTCTCCCTCACACGGGCAAGTCATAAACCTTCTTCTTCTGCAAGACCCTGTCCTTGGGAGTCACGGCCGCGCCTGACCAGCACCTCCTTTCCTTTCATGAATAACCCCTCTGTTAGTAAACCCTCCCTCCGCGATTGACTGTCCACACATGTCTGAGGTCATCGCCTAAGCCAGGAGATACTGTTTACTGCTTATTGTATGGAGTCACTCCTCTTCAAAGGACCCACTATTGATCCTGGCCACCCCACCCTCTGGGCTACGATCAGGCGCACACATCCTAAAAATTGGCGGAACACTCAGCTGCGTGATTACCCTCCCCTCTTATCAGCAGGTCAAGGGTCCCTATTGTGAACATATGTGGGGTAGGATTGACACGAGGATTATGGGGATGTCTTTTCCTTGTTTCACAATATCGTGATTGTAATGCCAAGTATTTTGTAAGATATAAAAGACGATGTCTCAGCTCACTTGTTAGAGCACCTCCCGATGACACCTTTTTTCGTGTCGGAAATGACAGGCTCTCCTCATGAGTAATAAATCCTGTTCTTGTGATTCCTGCTCCCAGCGCCCGTCTCTTTATTTGGTAACTATTCAGAATGGGAACTAAGAGGCGCACAGCGATTTTCAGATAACTCTGACTCATCCACACCATAATCTCCTTGAGACCGGTGTGAAACCTGGCCGCTGTGGTCTCTGGCTGACTGGCGATAGAGATGACAAGTTGAGTGTCGTCAGCGTACGAGACCAGAGTAAAGCCATGCTTCCTGACAAGATTCGCCAGAGGGGTGACGTAGATATTAAACATGGTCGGGGAGAGGGCAGACACCTGCGGAACGCCACAAGGGAGGTGGAAGCTGTCCGAGCTCATATTTTCCCAGAACAGTCTCTGCTCTCTTGCCTCCAAAAAGGAGGATAGGAGGGCCAAGGCGGTTCCCTCCACCCCTATGTCCCCCAGCCGCTGGACCAAGATGGTATGATTCACGGCAGATCAAGGAGCACTAGAACCGCTCTCCCCCCCTCATCCACCACCCTGCGGATCTTTTCAGTGGCAAGAATTAAAGCTGATTCGGTTAACACACAAGGCATACTACATTAAATTATGCTATCATACATGACGCATACTACACCACACTACCACACGAGGCATACTACACTACATCACACTCCGACACAAGAAGCATGCTACACCACACTACCACACAAGGTATACTCCACTACATCACACTACCACACACGAAGCATGCTACACCACACTACCACACGAGGCATACTACAATACTCCACACTACCACACATGAAGTATGCTATATCACACTACTCCATGAGGCATACTACACTACACCACACATGAAGCATGCTACACCACCCTACCACACGAGGCATAGTACACTACATCACACTACCACACATGAAGCATGCTACATCACACTACCACACGAGGTATACTACACTTCATCACATTACCATACATGAAGCAGGCTACACCACACTACCACACGAGGCATACTACACTACATCACACTACCACACATGAAGCATGCTACACCACCATACCACACGAGGCATACAACACTAAACCACACTAGCACACATGAAGCATGCTACACCATGCTACCACACAAGGCATACTACACTACATCACACTACCACACATGAAGCATGCTACACTACACCTCAGTACCACACATGAAGCATGCTACACCAACCTACCACATATGAAGCATGCTACCACACGAAGCACACTACACTACATCACACTACCACACATGAAGCATGCTACACCAAACTAACACACAAGCCATACTACATTAAATTATGCTATCATACATGGCACATACTACACCACATTGCCACACGAGGCATACTACACTACATCAGACTACCACACATGAAGCATGCTACACCACACTGCCACACAAGGCATGCCACACTACACCACGCTATCATACATGACGCATACTACACCACACTACCACTTGAGACATACTAGGCTAAATCATACTCCCACACATGAAGCATTCTACACCACACTGCCATGCAATGCATACTACACTACACCACACTACCACACGAGGAATACTACACTACACCACGCTATCATAGATGATGCATACTACACCACACTACCACACGAGTTATACTACACTACATCACACTACCAAACATGAAGCATGCTACACCACCCATGAAGCATGCTACACTACACCACCACACATGAAGCATGCTACACTACACGACACTACCACACAAGGCTGCCTACACAACATCACACTATCATACATGACGTATACTACACTGCACCACACAGAATACTACATTACACCACACAGAGCTATATCGCACACAGTACTACACCGAACACTGCGGCAGATCGGGCACTGAACTAGTCAGTACACTGTATTAGATGGTACAGAGTGAGAGCTACTAGATGGTATACAGTACTAGCCAGTACACTGCATTAAGATGGCATAGAGTGACAAAGCTACAAGAAGGCATACTGTACTAGTCAGATGATGATGATGAATTTATAAAGTGCAACTAATATCCTGGGGTGTCTAGACGCTACCTACAGTGCATTCGGTACAGAGGGGGGGTAAACCAGTTACACCAAGAACAGCCAGGTTTTGAGGCCATTCCTGAACTTGAAGAGACTGTTTTCATTTTCAGAGTGCTGGGTAATGAATTCCAGTGGCTTGCCGTTGTTACAGTGAAACTCTTTCCCCCCATTGTACCTAGCTGATTCCAGGTACAGTTATGTTTCTGAGTGAGGCCGATCTAAGGGTTCTCACTGGGGAATAGGGTTTCAAAAATTTCGTCAGCTGTACTGGCCCCATGTTGTTAAGACATTTGAAGGCGATACATAGTGATTTAAATTGTATCCTCTTGGCCACTGGGAGCCAATGTAGTCCAATTAGCGCCGGAGAAACAGAGACAAACTTTGGGATGCCTAGCAGTAGTCTAACTGCTGCGTAGTGAGCTGTTTGAAGTCTGTTAATGCTGCGGTGTGAAGCACTGGAGAGGAGGGCATTACAATAATCAAGTCTTGAAGAAATCAAGACTGATACCACAGTCTTTCTTAAGTTCTTCGGGATTGCCGGGAGGACTTTCCTCAAGATCTTCAAAATGAGAAAGCATGCTGAGATGGTGGCATTGATTTGATTTTCAAAGGTCAGCTTAGTGTCAAAGAGGACCGTGAGATTTTTTTACTTTAGATACAGGCTTAGGCAGCAGACCCCATTGGTCAGGCCACCAGCTGTTGGTCCAAAAGGAGGGGTTGTTCCCCAATAGCAGGACCTCGGTCTTGGACGAGTTCAATTTCAGACTATTGTCTGACATCCACTTAGCTATGTGGCTCATACATTCCCTGAACCTAGTGGCCGTTTGGCTAGGCGAGCTACTTACTGAGACGATGATCTGTGTGTCATCTGCATATGACACAAGGGTGAATCCAAAGCTTCTCACTAGATTAGCTAGCAGGGTGACATAAAGGTTGAATAGTGTTGGGCTAAGGGAGGAGCTCTGGGGTACCCCTCAAGGCAAAACAAAGTGGGGGTGATACCATTTTACCCAACGCCACCTCCTGCAATTGTTCGGACAAAAAGGAGCTTAGCAGAGACAGTGCCTTGCCCCTGATCCCAATGGTATATAGCCGGTCCCGGAGCAGCCCATGATGAACAGTATCAAAGGCTGCTGACAGGTCCAGTAGGATCAGTGCCGCGTTCCCACCTGCATCCAAGATCAGCCTGAGCTCCTCAGTAGCTCCGTTGAGAGCTAATTTGGTGCTGTGCTGAGCATGGAATCCAAATTGGGAAGGATCTAATAAGTTCTTGTCCTTAATAAAGGCTGAGAGTTCGATATTTATTGCTTTGCTGTAACTTTAGCAGGAAATGGGAGTCTAGAAATCGGTCTGTAATTAAGTGGCTCCTTAACATCCAGATTGGGCTTCTTTAGCAGCGGAAGTATTGAAGCTCTCTTCCAGTCCACTGGGAAAAGTTCTGCTCTGAGGATTAAGTTAAAAAGCTCAGTGAGGGGAATATAATTTCTGTCAAGATATGCAAAATTTGGGGGACACATGGGTCTAAAGGAGAGCCTGATTTGGTGGCGGCAATAAGTGAGGTAGGTTGTTCAATTGTCAGTGTATTAAAATGGGACAAAGTGGTGATATCTGGATCGAGGGCACCTAGTGGAGTAGTGGGTGCAGCTGACTGGGTTATGTCAGTGACACTCGCCAGTTGGCCTGGGCTTTTGTCCTGCTGCATGAAAAGTTCAAAAACCGATTTGACCTTTTGCTGAAAACATTCTGCTAGAGCATTGCAAAAGTCTTGACTCATACCTGTGTTGGGTGTAGCTGGTAATTTAGCAAGATTTCTGACTGTGGTGAACAGGGCTTTAGGACATCTGTTAGCTGCCAGAAGTTTCTCGTAGAAGTAAGTAGCCTTTTCTTTAAGGATTCGTTTTTTGTAAGTCAGCAAGAATGCCTTATACTCAAGTCTGGTGGTTTTATCATCATTGAGTCTCAACTTTCTCTTGAGTTTGTGGCATAGCTGCTTCTGAACTTTTAAGGCATCAGTGAACCAGGGTTCTGAAGGAGTTCTCTTAGATTGTCGAAAGTCTTTGGGGGCGCTAATGATGTCAAGGACGAGTCAAGCCAAGAGCGATATTGCTCCGCAGCCTGATCAGGGTCCCTAGCCAATGTTGGCATTGTTTTGTTTAAAATTAAGGTTAGAGATCTTGCCTCTACTTTCTTCCACGGGCGGCTAACATAGTATTCACTGGGGATCTTAAACTTATTTTTTGGTGGTCGAGTAATTTCAAATAGGACGGCTTTGTAATCTGACCAGATCAAGGGTGTCACTCCAGTCCAACTTAGCATGGGGGTGTCTGAAAAGATGCCAACTAGACAATGCACAGCATTGTTGTTGGAATCTTAACAATTTGGCACAACCCTGAACTATCCATAACATCAAGAAGTGATTTAGTATCAGGATCATCAAGTTTTTCCAAATGGAAATTAAAGTCACCCAACATGGTCAAATTGAGGTGATCAGTTTTATGGGCTAACATGGTGCCCAGGTTATCTAGGAAGGCAGCCTTAGATTTCGGCGGGCGATAAAGTAGAATTCCATTAAAGGAACATTGTCCAAACAGTTCAATTCTAAAAACAAAAGCTTCAGAGTCTTCACTCTCCTTATTTATTTCTATACAGGACTTAATACTGGATTTAAGGATGAGAGCAATGCCCCCGCTTTTCTTCCCTTCCCTGTCCATTCTGTGAATTGTATACCCAACCAGTAAGGCCAGTAACAGATCCGGGTCAGAGGAAGCCTCTGCCCAGGTCTCAGTGTTAAAAGAGATTTCAATGTGGTCGGCCTCCACAAACTCTCGAAATTCAAGAGCGTTTTTGATCAACAGTCTTGCATTGATCAAGGAGCATGCACCTCCACTAACTTGTGGCTTTAGTTTGACCTTGTTTTGATTACTAGGTGCAGTACATAGTGCTTTCAGGCCACTTTTTTTTTACACGTTCTGCCCCCCTCTGAATTTTGAACAACTCAAAAATCGGTCCGGAGTAACTCTTACCCGCCCCTTGCAGATTGATGAGTTCATCACGACTGTTTTGTAGATTAGAATGATGTTTCGAGGAGTCTGGTCTAAAGCCGCCAGCATGGTTTGCGCTGGGTGCCTTCCGAGCACTGACGGGTGCAAACGGGCTTGCCTTAGGCGTACTTTCGGCACGCCCGCTGCGCGTTGAGGATACCGCCCATCGCAAGTAGTGGCCAGGTGTCCTGCAATAGGCTGAAACGTAGCCCTCTCACAATATAGCGGGACCGGAAGTGAGGTGAGCGTTCTACTCTATGGGTCAACTCTCTCTGCAACAAACAGGAGCAAGCATTTGCAATGCAATAGGTCTAGTATTTATGTAAGTTTGAGCTATTGGCATTGTAAATGACAATGCCTTTTTTATGATTTGGTTTTTAAAAACAAATAAAAGGCATTGCCATTAACAATGGCAATAGCTTAAAATTCTGTAAATGCGAGACCTATTGTATTGCAAATGATTGTTTTCAATGGGTGTCTAGCATAGTTTCTTGTTGGGGTGATTGCGGGGGGTTGAAGGGGGATATTGTGCAAACTACATCCTTGCTAATGGCACACATTATTACCACCCTGAGGTGTGCACGAAGCACCCCACTCCCACAAACAGCACTGCATTTTTAGGTGTGCTCTTTGGTTTCTTGGCCCTCGCGGGCCCCAGACCCTGTTTCGGTTGAAAGAATGGGCACAGTATGGTGGGCTGATATTTGAAGTAAAGAGGATGTGGCATGCTTTGCATTAAGAGGGCTCGCGGCAGAGTTTGATGTCACAATAAACAGGTTGGTCTTTACTTGTTTATGCAGTATAAGCATGTTAGATGTGTTGCTAATGTGGCTCAGGAAAATGTGGTTGTGTAAAAATGTTAGTGTGTGCTTTTGATTGGATAGCCTCGTGACCATAGTGGTTTGTTTTGCAATTGATTCATAGACCAGATTCTTATAAAGTGCTACTCAACCCAGGAGCACATTAGCGCTGATCTGTAAAACACAGTAAAATCAATATAAATTACAAAACAAAGAAGGAATATGCTACTTACCAGTATGCATCTGTTCTTGGCATGTAGGGCTGCTGACATTCATATCTTGTGCATAGATCGCCGCCTAGTGTTGGGTCCGGATGTTTGCACCTTGTTGTCCTGGAAGAGTCTTCGAAGTATCACGAGATAGGTGGCTCCTCCCCTGGACTACAGTGCCATGGGCATCTTCTCCATCCTCAGATTGTTTTTCGCCATTGTGGCAGAGATGGAGATAGGAAAGTAAAAGATGACCATGTGAGTGTATGTTAAGAAGTAACTCTGCAGCTGCAACAGGCACCGGGGGGAGGGTGGTCAATATGAATATCAGCAGCCCTACATGCCAAGAACAGATGCATACTGGTGAGTAGCATATTCCGTTCGAGGCATGTGGGCTGCTGAATTCATTTCTTGTGCATAGACTGTATAGCAGTTTCTCCTCTAGCGGTGGTCGCCTGCACCAGCTGCAGTAGTTTGAAGAAGAGTTTTAAGGACAGCCTGCCCTACAGCAGCTTGTTGCTTAGTTTGCACGTCAACACAGTAGTGTTTAGTGAAAGTGTGTGTGGTAGACCATGTAGCTGCCCTACATATGTCTTTTACAGGAATATTCCCTAGGAAAGCCATGGATGCCCCCATCTTACGCGTTGAGTGTGCTTTTGGGGGAACTGTTAGAGTGCGCTTAGCTTTTTGATAGCATATTTGAATGCATTTAACTATCCATCTGGCTATTCCCGATTTTGAGATGGGATTTCCTTTATGTTGTGGTGAAAAAGCTACGAATAGTTGCTTTGTTTTCCTGAATGATTTAGTCCTGTCAACATAATAGAGCAGAGCTCTTCTCACATCTAGTGTGTGTAGGGCTCTTTCAGCCACTGTCTGCGGGTTTTGGAAGAAAACTGGCAATTCTATTGACTGGTTGATATGGAACGTAGATATAACCTTTGGCATAAATTTAGGGTTAGTACGAAGGACTACCTTATTGCCGTGTATCTGCATGAAAGTTTCTTGAATGGTTAGAGCTTGTAACTCGCTCACTCGCCTGAGGGAGGTAATTGCAATTAAGAATGACACTTTCCATGTTAAGAATTGTAATTCGCATGAATGGAGTGGTTCAAATGATGGTCCCATAAGTCTGGTGAGTACTATGTTTAAGTTCCACACTGGTGAAGGTGGATGTTTTGGAGGGATGATTCTTTTAAGTCCTTCCATAAAGGCTTTGATAGGTGGTACTCTGAACGGAGACATGTGTTTTCTGTTTTGGAGGTATGCTGCTATAGCAGCTAGATGTAATCTTATGGAAGAGTATGCTAGATCGCATCTTTGAAGATGTAACAGGTAGCAGATAATGTTTTGGATGGAAGCAACTAAGGGATTGAGATTTGGGTATTATTGCAATAAATTACAAATCGTTTCCATTTTGCTGCGTAGCATGTTCTAGTAGTTGGACGCCTTGCCTCTTTGATAATGTTCATGCAATCTGGAGGCAAGTTAAGGTATCCGAACTCTAAGACTTCAGGAGCCAGATCGCTAGGTTCATCTGATCGGGATCTGGATGTCTGATTTCTCCATGGTTCTGAGTTAATAGACGTGGCGAGAGGCGCAGTCTTTGATGGGGTACCACAGAAAGTTCTAGGAGCATTGTGTACCATGGCTGTCTTGCCCATGTGGGAGCAACCAGGATCATTGTCAGTGACTTTTTTTTCTTCTTTTTTTTTGCAGAGTTTTATATAGCGCGAACTAGACCCGAACCGAATCAGGTATCAGAGCGCATTACATAATCTCCCATTCGTGTAGCTGTTGGCTGTGTCTGCTTAGCAGATCCGCTATTTGATTGTCTTTCCCTGGTAGGTGTTCTGCGAGGAGAAAGATGTTTTTGGGAATTGCCCACCTCCATATGCTCTGTGCTAGGTGAGACAGCTGTATAGAGTGTGCCCCTCCTTGTTTCTGAATGTAGTACATGGCTGTCATGTTGTCCGTCCGGATTAACACAGCGTTGTTGTACAAGTATTTCTGGAATGCTTTCAGTGCTAGAAATACTGCTAGCAACTCTAAATGGTTGATATGCAGTGTCTTTTGTTTTGTGGTTCAAAGCCCTTGGACTGTGTACTGAAGTAAGTGGGCTCCACAACCTGTCAGTGATGCGTCTGCTGTTAGTACTATTTGTGGAACCGGCTCTTGGAACAGTCGGCCCTTGGAAAGGTTTGGTGGGTTCCATCACTCCAGAGAGTTGTAAGCGCGACTGTCTACCAACACTAGGTCTTTTAGTTGTCCCTGAGCTTGGTTCCACTGCCGTGCTAGGCATTCTTGTAATGGGTGCATCTGGAGTCGGGCATGAGGGACATGAATATGCAGGAGGCCATCATGCCTATGAGCTGCATGAACACTCAAGCTGGCAGAGTGTGCTGTGGCTGAAACTTGTGAATCAGAGTTTGTATGTTGGCTATCCTGGCAGGATTTGGATATGCCTTTGCCACTGAGGTATTTATTGTAGCTCCCAGATATTGTTGTATGTGGGATGGCTGTAGATGAGATTTTAGGTAATTTATGGAAAAACCCAGACTGTGCAGCAGCTGAATTGTCTGAGATGTGTGGCTTGCACACTGTGCGGATGATTTGGCTTTTATGAGCCAATCGTCTAGATATGGAAACACATGTATGTGTTGCCTCCTGAGGTGTGCTGCCACTACAGCTAGGCATTTTGTAAAAACCCTTGGTGCTATAGTTACCCCGAAGGGGGGAACTTAGAATTGGTAGTGTTGACCTTCTTTTGTGAACCTGCAATATTTCCTGTGAGCTGGATGTATAGGTATGTGAAAATATGCATCTTTGAGGTCTAATGTAGCAAGGAAGTCGCCTTGCTGGAGTAACAGGAGTACTTGTTGTAGAGTGATCATATGGAAATGCTCTGAGAGTATGTATTGGTTCAGAGGTCTGAGGTCTAGTATGGATCTGAGGGACCCGTCCTTTTTGGGAATTAGGAAGTATAGGGAATATACTCCTGTTCCTTGGTGGTGAAAAGGGACTGACTCTATGGCTCCTTTTTGTAGCATGGACACAACCTCTTGTAACATTGTGATGTGTTCTTTGGACATAGGACGGTGTTTGGGTGGTATGTTGGGTGGAGAAGAAGTGAGTTCCAGGCAGTAGCCATACTGGATAATTTGTCTCACCCACCTGTCTGTGGTAATGTTGTTCCAGACTGGTAGGAATTGTTTTAATCTGCTTCCGACCGGTGTTGAGTGGTCTGGAGGGTCACTGTTTGGTGGCGGTGGAGGCTCTGGTGTTGTTGCCGCCACGTCCTCTGCCTTTGTTATTATTGCCTCTGTAACCCCCTCTGTTTGAGCCTTTATTAAAGGTGCTCTGGGTGTTACTTTTGAATGTTGATGAATTTTATGATGTGTTGCCTCTCCCTGAGCCTCTGAAGGAGGAGCGACGAAAGGAACTTCTGGATTGTTGAAACTGAAGTGCGCCCATAGACTTAGCAGTTTCAGTATCTTTTCCAAGATGGTATCAACTGCTGGGCCAAACAGGAAATCTTGGTTAACTGGTTGGTTAAGAATGGTGGATTGTACTTCGTTCTTAAAGCCGGAGATGCGTAGCCACGCGTGCCGGCATAGTAATACGCTAGTATTAATGGACCTAGCTGCTGTATCAGCTGCGTCAAGTGCACATTTAACGGAAGCATTTGTGATAAATTTGCCTTCCTGTATTAAGTCGGTAGCTTTCTATTTGAAAGGGTCTGGAAGGTGTTGTAGTAGACCTTCAAGCTCGTCATAATGTGCTCTATCATAGCGTGCTAATAGAGCCTGTGTGTTTGCAATCCTCCAGGAATTTGCTGCCTGTGAGGCTACTCTTTTGCCTGATGATTCTAATATCTTTGACTCTTTGTCAGGAGGGGAGCATCTACTGTTTGTGTATTAGCTCGTTTTCAAGCGTTTGCTACCACAAGTGAGTCTAAAGGCAACGGTGACCTAATGTAAGGAGGGTCTACAGGGGTTGCTTTATATAAT
Source organism: Lissotriton vulgaris (assembly GCF_964263255.1). Taxonomy (NCBI): domain Eukaryota; kingdom Metazoa; phylum Chordata; class Amphibia; order Caudata; family Salamandridae; genus Lissotriton; species Lissotriton vulgaris. The sequence goes on along the minus strand of NC_141693.1, from coordinate 49,063,882 downwards.
TTCTCAATCCTAGGATTGAGTACACACGCTCTGGCAGGGTCTTTGAATATAACTGGCGCGTGTTTGAGTACCCCTTTTAACATAGGAAGGGTCCGTACACTCTTTTCAGAAGTGGGAAAAGTGCCGAATAGAAAGTCCTCTTCTATATGGTCAGTGTGCATGTCTACACTATGGTATTTTGCTGCCCTATCTATTAATTGGTTAAAGACAATGGTGTCGTCGGTAGGCGACGGCTTTGTAGGGTATGGGATGGTGTCAGGGATGGGTTGTGGTTCGTATGTATCATAAGGATCATTCTGGTCAACCCATGTGTCATCCTGTACATCTTGATCCTCATGTTCTACAAAGGTATCTTGAGGATCTTCCCCCATGTTGTCTGCCTCATCATAGTTGGAATGTGCAGGAGAGTAAGGCACAAAAGGCATGTTAGGAAAGAAGGGAGGAGGAGTAAAAGGCTTTGAAGGAGATGTTCCAAACAATACTTTCTTTGTAGGAACAGGTGAAGAAGTGTCAGTGTCTAATGGTCTCTTCTTCTTGTGGTAAACTGTAACGTGTCCTGTTTCAGGGTCTATATACAGTTTAGGTTGATCAGCGCTCACTGGATCAGGATGGAAGAGTTCTTCCTCGACTGACCTTGGTTTGGGCGCCGATGGTTTAGACTTAGGTACTTGTTTGTGAGTCGTTGGCTCGAGGGCCTTTGGCTGTGCAGCTTTTTTCGGCTCGACTGCTCCCTGGTCGGTGACCTTTTTTGGTTTGACGACTTTCTTCTTCGACGTCTTTTGTTGGTTCGGCGACCTTCTTTGGTTCGACGACCTTCTTTGGATCGACCAGTTTTTTCGGTTCAATAGCCTTTGATGGTTGAGCGTGTTTCTTGTGCTCGATGACCTTTTTCTTCAGCTCGATGTTCTTTGTCGAGTCGAGGGATTTTTTCGGGTCCATAGGCTTTTTAGTGTGATCTTGTTTTTGTGGATCGACACTCTTTTTGGGCTCGACGGCCTTTTTCGGGTCGACAGGCTTTTTAGTGTGCTCTTGTTTTTGTGGATCAACACTTTTTGGGCTCGACTGCCTTTTTCGGGTCGACAGGCTTTTTAGTGTGATCTTGTTTTTGTTTTTGTGGATCGACACTCTTTTTGGGATCAACGGCCTTTTTCGGGTCGGTCGGTTTTCTCGGATCGTCAACACTTTTTGGATCCGGGCCCTTTTTTGGATTGGTGGATTTTGGCTCGAAGACTCTCTTCGGTTTGACGGCCTTTTTGGGAAGAGCGTCGCTCGGTCCCGGGGTAACAGCAGGCTTGGGTTTGGTCTTCGGAGCCGACCCGGAAGGCGGGGTCTCTGAAGGAGTGTGTCGATCTCGGCTAAGGCCTTTTGGCGGTGCTTCGACCGGAGCCTTGTCCTGAGGTGGAAGCGCGGTGGGGGCTTTGGTACTCATAGTTTGCCCCGGTGGGATCTGGTCATCGGAGTCCGACTGGTCCTCGACGGTGACTATTTCAAGGTCGGAGTCCACCGCTTCTAGGAGGTCGTGTTCATCATCGAAAAATATTCTCCGGTTCCGGTGCTTGCCGCTGCATCTCTCGTCTAGCGGCCCGTCGGTTCCGGATCGTCGTCTTCGAGCGGAACTGAGCACACGCTGCACAATTTTCCTTGTTGTGCTCGGGTGATAAGCACTTGTTGCATACTGTATGTTTATCAGTATGCGGGAACTTGGAGTGGCATTGTGGGCACCTTTTAAACGGGCTCCTTTCCATCAACAGCAGGCCTACGTGGCGTCAAAGAGGCCCAACGGCCCGCGTCGACGACCGGATCGAGATGGAAAGTTTGATCTAGTCAAGGGGAACCAAGCGAGGACAATATCGTCGATGTAGAAGGCCTTGTGGCCTTAGAAAGTTGTAAAGTTTCGATTCCGAAGTTGGAGTAGAGGAGTAGCATCCGAACCCAATGGCGGAAAAAAACAATCTGAGGATGGAGAAGATGCCCATGCGCACTGTGGTCCTCTGCCAGGCTTGGAAAGCTATGCCACGCTGCCCTGTTAATGCCTTTCAGCTATCCTTCTATTTTAGTGAACTCCATCAACTAAGTAAGTTCTCCACAGGTTAACCTTGTCATTTGTCAGCAGAGCCAGGCCCTACTGACAAGGAATGCACCGCATCCTAAGTGTCTCTCCGGCTGGAGTGGGGGTGGTGACTGCCCCCTTCTCCAGGCTGTGAGGAGATTGGTAATAATTCCAGATCAGGCCTGGTGGGTAGAATGCCTCTTAGCTCTCTCCAGTAAAGACCCGTTCATCTTATCCTAACTTGTGTGATAGGTGTGGGCGTAGTGGGTATTGTGCCTGTGAGTGCGAACTCCACAGAAAGTGTTTGTCTATGTGGACATAACCAGGGTGGATAGTACCACCTGCATGTTCCTGTGCTCAGGAACTTCTACCAGAACCAAGAACTCCTTCCTGTTGGGTTGGTGAAGGTTGCTGTCCCGTTATTTGCTTACAAAAGGATCCCTGTCTCTCCATGCCCTCTTTTTGCCCTCTTTCTGTCAGTTACGTAGCAATGGTGGCCTTCTGCTTGGCTTGGTCTGAATCTAAAATGTAAGCACACCTTGATAATGCCCAAGTGGTCTGATCAGTGACTACCTTGACTAGGAGCCCCTGAGTAGTCTGAACAAAGTAGGAGCTTTCCCTGATAGGGAGAGAATTTCAAATTTTGAACGCAGCAGAATTTTCGGTGGCCTACCGTTCGTGCCTGTACCTCCATGCTTCAATAAAGGCCATTCAGGCTAATAACTTGTACACAGCCTGAACCTCGAGGAGCCCCTTGGTTACAAGATGTGCTTCTTCGGGCTAAAGCCAATCCAGGAATCTTAAAATGCTTTGCCAATATAAACATAGTGTTCGGGAGGGAAGTTGGTCTGTCTTGCAAGAGGATAAGCTGGCCCTAGATCAATCAGCACGAGGCCCCAAGTTCTCCTACATCCGTGCATATGGAACCAGAAAGAAGTTAGACCACCCAGGAGCCATGAGATTACTGCATTGCTGCTGGACTTGGAGATACGACTGAGATCAAAAACTACAGATTGTGCATCACCAGGATGTTCAGATGCAGAAATCCTTTCCTGCCTCATTGCTGATGAGCTTCTGCACTTCTGCACCCTATCATGCCCGTGGTGTGCCCTATGCAATCCCAGAGTTTTCACACCTTTACATTCCGGGCATAGGGGTGTCTGGTTTCAATGGCTGCGGGTGGTTATCCAGATTCGGCAGCCATTTGATCCTTCATTTTATCCTTTACAATTTCCGAGACATCACAGTTTTGAATGTGATTCATCCAGCTAACCTACTGGAGGTGGGCATGCCGCTTAAGGTTGGAGGCAGAGGCCCGGCTATTGTCCAGCTCGAGGTCCTCTTGGACCCTCGAGACCAAAACAAGCCCACCTTTATTGTGGCTGCTGCCTCCCCCCACGCACTGTCAAGACGAAGAATGAAAAACGTATCATAAACCTTTGGTTTTAAAAAGGAGAGACAAAGGTTGCCATCTAGTAGGTGAATTGTAGAATATGAAACTAGAAAGCCTGGGATCAGTCCTGGCTTCCCCGCATGATCAACTTGTGTGATCCTATGCAAATAATTTATTTTACAAAGCCTACTTTTTTATGATCACGTATTGGAGCACCTTTGGTGTGCACTGTACAAAAAAAAATGTGATGTATTTAGATGAAATGTTCCTGCGATGAAATCCTCTTTTTTAATTTTAAAGAGCCTATCGTATTTTCCCATGATGTTTGTTGTATCATTTAGATGCTGTTTTCGAGGCGCGGCTCGAGCACAGGCTCTAAGAGCCGGCACATGCCATTGGCTTGGCTCTCCCTGTTAGTGTGAGTCGCCCACCTCAATAACATGCTGCAACAATAGATAACAGCATCTATTTGGCTTGTTGACCTATTACCCCAATGCTGAACAATACTACGGCCTTTTCCTGTGCTACGTAGAAAATATTGGCACAATCAGGAAAGTCACGATTAATTTCACACAAACCTGTGCACATACAGATACATGGAAGCTTTTGGCAACACAGACTTGACTAAAGCTATATATACAAGCATGCCACCGGGCCCGATCCATACGGGATACTCCCGATTTTTAAACACAAAACACCCTCCGTCCCCTAAACATGATTTTAACAGCCCCCGCCTGAAACTGCCTGTGTTTCAACATAAGTCAATGGGAAAAATGCATTCCCACAATTTTTTACAAAATCTTACACTTTCCTGGTCTAAAATGTTACAATGTTTGCTCTGTATGCACCACCATTTGCACACGCTCATTTACACAGACAGCTACATATACAAAAGAAAGTTTGTACACGCAAATCCGTGTGACGAGAAATGCAAAGCCATACTAAGACAGCAAATTAATATGCTAGAAAAGATCAATCAATTCTGACACGGGCAGAAGAGATGGACCCCTACCACATGACTGCAGTGGAGCGTAACGGACGTGGCCCCAGTTTACATATAGCGCCTGGTGACTAGAAAACATAAACGAGGGTCACAACAGACAGCGCGGGGACAGGGGAAACGTACATGAGAAACAGATCACAGGGCTGGGGGGAGCACACGGGGAGAGAAGGAGAAAGCTGAGAAGTTCCCTTAAAGCAGTTCCTATGCTTTTTTAATGCACTCCGACCGCTGGTTACATAGCAAAGAAACAGACAGGTTGTTACACTATGCATGATACTATGTGACACGGAAAACATCAGTTCATAAGCACATAGGCTGTGAGGGGGCAGACTAAGGTTAATTTTATTTTAGCGGCATAGTTAAATATCCACTGTATCCTGGAGGTAATCTTGCGTTTGTTTTTGGGAGAGAAAGAAAGAAACTTGGAAAAACCTGGCTATCGCTGGGATGTTCCTAGGAACGAGTGCGCGAATATGGGAAAGGAGTCTCAAGCATACAGACTGGGAAAACAGTGCGTAGGCAGTTACAAAGGATACCTTGGCAATGCTCCGAGGAGTCGTGCGGGTCCGATGGGCGGGGCCAAAAAGGCGACAGGGTAGCAACGGGAAAGCCTTGTTTTGGATGGGAAGCAAGGCCATGACGATTGCTGCTTGTTACTGTTTCGGAGGTGGAAGGGGAGCAACAGCGATCGCTGCTGTTTGGGGGGTGGAAGGGGTCAAAGAAGAAAACGCTTCAGGACGCCACGCGAGCCCTGTAGCTAGCAAAGATGTCATCGTGCGTGTGCACATCTGCTGTCCGGGCGCAAGCTCAGGATCGCCAGAGAAGACACGCCGTGAGCGTGCACATCGGCTGTCTGGGCACAAGCTTAGGATCGCTAGAGAAGAGCGTGCACATCGCCTGTCCAGGCGTGCACATGGTTTGTCACCCTTCGCAAACCAAAGTGATGACAATAGTCCCGCCAAGGCAAAGCAGCGCATGCGCTGCATTCGCTAGCGAGACCTAAAAATACACGGCAGCGGACCAGAGAGTTGATCCTGCTGGTATGCTCAGCGCAACCCTATATTTACCAGTCGGTGAGTACCCAGCGCTCTTAATGCTTCAATTACCCGTTTTTTAAAAAGAATGTGGGAACATAGAATTTGTTTGTGGAAACATGAACATTGGTTTTAAATAAAGCATACACTACTCCCCCCCCCCCCCCCGAGTGATTCTCTTTGGCGTTTTCAGTCAAAAGTACTTACAGTCTCTCTGAAAATGAGAAGGCCCTAAAATGCTGAGGCATGAGAGCCTGCGGCGCCAGGATTTATACTAAGGGCTAGTCAGTACACTGCAATAGATAGTACAGAGAAAGAGAGCTACTAGAAGGTATACAGGACTAGTCAGTGCACGGCATAAGATGGTAAAGACCTACTAGAAAGTATAGTGTACTAATTATAGTGTACACGTCAGTACACTACATTAGATAGTACAGAGTAAGATAGTTACTAGAACGTATTCAGTACTAGTCAGTACACTGCGTTAGATGGTACAGACTGTGAGGCCTACTCAAAGATAGACTGTACTAGTCATTACACTACTGTAGATAGTACAAAGTAAGCGAGCTACTAGAAGTCATACTGTACTAATATGAACATTGCATTAGATAGTACAGAGTAAAAGATACTAGAAGGTATACAATACTAGTCAGTACACGGCATTACATGGAACAGAGCGACAGAGCAATTAAAAAGCATTCTGTACTAGTTAGTACACTGTATTACATAGTACATATGGACATAGCTACCGAAAGGTATACTTTACTAAACAGTAGACTGCATTAGATGGTACAGAGTGAAAGAGCTACTAGAAGGTATAAAGTACTAATCAGTACACTGTACTAGATTGCACACAGTGACAGAACTACTAGAAGGTATAATGTACTAGTCCGTACACTACATTAGATGATAGAGAGTGACAGATACTGGAAGGTATACTGTACTAGTTGGTACACTGCATTAGATGGTACGCAGTGACAGCGCTACTATAAGGTCCACTGTGGTAGTGAGTACACTGAATTAGACGGCACAGAGTAGCAGAGCTACTAGAAGGTATACAGTACTAGTCAGTACACAGCATTACATGGTACAGAGTGACAGAGCTACTAGAAGCCTTACTGTACAAGTCAGTACTCTGCATTAGTTGGTACAGACTAGCAGAGCAACTCCAAGGTTTACTGTACTAGTCAGTGCACTGCATTAGATGGCACAGAGTACAAGATCTACTAGAAGGAATTCAGTACTAGTCATGACATTGAATTAGATAGTACAGAGTAACAGAGCTACTAGAAGGTATATTGTACTAGTTAAAACGCTGCATTAGATGGCACAGAGACAGGGTTACCAGAATGAATACTGTACTACTCAGTACAATACGATAAATGGTGCAGCGTGATAATACCAACTGAAGGGATACTGTACTAGTCAGTACACTACATTAGATGGTAGAGATAAACAGAGCTACTACAAGGTATACTACACTAGTCAGTACACTGAGGTAGATGGTACAGAGGGACAGAGATACTCAAAGGTGTAAAGTCAGTACACTGTATTAGATGACACACAGTGACCGAGCGACTAGAAGGTATCTAGTGCTAGTCTGTACACTCTATTAAATGGTACAGAATAACAGAGCTACTAGAGGGTATAATACACTAGTCAGTACACTGCATTAGGTGGCACAAAGAAACAGAGCTACTAGATGCTAAACTGTACTAGTTAGTACACTGCATTGGATGGTACCGAGTGACAGAGGTACTGAAAGGTACACTGCATTAGTCAGTACACTGCATTAGATGGCACAGAGTGAAAGAACGTCTGAAAGGCATACTGTACTAGACAGCACACTGTTTTACATGGAACAGAGTAACATACCTACTCCAAGGTGTACTGTGCTAGTCAGTACATTACATTAGATGGTTCAGAGTGAGTGAAACAGCATTTACAACGCTGGTACCACAACGCTGTACCTTTACAACGTGGTCATTACAAAGACATTGTTCTTACCACGTGTACCAATACATCGGAAGTCGTTTCAACGACTTGCTGTAGGGGGCGCGTTGAATTTAAAATCCAACACCTTCCCTGCTGTTGCACAAACTGGAGTAGGAATAGTAAGGAAAATGCTACTTACCAGTATGCATCCGTTCTTGGCATGTAGGGCTGCTGACATTCATATCTTAGCATAGATCGCCGCCTAGTGTTGTGTTCGAATGATTGCACCTTGTTGTCTTGGAAGAGTCTTCGAAGTATCACGAGATAGGTGACTCCTCCCTTGGACTACAGTGCGCATGGGCATCCACTCCATCCTTAGATTGTTTTTCGGCATTGTGGCAAAGATGTAGTATAGAAAAGTAAAAGATGGCCATGCAAAGAAAATCCTGCAGCTGCCACAGGCCCCGGGGAGGAGGGCGGGCGTTATGAATGTCAGCAGCCCTACATGCCAAGAACAGATGCATACTGGTAAGTAGCATTTTCCGTTCGAGGCATGTGGGCTGCTGAATTCATATCTTAGCATAGACTGTATAGCAATATCTCGTCTAACGGCGGACGCCTGCCCCAGCTGCAGCAGTTTGAAAAAGAGTTTTGAGGACAGCTTGGCCTACAGCAGCTTGCTGCTTTGATTGCACATCTACACAATAGTGTTTAGTGAAAGTGTGTATGGTAGGCCATGTAGCTGCTCTACAGATGTCTTCTAGTGGAATGTTTCCTAGGAAAGCCATGGATGCCCCCATTTTGCGCGTAGAGTGTGCTCTTGGGGGAACTGTTTAGAGTGCGTTTAGCTTTGTGGTAGCATACTTGAATGCATTTAACTATCCATCTGGCTATTCCTGATTTTGAGATGGGGTTACCTTTATGTTGCGGTGAAAAAGCGACGAACAGTTGCTTTGTTTTCCTGAATGGTTTAGTTCTGTCAACATAATGTAATAGAGCTCTTCTTACATCTAGTGTATGTAAGGCTCTCTCAGCTACTGACTGCGGGTTTTGGAAGAAAACAGGCAATTCTCTGGACTGATTGATATGGAAAGTGGATATGACCTTTGGCATGAACTTGGGGTTAGTACGTAGTACTATATTATCGGCATGTATTTGCATGAAAGGTTCCTGAATTGTTAGAGCCTGTAACTCACTTACGCGTCTGAGTGAAGTGATGGCAATTAAAAATGCCACCTTCCATGTTAGAAATTGCAATTCACATGAGTGGAGTGGTTCAAAAGGAGCTCCCATAAGTCTGGTAAGTACTATATTTAACCACTTGGCTGCTAGGCGTTTTCCCCCCCCCTGTGCTGGAAAATGCCATTTTAGTGGCACCATGACGAGCTCAGCTCGTCATCAGCACACGACACCCGTGCTAAGTTGCATCTTTGTAGATGCAACAGGTAACAAATATTGTTTTGTATGGAAGCGTCTAATGGATTGATTTTGTTATTATTGCAATAAATTACACATTTTTTCCATTTGGCTGCATAGCATGCTCTAGTAGTTGGTCGTCTTGCCTCTTTGAAAATGTTCATACAATCAGGAGGCAAGTTGACATATCCAAATTCTAAGACTTCAGGAGCCAGATTGCTAGGTTCAGTTGATTGGGATCTGGGTGCCCGATTTCTCCATGGTTCTGAGTTAGAAGATGTGGCGACAGACGCAGTCTTTGATGTGGAACCACTGAGAGTTCTAGGAATGTTGTGTACCATGGTTGTCTCACCCATGTTGGAGCAACCAGGATCATTGTCAGTGACTGCTGACGTAGTTTGCGTGCCACTAGCGGAATCAGTGGGGTTGGTGGAAAAGCGTACGCAAATCTGCCTGACCTGTTCATCCATATCGCATTGCCCTGTGACAACGGATGTGGGAACCTGGCGGCAAAGTACTGGCATTTTGAGTTTTCGTTTGTGGCAAACAGATCTATCTCTGGATGCCCCCATTTTTTAAAGAATGGTTGGAGAGCTTGAGGGTGAATCTCCCATTCATGTATTTGTTGACTGTGTCTGCTTAGCAGATCCGCTATTTGATTGTCTTTCCCTGGAAGGTTTTCTGCGAGGAGAAAAATGTTCTTTGGAATTGCCCACCTTCATATGCTCTGCGCTAGGTGAGAAAGCTGTACAGAGTGAGTCCCTCTCTGTTTCTGGATGTAATACATGGCTGTCATGTTGTTCGTCCGGATCAACACAGCCTTGTTGTATACATATTTTTGGAATGCTTTCAGTGTCAGAAATACTGCTAGCAACTCTAAGTGGTTGATATGCAGTGTCTTTTGCTTGGCTGTCCAGAGTCCTTGGTCTGTGTATTGATGTAGGTGGGCTCCCCAACCTGTCAGTGATGCGTCCGCTGTTAGTAATACTTGTGGAACCGGCTCTTGGAACAGTCGCCCCTTGGACAGGTTTTGTGGGTTCCACCACTGCAGAGAGTTGTAAGCGCGACTGTCTACCAACACTAGGTCTTTTAGTTGTCCTTGAGCTTGGTTCCACTGCCGTGCTAGGCATTCTTGTAATGGACGCATTTGAAGTCGGGTATGAGGGACAATGAATATGCAGGAGGCCATCATGCCTATGAGTTGCATGAACGCTCGAGTTGGCAAGGAGTGTTGTGGCTGAAACTTCTGAATTAGAGTCTGCATGTTGGCTATCCTGACTGGATTTGGATATGCCTTTGCTACTGATGTATCTATGGTAGCTCCCAGATATTGTTGTATGTGGGAGGGTTGTAGATGAGATTTTGGGTAATTTATGGAAAAACCCCGACTGTGCAGGAGCTGGAGTGTTTGAGACGTATGGCTTGCACATTGGGCGTAGGATTTGGCTTTTATGAGCCAATCGTCGAGGTATGGAAACACGTGGATGTGTTGCCTCCTGAGGTGTACTGCCACTATGGCTAGACATTTTGTGAACACTCTTGGGGCTGTAGTTACTCCAAAAGTGAGAACTTTGAACTGATAGTGTTGACCTTCTATTGTGAACCGGAGATATTTCCTGTGAGCAGGATGTATAGGTATGTGGTAGTATGCATCTTTGAGGTCTAATGTGTCGAGGAAGTCGCTGTGCTGAAGTAACAGGAGTACTTGTTGTAGTGTAATCATATGGAAGTGCTCTGACAGTATGTATTGGTTCAGAGGTCTGAGGTCTAATATGGGTCTGAGCGACCCGTCCTTTTTGGGAAGTACGCAGTATAGAGGGTATACTCCTGTTCCTTGGTGTTGAAAAGGAACTGGCTCTATGGAGCCCTTTTGTAGCATGGATTGGACCTCTTGTTGTAACAGTGTTATGTGTTCTTTGGACATAGGACGGTGTTTGGGTGGTATGTTGGGTGGAGTAGAAGTGAGTTCCAGGCAATAACCATACTGGATAATTTGTCTCACCCACATGCCTTTGGAAATTGCGTTCCAGACAGGTAGGAATTGGTTGATTCTGCCTCCGACTGGTGTTAGATGGTCTGGCGGGAGTGTGATGAAGTCACTGTTTGGTGGCAGTGGAGGCTCGGTGTTATTGCCTCCACGTCCTCTGCCTTTGTTATTGTTGCCCCTATAACCTCCTCTATTGGAGCCTTTGTTAAAAGTGCTCTGTGTATTAGATTTGAAGGTAGAGGAGCTTTGTGATGTGTTGCCTCTTCCTGCGCCTCTATATGAGGAGCGACGAAAGGAACCTCGATGTTGTTGGAACTGAAGTGCCCCCATTGATTTTGCAGTTTCAGTGTCTTTCTTCATTTTATCTAAAATGGTGTCTACTGCGGGCCAAACAGGAAATCTTGGTTTACTGGTTGGTTGAGGATGGTGGATTGCACGTCATTCTTAAAACCAGATAAGCGTAGCCACGCGTGTCTGCGCAGTAGAACGCTGGTATTGATAGACCTGGCCCGATGTATCGGCTGCGTCTAGCGCACATTTGATGGAGGCATTGGTAATGAACTTGCCTTCCTGAATGAAGTCGTTAGCCTGCGCCTTAAAAGGTTCTGGTAGGTGTTGCATGAGACTTTCGAGCTGGTCGTAGTGTGCTCTGTCGTATCTCGCTAGAAGAGCTTGGAGGGTGAGCATCTCCTGTTGTCTGTGAGTTGGCCCTTTTACGAGCATTTGCAACTACTAATGAATCTGAAGGCAATTGTTGTTTTATATAAGTAGGGTCTGCTGGGGCTGCCTTATATTTTTTCTCAATCCTTGGATTGAGCACCCGCGCCCTAGCAGGATCTTTATATATGTCTGGCGAATGCTTTAGGACCACTTTAAGCATAGGAAGTGTTTTGACATTTTTTCCAGAAGTGGGGAAAGTGTCAAATAAAAAGTCCTCCTATATAGGGTCAGTGTGCATGTCAACATTGTGATATTTTGCTGCCCTGTCTATAAGCTGATTAAACATGATAGTGTCGTCTGTAGGCGACGGTTTTGTAGGGTATGGTGAAGTGTCTGGGATGGGTTGCGCTTCGTCAGGATCATTTTGGTCATCCCATGTATCGTCTTGTGGATCAGGATCCCCTGGTTCATCATAAGTGTACGGAGGATCTTCCTCCATGTCCTCTCCCTCATTGTAATCAGAATGTGTGGGAGAGTGAGGTACAAAAGGCATATCAGGAAAGAAAAGAGGAGGAGTAAAAGGTATTGAGGGAGATGTCTCAAAGTCTTTTTTTTTAGTAGGAACAGGAGAAGGAGTGTCTTGTGGTAAGGGCCTCTTCTTTTGGTGGTAAACTACCACGTGTCCTGTTTTAGGGTCTATATATAATTTTGGTTGCTCTTCAGTCACCGGATCTGGATGGAAGAGTTCTTCCTCGACAGTCCGTGGCTTTGGCGTTGAAGGCTTCAGTTTATTGACTTGTTTTGGAGTCTTTGGCTCGAGGGCCTTTGGTGTTGGAGCTCCTTTGGGGTTAACTGCCGATTTCGGGTCGGTAACCTTTTTTGGTTCTAGGCCTTTTTTCTTTTCAGAGCCCTTTTTTGGATCAGCGCCCTTTTTAGGGTTGGAGACGGCCTTCGTGTCGACGGGAGTTCTTGTTTCGGTACGTTTTTTGTCCGAAGCAAGGGTTTTTTTCGGGTCGAATGTCGTTTTTGTGTGATCTGCCCCTTTTTTAGGATCAGCTGCCTTTTTTGGTTCTTCTGTTTTGTTAGGATCGATGACCTTCTTGGCCTCAACAGCCTTCTACGGTTCCGAGGTTTTCGGTTCCGAGGGCTTCTTGGGCTCGACTACGCTCTTCGGTTCCGAGTTTTTCGGTGCTGAGGGCTTCTTGGGCTCGACGACCTTCTTTGGGTGTACGCCCTTCGGATCGACGACCTTCGTCTTCGGGTCGATGACCTTTGGGTGGACCACCCTCTTTTGTTCTGCGCTTTTCGGGTCGACCAGTTTTTTCGGTTCGATGACCTTTGGCTGGAAAGCTCTTTTTGGCTCGATGTCTTTCTTCGGGCCTGGGCTACCGGAAGGCGTGTGTTTAGGCTTCGGAGCCGAGCCGAGAGGTGGGGTCTCTGAAGGAATATCTCGATCTTGGCTAAGGCCTTTCGGCGATGCTTTGACCGGAGCCTTCTTTTTTGGGCTGAGTGGAGTGGGGGGCTGAGTACTCACAGTTTGCCCCGGCTTGATCTGGTCATCGGAGTCCGATTGGTCCTCAACGGTGACGATTTCTAGATCGGAGTCGGCGGCTTCGGGGAGATCTTGTTAGTCCTCGAAAATATTCTCCGGTTCCGGTGCCGACTTCTGCATCTCTTGCCTGGCAGCCCGTCGATTCCTGATGGTTTTCTTGGATCGGAATTGGGCACACGCTGGGGAATTTTCTTCTTTGTGTTCAGGTGACAAACACTTGTTGCATACTATGTGCTTGTCAGTATGCAGGAATTTGGAGTGGCATTGTGGGCACCTTTTAAATGGACTCCTTTCCATCGACGAAAGTCGCACGTGGCGTCGATAAGGCCCAACGGCCCGCGTCGACGACCGGATCAAGATGAAAAGTTTAATGGAGTCGAGGGGTACCGAGCGAAAACAATACCGTCGAGTTCGAAGGCCTTTTGGCCTTAGAAAGTAGTTAGTTTCGGTTCTGAAGTTGGAGTATAGGAAATAACATCCGAACCCAATGGCGGAAAAAAACAATCTAAGGATGGAGTGGATGCCCATGCACACTGTAGTCCAAGGGAGGAGTCACCTATTTCGTGATACTTCGAAGACTCTTCCAAGACAAGGTGCAATCATCCGGACCCAACACTAGGCGGCGATCTATGCTAAGATATGAATTCAGCAGCCCACATGCCTCGAACATAATACTATTCCTAAGTCTAGCGCGCCCCCTACAGCAAGTCATTGTAATGATTTGCGATGTAATGCTTAGTGTTGAGGGAACAAGCTACCAGAAGGTGTACTGACTAGTACAGTATACCTTCTGGTAGCTCGTTCCCTCATTAGATGGGTCAGAGTCAGAGAGCTTTTCCAATGTACACTATACTAGTCAGTGCATTGCATAAGATGGTACAGAGTGACAGCACTACTATAAGGCCATTGTAGTGGTCAGTACACTGACTTAGATGGCACAGAGTAACAGAGCTACTAGAAGGAATACAGTACTACCCAGTACACTACTGCAGATGGTACAGAGTAGCAGAGCTACTCCAAGGCATACAGTACTAGTCAGTACACTGCATTACATCGTACAGAGTAAGAGAGCTACTAGAAGGGATACAATACTAGACAGTACATAGCATCATATGGTACAGAGTGACAGAGCTACTAAAAGGTACGCTGTCCTAGTCAGTAAACTGCATTAGATGGTACGGAGTAAGACAGCTACTAGAAGGTATTCAGTGCTAGTCAGTACACTGCATTAAATAGTACAGAGTAACAGAATTACTAGAAGGTACAGTGTACTAGTCAATACACTGCATTAGATGGTACAGAGCTACTACAATGTATACTGTACTAGGCAGCACACTGTTTTACATTGTACAGAGTAACATACTGACTCCTAGGTGTATTGTACTAATCGGTACACTGCATTCGATGGCACAGAGTGACAGAACTACTCCAAGGTATACTATACCAGCCAGTACACTGTGTTAGATGATACAGAGTGACAGCGCTAGAATAAGGTCTACTGTACTAGTCAGTACACTGAATAATATGGTAAGGAGTAACAAAGCAACTAGAAGGTATACAGTACTAGTCATTACATTGTATTGGATGGAGCAAAGCGACAGAGTTATTAGAAAGTATACTGTATTAGTCAGTACACCCCATTATATGGCATGCAATAAGAGAGCTACTAGAAGGCATACTGTAGTAGTCAGTACACTGCATTAGATGGTACAGAGTGACAGAGCTTCTGAAAGTTATACTGTACTAGTCACAGCACTGCATTAGATGGTATGGAGTGACAGAGCTTCTGAAAGGTATACTGTAGACAGTACACTGTTTTACATGGTACAGAGTAACATACCTACTCTAAGGTCTACTGTACTAGTCAGTACACTGCATTAAATAGTACGGAGTGACAGCGTTATTATAAGGTCTACTGTAGTAGTCAGTACACTGTATTAGATGGTGCAGAGTGACAGAGTTATCAGAAGGTATACTGTATTATCAGTACACCCCATTATATGGTACAGAGTAAGAGAGCTACAAGAAGGTTTACTGTAGTGGTCAGTCCACTGCATTAGATGGTATAGAATGACATAGGTACTGAAAGGTACGCTGTACTAGTCAGTACACAGCATTAGATTACGAGAGTGACAGCGCTACTACAAGATGTACTGTACTAGTCAGTACCGAATATGCTACTTACCAGTATGCATCTGTTCTTGGCATGTAGGGCTGCTGACATTCATATCTGTGCATAGATCGCCGCCTAGTGTTGGGTCCGGATGATTGCACATTGTTGTCCTGGAAGAGTCTTCGAAGTATCACGAGATAGGTGGCTCCTCCCCTGGACTACAGTGCGCATGGGCATCCTCTCCATCCTCAGATTGTTTTCGCCATTGTGGCCGAGATTGAGTGTAATACAGTGAGTGATGTCCATGCTACATAGTAATTCTGAATGCTACAGCTGCTACAGGCGCCAGGGAGGAGGGCGGGCGATATGAATGTCAGCAGCCCTACATGCCAAGAACAGATGCATATTGGTAAGCAGCATATTCGGTTCGAGGCATGTGGGCTGCTGAATTCATATCTGTGCATAGATTACATAGCAGTCCCTCCTGTTAGTGGCGGCTGCCCGTGCCAGCCGCAGCAGTCTGAAAAAGAGTTTTGAGAACAGCCTGTCCTACAGCTGCCTGCTGTTTAGAATGCACATCTACGCAGTAGTGTTTCGTAAATGTATGTGTGGTGGACCAAGTGGCTGCCTTACATATCTCTTCTAAAGGAATATTCCCCAGGAAAGCCATGGACGCTCCTAACTTACGTGTGGAGTGTGCTCGTGGTGAAATGGTCAGTGTGCGTTTAGCCTTAGCATAGCAAATCTGTATACCCTTAATGATCCACCGGGCTATCCCTGCTTTGGAAATGGGGTTGCCTTTGTGTTGTGGGGAAAAGGCAACAAAAAGCTGTTTTGTTTTTCTGAAATCCTTTGTTCTGTCTATATAGTACATTAGAGCCCTTTTGACATCTAACGTGTGTAGGGATCTCTCTGCGACATTTTCTGGATTAGGAAAGAAAACTGGCAGTTCTATGGTCTGGTCATGTGGAACTGCGAAATCACCTTAGGTATAAAGGTAGGGTTGGTGCGTAATACGACCCTATTTGCGTGGACCTGTATGAACGGCTCTTGAATGGTTAGTGCCTGGAGTTCACTAACTCTCCTTAGTGAGGTAATGGCTACTAGGAAAGCAACTTTCCAGGTCAGAAATTGAATCTCACAAGAGTGTAGAGGTTCAAAAGGTGGTCCCATCAATCTGGTGAGGACCACATTCAGGTTCCAGACTGGTGATGGTGGGTGTCTGGGAGGGATCACTCTTTTAAGTCCCTCCAGAAAAGCTTTAATGGCAGGCACTCTGAATAATGAGAGGTGCTGCCTGTTCTGAAGATAGGCTGCTATGGCGGATAAATGGATACGAATGGAACTGTACGCTAGATTACATCTGTATAAATGCAACAAATAACAGATAATGTTTTGAATAGATGCATCCAGTGAGTTAATGTCATTGTTGGTACAATATATGACAAACCTTTTCCATTTAGCCGCATAGCATGCTCTGGTTGTGGGCCGTCTTGCCTCCTTGATGATATTCATACATTCTGGCGGCAAGTTGAGGTAGCCAAATTCTAGGACTTCAGGAGCCAGATCGCCAGGTTGAGCTGTTGCGGATCTGGATGCTGAATGTCGCCATGGCTCTGCGTCAAAAGCCTGGGTGTGAGGCGTAGCCTTTGATGCGGTACCACGGATAGTTCTAGAAACGTGGTGTACCATGGTTGGCGTGCCCACATCGGAGCAATCAGGACGAGGGTCATCGAGTGTTGCCGTAGTTTGCGTGCCACCAGCGGTATCAAAGGTGCTGGGGGAAAAGCGTACGCAAATTTGCCTGACCAGTTCATCCATATCGCATTGCCCTGCGACTGTGGATGTGGGAACCTGCTTGCGAAGCTTTGGCATTTTGTGTTTTCCCTTGTGACAAACAGGTCTATCTGTGGATGACCCCACTGCCGGAAGAACGGTTGGAGCACTGATGGATGTATCTCCTACTCGTGCATTTGGTGGCTGTGTCTGCTGAGCAGATCCGCCATCTGGTTGTCCTTGCCCGGGAGGTGTTCCGCCATGAGGAAGATGTTCCTTTGAATGGCCCACTTCCACATGCTCTGAGCCAGATGAGACAACTGTGGAGAGTGTGTCCCTCCCTGCTTCTGTATGTAGTACATGGCAGTCATGTTGTCCGTCCGTATCAACACGACCTTGTTGCACAAGTGTACCATGAAAGCTTCCATCGCCATGAAGATTGCCATCAGTTCCAGAAGGTTGATGTGCATCTTCTTTTGCTGTGCCGTCCATAGTCCCTGCACTGTGTAGTGGAGTACATGAGCTCCCCATCCCTGGAGAGACGCGTCCGCCGTCAGTACAAATTGTGGCACAGGCTCTTGGAACGGTCGGCCCTTGCAAAGGTTTTGTGGGTTCCACCAATGCAGAGAGTTGAATGCCCGACCGCTCACCAACACTTGGTCTTTTAGCTGTCCTTGAGCCTGATTCCACTGACGTGCTAAGCACTCCTGAAGCAGATGCATGTGTAGTCTCACGTGCGGGACTATGAAAATGCAGGAGGCCATCATGCCTATCAACTGCATGAGTGTTGAGGTCTGAATTTTTGTATTAGCAATTGCATGCTGTTTATTCTCGCTGAATTTGGCTGAGCTTTGGCTGCCAGAGTGTTTATTGTCGCGCCCAGGTACTGTCGCACGTGGGCGGGCAGAAGATGTGATTTTGGATAATTCAGTGAGAATCCCAGACTGTGAAGAAGATGAATGGTGTGGGACATGTGGCTGGCACACTGCTGGGCCGTCTTTGCTTGAATAAGCCAGTCGTCCAGATAAGGGTAGACATGTATGTGCTGTCTCCTGAGGTGTGCTGCCACTGTCGCCAGGCACTTTGTGAACACTCTGGGTGCCGTTGTTACTCCGAAAGGGAGGACTTTGAACTGATAATGTTGATTTTGAATAGTGAACCTGGGATACTGTCTGTGTGATGGGTGTATGGGTATATGGAAATACGCATCTTTTAGATCCAGTGTTGCGAGGAAGTCTCCCTGACTGAGTAACGGCAGAACTTGCTGTAATGTGAGCATATGAAAATGCTCTGACAGAATGTAACTGTTTAGAGGCCTGAGGTCCAGTATAGGTCCGAGAGACCAGTCATTATTGGGTATTAAAAAGTACAGAGAGTACACCCCTGACCCTTGGTCTTCTACAGGCACGAGCTCTATGTCCGTTTTGCAGCATGCTGACGACCTCCTGCTGCAATAAGTGTAAGTGCTCTGCGGACATAAGACGGTGTCTTGGTGGGATGTTGGGTGGAGTGGACGTTAATTTCAGACCATACCCGTACTGTACAATGTCTCTCACCCACCTGTCTGTGGTGATGGACTTCCAGACTGGCAGGAACTGTTGTAGTCTCCCCCCGACAGGTGTTATATGGTCGGGGGGCAGTGACAGGGCGTCACTGTTTGGTATTGGCAGAGGATCTGGAACTGGTGTTTCCTCTGCCTCTGCCCTTGATGTTGTTCTTTGTAGGTGGATTGTGTACCTCCCTTATTGTATTGTGTCTGTTGTGTTGACTGGCCTCTTGAGCGGCCCCTAGTATTGGAGCGACGAAAGGAGCCACCCCGAAACTGCTGTGACTGCAGAGCCCCCATAGACTTTGCAGTCTCTGTGTCTTTTTTAAGTTTTTCAAGGGTGGTGTCAACCTCAGGTCCGAATAAGAAGTCTGGGTTAACTGGCTGATTGAGGATAGAAGTTTGAATCCTGAAATTTTCAACCAGGCGTGTCTCCTTAACATAACGCTAGTGTTGATGGCCCTGGCTGCAGTGTCAGCTGCGTCTAGAGCGCACTTGATGGAAGCATTGGTTATCAGTTTCCCCTCCTGGATGAGAAGTTCTGCCCCCTCCTTGTACTGATCAGGTAGGTGTTGCAACAGTGTCTCAAGGGTATCATAATGTGACCTGTCATATCTGGCCAAGAGTGCCTGAGTGTTGGCAATGCGCCAGATGTTAGCCGCCTGCGCAGCTACTCTCTTTCCTGAAGTTTCCATAACTTTTGACTCTTTGTCCAGAGGAGGAGCATCACCTGTAGTCTGGGAGTTTGCTCTCTTACGTGCATTAGAAACAACCAATGAGTCCAATGGCAACTGTCCCCTTATATAAGGTGACGGCCTATATCTCTTCTCAATCCTTGAGTTTAACACCCTGGCTCCAGTGGTGTCTTTAAAAATGTCACCAGCATGCTTGAGGACCCCTTTGAGCATGGGTATGGTTTTGACTGCCCTTTCTGAAGTGGAAAAAGTGTCGACCAGAAAGTCTTCATCCACAGGGTCAGCATGTAGCACGACGTCATGATTACTGGCTGCCCTTTCAATAAGGGCGTTAAAGGCAGTAGTGTCCTCAGTGGGGGACGTTTTCACACTGTAGACATGAGTGTCCGGGCCAGTTTGCGGATACCTTGAGTCAGCAGGGTCCGTCCATTGTCGGTCTTGATCATCAGGATCAGTGTCCACATGATAGAGGTCATCCTCATGTTCATGATCCCCTGCCTCCACATCTGAGTATGTTGGGGAAAAATTGTGAGGTTCCTGTCCATAGTGATGGAGGGGTTCCACAAGAGCTGGAGAAGTTGTAGAAACTCTCTTCTTCTTCAAGGGAATCTTGTATGATTCCATGGGAGTTTCTGGCATTAATTTTCTTTTGTGTATGGACAGTCTACCAGTGCCAATTGTCTCGGCTCCTGGTCTTCAGGCTCTTCTGCAGCCTCCATTCCCGTCGACACATGTTTATTGGCACCGATAGACTGTTTCGGCTCGAACATCTTTGGACACACCGAGGGTGGTAACCCGAATTTGATAGGTGTCGACGCGGTCTCAACTTGTCCGACCAGCTTTGGCGTCGGGGCCTTCTTCAGTCCGACCGATGTAGCCTTTTCCTTGATGCGTTGGAGCGACTCCGACACTTCTTTGGCTATGAACGGACTGGGGCGCATCGACTCGACAGGGTCCTTGGAGCCAGTCTTCGACTTGTCCGTAGGCCTTGACCGAGGATCGATCCCGTCTTTCGGTTCGAGCCTTTTGTGCGAATCGACTCCCTTCGGCGCCGGCTTTGGTGGTTCGACGGCCTTGACCTTAGTCTTCGGTGCCCCAACCATCAGTTCGACAACCTTCTTGAGCTTTCCGGCCTCAACGGCCATTTTCTTTTTCTTCGGCTCCGAGGGGTTTGAGGCCTTGGAGCCGACTAGAGTCACTTGCACTTTCGGTTTCGGTAAAGATGCTTTCGGTTTCAATTTCTTTGTATCGATCGAAGGCGGTTTCGAAACCGAAGGCTCTTTAGTAATGTTCGAAGCCGGGCCTTTATGCGGGGCTGTAGAACGAGATTGTAGATCTTGGGTAAGGCCTAGTGGCGATCCCTCGACCTGAGCCTTATTGAGTGCGTCATCTTCGGCCCCCGTATAGCCGGTTTGGCCTAGCTCTTCGCCCGAGCTATCTTCTAAGGCCCCAAGGGCCTCCACGTCGTCTCCTACCTCATCGACGACGTTTTCGTCTTCGTCCTGCACCTGCTCGTCTTCGGCATCATACTCGGAGTCATGGCCCGAAGCCGGATAGGAGCAGTGTTCCTGATCCTCCAGATCAACGACCTCTTCGTCTTCAGTCCCGAAGATGTTTTCTGGAACAGGCGCTGACTTCTTCGACTCCAATCGAGTCGCGCGTCGAATCTTGAGAGTTTTCTTCTACCTGAACCGGGCACAGGCCATACAGTTGGCCTTGTTGTGGTCTGGGGACAGGCACTTGTTGCACACCGGGTGGACATCGATGTGCAGGTATTTTGCGTTGCAAAGGGGACACCTCTTGAATGGACTCCTTTCCATTTGAGATCGAAGATCGGGTAGAGTATGGAAAGAAAACCTGTTGAGTCCTCGATGTCCTCTAGAAAGAAAGGCACCGATACCGAACGAAACGATACCGACGCTATTGAAAGCCTTTTGGCTGTGTAGAAAGTTTTCCTAACTTGAGCTAAGATAGTAACATCCGAACCCAATGACGGAAAAAAACAATCTGAAGATCGAGAGGATGCCCATGCGCACTGTAGTCCAGGGGAGGAGCCACCTATCTCGTGATACTTCGAAGACTTTTCCAGGACAACAATGTGCAATCATCCGGACCCAACAACATGCACAGATATGAATTCAGCAGCCCACATGCCTCGAACACTGCATTAGATTAAGAAAGTGACAGCGCTACTACAAGATGTACTGTATTAGTCAGTACACTGTATTAGATGATACTTAGCAGAAGAGCTAGTACGCTGTACTACATAGTACAGATTGACAATGCTACAGAAAGGTATACTTTACTAGACAGCACATTGCATTAGATGGCACACAGTGACAGAGCTACTAGAAGGTATATAATAGTAGTCAGTACACTACTTTAGATGGTACAGGGTGACAGCGCTACAGGAAGGTCTACTGTAGTAGTCAGTACACTGAAATAGATGGTACGGAGTGGCAGACCTTCTCGACTACTACTGTACTATTAGTACACTGTATTAGACAGTTCATAGTAACAGAACTACAAGAAGGTATACAGTACTAGTCAGTACACTGTATTAAATGTAACAGAGCAACTAGAAGGTATACTGTTCTACTCAGTACACTGCATTAGATGATAAAGAGTAACAGAGCTACTTCCATTAATGCCGCAGCCAGATTGATTACTGGTACAAAAAGAAATGAGAACATTTCCCTAGCCTTAAAATCCCTAAATTGGTTACCTTTTGAAGCTAGAATACAACTAAAGATGACTTGCCTGACTTACAAAGCACTGCACTTCAAGACTTCTATCTGGCTCACAAACTTTAATTATGAGGGGGTGGACATCCACCTAGAAGTGCAAACTCACTTCTACTGAAACCTCAACTCTTCCACAAAAAGAAAACGAGTAACAGATCATTCTCGGCATGGCCTCAAAGATTTGGAATTCCCTTCCACCAGAAGTTAGTCGAATCCCATCCACTGCTTCCTTCAAAAAAGAAGTGAAAAAATCCTAATGCTGAAATTCCTGCCATGAAGTCCTGGTTCAGCTGCCTCAATACTGCTCTTTTCTCTGATATGACTGTCAAGTTCACAGTTACATTTCTGGTTTTAACAGTGTGAACAGGCTACTCCTCAACTCTATATGCTATTTATGGAATGTCTCTCTCCCATTGCTTGATCGCTATCCTTTACTTTTGTGTAATCCAGTGTTTAATAGGATTGGCAGGCTACTACTGGTACTGTGGACATTGCCTTTCCCCTCTGTTATTGGAACTGTCCGGTCTTGTTCTCAAATGTTCTGAATCATTTTGTTGTCATGCTTTTGTCTTGAACCTATTGGTAACGCTGATCTTGAACCTATTTGTAATGTTTGCCCTTGTCACACTTTGTTATCCTACATACCTCAATTGTGAAGCACTCCGATAACCTCTTGGGTCTTGTTCGCGCTATACAAAACTTTATAAATAAATAAATTAAATATACCAATGTGTACACACCAATGTTACCATATTTAGGGGATAAGCACGTGCACTTTAGCACTGGTCAGCAGTGATTGGGCGCTCAGAGTCCTAAGTCCAACAAAAAGATGGTCAGAAAAAGTGGAGGAAGGCAAAACGTTTGGGGTGACCCTTCAGAGAGGGCCATTTTCCAACAGTGGGATTAAATAGTGAGGAATTCGGATCACACTTCTTTAGGATTGAGGCAGCCAAAGAGGGTTTAAGAGGGGCTAACGAGAGCATAAGATCAGAAGGTTGGGATGGCAGACGATTGACTGTATGTGGGGCTACGCAAGACCACAAAGGGCAGATGACTGAACCCGTTCTTTGATTGGCGGGAGGGGGGAGCTGATGAAAACTATAACAAATGAAGTCTAGATCTGGGTGGGGATGACGGAGTGGGTTGCTGGTTTTGAATAGGCGGCATCCGGGTGGGTCAATTGATGCAGTCTCCATGGGATCTGCCAGAAAGATGTCCACACCAGGATACATTGATGCAGCACTTACCAGAAATGATTCGGTGCGGTCCACAGGGTTGGAATTGATTAAAATAGTAAAAATGTATTTAGAGACAGTGAAGGAGTCATGGAAAAAGACATTGGTAATGTGAATGTAGTTGTTGCCCAAGACAGTTTGGAGGGGGGCAATAAAACCGGCAGCTATCAATTAGGTATGGCAGGAGGTGAACAGAGAGGTGTGGGGATTTTGTACGGCGCAGGGGGTAGCAGTAGTGAGGCATGTAGCCAACGTTTATGAGTACCCACACTTATTCAGACATGATGGTGTCCATTCACCTTAGGTGGAAAATGCACTTTATTTAAATTAGGTGACAGAGGTGCTGAGAAGGTGGTGGATGGACAGGTCAGAACACCAATAGAGATGGGGGGCAGAAGTTACATCTCAAGGTTCCTTCTGGTGGCAAACTGAAGGGAGCTTAGGATGAGGCTGCACTGCCTTTTAGCTATGTTTGCGACATAGAAATGCCATATACATACATATTATTATGTGCCGCAAAAAAACCAAGTGGTGCCTAGCTTGCTCCTGAATATAGTGGCTTCCTGACAACAATCAGGCGTCTGTGATAATTCCATCAGAAACAAACATTTCTAAATTAATTTTCTCTTTCATGGGGAACATCTTGGAATACTGCAGTAATTGTGTAGTCTGAAATTACCAGTGTCCACAGTATCAGTGTTTCCAAGAGCAAAATTACTGCAGTAGAATTTCGTAAGATCCAAGGAGGGAAGCAAGAATCAAATGGGAACCAGGTCAGGAGATCTATCAACCGCAGAGATGTTCAATATTGAAAAAAACACTACATTTCAAAGGCATGCAATCCCAAAAAGTCTTTAAAACTTCTGGGAAAGTTCAAAGGTAGAGATACAAGCCAATAAATTGGCCTATGATTTGAGAACTAGTGTATATTGTCATCACAAAAATACCTTCCAAGTTATTTTGCTTCTGCTGCCTCGGGTTGAACCGATTAATGTTATTTTTGGTCTGTGTGTATAGTTAGATGTTTCGCTGTTTTGGCAGGCGTGCGCACTTTATGAAGCATATAGCTAAAACAAAGTATACCAATTTCATAAACAGTATCAAACATGCATAATAAACCCAATTGTATTTACCTTTATAACTCTTCACCACCTCTGGGCTCTGAGGCATCACATTATAGCACCTGAAACAGCACATAAACCATGTTGGTGTTACAGAACAAACAGTGTTTATAGAATAACATAAGGAACACCACATACAGCCTGTTATTAAAACTACAATCCTGTGATCACAGGCGCTCCTGTGGAGCAGTGCAAAGTGTTTTACTATTGACACACAGCAATCAAAGCTCCAGTGATCCATGGCAATCCAGGTACAACCTGCTGAGCAGTGGCTGGGTGAGGATAACGGGTGTAAACCTCCACTAAAATCACAGAACACAAAACACACCAGGGCCACGCTGCTTGCAATGATGAAGGGACATAGATTAGTAGCCAATAAAGCCTGTCAATGGGTAAAAAGACTGTTCGGCACCGCTTGATTCCAACTGGTCAATTCAGTTATTGCCACATGAACAGTCCAATGCCCCTTACGTGGCCCTGGATAAGGACATAAACAGGGAGTTCTCCACAATGCTCAAGATGTCATGAAACACAGCTGACTCTCGGAGTATGAGGGGGCAATGTCCTTCAGTACAAACATACTAGTCTGAGTTAGAGAGAAGGCTGCCTCAGCGCACTGGACGGCTTCCAGAAACTATGTCCAGTGCTTATGGCAGATGAAAGAAAAGAAATGATGAAGACAGGTCGCTCCACTGGGGAATATACTAGCAGTATTCTAGTCGCCTGGGACTCTCTTGAGCCCTAAACCATTGAATCCTGGTGATTTCTGCTCCTTTTGAGTGTGTAGGGACATGCACTATGGAGTCTCTGGAGGCCACTCCCTTGTAATATTTCTAATGCTACATCTTAGAATCTCTGAAGCCCAACTTGAACCAACACGTTGCAGCAACATGGAATCTCTGAACACTCCTCCTCAGAATCCTTCAGGCTCTTCTACTTCGCATCTTCCCAGTCCTGCGCTTTCGAATATTAGAGGTTCGGGCACCTTAGTATACCTGAAGATGGCCATCTCAAACCTGCGAGGTCCTGCACCCGTACCTTGAACTCTCTTAAGTCCTGCAATGGTGAGTTTCTGATGCCATGCATCTTGGAGTCTGTGAAGTCCAGCCTGCTCTTTGAAACCCATGAAGTCATACACTTCAGAGTATCTGACATTCTGCCTCCTCAAACATCTGTATGTCTCCGTATCCCTGCACCTATGAATCTCCACAGCTCTGCACCTTGGAAGCTCTGAAGTCCTTTGTCTTTAAAATCTATGAAACCTCACACTTTGCAATCTCTGAGGCATGGAATAGCTGCGCCTTCTACTTTCTCAGTTCCTGCACTTTTGAATCTCAGAGGTCCTGACCCTTTAAATGTCTAGAGTTCTGTAACTTAGAATTTCTGGGGTTCTAGAAAACAGAAACTCTGCTGTCTTGTATCTTGGAGTCTGCAGTGTCTTGCATTTTGGAATCTACAGTGCCCTGCACACTAGAATCTCTGGTGCCCTGCCTCTTGGAATCTCTGGGGTCCTCCACCCTAGAATCTCTGGTGCCCCGCCTCTTGGAATCTCTGGTGCCCCGCCTCTTGGAATCTCTGGGGTCCTGCCTCTTGGAATCTCTGGTGCCCTGCCTCTTGGTATCTCTGCGGTCCTGCCTCTTGGAATCTCTGGTGCCCTGCCTCTTGGAATCTCTGGTGCCCTGCCTCTTGGAATCTATGGTGCCCTGCCTCTTCGAATCTCTGGTGCCCTGCCTCTTGGAATCTCTGGTGCCCTGCCTCTTGGTATCTCTGCGGTCCTGCCTCTTGGAATCTCTGGTGCCCTGCCTCTTGGAATCTCTGGTACCCTGCCTCTTGGAATCTCTGGCGCCCCGCCTCTTGGAATCTCTGGTGCCCTGCACACTAGAATATCTGGTGCCCCGCCTCTTGGAATCTCTGGGGTCCTGCCTCTTGGAATCTCTGGTGCCCTGCCTCTTGGAATCTCTGGTGCCCCGCCTCTTGAAATCTCTGGTGCGCTGCCTCTTGGAATCTCTGGTGCGCTGCCACCTTGGAATCTCTGAGGTCCTGCCTCTTGGGATCTCTGGTGCCCTGCCTCTTGGGATCTCTGGTGCCCTGCCACTTGGAATCTCTGGTGCCCTGTCTCCTGGAATCTCCGGCCCTGCCTCTTGGAATCTCTGGGATCCTGCCTCTTGGAATCTCTCGGGTTCTGCCTCTTGGAATCTCTGGGGTCCTGCCTCTTGGAATCTCTGGTGCCCCGCCTCTTGGAATCTCTGGGATCCTGCCTCTTGGAATCTCTGGGGTCCTGCCTCTTGGAATCTCTGGGGTCCTGCCTCCTGGAATCTCTGTGCCCCGCCTCTTGGAATCTCTGGTGCCCCGCCTCTTGGAATCTCTGGGGTCCTGCCTCTTGGAATCTCAGGTGCCCTACCTCTTGGAATCTCTGGTGCTCACCTCTTGGAATCTCTGGTGCCCACCTCTTGGAATCTCTGGTGCCCCGCCTCTTGGAATCTCTGGGGTCCTGCCTCTTGGAATCTCTGCAGTCCTGCCTCGTGGAATCTCTGGTGCCCTGCCTCTTTGAATCTCTGGTGCCCCGCCTCTTGGAATCGCTGGTGCCCTGCCTCTTGGAATCTCTGGTGCCCCGCCTCTTGGAATCGCTGGTGCCCTGCCTCTTGGAATCTCTGGTGCCTTGCCTCTTAGAATCTCTGGGGTCCTGCATCCTGGAATCTCTGAAGTTCTGAGCCTTGGAATCTGTGTTTTCTTGCACCTTGGAATCTCTGAAGCCCTGTAACACAGAATATCGGAAGTCCTGAACCTGCAATCCATGAGGTCGTGCTCACTGAAATCTCTGCATTTCTCGGTCCTGATTTCCCTGCTGTGTAATACTGAGTAGGTGACCGCTCTGCTGTGACCCGCAACTGCTTACAGATTTAATATCAAGTAACACTCAGATATCCCCTCAAGGATAGCACCACACAAGAGGGAAAATATCTCATTCGCTCCGTCTCTGTATCTCTCTCAATCGTACTCTTGATATTGCTCTACATCTACCATTGTCTCGCTTGCTGTATCTTCCTTCTCCTGGGTCAATCTCTTTCTCTTTCTCTGTCACTCTGTATCCCTCTTTCTTTCTCTCTCTCCCTCTCATCTCCTGTCCAGTCTCTTTATCTCTATCTCTCTCTCACCCTCTCGATTTCATTCTCCCTTTACTTTTGCCTCATCCTTTCCATCTCTCTCTTTCTCTCTCACTCTGTATCCCCAGTTTCTCCTTCCTCTCTCCTTGGCCATGTCTTTTAGGTATTACCCTCTCTGCACTTCTCTCACTCTCTCTATCTCGGTTTGTTTCTCCCCGCACTATCCCCTCTGTTATTCTTCCACTCTGTTCTCCCTTCCTCTTGTCTCTATTTCTCTCTCTGTCCTTTAATGTCTATTTCTGTCTCTCCCCATCCTCACTTTCTGTATTCCTCTCCATCACAGTCACTCTGAATACGTCTGGCGAAGTCCCTCTCCTTCTGTCTTTATTCTGGTACTTCTGTCACCCTCTCTCTCACTCTCAATCTCCTTCTCCGTCTGTTTGTCTCTGGTCCTCTCTTGCTCTCCTTTCATCGTATCAGACTTGTTTATGATGACTGCGGTAGTTCATATTCTTTCTGCCTTGTTTTATCAACATTTGAGTAGGAATTGACCACCAACCTGGATACTTTATATTTGTTTAATAATCGTAGTAAAGTGAGTTCTCGAATACATACCCAAAACAAGCGCGATTACTTTGTGTAGTCTGTCGCAATCTTGAATTATTTTGTTAAGTGTTCCAGAGGTCGTGTATCCGTTTAGGCTTTGAGGAGATGGCGTTGTTAGTGACACAACAGAAGACATCTTTTAGAAGTACCATGTCTCATTAAGCTCTAATAATATTACTTCAGCCAGACTAGTCAGTAAACCACCAGGTACTGGGCTTATGTCATCTCTTTGAAGAGGGTTTGGATACTTTTTTATAGGATTGCACAGAAGCGTCTGAAGACACAGCAGAGTCCTGGTGAATGAAGGGAAGTCACTGAGGACTTGGAGAAGCATTCGTGCCTGGAATGAGAGGTCAATAACCTAGGCAGAGGGTTGAGGATTGGAATGAGGCTTCTAAACAACCACGAGATGGACTGAAAGGAAGACACAGGGGACTTGGAGAAGCATTTGCTTCCTAGAATGAGCACTTTGTAACCTGGGCAGAGGTTTGAGGATTGAAACAAGGCTTCTAGAGACCCAAGAGGATGGACGGTGAACAACCTTTACAACGAAGCGTTTACAACGCACTACCATTACAACGCAGGCATTACAATGCAAACCATTACAACGCATTGCGCTGGGGGGCGCTCTAGGATAGGGAATACGTTTAATTGTCTATCCAACACCTTCCCTAGTGTCCACGGGGACTGGAGTTGGAATAGAAAATTAAACTTTTCACTATCCAGCACCTCTAAGCGCTATGCGTTGTAATGGATTGCGATGTAAAAACCGCATTGTAAAGGCATGCGTGGTAAAAGCATGCGCTGTAACGTCATACATCCGGATGGACAGGAGAGGAAGTAACGGAAGACTGGAGAGAGATTAACAGGTCAAGGAGCAGATCTAAGTATTTCAGAAGAGGTTCATGAGAACTGGAGGACACTTCTTCGGATTACAAGGAGCCAACTGGACAAAGTACTTGTCTTTAACCAAATTATAATGATATTTGGAAGCACAAAACAGATATTTTGGGGATTGTCATCATGATTAGGAAAATTCTGGCCCAGTTGTTGGAACATCTTGAATTGTGTCAAATAAAAGGACAATCTCAGCCATGCCAGAGTTTGAGATTTGCAGCCACAGGAGAAGGAAGAATATTACCATCAAGGCGCAGGGTTGTAAAACAAGAACAGCAGCAGGTCACTGGAAGAGCTGGACACCGGGCCAGTGGAGCCCGAGGCACAGACTGGGGATGGAGCTCAGGAGACACAGGTCAGAGAAGAGGTAGCGCTAGAGCTAGAAAGTTTCCGGGGCTATTCAGGCAGAGTCAGCTGAAAACAACTTTCAAAAACAACTTGCCGAGCAGCTTTTGAGTGTGCTCAGGTTCTTGCTTGCTGGACTAGCTTGTGCCTGGCTGTCTCTCATTTGTTTTATTTCTTACTTCAAATCCATCTTTTTACTCTATTTGGCCTTTGTACCTGTTGATAGTGTTTTATCTTTTCCGTACAGCAAAGGGTTTGATGGTTGTGTCCCTGCCATCCCTGGGCTCAAGACCGTCTACTGTGTGGATAAGCAGCTAAGGCCTAAAACTGGTTAATTCATACATCGAAGTAGAAAGTGTGCTGATCTGGAGTTAATCGTATGGTCGGGTATGTTTCACCGTACTCGGTCTGCAGTGTGATTTCTTTCCGATCTAGGAGTCTGTGCCTTAGCTATGCATCATAATTCAGTGATTGTGACACTAACCCTCTGGGACCCACTAAGTCCTGTGAGGATCTTCATCTTTCCACCCTATGCCCTCTTTCGCCTTTTGAGAATATCCTTGGAAACTGTTTTTCAAAAGCCTTTTTTAGATGAATGTGATGGAAGTTTGGGATTGACATCGAAGACCACCTGTGCACCACCCCTAAACCTGAAAGAAACCTTGAGGGGGCTTTCCAGGAATGCAATGAAGTTTGCTGTGGCTCATGGCACTTGTTCTAGGACTTGTGGTAGGTTAGCAAAATGTAAAGAACTTTTATGAAGACAGAGGTTCGTTTGAAAAGGACTAATTCAATTATTTCATTACTCAAACAGGTTTCCAGAGGATGGTGGTGAGTATTCTCAGGACTCGAGGATGTTTTCAGGGGACTCAGCAAAGATTTCTGAGATCTCAATGAAGTTATATGAGGATCTGAAGATTTCTTAAAACAAAATGAAGGGTTTGAAAGAACGTGTGGGCATATTATGGATTCCGAGACCAAGGAGAATAGTGGGGTACAGTTTGGACCTTTCAAAATACCGGACCGTAGGTGGGTTTTTACATTTTTTACTAACTGAGGTCCTTTTACATATTTCTTTCACAGGATGGGTATTTGTGTGAGCTCAGCAGTGGCCTTTATGTTATGTTATGTCATAGAAAATGTATAAGGCGCACTATCGCTCCAAGAAGCATCTTGGCACTATACGAAAAGGAGATCGAAGCAGGCTCCAATCTAATATAAACCTATCCAGGGATCAGATTAGAGAAAAGCATAGGGGGTCCGGCGCGGCAAACACCCAGGTTTTCAGCAGTTTCCTAAAGGCGGGTTCAGAGTTTGTGTGTCTAAGATGATCAGCAAGTAGATTCCAGGCTTTTGCTCCAAGGAAAGTAACTGTTTACCTCCTTTGGTTTTACATCTGAATGGGGGAGGAATGAGAAGGTTAGCCAAAGAAGATCTAAGCAGTCAAGACGTGACATATGGAATAAACCTGGCTGCTAGATAGTTAGGGCCAGATGTTATTTTCGCTCTGAAGGTGATAAGCAACATTTTGAATGGCACTCTTTTATGAATGGGTAACCAGCGTAGTGATTTGAGGACTGCAGTCGTAGAGGAACGGTGAGGTAAATTCAGCACCAGGCGAGCTGCAGCATGCTGAACCATCTTTCATTTTTTTAGAGTTGTCCTATTGGTCCCTGCATACAGGCTATTACAGTAGTCTAATCGTGAGGTGATAAGGGTTCTCGCCGTAAGAGGAAGTACTTTGAATTTTGTTTCACAGTTTTTATCAGCTGGAAACACTTCCCAGCTACTGCTAGCGCTTCTGGACGAAAGGAAATGAATATGCTACTTACCAGTATGCATCTGTTCTTGGCATGTAGGGCTGCTGACATTCATATCTGTAGCATAGATCGCCACCTAGTGTTGGGTCCGGATGATAGCACATTGTTGTCCTGGAAGAGTCTTCGAAGTATCACGAGATAGGTGGCTCCTCCCCTGGACTACATGGGCATCGACTCCCTCCCCAGATTGTTTTTAGCTATTGTGGCGAAGATGGAGAGTAACAGTGTGAGCGATGACCATGCTAAGAATGAGTGTAAAGACTGCAGCTGCTACAGGCGCCGGGGAGGAGGGCGGCCGATATGAATGTCAGCAGCCCTACATGCCAAGAGCAGATGCATACTGGTAAGTAGCATATTCAGTTCGAGGCATGTGGGCTGCTGAATTCATATCTGTAGCATAGAATACATAGCAGTCCCTCCATTAACCGCGGCCGCCTGTGCCAGCTGCAGATGTCTGAAAAAGTGTCTTTAGAACAGCCTGCCCTACAGCTGCTTGCTGCTTGGAGTGCACATCTACACAGTAGTGTTTAGTAAATGTGTGTGGGGTAACCCATGTGGCTGCTCTGCAAATGTCTTTTAAAGGGATATTACCAAGGAAAGCCATGGAGGCCCCCAGCCTGCGAGTGGAGTGGGCTCTAGGGGGGACCGTTAAAGTGCGCTTAGCCTTTTGATAGCAAATTTGAATACACTTAACGATCCACCTGGCTATACCTGCTTTGGAAATAGGGTTGCCTTTGTGTTGGGCTGAAAATGCAACAAAGAGTTGTTTAGTCTTTCTAAAATCCTTGGTCCTATAGATGTAGTACATCAAAGCACGTTTGACATCGAGAGTGTGGAGCATTCTTTCTGCCACTGTCTCGGGGTTTTGAAAGAACACAGGCAGTTCAATAGTCTGATTGACATGGAACTGTGAAACCACTTTAGGAAGAAATTTAGGGTTAGTGCGCAGCACCACCCTGTTGGAGTGAACTTGTATGAATGGCTCTTGTATGGTGAGCGCCTGGATCTCACTAACACGCCGCAGGGATGTAATGGCTATTAGGAATGCCACGTTCCATGTCAAGAACTGAACCTCGCAGGAATGCAGCAGCTCGAAAGGTGGGCTCATCAGCCTGGTGAGGACCACATTAAGGTTCCATACTGGAGCTGGCGGTGTCCTGGGAGGGATGACCCGTTTCAGTCCTTCCAGAAAGGCTTTAATGGCAGGCCCTCTGAAAACGGAGAGATGCTGCCTGTTCTGGAGATAAGCCGCTATGGCGGATAAGTGTATCCGAATGGAAGCATACGCCAGATTGCAATTGTAAAGATGTAACAAATAACAGATGATGTTGTGGGTGGACGCATTTAGCTGGTTGATGTTGTGGTCTGCACAGTAAACGACAAACCGCTTCCATTTCGCTGCATAGCAATCTCTGGTAGTGGGCTTTCTGGCCTCCCGTATGATATCCATGCAGTCGGGAGGCAAGTTAAGGTAGCCAAACTCTAAGACCTCAGGAGCCAGATCGCCAGGTTGAGCTGTTGCGGATCTGGGTGCTGAATGTCGCCATGGCTCTGCGTCAAAAGTCTGGGAGTGAGGTGCAGCCTTTGATGCGGTACCACGGAGAGTTCCAGAAACGTGGTGTACCATGGTTGGCGTGCCCACGTAGGAGCAACCAGGATGAGCGTCATCGAGTGTTGCTTTAGCTTTCGCGCCACCAGCGGTATGAGAGGTGCTGGGGGAAAAGCGTACGCAAATTTGCCTGGCCAGTTCATCCATATTGCATTGCCTTGCGACTGTGGGTGTGGGAACCTGGCGGCGAAGCTTTGGCGTTTTGCGTTCTCCTCTGTTGCGAACAGGTCTATCTCTGGATGACCCCAATGCTGGAAGTACGGGTGGAGTACTGATGGATGTATCTCCCACTCGTGCATTTGGTGGCTGTACCTGCTGAGCAGGTCCGCCATCTGATTGTCCTTGCCTGGGAGGTGTTCCGCCATGAGGAAGATGTTCCTCTGAATGGCCCACTTCCACATGCTCTGAGCCAGATGAGACAACTGTGGAGAGTGTGTACCCCCCTGCTTTTGAATGTAGTACATGGCCGTCATGTTGTCCGTTCGGATCAACACGACCTTGTTGCACAGATGTACTTTGAACGCCTTCAGTGCCATGAAGATCGCCATCAGTTCTAGGTAATTGATGTGCATCTTCCTTTGCTGCGTTGTCCACAGTCCTTGCACTGTGTAGTTGAGCACATGAGCTCCCCAACCGTGGAGAGATGCGTCCGTCGTCAGGATAATTTGCGGCACAGGCTCCTGGAACGGTCGGCCCTTGCAAAGGTTGTGTGGATTCCACCAATGCAGAGAGCTGTATGCCCGACCGGTCACCAACACTAGGTCGCCTAACTGCCCTTGAGCCTGAGTCCACTGACGAGCCAAGCATTCTTGGAGCGGACGCATATGGAGCCTCGCGTGCGGGACTATGAAGATGCAGGAGGCCATCATGCCTATCAACTGCATGAACACCCTCGCAGGAAGCGAGTGGTGCAGTCTGAACTTCTGGATCAGCGACTGAATGCTGTCGATTCTTACTGAATTCGGCTGAGCTGTGGCTGCCAGAGTATCGATCGTCGCACCCAGATACTGCCGCACATGGGATGGCTGAAGGTGCGACTTTGGATAATTCAGAGAGAACCCCAGGTCGTGAAGAAGGTGAATGGTATGGGACATGTTGGCTGCGCACTGCTGGGCCGATTTTGCCTGAACAAGCCAGTCGTCCAGATAAGGGTAAACGTGAACGTTCTGCCTCCTGAGGTGCGCAGCTACTGTCGCCAGACATTTGGTGAACACCCTGGGCGCTGTGGTCACCCCAAAAGGTAAGACCTTGAACTGATAATGCCGACCCTGACTGGTGAACCTGAGGTATTTTCGGTGTGATGGATGTAGTGGAATGTGAAAATACGCATCCTTGAGATCCAAGGTTGCGAGGAAGTCCCCCCGATTGAGAAGCGGGAGAACTTGCTGCAGCATCAGCATATGAAAGTGTTCTGAGAGAATATATTGGTTCAGGGGTCTGAGGTCCAGTATGGGTCTGAGGGACCCGTCCTTCTTTGGGATTAGGAAGTACAGAGAGTACACTCCTATGCCTTCTTCTCCCACTGGTACGAACTCGATTGCCCCTTTTTGCAGCATGACAAGTACCTCCTGCTGCAATAAGTGCAAATGCTCGGCGGACATAGGACATTGTCTTGGTGGTATGTTGGGAGGAGTGGATGTTAACTCTAGACATTAACCGAACTGGATAAGCTTTCTGACCCACCTGTCTGTGGTTATGGATTTCCAGACTGACAGGAACTGCTGGAGTCGCCCCCGACAGGTGTTGTATGGTCGGGGGGCAGCGACAGGGCGTCACTGTTTGTTGGCGGCAGAGGAACAGGAGTTGTTGTTTCCACGGCCTCTGCCCTTGGCACTGTTACCTCGATAGCCTCCTCTACCCTGCTTGGCGTAAGATGACTGCGCCCCGCCTTTGGTGTACTGCGTTTGCTGGGACATTTGGCCTCTGGAAACACCTCTAGTGCCTGAGCGACGAAAAGTGCTGCCCCGAAACTGCTGGGACTGGAGCGCACCCATGGACTTGGCAGTCTCAGTATCCTTCTTTATTTTTTCTAAGGTGGTATCCACCTCTGGACCAAATAACCTATCAGTGTTCACAGGCTGGTTGAGGATGGTGGTTTGGATCTCCGGCTTGAACTCAGAGATTCTGAGCCATGCCTGTCGTCTCAACATTACACTGGTGTTGATGGCCCTGGCCGCGGTGTCCGCCACGTCCAGTGCACATTTAATGGAAGCGTTGGAGATGAGCTTTCCTTCCTGGATCAGCATCTCTGCTGCTTCCTTATACTGATCCGGAAGATGTTGCAACAGTGTGTGATAGTGTGCCCTGTCGTATCTGGCTAAGAGTGCTTGCGTGTTCGAGATGCGCCAGAAGTTGGCCGCTTGAGCCGCTACCCTCTTCCCCGATGCCTCCAGCACTTTAGACTCTTTATCAGGGGGAGGAGCATCACCAGTGGTCTGCGAATTCGCCCTCTTCCGGGCATTAGAAACGACCAGAGAGTCCAATGGCAACTGGCCTTTGATGTAGGTTGGATCGCCAGGTGCCGGCTTATATTTTTTCTCAATCCTAGGGTTGATGACCCTGGCACGTGTAGGTTCTTTAAAAATTTCAGCAGCATGTTTTAGAACCCCTTTCAGCATTGGGAGAGTTTTTAAAGATTTTTCTGCTGTGGAAAAGGTATCAAAGAGGAAGTCCTCCCCCATGGGGTCAGCATGCAGCTGGACGTCGTGGTTTTTAGCCGCCCTCTCAATTAGGGCATTAAAGGCTGCAGAATCCTCTGTAGGAGATGTCTTGACGTTGTACACCGGAGTGTCTGGGGTAGCTTGCTGATCCCCCGGGTCACCCACATCTGCCCAAGAGTCATGTTGATCCTCAGGATCAGTGTTGGCAGGAAAGTTATACTCCTCGTCCTCCCCCGCTTCTTCATCTGAATAAGTGGGCGAGGGTGCATCAAGTCTTGGACCCTGCGGAGCAAGGGGCTCAATGAGCACTGGAGAATCCGTGGAAGGCTTCTTGCGCTTTAAAGGAATCGTGTAGGGCTCCAAAGGCTGTGCCGTGATCTTCCTCTTGAAGAGGGTAAGTTTCCCGGCGTCGGTGTCGATAAAGTGCTCCGGCAAAGGTTGTCGGTGCCCGAGGCTCCCAAGTAGTTGAGAAGGCTTCGACCAAGCAGACCCCTGCACGACCTGGTCAGCGACCGGCCGTGGTGCGAAGGCCTTGGGCACCACCTTCGGTGGCAACGTAAAGAGGAGCGGTGTCGAAGACTTCGACGGTTTTGCAGCCTGTTTCGGCGTGGGAGCATCCATCGGATCGACCGCAGAAGCCCTGTCCTTGATCCGTTGCAGTGAGTCCGACACTTGCTTCGTAAAGGAAGCAGACGGTTTCGTCGACCCGACAGACGGTCTCGGTCCACCAGCGATGGAAGACTCGAGCGTCGACCTTTGGCCTTGTACTGAGCGAGTTACAGGATCAGCCTGTTTAAGCTCGCCGTGCCCTCCTTTCGCGCCAAAGGCATTTGGCGCCGATGTCTTCGGGTCGGCGACCCTGACGACTGCTTTAGGGGCCCCAGCCTTCGGGCCGACGGCCTTGAGCGACTTCGGCTCGACTCCTTTGGCCGACTTCGGTTCGACGCTTGTGGTCGACAGCGGTTTGACGCCTTTGGTCGACGGCCTTCTTCGGCTTCATCCGCCCCGATGTATCGGAGGACGAGGAGGCGGCCAGGGGCACAGACGATTTCGGTTTCGATGGCGTCTCCATCACTTTCGATCTGGACGACCCCGAAGGTTTCACTTTCGGTTTCGTTTTGGTCGACGACGGCTCCGCTGAAGCGTCCGTAGCCGGGCCCGTAGGCGAGGCCGTGGATCTGGGTGGAAGGTCTTGGGTAAGGCCGCATGGCGATCCCTAGACCAGAGCCTTAGTGACTGTTCGAACGGGGCATAGCTCATCTCCCGAGCTATCTTCAATGGCCCCATAGGCCTCATCGTCGTCTCCTACCTCGTCGACGACTTCTTCTAAGTTGATCACTTCGACGTCCTCCTCGTAGTCGATCTCTTCGGCTGGGGGTGAGATCTGCAGACGAACGTCTTGATCGTCATCTTCTCCTCCCTCGAAGATATCCACCGGTGCCGGGGCCGACTGCTGGGCCCCCATGCGCGCCACGCGCCGAAGACGAATAGTCTTTTTCGATCGAAACCTGGAACAAGCCGTACAGTTGGCTTCGTCGTGGTCCGGCGACAGGCACTTGTTGCACGCCGGGTGGACGTCGATGTGGGGATATTTCAATCCACACATGGGACATTTCTTAAACGGACTCCGCTCCATGACGTGTCGTCGAAGTCTTGTCGCGTCGATTGGGCCTCAAACACCGAAGAGTCACACGACCCTTCCAGATGTCCGACTAGGGACGTAGCCGGACAGAGTTGGGCACCGAGCGCAAAACAATACCGACGCAATGAATAAAGTCTATATCGAGTCCGAACTGGAGATTGCAAATATACATCCGAACCCAATGGCGGAAAAAAACAATCTGGGAGGGAGTCGATGCCCATGTAGTCCAGGGGAGGAGCCACCTATCTCGTGATACTTCGAAGACTCTTCCAGGACAACAATGTACAATCATCCGGACCCAACACTAGGCGGCGATCTATGCTACAGATATGAATTCAGCAGCCCACATGCCTCGAACGTAAGGTATCAAATTTTACTCCTCAATTCTTTACCACCTTCACCGTATCTGGTGGAGGGGGGATATCTTTTGGCCACCAAAGACTGGGGTGAAATGGTTGGCCTTGCCTAATAACATGATCTCAGTTTTCTCAGTGTTACATTTAAGATAAGGAACTTGCAGCCAACGGGTGACTTCTGTGAAACATACTTGAAATTGCTCTTCTGCAACTGTAGAATTTTTATCCAGCACTAAGATCCACTGAGTATCATCAGCATATAAAGTGGTTTAAATTTTAAAGGATGATATTAATTCAATGTGGGAAGCCATATATATATGTTGAATAAATCGGGGCTAACGGCGGATCCCTGCGGAACGCCAGACTTGAGTGACTTTTCTGTTGACTGGTAATGACCAAACGTAACCAATTGCCTGCGACCAGTAACAAAGGACTTTAGCCAGGCCAAGGCTAGATGGCAAATGCCACACATCTTCAGGCGGTGCTCTAGAATATCAAGCGAGATCGTGTCAACTGCAGCCGATAGATCTAATAGGCTCAAACTGAATTTTTACCCACATCTAAGACAAATTTGAGGGTCTCAGTGATTTCTAGAAGAGCAGATTTGGTGGAATGGTTAGGTCGAAAACCAGACTGGTGAGGGTGCAAAAGGTTGGTCGCTTCTACGAAAGTGGTCAATTGACTATTGACTAATTTCTCTGTGATCTTACTAAGGTAGGGCAACAAAAAGATGGGCTGTAGATTGGAGAGAGTAGTACGATACTTGAATTGCTTTTTGTGAAGGGGCTTTACAGCAGCAACTTTCCAATCAGTGGGAACATCTCCAGTTAAAAGGGAAAATTGATAATTTCATTGATAACCGGGTTCAATCAATAAAAGCGTGAAGAACTTCCAGCAGTCAAGCATAGAAAGGTGACCCCGACTCACAGGAAAGGATGGCTTGGCATGACTGTTCTAGGCGAATAGTCTGGAAGGTTTGCAGATTAGAGATGACCTTATAAGATACGGACGGAAGACGTGTCTATGGGAGGAACATATCCCATATTAAAGTCTGTTTGTAACTTTTTAATTTTTGGTTCAAAAAAGTTAGCAATATTGTCACATAATGTTTGAGAAGGCGGGACATCTTGATTCAATACGTTTGGATGGGTGAAGGATTTCACAAGTTTAAAGATACATTTTTTTATCTGATTCAGCTGATGTAATTAGATTTGTGTAATACACTTTTTCTCCACTTTAATTTGTTTGTGATAAGCTTTCAGAACTGTTTGAACTGAGTTAAGTCTTCTGAATTGTATCCTTTCCGCCATCTACTCTCAGATTGTCTACATTGACGGTGTAATTCAGTTCGTTTTTGAGTATGCCAGGGGCTGATGCTTCAGTGGTCGATTTCCTTTTCAAAGAATTATGGGGGGTGAACATATTACTAAGAGTGATCATCCAATTCTTAAAGCTCTGGTTATCCTGAGAGGTGATGCCTGATAAGGTGGGTCTAAGCCCTAATGCTTCAGCATGTTGTCCCACTTGCGTAATGTCTTGGGGGAACTGCTAGTAGGTGGCCGTGGGGGATTAACATGGGGCCAAGTGATTCTAAATGGAGTAAATGTATGTGCTGACCAAGGTAAAGGAATCGGGAAGTTGACAGTTAATGAACATAGATTGGAGCAAATTCCATCCATCCCCTGTAGCAGCGAGACGTGCTCCTTTCACACTGAGAGGAGGATAATAAGTCAGCCTTACCTGCTCAGGGTACTTTTGACATCCTGCAAAACAGAAAAAGAAATACAATGAATGCAGTTTCCACTGAATATATTAAAATATTTTATTACTTTAGCATTGAAATGTGTTAAGAAATCTAAGCTCCATTCTCCGCGTACAAAGTCTGATATTCTGTTGGCCCAGGCGGTGATATCCTGAATGGAAATCCCATGACACAGCACAATCTGAAATATTCTGAATGGGGTCACATGACACAGCAGAAACTGATAATCCGAGTCATTTATAAAGGGTCTCTACTCCTGAAAACCCCAAGAGTTCACTTTTTCACCACTGGTCCTTGACCTCTCCCGTGAAGTAAGCCTTCCTAAAGACATCTCGCCCACTGTAATTGCTGCTAAAATTTAATTATGAGCAGCAATCTATAGAACCTGATTTTTAATATATGGCCAGCTAAGTCTAAACAGCTAGGGTAAGGGGCTCTTGGTAGGTTACAGAAGACATGTATAAAGACTATGGGCCACATGCATCAAAGTAAGGAATTGCGATTCCTAAATTGCGATTTTTAAGAAATTGCAATTTAGGAATCACAATTCCTTATGCATGGAGGAATCGCCAAAAAATTGTGATTCCTACACATGCCTTAATTGCGACTCGCAAATTGCGATTCACAAATAAGGAATGGCTTTCCATTCATTCCTAAGGGCCTAGAGGGATGGGATTGCATGCGCAATTTGCGAGTACCCAATAGGTACTCACAAATTGAGCATGCAATTTCAAGGGTGCAAGGGTGCCAAAAGGACACCCTGTTGCACCCCTGATATTGATATGTGCACACATGTTGCGCACACACCTGCCCCAAGGGCATGTGTGTGTGTAACCTGCAACTTAGAAAAATGCACTTTTTCGCTAATTACCATCTGGTATATTTTTTGGGTAATTAGCGGACCCTAATAGCGAAATAGCTTTTTTAAATGGCATCATGCATTGCATTCAAGGCACCGCAATTTGCGATTCCTTAAATACAATCTCAATTTACGATTTCTGCATTTGGGATGATGCATCCCAAATGCAAAAATACCGGTTGCAAAGGGGCAGATTCTGAGAATCTGCCCGTTTGCGACCGGTTTGTTCCTTGATGCATGTGGCCCGATGTGTGCACTATGAGTGTTGCATGTGTCTGTTGTGCGTTAAGAAGACCGAATTTTGTATCTGCTTTGTGTCAAGAGTGCCAAACAAAGAGGTAGGTTATGGGTTTATTAAAGTCCTTTGAAGCTGGCCAGACTCCTCTGAAAGAAGGAGGGAGACAGGGGCCACTTAAAAGTGCCGGGACAGTCTTGGACCACTTCCTGCTTCATTCTTCTCCAGAATGGTTGCTGAGGATGGGGCTGTGAGTTGGAAGGCGTCTCCCTCTTGTGTGTCTTTGTATCAGATTCCATCAAGCCACACCCACCTCTGCTCCCACTTACTGCCAAGATTGAGCAAACAAAAACTTTGGCCTGAACATTCTGGGCAAATAAATACATTATCAGGATCTGCCTGAAACCAGCTCCTGGGATGGACATATGGAGTTTGCTTCTATGTCTGCAAAACTTAGATAAATATTGGTTAGAAACCCAGATCAGTGCCAGGATTCTGTTAAAGCATAGTCAGGACCATAAAGAAATCCTGGTGCGCAATACTGACGCGCCAGGGCACCTGATTGCTGACTTCCTGGGTGGGAGCCCTACAAGGTGAGCTGTAGGCCGCCCAGAGAAAGCAGGAACCACCTGTTGGACATAGGGGGTCAGTGGACCGCATTCCCTCAAGAAACCTGCTTTGTGAAGTCATCCATCAGCAGAACTGTCTGGTGACTAAGGAGCTGTGCAAGGCACGTGGGGCCTAACCACGATGGAGCTGCTGAATCTACCTTGAGGGTAGAGTCCAACTCACTAAGCAGATGGGGTACGAGAGGAGTGCTCTGCAAGAGGAGGTACAAGCAGATAGGGTACGAGAGGAGTGCTCTGCAAGAGGAGGTACAAGCAGATGGGGTACGAGAGGAGTGCTCTGCAAGAGGAGGTACAAGCAGATAGGGTACGAGAGGAGTGCTCTGCAAGAGGAGGTACAAGCAGATGGGGTACAAGAGGAGTGCTCTGCAAGAGGAGGTACAAGCAGATAGGGTACGAGAGGAGTGCTCTGCAAGAGGAGGTACAAGCAGATGGGGTACGAGAGGAGTGCCCTGCATGAGCAGGCACAAGTAGATGGGGTACGAGAGGAGTGCTCTGCAAGAGGAGGTACAAGCAGATGGGGTACAAGAAGAGCGCCCTTCATGAGCAGGTACAAGCAGATGGGGTGCGAGAGGAGTGCTCTGCAAGAGGAGGCACAAGCGGATGGGGTACGAGAGGAGTGCCCTGCATGAGCAGGTACAAGCAGATGGGGTATAAGAGGAGTGCCCTGCATGAGCAGGTACAAGCAGATGGGGTACAAGAGGAGTGCCCTGCAAGAGGAGGTACAAGCAGATGGGGTACAAGAGGAGTGCCCTTCAAGAGGAGGTACAAGCAGATGGGGTGCGAGAGGAGTGTCCTGCAAGAGGAGGTACAAGCGGATGGGGTACAAGGGGAGTCCTTCTACCAAGACCCATCAATCACCCAATGTGATGTCTCATCATCTGGGTTTAGGTATCATCCCATCAAGGAAAACCGATCTAGGGATTGATCGGAAAAAACCTTGACTAAGAGGAAGACTATGGGTTAGCTGGTCACCCTACATAGTACTTACTCACATCCAGAGACTCACTTAGAAAGTGAGAGGATCAAAGAGGTATAGGTAAAGGATGTGAAATGTGCAGCGCAAAATAAAGTGAGAAAGTGGTGTTCTAAAAATGACTTAGGAGTGCTTATAACAATTTTATTCCGCAAGCCCCCTTGCCATTACTAAAAAGCAGAGTGCTGACGCTTGTTATTTACAAGACGTCAAGCAGTGTGAAAGGTCAACATGTTTCTGCCCTCACTAGGATCAAATTGTATCGGGGCATTCTTCAGGACCAAGCTATAAATAAGTACAGCTGCTGCTACAAAAAGTGAAAATTATAATAGTGTGAAATTTATATACAAATACTCCACCGGTAATGTCCAGATTGAATGGGTAAGGATACATTAACCGGAACCTGTAATAGATAAGAAACATCATCTATGTGTCAAACAGTACTCCATAAATTACACTCACTCATACTCACTCTGTGCTTGCGTCAATTGACGCTTACGTGTTTCTACTTGTGTGGTGATACTCAAAAGAGGTCTATCACTTACCCAGAACACTTGGGTGTCGCCCTCACCTCTACCTGGTACACTACTCAGGGAAGGGGGCCCGCTCTAAAACAAGGACAAAAAAAGGAATATAGTCAGTGATGTATCTGCATCACGACCAGAATGTCTTATATTTACTACACTCGCCCCTGGCTAGGGCCAATTAAAGGTACAGCGCGTCAGGTATAGTCCACAAGGGGTACCTGTCATAAATCTCATCCCTCATTAATCACGGGGTGTCATGTGGTATTCTTACATATTGTCTATTTTACCCCTTTAAATGTAATCCTCTCTGTCTAACATGCTGTTTGATTGAATAAAGCAAGTGAATAAAGCAGTATGCTCTTGAAATTAGAGCAAATAACTTTAATTAAACACAGAGAGATATAGCAAGGGCTAGGTCTTGGCTAAGTTGTTATCAAAGCAAAAAATCTTGGTTGAAAAACGGAGATACTAAGACTCGGCTAGGTCTCAAATGGGCTCTCAAGTGGGGTATCTAGTTCCCACTGCTGAACCAGCGTTCATCTATTTGAATCCGAAAAGTCTAGGCATCTCTTGTGAAGAGACTCACCTGTCCGTCGGTACCCCGGGCCGTGAGGAGTAATGACCGGAGGTACCGACGTTCTAATCTGCACTGTTTTTAAGGTAGATTAGCCGGCTCGCCGCGTCGCGGGGTCCTCCTCCCACGGGCGTCCAGGGATGTGCCTGCAATACTACGTTGTTCCCGCGCATGCGCGCGGCGACAAACACTACATCTGGTGTGCCCGGCCCCGATTGCGCATGCGCCCGGCCCCAGACACTCTCGAACGGACATGCTCTGTGGGTTAAATGTAGTTCTAAGCATGCCCGAGTTCGTGTC
Organism: Lissotriton vulgaris; assembly: GCF_964263255.1. Lineage (NCBI taxonomy): Eukaryota > Metazoa > Chordata > Amphibia > Caudata > Salamandridae > Lissotriton > Lissotriton vulgaris. The sequence continues at coordinate 49,020,724 of NC_141693.1, read as the reverse complement.
ACTATACCCACATGCTTTAAGATGCTCTATATCGGTATCAAGTTTCTGGTGGAGTATGTGCAGAATATTGAGCACAGGTTATTCTCACTAAAAGGTGTTCATTAACACTTGTGAAATCCTCATCCTAGGGTACATACCCATTAGCTTCACTCATTTTCATTCTGGTGTGTGGAGATTCCAGTGAATCATGATATTTATCACAAATAAGATGAGTGATATGTTTTGTGTACATTAAAGTATCTGGTGTGTGTTATGTACATTCAAGTGTCTGGTGGAGATTTTCAACCAGGACAGCCTCAATAGTATGCAGTGAGTTTTAGAATGCCTCCCTACAAAAAGTGTTATTTCATAGGGTAATTGTTCTCAGTAACTTCTGGGATTGTTACTCCCCAGCATGGGGGCAAATGACCCAATCAGAGCCTGGCCATGTTGCACCCAGGAGGTTGCTATATGAGAACAGTTGATTTTACTCAAATGCCACATGGATGTATACAGACAGTGTATTATCTGCGATATGGTGGTTTTATTTATTGTAATGCCAGCCACGGGATTTCTTCATTAAGCCCATCTACATCTGTATGTAATCGGAACACCCAGCGCTGTTCACGTTGTAGGAGAAATTTTTGAATATCCGTGATGTGAGTGGGGATAAATGGTTTCTCTAGAATCACCCAGTGTAATTCTGTATCCGAATGTCCCGCCTCTATGTAGTGATTGGTTAATTTGGTGGCACTCTTCTTACACCGAATAGTGCTCCGGTGTTCGGAGATTCTCACCTTGATCTTTCTAGATGTCATCCCTATATATCTCTTTTTACAGGGACAAGTAATGAGGTAGATGACCCTCTCGGTGTTGCAATTAGTGTGTTTATTTAGGGTCCAGGGCCTCACTGTCCCTATGTCTACCTCAGTAGTATGACTTGTCAGTGGGCAAACAGAGCAATTGCCACACGGGAAATGACCTGTCACAGGTGGCAATCCCCATATTCCCGGTTCCATGAGATCCTTCTTGGGTTCACGTGGTCTTGTATGTACCAACCGATCTTTGACATTCATACTCCTTTTGAATGCAAAAAGCGGAGGGGGTAATGTCTTCCCTCCGATTTCCAGAATCTTCCAATGTTTTAGAATACTCTTCTTCACAGCATTTGAATGTCCTGAGAAGGTGGTTACACATGTCATCCTCTGTGTATCTGTTCCATCATTGGGTGGTAATCTGGGCTCCAGTAGAGCGTCTCTATTATTATTGGACGCTCTTTTCAATGAGGTTTTGATTGTTTTCTTCGGATACTGCCGTTCTTGCAATTGTACAGAGAGTGCTGTTGCATGTTCTTTGTATTTCGCACTGTCAGAGCAGTTCCGCCGAACTCTCAGAAACTGTCCAAAGGGCAGATTTTCGCGAAGTGCCTGGGGATGATAACTCTGAAAATGTAATAATGAGTTCCTCGCCATTGGTTTTCTATATAGTTCAGTACTCAGATGCCCATTCTGAGAGTAGATGTTAACGTCCAGAAATGGGAGATTTTTCTTGGAGAATTCACAGGTAAAATTCAGGAATTGATTCCGATGGTTCAACCAATGGTGAAATTCTTTTATACTCTCAGCTGTTCCTCTCCAGATGACTAGAACGTCATCTATGTAACGTTTCCAAGTCACAATATGGTTCAGAAATGGATTAGTGTTACACAATACATGGGTCTGCTCAAAGTGATGAACATAAAGGTTCGCCAGCGAAGGAGCAAAAACACTGCCCATGGATGTACCAGATACTTGGAGAAACAGGTCTTTATCAAACTGGAAAAAGTTCTCTTTCATGGCTATAGATGCACATGCCATAATGAACCTGACCGGAGTCTTGCTATCCAAATCAGTCTGTAGCAGGAGGGTTTCTATCACAGAGAGAGTCTCATCCTGAGGTATACATGTGTATAAGGACTCTACGTCGAAAGACACAAGGAAGTCTTGGTCCTCATCATACTCCATGGCCGTTAGTAGACGTAGTAGATCTTTGGTGTCCTGAATGTATGTTGGCATTAGTTTTACTAGAGGTTTAAGAAAAAAATCAACAAATGTCGACAGGGGTTCCAATAAGGAGCCTATCCCTGAAATAATGGGCCTTCCAGGTGGGGGTGTAACTCCTTTATGTATCTTTGGTAAGATATAAAAATAAGGAACCACCGGGTGTGTGGTAACCAAATATGCTGCCTCTTGATCGGTAATCCAATCCTCCTCTTTAGCTTCTTCTACCATTCTCTTAATACCAACGCTGAGTCTATGCGTGGGGTCCATTTTTAGAGGACGATAGAATTTCTTATTGCTCAGTTGTCTCTTACACTCATTGTCGTATGTGTCTATATCAAGGATCACAGTTGCCCCCCCCTTGTCGGCGGGTTTGATGACAATGGACTTGTCATTAGACAGAGTTGATAGTGCTAGGTGTTCACGTTTTGAGAGATTATTGTATTGTTGATGGGTAGTGTGGAAGATCCGTTCCGTATCATTGAGTACTGCTCTCTCGAAAGTCAGAACTTCAGGTGGAGTGAGACTTTGTGGTGGATTGAATGTTGACTTATTACGTAAACCGGTATTCTTATCCTTGGTTTGGTCATCATCCTTGGTCGTTTCATCTTTGAAAAAGGCACGCAGTCTAATTTTCCGAAAGAAAGCAGCCAACTCGAGTCTGGTCTCGAAAGCATCGCCTTTATGTGTAGGCACAAATCCAAGTCCTTTCTCTAGAACCTGGGTCTCCTCTGTTGTCAAGACGCGTTGGCTTAGATTGACAATTAAACTCGCGCCGTGCTCGGTCCCGGTGGAGCCGATTCCTGTTGGTTGCTCCGGGTTCGTGAAGACGGTGGGGGGCTCCAGTGTACATTGGCCTGTGTTGGTCGTCTCTTGCCTCTGGAACGGCGTTGGCCCTGGCCTAAAAAATGCTGCTGTTGTGGGTAGTTGGTGAATGGTTGGTAGGGATACATTTGTCCCGGGAATGGTGGATGGGCAAAATCATATGGACCAGGTGGCCACCACTGTGGTGGAGGAGGTTGTTGAAACTGGTTTCCTCTTCTTGGTCCTCGCGATCGACGATTCCCACCCCTCCATTGATTGTTAGCAGAGGAGTCAGAGTCTGTGGAATTCCCATCACTCCCAGAGGTGGAGTAGTTTGAACCAGGTCTCCTGCCTTGCTGGTTGTACACTGGTGGAACATAGTTATCGCTGGTATATGGATATACCTTTTCCATTGTAAACTTTGCTAGATCCTTCTTGAATTTGGTAATCTTTGTTGCCAAAATGTTATCTCTGAACTCCTTGCTAGTTTTGTCATTCTCCTTGGATTGTTTATTAAAAATAGTAGTAGTGACTATCACTGATTTAATTTGTGCCTCTAGTGTTTGAATTTCTATAAGAATGTTGTCAGCTATCCTTTTGGCCGTAGTAATTATCAAAATCAGCCAGTCCCTAGTGCATCGCCATGCAACCAGGGACCAGTCTTTCAGGAAAGCTTTGTCTTCGAGGAATAACCTCGGGGCATTTGTTACAATCAGGCCCATTGGTGCACAGTCAGCTCTTAGATATTCTGTCATGATCGCACCGTGTACCTGGGTACGTGAGTGTGAGCGTTTAAGAGTAAGAACTTTATTCCAATCATCGGTGTTCGTTGTACTCTGGTTGGTGGTATTGTCAATGATGCTAGGTGTGGTTAATATGTCCACAGCAACTGCATCATCAAAGGCTAGACCTTGCCTCTCCGCCATGATCTAAGTGTGAGAGGGATAGAGTCTACCCTAGAAATGTGCCTAAATGAAAGTTCTCAGATGCTAGGATGTGCCTGAATTGATATAGTTGAGGTGACTAGAGATGTGACAGCGGACTTGTTCAAGAAGCGCCGCGCCGTAGAAAAGGCCAAGCCAGGGGGAGCGAAGGAGCAACCCAATACTTCGAAGGAAGATCGGGACAATCAAAACCTCATTGAAAAGAGCGTCCAATAATAATAGAGACGCTCTACTGGAGCCCAGATTACCACCCAATGATGGAACAGATACACAGAGGATGACATGTGTAACCACCTTCTCAGGACATTCAAATGCTGTGAAGAAGAGTATTCTAAAACATTGGAAGATTCTGGAAATCGGAGGGAAGACATTACCCCCTCCGCTTTTTGCATTCAAAAGGAGTATGAATGTCAAAGATCGGTTGGTACATACAAGACCACGTGAACCCAAGAAGGATCTCATGGAACCGGGAATATGGGGATTGCCACCTGTGACAGGTCATTTCCCGTGTGGCAATTGCTCTGTTTGCCCACTGACAAGTCATACTACTGAGGTAGACATAGGGACAGTGAGGCCCTGGACCCTAAATAAACACACTAATTGCAACACCGAGAGGGTCATCTACCTCATTACTTGTCCCTGTAAAAAGAGATATATAGGGATGACATCTAGAAAGATCAAGGTGAGAATCTCCGAACACCGGAGCACTATTCGGTGTAAGAAGAGTGCCACCAAATTAACCAATCACTACATAGAGGCGGGACATTCGGATACAGAATTACACTGGGTGATTCTAGAGAAACCATTTATCCCCACTCACATCACGGATATTCAAAAATTTCTCCTACAACGTGAACAGCGCTGGGTGTTCCGATTACATACAGATGTAGATGGGCTTAATGAAGAAATCCCGTGGCTGGCATTACAATAAATAAAACCACCATATCGCAGATAATACACTGTCTGTATACATCCATGTGGCATTTGAGTAAAATCAACTGTTCTCATATAGCAACCTCCTGGGTGCAACATGGCCAGGCTCTGATTGGGTCATTTGCCCCCATGCTGGGGAGTAACAATCCCAGAAGTTACTGAGAACAATTACCCTATGAAATAACACTTTTTGTAGGGAGGCATTCTAAAACTCACTGCATACTATTGAGGCTGTCCTGGTTGAAAATCTCCACCAGACACTTGAATGTACATAACACACACCAGATACTTTAATGTACACAAAACATATCACTCATCTTATTTGTGATAAATATCATGATTCACTGGAATCTCCACACACCAGAATGAAAATGAGTGAAGCTAATGGGTATGTACCCTAGGATGAGGATTTCACAAGTGTTAATGAACACCTTTTAGTGAGAATAACCTGTGCTCAATATTCTGCACATACTCCACCAGAAACTTGATACCGATATAGAGCATCTTAAAGCATGTGGGTATAGTGACACGAACTCGGGCATGCTTAGAACTACATTTAACCCACAGAGCATGTCCGTTCGAGAGTGTCTGGGGCCGGGCGCATGCGCAATCGGGGCCGGGCACACCAGATGTAGTGTTTGTCGCCGCGCGCATGCGCGGGAACAACGTAGTATTGCAGGCACATCCCTGGACGCCCGTGGGAGGAGGACCCCGCGACGCGGCGAGCCGGCTAATCTACCTTAAAAACAGTGCAGATTAGAACGTCGGTACCTCCGGTCATTACTCCTCACGGCCCGGGGTACCGACGGACAGGTGAGTCTCTTCACAAGAGATGCCTAGACTTTTCGGATTCAAATAGATGAACGCTGGTTCAGCAGTGGGAACTAGATACCCCACTTGAGAGCCCATTTGAGACCTAGCCGAGTCTTAGTATCTCCGTTTTTCAACCAAGATTTTTTGCTTTGATAACAACTTAGCCAAGACCTAGCCCTTGCTATATCTCTCTGTGTTTAATTAAAGTTATTTGCTCTAATTTCAAGAGCATACTGCTTTATTCACTTGCTTTATTCAATCAAACAGCATGTTAGACAGAGAGGATTACATTTAAAGGGGTAAAATAGACAATATGTAAGAATACCACATGACACCCCGTGATTAATGAGGGATGAGATTTATGACAGGTCCCCTTGTGGACTATACCTGACGCGCTGTACCTTTAATTGGCCCTAGCCAGGGGCGAGTGTAGTAAATATAAGACATTCTGGTCGTGATGCAGATACATCACTGACTATATTCCTTTTTTTGTCCTTGTTTTAGAGCGGGGCCCCCTTCCCTGAGTAGTGTACCAGGTAGAGGTGAGGGCGACACCCAAGTGTTCTGGGTAAGTGATAGACCTCTTTTGAGTATCACCACACAAGTAGAAACACGTAAGCGTCAATTGACGCAAGCACAGAGTGAGTATGAGTGAGTGTAATTTATGGAGTACTGTTTGACACATAGATGATGTTTCTTATCTATTACAGGTTCCGGTTAATGTATCCTTACCCATTCAATCTGGACATTACCGGTGGAGTATTTGTATATAAATTTCACACTATTATAATTTTCACTTTTTGTAGCAGCAGCTGTACTTATTTATAGCTTGGTCCTGAAGAATGCCCCGATACAATTTGATCCTAGTGAGGGCAGAAACATGTTGACCTTTCACACTGCTTGACGTCTTGTAAATAACAAGCGTCAGCACTCTGCTTTTTAGTAATGGCAAGGGGGCTTGCGGAATAAAATTGTTATAAGCACTCCTAAGTCATTTTTAGAACACCACTTTCTCACTTTATTTTGCGCTGCACATTTCACATCCTTTACCTATACCTCTTTGATCCTCTCACTTTCTAAGTGAGTCTCTGGATGTGAGTAAGTACTATGTAGGGTGACCAGCTAACCCATAGTCTTCCTCTTAGTCAAGGTTTTTTCCGATCAATCCCTAGATCGGTTTTCCTTGATGGGATGATACCTAAACCCAGATGATGAGACATCACATTGGGTGATTGATGGGTCTTGGTAGAAGGACGTTTCGCTCCCACTCGGAAGACTGGTACCCTAGTGGTTGCTTCATTTGGTTGACTCACTCCTCTCTCACTCTTCTGTAGAAGACCCAGGGTGTTCTGTATTGAGTATACTTGTAATAGGGGATATTCACCCTGCTGGTCTATAAAATTATCCCTTAGACCCTCCATTAAGATATGTGTCGTGATTGAAGAGTGTGCGGCCATGGCCGCGGGTCTTATTTTTTAATTGTCCCGATCTTCCTTCGAAGTATTGGGTTGCTCCTTCGCTCCCCCTGGCTTGGCCTTTTCTACGGCGCGGCGCTTCTTGAACAAGTCCGCTGTCACATCTCTAGTCACCTCAACTATATCAATTCAGGCACATCCTAGCATCTGAGAACTTTCATTTAGGCACATTTCTAGGGTAGACTCTATCCCTCTCACACTTAGATCATGGCGGAGAGGCAAGGTCTAGCCTTTGATGATGCAGTTGCTGTGGACATATTAACCACACCTAGCATCATTGACAATACCACCAACCAGAGTACAACGAACACCGATGATTGGAATAAAGTTCTTACTCTTAAACGCTCACACTCACGTACCCAGGTACACGGTGCGATCATGACAGAATATCTAAGAGCTGACTGTGCACCAATGGGCCTGATTGTAACAAATGCCCCGAGGTTATTCCTCGAAGACAAAGCTTTCCTGAAAGACTGGTCCCTGGTTGCATGGCGATGCACTAGGGACTGGCTGATTTTGATAATTACTACGGCCAAAAGGATAGCTGACAACATTCTTATAGAAATTCAAACACTAGAGGCACAAATTAAATCAGTGATAGTCACTACTACTATTTTTAATAAACAATCCAAGGAGAATGACAAAACTAGCAAGGAGTTCAGAGATAACATTTTGGCAACAAAGATTACCAAATTCAAGAAGGATCTAGCAAAGTTTACAATGGAAAAGGTATATCCATATACCAGCGATAACTATGTTCCACCAGTGTACAACCAGCAAGGCAGGAGACCTGGTTCAAACTACTCCACCTCTGGGAGTGATGGGAATTCCACAGACTCTGACTCCTCTGCTAACAATCAATGGAGGGGTGGGAATCGTCGATCGCGAGGACCAAGAAGAGGAAACCAGTTTCAACAACCTCCTCCACCACAGTGGTGGCCACCTGGTCCATATGATTTTGCCCATCCACCATTCCCGGGACAAATGTATCCCTACCAACCATTCACCAACTACCCACAACAGCAGCATTTTTTAGGCCAGGGCCAACGCCGTTCCAGAGGCAAGAGACGACCAACACAGGCCAATGTACACTGGAGCCCCCCACCGTCTTCACGAACCCGGAGCAACCAACAGGAATCGGCTCCACCGGGACCGAGCACGGCGCGAGTTTAATTGTCAATCTAAGCCAACGCGTCTTGACAACAGAGGAGACCCAGGTTCTAGAGAAAGGACTTGGATTTGTGCCTACACATAAAGGCGATGCTTTCGAGACCAGACTCGAGTTGGCTGCTTTCTTTCGGAAAATTAGACTGCGTGCCTTTTTCAAAGATGAAACGACCAAGGATGATGACCAAACCAAGGATAAGAATACCGGTTTACGTAATAAGTCAACATTCAATCCACCACAAAGTCTCACTCCACCTGAAGTTCTGACTTTCGAGAGAGCAGTACTCAATGATACGGAACGGATCTTCCACACTACCCATCAACAATACAATAATCTCTCAAAACGTGAACACCTAGCACTATCAACTCTGTCTAATGACAAGTCCATTGTCATCAAACCCGCCGACAAGGGGGGGGCAACTGTGATCCTTGATATAGACACATACGACAATGAGTGTAAGAGACAACTGAGCAATAAGAAATTCTATCGTCCTCTAAAAATGGACCCCACGCATAGACTCAGCGTTGGTATTAAGAGAATGGTAGAAGAAGCTAAAGAGGAGGATTGGATTACCGATCAAGAGGCAGCATATTTGGTTACCACACACCCGGTGGTTCCTTATTTTTATATCTTACCAAAGATACATAAAGGAGTTACACCCCCACCTGGAAGGCCCATTATTTCAGGGATAGGCTCCTTATTGGAACCCCTGTCGACATTTGTTGATTTTTTTCTTAAACCTCTAGTAAAACTAATGCCAACATACATTCAGGACACCAAAGATCTACTACGTCTACTAACGGCCATGGAGTATGATGAGGACCAAGACTTCCTTGTGTCTTTCGACGTAGAGTCCTTATACACATGTATACCTCAGGATGAGACTCTCTCTGTGATAGAAACCCTCCTGCTACAGACTGATTTGGATAGCAAGACTCCGGTCAGGTTCATTATGGCATGTGCATCTATAGCCATGAAAGAGAACTTTTTCCAGTTTGATAAAGACCTGTTTCTCCAAGTATCTGGTACATCCATGGGCAGTGTTTTTGCTCCTTCGCTGGCGAACCTTTATGTTCATCACTTTGAGCAGACCCATGTATTGTGTAACACTAATCCATTTCTGAACCATATTGTGACTTGGAAACGTTACATAGATGACGTTCTAGTCATCTGGAGAGGAACAGCTGAGAGTATAAAAGAATTTCACCATTGGTTGAACCATCGGAATCAATTCCTGAATTTTACCTGTGAATTCTCCAAGAAAAATCTCCCATTTCTGGACGTTAACATCTACTCTCAGAATGGGCATCTGAGTACTGAACTATATAGAAAACCAATGGCGAGGAACTCATTATTACATTTTCAGAGTTATCATCCCCAGGCACTTCGCGAAAATCTGCCCTTTGGACAGTTTCTGAGAGTTCGGCGGAACTGCTCTGACAGTGCGAAATACAAAGAACATGCAACAGCACTCTCTGTACAATTGCAAGAACGGCAGTATCCGAAGAAAACAATCAAAACCTCATTGAAAAGAGCGTCCAATAATAATAGAGACGCTCTACTGGAGCCCAGATTACCACCCAATGATGGAACAGATACACAGAGGATGACATGTGTAACCACCTTCTCAGGACATTCAAATGCTGTGAAGAAGAGTATTCTAAAACATTGGAAGATTCTGGAAATCGGAGGGAAGACATTACCCCCTCCGCTTTTTGCATTCAAAAGGAGTATGAATGTCAAAGATCGGTTGGTACATACAAGACCACGTGAACCCAAGAAGGATCTCATGGAACCGGGAATATGGGGATTGCCACCTGTGACAGGTCATTTCCCGTGTGGCAATTGCTCTGTTTGCCCACTGACAAGTCATACTACTGAGGTAGACATAGGGACAGTGAGGCCCTGGACCCTAAATAAACACACTAATTGCAACACCGAGAGGGTCATCTACCTCATTACTTGTCCCTGTAAAAAGAGATATATAGGGATGACATCTAGAAAGATCAAGGTGAGAATCTCCGAACACCGGAGCACTATTCGGTGTAAGAAGAGTGCCACCAAATTAACCAATCACTACATAGAGGCGGGACATTCGGATACAGAATTACACTGGGTGATTCTAGAGAAACCATTTATCCCCACTCACATCACGGATATTCAAAAATTTCTCCTACAACGTGAACAGCGCTGGGTGTTCCGATTACATACAGATGTAGATGGGCTTAATGAAGAAATCCCGTGGCTGGCATTACAATAAATAAAACCACCATATCGCAGATAATACACTGTCTGTATACATCCATGTGGCATTTGAGTAAAATCAACTGTTCTCATATAGCAACCTCCTGGGTGCAACATGGCCAGGCTCTGATTGGGTCATTTGCCCCCATGCTGGGGAGTAACAATCCCAGAAGTTACTGAGAACAATTACCCTATGAAATAACACTTTTTGTAGGGAGGCATTCTAAAACTCACTGCATACTATTGAGGCTGTCCTGGTTGAAAATCTCCACCAGACACTTGAATGTACATAACACACACCAGATACTTTAATGTACACAAAACATATCACTCATCTTATTTGTGATAAATATCATGATTCACTGGAATCTCCACACACCAGAATGAAAATGAGTGAAGCTAATGGGTATGTACCCTAGGATGAGGATTTCACAAGTGTTAATGAACACCTTTTAGTGAGAATAACCTGTGCTCAATATTCTGCACATACTCCACCAGAAACTTGATACCGATATAGAGCATCTTAAAGCATGTGGGTATAGTGACACGAACTCGGGCATGCTTAGAACTACATTTAACCCACAGAGCATGTCCGTTCGAGAGTGTCTGGGGCCGGGCGCATGCGCAATCGGGGCCGGGCACACCAGATGTAGTGTTTGTCGCCGCGCGCATGCGCGGGAACAACGTAGTATTGCAGGCACATCCCTGGACGCCCGTGGGAGGAGGACCCCGCGACGCGGCGAGCCGGCTAATCTACCTTAAAAACAGTGCAGATTAGAACGTCGGTACCTCCGGTCATTACTCCTCACGGCCCGGGGTACCGACGGACAGGTGAGTCTCTTCACAAGAGATGCCTAGACTTTTCGGATTCAAATAGATGAACGCTGGTTCAGCAGTGGGAACTAGATACCCCACTTGAGAGCCCATTTGAGACCTAGCCGAGTCTTAGTATCTCCGTTTTTCAACCAAGATTTTTTGCTTTGATAACAACTTAGCCAAGACCTAGCCCTTGCTATATCTCTCTGTGTTTAATTAAAGTTATTTGCTCTAATTTCAAGAGCATACTGCTTTATTCACTTGCTTTATTCAATCAAACAGCATGTTAGACAGAGAGGATTACATTTAAAGGGGTAAAATAGACAATATGTAAGAATACCACATGACACCCCGTGATTAATGAGGGATGAGATTTATGACAGGTACCCCTTGTGGACTATACCTGACGCGCTGTACCTTTAATTGGCCCTAGCCAGGGGCGAGTGTAGTAAATATAAGACATTCTGGTCGTGATGCAGATACATCACTGACTATATTCCTTTTTTTGTCCTTGTTTTAGAGCGGGGCCCCCTTCCCTGAGTAGTGTACCAGGTAGAGGTGAGGGCGACACCCAAGTGTTCTGGGTAAGTGATAGACCTCTTTTGAGTATCACCACACAAGTAGAAACACGTAAGCGTCAATTGACGCAAGCACAGAGTGAGTATGAGTGAGTGTAATTTATGGAGTACTGTTTGACACATAGATGATGTTTCTTATCTATTACAGGTTCCGGTTAATGTATCCTTACCCATTCAATCTGGACATTACCGGTGGAGTATTTGTATATAAATTTCACACTATTATAATTTTCACTTTTTGTAGCAGCAGCTGTACTTATTTATAGCTTGGTCCTGAAGAATGCCCCGATACAATTTGATCCTAGTGAGGGCAGAAACATGTTGACCTTTCACACTGCTTGACGTCTTGTAAATAACAAGCGTCAGCACTCTGCTTTTTAGTAATGGCAAGGGGGCTTGCGGAATAAAATTGTTATAAGCACTCCTAAGTCATTTTTAGAACACCACTTTCTCACTTTATTTTGCGCTGCACATTTCACATCCTTTACCTATACCTCTTTGATCCTCTCACTTTCTAAGTGAGTCTCTGGATGTGAGTAAGTACTATGTAGGGTGACCAGCTAACCCATAGTCTTCCTCTTAGTCAAGGTTTTTTCCGATCAATCCCTAGATCGGTTTTCCTTGATGGGATGATACCTAAACCCAGATGATGAGACATCACATTGGGTGATTGATGGGTCTTGGTAGAAGGACGTTTCGCTCCCACTCGGAAGACTGGTACCCTAGTGGTTGCTTCATTTGGTTGACTCACTCCTCTCTCACTCTTCTGTAGAAGACCCAGGGTGTTCTGTATTGAGTATACTTGTAATAGGGGATATTCACCCTGCTGGTCTATAAAATTATCCCTTAGACCCTCCATTAAGATATGTGTCGTGATTGTACAAGGGGAGTGCCCTGCAAGAGGAGGTACAAGCGGATGGGGTACAAGAGGAGTGCTCTAAAAGAGGAGCTACAAGCAGATGGGGTACGAGAGGAGTGCTCTGCAAGAGGAGGTACAAGCAAATGGTGTACAAGAGGAGTGCTCTGCATGAGCAGGTACAAGCGGATGGGGTAGAAGAGGAGTGCCTTGCATGAGCAGGTACAAGCGGATGGGGTAGAATAGGAGTACCCTGCAAGAGGAGGTACAAGCGGATGGGGTATGAGAGGAGTGCCCTGCAAGAGGAGGCACAAGCAGATGGGGTGCGAGAGGAGTGCCCTGCAAGAGGAGGCACAAGAAGATGGGGTGCGAGAGGAGTGCTCTGCAAGAGGAGGTACAAGCAGATGGTGTACGAGAGGAGTGCTCTACAAGAGGAGGTACAAGCAGATGGGGTACGGGAGGAGTGCCCTGCATGAGGAGGTACAAGCAGATGGGGTATGAGAGGAGTGCCCTGCATGAGCAGGTACAAGCAGATGGGGTACGAGAGGAGTGCTCTGCAAGAGGAGGTACAAGCAGATGGGGTACGAGAGGAGTGCTCTGCATGAGGAGGTTCGAGCAGATGGGGTACGAGAGGAGTGCCCTGCAAGAGGAGATACAAGCGGATGGGGTACGAGAGGAGTGCTCTGCATGAGGAGGTACAAGCAGATGGGATATGAGAGGAGTGCCCTGCAAGAGGAGGAACAAGCAGATGGGGTACGAGAGGAGTGCCCTGCATGAGCAGGTACAAGCGGATGGGGTGCGAGAGGAGTGCTCTGCAAGAGGAGGTACAAGCAGATGGGGTACGAGAGGAGTGCTCTGCATGAGCAGGTACAAGCAGATGGTGTGCGAGAGGAGTGCTCTGCAAGAGGAGGTACAAGCAGATGGGGTACGAGAGGAGTGCCCTGCATGAGCAGGTACAAGCGGATGGGGTGCGAGAGGAGTGCTCTGCAAGAGGAGGTACAAGCAGATGGGGTACGAGAGGAGTGCCCTGCATGAGCAGGTACAAGCGGATGGGGTGCGAGAGGAGTGCTCTGCAAGAGGAGGTACAAGCAGATGGGGTACGAGAGGAGTGCTCTGCAAGAGGAGGTACAAGCAGATGGGGTACGAGAGGAGTGCCCTGCATGAGCAGGTACAAGCGGATGGGGTGCGAGAGGAGTGCTCTGCAAGAGGAGGTACAAGCAGATGGGGTACGAGAGGAGTGCCCTGCATGAGCAGGTACAAGCGGATGGGGTGCGAGAGGAGTGCTCTGCAAGAGGAGGTTCAAGCAGATGGGGTACGAGAGGAGTGCTCTGCAAGAGGAGGTACAAGCAGATGGGGTACGAGAGGAGTGCCCTGCATGAGCAGGTACAAGCGGATGGGGTGCGAGAGGAGTGCTCTGCAAGAGGAGGCACAAGCGGATGGGGTACGAGAGGAGAGCCCTGCAAGAGGAGGCACAAGCAGATGGGGTATGAGAGGAGTGCCCTGCAAGAGGAGGCACAAGCAGATGGGGTACAAGAGGAGGCACAAGCAGATGGGGTATGAGAGGAGTGCTCTGCAAGAGGAGGTACAAGCAGATGGGGTACGAGAGGAGTGCTCTACAAGAGGAGGCACAAGCAGATGGGGTACGAGAGGAGTGCTCTGCATGAGCAGGTACAAGCAGATGGGGTATGAGAGGAGTGCCCTGCAAGAGGAGGTACAAGCGAATGGGGTACGAGAGGAGTGCCCTGCAAGAGGAGGCATAAGCAGATGGGGTGCGAGAGGAGTGCCCTGCAAGAGGAGGCACAAGCAGATGGGGTACGAGGAGTGCTCTGCATGAGCAGGTACAAGCAGATGGGGTACGAGAGGAGTGCTCTGCAAGAGGAGGTACAAGCAGATGGGGTACGAGAGGAGTGCCCTGCATGAGCAGGTACAAGCAGATGGGGTACGAGAGGAGTGCTCTGCATGAGGAGGTTTGAGCAGATGGGGTACGAGAGGAGTGCTCTGCAAGAGGAGGTAGAAGCAGATGGGGTACGAGAGGAGTGCTCTGCATGAGCAGGCACAAGCAGATGGGGTATGAGAGGAGTGCCCTGCAAGAGGAGGCACAAGCAGATGGGGTACAAGAGGAGTGCCCTGCAAGAGGAGGCACAAGCAGATGGGGAGCGAGAGGAGTGCTCTGCAAGAGGAGGTACAAGCGGATGGGGTATGAGGCGGATGGGGTATGAGAGGAGTGCTCTGCAAGAGGAGGTACAAGCAGATGGGGTATGAGAGGAGTGCTCTACAAGAGGAGGTACAAGCAGATGGGGTGCGAGAGGAGTGCTCTGCATGAGCAGGTACAAGCAGATGGGGTGTGAGAGGAGTGCCCTGCAAGAGGAGGCACAAGCAGATGGGGTACGAGAGGAGTGCTCTGCATGAGCAGGTACAAGCAGATGGGGTACCAGAGGAGTGCTCTGCAAGAGGAGGTACAAGCAGATGGGGTACGAGAGGAGTGCCCTGCATGAGCAGGTACAAGCAGATGGGGTACGAGAGGAGTGCTCTGCATGAGGAGGTTCGAGCAGATGGGGTACGAGAGGAGTGCTCTGCAAGAGGAGGTACAAGCAGATGGGGTACGAGAGGAGTGCTCTGCAAGAGGAGGTACAAGCAGATGGGGTACGAGAGGAGTGCCCTGCATGAGCAGGTACAAGCAGATGGGGTACGAGAGGAGTGCCCTGCATGAGCAGGTACAAGCAGATGGGGTATGAAAAGAGTGCCCTGCAAGAGGAGGCACAAGCAGATGGGGTACGAGAGGAGTGCTCTGAATGAGCAGGTACAAGCAGATGGGGTACCAGAGGAGTGCTCTGCAAGAGGAGGTACAAGCAGATGGGGTACGAGAGGAGTGCCCTGCATGAGCAGGTACAAG
Source organism: Lissotriton vulgaris (assembly GCF_964263255.1). Lineage (NCBI taxonomy): Eukaryota > Metazoa > Chordata > Amphibia > Caudata > Salamandridae > Lissotriton > Lissotriton vulgaris. The sequence goes on along the minus strand of NC_141693.1, from coordinate 49,005,182 downwards.
CAGATGGGGTACGAGAGGAGTGCTCTGCATGAGGAGGTTCGAGCAGATGGGGTACGAGAGGAGTGCTCTGCAAGAGGAGGTACAAGCAGTTGGGGTACGAGAGGAGTGCTCTGCAAGAGGAGGTACAAGCAGATGGGGTACGAGAGGAGTGCCCTGCATGAGCAGGTACAAGCAGATGGGGTACGAGAGGAGTCTCTGCATGAAGAGGTTCGAGCAGATGGGGTACGAGAGGAGTGCTCTGTGGGAGGAGGCACATGCAGATGGTGTGCGAGAGGAGTGCTCTGCAAGAGGAGGTACAAGCAGATGGGGTACGAGAGGAGTGCTCTTCAAGAGGAGGTACAAGCAGATGGGGTACGAGAGGAGTGCTCTGCATGAGCAGGTACAATCAGATGGGGTACGAGAGGAGTGCTCTGCAAGAGGAGGTACAATCAGATGGGGTACGAGAGGAGTGCTCTGCAAGAGGAGGTTCAAGCAGATGGGGTATGAGAGGAGTGCTCTGCAAGAGGAGGTACAAGCAGATGGGGTACGAGAGGAGTGCTCTGCAAGAGGAGGTACAAGCAGATGGGGTACGAGAGGAGTGCTCTGCATGAGCAGGTACAAGCAGATGGGGTATGAAGAGTGCTCTGCATGAGCAGGTACAAGCAGATGGGGTACAAGAGGAGTGCTCTGCATGAGGAGGTTCGAGCAGAAGGGGTACGAGAGGGGTGCTCTGCAAGAGGAGGTACAAGCAGATGGGGTACGAGAGGAGTGCCCTGCATGAGCAGGTACAAGCAGATGGGGTACGAGAGGAGTGCCCTGCATGAGCAGGTACAAGCAGATGGGGTACGAGAGGAGTGCTCTGCATGAGGAGGTTCGAGCAGATGGGGTACGAGAGGAGTGCTCTGCAAGAGGAGGTACAAGCAGATGGGATATGAGAGGAGTGCTCTGCAAGAGGAGGTACAAGCAGATGGGGTACGAGAGGAGTGCTCTGCATGAGCAGGTACAAGCAGATGGGGTACGAGAGGAGTGCTCTGCAAGAGGAGGTGCAAGCAGATGGGGTATGAGAGGAGTGCCCTGCATGAGCAGGTACAAGCAGATGGGGTACGAGAGGAGTGCCCTGCATGAGGAGGTTCGAGCAGATGTGGTACGAGAGGAGTGCTCTGCAAGAGGAGGTACAAGCAGATGGGGTACGAGAGGAGTGCTCTGCATGAGCAGGTACAAGCAGATGGGGTACGAGAGGAGTGCCCTGCAAGAGGAGGCATAAGCAGATGGGGTGCGAGCGGAGTGCCCTGCAAGAGGAAGCACAAGCAGATGGGGTACGAGAGGAGTGCTCTGCATGAGCAGGTACAAGCAGATGGGGTACCAGATGAGTGCTCTGCAAGAGGAGGTACAAGCAGATGGGGTACGAGAGGAGTGCCCTGCATGAGCAGGTACAAGCAGATGGGGTACGAGAGGAGTGCTCTGCATGAGGAGGTTCGAGCAGATGGGGTACGAGAGGAGTGCTCTGCAAGAGGAGGTACAAGCAGATGGGGTACGAGAGGAGTGCTCTGGAAGAGGAGGTACAAGCAGATGGGTACGAGAGGAGTGCCCTGCATGAGCAGGTACAAGCAGATGGGGTACGAGAGGAGTGCTCTGCATGAAGAGGTTCGAGCAGATGGGGTACGAGAGGAGTGCTCTGCAAGAGGAGGTACAATCAGATGGGGTATGAGAGGAGTGCTCTGCAAGAGGAGGTTCAAGCAGATGGGGTACGAGAGGAGTGCTCTGCAAGAGGAGGTACAAGCAGATGGGGTACGAGAGGAGTGCTCTACAAGAGGAGGTTCAAGCAGATGGGGTACAAGAGGAGTGCTCTGCAAGAGGAGGTACAAGCAGATGGGGTACGAGAGGAGTGCTCTGCATGAGCAGGTACAAGCAGATGGGGTATGAAGAGTGCTCTGCATGAGCAGGTACAAGCAGATGGGGTACAAGAGGAGTGCTCTGCATGAGGAGGTTCGAACAGAAGGGTACGAGAGGGGTGCTCTGCAAGAGGAGGTCCAAGCAGATGGGGTACGAGAGGAGTGCCCTGCATGAGCAGGTACAAGCAGATGGGGTACGAGAGGAGTGCCCTGCATGAGCAGGTACAAGCAGATGGGGTACGAGAGGAGTGCTCTGCAAGAGGAGGTACAAGCAGATGGGGTACGAGAGGAGTGCTCTGCAAGAGAAGGTACAAGCAGATGGGATACGAGAGGAGTGCTCTGCAAGAGGAGGTACAAGCAGATGGGGTACGAGAGGAGTGCCCTGCATGAGCAGGTACAAGCAGATGGGGTACGAGAGGAGTGCTCTGCATGAGCAGGTAGAAGCAGATGGGGTACGAGAGGAGTGCTCTGCAATAGGAGGTACAAGCAGATGGGGTACGAGAGGAGTGCTCTGCAAGAGAAGGTACAAGCAGATGGGATACGAGAGGAGTGCTCTGCAAGAGGAGGTACAAGCAGATGGGGTACGAGAGGAGTGCCCTGCATGAGCAGGTACAAGCAGATGGGGTACGAGAGGAGTGCTCTGCATGAGCAGGTACAAGCAGATGGGGTACGAGAGGAGTGCTCTGCAAGAGGAGGTGCAAGCAGATGGGGTACGAGAGGAGTGCCCTGCATGAGCAGGTACAAGCAGATGGGGTACGAGAGGAGTGCCCTGCATGAGGAGGTTCGAGCAGATGGGGTACGAGAGGAGTGCTCTGCAAGAGGATGTACAAGCAGATGGGGTACGGGAGGAGTGCTCTGCATGAGCAGGTACAAGCAGATGGGGTACGAGAGGAGTGCTCTGCATGAGGAGGTTCGAGCAGATGGGGTACGAGAGGAGTGCTCTGCAAGAGGAGGTACAAGCAGATGGGGTACGAGAGGAGTGCTCTGCAAGAGGAGGTACAAGCAGATGAGGTACGAGAGGAGTGCTCTGCAAGAGGAGGTACAAGCAGATGGGGTACGAGAGGAGTACCCTGCAAGAGGAGGCACAAGCAGATGGGGTACGAGAGGAGTGCCCTGCATGAGGAGGTTCGAGCAGATGGGGTACGAGAGGAGTGCTCTGCAAGAGGAGGTACAAGCAGATGGGGTACGAGAGTGCCCTGCATGAGCAGGTACAAGCAGATGGGGTACGAGAGGAGTGCCCTGCATGAGCAGGTACAAGCAGATGGGGTACGAGAGGAGTGCTCTGCAGGAGGAGGTACAAGCAGAAGAAGTACCTTGCAGGGAGACTCTGTCTAGGAAAGGAGATTGCAGCTATCCGGGAAGAACGAAGAGCTATGGCCACCTCTAAGGCAGGGGCTTCTCTGTCTAGCTGGAGGCTCCAAACCCACATTAAAATGGGTGCAGCGCTGGTGGAGTTAAGGACTTTTGGAGCCTCTGACTGAGTGCCTTTCTAACTTCCTGCCAGAGACCACAGCACTTGCACCGACCACCCAGGGCAGGACCAGACGAATGTTCAAAACCGGCCCTTGTCATGGAGAAGTTCCCTCACATGTGTATCCCAGAAGGGAAAAGGCAGATGCCCAAGAGGAGCAGGCACCTGTTTAAAGACCGTCCTTGTGGGTCTAATGTTTGTTAAGGCACTGAGGGAAAGGTGACCCATGTGTGGAGGGTCAAACAAGGTTTCAGGCAACAGTGTAAACAAAGAGAACCTGACTCAGGTAACAAGACACCTTGCATCTGGCTACATGATGGAACAGGAATGTTCAGTGCATGGAGTATGGGCATGTACCCTTGTCTTGGGGGTCCGAATGCATGTGAAACTGGTATCCTGACATTTTGTGTGGCAATGTAACACTAATATAGCGTATGCACAAGCCTAGGCCTTTCCATGGGAATGTGAGGTTAGTTATAGGCGGAGGTGATGGCACCGTTCCGAAATTTGTGAAAAGGAATATGCTACTTACCAGTATGCATCTGTTCTTGGCATGTAGGGCTGCTGACATTCATATCTTGTGCATAGATCGCCGCCTAGTGTTGGGTCCGGATGGTTGCACATTGTTGTCCTGGAAGAGTCTTCGAAGTATCACGAGATAGGTGGCTCCTCCCCCGGACTACAGTGCGCATGGGCATCCTCTCCATCCTCAGATTGTTTTTCGCCATTGTGGCAGGGATGGAGTATGATACAGTAAGTGATGTCCATGCTAAGAATAATTGTGAGTGCTACAGCTGTGACAGGCACCGGGGAGGAGGTAGGGCGATATGAATGTCAGCAGCCCTACATGCCAAGAACAGATGCATACTGGTAAGTAGCATATTCCGTTCGAGGCATGTGGGCTGCTGAATTCATATCTGTGCATAGAATGTATAGCAGTATCCCCCCTAGTGGTGGTTGCCTGTGCCAGCTGCAGCAGCCTGAAAAAAAGTCCTCAGTACAGCCTGTCCTACAGCTGCTTGCTGTTTGGAGTGTACATCTACGCAGTAGTGCTTCGTAAATGTATGTATGGTAGTCCATATGGCTGCTCTACATATGTCTTCTGGAGGAATGTTTCAGAGGAAAGCCATGGATGCCCCTAACTTGGGTGTGGAATGCGCTCTTGGGGAAACTGTTAATGTGCGTTTAGCATTCTGATAACAAATTTGTATGCACTTAACAATCCATCTGGCTTTACCTGATTTTGAAATGGGGTTGCTTTTGCGCTGTGGTGAAAAGGCAACAAACAGTTGTTTAGTTTTCCTGAAAGGTTTTGTCCTGTCTATATAGTACAGGAGAGCTCTTTAAACGTCCATGGTATGTAGAGCTCTTTCTGCCACTGAATCTGGATTTGGGAAGAACACTGGCAATTCGATAGTTTGATTGATGTGAAACTGGGATACCACCTTTGGCATAAATTTAGGCTTCGTATGCAGTACTACCCTATTTGCATGAATTTGTATGAATGGCTCCTGGATAGTTAGGGCTTGTAGCTCACTAACCCTTCTAAGTGATGTAATTGCCACTAAGAAAGCCACTTTCCACGTTAGGAACTGTATCTCACACGAGTGTAGAGGTTCAAAAGGTGGTCCCATCAGTCTGGTTAGAACCACGTTCAGGTTCCAGACAGGTGAAGGTGGGTGTCTTGGAGGAATCACTCGTTTGAGTCCCTCCATAAAAGCTTTAATAGCAGGTACTCTGAAGAGTGAAAGGTGTTGCCTGTTCTGAAGATAAGCTGCCACCGCAGCTAAGTGGATACGTATGGAACTGTAGGCTAGATTGCATCTGTGTAAATGTAACAGGTAACATATGATGTTTTGAGTAGCTGCATCTAGCGGAATATTGTCATTATTGGTACAATAGATGACAAATCGTTTCCACTTTGCCGCATAGCAAGCTCTGGTTGTAGGTCTTCTTGCCTCCTTGATAATGTCCATACAGTCGGGAGGCAGGTTCAGGTAACCAAACTCTATGACTTCAGGAGCCAGATCGCAAGGTTCAACTGTTGCGGATATTGGTGCTGAATGTCTCCATGGCTCTGCGTTAAAAGACTGGGTGTTATTCGCAGTCTTTGATGAGGCACCACGGAAAGTTCTAGGAACGTGGTGTACCATGGTTGCCTCGCCCACGTTGGAGCAACTAGGATGAGTGTCATGGAGTGTTGTCGCAATTTGCGTGCCACTAGTGGTATGAGCGGGGCTGGGGGAAAAGTTTACGCAAACCTGCCTGACCAGTTCATCCATATAGCATTGCCCTGAGACTGCGGATGTGGGAACCTGGCGGCGAAGCTTTGGCATTTTGCGTTCTCCCTTGTGGCGAACAGGTATATCTCTGGGTGACCCCACTGCTGGAAGTACGGTTGTAGCACTTAGGGATGTATCTCCCACTCGTGCATCTGGTGGCTGTGTCTGCTGAGCAGATCCGCCATGTGGTTGTCCCCTGCCTGGGAGGTGTTCCGCCATGAGAAATATGTTCCTCTGAATGGCCCACTTCCACATGCTTTGCACTAGGTGTGACAACTGTGGAGAGTGTGTCCCTCCCTGCTTCTGTATGTAGTACATGGCAGTCATGTTGTCCGTCCGGATCAACACGACTTTGTTGCACAAATGTACCTTGAACGCCTTTATTGCCATGAAGATTGCCATCAGTTCCAACAGGTTGATGTGCATCCTCTTTTGCTGTGTCGTCCATAGTCCCTGTACTGTGTAATGGAGGACATGCGCTCCCAAGCCCAGGAGAGATGCGTCCGTCGTTAGCACTATTTGTGGTACAGGCTCTTGGAACGGTCGTCCCCTGCAAAGGTTTTGTGGGTTCCACCAATGCAGAGAGTTGTATGCGCGACCGGTCACCAACACTAGGTCTTGTAATTGTCCTTGAGCCTGGTTCCACTGCTGAGCTAAGCACTCCTGAAGCGGACGCATGTGTAGTCTCGCATGAGGGACTATGAAGATGCAGGAGGCCATCATGCCTATCAACTGCATAAACACCCGTGCTGGGAGTGAGTGTTGGGGTCTGAATTTCTGAATCAGTAACTGAATACTGTTGATTCTTGCTGAGTTTGGCTGTGCCTTGGCTACCAGAGTGTCTATCGTTGCCTCCAGGTACTGTTGTACGTGAGCGGGTTGGAGATGAGACTTTGCGTACTTTAATGAGAATCCGAGGCTGTGCAGGAGGTGAATAGTGCGCGACAGGTAGCTGGCACATTGCTGGACTGACTTTGCCTGGATGAGCCAGTCGTCCAGATAAGGGTAAACGTGGACATGTTTTCTCCTCAGGTGCGCCGCTACCATCGCTAGGCACTTGGTAAACACCCTGGGGGCTGTTGTCACCCCGAAAGGTAGTACCTTGAACTGGTAGTGCTGATTTTGTATGGTAAACCTGAGATACTTCCTGTGTGCAGGATGTATTGGTATGTGGAAGTACGCGTCTTTTAGGTCTAGTGTTGCGAGGAAGTCTCCCTGAGTGAGCAATGGCAGAACCTGTTGTAGAGTGAGCATGTGAAAATGTTCTGACAAGATGTATTCGTTTAGGGGCCTGAGATCCAATATTGGTCTGAGAGTCCCATCCTTTTTGGGGATTAGGAAGTACAGCGGGTACACCCCTGTACCCTGTTCTTGTATGGGGACGAGTTCTATGGCCCCTTTTTGCAGCATGCTGACAACTTCTTGTTGCAATAAGGCTATGTGCTCTGCGGACATAGGACGGTGTCTTGGGGGTATTGTGGGTGGAGTGGAAGTTAGCTCTAGACAATAGCCGTATTGAATAAGTTGTCTCACCCACCTGTCTGTGGTAATGCTCTCCCAGACTGGCAGGAACTGTTGTAATCGCCCCCCGACCGGTGTTACATGGTCCGGGGGCAGTGATAAGGCATCACTGTTTAGTATTGGCGGAGGATCTGGTGTTGTTAGTCCCCCGTCCTCTGCCTTTGCTGCTGTTGCCACGGTATCCACCTCTAATATTTTTATTGCAGGTGGTTTGCGTGCTCCCTTTATTTTATGGGATCTGTTGCGATGCCTGGCCTTGTGTAGCTCCTCTGTTACTGGAGCGACGAAAGGAACCTCCTCTAAATTGTTGGGACTGCAGGGCACCCATTGATTTGGCCGTGTCTGTGTCTTTTTTAATCTTTTCTAAGATTGTGTCCACATCAGGACCAACAAGAAAATCTGGGTTCACAGGCTGGTTTAGTAACGTGGTCTGGATCTCAGGTTTGAATCCCGAGATGCGCAACCAAGCATGCCTCCTAAGCATGACGCTTGTGTTGATGGCCCTGGCTGCAGTGTCTGCTGCGTCTAGCGCACACTTAATGGATGCGTTGGTAATGAGTTTACCCTCTTGGATTAGCATCTCTGCTCCCTCCTTGTAGGCCTCAGGCAAATGCTGTAGCAGTTGCTCTAGAGTGTCATAATGTGCCCAATCGTATCTGGCTAATAGGGCCTGTGTATTAGAAAACCTCCAGATATTAGCTGCTTGAGCAGCCACCCTTTTCCCAGAAGCTTCTAATACTTTAGCTTCTTTGTCTGGAGGAGGAGCATCACCCGTAGTTTGTGAGTTGGCACGCTTACGAGCATTTGAGACCACCAAGGAGTCTAACGGCAGCTGTCCCATAATATATGTAGGGTCCACAGGCGCCGGTCTGTATTTCCTTTCAATCCTGGGGTTAATAACCCTTGCTCTAGTGGTTTCTTTGAAGATGTCCCCTGCGTGTTTAAGGACACCCTTCAGCATTGGCAAAGTTTTAACAGATTTCTCTGAAGTGGAGAAAGTGTCAAACAGGAAGTCCTCTTGAACTGGGTCAGCATGCATGTCCACATTATGATTTAGTGCTGCCCTTTCAATTAAAGCGTTGAACGCAGCTGTATCTTCCGTTGGTGAAGTCTTCACAGGATAAGAGTGAGTATCAGGAATAGTTTGTGATTCCCTCTGGTCAGCAGGGTCAGCCCAGGTTTGAGTCTGGTCATCCTGATCAGTGTCCGCAGGATAATGATATTGTTCCTCGTCATCATACCCCATATCCTCGGTAGTGGGTGTGGGTGATTATGCCGAAGTGTCCTGGCCATAGTACCTCACAGTCTCAAAAAGGACAGGTGATGTTGCTGAATCCCTTTTCTTTTTGAGTGGAATTTTGTATGATTCCAAAGTATTTTCAGACCTGATTTTCCTCTGATAAATAGTAAGTTTACCAGATTCTGAGTCTATATGTAACTTGGACTGGTCATCATATGATGGCTCCTGGTACATGATGTCCTCTTCCAGAGGATGACTCCTTTTCCCCAATGACACCTGTTTGGGGGTTTCGACCCTAGCTTTTGGATCAAGCGCCTTGGGGCGTGCTGTCGGTGGTAGTCCGAATTTTATCAGAGGCATAGTGTCTTTTGGCAGACTGACCTTCTTCGGCGCCGGCGCCGATGTAGGCCCGACCGACTTTGCCCTTTCGCCAGTAGTTTTTTAGGCGTGCGCCGACTTCGGTGCTTGTGGCGTTGGAGGCGCGCTCTTCTGCCTCGACTCGACGTGGTCCTTCGAGGCGCTCTTGACTTTCGACTCGAGGCTTTTGACAAGCTGGGGTCTGTCGACCTGATGCTTTGGATCGAGACCCTTCCGAGACTCGAGTCCCTTGTTTATGTCGCTGTCCATCGACGTTGACGTCTTCGGTTCGACGTGCTTGGTTTTAATGGCGGACTTTAGCGCCCCGATCTTCGGTTCGACACTCTTTACTTTTGACCCGCAGGGTTGTCGACACATGATTTCTTCGTCGACTCCGATGGGTTCGAGGTTTTCGACCCGATGACTGTTTTCAGCACTTTCGGTTTTGTTATTTATTTATTTATTTATTTATTTATTTATTTATTTATTAACAGTTTTCTATAGCGCGGACATGACCCATGGGTATCAGAGCGCTTAACATCAAAGGGTAATAAAGGGTATAGGTTACAAATAGATTTTACATATAGCGATGAGCTTTAAGATGAGCTTGAGATGAATGTCTAACGATCATGACAAGTATTCAGTAGTGCAGAAGGTTATGGGAGGAATTTGCTCATAAAAAAGTTCTTAATTTCTTTCTTGAATGTTGTTGTGTTTCTAATTTTTCTGATGTTTGCAGGAAGGGAGTTCCAAATCTTGGGAGCTACGCCTGAGAAAGTCCTTTCATATGTTTTTTTCTTCTTAAAGATGGGTGGTTTCAGGAGCAGATAATTCGCACTCCTGACAAGTCTGTTTCTTCCTGTGATTTCTATTTTGTGGGCGAGATATTTAGGTGTGTTACGGTGGATCGCTTTGTGGGTGATACATGCCATTTTCATTTGAATTCTGGCCTCGTACGGTAACCAGTTTAAGGCCTTCAGGTGAGGTTTGATGTGGTCGAATTTCCTCGATCCTGTAATAAGTCTTGCCGCAGCATTGAGGCATGCTTTTAAAGGTGCAGTAGAGATTTTTGGTAGGCCAGCAAGAGTAGTACAACCATATTCGATCCTAGATATGACCAGTGATTGCACCGCCAGTTTCAGGTCTGTCTCTGTTAGAAAAGATTTCATCTTTCTCAAGTAGTTCAAATGGAAACGGGCCTTTTTTGCCATGGAGTTAATGTGATTCTGAGGGATTTCGCCGAGTCAACTAGAGTTGGGATGCAGTTTAATGCTGTAATCCTTTTGGACCATTCTTTTGTAAAGGATTGATTTTTTGGTGGTGAGATGAGTAGGAATTCGGTTTTGTTAGCGTTGAGCTTGAGATGATTGTTGGTTAACCAATTCAGCGATGTTTTGAGGGCATCATTCATTGTAGATATGTCTTCTAGGCTGACGATCTTGATGTAAAGTTGCGTGTCGTCTGCATACATGTGATAGGATATTTTTGAATTCTATGGCAGGACCGGAGGTTTTGGATTATGCCATACTTTCTTCACTTTATTTCTCACAGCAGCAAGAAAAAACATGTAAAAACTACTTTTCCCATGAACATCGGGGAAAAAACAGGAAACTGAGACATAAGTCCATCATTAGTCTCTATGCACCGGCAGCAACCATCATGCCTTGCATCCACTTCCTCTTCCTCTTTCTTCGCTGCTCAGCAGCAAGTTAAGTGGATTTTCTTACTCTCTCCTGGGTTTTGAGGGACTTCTGTGACAGCGTGTGGTTTTGGGGTTGGGCGCTAGTGTTTTGCGACCCCTACTGGTCCCCTTGACATCGCGGGACGCTTTTGCGCTCCTTACGCGATCTTGTTGGCCCAGCGGAGTGCGGTGAGTGTTCGGCGCCGCTAGGGGGCAGTGCTCTCTCTGCCTGGAGGCGCGATAGAATTCGCGTTTTTAAACGCGTTTTTGCCGCGTTTGCACCAGCTTCAGCGCTGTCCCTGGCTACCCGGTCCTGACACCCTGCGGGGTCGAAATTTAGGGTTTCCTCAACTGTGACGCCCAGAGTGGGTTTGTTGGACCCGGCCTCGTGGCGTGGTCCTCGCTGATCTCCGCAGCCCCAGATCTACGGGTGGAATTGATTCCCGTCCACCCAGAACAGTACATGACACTACTACCCCGGACCTGAGACGATCCCCAGACCGCGTGCCTGCACCCGTGCACGTGACCATCAACTCCATGTTTGGCCACCCCGGCCGGCCGGCCGCCTTCTTCCCTTTCGGCAGCCCCTGGCCTCTCCTGGCTGCAGCTGAGCCTGCGTGTCCGACGCGCCCAGATCTACCCGGGGGGTGAACGACTCCTCAAGTAACCGAAACAAAGACTTCCTTCACACCTCCGGCCCCCTTCCGAGGAACTGGTTTCCATCACACCTCTGAACTATCCCTGGGGGCTGGTTTCGATTGCACCTTGGGCCTCCTAGTGAGCTGGCTCCAGGCCCTGATGGGCGTCTGGGATTCCCTGGGCGCATGGTCCAAAGCATCAAAGAACCAACCGCCCAGACGATCAGGCACCTGGCCCTCGGACCTCCGGCCTCCTGCCTCTGAGGGTCCGGACATCAAAGAGCGCGATGACTATAAGACAGCCTGCCTTCCATCTAAGCGGCAGTTGTATCTTGGACAAGAAAGCCCTGCTGATATGATCGCGGCTGACTTTGAGGAGAACAGACTCTGACCCACCGAGCCCTGCTGACGTCGTCGCGGCTCATCCTAGAACCTATGGAACGGAACCATCGGAGCCCTGCTGACGCTGTCGCGGCTCCCCCTCGAAGAGACTTGAACCATCGGAGCCCTGCTGACGCTGTCGCGGCTCCCTCTCGAAGCACGAGACCTGAACATCGGAGCCCTGCTGACGCTGTCGCGGCTCCACCTGCTTACGAGTACGACGGAGTACTCCTGACCAAGCCCTGCTGACCTCGTCGCGGCTTGACGAACTCTCTGGTCCGGCTGGGCCATCGACGCTACCCTCACAATCAACTTGTACCCGAAGTGAGTAGGACAGCAAGCCCCATCGCCAGCCCCCGTACCCCCCAGTTCGAGGATTGAGAACTGTGCGCAGGGTGCGTGGCGTGCCCGCTGGCCTCCTGAGACTGTCCCGCTTCCCCGATCCCTCGTTACGAGACTTTTGCGATCCCACGATCGCTGTGTATTGCTCCCTACTTTTAATCTTGATAAAGTCTTTCTTGATAAAGAATCACGGTGTGGTGTCCGTTCATAAGTGTGGTGTGTCGACAGTGTGTACGATCAGTCCTCCCCGGCGGGGACTCCCCCTCGATAAGACTCGGCAGTAATTGTGGGAGAGGAGGTTCCAGGCGGTTAGGAGAGTCCTCTTGACCCCTGGGGTCACCGCCTTCCAACATTGGTGGCAGCGGCGGGATACGAACCTACGTCTGAAGATCGTATCACTGACACACTACCTGAACACACACGCAGCAAACTCACAAGAAAAGAGCAACAATGACGACTACAGAATCTGGTGTAAAGACAACCTTCGACAAGGACCTCCTGGAAGATTACACGCATAGAGAGCTGAAGCAGTTCTGCAAAGAATTGAGTATCCAGAGTACCGGACTAAGCACCAAGGATGATTTCCAGAAAGCGCTAACCGCTTGGGTAGAGTCCGGAGCACCTCTTCCCCCGATCGAAGACGAGGGAGGAAGACCACAGACCGATCCCGGTACACCGACCGGTGAGAGAGTCCAACAACCGTCCCGGAGCCCAGCAACCGGGAGAGAGCGGTCATCGGAGGAGATGGCTGATCGAGAACGTGACCGAAGCCGTGAGCTCGAACTAGCGCGCCTCAAATTGGAGGGCGAGCTCAAACTCGCAGAAAAGAAGTTGGCGGTGGAGCAGTTGCGGCTCCAAGGAGAACTAGAGGAGAAGAAGCTCCAGAGGGAGCATGAAGGACGGAAACTTCAGCTCGAGCACGAGCGCAGCCTCAAAGAAATCGAATTAAGAGCCAGAAAAGAAGCAGCCGGATCACCGGGCCTTGGGGAGCAGGTGATCCCCAAAGAAACGAAGTACATATCCCCAAGGACGTTGTAAAGGAGTTTTACAAAGGAAACGACATCCAGCAATGGTTCAAAGCATACGAGGAGGCCATGTCCACTCACCGGGTCCCGGAGAAGGACTGGGGGGCCGGCCTATGGAGCCGCTTCCTCATTGAGGGGAGAGATACCCTGCTGGACCTACTGACGGCACACATGAACGCCTACCCACACATGAAAGACGCTCTCTTATTTCGCTACGGCTTAATGCCAGAAATGTATCGCCAGCGGTTTAGGGAGTGCAAGAAGATTCCTGGCACCACATGGGTGGACTATGTGAACTATTACACCCGGGCCCTAGATGGGTGGATCAAGGGCAGCAATGTGACCACCTTCGAGGGCCTAGTCGACCTAGTGGCTTACGAGCACCTGTCCGCAAATTGCTTTGTGGAGCTAAGACAGCATCTCCTGGACAGCAAGCTCGCCAACCCACGGAAACTGGCTGTGGAAGCCGATCGATGGGTGGCCACCCGAGTTCAGAAGGCGCCCGAGGGAGACCCCCCACGGAACGAGCAAGGATCTTCCCGCCAGCGAGGAGGGGGAGGTCGGGGCAAGCAGCAGAATTCCCAGTCAGGGCCTCAGCGTAGTCCCCCCAGGAACCAGACCCCGCGCTCTCCTCCCGTGACGAGAGCCGCCCCGAGTGCAGGACCCCCGGGGCTACGCCCCAGCTCCACGTGCTACAAGTGTCAGCAACCAGGGCACTATGCCGGTGACCCCCGATGTCCCCTGACCCCGAAGTCCACCCCCACTGGGCCCTCCACTAGCCAGATATCCTCAGTAGCCTTAGAAGAGGAGGAGATCGAAGAACAGGGGGAGTGGGAACCCGCAGCCATGGTCCTAGCCTCCCGGGGGAATAGTGAGATGATCCCCGGAGATTATCTGCCCGACAACACCGAAAAGTACCGCCAAACAGTGAAGGTTAACGGGCGCAGCATAGGAGCCCTTCGGGATACAGGAGCCAGCATCACATCTGTTAGGTACACGCTAGTTCCTGAGTCCATGATCATCCCCCACACCTCCTGTCGGGTGATAGCAGCCGATAACTCTGTCCGCACCTGCAGGATAGCCCAGGTCCCGTTTGAGTGGGAGGGGGTCTCGGGCGATCTGCGGGTCGCAGTTCGCACGGACATGCCTGTAGACTGCCTCCTGGGGAATGACCTAGAGAGTTCCCAGTGGAAAGAGGTAGAGAGAAGGACCCATTTAGCCATGTTAGGTCTGCCCCAATGGGCGTGTGTGAGCACCCGGGCCATGACCGCCAGAATGCCCAACCCCGAGAACGAAGACCCTGAGTTCCCCAGTTCAGCACCTGATGTCCCCGAGGGCGGCGAGCACCCTACGGTCCTTGACCAGCCCTCCCTCGAAGAAAACACATCCGACGAAGGTCCCCTCGGACCAGCTGTGGAACCAGTCCCGACCCTAGCAGATCTTCCCGAGTTGGCCCAGTGGCGCAAAGAGGGGGGACCGTCCCGAGAGGAGTTCTGCCAGGAGCAGACCTCCTGCCCTGCCCTAGAGGGGCTCCGGCGACAGGCCGCAGCCCAGGCCGCTGGAGACCAGTCCGGCTCCCACTACCTTTACTGGGAAAACGACCTACTGTACAGTGAGCAGAAGACCGCCGAACTAGGGTCAGCCCGTGTGCTGGTGGTACCCCTACGTTTCCGCGGACTCCTTCTCAACTTGGCCCACGATGTGCCCCTGGCAGGACATCTGGGCCAAGATAAGACCTTCCAATGACTAGTGACCCATTTCTACTGGCCCCACATGCGGGCTGATGTGGAACACCACTGCAAGTCCTGCCCCACGTGTCAGGCTAGCGGCAAAAGCGGAGGCAAGCGCAAGGCTCCCCTCCAGCCCTTTCCAGTTGTCAGTACCCCCTTTGAGAGGGTGGGGATCGACATCGTCGGACCTCTGGACCCCCGGTTCATTCTGGTTCTGGTCGATCACGCCACCCGATACCCCGAAGCCATCCCCCTCCGGACCGTGACGGCCCCAGTCGTGGGCCGGGCCCTCATGGGGATCTTCTCCCGGATGGGATTCCCCCGAGAAGTGGTAAGCGATCGAGGCACGAACTTTGATATCTCGGTACATGAAGTCCCTCTGGCAACAGTGTGGGGTGTCCTACCGTTTCACCACCCCCTACCATCCCCAGGGCAACGGCCTGGTTGAGCGGTTCAACCGCACCCTGAAAGGGATGATCATGGGTCTTGAGGAGCCCTTGCGACGCAAGTGGGACGTCCTCCTCCCCTGCCTCCTGTTCGCCTACCGAGAAGTACCCCAGAAATCCTTGGTGTTTAGCCCTTTCGAGCTGCTCTATGGGCACCCCGTCCGGGGTCCTCTCAGCCTGGTCAAGGAAGGCTGGGAGGCAGCCCCTCCGAGCACACCCCCGACGTATTCTCCTACGTTCTGGCCCTCCGGAACCAGACGCGGAAGTGTCGCGAACTGGCCGAGGCCCACCTAGAAGCCAGCCAAGAGGAGATGAAGCGCTGGTACGACCAGAATGCCACTCTGGTCGAGTTTCAACCAGGTCAACAGGTTTGGGTCATGTCCCCAGTGGAACCTTGTGCCTTGCAGGACAAGTGGACGGGACCCTTTAAGGTGATAGAGCGCAAGAGCCAGGTCACCTACCTCATTGATACGAAATCAGCCAGGAACGCCCTGAAAGTGTTACACGTAAACCGGCTCAAACCCCATTTTGTGCGGTCTGAGTTGGGGTTACTCCTTGCCACCGACGACGGAGAGGAAGAGGAAACGGACCCTCTGCCCGATCTCCTGTGTGCAAAGGATCAAGATGGCTCCGTAGAGGGAGTGAGTCTCTCCTCCTCCCTCACCCCCGTACAGCGTGAAGAATGTCGCCACTTGCTGGGACAATTCTCAGACCTCTTTTCCCTCACTCCCGGCATCACCAGTTGGTGCGTCCACGACGTGGACACGGGGGACAGCCCTCCGGTACGGCACAGAGCCTACCGGGTCCCTGACCGAGTCCGAGCCTGCATCAAGGCTGACGTCGACAAAATGTTGAACCTAGGAGTGGTGGAAGCCTCCGACAGCCCATGGGCTAGCCCCGTGGTCCTGGTTCCGAAGGCGGCCGCCACTGGCACCGTTCCTGAGCTGAGGTTCTGCGTCGACTACCGCGGACTCAACGCAGTCACCCGAACCGGTGCACACCCCATCCCCCGAGCCGACAAACTCATTGACCGCCTAGGATCGGCTCAGTACCTCAGTACCTTCGATCTCACCAGTGGCTACTGGCAGATCGGCCTCACGGAGAGGGCCCAAGAAAGGTCTGCTTTCTCTACTCCTGATGGCCATTTCCACTTCCGAGTCATGCCCTTCGGCATGAAAAACGCCCCCGCCACCTTCCAGCGACTGGTCAATCAGGTCCTGGCTGGGTTGGAAAGTTTCAGTGCAGCCTACCTAGACGACATTGCGGTGTTCAGTGCTCACTGGCCCGAGCACCTACACCACCTCTGGGAGGTGTTGGACGCCCTGCGTCGAGCCGGGCTCACCATTAAAGCTAGTAAATGCCAAATAGGACAAAGCTCAGTGGTATACCTAGGGCACCAGGTCGGCAGCGGCCTCGTGGCCCCCCTCCAACCCAAGATAGACGCAATCAATGCCTGGGAGACCCCCACGACCCAGACCGAGGTGCGGGCATTTCTAGGGCTCACGGGGTACTACCGTAGATTCATCAAGGGGTACGGGAGTATTGTAGGCCCCCTCACCGAGGTGACAGCCAAGGCCAACCCCAAGAAGGTCATCTGGACCCCCGCCTGTCAGAAGGCCTTCGAAGAATTGAAAGAGGCCATGTGCACCGCTCCAGTACTACAGGCCCCTGACTACTCCAGAGAGTTCGTGGTTCAGACCGACGCCTCCGAACATGGCATCGGGGCCGTGCTCTCCCAAATGGACGACAAGGGGATTGACCATCCGGTGGCCTTTATCAGCCGGAGACTACTACCCCGGGAGCAGAGATGGAGCACCATCGAGCGAGTGGCCTTCGCAGTAGTCTGGGCCTTGAAGAAACTGAGGCCCTACCTGTTCGGGACCCACTTCCGGGTCCAGACCGACCACCGTCCTCTCCGGTGGCTCCATGCAAATGAGAGGAGAGAACCCTAAACTGCTACGCTGGTCCATCTCTCTCCAAGGGATGGATTTTACTGTGGAACACAGGCCTGGTGCCGACCACGCCAACGCCGACGGCCTGTCCCGCTTCTTCCGCCTCAGCGAAGAGAACCCCCAAGAGGATGGGTAGTTCTCCCCGTTTTTCAGCTGGAGGGGACGCATGTTGGACCCGGCCTCATGGCGTGGTCCTCGCTGATCTCCGCAGCCCCAGATCTACGGGTGGAACTGATTCCCGACCACCCAGAACTGTACATGACACTACTACCCCGGACCTGAGACGATCCCCAGACCGCGTGCCTGCACCCGTGCACGTGACCATCAGACTCCATGTTTGGCCACCCCGGCCGGCCGGCCGCCTTCTTCCCTTTCGGCAGCCCCTGGCCTCTCCTGGCTACAGCTGAGCCTGCGCGTCCGACGCGCCCAGATCTACCCGGGGGGTGAACGACTCCTCAAGTAACCGAAACAAAGACTTCCTTCACACCTCCGGCCCCCTTCCGAGGAGCTGGTTTCCATCACACCTCTGAACTATCCCTGGGGGCTGGTTTCGATTGCACCTTGGGCCTCCTAGTGAGCTGGCTCCACGCCCTGATGGGTGTCTGGGATTCCCTGGGCGCATGGTCCAAAGCATCAAAGAACCAATCGCCCAGGCGATCAGGCGCCTGGCCCTCGGACCTCCGGCCTCCTGCCTCTGAGGGTCCGGACATCAAAGAGCGCGAGGCTATAAGACAGCCTGCCTTCCATCTAAGCGGCAGTTGTATCTTGGACAAGAAAGCCCTGCTGATCTGATCGCGGCTGACTTTTAGGAGAACAGACTCTGACCCACCGAGCCCTGCTGACGTCGTCGCGGCTCATCCTAGAACCTACGGAACGGAACCATCGGAGCCCTGCTGACGCTGTCGCGGCTCCCCCTCGAAGAGACTTGAACCATCGGAGCCCTGCTGACGCTGTCGCGGCTCCCTCTCGAAGCACGAGACCTGAACATCGGAGCCCTGCTGACGCTGTCGCGGCTCCACCTGCTTACGAGTACAACGGAGTACTCCTGACCAAGCCCTGCTGACCTCGTCGCGGCTTGACGAACTCTCTGGTCCGGCTGGACCATCGAAGCTACCCTCACGATCAACTTGTACCCGAAGTGAGTAGGACAGCAAGCCCCATCGCCAGCCCCCGTACCCCCCAGTTCGAGGATTGAGAACTGTGCGCAGGGTGCGTGGCGTGCCCGCTGGCCTCCTGAGACTGTCCCGCTTCCCCGATCCCGACTTTTGCGATCCCACGATCGCTGTGTATTGCTCCCTACTTTTAATCTTGATAAAGTCTTTCTTGATAAAGAATCACGGTGTGGTGTCCGTTCATAAGTGTGGTGTGTCGACAGTGTGTACGATCAGTCCTCCCCGGCGGGGACTCCCCCTCGATAAGACTCGGCAGTAATTGTGGGAGAGGAGGTTCCAGGCGGTTAGGAGAGTCCTCTTGACCCCTGGGGTCACCGCCTTCCAACAGGGTTGTATTGTGGAGTTTGAACACCCTGACAGGGTCGCAATTGGTGCTGGTGTGTAGCGCTAGGGAACGCTTGACCAGGTGGCGCCCTAGTACTTAGAGGGATGTGGCGTTCCCTGGGCTAGTCCCGAAATTCATGCCTTTGTGCCGCCATATCCTCTGGGTTACCCAAGTCCCACAGTGTGCCCTCAAGGGGGGGGTTTGTAATTACCTGTGCTGTACCTCCCTTCTGTTGAGCCCAACTTACCTCAGTATGCAGGGGGAGTCAGGCCAGTACACGGAGGAAGACCCTCTAGCTTATGCCTCCTGGGATGATGATTTCTACCAGGCGGTGGATGACTCCATCTACAAGGCAGTAGACCAGGCTATAGTACCCCTGGAGCAACGCCTGTCAGCGCGTTTGGAGGAGGCGTACGCAAAAATTGCGGCCCTCATCCCAGCGCCTGCCCCGGCTTCGGAACCTTCCCCATCAGCGGTTCCCCCCCGCCTAAGAAGCCTTGTACTGAGGGGATTGATCCGGTAGCCTTTGATAAGGTTAGGCATGCCTTTAAGGCGCTCGAGGACCCCTTACCCTTACCCGCCCCATCCGTGGGTGCCCCACCTCCTACTCCCCGCACTATGTCCCCGGAGCCGCAGCAGGATGACGATTCTCCGGACTCAGAGGAAGAGGCCTGCTCTTCTAGGTCGTGGCTCCCGTCCCAGCCGTCCACTTCGGCGGGACCTTCGGACATGCTGGACCCGGACGATATCGTCAACCCTCGGTCCTCTGAATGGGTCCCGGGGGATAAGGTGGCCCTTTATGTGGCGAACCGTCTCCGGAAGCCAGTGGACAAGGATGCCCGTAGCCGCCTTAGAGCGGAGTGTCCCCGCCCTTCCCTGGAGGGAAAAGTGGCATTGACCCCGGACATTGACCCTAAAATGGGCACTTTTCTCGCTAAGTTTGTCAAGGACCCCCGGAAGGGTATAGATCGTTCCTGGCGTACTTGCCAGGACAAACCTCTGGATGCAGTAGGCCCTATGACAAAGATCCTCGACATGGCGGAGGAGGCTAAGGTGTCGGGGGACCTCATTTCCCCTGAGGTCTTGTCTAACTGGGCGCAGCGCGCCATTATTTTCCTCGGCAATGCCAACTGCGCCCTCTCGACGGAGAGGAGGAGGTCACTGCTAATTAAGATTGACCCTAAGCTGGGTGACCTCGCCTCTTCTGAGGCCGGCGCGGTGGCGCAGGGCGGCTTGTTTGGAGATCCTTTTATTAAGGAGCTCGGTAAATTTGTGGCTACGTTTACGTCATTGGACCGAGCCCAGTCTAACATCAAGAAAGTGTTTGCCCCTCGGGTTTTTGAAGGGGCCGGACGAGGCAGGGGCCGCTCGTTCGGTCGAGGCAACCCCTCCGACAGAGGACAAGGGTCCGGACGTGGGCATGGTCAAGAGCACAGCTCCCGCTTCAATAACTTTTACCCCACGAGAGGTCAGAAGTTCCGAGGACGTGGGGTCTATCGAGGTCAGCAACAGGGTGGACGAGGTGAGTGTGCTACCCTCTGCGAGTTTGCGGGTAGGGGGCCGCCTGGCGCAGTTCTTCCCAGCATGGCTTTCCCTTACCAAGGACGCCTGGGTACTACAGACGGTTCAGGGCTTTCAGTTGGAGTTCCATGGCCGTCCGCGGCAGCCCCAGCGCCCTCATCCCATTACGTTCCCTCAGCGCGATGCAGACTTGGTGCGCGACGAGGTTTCCGCCCTCCTTCACAAAGGGGCGATTTGCCGAGCGTGCGTACACCCGGGCGGCTTCCTCAGCAACATCTTTTTGGTCGACAAGGTCGATGGAGGCTGCCGTCCGGTTATCAATCTAAAGGAGTTCAACGAGTGGCTGGTTTACCGCCATTTCAAAATGGAGGGAATCCACCTTTTGAGGGATGTGCTACGGCCGTCCGACTGGATGGCCAGGCTCGACTTAAAAGACGCCTATCTGGCGGTCCCAATTTTCCCTCCGCACCGTCGTTTCCTCCAGTTCAGGTGGGACGGACAGGTGTACGAGTTCACCACGCTGCCTTTCGGGCTCTCCTCATCACCGTGGTGTTTCACAAAGGTGTTGTACCCTGCAGTGGAAACCTTGCGGGCGCGTGGTGTCCGAATGATAGTGTACTTGGACGATATGCTCTTCATGAACCAGTGTCCGAGACGCTTGGTGTCCCAGCTGCAGTTCGCGGTGGACCTACTGCAGGGTCTAGGGTTTGTAATAAACAAGAAGAAATTTCTCCTAGTCCCGGCTCAGTGCGCAACCTTTCTCGGGTTCAGCATCGACTCGGTCTCAGCCTCCTTGAGTCTACCCGCTCGGAAAATGTCAAAGATTCGTCACGAATTACGCCAGACCTTGGCGAAGCAACGGTTATCGCTGCGTCACCTAGCACGGTTAGTGGGCCTGTTGTCGTCCTCGATTCAGGCCATCTTCCCGGGCCCGCTTCACTATCGGGCCATGCAGCGGTTGAAAGCGCATCATCTCAGGAAAGGCCTGACGTACTCGCAGCTCATTCCACTGTCGGAAGACGTGAGAGACTAAATGAGATGGTGGCCGACGCACATGGAGGCCTGGAATGGTCGTGCGATATTTGGTTCCGCCCCAGACATAGTGATAGAGTCGGACGCCAGTCGTTCGGTTGGAGGGCCAAGTGCGGAGATTTCTCCACGGGCGGCGCCTGGTCTGCCCTCGAGCAGTCATTACATATCAACTGTTTGGAGTTGCTGGCAGGTTCCTTCGCGGTCCAATGCTGGACCAAGGATCGGGTCCAATCGTGTGTCCTTCTTCGGATGGACAGCGTGTCTGTGGTCCGCTATATCAACCACCTGGGTGGCACCAGATCCAAGATGCTAGCGGATCTCGCGCGGGACTTTTGGCACTTTTGCCTGGATCATCAAGTCTCGGTCACAGCGGAGTATTTGCCGGGCCGTCAGAACGAGGTGGCCGATTGGCACTCCCGGCACCTCCTAGATGCCAGCATGTGGAAGCTGGATCCGCGCATATTTTCCCAACTGATGGACCGCTGGGGTCCGTTTTCGGTGGACCTATTCGCCTCGCGGCTGGACCACCAGTTACCTAGATATTTCAGTTGGCGTCCAGACCCGTTGGCGGAGGCGATGGATGCGTTCCTCCAAGACTGGTCGGGCGAGCAGGATTATGCGTTCCCTCCATTCTCAATGATCACGCGAGTGTCAGCGTTGCTGCGCCGTCAGTCAGCGCAGGTGGTGATGATCACGCCGTGGTGGAGGTCTCAAGTTTGGTTTCCGGTTCTTCTGGAACTTTCCTGGGATTTTCCAATCCTACTCCCCCACTCTCCTCACATTCTCCTGAATCCGGACGGGAATCCCCACCGGTTTGGTCCAGGAGAGCTCGCTGAGACTTATGGCATGGCGGATCTCCGGCGTCGCTGGTCTCTCCCAGGCCTTTCGGGAAAGGCAGAGGATCTGCTCTCGAAGGCCTGGGCAGACAGCACCACCAGGAGATACAGGTCGGCATGGCATAGGTGGCGTCGCTGGTGTGTGCGACGGGGTTTCGATCCCGTGGGGACGGATGTAGTCCATGTCCTTAACTTCCTCACCTCCCTGGCGGAAGAGGGTTTGGCTTATAGGTCTGTTAATACTTTCCGCTTGGCAATGTCGGCGGGGCATGACCTGGTACAGGGATCCCCGGTCGGGGAGCACCCTTTGGTTTGTAGACTGTTGAGGGGGATTCGCTTCTCGTTGCCACCAGAGCCGAGGTATTCCGTCCTGTGGGACGTCAACAGGGTTCTGAATTTGTTCCTTTCCTGGCAGCCGAACAGGTTTTTGTCTCGCAAAGAGCTCACTGCTAAGCTAGCGATGTTATTGTGTTTGGTTTCCTGCAGACGAGTCTCAGACGTACGTGCGCTTGATGTTACAGCACAAGTGTTTTCCCCGGATGGGGTGTCCTTTACAGTGAGCAGGAGAACTAAGACCCTTACGAGGGTGATTTCATACCCGGCTTTCCCGGATTCCCCCAAGCTGTGTGTGGTGCAATGCCTCCGTGCATATGAGGATATGACTGATGACGCTCGCCACCGGGTGAAAGACAATTGCAGATTGCCCTACGGAAACCGTACAAGGCTGTTTCTTCCCCGATGATCGCCAGATGGGTGCGTTGGGTGATGCAGGAGGCGGGGATTGGCACGAAGAAATTTGGTGCTCACTCAGCACGGGGAGCTATGGCCTCGAAAGCTTTTGCGCTAGGGGCTTGGTTGGAGGACCTGATGAGGGCCGCAGATTGGTCCACGGACTCCACGTTTAAGAGGTTTTATTTTAAGCAAGTAACAGAGGTGGCTCGGCTGGTTGTCGATCAGCTTTGAACTGGCATAATCCGAAGCCTCCGGTCCTGCCATAGAATGAGAATTTGCCTAGCCTTAGTGCTGGTAAGTTCCAATTCTATTAAGGACTCGGAGGCGAGGATTATCCCCCCGAAGGACTTCCTCGAAGTGGACCCTCCCCGTACAGAATGTAAGTAACCTGTTTACGGAGTTCATGTGTTTTGCATTGCTATGGTTCGGTTTGCATTGATGCTGAGTACCTTGTTATTCAGGAAGGTCAGAGACTGATTCTGAGTTTTCTTGCAGGGAATGATGGTCCAAACCAGGATGCTTGAGGTTACTGGACTGAGTGCTTCGCGCGAAGGAAGAGGACGTGGATGCAAGGCATGATGGTTGCTGCCGGTGCATAGAGACTAATGAAGGACTTATGTCTCAGTTTCCTGTTTTTTCCCCGATGTTCATGGGAAAAGTAGTTTTTACATGTTTTTTCTTGCTGCTGTGAGAAATAAAGTGAGGAAAGTATGGCATAATCCTCAGCTCCGAGTCCTTAATAGAATTGGAACTTACCAGCACTAAGGCTAGGCAAATTCTCATTCCGTAGGATTTCTGTGAGAGGTTCGATGTATAAGTTAAACAGAGAAGGAGATAATGTGGATCCTTGCGGTACTCCGAATGTGTTTGGGCATGAAGGCGATAGTGTTTGGTTTACTAGGAATCTCTGTGTTCTGTGCTTTAGAAATGATTCAAACCATTTCAATACCGTACCAGATATTCCCATCCTTTCTTGAAGTCTGATCAGTTTTTTTCATGGTTTACTGTGTCAAATGCTGCTGACAAGTCTAGGAGGATGAGTAGACACGATTGATTTCGATCGAGGGCTTGCAGTGCATCATCGACAATGTGAAGGATTGCGGTTTCCATGCTATGATTAGCTCTGAATCCCGATTGGCAGTCATCATGTAATGAGTAATTATCGATGTGTTTACTCAGTTGATTCTGTACACATTTCTCAATGAGTTTTGCGAGAAAAGGGATGTTGGTTATTGGGCGGTAGCTGTTTGGATCTCTTGGGTCCATTGTGGGTTTTTTAATGACCGGTATTACTTGTCCCGTCTTCAGGCATTCTGGCAGGCATCCCTGTGAGAGTGAGGCGTTTACAATGTCTGTCCATATTGGAATCATATTATGGCTGATTTCTTTCAGGCATTTCGATGGTATAGGGTCATTAAAATGGTTATTGGGTTTTGAGGATGCAAGTGTTTTAGCAATTTAATTCTGGTCTAATAATTTGAAGGTGTTCCATTGTGCTTTGTTTTTGGTTGTCCTTTTCATATAGTTTGGAACGGAAGGCGGAGTAGGCATGGTATCTTTGATGTTATCTGCGGCGGTCTTAAGCTCTTTTTCCAGTTTATTGGCCTTGTTTATGAAGAATGCAGAGAATTCATCGCAACTTATTTGTGTTTTAGTGACCTCTTGGACAGATTTTGCTAGTTTGTTGGATTGTTGTTTTATGATTCCGAATAGTTTACGTGGTCTGTTTTTGGCGTTATCCAATTCAGTTCTGATAAATTCCTTTTTTGTGTTGATGATCTTCTTGTTATAGTCATTTCTGATTTTTCTGAGAGATTTCAGTGTAGGGGAGGATGGGTGTTGTCTCCATTTTCTTTCTGCTCGTCTCAGGGTACGTCTTTCTTCGTTCAGCAATCCATTGAACCAGGGATTTTTAGTCTTTTCTGCAACTCTTTTTAATTTGAGTGGAATGGTGTCATTGACTATATTCGTTACTCTGGTATTGTAATGGTTCATTAGGTCGATCACATTTTTCAAGTTGTCAGGTGGGTTCAGGTCTCTCTTGCAATTTTCAGATAGCAGATCCATATTAGCGTCTCTGGTATCTCGGATCCATTTTTTCAATTTGGTAGTTTGAGTCGTTTTTATTTTTTCACGTGATTGTATTCGGAAGGTTATGGCATGGTGGTCTGACCAGTCGCACTGTTCATTGGAGAGAATTGAGAGGTCATTGTTCTTCGAGATAATCCAATCCAGAGTGGCTCCTTTTGAGTGCGTTGGTTGAAGACATGCTTGGGATAGTTTCAGATCATTTAAAAATTCTTTGAAGGCGTTGACCTGTTTGTCGTTGTTGTCGTTCCAACGAAGATTGAAGTCACCTAAAAATATATTATTGATGTCGGAGTTGGCGTTAGCAGTGATGATTTCCATCATTTGGTCAATGAAAATCATATTGTTTCCTGGTGGATGATATAGGCATGCAGATCTGTTTGTTTGCTGATCTTATGTTGAGCCCCAGGCATTCGCATGATTCAAGGGGGTCAGATTGAAATTGGTTAACTTCTAAATTAGACCTATAGATACAGGCAATACCTCCCCCTGTCCTTATCTGCCTATCTAGTCTTAATATGTTGTATTGCGGTGGTACCAGAAGGTCCATGACTGGCGATGAGGATTCAGACAGCCAGGTTTCAATCAGGATTGTTATGTCTATTTCTCGGTTGATGATGATGTCTGCTATGTCCGAAGCATGTTTCGCCGCAGATCGACAGTTGAGCAGCAGACATTTTAGGGAATTCTCAGATCTGGTTGTGGTCATGTTTAACGGATCTGAGGATATTTGGATTTGTTGTAAGTTGTTGAGGTTCAATTCCCTTGTCTTCCTAGTGGATTTTCTGTTTATGTCTATCTCAACTCTATTTATTTCTTGTGTTATCATGGGGTTAGGTGATTCGTATTCCTGGAGTAGTAATGTAATGTCTTCTTCGGATAGATGGTGTTGGTTCCTAACTGGTCTGTTTTGTCGGTCTGTCAGTGGTAGAGATTTCTTATTATTTAACGCAATTGACGTAATGACTAACTCTTTGATAAGTTCTAAATCATTTTGGGTCTTCTTAGAGATATCACATAGTTTTTCAATCCTTTTCATGGTGTTTTGTAATTCTTTCACTAGATTGCTGATTTGTGTTTGAGATTCGCAAATTTTTCTCATGACCTTGGGAGTCATCGTGTGATTATTCTTCTGTAGGTTCCTAGTTTCATTGTTTCTGTTCCTGATTTTCCGTATGGAGGCATGTGTCATTGCATTCTTGCTCTTTTTCTTCAGTCGATTATTATCTCTCTCATTTTCTGAGTTAGCCAATCTATCATACTCTGTTGAACTGTTGCAATGTTTGTTGTAGTATGTAACTTGTGTTCTCTCTGATTTACTCTGGCTTGATGATATTTCTATCTCGTCTATGGCTCCCGAGTGGTGGTCTTGTTCCCGAAGGTTATTTGATGTGGTATTTGTTTGTACTGGTTCCTGTTGTTCTCTGGTTGGAGAAATAATTATAGTGTTGTCTTTCCTTAGGTTGTCTGTAGGCGTCTTCTGGTGTTGTATTTGTGTAGTTTGTTCCGGTTCCAAATGGTTTCTTGTTGTTGCGTTGCTTGTATCGGGATTGACTTGTGGGGGGGGGGGGGTTTCTTCTAAGCTGCCTTGGTGGGAGGGTGGGTTCGAGTTCTCTATATTTCTTTTTAGGGTGGAGAAGATGTAGTCAAATTTTTCCAGATCGTCGTTAGAGGCTTGGATCATCACTATACCATTCTTAAAGATATAGTGGATGCTGTAGTCATGAATTTCGTTCCATGAGGGAGGTTGGTAGAGGATTTAATAATAAGCAGGTTTGTGATGGTATTTCGCCATTTGGCCCTTCTTCTAGTGAAGAAAATCATATCTTTTAAAATGATCCCTTTGGCCATACAGAGGGATGTGTCAGCGATCAATGTGTCAGGGTTTCTCCTCATGATGTTATGTTTACATTTTTTGGCTGCATTTTTGGAGAGGTATGTAGGGTATTGTATGTTGTAAGCGTTTATGCCTATTCGTTCTAGATAATTGTCTTCCATTTTGTGATTACCACGGTAATATTAAGTATTATAACAATAGGAATAAATAGTTCTATCCCGTATTTTAACAATTATGCTTATCTTAGTAGTTGTGATTACTTGATATATTCTTGTTGTCGAATTTTCTTCTCAGAAGTTTCTTCTGTATTACATTAGAGTATGCTGTATTCATAACAAATTAGATCAGATTAGATCAATGAAGTACAGTAGGTCTTTAAAGATGTCCGCCGTGTTAGTAGTATTACTATGGGCTGAGGACTTTGTCTCTTTCTACTCTTTTTAATTTAGTCCTCTTTCTCTTATCTTCCTCAGTTAGGGATCTGGAGTTGGGTCCTTTCTGTCTGTCCATTAAATTTCAGTTAGTCGTCAGTCCTCTTTTTATATCCTCTGAGATGGTGCCATTTTGGTGTATTCTCTTTTAGTGCAGTGCAGTAGGAGCTACATATCTTGTTCATGGACTTATAAGGGCAAGTTGTCCCAAGCGGCCGCCATTTTAGAGTCAGGTACGCCGCTTCGGGAGCCTCACAAGGCTTCACTTTCTGCTCTTTCCGCTTCACTAATTTGCTTCATCCCTGCCAGTATTCCATTCAGGGGCGCAGGGTCCCTTCAAATTTATTCAGCTCAAAACCGCTCCGCCTGCGGTCGTGACTCTCATCCAGATTACCTGCCGCTATGCCTCGCAGCGCTCTCGGCATTGTTCCATCTCGTACCTCATTTCCATCGCGTTAGGCGCTCTTCTTCTCTCGGGGTGCGTCTCTCATCCCGGTTCTTAATGTAGAGTCGAAGACACCTCGGCAGAGTCGCGGATGGCATCTAGGAGCCGCCGATCAGCCACTAAAGCGTTACACAGCCGTGTATGCGGAGGGCACCGTGGGGATCAATACCTCGCTGCCCGGTGATGTCGGGCGAAGTCTGCTTTCCTCAACGGTGAGCGGCGATCCATGGGGGACAGGAGGGGTCACTCCGTCTTGTCCTCGGTCGCCCTCAACAGCCCCAGATGATGCCGTCGCGAAGTCCAGTGAAGGTCAGTCTTCTCCACGGTAAGTCGAGGTATCTCTGTAATAACCTCTAGATCTCCAGATCTACTGTCTATGCGTGCTGGGAGGGCGGGGGGGGTTAAATCAGGGATTTAAACTTAAAAAAAGTTATCCCGAACCCAAGGAGCTCTTGAATGAGCTCCTACGCTGCGGCCATCAGACGTTCGGTTTCGGCCATCAGCTTTCGGTTTCGTTTTGAGTATTGGAACTGATGGCTTATGTAATGTTTTCTTAGCCGGGCCTTGACGCGGGGCTATAGAATGTTATTCACGACCTCGGCTAAGGCCTTCTGGCGATGCCTCGACCTGAGCCTTTGAAAGTCTTTGAGTGTCTGTTTCGGGCTCAGTACCCACTGTTGGGCCTCCCTCAAGGTGGGGCAAGTCACTCCTATACTCAAGAAACCTACAGCTGATCCAACTGACCTAAACAATTACCGACCCATCACCAATATTCCCACCCTGGCCAAACTGCTGGAGAAATGTGTCCAACTCCAACTAACAAGACACATTGACCAATTTGACCTCCTCAATTCTCATCAATCAGGATTCAGAGCGAAACATAGCACGGAAACAGCTATGACACACATAATTGATGACGCCCTCCAAATTCTTGACCGCAATGAGTCCTGTCTCCTCATCCTTCTTGACCTCTCGTCAGCATTTGACACGGTCAAACATGAGAACCTGCTGGAACTGCTAAGCACTAGAATGGGTCTATCGGGAACGGTTCTCAAATGGTTCTCGTCCTTCCTACACAACCGATCTCAGAAGTTCAAGATCGATAATGTGCTATCTGCACCCGTGCCTGCGGATCTAGGTGTTCCACAAGGATCCTCCCTCTCCCCCACTTTGTTCAACCTCGTCATGGAACCGCTCGCCACCTTGCTCCAAGCTTCTAATGTCCAATTCCATATGTACGCCGACGACACACAACTGTACCTAAAGCTTCAATCTCCGGAAGATATCAAACATCTGAACTCCACGCTTATCAACACTCAATCTTGGCTAGCCGATAATCACCTCAAACTAAATGCTCTGAAAACTGAGTTCCTTCTCATCTCACCCCCGGCGAAAATTTCCACCACCCAAACATGGCTCAACAACCTAACAGCACTTAATGTCCAACCCACCATCGTGGACTCAGCGAAATCTCTAGGCATCACACTGGACGCCAAGCTCAACATGCAGCAACACATCAGCAAAGCCACAAAAGCAGCCAATTTCCAAATAAACACACTGAGGAAAATCAAACCCTTCCTTCCAACTGAAGACTTTCGAACTGCTGTACAAGCGTTAGTCATCCCTCGAATCGACTACGGAATTGTGACCCTCAGTGGACTCCCGCTATCCACAACAGCACCCTTAAGAGCCTCCCTGAACGCTGCCGCAAGACTCATTACTGGCTCAAGAAAACATTCACATATTTCCCCAGATTTAAAGTCCCTAAAATGGCTGCCGTTTGAAGCCAGAATACAACTAAAAATTGCTGTTATGACACACGCGGCCGTGCACCACAATGCACCCAACTACCTCGCTCAAAAATTGTCCATATCAGGAGGTTCAAGGTCCAATAGAAGCTCAAAGAATCTACTCCTGAAACCCCGTAGATTCAGGAAAGAGAAAACCTACAAGCGCTCCTTCTCAGGAATGGCACCCAGGATCTGGAATGCGCTCCCGCCTGAAACTAGGCGTATCTCCTCCGCTGCACTCTTCAAGAAAGAGGTGAAAACCATCCTTCTGGCCAAGATCTCCTGAACATTATAGGTATTGGTTCAGAGACTCTACATTGCCTGGTATCAGTGCTCACCTTGTCCTTTGGCATTATACCTCTACCTGATGGTGACACTACTTCGCCTCATTCGTCCTACCGACCAATATATGAGATACATTGGTCACAGATTCACCCTCCCGATGCCCTCACCCAGTGCGCTCTCTATACTAAAACACTGTTATAAGCTTGCCACACACCCAAGGTGTACCTCAACACCTATATAATGTGATCCATGACTTGTGCAGTTTTATTACCTGTTCACCTGACTGTATATTGATTTGTTTATGTATGTTGTTTTCTTATTATCCTTCATGTTGTGACTACTACATTGCTCCCATTACCACTGTTCTTTCCTACTGCCACTACCCTGCCATTGTGAAGCGCTCTGATATCTGTAAGGATCTTGTTCGCGCTATATAAAACTTTGAATAAATAAATAAATAAATAAATAAATTTCATCGCTTGAGTCGTCATCAACGGCTCCAATGGGGGATACGTTGTCTCTTACCTCGACGACGTTTTCAAATTCGACGTTGTCTTCGTCCTCTTCATAATAGTCGAAGCAATGCTCCGAACCGAGATCCGATTGCTATTCTGGATCCTCTGCGTCGACGACCTCATCATCGTCTTCATCGAAGATATTCACTGGGTCGGGCGCTGGCTTTGACATTGTTTGCCTCGCTGCGCGTCGGAGTCCAAGCGTCTTCTTCGACCTGAATCGAGCACAAGCTAGACAGTTGTTCTCGTCGTGCTCCGGTGATAAGCACTTGTTGCACACTGGGTGTACATCGATGTGCGGGTACTTGGAGTTACAAAGGGGGCATCATTTGAACGGGCTCCGTTCCATCGACGATCAGGCCTCCGGTGTCGAAAAGGCCACGCAACCCTCTTCGACGTCCTGCTCATGAAAACTGGAACAAGAACTCGGCACCGATCGAAACCATACCGACGACCCCGAAGGCCTTTTGGCCTTTAGAAAGTTTCCGAACTTGAGTAAAGAAAAGTACATCCGAACCCAATGGCGGAAAAAAACAATCTGAGGATGGAGAGGATGCCCATGCGCACTGTAGTCCGGGGGAGGAGCCACTTATCTCGTGATACTTCAAAGACTCTTCCAGGACAACAATGTGCAATCATCCGGACCCAACACTAGGCAGCGATCTATGCACAGATATGAATTCAGCAGCCCACATGCCTCGAACATTAGGTTTCAAAGACATTTTTTCTATGCCTGAGTAGAGTACAGCACAGATAGAAAGAGGAAAATGCCTCAGGTGATTGTTTCTTTGCAGGAAGGTAGGTACCCCTTCCTAAACAATAACAATCCTGCTTACAATGCAGACACCCATCTGTGCCCGGCCATGCCCAACCATCCCAAGGACCCCTGCTTCCCTTACATCAGAACTGAGGTACCCACAAGAATTGCTTACTCATCTGAAGCCTTACATAAAATTGACAATTTGCACAGAACTGATGCTTCTTCAGACACCTCCTGCAAAGGTCCTTTCCCAACCCAATTAGAAGGCCCTGTAGCCTGTCTACACTGTAGATTTCACTGTCTTCACAAGCCTTTAAAAGACCCGAGCATATCATCATGGCCGGTTAACAACAATAACCATAAGGCAGTTGACACCCCCGTAGACTCAAGTAGCACACCCCTCCGCCTGTTGACTCCTTAGCCCCCAAGTGCATTGACAGCCTCCTTCTCAATCTCAGGTGTTTACCAAAGCATGCGGTCAAACTTTGGGACCTGCTTTTCTCAATGTCATCCATAATGTTACATATGCCTCTTCGTTCCCTTTGCATTGACCATTTCTCAGGAAGCTTCTTGGCTGTGAACTAATCATCCTATTTGAGCAGAGCATCATTGTTAAAGGGGCAGAGTCTGCCCATCATAAGTGGGTTTGTACCTCTATTCCTATCCTAAGCCATATCTGGGTACAGTTCATGGTGTCCAGAAAATCCAGTTATAAATCAAAGTTTCTTGCTGCCCGGCAGAAATTTGCAGACACTCATGTAGTGCACTGAGCGTTAGAAATTGTGTCTCTAGTTGACCGAGGTTTGAGCCCTGCCCAAGTAGGGACCACAATCCTAGTCAGGGTAAGTCAGTCACGCACCATAAATTATCCTGTGCTCAACCTCTGGTAGTTTGGCACTGAGCAGGCAGACCTACCTTAGGAGGAAAAGGGTAAAGTATTTGTGCATCTAATCAAGAAGAACTAGTCTAACTAGACGTGGTAGGAGACTCAAAAGTGTATGGTTGATGATGTATGGTAATGAAAAGTCTTATTTCTTGTTATAAAGCCCTCACCCACCAACCTAGTTGAGGGCATGCTTCATCATCGGGCCCACCCAATGACACCGAATGTGTCCCAGGTGTGCTTCAACGCCTGCATTACAGCGGAGCAGGTATGTTACTGAGTGTGCAGTTTTGGTGACGTGAAGGGTGATAGATTAAAAACTGTACAGTGGTCTCATTACCCAAAGGTTTACTTTAATGTTTGGGCCTCTGGCAGTAATAAAAGCAAGGCGTTGGATGTAGGTGGAGTGGTATTAGGGTACTCCTGCATCCAGTGAGTGGTCTACATGTTTCAGCCTTATTCTATAAACTGGCTTTCCTCAGGACCTTTGTGATGTGTGAGAAAGTATGATCTATGCTACTTGTTGTGTCGTAGATCAGAAAAATGTGTTGCACGCGCTAAGGTGCACTATATATAAGAGGGGGCTTCCCTCTCAAGGCATTCCTGTACAACAAAAACACATACAAAACAAAACAAACATAAAAAGATGGGAATTAGCTCGATATGCATAATCACGTCAAATATTTGCGACCGTCGCGTCCGTGTGGATTGCGGCACTAGCGGCAAGTTGAAGTATTTACAGTGAAAACCGATATATGCGATAATGTGAGTAGCAGTAATATCGGTAAAGAAAAAGTAGTGAGAAGGAAGAAAATAACTTAGTTCTCACACAAGCGTATTGCTGCGAGTGCCCCATGAGTTTCCGGCAGGGGTGCTGGCTCTCAGGAGAGAAAGAGAAAAAAATGGTGCGGTGGTCATTGGTGATGCTGAAAAGGAACGGTCTTACCAAATCAGTCGCGGCATGGTGGTGGTCTAGAGTGAATTACTGCGTGTAAGCTCAGGACCCTCCTGTCAACCTGTAGTTGCTGCTGCGGAACTCCGACGATACCGGAGCCGGGGTTCGCGGGTTTATTAAATACCTCTCGTTGTTGGCCCGGTGTGTTCAATTAGTGGTAAAAGCGTGTAGCGTCTATCGGGAAAAAGAGAAATAGAAAACAGGTCTGGCGTGTACGCGGGGCCTGCACTAATGACGTAGGACCAGTTGCTATGGAGAAATGCCTGCGCTGATGACGCAGTGCTGGTGTAGCCTAGGGTATGGTCTGCCGGTGATGACGTGAGACTGGTGTTGCTGGTTGTCTTGGAAATTTTAGCAGGCATAGAGAATTGGCGCCCTGCCATGTTCAACGTAATGAAGCAGTGGTACGGGCTCTACAGACGTGCGCAAACACATTGGCAACCATGATTATAGCGTGCTGATGTAGTGATAAGTGTGCTGCTTACACGCTATTGTATGTATAGACTAGCTAAGCGAGGCGAAGGAGGATTTCAGAGGCCAAGGCGGACATGGGCGGGAGTCCTGTCGTGGTGACATTAGGCAGGACATGTTATGCTGATATCCATAGGTGCGGTCACTCTTGAACCTAAGGGGTTATGGTGCTAATGTGAACGCAGGACTCTGAGTGACATAATCAGTATGGGTCCAGGTATGAGGGCACAGGAAGTATGACTTGTGTCCGCTCAGGAATTCAGGCTATGCCATGGGATAAAGTCACTGAGTCCATGGACCTGGGTGGATAAGCGGTAAATCCATTGTTGTTCCTTGGTCAATAGGAATTTTTCATTGTCTGATTGGTCTGGCTGAACTGTTTGATCACTGTCCATGACATATCGTTAGGTGTATGTCCTTGTTGTAGATAGGGATCAGTGATAAGGCTTATATTTTTCTTACACCGTATTGTACTGCGGTGTTCTACAATTCTTGTCCTAACCCTGCGAGGGACACTACGCTCATAGAATTACAGTTGGTGTGTTGTAGTGGTTTCCAGGTCTTGCCCGGCTCCAGTGAAAGTGTCTTAGAGGTGCGTGTCAGGTGGCACACACTGCAATCATTACATGGGTACTGTCCAGGTATTTTGGGAAGACCCCAGGTGTTGAGGAGGGTATTGGAGGCGGGTCTTTGTTGTGTCTTGGGGCATGTAGTCACAAGACGGTCTTTTAGGCTGCTGTTTCTTTTATAAGCGAAGAGAGGTAGTCCCCAACTTCTGGTGCCAGAATTGATGATTCGCCAGTTTTTCCCGATGATGTTATTGTTCAAAGCTACGTTGTAGGTTGGAACGCAGGTCATGGGAGGGCTGGGTGCTTCCCGTGTGATGTGTTCCAGGAGGGCTTCGCGTTTTGGGTGCAGGCTTGCTTTTTGGGATTCTGGATGATTTTCCTTGGGTAACCGCGATCCTGTAGTTTGGAGGCAAGGGCAGTAGATTGTTCATTTTAGTCCCTGATCTGGCTGCAATTCCTGCGGATGAGTAGGAATAGCCCAAATGGAAATTTTTCTGAGGGTTCTTGGGTGGAAACTCTTGAACTGGAGGAGGGAATTCCTGGCTGTAGGTTTGTGGTACGTGTTGGCGGTCAGGGTCCCCGCCTCGGCTGTTATGTTGAGATCCAGAAATGCCAGGGTACTGGGGCTGGATGTGCTCGTAAAGCGAAGGTATGGGTCTCTTTCATTAATCCATGAGAGGAATGATGGTAGGGTAGTGGGAGGGCCTTCCCAGATCATGAAGATGTCATCTATGCAGTCTGTTCAAAGTGGTGGACATAGAGTCCTGCCACACTGGGGCCATTGGATATTATGTTTATAAATAAAACAATAGCAAAACAGCACAAATTCAATAGGTAGAAGTCGAGTTATGAATTTATAAAGAATAAAAGTGTCTGTAGTGCTTAGAAGCAATAAGCACCAATGGGAGTCATCTGGTCGCACTGGACCGGGGCAAAGTCAACAGTTTAGGCTGACCACAATGGCACGCGGGCTGGAACAGGAGCCACGCAGGCCCGGTGAACACACTACCTTCACCGTGGTCGCAACAGCGAGATGAGGGGTGCAGACTAGCAATGCGTCGATGTTGATCCCTCTGTCAAAGTGATGCGTTGATTTCTTTTATGCAGTGGTGATGATGCTGTGGTTCTGAAGATGATAGGTTGAGCAAGAGGCATCCATAAACTATGCCCTGTGTTTCTCCACTCAGTCATGATAATGTTCCCACACTGCAACTGCGGTGATGCGCCAGTTCTTTGAAGTGATGCGCCAATTCTGCTCCTGCAACAGGGTTGGTGCGCCAGTTCTGCTACAGGCAGACTGGAGATGCGTTGAGTACATTGGAGCAAGCACCTCGGCCCACTTTCAATGGACCA
The DNA here is from genome assembly GCF_964263255.1 of Lissotriton vulgaris. NCBI lineage: Eukaryota > Metazoa > Chordata > Amphibia > Caudata > Salamandridae > Lissotriton > Lissotriton vulgaris. The sequence continues at coordinate 48,970,245 of NC_141693.1, read as the reverse complement.
GGCACAAAAGCAGGAGTAGAGACTTTTAAATCCCTGCGTCTCAAGCAACAGGAGGCAAGCCAACAAGCCCTTGGAGATCTTTCTGGGTTTAAGGCAGAGTCCAGCTCTCCCTCAACAGGGTAAGAGAGCAGCAGGCAGAAGGGCAACACAGCAGAATAGCAGAATAGCAGTTCTCCCAGAGAACCAGTCCGGCAGAGTGACAGTCCTTGTAGCAGCACAGCAGTTCTTCTGACAGAGATTCTTTACATATCCAGAAGTGCCTGATTTAGTGTGGTCAGAGAACCCGTACTTATGATCAGTTTTGCCTTTAAAGTGGGGGCGACTTCAAAGACTCACTACAGGGGGGTAACCAACCCTTTGTGTGGGAACAGGACACTGCCCATTCAGGTGTTTGCGTGTCAGCTCTGCCCTACCAACCTGCCGAGGATGAGCCATCAGAATGCAGATGAGTATTCACACACACCTAACCTCCCTTTGTTTGTGACTGTCCAGAGGGAATGTACAAAGCCAAGCTGTCACCCACCCCAGGCGTGTATTTGTGACAGACTGTGGGCACATAGAGCTTTATGAGCAGAAAAATGTCCACTTCCTACAAGGTGGATTCTAAAATAGTAATGTTAAATCCAACTTAACCAGTGAACAGGATTTATTATTACCATTCCAAATATATACAACATGACAAATTTCAACTTAATTCAACTTAAAAGTGTAATAAAGAATTCCCAATGTTAACCTATGAGAGGAGAAGGCCTCCCAGTAGAGAAAACAAATGTAGGTGTTTTTCACTACCAGGACATGCAAAACTAAAAGTAAATGCCCCACCTTTTACGTACACAGCACCTTGCCCTATGTGCTACCTAGGACCTACCTTAGGGGTGTCTTATGTGCAATAAAAGGGGAGTTTAAGGCTTGGCAAAGGGTTTTAAATGCCAAGTCTAAGTGGCAGTAAACTGCACACAGAGGGTTTGCAGTGGCACGCCTGACACATGTTTAAAGGGTTGGAAGCACAATCCGTGCTGCAGCCCCACTAGTAGCATTTAATTTACAGGCCCTGGGCATCAGTAGAGCACTTTACTATGGAGCTACAGGTAAATAAAATATACTAATTGTGGATATACCAAATGAAACCAGGTTTAGGGGAAAAGCATATGCAATAGAACAGAGCCCAACGGGGGACTTTCCAATCTGCACCTCACGCTAGTTTCATTTTTTTCTAAATTGTCATGCGCACAATTACTGCGGGGAAAAATAAATGCACTTTAGCACTGGTCAGCAGAGTCTTATGGCCAACAAAAAGAATCCGTAAAAAGAGATGGCAAGCAGGCAAAACGGTCGGGGGAGGATACCCTAAGGCTGACTGATCTAACACTCTAATATAACTGAGGGTCACTGATAATCAAACACTGTCACTGTCCTTCAAACTAAGGTCAATCATAGGTCACAGGATCTTCCTGTATATTTAATTTTGTGGGCCCACATTGTACAAACTAAGTTTTTGTTCAAAAGCCCTGGTGAGCTTATCATTGCCTATTCTACTCCTCGGGACCCAAGGACTCCACGCGACTAGACATTGTGAAACAATGGACGACTGCAGCGCAGTTATATGATGTCTGGTGGATGGGTTACCCGGTGGAGATGGAATACTCTTACTATGTTGTTGGTAAAAGGGATGTGCAGTTCCACAAGGTAAGAAATGTGAGAGGGATTAGAGTTCCAGGAGGAGGAATGTGCTCTAATGGGAGCACGGGTCCTCACACACCGGATGTGTATTATTCTTCATCATCATCATCAGGAGAAGTGTGGCTCACTGGTTAGAGAAGGCAGACCCTGACGCTGAGATCAGACCCGGGACCAGGATTCAATTCCCGACGCGGCAGGGCCTTGAGCTCAAAATGTACACGGACTCGATAATTCTTGCCTCCGTGCCTACTCGAATCATGGGTTCACACCCTGCAACTCTGGGAAATAGCTAGCTTAATCTCCACTACGGCCCGACCGCGATGGGATGCCTGGTCTTCACCTTGGGGATGCCCAGTAGGGTTTATCTCGCAGGGAAAGCCAGGACGGGTTCCCAAAGCAAGCGCTAAGAGACCTGTCTGTGATTTGGAGCTATATAAATCGAAATTAACATAACATAACATAGGGCTAGCTCCTCATCATGCTGGCGCTGCAATGCCCGACGGGCACCCACTATAGGGCTCTGTGCCAGAAATATCTTTCTCAGCCATATGGTGAAGTGGGGGTATGTGGTCTCGAATTTTGTTTGTAGAGTCACTGTTGCATGACTGATCACCATTACACAAATTGAATTCAGTCACAATTTTTTCCTGAGGTCGTGAAGAATGGCCACATGATCACTACTGACATATACAAGGCGAAAAAGATGGTGAGCGTGTTTTATTCACCATGCTACCTAGGACCATTATTTTCTTGACTAGCACTTCACTTTTAATTAGCTGAATGAGCTCAATTTTAGTCTGACCATCGGCATCACCATACCGATTTTGACCTACTCCTTATTACCACTCTACACACACCAATCCGGGTGTGTGAGGGCCAATGATCCTATTGGAGCACATTCTTCTCCTTGGAACTCTAATCTTTCTCACCCTTCTTACCTTTCAGAACTGCATATCCCTTCTCCCAATAAGAATATTGTAACACGGAGCATGTGTGCTGGACTTACATAGCTCCTAGTTCCCCGTTTTGTAGAATTCTCTTAATAGGCTCTGGGGCACCAGGTACATACCAGACTGGACTACATTCTCTGTAATGAAGAGTTCTGGCCTAGGGTGCTCAATTCTGAGTACTTGGGCCGGACCTCATCAGATCACGGCCCTTTCAAGGTTACCCTCTGATGAAAGGGGGTGGTGGGGAGTTAGGGTGCTGATACCAATGTAGTGACTGCGGACAGAGGTCCTGCTTGACAATGTCTACAGAGACACCATTAGCACACACTGGCTTCTTGAGGAGAACAAGGGATCCGTGGGGTCCAAAGGAATAGAATGGGATGCAATGAAGGTGGTCACAAGGGGTCATTCTTTTGAGACCTCATGGGGACAAGGTCCTCTCTCCTCCGAAGAGTGTTAACCGTTTAAAGCTCGCCTGCAGGTGGCCCAGTTGGAGGTGATCACAGTGGTCAAGTGGTCAAGGCACAGGTGCCTCTGATTGAGCTTCATGGCCAGTATAGAGAAGAGTTATGTCATCTTAATATTATCAATTATAAGGCCTCTCTGGCTCGCATAATGCAGACGGCAACACGCTGGGGCGTACTCTAGGGTGGCTGCTGCGATCAGCAGTCCCTAGAACTCCTATGGGGCAATTCATACTCCTGTTGGCAATACTGTAAACACACATGAGGACATAAATGAGGTCTTAGTCCAGTATTACGAGGCACTGTATTCTCCTCCAACGGGCTCTTTTCCTGACCGCATTCTGGACTATATTTGTGGGGTTACTCTCCCACGCATGATGCCTCTGCAGTTCCAAGAGTTGGAACAACCTCTACAAATAGAGGAGATACAGGCAGCGATACGTCATATGGCCCGGAACAAGGTTCTGGGAACGGACGGGGTTCTGTGGAATACTATGCTACATTCAGAGCAACTCTTGCCCCCATGTTACCTGCAGTTTACCAGGTGGCACATCAACAGGGAATGTTGCCTGATTCCCATGCTTATAGCCCGTTATCAATGCTTAACATTGATTAGAAAAGTTTAAGCAAGGTGCTTGCCTATCGGTTGCTTCCACTGCTTTGGTCACTGGTCCACCCTGACCATGTGGGTTTATCTCCCAAAAGGCAAACTACTATAACACACATCGGTTGTGTCACATTATGGGAAAGGTAGAGGGAAGATGGGAACTTCCAATGGTGGTCTCATTGGATTTTGAGAAGGCATTCGACACCTTAAGGGTGTTGTATTTCCTGTTGGTGTTGGAGGCCCTGGGGATGGGACCAGAGTTCCCCGGATGGGCCTGATTGCTCAACACTGCACTACGAGCCAGGGTATGAACAGGACACCAGATATCGTGTCAGTTTGAGAACAGCGAAGGCACCCGCCAGGGCTGCTCCCTATTGTATGAATGGGTGAATACAATGTCAATTAATACCATGATATGTGCAGGCCCGACAACGGCAATACCAATAAATGCAATATCAATATATGCCATAACCTGTGCCCGTATGACCATGCCAATATCCGTCAATGTAATAGCAATGTATGTCATAACCTGTACTCGCACTATAGCACCGACACCAGAAATGACGATATCAATGTATGTAACAACCGTTGCACAAATGACAGTACTGTTACTAGTAAGAACAATGTCGATGTATCCTATGACAACGGTATGCACAATGTTAAGTATTTCAATACAAATGATTAACAGTGACTGCCAGACACCCAGTTAAGGCAAGGTGAGTGACTTTCTCGAGTGGCAATGCCCGTAGCCTAATGCACAATCACAGGGTACAAACACACCATAAGTCCAAACCATTTGGCCAAAACAACGCAACCCCTACAAATCACTCCCAGTCTAATTTCCTTACCTGCCTCCACAGCCGGTCTTCATGACAGCAATGCTATGTCAACAAGGAACCCACACTAGAGTTCACCACCCGGGCCCCCACTGGTGCATAAAAACTGGCACATAGGTCCAACTTTGGGCAGGCTATGCAAGTCTCAACCACCTTAGGGTTTGCTGCAAAACGGAGGCCCTCCTATAGTTCCAAAACAAGGCAGCTTCTCCAGTGACGGAAGCCAGGCTTCTGGGCATATGTGGGAAGGAGTTTTTGAGAAGGCCAGAGAACTCAGCCAGTCATTCACAAATCTGGCACCAAGTCAGTGGGAAAGATCCACTCAGGCGAGTAGCCAGTTCGGTTCACTTACTCACAACATAACAAGCCCCAGCAGCCACCTGATTCCCATCGTAGGCAGAACATTCCACCTTCTCCTTCCTTTCCCTAAAAGCTTCTAAGAAACATCCAATGTCAGCCCAGTGGATAGACCGGGTAGGAATCTCCGCTTACCGCCAAGTGCAGTAAAAACAGAACATCCTGGGGCTGATGGAGAGGGGTGCGACGGGAGGGACAGGGTCTCCATAGATGACTTTCGCTGCCCGCCCCTGGGGTGTAGGCGTAGGCTCACCAGCCGTGCTCAGCAGGTCAAAATGTCATTCACAGGACCTCATGATTGTCCAACCCCAGCCATGGTCACATCTAAGTCTTAGAGACCATAGCCCAGCGATGGCCACGACGGCCGCAGTATCCCCTAGAGAAAATCTATTGAATTCATTAGCACCACCTCCATCAGAGTGAATATATAAAAGTCCCAACGAGACCCCTGGCTCTAGCTGAGCATACACCACAAACCAACATAGTCCCAGCCTTTTTCCCCCTGCAGGTTCCAACGGGGGTCCACACACAACCTCCAGTGTCCCTTGTTGAAGTTAGCAACACCCAAAACCGCAGGTAACAACCCTCTGGGACCTGAATAAAACAAGCCCAAAGATTCTCAACCCTTCCAGAAGTAGGGCATAACGCAGTAACAGCTCAATTAAGAAAGAAACCTCGTTCCACGCCCTGTGCAGAGACCCAAAGGGACACAAATGTGTCAACAGAAACATTAGCCTAAAACATCTGCCTCTCCTCACAATTGCACACGGCCCATGCAGGCCAATGGGTCACCCCTGTGCTAGTTAAAACATCACACATTTAAGCAGAGCAGCCAGCATGGAGGAGGACTGCCCCCTGTGGCAAGAAGAGGGGGAAAGACACAATTTGAATAGCCTTAAAAAGTTTACTAGTCTCCAATATCCTCAAAATTCTAGCACCTACTAAAATTATGTTAAAACCCCACCATTCCACTAAAATGATATCACCTCCATCCAGTCCCCATAAATTTGCCCCAGTAAAACCATAGAGTGTACCATTTACAAATAAACACAGGAAGGTTCAAAAACAGCCTAATAATGTGTTTCTTTCAAGCAAACCTACAACCCGCAGCTCTTATCCAGCAGGTTTGTGATCGAACAACTAATGCACCAACACTGACGAGGTCCGCCATTCCCTCGATCAAAACTTTCAAAGATTTTTTTTAACAAGAGCATTTGCTAAAGTAACGCAAATTCCGAACTGCCATTTCTAGCCTTGTCTTAAAAGAAATTTTGCTGCATCGCACCAGGACACAACACCTCTGGGTGCCCAGACACCTGACAACAACAAGAAACGGACAACAGACTTCTCCCTTGAAGACAACTCTAAAGCCTACGAAATGCTTCCTAAGTTATGTGTTTTTGTATTTGTGTGAATGCTCTCTCTAGCCGGGGTGCTCTTGAGCCCCTCCGAAGTCAAAGGTTTGCCTAATATCATGAGTTCCACTTCTACATTCTTGCAACGCATGCACAGAGACCTTCTCACCTCACATACACCTACACTGAACCAAACGCTAGTATTCCTCACGCACTACACAGCGCACTCCTACACAACACCTGGTATCAACACATGACTGACGTGGGCACACAAACTACAACAGGCCATTTTAAATGTGTTCACTGATACCTGACGCCGTAAGCGCAGACAAGCTTTACTTATCACAGAAGATAGCCTTTGGAAAAGAAAGGTGCCTCGTCCACCTATGCAGAAATAGGGCAAAAACCCAACCCAACAGAGTAGAACCCCGTCAGACACTAGTAAACAACACCCGGGATAAGAGCACCATAGGGGAGGGTACTGATTGGCCCCGGGACCTTGTAGAAAAGAGGTTCCTTGATGTAGCAAGACCACCGTACCAGCGCACAAACACATCCACTCCCGCCTCAGTCTGCGGCCCTTAGAATGTTTGGAGCCAACTTCTTTACCGTCAAATGGGCGCAGGACATGGAATTCCAGTGCAGAGTCGCTCATTTCAATCACGCAGGGGAAATGAGTCGCATGGGAGGGGGTCACCTGTGCAAGGCAATCCTGGATAGCAAGATCGATAGGTACACATGGTTGGAGGGAAAGTGGCAATCCTTCTTTGTATGGAAACACACATTGTACTCTATGTTTCAGAGGTAAAAGAACCATGCCCTCGTGCAACAATCACTATTGCGGCATGGTAATGCACATACCCGGCCTGCAAAGGTGCACCTCCAAGTTGTTGGATTACTATTGGCAGTGTGGGCACCTTGCCTACTCTCAGCTTGTCCACGAATGGCGGGGTCTCTGCAACCTCGTGGTCATACACACCCCAATCCTCATTATCCCTGGCAAAGATCTGTCTGAGTTGTCTCAACATATGTTACAGAAGAAAACTCTGTTGCATCAGGCTTGAAGGAGAAGAACTGCTGATTATTTTGGCTGGGTTCAGTTCAAGGACATTCTACAACAATTCCGACTGGCCACAGAGACTCAAGTAAACGTAGGTGGGTCGATCCCCTTTTTCACTATGTAAACGAAAGTGATCGCCCACTGGTTACAAATAACCAGATGGGAGATTATGAAAATGATAAACAATACTGACACTTATTTTCAAGACTTCTAATGAACTCACATTATTGCTTTCGAATTCACCCAATGTGACCTTCCCATCAACCCTGAGTCAGATATATGAGGTTAGACAAGTCCTACGACCAACACCCATGCCTATCGAATACAAGGTCACAGGTGGGGTCTCTCTTAACCTAAAGACAAACGCAAGCCCAGGGAAAGCCCTGGTCGATCCCACAGATAGATAGTTGCACCACAAACAGGTCTGAGGAAATGAGCTCCAATAAAACACCATTGGCCAAAGGCTCACATGCACCAAAAATACCACAAAGCTAGATACCACATGTAGATAGAAACACTCTACCAAACAGGACACGACATGCACACCACACATAGTGATCACATGCTCCTCATGCTGGACATCTGGACACAGTCACTGGCCCAAACTAGCTCTCCTCGAGGTCCAGAGCCATCTGTGTCCTCATCAGATGCCCGCACTTGTTGATTTATGACGGAGATGTTTTTATGGAATGTAGAAAATTGCGTTATTGCACCTCATGAACTGTATATAACAAAGACCAAAACTTTGTACACAAAGAGAATTTGAGCAGTCGCACTCTGACGAGGCTCTCCCAGCAGCAGAGTTTAATTAAACTAACTTGTTCCTGGTTTCCCAAACACCTCTTGTCTTTTCATTTATTTAAGGTAAATTCATATCCAAGCAACATTATCTCCCATAACTTGTGTGCTGGCTATGGAGCCATTTGATGAGTTGCTGAGAACCCGGGGCCCAGATTGGGGTGTGGCGGTGGGAACAGATTGGCACACAGTCTCCTTAAATGTAGACAACGTGTTGCTTTACCTACGGGATCACAAACGAGAACTGTCAACCTTGTATGATCTGCTAGAACTTTTCGGAGAGGTGACAGTTCTCTGAGTAAATTGGGGAGAAGTACTATATTTTTTCCACACATACAATGGAGTATGCAGACATGGAGGGGCTGGAGCCCGGATGCTTGCCCTGGTGCCTTGAGAAATTCGATACCTTGGTGACACAACAAGGATCTCCTAGACGGTAATCATGGTAGGCCTCTAACATCGCTGTGCCAATCCCTGGGATCTTGGATGCGCCTGCCCCTGTCGCCTATGGGACGCGCTTCCTTAGCCAAGGTGATAGTTATTCCACTGCTCCTATATTTCTTTGCAGTGATATCGATGATACCAACCAGAGACTTCTTCGTAGATTTGTGGGGAGTAAGCTCTGACAAGATATGGGGCGGCGATCGGAAAGTGGTGTCCATTTAGATATTTCACTGGTCGCTGTAGGAGGGAGGTCTGGTGGCACCTCACCTCGAGCTATAATTTGCGGCCACACATAATTACACGCATAATTAGTGGCCCATGCGTTCACGGATAGGCGACATAATGGAGGAGAGCAGAGCAATTCGAGAGGAGCTGGGTGATGTTGGAGTGTTGTACTGGCTGCTGACTCCTGGGGGCCTGTCTGGGGAACTGGTTGCTAAACTCGGCTGGTATTGATATATCCAGCCCAACACAGGCGGATGCCCTACGCCCCGCAGTTACTGCTGTGAAGCCTTCCAGGGATGAGCCCTGCTGGTGGCGCAAGTTTGGACACCGTGGCAAGAAGTGGGAGGGTCCCATATAGGCAACTTATATAACAAAGGCACCCTGTGCTCCTTTTAAGATATGCAAGACACATACAGAATGGGGTCTGACCTCTTTCTGGCTTATAATGCGATGGAGAGGGATGGGCGGGAAACAAAGCGAGGAGGTCTTACAGGCTGTTGAATGATGGCTACATTTATTGTATCAAGTCAAAAGTAGAATTTATAACTGTACAAGGTAAGGTGGTTGGGAAGGGAAGCCGTGGCCGTCCTGGCCCAGGATGCTGTTGGTTGTAGCTCGTCCTCCTCTCCGGTAGATGATGGCACCGCCCCGGGTAGACAAAAAGAAGAAAAGAGCAGTTAATGAGGCTGTCCCATTAGGCAAAAGGTAACTTAAAGTATAGACCTTGCTGTCACCGTGAACATAACCAAGAATTGCAGGGTAGATAGAGGGGAGGATTAGGAAAAGTATTCCGGCGTGCCCCCTGAAAAGCTCTGTCCAGGACCGTGCAAAGAAAAGAACAAAACTTAAAGAAAAATCCGGCCTATTGGTCTGCCGGTGTTTGGTTCACGCACAGGTGAGATTTGGGGAGGCCAGTAAGAAGAGAATTGCAGTAGTCTAGTCTGGAGAGGACCAGCGATTGCACCAGGGTTATAAGGTCCTGCTCCGGGAAGAAGCAACGGATTCCCCAAAGAAGGCGCAGTTGGTAACGAGCAGATTTTGCAAATTTTGCTTCTCGTCCTCGCTCCTCGATGAGCTCATCTGCTTCTCGTCCTTGTTCCTCATTTGGCTCGTCTGCTTCTCGTCTTTGTTCCTCGTTTGGCTCGTCTGCTTCTCGTCCTCGTTCCTCAGGAGTGCTCCGGTCTGTTCCCCCCGTCTCCCGAGTCCTGAACTCGCACACCTCAGCGTCTTTCGGGATCTCCCTTTCTGCTACGGTCTCCGCCCCGTTCCTCCAAGACGCATCATCCCATTGGCTGTTGTTCGAAAGGGGGAGTTCCTCTTCCTGCATGGGAGAAGGGCCGAAATGAAGTTAACTCTTTCCGGTCCGTCCCTGAACCTTTATTAGACTGTTCCTCTTTTATACATTGTTTCATCTGGTGGCAGCCCGGCTTCTACTCACAGGCACTTATTTTGTAAGTGAGCCAAGAGGAACCACCATCAAACTATAGGATACAGTGTATCCTAACACATGGATTGGGCAGAAGGGCAGTCACGATGCCCTACACATGAGACTGGATTATGGGAATGCCCTCTCCCTCGGTCGCCCTGATTTTCTTCTCAATAGACTCCAGGCGGTTGAATTTGGCAGCTAGACTGCTACTCAGACTCCCACCTAGGTCTCACATGTCCTTCCATATAAAGGCCTCCACTTAATCCCTATAAAAAGAAGAGTGTTTTTAAGGCCATGGTCTTAATGCATAAGGCTCATCAGGCCTTACACGGCACCGGCGTGGTTTACCTCAGAGACAGGATCAGCGAATAAATCCCAGTGCGTACCCTTCGTTCATCCCCTACCGCGAATCAATCGTCTTAGAGTAGGCGTGAGATTATTTTCTTACTTGAGACCACTCAACTGAAACAAAATTCCAGCAGACCCCAGTTGGTCAGTAATCTTACTGCCTTCAAGAGGAAACTGAAGACATGCCTCTTCAGCAAGTCACGTTAGGTTCCTTGGTCTGTTGTCCTTAGCCTGAGTGCCGGGACACTCTGCTGAGTAGCCGTGCACTTTACAAATCAGGTTAACATAACATAATATGACATTCATATCTCAGCAGGCTGCTGACACGGACCATGCACTACAAAGTAAGCCTCGAAAGGGAGGAGTATTTTGGGGGCTTTGACAATTAAACAGTGGGGGATGACAGTGGAGCATGTGAAGAGAGTTTCATATAATGCCCACCTGAGGTTTACGCAGTTTCATTATTTACATCAAACCTACTTTACACCGCAGTGGCTCCACAAGAGGTTCCAAGGTGTGGCCTCGCTGTGCCCGCGCTCTGGACACCCAGAAGGGACATTTTTACACATGGTGTGGAATTATCCGACACTAACACAGGTATCAGTGCAGGTGATGGAACATATGTTGGCAGTAATTGATGTGCACTTACCTCCCGATCCTCTGCCATGCTCGCAAGAGCTTGCTAAACGGACGAAACGCATCAAACACTGAATGAAATTGGTAGACCTGGTCACAGCTCTATTTAAACGCCTGATAGCAATGTCCTGGAAGGCAGCACAGCCCCCTCGGTGGAATGTTGCATCGAGCGGTACATAAATGGGCAGTAGCGGAGGCTGACACCATGTCTCATGACCAGCATCTCCGAGGGGGTGGTGGGGCTGCAAGCCTCTGGGATACTTAAGTGCTTAAACTCCTTGACAAATCAGACACCCCTGTGTGATGGTTGGATTTGTGAGATGGCTCGACGTCGATGCTGGCCTAGACTGTGCCCTACGTCGGGGGACCTAGGAGACCTGGTCTGTCTCCACGGCCCGTTGGGTGCTTTTTTGGGCCGGATGTTCTGTGTGCACTGTGCTTCCCATCCCCCTCGAACAGATGCTCCTGCGATACACCCTGTTATTACAGTGATCATTGCTATTGTGTTTCAATTGTCGCCCTGAGGACCTAATCTGTTGTTGGCAGTTTTTGTTATTATAACCGTAACTTTCTATTTTTGGCATCACCCTGATGTAGCTATAACAACTTTGTTACTTCCATTTGCTATAATATTGGAACAACACGTTTCCATGTACACAAATTCCACTTCTACATTGCTTGCTGATATGTGGTCATACTAATGTTTACTGTGTGAACTTAAGTGCGGATATGTTTATTGATATACATCTGTGATCTGCTGTTGTGATATAACAACATGCCAAAAAAGAAATATTTTTATAAAATCATTACCTTTTCTAAATGACGAATTATAAAGCTCACTGGAGTGAAGTAGTGTGGCTCACTGGTTAGAGGCGGCAGACCCGAGAGCAGAGGACGGCCCGGGACCAGGGTTCGATTCCCGGCGTGGCAGGTTTCTGGACCAGGGTCAGCGGACTCGATAATTCTCTCGCCTCGGTGCCCACTCTGATCAGCGATCACACTCGGCAACTCTGGGCATTAGCTTGCCTCATCTTCACTAACGGCCCCACCAGACCGCCGGGGATGCCTGGTCTCACCCTGGAGATACCCATTAAGGGACCATCTCTCAGGGAAGCCAGGAAGGGTTTCGCAGCGGTCGAAGCGCCTTGGGACCCTACGGGTAAGTAGTGCGCTATATAAATGCCAATACAATACATTTACTGTTCACCCTAACATTAGGTTAATAATATGTAGGGTCCATTAGAAAAAAGTAAACGCTGTAGAACAGAAAGAAGTGATTTCATACTTCTGAGAAACTTGGTTTCTTTCTAATTCTCAATATTTTTCTTCTGATTATGCTGCACATTTTTATCCTGCTTTTTTTACTTACTGCTCCCTTTCTCCATATGTTAATTACTGTTCCTGGGATTGGTTGGTGTGCTGCAACGCCCATAACAGAAAAAAATGCATGAATATAAAACAACTTGTCTTCATATTGAGATGGATTATTGACCTGTATGTGACACTGTAAGAAGTTAATGTAAAGTCAACAGTTTCTATGTTATATTGAGCTCTCAGCATCGAAGGCAACAAAATGCAAATGCTACTTACCAGTATGCATCTGTTCTTGGCATGTAGGGCTGCTGACATTCATATCTGTGCATAGATCGCAGCCTAGTGTTGGGTCCGGATGATTGCACATTGTTGTCCTGGAAGAGTCTTCGAAGTATCACGAGATAGGTGGCTCCTCCCCTGGACTACAGTCCGCATGGGCATCGCCTCCATCCCCAGATTGTTTTTAGCCATTGGCCGAGATGGAGTGAACTATGTGAGTGATGACCATGCTATGAGCATATATATATGAATACTGCAGCTGCTACAGGCGCCGGGGAGGAGGGCGGGCGATATGAATGTCAGCAACCCTACATGCCAAGAACAGATGCATACTGGTAAGTAGCATTTGCAGTTCGAGGCATGTGGGCTGCTGAATTCATAGCTGTGCATAGAATACATAGCAGTCCTCCTATTATTGGCGGCCGCCCGTGCCAGCTGCAGCAGTTTGAAAAAGTGTTTTGAGAACAGCCTGACCAACAGCTGCTTGCTGTTTAGAGTGCACGTCTACACAGTAATGTTTAGTAAAAGTATGTGTGGTAGACCATGTGGCTGCTCTACAAATATCCTCTAAGGGAATGTTCCCAAGGAAAGCCATAGAGGCCCCCAACTTTCTGGTGGAGTGGGCTCTTGGTGGAATTGTGAGAGTGCGCTTAGCCTTAGTGTAACAGATCTGAATACATTTCACGATCCACCTAGCGATACCAGCTTTGGAAATAGCGTTACCCTTGTGGTGTGAGGCAAATGCAACGAAAAGTTGCTTGGTCTTTCGAAAATCCTTTGTCCTGTCAATGTAGTACATTAAGGCTCTTTTGACGTCAAGGGTGTGGAGCATCCGCTCCGCCAGCGACTCAGGGTTTTGAAAAAACACTGGCAACTCAATTGTCTGGTTTATGTGGAATTGAGATACAACCTTGGGTAGAAATTTAGGGTTAGTGCGGAGCACCACCCTGTTAGCATGAACTTGGAAAAATGGTTCTTGGATGGTGAGTGCCTGCAACTCACTAACCCTCCGTAGCGATGTAATTGCTACTAAGAAAGCCACCTTCCAAGTCAGAAACTGAAGCTCACAAGAGTGCAGTGGCTCAAAAGGAGGACCCATCAGCCTTGTAAGAACCACATTGAGGTTCCATTCTGGGGCTGGTGGTGTCCGTGGTGGAATGACCCTTTTGAGTCCTTCCAGAAATGCCTTGATAGCAGGAACCTTGAAAAGTGATAGGTGTTGCCTATTCTGGAGGTATGCGGCCATTGCAGACAGGTGAATGCGGATGGAAGAATACGCCAAATTGCATTGGTACAGATGGAACAGGTAACAAATGATGTTCTGAATGGAAGCATCCAGCGGGTCAATGTTGTGGTTTACACAGTAAACGACAAACCGCTTCCATTTAGCCGCATAACATGCTCTAGTAGTGGGCTTCCTTGCCTCCCGAATGATGTCCATGCAATCGGGGGGAAGATTGAGGTAGCCAAACTCTAGGACTTCAGGAGCCAGATCGCCAGGTTGAGTTGTTGCGGATCTGGGTGCTGAATGTCGCCATGGCTCTGCGTCAGAAGGCTGGGTGTGAGATGAAGCCTTTGATGCGGTACCACGGAAAGTTCCAGAAACTTGGTGTACCATGGTTGGCGAGCCCACGTTGGAGCAACCAGGATGAGAGTCATCGAGTGCTGTCTGAGCTTGCGTGCCACCAGCGGTATCAGAGGTGCTGGGGGAAAAGCGTACGCAAATCTGCCTGACCAGTTCATCCACATCGCATTGCCCTGCGATTGCGGGTGTGGGAACCTGGCGGCGAAGCTTTGGCATTTTGCGTTCTCCCTTGTGGCAAACAGGTCTATCTCTGGATGACCCCACCTTTGGAAGTACGGTTGGAGTACTGATGGATGTATCTCCCACTCGTGCATTTGGTGGCTGTGCCTGCTGAGCAGGTCCGCCATCTGATTGTCCTTGCCTGGGAGATGCTCCGCCATGAGGAAGATGTTCCTCTGAATGGCCCACTTCCACATGCTCTGAGCCAGATGAGACAGCTGCGGAGAGTGTGTGCCACCGTGCTTCTGAATGTAGTACATGGCCGTCATGTTGTCCGTCCGGATCAACACGACCTTTTTGCACAGATGTACTTTGAATGCCTTCAAGGCCATGAAGATCGCCATCAGTTCCAATACATTGATGTGCATCTGCCTTTGCTGTAGCGTCCATAGTCCCTGCACTGTGTAGTGGAGTACATGCGCTCCCCATCCTTGGAGAGAAGCGTCCGTTGTCAGAATAATCTGTGGCACAGGCTCTTGGAACGGTCGGCCCTTGCAAAGGTTTTGTGGATTCCACCAATGCAGAGAGTTGTACGCCCGACCGCTCACCAACACTAGGTCTGTTAGTTGCCCATGAGCCTGAGTCCACTGACGTGCTAGGCACTCCTGAAGCGGACGCATATGTAGTCTCGCGTGCGGGACGATGGATATGCAGGAGGCCATCATGCCTATCAACTGCATAAACACCTTCGCTGGAAGCGAGTGCTGAGGACTGAATCGTTGGATCAGCGCCTGGATACTGGCGATTCTCACTGAATTTGGCTGCGCAGTGGCTGCCAGAGTGTCTATTGTCGCGCCCAGATACTGCCGTATATGGGCGGGTTGGAGATGGGATTTTGGGTAATTCAGCGAGAATCCCAGATCGTGCAGGAGATGAATGGTGCGGGACACGTGGTCGGCGCACTGCTGTTCTGTCTTTGCCTGAATGAGCCAGTCGTCCAGATAGGGATAGACGTGGACGTTCTGGCGTCTTAGATGCGCCGCCACAGTCGCCAGGCACTTTGTAAAAACTCTTGGCGCTGTGGTGACCCCGAAAGGCAGAACCCTGAACTGGTAGTGCTGATCTTGAATTGTGAATCTGAGGTACTTCCTGTGTGAAGGATGCAGGGGAATGTGAAAGTATGCATCCTTGAGATCTAGCGTAGCCAGGAAGTCCCCTTGCCGAAGCAGAGGAAGAACCTGCTGCAACGTGAGCATATGGAAGTGCTCCGACAGAATGTACCAGTTGAGGGGCCTGAGGTCCAGGATGGGCCTGAGGGATCCGTCCTTTTTGGGGATTAGAAAGTACAGAGAGTAAACTCCTGTTCCCCTTTCTTGCAGTGGCACGAGCTCTATTGCCCCTTTTTGCAACATGACATTGACCTCCTGCTGCAACAAGTGCAAGTGCTCGCCGGACATAGGACGGTTTCTTGGAGGTATGTTTGGTGGTGTGGAAGTAAGTTCTAGACAGTAACCGTACTGGATAAGAGATTTGACCCACCTGTCCGTGGTGATGGATTTCCACGCGGGCAGGAACTGCTGGAGTCTCCCCCCGACCGGTGTTGTGTGGTCGGGGGGCAGTGACAAGGCGTCACTGTTTGTTGGTGGTGGAGGACCTGGAGCTGTTGTTTCCACGTCCTCTGCCTTTGACGTTGTTACCCCTGTAACCACCTCTACCCTTGTTGGTGTATGAGGTCTGGGTGTTGCCCTTATAGTACTGCGTGGATTGTGATGCCTGACCCCTTGAGGTGCCTCTGTTATTGGAGCGGCGAAAGGAACCACCCCGAAACTGCTGGGACTGGAGGGCCCCCATAGACTTAGCAGTGTCCGTGTCTTTTTTCATTTTTTCAAGGGTTGCATCCACTTCAGGGCCAAACAGGTGGTCTGGATTAACTGTTTGATTTAAGATGGTTGTCTGTATGTCTGGCTTGAAGCCTGATATTCTAAGCCATGCATGCCTACGCAGTAACACGCTAGTGTTTATAGCCCTGGAGGCGGTATCAGCCACGTCCAGTGCACACTTAATGGAAGCGTTGGTGATTAGCTTCCCCTCCTGAATTAACATTTCCGCTCCCTCTTTGTACTGGTCAGGTAAGTGCTGCAGAAGTGTTTCTAGGGTGTCATAGTGCGCCCTATCGTAGCGTGCAAGTAGGGCCTGCGTGTTTGAAATGTGCCAAATATTAGCTGCCTGCGCAGCAATACGTTTCCCTGAGGCTTCAAAGATTTTTGATTCTTTGTCTGGGGGAGGAGCATCACTAGTGGTCTGCGAGTTTGCCCGCTTGCGTGCGTTTGATACAACCAAAGAATCCAGTGGCAAGTGTCCCTTGATGTACGTTGGATCAGTGGGCGCTGCCTTGTATTTTTTGTCAATACGAGGATTGATGACACGCGCCCGAGTGGGCTCCTTGAAAACCTCCGGCGCGTGCTTGAGCACTCCCTTGAGCATGGGCAATGTCTTGACCGACTTTTCAGCCACTGAGAAAGTGTCAAACAGGAAATCGACATCCACTGGGTCCGCATGGAGGTCGACATCATGATTAGCCGCAGCTCTCTCAATTAGAGCGTTGAAGGCTGCAGAGTCCTCTGTTGGAGAAGTTTTTGCTGCAAAAAGCTGCGGTTCGTGACCTGACTGAGGGTCCTCAGGGTCGCCTCCAGCAGACCAAGGTTCATGGACCTCTTCTGGATCCGAGTATGCTGGATAATTGTACTCGTCCTCCTCATCTCCGTCACCTTCCCCAGCGTTAGAATGAGTTGGTGAGAGTTCTAGATTTTGTGGAGATGTAGGCTCCATAGGGGCAGAAGTACCCGCAGAGCCCAACTTCTTCTTGAGTGGAATACGAAAATGTTCTAACACTGGCTCCGGGGTAATCTTCCTTTTAAGGAGAGAGAGTTTGCCTGTGTTGGCGTCGATGACAACCTCTCGATGCTCCTCGTCCGCGAGTGGCTGGAGCCGAGGCTTCGGCACCACCAATGACGCTTTAGGCGTCGACACCAGCTTCAAGGGCACCCCGGCCCCATGTTTTGAAGCGAAAGCCTTTGGCGTCGTCTTCGGCGGCAGAGTGAAGTGGATCGGCGCCTGCGCCTTCGCCGGTTTCTGTGGAGGCTTCGGCGCCACATTCTTCGGTTCGGGAGCCAATGCGTCCTTTTGAATACGTTGAAGGGATTCCGCGACCTTTTTGGTCAAGGACGGGGAGGGCTGGACCAGCCTGAGCGATTCCCCCGAGTCCGGAATTGGGTCGGCGATCAAAGGCACGGTCTTCGGCGCCGACACATCACCACCCTTGGCCTTCACGCCCGGAATCGGCGCAGCCAGAGCTTTGGGGTCGTCTTGACGCTTCTTCGAAGCTTTTTTCGGGTCATCGATCTCGATCATCTTCGGCGCCGACGCGGCCGCGTCGGTCGTCTTCGCCCTCGGCTTCGACGCCGGGGTCTTCGGGTCGGCCATCTTGGCGTGGCTTTTGATGTCGGCGGCCATTTTGGGCTTTTTAGGCGCTGAGGCCTCTGGAGCCTTCTGTCCCACCAGTGCGACTTTCACTTTCGGTTTCGATACCGTTGGTGTTGACCCTGATGGCTTCACTTTCGGTTTCTTCACCGGGAGTGGCGCATCGCCAATGTCCGTGGCCGGGCCCGGAGGCGGGGTCGTGGGACGAGTATTGAGGTCTTGGGTAAGGCCCGAAGGCGATCCCTCGACCTGGGCCGTATAATGGGGATTGACCCCAGAGTCAGTTTGAGGATGCTCTTCCTCTGAGCTATCCTCCACGGTGGCAATGGCCCCGTCGTCATCCCCTACCTCTCCGACGACCTCCTCAAACTCCTCGTCCCCCGCGTCGTAGTTTTCCTCCTCCGACGCCGGGCTGGAGTCCGAAACTTGAAAGACGGTGTCGTCAGGAACGTCTTCTTCGAAGATGTTGTCTGGCGGGGGCGCTGATCGCTGGGCCTGGAGTCTAGCGGCCCGACGAAGCTTGAGAGTTTCCTTACACCGGAACTTGGAGCAGGCCATACACCTGGCCTCATCGTGGTCCGGCGACAAACATTTGTTGCACACTGGGTGCACGTCGAGGTGTGAATACTTTGAGGTGCACACCGGGCACCTCTTAAATGGAGTTCGTTCCATGTTAAGTAGTCTGGAGCGTCGTGTAGGCCCGGCCGCGCCGACAGCACGCGGAAGGGCAGCAAGTGTTCGGAGCCGATGAATAAACAAAACCGAACGATGAACAATACCGACGCCAATCCTAAAGACCTTTTGGTCTCAAGTCAGGAAAGTTAAACAACTATCGATTCCGACAGAGGGAACCGATACACATCCGAACCCAATGGCGGAAAAAAACAATCTGGGGATGGAGGCGATGCCCATGCGCACTGTAGTCCAGGGGAGGAGCCACCTATCTCGTGATACTTCGAAGACTCTTCCAGGACAACAATGTGCAATCATCCAGACCCAACACTAGGCGGCGATCTATGCACAGATATGAATTCAGCAGCCCACATGCCTCGAACTAAAAATGTCTGTCTGTTGTGTGCCTGTCAGAGTGCATGGTGTCACTGTGCATTAACCCTGACAGGAGATCATGTGTGTTCCGCTGACACATGTAATGCGGCACACAAAATATGAATAATCCACTTCCTTCTTTTGCTGTATTTACCAAACAGCATCTCACCTTTAGGAGTTCCCACGCCGGTGCCTCGCACTTCTTTTCTATCTCCATTATCAGGGCATTGAGAGAGGTGATTTGATTGGACAGTTTTGTGATATTTGCATTTTCTACCATGGTGATTTTCTTCTCCATCTCCTCCAGTGTTTTATGCAGTGTTTGCTTATTTTTTTTCAGGAGCTGCTGCAGTTTTTTAAACTCAGATTCAATTTTCTGTTTCTCAATTCTTAACGTGTCCTGTCAGGAGCAAAGAAAAGATGGTTAGATATTAAAAAGCTTCCAACAAGCCGTCCTTAGAGTGGGAGTCCAGAGGGAGGTGGAGAGGTTCATAGTTTCTTCAGAACACTAGCGTGCTTTTCCTAATTTCTGACCTGCAGCCTCTTACTACCTTCCCTTCTACCGTCTTCTGTCCTTCTCACACTCCTGCCCTCCCTCTTCCCTCAGTCACCTTGCGAACTGTAGAGAGGTCAGAATTTGTGAAGCTGCAGATTTGCTCGATCCATAGAGCTAGTGCACAGAAGAGATCCCACTGCAGGCAGAGACGCTCGATCCATGGAGCAAGTGCAAGGAAGAGAACGCACCGCAGGCAGAGACACTCGATCCATGGAGCGAGTGCAAAGAAGCCAACACACCACAGGCAGAGACGCTCGATCCATGGAGGGAGTGCAAGGAAGAGAACCCACCGCAGGCAGAGACGCTCGATCCATGGAGCGAGTGCAAGGAAGAGAACCCACCGCAGGCTGAGACGCTCAATCCATGGAGCGAGTGCAAATAAGATAACACACTGCAGGCAGAGACATTCGATCCATGGAGCGAGTGCAAAGAAGCCAACACACCACAGGCAGAGACGCTCGATCCATGGAGGGAGTGCAAGGAAGAGAACCCACCGCAGGCAGAGACGCTCGATCCATGGAGCGAGTGCAAGGAAGAGAACCCACCGCAGGCTGAGACGCTCAATCCATGGAGCGAGTGCAAATAAGATAACACACTGCAGGCAGAGACGTTCGATCCATGCAGCGAGTGCACGGAAGAGAACCCATTGCAGGCAGAGACACTCGATCCATGGAGCTAATGCACGGAAGAGAATTCACCGCAGTCAAAGTCCCAGAGACTGGCTGAGTGGAGTGTAGCGTAGTTCCTATATCACTGATAGGCTCTGCGCATTGGAATAATATACACTATAGTTCTAGCATAGGACTGAGGTCAGTATGCCTCTATCGAGTACATAAAACGTAATTACATGTGTGTGCCAGCTAACTCAGAGGTCACTAGAAACTTCTCGAATAAACAAGAAGGGATTAGTTTCTGACAACTGCATAAGCATGACAACTTTGTTTCCCTTTAGAATCGGAACAGTCTCGGAATTGTGGAAACAATAGATAACAGTTTTACTCAGTCAATCGTGCATGCTTCGTTTCTACAGAGTTTACACAGAAATAGGTAGACGGGCGTGTCAATAAAAAGGGTTTATTGAACAGTCTTATTTCTCGTGCAAGAGATATGAACTGCTACAATCAAAAGACAGAATGCGAAGTATAATACGTACAGCGTTAGCCATAAGATAATATAATACTGCAATAACATGGTTTGTCGTTATGACATATATTCATAAAAATACATACATAAATAACAGGCAAAAATGTGAATATTCACCTGGTGCTTCTAGCTATTTCTACCCCGGTGTACCTAACCTAAGTGTAGTACAAGGTAAGAAGTAGGTGCTGCTTTTCTATAGTCTAGTTGGGCTATAGTTTACTTTGGTGTTGCCAAGATTTGCCTAAAGTCCCTCTAGGTTCTAGTCTGCTCCATACCTTAGGATGAGAGAGGTTTGAATCTCTTTCCGGGTCTCGATCTCTAACACCCCGCAAGGGGAGTCAGAAACACTGTAGCTGGATTCTTTGCGAGGAGGATGACAGCGTCTGGTCATTGCGTCAGGCGGGGACTCGACTTCCTTCCGAATTGCCATGGCGAGCCATGCAAGTATGCAGCCGTGACTTGCCATGGCAAGTGAGGGTATATTTATACCTTGTAGGTGTTTAGGAATGTCAGTATTGACGTAAAAGTCGAGCAGAGGAACTTCATGAATGAGAGTCATGCCTGAATTTGGTTAGCATGGATAATGCCTAAATAAGGATTGGATATCTATGCCTAAATAAGAGCAAAGTGAATTGGGCCTATATAAGGGTGTAAATCGGGAAACCTATATACTGTATCTAAATTGACACACAACAGGAGAGACTGGCTTAAGTCAAGTGTGAGTCAATGCGACTCATACGAGAAAATAGAATGTAAAAGATGTGAAACAGGAAGTTTCAGCACTGGGAATGGAACATACAACATTTAGGGAGTGCGGGCTGCCCTGTGCTGAAAGGACATTGGCTGTGTTTGCCGAGGAGACGCTCAGGGGGTACCCTACTATCTATCCCATAGAGAGTGATGTGGAATTACTAATGTAGTAATTTCATATTCATAATTATACCAGGATTATGAGTTTTGTGCTGTGAAAACAAGAGATCAAGAATTACCAGATAAACCAATGTTACAGCACCAGTTCCTTCAGGTAATTTACAGCAAACTCCTACAGAGGATGGACGTGGAGGTTAGAGTGACATTTTGTCCTTGCGTAGGATAGGAGGCTGTGAGTTATCAGATAAGGTATGTCACACCCAAGCGTAGAATAACAGGGTGTGAGCCATCAGGTGAAGTATATCACACCCCGGCATGGAATAGGAGTGTTTCAGCTGATGAGAGGTTTGTCTCTCAATCGTCACCATGAAGAGCTGGACTGAGGAATACTGTGGAGTCAGGTATGTCTCCACTCCTGCTGGGGGCCTGGGCTCCTATATGTGTCACTAGTATACAGGCAGAGGGTGGTGCTCCTGTATGTGTTGTTAGTATACAGGTAGAGGGGCGTGCTCCTGTGCAGTGTCACTAGTATACAGGTAGAAGGTTGTGCTCTTGTGCTGTGTCACTAGTATACAGGTAGAGGGTTGTGCTCCTGTAAGTGTCACTAGTATACAGGTAGAGGGTTGTGCTCCTGTATGTTTCACTAGTATACAGGTGGAGGGTTGTGCTCTTGAGCTGTGTCACTAATATACAGGTACAGGGTTGTGCTCCTTTGATGAGCCACCAGTATACAGGTAGAGGGTTGTGCTCCTGTATGCAATGGGGGTTACCTTTAACTCAGTCTATTGTCCAACCGGTAGGGTGCCCAAGTCTTGGAAGGAGGCAACAATTGTTTTGACCTTAAAACCCGGTAAGGACCCTAAAAAGGCGGACTCCTACCGTCCAATCTCCCTGCTGAACGCCGATTATAAGATCTTCATGGGCATATTGGCAGGGAGATCGGCAAAATTGATTCCGAAGTTGAAACACTCGGATCAGAAAGGGTTTGTTGCAGGAAGACATATTCAGGAGCAGACGCAGCTCTTAATAGGCAATATAGATCTGGCCATTCAGAGGACTGAACCCTTGGCAGTAGTCGCTCTAGACGCGGCCAAGGCTTTTGATAGAGTCTGTTGGGTGTACCTTTGGGAGGTTCTGAAGATAACGGGGTTTGGTTCCATCTTTATACAAACCTTGCAGAACTGTTACCAGGGTGCCTCCGCCCGAATCCTTCTAAATGAGCTACTAACATCGAGCTTTAATATCCAGAGAGGGACCAGGCAGGGCTGTCCGATCTCGCCCCTTTTATTTAATATATATATATGGAACCATTGGCACAGGCGATGAGATTGGACGATCTAATCCATCCCTTTAGATCTGAACGATATAGTTCTAAAATAGCACTCTATGCCGATGATCTAATACTATACACGAGTGCCCCCGAGGCGGCGATTCCGAGAGTAGAGGAGCTTATGGGGGAATTTGGATCCCTATCTGGGTATTTAGTTAACAAAACAAAGACAGAGGTGATGTGCTGGAATTTGGAGTGGACAGGAAGGGTCAGCGCAGAGTTGGAATTTGGAGTGGACAGGAAGGGTCAGCGCAGAGTTGAGACATCTGAGGATTTGTATTGTCAAGGACTTGGAGAAAATACCTCAGATTAATCTCAATAGGGTCACTAAAGAAATAGATGGCCTCTTTAGTAGATGGAGGAACCTTCCCTTAACCATTTATGGAAAAACCAACTTGGTAAAGATGGCCATTCTTCCTAAGCTGTCTTACTTATTTTCCTTATACCATTAACCTTCATGAAAGAAAGCCTAAGTAAGGTACAGAGCAAGATTGGGAGCTTTTTGTGGGGAGATGAAGGGGTCCGATTGGCGTGGAAAAAACTTAGGCGCAGATTAAAGAAAGGCGGGCTAGCCCTTCCTGATGTGAGGCTATATGCAGCAGCATTCCAGTTTAAAAGCATCCGGATGCTACTTGTTACACCAGAGGAGTCAGCTTGGGGCAGGCTGGTAGGAGAAATGGCGAGAGCGGAAGGAGGAGGAGGCGGTGAGGCATTTTTATAAGCGGGTACGTCTGAAGGTTCTGAGGGCGGCCTTGGAGCTATGGTATAGGCTTAGATGTAGCTGGGGCATAGGGGCATTCTGGCAATGCCCTTGTTTGGGATGCACCGGGAACACCGGGATGCCTTAGAGATAGTTTGGCGTTGCCTATAAGAAGGGCGGGCATCACTACCTGGGCCGAGCTAGTAGACTCTGGGGGGATACACCCATGGGAATACCGGAGAGCAAAGATCGGGCCAGGGTTCTCTAGATTCACATACCTACAGTTGGTGTCATGGTATGACGCAGAAAAGGGGGAAGTTAGAGGGAATGGGGAGATTGAAGGGCTGTAGCAATCCACCCTCCCAATTAAGAAAGAAACCTCAGTTTGGTATAACAACTTGTTGGAAGCAGAAGATCTTGAGGTCCCCCTTTAGCTGCGGTGTGGACCCAAACCCCCTTGGGCCATCAATAGAGTCCCTATATGAGCCCTCATTAACCCTTTCGATGCTGATGACGAGCTCAGCTCGTCATGATGCACAGTTGAGCTGTGCTGATGACGAGCTGAGCTCGTCATGAATGCAGGAGAAGAGTAATTTCCAGCACAGGGGGGGAAAACACCTAGCAGCCAAGGTGTTAAAGGTCTTGTATAAATATGTTAAACCTGCCTGTTTGAAAACAAACCACTTCTTCGTCATCAACAGACTTTACTGTACTCCCGCTAAGATCGCCAAGTTTGCCCCCGAGCCACCCCCTAAATGTCCAAGATGTCTGCCACCCCTAGCTAATGACCTACATGTCTTCTTAGAGTGTCCAGAACTGAAAAACATTTTGGACAGAGGTGGGCGACACTATTCGAGATATTTTTAACACCTCTATACACATCAACATGTCACTGGTATTTTTTGGAGATGATGGCCGTTTCAGTCGGAACCTCTCTCAGAAAAACAGAGGTATACTAATTTACTTGGTATTGCTGGCCCGGAGGGAAATCTGTAAGAGGTGGAACGACCCCCTACCACCAAAAAGGGAGGACTGGCTCAAGGCCTCATTCGCCATGGCCCGTCTGGATTATGAGAGCGCAGAAGATAAGCCATTAAACATCTGGTATCCTTTTGTGAGTTGAGGCCAAAATTTAAGATTAATATAATTGGTCTAATGATTACACCAAGCTCCCTCACAAAAAGGGATCGGTCGGAGGACCCAAGCGAGTGCGGTAAGCCGGAGGGGTCACAGATCGTAAGAGCGGCTTCGTAAGACACGCAGAGGCTTGATAGGTCAGATAAGGACCAAAAAAAACCCATTGATGTGCCACCAGTATACAGGTAGAGGGTTGTGCTCCAGTATGTGTCATTAGTATATAGGTGGAGTGTTGTGCTCCTATGCTGTGTCACTAGTATACAGGTAGAGGGTTGTGCTCTTGTGATGTGCCACTAGTATACAGGTAGAGGGACGTGCTCCAGTGCATGTCTCTAGTATACAGGTAGAGGGTTGTGCTCCTATATGTCTCACTACTATACAGGTAGATGGTTGTGCTCCTGTGATGTGCCACTAGCATTATAGGTAGAGGGACGTGCTCCTGTGATGTGCCACTAGTGTACAGGTAGAGGGTTGTGCTCCTGTATGTGTCACTAGTATACAGGTGGAGGGTTGTGCTCCTTGCTCCTCTGCTGTGTCACTAGTATACAGGTAGAGGGACGTGCTCCTATGCTGTGTCACTAGTATACAGGTAGAGGGACGCGCTCCTTGACTGTGTCACTAGTATACAGGTACAGAGGTCAGTTCCTGTGCTGTCTCACTAGTATAAATGTGGATGGTTGTGCTCCTGTATGTTTCACTAGTATACAGGTGGAGGGATGTGCTCCTCTGCTGTGTCACTAGTATACAGGTTGAGGGTTGGGCTCCTGTAAGTGTCACTAGTATACCGGTAGAGGGTTGTACTCCTGTACGTGTCACCAGTATACAGGTAGAGGATTGTGCTCTTGTGCAGTGTCACTAATTTACAGGTAGAGGGTTGTGCTCCTCTACTCCTGTGATGTGCCACTAGTAATGCAGGTAGAGGGTTGTGCTCCTGTATGTGTTACTAATATACAGGTAGAGGGTTGTGCTCCTTTGATGTGCCACCAGTATACAGGTAGAGGGTTCTGTTCCTGTATGTGTCACTAGTATATAGGTGGAGTGTTGTGCTCCTCTGCTGTGTAACTAGTATACAGGTAGAGGGATGTGCACCTATGCTGTGTCACTAGTATACAGGTAGAGGGACGTGTCCCCTGTGATGTGCCACTAGTAAATAGGTAGAGGGCAGTGCTCATGTATGTGTCACTAGTATACAGGTAGAGGGACGTGTCCCCTGTGATGTGCCACTACTAAATAGGTAGAGGGCAGTGCTCATGTATGTGTCACTAGTATACAGGTAGAGGGACGTGCTCCTGTGCAGTGTCACTAGTATACAAGAAGAGGGACATGCTCCTGTAAGTGTCACTACTATACAGGTAGAGGGTTGTGTTCCTGTATGTGTCACTAATATACAGGTAGAGGGTTGTGATCTTGTGCTGTGTCACTAGTATACAGGTAGAGGGTTGTGCTCCTGTATGTGCCACTAGTATACAGTGGAGGGTTGTGCTCCTGTATGTGTTACTAATATACAGGTAGAGGGTTGTGCTCTTGTGCTGTGTCACTAGTATACAGGTGGAGGGTTGTGCTCCTCTGCTGTGTCACTAGTATACAGGTAAAGGGATGTGCTCCTGTGATGTGCCACTAGTATACAGGTAGAGGGCTGTGCTCCTTTATGTGTCACTAGTATACAGGTGAAGGGTTGTGCTCCTGTATGTGTCACTAATATACAGGTAGAGGGTTGTGCTCTTGTGCTGTGTCACTAGTATACAGGTGGAGGGTTGTGCTCCTCTGCTATGTCACTAGTATACAGGTAGAGGGACGTGCTCCTGTGATGTGTCACTAGTATACAGGTGGAGGGTTGTGCTCCTGCGATGTGCCACTAGTATGCAGGTATAGGTTTGTGCTCCTGTGCTGTAACACTAGTATACAGGTAGTTGGTCGTGCTCCTGTGATGTGCCACTAGTATACAGGTAGAGGGTTGTGTTCCTGTATGTGTTACTAGTATACATGTGGAGGGTTGTGTTCCTGTATGTGTCACTAATATACAGGTAGAAGGTTGTGATCTTGTGCTGTGCCACTAGTATACAGGTAGAGGGTTGTGCTCCTTTATGTGTCACTAATATACAGGTAGAGGGTTGTGATCTTGTGCTGTGCCACTAGTATACAGGTAGAGGGTTGTGCTCCTGTATGTGTCACTACTATACAGTGGAGGGTTGTGCTCCTGTATGTGTCACTAATATACAGGTAGAGGGTTGTGATCTTGTGCTGTGCCACTAGTATACAGGTAGAGGGTTGTGCTCCTTTATGTGTCACTAATATACAGGTAGAGGGACATGTTCCTGTGATGCACCACTAGTATACAGGTAGAGGGTTGTGCTCCTGTATGTGTCACTAGTATACAGGTGGAGGGTTGTGCTCCTCTGCTGTTTCACTAGTATAAAGGTAGAGGGACGTGCTCCTATGCTGTGTCACTAGTATACAGGTAGAGGGACGTGCTCTTCGACTGTGTCACTAGTATACAGGTACAGAGGTCTGTTCCTGTGCTGTCTCACTAGTATACATGTGGAGGGTTGTGCTCCTGTATGTGTCACTATTATACAGGTGGAGGATTGTGCTCCTCTGCTGTGTCACTAGTATACAGGTAGAGGGTTGTGCTCCTTTGATGTGCCACCAGTATACATGTAGAGGGTTGTGCTCCTGTATGTGTCACTAGTATATAGGTGGAGTGTTGTGCTCCTCTGCCGTGTCACTAGTATACAGGTAGAGGGGCGTGCTCCTATGCTGTGTCACTAGTATACAGGTAGAGGGTTGTGCACCTGTGATGTGCCACTAGTATATAGGTAGAGGGCAGTGCTCATGTATGTGCCACTAGTATACAGGTAGAGGGACGTGCTCCTGTGCATGTCTCTAGTATACAAGTAGAGGGTTGTGCTTTGGTATGTGTCACTAGTATACAGGTGAAGGGTTGTGCTCCTGTATGTGTCACTAATATACAGGTAGAGGGTTGTGCTCTTGTGCTGTGTCACTAGTATACAGGTACAGGGACGTGCTCCTGTGCAGTGTCACTAGTATACAAGAAGAGGGACATGCTCCTGTAAGTGTCACTACTATACAGGTAGAGGGTTGTGTTCCTGTATGTGTCACTAGTATACAGGTAGAGGGACGTGTTCCTGTATGTGTTACTAGTATACATGTGGAGGGTTGTGTTCCTGTATGTGTCACTAGTATACAGTGGAGGGTTGTGCTCCTGTATGTGTCACTAATATACAGGTAGAGGGTTGTGATCTTGTGCTGTGTCACTAGTATACAGGTAGAGGGTTGTGCTCCTGTATGTGCCACTAGTATACAGTGGAGGGTTGTGCTCCTGTATGTGTCACTAATATACAGGTAGAGGGTTGTGCTCTTGTGCTGTGTCACTAGTATACAGGTGGAGGGTTGTGCTCCTCTGCTGTGTCACTAGTATACAGGTAAAGGGATGTGCTCCTGTGATGTGCCACTAGTATACAGGTAGAGGGCTGTGCTCCTTTATGTGTCACTAGTATACAGGTGAAGGGTTGTGCTCCTGTATGTGTCACTAATATACAGGTAGAGGGTTGTGCTCTTGTGCTGTGTCACTAGTATACAGGTGGAGGGTTGTGCTCCTCTGCTGTGTCACTAGTATACAGGTAGAGGGACGTGCTCCTATGCTGTGTCACTAGTATACAGGTAGAGGGTTGCGCTCTTGTGCTGTGTCACTAATATAAAGGTAGAGGGTTGTGCTCCTGTATGTGTCACTAATATACAGGTACAGGGTTGTGCTCTTGTGCTGTGTCACTAATATACAGGTAGAGGGTTGTGCTCCTGTATGTGATACTAGTATAGAGGTGGAGTGTTGTTCTCCTCTGCTGTGTCACTAGCATTACAGGTAGAGGGACGTGCTCCTGTGATGTGCCACTAGTATACAGGTAGAGGGTTGTGCTCCTGTATGTGTCACTAGTATACAGGTGGAGGGGTGTGCTCCTTGCTCCTCTGCTGTGTCACTAGTATACAGGTAGAGGGACTTGCTCCTATGCTGTGTCACTAGTATACAGGTAGAGGGACGCGCTCCTTGACGGTGTCACTAGTATACAGGTACAGAGGTCTGTTCCTGTGCTGTCTCACTAGTATAAATGTGGATGGTTGTGCTCCTGTATGTTTCACTAGTATACAGGTGGAGGGATGTGCTCATCTGCTGTGTCACTAGTATACAGGTTGAGGGTTGGGCTCCTTTAAGTGTCACTAGTATACTGGTAGAGGGTTGTGCTCCTGTACCTGTCACCAGTATACAGGTCGAGGGTTGTGCTCCTCTGCTGTGTCACTAGTATACAGGTAGAGGGTTGTGCTCCTGTACGTGTCACTAGTATACAGGTAGAGGGTTGTGGTCTTGTGCTGTGTCACTAGTATACAGGTAGAGGGTTGTGGTCTTGTGCGGTGTCACTAGTATACAGGTAGAGGGTTGTGGTCTTGTGCTGTGTCACTAGTATACAGGTAGAGGGTTGTGGTCTTGTGCGGTGTCACTAGTATACAGGTAGAGGGTTGTGCTCCTGTATGTGTCACTAGTATACTGTGGAGGGTTGTGGTCTTGTGCTGTGTCACTAGTATACAGGTAGATGATTGTGCTCTTGTGCTGTGTCACTAATTTACAGGTAGAGAGTTGTGCTCCTCTGCTCCTGTGATGTGCCACTAGTAATACAGGTAGAGGGTTGTGCTCTTGTGCTGTGTTACTAATATACAGGTAGAGGGTTGTGCTCCTTTGATGTGCCACACGTATACAGGTAGAGGGTTGTGTTTCTGTATGTGTCACTAGTATATAGGCGGAGTGTTGTGCTTTTCTGCTGTGTCACTAGTATACAGGTAGAGGGATGTGCACCTATGCTGTGTCACTAGTATACAGGTAGAGGGACGTGCTCCTGTGATGTGCCACTAGTAAATAGGTAGAGAGCAGTGCTCCTGTATGTGTCATTAGTATACAGGTAGAGGGATGTGCTCCTGTGCAGTGTCACCACTATACAGGTAGAGGGTTGTGCTACTGTATGTGTCACTACTATACAGTTAGATGGTCGTGCTCCTGTTATGTGCCACTAGTATACAGGTAGAGGGTTGTGTTCCTGTATGTGTCACTAGAATACAGTGGAGGGTGTGCTCCTGTATGTGTCAATAATATACAGGTAGAGGGTTCTGATCTTGAGCTGTGTCACTAGTATACAGGTAGAGGGTTGTGCTCCTGTATGTGTCACTAGTATACAGGTAGAGGGTTGTGCTCCTGTATGTGTCACTAGTATACAGTGGAGGGTTGTGCTCCTGTATGTGTCAATAATATACAGGTAGAGGATTGTGCTCTTGTGCTGTGTCACTAGTATACAGGTGGAGGGTTGTGCTCCTCTGCTGTGTCACTAGTATACAGGTAAAGGGATGTGCTCCTGTGATGTGCCACTAGTATACAGGTAGAGGGTTGTGCTCCTTTATGTGTCACTAGTATACAGGTGAAGGGTTGTGCTCCTGTATGTGTCACTAATATACAGGTAGAGGGTTGTGCTCTTGTGCTGTGTCACTAGTATACAGGTGGAGGGTTGTGCTACTCTGCTGTGTCACTAGTATACAGGTAGAGGGACGTGCTCCTGTGATGTGTCACTAGTATACAGGTGGAGGGTTGTGCTCCTGTGATGTGCCACTAGTATGCAGGTATAGGTTTGTGCTCCTGTGCTGTAACACTAGTATACAGGTAGTTGTTTGTGCTCCTGTGATGTGCCACTAGTAAATAGATAGAGGGCAGTGCTCCTGTATGTGTCACTAGTATACAGGTAGAGGGACGTGCTCCTGTGCAGTGTCACTACTATACAGGTAGAGGGTTGTGCTACTGTATGTGTCACTACTATACAGTTAGAAAGTCGTGTTCCTGTTATGTGCCACTAGTATACAGGTAGAGGGTTGTGTTCCTGTATGTGTCACTAGAATACAGTGGAGGGTGTGCTCCTGTATGTGTCAATATTATACAGGTAGAGGGTTTTGATCTTGTGCTGTGTCACTAGTATACAGGTAGAGGGTTGTGCTCCTGTATGTGTCACAAGTATACAGGTAGAGGGTTGTGCACCTGTATGTGTCACTAGTATACAGTGGAGGGTTGTGCTCCTGTATGTGTCAATAATATACAGGTAGAGGATTGTGCTATTTTGCTGTGTCACTAGTATACAGGTGGAGGGTTGTGCTCCTCTGCTGTGTCACTAGTATACAGGTAAAGGGATGTGCTCCTGTAATGTGCCACTAGTATACAGGTAGAGGGTTGTGCTCCTTTATGTGTCACTAGTATACAGGTGAAGGGTTGTGCTCCTGTATGTGTCACTAATATACAGGTAGAGGGTTGTGCTCTTGTGCTGTGTCACTAGTATACAGGTGGAGGGTTGTGCTCCTCTGCTGTGTCACTAGTATACAGGTAGAGGGACGTGCTCCTGTGATGTGTCACTAGTATACAGGTGGAGGGTTGTGCTCCCGTGATGTGCCACTAGTATGCAGGTATAGGTTTGTGCTCCTGTGCTGTAACACTAGTATACAGGTAGTTGTTTGTGCTCCTGTGATGTGCCACTAGTAAACAGGTAGAGGGTTGTGTTCCCGTATGTGTCACTAGTATACAGTGGAGGGTGTGCTCCTTTATGTGTCACTAATATACAGGTAGAGGGTTGTGCTCCTGTATGTGTCACTAGTATACAGTGGAGGGTTGTGCTCCTGTATGTGTCACTAATATACAGGTAGAGGGTTGTGCTCTTGTGCTGTGTCACTAGTATACAGGTAGAGGGTTGTGCTCCTGTATGTGTCACTAATATACAGGTAGAGGGTTGTGCTCTTGTGCTGTGTCACTAATATACAGGTAGAGGGTTGTGCTCCTGTATGTGTCACTAGTATACAGGTGGAGGGTTGTGCTCCTCTGCTGTGTCACTAGTATACAGGTAGAGGGACATGCTCCTGTGATGTGCTACTAGTATACAGGTAGAGGGTTGTGCTCCTGTATGTGTCACTAGTATACAGGTGAAGGGTTGTGCTCTTCTGCTGTGTCACTAGTATAAAGGTAGAGGGACGTGCTCCTATGCTGTATCACTAGTATACAGGTGGAGGGACGTGCTCTTCGACTGTGTCACTAGTATACAGGTACAGCGGTCTGTTCCTGTGCTGTCTCACTAGTATACATGTGGAGGGTTGTGCTCCTGTATGTGTCACTATTATACAGGTGGAGGAGTGTGCTCCTCTGCTGTGTCACTAGTATACAGGTAGAGGGTTGTGCTCCTTTGATGTGCCACCAGTATACATGTAGAGGGTTGTGGTCCTGTATGTGTCACTAGTATACAATAATAATAATATTAATAAAGCCATTTTTAAAGCGCCTGGCTGCACTAAAAATAGTGTGTCCCCGCACTAGAATGCTACTACATCTCAAGAACAGAAAACGAGGGAGAGGGAAGCGACGGTTAAAAGGAAGGAGGGGGATTTAGGTGCCTGGATTTAGATGAGTCTTGAGTTTGGCTCAGAATCTCGTTTCTGAGAGTTCCATACAGGTGGAGGGTTGTGCTCCTCTGCTGTGTCACTAGTACACAGGTAGATGATTGTACTCCTGTAAGTGTCACTAGTATACAGGTAGAGGGTTGTGTTCCTGTATGTCTCACTACTATACAGGAGGAGGTCTGTGCTCCTCTGCTGTGTCACTAGTATAAAGGTAGAGGGATGTGCTCCTGTGATGTGCCACTAGTATACAGGTAAAGGGTTGTGCTCCTGTATGTGTCACTAGTATACAGGTGGATGGTTGTGCTCCTATGCTCTGTCACTAGTATACAGGTAGAGGGACGTGCTCCTCGACTGTGTCACTAGTATACAGGTACAGAGGTCTGTTCTTGTGCTGTCTCACTAGTATACATGTGGAGGGATGTGCTCCTGTGATGTGCCACTAGTATACAGGTAGAGGGTTGTGCTCCTGTGCTGTGTCACTAGTATACAGGTAGAGGCTTGTGTTCCTGTATGTGTCACTAGTATACAGGTAGAGGGATGTGCTCCTGTGATGCGCCACTAGTATACAGGTAGAGGGTTGTGCTCCAGTATGTGTCACTAGTATACAGGTGGATGGTTGTGCTCCTCTGCTGTGTCACTAGTATACAGGTAGAGGGACATGCTCCTATGCTTTGTCACTAGTATACAGGTACAGAGGTCTGTTCCTGTGCAGTCTCACTAGTATACAGGTGGAGGGTTGTGCTCCTGTATGTGTCACTAGTATACAGGTAGAGGGTTGTGGTCTTGTGCTGTGTCACTAGTATACAGGTAGAGGGTTGTGCTCCTGTATGTGTCACTAGTATACAGTGGAGGGTTGTGCTCCTGTATGTGTCACTAATATACAGGTAGAGGGTTGTGCTCCTGTATGTGTCACTAATATACAGGTACAGGGTTGTGCTCTTGTGCTGTGTCACTAATATACAGGTACAGGGTTGTGCTCTTGTGCTGTGTCACTAATATACAGGTATTGGGTTGTGCTCCTGTATGTGATACTATTATAGAGGTGGAGTGTTGTGCTCCTCTGCTGTGTCACTAGCATACAGGTAGAGGGCTGTGCTTCTATGCTGTGTCACTAGTATACAGATAGAGGGTTGTGTTCATGTATGTGTCACTAGTATACAGTGGAGGGTATGCTCCTGTATGTGTCACATGATCACAACCCTCTACCTGTATATTAGTGACACATACAGGAGCATACCCTCCACTGTATACTAGTGACACATACATGAACACAACCCTCTACCTGTATACTAGTGACATCGTCAAGGAGCGCGTCCCTCTACCTGTATACTAGTGACACAGCATAGGAGCACGTCCCTCTACCTGTTTACTAGTGACACAGCAGAGGAGCAAGGAGCACACCCCTCCACCTGTATACTAGTGACACATACAGGAGCACAGCCCTCTACCTGTATACTAGTGGCACATACATGATCACAACCCTCTACCTGTATATTAGTATGTGCCACTAGTATACAGGTAGAGGGCTGTGCTCCTGTATGTGTCACTAGTATACAGGTGGAGGGGTGTGCTCCTTGCTCCTCTGCTGTGTCACTAGTAAACAGGTAGAGGGACGTGCTCCTATGCTGTGTCACTAGTATACAGGTAGAGGGACGCGCTCCTTGACGGTGTCACTAGTATACAGGTACAGAGGTCTGTTCCTGTGCTATCTCACTAGTATAAATGTGGATGGTTGTGCTCCTGTATGTTTCACTAGTATACAGGTGGAGGGATGTGCTCATCTGCTGTGTCACTAGTATACAGGTTGAGGGTTGGGCTCCTGTAAGTGTCACTAGTATACTGGTAGAGGGTTGTGCTCCTGTACCTGTCACCAGTATACAGGTGGAGGGTTGTGCTCCTGTGCTGTGTCACTAGTATACAGGTAGAGGGTTGTGCTCCTGTACGTGTCACTAGTATACAGGTAGAGGGTTGTGGTCTTGTGCTGTGTCACTAGTATACAGGTAGAGGGTTGTGGTCTTGTGCGGTGTCACTAGTATACAGGTAGATGATTGTGCTCTTGTGCTGTATCACTAATTTACAGGTAGAGAGTTGTGCTCCTCTGCTCCTGTGATGTGCCACTAGTAATACAGGTAGAGGGTTGTGCTCCTGTATGTGTCACTAATATACAGGTAGAGGGTTGTGCTCTTGTGCTGTGTTACTAATATACAGGTAGAGGGTTGTGCTCCTTTGATGTGCCACACATATACAGGTAGAGGGTTGTAATTCTGTATGTGTCACTAGTATATAGGCGGAGTGTTGTGCTTTTCTGCTGTGTCACTAGTATACAGGTAGAGGGATGTGCACCTATGCTGTGTCACTAGTATACAGGTAGAGGGACGTGCTCCTGTGATGTGCCACTAGTAAATAGGTAGAGAGCAGTGCTCCTGTATGTGTCATTAGTATACAGGTAGAGGGATGTGCTCCTGTGCAGTGTCACTACTATACAGTTAGATGGTCGTGCTCCTGTTATGTGCCACTAGTATACAGGTAGAGGGTTGTGTTCCTGTATGTGTCACTAGAATACAGTGGAGGGTGTGCTCCTGTATGTGCCAATAAGATACAGGTAGAGGGTTCTGATCTTGAGCTGTGTCACTAGTATACAGGTAGAGGGTTGTGCTCCTGTATGTGTCACTAGTATACAGGTAGAGGGTTGCGCTCCTGTATGTGTCACTAGTATACAGTGGAGGGTTGTGCTCCTGTATGTGTCAATAATATACAGGTAGAGGATTGTGCTCTTGTGCTGTGTCACTAGTATACAGGTGGAGGGTTGTGCTCCTCTGCTGTGTCACTAGTATACAGGTAAAGGGATGTGCTCCTGTGATGTGCCACTAGTATACAGGTAGAGGGTTGTGCTCCTTTATGTGTCACTAGTATACAGGTGAAGGGTTGTGCTCCTGTATGTGTCACTAATATACAGGTAGAGGGTTGTGCTCTTGTGCTGTGTCACTAGTATACAGGTGGAGGGTTGTGCTACTCTGCTGTGTCACTAGTATACAGGTAGAGGGACGTGCTCCTGTGATGTGTCACTAGTATACAGGTAAAGGGATGTGCTCCTGTGATGTGCCACTAGTATACAGGTAGAGGGTTGTGCTCC
Source organism: Lissotriton vulgaris (assembly GCF_964263255.1). Taxonomy (NCBI): domain Eukaryota; kingdom Metazoa; phylum Chordata; class Amphibia; order Caudata; family Salamandridae; genus Lissotriton; species Lissotriton vulgaris. The sequence continues at coordinate 48,934,838 of NC_141693.1, read as the reverse complement.
TGTATGTGTCACTAGTATACAGGTAGAGGGTTGTGCTCCTGTATGTGTCACTAGTATACAGTGGAGGGTTGTGCTCCTGTATGTGTCAATAATATACAGGTAGAGGATTGTGCTCTTGTGCTGTGTCACTAGTATACAGGTGGAGGGTTGTGCTCCTCTGCTGTGTCACTAGTATACAGGTAAAGGGATGTGCTCCTGTAATATGCCACTAGTATACAGGTAGAGGGTTGTGCTCCTGTATGTGTCACTAATATACAGGTAGAGGGTTGTGCTCTTGTGCTGTGTCACTAGTATACAGGTGGAGGGTTGTGCTACTCTACTGTGTCACTAGTATACAGGTAGAGGGACGTGCTCCTGTGATGTGTCACTAGTATACAGGTGGAGGGTTGTGCTCCCGTGATGTGCCACTAGTATGCAGGTATAGGTTTGTGCTCCTGTGCTGTAACACTAGTATACAGGTAGTTGTTTGTGCTCCTGTGATGTGCCACTAGTAAACAGGTAGAGGGTTGTGTTCCTGTATGTGTCACTAGTATACAGTGGAGGGTGTGCTCCTTTATGTGTCACTAATATACAGGTAGAGGGTTGTGATCTTGTGCTGTGCCACTAGTATACAGGTAGAGGGTTGTGCTCCTGTATGTGTCACTAGTATACAGTGGAGGGTTGTGCTCCTGTATGTGTCACTAATATACAGGTAGAGGGTTGTGCTCTTGTGCTGTGTCACTAGTATACAGGAAGAGGGTTGTGCTCCTGTATGTGTCACTAATATACAGGTAGAGGGTTGTGCTCTTGTGCTGTGTCACTAATATACAGATAGAGGGTTGTGCTCCTGTATGTGTCACTAGTATACAGGTGGAGGGTTGTGCTCCTCTGCTGTGTCACTAGTATACAGGTAGAGGGACATGCTCCTGTGATGTGCTACTAGTATACAGGTAGAGGGTTGTGCTCCTGTATGTGTCACTAGTATACAGGTGAAGGGTTGTGCTCCTCTGCTGTGTCACTAGTATAAAGGTAGAGGGACGTGCTCCTATGCTGTATCATTAGTATACAGGTGGAGGGACGTGCTCTTCGACTGTGTCACTAGTATACAGGTACAGAGGTCTGTTCCTGTGCTGTCTCACTAGTATACATGTGGAGGGTTGTGCTCCTGTATGTGTCACTATTATACAGGTGGAGGAGTGTGCTCCTCTGCTGTGTCACTAGTATACAGGTAGAGGGTTGTGCTCCTTTGATGTGCCACCAGTATACATGTAGAGGGTTGTGGTCCTGTATGTGTCACTAGTATACAATAATAATAATAATAATAAAGCCATTTTTAAAGCGCCTGGCTGCACTAAAAATAGTGTGTCCCCGCACTAGAATGCTACTACATCTCAAGAACAGAAAACGAGGGAGAGGGAAGCGGCGGTTAAAAGGAAGGAGGGGGATTTAGGTGCCTGGATTTAGATGAGTCTTGAGTTTGGCTCGGAATCTCGTTTCTGAGAGTTCCATACAGGTGGAGGGTTGTGCTCCTCTGCTGTGTCACTAGTACACAGGTAGAGGATTGTACTCCTGTAAGTGTCACTAGTATACAGGTGGAGGGTTGTGTTCCTGTATGTCTCACTACTATACAGGAGGAGGTCTGTGCTCCTCTGCTGTGTCACTAGCATAAAGGTAGAGGGATGTGCTCCTGTGATGTGCCACTAGTATACAGGTAAAGGGTTGTGCTCCTGTATGTGTCACTAGTATACAGGTGGATGGTTGTGCTCCTATGCTGTGTCACTAGTATACAGGTAGAGGGACGTGCTCCTCGACTGTGTCACTAGTATACAGGTACAGAGGTCTGTTCCTGTGCAGTCTCACTAGTATACATGTGGAGGGTTGTGCTCCTGTATGTCACTAGTATACAGGTGGAGGGTTGTGCTCCTGTATGTGTCACTAGTATACAGGTAGAGGGTTGTGGTCTTGTGCTGTGTCACTAGTATACAGGTAGAGGGTTGTGCTCCTGTATGTGTCACTAGTATACAGTGGAGGGTTGTGCTCCTGTATGTGTCACTAATATACAGTTAGAGGGTTGTGCTATTGTGCTGTGTCACTAGTATACAGGTAGAGGGACGTGTTTCTGTGATGTGCCACTAGTATACAGGTAGAGGGTTGTGCTCCTGTATGTGTCACTAATATACAGGTAGAGGGTTGTGCTCCTGTATGTGTCACTAATATACAGGTACAGGGTTGTGCTCTTGTGCTGTGTCACTAATATACAGGTACAGGGTTGTGCTCCTGTGCTGTGTCACTAATATACAAGTATTGGGTTGTGCTCCTGTATGTGATACTATTATAGAGGTGGAGTGTTGTGCTCCTCTGCTGTGTCACTAGCATACAGGTAGAGGGCCGTGCTCCTATGCTGTGTCACTAGTATACAGGTAGAGGGTTGTGTTCCTGTATGTGTCACTAGTATACAGTGGAGGGTATGCTCCTGTATGTGTCACTAATATACAGGTAGAGGGTTGTGATCATGTATGTGCCACTAGTATACAGGCAGAGGGACGTGCTCCTGTGCATGTCTCTAGTATACAGGTAGAGGGTGGTGCTCCTGTATGTGTCACTAATATACAGGTAGAGGGTTGTGATCTTGTGCTGTGTCACTAGTATACAGGTAGAGGGTTGTGCTCCTGTATGTGTCACTCCAGGGGAGGAGCCACCTATCTCGTGATACTTCGAAGACTCTTCCAGGACAACAATGTGCGATCATCCGGACCAAACACTAGGCGGCGATCTATGCACAGATATGAATGTCAGCAGCCCTCATGCCTCGAACATACAGGCAGAGGGTTGGGCTCTTGTGCTGTGTCACTACTATACAGGTGGAGGGTTGGCTCCTCTGCAGTGTCACTAGTACACAGGTAGAGGGACGTGCTCCTGTGATGTGTCACTAGTATAAAGGAAGAGGGTTGTGCTCCTGTATGTGTCACTAGTATACAGGTGAAGGGTTGTGCTCCTCTGCCGCGTCACTAGTATAAAGGTAAAGGGACATGCTCCTATGCTGTGTCACTAGTATACAGGTAGAGGGACGTGCTCCTCGACTGTGTCACTAGTATACAGGTACAGAGGTCTTTTCCTGTGCTGTCTCACTAATATATATGTGGAGGGTTGTGCTCCTGTATGTGTCACTAGTATATAGGTGGAGGGTTGTACTCCTCTGCTGTGTCACTAGCATGCAGGTAGAGGGTTGTGCTCCTTTGATGTGCCACCAGTATACATGCAGAGGGTTGTGCTCCTGTATGTCTCACTAGTATATAGGTGGAGTGTTGTGCTCCTCTACTGTGTCACTAGTATACAGGTAGAGGGACGTGCTCCTATGCTGTGTCACTAGTATGCAGGTAGAGGGTTGTGCTCCTGTAGGTCTCACTACTATACAGGTAGATGGTCGTGCTCCTGTGATGTGCCAGTAGTATACAGGTAGAGGGTTGTGCTCCTGTATGTGTCACTAGTATATAGGTGGAGTGTTGTGCTCCTCTGCTGTGTCACTGGTATAAAGGTAGAGGGACGTGCTCCTATGCTGTGTCACTTGTATACAGGTAGAGGGACGTGCTCCTGTGCATGTCTGTAGTATACAGGTAGAGGGTTGTGCTCCTGTATGTCTCACTACTATACAGGTAGATGGTTGTGCTCCTGTGATGTGTCACTAGTATACAGGTAGAGGGTTGTTTTCCTGTATGTTTCACTACTATACAGGTGGATGGTTGTGCTCCTCTGCTGTGTCACTAGTATACAGGAAGAGGGACGTGCTCCTATGCTGTGTCACTAGTATACAGGTAGAGGGATGTGCTCCTCGACTGTGTCCCTAGTATACAGGTAGAGGGTTGTGCTCCTGTAAGTGTCACTAGTATACAGGTAGAGGGTTGTGCTCCTGTATGTGTCACTAATATACAGGTAGAGGGTTGGGATCTTGTGCTGTGTCACTAGCATACAGGTAGAGCGTTGTGCTCCTGTATGTGTCACTAGTATACAGGGGGAGGGTTGTGCTCCTCTGCTGTGTCACTAGTATACAGGTAGAGGGTTGTGCTCCTTTATGTGTCACTAGTATACAGGTGGAGCGTTGTGCTCCTGTGATGTGCCACTAGTATTCAGGTATAGGTTTGTGCTCCTGTGCTGTGTCACTAGTATACAGGTAGAGGGTTGTGTTCCTGTATGTGTCACTAGAATACAGTAGAGAGTGTGCTCCTGTATGTGTCACTAATATGCAGGTAGAGGGTTGTGATCTTGTGCTGTGTCACTAGTATACAGGTAGAGGGTTGTGCTACTGTATGTTTCACTAGTATACAGGTAGAGGATTGTGCTCTTGTGCTGTGTCACTAATATACAGGTAGAGGGTTGTGTTCCTGTATGTTTTACTAGTATATAGGTGGAGTGTTGTGCTCCTCTGCTGTGTCACTAGTATACAGGTAGAGGGTTGTGTTCCTGTATGTGTCACTAGTATACAGGTAGAGGGTTGTGTTCCTGTATGTCTCACTACTATACAGGTGGAGGGTTGTGCTCCTCTGCTGTGTCACTAGTATACAGGTAGAGGGATGTGCTCCTGTAATGTGCCACTAGTATACAGGTAAAGGGTTGTGCTCCTGTATGTGTCACTAGTATACAGTGGATGGCTGTGCTCCTCTGCTGTGTCACTAGTATAAAGGTAGAGGGACGTGCTCCAATGCTGTGTCACTAGTATACAGGTAGAGGGACGTGCTCCTCGACTGTGTCACTAGTATATAGGTACAGAGGTCTGTTCCTGTGCTGTCTCACTATCGTACATGTGGAGGGTTGTGCTCCTGTATGTGTCACTAGTATACAGGTGGAGGATTGTGCTCCTCTGCTGCGTCACTAGTATACAGGTAGAGGGTTGTGCTCCTGTATGTGTCACTAGTATACAGGTAGAGGGATGTGCTCCTGTGATGTGCCACTAGTATACAGGTAGAGGGTTGTGCTCCTGTATGTGTCACTAGTATACAGGTGGAGGGTTGTGCTCCTCTGCTGCGTCACTAGTATACAGGTAGAGGGACGTGCTCCTATGCTTTGTCACTAGTATACAGGTACAGAGGTCTGTTCCTGTGCAGTCTCACTAGTATACATGTGGAGGGTTGTGCTCCTGTATGTGTCACTAGTATACAGGTGGAGGGTTGTGCTCCTCTGCTGTGTCACTAGTATAGAGGTAGAGGGTTGTGCTCCTCTAAGTGTCACTAGTATACAGGTAGAGGGTTGTGATCTTGTGCTGTGTCACTAGTATACAGGTCGAATATGCTACTTACCAGTATGCATCTGTTCTTGGCATGTAGGGCTGCTGACATTCATATCTGTGCATAGATCGCCGCCTAGTGTTGGGTCCGGATGATCGCACATTGTTGTCCTGGAAGAGTCTTCGAAGTATCACTAGATAGGTGGCTCCTCCCCTGGACTACAGTGCGCATGGGCATCGACTCCATCCCCAGATTGTTTTTAGCCATTGCGGCCAAGATGGAGTGAACTATGTGAATGATGACCATGCCAGAAGTATGTGTGAATGCTGCAGCCGCTACAGGCGCCGGGGAGGAGGGCGGGCGATATGAATGTCAGCAGCCCTACATGCCAAGAACAGATGCATACTGGTAAGTAGCATATTTGGTTCGAGGCATGTGGGCTGCTGAATTCATATCTGTGCATAGAATACATAGCAGTCCCTCCATTAACGGCGGCCGCCTGTGCCAGCTGCAGTAGTTTGGAAAAGTGTTTTAAGAACAGCCTGCCCTACAGCTGCCTGCTGTTTGGAGTGCACATCAACACAGTAATGTTTCGTAAATGAGTGTGTGGTAGACCATGTGGCTGCTCTACATATGTCTTCCAAAGGAATGTTTCCAAGGAAAGCCATGGAGGCCCCCAACTTTCGGGTGGAGTGGGCCCGTGGTGGAATGGTGAGAGTGCGCTTGGCTTTCTGATAGCAGATCTGAATACATTTAACGATCCACCTGGCTATACCAGCCTTGGAAATGGGGTTACCTTTGTGTTGTGGCGCAAAGGCAACAAAGAGTTGTTTAGTCCTCCTAAAATCCTTGGTCCTATCAATTTAATACATTAGGGCACTTTTGACCTCAAGCGTGTGGAGCATTCGCTCCGCCAACGACTCTGGATTTTGGAAGAACACAGGTAGTTCTATAGTCTGGTTGATATGGAACTGAGACACTACCTTAGGAAGGAATTTAGGGTTAGTGCGGAGCACCACCCTGTTAGAATGAACTTGAATAAATGGCTCTTGGATAGTTAGTGCCTGGAGTTCACTAACCCGTCGTAGCGATGTAATCGCTATGAGGAAAGCCACCTTCCAAGTCAAGAATTGAATCTCGCAGGAATGCAGTGGTTCAAAAGGGGGACCCATCAGCCTGGTGAGGACTACATTGAGGTTCCACTAAGGAGCTGGTGGTGTCCGCGGAGGAATAACTTGTTTGAGTCCCTCCAGAAAAGCTTTAATGGCAGGCACTCTGAAAAGTGAGAGGTGCTGCCTGTTTTGGAGATAAGCAGCCAAATGCGGATAAATGTATGCGAATGGAAGCATAGGCCAGATTACATTTGCACAGATGTAAGAGATAACAAATGATGTTCTGAACAGATGCATCCAGCGGGTCAATGTTGTGGCATGCACAATAAATGACAAACCGCTTCCACTTCGCCGCACAGCATGCTCTGAGGCTGGGCTTCCTTGCCTCCCATACAGTCAGGAGGTAAGATGAGGTAGCCAAACTCTAGGACTTCAGGAGCCAGATCGCCAGGTTGAGCTGTTGCGGATCTGGATGCTGAATGTCTCCATGGCTCTGCGTCAAAAGCCTGGGTGTGAGGCGCAGCCTTTGATGCGGTACCACGGACAGTTCTAGAAACGTGGTGTACCATGGTTGGCGAGCCCACGTCGGAGCAACCAGGATGAGAGTCATCGAGTGCTGCTTCAGCTTGCGTGCCACCAGCGGTATTAGAGGTGCTGGGGGAAAAGCGTACGCAAATTTGCCTGACCAGTTCATCCATATCGCATTGCCCTGCGATTGCGGGTGTGGAAACCTGGAGGCGAAGCTGTGGCATTTTGCGTTCTCCTTTGTGGCGAACAGGACTATCTCTGGATGACCCCACCTTTGGAAGTACGGGTGGAGTACCGATGGATGTATCTCCCACTCGTGCATTTGGTGGCTGTACCTGTTAGCAGGTCCGCCATCTGATTGTCTTTGCCCGGGAGGTGTTCTGCCATGAGGAAGATGTTTCTCTGAATGGCCCACTTCCACATGCTCTGAGCCAGATGAGACAACTGTGGAGAGTGTGTGCCTCCCTGCTTCTGAATGTAGTACATGGCCGTCATGTTGTCCGTCCGGATCAACACGACCTTGTTGCACAGATGTACTTTGAAGGCCTTCAGTGCCATGAAGATTGCCATCAGTTCCAACACATTGATGTGCATCTTCCTCTGCTGTGGTGTCCATAGGCCCTGCACAGTGTAATGGAGTACATGAGCTCCCCATCCCTGGAGAGAAGCGTCCGTTGTCAGGACGATCTGTGGCACAGGCTCTTGGAACGGTCGTCCCTTGCAAAGGTTTCGTGAATTCCACCAATGCAGAGAGTTGTATGCCCGACCGCTCACCAACACTAGGTCTTTCAACTGTCCGTGAGCCTGAGTCCACTGACGTGCTAAGCACTCCTGAAGCGGACGCATATGTAGTCTCGCGTGCGGGACTATGGAGATGCAGGAGGCCATCATGCCTATCAACTGCATAAAAGACACGCGCCGGAAGCGAGTGCTGAGGTCTGAATCTCTGTATCCGCGATTGAATGCTGTTGACTGTCACTGAATTTGGCTGTGCTGTGGCTACCAGAGTGTTCAACGTCGCACCCAGATACTGCCGTATGTGGGCGGGTTGCAGGTGGGACTTTGGGTAATTCATTGAGAAACCCAGATTGTGAAGAAGGTGAATGGTGTGGGACATGTGGGCGGCACACTGCTGGGCTGACTTTGCCTGGGTGAGCCAGTCGTCCAGATAAGGGTAGACGTGAATGTGTTGTCTCCGTAGGTGCGCCGCCACCGTCGCCAGGCACTTTGTAAACACCCTGGGTGCCGTGGTGACCCCGAAAGGCAAAACCTTGAACTGGTAATGCTGGTTTTGGATGGTGAACCGGAGGTACTTTTTGTGTGACGGGTGCAGCGGAATGTGAAAATACGCATCCTTTAGATCCAAAGTTGCGAGAAAATACCCCTGACTGAGCAACGGGAGTACTTGCTGCAGGGTCAGCATGTGAAAGTGCTCCGAAAGAATGTACTGATTGAGGGGTCTGAGGTCCAGTATGGGTCTGAGGGCCCCGTCCTTTTTTGGTATCAAGAAGTACAGTGAGTAAACTCCTGTGCCTCTTTCTTCCACAGGCACAAGCTTGATTGCCCCTTTTTGCAGCATGACGAGGACTTCCTGCCGCAATAAGTGCAAATGCTCGGCAGACATAGGACGGTGCCGCGGGGGTATGTTGGGTGGAGTGGATGTTAACTCCAGACAATAACCGTACTGTATAAGCTGTGTGACCCACCTGTCCGTGGTGATGGATTTCCAGACGGGCAGGAACTGTTGAAGTCTCCCCCCGACGGGTGTTGCGTGGTCGGGGGGCAGTGACAAGGCGTCACTGTTTGTTAGCGGCAGAGGATCTGGAGTTGTTGTTTCCACGACCCCTGCCTTTGGCGCTGTTTCCACGATATCCACCCCGACTTTGTTTGGTGTATGTGGACTGTGTGTTGCCCTTATAGTACTGCGTGGTTTGGGAGCTCTGGCCTCTGGAAACACCTCTAGTGCTTGAGCGACGAAAGGAACCACCCCTGAATTGCTGTGACTGCAAGGCCCCCACGGACTTAGCGGTTTCAGAGTCCTTCTTTATTTTCTCCAAGGTGGTGTCCACCTCCGGGCCAAACAGATGATCAGGGTATACTGTCTGATTAAGAATGGTGGTCTGTATCTCTGGCTTAAATCCCGAGATCCTGAGCCAGGCATGTCGCCTTAGCATGACGCTAGTGTTGACAGCTCTGGCCGCAGTATCAGCCGCGTCCAGTGCACATTTAATAGAAGCATTGGAGATTAGCTTCCCCTCTTGGATGAGCATCTCAGCTGCCTCTTTGTATTCGTCTGGCAGGTGCTGCAACAGGGTCTCTAGAGTGTTATAGTGTGCCCTGTCATACCTCGCTAGAAGTGCTTGTGTATTTGAAATGCGCCAGATATTGGCTGCCTGAGCTGCCACTCTTTTCCCCGATGCCTCAAACACCTTAGATTCTTTATCTGGGGGAGGAGCATCACCCGTTGTCTGAGAATTAGCCCTCTTACGGGCATTGGAAACAAAAAGAGTCCAAAGGCAACTGTCCCTTGATGTACGTAGGGTCAGTCGGTGCTGGCTTATACTTCTTCTCTATCCTTGGGTTTATCACCCTGGCTCTGGTAGGCTCTTTAAAGATCTCCCCAGCATGTTTCAAGACACCCTTCAGCATAGGCAGAGTCTTGACAGTTCTCTCTGAGACGGAAAAGGTGTCAAAAAGGAAGTCCACGTCAATGGGGTCAGCAAGGAGCTGGACGTCATGATTCTTAGCCGCTCTTTCAATGAGGGCATTAAACGCCGCCGAATCCTCTGTAGGCGACGTTTTCACAACATAGAGTTGAGTGTCCGGGGCAGAGTGAGGATCAACTGGGTCAGCACCAGCTGCCCAGGGTTCATTGGTATCATCAGGGTCGTCGTAGACAGGATAGCTGTACTCATCACCATCATCACCGTCCCCAGCGTCCACGTCAGAATGAGTGGGTGAGACATCATGGCCATGTGGAGAAAGTGGTTCCACAAGAACAGGAGCCGAAGTGGAATCCTTCTCTTTCTTTAAAGGAATTTTTTAGGACTCCATTGGCTGTTCCGGTGCAATTTTCCGTTTAAGTAGGGAAAGTCTGCCCGTTTCGGCATCGATAAATTGTTCCTGTTGTTCCTCCAACGAAGATTGTCGATGCTTCAAGCTAGGGACCACTGTCGTCAACTCCGGCACCTTCTCGGGCACGCAGGCGCCCATCCTAGGGGTGAAAGCCTTTGGCGCCACTTTTGGTGGCAACGTGAAGTGAATGGGCGTCGACGCCTTTTGAGTGTTCCCGACCGGCTTCGAAGGTGGAGGATCTTTCGGGCCGACAGTCGAGGCCTTCTCCTTGATGCGCTTTAGGGAGTCCGCCACCTGCTTGGAGAAGGAGGCGGACGGCCGCGCCGAGCCGACCGGGTCTTTCGAGGCACCACCAGACGTGGACTCGCGGGTTGTGCGGCCTTTGGCCTGGTCATGTTGACGCGGAGTCTCGTGAACCGCAGGATCACCGAGTCCCTTGTTTGTGTCGACCACCTTCGGTGCCGATTTACTCTGGTCGACCACCTTGACCTTCGTCTTCGGCGTGGCAGACTTCGTCTCGACGCCCTTGACCTGTGTCTTCGGATCGACAACACCTTTCTACTTCGACGGTGCCGACGGCTCCAAGGCCTTCGATCCAACCAAAGTAATGTGCACTTTCGGTTTCGAGGGGGGCACCAGTGCCTTCGCTTGCATCGAGACCGTTGGTTTTACTTTTGGTTTCGATTTCGTAGGGTGCGGCTCAATAGTAATGTCCGTAGCCGAGCCCGAAGGCGGGCCGTAGAACCCATTGCAAGATCTTGGGTAAGGCCCAGTGGCGATCCCTCGACCTGAGCCTTTCGAAGAGTTTCGGCCCCAATGTCAGTGTGAGGTAGCTCGTCGCCCGAGCTATCCTCCATGGCCCCAAAGGCCCCATCGTCGTCTCCTACCTTGTCGACGACTTCTTCGAGCGTTTCAGCGTCCGCGTCGTAGTCATAGTCGACCTCCGACGCGGGATTCGACAGGTTTTCACCAACTTCCCGGTCAGCTCCCTCATCATCCCCGGCATCGAAGATGTCCACAGGCGCCGGTGCAGTATCCTGGGCCTCCTAGCGTGCAGCGCGTCGAAGCTTAAGCGTCTTCTTGGATCGAAAACGGGAACACGCCATGCAACTGGCTTCATCATGATCCGGCGACAGACACTTGTTGCACACCGGGTGGACGTCGATGTGGGGATACTTGGAATTGCACACGGGGCATCTCTTGAACGGACTCCGTTCCATGATAATCAGTCGATAGGGTCTGTGGCGTCGACTGGACCTGCCGCGTCGAAAGCACGCGGTTCTCTGGAATCCGGCTCGGAAGCGAGCTGGAAGAAGCAGGCACCGAACGCAAGACAATACCGACGTAAAACTAAAGGCCTTTTGGCCTTAGAAAGTTTATATCGATTCTGACTAGAGCGAACCAATATACATCCGAACCCAATGGAGGAAAAAAACAATCTGGGGATGGAGTCGATGCCCATGCGCACTGTAGTCCAGGGGAGGAGCCACCTATCTCGTGATACTTCGAAGACTCTTCCAGGACAACAATGTGCGATCATCCGGACCCAACACTAGGCGGCGATCTATGCACAGATATGAATTCAGCAGCCCACATGCCTCGAACAGAGGGTTGTGCTCCTGTATGTGTCACTAGTATACAGTGGAGGGTTGTGCTCCTGTATGTGTCACTAATATACAGTTAGAGGGTTGTGCTCTTGTGCTGTGTCACTAGTATAGTCAAGTCAAGTCAAGTCAAGAGATTTATATAGCGCGCTACATACCCATAGGGTCTCAAGGCGCTCAAGGGAGGGTGGGGAATTACTTGTCGAATATCCAAGTTTTAAGTTGTTTTCTGAATGCTAGGTGGTTCTGAGTGAGGCGAAGGTGAGTGGGAAGTGAGTTCCAGGTTTTAGCTTCCAGGTAGGAGAAGGATCTACCTCCCATGGTGGTTTTGTTGATGTGAGGTACAGTGGCAAGGGCTTGGTTGGAGGATCATAGTTGACGGGAGGGGGTGTAGAAGGACAGTCGTGTGTTGAGGCATTCGGGTCCAAGTTCGTAAAGTGCTTTGTGTGCGTGGGTTAGGAGGCGGAAGGTAATCCTCTTATTTACGGGTAGCCAGTGGAGGTTTTTCAGGTGACCAGAGATGTGTTCTTTACGCGGGATGTCTAGTATGAGCCTGGCTGAAGCATTCTGGATGCGTTGGAGTTTTTTCTGGAATTTTGCGGTGGTACCGGCGTATAGTGTGTTTCCGTAGTCCAGGCGGCTCGTAACCAGTGCGTGGGTGACCGTTTTATAGTTTTGGTGGGGATCCAGCGAAATGTTTTTTTGAGCATGCAAAGAATGTTGAAGCAAGATGATGAAACGGCGTTGACTTGTCTGGTCATCGAGAGTGAGGAGTCCAAGATGACGCCCAGGTTCCGTGTGTGGTCCGTCGGGATGGGTGCTTTTCCAAGGGCTTCTGGCCACCAAGAGTCATCCCAGGCGGAGGGGGAGGTGCCTAAGATGAGGACTTCTGTTTTGTCTGAGTTCAGTTTCAGACGGCTGTGCTTCATCCACTCGGCTACTTCTTTCATTCCTTCGTGTAAGTTGGTTTTGGCGGTGTTAGGGTCTTTGGTGAGTGATAGGATCAGTTGAGTGTCATCCGCGTAGGAGATGATGTTGAGATTGTGTTGGCGAGCGATGGCCGCAAGGGGGCTCATGTATACGTTGAAGAGGGTGGGGCTGAGTGACGATCCTTGTGGCACGCCGCAGATGACTTCAGAGGCCTCTGATTTGAATGGTGGGAGGCGGACTCTCTGGGTTCTTCCGGTGAGGAATGAGGTGATCCATTCCAGTGCTTTTCCTTGGATACCTACGTTTCTGAGGCGCTGTAGAAGGGTGCTATGGCAGACTGTGTCGAAAGCAGCCGAGAGGTCGAGGAGGATGAGGGCGACTGTGTCTCCATTGTCCAGTAGAGTTCGAATGTCGTCTGTTGCTGCGATAAGTGCGGTCTCAGTGCTGTGTTTGGCTCGGAAGCCGGACTATGAGGGGTCGAGGGATTTGTTGGCTTCGAGGAAGGAGGCGAGTTGGTTGTTGACAGCTTTCTCGATGACTTTGGCCGGGAATGGAAGAAGCGAGATGGGGCGGTAGTTTTTGAGTTCGGTGGGGTCAGCTGTGGGTTTTTTCAGAAGGGCGCTGAGTTCTGCGTGTTTCCAGCTTTCCGGGAAGGTGGCGGAGTTGAGGGAGCAGTTGATGACATCTCGGAGGTGTGGTGCTATGATGGAGTCTGCTTTGTTGAAGATGTGGTGAGGGCATGGGTCAGTTGGGGATCCTGAGTGGATGGAGTTCATCAGGCGGATGGTGTCCTCAGTGGAGATTGGGTTCCAGTCATTAAGGATGTTCAAGGGGACGTGCTCCTGTGATGTGCCACTAGTATACTGGTAGAGGGTTGTGCTCCTGTATGTGTCCTTAGTATACAGTGGAGGGTTGTGCTCCTGTATGTGTCACTAATATACAGGTAGAGGGTTGTGCTCTTGTGCTGTGTCACTAGTATACCGGAAGAGGGTTGTGCTCCTGTATGTATCACTCGTATACAGGTAGATGGTTGTGCTGCGGTGATGTGACACTAGTATACAGGCAGAGGGTTGTGCTCCTGTAAGTGTCACTAGTATACAGGTACAGGGTTGTGCTCTTGTGCTGTGTCACTAGTATACAGGAAGAGGGTTGTGCTCCTGTAAGTGTCACTAGTATACAGGTAGAGGGTTGTGCTCCTGTATGTTTCACTAGTATACAGGTAGAGGGTTGTGCTCTTGTGCTGTGTCACTAATATGTTTATGTTTATGTTTATGTTTAACCAATTTATAAAGCGCACTTAGACCAAGGTTTCATGGCGCTGTTGAGGATGTACTGAGTAGCCAGTTCTGAATGGTAGCAGTGGGATAGGATTACTCGTGTGCCTGTGTAAACAGCCATGTCTTAAGCTGTTTTCTGAATTGGAGCAGGTGGGGACAAGAACGGATCTCCCATGGGAGTGAGTTCCAAAGTTGTGGCGCCAGGTAGCCAAAACGGCTTCCGCCGTGCCGTTTGCGTTTAAACTTTGTGCTGACCAGCAAGTTTTGATGTTTAGAACGAAGGTCACGGGAGGGAGTGTATCTCACGATTAAGCTGTTAATAAACATAGGACTGTAACAGTTTAGGGACTTAAATGTGAGACAGGCGGTTTTGAAGGTGGCACGTTGGAGAAGTGGGAGCCAGTGGAGCTTTTTTATCAGGGGTCTGGCCGAATGCCACTTAGGTTGTTGGTATATCAATCGTGCCGCCTGGTTCTGCACAAGCTGGAGTCTCTTGATCTGATAAGAGGGGAGGCCTAAATAGATTGAGTTTGCATAATCTAAATGCGACAGGACTAGGCCAATCACAGCTTGTATCAATGCTGCCCGGGTGAGCAGGTGATGTATCTTCTGGATTTTACGTAGTTGGAAGAAACATTTAGAAACAACTGCTCCCACCTGGGTGTTGAGGGACAGGTCTCCATCAATAATCACCCCTAAGCTTTTTACGGAGGAGGAAGGTTTAGGAAAAGGCCCCAATTCGGACGGCCAATAGTGAGGGCCCCACGAAATGCGACTGTCTCCTATCAGCAGTACTTCCGTCTTTCCAGGGTTTAGCTTCAAATGGTTATAATCCATCCAGTGACGGATGAACACCATAGTATCCTGAAAGTTGGTGATAGATTCGATAGAATTATCTATTGTGAAGGAGAGCTGCAGATCATCTGCATAGTTGAATGTTTTTACTTTCCTCTGTTTCAAGGCTTTGATCAGGGGGAGTAGGTAGATGTTAAATAGATGTGGGGACAGGGAGGAACCCTGGGGGACCCCACATGTTGAACTTAACTCAGGAGCTGTGAAGTTAGCCAGGCGAACCGCCTGTGAGCGATCTTCCAGAAATGAGGTAACCCATCTCAAGGCCTTGCCCTGCAAGCCTGCCCGTCCGACACGGTCCACCAAGATCTTATGGTCCACCGTGTCGAACGCGGCTGATAGATCTAAAAGGACTAAGGCCTGAGGGGTTCCAGTGTCAGCCTCCCTCCGGAGGTCATCCAGCACTGCCAAGATAACCATCTCAGTTGAATGACCTGGACGGAAGCCTGCCTGGTGGGGATCCAAGTGTCCAGACTCTTCTATGAAGGTGGACATGGATTTAGCAACATGTGCCTCCAAGACCTTGGCTAGGAATGGGAGCAGGGAGATGGGGCGATAATTAGACGGGTCAGCTAAATTGGTACCGACCTTTTTGATCAGAGGGACCACTGTAGCGTCCTTGAATGATTTAGGGACGCAGCCTTGGGTAAGTGATGAATTTAATAAAGAGAGGGCGGGTTGGGGGATGATGGAGAAGACTTCCCTCAATATATGAGGGGGACAGCAGTCTCTGGGAGAACCCGATTTGACCTTGGACATCAAGGAAATAAGAGATTCGTGATCGATCGTTGGAAAACTATCCAGAGTATGATTGTTCATGAAGGAATCGGATGAGATCGCAGCTGATGAGGAGCATACAATACTGGCTTTGATTGTAATGATCTTTTCTATGAAGAATGTATTTAATTTGTCACATAATTCCTGTGTAGGAATAGGTTTAGACGTCACTCTATCAGGGTTGGATAGTTCATCCACTATTGAGAAGATTTCTCTTGATTTGTTTGTGGACGTTAGAATCTTAGAGGAGAAGTAATCTATCTTGGCTGATTTGATTGCTATATTATATTTTGCCTGCTCTGATTTATAGATAAGCTTGTCTCCAGGGTCATAGCGAGCTCTCCATCTCCTTTCCTTTTGGCGGAGTAATAGTTTCATCTCCTTTAATTCGGGGGAGAACCATTTATGGGCATCTGCCTTCCGATTTATCTTGATTTTTTTGAGAGGGGCAAACGGATCACTTGCTGTTTTTAACCAGCTGGAGATTTGAGCGTCCAATAAGTCCACGTTCTGGTCCGGATTAGGTGTCGAGCCAGCCAGAAAGTTTTTAAAATCAGATAGATCGATGGATTTCCAGCATCTAGCCGTTCCACCCTCGACCAGGGGGGATTTAGTCTTGATAGCCAAAGTGAGGTGGAATGTAACTAGACAGTGATCGGACCATATACATGGGGCTACCTGTAATGCGGAGATGATCGGGGTTGTTGTCCAGACATGGTCCAGTATGTGGCCTTTATTGTGAGTAGGTGAGGAGATGTGTTGTGTAAAATTGAAATTAGATAAAAGATTGGTGAATTCGAGTGAGTGGGGGCCGCCAGCTTGGTCGCCATACCAGTAGTTGAAATCGCCGATAAGCAGAATATTGGCGTATTTGATTGCTAAGTTAGCTATCTGTTCACTCAAGGTGATGGGGAAAAGTGGCATGGACTGAGGGGGTCTATATACGACCACACAGATCAAGGATGTGTGATCTGAATCAAGTTTGATCACTAAATTATCTGCAGCGGCTACATTGAGGGGGTCAATTGATGTAAATTGGTGTTGGCGGCGGATAATGGCGGCCACTCCACCACCAGCTTTTCCTGCTGGGCGGTCGGAGTGGAGGATGTAGTAGTCAGAGGGGATGGCGGCCAGTATGTCAGGAGCCGAGTCCGGAGTTATCCATGTTTCCGTGAGAAACAGTATATCAGGTAGGTCAGAGGAGAGTAAGGTGAAAATCTCCAGTTGATGTTTAATTAAGGAGCGAGTGTTTAAGTATGAAACACGAAAGTTCAATCAAGTGCTTATGTAGAGTATTTACCTTGTTGTTCTTTAGAATACCACGTATTTCCGGGTATCTATCCCTTTGCTGATGAAGACCAAGTCTATCAAGGCGATGCCTAATGGTAGAGTCGAGTGATTGCGAAGCTTTGTGTAGATGACACAAGTCAGCGGCTGTATATTGCAAAGAATGTGCAAAGTGAGGTGCCCCATGTCCCGTACTGGCGCGGACGGGCGCAGACGGGCTTGCCTTAGGCGCGCCTTTGGCGCGCTGACGGCGTGCCCGCTGCGCCCGTCCGCTGCGCTCCCTGTGATGGGGGGCCATTTTGTAGTGTTAGACGCGAGGTGCCGAGCACTAGACCGCTCGCAGAATTTCCCCCCTAAGATGGCGGGCGCCGAGGGACCTAGTCGAACCCACGCAGCGTTTAGTCGGCTGCAGTGGGCTAAAGGCAGCAAGTAAGTCAGCAGATAGCACAGAATTGGTCACAGTTTAAAAGTCAGCTTCAAGTGAAAATAATAACAAAATACGTGCAGGTAGTTAAAATAGCGGCGAAAATGCAGTTAACACAGCAGTCCCGGCTTCCGCCTCAGGACCAGACTCACACACTCTCAATCAGTGGCGTGAGTGGATTTGTGGCTTTTTATAGTAACTAATGCGCGAGGGGCCGAGCACTAGACCGCTCGCAGAATTTCCCCCCTAAGATGGCGGGCGCCGAGGGACCTAGTCGAACCCACGCAGCGTTTAGTCGGCTGCAGTGGGCTAAAGGCAGCAAGTAAGTCAGCAGATAGCACAGAATTGGTCACAGTTTAAAAGTCAGCTTCAAGTGAAAATAATAACAAAATACGTGCAGGTAGTTAAAATAGCGGCGAAAATGCAGTTAACACAGCAGTCCCGGCTTCCGCCTCAGGACCAGACTCACACACTCTCAATCAGTGGCGTGAGTGGATTTGTGGCTTTTTATAGTAACTAATGCGCGAGGGGCCGAGCACTAGACCGCTCGCAGAATTTCCCCCCTAAGATGGCGGGCGCCGAGGGACCTAGTCGAACCCACGCAGCGTTTAGTCGGCTGCAGTGGGCTAAAGGCAGCAAGTAAGTCAGCAGATAGCACAGAATTGGTCACAGTTTAAAAGTCAGCTTCAAGTGAAAATAATAACAAAATACGTGCAGGTAGTTAAAATAGCGGCGAAAATGCAGTTAACACAGCAGTCCCGGCTTCCGCCTCAGGACCAGACTCACACACTCTCAATCAGTGGCGTGAGTGGATTTGTGGCTTTTTATAGTAACTAATGCACGAGGGGCCGAGCACTAGACCGCTCGCAGAATTTCCCCCCTAAGATGGCGGGCGCCGAGGGACCTAGTCGAACCCACGCAGCGTTTAGTCAGCTGCAGTGGGCTAAAGGCAGCAAGTAAGTCAGCAGATAGCACAGAATTGGTCACAGTTTAAAAGTCAGCTTCAAGTGAAAATAATAACAAAATACGTGCAGGTAGTTAAAATAGCGGCGAAAATGCAGTTAACACAGCAGTCCCGGCTTCCGCCTCAGGACCAGACTCACACACTCTCAATCAGTGGCGTGAGTGGATTTGTGGCTTTTTATAGTAACTAATGCGCGAGGGGCCGAGCACTAGACCGCTCGCAGAATTTCCCCCCTAAGATGGCGGGCGCCGAGGGACCTAGTCGAACCCACGCAGCGTTTAGTCGGCTGCAGTGGGCTAAAGGCAGCAAGTAAGTCAGCAGATAGCACAGAATTGGTCACAGTTTAAAAGTCAGCTTCAAGTGAAAATAATAACAAAATACGTGCAGGTAGTTAAAATAGCGGCGAAAATGCAGTTAACACAGCAGTCCCGGCTTCCGCCTCAGGACCAGACTCACACACTCTCAATCAGTGGCGTGAGTGGATTTGTGGCTTTTTATAGTAACTAATGCGCGAGGGGCCGAGCACTAGACCGCTCGCAGAATTTCCCCCCTAAGATGGCGGGCGCCGAGGGACCTAGTCGAACCCACGCAGCGTTTAGTCGGCTGCAGTGGGCTAAAGGCAGCAAGTAAGTCAGCAGATAGCACAGAATTGGTCACAGTTTAAAAGTCAGCTTCAAGTGAAAATAATAACAAAATACGTGCAGGTAGTTAAAATAGCGGCGAAAATGCAGTTAACACAGCAGTCCCGGCTTCCGCCTCAGGACCAGACTCACACACTCTCAATCAGTGGCGTGAGTGGATTTGTGGCTTTTTATAGTAACTAATGCGCGAGGGGCCGAGCACTAGACCGCTCGCAGAATTTCCCCCCTAAGATGGCGGGCGCCGAGGGACCTAGTCGAACCCACGCAGCGTTTAGTCGGCTGCAGTGGGCTAAAGGCAGCAAGTAAGTCAGCAGATAGCACAGAATTGGTCACAGTTTAAAAGTCAGCTTCAAGTGAAAATAATAACAAAATACGTGCAGGTAGTTAAAATAGCGGCGAAAATGCAGTTAACACAGCAGTCCCGGCTTCCGCCTCAGGACCAGACTCACACACTCTCAATCAGTGGCGTGAGTGGATTTGTGGCTTTTTATAGTAACTAATGCACGAGGGGCCGAGCACTAGACCGTTCGCAGAATTTCCCCCCTAAGATGGCGGGCGCCGAGGGACCTAGTCGAACCCACGCAGCGTTTAGTCAGCTGCAGTGGGCTAAAGGCAGCAAGTAAGTCAGCAGATAGCACAGAATTGGTCACAGTTTAAAAGTCAGCTTCAAGTGAAAATAATAACAAAATACGTGCAGGTAGTTAAAATAGCGGCGAAAATGCAGTTAACACAGCAGTCCCGGCTTCCGCCTCAGGACCAGACTCACACACTCTCAATCAGTGGCGTGAGTGGATTTGTGGCTTTTTATAGTAACTAATGAGCGAGGGGCCGAGCACTAGACCGCTCGCAGAATTTCCCCCCTAAGATGGCGGGCGCCGAGGGACCTAGTCGAACCCACGCAGCGTTTAGTCGGCTGCAGTGGGCTAAAGGCAGCAAGTAAGTCAGCAGATAGCACAGAATTGGTCACAGTTTAAAAGTCAGCTTCAAGTGAAAATAATAACAAAATACGTGCAGGTAGTTAAAATAGCGGCGAAAATGCAGTTAACACAGCAGTCCCGGCTTCCGCCTCAGGACCAGACTCACACACTCTCAATCAGTGGCGTGAGTGGATTTGTGGCTTTTTATAGTAACTAATGCGCGAGGGGCCGAGCACTAGACCGCTCGCAGAATTTCCCCCCTAAGATGGCGGGCGCCGAGGGACCTAGTCGAACCCACGCAGCGTTTAGTCGGCTGCAGTGGGCTAAAGGCAGCAAGTAAGTCAGCAGATAGCACAGAATTGGTCACAGTTTAAAAGTCAGCTTCAAGTGAAAATAATAACAAAATACGTGCAGGTAGTTAAAATAGCGGCGAAAATGCAGTTAACACAGCAGTCCCGGCTTCCGCCTCAGGACCAGACTCACACACTCTCACTCACACACTCTCAATCAGGTAGAGGGTTGTGCTCCTGTATGTGTCACTAATATACAGGTACAGGGTTGTGCTCTTGTGCTGTGTCACTAATATACAGGTAGAGGGTTGTGCTCCTGTATGTGTTACTCGTATAGAGGTGGAGTGTTGTGCTCCTCTGCTGTGTCACTAGTATACAGGTAGAGGGACGTGCTCCTATGCTGTGTCACTACTATACAGGTAGAGTGTTGTGTTCCTGTATGTGTCACTAGTATACAGTGGAGGGTATGCTCCTGTATGTGTCACTAATATACAGGTAGAGGGTTGTGATCATGTATGTGCTACTAGTATACAGGTAGAGGGATGTGCTCCTGTGCATGTCTCTAGTATACAGGTAGAGGGTTATGCTCCTGTATGTGTAACTACTATACAGGTGCTTCAGGTCGTGCTCCTGTGATGTGCCACTAGTAAACAGGTAGAGGGTTGTGTTCCTGTATGTGTCACTAGTATACAGTGGAAGGTGTGCTCCTGTATGTGTCACTAATATACGGGTAGAGGGTTGTGATCTTGTGCTGTGTCACTAGTATACAGGTGGAGGGTTGTGCTCCTCTGCTGTGTCACTAGTATACAGGTAGAGGGACGTGCTCCTGTGATGTGTCGCTAGTGTACAGGTGGAGGGTTGTGCTCCTGTATGTGTCACTACTATACAGTGGAGGGTTGTGCTCCTGTATGTGTCACTAATATACAGGCAGAGGGTTGGGCTCTTGTGCTGTGTCACTACTATACAGGTGGAGGGTTGGCTCCTCTGCTGTGTCACTAGTACACAGGTAGAGGGACGTGCTCCTGTGATGTGCCACTAGTATACAGGAAGAGGGTTGTGCTCCTGTATGTGTCACTAGTATACAGGTGAAGGATTGTGCTCCTCTGCTGTGTCACTAGTATAAAGGTAGAGGGACATGCTCCTATGCTGTGTCACTAGTATACAGGTAGAGGGACGTGCTCCTCGACTGTGTCACTAGTATACAGGTACAGAGGTCTTTTCCTGTGCTGTCTCACTAATATATATGTGGAGGGTTGTGCTCCTGTATGTGTCACTAGTATATAGGTGGAGGGTTGTGCTCCTCTGCTGTGTCACTAGTATACAGGTAGAGGGTTGTGCTCCTTTGATGTGCCACCAGTATACATATAGAGGGTTGTGCTCCTGTATGTGTCACTAGTATATAGGTGGAGTGTTGTGCTCCTCTACTGTGTCACTAGTATACAGGTAGAGGGACGTGCTCCTATGCTGTGTCACTAGTATGCAGGTAGAGGGTTGTGCTCCTGTATGTCTCACTACCATACAGGTAGATGGTCGTGCTCCTGTATGTGTCACTAGCATATAGGTGCAGTGTTGTGCTCCTCTGCTGTGTCACTGGTATAAAGGTAGAGGGACGTGCTCCTATGCTGTGTCACTTGTATACAGGTAGAGGGTCGTGCTCCTGTATGGGTCACTAGTATACAGGTGGAGGGTTGCGCTCCTGTATGTGTCACTAGTATACAGGTGGAGGGTTTTGCTCCTCTGCTGTGTCACTAGTATACAGGTAGAGGATTGTACTCCTGTAAGTGTCACTAGTATACAGGTAGAGGGTTGTGTTCCTGTTTGTGTCACTAGTATACAGGTGGATGGTTGTGCTCCTCTGCTGTGTCACTAGTATACAGGTAGAGGATTGTACTCCTGTAAGTGTCACAAGTATACAGGTAGAGGATTGTGTTCCTGTATGTGTCACTAGTATACAGGTGGATGGTTGTGCTCCTCTCCTGTGTCACTAGTATACAGGTAGAGGGACGTGCTCCTATGCTGTGTCACTAGTATACAGGTAGAGGGACGTGCTCCTATGCTGTGTCACTAGTATACAGGTAGAGGGTTGTGCTCCTGCATGTGTCACTAATATACAGGTAGAGGGTTGGGATCTTGGGCTGTGTCACTAGCATACTGGTAGAGGGTTGTGCTCCTGTATGTGTCACTAGTATACAGGTAGAGGGACGTGCTCCCGTGATGTGCCACTAGTATACAGGTAGAGGGTTGTGCTCCTTTATGTGTCACTAGTATACAGGTGGAGCGTTGTGCTCCTGTGATGTGCCACTAGTATGCAGGTATAGGTTTGTGCTCCTGTCCTGTGTCACTAGTATACAGGTCGAGGGTTGTGTTCCTGTATGTGTCACTAGTATACAGTGGAGAGTGTGCTCCTGTATGTGTCACTAATATACAGGTAGAGGGTTGTGATCTTGTGCTGTTTCACTAGTATACAGGTAGAGGGGCGTGCTCCTGTATGTGTCACTAATCTACAGTGGAGGGTATGCTCCTGTATGTGCCACTATTATACAGGTAGAGGGTTGTGATCATGTATGTGCAACTAGTATACAGGTAGAGGAATGTGCTCCTGTGCATGTCTCTAGTATACAGGTAGAGGGTTATGCTCCTGTATGTGTCACTACTATACAGGTAGAACGTCGTGCTCCTGTGATGTGCTACTAGTAAACAGGTAGAGGGTTGTGTTCCTGTATGTGTCACTACTATACAGTGGAGGGTTGTGCTCCTGTATGTGTCACTAACATACAGGTAGAGGGTTGTGCTCTTGTGCTGTGTCACTACTATACAGGTGGAGGGTTGTGCTCCTCTGCTGTGTTACTAGTATAAAGGTAGAGGGACGTGCTCCTGTGATGTGCCACTAGTATACAGGTAGAGGGCTGTGCTCCTGTATGTGTCACTAGTATACAGGAAGAGGGTTGTGCTCCTGTAAGTGTCACTAGTATACAGGTAGAGGGTTGTGTTCCTGTATGTTTCACTGGTATACAGGTAGAGGGTTGCGATCTTGTGCTGTGTCACTAGTATACAGGTAGAGGTTTGTGCTCCTGTATGTGTCACTAATATACAGGTAGAGGGTAGTGCTCCTTTGATGTGCCACCAGTATACAGGTAGAGGGTTGTGCTCCTGTATGTGTTACTAGTATATAGGTGGAGTGTTGTGCTCAACTGCTGTGTCACTAGTATACAGGCAGAGGGACGTGCTCCTATGCTGTGTCACTAGTATACAGGTAGAGGGTTGTGTTTCTGTACGTGTCACTAGTACACAGTAGATGTTATGCTCCTGTATGTGCCACTAGTATACAGGTAGAGGGACGTGCTCCTATGCATGTCACTAATATACAGGTAGAGGGTTGTGCTCTTGTGCTGTGTCACTAGTATAAAGGTAGAGGGACATGCTCCTATGCTGTGTCACTAGTATACAGGTAGAGGGACATGCTCCTGTATGTGTAACTACTACACAGGTAGCTGATCGTGCTCCTGTGATGGGCCACTAGTAAACAGGTAGAGGGTTGTGTTCCTGTATGTGCCACTAGTATACAGTGGAGGGTGTGCTCCTGTATGTGTCACTAATATACAGGTAGAGTGTTGTGCTCTTGTGCTGTGTCACTACCATACAGGTGGAAGGTTGTGCTCCTGTATGTGTCATTAGTATACAGGTGGAGGGTTGTGCTCCTCTGCTTTGTCACTAGTATAAAGGTAGAGGGACGTGCTCCTATGCTGTGTCACTAGTATACAGGAAGAGGAGTGTACTCCTTTGATGTGCCACCAGTATACATGTAGAGGGTTGTGCTCCTGTATGTGTCACTAGTATACAGGTAGAGGGTTGTGCTCTTGTGCTGTGTCACTAATTTACAGGTAGAGGGTTGTGCTCCTCTGCTCCTGTGATGCGCCACTAGTAATACAGGTAGAGGGTTACGCTCCTTTGTTGTGCCACCAGTATACAGGTGGATGGTTTTTCTCCTGGATTTGTTACTAGTATATAGGAGTAGTGTTGTGCTCCTCTGCTGTGTCACTAGTATACAGGTAGAGGGACGTGCTCCTATGCTGTGTCACTAGTATACAGGTAGAGGGTTGTGCTCCTGTGATGTGCCACTAGTATACAGGTAGAGGGTTGTGCTCCTGTGATGTGCCACTAGTATTTAGGTAGAGGGCAGTGCTTATGTATGTGCCACTAGTATACAGATAGATGGTCGGGCTCCTGTGATGTGCCACTAGTATAGAGGTAGAGGATTGTGCTCATGTATGTGTCACTAGTATATAGGTGGAGTGTTGTGCTCCTATGCTGTGTCACTAGTATACAGGTAGAGGGTTGTGTTCCTGTATGTGTCACTAGTATACAGTGGAGGGTGGATACACAAGACTGGATTATGGGAATGCCCTCTCCCTCGGTCGCCCTGATTTTCTTCTCAATAGACTCCAGGCGGTTGAATTTGGCAGCTAGACTGCTACTCAGACTCCCACCTAGGTCTCACATGTCCTTTCATCGAAAGGCCTCCGCTTGATCCCTATAAAAAGAAGAGTGTTTTTAATGCCATGGTCTTAATGCATAAGGCTCATCAGGCCTTACACGGCGCCGGCGTGGTTTACCTCAGAGACAGGATCAGCGAATACATCCCAGTGCGTACCCTTCGTTCATCCTCTACCGCGAATCAATCGTCTTAGAGTAGGCGTGAGATTATTTTCTTACTTGAGACCACTCAACTGAAACAAAATTCCAGCAGACCCCAGTTGGTCAGTAATCTTACTGCCTTCAAGAGGAAACTGAAGACATGCCTCTTCAGGCAGTCAAGTTAGGTTCCTTGGTCTGTTGTCCTTAGCCTGAGCGCTGGGACACTCTGCTGAGTAGCCGTGCGCTTTACAAATCAGGTTACCATAACATAATATGACATACAAATCTCAGCAGGCTGCTGACACGGACCATGCACTACACAGTAAGCCTCGATGGGAGGAGTGTTTTGGGGGCTTTGACAGTTAAACAGTGGGGGATGGCAGTGGAGCACGTGAAGAGAGTTTCATATAATGCCCACCTGAGGTTTACGCAGTTTCATTATTTACATCAAACCTACTTTACACCGTGTGGGGCCCCACGGACTACAATAATGTGCAAACCCAATGGGCCACTTTGGGAAACATGGTGGCAAAGCGCGACATCGCTCAGAAATGGGGAGCCACATCGCCTCCCTCTGTGGAATTGTGGAAATCCAATATGGACTGGCGCATGCTTCGCGAGAAAACAGTTTATGTGACCCGGGGTAAGCCCAAGAAGTGGATTGGGATCTGGGGTGCCTGGAACGAATACAGGGGTGATATCTGGCACTGCCCCATTGGAGGTACGACTTTCCCCTTAGCCTTTAATTCCAACTAAACTGCCATTACCTTGCAAATCCTGCATTCTTCCCCTCCCGATATCGTTCGTTTTGCACTGTTCATACGTGTGCTCTTTGGGCACAAGGCCCAGCCTTCTCCCGCGCTGGGTACTGTCGCACTTAAGTACTTTTGCCTTGCCTTTTTCGCACTGTTTCTGGTGCTCTTTTATGGTATTTTAATTTCTGTTCTCATTACTTATAACATAAAATTAAACCTTGTACGATTTTGTATTATACACTGTGTGCACAGATCATCCTCTTCTTATAATGCTGCCTAGCCTCCGGGATGTAAGGCTGAATAGCCGTGTACTTTGATATGTAAATAAAGGTTCCCCCCCCCCCCCCCCCCCCCAAAAAAAACTACTTTACACCGCAGTGGCTCCACAAGAGGTTCCCAGGTGTGGCCCCACTGTGCCCGCGCTCTGGACACCCAGAAGCGACTTTTTTACACATGGTGTGGGATTGTCCGACACTAGCACAGGTTTCGGTGCAAGTGATGGAACATATTTTGCATTAAATATGCACTTACCTCCCAATCCTCTGCTCGAAAGAGTTTGCAAAACGGCCGAAACGCATCAAACACTAAATGAAGCCGGAAGACCTGGCCACGGCTCTATTTAGGCGCCTGATAGCAATGTCCTGGAAGGCAGCACAGACCCCTCGGTACAATGTTGGCTCAGAGTGGCACATAAATGGGCAGTAGCGGAGGCTGACCCATGTATCATGATCTGCAGCTCTAAGGGGGTGGTGCTGCTGCCAGGCTCTGGGATATGCAAGTGCTTAAACTCCTTGACAAATTAGACACCCCTGCATAATCGTTGCGATGGCTCGGCGGCGATGCTGGCCTCGACTGTGTTAATAACTTTGTTACTTCCATTTGCTATATTATTGGAACAACACGTTTCCAGGTACACTAATTCCACTTCTACATTGCTTGCTGATATATGGTCATACTACTGTTTCCAGTGTGAACTTAAGTGCTGACATATTTATTGATATATATCTGTGATCTGCTGTTGTGATTGCCAAAAAAGAAATATTTTAAAACAATCATTACCTTTTCTAAATTACGAATGATATAGCTCACTGTTCATCCTTAAAAATATCAAGTGTCCATTAGGAAAAAAGTAAGAGCTGTAGAACAGAAAGAAGTGTTTTCACACTTCTGAGAAAGTTTGTTTCTTTCCATTTCTCACAGATTTTGCTTCTCACTAGGCTGCACATTTTCATCCTGTTTTTAGGTCTCGTGACCTACAATGCGCGCAAGCGCATTGAGGGAGCGAGAATTCAAGTAGCCAAAATCCTCGTCAAACCAAGGGCTTTCTGCTGCGGTTTTCTTGAAGTTCACGTGAATCACGTGAGCAAACAAGCAAGCGCATTCACGGCCAGCACAGCACATCAAAGGGCTTCTCCTCCCCTAATTATTCATGGCCGGCCGCAGGCCGGCCGTACTTTCAGTTCACACAGCACATCAAAGGGCTTCTCCTCCCCTAATTATTCATGGCCGGCCGCAGGCCGGCCGTACTTTCAGTTTCCCTGCCTGTAATCAGCCTCAATTTCGTCCTTTCTCGCTTTCCCTGTTAGACCCTTCTGCTCTCCCTTCTAACCTCTCCTTGGTGTTTCAGTGTTTTTAATCCCCACTTCACGCAGGCTAATACAAACGTGCACACGAGGTGCAGGCCTGGGGATGAGCCGACCCAGCTGGTTTCAAGTCGTAGCCTTCAGCGAAACATCAGATTCCGAGACGCAGGGCAGCGCGGGCTCTGTCGATAGAATGCGCCACAGATATTAAATGCTTTACTGTTACATGGCACATTTTATGCGCAATGGAAAGTGATGGTTTGTGGTAGCCTAAGGGGCCAAGCTTATTTATTTATTTATTTTTACCAGGCGCTGGAAGACCAATAGTGCCGTAACCCACACATTTCTTTTTCTTTTTCTTTTTTTTACACAGGACTTTAAGCCCGAAGGCCTTTGTTAATAAGTAATGATCAACAGATTGGCTGTGGGTTTTTTGTAAAGCATGTCTGTGTCAGCTTGCATGAGCGGGGGGATCTTCAAAGTGGTAGACGCTGCTTTTGCTGCATGTCACAGAAGGGGCTGACGGGAAACGAGGTGTCTCCGAGTCAGGAAGGCAGCAGCACCGGTGAAGGCAGGGCAGACATCGAGAGCGATAATATTTCAGCCTCCGTTTAGAAGATGTCTTCTGAAAACAGGGGCGATGCCAACCAGCGGTAATAACATTAG
Source organism: Lissotriton vulgaris (assembly GCF_964263255.1). Taxonomy (NCBI): domain Eukaryota; kingdom Metazoa; phylum Chordata; class Amphibia; order Caudata; family Salamandridae; genus Lissotriton; species Lissotriton vulgaris. The sequence goes on along the minus strand of NC_141693.1, from coordinate 48,907,323 downwards.
AGTGATGCTCTGGAAGGTTATTTAGAGATTTTTCGAGAAAGAGTAACTTGTGGTAACTCCACCACGATCTCCCATTTCCTCAGGTTTTCAAATCCGACCTTTAGCCCATGTTAAACAGTAATTACATCACAGTGTCTTTTTTGCAGTAAGTGCACAAGAGGGATGAACAAGCACTGGCGTTGCCAATAGGTCTCGCAGTAGGAAAGTTGGAGCTATTGGTTTTGTAAATGACATTTTATATTTATATATTGTTATTGACAATGCCAATAACGATATATAAATATAAAATGTCATTTACAAAACCAATAGCTCCAACTTTCCTACTGCGAGACCTATTGGCAACGCCAGTGCTTGTTTACATTCTGCTCCCTTGTCTCCCTATATTAATTACTGTCACTGGGATTGGTTGGTGTGCTGCAACGCCCATAATACAAAAAAATGCATAAACATAAAACAACTCATCTGCATATTGAGATGGTTTATTGACCTGTATGTGACACTGTAAGAAGTTAATGTAAAGTCAATTGTTTGTATGTTTGTATTGGGCTCCCTGCATAAAAGGGACAGTATAGAACTGTCTGTATGTATGTTGTGTGCCTGTCGGAGTGCATGGCGTCACTGTGCATTGACCCTGACAGGAGATCATGTGTGTTCCGCCGACACATGTAACACTGCACACAAAATATGAATATTCCACTTCCTTCTTTTGTTGTATTTACCAAACAGTATCTCACCTTCAGGAGTTCCCACGCCGGCGCCACACACTTTTCTGTCTCCGTTATCAGGGCATTGAGAGAGGTGATTTGATTGGACGGTTTTGTGATATTTACATTTTCTACCATGGTAATTTTCTTCTCCATCTCCTCCAGTTTTTCATGCAGTGTTTGCTTATTTTCTTTCAGGAGTTGCTGCAGTTTTTTAAACTCAGATTCAATTTTCTGTTTCTCAATTCTTAACGTGTCCTGTCAGGAGCAAAGAAAAGATGGTTAGATATAAAAAAGCTTTCTACAAGCCGTTCTTAGAGTGGGAGTCCAGAGGGAGGTGGAGAGGTTGATAGTTTCTTCAGAACACTAGCGTGCTTTTCGTAATTTCTGACCTCAACCTCTTACCACCTTCCCTTCTACCGTCTTCTGTCCTTCTCACACTCTTGCCCTCCCCCTTCCCTCCGACACCTCATGAACTGTTGAGAGGTCAGAATTTGTGAAGCTGCAGAGAAGGTCGATCCATGGAGAGAGTGGAAGGAAGAGAACCCACCGCAGGCAGAGACACTCGATCCATGGAGAGAGTGCACGGAAGAGAACCCACCGCAGGCAGAGACAGTCAAAGACCCAGAGACGGGCTGAGTGGAGAGACTGCTAAAATCAAGTGCGAGTCGATGTGACTGACAGGAGAGAATGTCAAAGAGGTGAAACAGGAACTTTCAGTCCTTGGGATGTAAGACCAAAGATGCGGGGAGTGCGGGCTGCCCCTGTGCTGCAAAGACATTGGCTGTGTTCGCCCAGGAGACGCTCAGGGGGTATCTACTATCGCCCCCATGGAGAGTGAGGTGGAATTACTAATGTAGTAATTTCATACTCAAAATTATAGCAGGATTATGGGTTTTGTGCTATGAAAACGAGAAATCAAGAATTAACAGATACATCAATGTTACAGCTCCAGTCCCTTCAGGTAATTCCCAACAAATTGCTACAGAGGATGGACAAGGAGGTTGGTGTGACATCTTGTCCTATCTGGGGATAGGAGGCTGTGAGCTATCAGATAAGGTATGTCACACCCTAGCGTAGAATAACAGAGTGTGCGCCATCGGGAATACAGTGGAGTCACGTATGTCTCCAATCCTGCTGGGGGGCTGGGCTCCTGTATGTGTCACTAGTATACAGGTGGAGGGTCATGCTCTTGTGCAGTGTCACTAGTATACAGGAAGAGGGACGTGCTCCTGTATGTGTCACTAGTATACAGGTGGAGGGTTGTGCCTCTGTGATGTGCCACTAGTATACAGGCAGAGGGCGGTGCTCCTGTATGTGTCACTAGTATACAGGTAGAGGGGCCTGGACTCCTGTATGTGTCACTAGAATACGGTAGAGGGTTGTGGTCCTGTATGTATCATGGGTATACAGGTAGAGGGCTGTGCTCCTATGCTGTGTCACTATTATATAGGTAGAGGGTTGTGCTCCTGTGCTGCATCACTAGTACACAGGTAGAGGGTTGTGCTCCTGTGCTGTGTCACGGGTAGAGGGTTGTGCTCCTGTATGTATCACTCGTATTCAGGTAGATGGTTGTGCTTCGCTGATGTGTCACTAGTATACAGATAGAGGGTTGCACTCCTGAGCTGCTTCATTAGTATGCATGTAGAGGGCTGTAATGGGTCTGCCAGGTGCTGCCATGTGTGAATGCGCTCGGCCCGATGTAGCCGATCCAGAAGAGGACCACGCTGCATCGCTGAAGGGTTACCTACCACCGGAATAGTTAAACTAACAATTGGGCCTTTGAGACCGCAGGGGACAAACCACCATTGGTACTGCAAACCCCTAGACTCTGGAGACTGAACTTACTAACAGAGTCCAAGGTAAGAACACTTGAGTACGACTTACTGATTTACATTCCCTGGATGAGGCCATCAGTGATTGGGGAATAACACTGAACCTGTTGCACGTGAGGAGGGAGGACAGAGAGTGGCTTGACAACTACAAGAGCCCTAACCCCAAGGAGTTTGTAATATTGCTTTTGAACATTGTTTATCTGTTTGTGTAGAGTTAGAATTAAAATAGTTCCTTTTATATAAAAACAAGTATTTGACTGCACATTGATTTATTGTTCGCACTGCTCCACGTTGAGTTATGAGCCATGTTCACTGATCTGTATCTGAGCTTCCCCCAAAGGAGCCTTGACGGTTTGAGCTACACTACCCTAGTGAGATTTAGGTGCAGAAGGGGTGCTTGACCCAGGTGAACAGGATCCATAGGAGGGCGGGCCCTGTGACATCGCGAGTGAAAGGCCTCAGACACCTCGGTTGGATCCAGTAGCCGCGTGGCCCTCTGAACAGTGTTCCGATACACGTATACACAAACTTACAGAGGCACACACTCTTACATATGTACAAATGCATGATCACACTTGCACATGGATGCATAGATGCGTGCATATACTCACAGATGCATATCTCTGCTCCGTGCATATATAACCTCACAGAGGCACACACTCACACAGATGCACACATTAGTGTGCGCACTCACAGATGCATAGATGCATGCACATACTCACAGATGCATAAATCCACTCTGTGCATACATAACCTCACAGAGGCACACACTCATACATATGCACAACTGCATAATCACACTTGCACACAGATGCATAGATGCATGCACATACACACAGATGGATAGCTCCGCTTCATGCATACATAACCTCACAGAGGCACACATTCACACAGAAGCACACATTCATGTGCATACTCACAGATGCATAGATGCATAGATGCATGCACATACTCACAGATGGATATCTCCGCTCTGTGCATACATAAACTCACAGAAGCACAAACTCATACAGATGTACACATTAGTGTGCACACTCACAGATGCACAGACGCATGCACATACTCACAGCTGGATATCTCCGCTCCATGCATACATAACCTCACAGAGGAACACACTCGTACAGATGCACACATTAGTGTGTGTGCGCTCACAGAGGAACTGAGATAAGTTCTATTGTAGAAATTGTCTTCAAGCACACGACACTTTGTTTGTTTTAGGACAAACCCTGGGCAAATTTGAGCCCCAATATCCAGGGCAGTGACTCCGGTCAGTGAATTTACCTGGTGGGGATGATAACCCATTCCTTTGGGTGACTTGTCGATTTTAACAGGTCCACACATACAAGGGCACAGACATGAACAGACACACAGGGTTTACTGCTGGCACTCACCCTCATGGTTTTATATTGTTCCTCTTCCTTGAGTTTAGACTCCAGAATATATTCCTCATCCTTTTTCAGAGGACGCAGCCACTCTTGAAGTTTTACCTGCAGAGATGAGAGTGCAAGAAATATGTAAAGATGGATAGGGAGTGGAATCACAAAAGGGACAACTGCACAAGCCCGGGGCACGATTCACAAAGGTAAACTTAGATCAAAAGTCTAAGTTTAGAACGGAAGTCTAACTTTACTGACATTTGGTCTAAGTTAGACTTTTGGTCTAAACTCAGAGCAAAGCCTAGCTTTTCTACCAGTAAAGTTAGACTTTAGGTCTAAACTTGGACTTCAGGTCAAAACGTAAACTTGTGGTCTAAGTTTGCCTTTGTGAATCAGGCCCCCAGACTTTAAGTACCAGCCAATCCTAACCCGCTACTTGCCTGTGGACTCCAGTTCAAGCCTGATCCACTTGCTGCCGTTTGACCAGACGACACTGCAGCTGCCTAGGTTTTCATACGCGTATTCCGCCTGGGTTTTTTCCACTCACTGTGCTTCCCACCGACAGAATTCCCACCCACCCGAGGCCCTACTTAATGCAGGCCGCACTGCGATCACACAGTGAATGTGCACAGCAAAGGCATGCCCGTCTGTACCCGTCCATGCCTGGGCAACTCCCATCGCCAGGAACCCTGGCCCCACGGCTCTCAAGGATCTTCGCTCAGCCTAACACTTTACAACGTCTACATGACGCCATACTCAGACAGCGTCAGACCCCATGACATCAACATAGTATCCTACGGTGACAACATACAGCTCACCCTCTCCCTTACCGACTCAACCAGCACTGCCAAAGCAAACTCTGCCAACTGCAGAAGCAACGTTGCTGCCTCAACTTCTACCAACCCACCAGACACCTTTGATGTGCGTCCCTGGCGAGAGCACATCTCCCTCTCATCAAGACGGCCAGAAGCGAAGGCGCTCCTTCTCATACCTCGCAGCCAAGTCATTGAACGACCTCCAACAACACCTCAGAACCTCCCCTCACTCATGGACTTCAGAAGGAACCTCAAGACGTGGCTCTTCCAGACAAAACAGGAATGATCTCGTCCTCCACCCTTACGCCGCACTCTACAAATCACATAACAAAACAATACAATATTGTAAGTAAAGGCGCATCTTACACAGATTGTAAGTACTAGTCATACATAGCAGGCATGTAACAGGGGTGTGAAATTCCTATAGCCCGATCGATGCCCAGGACAAATTATTTGGGGTCAAGGCCAACAAGTTTTCATGTTTACTTTGCCCTTGAAACAAGTAGGCCCAACCCCCTGCAGCACAAACCCATTTGGCTGTCGGATTTCAGTACCGCATTAGGGATGAGGAAAGGGCACTGTTTGCAGTTAAGGTAATATTTGTGTCCGGTGGTTAATGCTGTCTGAATTTATATTTATGGTCCCTTAATACTAAGCCTATATTATTAGGGTGAGTGTTCTAAGGAAATGTTGTAAGTTCAGACTGCACTACTGACAGTGATTCCAGTATAAAAGCGTGTACATACGTTTGCAAAGTTGAACAATATGCAGGGTAGTATTTCCCAAAAATACTCATGATGAAAAATACCTGTAACCAATTTCAACAAAATTATAGGAAACATGAAAATAAACAAACATTGGCAAAGCCAATAGCTATGACATTGGTGATCAGCCTTTTGGTTTTGTCAATGCGTGTCTTGTTTTAACACGGTTTTTGTACAACTTTATATTTTTGGGAGCTGCCAGGCCCTCATCCTTCTACAAAAAATATTTTTGTCTCAAAAAAACACATTGCCACAGTAGTTCCTGGCACTGAACAAAACTACTTTGTGTGCCGAAATGCTCCTTGCTAAAGAGCGGATGCTGTCACTCACAGTGAAGCCAGACGGTAGGTAGAGAGAGAGAGAGAGAGAGGAATATAATTTTAATAAAAACAAAAGGTCTTGGTTAACGCCAGATCTAAATAGGGGCCCAATTCCTAAAGAAAGCCACAAAAGTGCACCATTGGTATATGTCGTTGCATTAGTGTAGATTTGCGGCTTTCATGAACTCACTAGAATTTACAGAAGTAGGCCAGGAAATCCTACTCCTAGAAAATATTTGTGAACTGCATTTTAGCACGAGCAAATATGCATGCGTAGATTTGCTCAAGGCAAGTTCATCTCCCTGAGGCGGAAAGCCAGGGAAAACTGCAAAGATTGTTTTAAATATTATATAAGTGTTTTTATCGGATTTGCACTGACTGATTGCTAGTTTGCACACTTTTTTTGCCACACCACGACCACGCTCGAACCCTGGTCCCCGCAGCCGATTAGGTGCTGCTGGGGCACGCATTGGGCGGAGCGGAGCGGCCCTATTAGAAGGATTTTGGCCGGTTGCACTAGCTTTTCTTGGAACCCCGCCCTAACGAGCATAAATGGCAGGCTCTACCCGGCCGCACAGCGGGCGGGCGCAGCGGGCTCGCCGGAAGTGCGCCGAAGGTGCGCCAAAGGTAAGCCCGTCTGCGCCACGGTCGGGCCCGGGGCCATGACCCCTGGTTTAATTATACAACATTCAAGGGACTACCTACTTGATCTGAATTCCGATCCTAATCGATGTATACACCCTCTGACTATGACAGAATGGATAGGACATTGGAATTGTAAATATAGTAGGGAAAGTTTTGGCCCTTATATTAATCCCCTAAACAACAGGCGGACAGAAGATCTGAGAAGTGGACTTATAAATGTCAGGTCAATGGCCAAACACGCCCTGGACATCTATGACCTTATAACTGAAAGGAATCTGGATTGTCTTTTTATGACGGAGACATGGTTAACGCATAATAGTAATCCAGATGTTACAAATACGCTTCCACCGGGATACCTTATTTCCAGGGAGGATAGAGCAATTCAAAGGGGGGGGTGGCATTGCTATTGCATACCGGGAGACACTCAACTGTCAAACCTTTGCAATCCCAGACCTTAAAGGGGCAGAAAATATGGGCTTCGCCAAAAAGGTACCTTTACAGGCGTGCTGATTTACCGGCCACCAGGGAAACACACTGACTTCTTGGAGAGTATTGGGCCACCTATCAGCAACGTAGCTCTTAAATCTGCTAACTTCACATGCTTAGAAGACGTGAACATACATTTAGACTCCTCTATAGACCCGGCAGCAATCTGTTTTAGGGACACTATGAATGGCCTAGGCCTAACCCTGACCACAACTAATCCCACACATAAAGCGGGACATATCCTTGATTGCGTCTGCTTGAATCTAGGGACACTTTCGGTCAAAACACCCCAAATTTTACCATGGACAGACCATAACCTTATCCTCTTTAACCTTTTAGTAATGACCGGTAAAAAGCTAAAAAACTCCGATAACTCATCTAGACTCTCCCAGGGAGAACCCAGTTGGAAAACCTTGATAGGACACGACACATTTCTAACTAGAGCTGCAGAGACCAAGCCCACTCCTACTGGAGAACCTACTAAGGACAGTCAAATCCTCAGAGACTGGATAAACACATTAAGCTCAGGGAGCCCCCACGCTAGGCTAAGCGCCAGAAAGAAACCTTCAGCCTCCTGGTTTACACGGGCCTTAAAAGAGGAACAGAGGAAAGTCAGGGCGCTAGAACGGAAATGGCGCACTAACTATGAAGAAATAGACCAGAACAACTACAAAGCTGCACGCCGCCAATATCATGGACAAATAAAAATCGCAAAAAAGCATTTCTATACGGAGGCCATAACCAACAGTAATAACCAACAGAAGGAACTTTTTAAAATAGTTAATGCTTTTACCAATCCCAAATCCATGCAAAAAGAGATCCCCCCCTCTCAGAATCTATGTACCACAATAGCTGAGTTCTTTGAAGGAAATATCCAAGAACTCACAAAAGACTTCCTCCACCCACTGATCTATAAAGAATCAGTACATACAGGCCCCACAGCCACTATCGACCTACTGTCCACTCTTTCCTTGGGCAGAAATCTTAAAGATCAAATCAGGCTCCCCCTTTGACCCCTGCCCCCCATATGTCCTCCACAATATGATAGATATTGTTAATCCCATTATAAACACCATCATTAACTCCTCCCTTAACCTTGGCCTAGTGCCTGAGGAATGGAAACTTGCAGCAGTGAAGCCCCTGCAGAAAAAACAACTTGCAAACCCAACCACTTTGACTAATTTGCGACCCATTTCTCTGCTCCCAACCCTCTGTAAATTAACCGAACAATTTGTGAATAGGCAGTTCACTCCATTCCTAGAAGCCAATAACACATGGCACCCTAATCAAGCAGGCTTTAGGTCCCAGCATTCAACTGAATCAGCCCTGATATTCACCTCTGAAACTTTAAGGGCCGCAATGGACCAGGAAAAAAGGCGGTATTGGTGCTTCTAGACCTGTCCGCGGCATTTGATACGGTCTCACATACCATCTTGGTGGACCAACTAGCCGTGGCAGGGATAGCTGGGAGCGCATTAGGGTGGCTAAAAAGTTTTCCAGCCGAAAGGCGCCAAGTGGTGACCTTAGGCCGGTTCATATCCGAAGAAAAACCACTTACTTCGGGAGTGCCTCAGGGCTCGTTTTTGAGCCCGATACTCTTTCACCTATATCTGGCCCCCCTGATTGCCCTTATATCATCCTATGACATCTCCACCATATCATATGCAGATGATACGCAGCTCATCCTGGTGATGGAGGATGTCACCGGAGAAGCTGAAAGGAAGCTTAAGACCTGCCTCAAAGCCGCATTCCAATGGATGAGCGCAAACCATCTTAAATGCAATACAGGGAAGACAGAGATCCTGCCTTTTGGGAAAGAGAAACAGTTCAACCCCTCCCTATGGTGGCCGGAGGATGTGGATGGCCCCCTAACACCGTCACGTCAGCCCGGAATTTAGGGATTAGATTTGACTCTTCGCTGACTTTTAAACACCAGGCAGTAGCGGTGGCCGGAACATGTTTCGGCCTCATTAAAATACTTAGAACATGTTTTGACCTTATACCATTTCAGGCACGGAAAATGGCTGCAGTAACACTTATGACATCTCGCCTCGACTACTGCAACAGCCTATATGCAGGGACAAATAAAATAATATGTCATAAATTACAAATGGTACAACACGCCGCGGCAAGACTGGTGTTGGGCTGGAATAGAAGAACTTTAGCCACAGCAGTAATGGATATACGACACTGGCTGCCGATCCAGAAACGGGTCCTTTTCAAAGTCCTTCTAATAACCTTTAGGGCCTTTCATGGGAAAGGACCCAGCTACATCCGGAGGATGTTTAAACACTACTCTCCCCTGCGCAATCTCAGATCTCAAAAAGCCAACCTCCTGACCATTCCTAACTTCAGATTAAAAACCAGAGGAGGAAAGGCCCTGGCAGTTCTGGGGTCTAAGGCCCGGAACATTCTTCCGCCGCCCCTGCGCCAAATAGAAAGAGAAACAGACTGCAGAAAGGCCCTTAAAACCTGGATATTTAATCTATCAAGCACTATGTGCAAATCCCTAATCTGATATAGCAGTCCCTTTTCCCAGCTAGGCCCTCACCTGATTCTGCCTATCCTTTCTCAAAGCGCCAAGATGCTCCATGGAGTGCAAACTGCGCTATAGAAAAACCTATTACATTACATTAGATTACATGCGAAAATCTCTTGAGCGGTAACAAGTCCACTTTCCCACAAACCACTCCCACCCCCTCCCCCCAGCCCTGGAAGAAGTTTTACTTCTACCCTTCTCAGGAGTAAATTTCCAGCCTTTCTCTGTATTGGAAAAGATTAGAGACGAGTTGATGAAACCCCATTGAGCATACATGTTCGTAGGTTTGCAGAGGCTCAAAAGGGTATTCTAACCATGGGGAAATATTGCTTACTGCTACCTCCAGCCCCAGTATGTAGATCTGCAGGAAGGTGGTAAAATAAGGGAATTGCTAGTATTCAAACCCTACTATGGTATGAGCTCTGGCATAATCAAAGGGGCCATTATCAGAGCTTTTATATAATGAAATTGCTGCCATAATGTGTCATCACTCTACATTGCATCAAAAGGACAAGTGGATTTCGTTACAGGTCAAGTAGATTTATGAAACAAACTGTCCCATGGACAAGTAGATATTTTATTAAATTCCACACCCCCGATGTAAGCACCGGCCACACATATCCAGATTGTAGGCACCAGTCCCAAGTATCATAGACAAGGACGCAGACAATGGTGTCACTTCTTTATGCCCGTTTGGGCCCAGGGTCAGACTCCCTGGTAAACTAGCTTCATCATTGGCACTTATTGCTAATTGATAAAGAGATTCCGCAGTACTTTACGCCTAAATGCTTGACAACATTTAGACGTGGCACTACTTTAAAGAAATCTACTAGACAAAAAAAAGAGGATCCCCACAAACCAAGGGGTCAGAGCACCGTATTAACAGTAAATTCAATTAGGAAGGAAATACGAAAAACACCTATTTATCTTCAGACAATCACTCCACAGTTTCCGCTCATACCACAAGTATCTACATCACTAAATCCATACTAAGTCAATGCCAAGATTGCACAGAGTTTTAATTTCCCACAAAATCCTACACAGGAGTTCACAAAATACTCCTATACATCATTATGCAGTAAAAATCCCACATTTCATCCCAGTGTTCTAAAAGAATAACATTGTTTTCCGACAGATAATAAGCGGGGAAACAAGGGACAGAAAGCACCTCTTGGCACCTGGACGAGAAAGTGGAGGCCGGAAGAGGAAGTCTTATCGTTATTGAATGGCGAGTGTAAAGGTTTGCAGTAGGATTGTAAGAGATGTGCGGCTTTGGAAACACAAAAACTTGAAATAAATAATTCACATAACTGTATGACACTGAAAACTGGGGACCAAAATGATAACTTGGAACCCTCAGTATCCTAATGAGAAGGGGTGAGAGGGGGAATTAACTCCACTGTGGGAACAAAGTAGAACAGGGTGCTGGAGGGATGCACATGGGGGTGAAGGGTAATAAATACACTGTACATTGTGCGGGGAAGAAGTGCATAGGGGTGCTGCACGAATGTATATGGTGGTACTGAGACAGTAGGAATACCCCCTTCGAGAATGGATATGAGAGAAGAAATAACTTATGATGTAAAGTATCATTTCGATGATTTTTACACTGAGATTTGACGTTTGGGAAAATAACAGTGGAGTTATTGTTATTTTATATATTACTCCACACAAGTATTTGTTTTAATCATTATTTTTCTGTGAAGTTGTGTGGGAGATTGTATTGTTTTTGTCCTGAAGAAGGTGGCAACATATCAAACAAGCATTGGAAATGCAATAGGGCTCGCATTAGGAAAGTTTGAGCTATTGGTCTTATAAATGATTTTTTTAATGTTATTTTTTCAATTAGTTAAACTAAAAGCTTTGTCATTTACAATGGCAATAGTTATAACTTTCGCAAATGTGACACCTATAGCATTTGTAATGCAACATGTTTTGTATTTAAGTGACTTATATGTATTGATATTACAAATAACAATGCTTTTAATGTTTTTAAATAATTAATACTTAAATAATGTATTTAATTTGCAATGGCAATAGCTTAAATTTTTGTAAATAATGTTTGTGAAGATTATGTTCAGTGTTTTTTATTGTGACGAAAATCCAAGAACAGAAGTGAAATATTAACATCTTTTTGTGATTTGTAATAAAGCGTGAAAGCTTGAAAACAGCTTGAAACATTGAAAGAACATATTTGAACCAGTGATGCTGTGGTGGTGCTGAGTGATGCTGGGGTGGCACTGAGTGATGCTGTGGTTGCGCTGAGTGATGCTGTGGTTGCGCTGGGGTGGCACTGAGTGATGCTGGGGTGGCGCTGAGTGATAATGTGGTGGTGCTGAGTGGTGCTGTGGAGATGCTGAGTGATGCTGGGGTAGCGCTGAGTGATGATGTGGTGATGCTGAGTGGTGCTGTGGTGGGGCTGAGTGATGCTGGGGTGATGCTGAGTGATGATGTGGTGATGGTGAGTGGTGCAGAGTGATGCTGGGGGGTGCTGAGTGATGCTGTGGTGTTGCTGAGTGATGCTGTGGTGGCGCGGAGTAGTGCTGTAGTGGTGCTGAGTGATGATGTGGTGGTGCTGAGTGATGCTGTTGTTGCGCTGAGTGATGCTGTGGTTGCCCTGAGTGATGCTGTGGTTGCCCTGAGTGATGCTGTGGTTGCGCTGAGTGATGCTGTGGTTGCGCTGAGTGATGCTGTGGTTGCGCTGAGTGATGCTGTGGTTGCGCTAAGTTATGCTGAGGTGGCACTGAGTGATGCAGGGGTGGCGCTGAGTGATTGATAATGTGGTGGTGCTGAGTGATAATGTGGAGGTGCTGAGTGATGCTGGGGTAGCGCTGAGTGATGATGTGGTGATGCTGAGTGGTGCTGTGGTGGTGCTGAGTGATGCTGGGGTGATGCTGAGTGATGCTGGGGTGATGCTGAGTGATGATGTGGTGATGGTGAGTGGTGCAGAGTGGGAGATGGGGAGAGGGAGAAAAAGGAGAGGAGGGAGAGGGTAAAGAGAGGGAGAGAGGAGAGAGAGGATAGAGAGAGGTGGAGAGAGGGGAGAGAGAGAGGGGGAGAGAGGAGAGAGACAGGGGGAGAGAGGAGAGAGAGACGGAGACTGCGAGAGAGGAGAGGGAAGAGAGGGAAAGGGAGAGAGGGAGAGGGAAGTGAGGAAAAGGGAGAGAGGGAAAGGGAGAGAGGGTAGAGGGAGAGAGGGAGGGTAAGAAGAGAGGGGGAGGACAAGAGCGAAGGACGGAGGGGAGAGATGAGTGACGTGTGCACACACAGGTCAGATAGTGCCAGCACTCACAGAGGAGACAGTGGCCTGTGTCAATATATGCCTTTGGGAGATGGTTACCTGTGCACACGAAGCATAGATAAACGAGCATCTATAATAAGGAAACATATACCTAAGTGTGGCAGGTGTACACTTATGACATACCACTCACTAGCATGCACAGACATAGTAGCAAAGGAAGTAGTGGAGTGCCGTGTGCACGCATAGGAATATCTGAAACAGTGACATGCACACAAACAGGAAATGGTCAGGGGCGTGGCTATTGATGGTGCAGCAGGTGCAGTTGCACTAAGGCACGTAGGTGTTGTGGGTCCACCACTCCAGAACTATACTAGTGTTTAATACCAAACCAAGGAAGACGCGATTCATCTACTTGTTCCAGACAGAATGTAGCGCAAAGCTCCTGGAGGGTGTAGATAAAAGTTTAGTTGTGTGTCCGTTATGCTGATTGTATTATGGGCTTTATCAACCCTTCTGCACGACAGAGCGTGTACATATGTGCCACAGTAGTGTATGGACATACAGAAATAAAAGACGGTACACGTGCGCTCAGGAGTAAGTACCATGTCCGCATACAGGAGACACTGATGTGTGCATGTATAGCGGGAACTGTTGTGCTCATATAGCGGTTCGTGTAAAGGTGACGTATACACAGAAGGATATAAGAGGTGCACACATGAGAGAATAGGAAGTGTGTATGTGCACATACAGGAGTGTAGAAGTTAGTGACATGTACATATGGGAGTATAGGGCGTGGTGACGAGGGTGCACCGAAACACAGGAATCAGGAGCATGTATATGCGTAGGAGGCAGTGGTACGTGAACCTGTACGCATGTAATAGGTCTGACGTGCAAAAAGAAGAAAGGGGCGTGGACATGGAGTCTATGGGTAATAAGTCAGGCGACATGTACACATACGAGTTTTGAGAAGAGCAACATGCACACATAGGGATACAGACAGGACCAGACACGGCTGTTGTGAGCAAAGGAGTCTTTTGGGAGTGTTCCAGACAGAATGTAGAGCAAAGCTCCTGGAGGGGGGGCAAGGACTGGGCAAGAAGTGAGGGGGGAATGCCAGCAGGGGTGACGAGAAGGGTGGGGGATAAGGGAGGGGAATTACAAGCAAAGGAGCCTGATTAAAGCTGATGAGAAGGGAGGGGGAGTGCGAGGAAAGGCAAAGGAGCCATTCGAACAAGCTCTGGCACTGCGCGGAGGGGGGCAGGGCGAGAGCGCACAGAAACACAGGAATCAGGAGCATGTATATACGTAGGAGGCAGTGGTATGTGAACGTGTACACATGTATAAGGTCTGACGTGCAAAAAGGAGAAAGGGGCGCGCAAAAGACAGAGGGGAGGGCAAGGGGGGCGGGGGAGGACTCGTGGAGAAGAAGAGAGGGGGTGAGACAGGGAGGGAGAGAGCGAAACGAGCTTTGGCCTTTTGGCTTTGTCAGTACACACCCATTGACTTTTCCTAGACTTTTAGCAAAGCTAGTAGGTCTCAGCTTTAAAAGGACGAGCCATTCGTTTTGTCAATGCTGTTCAGCATTAGAGATGAAACAAGAAAAAAAGCATGGTATCGCATTCCTCTGAAGTGTTGTTGAAAGAAAGAAGAGTGCCTCAAACAATTGGAGTACATGGAACGTAGATTCTTGGACAGGGGATACCCAGGTCCTACGGTCAAAACAGCGCTAACAAGAGCATTACAGAAACCACAAGAGGAACTACGAACACCTAAACCCAAACAAACAGAAAACAGAATAATGTGCGTAAGCAAATTCTCGAATGTAAGCTCCCTATTTAAAAAAGTCATAAAAAGACACTGGCAGATGCTAAAACTTGATACAGATTTCAAAGGAATATTTGATAAGGAACCATTGTTTGCCCATACTGGAGGCCGCAACTTAGGAGAAATGCTAAAACACACGAAGAAAGCAGAGGCATTGAGTTCTTTCAGAGGAACTATCCCGTGCATGAACTGCAGCAATTGCCACAATATAATAAAGGGGAATAGTATCCCTCACCCCATGAAAGGACATAAAATTCCATTAAAAGTCAATGCTACGTGTGACACGATGAACATTATTTACATACTGAAGTGCCCTTGCGGGTCAGTGTATGTGGGCCAAACGGAAAGAAAGCTCAAAGTTAGACTAAATGAGCACAAGAGCAACATAAGGACTGGTTCCCTGAAATCTACAGTGACGACACACTTCTCAGAAAAACAGCACCATATCAGCCAATTACAAGCTTGCATTTTAGAAGTGGTTCCAAAAACAGAAGGTTTATCAAATCGAAAGAACTTGCTCAAACGAGAAAATTACTGGATATATCACCTAAACAGTTACAAGCCCAACGGGCTCAATGACCACGTCGAATTTACATGTTACATATGAGGTTTATATGAAATGCATTGATGCACTCACATTGTTATTTTGTAACCGTTTTGATTTCACCACTGACTTATTTCACACAGGTTCTGGCCGTAGCATAAACACTAAGGGCCAAGACGCTTGTCATTCACACCACAGTCGACCAATAAAGCTAGATTAGAGAAAAAAGTAGCCACTCCCACAGCTTAGGCGCGTAACGCGCGTAACGTAAAAGCCCGACTTGTACAGACATCCGTAAATCGCATCACGGAGAGGAAACACGAATGCAACCCGTAAGGTAAGAGCAACCACGATAGTAAGAAGCGCGAGTGTAACACCAACCGGCAAGCACACACGGCAGCGCGTTTAAGTGGTTTAGCCATTTAAACAAATGTTCGTTCACGTAAATGCTCACACGGAACCCGTTTTCTAGCATTGAAATGCAACAGGAGAGTAGTTAACACGTAACCCGTTTTTCAGCGTTGAAATGCAACAGTAGTTCAGAATAACACGTAGGGTTTAGCTAGAAAGTATAAGTTCATGATATACTGAAGAAGTTATTCAGAAAAACCAAGAGCATGTGCATTAATGCATTATGAATGTAATACGGTAACATTGATAGTGACTATGATTGTTTTTCAGTTTATACTGAGTTTGTGTATTTGTGTGTTTTAGATATTGCCCTGATGAAGGTGCTGGATGCACCGAAATGCATTGGATCAGTTAAAATTGGAATGATTCAAACACTAAAAGTAATGAAAATGTACATGAATTAAAATGATGAAATCACTACTACAAATAAAAAGTAAAGTGAACTAAGGAAACCTCGCTTATGAATTTTTGCTGAATATCAATCAGCCACTGCAGCAGTGTCAAGGGTGAGAGACCTATGACGCAATAGGTCTGCTACATTTGGATACATTCACTAACACTCCTGGAGGGGAGTGATACCTTTGAGCACGCAAAAACTATTTAAAACAAGGAGGTGCACATCCCTCAACCAAAAGCCAATTTAGCTATTACCCCCCACCGGGACGGGGCACGCCCAAAATCAACATGCAATACGATGACATAACTTTATCCACGGACATCAGAGCTGAAACATTTGCATTTACTGCAGAAGCCAGTGAGAGAATTTATTTTTTAATACAAACGGAAACATCAGAACACACCTATACCAAGAACAAAGAACAACAAATTAAACACCTTCTATATCTAACCAGAAAAGAAATCAACCAGCGGCTGCATGCCAGCACCATGGTGAAATACCACAAGGCCCAACGAATACCCAGAGGCCTCCGAATTTCCCTGAAACCATCCTTATGCAAGAATTCAAAACCATTCACCGAACGATGATATGCTATCCTCAGTAAGTGCAGTTTGGACTTGATCCTATTGATAATTGAAGAACTGTCCAAAGTACTGGAAGAACTAGCCACAGATATCAAAACTACCACTGAAGAGCTTAAAAAACAATGTCAGAAGAAGAACTGAAGAAAACACTAGAAGACATAAACAATCAACTATCAAAGCATACGCAAGAGGTTAACGAAAGAAAATTGAGAAAATATCGAAGAGACACGCTTGACTACAAGCTACAGGAAGTATATACGTGGGTGGAGGTGTACGCCAAAAGACGTCAAACGAGAACGTATACGTCACACACAGATACATCGTCTACGGACAGTGAAAAACAAACAGTCCCTCAAGGGCGAACCCGTAGCACTGAACCTTCAGCAACTAAAACTACTCCACCAACAGCTGCGCCTTTTTTAGAGGAAGGCAACATAGAGGGGGAAGACCCCAGAGGGGAGGTCGAAAAAAACAAAGAAAAAGCAGCTCCGCAAACGAGGACCACCACCAAGAGAGACAAGCCGAAAAAACAACAACAGACATAGAGAATCTAGTCATTAACATCTCGGATGAAAGGTTCAATAAAATCAAATTGACACACTTCAAAAAGGAACGTCTTACGTACCCACGGCACATACTAACAAATTGGAACTAGACGTCAGTCTGTTTAAACTTACTCGAAAAATTAGACTGCAACACTTCTTTGATAATGTGGCCAGCGATATCAAACCCAAACCCACAGATGAACTTAGGGGTTTAAAAACCAGCAGCACTTACATGCCACCGATCAGTCATAAAACCATTGATTTATTTGAGGACCTATGCAAACGCGATATAGCCAAAATAAATTTCAACAAGAAGAGCAAAACGAAAAACATGACAAACAAAGAATATGGCATCATTGAAGCCATAGCCCGCAATGATAAAATCATATGCCAAAAAACGGACAAAGGAGGGGCCTTGGTCATATTGAATTCATCCTATTATCAAACAACAGTCAGAGAGCATATAGAGGACCAACAACTATATATGGAAATAGAGCACAATCCAACTGAAGACATCCGGAAATCCTTACAAGCGATTCTCCAAAGAGCCCAGGAAAGAGGCATTATCACGGAAAAGACTCAAAAATATCTCACACAGGAAAGCCCTACAAGCCCAACGTTATATATGGTACCCAAAGTACATAAGGATTTGTGCAAAACCCCAATTGTGTCAACCAAACGAAGTCTCCACGAACCAGTTGGAAAATTCCTAGATAAGTACTTACAACCCATGGTACTAAAATCACTATCTTATATCAAAGATTCTACAGACTTTTTAAACAAGCTGCGACACTTACACACTGAAGAAAACATTGTAATGGCAACCATCGACGTTAAGGCGTTATATACGTCAATACCTCACCAAGAGGGATTAGAGGCGATAGAGTATGCTTTATTGAACAGCACATACCCACAAGACTTACAAGTTTTCCTGATCGAACTAATGGAATTTACCCTCATGAACATTTACTTCACATACAACAATAGATGGCTCATACAACTTAGTGGAACTTCTATGGGCAATTGCGCCGCCCCGGCGTATGCCAACCTGTATATGTCATCATTTGAAAAGCAATACATCTATAACAACCAAGAATGGGCATCACAACTACTAATGTATGTAAGATTTATTGATGACATTTTCATCGTATGGAAAGGAGAAACGGAATCCTTGATCACCCAACTGGAAATATTAAACCAAAGAAACGACCGTATAAGCTTCACATGGCAGATCAGTCAGAAAAACATCCAATTTCTAGATGTGGAAATAACCAGGATTGGTAACACATTTCACACTAACCTGTATCGAAAGCCAACTGACAGAAACAACTTGTTGAAATTTGATAGCCATCACCCTCAATCACTCAAAACCCATTTACCCTACTCTCAGTTTCTCAGGGTTAGGAGATTGGTCTCGGACAAACCAGAGTGCCTCAAACAATTGGAGTACATGGAACGTAGATTCTTGGACAGGGGATACCCAGGTCCCACGGTCAAAACAGCGCTAACAAGAGCATTACAGAAACCACAAGAGGAACTACGAACACCTAAACCCAAACAAACAGAAAACAGAATAACGTGCGTAAGCAAATTCTCGAATGTAAGCTCCCTATTTAAAAAAGTCATAAAAAGACACTGGCAGATGCTAAAACTTGATACAGAAGGAACCATTGTTTGCCCATACTAGAGGCCGCAACTTAGGAGAAATGCTAAAACACACGAAGAAAGCAGAGGCATTGAGTTCTTTCAGAGGAACTATCCCGTGCATGAACTGCAGCAATTGCCACAATATAATAAAGGGGAATAGTATCCCTCACCGCATGAAAGGACATAAAATTCCATTAAAAGTCAATGCTACGTGTGACACGATGAACATTATTTACATACTGAAGTGCCCTTGCGGGTCAGTGTATGTGGGCCAAACGGAAAGAAAGCTCAAAGTTAGACTAAATGAGCACAAGAGCAACATAAGGACTGGCTCCCTGAAATCTACAGTGGCGACACACTTCTCAGAAAAACAGCACCATATCAGCCAATTACAAGCTTGCATTTTAGAAATGGTTCCAAAAACAGAGGGTTTATCAAATCGAAAGAACTTGCTCAAACGAGAAAATTACTGGATATATCACCTAAACAGTTACAAGCCCAACGGGCTCAATGACCGCGTCGAATTTACATGTTACATATGAGGTTTATATGAAATGTATTTATGCACTCACATTGTTATTTTGTAACCGTTTTGATTTCACCACTGACTTATTTCACACAGGTTCTGGCCGTAGCATAAACACTAAGGGCCAAGATGCTTGTCATTCACTCCGCAGTCGACCAATAAAGTTAGATTAGAGAAAAAAGTAGCCACTCCCACAGCTTAGGCGCGTAACGCGCGTAACGTAAAAGCCCGACTTGTACAGACATCCGTAAATCGTATCACGGAGAGGAAACACGAATGCAACCCGTAAGGTAAGAGCAACCACGATAGTAAGAAGCGCAAGTGTAACACCAACCGGCAAGCACACACGGCAGCGCGTTTAAGTGGTTTAGCCATTTAAACAAATGTTCGTTCACGTAAATGCTCACACAGAACCCGTTTTCTAGCATTGAAATGCAACAGGAGAGTAGTTAACACGTAACCTGTTTTCAGCGTTGAAATGCAACAGTAGTTCAGAATAACACGTAGGGTTTAACTAGAAAGTATAAGTTCATGATATACTGAAGAAGTTATTCAGAAAAACACAGAGCATGTGCATTAATGCATTATGAATGTAATACGGTAACATTGATAGTGACTATGATTGTTTTTCAGTTTATACTGAGCTTGTGTATTTGTGTGTTTTAGATATTGCCCTGATGAAGGTGCTGGATGCACCGAAATGCATTGGATCAGTTAAAATTGGAATGATTCAAACACTAAAAGTAATGAAAATGTACATGAATTAAAATGATGAAATCACTACTACAAATAAAAAGTAAAGTGAACTAAGGAAACCTCGCTTATGAATTTTTGCTGAATATCAATCAGCCACTGCAGCAGTGCCAAGGGTGAGAGACCTATGACGCAATAGGTCTGCTACCTTTGAATAAAATAAAAGGAGACACGGCCTGGCGGCCGTTATGCTGTGGTGGTGCTGAGTGATGCTGTGGTGGTGCTGAGTGATGCTGTAGTGGTGCTGAGTGGTGCTGGGGTGGTGCTGGGTGGTGCTGTGGTTGTGCTGTGCTGGTGCAGAGTGGTCCTGTGGTGGTGCAGAGTGGTCATGTGGTGGTGCCGAGTGGTCCTGTGGTGGTGCTGAGTGGTAATGTGGTGGTGCTGAGTGGTGCTGTGGTGGCACTGAGTGATGCTGTCGTTGCGCTGAGTGATGCTGTGGTTGCGCTGAGTGATGCTGTGGTTGTGCTGAGTGATGCTGTGGTTGCGCTGAGTGGTGCTGTGGTGGTGCTGAGTGGTGCTGAGTGATGCTGTGGTGGTGCTGAATGATGCTGTGGTGGGGCCGAGTGATAATGTGGTGGTGCTGAGTGATAATGTGGTGGTGCTGAGTGATAAGGTGGTGGTGCTGAGTGATAATGTGGTGGTGCTGAGTGATTATGTGGTGGTGCTGAGTGGTGCTGTGTTGGTGCTGAGTGGTGCTGCTGAGTGATGTTGTGGTGGTGCTGAGTGGTGCTGCTGAGTGGTGCTGAGTGGTGGTGTGGTGGTGCTGAATGATAATGTGATGGTGCTGAGTGATAATGTGGTGGTGCTGAGTGATAATGTGGTGGTGCTGAGTGGTGCTGTGGTGGTGCTGAGTGATAATGTGGCGGTGCTGAGTGATAATGTGGTGGTGCTGAGTGATAATGTGGTGGTGCTGAGTGGTGCTGTGTTGGTGCTGAGTGGTGGTGTGGTGGTGCTGAATGATAATGTGATGGTGCTGAGTGATATTGTGGTGGTGCTGAGCGGTGCTGTGGTGGTGCGGAGTGATAATGTGGTGGTGCTGAGTGATAATGTGGTGGTGCTGAGTGGTGCTGTGTTGGTGCTGCTGAGTGATGTGGTGGTGCTGAGTGGTGCTGAATGATAATGTGATGGTGCTGAGTGATAATGTGGTGGTGCTGAGTGGTGCTGTGGTGGTGTTGAGTGATAATATGGTGGTGCTGAGTGATAATGTGGTGGTGCTGAGTGATAATGTGGTGGTGCTGAGTTAATGTGGTGGTGCTGAGTGATAATGTGGTGGTGCGGAGTGACATCTGAAAGTGAGGCCGCCTTCCCTCCTGTTGTGGCCCTGTTTACAGCTACGGTTTCTAGGGCCTTCTCGAGTGCAAGTAGAAAGAACACCACGAGCCGAGAGGCGCACGGATTTTCCTCTCACCATAAAAAAATACCCAGTAGCTTGAAGTAATCCAAAGAAAATATTCCTGTGCAAAGCATTTGGGCTGCACTGAAAAGCTATTTAAAGGACCTTGTTAAATGCCAGATAGGATTTTCACCACTGAAATGCGTGACACGGAATCAACGAGTGTCCATTTATTCACATCGCGCTAAACAAATGGTTATGCAGTAAATGTCAAAGCGGTAAAAAGAATAAAACCACACAAAATTCCACAAGATGTTTAAGCCTGTGCAGTGGCTTGTTGCATTCTGCCCCTGTCTGCACCCTCAGCGGGTCCCGGGCTGACACATTCTACACATGGCTGGCCAAGCCTGATGGGGCAATAAGTAATTCCATCCCAGAGCTGAAACAAAAAGAATGAACCAAAAGGAAGGGAAACTGTAAGACCATGAAAAGAAAACAGCAGAAAGTTAAAAAGTCTTCCATCCCCACTCCCACCCATGCTAGGAAACACACCATACCCACACAAGTGAGCGCGCACAATGCATGGCACCCTGCCAGAGAGAGATCCTCTGCCCACACTGGCTCTTTGCAGTGACTCTCCATTAAACAATCTTTCACAGTCCCATTACAAGAGACGAGTCATAACAAACGGTGTCCTAAATAAATGCCACCAAGTTACCAGACTTGGCCCCTCTGGCCTGGCTGTGCCGACAGTGCCACACTGGCCCATTCTGAAATACCCATTGAAATGCACTGGAAACACTCGGAGGACATCCTGAAATGTGCTTCAAATGTCTAGAACAAAACACTATGGGGCTTATTTACAAGGACCTTGCGCCACTTTTGCGTCACTGTTCCAATGTTAAAAATTACGCAAAAGTGGCTCATGGGCCTTGTAAATCTGCCTCAATGTTCATTTTCCCATCTTTCCGACCTAAAATGTTCCTGTAATGCAGTGTGGGATCTAATCACATTTTAGCCAATAAAGACACACCAACACGAGAAAGTAACATTTTTGGTAGAGATTACACGTTGTTACGGTTTGTTGTAAGCAGCACACGCAGTTCTAAAACAGGGAGGGTTTAAGTGTATATTGAATAATACAAGTCATATAAAAAAGTTTTACAAAACGCTGTATGTAAAAAGCAGTTAAATTCATCCACACACTTGTGTTAACATCACTAGTAACACACAAGAAGACACATGGATAAAAGGAGACATTTGGCCAAAGGCCATGCAAGCGGACCTGCAAATGCACACTGACCTTGTAAACAATACAATCCTGCCTCATTTGCAGGATTGTATTTTGCTGCGCTGGGAGCCTGTTCATTAATCCATTCATTCATAAGTTTACACACACTTAGTTGTACAATGGACCGCAAACGTGAAGGACATAATTAACAGGGAGCCATGCCAGAGACACATGCCAACATTTGGAATAACTCCAGGTGAGGCTAAGGGGGCATGATGTGCAAGGATAGCCACTTTCTCCATATACTTGCAAAGTCGGGAAAAATCAACATTTTTGATGTAGACAAATGTCTGCAGATCAACGAATGCTGTTTAAAAAAAGAAAATATTTTTATAACTTATTTGAGTACTTACTGTCCCATATTTATAACAGAAAAGCAAAACTCTAAATAGCAAATATGACACAGCTTAAGAGCACTCTGCACACAAACAATAGAGAAGTCTATGTCCTAGAATAACCAAGGCATCTCCGCACGCCTCATTTAAATATTTCACAAACACTAGCTGCACGTCAGCTAATTGGCTGTTTTGTACAGCGTCACAAGCGGGCATTAATATGCCCGACTTCTGAGAGAGTAGCTGTTCAAAGAGCTGAATCGTGTCTGCCTGGGGTCTGGTAGCTAATGAGGATACGGACGCGCTTTGGTGCTCTTATAAATCCAGTACTCAAACAGTGTTTCGGTGTGTCTACATCATGCTCTTTCTGCTGTGCGTTCTTCATTAAATTGCATGTCACTTTCAAGTCGGGAGCATGGCGCCAGGTGGCGTGTAAGGGTAGGGGGTCTCTGGAAGTCGGGACATGGGGCTGCTCTATGAACACAAGGCAGCTCGGGATAATTCACGAGTGAGACGGATTTTGAAAGAAAGAAGAGATAAAATAAAAGGAGACATGGCCTGCCGGCCGTGAAACTGAAAGTACGGCCGGCCGGCCGTGAATAATTAGGGGAGGAGAAATGGCTGAGTCAGAGCGCACGCTGGGGGGAATGAAAGCCTTTGATGCAGCAGGGGGTGGAGCAGGAAGAGATGCTGGCGGCACCAAGCTGGGGAACAGATGGCTGGCTTTGATGTGCATGCGCTCTTTAGGTCAATGCACTTGCGCATTGACCGAAAAAGCGCACGGGCACAGCATTAAATCGCAAGTTTGGTTAAACTCTGGTTAAGCCCCTGTAGGAACTGGGGTCACCAGTTCCCCGGGGGTAGCCTGGCACGAGCAGGTGGGCACCTGAAAGCTTAGGTGTGAAGTGACTACACAGCACACGCATCCACCGAGACTAAAAAAAGGCACGGCCACTCCAGTAAGTTTGATTAAAAATCAAATAACTTTTATATAAGATTAAGGTTCAGGAGTGGAAAATCACAGTATCTATTGCTCATCAAAGCATTTGATTAGCAGGGAGTAAAGGGAGCAGTTCAATAGATTAGCATTTCATTACTTCACAATAAACATTTCATTGCATTAGAAATCAGCATGGCTTAAACCAGAATAGAACATTTCATGAAACTCCTTTGCAAGAATAAAACATTTCCGTCAGCAGGAAGAAGCAGTGCATTAAATGGGGATAAACCTTTCGTTAGATGTAAAACATTTCATTAGGCATTAAATACCATCACATTACCTGATGCCTGAATAAGCAGTGCATTCCCCCTATTAATCAGGAGTAAAACATTCAACAGTTAGGAAGAACCACCTCCTAGGCTTAGGTACCACAGTTTCTTAATCAAGAATAAACGTCTCCTCAATCAGCATTAAACATTTCAGTAGGTACAAACGAGTATGTCATCAGGTAAGTTGACACATGGCCTCCAGCATGGGTAAAATATCTCATTAATAAACAACCCCTGCAATATAGCACTTTTAGGCATCTGGGCAACTGTTCCTTGGATAGGATAAACATTTCATGAAGCCCGCCCCTGCAAAGAATACATTACAAGACATTCAATTAGCCGTCCAGTCAGCAGGAGTAAAACATTTCCTTGTATCACTGTAGGCTTTCGGGAACCCCTACCATAGACAGGAGTAAAACAGGTCATTGAAGGTATAACAGTTCCTGAATCGGAGGGAACACCCCTTTCGGCAAAAGAACATTTCATGGGAAAATAACTATTTCAGTAGTTATGCAAACATTCCCTCAGGTAGAAATAACCATTTTCATTTAAGGAGCCGGCTTTGGGGCGTGGCCAAGATGGCGGAGTGAGCGGACGTGTATCGCCACAGCTCCTGCCAACGGCCCTGTTTCAGCACCGGTTCCGACGCCTCCGTGCCCGTAATGTGGGGCTCTGGACTGTCGGAACCGACCACTTAGCAGAGCGGACCCGGTGTGCGTGGCGGAGGCGCAGCACGCGACGGTGCGGGACAACTGCGGACCCGAAGGCGCAAGGCGCCCATCCCCCCTCCGATCTGAAGACGAGGCCGACCTCGGTGGAGGACGCAGCCGACCGGGGAGCCCCCTGCCTCGGCGATTCGGTGTAGCCTGAGGCGGGTGACATCAGCGATCACCAAGAAGTGGCACCGAGGCCCGCAGCAACGGCGGAGGCGCTCGGACGGACGGCGGCGCTGAGCGGTCGGCCCGGCAGGCGGCGGAGCTGTACAGGGACGCCGCGGGGCCCAGAGGTTCTGAAGAGGCATGCAGCAGGAGAGGCGGCCAGAGGCGGGAGTCGACCCGGGGAGCCGCGAGCGGCGAGGTGGTGAGTCCCGAGCCAAAGCAGCGTGTGGGGACCAAGGGCAGAGAGACCCCTTTGCGGGCATACCGACCCGGTGGTAGCTGGGGCGCCTAGACAGAGTCATCCCTGACGGAGGACCGGCTGACATCGTGGGGCCTTGGTGGTCAGCAGCAAGTAGGGGCACAAAGCTGGTTCCAGCCGGGGCAAGTTGACTCTTCACGCCGAGAGGCGCCCGCCCCAGCGCGGCAGCAGGAAGTGTCCCTGGCATCTGATGTGGGTGTGATGCGGCGCAAAGGGGATTCCCACGGACGCTAGGAGAGGTGGCGGCTGGGATCCTAAGGGAAGGCGAGGCCCGCCTACGCAGAGCAGGGGGAGCGGTCCGCAGCAGAGCCTGACTGGGCGCGAACCTGTGATCGACCACGCACGGAACGAGCCAAGACGGGGGAGCTCTTGCGGGGGTGACCGGAAAGAACACGCCAGCCGCGTGGAGACCCAGCACCAGTCCAGTGCCACGGTGAAGGTCTGCACATACCGGGGAAGCACACGCAGACCGAAACGCCTGGTGGTAAGGGCGCCGGAGAAGCGGGATGTCGACGACCAGACCTCCTCGAGGCAAAACAGTGAAGGAACTGTTCGCTAAAACACAGACCCCCCCACAGAAAGACGCAGTGGCCCCGGCACCGAAGAAGATGGACCAGGCCTCCGACAGCGGGACGGAACCCATCACGAAGGTCTTTCTGGGGTCCCTCTTTGCGTCTCTGCGGGATGATATCCAGACTTTTAAGACGGAGTTCGCCAGCGAAATCCGGGAGGTACGGCGCGAGATGGATGGCATAGGGGAGAGGGTGGCAGACCTAGAAACCAAAAGTGACGACAGGGACACGGAACTCGCGGCCCAGCAGCAGGAGATCATCGCGCTACACGACCAGCAGGTAGACCTACAGCTCCACCTGGAAGACTTAGAAAATCGCTCTAGACGCCATAACATTCGCATTCGCAATGTGGCCACGTCCGATGCCACCCAATATGCGTTTCGCTACGCTAGGGAGCTTTTCAACCATGTGCTGGGGCGGCCGCTGGACTCTCCTCTACAGCTGGATAGAGCTCACAGGGCTGGACCGCCCGCGCGGCGACGGCGCCCCCCCCCCCGGACATTTTGGTGTGCGTTCAAGACTATCGTACCAAAGAAGAGATACTACAGAAAGCCCGCCAGAAACACCCGATAGCATTCCAAGGCACATCCCCGCTGTTATTCCAGGACTTGGCAGCGCTCACGCTACACAAGCGCCGACTCTTCAAATCAGTCAAGACTTATCTGCAGCAGAACAACATTCCATACAGCTGGGGCCATTCCTTTTGCCTCATTTTCAGACTGGAGAATAAGCAATACCAGCTTCGCTCGGTCTCGGAGGCCTGAACGCTGTTAGGGATCGAGAAGGACGAAGCCGAGGCCCAGGGATCCGCGCCAGAAACAGATGGGAGAAAATCGCAGTGGAGCCAACAGCAAAGACGGAAACGAGTCAAGAAACCCCCGGCGACGGAGATCGCAGCAGGTCAGCGCGCCGCAGTGGATGCAGTGGCCACGGATAACGGCACCGGTTCCACGGGATGAGAGACCCGTTGACGCCTAATGACCCGGTTGTCCGTTCTGGCCGCATGGCCGTTGGCGGGAAGGCACTTCCGAACAGACTAGTAGGACTACCTTACACTTACCTTTTCTTCTTCTTTTCATCCCTGGATGAGAGACAATGACAATTTGCGGTTGTTGGGCGGGGGAGAGAGAGGGGGGGGGAGTTGGAGTTATGGAGGGAAACTGGTCCATGGTTCAATTACTGGTAGGGACGTCACTAGGTCAGGAGGTTGGAGTTACGACGCAGAGGCAAGTTGGGGGTTATCGGCCCTTCTACTCCAGGGCTACACAAGGGGCAGGGAGTGGGTTGGAACCTCTGATTGAAGGGCGATGAGCTGATTGTCCTCACACTGAACGTATGCGGCCTTAATAACCCCACTAAACGCAAGGCGATCCTACTCCACCTAGAAAAGTCCGGAGCGGACATATGCCTCTTACAGGAAACACACCTTCTGACCAAAGATTGTCATAGGCTGAGGCCCTGTAAATTTCTCCATTAATGTTTCTCCTCATGCCCGGATAAGAAAGCGGGAGTTGCGATCTTAGTGGCACAAAAGTTCAGGGGCAAAGTGTTGGGGAAGTTGGCTGAGACCAAGGGGCGCCTGCTAGTCTACAGATTTGCAGTAGGCGACAGGACACTCACGATAGGTTCGATATACGGGCCCAATGACGGTCAGGAACACTTTCTTCATAGAGCACTCACGGACGTCACCGACACCACTGATCATCACATAGTTTTGGGCGGGGATTTAAATTTAGTTTTTTAGACAACACATTAGATAGATCCTGTCAACGCACTACACAGGTGGGGGCACTTACTACAGCGGGCAAAGTCAGAATGCGGGACTTAGGATTAACAGACCTTTGGCGCGAGCTGCATCCTGGTGAGAGAGACTACATGCACTTCTCAGCTGCACACCAAACATATGCACGGCTTGACTATCTGCTAGTTTCCACTGCCACAAAATCGCTCGCCATTAGTGTCGACATAGGAACTGCCTCACTCTCCGATCATGCCCCGGTTAGGGCCGTCCTCTCCATGCCTGACACCCAACGCCCAAGCAGGATTTGGCGCCTCCGAGACTCGCTGCTGCAGAGAAAAGCGGTGGTCACCAAAATCCAAAGCGCGATCACTGACTATCTGATGCATAACAGCAACACTGGCACCACCCTTTCCACGCAATGGTCCGCGCTGAAAGCAGTTCTCAGGGGTGAATTCATATCACTCTCGACTGCAGAAAATGCAGAACATCAGGTTAAGAGAGAAGAACTTACATAGCAGACCAGAGAGTTAGAACAGATGCACCGGCTTGCAGCACTCGACCTAGATAGAGCAGAGTATGCAGCACTACGACTGCGCCACGCTTATTATACGGGCGGGGACAGGTGTGGGCGCCTGCTGGCACACAAACTTCGCGAGGTCACGCAGCGCAGAGAGGTGCGAGAGATAAGAAGGAGTGATGGTATCACGGTAGACGGAAACCAAGCCATAGCGGAGGCCTTCAGTACATTCTACGCAGACTTGTACACGGCAGACCCTACTTGCTCGGAGGCGGAGACTGAGTTCCTGGCAGGTGTCCCCCTGCCGGAGTTGACGCAGGAACAAATAGACTGCCTGGAAAAAGACATCCGACCAGAGGAGGTAATCTCCGCCATCTCCCGGCTCAAATTAGGCAAGGCCCCGGGGCCAGACGGTTTTCCGGTAAGCTTTTATAAGACATTCTGCAGCCAAATAGCCCGCTACTCGCTCGACTCTTTACCTCTTTCGCAGAAGAGGGGGCGATCCATAGGGATCTATTGGAGGCGTCCATCGCAGTGATACCTATGCCGGGTAAGGATCCGGTTGAGTGGGGAGCATATAGACCAATCTCCCTCTTGAACATCGACCTCAAGCTATATACAGGGGTCCTCGCCTCCCGTTTAGGACCGTATATGGGGGGGCTGATCGATCCGGACCAATCCGGATTTATTCCGGAGCGCCAGACTTCGGATAACACTAAACGGGCCTTTCACCTCCTAGAAAAATCCGCGCAGAGTGAGGGTGAATACATGATGCTGACCATTGACGCCGAAAAGGCATTTGATAGAGTACATTGGCCCTACTTGGAGAAGGTGTAACTAAAAGCAGGGATAGGGCCTAAATTCCGAAATAGGGTGTTCAATTGCTACAAATTTCCGACACCAACAGTCCGAGTCAATGGGTGCACGTCTCCCCGATTTGATATCGAACGCGGCACCAGGCAAGGCTGTCCATTGTCCCCTCTCTTGTTCGCCCTATATATGGAGCCTCTTGCACACCTCCTGTGCACCGACCCGGAGGTGCAGGGTATCAAATTTGGGGGCGACGTCCACACCGTCAGCCTATACGCTGACGATGTGTTGCGGTCCTGGAGAGATTCGGCAGTGTCTCTGGCTTCAAAGTCAATATGACCAAATCGGTGTCCCTCGACCTCTCCCTGGACCCCTCTACGCGCACTCATTTACAGGCACTGTTCCCCAAACCGTGGACGACGGACACGGTCCCATACTTGGGGATTCAATTGGCACCCTCCCTTCAGACCTCAGTAGACGTCAACTACACTAAGCTGCGACAGAAAATCTGAAACGAGCTGGGCCGATGGAAATATTATCCGCGGTCCTGGCTGGGTAGAGTGGCGGCAGTTAAGATGGTAATTCTTCCCCAAGTCTTATACCTCTTCCGAACGATCCCTCTTGCACCACCTCAAGGCTGGATAAAACAGACGCAGTCAGATTTGTCACAATTCATATGGAACGGGCGGAAACACCGCCTGAAGCGCCAGATCGCCATGCTGGCACCAGAACAAGGCGGAATCGGGATACCAGACCTAGCGACGTATTTTCAAGCATCCCAGCTCCGTTTTCTAGTGGAATGGGTCAGATGGGAATCTGGGAAACACTGGTTGTTTCAGGACCAGGCTGTAGCGGGACGGACTCTGCAGGAAATCCCCTTTATGAGACGAGAACACAGGCCTCCCAATCTCTACGCATCCCTCATCACACGGGTTCCCCTGGGGATTTGGGACCGAGTGGGGATTAGTCAGGAATTCACCACCCACCCCTCTCCCCTTACGCCCATCATAGGGAATCCGGAATTCCACCCAGGGTTGGATGAGAAGTCGTTTGCGCGCTGGAGGCCTGCCGGTTGTCGGGCTCTCCACCACGTCTACGACTCAGAAGGGGTGATTCCCTTCCAGCAATTTCAACAGGAATTTGACCTGCCAGAGACAGAAAGGCTCCGTTACTTCCAGGTTAGGCGTTGGGCGCTCAACACCACAGTGAGGTCAGAGGCGGACAGGCACCTGACCAAATTCGAACGCTGGCTGATCTCCCGCACGAACGACAAACAACTGATCTCAGACCTCTATAAGATGCTCATGCAGAAACACAAATACACGTATAATGCGGGCAGGGTGCGCTGGGAGCGGGAGCTGGGGAGAACCCTGACACACAAGGAGTGGGAGGGAGTCTACTATAGAGCGCGACACTCTGCCTACCACATGGGCCTCACAGATACACTCACGAAAATCGCGTCCTACTGGTATTACACCCCCGAACGCCTATACGAAATGGATAGCAAACAAGATCCTCGGTGCTGGCGCGGTTGCGGTCAGATTGGCACATTGGTGCATGTACTTTGGGACTGCCCACTTCTACAGGAATACTGGAGCCAGATATTAGGGGAGGTAGACACACACTTTGAAAAAGACGTTCCACGCTTCCCCGCTTACGTGCTTCTGGGGTTGCCTAACGCACTGACCTACCCACTGAAATCACGGAGAGGACGACTGATAGCGATCGCACTGGGGTCAGCGGTGCAGAACATAGTGGCGCATTGGCGATCTAAACATGTCCCCACATATCAGGGATGGCTACATCGCCTTTGGATGGTTCTGGGCATGGAGAAATTGTCATTATCTAGAGCGGGGGAGGGAGCGCGTTATGCGGAATTGTGGAAGCCATTCTTGTCCTTATTGGCGTCTGAGTTCACGGAGGTGACCTGTCCCAAGTACCTCTGGCTGTTGAGACTGACAGACACCGGAACGGAGCCAAAATCACAGTGACCTGCCAGTGAAGACTTTGTAGGCCCTAGGCTGGGGCACAAGTGGACCATGGACCAAGGGAGGGAGGGTGGACGGAGTTTGGGGAAGGGGTGAAGATGTGAGGGGGGACAGGGGTTCGGGCCTCGAGAGAAGTTGAGACTGTCTACGATAGGTCCTCCCTTCCTTTCTTTTCTGTTTTGTTCTGAGTTGGTTATTGAACTTTTAGGATGGGGGTCTTCAGGTGGCCGATAAGCCGTAGAAGCACATGACAGCGCTTGAAGAGGGAGTGCTGGACATTCAGCGGCAGTAATACAAGATGTCAGGACTACTGGCCTTCCAGCGGGAGGGGGAGTAGCAAGACCTCAGGGAAGCGCACCATCCACGTTATGTTTATGACGCGGCCGGCCCTGGTTGGGTTGTAGGCGGCTTGCTGTGTATAAGTTTGCTTGCTCATAACGTGAACAGGATTTGTGTATTCCTCAACACTGCTTAGCGGGTCTGCTCCCAGACGGTTTTGTCATTTTTTAAGTGTCAATTTTGTATTGCCACCTGTTGCACCATCAATAAACATATGTAATACTAAGGAGCCGGCTTTCATTTAGCATCAATAAACACTTCAGCAGGCACAAATAACCATTCCTTTTCTCAGCCCTACACATTTCATTTTATTTATTTTTCTTTACTGACATTTATAGAGCGCGAACGAATACCCGTGGGCGTCTCGGCGCTAGATTACAGTAATGTCCCTCCACAAGGCTGAAGTTTATGCGGACTAGTGTGCTGTGTTATTGGTTAAATATTTGTCAAGTATAGGGAGAGTGATCAATGGATCAACGGACACTAATTATCACTTGAGCAAGTGAAAGGTCCAGTCACAGCGTGTGCCCGTATAAGGTACTAGTAGTTGAAAAAAGGGGGGTGCTGCACTGTTCCTCAAAGGGGAGAAAGATTAGGAAAAGCTGACGTGACCGAAGGTGTGGGTAGTACACCTTTGGGCATCCATTTTGTTGGATGTATTTGCCTCACACACCCAAAAGGGTGTCATGCTTCATCATTGGCGGTTGCTCCTCGTCGGGGGGGGCGGTGCAATCCCCAACGGGCTCACCTCGAGGAGGGGCTCTTTAGCGGAGATCTTTTGTATCCAACAGCCCTATGGTGAAGTGAGGGTATGTGGGCAGAGTATCAGGATGACTCGGTGTAGTGATTAAAATGCAGCAGGGGATGCCGGAAACAACTTTATTCTGGGGGTCCCCCTACTACAATTAAAACCAGTGAAGGAGGGCAACTCGCTAGGGGTAACCAAGTTAGGTAAAGTAATCCTAGAGAGGCCTTAAAAAACAATGGGTCAACATGTTTCTCGCATTTAGGTTAATCACCTGCGATTCATCAGGACCTTTAAAAGTGAAACGAAAAAAGGAAAAGAACTCTTAACATGCGAGTGTCATGTATGTAGTGTAGGTGTATTTTACCTAGGTGGAAAGTCCTATGCCTAAAGGTCAAGGTCTAAGAGCCACATGAATGCTCGGCGGGTCAGTTCTACGAGGGTAAGCCTTCAGGTGTGGCTTACTCGTCCCGTGACCGCGTGGATGCACCTACCCATCTTATTGGTTAAATAACCACGTCTTCAGTCTTTTTCGAAACTGTAGGAGTGAGGGACTGGTTTTTATGTGGTGTGGCAGAGTGTTCCAGATTTTAGGAGCCGCAACTAGAAAGCGGCGGTCGCCCCAAGAGACTGTTCTGCTACGTGGGACCACTAATTGATTAAGTGATGTGGATCGGAGCTTTCTGACCGGGTTGTAAGGTATTAGTTGGTCTTTAAGGAAGCGAGGCCATTGATCCTGCAGTGATTTGAACTTTATCCTGTTTTGGATGGTCAGCCAATGGTAGGTTTTCAAGGTGTCTGAAATGGGCGCGAATTTAGTTTTTTTAGAGAGCAGGCGTGCAGCAGCGTTCTGTACAGTCTGCAGCTTTTAGGTATTCACAAAAAATGCGGCCCTAAACAAGAGTGAACTACTCATTAGAGCAGGGCGACCATTTCAATGAACATCAGGCAACATCTCATTAGGCCTAGGTAACTATCTCATAGGGTTCGAGCAGAGCATCGCCCCAGGCAAGTTTTACCATTTCACACAGCAGGGCCTTACCCTCATGGAGCAGGCTTCAGTAGCACCTAGCAACCAGAAAAACAATAACAGACCCCTAGCCAGGGGTTTCACTCGACCATCCACCAGTCCCAGGGCCTAATTGATGTCCTGGCCCAGTTCAGAGTACCTTTTTCAAGTTACAGGTGCCAACAGGGCCCAACAACAGTCTCGGCAGGGGAAGGGCGGCCCCGGGGCCTCCTTCGATCTCCCTGGGGGCCCCACGTTCACTTCTGAGGCCGCCCTCCTCCTCCCGGGGTTTACCTTTTGGTCTTCGGCTCCTCAGGGAGCCCTTGCGGAGGATTCCGGTGGTGGGGAGGGCTCTTACTCCTCCCGGAGCCCTCCGGTGGGTGTGGGCCCGATCCGGGCCCACTCTGGGTTCCCGCATTCTCCGGGGTTCACCTTTGCCCCTCCGCTTGGTTCTCGGCCCTTCTGGGGCCTGCACTGGCAAGTGGGGGGGCTCAACTATCACGGAGCCCTCCCCGACAATGACCGGCCGTTCCTGGGCCTTCCGTGGCTTCCAGGCCCGGGAACCAATCACGGGAGGCAGAGGGGAGGCGCGCCCGCGGCCGCCAATGTCAGCGCGGCCAGCGGGGGCGTCCCAGACTCTCCTCCAATTGCTGGCAGTGAAGGCGGGGGCGCGGCCGATGACGCGGCGCCCCCGTCACGTGACGGTGGGTTGATGCCTCAAGGCCTAGCGCGGCCCTGACTGGATGACAGCGGAAGGATCCCGGGCCTCTCGGGGTCCCTGGGGGATTCCTGAGCTTTTCCCGGCGTTGAGCCCAGTCCGGGGAAGCTCTGCAGTACACCGCGCCGGCCGCCAATCACAGTGCGGCCGGCGAAGGGGGGCTGTGGCCGGAGGGGCCAATCACGGTGCGGCAGAGGCGGGGGCGCAGCCGGTGACACAGCGCCCCCGTCCCGTGAGCTGAGGCAGGCTTCAAGGCCTAGCGAGGCCTACTCCACAGTCCGGGGGCCCCCGCGTGGTGCGGTAAGTCGAGCGGCGCCTCAGAAGAGCGGTCGCTGCTTCCAGGCCACGACGCTCAGGGCAGCTCCTGCAGTTTTGGCCAGTCCCGCGCTCGGGAAGGAATATGCTACTTACCAGTATGCATCTGTTCTTGGCATGTAGGGCTGCTGACATTCATATCTGTGCATAGATCGCCGCCTAGTGTTGGGTCCGGATGATTGCACATTGTTGTCCTGGAAGAGTCTTCGAAGTATCACGAGATAGGTGGCTCCTCCCCCGGACTACAGTGCGCATGGGCATCCTCTCCATCCTCAGATTGTTTTTCGCCATTGTGGCAGGGATGGAGTATGATACAGTAAGTGATGTCCATGCTAAGAATAATTCTGAGTGCTACAGCTGCGACAGGCACCGGGGAGGAGGGAGGGCGATATGAATGTCAGCAGCCCTACATGCCAAGAACAGATGCATACTGGTAAGTAGCATATTCCGTTCGAGGCATGTGGGCTGCTGAATTCATATCTGTGCATAGAATGTATAGCAGTCTCACAGGCACAATACACACTACGCCCACACCTATCACACAAGTTAGGATAAGATGAACGGGTCTTTACTGGAGAGAGCCAAGAGGCATTCTACCCACCAGGCCTGATCTGGAATTATTACCAATCCCCTCACAGCCTGGAGAAGGGGGCAGTCACCACCCTCACTCCAGCCGGAGAGACACTTAGGATGTGGTGCATTCCTTGTCAGTAGTGCCTGGCTCTGCTGACAAATGACAAGGTTAACCTGTGGAGAACTTACTTAGTTGATGGAGTTCACTAAAATAGAAGGATAGCTGAAAGGCATTAACAGGGCAGCGTGGCATAGCTTTCCAAGCCTTGCAGAGACTTTCGACACGTTCTCATGGATATAACTGCATCACCTGCGCAGACTAAATTAAACTGTTGAACATTTTGCAGATGCAGCCAGACTTCTTGGGAAAGGGTCATGATGAATAGTCTGTGAGAATAAGTATCAATTACAGTTAAACGTTCATGCATTTTATGCACATTTCAACACAAAGTAAAAACATGTAACAATGTGTTCGAGGCATGTGGGCTGCTGAATTCATATCTTGTGCATAGATCGCCGCCTAGTGTTGGCTCCGGATGTTTGCGCCTTGTTGTCCTGGAAGAGTCTTCGAAGTATCACAAGATAGGTGACTCCTCCCTTGGACTACAGTGCGCATGGGCATCTTCTCCATCCTCAGATTGTTTTTCGCCATTGTGGCAGGGATGAAGTATGATACAGTAAGTGGTGTCCATGCTAAGAATAATTCTGAGTGCTACAGCTGCGACAGGCACCGGGGAGGAGGGAGGGCGATATGAATGTCAGCAGCCCTACATGCCAAGAACAGATGCATACTGGTAAGTAGCATATTCCGTTCGAGGCATGTGGGCTGCTGAATTCATATCTGTGCATAGAATGTATAGCAGTCTCCCCCCTAGCGGTGGTTGCCCGAGCCAGCTGCAGCAGCCTGAAAAAGAGTCCCGAGTACAGCCTGTCCTACAGCTGCTTGCTGTTTGGAGTGTACATCTACGCAGTAGTGTTTGGTAAATGTATGTATGGTAGTCCATGTGGCTGCTCTACATATGTCTTCTAGAGGAATGTTTCCCAGGAAAGCCATGGTTGCCCCCAACTTGCGTGTGGAATGCGCTCTTGGGGGAACTGTTAATGTGCGTTTAGCTTTTTGATAACAAATTTGTATGCACTTAACAATCCATCTGGCTATACCTGATTTTGAAATGGGGTTGCCCTTATGCTGTGGTGAAAAGGCAACAAACAGTTGTTTAGTTTTTCTAAAAGGTTTTGTCCAGTCTATATAGTACAGTTGAGCTCTTTTGACGTCTAGGGTATGTAGAGCTCTTTCTGCCACTGAATCTGGATTTGGGAAGAACACTGGCAGTTCGATAGTTTGATTGATGTGAAACTGGGATACCACCTTTGGCATAAATTTAGGGTTTGTACGCAGTACTACTCTATTTGCATGAATTTGTATGAATGGCTCCTGAATAGTTAGGGCTTGTAGCTCAATAACCCTTCTAAGTGTTGTAATCGCCACTAGGAAAGCCACTTTCCACGTTAGGAACTGTATCTCACATGAGTGTAGAGGTTCAAAAGGAGGTCCCATTAGTCTGGTTAGAACCACGTACAAGTTTCAGACAGGTGAAGGTGGGTGTCTTGGAGGAATCACTCGTTTGAGTCCTTCGATAAAAGCTTTAATAGCAGGAACTCTGAAGAGTGAAAGGTGTTGCCTGTTCTGAAGATAAGCTGCCACCGCGGCTAAGTGTATACGTATGGAGCTATAGGCTAGATTGCATCTATGTAAATGTAACAGGTAACATATGATGTTTTCAGTAGATGCATCTAGCGGATTTATGTCATTATTGGTACAATAGATGACAAAGCGTATCCACTTCGCCACATAGCATGCTCTGGTTGTAGGTCTTCTTGCCTCCTTGATAATGTTCATACAGTCAGGAGGAAAGTTCAGGTAACCAAATTCTATGACTTCAGGAGCCATTTCGCAAGGTTCAACTGTTGCGGATCTGGGTGCTGAATGTCTCCATGGCTCTGCGTTAAAAGACTGGGTGTTAATCGCAGCCTTTGATGAGGCACCACGGAAAGTTCTAGGAACGTGGTGTACCACGGTTGCCTCGCCCACGTTGGAGCAACCAGGATGAGAGTCATGGAGTGTTGCCGCAGTTTGCGTGCCACTAGTGGTATGAGCGGGGCTGGGGGAAAAGCGTACGCAAACCTGCCTGACCAGTTCATCCATATTGCATTGCCCTGAGACTGCGGATGTGGAAACCTGGCGGCGAAGCTTTGGCATTTTGCATTTTCCCTTGTGGCGAACAGGTCTATCTCTGGGTGACCCCACTGCTGGAAGTACGGGTGCAGCACTGAGGGACGTATCTCCCACTCTGTGAGCAGATCCGCCATCTGGTTGTCCCTGCCTGGGAGGTGTTCCGCCATGAGGAAGATGTTTCTTTGAATGGCCCACTTCCACATGCTTTGCGCTAGATGTGACAATTGTGGAGAGTGTGTCCCTCCCTGCTTCTGTATGTAGTACATGGCAGTCATGTTGTCCGTCCGGATCAACACGACTTTGTTGCACAGATGTACTTTGAAGGCCTTTATTGCCATGAAGATTGCCATCAGTTCCAGCAGGTTGATATGCATCTTCCTTTGCTGTGTCGTCCATAGTCCCTGCACTGTGTAATGGAGGACATGCGCTCCCCAGCCCAGGAGAGATGCGTCCGTTTTTAGCACTATTTGTGGTACAGGCATTTGGAACGGTTGTCCCCTGCAAAGGTTTTGAGGGTTCCACCAATGCAGAGAGTGGTATGCACAACCGGTCACCAACACTAGGTCTTTTAACTGTCCTTGAGCCTGGTTCCACTGCCGGTTCTAAGCATTCTTGAAGCGGACGCATGTGTAGCCTCGCGTGCGGGACTATGAAGATGCAGGAGGCCATCATGCCTATCAACTGCATAAACACCTGTGCTGGGAGAGAGTGTTGGGGTCTGAATTTCTGAATCAGCAACTGAATACCACTGATTCTTGCTGAGTTTGGCTGTGCTTTTGCTACCAGAGTGTTTATTGTCGCTCCTAGGTACTGAGGTACGTGAGCGGGTTGGAGGTGAGCCTTTGCGTAGTTTAATGAGAATCCTAGGCTGTGCAGGAGGTGAATAGTGTGCGACATGTGGCTGGCACATTGCTGGGCCGACTTTGCCTGGATGAGCCAGTCGTCCAGATAGGGGTAGATGTGGACATGGTTTCTCCTCAGGTGCGCCGCCACTGTCGCTAGGCACTTGGTAAACACCCTGGGAGCTGTTGTTACCCCGAAATGTAGGACCTTGAACTGGTAGTACTGGTTCTGTATGGTAAACCTGAGATACTTCCTGTGTGCAGATGTATTGGTATGTGGAAGTAAGCGTCTTTTAGGTCTAGTGTTGCGAGGAAATCTCCCTGCCTGAGCAATGGTAGAACCTGCTGTAAAGTGAGCATGTGAAAATGTTCTGACAAGATGTATAGGTTTAGGGGCCTGAGGTCCAGTATTGGCCTGAGAGACCCGTCCTTTTTGGGGATTAAGAAGTACAGCGAGTACACCCCTGTACCTTGTTCCTGTATAGGGACGAGTTCTATGGCCCCTTTTTGCAGCATGCTGATGACCTCTTGCTGTAATAAGTGTATGTGCTCTGCTGACATAGGACGGTGTCTTGGGGGTATGTTGGGTGGAGTGGAGGTTAGCTCTAGACAATATCCGTACTGAATAAGTTGTCTCACCCATCTGTCTGTGGTAATGCTCTCCCAGACTGGCAGGAACTGTTGTAATCGCCCCCGACCGGTGTTATATGGTCCGGGGGCCGTGACAAGGCATCACTGTTTAGTATTGGCGGAGGATCTGGTGTTGTTATTCCCTCGTCCTCTGCCTTTGCTGCTGTTGCCACGGTATCCACCTCTATTATTTTTATTGTAGGTGGTTTGCGTGCTGCCTTTATTGTATGTGGTTTGTTGTGATGCCTGGCCTCGTGGAGCTCCTCTGTTATTGGAGCGACGAAAGGAACCTCCTCTAAATTGTTGGGACTGCAAGGCACCCATGGATTTGGCTGTCTCTGTGTCTTTTTTAATCTTTTCTAAGATTGTGTCCACATCAGGACTAAAAAGAAAATCTGGGTTCACAGGCTGGTTTAGTAATGTGGTCTGAATCTCAGGTTTGAATCCAGAGATGCGCAACCAAGCATGCCTCCTGAGCATGACGCTTGTGTTGATGGCCCTGGCTGCAGTGTCTGCTACGTCTAGTGCACACTTAATGGATGCGTTGGATATGAGTTTACCCTCCTGGATTAGCATCTCTGCTCCCTCTTTGTAGGCCTCAGGCAAATGTTGTAACAGTTGCTCTAGAGTGTGATAATGTGCCCTATCGTATCTGGCTAATAGGGCCTGTGTGTTAGAGATCCTCCAGATGTTAGCTGCTTGAGCAGCTACCCTTTTCCCAGAAGCTTCAAGTACTTTAGATTCTTTGTCTAGAGGAGGAGCATCACCCGTAGTTTGCGAGTTGGCGCGCTTACGAGCATTTGAGACCACCAGGGAGTCTAATGGCAGTTGTCCCTTAATATATGTAGGGTCCACAGGCGCCGGTCTGTATTTCCTTTCAATCCTGGGGTTAATAACCCTTGCTCTAGTGGTTTCCTTGAAAATGTCCCCTGCGTGTTTAAGGACACCTTTTAGCATTGGCAAAGTTTTCTCTGAAGTGGAGAAAGTGTCAAACAGGAAGTCCTCTCCAACTGGGTCAGCATGCATGTCCACATCATGATTTAGTGCTGCCCTTTCAATTAAGCGGTACAAAAGGGGGTGGTGATGGACGGAGCATCTGAATCAATCAAACACTCACACCCAGTCAAAAGATCTGGGTTTAATCCATCACCGTTCTTTAGCCCACTCTGCCACCCCAGTTCAGACATGGCTATATGCAAATCAGTCTGACCCAGTGCCTCTTGGGAACAGTCCATCCCGAACTGCCAAGCCATGTCTTCCCTGGACCGGAAACAAGCTTCCGAGGACCGGGTTTCTGGCATTCCAGCCGTCTTCAGCCCGGCTTGCTTGAATGCTGTGGCAAAGTGAGCAAGGGACTCACGTCTGAGCATACCCTGCCACACTTATGGCGGTCAAAAGCGGTACAAAAGGGGGTGGTGATGGACGGAGTATCTGAATCAATCAAACACTCACACCCAGTCAAAAGATCTGGGTTTAATCCATCACCGTTCTTTAGCCCACTCTGCCACCCCAGTTCAGACATGGCTATATGCAAATCAGTCTGACCCAGTGCCTCATGGGAACAGTCCAGCCCGAACTGCCAAGCCATGTCTTCCCTGGACCAGAAACAAGCTTCCGAGGACCGGTTTCTGGCATTCCAGTCGTCTTCAGCCCAGCTTGCTTGAATCCAGTGGCAAAGTGAGCAAGGGACTCACGTCTTAGCATACCCTGCCACACTTATGGCGGCCAAAAGCGGTACAAAAGGGTGTGGTGATGAAGGCGTTGAACGTAGCCGTATCTTCCGTTGGTGAAGTTTTGACAGGATAAGAGGGAGTATCAGGAATAGTCTGTGATTCCCCTTGGTCAGCAGGGTCTGTCCAGGCTTGAGTTTGGTCATCCTGATCAGTGTCCGCAGGGTAATGATATTGTTCCTCATCATCATACCCTATATCCTCAGCAGTGGGTGTGGGTGAATATGCCGAAGTGTCTTGACCATAGTACCTCACAGATTCGAAAAGGACAGGTGATGTTGCAGAATCCCTTTTCTTTTTAAGTGGAATTTTGTATGATTCCAAGGTTTTTTCTGAACTGATTTTCCTCTGATAAATAGTAAGTTTACCAGATTGTGCGTCAATATGTAATTTGGACTGGTCATCATAGGAGGGCTCTTGGTACATAACGTCCTCTTCTAGAGGATGACTCCTCTTTCCCAATGACACCTGTTTGGGGGTTTCGACCCCATGTTTTGGATCGAGCGCCTTGGGGCGTACAGTCGGTGGTAATCCGAATTTTGTCAGCGGTATAGTGTCTTTAGACAGGCCAACCTTTTTCGGCGCCGGCGTCGATGTAGAGCCGACCAACTTTGCCTTTTCGCCAATAATTCTTTGGGCGTGCGCCGTCTTCGGTGCTTGTGGCGTCGGAGGCGCTCTCTTTTGCCTCGACTCAAAGTGGTCCTTCGAGGTGCTTTTGACTTTCGACTCGAGGCCTTTGACCAGCTGGGGTCTGTCGACCTGATGCTTCGGATCGTGACCCTTTCGAGATTCGAGTCCCTTGTTTATGTCGCTGTCCAGTGACGTCGACTTCTTTGGTTCGACAGCGTGCTTGGTTTTAATGGCGGATTTCATCGCCCCGATTTTCGGTTCGACACTCTTCACTTTCGACCCCGCAGGGTCGTCGACACCTGATTTCTTCGTCGACTCCGATGGGTTTGAGGTTTTCGACCCGAAGGCTGTTTTGAGCACTTTTGGTTTTGTTATTGGTTCAATGGCTTTCGGTTTTGTTTTCAGTATTGGAACCGATGGCTCATGTAATGGTTTCTTAACCGGGCCTTGACGCGGGGCTATAGAATGTTCTACACGATCTCGGCTAAGGCCTTCTGGCGATGCCTTGACCTGAGCCTCAGAAAGTGTCCGAGTGTCTGTTTCGGGCCCCGTACCCCCCTTTGGGCCCGTTTCATCGCTTGAGTCGTCATCAACGGCTCCGATGGGGGATACGTCGTCCCTTACCTCGACGACGTTTTCAAATTCAACGTTGTCTTCGTCTTCTTCATAATAGTCGGAGCCATGCTCCGAACCGGGATCCGACTGTTGTTCTGGATCCTCTGTGTCGACAACCTCATCGTCGTCTTCATCGAAGATATTCACCAGGTCGGGCGCAGGCCCTGACATTGTTTGCCTCGCTGCGCGTCGGAGTCTCAGCGTCTTCTTTGACCTGAATCGAGCACAAGCTAGACAGTTGTTCTCGTCGTGCTCCGGTGATAAGCACTTGTTGCACACCGGGTGTACATCGATGTGCGGGTACTTGGAGTTACAGAGGGGGCATCGTTTGAACGGGCTCCGTTCCATCGACGATCAGGCCTCTGGTGTCGAAAAGGCCACGCGGCACTCTTCTACGGCCTGCTCAAGAAAACTGGAACAAGAACTCGGCACCGATCGAAACAATACCGACGACCCCGAAGGCCTTTTGGCCTTTAGAAAGTTTCCGAACTTGAGTAAAGAAAAGTACATCCGAACCCAATGGCGGAAAAAAACAATCTGAGGATGAAAAGGATGCCCATGCGCACTGTAGTCCGGGGGGGAGGAGCCACCTATCTCGTGATACTTCAAAGACTCTTCCAGGACAACAATGTGCAAATATCCGGACCCAACACTAGGCGGCGATCTATGCACAGATATGAATTCAGCAGCCCACATGCCTCGAACATATAGCACTTTGCGGGGGCACCGGATAGGCAGTGGCGCTGGTAACTCAGCGCCTCGGGGGCAACAGCAGCTTTGAGGAACACAGCGCTTCCAGGCGGCAGGGGCACAGCACTAGAAGGCGCAACAGCAGTTCTGGGCACTCGGGGTTCCAGCGCTTCGGCAGGGGCAATTACCACAGCGCCTCGGACAGAAGTCTCAGGCAGAGTCAGCGCTTCCACAACAGCGCTTATCAAAGGGCACCGCAGTTCAGTTAGCTGTAGTAGATGAGGCAGTTCTGGGGGCTAGCGCTATGAAGGAAAAGCGCTTAGCAGTACAGGCAAATTAGTTATGGGGATGATGCAGGACAGGCCACATGACAATGGCCGGATAGGGCAGGGACCCAGGTCAAGAACAAGGGGGCAGAAGAAGCACAGCCCAATACCTGGTGGATCCCCAGTAGTCCTTGTTGCATCAGAAAGGGATCTTCTTCTTGGTGCTTGATGGTTCTTGCGCCCTTTGTAAATAGCAGTTTCTTGGTTTCTTGAAGGGGGGTTGAGTTGAGGGCTGCTGACCGGAATCCTCAGCAGGTCACTGTAGTGGGCTAGCTCAGGGTACCTCACTCAACTTGAGAGGCAGCACCTAAGTCCTGTCACTCCCAGTGGCATAAGTCCTTGACTAGGCCCTACCGCCTAAATCTCCTGCGTGGGTTCCACAGGTCAGTGATGCCCCAACTGACTGAAAAGTTTCCCTCCCTTTCTTTATATAGGCCCAGGTCAGGTGACCACCCTCTAAGGCGGCAAAACTAAGCTCCGCCCCTATTCTAGAAGGTGCCAGGAGCTTCCCTACTCTAACTGTGGGCAGGCAAGGCAGGGGGCTCAGCCAGCTCCTGGCAGCTAGAATGCGCCTTAACAAGACCACGCTGCAGTAACAGGGGTCAGTGGCAGCCATGTTGAGGGTAGAGGGCACCTGCACCTAGCATTGATTTTAACATTACCCAGGGCATTTTAACCTCAAAGGGTCTATACAACTACATTACAAGGGGGGACTTCCAGATTTAGGGGAGCGAAAAGCAAAAAAAAAAAATCAGTGAAAAGGGCCAAGTCCAACTGCCCCTATATGTCTCGACCTCTGAATGCGCAAGCGCATTGCAGAGGTCGAGCACTAAAAATCCACCGAAATGCATGGACGTATCCGCTTGACATTTTGATGTGGTAGAGAAGTACCTTTGTGGAAATACCACGTACTATGTATCCCTTGATCAGGAGCGGCCCAGCACCACTGCTTGTGTAGTATCTTGTATTGTCGCCATAGCATCCTTTTCTTAATTGATTATGTGATTTTGTTTATATTTAACTGTTGTTACATTTCTACGCCGTATTGTGGGGAGGGGGTCAAGGGTTGCATAGTGAGACCTCAAAGCTCTGGGGCCCTTTCCGTTTGTAATAGTATTCTTGTTAGAACACTATGACGAAATGTGGGATTTGTACGGCATAATGATGTATAGGAGTATTTTGTGAACTCGTGCAGGATTTTATGAAAAATTAAAACTCTGTGCAAACTTGACATGACTCGGTGCGGATTTATGGCTGTAGATCCCTGTGATATGAGCGAAGACTGTGGAGTGATTGTCTTAAGATAAATAGGTTATTTTCAGATTTGCTTCCTCAAGGGGAGAAGTTATTTTCCTATCACTTTAAAGAAGAACTTTTATCTAGTGAAACTATCAAACACTTCAGAACAGAACAGACCAAAGTGAAAATATTTATTCTAACAAGTTTTACAAGCATAACTGTATATGCTGCCCATAAACCAATAATAAACAAAACATTTGGGACTCTAAGCATGAAAAAGACGCACTATTGGTGAATTTCTTCAGTGTAACAGTTCGCACTGTGTTTGTATCACAACCTCACACTCAGATAAGGCTCATTGATGCACTGTGCAGTTATACTCACTCCAGACATTAATGGCATCATCACCCAACACAACCTAGCTTTACTCTTCATCAGTGAAACTTGGTTCACACCCTCCTGGACACATCCTGGACACATCAAGGTTTCAAATCAAATATTTACATGGCATCCTGATGAAGGCTCCACCCAAAACGCGAGTAGGAATTATTGTATAGAAAAGCCATGCTAAAATCATGTTGTTCTCATTTTTAGTAGCATTTTGCACTTTGTATAGGATTTAATAAATGATTAATGAACTTGTAAAAAAAGAAAACAAATGATTATATCCTCTGTACCAAAACAATTGAAGTAATTACTCATGCAAATAATTTAGCATCGACTGACTCAGAGGCTATTGTTATTTTGTATGTATTTCTTGAAAACACTTCCCCTTCCTTTCTAGGTCTCGTGTGGCGTTTAGTGCGCCTAAACGGTGGCCAGCCATTGGAGAAGAGGTCCTAGTGACGTTCCTCTTTCGAGCTAAGACCCGTCCTTTTCGGATTGGGGGGC
This sequence comes from Lissotriton vulgaris, assembly GCF_964263255.1. NCBI lineage: Eukaryota > Metazoa > Chordata > Amphibia > Caudata > Salamandridae > Lissotriton > Lissotriton vulgaris. The sequence continues at coordinate 48,862,846 of NC_141693.1, read as the reverse complement.
GTGTTTTTTTACATGCTTTCTAGGCTGTAAACAACAATCAAAAACACGCCGCCCCAGTCTGAAAAGGACGGGGCTTACAGACAAAAGGCTGCACGGGCTAAAAGTCCCTGTACCTTTAACTCACCCTCCCTGTACCTCCTACTCCGACAGAGATTTCTGGGTAATGCAATATTTAGGAATATGGTTATTTCTGAATCCACCAAAACTTTGTTTATCAATGCTCCGCGGTTCTGTTTTTCTTTAGAATTCGAAAGCAGGGCGGCGCTCACAGAGCATTAGAAGTAGTTATTGTCGATGTGGAGTTTGTATTGTTTTTCCTGGCAGTCCCGGATTACCCCGGCAGTGGGGGGAGCCTGGGAGCAAAGCACAAACTTATTTTTTCTTTGGAGGTTCAGATGTTGGCTCAAACGCTATTTGGGGTGCCGTGCTAACTAACTGAATACCGTCTCCTCCCATCCATCCGAGTCCAGGCGGGTGTATGTGCCCAGAGGGCTGAGGCTTGCTCGCTCCAGACCCGGCGTACACACCTCGACGGGAGCTCCGCTGTGCGCTCACATCCGACTCTGCCATTAGAGCCAGTGAAGGGCCGGCTTTTGTCATTTTCATCTCAAAAGAGAGTGTGGGGATTGCTTCTAAGGGAGGGGGGTGAGAGGGTGAGGCACTTCTTTTTTGTGCTGAAGCGGGTAAGGGCCTTTATGAGGGCACATGGGCATTTCAACTCACTTTCGTTCAAATTGGGGGGTGCACGGGTGTCTTTATGGAGATCTCGCCTTTTCAGGTTATTTTCTGACAGTAATTCATATCACCTCCATTGTAGTCTTCAGTGGAAAAGTGAAAGCGAACGGAGGTGGTTAACCCAATGTGGCTGAATTGCTTGTAACCACTTTTGTGGCCTGGCTGAAAACTACCAGTGCTGTTGTGTTTAGCAGTCACCAGTGCCACAGGGCCAGCTCGAACGTGTGTGTGCACTGTTTGTGCCCACCGGACGAAGAGAACGTCACACACACGTGCCCTTTCAGTAGCACAGAGGCTCTGTTGTGGGCGTCAGTACTGTCCTCCTGACACCGCTGCGGCTCTGCTGTCAGCGTCAGTACAGGAGTACTGTCCTCCCGACAGAGCCAGGGATCGGGTGTCCGTGAAGTCCTGACAGCGCCGAGCTTCAGCTGCAGGCATCCGTGCCGTCGGTCTCCTGAGAGAGGGCCACTCTGGTACTGTCCCACGCGCGCCTTGGCGGCTTTGCAGACGACCCTAGCACCGTACTATATATAATGTGTGAACCTAGAGCCTGACAGTACCTGCCAGGTATGCGCCTGTGCTGTAGGCCTGTGCCTGCCCTGTGTCGATGGCGTCCCCCCAGGGCCCAGAAGGGTTTGTTTGGGGTGGGTGGGGGGGGAGGGAGAGAAATTCTTCACTCTTCACTTCGTCTTTCACAACAATCAGGCCTTTGTTGTTCCACCTAAAATGCAACGTTTGTATGTTTTGAATAAGTTTGCTGTGAAGAAATGTGACCCGGCAGGGTAGGCCTGCTCTGCCCAGGGGCAGGATGCCAGGTGTGGGCAAGTGCGAGTGTCTACGGATTTTGTGCGGGGGTGGGGGATACAAAAATAAAATATGAAGTGGAGCCGGCACAGCAGGGGCTGGCCCAGGCAGGGAAAGGTTCCCGGCAGCCAGATAAAGAGAGGCTTCTTAGGTGTGAGGCTCCCTCGTTGGACTCCGCAGTCTGTGTTCCGGGTCCCTAACCCCCCCTTCTGCCCCAGCCCTAGTTCTGGGCTCTTGCCTTGTTGGACTCCTCCGGGGCAGCCTGAGTTCCGGGTCCCTAACCACCCTTCTGCCCAAGGGTTATTTCTGGGCTCTTGGGGGCGAGCCGCTGTTGCAGCCGGCACGTGAATCTCCCAATGGATGCCTTTACTGGACCCTCAGTTCTTGCGAGTTTTGTTGCTGTGGTCGCCCGTGTTCTCAGCCCTCCTGACACTCCGCAGAGGGGCCCCGTGTTCTATGCTCGCACCTGGGGTTCTCGTCCCTGGTTCCTGTGTGTTCCTTCCAGCTCACGCACGGTACCAGCGTGTTGCTGGGAATCTCCTGCCGGTGCATTCAGGGTTCTCCCCCCGTTTGACGCCTTAGTCTATATGGTCTTTGTCCCCAAAAGAGCTGCCCCCACACACTCTAACCCCACAAAGTGTCTCCCATTCTGTTTGGGAGTGATCCACTGCTCACTCCTTTTTAACCACCCCAACGCCTCGCCCCTCCCAGCTCGGAGTCTCTGCCCTCGAGCTCGCAATGTCTCCAGTATGCCCCCTCGCTGCACAGCATCAGTACCTCCACGCGCTCCGCTATGCAGCGCCCCTCTGTGGCATTGAGCCCGCTCTCTTGTGCGCAACCTGTCCCGGCTCGAGCTCTGCCTGTGCCCGGCCTCTGCACACTGTGCACGGCGCACCGGCGGGGAGGAAGGGAGGGAGGGCTAGGAGAGGAGGAGGAGGGGCAGTGAGAGGCAGCGGGTCAGAGCACAGAAGAACTCCCTGTCCGGCAGCAGCGCCTCCAGCAGCACCCAGCCTCCTGCCCTGGCATGGACAGCCGCCGCCCCGCGCACCTCTGCCGCCCCTGCTGCTGCCCCTGGCTGCCGCCCTGCTCCTGGTGAGTACATGCCTTCTCTTACAGTGCTGCCCGCCGCTTCAAGGAGCTGTGCCCCCTGCCCCAGCACTGAGAGGAGTGAGTGCTGTGGGCATTTTGCAGGGGGAGTCGTCCTGTGAGGATGCGTGCACGCTGTCACGACGACTGTAGGACAGCAGCTGTCAGGAGAGTCTCAGAGTAACTTGCCAGGACGGGTGGACGCAATCTGTCCGGAAGAGCTGAAAGTGAATGATGGAGGGTCGCCTGACAAGTGACTTGCCACAACAGGTGGCGTGATACATCACGATGGACTGAAAGTGGCATAACAAGCTGGGTGGAAAGTGAACAGTCAGGAAGGGTGGAGAGTGACCTGTCAAGTTAGGTGGGAGCTGTCGGCGCCTCCACAGTGCCACGGATGCTTCTTCACAAGTAATTTTTAAACTACATTGGTTCTTGGAATTATGCTCTGGGTCTCTGTGTATGTGGCTCTGTGTGTGGCTGTGTGTGTGTGTGTGTGTGGCTCTGTGTCTGTGTGTGTGCCTCTGTGTGTGTGTGCGTGTGTGTGTGTGTGGCTCTGTGTGTGGCTCTGTGTGTGTGTGTGTGTGTGTGTGTGTGTGTGTGTGTGTGTGTGTGTGTGTGTGTGTGTGTGTAGTTCTGGGTGTGTGTGTGGCTCTCGGGGTGTGTGTGTGTGTGTGTGGCGCTGTGTGTTTGTGTGGCTGTGTGTGTGTGTGTGTGTGTGTGGCTGTGTGTGTGTGTGTGTGCAAAAGCAATAGGTCTCACATTTGATTAAGCTATTGGCAATGTAAATGACAATGCCATTTATTTATCTGTTTTCAAAACCAACACATAAATAAAAATGTTGTCATTTACAATGCCAATAGCTCTAACTTTTGCAAAGGCGAGACCGTTGCATTGTAAATGCTTGTTTCAAATCAGACTAATTTAATAAATAACAAATAAAACATATATATTTTTTGAATATATGGTACATGTATGTAATTTTGTGTATGCTCTTCAGGTCCGCTAAGATAATTATTATGTTCCTAAATTGTTTTTGATCACAAGTATTTGATACACCCTGATTTAGGAACTACCGCCAGGGGTACCCCTTTCTTTACAAACCACATCCTGGATCAAGTCATGATTTTAATTAGGCCCATCCACACACTCAAAAAGAGGAGGGGGATTGATGTAATTCACAGGATCTTCTGACCCTCACACTTAGTAAATCCACAATACCCACATTATTCAACCTCCTCTCCTGCCACTTCCATCCATCACTCTCCAAAACAGCATGAGTTTTGATGATCTACAAACCACCCAGACAAACAAGCACCTAACAGAAGGAACAGAAGGAACATCAGACATCATCACCTCTGCTTCTAACCATCACAACCACCACACATTCCTTGGAGACTTCAACCTCCACCGTAAGTCCACCACAAAAAACTTGGAGGAAGCGTTTTACATACTTCTCAACATACTGGAAATAACACAACTCATCAACAGCCCAACTGATTCAAATGGCAAAACATCTACATCACAATCCCCTTCACCGTCTTATACTACATCTCAGCATTAAGGGTAAATAAAAAGAGGAAAAATAACCCTCCACTCCATCAAAGACATACTTCCGAAAAAATTCAAGAACTTTTTAGAACACTTCAGTCCCTCACAGATGTCAGAGCTTAACAAAAATAAACCATACAAAAACTGGAGACAATCAAACTCCCGGACCATCTGACCCTACTAAAACCTGTAACTGCAGACCCTTCATCATAGCAGCCATCAGTGAGGTAACTGACAGAAACAAAGCCCTTTTCAAGGCTCTTAGACATTGAACCAATACTCTCCCAGAGCCCACAGCCCCTGCATCGGTAGACAGATGCAATGCCGTGAACCTCTCCTTCATCAAGAAGACCGACAAAATCGGATCCAATATTATTACCTTCTTGAAGTACCCCACCTTTCAACCACTCCCCCATTGCATCCCCACCAAATGAACATCCATCAATTCAGTCTTGTCCATGGGTCTTGCCAATATCCGGAACCCTCTCAAGGTAACCTCCAATGAAGACAGCCCCCTTCCTTCATACATCATCAGACTGCTTCAAGGAGGGGGCCTTACACACTTTTGCTACATTGTCAACATAATTCTCAGTTATGGGGCTCTCTCTGATGCTATGAAAGTAGGTCAGATTTTTAACCTGCTAAAGACATTATCCCTGGGCCCAGCCGACCTCACAAAATTCTGCCCCATTACCTACATTCCATCTATTAAAAAAAGCAGCAAGAAAGCTGTTGCCAAACAGCTGCAGGAACAGATCTACAAGAATAATCTACAGGAATACCAATCTGTCTTCAGACCACACAGCAGCGCTCAGAGACGCACTCCCAACAGTCAACAACACTCTCGTCCTCAATAAGAAGAACAACCACTGACCTCCTGGTCCTGGACCTCTCTGCAGCCCTGACACAGCCACACTCGAAGCAGTTAATGACGCCCTCGTCCTCAATGAGGAGAACAACTAGTGACCACCTGGTCCTGGACCTCTCTGCAGTGCTCAGAGCCACTCTCCAAGCAGTCAACAACGTCCTCATCCTCAATGATAGAACATCTACTGACCTCCTGGTCCTGGACCTCTCTGCAGCGCTCAGACAGCAACACTCCAAGCAGTCAGCGACGCCCTCGTCCTCAATGAGAACAACCACTGACCTCCTGGTCCTGGACCTCTCTGCAGCCCTGACACAGCCACACTCCAAGCAGTTAATGGCGCCCTCGTCCTCAATGAGGAGAACAACTAGTGACCACCTGGTCCTGGAACTCTCTGCAGTGCTCAGAGCCACTCTCCAAGCAGTCAACAACGTCCTCATCCTCAATGATAGAACATCTACTGACCTCCTGGTCCTGGACCTCTCTGCAGCGCTCAGACAGCAACACTCCAAGCAGTCAGCGACGCCCTCGTCCCCAATGAGAAGAACAACCAGTGACCTCCTGGTTCTGGACCTCTCTGCAGCCCTGACACAGCCCCACTCCAAGCAGTCAACGAAGGCCTCGTACTCAATGAGAAGAACAACCACTGACCTCCTGGTCCTGGACCTCTCTGCAGCCCTGACACAGCCACACTGCAAGCAGTCAACAACGCTCTCGTCCTCAATGAGAAGAACAACTACTGACTTCCTGGTCCTGGACCTCTCTGCAGCGCTTAGAGCCACACTCAAAGCAGTCAATGACGCCCTTGTCCTCAATTAGAAGAACAACCACTCACCTCCTGGTCCTGGACCTCTCTGCAGCGCTCAGAGTCACACTTAAGCAGTCAATGACACCCTCGTCCTTATAGAGAAGAGGAACCACTGACCTCCTGGTCCTCTCTGCAGCCCTGACACAGGCGCACTCCAAGCAGTCAACAACGTCCTCATCCTCAATGATAGAACATCTACTGACCTCCTGGTCCTGGACCTCCCTGAAGCGCTCAGACAGCCACACTCCAAGCAGTCAGCGATGCCCTCGTCCCTAATGAGAAGAACAACCACAGACCTCCTGGTCATAGACCTCACTGCAGCCCTGACACAGCCGCACTCCAAGCAGTCAACAACGCCCTCGTCATCAATGATAGAACAACCAGTGACCTCCTGGTCCTGGACCTCTATGCAGCCCTGACACAGCCACACTCCAAGCATTTAATGAAGCCTCCGTCCTCAATGAGAAAACAAGCATTTACAATGCAACGGTTTCGCCTTTGCAAAAGTTAGAGCTATTGGCATTTTAAATGACAACATTTTTATTTATGTGTTGGTTTTGAAAACAGATAAATAAATGACATTGTCATTTACAATGCCAATAGCTTAATCTCTCGCAAATGCCACACACACACACCCACAGAGAGCCCCCCACACACAGAGCCCCCCCACACACACACCCACACACAGCCCCCCCACCCACACAGAGCCCCCCACACACCCACAGAGCCCCCCACCACACACCCACACAGAGCCCCCCCACACACACTGCGAGCCCCCCCCCCCCCACACACCCACACAGAGCCCGCCCAACATTGGGTGCTCACCAGCATACATGTGCAGTGTAATGCGAATATTTAGATGAGGGTGTATTGTAATGTTTGCCCTCTAAAACATGTCAGGCGTCGAAGTATGTGTGCAGGTTTACCAGTTAAATAAATGTGGAAACAATTTTACAACCACATTTATCCCAGAAATATACAGTAAATATGGATAAATAATTATAAAAATGGCCCAAACATAATTATGGATAAATACAGACGGAAATGTTAAAAAACAAATGCCATAAACCCGGAGCCTTAATTATACTCCAAAAAAAACTAAAGCACATTTCAGTTACAGTACATAACTCACCAACCCCAGTACAGACGTATCCCTCACAATCCGGAGTACATACACTGGCACAATTGCACGCACACACACTCAAATCACAGCCCTCCGTAAACTAAAATCACAACACTATAATAATATTATTCCAATAATAAAACCACACACCCCTTCCACATCTCTCATGATTCCTACAAATATACCCTATGTGATGTGACCGGCAGCTACAGCCCCAGTAGAAGTGCCACAGTCCCATGTTCAGCCTCATCCCTTCACAGACCCCTCCAGTAAACCACAGTCCCCAGTACATGCGTCAGAGTGGGAAGTACACACCTCTCGTACGTCAGTAATCCCATCACAGGCCTCATCCATCACAACCCCCAGTATATCCCAGAGTCCTGAGTACCTCCACATGTATCTCAACACAGACCCTCTCAGTCCATCACAGCCCTCTTCCCCCATAAAAGCAAGAGAGTTCCAAGTGCATGTTCTATCACAGCTCTGCATGACATCACCGACAACTTCAGCTCACCAGAGCCCCAGTACATGTTACGTCATACCGGTGTATCCCATCACAGACCACTTCAGCCTACGATAGCCCCCAGAGCAAGCGTCAGTCTAAATCGCACATCCCTCTCAATGTACATCATGTATCCTACCACAGACGCCTTGTGTACACCACCGACCCCTGCAAAGGCAGCAGAGTTCCAAGCACACGCGCCAGCACACCCATGCACACCATCAGACACCTTCACTCCGGTTACCAGGTGAGTCCATGCCATTAATAACACCGTTTCCTACTCCTAGGATTTTCTTAACCCCCTTAATGCATTTTGGAAAAGGGAAGTACTGTCTCGTTTCCCCTCAAGTGACTGGACTAGCACACCTGAAAACAGTGATTAGTAAAAGGAAAGTCCTGGACTGGCGCACTGTCCCGGACCACATGGAGTAATTTGGTAACCAGTTAGTGCCCTTCAGTATTTCCCGCACCAGAGCCCGAGTGTACCCTTCCCGACCCAGCCCCCTACAGTTCGAGTACCTGCGACTGCAGCCCCTGCTTGTGGGTTCACCAGAGCCCCCTCCGTTGGGATTTTCAACTTCCAGCCCCATTGTAGGTCTGCACCGCAGACGGGGTTCTCTTCTCGCTGCCTGGCGGAGGCGCCTCGAATCTCCGCGTCCTTTCCAAGGCGCTACAATTCTGTCGGCTGGGGGTCTCGTTCTGACAGACCCACCAAGTCTCTTGACCCGCGCTGCAGGTCTGTGCTCCCTGAAGGTCTCGCGGTGGGCGCCTCGTCTCTGCTGGCGTTGTGCGCACACCGCTGCGCTGCCTCCCCTGGGGGCTGGTTCACGTGTGCCGCCTCCCTCCAGTAATCAGCGCTTCCCGCTCGCAGGTGCGCGCTGCCTCTTGCCTCCAAAGCGGCTCTTTTCCCCGCCAGTGGCTCTGCGGCGGCTGCCCGCTGGTGTCGCCCATTACCCCCACCCTCTGCCACTCTCCCAGTTGCGCCCCTCCCCTGCTTGCTTCCAGCAGCCACGCTGCAAACACCAGGCAGGGCACAGCAGCAAACACGAGGCGAGGCAAACTGCCACACGCTTAATTTATTATCACATCTCCGTGCCATGGCCCTTCTACTCACCTTTTTAAATTGAGAATTAATGGCGGGAACAAATGGATCGCTGACGGCGGGAGGAGGGCGGGATAACTCCTCGGCGAGAGGAGTGGGCAGGAGGGAGGAGGCACGGACAGTGGGAGGGCGGGCGGGAGGGAGGGAGAAGGCACGGACAATGGGAGGGAGGGCGGGGGATAAACAAATGGATCGCTGACGGCGGGATAACTCCTCGGCGAGAGGGAGGGTGTGGGGGGCGGGACTTAAAAAAAGAGTCAGAAACGCCCACGATTCGCGTTGTGACGGGGGAAACAGTGATGGGCAACCATGTCTTCCAATGGCTAGCCTCCATTTATGGAGCTAGCCAATGAAAATAGGGGCGGGTTCAAGTCCCCATACTGTAGGATCACAAGATTTCGCCTGGGCGGAGCACTCCAAGCAGTCAATAACGCCCTCTTCCTCAATGAGAAGAACAACCTCTGACCTCCTGGTCCTGGACCTCTCTGCAGCCCTGACACAGCCACACTCCAAGCAGTCAATGATGCCCTCGTCCTCAATGAGAAGAGCAACCACTGACCTCTTGGTCCTGGATCTCTCTGCAACACTCAGAGCCACACTCCAAGCAGTCAATATCGCCTTTGTCCTCAATGATAGAACAACCACTGACCTCCAGGTCCTGGACCTCTCTGCAGCCCTGACACAGCCGCACTCCAAGCAGTCAATAACGCCCTCGTCCTCAATGAGAAGAACATCCACTGACCTCTTGGTCCAGAACATTCAGACCTCCTGAGGCGGAAGCCGGGAGAGTCGCGTTAGCGATTTTAAATTGTGTAAATCTGTGTAATTGAAGTGATTTTAAAACTTTATTTTACCTTTTTGAATGTGATAATATTGTGACTAAATACAATCCTACCTCGATCCCCCTCTGCCACGGGATACTTCCTGGTGTGGACGCCCTGCTCTGGGACACGCAGGCCACGCCCACCACCTGACAGGCCACGCCCCTTCCTCCACCCCTATTTACCATGTGCTTCCACCGGAAGCACAGCGGACGAGCGCAGCGGGAGCGCCGTTTGCGCGTCGTTTGCGCGCCGAAGGCGCGCCTAAGGCAAGCCCGTCTGCGCCCGTCCGCGACCAGACCGCGGCCGGGGCCAGACATGCTGCCGGTAGTGAAGCACAAGGAGGAAGGATAGTGTGGTCAGGTGAGGACTTAAAGGCTCTCGTTCCCCCCTCCAACTGCTGCCCTCACACTACAGATCCACTGACTTTCGACCCCCCTCAGATATGTAGCAACTGCGAGATAGCTTTTGGCAGTGTAGATTCTGTGAGGCCCCCTATTCCCAAATCCCCTCCTCAGTTAGGCCTTAGAGCTGGCTTACTGAACTGCAGATCCCTAGCCAAACATGCTGATGATGTTTGGCTTTTACTAGAAGAGCAGGAATGGGATATCCTGTTTTTAACAGAAACTTGGATCAAGGAGGACAATTTGACCTCCATTGCACTTGCAGTCCCTCTGGGATTTAAAATTTGCCTCGCCAACCGCTCTGGGACAAAAAGAGGCGGTGGCGTAGCCATTATTTTTAAAGAACATCTAATACTAACATCGTCAGCCCCCACGACAATTCAAGGAATCGAAGGCCTTCACTTCTGTTTTCAGATAAGCCCTCAGCTATCACTAGCAGGATTAGTGATATATCGCCCTCCGGGTGGCGTAGATCCCACTCTAATCACCCTACTGGATACGATTGTTCAGAGCTCGCTCCTCCACCCCCATTTTATTGTGGTAGGTGATTTCAACATCCACATGGATAAACCCGACTGTGCCATGGCAGAACTGCTCAGAGCAACATTAAACACGGCCAGTCTTAGACTGATCAATGAGGGCCCTACACATACAGGGGGCCATACTATTGATCTCATCTTCTCCAACATCAAGAATGCGCTGCCTGAGGTACCACTTCCTCTGACATGGTCAGACCACTCACTGGTCCCATTTACACTGAACATGGTGTATGACACTCCTGCTCCTAGCAAATGTTACTTCCTAAAAAGGCAATGGAAAAAGCTGACCCCCGATACTATGGGCCCAGTCTTGGCACAAACCATCCCATCTTTGACAAACAATGCCAATATTGATGCTCAACTCCTCAATGAGTGGGTTGGAAAGATGGTCTCCTCCATTGCGCCAGCGTCCCGAGCACTATCAAAAAGAGACTCTCCCTCAGCTCCCTGGTTCTCGCAGGAACTAAGGAAAGAGAAAGCAGCTTGTAAAAAGCTGGAAAGACTCTGGAGAGCAAATTACGGCCTGGAGGAAAGAACTAGGTATAAGGATGCCTCCAAAAAACTACAGAAAGCCATCAGAAAAAGTAAAAAATGCTTTTATGCGGACTCGATTCTACAGGCAGAACAGTCAAGTAAACAGATCTTCAAAGTGGTACAGTCGTTTTTTAAACCAAAGTGCATTGAGAGGGAGGTTGCACCAACAGCTACGCCATGTGAGCAAATTTCCGAGTTCTTTGACCAAAAAATTAAAAAGGTGTACGACTCTTTTGGACCAGTAATAAAAACAGTTAAACAGGACCTTGCGAGTAATGGCGAGCCAGGTCAGACCTTCACCCAGTTCATGAACATTCCCCTGAGTGAAGTAAGGCAAGAACTCATCCTATGTAAATCTGGCTCCCCTGACGACCCTTGCCCAGCAAAATTATGGAGCTCTATAGCTGACTTTGTAGCCCCCATACTTCAACATATCTGGAACTCTTCCATTGCTTCGGGCACATTTCCGGATGTCTGGAAACATGCTACTCTTTTACCCCTAAAGAAAAAACCTAATGGGGATCCAGAAGACCTCACTAATCTCCGCCCAATATCTCTATTAGCTGCCCCGGGAAAAATGTTGGAGAAAGTCATACAGCGCCAACTGAGTAAATTTGTAGAAGTTAACAAAATCCTACATGAAACACAGTCTGGCTTTCGACCCGGCTTTAGCACGGAAACAGCGCTTATTGAGGTAGCCGAGTCAGTAAGGTGGTCGATGGATGCAGGTAACTCAGCAATGCTGGTACTCCTGGATCTATCGGCCGCCTTCGATACGGTGGACCACGCCAGACTACTTACCCGGCTGGCAGAGATAGGCATTCAGGATAGGGCGCTGGGCTGGATACACTCTTATCTATCCCAGAACTAGGGCTGGGGCAGAAGGGGGGGTTAGGGACCCGGAACACAGACTGCGGAGTCCAACGAGGGAGCCTCACACCTAAGAAGCCTCTCTTTATCTGGCTGCCGGGAACCTTTCCCTGCCTGGGCCAGCCCCTGCTGTGCCGGCTCCACTTCATATCTTATTTTTGTATCCCCCACCCCCGCACAAAATCCGTAGACACTCGCACTTGCCCACACCTGGCATCCTGCCCCTGGGCAGAGCAGGCCCACCCTGCCGGGTCACATTTCTTCACAGCAAACTTATTCAAAACATACAAACGTTGCATTTTAGGTGGAACAACAAAGGCCTGATTGTTGTGAAAGACGAAGTGAAGAGTGAAGAATTTCTCTCCCTCCCCCCCCCCCACCCCAAACAAACCCTTCTGGGCCCTGGGGGGACGCCATCGACACAGGGCAGGCACAGGCCTACAGCACAGGCGCATACCTGGCAGGTACGGTCAGGCTCTAGGTTCACACATTATATATAGTACGGTGCTAGGGTCGTCTGCAAAGCCGCCAAGGCGCGCGTGGGACAGTACCAGAGTGGCCCTCTCTCAGGAGACGGACGGCACAGATGCCTGCAGCTGAAGCTCGGCGCTGTCAGGACTTCACGGACACCCGATCCACGCTGTCACGACGACTGGAGGACAGCAGCTGTCAGGAGAGTCTCAGAGTAACTTGCCAGGACGGGTGGACGCAATCTGTCCGGAAGAGCTGAAAGTGAATGATGGAGGGTCGCCTGACAAGTGACTTGCCACAACAGGTGGCGTGATACATCACGATGGACTGAAAGTGGCATAACAAGCTGGGTGGAAAGTGAACAGTCAGGAAGGGTGGTGAGTGACCTGTCAAGTTAGGTGGGAGCTGTCGGCGCCTCCACAGTGCCACGGATGCTTCTTCACAAGTAATTTTTAAACTACATTGGTTCTTGGAATTATGCTCTGGGTCTCTGTGTATGGGGCTCTGTGTGTGGCTGTGTGTGTGTGTGTGGCTCTGTGTCTGTGTGTGTGCCTCTGTGTGTGTGTGTGTGTGTGTGTGTGGCTCTGTGTGTGGCTCTGTGTGTGTGTGTGTAGTTCTGGGTGTGTGTGTGGCTCTCGGGATGTGTGTGTGTGTGTGTGGCGCTGTGTGTTTGTGTGGCTCTGTGTGTGTGTGTGTGGCTGTGTGTGTGTGTGTGTGTGCAAAATCAATAGGTCTCACATTTGATTAAGCTATTGGCAATGTAAATGACAATGCCATTTATTTATCCGTTTTCAAAACCAACACATAAATAAAAATGTTGTCATTTACAATGCCAATAGCTCTAACTTTTGCAAAGGCGAGACCGTTGCATTGTAAATGCTTGTTTCAAATCTGACTAATTTAATAAATAACAAATAAAACATATATATTTTTTGAATATATGGTACATGTATGTAATTTTGTGTATGCTCTTCAGGTCCGCTAAGATAATTATTATGTTCCTAAATTGTTTTTGATCACAAGTATTTGATACACCCTGATTTAGGAACTACCGCCAGGGGTACCCCTTTCTTTACAAACCACATCCTGGATCAAGTCATGATTTAAATTAGGCCCATCCACACACTCAAAAAGAGGAGGGGGATTGATGTAATTCACAGGATCTTCTGACCCTCACACTTAGTAAATCCACAATACCCACATTATTCAACCTCCTCTCCTGCCACTTCCATCCATCACTCTCCAAAACAGCATGGGTTTTGATGATCTACAAACCACCCAGATAACAAGCACCTAACAGAAGGAACAGAAGGAACATCAGACATCATCACCTCTGCTTCTATCCATCACAACCACCACACATTCCTTGGAGACTTCAACCTCCACCGTAAGTCCACCACAAAAAACTTGGAGGAAGCGTTTTACATACTTCTCAACATACTGGAAATAACACAACTCATCAACAGCCCAACTGATTCAAATGGCAAAACATCTACATCACAATCCCCTTCACCGTCTTATACTACATCTCAGCATTAAGGGTAAATAAAAAGAGGAAAAATAACCCTCCACTCCATCAAAGACATACTTCCGAAAAAATTCAAGAACTTTTTAGAACACTTCAGTCCCTCACAGATGTCAGAGCTTAACAAAAATAAACCATACGAAAACTGGAGACGATCAAACTCCCGGACCATCTGACCCTACTAAAACCTGTAACTGCAGACCCTTCATCATAGCAGCCATCAGTGAGGTAACTGACAGAAACAAAGCCCTTTTCAAGGCTCTTAGACATTGAACCAATACTCTCCCAGAGACCACAGCCCCTGCATCGGTAGACAGATGCAATGCCGTGAACCTCTCCTTCATCAAGAAGACCGACAAAATCGGATCCAATATTATTACCTTCTTGAAGTACCCCACCTTTCAACCACTCCCCCATTACATCCCCACCAAATGAACATCCATCAATTCAGTCTTATCCATGGGTCTTGCCAATATCCAGAACCCTCTCAAGGTAACCTCCAATGAAGACAACCCCCTTCCTTCATACATCATCAGACTGCTTCAAGGAGGGGGCCTTACACACTTTTGCTACATTGTCAACATAATTCTCAGTTAAGGGGCTCTCTCTGATGCTATGAAAGTAGGTCAGATTTTTAACCTGCTAAAGACATTATCCCTGGGCCCAGCCGACCTCACAAACTTCTGCCCCATTACCTACATTCCATCTATTAAAAAAAGCAGCAAGAAAGCTGTTGCCAAACAGCTGCAGGAACAGATCTACAAGAATAATCTACAGGAATACCAATCTGTCTTCAGACCACACAGCAGCGCTCAGAGACGCACTCCCAACAGTCAACGACACTCTCGTCCTCAATAAGAACAACAACCACTGACCTCCTGGTCCTGGACCTCTCTGCAGCCCTGACACAGCCACACTCCAAGCCGTTAATGACGCCCTCGTCCTCAATGAGGAGAACAACTAGTGACCACCTGGTCCTGGACCTCTCTGCAGTGCTCAGAGCCACTCTCCAAGCAGTCAACAACGTCCTCATCCTCAATGATAGAACATCTACTGACCTCCTGGTCCTGGACCTCTCTGCAGCGCTCAGACAGCAACACTCCAAGCAGTCAGCGACGCCCTCGTCCCCAATGAGAAGAACAACCACAGACCTCCTGGTCATGGACCTCACTGCAGCCCTGACACAGCCGTACTCCAAGCAGTCAACAACGCCCTCGTCATCAATGATAGAACAACCAGTGACCTCCTGGTCCTGGACCTCTATGCAGCCCTGACACAGCCACACTCCAAGCATTTAATGAAGCCTCCGTCCTCAATGAGAAAACAAGCATTTACAATGCAACGGTTTCGCCTTTGCAAAAGTTAGAGCTATTGGCATTTTAAATGACAACATTTTTATTTATGTGTTGGTTTTGAAAACAGATAAATAAATGACATTGTCATTTACAATGCCAATAGCTTAATCTCTCGCAAATGCCACACACACACACCCACAGAGAGCCCCCCACACACAGAGCCCCCCCACACACACACCCACACACAGCCCCCCCACCCACACAGAGCCCCCCACACACCCACAGAGCCCCCCACCACACACCCACACAGAGCCCCCCCACACACCCACACAGAGCCCCCCACACACACTGCGAGCCCCCCACCACACACCCACACAGAGCCCGCCCAACATTGGGTGCTTACCAGCATACATGTGTAGTATAATGCGAATATTTAGATGAGGGTGTATTGTAATGTTTGCCCTCTAAAACACGTCAGGCGTCGAAGTATGTGTGCAGGTTTACCAGTTAAATAAATGTGGAAACAATTTTACAACCACATTTATCCCAGAAATATACAGTAAATATGGATAAATAATTATAAAAATGGCCCAAACATAATTATGGATAAATACAGACGGAAATGTTAAAAAACAAATGCCATAAACCCGGAGCCTTAATTATACTCCAAAAAAAACTAAAGCACATTTCAGTTACAGTACATAACTCGCCAACCCCAGTACAGACGTATCCCTCACAATCCGGAGTACATACACTGGCACAATTGCACGCACACACACTCAAATCACAGCCCTCCGTAAACTAAAATCACAACACTATAATAATATTATTCCAATAATAAAACCACACACCCCTTCCACATCTCTCATGATTCCTACAAATATACCCTATGTGATGTGACCGGCAGCTACAGCCCCAGTAGAAGTGCCACAGTCCCATGTTCAGCCTCATCCCTTCACAGACCCCTCCAGTAAACCACAGTCCCCAGTACATGCGTCAGAGTGGGAAGTACACACCTCTCGTACGTCAGTAATCCCATCACAGGCCTCATCCATCACAACCCCCAGTATATCCCAGAGTCCTGAGTACCTCCACATGTATCTCAACACAGACCCTCTCAGTCCATCACAGCCCTCTTCCCCCATAAAAGCAAGAGAGTTCCAAGTGCATGTTCTATCACAGCTCTGCATGACATCACCGACAACTTCAGCTCACCAGAGCCCCAGTACATGTTACGTCATACCGGTGTATCCCATCACAGACCACTTCAGCCTACGATAGCCCCCAGAGCAAGCGTCAGTCTAAATCGCACATCCCTCTCAATGTACATCATGTATCCTACCACAGACCCCTTGTGTACACCACCGACCCCTGCAAAGGCAGCGGAGTTCCAAGCACACGCGCCAGCACACCCATGCACACCATCAGACACCTTCACTCCGGTTACCAGGTGAGTCCATGCCATTAATAACACCGTTTCCTACTCCTAGGATTTTCTTAACCCCCTTAATGCATTTTGGAAAAGGGAAGTACTGTCTTGTTTCCCCTCAAGTGACTGGACTAGCACACCTGAAAACAGTGATTAGTAAAAGGAAAGTCCTGGACTGGCGCACTGTCCCGGACCACATGGAGTAATTTGGTAACCAGTTAGTGCCCTTCAGTATTTCCCGCACCAGAGCCCGAGTGTACCCTTCCCGACCCAGCCCCCTACAGTTCGAGTACCTGCGACTGCAGCCCCTGCTTGTGGGTTCACCAGAGCCCCCTCCGTTGGGATTTTCAACTTCCAGCCCCATTGTAGGTCTGCACCGCAGACGAGGTTCTCTTCTCGCTGCCTGGCGGAGGCGCCTCGAATCTCCGCGTCCTGTCCAAGGCGCTACAATTCTGTCGGCTGGGGGTCTCGTTCTGACAGACCCACCGAGTCTCTTGACCCGCGCTGCAGGTCTGTGCTCCCTGAAGGTCTCGCGGTGGGCGCCTCGTCTCTGCTGGCGTTGTGCGCACACCGCTGCGCTGCCTCCCCTGGGGGCTGGTTCACGTGTGCCGCCTCCCTCCAGTAATCAGCGCTTCCCGCTCGCAGGTGCGCGCTGCCTCTTGCCTCCAAAGCGGCTCTTTTCCCCGCCAGTGGCTCTGCGGCGGCCGCCCGCTGGTGTCGCCCATTACCCCCACCCTCTGCCACTCTCCCAGTTGCGCCCCTCCCCTGCTTGCTTCCAGCAGCCACGCTGCAAACACCAGGCAGGGCACAGCAGCAAACACGAGGCGAGGCAAACTGCCACACGCTTAATTTATTATCACATCTCCGTGCCATGGCCCTTCTACTCACCTTTTTAAATTGAGAATTAATGGCGGGAACAAATGGATCGCTGACGGCGGGAGGAGGGCGGGATAACTCCTCGGCGAGAGGAGTGGGCAGGAGGGAGGAGGCACGGACAGTGGGAGGGCGGGCGGGAGGGAGGGAGAAGGCACGGACAATGGGAGGGAGGGAGGGGGATAAACAAATGGATCGCTGACAGCGGGATAACTCCTCGGCGAGAGGGAGGGTGTGGGGGGCGGGACTTAAAAAAAGAGTCAGAAACGCCCACGATTCCCGTTGTGACGGGGGAAACAGTGATGGGCAACCATGTCTTCCAATGGCTAGCCTCCATTTATGGAGCTAGCCAATGAAAATAGGGGCGGGTTCAAGTCCCCATACTGTAGGATCACAAGATTTCGCCTGGGAGGAGCACTGCTTCGCAGTGCTACGGCCAGGCGAAACCTAAACAACCACTGACCACCTGGTCCTGGACCTCTCGGCAGCGCTCAGAGCAACACTCCAAGCAGTCAATAACGCCCTCTTCCTCAATGAGAAGAACAACCTCTGACCTCCTGGTCCTGGACCTCTCTGCAGCCCTGACACAGCCACACTCCAAGCAGTCAATGATGCCCTCGTCCTCAATGAGAAGAGCAACCACTGACCTCTTGGTCCTGGATCTCTCTGCAGCCCTGACACACCCATACTCCAAGCAGTCAATATCGCCTTTGTCCTCAATGATAGAACAACCACTGACCTCCTGGTCCTGGACCTCTCTGCAGCCCTGACACAGCCGCACTCCAAGCAGTCAATAACGCCCTCGTCCTCAATGAGAAGAACAACCTCTGACCTCTTGGTCCAGAACATTCAGACCTCCTGAGGCGGATGCCGGGAGAGTCGCGTTAGCGATTTTAAATTGTGTAAATCTGTGTAATTGAAGTGATTTTAAAACTTTATTTGACCTTTTTGAGTGTGATAATATTGTGACTAAATACAATCCTACCTCGATCCCCCTCTGCCACGGGATACTTCCTGGTGTGGACGCCCTGCTCTGGGACACGCAGGCCACGCCCACCACCTGACAGGCCACGCCCCTTCCTCCACCCCTATTTAACATGTGCTTCCACCGGAAGCACAGCGGACGAGCGCAGCGGGAGCGCCGTTTGCGCGTCGTTTGCGCGCCGAAGGCGCGCCTAAGGCAAGCCCGTCTGTGCCCGTCCGCGACCAGACCGCGGCCGGGGCCAGACATGCTGCCGGTAGTGAAGCACAAGGAGGAAGGATAGTGTGGTCAGGTGAGGACTTAAAGGCTCTCGTTCCCCCCTCCAACTGCTGCCCTCACACTACAGATCCACTGACTTTCGACCCCCCTCAGATATGTAGCAACTGCGAGATAGCTTTTGGCAGTGTAGATTCTGTGAGGCCCCCTATTCCCAAATCCCCTCCTCAGTTAGGCCTTAGAGCTGGCTTACTGACCTGCAGATCCCTAGCCAAACATGCTGATGATGTTTGGCTTTTACTAGAAGAGCAGGAATGGGATATCCTGTTTTTAACAGAAACTTGGATCAAGGAGGACAATTTGACCTCCATTGCACTTGCAGTCCCTCTGGGATTTAAAATTTGCCTCGCCAACCGCTCTGGGACAAAAAGAGGCGGTGGCGTAGCCATTATTTTTAAAGAACATCTAATACTAACATCGTCAGCCCCCACGGCAATTCAAGGAATCGAAGGCCTTCACTTCTGTTTTCAGATAAGCCCTCAGCTATCACTAGCAGGATTAGTTATATATCGCCCTCCGGGTGGCGTAGATCCCACCCTAATCACCCTACTGGATACGATTGTTCAGAGCTCGCTCCTCCACCCCAATTTTATTGTGGTAGGTGATTTCAACATCCACATGGATAAACCCGACTGTGCCATGGCAGAACTGCTCAGAGCAACATTAAACACTGCCAGTCTTAGACTGATCAATGAGGGCCCTACACATACAGGGGGCCATACTATTGATCTCATCTTCTCCAACATCAAGAATGCGCTGCCTGAGGTACCACTTCCTCTGACATGGTCAGACCACTCACTGGTCCCATTTACACTGAACATGGTGTATGACACTCCTGCTCCTAGCAAATGTTACTTCCTAAAAAGGCAATGGAAAAAGCTGACCCCCGATACTATGGGCCCAGTCTTGGCACAAACCATCCCATCTTTGACAAACAATGCCAATATTGATGCTCAACTCCTCAATGAGTGGGTTGGAAAGATGGTCTCCTCCATTGCGCCAGCGTCCCGAGCACTATCAAAAAGAGACTCTCCCTCAGCTCCCTGGTTCTCGCAGGAACTAAGGAAAGAGAAAGCAGCTTGTAAAAAGCTGGAAAGACTCTGGAGAGCAAATTACGGCCTGGAGGAAAGAACTAGGTATAAGGATGCCTCCAAAAAACTACGGAAAGCCATCAGAAAAAGTAAAAAATGCTTTTATGCGGACTCGATTCTACAGGCAGAACAGTCAAGTAAACAGATCTTCAAAGTGGTACAGTCGTTTTTTAAACCAAAGTGCATTGAGAGGGAGGTTGCACCAACAGCTACGCTATGTGAGCAAATTTCCGAGTTCTTTGACCAAAAAATTAAAAAGGTGTACGACTCTTTTGGACCAGTAATAAAAACAGTTAAACAGGACCTTGCGAGTAATGGCGAGCCAGGTCAGACCTTCACCCAGTTCATGAACATTCCCCTGAGTGAAGTAAGGCAAGAACTCATCCTATGTAAATCTGGCTCCCCTGACGACCCTTGCCCAGCAAAATTATGGAGCTCTATAGCTGACTTTGTAGCCCCCATACTTCAACATATCTGGAACTCTTCCATTGCTTCGGGCACATTTCCGGATGTCTGGAAACATGCTACTCTTTTACCCCTAAAGAAAAAGCCTAATGGGGATCCAGAAGACCTCACTAATCTCCGCCCAATATCTCTATTAGCTGCCCCGGGAAAAATGTTGGAGAAAGTCATACAGCGCCAATTGAGTAAATTTGTAGAAGTTAACAAAATCCTACATGAAACACAGTCTGGCTTCCGACCCGGCTTTAGCACGGAAACAGTGCTTATTGAGGTAGCCGAGTCAGTAAGGTGGTCGATGGATGCAGGTAACTCAGCAATGCTGGTACTCCTGGATCTATCGGCCGCCTTCGATACGGTGGACCACGCCAGACTACTTAGCCGGCTGGCAGAGATAGGCATTCAGGATAGGGCGCTGGGCTGGATACACTCTTATCTATCCCAGAGAACTCAGAAGGTGGCACTTGGGACGATTTCTTCGGCACCCAAGACCCTTAGCTGTGGAGTTCCGCAAGGGTCAGCCCTCAGCCCCCTTTTGTTCAACATCTACCTTGCTCCTCTCTTTACGCTTATTGCCAACTGGGGTGTCAAGGCAATCTCGTATGCCGACGACACCCAGTTGGTATTCCCGTACTCTGAGATGACGCAAGAGTCCTTTTCAAATTTCAAAGGCTGTCTCCAAGACATAGCACATTGGATGAACGCAAATAAGCTAAAGCTAAATGCCAATAAGACCGAAGTTATCTTTTTTTGCAAGGGTCCTACCCCCGCCACAGAACTTTGGTGGTCGACGGAGATGGGCCCTGCCCCCTCACCCAGTCACACGGCAAAAAATCTTGGAGTGAGATGGGATGATAGCATGTCCTTTACCTCCCATATCCAACAAGTTGCCGGCTGCTGCCTGAGCAAGTTGAGAAATCTCCGAAAAATCCTGAGACTCCTCCCGGAGAGCTGCCGAAAAACGGTTATCCATGCTACTGTTACCTCACGGCTGGATTATGCCAACGGACTTTACCTGGGCTTACCAAAATACCTGACACAAAAGCTTCAGGTAGTTCAAAATGCGGCTGCGAGACTGTTACTGCGAATTCCACTCAAGCAGTCAGTCTCTCCGCATCTTCGATCCCTGCACTGGCTGCCAGTTGCCAGCAGAATGAAATTTAAAGCACTGACGCTGGCGTTTAGATCTCTGCATGGCTCCTGCCCAGAATACCTGAAAAACCGCCTCCCAAGATACTCCCAAACCCGTGCACTGCGGTCCAATTGCCGTGTTCAATTGGCAGTCCCACGCACAAAAAAGGCTCGACTAGGCGGTCGGACTTTCTCGGCAAACGTTTCCGCTCTGTGGAACACCCTGCCACAGGAAATTCAACAGGCTCCCTCTGAACCCTGCTTCAAGAGACTGTTGAAAACTAACCCTGGGCGGAGTTTGCGGAGTGGGGCTTCGCGGAGCTACGCGAAGTGGGCGAGAAACTACGCCCACCTCCGCACTCCGCGTAGCCCCACTCCGCAAACACCACTGGCCGCCAGCCCCGCCACCCGCCTCCCTCCGCCCTCCCTAAATACTTTGAAATAAAAGAATCAAATAATTTAAAAAGCACTTACCTTGCCGCCGCTGCTGCCCGCCGCGTCCCCGGGGCTCGCTATCTTCCGTCTTCCGTCTTCTATACTAATGCGCATACGCGGGCGGTCGCGCATGCGCATTTTCTCATGAAAATGCGCATGCGCGGCCGCCCGCGCATGCGCATTAGTAAAGCGGACGGAAGACGGAAGATAACGAGCCCCGGGGACGCGGCGGGCAGCGGCGGCAAGGTAAGTGCTTTTTAAATTATTTCATTCCTTTATTTCAAAGTATTTAGGGAGGGCGGGAGGGAGGCGGGTGGCGGCCAGCTACGCTCCGTCTGCGGAGCGTGCGTAGTGCCGCCTGGCTCCGCCAGCTCCGCAAAATGCGGAGTAGGCGGCACTACGCACACTCCGCAGACGGAGCGTAGCTGGCCGCCCACCGTTATTGAAAACCTGGCTTTTTTCCCTACCCCGCTAGCTTTCCTATCTTTCTAGCCCCAGGTCATCTGTGTTCTACTAGCGCCGGGACACCTCCTAGCGAGGTAGCTGTTCGCGCTCTACAAAATCCAGTATTATTATTATTATTATCTCTCTGCAGCCCTGACACACCCATACTCCAAGCAGTCAATATCGCCTTTGTCCTCAATGATAGAACAACCACTGACCTCCTGGTCCTGGACCTCTCTGCAGCCCTGACACAGCCACACTCCAAGCAGTCAACAACGCCCTCATCATCAATGATAGAACCACTTACCTCCTGGTCCTGGACCTCTCTGCAGTGCTCAGAGCCACACTCCAAGCAGTCAATGACGCCCTCATCCTCAATGAGAAGAACAACCACTGACCTCCTGGTCCTGGACCTCTATTACAGCCCTGACACAGCCACACTCCAAGCAGTCAATGAAGCCCTCGTCCTCAATGAGAAGAACAACCACTGACCTCCTGGTCCTGGACCTCTCTCTATTCACTAAATTATGCTTAGCACAAAATCTGTTTGAAATATAAGGTTTATGTTCCCTATGAATCCAGAGCCAGCTATTGCGCAATGGATCCAGTCCTGGTTTTTGCGTGGACCGTCAGTGAGAGGAACGGCGGTGAGAGCAACGGCGGCGAGAGTGGCGAGAGCGGCGGCGGCGGTGCAGCGCTGACTCGGAGAACCACGGGGGGCTGTGAGACCGGGAAATTGCTTCCAAAATCGGAGCCGCGGAGTTGTGTTCCTGCCGAGGAGAGGTGTGGAGTGGAGAACAGCAGTGAGCAGGCAGTGAGCGGCTGCATTTGAGAATGAACACTGCTTCCAAACGCCGATCAGCTGGCAGAGCCTGATAGAGCCCACCAAAGCAACAGAGCAAACAGACGGTGAAACGAGCCCCCAACTGTCCCCCCCAGAGGTGAGGCGACCGGACCTTGTCTCACATGGGAGGGGGGCATCCAGAGCTACGATAACACTGTGACAGACTGCAGCAGTGTTAAGAGCTTAAGTCATTGCAGGTGCTCAGCAGTAGCAGTGAAAGTTTGTTTATTAGAACACTTTGCTGAGGCTGTGCTGTGCTGGGGGCTCATTTAACATGGATTGAATCACACACCAAAGGGTTGTCTGTGCTGAGGTAGCACTGCTGGTGCGGGGGGACCTGCGAAAGGTGACGCATACTGGAAAAACTGTTCAAAGTAGCAGTAGCCGCTGGTCAACTTACAACTTATAACTTGGCAAGATCAGCAAAGCCACCTGATAGGGGCTGTAAATCTTCTAGAGAACAGGGAAAAGATCGATTAGGGCTTAATTTGGTTGGTCAGGACATACTACTATTCAAGGCGGCCGATAGGGACTTTAACTAACTGTCCAGCAGTTCGCACAGACTTTTTACGTAACCAACTTAAGAGGCAGGAGCCCAAGTGCCTCGGTAAGCACATATAAAGGGTGTAGGCGATTGACCCCAGCATTGGTTTTCGGCGTTGCCAAGGCTAAGCGTGGTGGGCGGAGAGAGGAGCATAGTCAGAGCCAGAGCAACCATGCGGTCGGGCAGAGTGAGAAAGACACCGGGTGAGAAGGCAGTTGCCCTAAAGGGACTCTCTAAACGGAGAAAAGTCGAAAAAACAGATGTAAACGAAGTAAGTTACACCTTAAAAAGCCCGTTAATCTCGCCAATAGCCTCCTTGTTTGAAAAGGCTAAACCAAACAAAAAAAATCACACAGAACCTACGATTTCAATTCTTAAAGGTCCCTGGATCATCTTTTTTTGCAACCGCAGGGTAAGTATCAGGACTGACGACTCCTTTGGCACCCTTAAAACATCCACTGGGGAGAGATCCGAAGAGGGAAGATGTAATTCAAATGACAACCCTTGAGAAATCAAATTTAACTCTTAGTGAAAAATGTAGCTTGCTTAAAAGGACGGAACAATCAGAAGATATAGATAAGAACAAAAATCCAGTCAGGGAATTTCCAACACAAAATAGTCGTACCACAATAGCAACAAGTACACATGGCCTCAGACGATTTTAAAATTACAACAGTGCAGCAAGAGCTCCCAGTTATCCCAAGCAAAACTAAGGGAGACAGCATGATAACTAGTGTGGTTACAACTCAAATAACTCAAATCTTTGATATCATAGCGAGTCCCAATTTGGAAGTTATAAGGAAAGATCAACCGAACTCTACACAATCTTTACATTCAAGTACTGAGGACCGTGCACACCTTTGGCTTAACTCATGCTACTTGTTAGCTAAAACGGACGAGCCTCTGGAAGATAAAACAACAGTAGACAAAGAGGCGGCATTAGAGGAAGACACCGGAAATGAAGAAGCTGAGAACAAAATATCCAGTACATGTCACATCAGCGCTAACAGATGTCAGAGTTAATACGTCACCAATACAAATCGAGAGATCTTGCAAGACGTCAAAAAAGGAGGAAAAGGTCAATTCCAGCAACACTGATTGGCAACCGGATTTTGTTACACCGTTATTGCAAGCATAGCAAACATCAACAGCAACGTTAATAATGCAATCAGATAAATTGGATATGCAAATAGACTTAATGAATGTTATTGCATCATACATAGCTGGTATAAACATGAAACTGGACAATTTAAACAATCTAATCAAAAGAGTACAATCAATTGATCCCCCGCAGGAACCAGTCTGTACCTGTGGACAAATCTTAGATAAACTAAGTTTATTACCAAAAATGTTAGAACAGATACTTACTTTGAATAAACGTTTTATCAGCCCAGCACTTAAGACAGACCAACTTGGAGCTTCTACAAATCAGCCACAACCTCAAGCAGATCTTTACACTGGAGTACCGGGTTTTTATGGACTCGGCGGTGCCAGGGAAGACACCTGAAAACTCTGAGTCCTTCCTGTTTCAGACTACAGAAACGCAGAGTCTTCTAGGTGAAGTCAAAGATCGTATTTATTGGCTGCAGCCAGTAACAGGTATCCTAGAAGTACCGCACTCTGTATATTCTCAGGAGACTGCTCTCTTTTACGAAGCCAGCCTTCTTCTTTTATACAAAATAATATCCTTTGGGCAAACATTCCTTATTTTACAGTTGACCATTCGCATATTTTCACTACAAAGAAAAAGCAGAGTCATGATGAAAAGTCCACATTTCAGTTCATCCAACCCGTAATTGATTACCCGGCAAGGCCCAGTATTTTCATCAGATATCGACGGACCCCCAATAAAATCGGGCACCTCCTCCTCGTGAAGCAAGTCATAAAGCAAGAAACAGGGACAGGTGTGTGTAAGATTAGGCATGGTTAGTGTGCGATGAAAGGTTTATGATATGTTGTGTCTTGATACGAATCTAGCTCGGCCACTGGGAAGGGACCTGGCCGAACAGGTTTGGCTTCGGGCAGTGGAGTCAGCTTGCCCAGGTCACAGAAGAGTCAGCTAAGGTGTACGTGTCCTTCGGACTCGGTTTCGGCTTCAGTCATTTGGCTATGTGAGGGCAATCACAAAATGGATGCCGTTCACAAAATGGAACCCGAGGGTTCGGAACGGAAATGCTGATTTCTGGGTGATCTCGTCACTTGATCATGGCGAAAATGCTCGTGTATAATATTCAAACCATTTCCGGTCTGCCGATACCAAAATCGTCATGATGCGACGATGTTTATAACACGGGTCCGGAATTCTCAGTACCACAGTCCCTCCTTTTGCCCTTACATAGGCAATAACCTATACTCACGCTAATCTGGGTCCAGGTCTATATTCATAAAGTCATTGAGGTGTTGCTGTAGCATCATCCTATTACTTAGCTCGTTTCTTGATACAGGTTTCCTTACACACGATGTAGCACAGAGGCCACATATTGCAGGAGCACACTGTACACATAGACAGAACATGAAAAGAATGGCTAAGGTCATCCCAATGACTATCAGAATCTTCCATCCCCATGCGGATATCAGTTCCCAGAACCACCCCATCAGTTGGCGGATGTTCCTGCTGTTCACGATAGGCCCTCAAAATGGCAGAAAACCCTTTACGAAGTCTCCAAACTCCTGTCCCGTGGTGTCGTCTTGACTCACGACACCTCTAACTGTCCTTGTCCTATGGTAATCTGCCGCGGCCGTGTAGGTGGGAGGCAACAGGAACGAAATGAAACATGTGCCCGAGAAGTCAGGGGGCAACCATGTATATGCTCTATCATGGCAGATGAAGTAGGTAGGTCAAAGTAGAAAAATGTGTTTATTGGTATCCACCTTGACGTCAAGTAAAAAACAGTGTAATGACAGTGTGAAAATATCACTGTCCAGTATGCTAGTAAGATTAATTAGGCCAACATGTTTCTGCCTTGTTGGTGGTAATTCACCGGCATTCTTCAGGGCCAGGCTGGAGATATAGCTACTGCAAAGTACACTATCGTGAGTGTAAATGAAAAAACATATTTGTGGAGCATATAAATATTACTGAAAAAAGCGAGTGGGGTTAATTCAACCACCCTACCGTATCCTCGTGATTTTTTGGACAACGAGGAGTTCTTCCTGTAAATATTGAAAAAAACTTATGTCAATACCCAGGTACTTGAGGTGTGATATAAAGAAAAATAATAAAGTAAAATCAATTTTCGGCGAATGTCCTCATTCATATGACTACGCCAATCTCAATTTGTGACGGCGACAATGTTAATGTGCACTCTGATAGTTACACCAAACTCTTTGGTTAAAGCAATAAAAAAAGAATATTTTTCACTTACCCAGCTTTGTGTGGGAAGAATGCCTCACCTCACCCGGCAACGGCTCGGAATGTGGGGCCCCGCTCTATTAAACATATGGAAGGGGACAAGTTCAGAAAAATCAAGTGTCCCCCTGGGGAAAATGTTCTAATAACTTGGTTGTTGAAATATGCCCATTGGGTCAAACACGATGTCTAACACAGGCCTGGCTGTGCACACTAAAAGATCTTATTGTAAATGTCACACGATTCACAATGTGCAAAAAGACGGGTCTATGTCATTATTTTAAAACCCTCTGGTCTAGATAACTCCTCATGTAAAAGGAAACAAAAAGGAATTCTATGTCAGGACCGGAGGCTTCGGATTATGCTTTTCTCTCTTCGCTGTTTACTCACACAAAACCACATAGCAGCCAGAAAAGCATCAGAACTTGAAAAATTTTCATTTATATCCCCAACACACTGGATAGTCAGGAAAAAACATAAGAACAACATCTTCTTCGAACTACAATTTCCATCAGTCCAACACGCGATAGTCCTTCTATAGTGTCGATAGTCCTAAGGTAGGGCGTCCATCTCGTGAACTCCTCCTCTTTCTTCGCTGATTCGCAGCCAGTTAAGTGCTATTTTTCCTCTCTCTCACAGAATTGTGTATGGAGATTTCTTTGCGATGTGTGCCTACTTTACTGCATAGTGTTTTGCTATCTGTGCTTTTTGGTGGGCTCTGTACGTTCTACTTGAGTTTTTCTCTCCACAGAGCCCCTCATCGCGGGGACATTTTCGCCCCTTACGCGATGTCCCCGTGTGTGCAGCGGTGTGTGTTGTGCCGCTAGAGGGCGCAGTAGCGTCTTGTTTGCCCGAGCGCGGTTCCGTCTCGCTGACTGGAGCTGCGCTGGGGAGAAGGAGCCGCGCTGGAGCCCTGTTTACCGCCTAACCCTGACGCCCTTGCTGGGTTGTATTGTCCCGTTTTTGAACGCCCCGCTGGGGTCTGTATCGGCGGTTTCAACCGCGCTGACGCCTACGGGCTGGTTTGAGCACCGTACTACGGCTTTGCCGCTGCTGAGGTATTACCCATTTTGAGCGCGCTGGGAGGTGGTGTGACCCGGTCTCTGTGAGAGGGTCGGCGCGCTGTGGAGGCTGGTGCTGCCTCTGTGACTGCCAGGTTCCACCGGCATATAAACGTTGCTAGCCTCCGGTTAGCCCATATTGGCACGTTGAGCGCCACCATACCCTCAGTTCTCCTTATCCTTATTTCTGCGCACAAGGTGCATCATGGCTGAGGGGTATTACGTTGAGGAGGAGGAATCTCATCAATACCTAAGAGGGTTTGCAGGGACGGAGGCTCCGGAGGTGCGCAGGGTGTAGCTAAGGACGCCTTTGAGCGCCTACGGGACGCTTTTCTAGCTAAGGCGACCGTGCCTGCCCCTGTGTCACTCCCGCCTCAGGACCCTTCAGCCTCGGCTGGGACTGCTCCTCCCTCCCCGGGAGGGATCTCCCCCACGGATACTGATGAACATGATGAGGATTCGGTGCGTTCTTGGCGACCATCCACATCTGCGGCGGAGTTACCCAAGGAAACTTCAGGCATGCTCGACCCGGATGAGATAATTCATCCGCGGTCGGCCGCTTGGGCGCCTGGGGACAAGGTCGCGCAGTTTGTGGAGGGCCGCCTCCGCAAACCCTTAGAGAAGGAGGCACGAAGTTGCCTGAGGGGAGAGTGTCCTCGTCCAACGCTGGAGGGGAAGGTAGCTATGACCCCAGAGTTGGACGGGAAGATGGCCACTTTCATGGCCAAGTTTGTTAAGGATCCTCGTAAGGGGATTGACCGCTCTTGGCGATCATGCCAAGACAAGCTGTTGGACGCCATAGGCCCGATCACGAAGATCCTGGATATGGCCGAGGAGGCCAAAGTGTCGGGCACCCCTATATCCCCTGAGGTGTTGTCGAACTGGGCGCAGATGGCGGTCATATTTCTAGGGAACGCAAACTGCGCCCTTTCGACGGAGCGGCGACGTTCCTTGTTAATCAAACTGGACCCCAAACTGGGGGATTTGGCCTCTTCGGAGGCAGGCGCCGTAGCGCAAGGTGGTCTCTTTGGGGAGCCATTTATCAAGGAACTGGGGAAGTACGTTTCTACTTTTCTCGTTTCTCCAGTAGCTATATCTCTAGCCTGGCCCTGAAGAATGCCGGTGAATTACCACCAACATGGCAGAAACATGTTGGCCTAATTAATCTAACTAGCATACTGGACAGTGATATTTTCACACTGTCATTACACTGTTTTTTACTTGACGTCAAGGTGGATACCAATAAACATATTTTTCTACTTTGACCACCATTTTAAATCACAATTATATATTTCTTTTTGAGCACTGCACTCTATCAGTACCATGTGTGGTGAGGATACATCTATCTTTAGAACAATGTTCTAAAGGGACTAAGCCACTACCATTGGGCTTGGACATGTGGACCTTGTTTGGAAGGTCCTAAATGACGATGTTCCGCCACATGGGTGGGCTGATAGGACTTAAGTATTTGATGTTTCTTTACCACAGGTGGAAACTGTTTATGGTGTGATCTCTTTTGGTGTCTGTCCCATTCGGCCTTTTTTTGACCTTCAAGTCTACTGTTGTTAAGAGTATTGCTAATAAGGGATTTTCTCTTGAATGGTCGGTAAATATAGTTCCCTTGGCCCTCCTTCTGAAAGTTGTTTTTTCCAGATGAAGTAGGTACAATTAGTTGCTAGGAATGGAGGAGAGGTCTGAGACGAAAAGACATACGTTTCAGTACAGACACTCTTCCCCAACTGAGCTCTGGGGTTCTTGCCATTTCCCTGCAGACATAGGGGGCCCTGATGGGGTACGATCCAGATTGGGGAGGATCTCTTTGCTCGCTCGTTTTCACTCAAGGTGACTCCATACACTGTTGTGTTCCATCTACTGTAAGCCTTCAGCTCATCTCGGGGAATCGTTCTATACGTGCCAATATCTCTGCTCATATTCGTGATTCCCACCACTAATGCCTTGTTGCTTGAGTTACTTCTCGTGGAACGTGGAGGATACGGTTCGATGGCAAATAGAAACATCGTTTGAAACGCCCATAAGGAACCATAGTAGCTAAATGGCAAGACGAAATATGGGATACCTTTATCTGTCGTATGTGGCATAAGTCCACACACCCAACAATTAGTTGTGTTCATTACTAACTGGTGTTGGTGTAAAAGCTGAAGGAATGAATTATTTACAAACTCCACTCTTCTAGCAGACTCATGTTCAGGCAGGGGGTGAAAAGAATGCGAGGAAACAGGAGAAGGAGGTGTGGGCTGTGTAGTGGGTGCAAATGTCACTTGAAAAGTGAATAAAACATAACCTATTAAAAACGTCATTACACTAAACAACATGAAAATGCATATTATCAAAAATCGTGTTCTTGTCATCACTGTGCACATTCTGGTTTTAAAGTTCATCGATTTGGCAGGTCTCTCCATCTTGAAAAACTCCATCCTCTAGAATTGCTGCCCGCGGCAGTAGGGTGTTCTATGCTAAGGAATGCTTCTGTCAGTCCAGGGCAACTCCCTTAGACCAACCAGAACCATCGACCTAACGTCTTCGGCTGCTCCCCAAAGACTTGGGCAACCGCGACCCTAGCAACAGAACCCGGATGGCGGTTCGAAAAACAAAAATAGGCAAGTTCCTCAGAGGAGAGAGAGCTGCACTTTCAAAAATAGAAGAAAAGGCAATTTTTTATTTGTCCATAGTCATAGTTCTCGGCCTCAAATTGTAACGTATTCTTCCAGGTGTTGTCTAGTCTTGAAACAAAAGTTCAGGTTGTGTAGTGTTCAATCGAATTGACGGTGGCACAGATCCTTGCAGGATGTCGTCACTCTCGTGTACAGAGTTTGTTCCTTTTACCTGTGCATTACTAAAGAGCAGGAAGCGAGGCAAAGTTTCAGTCTCAGAGTCAGAGTCCGGTCGTGAGGCAGAAGTAAAGGGACCCTCTTGCAATGGGTCCCGTGGATCCAGTTTTTCTTTCCTTCCACCCGAACAGCTGATCTTGTGGAGAGAAGTACTAGGTGGGGACCAGTCCAGCGGGGCTCATCATTCTTTGTCCGCTGAAAATTCTTTACGAGCACGTAGGTTCCAGGATCAATAGGGTGTCCTGGAGCTTCAGTAGCTTGAGGTAGAGTATCATGTAGCTGTTGGTGTAAAACACGCAATTTAGCCGTCAATTCGTACAAATAATCAAGCAGTACAGGGTGCTCTAACTCGCTGAACTTTGTGGGCCTTGGCACTCCCCAGATGTTGGCCGGACGGCCGAACACTATTTCATAGGGACTAAGTCCCACTCTTGAAAGTACAGTCATTCTTGTTGATAGGAGTGCCAAGGGCAGAGCGTCAGGCCATTTAAGACCAGTGCTCGCTTGGATTTTGGCCAGTTTAAGCTTCAGGGTGCCATTATAGCACTCCACTAGTCCAGCTGATTGGGGGTGATTTGCAGCGTGGAACTTTTGATGAATGCCTAGCCCTTCACGTACTTTCTTCATCACTCGACCCACAAATTCACTCCCATTATCACTCCAGACCATTCTCGGCATTCCAAATCTGGGGAAAAATTCTTTGACAAGGGCTTTAGCTGTCGATAAGGTACTATTGTCTTTCACGGGGTATGCTTCTATCCATCTTGAAAAGGCACAAACAACAACAAGTACGTATTTCAGATTGTTGCACCTCTCCATGTGGATGAAATCTAGCTGCAAGACCTCGAACGGGTACGTAGGAGGAGCAAAATGGCCAGCTGGAGTTGGGGTTCCCCTACCAGGATTGTACTTCAGACACACCATACAGTTCTTGACTATATTCTCTGTCTACTTGGGGATTCTAGTGTTCTGCCATACTGGAGCCAACAACTTGCAAATCCCTTTCACACTGATGTGAGCCATTCCATGCGCCATTGTAACCACTGCAGGCACATACGCATCGGGTAGCAACCAACGCTGATGCTCCGACAATTCAACCCAACAACCATTCCCATCCAATTTACCCGTGCTTTCTCTCCACACCTTCAGTTCTTTCTCTGTAGCTTCAGCTTGGATGGACTTCACACTCTCAATCGTATCTTCACACATACCAACGTCACCAACCCATCGTGCAGGGCCTGCAACGTACATTCGACTCATTACATTCCTTGCAGTTTCTTTCGCAACTTCATCCGCAAACGCATTTCCACGACCAACATCATCAGTAATCTTTTTGTGTGCACTGCATTTCACAATCGCAACTTGCAACGGCAAGGTCAGTGACTCAAGAAGCTCATTTACCAACTGATCATGCTGGATCTTAGCTCCATGTGAAGTCAGGAAACCACGTTCACGCCACAAACGTCCAAAACTATGGGCAACACCAAAGGCATACTGACTGTCAGTGTACACATTCACTCGTTTTCCTTTCGCCAACACACACGCTCTTGTCAATGCAATCAATTCTGCTGCTTGCGCAGAGTTATGTGGGATACGTGCAGTTTCAACAATCGTATGCAAAGTCGTAACAGCATATGCTGCAGTCGTGTCACCATTTGGAAGCTTGAAATACGAACCATCAACCAACAAAGCATCCTCACATTCAGTAAGAGGAGTGTCCCTAAGATCTACTCTTCCTTTCGTTTCTTCCTCGGTCCTAAAGAAACAGTTGTGCTGCTTTTCAGCGTTCTCTGTCTCAACTGGAATCGGCAACAATGTAGCTGGGTTTAGTGCGTTGCATCTTTTAATGTGGACATGGCTTGCTAACAAGGTCAGCTCATAACCTGACAATCGAGCACTAGTTAAATGCTGTGTCTTGGTTCTATTTAACAAAGTGTCTACCGCATGCGGGACCATTACGATCAACACATTATTCATCACTAGACCAGCAGACTGTCGGATAGAAACAGCTGCTGCTGCCGTGGCTCTTAGACAACTCGGTAACGCCCTGGCTACCGGATCCAAAGTCGACGTTTTGTGGGAACACACCGCGTCCCCTACCTCTAGGCGTTTGTTGAACACCGCGGCCTCGCACACTGGTAGCACCATTCGTACGTTGTAACAAAACCGGGCAACTATTCTTAAAATGGCCTTCCTCTTTACAATACGCACACTGATTGGGACCATACGGTAAGCGCTGTTGAGAAGACTAGTTTCTTTGCGAGTTTCTCGAATATTGCTGAGGCTGCTGATAATCGCGCTGATTATTAATGCGGGGTGGATACGCTTGCTGTAGCAGAACTTTAGTTTTCAATTCTTTAGTCTTTTTATCCTCTTTCTCTAACTCATCTTTGCGCCTATTTTCGTAGTACTGGGCCGTAGCTAAAATCTGGGCTGACGTGGAAACAGCCCAAGCACTCTCAGAATCCTTCAACTTAGCACACAATTCGGGGAGTAGATTATGCACAAATTTGTCAACGAATAATCTCTGGCCACCTTCAGTAGCCATATCCTGACCACTAAGATCTACAAAAGTCTCTTCAAACCGCGTGAAAAAAATCGGACACCATTTTATCTTTCTTCTGCTTACACGCAGACAATTTATCCCAATTTACGCGCAATTCAGGCATTAACGTCTTCATATAGGTAATTATCCTACCAGGGAGTTCCGCAATTAAAGGCTCGGGTTTAGCACCACCAATTTGTCTGTTATCTACAGCGGCAATATTAGCCCATGTGTCACCTAACTCCTGATCGTGATTGGTGTGGCGAATCTTTCCCCATAAAGGCTGTGGAACCACGTTCCCAAACAACATGTCTATATCAGCTAAGTTCATAATGCATGAGCTTACAGTCTGACAATTCCTTATAATACCCTGCAGGATTTTTACGAGGGTCAGGTAATGTCTGTTTGAGAGCCAAAACTTCAGATCTCTTCCAAGGAACATGTACCCATACACGCTGAAAATGCGGCGGAATGGCTGGATTAGCATTCGCATCCCCTTCCTTCCGAACCGGAGGAACCTCTCTCATGGGATACTGTCGCGCCTTTTTCCTACCGGATGCGTCACGCTCATGTAGTGATCGAGAAGTGCCTCCTTTACTCCGATACGACAACAATGTCGCAACCGCTCTTTCAACATCGGTGCCTACGATCATGCCCTCCGAGAACTTGAACACATTTGCTCAAAAACATATCTCTGCTTCGATGCTTCCCATTGACGGAAGACTTCCGTGATAAGACTGTACATCATATCTTACAGTATCGACAACCCATTTACGCGCCAAATCATTCAGTAATTCTCTATCTTGATAGTCAGGCAGTTGACTCCGCAACTGCCTTCGTTCTGCGCTAGGGGTCGTATTAGGCGACCCAAAGAAAGGTGAGAAAAGACCAGTAACAGTGTTGGCCATTCTCTGTCGAACAGAGGGAGAAACTGAAGGAAGGACAGGAGGAAAGACAGGGTGAGGTAAAGCAGAAGCGGAGGCAGAAACAGAGGGAGTATTAGGATAAACAGTTGGAACAGTATGCAAAGTCGTAGGGAACACAGATGGAGTAGGCAGCAAAAGCGGCGGCCCTTGAGGGGACTGCGCCGAAGGAGTGGGAACCAGCTGAAGAGGAGCTGTTGATCGTAGTAGAACCTGTGGTGCAACAATGGGGAGTTGCACAACCAAAGGTTGCTGAGGTGCTGTAGCACTCTGTGCATAAGGAGGTGGTGAACTCAGTAGATGAGACATTAAGGGATCTTCATCAAGTTTTTCCTTTGATTCTTGTTCTTTACGTGGCAAAACTGGGTGGCACTTATCTACCGCTAACTTCCTACTTCTAAGCATTTGTTCACTCTCTCGCTCTGCCTCATTATCTCTGAACGCAACGGCAGCTTGCACCATTGACATACCTTGTTTATTTTTCTTTGCTAATTTCATTTATTTCTGTTTGGCTTCTTTGCGCCATAGGCGAAAAGAGTCAAACATTACCGGCCGGGCTTTCTTCTTAAAAAGTTTAACCTCTAGATTATCTAAAATCTCTGTGTCAAAACTACCATATTGGGGCCATTTTAAAACACCATTGTTTCTGGTGTATCGGATCCATGCTTCATTATATGTGATAGGGCCTATGCCGTGTTTCACATAGAGCTCATACGTAGGAGTTCCAAAAGGAGGAACCGGACACGAGTCCTCCAATCGGGAGTCCCTACTATAACCAAGACAAAACAAATTTCCAAGTCTGCTAAAACCAGTCATCTTCGCTCTCTAGTCTTGCTTCAAACTTCGAAGGATTATCGAATACGATAGTCTTGTGAATACACGAGTGCTTCGGTTTTGGTACTTGCAAGTTCCAATACAAAATAAACTCAAAGGATACCAAAAACTAAGAATCAAACTAAGGTCTGGGAGACGCTCCACTTATACTTAACTGAGGTATCGATGACGTCACCAGAAGACTCTTCTATCGTTTCGCTCTACCAATCATCAAGGGTCCAAAACAGGGCGATAGTCAGGGCAGCAGTCCTTCGTAGCCGTCGGGTCGCGGGGAACCTCGCAGCAAAGACCTTCGGACCACGTCGACATACAGGGGTCGCTGAAGTGGTTGGCCGTCCTCTCGAATTTTCACACGAAGCTCCTCACGAACCTCTGGC
This sequence comes from Lissotriton vulgaris, assembly GCF_964263255.1. NCBI lineage: Eukaryota > Metazoa > Chordata > Amphibia > Caudata > Salamandridae > Lissotriton > Lissotriton vulgaris. The sequence goes on along the minus strand of NC_141693.1, from coordinate 48,827,365 downwards.
TTGGACCGGTACCGCTGATACCGCCCCACGCTGGGCGCCAACTGGAGTACCGGGTTTTTATGGACCCGGCGGTGCCAGGGAACACACCTGAAAACTCCGAGTCCTTCCTGTTTCAGACTACAGAAACGCAGAGTCTTCTAGGTGAAGTCAAAGATCGTATTTATTGGCTGCAGCCAGTAACAGGTATCCTAGAAGTACAGCACTCTGTATATTCTCAGGAGACTGCTCTCTTTTACGAAGCCAGCCTTCTTCTTTTATACAAAATAATATGCTTTAGGCAAACATTCCTTATTTTACAGTTGACCATTCGCATATTTTCACCACAAAGAAAAAGCAGAGTCATGATGACAAGTCCACATTTCAGTTCATCCAACCCGTAATTGATTACCCGGCAAGGCCCAGTATTTTCATCAGATATCGACGGACCCCCAATAAAATCGGGCACCTCCTCCTCGTAAAGCAAGTCATAAAGCAAGAAACAGGGACAGGTGTGTGTAAGATTAGGCATGGTTAGTGTGCGATGAAAGGTTTATGATATGTTGTGTCTTGATACGAATCTAGCTCGGCCACTGGGAAAGGACCTGGCCGAACAGGTTTGGCTTCGGGCAGTGGAGTCAGCTTGCCCAGGTCACAGAGGAGTCAGCTAAGGTGTACGTGTCCTTCGGACTCTGTTTCGGCTTCAGTCATTTGGCTATGTGAGGGCAATCACAAAATGGATGCCGTTCACAAAATGGAACCCGAGGGTTCAGAACGGAAATGCTGATTTCTGGGTGATCTCGTCACTTGATCATGACGAAAATGCTCATGTATAATATTCAAACCATTTCCGGTCTGCAGATACCAAAATTGTCATGATGCGACGATGTTTATAACACGGGTCCGGAATTCTCAGTACCACAACTCAAGTTCAGAGCAAAATAACGAAGCACAAATACCTAAATTTGGGAATGTGGAATGTAAGGAAAATAAAAAAGAAATAGTAACAAATGATGCAAGTGACCAACAAGAAACAAAGCCGATACAATCGAGGAGACAACGAAAGAAAGAAAAGCACAAAACAAAAAACTTGTCTCCGAGTGCCAGACTGGCATCAAAGTATACTGTATTTTTCCTAAATCCAAAGCAGGAAGTTCAAAAGAGGATTTTACTTGTGAAACTAGACCGGAAAGATCTTTAAGTAACTCCGCTTCTTCTACCGCAGTAACAGAAGATAAGAATATTAATATAACTCAGATTCCAAAAAAAGAACTTAAGGGTTCAATATCATTGGAAAGAGAGGCTCGTTCCTTACAAACAATGAAAGACTACCAGAAAGAGGCGCGAACCGGTAAATCTGTAGATACGACAGGAACTTGCGAAAAAAACATACAAACCACAAATTTGGCAGACGATATAGTCAGCCATTGTTATAGTGAAGAAAAAATTCAGACATTAGAAAGTCAGAAGAGCACGCATCTTCAAGATAAAGTAAAAGACACAGGAAGTAATTATACAGAGGGGTACCTAAAATCAATTGAGTTAAAAACAATATTAAAGCCCCAAACCCAGTTGAATCCCCAAATATCTGCTTGAGACCCATTCATAAATCAAGGAAATTGATTGTGAAATCAACCAAACAACTACGGATAACTGTACACAAGCAGAGAAAAATAAAAAGATTGCCTTATCACCACAGACATTGAAAGAAACGGGCGATCAAGATCCCGTAGAAGTAAATCAAAGTCCAACCTCAAGACCTACGGCAGCAAAGCAATGTAACTTGAAACAAGGCAAATTAGGCTTCTGTATAACAAACCAGGGTAACTCACATTTCAATAATCACGAAAGTTAAGGGTATAAAAAGGGGAACTCTGCAGGACAACGATATGCATCAACAGATAATATGGGCACCGGAATATGAAACGCAGGGTAGGCATGATACTCTGAACAGAAGTAACATTTTGAAACTTATGGCCGAAATTACGGGTTTAAGTAACATTCAATCAATAGACCTAGTAGCCGTCCAATTTCTTCAAGGGAACAACGAAGTAACAAAACAACAAACGTTAACCACCTGGAAAACCCCAGAGTTAGCGCAAATGATACTAGGAAGATCGGATCTATTTCTAACCCGGGGCATCCAATTATCAGTACCCAGTATCCCTCGTTACCCTTTTCCTTAAAAGAACCTCAAGGGCAGCAAATTACCAGGACACTAGATAAGAGGGAGGCACAAAATCAGGTCTACTCAATTTTAGAAAACGCCAAAGGTAGAAGTGAAACAGCCTACTCCTCAGAGAGAGCAGCTGTAGATAATGCGGGGTAGTTCACCTCAACATTGGACCATTGGAATTGGCTTCCCAGCCTGCTAAATGACAAGAGGAGAAATTGACCAAAGAGTGAAAGGGAGATCTATGCAGAATCCGAAGGCATGCTATCGTGGAACATAGCAGGGGAGAAGAAATTGCTAGAGGACGGTCTGCCTCTAAAGTAGTGGGTTAATTGCGACGTAATTGCTCTACAAGAAACATGGTCGCAAGAAGATCTTACGATAACAGGCTTCATCCACTATACTGTAGCAGCAGAAAAATGTAAGCACTATGGTCGTGCAATAGGCGGCCGGACAGTCTATGTATCTACAGCTTTAATAATTAAAACAGAACAGCTTAAATCTCCTGACCCTAGTATACAACTAATTAAATTCTCGGAGCAAAATAGAGTTAACAAAAGAACGATAATTTTGATTAATTATTATACACAACCGAAGTTCTGAGTCAAAAAGGTAAAAAATATGCGGAAGCCAAAATACTGGCCAAAATGATTGCTGCGCGCCTAACCCCACATTTGGAGACTCTGGTGCATCCGGATCAACCCGGATTCATGCCAAACAGGAGCACTGCTTTAAATCTACGAAGAGTGCATGCGGTTATGGCGCAGATCCCAGTCCTATCAGAACCGGCTGTGATATTGTCCTTAGACGCGCAAATGACCATTGACATGGTCGAGTGGCCATATTTATTTGTGGTACTGCGCCATCTTGGCTTTCGGCCGAAGTTTTGCGCGTGGATCAAACTCTTATATACAAATCCGCTGGCACATGTTGTGGCCAATGGCCACATCTCCAGGGATTTCCGGCTGGGACGTGGTAGTCATCAGGGATGCCCCCCGTCGCCTCTGCTTTTTGCCTTAATTCTGGAACCGCTGGCAGCATGGATACGATGGGACCCCATGATAACGGGTCTTAATTGGACTGAATCATGGGAGGACCGTATATCGTTATATGCTGACAATATTCTTCTCTATTTGACTCGCCCCAGGCGTTCTCTCATGGTCCTCCTTGACATCTGTAAGATTTTCGGGAGGGCTTCTGGGTACACCATTAATTGGGCCAAGTTGGTATTATTTGTCCTCAAAGGGCCCCCGCCAATCCTCCCGAACGACTGCCCCTTGCAGGTTACTGACGGACCATTCAAGTATTTGGGAGTGTGGGTGACACCGAGTTGGGAGAGTTTCTATCGCCATAATTTGCTGCCACCATTGGAGCGACTCCGCACGGATGTGAGGGATTGGCACACCCTACCGCTGACCCTGTTAGGAAATGCTGCTCTATTTAAAATGATGATGCTACCGCGGTTTCTGTACATCCTAGAAAACACCCCATTCCTGGTGCCTCCGAAATACTTTCAGTCCATAAATGCATTGGTCGCGGGCCTACTCTGGGGGGACAAACCCCCACGCATTTCCCGACTAAAGTTGGTAAGGAGTGGGTTTGATGGAGGCATAGCGCTTCCTGATGTCCAATTATATTATTGGGCTTCACAACTTAAGATCGTGAATCACTGGCTCCATGCCCCGCAGACAGAGCCTGCGTACAAGGCGGACAGATATGACCTGGGGGCTGGAGGAGTGATGACTGCGCTCTACGATCCCCGGAGTGTAGCAGCCCTGATGGGCCCTACGGCCCATACGGTGAAGCTCTGGCACATGGCATCAGCGCATCTCAAATGTCAGAACACGATCACGCAGATGACACCACTAGGGGCGTCCCGCCGCCTTGGCCGTCTTTGTAATAGTAAGGGATTTGAGGCCTGGGACCGCATAGGTATTTCAACGATTGGAGACATTTATAAACGGGTCAAGGTCCTTACTTTTGACCAACTAGCGGCGCAGTTCACCTTGGTGGAGACGGAACGTTTCCATACCTGCAAATCTCTCATGCACTGAGGTCAGTACTCCCGGCAGAGGGAAAACTACCTGAATCTACTCCCCTGGAGGATAGAATGCTTACGGAACACATGCTTAATAAGGCGACCTCCCTGGTATATCATAAGCTAATTAATAATATGCCTGACCCTATGGATAGACTTAAAACCTCCTGGGAGATAGAACTAGGTGACCTTGACGAAACAGACTGGCAGATCGCGATCTCCTCACCACAGGAGGTTGCTGTCTCATCACGGCTCCGATTGATACAATTGAAAGTTCTACACAGAATATATTACACTAGGGTCACACTACATAAGATAGGCAGGGCCGTACACCAATATTGCCTTAGAGGCTGCAGAGAAGAGGGGACATTCTACCATACTATCTGGGAGTGCCCTGTGATTGCTAGTTATTGGACCAAGGTAATGCGAACAATATCCCAGGTGGTTCATGTCTCGCTGCTCCCTGAGGCACGACGGTGTCTATTGAACATTTGGGAGCCGAATGACCTCAGTAACCACTTGCAGGCTTGGGCAACGTTAGGTGTTATGTACGCTAAACAGAATGTGGCCATGGCCTGGGGATCCTCAGTGTCTCCAACGCTCAGAGACTGGAGCAAGGATTTAGACTCCTCAATGGTTGCAGAAAAGATGGTGTATTTACATAGGAAATGTCCACAAAAGTGGGGGGCAATCTGGGGAAACTGGAATGAATATAGAGGAAATATTTGTGAACCACCCCAGGAAGAAACTGATACTGATTCCGATGGTTAGAGAAGAAAGATGGGGGTATTTTGGAATGTGGGGCTGCTGCCGCTGAGATGTGTTGATTGGGATAATTGTTCTCTCATGTGAGCTTATGTCCACCATGTATCATCATATTACCTGTGAACGACTGCTACATATCATGTAACCCTTGCAACGGTCCTCTGTTTACTTTTATTATCAATAAAAAAAAAAAAATTCAAAAGGTAAAAAATTACCTATTAAGTAAAACAATTACAGGCCTACGCAGTATTGAGCTTTCTTGGAGTATAATAGTGACTGGAGATTGTAATTCAAACTTGATTTTCGCGCCGGAAGAAGATGATATCTTGACAGCAGCCAATACGCATTGGTGTGTTCCACAGCAATCTCAAATTGGGGTGAGGATTCGTAAGGATCAACTGGGCCAGCAACTAGTGACAGATCTTGAATATCAAGGTATGAGAGTGCTTAACGGAAGGACAGATGAAGACCGTCTGCCAAAAAAACGTACTACGGCCCTCGGGCTCAATCAACACTTGACTTTACAATTATAAGTCTTTCACTAATGCCATTACTAGTCAGCTTCTATATAGACCACACCCCCTTGAGTGACCACACGTTTCAACACATCAAATTTAATTTAGGCATGGGAAGATTTCAATCTTCCAATATACTGGAAGGCCTATTAAGTACAATTAATCAAAAACGTATTAATTAGACAAATACAAACAAAACTGAGTGGTTTTCGATAATAAAGGATATCTTGGCTGAATTAGGAAATGAACCTATGAATACGATTCAAGCCTGGTCTCTCTTCTTAGGCAAACTACTGAAGAAAATGAAAGTTCCGAGTGTGAAGGACAAAAGACACTATCCATTTACTGATCTCCCAAAAGAGGTGCAAGATCTAAGAAGAGCCTTAAGAAGAACACAAAAGAAGTTACAATCAAATAATACAGAAGGGCCACTATTGGAGACATTTCTCCTACAAAGAAAACAATACAAAAAGAAGATTTGGGAAGTCAAAAAAAGGAAATCTGAGAACTTTTGGACTAAATTGATATTCAGCATTAGGCATCCAAACTCAAATAAATTTTGGAACACAATAAATCAATTGACTAGGCCTCGAAACATCTTAACATCGAACGTGCAGGAAACGGAATGGGTCAACTTCCTTTTGCAAAAATTTAAACAAAGGTTACCAAACGCTCCAAGGAAACAATTAACATCTGAAAAACAGAAAAAACTGAATTCAGAAGAAGAAGGCAGCTGTCAGTCCCTATCAACAGACCTGGTCCAACCATGTACGCAAGTAGTAAATCATGTTATCTATCCAGCAGAGAACATAGCTAAAATAATCAAGAAGGGTAAAAGTAATGGGCCTCCAGGGCCGAATGGCATTCCACAAGCGATCTACAAACACGCCTCTGAATACTGGAGCTCACACTTTGACAATCTCTTCGCTGAAGTAGAGACTAACAATCAAGTACCTGACAGCTGGCAAGGATCGATTATAACGCCTATTTATCAAGGAGGAGACAGAAAAAACCCAGTTAATTACAGACTAATTGCACTGCAGGACGTAGAAGCTAAATACTTTGCATCATTACTTCTGAAAGCTCTGGTCAATTGGTCCAGGGAAAGAAACTTGATTCCAGTTAATCAAACAGGCTTTAGAAAAGGGATCGGAACCACCTCCAACATCTTATCTATTACAATGGTTGCTGAAAAATGCAAGCGTGAGAAACAGGACTTGCATCTGTGTTTCCTAGACCTAAAAGCTGCTTTCGACAGCGTGGACCGGAATCTGCTGTGGGCAAAGTTGAAAACATGGGAAATACCAGAGAGGATATTGAGAGGTTTGTTATTATTCTATACTGACACCTGGACTCAAGTAAAACTTGAGGAAGGAGCCAGACTATCAAGAAAAGTGTACACAACTATCGGTTTAAAACAGGGGTGCGTCCTGGCCCCGCACTTATTTAATATTTTCATATCAGATGTATCCGGAAAACTAGACAATACCATTACACATTCCCCAAAATGAGGCAAGTTAAATCTTTCTCATCTTGCATATGCAGATGATATTGTGCTATTGAGCTTAACTAAAGTTGGTTTGACGAGGCTCCTAAATAAACTTTCAGATGTCCTGTCTATAAACAGGCTGGAACTTAACTTATCTAAAACAAAAACAATGCTTCTTACCAACCGCCAAGCCGCACATCACAACATCCGGCTAGAAGGCAAACAACTAGAAAAAGTATCCTGTTATAAGTACTTGGGATACTATATAGACGACAAGTAATCCCTAAAAGATCAGAAAAATTATATGACGCAGAGAGCGGGGGCCTTCATATTTGCATTTAGCACACTGGCAAAGAAGTTGGAAGGCCCATCTTTGAGGCCGCTCCAGACAATTATCTCTAGCAAAGCACTGCCCGCCTTATCATATGCCAGTGCTGCCATGCACGGTAAAGACTCTGAAATTCTTAACAACTTAATAACAAAAATGTATAAAAAGGTTCTACGAATTCCCAGTTCTGCCTCACCAGCGAAAATCCGACTTGAATTTGGTTTAATGAATGAATCACTAGGCAGACTTTATACTTCTATAAAGGTGTGGTACCGAATCAAGCAAAGCGCTAGTGATAATAAGCTCAACAAATTGTTATGGCAGGAATTGGAAACGCAAATAAAATCGCAGGCTAACAAATTCCTGACCAGCGCACTGGAGGCAACATAATCTCTTAACCCCTGGAATAAAAATTTGCCTTTTTTATCATTCAAGCAGGCGTTAAACAGAGCTGCAAAACTTCACTCGTTGCTTACAGATAAAGGTATTTTCTCTCATCGCTCCCATTCTTGGACTGTGATTAACAATTACAAAACTCTTAAACCGGCGGCCTACTTAGACATAACGTTCTCTATTTACACTAAAAAATGACTTATGGCCTTGCGCTTTGGCAAATTTTCAACATTAGCTGACGAACCATCATGGAGGCATATTGAGTCAAAAGAATCCCGTCTCTGTGGTTATGGAAAGGAAGATTTAATTCACCTAATATGCCATTGCAAAAGCTGCATTCTGAGCGTGTAACTTTTTTGAAGAAAGTCGTCTTGGACAGGGGAATACGTTCATGTAGAACCGCCATTATTGGAGGCCTGGATCCAACTGACCCCCAAATGAACTGTAGAATGATAAAGTTTCTGCAAGCTCATGAAAAACTTTTGAAATCAAGCAAGGGCTTTACGAAATAATTTTGCCTGGAGACTTCAGCCTTGTGGATAAAAGACAGATGGATATCTTTAATTAACATATGTAAATACCAATCTAAGAATTGCTCATTTGTGTTTTATGCAAGGTTACGAACATGTAAGGAATTTTTATGGAAATTTTACTTTTTTTATTGTTTTTGTTGTAATATTTGCTGAAAGCTGTATTTTTACGTAAATTGTTACGGTTTTTATTAACTAAACAATAAACAAATTACTTACAATGGCAGGTGGGCTGATGACTGCAGCAAGCAAAGACAGACCGCCGTCCCGTCAGCCTTCATCTCAAGTGTGCGATGCATTTCTGTGTGTCCTGTCTCGTCCGTTGATGCCTGTCACGAAGTTCCTCTCGGACCATTCACTACCGGTCTTTGGATTACATAACATTAGTTAGTGATTGCTGAATCTTCCAGGATGCACAATTAGCAGAGAGTAGCCTGGCGCTTGTTTACTTATTTTTATTCCTCAAGACTATGGGCCAGATGTAGGTAGCCCTTTACCGATCGGAATCGGCCGAAAATACCGATTTTCGGCCGTTTCCGATCGGTAAAGGGCTATTGAGATGTAGGGGCACATTTTCGGTAATTTTACCGAATCGGTATCATTACCGAATCGGTAAATACCGAATTTTTCCGATTCGGTAAAAGGGAACATCTGGATTCCCTACATACCAACCCCTCATATTTACCGAATTTTAATTACCGAATCGGTAAAATTCGGTAATTTTCGGTAATTAAGATTTGGTAAATGTTACTTACCTACATCTGGCCCTATGTTCTTTGAACAATAACAATAAACAAGACACATGGAAGCCCGTTTTTGCCTGCTCTTGCTGTTTCGCCTGTTTGCCACTGAAGGGGGCCTCCTGTGCGGCCGTCGCCGCTAGCACCATTATCCCGCGCCAGGAGGCGCTTTAAAAGTGCTCGTGGTCTCACACAGCGAGGGACGTGCGCTGGCCATGTCTGGGCAAAGCTCGGGCCAAGGGTGGGCCTGTCCTGCGCCCGTCATCGACCGGCAGGGGCTGGGCCACCTTCCGTACATCATCAGACCGCACTGCACATGGGCTTAGGTTACGAGCCTTAATGTACTGTTTATCATCTAGGACATCTTGTTCTCAACCCAGTGGGCTATTAACGGGACAGGGTCTTACTGTACTGCGCCCTCTGGTTTGGGTCTTATCGCCCTCTCGCCAGACTCTTGGGGTACCCCCTGCTTCGATCGTCATCCCAAATTAAATCTTGTGACGCCGTCCCCTTATTCACAATGAGCAAACATAGGGGAGCTGCGGGCACCCTGGACGCCTTCATCATCAGGGCAGAATCAATGCTACCACACAAGATTGAACTCAAAGACAGACAATTGTCCCTAGAACCCCTATCCTTGCAGAGGCGCTCTTCCTGAGGCTCCTCATTGGGTTCTAACACCTTGGGTGGGGCATCTATTACCTGTTTGCCTATTACTTGTTTGCCCTCTAATGCGGACGATCAGCACCAGCCCCCTCCTACAACCTATTTGGAATCACCTTCTGCTACCTCAAATGGGCCAAGTTTAGCTACAAGGCCACAGGCCCTCTTACCCCACTCTTAGGAAACCAATGATAAGACAAGTGAGCCGCTGAGGAAGCAGAGGAGGGGGGAGGGCATTCGAAAATCAAAACAACAGAAGCGGCCCTGGAGACCCAACCTTGAGGTGCCTCAAGATGGCACTATTGGCACACAGACTGACGACGCCCTACTGGAACTCGTAAGTGGTGCTCTTGGGAACACTGCACCCGTCATCGCTGGGGGAATCACTGTGGGTATGGCTTTTGCACAACTGAAATAATTAATCGATAACAGCTTTGCTGAACTGCGGGCTGACTAGACTTTTTGGACACCGAATTACATAAATTGCCGAGCCTAAATGGGTCATCGCAGCTTACTGCTCCCGTAGAGGAAGGCCTGGGAATAAATGCACCTCAGACTATGGTTACAGCGCCTCTAGAAACCATGTTGGTCAGGGTAACAGCTTTTGAGGATTTGCTGAGAAAGGGTCATGGAGCACATACCACTAATTCTTTACGTAATCCCCCAGATTGTTTATTGGTAGATGGAGCTGTGACCTCTTCCTCCCAGGCAAATTCTTCGCACACTTCAAACTGTGGGCCCCCTGGACCCACGCCTATTATTGGCCCAATACATAATCCTGCTTTAGCCCATTCCAAGCCCAGAGAAATCCAACTGCCACTCCCCAGAGACACAATCCCTATGGGAAGGGAAGACCTCCCACATACCATAATTTTAGTGAATGTACCTCACCCTTCCACCCAGGTATTTGAATCATGGGAGACATTGAGAAACAAGGCCCTCTGTTGGCTCGGGACTAACACCGGGCTCAAAGAGGCCTTGTTTGGCGAATTCAAAATGGTGAGAAGAGTAGGCCGGGTTGGGAGAAGGGAAAAAACATTGCCCGGTGACTGCATTGTTCTTACCTTTAGGTCACCGAGATTGGTACGTGAGATCCTGTGTAGACTTGGTAGTGACCATGTGTCTCAAAACTGAATTAGTGTTCTACCACTAGGATACTTTTACCCTCCTCGGTACCATGTACATCAGCCTTCATTACAGAGACCTATAATCCAGACTATTTGCCACCTGGTCAGTCGACCGCTACAAAATAGAAGATATAGACTGACTTATTTCTACTGCAAAACAAGCTGATTTTAGCAGGACAACTGAATACAATTCCCCTAGCCTTGCGCTGGCACCCATGGACTCAACGGAGGCTGCTTGCACTGACCATAGCAATGTTTTATTTTTAAAAGACAACCCTACTTTGCAATGCCGAGGGCCAACGTTCAAACAACATCCAGGTAGCACAGTGGCTCATGACCATACTGCTTTCTGTAATAACATGCAGGGACATCATTTGACAACCACAAATACTAATTACCCTTATCCCCTAACTTACATTGCCCACCATTATAATGTTTCTGAAGCTGTGTGTGGTCCTACCAGGTGCACTACCATTGGCGAATCCAAGTGTAGCTCTATGAATATCTTCTTCTGTAACGCAGCAGGTTTAACAACCAAATTGGTTAACTTTGACTGGCTTAATTTTATTTATGGTTTTGATATGTTATGCTTTCAAGAAACCTGGGCAGACGATATCTGTCACATCGATGGGTTTAAAGCATTTTTACCCCTGCTACTGTGTCCAGTCATGGGAGGAACAAGGGTGAACTATGTACTTTCGTATCATATAGGCTAAATGTAATTAGGATAACCCTTGTAGTATCCAATACCTATTACTAGGTTTTAAAAATACATATTGACAAATCCCATTGTACCGTTCTTTTAAACTTTTACAATAACATAACCGCGCTGCAAACCAGGAAAGTTTTAAGGAAGTTACAGGAGGATTTGGACTCTATTTATGGGACCATAACTAAAGACCTTTGTTTAATCTGGGGCGGGGACTTTAATACTAGTCTTTGTACTCATATGACTGGAGGATATTGCAGTCTATCACCTGATGATGATATAGACATCGCTTATTTACAATGACCTTTGTTCACCACTTGTACCGTTTAGCTCAACATTTAACGGTTGCGGGTCGTGCACAATTATAGACTTTCTTTTAATATCTAATAGATACGCCAATAGAATATATAATTTTAAAATTCACTCTGTCGCCTTTAGCAACCGTTTTCCAATTAGTGTTACTGTAGACCTGCTGTCCAAATTGCTATCAATTGGACATATGGTCAAATGCAGCACCCTGTTATTAATAGAACTAATGGATACATGATTCATGATACATGATTAGATGGGCAGGTGTGTATACTTAACTAAATCACTTCTAACTAATTGCAAAACAGATTTTTAGCATGTCTTGATGAGACTGCGTTAGATGTCAACATTCTTAACTCTTTCTGTAAAATTTCAAAGGCCATCCACAATAGTTTAACAATCGACCCCAAAAGATCCTCTAATTGTACCCAAGGTTGGTTCGATTCCCAGTGCAGTAAGTCACATGCAGCTTTAAAATTTGCCCTACACCAGCCGAGAAGAGATCAGGAAGCAATAAGAATGGCTAGGGTGGCGTATAAAATATCGCTCAAAGCACGAAAGGAGGCTATCAGATTAAAACTATGGCAAGCCCTTAAGCAAGCCTCTGCTCTAAAGGATATGAAAGGCTTTTGGAAGGCCTTGAATGCTCCGTTCTTGGCCCCGAAAAACTCTGCAAGTTTTGAAAACGGGATCGGTGAAGACCTTTGGGTGTCCCACTTTTCCAGCCTTTACTCTAACAACGCAATCCTGTGAAAAAGAGCCATCGTTCTTGCATTGGTATGCCCCCACTATTTCTGAACTGCTGATGTGCTTTGACTGAGTGTGCCCTGGGCTCCAGTCAACCAGGTGTCCAGGGCCTGTGTTCCTTCCCGAAAACGGTGTTGAAACTAAAACCCAATTGGCATCTCTGGCCACCTATCAGCCCCTAGTAAATGGTACCCTAGGTACCTAGCACATGGTGACCAGAGAAGACCAAGGGCTGCAGTACTTATTGTACCCTGACACCCACACACTGCCTTTGCAGGCTGAGTGTCTAAGTACAGAACTAAACAGAGAGTCGACATGGCACACATCCCTGTTTGCCGTGCCCACAAACCCACTGCCCTGGCATATATCAGACACCCCTCTAGCTGGGTGCTCTATGCCAGTGGTGTGGGCACAGGTGCATGAGCCCTGTGCCCCTAAAGTAACAAGGGCCATTCCTGGGCTCCGTAAGTGCAGTGCTGCCATTAAGAGTATATGGTGCTGGGAGGTCATCCTTACGAACTCCACAGCACCATGATGGCTTCACTGAAGACTGAGAAGTTTGGTATCAACGTTCACAGCACATTAAACCTGCACTGATGCCAGTGTGAGATTTAATGTACAATGCTCCAGAGGGCATCTTAGAGATACCCACTGAAAAACTAAACTACAATCTACGTCTGGACTGAGAGGCTGCCTAGGCTGCCACACAGCAGACATGTTGCTTGACCCCTGGGAGGAGAGACCCCCGCTCTCCTGGGCCTGCAACAATGCACATCCTGGGCGAGGTGCTAGGTCTCCTCCCCCAGGATGGGAAGGGGGAAGCTTCAAGGGGCTTCCGCCTCCCTCTGTGAGCTTCTCCAGACTATTTGCTGTACCCAGCAACTGACCCCCACCAGTTCTGACCCCCACTCTGAAAGGAAGACTGGCGGGAAACCCTACATCAGGAAGGGGGGTGTGCCAGCCTGTGCCAACCCCACCCCTCAAGTGGGGGAGGAGAGGTGAAGCACGACCCCGGGCTCCGGCTATCTTGAAGATGGTGAGCCCTGCCCAATCACACTAGGCTCCTGCCCCCCACCCACCGGAGGGGAGCAGACTAGGGGGTGTACCCACTCCAGGACAGGGACCTATTGGTCCCTGCTCTTGCCCTACCTGTAACGCCCCTAAATTCAGTATTTAGGGGCTCCCTGAACTTTCCTTCCTCAGATCCCGATAAGAAAAGAATAAAGAAGATCAAGAAGAAGAAGACACGCTGGGCAGCTGCTAACAACAGGACGACACCCACTGACTTGGCCCCAGTCCTACCGGCCTGTCGATCCTGGAACCTGCTCCTGCCCAATCCCGGGAACTCCTGCGGACAGCAACCGTGGGACACCCGGAAGACCTGCCTGTCTTGACCCCCTTAAAGACTGGGCCTCCCATAAGCAGAGGCTCTGCTTCAACAACCATACCCCTGGTGCCAGCCAGGAAGCACAAGACCAACTCACTCTGCACCCGCCCAGCCCGGCCCGTGCCCGAGTGATCCAAGACCACGAGGACGTCCCCCCGGCGACTGGGACTCAGAGTCCAGTGCCCAAAGACCCTCCTCGACGACCCAGATGACGCCTGCAGCCTCAGAACCAGGGACCCCTCCAACCGTGACCAGCCGAGGTTAAGATTTCCTGACACCCAAAGACACCCCTGCACCCGGCGCTCCACGGCCCCCTGTGCCCTCCTTTGGGGTACTCACTTCTTCTCCAAGATCCCAACTTGCCTCTCAAAGTGGTGGTCGCACCTGAAGAATCTCCGTCCCCGAGTCTGCAGCCTTTGTTCCCTTTTTACCTTTTCCATTGAATAACATTGAGCGCCCGACGGCTCAAAAGCACCCTGCACCCAGCCGCCCGAGTGCCTCTGGCAGTGCAACCTTTATCCTAATCTACTTCCCCATTTGCCCTGAGCAAGTGACCAGGAGCCCAGCTTCCACAGCCGTGTGGCCGGCTAGCCAGCAGCCACCAACCGCAGGCCCCCTGCCTCTCATTGGTTAACATTGGGCCTAACTACCTCTGCACCCGGCTGCCTCTGTGCCGCTGAGGATGTACCAACTGTACCTACCTGACCATTGGGGACCCCTGAGTCTATGCCCTGAACCTTAACTTCACCAGTCGAGTACTCACCTGGAAACCGATAACTCACTTACCTGCCATAGGATTACATTGACGGGTTTGACTCGAAAAATCTTCCAAGTGTGAAGTTTTGAAACTCTAAAATATTCCTATAAAATCAGCCGAATTTCAAAGTACTCACCTGTTATCAGGAGAGAAGCCAGTACTGTACCTTGTAGCCCATTACTGAACCGCAAAAGTAATCCTAACCGGGTTTGCTAGTAACCTGAATTTTCTCCATAGGAATCCATTGTCTGCCTTTCTGTGAATTTTCTTCTAAGTGTCTAATTTTGAAAACTTGAAATATTCCTTAAAAATCGTACCAACTACTGAAACGTAATTACTTACCTGTCTTAAGTAGAGATCCCAGTGCTGGACCTAGGAGCCCAGTGCTGGATTACAAAAGTAACGAGAACGTACTTTACCTGTAACCTGAATTTTCTCCCCTTGGATAACATTGCTAGATTTTCCCTGAAAAGTTTCTAAGTGTGAACTTTTAAAATACCTTTATATTCCTTAAAAATCATTGCAATAACCAAAACGTTTTTACTTAACTGTTTTCAGCTTAGACTCCAGGACTGAATCTAGGATCCAGTCCTGGAATTACAAAAGTAATTTACAAAGTAATCAACTGTATTTGTGTAGAAAAACCCATTGAGCTCAATGCTAAATTGTGTTTAGAACTGTGTTGCCTGCTGCAACTCCTGTACCTATTGTGTTTACAAAGTCATTACCTTTCTGCAAAGTAACTACCCGAGATCACTCATCATTGAGAAAAGAATATTTTTATACATGTTGGTTCTAAAAATAAAACAACTATATCTTTTGATATTAAAACAATTGGCCCAGAGTTAAGTCCTTGAGTGTGTGAAACCTTTAGCTGACTGAGTGTGTACAACAAATTACACTGACCTCTGGTACTGCCTTACTGCTCAACCAAGCTACCACTTTTGAGAGTAAGGGCAGCCCTGACTTTAACCTCTGTTATACCTCTGGGGTTTGTGGTCTCTATACACACACTGTACCTTACTTTGGTCCGGTATATATAGAGCCACTTTCTCACATTGGTGGATCAGCGGTGGGTTACAAACTTGCAATTGTTGGACTACTTGCTTACCATCTGATCAAACAAAAGAACTCATAAATTGCCAAAAATACTAAAAGTCTGGTAGGGCCTTGTTTGAGTCACAATAGAATTTTAGAAAAATAAAAGTCACTACAGCTAGGGTAGAGGGTTAGAACTGTCAGGTTAGAATGTCTCAAAAGAACCCTGCTATTATTGAAGATGGCACCATGGACCTGGTGGTTGAGGAGCTCGACCTCACACCTTACTTACACTGGAAATTCAAGGAATTGAGGTCCTTATGCAAAATTAAAAACATAGTTATGGGCCTGCATCCAACCAAACAAGGGAAACAGGAGCTCTTGGCTGATTATGCAAAAGGCCACACCTCTGAACAGGGTGACACCTAGTCAGAGGAAGAAGAGGAGGAGGAGGATAATACCCCCCCCCCCACCACCCCCATCTCTAGGGAAGTAAGGGTCCCTACACCCTTAACTCCAAGAGTCAGCTTCTGGGAGCCTGGGAACCACACAGGTGGGCTGGGCCCCAGAGAACCAATTGGGGAGAGCCCCAATAAAGAGGACAACTTCTTAGCAAAGTTGGCCAAGAGATTGGACCTAGAGTCCAGACTCCTGGCTCTGGAAAAAGAAAGGAAAGAGATGGGTTTGCCCCCATCTCTGGTGGCAGCAATACCAATAATAAGGGCAAAGAGCAATCTTATGATCCTAAAATCCCCAAAGAGATTGTCCCTAAATTTGAGGAAGGTGATGATATCACCAAGTGGTTCACAGCCTTTGAGAGGGCTTGTGATATCAGAATATTAAAGAAACCTCTCTGGGGGCACTCCTGTGGGAACTGTTCTCTGGTAACTGCAGAGACCGACTTCTGACCCTCTCTGGGCCAGATGCAGGGTCCTATGACCTCATGAATAAAACTCTGATCGAGGGATTTGGGCTCACTACTAAGGAGTATAGAATTAGGTTCAGCGGGGCTCACAAAACCCAGACCCAATCCTGGATAGATTTTGTAGACAACTCAGTAAAGACGCTGGATGGTTGGTTAACTGGACATAATGTACATGATTTTTCTGGACTTTACAATTTGTTTATGACGGAACACATTTTGAGTAATTGCACAAATGAAAAGTTGCATGAGCATTTGGTAGACCTAGGTCTAATTTCTCCCCAAGAATTGGGAAAGAAGGCAGACCATTGGGTCAAGACTAGGGTGACAAGGACAGCCACTGGGGGTGACCAAAAGAAGGTGGTCACAAAACCTCCCCAGGGGAAAGGTGGTGAGAACCCCCAAGATAAAAAGTCTGGGTCTTCCAAGGGGCCCCACAAACCTGGACAGGGGGGTGGGTCCCAAACTACTCCCTATGTGCCTCAGCCCTATAGAGGAAGAAACTTTGATCCTAACAAGGCCTATTGTAACAACTATTAGAAGTTGGGACATCTAACTGTAGACAAAAACTGCCCCTACAACAAAGCCCCTAAGGCACCCAGTACAGTTACCCCAGGGACAGCATGTCTACAGATGGGATCAGAGGAGTGTCCAGAGCAAACCTGGGAATGCACTCAAGCCACTAGTCTCCTTGGGGGAAATTGAGTTTGCCAATGTAGCTGGGTTACCACCCAACTTGAAAAAGTATTTGCAATACCCCACTATTAATGAAACTAGAATAGAAGCCCTGAGGGATACAGGTGCCAGTGTTACTATGGTGAAAAATATACTGGTGAAAAATATACTGGTTTCCCCAGAGCAATACTTGATTGGGAAAACTTACCCAGTCACTAATGCTGACAGTGTTACCACCAATCGCCCTATGGCTATGGTGACACTGGGTTGGGGGGGGGGGGAGGTTACTGGCCTAAAACTAGTGGTGGTCTCTCCACAGTTACCAGCTGACTGTCTGCTTGGAAATGACCTGGTAACTTCAGCCTGGGCTGAATTTGAACAAATAACCCATGCAGCCATGCTGGGTATTCCTGGACTGGTGTGTGTGCAAACCAGAGCACAGAGCCAAAAGAAGGGTGCACAAGTAGGTTTGGAGCCTGAAATATGGCCCAACCAACTAAAAGAAAGAACCAGAAGTCTGGGGGACCAGCTTCTACCAGCTTCTACACAGCAAACCACTCAGGACCCCCCTCCCCAGTGAGAGGACTTGGAAACCCTAGAGGGTAATGAGCCCACAGAGCTTGAACCTTACCAGGTTGAACTATTGGGCCCAGGGGGACCCACTACGGGTGAGCTGTGCCAGGGACAGCAAGACTGTCCCACTCTTGAAAGCCTGAGGCAGAAAGCTGTTTCAGAATCACAGGGAGATGTCAGTGGTACCCACAGAGCTTATTGGGAAGAGGGATTACTGTATGCTGAGGCAAGAACCCCCACTCCTGGAACCACCAGGAGAGTGGTAGTGCCACAGAAGTACAGGGAGTTCCTCCTAACTATCATGACATTGCCCTAGCTGGACATCTGGAGCAAAACAAAACTTGGGAAAGACTAGTCACTCACTTCTACTGGACCCAGATGCACCAAAAGGTGAAGGAGTTTGTGAGCTCCTGTGTTACCCGTCAGGCCAGTGGCAAGACAGGTGGCCACCCAAAGGCCCCCCTGATACCACTGCCAGTGGTGGGGGTCCCCTTTGAAAGGGTAGGGGTGGACATTGTGGGTCCACTGGAACCTCCCACAGCCTCAGGGAACAAATTCATTCTAGTAGTAGTGGATCATGCTACTAGGTACCCTGAAGCAATTCCCCTTAGGGTTACTACAGCTCCGCAGTAGCCAAGGCCCTCCTGGGTGGCTTCACCAGGGAAGGGTTTCCTAAGGAGGTGGTTTCAGACAGGGGTTCCAACTTCATGTCTGCTTACCTGAAACACATGTGGAAGGAGTGTGGGGTGCAGCCCAGGTTTACTACCCCATACCATCCACAAACCAATGGCCTTGTTGAGAGATTCAACATGACATTGAAAGGTATGATCATGGGACTCCCTGAAAAACTCAAAACGAGATGGGATGTCCTATTGCCAAGCCTGCTTTTCGCTTATAGGGAAGTGCCACAGAAGGGAGGAGGGTTTGGTCATCCTGTAAGGGGACCACTGTGTGTTGTGAAAGAGGGGTGGGAGAGGCCTCTCCAAGAACCCAAACAAGACATTGTACACTATGTGCTTGGCCTAAGGTCCAGAATGGCTGAGTATATGGAAAAGGCATCCACGAATCTTGAGGCCAGCCAGGAGCTTCAGAAGCACTAGTATGACCAAAAAGCTGCACTGGTTGAATTTCAACCTGGGCAACAGGTGTGGATGTTGGAGCCAGTGGCACCAAGGGCTCTCCAGGACACATGGAGTGACCCTTACCCTATCCTAGAGAAAAAGAGTGAGGTCACTTACCTAGTGGACCTGGGCACAAGCAGGACACCCAAAAGGGTTATCCATGTGAACCGCCTTAAGCTCTACCATGACAGGGCTGACATCACCATGCTGATGGTGACTGATGAGGAACTGGAGGCAGAGAGTGCTCCTCTCCCTGATCTCCTCTCTTGCAGCCCAAAATATGGGTCAATGGATGGAGTAGTCTTTTCAGAAACCCTCTCTGCCCAACAGCAGACTGACTGCAAGCACGTTTTGCAACAGTATGCTAGGCTCTTTTCCCTGACCCCTGGTCTGACCAACTGGTGTACCCATGATATGGACACTGGTGACAGTAACCCTGTCAAAAACAAAATCTATAGACAATCAGACCAAGTCAACGAAAGCAACAGAGCTGAAGTCAGCAAGATGCTGGAGTTGGGGGTTATTGAACCCTCTGAGAGCCCTTGGGTTAGCCCAGTGGTTCTGGTCCCCAAACCTCATCCACAGGGTGGAAAGAGAGAGATGAGGTTATGTGTGGACTATAGAGGGCTCAACTCTGTCACCAAGACAGATGCTCACCCCATTCCAAGAGCAGATGAATTGATAGACAAATTGGGGGCAGCCAAATTTCTCAGTACCTTTGGCTTGACTGCAGGGTACTGGCAGATTGGCCTTGACCCAGGAGCAAACGAGAAAACAGCATTCTCCACCCCTGATGGGCACTATCAGTTTACTGTAATGCCTTTTGGGTTAAAGAATGCCCCTGCAACCTTCCAGAGGTTGGAGAACCAAGTCCTGACCGGGTTAGAGTCCTTTAGTGCAGCTTATCTTGATGATATCGCTGTCTTTAGCTCCACCTGGCAGTATCACCTGATCCACCTTGGGAAGGTTCTACAAGCCCTGCAATCTGCAGGACTGACTATCAAGGCATTAAAATGCCAGATAGGGCAGGGCACTGTGGTGTACTTGGGCCACCTTGAGGTCCAACCCTTACAGCCCAAGATCCAGAGTATCATGGACTGGGCAGCTCCAACAACCTAGACCCAAGTCAGGGCATTCCTTGGCTTGACTGGATACTACAGGAGGTTTGTGAAGGGATAGGGGCCCATTGTGACTCCTCTCACAGAACTCACCTCCAAGAAAATGCCCAAGAAACTAAACTGGACTGTTAGCTGCCAAAAGGCTTTTGACACCCTGAAAGAAGCAACGTGCTCAGCACCCATTATAAAAGCACCAGACTACTCCAAGCAGCTCATAGTGCGGGCTGATGCCTCAGAGCTGGGGATAGGAGCGGTCCTATCCCAGATCAACGAGGAAGGCCAAGACCAACATGTTGCTTTTATAAGCCGGAGGCTACTCCCCAAAGAGCAGCGTTGGAGTGCCATTGATAGGGAGGCCTTTGCTGTGGTTTGGTCCCTGAAGAAGTTGAGGCCCTACCTGTTTGGAACTCACTTCCTGGTTCAAACTGACTACAGACCTCTCAGATGGCTAATGCAAATGAAAGGGGAAAATCCAAAACTACTAAGATGGTCCATCTCCCTACAGGGAATGGACTTTGAAGTGGAACACCGACCAGGGACTGCCCATGCCAATGCAGAAGGACTTTCCAGGTTCTCCCACTAAGACAATGAAGACTCCCTAGGGCAAGGTTAGTCTCATCACCTTTCGTTTGGGGGGGGGGGGGGGAGGGGGAGGATTGTGTGAGAAAGTGCCATCTTTCTTGCATTGGTATGCCCCACTTTTTTCTGAACTGCTGATGTGCTTTGACTGAGTGTGCCCTGGGCTCCTGCCAACCAGGTGCCCAGGGCCTGTGTTCCTTCCCTAAAACTGTGTTGAAACTAAAACCCAATTGGCATCTCTTGCCACCTATCAGCCCATAATAAATGGTACCCTAGGTACCCAGGGGATGGTGACCAGAGAAAACCCCTAAGGGCTACAGCACTTATTGTGCCACCCTTAGGGGCTCTGTACCCGGACACCCACACACTGCCTTTGCAGGCTGAGTGTCTAACTACAGAACTGAACAGAGAGTCGACATGGCACACATACAAAGAGTTAGATACACATCCCTGTGTGCCATGCCCACAATCCCACTGCCTTGGCATACATCAGTCACCCCTCTAGCTGGGTACTCTATGCCAGTGGTGTGGGCACAGGTGCACGAGCTCTGTGCCGCTGCAGTACCCAGGGCCATTCCTCTGCACTGTAAGTGCAGTGCTGCCATTAAGAGTATATGGTGCTGGGAGGTCGTCATTACGAACTCCACAGCACCATGATGGCTTCACTGAAGACTGAGAAGTTTGGTATTAAACTTTTCAGCACATTAAACCCACACTGATGCCAGTGTGAGATTTAATGTACAAAGCACCAGAGGGCATCTTAGAGATACCCCCTGAAAACCTAACCTATAATCCACGTCTGTGCCACACAGCAGAAATGTTGCTGGACCCCTGGGTGGAGAGACCCATGCTCTCCTGGGTCTGAAACAATGCACATCCTGGGCGAGGTTCTAGGTCTCCTCCCCCAGGATGGGAAGGGGGAAGCTTCAAAGGCCTGCCGCCTCTGTGAGCTTCTCCAGACCATTTGTTGTACCCAGCAACTGGCCCCCACCAGGTCTGACCCCCACTCTGGCGGGAAGACCGGCGGGAAACCCTACGTCAGGAAGGGGGGTGTGCCAGCCTGTGCCAACCCCAACCCTCAGGTGGGGGAGGAGAGGTGAAGCACGATTCCGGGCTCCGGCCATCTTGAAGATGGGGAGCCCTGCCCAATCACAGCTAAGCTCCTGCCCCCCTCCCACCGCAGAGGAGCAGACTAGGGGGTGTACCCACCCCAGGACAGGGACCTATTGGTCCCTGTCCTTGCCCTACCTGTAACGCCCCTAAATTCAGTATTTAGGGGCTCCCTGAACCTTCCTTCCTCAGATCCCGATAATAAAAGAAGAAAGAAGATAAAAAAGAAGAAGACACGCCGTGCAGCTGCTAACAGCAGGACGACACCCACTGACTTGGCCCCAGCCCTACCAGCCTGTTGATTCTGGAACCTGCTCCTGCCCAATCCCGGCAACTCCTGTGGACAGCAACCGTGGGACACCCGGAGGACCTGCCTGCCTTGACCCTTTTCAAGACTGGGACTCCCATAAGCAGAGGCTCTGCTTCTGGTGCCAGCCAGGAAACACAAGGCCAATTTACTCTGCACCCGCCGAGCACGGCCCGTGCCCAAGTGATCAAAGACCACGGGGAAGTCCCCCCGGCAACTGGGACCCGAACTTCAGAGCCCAAAGACCCTCCTCGATGACGCCTGCAGCCTCAGAACCAGGGACCCCTCCAACCACGACCAGCCGAGGGTAAGATTTCCGACACCCAAAGACAACCCTGCACCCGGCGCTCCACGGCCCCCTGTGCCCTCCTTTGGGGTACTCACCTCTTCTCCAAGATCGCAACTTGCCTCTCAAAGTGGTAGTCGCACCTGAAGAATCTCCGTCCCCGAGTCTGCAGCCTTTGTTCCTTTTTTACCTTTTCCATTGAATAACATTGAGCGCCGGACGGCTCAAAAGCACCCTGCACCCAGCTGCCCGAGTGCCTCTGGCAGTGCAACCTTTATCCTAATCTAATTCCCCATTTGCCCTGAGCAAGTGACCAGGAGCCCAGCTCTCACAGCCGCGTGGCCTGCTAGCCAGCAGCCACCAACCGCAGGCCCCCTGCCTCTCATTGGATAACATTGGGCCTAACTACCTCTGCACCCGGCTGCCCCTGTGCCGCTGAGGGTGTACCAACTGTACCTACCTGACCCTGGGGGACCCCTGAGTCTATGCCCAGAACCTTAACTTCACCAGTCGAGTACTCACCTGGAAACCGATAACTCACTTACCTGCCATAGGATAACATTGACGGGTTTGACTCGAAAAATCTGCCAAGTGTGAAGTTTTGAAACCCTAAAATATTCCTATAAAATCATCCGAATACCGAATTCTGAAGTACTCACCTGTGATCAGGAGAGAAGCCAGTACTGTACCTTGTAGCCCATTACTGAACCGCAAAAGTAATCCTAACCGGGTTTGCTAGTAACCTGCATTTTCTCCATAGGAATCCATTGTCTGCTTTTCTGTGAAATTTCTTCTGTCTACTTTTGAGCACTTAAAATATTCCTTAAAAATCCTACCAACTACTGAAACGTAATTACTTACCTGTCATAAGTAGAGATCCCAGTGCTGGACCTAGGTGCCCAGTACTGGATTACAAAAGTAACAAGAACGTACTTTGCCTGTAACCTGAATTTTCTCCCGTTGGATAACATTGCTAGATTTTCACTGAAAAGTTTGTGTGTGAACATTTAAAATACCTTTATACTCCTTAAAAATCGTTGCAATAACCAACACGTTGTTACTAAACTGTTTTCAGCTTAGACCCCAGGACTGAATCTAGGATCCAGTCCTGGAATTACAAAAGTAATCTACAAACTAATCAACTGTATTTGTGTAGAAAAACCCATTAAGCTCAATGCTAAATTGGGTTTAGAACTATGTTGCCTGCTGCAACTCCTGTACCTATTGTGTTTACAAAGTCATTACCTTTCTGCAAAGTAACTACCTGAGATCACTCATTATTGAGAAAAGCATATTTTATACCTGTTGCTTCTAAAAATAAAACAACTATATCATTTGATATAAAAATGATTGGCCTGGAGTTCAGTCCTTGAGTGTGTGAAACCTTTTGCCGACTGAGTGTGTACAACAAATGCTTTACACTGTCCTGGTACTGCCTTACTGCTCGACCAAGCTAAGACTTTTGAGAGTAAGGTTAGCCCTGACTTTAACCTCTGTTGTACCTTTGGGGTTTGTGGTCTCTATACACACTGTACCTTACTTTGGTCCAGTATATATAGAGCCACTTTCTCACAAATCCCCAATACCAGAGAGGACACTGGACCAGGCACTGTAATTCACCTCCAATCTGCATTGATTTCAATGTGGACGAGGTGATCCTGGCTATTAATGCAAGTATAGGGGGAAAAGCTCCGAGACCCAACAGTATTCCTGTTGATTTATATAAATCCTGTCTGTTACAGACCAATTTCTTTGTTAGATTCCCTTGTGAAAGTGGCTGGATGTGTAGTATTGAACAGACTGCAGTCATGGGTAGAGGATTCAGGTGACATCTCAGAGCTACAGTACGGATTCCGTCAAGGTCTTGGTACTGAGGAACAGAGCTTGAACCTGAACCTTATAATGGGTAAATACATGCAGGCAAAAATAGGGAGCCTTTTTATGTGTTTCGTCGACTTACGTTTGGCGTTCGACTGTGTCAATCACCAGAAGTTGCAGTGGCGTAACGAAAGTTGAGGGGGCCTCCCTGCCACACACACAGAGGGGCCCCCGCTCCAGATTTAATCCGGAGCTATTGGTCCTGAGTACTGTGATGAAGGAGCCCCCTGCAGAACAGGCGAATCCCCCCCCCCCCCACCGGCACCGCGGGGGCTGTGGGGGCCTCTGTTATGCCCCTGAGACGTTGGGGTGCATCCACCCCTGCTTTTTACCCAGCCTAGGGGACACCTTATCAACGGAATGCCAAGACCTACCCAGACTAGGTACAAGGACAACTCGTGCTTCGCTATACGCCGACGATGCAGTCTTGTTAGCCCGCACCCCAATAGGCCTGCAGAAAATTTGGACGAGTTTTGCCTCTTATATGTCAAGCCTGGATCTCCTTTGTAATGAAATGTAGTAAGCCCAGTGTGAAGTGCCGCAATATTTGTATTGAAACCAGAGATCAGCATCATACAGCGTCTGCAACAGAGAACAGACAACCAAAGACCAGCCTCACACAGTGTCTGCAACAGAGAACGGATCCAGAGACCAGCCTCATACAGGGTCTGCAACAGAGAACAGACGACCAGAGACCAGCCTCATACAGGGTCTGCAACAGAAAACAGACAACCAGAGACCAGCCTCATACAGGGTCAGAAACAGAGAACAGATGACCAGAGACCAGCCTCATACAGGGTCTGCAACAGAGAACAGGCAACCGGACACCAGCTTCATACAGGGTCTGCAACAGAGAACAGACGACCAGAGACCAGCCTCATACAGGGTCTGCAACAGAGAACAGACAACCAGAGACAAACCTCATACAGGGTCTGCAACAGAAAACAGACAACCAGAGACCAGCCTCATACAGGGTCTGCAACAGAAAACAGACGACCAGAGACCATCCTCATACAGGGTCTGCAACAGAAAACAGACAACCAGAGACCAGCCTCATACAGGGTCTGCAACAGAGAACAGACAACCTGAGACCAGCCTCATGCAGGGTCTGCAACAGAGAACAGACAACCAGAGACCAGCTTCATACAGGGTCTGCAACAGAGAACAGACAACCTGAGACCGGTCTCATACAGGGTCGCCAACAAAGAACAGCCAACCAGAGACCAGCCTCATACAGGGTCTGCAACAGAGAACAGACAACCTGAGACCAGCCTCATACAGGGTCGCCAACAAAGAACAGCCAACCGGAGACCAGCCTCATACAGGGTCTGCAACAGAGAACAGACAACCAGAGACCAGCTTCCTACAGGGTCTACAACAGAGAGCAGACACCCAGAGACCAGCCTCACACAGGGTATGCAACAGAGAACAGACACACAGAGAACAGGTAACCAGAGACCAGCCTCATACAGGGTCTGCAACAGAGAACAGACAACCAGAGACCAGCCTCATACAGGGTCTAGAACAGAGAACAGACAACCAGAGACCAGCCTCATACCGGGTCTGCATCAGAGAACAGACAATCAGAGGCCAGCATCACACAGGGTCTGCAACAGAGAAGAGATGACCAGAGACCAACCTCCTACAGGGTCTGCAACAGAGAACAGACAACCAGAGACCAGCCTCATGCAGGGTCTGCAACAGAGAACAGGATGTCAGAGACCAGCCTCATACGGGGTCTGCAACAGAGAACAGACAACCAGAAACCAGCCTCATGCATGGCATGCAACAGAGAACAGAGGAGAGACACACCTCATACAGGGTCTGCAACAGAGAACAGACAACCAGAGACCAGCCTCATGCAGGGTCTGCAACAGAGAACAGGAAGTCAGAGACCAGCCTCATACGGGGTCTGCAACAGAGAACAGACAACCAGAAACCAGCCTCATACAGGGTCTGCACCAGAGAACAGACAACCAGAGAACAGGCGACCAGAGACCAGCCTCATACAGGGTCTGCAACAGAGAACAGACAACCAGAGAACAGACAACCAGAGACCAGCCTCATACAGGGTATGCAACAGAAAACAGACAAGCAGAGAACAGGCAACCAGAGACCAGCCTCATGCAGGGTCTGCAACAGAGAACAGGAAGTCAGAGACCAGCCTCATACGGGGTCTGCAACAGAGAACAGACAACCAGAAACCAGCCTCATACAGGGTCTGCACCAGAGAACAGACAACCAGAGAACAGGCGACCAGAGACCAGCCTCATACAGGGTCTGCAACAGAGAACAGACTACCAGAGACCAGCCTCATACAGGGTCTGCAACAGAGAATAGATGACCAGAGACCAGCCTCATACAGGGTCTGCAACAGAGAACAGACTACCAGAGACCAGCCTCATACAGGGTCTGCAACAGAGAACAGACAACCAGAGACCAGCCTCATACAGGGTCTGCAACAGAGAACAGACTACCAGAGACCAGCCTCATACAGGGTCTGCAACAGAGAATAGATGACCAGAGACCAGCCTCATACAGGGTCTGCAACAGAGAACAGACGACGAGAGACCAGCCTCATACAGGGTTTCACAAGTGATTCATTAAATGTTTAAGAGGATGCAAAGTATGTTTGGTGTTTTAATTGATCTAAATGCACTCTGAGGCTCTTAAAGAGAAGGGTGCCCAAGAGCACACAGTACGTATACAACTTGTGATCCCTGAAAGCTGACATATATTCCTTGAATTTCTCTATCTGACTCAGGGAGTGTCTTTACTTGTGAATCCTGACTACCTATGTGCACACTACGTGCTCTTAGACACTCTACTCTATGGGATTGTATCCTCTTAAAGACTTAACGAGTGAATTCACTAGTAAATCCTGAACACCCACAGACATGCCTTGTGCTCCTCTGCAACTTCTTCCTGTGTGGAATTTACAATGTCTTTACTTGTGAACCCTCGAAATCCACAAACGTTCCTTGTTGTTTTCTGCAGCCTCCTCCGTGGGACACACAGGGGGACTTGTGACCCCTGAACATTTGTACACACAGGGTCTGTGCTCAGGCTGCCCCTTGATGTGAAGCACCGAGTGACTTTCTGGTCTCTGAATTTCCACAGACACACCTTGTGCTCTTCTGCTGTCCTTCCAGACACACACACCCCATGTACACCTTTGCAGGCTCCTCAACAGGGTTTAAGGGGTGAATTGGTTGTCCCTGAAAGCCCACAGACGTACCTTGTGCTCCTCTGCAGCCTCCTCTATAAGACTTGCTGAGTGAGTTTTATGCTCCTTGGACTCTCGGCAGACCCAACATATCATCCTCTGATCCTCTGCACAGAACAGCCTCAGTTTCTCTTCATGTTTCCGACACATATTCTCCCCTCGAGGCTTCACTGGGGGTAGGTGAATCTGTTTTGCAATGTCCACCATGTTCCCCAGTTGCTTGTTTGGTCGAAGTTTTTTCCTACGAGATATCTCCCTGCACTGTGGACAGGGGAAGTTTCCATCTCTTCCCTCCCAGCTCTGGGTGATGCAGGAGCGGCAGAAGTTGTGTCCACACTCGATCATCACCGGATCCTTAAAATATTCCAAACAGATGGAACAAGTGGCCTCTTCCTGGAGGTCCCTGAGCTGAGCTGCTGTCGCCATGGTGCAGAAAAGCAGAACGTTTCAGTTTCTCTTTCTTTCTGAAGTGGGTGCGTCTGTCCGTCTGTCCCTCTCTGTGTGCAGTGGGTGTGTCTGTGCGTCTGTGCGTCTGCCCCGCTCTGGCTGCGCTGGGACTTCCGGTTTCAAGTTACAGGCACAGATCAGGACTGACTCCTCTCTGTTGCTTCTGTCTCCTGTGCTTTGCGTGTACGTTTTTCACCTTCTCAGCTAAACATAGCATTTGTTTTTTTAAATATCGTTTTTATTGGCATTTATAAAATTCCCTTCGGTACAATCTGAACATTTTCACATCAACAATGCTGCATGTACATACTCTTTGGGGTTGAAACAATCAACATTATTTATGGTAATTTTTGGCATTAAGCAAAACGATCATCAATCTCCGGGAGTCAGTGCCATCAATCATCCTCCCCGTGGGTTGTCACAGCCCCTCTGCCTGTCAGCTGTCACTGGCCTGCTCCTGCTGCCTCGAGGTGTCCTGTGGGGGGTAGTTGTATCCATGGGCGTCCGCAGGGGGGGGCAAGGAGGTCCGCGTGCCCCGTCCCCCCACCCCCCACCCTCCCTGTAGCGACCCTCCTTTCCCCCCCTGCGAACGCCCATGAAAGACTTCAAGACGGGGTCCTCACTCTCTTTCCCCTCCTTTCTTTTACGTGCTTTCCTGTGAAATGGATCCAAAAAAAAAAGACGCTTTTGCTGGAAATGTCGGATTTTTCTGACATTTTAATTCCAAAGTGCAGCATTGGGAATAAAAGGCTAAAAATATGAAAAATAGATAAATAACTAAATAAAGTAAGACAGAGTGGTAGCAAACTGGAAAAACTGATTTTATTCACACTGAAACACATTAGCGCCACTTTTACAGAGTTTGCCAGTGAAGCGCTATTTTTGTTTTCTTGTCTTTGTTTTCCATGGACTTGGAACTCGTGCACCAATCCTGGAGGTACTGCAATATGTGGATTGGAAAACAAAATGTGTGCTGTGGCTCTGCGTCCAGGGACGTGATCTTTTTACCATACTGCTTATGTTTTGTAAGGATATAAGCAATGGCCATTGAAATGGGTCCATTCAGGGCCCTGTAGTCGTGTCCTTAACTTTTCAGGCAAAAGCACTCACTGATTTCTGAATAGTGAGTGTAAAAGCATTAAGGTAACCATGTTGTTCCTGCTTACATTTCCCATGGTTTGCTCAATTTTGCATTCCCTATAAGTGTTTGTTTTTTCCAGGATGTTTTTACTTTTTTTTTTGTAGGCCGCATATTGCTCTTGTCTAGAGCGTAATTTAAATTGCGCATCCAGGTGTTTATA
This sequence comes from Lissotriton vulgaris, assembly GCF_964263255.1. NCBI lineage: Eukaryota > Metazoa > Chordata > Amphibia > Caudata > Salamandridae > Lissotriton > Lissotriton vulgaris. The sequence continues at coordinate 48,798,138 of NC_141693.1, read as the reverse complement.
GCGGGCAACAATTGGGTTGTAGTTGAAAACAGTGGGAGTTTTTCTCAGTGGGGCAGTAAGGTGTTCAGTGGGGGAAAGGATGTGGCACTATGGTCAGAGCTGCTGAATTTGGAACTGGGAACCAGGTTCAGCCTTAATAACCAGCCCACCAGACCACTCTCCTGCGAGAGCACAATCACATGCTAGACCTTAGAAGGCTTCGCAACACCTTAGTAGTCCTGGTGTCTTCGTACCAGCAGGTGGACCCTAGCAAGACAAGTGTAGGTTAACCTTCAAAGCTTGTCCACCACTATCCATACTGAAGTTCACCTCCAGTCTTGCGGGCAGGCCTATGAAGCAGCACACCCTAGAACAACAGTCACTGAGGTCACAGGACCCTTGAGAAGGGCCAGCTCTAGGGAGGTGCAACCAGTGTGACCGCACCGGGTGCTGACTTTAGGTGAAGGCGTCATGTTTGCAAATAAATTATGGTTTTAAAAACGCTTGCTGCCTCCTTCCTGGCCTCCAGCAATTTTCGGCAACAATAAAAATGTCATGATGACTCTGGTGATTAATGTTCTTCCTAGAGAGAGATCAGAATTTTGTTTAGTGGAAGTTTTGATTCATGGAAAGGTAGCTCAGAGGGTTAATGTACCGACTGCAAAGAACATGCGCCATGCAGATCACAAAGTGCGCATAATGTAAATAGGTCAGTGGGCTACTGCTTTTGTCAGAGAGATCCTTTTGTTACTTGCAGTTTATAAGTTAAACTCCTAACTTAGAACAGTGAGCTATTAACTGTCATCTAAGAGCTGCATACAAACTGCAAGGTATAAATTAGAGCGATATGTCCACCACCCCCGTCCCCCAGTCTTTGATTATCCTAATGTCCCAAAAAGTGTTCTTTTGGACAGAAATCAATTCTGATTATTAAGTAGAACTCTCAACCATGGTATTACGTTTTAAATTCCGGGTATTGTGTTTCTCCAGACCAATCACTATAAAACTACACGGGCTACTAGTATGGTTGTCATGTGACTCCTACACCTTGTAGTCCTTAGTCTTATGTAACATTTTCTATACAGTGATTTACATACATATTGATTGTCTCTGTGTAATGTGTGTGATGTAAAGTGCTCTGACACCCTACAATGGTGTGAGTGGCGCTGTAAATCAAATTAAATGCATCTGAGAGAGAGTGGTTATGAAGACTTGGGGGGCACAGTTAAAGGGTGGTAGTGAGGGAATCCATGGCAGAGGTGGTCATTGGGGGGCACTAACAAACATTAATGCACAGGACACCACCAGTGCTATGGCTGGCCCTGCCCTTGAGGCCAATCTGCCTCACCCAAAGGTACCTCCATTGGCCTTGTTTCAGCAGCAGTAGCTGCAAGTCACCAGGGATTGGCAATGCAGGATTTGCACGCACACCAAACTAAGTTCTCAAACTTCACAGTCTCCCTGCTTCTTTCACAAGCACTTTTAACATGTGCTGCCTGCTGTGGGGCCACTGGAATTATTGATGCAGCAAAGGATGACAACATTATGCCGTAGTGTTGACTAAAAAAAAGGCTGCAGCGTAATGCAGTATATTTTCAGATATTTTATTATTTTGACGTGTGTCCACATGCCAACAGTCTCTGGAAAGATTTTGCCTTATTAGAACCAGTGTAACATACAAACGCAGCAGTGAGACAGGTGACCAGTCAACCTTTACAATAGGCCATCCACTCCGCAGCAACACAAGTCACATTTTATATTAACTTTTGATATGCTTGAGCTGCAAACAATTTATTAGTTTAAATGGTCAGATCATGCTGCAGATCTTGCATTATGACAAATATGGCAGAGCCATGATTTTTGAGAAAACATTTGCAAACTAGGATATTTTGCCATTCATGTTTGAACTGCTGTTCAGGGTGAAGTGCTGATGACAGAAACTTCATGGCTCAGAGATAAATGGCTTGTGTTTCCACATTTTAACGTATTTGGTACATTCTGTGATTAGAAGCATATCCCACTTTGTGAATATATTTTAATGTCAATAGCTCATTATAACCTAAAATAATCATGTGTATCCATTGGTTGATTAAACTGGGCAGTGAAATGCTAAACAAATAGAAAAAATTGGGATGTCTGCGCATTCTAGCCACACCTCTGGCTCCACCTACAGATCCAATCCTTGGGTTATCCCCCCCCTCTGATTCTCCGACCACTGTTCCCCTACTTTTTTCCCCCACTTCGACCACTGTGTAAGACTCAGATGGCCCAGCTGCGGGCGCCGCATGTGCCACACATTTACGGTGCCGGGCTTCCGCATAAGGGCGCTGGCCATTATTGTATTTCTAAACATGCGCACAATGTCAGTTTGACATTGACTACACGTAGAGGGGCTCTAAGTTTCTTTTAAAAAATATAGCTAACATTTGGACCTATACATTTTATTTTGTATAAATTAATTGAATGTGTGTAAAATTTAGCAATGCCCGGGGAATTCTAGTAAAGGGAGCACCCACTGGCAAATCACGAGAGGGTGTCATTGCGGCATTATTTATTACTAACTTTGACGTTGTGCTTTAACTTTGGATAAAAGTCATCATGAATTCTAGCACCAAGAAGCCAATATTGGTAAATATGTGTGCTACAAATAATCCCTAACATACACTGTGCATACAGTATATTTAATCTGGTGCTTTAATCATAGGCTGTTTTAACGTATTCTGATAAAAATCGAATCGTGCTGAAGACAGCCTTGATTGGTGTTGGATCGAGGACTCAGAAGTCTTCACACCTAGCAGACAGAGATAAAGCACCTTGTCAGAAAGTTTAGCGTTTTCCCTACAGGTGGTGTTTGTTGGCCTGTGGCAGGGTCAGTCACATGTCCTGGATTCCTGGCATTTAATTGAGTCTATCCTAGTTGTGCGCCCCAGTGTTTCTTGTGCCCCACCTGGCACACATCATGTTGGAAGATGGTGATGACGTTAACATTTTGCCCACCCCCTGGAAAAATGGCTGCGGACGCCCATGGTTGTATCCCTTGCCTGCACTGTCATTCTCGCATGGTTATGCCCTGCATGTGTCTGCATGTATGTCATAATACAAAACTCAAGAGCACACATGTAAGGCATCTGGTAAACAATAGATACAAACTGAAACTTTTAAGTCTGCCGGGGGTGCTCTGTCTGGATAGTGTGGCACCCTATGTGCTTATCTTTGGTTGTGGGAGAGGGGGGGTGGGGGGATGCAGTGGGCCGGGAGACTCCAGGGGGTGGATGGGGGGGGTATGAAGGAGCCCAGGGAGAGGGTGGGGTCGGGGAGGCGAGGGTTGTCCCTATGTTATTATGCACCTGGTTCTATCCTCTAAATGTGATCTCTCCATCCCACGGGAACCCAGCAGCAGCTATTCCTGCTCTCAGTTGTTATTTGTTGCTCGCGCCACATCGAGTTCTGAAGCGCCGTCTGCGGGTCCCGGTCGGACAAGTTTCGTGTATCCACGCCCCTGTAATGTCGTGACACGGCCTGACGTCACGACCACGCAATATGCGTGCTGGTCATGTGACCCCAGTTTAATAAAAGTAGGGGCACGTAAACGTACGCCAGTCAGGCGACGAAGACGGAGCTCACCAGTTACCCTTCATACCTGGCTCCTGTCATTTATTAATGTAATTACTAGTACCTGTGATATCCAGACGTGTCTACACACAGTGCCGGCGCAGCCCGTGCGTCCGACACCACGATTGGCGACAAGGGAGGTTGCACCCTCGTGTTCGACGACGAGGCGGCTGCGAGGGTGTCCTGGTGCTCGTGGCGCTCGTGCCCCGGCGATCAGTGCCTGCAGTCCGATGCGGTGCCCTGTCCCGTCCCGCCCAGGATTTGTGTTGAGGAGGCCACTGTGGCGCCACGTTGTGGAGGTGCCGCCGCCTGCCGCGGGTGCTTTCCCTGCGGCCATGTGAGGCTCTCAGCCACGCCCCCTGGCCGTCCCGCCCAATCCCAGCGCGAGTGCAACCGGCACTCTGAGGCGCCATAACAGCGGTGCCAGGGCTGCCCGTGGAGGGGGAACAATTAGTGTGAGCACAGGCTTTGGGATAAGGACAATCAGCACAGGCCTCGGAGAAACGCTCCAGTAGGCCTGATTAGGCCACGCCCCCTTAGAAGAAAGACCCTGAAGCAACAAGGAAAGGCCCCTGCAGGAGGCTATAAGCTGCCCAGAGACACTGCCTGTTGTGCTGGCATAGAACAAAGGAATACCCAGTGATACATAGGGCCAGAGACAGGACCTGGTAAAAAAAAAAAAATTAATAATAAACAAAAAAAACAAAAGGGGACTAGAAAGACAATACAGACACAGGACATACAGTGTGGGGGTCAAGGAACAGCACGTGACCAAACACTTGATCACGGAGAGTGTCTGCTTTGCCTAGTGGACGACCATATTGCGCCCACAAGAGAACGGTTTGCCCACCACAGCTGGTAACCCGGAGGTGGGTGGACAATGCAGCGTGACAACATTCAAAGATCACAGGTGCTGCTATCTGAGGCCGAACAATGTCACAGATACCGCCAGTAGAGCCCTTCGTAGTAGAAGGATCCCCATCCTCCCTGGCGCCCAAATGGAAAGACTGGGTGGATCGCGTACAAATATTTTTTGAGGCCACCATGGTGCACAAGGATCAAAAACGTGCAATGCTGCTGCACCTAGGAGGGAAAGACATACACAACATCGTGAAAACGATTGTGAAAGTCACACCCAAGAACCACCACACCTTAATAAACGCGCTCAATGGGCATTTTGAGCCCATGGCTAATCAGGACTACTAAAGGTTTATATTTAGACAGGCACGACAACTTCCCGACGAGTCGTTGGACACGTATCATGCAAGGCTGAAGAACCTCGCCTCCACGTGTGGGTTCCAGGACATAAAGGAGGAGATAAGGGGTCAAATAATTCAAGGGTGCGCGTCAGCCAAACTTCGAGAACGCATCCTAGAAGAATCAGGCAAGCCTCTTGCTGACATCCTAACCCTGGGACGCACCAAGGAACTCTCCAAAGCCTGTGCTGCCCATAGAAAGGACCCAATACCACGATGGCCGGACCAGCTAAAACGTGTGGATATTTTGGCGGGTCGCCACACGAGCCCGCAGAGTGTCCGGTAAGAGGGAAGAAATGTTCTGGTTGTGGACGATTTAACCATTTCGAAAAAGTGTGCTGATCTAAAAAGTACCGAAGGCCATGACAAAGGGGCCAATGCAGTATCGGAGAGAGATAGAACACCAAGCGACATGGACGATGATGAGGAAGAAGAGAAAGTGGTACACAAAGTGCACATGATTGGCACTACTACCCGGAAGGCTCGTCGTTTGCCACAATGTAACATCCGCCTGGGATCTCAGGAAGTGATGTCCGTAGTGGACACCGGAGCCACCATAAATATCTTGGCAGCTGCTCTGCACCGTACACTGCGTCCCACACCTGTACTACACCCCTCCGCGGTCATGGTGTTTGCTTATGGACAGGATACCCCTTTGAAGATCTTAGGGCGGTTCAAGTCCTCCATAGCTCATGGGGAACGGACTGTCAACACCAATGTATACATCACAGAAGATGGACAAGAAATGATGTTGGGGTGTCGAGCGGCAGAAGACCTTGGGATCGTGACGTTGGCTTTCAGTGTACATCATGAATCCATACAGCACCTGCTCGACGGGTTTTCAGAAGTTTTCAAAGGGATTGGAAAGTTCAGAGGAAAAGAAATTCACCTTCATGTCGATCCCATAGTTCAACCCGTCGCTCTGCGACATTGAAGAATAGCTTTCCATTTTCACCCGCAAGTAGAGGATGAACTGAAGAAATCGGAGGCCGCTGGAATCATCGAGAAAGTATCCGGTCCCACTCAGTGGGTCTCTCTCATTGTGGTCACGAGAAAACCAAAACAACCTGGAGCAATGAGGATTTGCGTTGATATGCGTTTGCCAAATGCGGCGATCAAACTGGAGCGCCATATCACCCTGACAATCGATGACCTCATTGGAGAGATGGCTGGAGCCTGCTGGTTCTCGAAGCTTGATCTACTGTCAGGGTACAATCAACTGGTACTCGTTGAAGCGCCACGAAACATCACTACGTTTTGAATCCATGTGGGGTTACGACGTTACACCAGGTTGAGCTTTGGAGTATCAAGTGAGGCTGAAGTGTTTCAAAATGTCATACATGAACTGATCATGGACATCCCAGGGGTAATCAATGTAAGTGACGACATCATGGTGCACGCAAAGTCACTTCCGGAACACAATGCCCGACTCACCCAAGTGCTCCGCCGCTTACAGGATGCTGGACTCACTCTCCACCGAGAGAAGTGCGAGTTCCTGAAGAAAAAACTCCAGTTCTTCGGATATACTTTCTCCACCGAAGGGGTCAACCCGGATCCGGAAAAGGTTCGGGATTTCAAAGAGGCTGTGGCACCTACGAGCGTGACGGAAGTTCGCAGCTTCCTTGGCATGATAAATTATTACGGGAGGTTCATCCGGGATCTCACTTCTCTAACACTGCCACTACAAGAGCTCACCAAAGACTCTGTTCCGTGGAAGTGGGGTACGGATCACGCCAAGGCATTCAAGGAGATAAAAAAACGCCCTCTCTGAAGCGACGACACTGGCTTTCTTTGATCCTGCGAAAGTGACACAGATAGCAGTGGATGCCGGTCCCATGGGTCTGGGGGCTGTGTTGCTACTGAAACGACAACAAGAAGAAGCCTGGGCTCCTGTAGCTTTTGCAGGTAGATCACTAACCAAAAAACGGAGCAAAGGTATTCACAAGTTGAGAAAGAGGCCATTGCCATTCACTGGGGGTGTCGCCATTTTCACCTATATGTCTATGGAAAGCCTTTCATGGTTACCACAGATCACAATCCTCTGGTGGCTCTCTTTTCAAGAACATCCACGAAACCTCCCCCGAGGATAGAGAAGTGGATGCTGCAACTTCAAGACTATAATTGTAAAGTGGGTCCCGCAATCCTGCGGACTACTTGTCCCGACATCCCCGAGCCGCTACTAGCAAGGAAATGGAGGACGCCGCTGACACCGAAGAATATGTAAAGTGCGTCACGGCCCGGTCATGCCCGATTCCTTTGTCTATGCAGGACTTGGCAGAGGCAACTTCCACTGATGAATGCTTACAGAGAGCTAAGGTGGCCCTGCAATGCAACAACTTGCATAAGCTAAAAGATGAGTGGAAAATTCTGACGGTCCAAGCTCAGCGAATCATGGAGAGTGCCACAGCATACATTTGCTCCATTTTCGGAGCCAATACATCCACAAAGGTGTAATAAAATTCAGCAGGAGGCCCTGGTCCCGGTGTTTTCGCCCGTGCCATTTCTTTAATGGCTGTTCTGATTTCCTGCGAGTTGACCGGCTGCGCTAAAGCCTCCTCAGTGGCCTGGTCTACCTCTCGCAGTCCTAGCCCCTCCAGGTATGCAATCGGCCTATCTCTCTGTACTTCCCCTGGTTTTCCGTATAGCCGCTCATAGTACTCCCTAAACGTGCAATTGATACCCTTCGGGGAGTAGATCACTTGTCTGCAAGGATCCAGGATACTAGGAATCAGGGCTCCTCTGCCTTCTGATCTAATCAGTCAGGCCATTAACTTCCCTGCTCTACCACCCTCCACATGCAGCCGTTCCTGGTATGCTTGGGAATCCAGCATCCTCAAGCTCACTGAAGAACCGGCAGGCTGCCTGCTGAGAGGACATCGGCTGGCAATCCCCACCTCGCTAATGGACCGGTGTGTACAGTTAGCCCATGTGGGGCATCAGGGCATGGTAAAAACCAGGTCTCGACTTCGGACCAAGGTGTGGTTCCCGTTAATGGACGAGCTGGTAGAGTCCACTGTTCGGTCATGCTCATCATGTCAAGCCACTGGAGACCTACCCCATCCTGCTCCAGTCATTACGGAGCCTTGGCCGATACTACAGTGGTCCTGTGTCAGTATGGATTTTGGGAGTCTGCCTGATGGCTGCCACACTCTAGTGGCCATTGATGACCACTCCAAGTATCCAGAGGTCGAGATTGTGGCATCTCCCAATGAGGCAGAAGTGATACCCAAAATTTAGACGATCATCGCTGCGCACGGGTTGATGCAGGAGCTGCGCACTGACAGTGGAACTCCCTTCCAGGGACAAGAACTAGCCACATATCTTGCTGCGCTTGGCATTCAACATTGTAGAATAACGCCACGATGGCCAAAAGCCAATGGTGAAGCGGAGAGATTTATGAGGACTCTTAACAAAGTAATCAGGATTGCACATGACAAGAGACAGTCATTAGAATTGGCCATATTCACGTTCCTCCGTAGCTCCGACAAACCCCTCACTCCACCACTGGAGTAGCCCCGGCTCATTTGCTGATGGGCCGAGTAATCACGGACTCGATACCACACCATCCTCGCTGGCAGCCCCAAAGCCCTAATGATTCAAGTATTGATGCTCAGTGCAAGCATGCGTATGCCCAAGTGAGTCAGAGGAGAAGCGCTCAACCAACGAAAATCCGGGAAGGGAACGTGGTGTTGCTCAAGAATCGCCTGTCAACAGGAAAGTTTCAGCTACCCTATGAAAAACTGCCATGGACTGTTGTCAATATTAAAGGAACCTGGGTCATTGCCACTCGTGTACGGGAGACGGTGATTTGGAATGTTTCTCATTTCAAGAAGTATTACCCTGAGTCTGTGGTGATACCTTCGGCTCAAATGGAAAGTGCAGACAGAAGCAGTGGTTCCATGGAAGATTCTCTCTCAAGTAATGATGGTGACTCCGGCGGTCTGGATGACTCCTGGCCTGTTGATCCTGCTGATCCCTGCCATGCGGAGCAGGAAGGGTCTCCTGCTCCGTTGGACGGCAGTAGGGGTGAAAATATCACTGAGGGCAGAGTGGGTGTCCCATCGGGGCGAAGCCAATCCCAGTATCTGCTGCGGAGAAACCCCAAACCATCCTGTCGGCTGAAGGACTGTTTCACGTAAGACTGTTCCACTTACAGTTATGGCTCACTAAGAGTTCAGGGGTGTTTCTAATGTAGACTTTGCTGTTTCTGGCCCCATCCTATGGTGATAATTTTGGTATTTTGTTGTGTTGTTTATTGTTGGGGAGGAATGTAATGTCGTGACACGGCCTGACGTCATGACCACGCGATATGCGTGCTGGTCATGTGACCCCAGTTTAATAAAAGTAGGGGCACGTAAACCTACGCCAGTCAGGCGACGAAGACGGAGCCCACTAGTTACCCCTCATATCTGGCTCCTGTCATTTATTAATGTAATTACCAGTACCTGTGGTATCCGGATGTGTCTACACATAGTGTCGGCGCTGCCCGTGCGTCCGACACCACAGCCCCCAGTACTTCTGCCCATGGTCCTTTTCGTGACCTTGTCTTCTCAGATCAAGGACCTCTCCTGCGCCCTGGCCCAGCAGGAAGCATTGTTTCCCAGTCAGCTATGAGAGGGTTCCTTGCTGCCCTCCATCTAAGGGCTATCCTCCGTTTATCCGGAGGAAGGCCAGATCCGCACATCTGTGCCGCGTATAGCGAGACTATATGCTCAGTCCCGTCAAGCAATCCTCCAAGGCTCCTATTCTCCTGCCTAAGCCACCCCGCCAATGGCTCCATTGCCAAGGCAAAGCGCAGCGGCGATAAGGGGGCACCCTTGCTGCATTCCTCTGTAAATGGGGTATTGGGCAGACACTGGGCCAACCGTACGCACTCGAGCCTTGGGCCTATGCATATAAAAGGTGGACCCATTTCAACCATCTCCCAATCCCATCCCCCCATCGCCGCTAGTAGGAAGTCCCATCACAAGGAGTCAAAGGCCTTTTCCAGGTCAACAGCCATCACTACCGCGTCCAGATACTCCCCCAGGTCTCGGTGGAATAACACGTGGTATAATCTCCTCAGATTATTGGATGTTGAACGTGAGGGGATAAACCCGTTTTGGTCAGTGTGGACCAGTCTCTGTATCTGTGGCAGAAGTCGGGCTGCAAGCACCTGCTAAGTATTTTAAAATCAAGGTTTAACATTGACAACGGCCTAAATTCCACTGTGCCCGCTACCTCCTTCTTGGTTTTCGGCAAGGGAATCATCAGCGCCTCGCTAACCGATGGTGGTAGATGTCCCTCTCCAAATGCCACAGCATACATTTGCTCCATTTTCGGAGCCAATACATCCACAAAGGTGTAATAAAATTCAGCCAGGAGGCCCTGGTCACAGTGTTTTCGCCCGTGCCATTTCTTTAATGGCTTTTCAGATTTCCTGCGAGTTGACAGGCTGCGCTAAAGTCTCCTGAGTGGCCTGGTCTACCTCCCGCAGTCCTAGCGCCTCCAGGTATGCAATCGGCCTATCTCTCTGTACTTCCCCTAGTTTCCCGTAAAGCCGCTCATAGTACTCCCTAAACGTGTCATTGATACCCTTCGGGGAGTGGATCACTTGTCCGCAAGGATCCAGGATACTAGGAATCAGGGCTCCTCTGCCTTCTGATCTAATCAGCCAGGCCATTAACTTCCCTGCTCTGCCACCCTCCACATGCAGCCGTTCCTGGTATGCTCGGGAATCCAGCATCCTCAATCTATCCCACGTGGAGTTATAAATACTCTTTATTAGATCTGGGGGTCTCTAGTTGGCAAGGGTGTTCACCTTTGTCCAAATAGGGACCCTTAATTCTAAGTCAGGATAAGGGGATTACACACCTAAATAACCCCTGCTCACCCCCTTGGTAGCTTGGCACGAGCAGACAGGCTTATCTCAGAGGCAGTGTGTTGAGCATTTGTGAATATACACAGTAATACAGTGAAAACACTACAGATGGACTGTTGGAAAGTGGGTTATTGGTAGGGGCAAATGTAGGTCTGCCACTGGCAATAAGGCCACTAACACATGATAGGACTCCGCATAGGTCTTCGAAAATTATTCCTATGCTCAACCCTTGGTAATGTGGCTGCGAGCAGACAGGCTTAACTTCAAAGACAGGTATGTAAAGCATTTAAAAACACCATTTCAGTAAATAATTAAGACACAACACAAAATAAAAATCCCACACCAATTTATAAAAATAGGTAATATTTGTATCTTTCAAATGACACCAAAACAAAAATAATCCACTGTAGGGAGCCAGAGATATGAATTTTTAAAGATTAGTCACTTTCTAGTACTTAGAAACTAACAGTGCCCCTTTTAGTCATTTCGATTTCTCTGTCAGGGGCACACCTTTATAAATTGTTCTGAAGAATTTTCTCACCACTGTGATGGGCCGCCTTCTATCATTGCATTGGCATGGTTACTCCCAGGTCTATGTTCCACTGTATAGTCCATCCCCTGTAGGGAAATGGACCACCTGAGCAGTTTGGGATTTTCACCCTTCATTTGTTTTAGCCACAAGAGGGGCTTATGGTCTGCCTGAACCTTGAAGTGAGTGCCAAACAAGTATGGCCTCAGCTTCTTCAGGGCCCAAACCACAGCAAAGGCTTCCCTCTCAATAGCTGACCACCGTTTCTCTCTAGGGGTCAGCCTTCTGCTAATAAAAGCTGTTGGCTGGTTTTGACCATCTTCATTCAGTTGTGAAAGAACAGCACCTACCCCCAACTCAGAAGCATCTGTTTGCACAATGAATTCTTTGGAGTAGTCTGGAGTTTGCAGAATTGGTGCAGTGCACATGGCCTGCTTCAGGTCATCAAATGCCTTCTGACAGCTTCCTGTCCACTGAACTTTCTTTGGCATTTTCTAGGAAGTTAAGTCATTAAGGGGTGTCACAATGGAACCATACCCCTTGACAAATTTCCTGTAGTGCCCAGTCAGGCCCAAGAAAGCTCTGCCCTGAGTCTGGGTGATTGGAGCAGTCCAGTCCATGATGGTCAGGATCTTGCTCTACAATGGTTGAACCTGGCCTCCACCTACAAGGTGCCCCAGGTATACTACCTGACTCTGCCCTATCTGGCACTTGGTAGCCTTGATAGTTAGGGCTGCCTTTTGCAGGGCCTCCACAATATTTTTCAGGCGGATCCGGTGATCTTCCCAGGTGGAGCTAAAGACAGCAACATCATCTAGATAAGCTGCACAGTAGTCATCCAGGCCTGAGAGGACTTGGTTCACCAACCTTTGAAATGTGGCAGGTGCATTTGTCAGTTCAAAGGGCATTACCACAAATTGATAATGTCCACCAGGGGTTGAAAATGCTGTTTTTGGCTTTGCATCATCAGCTAGTCTGATCTGGCAGTAGCCAGCTGTTCGGTCAAATGTGCTCAAGAACTTGGCAGATGCCAACTTGTCTATGAGTTCATCTGCCCTAGGGATTGGATAGGCATCTGTCCTAGTGACAGCATTGAGGCCTCTGTAATCCACACAAAACTTCATCTCTCTCTTACCACACTGGGTGTGAGGTTTTTGCACAAGGACTACTGGACTAGCCCAAGGGCTATCTGGAGGTTCAATAACTCCCAATTCCAACATTTCCTGGACTTCTGTCCTGATACAGTCCCTGACATGATCAGGTTGCCTGTACATCTTACTTTTAACAGGCAGACTGTCTCCAGTGTCCACTTCATGAGTGCACCAGGTAGTCTGACTTGAAGTCAGTGAAAACATATGTCTGTAGGTCAGCAGAATTTGTCTGCAGGCTCTCTGCTGTTGGTCAGTGAGGCTGTCTGCCAAGGCTACACCATCAACTGAACCATCATCAGGGTTCTGAGAGAGCAAGTCTGGGAGAGGGTCACTCTCTTCCTCCTGGTCTTCATCAGTAGCCATGAGCAAGCCCATGTCTGCCCTTTCAACATATGGTTTCAGTCTGTTGACATGAAGCACCCTAAGAGGGCTCCTGGGAGTTCCAAGGTCAACCAAGTAGGTGACTTCTCCCTTCTGTTCAACAATAGTGTGGGGTCTACTCCACTTGTCTTGGAGAGCTGCTGGGGCCACAGGCTCCAACATCCACACTTTCTGTCCTGACTGGTAAACAGTCAGTACAGCCTTTTGGTCATGCCAGGCCTTTTGTATTTCCTGACTGGCCTCAAGGTTTTTGGATGCCTTTTTCATGTACTCAGCCATCCTGGAGCGGAGACCAAGTACATAGCCCACAATGTCTTGTTTGGGAAGTTTGAGAGGTAACTCCCATCCTTCCTTCACCAGACAAAGGGGTCCTCTTACAGGATGCCCAAACAAAAGTTCAAAAGGGCTTTAGCCAACCCCCTTTTGTGGGACCTCTCTGTATGCAAATAAAAGGCAGGGCAATAGGATGTCCCATCTCCGCCTGAGCTTTTCAGGGAGACGCTTAATCATGCCCTTTAAGGTCTTGTTGAATCTCTCAACTAGACCATTGCATTGTGGGTGATAGGATGTGGTGAAGTTGTAGTTCACTCCACACTCCTTCCACATTGCAGTCAAATAACTATACATAAAGTTTGCACCTCTGTCTGAGATTACCTCCTTAGGGAAACCCACTCTTGAGAAAACTCCCAAAAGGGCTCTTGCCACAACAGGTGCTGTAGAGGTCCTAAGGGGAATAGCCTCTGGGTATCTGGTGGCTTGATCCACTATCACCAGAATAAACCTGTGCCCAGATGCTGTTTGGGGATCCATTGGTCCAACAATGTCAATCCCAACTCTTTCAAAGGGAACCCCGCCACAGGTAGTGGTATAAGGGGGGCCTTTGTGGTGCCACTTGATTTGCCACTGGCTTGGCAGTTGACACAGGAGCGACAAAACTCCTTTGTGTCTTCAGACATGTGGGGCCAGTGAAAGTGAGGGACATGCCTGTCCCAAGTCTTGTTCTGGCTAAGATCTCCTGGTAAGGGAATATCATGGGCTAGTGTCAAAAGGAAGCCCATGAATGCCAAAGGTATGACCAACCTCCTGGAAGCACCAGGCTTGGGGTCTCAACCCTCAGAATACAGGAGCCCTTCATCCTTATAAACTTTATGGGTTCCACTAGCATTCCCAGCAGCCTCAGCAGCAGCTATCTGTCTGAGGGGTTCAAGAGAAGGGCAGTCCAACTGCGCCTGCCTCAGATCTGCCCTTGAAGGTCCCCCTGTCCCAAGAAACTCAACCTAATCAGGTTCAAGCTCTTCTAGGACAGTTCCTTCTTCAGGCCCACAATCAGCTACCTCAGAAGGCTGACTCTCATCCTGAGGCAGGGGGGAGGCTCTGCCTTAACCCTACTGCTTCTCCTCTTGGTAGGCAACTGGTCCATTATTCCAGAATCCAGTGCCTGTTCAGTGTTGAAATTTCTGACCTGTGACCTAGTAACATCAAGGGCATGTGCTGAGATTCCTAACATTTCTGCATGGGTCCTATACTCCACTTCAGACCAGGCTGAAGATTCCAAATCATTGCCAAGCAAACATTCTACAGGGAGGTCTGAGCTAACAACAACCTTCTTTAGGCCAGTTAACCCCTCGCGAGGAGAAATTAACAACTGCTATACTGTGTGTGGTAGTGGCATTGCTAGCATTGGTCACAAGGTAATTCGTACCTAGTATGATCTGTCCAGGGTCCACAAAGTCAGGCGTCACCATTGTGAAACTGGCACATGTGTCCCTGTAGGCCTGAGCCACTTTATTATTAATCAAAGGTGTCTGTCTGTACTTGCCCAAGTTATTGGGACTCCCAGTAGAGGACATGATCATGTCCCCATCACAGATCAGGACAGCTTGAGTTGGTATTCTGACTAGGCCAGAATCCATCTCAGTTCCCATGGTTACCCTACTACACCCTTCTGTTGAGAACGATCACTTGGAGCTGACTAGGGGGAACAGTTGCCCTAGGGGAAATGGTGGCTGGAGCTGCCTCCCTCTTGGTGCAATCACTTGTCCAGTGAGTATTTACCTTACAAACTTTGCACCATGGTTTCTTAGGACCTTCTTTCTTTTTGGATTGTTGGGGACCCCCATCAGTAGAAGCTTGTTGGGGACCGTGAGAAGACTTCTGGTCTTTTGCTTTCTCCCCACCCTTTTGGTCTCACTTCTTCTGATCACCACCTTGGTTCTGTACCTTCTGCTTCACCCTGGTTCTGACCCATTTGTCTGCCTTCTTTCCCAATTCTTGGGGAGAGGTCAGATCATAGTCAATCAGGTGCTGACGAAACAGCTTGTTTTGACAGTTATTAAGAATTTGTTCTCTCATATTAAGGTTGTACAATCCTGTATAGTCACTTACTTTACTGCCCAGTAACCGGCCTTCCAGAGCCTTGGCTGCACAATCCAATCCTGAGTCTGTGTCATCTGGGTATCTCTGAACAGCAGCCTATACTGTTCAGTGGTTAGGCCAAACTGTAATGGCAGGGTTTTTGGCTCTATTTAGCAGTGATATAGACTTTAATCTTGCTCACATCTAGGATAGGTATTCTTAGCTTGTGTTGGCCCTTTTAAGCCCTTTCTTCCAGACCTAGAGGAGGCCATCTATTGCCTATTGGCTTTGGCCTGTCATTATTTCTTATAGTAGAGGTTGGATCCTGTGGTCCTGACTTTATATTACACATTGGTATGGTTTATGTAGGTATTCTGACAGTGCTAAGGGGTATTTCATCCTTCTCAGGCGTACAGGCCTAGAACTAGAGGGGCTCCATCTTGATGGAGCTGAGAGGCTTGCAGGGTAAAGGTGAAGTTTATAGTTAAAGCTGTTGTTCACTTGGAGAGAACCGGTCTGGGCCAGCCCTTATCGGTAGGCTGTATTATTCTCTGTGTGGAAGACACAACAAAAGGCCGGCCGGCTGGGTGTGTGTCCTTGACGCGGAGTGGTGCAGGGATCTGATGGGCGGCAGGCTGATGGCTGGAACTTTCCATGAGGAAACAGCATTCTATATTAGTGAAGTGCAGAGGCGGAGTCAGGCAGTCGAGTTGAGTTGGAGGAGCGGTGAGGAGTCAAGCTGGAGTGGTAGAAGAGTGAGGAGCTGTTGGAGTAGGAGAGAGAGAGGGTTCAAGCTAGAGAGAGCTGAGATGAATTGGAGGAGCAGAGAGTGTTGGTAGAGTTGGAGGAGTGGAATTGCAAGAGGAGAAGAGACAGAAAATGCTTGGAACAGAGAGAAGACAAACAGACAGTCAGTGAGCTGGAACTGAAGGAAGCAGTCAGAAGCAGTTACTTATCAGGAGGAGGTGTGAATAGCTGGAGTCTGAAGTAATGCCTTTTAGAAGAGACTGAAGTTATCGTGGATTAACCTGTGGGAGCAGCTGGAGTTAATTGGACATTGGCACAGAGATCGTATCCAGAAGGAACAAGCTAGTGGAATGAACGAGTATCAGAGCGGCAGAAACCATTAGACTGAAGCTGGAAGGTGGAGAGAAACCGTGGGGGAGAGAAATCCAGTGCAAAGTGATCAGCGCAGAGGTGTGTCCAAGAGTGCAGGAGAGAGAGAGAGTCTGAGATGAGCCAAGGCACAGACGAGAGAGGAACCCAGATGACAGCTAGAACAAGACTTCACACTAATCAGGTGATATCGGTCCTGTCATATTAGTTTACTTTACACTTACATCTTAATCTTGTCTTTATTCCCTAGGCTATTGTATTGCTAATCCTTTTCCTTGCAGCGGTGTGTTCTATCTATAGTCTTTGTCAGTTACATGTGGATGTGTCCATTATAATACAGATCTGTGTATGTGTCTATATTGTTAAAATAAATATAACCCCAGTTCTTAGTGAACTGACATGTGCCTTGTATTCTTGTTCAATCATGGTAACTTTTGTTTCTAGTTGAGAATTGTTTGCATGAACGGATGTGAAATCCCGATCAGGTAAGTAGTGATCAAACAAATAGGAAGCGAGGGGACCTTTGATGCCAGGAGCAGAAGGCACATATTATTAATTGGCTAACTCCTAATATTGTAGTAGCAAGCCCTTAGTGAATAGGGAGAGAGACTTCCCAACATATAACTGAAGGTGTCCATAGGAAAGTGGTAGTCGTTGATATGCGGCGTTAATGAGAGCGCTGGGGAGGATACCAGCGTGGAGGTCTGCCGGATTGCGGGCCGTGTGTAAGTGAGAGCGCTGGGGGGGATACCAGCGTGGAGGTCTGCCAGATTTTAGACCGTGTGTAAATGAGAGCATTGGGTTCTGCAGGCCCGTGTGTAGACACGCCAGATTGTGTGTCATATCTGCCCTAGGGTAGATTAGTCTGGGTCTGGGTGGCCGCGAGACTAGCTGATGAGAATAGAATATGGTAGAAAACCTATGCATGTTTATTGCTATTTCCCCATCCTTAGGTACGAAATGTACATATATATATCCATACCCATTGTAAATACGTTCTAAGGAGGGAGGTGATTACGTTCTGGCTGGGTTAGAGGGGCCCCTAGGGGCTGATCCCATCTAAGCAGAAAATCCGGCCATTACACCAAACCCATCTATTAGAGCACTCTTCAGGACTACATAGTTGTCAGCATCCCCATCACTAACTGTGAGGAGCTTGCCTCTACCTTTGTCTGCAAAGGAGAGCCATAAGATTGCTGCTCACTGACTCTGGGGTACCTGCTGTACTTTGCAGGCCCTCTCCAAAGCAGTTATCTATTTGTGGATGCCATCCCCACTCTTGTAGGGAGGGACAATCTTACTTAGGTTTCTATTGTCAAAAGACCTATCCCTACTTCTAGGGATGTTGCTGCCACCAGTGGGCTCTAGCCCACACAATTTGTTCTCTCTTTCAAGAGCCAGGGTCTCTTTAGCAAGGGTAATTTCTTGCCTCTTGATCCTAAGCTTGACTTCTGTCATCCTAGCTTTGTGCTCTCTTCTCTCAGGGGAAGTCATCCTCCTTTGAGCAGAGGCACTGGACCCTACTGATGAGTCAGAATGCCCAGATCCCCTGGAAAGAGACTTGGGTCTTCCTGTCATACCATTAGGCCTACGTGGAGGAATAATGGGAGGTCTTTCTAAGCCCTCTCTATCCCCAGGCAGTCCTGTTTCTTCCAGGTGAGGTTCATCAACCTCCTCCTGGTCTGCATCCTCCTCATCAGCCTCATCATCCTGGTTGGGTAACCCACCAGGATTTCCTCTGAGGAAGGATGGCCCCCCTCTCTACTACCCTGATTATCTGGGTCTGATGCTTTCTCAACATCATCTGACACTAGGATATCTATCAGGTGGTGAAAGGTTGGACTCTGTCCTTGTCTTAACTTTCTGACCACACACAAGCTTCTCAATTCCTTAAAAGTGAGTGAGTCATACTTAGAAGGCAACCTTGGGTTGTCGTCTGGCAGAGGCACACTAGGCCCTGCTCTCAAGGACATTGCTAGTGAGGTGTGGTGTGTGCACCTACCTACACTACTTGTTTCCTACTAGAACCTCTCTAGGAGTTGTAGTCATGGTGTGCTAAGCCCTTACCACCTACAACTGCTAAGTTAAGTAGAACTTATGTATTATAAGAACTTGATTTAAATGTACATACAGGTACCTTGATAATTTTTCAAATGATATTCTCAAGATTATTTGGTAAAACAATGCAAGCTCTTATCCCATCCGCTGCACACCAATGTGAGACGTTAGCCTGGCATATGATGTCCACTAGTTCTAGTGGGCACCTTGCACCAGTCTAATCGACCTTTATTGATGGTGGTTGTAAAGTCAACCTTATAGAAAGCTATCCTAGTGGTAGCATGGACCAGCAGTCATCAGGCTAAGACTTCTGTAGGCGAGTTAAGCGAGTTGTTTTACCATATATAATCTCTTGAGTACCAAATGAAAGTACACCACACAAGGTATATATCAAATATATATGGATTTATTCTAAACACAACCCCTCTGCATTCTTTAAGAGGTCAGAGGTCAAAGTACATTACAAGAATCTTAATTAGCATACAATAAGTTGCACAGTATACGTTTTGCCCTAGGGGCCTCGCAAACCATATACTAAAATAGTTATGTTATGTTATGTTATTAAAATATTTATTAAGCGCACTGTCACCGATTGGTTTCTTGGCGCTGCGATCGACAGTAGTATAAATATGGATGAAGGTGTAAAGAGTTATTGAAATGCTTGCCGGAAGAGCCAGGTCTTCAAGGCTTTCTGGAAAGAGGGAAGGTCCTGACAATTCCGGATCTCCAGAGGAAAGGTGTTCCACAGGCAGGGGGCAAGTGTAGCGAACCTACGGCCTCCTGCGCGCTTAAGTTTGAAAGAGGGCGTCTGCAGGAGGCTCAGATGGAGTGAGCGTAGGTTTCGGGATGGAGTGTATCTGGAAATTAGTTGATTAATGAATTTGGGGCTTTTGCAGTAACGGGATTTGAATATTATACATCCAGTTTTAAAGGCACAGCGCTGGGTGACTGGAAGCCAATGCAGTTTCCTAAGTAGGGGAGTAGCTGCCTGTCGCCTCGGTTGATTCAGGATTAGCCTTGCAGCGTGGTTCTGTACCATCTGGAGGCGTTTAGATAGGTAGTTGGGAAGACCTAAATATATGGCATTCGCATAGTCCAGATGGGACAGGACAGTGGAGATCACAACCTGGGTGATTGCCTCGGGCGTAAGTAGACGACGGACCTTCCGGATTTTTTTTAACTGGAAGAAACACTTGGAGACCACCTGGCCTACCTGTGCTTTCAGTGAAAGATCACAGTCCACGGTGACTCCAAGTGTTTTGGCCGACGAGGAGGGTGTTGGGGCTTGGCCCAGTTCAGAAGGCCAGTAGTGTGGGCCCCAATACTTGGCGCTGTCCCCGGTCAGGACTAACTCGTTTTTTCTCGGGTTCAGTTTAAGCTGGTTTTGGTCCATCCATGATTTAATGAATCTCATGGTAGACTGAAAATGCAGTATGGAGTTTTCAGTGTTGTCGATGGTAAAAAGCAGTTGTAAATCATTGGCATAATTGAAGACTCTCACCTGTTCGTCTCTAAGAGTCTGAATCACAGGAAGTATGTATAAATTAAATAAGTGGGGTGACAGGGAAGAGCCCTGTGGCACTCCGCAAGTGATGGATTGTTTGGCACCTACTAGATCTCCAAGACGTAGTGTTTGAGTACGGTTTTCCAAAAAGGACCTCAACCAGCAGGCCGCCAAGTCCCGGATGCCGGCCTGTTCGACACGGTCGACTAAGATGTTATGGTCGACCGTGTCAAATGCGGCAGATAGGTCCAGGAGCACCAGGGCCTGTGGGGAGCGTCTGTCAGCGCAGTCTCGCAACGTATCCAAGACTGTGGTGACTACTGCTTCTGTATAGTGTGCCGGCCGAAAGCCTGCCTGGTGGGGGTCAAAACAGGATGACTCCTCGAGGAAATTGGAGAGGCATTTAGCCACATGGGCCTCCAGAACTTTTGCCAGATAGGGCAATAGGGAGATGGGCCGGTAGTTGGCTTTACAAGCTGGGTCAGTCCCGGGTTTTTTTAACAGCGGGATGACCGTGGCCTCTTTAAACGCTGAGGGGACTATGCCGAGGGTCAAGGAATTGTTCAGAAGTGTAAGGGCAGGGGCTGGGTATGTTGAGAAACGCTCTTTCAAAATGTGAGGGGGGCAGCTATCTGAGGGGGCACCGGATTTTACTCTTGTCAATAGTTCCCGAAATTGGTCCTGGGTTATAGGTGGGAAGCTACTGAGGATGTTGTGGTTGGGCTTAATTGTCATACCGGAGGTGAGAAGAGACGCCGGTTGGGGAATACTGGCTTTGATATCCATTATTTTATCAGTAAAGTAAACATTAAGTGAATCGCAGAGAGGCTGGGTGGGAATTATCTTGGGGCGGACAGTGTCTAAGTTTGTCAATTCATTGAGAATGGAGAAGACATCCTTAGATTTGTTTGAGGATTCCAAGATTCGGGATGAAAAATAAGCCGCCTTTGCAGCAGAAATGGCGATCATGTACTCCTTCCTAGCCTTTGTATAATTCGTTTTCAGCTCAGAGTTGTAGTCGCGGCGCCAGTGGCGTTCTAACTGCCTTAGGGCCAGTTTCCTAGATTTAAGGTCAGAGGAAAACCATCTGTTGGCGTCGGCACACCGTGCTAGTCTGACTTTTTTAAAAGGGGCATGAAGATCGCTGGCCGTTTGTAGCCAGCTGTTAAGCGTGGATACTGAGGAATTGATCTCATTCTGGAAGGGGGGGATGGTATTGGCTAATGACTGTAGGAAGGCAGTTTTGTCCATCGCATTCCAGTTCCTAGCTAACCCGCCAGCGCCTGGTGCGGTAATTGTAGCGGGGGTAATGCAAAGTTTAAATTGAAGAAGTAAGTGGTCTGACCAGAGGCATGGTAGAGTGGTTGGGATAGTTATGCAGGTGGTATTGGCCCACACCTGATCTAAGATGTGGCCCTTGCAGTGAGTTGGGGAGGGCACTAATTGAGTGAAGTTTAGGTTGGACAAAAGATCAGTCAATTCAGCCGATTGAGGGCCCTCCAGAGGATCTTTATACCAGTAGTTTAAATCTCCTACTAGGAAAATCCTAGGATGTTCGAGTGCTAAGTTAGCAAGTTGGTCACTCAGGTAGTATAAGAACCACGTTAGGAATTGAAAGCAGGCCTAGGGCCTGTGGGATCGCTGGGGCTACTCTAAACAACCTAAGGTTAGGAAGTAGGAGGCCCACGGGAGACGTGTGCAGTGTCTAAACACAGCTGCGGGTTACCATTGACTTTCTATGGGAAACAAAGAAGTTACAAATATACAATTTAATGACACTTCCGGATGGACTTGGGTGGAACCCTTTTAAACTAGGACACTTCGAGAGTCAAGACCCATGGGAGCACCGGAGTACTCGTGTTACCTCACCCAGGGAAGCCGGGTGCATAGGTGCCTTTTCGTGTCGGGTTTCGTCGTCGTTTTCTATGGAGACCTGTAAAGAAGTGCTGCAGGTGACCAGAGGAAAATTGTCCGGGTGGATCCAAGAGTGGATCGAAGAGCTGTAGAACCTGAAAGCAGAAGGGACAGAGTCTGGGTCACTAGCCAGTGACCAGGAAGGAACCAGGAAGGAACCAGACGATGTTGGGAGCTTTCAAGTGAAGAAGTGAAGCTTGTCTCTTCAGCCACGTGGTCCAGGAGGCCTCGATGATGACCAGGTGCTGGGTTCGAGCTGTCCCACGAAGGATCTAGTTGACTGCGGTGTCGGTATCCGGATTGGACCCAAAAAGCCTTGGTAACTGCAACCCATGCAGGAAGTTGAGATGAGCTTTGTTGCAGGCCAGTAAGGTCTGGGGGGCTTCTCCTTTGTATTGAAGCTGGAGCAAGCCTGGAGCAACCAGGAAAGTGAGTCTGATGTAAAAGAAAGTCTTCCAGGGGCTCACTAGCCAACGGACTAGGAACCGGGAAGATGCGTCGAGCTGAAATGCAAAGGCGGAGCCCACGGGACACTCGTGGAGTGTGCGGGCTTGAGCTTTGGTGCAAATCGTGCTCGGGGCTTCAAGCACCCTAATGCACAACTTCAAGATACCTCGAGAAGGAGTGCAGCTTGCAAAATGCAGGATGTCCAGGAGTTCCGGTCCCACATTTCTCGTGTCCGCCACGTGTCTCAGCTTTGCTGTGAGCGAAGGTCGAGGTCAGAGAAGTCTGGAATTCCATGTCCTGTGTCGCAGTCTCTTCGGGATACAGCGGGAGCCTCGAAACTGCAGACCGGCAAAGTTGCTTCTGGTGCCTATTTAAACAGGGTGGTCACTCCTTGACCACAAGGGAGATGTCTTCCGTCTTCCAGTCAGAATGGAATGTGAAGGTCCAGGATTTCAGTATCAAAGTTTCGTCCAGGTAAATCTAAAGTCCTAGGGACACTGCTCCTATACTTAAACTAAGATTGGGGGCTGGACTACCTAAAAGGTCCCTCCTATGGGTGGACCAGGGGAGGTGGTGGTTACACTCCCTTCCCTTTGTCCAGTTCCGCGCCAGAGCTGGGGCTGAGTGCCCCAGCAACCGGTTTGGACTGGACTATGCATGGAGCACCTTGTGTGCCCCAGGCAGTGTCTGAAAAAGCATTATTTACCACAAAAGAGGGGCGAGGGTCAAGTCAGTTTATACTCTAACACCCCAGACCCCCAAGAAACTCAAATATGTATGTAAATGTAAATGTAAATGTATAGGCATTTATATAGCGCACTACTTACCCGGAGGGTCCCAAGGCGCTTCGACCGCTGCGAAACCCTTCCTGGCTTCCCTGAGAGATGGTCCCTTAATGGGTATCTCCAGGGTGAGACCAGGCATCCCCGGCGGTCTGGTGGGGCCGTTAGTGAAGATGAGGCAAGCTAATGCCCAGAGTTGCCGAGTGTGATCGCTGATCAGAGTGGGCACAGAGGCGAGAGAATTATCGAGTCCGCTGACCCTGGTCCAGAAACCTGCCGCGCCGGGAATCGAACCCTGGTCCCGGGCCGTCCTCTGCTCTCGGGTCTGCCGCCTCTAACCAGTGAGCCACATAGGGGGTGTATAGAGTAGGTAACACATACAAAATGTACAAACAGAGAGAGCCCCAATTAGGCAAATCACTCTATTTGAAAAAACTGCCCTCACTCACATACCAAGGTATGTGACATGCTTCATCATCGGGCCTGCTTACAATATGCCCTGGTGTATCCCCATTAGGGAGGGGGGAAAATAATAAATTTCTCTTAAGAAGACATACAATCAGGACAAATGGACATAGACGACATGTAATATGAAAGTTGGTGAAAGTCGTGCAAACACCAAGTGATCACAACCGAAAAGTGCGATGTAAAGTGCAGTATGAAGAGTGATTAAAACTGATTAAAGGTGTCAACCAGAACACAACCTTTATTAGACTTTTCTTGACACCCCTATCAGGATTAAAAGATGAAAGAGGATGGGAAAAAGCCTCAAAGTGATAATTAGGAACCTCAAGGCTTCCCTCCTACCACTGCCAGAGTCAACATGTTTCGACCGCTCTGTGTGTGCCTTTAAGGTCACTCCGGTCTTCTTCAGGACCGTCGCATTCAGTGCCACTCTGAGTTCCTCCGTACTTCAAATAATGGTACCCCAAGGTTGACGTAGGTCTGATAGATCCGTACCTCTGCCGTATTGTGTGTGGAGATTGTTCCCTTAGATGCGGGAGAACATTCACGAGTTTATAGATATTACAAACTCGAACTGGTGTCCGGTAGGAAGGACGCCAAAGAACACAATCGTTCTGAAGGCACGTCCCGGCTTAGTCACCTGCAAACCGTAACACCACGCAGATGAAAAAGCATTCCCTGAATGCAACCCTCCCTGCCCCAATACACTAACCCTGTCTGGAGAGGTGCTGGCACCTCCTGTGACAGGAAACCTATTGTCCAGGCCTCCCCTGCTGGAGTTTCGTCCAGCAGTACGAGGTCAGACTCGTGTCTGTGGCAGCAGCATCCATTTTGTGATGCCAGGGCTCTGTTTAACTTTAACCGGGTAAACCAGTAACTACATATCTTCTCCCTCTAGAAGGGTGAAATGCTACCCCTGCCGCCAGGACTGGTGGGGGGGTAGTATTCCAAAGTATTTGACACCTTACACAACATGTTTTGATAAAGCCAAACCAAAGTTAGCATTAACCGCGAGGATTATAATGCACTTAAGAGTATATGGTATGGCTATATCATAGAACAGCTATAAGGAGATGGTTCAGAAAGCTGGAGAGGGGCTCAGCTCATGCTAGGGCACCCTCTCACATAAAACCAAGTACTCTGCCTCCAGTATTGTCAAGGCCTGCCATAGGAGTGACTTATAGGTGTATATGTGTCTATATATATATGTACTAGCAGCCCATCCCGACGTTATCCGGGTTTGAATTGCTGCCGGCCAGTAGTATATTGTTTTGTAGGATTTCGTTTTGATAGCATTTCTTATCTGTGACAGGCCTGTGAAAGGCTCCGATTCACAGTGCACTGCTGATGCACTTAAGAGTGCGCGTTCAGTAGTATATGAACTCGAGTTTCCCTACTTTATTTTTCCTTGCAATATTATATAGCACAAACTCGACAACATGGCATGAGCACAATTTACATTACAGAAGAACACATTCATTTGTGGTAGGCACGGGGAGACAAAGCGATTTGCCTGGAATCACAGGATGTTGAGCTGATGCCAAAATTTGAACATAGCTCCCCAGCTCTAAAGTTTGCAATTCTAGAACTTGTGGCGGTAGGTGTGTCTAAAAGTGTATGTCGGTGCTGGCCATCAATGAGAGAGACCTGTGCATTTTTCATATCGGTGGTGAAAAAATATGAGTATGTTGCTGGAGATGTGGGCCGCAGTGCCACCAATGTACTTACCGGGGGAGGGTAAACACCCATTATTCCGCAACTTTCTTTCCGCATACCATCACTCCGCATACTTTCATTACGAAAGTACCATGACTCCGCAATGCCATTATAACGCCTGGCATTACATTTTATATGCTTTTACCACACATATATTTACAACGAAATTCGTTGTAAATGCATGAATGGTAAAAGCATGTTTTTTTTAATGTTTGGATAAGTTAAGTATGGGTATATGTTTTGGGGTACTGAGGTATATGTTTTGGGGTGTTTGGGCATTTTAAGGGTTCAGATATAGTTTTGGGTTATGGGGTACAGGGGTAGTTTTAGGGTTTAGGGATAGGTATGGGTTTTGGGGTACAGGGGTGTTTTTAGGGTTCAGGGCTAGGTTTGGGTTTTGGTCTATAGGGGTATTTTTAGGGTTCAGGGGTAGGTTTGGGTTTTGGGTTTTTGGGTTAGGGGGTATTTTAAGGGTTCAGGGCTAGGTTTGGGTTTTGGGGTACAGGGGTATTTTTAGGGTTCAGGGCTAGGTTTGGGTTTTGGGGTACAGGGGTATTTTAGGGTTCAGGGGTAGGTTTGGGATTTGGGGTACAGGGTTATTTTTATGGTTCAGGGCTAGGTTTGGGTTTTGGGGTACAGGGTATATTTATAGGGTTAAGATGGGTTGGTGTTTAAGGGTGTTGGGGTATTTTAAGGAGTAAGGGTGGGTTATGATTATGGGGTGCAGGGGTATTTAAAGGGAGCAGGGTGGACACCCGGAGCTGGAATGTACAGAACCTGGGAAGAAAAAACAATGAAATATTGGGCACAACTTTTTTTCCCGTAATCCCCCGCCCCGCACACGCCCATGCCCACAGCACACGCCCACAGCACACGATATGAGACATGGCATGAAGGGCGGAACGTACCACCCGCCCCCAGCGTTTGTCAGGCCCCCAGCACACGCCCACAGCACAACGCAGACACGCCAACAAGGGACTACTTTTCTGGCACGGTTCTTTTACCTTTTAAATGTATATGGTGGGCGTCTGCATAGCCTATGTCCTTCTGCTGCAACTGCCCTTTCCAATGCTGTATTGAGTGTTGTGATTGGTGCTGTGGTTCCTCAAAGGTTTGGGCTCTCTCTTTATTATATTAGTATAGATGGGTATAGGTATGCTATATCCCAGTAAGGGGTGATTACACCACCTTACCCAGGCTGTGTGAACAGACCTGTGGTGTCAGTTTGGATGGCCAGACAGGGGTGGCATAATACATGCTGCAGCCCCTGGTAGGCCTTGGATGCACCTATGCCCTGGGTACCTATGGTACACTATACAGGGGCTCACAAAGGTGACCCAATACCCAATCTGGTTTGTACTTAAAGTACATGGTAACAATTTAGAGAGAGTACAGCTGGGCGGTGGTCCTGATTAGCAGGGCCACAGCCAGTCTAGTGTTGAAAAACCAGTGAAGCACAGCAAAACGTGAGGGTAACCATAGGAAGCAGACCCTACTCTCCTACAGGGCAGACCACTGAAAGGCTGAATTTGGACTTACAAACAAGAAAGTCTTATAACTTCTTGTATGTACACTTTAGGAGAAATTCAGCAATATAATATTGTTGGATTTACTACTACCATTCTGGGAAGTCTTTGAATGGTCCGGCTAGTCCTCTCCTATCAATATTTATCAATCAATAACTTCCTACCATGTTAACCTATGGGCCATGGGGTTTGCAATGGGGAAAATGACTTGGGCCAGTTTTCTAGCACCAGGGCTTATAAAAACATATTTTATAAGTATTTCCGTAATCTCTACAGGACCCCCACCCCCTTTGCAACGAGGGGAGACTTCAGGGGTTCTGAATCTGCAGTGATATTGCAGATCCTCCTTACCCAATTCTTCTAGCATCAAAGTCGAATTGAGCAGCTCTTTAATACCATGTGGGGAGTGAAATGTAACATTTCACTTTACCCATGCATATAAAAACTCATTTTATAAGGGCATACCTTATAGATAACTGACCCCCCACCCCTGGGATACCTAGGGGTGACCCTGGGTGTCCCTAATATGCAAAAACATGGTAGGGGTTTCATTTTGAAGTGCCCCTAACCCCAAAGTCGAGTTTGGGCGCAATTTAAGGTTTAAAAGGTGTCCTGGCCACCAGTGCAGCTTTTAAACTGACCTCAGGCTTCAGCACCGCACACATGCTGGTGCAGAAACTCTGCTGGCCTTTAAACTGCCATGCCCCAGGATACTGGAGACTTCTAGGTAGTTTCAATCCCCTGCCCTATTACATACTAGGGGCTTATGGGGTAGGTCATGCCAATTACAGGGGTACCCCACCATACCATAGTGTACCCTAGTGTATGTTGGGTGTCTTAACTGTATTCTGCAAAACAGTAAGAAATCTCAGCGAACACGCAGAAATTCTGCGAATTGCTTGTTTGCGATGCTTTTTTCCTGTTCGCGATCGCTGTTTGCGAGCTCGGGGGGAAATATCTCACGAACACGCATTTTCAGAACGCGAACAAAGAAAAAATTCCGTGAAGCCGCGTAACATAGAATTTTGGGCAATTTTGCGTTCTCCGCGGAACGCGAAATTACCCAAATTCCACGAGCAGAATTTACTGCCCAGGTCTAATCTATAGCAAAGTAGGTGAGAGGACAGAGATAGCCTTTCAAAGACAAATACAAGCTTTTCACTACTAATGGGTTAACATTAACACTTGCTGTAAATGAACATAGCTAACAAAGGATGCTATTTACCAGAACAGTGCAGCAGCAGCAGAAGCGGGCGTGTCTGCAGACACATTTGGAAAGGAAAAACAATATGCTGGCACCATTCTTCCTGAGGGTAATTTCACATGATTTAGAAGGGGCATCTGCATCTCCACTATGATTGATGCAATCTGCCATGAACAGGTGCAACACTTGCTGCAAGTGTGCCATGATGATCTCTTGCACTAATGACATTCCAGAGTTACACCCTCAGCAGGGGCTGCGGGTCACCATGGCCGAGGGTGAGGCTGGTGATTAGTGGGATGCCTCTGTTCTTCCTATCTGAGCACTGTCACTGTGTACGAGGAGGCCCAGCCTATGCAGCTTACCAGTTCAGAAGTAACATCAGCACCAATTTAAAAGTATGGCTTTAGTTTTGTTCTGCTGTGCTGTGCTGTCAATCAGTAGATGCCTGTATGCCAGCCTGCTTCCTATCCACTCAACACCGACAGACCAGTCATGGCATTCGCCGGGTCCTGTACTGTTATGCACTAGGGCTCAGCCTTGATTTGCTATGTGAATGTTATGATGGAAGGTGGCACTCGTTAGGAATGATAATTGTCAGTCACTGTAAGTCACTTGTGCCTTCTGGGATGGCCAAGGCAGCACACATTGGTGATGTTCAGCGGCGGCTCCTCCATTGGGGCGGAGGGGCGTCGCTCCACTGCTTTCTCGCAGTGCGAGAAGCAGAAACATCAAGTGGTAAAACTACCATTTTATGTTTTTGCTTCTCACACTGCGAGAAAACAGAAGTGCCAGGTTGGGGGCGGGCGGGTGGGCGGTCCTGCTCGAGCGTAGCGGGGGAGCGGTTTGCCCACTGTTGTGGACCCTGACTGTTTGGTCGGCCCCCTGGGGCCGACCAATCCAGTCATGCGCACTCTCACTTTTTTTCTATGTAGGCTGCATGCATTGGGGAGAGGATGTAGCCGTACGCCTAGAGCGGTCGACCTCGAAGCTGGGGAATCGTGTTCGAGTCTCGACAACGACGCTCAACATCCTGTGATTCTGGGCAAATCACTTAATCTCCACGTGCCTAAAAAAAATGAATGTGTCCTCATGTAACAAAACTGGTGCTCATGTAAAGCGCTTTGATACCCAATGTCTCGCGTCTAGTTCATGATATATAAAACTCTAAAACAAAAATGGCCTCCCTACAGGCGCCCGCTTGCCATTGAAGCATTGTGATTGGCTTGGGGGGGAGGTTGCCAGTGGAAAACGAAAACGCAGACCCAGCCAGAAGCAGCAGGAGCTTAGGCAGCGGCGCGTGATCTGGGGAATGTTCTTTTTTTTAATTTGAATTACCATCCCGCTCCCCTCGTGAACCCGCGCGACCCTCTCTCCCTCCCCCCCTGCCCGTCATGCCGCGACTGGGGCTGTGTAAAATACAACCTGTCTGTAAAGTACTGTGATGTCGCAGCACAGGGGCTGCATGATGTGGAACGCACCACGAGGCCTGAGGATTTCAAAGGCTCCGCAGCGTGGAACCTGCCCGTAAAACGAATTGACGTCTGCGGAAAGTACTGTGACGGTTGGGGTCAGAAGAGGGTGTTTAGCATTGAATGCGACTGTAAAGTGCAATGACATCTGAGGATAGAAGGAGCTGTCTGAATGGTAAAGAACCTTTCCATATACAGGGCCGGACTGGTGCTTTCTGGCACCGGGCAATCCCCCGGTCGGCTGGAGGGGGGTGGGGGCCGGTTTTCAATCAGAGGGCCGGTTTTGTGAGTGAGGGCCGATTTTCGGTCCGACCCGACCGTCACAGCGTCAGTGTGTGTTAGTGTCAGTGTCACACAGGTGCGTGTGTGTCGTCGTGTCTGAGATTGAGTGAGACTCCAGTCTACTACTCACTCAGTCTTAGACTCCGTCTCCAAGTTCAGCAGGCCTGCCTTGCCGCCCATACTGCAGCAGCATCAACAAGCCTGATTGACCGGCGGTGTGTTTGCACACTGAAATGCAACTTTAAAAAAGCGGAAGCGTTTCAGGAGGGAGGAGGGAGGTGTAGGGAAGTCAGAAATCACACAGGAAGATTGTAGTAGATAGACAGAGTTTATTCAGTTCCTCTCGTCTCAAGTTCCAAGTCAGTAATACAGATAACAGTCCCCAGCCATAACTCCCCACATTCTACACATTCAAAGAATAACACAGTGTCCGCAAAGCACGAGCTTGTCACGAGCTGCCAGACACACCTAAGGGCTCGTGACAGCTCACATGAACATATGTACATTGATAAACCCAGTTATGTTCTTAGACTCCTCAGCTAGTACCACCTGATAAGCACTGGCTAGATCAACACACGAGAAGACTTGTGCACCAGCCAGGGTCGAAACCATCTCATGAAGGTTGGGTAAGGGCTGCGAATCCACCCAAATGGCACCATTAACACTGCAGAGATCAATGCATAATCTGAGTTCGCCAGTGGACTTAACCGAAATTACAAAAGGGGAAACCCAAGGTGACGACTCTATTGGTTCAATTATATTTTTCTCACATAAATCTTTTAGCATTTCTTTAAGTTTGACTCTATAGGATAGAGGAACATTCCTTACTCTATGCCTAACAGGGATGGCATTCTCATTTAATTTGATGACATGTTCGAATCCTTTATACCGACCCAAAGTGCCACTGAAAACATTAGGAAAGGATTTACGTAAATTCTCTACAAGCAGTGAACTATCCCCAGCAACACTTGAAACATTCAACGGTTGCACAACATAGACTGGAGGATTAGCTCTGGGATCAATTTTCATCCCTAACTGGTGTTGGTGTGGCCAACTTAAAAGTGATAACCCAGATCTTGACACATAAATTTTTCCTGATATGTGTCGGTCAGAGAATTGTATATTTGCAATAAAATAACCAATTAGATCAATTTTGTGGCCTGTGTAGCCACCAGGGGATACATTTATTTATTTATTTATTTATTTATTTATTGACATTTGTAGAGCGCGGCGAATACCCGTGGGCGTCTCGGCGCTAGTTAAGGGATGGATCAGCAACTGGAGTAAAGAAGATATACAAGGCTATTGGTCAAATACCCACGTCTTTAGCTGTTTGCGGAATGTGAACAGGGAGGGACTTGCTCGGATATGTGCAGGAAGGGTGTTCCAGAGCCTAGGGGCGGCAACCAGGAAACGCCTGTCGCCCCAGGTGACTGTTCTAGTGCAAGGCACAGCCAAGAAGTTCTGAATAGAGGAACGAAGAGATCGGGTTGGGACATGATGGAGAAGATTCTGTTTGAGAAAGTGGGGACCTTGATTATTGAGTGACTTGTAAACAATACACAGCGATTTGAATTGCGGCTGCATTTTGGATTGACTGCATCTTATTTGTCACTCGGACTTGGGCATTTAAGAATAGAGCATTACAATAGTCCAAGGAGGACAGGACTAGTGAGCTGACCAGTGTTTTCCCGGCCGTGTTCGGTAGGAAAGGTAGTATTTTCCTAATCATTCTCAATTTCATATGAGCTGAAGCCGCAGTTTTATTCGCATGTGCCATAAAATTGAGGCCAGCATCGAAGATGGCGCCTAGATTTCTCACTTTGCTAGCTTGACTCGGCGGGGGATCGAAAGATGGTGGCCACCAGACAGGTGACCAGCCCGGGGAGAGGTGACCGAAGATGACCACTTCAGTTTTTTCTGAATTGAGTTTCAGACAATTCGTGGCCATCCAGTCACCTATTGCCATCATTCCTCTCGTGAATCGATTGGCCACTTCCTCCCCGTCCCCTTTGATAGCCACTACCAATTGGGTGTCATCGGCGTAGGAGGTCAGGCTCATCCCAAATGCTTTGATGACATTTGCAAGGTCCGACACGTAGATATTAAATAGTGTCGGACTCAGGGATGAGCCTTGAGGGACCCCACACGGCAGAGACACCTTCGATGATTGGTAGGGTCCTAGAGATACTGCTTGTGATCTATTGGCCAGAAACGATACAAGCAGGTCCAGAGCAGTTTTCTGGACCAGATTCGAGTAACTTCTTATTCGGGAATTTTTCTCGAAAAACACTTAAAGAAATTATGGTATACCATGCACATGAATCTACGAAGATTTCCAAACTCACTTCATCAATAGTTATAATACAAGATGGAAATTTAGTGCAATCTCCATCCTCACATACATTAATAACAGTGTTAACTTGAAATGTTTCTTCATCATCCAATTGATAACCTTCACAGCATTCATGTATACAATTCATCTTCCCCGGTAATGACCTACAAAATCTTGTAAAATGGCCCTTCTTGTAGCACTTTGAACATGTTTTCCCTAAGGCTGGACAATTCTTACAATCCGCTAAGTGTCCATCACTTCCACACCTAAAACATAATAGTTTTGAGGTTTTCCTCTCATGTTTCTGATTCCTGAACTTGTTATCATTTCTAGGAGAAAATTCATTTCTCTGCAAAAAACTTTTCTTAGACTTATCCAAATCTTTAGGTACACTAAAGACATCACTTTTATCATTGCCCCTAATCTCCTTGACAAACTTCTCTGAATGTTCTATAGACTTCACAATATCTATGGCATTATTAAGAGACATATCAGAAGTTGTCCAAAGACGTTCCTGCACTTTTTTGTTATTAGTTCTCATCAAAATCTGGTCCCTTAATACTTGCTCATAGGATATGTGTTCGAAATCACACGTAACAGCCAAGGATCTTAAAGCTGAGACAAAATCCTCCACAGGTTCATCTGTGCGTTGCTTCCGAGAATAAAAAATAAACCTCTCCATGACAATATTCTTTTTCTTTCCATATCTTAAGCTTAACTGTAATGAGGCATATTCATACACATTAATATTCCCCGGATTTACTAAGGCTGGTAATGTTTTGAACTCTTTCAAAGCTATACCACCCAAACAATGTTTTAACAGCGACAGCTTCCTTTCTGGTTCACACTCCTCTTCTTCCAACACATCTACATAAGCTAAGAAGACAGGTTCCCAAATCTCCCAAGCCATGGGTAGTTCACCAGGTGATGACAAAAATGAAGGAGGAGGTACAATGCCAGACATGTTAATTCAATATTTAACACACTATGCGTAAGTAAGTTTAAATGCAGAATAAGAAAAGAATAAAAAAAAAAAATGTATTTCTAGTTCAAACTTTAAAGTCACAATAAATCATTTAAATTACACAACACGCAGTGTGCGTGTCACTGAAAACCTTCCAATGGATAAATTTTCCTCAATATGATTTCCACAGCGTGATGACTCTGAGCGTTGTTGTGATATGCGTTGTTATTTTAAGGGTGAGAAAGCGTATCAGCACAACGAGATCAGCGAGACTTGAAAAGATCGTCTCTGAACAGCGAGTTGGTACGTCTCTACTGCTCCCAAAGTTGCGCGATGACGTCAAACGTCACGTTGATCAGCGTCGTTTCAAGTACTCATGCGCGAACCTTTGCGCGCGTATGCTGGTAACAGAAGAATGCTCGCGAGTCGAAGTTGGCGATTTCAAATAATGCCACAAAAAAGTAAGTAAATCATCCTTAAATTTCTTGTTTAAAATAAATAGTCTTCCGCTTCCCAAAGAATAGCAGTGGTCCTGCAGTGGTCCTGCGCTGTTCCTTAGAAATCTTGATAGCGCTGGACAAATCCGATGCAGAGGTGAAATTCAGAACAAACAAAATAAAAAAATAGAATTGAAATCTTGTTCCGCTGTAGTCCCTCTGATGCAGGTAACGAAAATCCCGCCCGTCGCCAGTGTAGGGAAGTCAGAAATCACACAGGAAGATTGTAGTAGATAGACGGAGTTTATTCAGTTCCTCTCGTCTCAAGTTCCAAGTCAGTAATACAGGTAACAGTCCCCAGCCTTAACTCCCCACATTCTACACATTCAAAGAATAACACAGTGTCCGCAAAGCACGAGCTTGTCACGAGCTGCCAGACACACCTGAGCGCTTGTGACAGCTCACATGAACATATGTACATTCCCAACAGGAGGTGCCTGTGCGCAGCGCGCAGTCATGCCCTGCCTCCTCCAGCGCGTCTGCGCGTCGCCGCCTAGGGTGCAACTGAGGTTTCCGCATGCGCATTGCATAGTGGGCAATGAAAACTGCGCAGTCAGGGTGCCCTACAGGTTGCAGCCATCATCAGCACGACGAGTGACGAGAGCCAGCCAGGAGAGGACCGGAGCGGCCACCATAATTTATTTATTGTACTGTGGTGGCTAGGCCGCTGCCCGCCCGCCTCTGGAAGTAGCCCTCCTGTCCTGTGTCTGCCAGTGCCACCAACAGCAGGAGCCGGAACGACCCGTGACCGTGGTCCGTGAGTGAGTAAGTGTATTTTTTCCGCCCTGGCCCCCGTACCGACAATCACTTTTAATCATCTTTAGATTCAATATTAAGCACTCATTGACTGTCTTTAATGTATTCAAATCACAAACACTGAAGTTGGCGGGCGGGGTGTCGCGCAGTGGTGATGGTGGTCTGGATCGAGGGACCAGGCCTGAGTGATTCCAATCCGACCGCGTTACCACAGTGTGTAACATACAGAGCTGTGCTGTGCATATATGGTCAGTGTTAAGTTACCTACCACTGACCGTATATGCACAGCACAGCTCTGTATGTCACATGAGGCCTCTCGGAATCGTCTGCTAGAGCCTGCCATAGCTGCCAAGGTTTCAGATTGCTATGTGCGTGACATTTTCTTAAGATCCGTAATTATGAGTGACTGACGTTTTTCTCGCTTGACTACAGCAACATATAAATATCAGAAATTAGTATTGCACCCATTTGAGCAACAAGAAAGTAAACTCTTAAGATCTTACAGAAGCCCACGCCACGCCGGGGATTATTGAGAATACCCCGCTTCACAAAACGCCTCCGAGTCCAAGTATTGTTCATAATGTGCCAAGTGTCTGGAGCGGCTCCGGCAAATGACACGCTGAATCAATTACTCCGAAAACAGCAATATAATCGTACATTTTCTTTCAGATTTGTAACAACACTCACCCCAGCCTCTGCCTGAGAACTTGCTGGAACCATAGTCAAATAGCACAGCAAATTACAGGCTAGCTTGTAGGGCGAGTTAATGTCTGGGTTTAGGGGTCACAGCCTGCAGAGTGCTGCGGGCTACAAATTAAGAAATCTAGATCGTAGATGAGAAGTGTCAAAGGTCATGGGTGAACTAGTTCGTCCAGCCCTGCATTTGTCATAGAATTCTGGGACTTGTAGTCTTGTTTTTAGATTAGGTTTAATAAGACTGCAATTGCCAGAGATTGATGGAAAAACTCGACTGCACTAATTAGTCATGCACGGATCTGGAAAACTTGGGAGCTGTGGTACAACAATAGGGCGGCTTTGGACTTCCCTCCGTGGGCACAATCATCAGTGGCATTGAATGACTGAGCAGAGCTGCTGAGCCAGAAAGCCACCCTGATGCAGGACATTGACATAAGTCCCCTGTGGAACTACAATCGATGGTAGAAAAGACTACAAGTCCCAGCATTCCTCTGGACCATGCATCACTAAAAACGTCCCCTCCAGCCTGTCTGAGTTCTAAACACCAAACTTGGAATAGTGAACATGGAAAACGGGCACTTGAATGAAGATAATTCTACTCGGAAGTGGTGATTTGCTGGTGCGCTGTTACCTGGACGCCTGAGGGTTCATCATGAGACGCTCCCATCCCTGATCCTGGGACTACATTCCCGGAAGTGATGGCCACGGAGGACTCCATCCGCTCTGGAACACTGGAGGTACCCGAGAGGCAGAATGGTCCCTTCAAGTGAGTTATTTTAGTGAACCCCATCATAGAGGAGGAAGGTGACAAGTAGTTAACACTGGGGGAAAGAGCGGCCTCTGGTGGTAGACCCTAGTATGACACTCTGAAGACAGCATCTTAGATCAGAAGTGGTATTTACAAGGGGAGGTGGAGTCTGATTTTGGAGTGTTGCAGGCGAGTGGTTGAAGTAAATATGGCTCCCTGCTCTCACTCACTCCCCCAGACTTCTATTCAGTAATCACTGGTGCATGGTAAAAACGCCACTCCTGTGTCTTCCGCAGGATTCATTGAGAGTGTGGCAGGGGTTGGGAAATGTGTTGATTGTAATCAGGGCGATATTGTAAAAAGAAACAACACATGATGATTTGATCATCCATCGGTTCAATTTAAAAAGGGTAAAACAGAAACCGAGTGTTCTCTGAATATCATCAAAGCGCCACGCTGCCTTTACCTACTGTAATCAGAAGCACTTCAGTAACAACGTTTTATATTATTGACATAGAAATGTACTTATGCATGTCTGTGCCATATAGATATACAATAAACAAGAGTAGCAAAAAATGTTACCGATTCAGTGAGAGACAGGAATCACGCAATTTTGTGCTCAGTCTTAAACTGATTTTTAAAAATGGGAGGTGAAGTGTGTCGATTAAGGGAATAAACCCAGAGACAGCAGCAGAAGTTAAAATCCCTATCTGTCCTTTACAAACTGTGTGAGCTTGGGAAAGTTACTCCCCTCTCTCTTTTTCACTGTTATCTTAACTGCGAAATGGCATCTGTTAGGAGACGGATTTCCTTGAGAAGGGCCATGTAATCAATATTGTAATCCGAGATCTGTTTCAGACTTGACACGCCATCCTGGGCTAAGAGACCGGGTACGTTGGAATTCGTCCAATCAATGTGCAGTTATGGGGGGGCGTGGCTACGCGCGCAGCGAGACTGGCTGCACATTAGCGGAGCTCCGGAGTGATCCCGCACTCAGGGGTCCAATTATCCGGAAAAATCACTACGTAGGTGGCCCAAACTTGCAGCGAGTGGCCACGTAGCGCGGACCCAGCATCGGACCAACTCTCACGGTCCATCGAGCTCTGGGACCGCACCGGCGCCAGCGAAGCCGCCATAGCCGAGGAAGTGATCGCGAGCCCGGCGGGGTCCGACAGGCAAGCCCGGTGCTGGGACCGGAAGCGAAGGCCACACGGACGGAGCGCCGGAGAGACGCGAGCTGAGGC
Organism: Lissotriton vulgaris; assembly: GCF_964263255.1. Lineage (NCBI taxonomy): Eukaryota > Metazoa > Chordata > Amphibia > Caudata > Salamandridae > Lissotriton > Lissotriton vulgaris. Next base: position 48,761,292 of record NC_141693.1, on the reverse strand, counting down.
GGCGGCATTGGGACACGCAGAAGTGAACCGACCCTCGGCAGACCATCGGAAGCGGAGGCGACCCGGCAGGCAACGCACGGAGGGCTGAGAAGTGGCGCATCACCGGAATACCGAGGCCGCCATCCGGACTGCTGCGACGGGCCTGGCCACGAGGAGGTGCCCATCCCCCACTCGGCCCACATCCACGGAGCGGACCAGCGCTGCAGTCAGCGGCCCGGGAACGGTCGGATCACATGCAGGACGTCCCTCGGGTCAGAGACCAGATTCCCGGCGCCGCCAGCAGGGGCCTTAGGTGGTGAGTGCCGCGGCGCGAGAAATACCAACTGCCCGACGGGCACAGAACGTGAGCTTGCAGCGCCTAGCACAGCGGACCCCCAGCAGCACCTGCCCGACAGACACAGAGCGTGAGCTCACCGCGTCCTACACAGCGGAGACTGCAGACCCAGACCCGCGAGGCGACACAGACTAGGCCTGCCACGCGCACCCAGGAGTCACCCAACAGGGCGCCCAGCGGCCCGTACTCGCGACCCACAGCGCGAGGTGCTCGAAGGGCAACGCCAGAGGGAGCCACTAACCAATCGCAGGACACGGGGCCCGACTGCCCACGACGCCCGTCACAGCCGCGGACGACCGGAGGGCACTGCCACTGATCGCAAGCGCTAGACGGTGGGGACTGCTGGGTGTGGGGGACACCGCCAACCACACGCTGAACACAACTCAGGCGCCCTTGAGATCACGGCGCAACTGGGCGCCCAACGCAGCAGGGGGCAAGCACGGAGCCCGGAACACGTCCAGCTGCGGGAGAGGTGCAACATAACCCATCACCAGAGCCTGAGACCGTGCTGAGCGGTATAACGGCCACCACCGAATCACGCTGTGCTTTAGACGGCTTGACCACGCAAAAAGCTCTAAGGAGGCCGTAACCAGCCCCAGAAACACCGTCGCAGCAACAGCCAACGGCTCTGCTGATCGACGTGACCAAGGATCACCACCCCATCCGGATCCTCCGAGAACCAGTTCCCTCTCATGTCTGGAGGTGCCGGGAAGCGCACAGGAACGGGGAGCACGTCCCAAAAGGGCAAAATGGACAAGTCGCAGAAGCAGACAGACGCGGACCCGGTGACGGCCAGACTGGACTCGGTACTGGCGGCCATGGAACGCCTGGAAAATTCCATCCAGTCCACCCGGACGTCCCTGGAGGCGAAAATAGACGGAGTCGCCATAGACCTCACGCACTTAAAGGAGGACCATAAGAAACTAGCTGAGCGCACCATAACCCTGGAAACCACAGTGACGGGCATGGAACCTCGTGTCGCCCAGTCGGATAAACAAATTAAAGACCTTCTCAACAGGGTGGAGTTCCTGGAGGACAGGGCAGAGGATGCAGAAGGGCGGGCGAGACGCAACAACGTCCGTATAGTGGGTTTGCCAGAAAAATGGGAAGGCAAAGATCCGACCGCCCACGTAGAGGACTGGCTACGCGCCCTGTTACCCGAAGGCACCCTCTCGCCATATTTCGTGGTGGAACGGGCACACAGAGTCCCGACCAGGCCACTTCACACCGGCTCAAACCCGCGCCCCTTCCTGATCCGAATCCTGAATTATAGAGACCGAGACACTGTACTGCGAGAAACTCGAAAGCTGGGCACCATTCAAGTTGAAAATGCGAACATAATGTTTTTCCCAGACTATACAATCCAGGTGCAGCGCCAGAGGCAATCATTCCTAATGGTAAAGCGGAGGCTACGCCAATTGGGGCTTATATATTCCCTCCTCTTCCCAGCGAAACTCAGAGTGATCGCGAATGAGAAGACACACTTCTTTGACTCCTCGGAAGACGTGGAAGCCTGGCTGGACAATGGGACGGACAAGAGCGCGGGGAGACCAGGAAAACCGGACAGGCCTAGGAGACGCAGGAGATCCAAGAGAAGACGTCGCGGCAGGTCGCCCTCCCCCGCGGCCAGCGGCAGCCAGCACGGCGCAAGCCCGCCGGAAGAGGAGGTCCGCAGGGAACAACGGGAAGCCCTACGGATGGTCTCGGAGCTCAGCGGCTCCCCACCACAGCGTTCCCCGCCCGCCACCAGCCCTAGGATATCGCGAGCGACGATGAGGCGATATATGGTCTCCCGGATTCGCAACTCTCAGGTGGGCTGCCAGATATCACCCCACAAACGTCGGACCTGTACGGCTGAAGAGGTGCCGCAACAGGGGGCTCTCAGTGGTGGAAACATTGACACGGTGCTACCTGGCGGAGACGGACACTGAACACGCAGTAAGTTAAGACAATGCCACGCTTGCAATTTTAAACGGCGGTGCAGATGTCCCATGGCGCCCACACCGCATGGGCCACCACATCGTAGGGTCCATATGGGTGGGCGATGGTTACCTGCTACAAACTTGAACAGGGTAGTGGCCCCGAGTCTTTACGAACACACTGCTCCAATAGACGATGGGCCAACCTGTTGGCCACTCAGGCCTATACTTACACCCCCCTGGGAGGGCACTCACGCCTTCACGCTCAACAGACACTCACTGGCTGCTTGGACTGCGTGATGGACAGCAACCCCCCAGAATGGATTGTTCGCTCTTTTTGCGGAATGTTTGGACGGCTGCCCGTTTGGCAACTGACCCGATGGTGTTATCCCCAGTTAATGTTTACCCTCCTTTTCCCTGTTGTGAAACGCTGCATGCATAGCCCACAGAAGTGCTCGCTAGACTATTCCAGGGGTTGCCCGGACAAGGGTGGGGATGCTCTGAAACTGGATGTGGGGGGCCCCATTGAGAGGGTGCTTGAAGCAAGGGGGAGAACGGGTGTGATTGCCTTGTTGAACGCTGATGGCTGAAGTCATAATGTGTACCTGGAATGTACGCGGAATACACACACCCGCACGCAGGTACATGATTCATTCATACTTGAAGAGGCACAAGGTGCAGATCGCGCTCCTACAGGAGACACACCTGACAGCCCCAGAGGTACACACCCTGCGCAGGCGGTGGCGAGGTCAGATCTATGCGACCGGGTTTTCCTCTTACGCCAGGGGGGCACTGATATGGGTGAGATCAGGGCTCCCATTTGAAGTTGAAGACTCACACATAGACAGGGAGGGGAGGTTGGTGGCAGTGAAGGGACGCCTGGATGGTCGGCCGCTGGTGGTGGCGTCGCTCTATGCCCCTAATACAGACCAACAGAGCTTCCTTGAAATGGTGTCCACAACCCTAGCGCACTGGCACGGGATCCCCCGGATTCTGGGGGGGGATTACAATAGTGTATTGGATGCCACACTGGACCGCTCATTCCCACCTCTACCCAATGCACCAGTGGTGGGAGCCATGAAAGCTCTTAAAGCCTGGGCCTCACACTGGAACTTACATGATGTGTGGCGCCACCGGAACCCAACGACCAAGATGTATTCGTACTACTCGGGAGCCCACACCCTGCACACCCGGTTAGACAGATTCATGCTCACGGATGATCTACTCCCGCTAGTGACGGAGGCGCTTTACATGGGTAGGACACACTCCGACCATAACCCTCACATGTTAACGGTCTCATGGGCGAACACTCGCCCCCCTGTCCCCAACTGGAGGCTGCAGCCGGACCTCCTGCTAGACGCTCCCTTCCGGGACTCATTGTTCGCACATATTGTACACTACTTTGAGGATAATGCAGGTACAGCCACCTCTCTACAGATGGAATGGGAGGCGTTTAAAGTGGTCATTAGAGGACAGTGCTTGGGCACGCAAGGGAACCTCAAGCGGCAGGTGGAGAGGGACTTACATAGGGTGGAGGAGGAATTGAGTCGACACGAACGGGACTTGGTGGGAGGACACAACGCTGGGCTTCAAACAGCGCAGGCGACCCACGAAACACTGCTGGAGAGGCTCAGATGTCTGAATTTCGCAGCTTATGCGGCGCGCACACACAATAGGGGGGACAAACCTGGTAAGTTGCTGTCGTGGCTCATCGCTAGAGAAGATCGGACGAAGCCAGTCACAAAAGTACTAGATACGAACGGGGTGCCCTTACACACGCAGTCAGAGATCCACGGAGCATTCACCACACACTACAAAACACTGTATCGCTCTTACCTACCCACACCCGCCCCGGATACGGAGGAATATCTTAACCAGGTACTGCTGCCGTCGCTTACCGATACCCAACGTACCGTCCTAGCGGCACCCTTCGCCCCCGAAGAGCTCCGGGAAGTCATAGCGGCGCTCTCCAACGGAAAGTCCCCTGGCCCAGACGGACTCCCGGCGGAGTTCTATAAAGCATACCAAGACCTCCTGATCCCTGAACTTGTAAAACTATATGAGACGGCTCTGGCCGGCTCCTCCCTGCCACCGTCTCTGAGTGAAGCTACCCTGGTCTCCCTCCTGAAACCGGGTAAAGAAGAGACTCTTATGGGCTCATATAGGCCCCTTGCCCTCTTAAACACAGATTACAAAATACTAGCCTCTACACTGGCGAGGAGATTGGCCCAATACACACCTACCCTGGTCCACCCTGACCAGAACGGGTTCGTACCCACACGCAGTACATCGCACAACATCCGCCGGCTGTTCAGGGTACAGGAGTACGCGAGAGGCCCTTGGCCACGATCGGGTTGCATAGTATTAGACCTGGAGAAGGCATTTGATTCGGTGGAGTGGCCGTTTCTCAGGGCAGTTTTGCAAAAGTTTGGCCTGGGTGACGCATATCTGGACATGGTGGGACTCCTATACCAAACACCAACCGTTCGGGTCCGGATAGGGGGCCTGATATCGGAGGCCATACAGGTGGGGCGGGGCACACGGCAAGGCTGCCCGTTATCACCTCTACTCTTCTCGTTGGCCATGGAACCGCTGGCGGAGGTACTGAGGATGCAGGGCGCCGGGTGGGGCATCCCATTGACAGATGGGATACACGCGTTCTCCCTATATGCCGATGACCTACTCCGCTACGTCAGAGACCTGACACGGATACCCTCGGGACTCACCGACGCCCTCCGCAAATTCACAACACACTCGGGACTGAGGGTCAACTGGGGTAAATCTGGGGTCTTCCCCTTTCACCCGGATATGCAGGACTGCGCAGTACAACTAGGAGACGCAACGCTGACATGGTATGCCGGCACCTTCAAGTACCTGGGCATCCACGTATATAGGAACGCAGCAGACATACTGGATGGCAACCTGATTCGAGCCATAAATTCCTTGCGAGCCCAGATCCAATTCTGGGGCACACTCCCGCTCAATGTCCCGGCCAGAATCACCCTGACCAAAATGATAGTCCTACCTAGACTCCTGTACTATTTTTCGAACATACCGGTGTATGTCCCAGCTCGGATCTTTCGAGACTTGGAGACCCTGACACGTGCACTAATCTGGAATGCGGGGAGACCGAGAGTGGCCCTGAAGAAATTGTATGCCCCGACGTCCTCGGGGGGGGCTCGCGGTCCCGAACCAGGAGCACTACTACCTTGCCGCGCAGCTCCAATGGGTGGTGGCCTGGTTGGCGGGTAGGAACCTAAATGACACGGCCTCAACAGTCCCAGCCCTGACCCACGCGGAAGCTCTCGCACTGTTCCACCCCCTCAGACGCGCGACACGCGAGACGCAACTACACCTAGCAGTGGCACTGAGATGCTACAGGCGTGCACTGCGATTGACCAAGGAAGCTACCCCCTACGCTCCAGCCCTGCCACTGGAGGGACTGCCAAGGCCTGGGGGAGTGGTGACTGCAGCACACCTACAAGACTGGGCGCAAGTGGGGCTCGAGACACTGGCGGACTTATATGACGACGGAGCCCTGGTACGGTTCGAGGGACTGGTGGAGAATCCAGGCCTGCCAGCGGGACAATTCCTGCTGCATACATCAATGATGCGGGTCCGAACGGAACACTGGGGCGACATGTCAGTGGAACCCGAGACACACCTATTAGTACAGTACCTGCACGTTATGGGGTCAGGATCGCACGTTGTGCACTGGCTAACGCAGGCGCTGAGATCCCACACAACGGCCTCCCTTCAGTCGCTCAGGGACAGGTGGACTACAGATAGAGGGAGGGACTGGTTGGATAAAGAGTGGGAAAGGATCTTAGAGGGACCGCGACACGTTCCCCGCAATTCGAGATTCAGAATCATACAATTCTATGTCATGCACAGAGCATACCTGTCCCCGGACAAGATTAACCGCTACTTTGGTTTGGATACCTCCAAATGCCCGCGTTGCGCACTACTGAATGCGGATCTCCTGCATATGCTGTGGGCATGTCCCAAGCTACGGACGTACTGGCATGATGTGCACACGCTGTTGACAAAAGGGACGGCGCTTGGCCAGCGTCACGACTGGGACACCTGTGTGCAGGGCCTCCTCACCAGGACGAAACATAACAAAGCACACATGAGGTTCTGGGATCTGGGGCTGATAACTGCCAAAAGGCTTATAACCCGCCACTGGAAGGCCGCGGAACCACCCCTGACGAAACATTGGAGTGCCTCCCTCATCTACTGGGCAACCGCAGAGGGCACGGTGCTACGTAGGGAGGAGACGGCGGGGCGGAGGGCCATACCGATAGCCGAGACATGGGAGGGCTTCCTGAGAGCGTTTACCAGGGCCTGCCACGATCAAGGGGTGTTGTAAGGAAATGGCTCCTCCCCAATGGAATAGGGGGGACATGTCCGGTCCACAGGCTGCGTAGTGTGAAAGGGAAGAATCGGGAACCACGCGCGTACGGGCATGTAACACTACCCCTGCACCCCATCGCCCGCCCCCGTGACCTTCCCCCCTCCTTTTCTCTTTCCACTTCCCCCCCCGCCTTCTCTGCCCATCTTGTCTTGCCCTGCCCCCCCCCGCGTGTCAGCGGAGCCCACACACACAGTCGACCCCACCGATACGCCCCCACCCGAGACCTGGAGTAACTACGTACCACTAAGACCTCCTCCCCGAGCACACTCGAGGCCAGCACCCTGCGAGACTATTGCACTCGAAACTGCCTAGACAGGACCCATACTGCAGCGCCCCCCCCCCCTTACCCCGTGATCGGATTCTTTACACCCTCCCCCACTCTCCTGGTTTTCCCCAGTTCGAATTGGTGGCGTCCACAGCAAAGGTCACCCCCCAGTTGTCCACGCTGGTTCTGCCTTCCCTACTCACACTTTCCACTTCTGATACACGGCGGCGAAATACAGGAGCGCAGCACACGTACAAACCACTGCCGCAACCTTATGCCTCACGGAGGCGCGCCACTGTACCCCCTGGCCGACCACAGCACAAATACAAGCTGCCCGGACCACGCCCGGTAGGTTATTCACACCACTAAGGGACATCATGCTGTATCACTAGCCAGTGGGTTACGAACACCGGGGGTGCGGCTGGCCATCAGGCTACCCGCCCTGACAGGTGAGGTCAGGCACTGTAGTAAGGTAGGCGGGGCGCATTGCACAGCACAGTAGCGGTGAAGCGAATGGTTTGGTGAATGCAGTGACTGTCCCATGACAACGGATGGAGTTCTTTAACAATGAGCGCATTTATTGACCCTCAACCGTCGACAACATTCGCATTAATGCTGTACGAGCTGCTCCAATTGTTGTTTCCCCTTTGAATTATGCACACAAGAAATGTAACTGTATGCCAAGTGTACCAATAAAACAGATTAAAAAAAAAAAAAAAATCAATGTTCAGTTATTACAATTTGAACTTGGAGACACTCGCTACAGCAACAGGAAGATTTACCTCTGCTGCTGGCTAGGCAAGAGTCTGACACCATCACCAGCCATGACACTACGGCTGCATAATTTTACCCTCTACACATGAATAATTCCAGTGGACCCTGTGATGTCATAGCCCAGATCACCTTTGCTAACATAAAAGGAGTTAATAAAATGCAGTTATTTCTATTTTAATCGTACAAGTCAATAGGGCTCCAGCATTACTTTAAGACAGGGCCGTTGCTCATACAGACCCCAATGGTTATGTGTCTCCAGTAATTGACATTGCCAATCGGGACATTATTTTGCGTTGCTTCCTTATAGACCCCTATATAGAAGGCGTGTTTCCGGCCCTCTCTCCCCAGCCTGCCTCCACGACATTCCTGCCCATCCCCACACAGGCACTGGAGTTACCTCATGCCACAGAGTTCATTAGCTGACTAGGCATCTTTTTAGACAGGTTAGCAAAGGAGAGGTCAGTTTTGCCCGCGTGTGGATCTTGTACACTCCCATGTTGATATAATTCTATTCACCTTTAGTCTGTAAATTGGAGCAAGAGACTTTTTCAGCCAGCATTGGTTAAAATCTCACACAGTCCGCTGGCTGTCCCAGAAACTCTTCTCTTTTAGAAGAGAAGTTCAACCCCCCAAACTCTCCCTAGTGGTTGCTCAAGGCGCTTGCTCGCTACACACCATGTGGGGGTTGGTCTTACTTTGGTAATGGTAATGGTAATGGTAAAAATCTTATAACGCGCAACTAAGCCCAGATTCACTACTTGTGTCTATTTTTGATGCTCTCTGATGTTCTTTAAGGTCATCATCTAATGTTTACTGTGCTTTGAAAGTTGATACAATTTGAATATGTAATATAAAATGTGATGTAAAATTCACCATTTTGATCTGTCGTTTTTGAAAAATTTCTTGGCCCCCCAAACCTCCCTAATGGTCATCGGGCTCGCTCTCTGCGCTCTCTACGTGCCGGACGGGGGCTGGCTCGCTACGCGCTGGACGGGGGCTGGTCTGGCAGGGCTGGGCTGCTTTCAGTTCCCAGTCCGGCCCTGTCCATATAGTGCTGTGAAGTCTGAGGATAGTAGTGGCTGTATAATCAGAACTGTTGGATAAAGCGCTGTGATTCTGATGACAAAAGGAGCAGTTCAACATTCCACATGCCTGTAAAGCGCACTGCGATCTGGGGATAGAAGGAGCTGTATGATAATGCGCCTGTCAATAAAGTGCTGTGAAGTCTGAGTATATAAGGTGCTGTTTTATCAATGAATGTCTCTGTACAGAGCTGTAAGAGCTTAGGATTGAACGATATGTCTAATGCAGAACCTGTCCAAAAGTGCCTTGAGGACTAGCGGTAAAAGGGGTGTTAGACGGGGACCCGGAGGGTCGGCCGAGGACAGGGGGAGAGGCCTCCGGTGAGGGCCGTCTCCAGCGATCGTACAGACGAGTAACTTCCCCCCCACAGATGGACACCACACAAGGATGAGGTCAACACTCTTTATATACGATTCTTGAAGGAAGGTTATCAGCGATACAGTGAGGTCGGGACACGAGGGTCCTCTCAATTCTAGTCTCTGATGGGGAAAGGGTAGCGGGACAGTCTTGGTACCGGTCCGGTACGGGGGTGGCAAGATGGGTAGCTCACAATCCTCGAGCTCGGAGTTCTGGAAGGTCGGGCCGCGGCAGCGCCAGCAGGCTAGGATGATAAGTCTCGTTTGAGAAGGGCCGCGGCAGCGCCAGCAGGCAAGGGCGATGGTTCACACAAGGATGGGCCGCGGCAGCGCCAGCAGGTCCCGACGAAGGTGTAGGTTGCAGAGGGCCGCGGCAGCGCCAGCAGGCAGGAACGATGGTTCACAAGGATGGGCCGCGGCAGCGCCAGCAGGTCCCGACAAAGGTGTAGGTTGCAGAGGGCCGCGGCAGCGCCAGCAGGCAGGAACGATGGTTCACAAGGATGGGCCGCGGCAGCGCCAGCAGGTCCCGACGAAGGTGTAGGTTGCAGAGGGCCGCGGCAGCGCCAGCAGGCAGGAACGATGATTCACAAGGCAGGGCTGCGGCAGCGCCAGCAGTCCGTCAAGGATGAGTTCTTCAAGGTGTCTCTCGACTCCAGGATACAACTGCCTTCCTGCTCTGGAGCTGCCCCAGTTATAGGTCTGGCCTCCTTTGATGTCCGGACCCTCGCGCTGGGAGGTCAGGAGGTCCGGGATGAGGGAGTCCAGACACCCAGCAGGGGGGTGGAGCCAGCGCCCGGGGAGGCTGGGGGCGATCGGCACCTGGCGGGGGAGAGCTATCGACACTCCTCTCTCCCATTGACCTGCCAAGTGGTCTCTTCACCTCCTGGGTGGATGGTGGTGCCTCGATGTCGGGGCCTGGCCAGGCCCAGGGTTGGGGTCGAGCTGAGGCCACACGGCCTCGTGGTGCAGTGTCCAAGATGGCGGCTGGGCCGGGGCAATGCTGCTGATGGAGGCCCGGGCCAGCCGATGTCGGGGTGATCGGGAGCAGGCGTCCCGTTGGGGACGGGTTGCGGGTTGCTTCGGTGGGTTGCCGGGGTTGTTCTTCTGGAGACACCGGGAGAGCCGGTGTTCGGGCCTTATTATGCGGGGAGGGAGCGCCCCCTTCACGAGGCCTGTCCAACATGCGTCCCCCCCAGCTGAAGGCAGGGAGAGTCACCCATCTTCTTGGGTACTCTCCTCGCCGAGGCGGAAAAAGCGTGACAGGCCGTCCGCGTTGGCGTGGTCCTGGCCAGGGCGGTGCTCCACAGAGAAGTCCATCTCCTGCAAGGAGGTGGACCATCGCAACAGTTTTGGGTTCTCCCCCCGCATCTGCATCAGCCATTGCAGGGGTCGGTGGTCTGTCTGTACCCTGAAATGGGTACCGAAGAGGTAGGGCTGGAGTTTCTTGAGGGCCGATACCACTGCGAAGGCCTCCCGCTCGATGGTGCTCCAGCGCTGCTCTCGGGCCAGCAGGCGTCGGCTGATGAAGGCCACTGGTTGATCGACTCCCTCGGCGTTGAGTTGAGAGAGTACTGCCCCAACGCCATGATCTGAGGCGTCCGTCTGGACGATGAATTCCCGGCTGTAGTCGGGAGCCTGGAGCACGGGGCGGTGCACATGGCGGCCTTCAACTTCTCGAAGGCCGCTTGACAGTCCGGAGTCCAGTTGACGGTTTTGGGGTTTTTCTTGGATGTGAGTTCTGTGAGGGGCCCCACACTGCTGCCATAGTCCTTTACAAACCGCCGGTAGTATCCGGTGAGCCCTAGGAAGGCCCGGACCTCGGTTTGGGTGACAGGAGGTTGCCAGGACTGGATGGCAGCGATCTTCAGCTGAAGGGGGGCCACCAGACCGCTCCCCACTTGGTGTCCGAGGTAGGTCACGGACCCCTGGCCAATCTGACATTTGCTGGCTTTGATGGTGAGGCCGGCCTGCTGGAGGGCGTGCAGGACTTCTCGGAGGTGGTGAAGGTGGTCTGCCCAGTGACGACTGTACACAGCGATATCGTCCAGGTAGGCGGCGCTGAATTCTTCGAGGCCCGCCAATACCTGGTTCACGAGTCGTTGGAAAGTAGCTGGAGCGTTTTTCATGCTGAATGCCATCACTTTGAAGTGGTAGTGGCCATCCGGGGTAGAGAAGGCGGATCGTTCTTGGGCCCTGGGGTTGAGGCCGATTTGCCAGTAGCCTGCTGTTAGATCGAAGATGCTCAGATAGCGGGCAGCCCCCATGCGATCAACCAGCTCATCCGCCCGGGGGATGGGGTGAGCGTCGGTTCGGGTAACAGCGTTCAGGCCCCGATAGTCTACACAGAACCGGAGCTCGGGGGCAACGCCCGGGGCGGCAGCCTTGGGGACCAGTACGACTGGGCTGGCCCAGGGGCTGTCGGATGGCTCGATCACTCCTAGGGCCAGCATTTTGGAGACTTCGTCCTGGATGCAGGTGCGCACCCGATCTGGCACTCGGTACGCCCTGTGTCGAATAGGTGGACTATCCCCAGTGTCCACGTCGTGAAGGCACCAGGAGGTGACCCCTGGGGTGAGGGAGAACAGGTTCGCAAATTGTAGCAGGAGAGCCCGACAGTCTTGGCGTTGTTCCGGGGACAAGGCCTCGGAGAGTCTGACCCCTTCCACTGAGCCATCTTTTTCACGGGTCCTCAGTAGGTCAGGGAGGGGATCGGAGTCTTCTTCCGTCCCACTATCTGTTGCCATCAGTAGGCTGAGCTCTGAGCGTACGAAGTGGGGTTTGAGTCTGTTGGCGTGGAGGACTCGGAGGGGGTTCCGGGGGGACTCCATGTCTATTAGGTAGGTGACAGGGCCCTTGCGCTCTATCACCTTGAAGGGTCCTGTCCATTTGTCCTGCAGGGCACAGGGTTCGACTGGAGACATCACCCAGACTTGCTGGCCTGGTTCGAACTCGATGGAGGAGGCATGCTGATCGTACCATTTCTTCATGTCCTCCTGACTGGCCTCAAGGTTGGCTTTGGCGAGTTCCCTGAATCGCCGGGTCTGGTTGCGGAGGGTCAGGAGATACTTATATACGTCCGGAGGGGTCTTCTGGGGGCCCATCTCCCATCCTTCCTTGACCAGGCTGAGGGGGCCCCGGACGGGGTGTCCGTACAGGAGCTCGAAGGGACTGAAGCCGAGGGATTTCTGGGGAACTTCTCGATAGGCGAAGAGGAGGCACGGGAGCAGCACGTCCCATTGGCGACGTAGGGGTTCTTCCAGGCCCATGATCATTCCCTTGAGAGTGCGGTTAAACCGCTCGACCAGTCTGTTTCCTTGCGGGTGATAAGGGGTCGTGAACCGGTAGGTGACCCCGCACTGCTGCCAGAGAGACCTCATGTACTTTGAGATGAAGTTCGTGCCCCTGTCGCTGACGACCTCCCGGGGGAAGCCCACTCGAGAGAATATCCCCATTAGGGCTCGGCCTACCAAGGGTGCTGTCACGGTCCGAAGAGGAATGGCCTCGGGATAGCGGGTGGCGTGGTCCACCAGGACTAGGATGAACCGGTGCCTCTGGGCCGTTCGGGGGTCTAGGGGCCCCACAATGTCTATTCCCACCCGTTCGAACGGGGTGGTGACGACGGGAAAGGGTTGCAGGGGTGCTTTGATCTTTCGACCGCTCTTCCCGCTGGCCTGGCAGGTGGGGCAGGCTCGGCAGTGGTTTGAGACATCATTTCGCATTTTTGGCCAGTAAAAGTGGGTTACCAGGCGGCTGTATGTTTTGTCTTGTCCCAAGTGTCCAGCAAGGGGGACATCGTGTGCCAAGTTCAAAAGGAAGTCTCTGAAGCGGAGGGGCACCTCCAGCACCCGACTGGCCCCCAGCTCAGCGATTCTTTGCTCACTGTAGAGCAGGTCATTGTCCCAATAAATCCAGTGGGCCCCTGCGGTGTCTCCTGCGCTCTGGGCGAGGGCTTGCTGCCGGAGTCCCTCGAGGGAGGGACAGGTCTTCTGTTCTTGTCGGAATTGTTCCTGGGTGGGACCACCCTCTTGACGCCACTGGGCCAGTTCGGGAAGGTCCTGGAGTTGAACGGGCCCTTCTTCGTTTTGCTCTGGGGGATTGGCGCTTAGGGCGTCTCCCTCCGGGACGATCGGGCGAGGAAGTTCTGGCCATTCGGGTTCTTCGGGACTGGAGATGGCGCGTGCGGCCATGGACCGGGTCGTTATGCAGGCCCATTCAGGGAGGCCCAACATCCCCAGGTGCTCTCTTCTTTTGACGGCTGCCCAGGGGGAACTTTCGAGGTAGTTTCCCAGGAGGCAGTCCACTGGGGCATCATCGCGGACAGTCACCTTCAGCATTCCGGACACTCCTCCCCACTCGAAGGGGACGCAGGCCATCCGACACAGGCTTTCTGAGTTGTCGGCTGACCGGACGGGGCAAAGGACGTTCGGCAAGATCTGCTCCGGGGTTACCAGGTGACAGCGAACTGCCGTCACACTGGCCCCGGTGTCGCGTAGGGCTTCAGCCTGGCGCCCATTTATGTTTACCCACTGGCTGTATTTTCTCGTGTTGGCGGGAAAGGGAGCCCGCGGAATCATGTCTCTTTCCCCTAGGCAGACCAGGGACATGGCGGCTGGTTCCCACTCGGGCTGGTCCGGTTCGTACTCTTCATAGTCTTCTGGGGCTTGCTCTTCTCCCAGGGCCGCGGCAGCGACCTGGCGGGGCATAGGACTCTGGTTCTTCGGGCAAGTAGGGTCGTTGGCGTAGTGGCCGGGTCGCTGGCACCGGTGGCAAGTAACATTGGCTCGGAACCCTGGACGCATCGGGGGGTTTCCCCTGCCGGCCGGGGGCGGGGTGTTGCTGGCGGGAGCCGCCGGGACGGCGTCTCTGCCCCGACCCTGGCCTCCTCCTCCTCGGGGGCCATGGGGACCTTGGTTGGTTCTGTTTGGCTCGCTGGGCCCGTTTCGGGCAACTCGAGTGCTTTCCCATCGGTCAGCTTCGGCGGCGAGTTGCCGAGGTTCAGTCAGTTTACTGTCGAGGAGGTGCTGCCTGAGCTCGACGAAGCAATTGTTGGAGAGGTGCTCCCACACAATGAGGTTAAAGAGTTGTTCGTAGGTGGTTACCTGGCTGCCCTTGATCCACCCCTCGAATGCTCTGCTGAAAAAGTTCACGTACTCCACCCAAGTTGTACCCGGGATCCGTTTGCAGTCGCGGAACCGCTGGCGGTACATCTCGGGCGTGAGTCCGTATCGAGTGAGGAGGGCGGCCTTCATGTGGTCGTAGGACGTCATCTGATGGTCCGGGAGTTGCAGCAGGGCGTTGCGCCCTTCGTTGACGAACCTCCCCCATAACCCGGCTCCCTAGTCACTTCGAGAAATCCGGTGAGAGGTCATGGCTATCTCATAGGCTTTGAACCATTGCTGGATATCGTCGTTCCGGTAATATTCTCTGACGACATCCTTTAGGGTCTGTAGTGCCAGGAGTGTTCGGGCGCTCGGGCACCCCGAGATCTTTATTCTGTTTCCGAAGCTCTATTTCTTTTAGGTTGCGCTCATGTTCGTAGGCTAGCTTTTTCTCTTCTAACTCCCTCTGTCTTTGCTTCTCTTCCCGCTCCTCTCGGAGCCGCAAGTGTTCCAATGTTATTTTTTGTTCCGCCAATTTTAGTTCTCCGTCCAACCGAAGTCGCGCCTGCTCCAATTCATGGAGTCTGCTTTTTTCTCGTTCTCGGATCTCCTCTGGGGAGCGACCCGATCTCCTTCCTTCTGTCGGAGTGGTGCTCGTTTCCGGCGCCTCGAGGTTTTGGTTTTGGGGTACGGTCGGCCCCGTCTCCGCCCAAGATTCCAGGGCCTTTTTGAAGTCTTCTTTCGTGCTCAGTCCTGTGGTAGCAATGCCTAGTTCTATGCAAAATTGTTTTAGCTCTCTGTGGTTGTACTCTTCTAGTTTCTCCATCTGGAAGTTTTCTGTGGTTCCGCTCTCTTTTGTTGACATTGTGGTTGAGTCGTGGGGTGAGTTATTCTCTGTACGATTACGCGTTGGTTCGGATCGCGCCGCTGGCCACCAATGTTAGACGGGGACCCGGAGGGTCGGCCGAGGACAGGGGGAGAGGCCTCCGGTGAGGGCCGTCTCCAGCGATCGTACAGACGAGTAACTTCCCCCCCACAGATGGACACCACACAAGGATGAGGTCAACACTCTTTATATACGATTCTTGAAGCAAGGTTATCAGCGATACAGTGAGGTCGGGACACGAGGGTCCTCTCAATTCTAGTCTCTGAAGGGGAAAGGGTAGCGGGACAGTCTTGGTACCGGTCCGGTACGGGGGTGGCAAGATGGGTAGCTCACAATCCTCGAGCTCGGAGTTCTGGAAGGTCGGGCCGTGGCAGCGCCAGCAGGTCCCGACGAAGGTGTAGGTTGCAGAGGGCCGCGGCAGCGCCAGCAGGCAGGAACGATGATTCACAAGGCAGGGCTGCGGCAGCGCCAGCAGTCCGTCAAGGATGAGTTCTTCAAGGTGTCTCTCGACTCCAGGATACAACTGCCTTCCTGCTCTGGAGCTGCCCCAGTTATAGGTCTGGCCTCCTTTGATGTCCGGACCCTCGCGCTGGGAGGTCGGGAGGTCCGGGATGAGGGAGTCCAGACACCCAGCAGGGGGGTGGAGCCAGCGCCCGGGGAGGCTGGGGGCGATCGACACCTGGCGGGGGAGAGCCATCGACACTCCTCTCTCCCATTGACCTGCCAAGTGGTCTCTTCACCTCCTGGGTGGATGGTGGTGCCTCGATGTCGGGGCCTGGCCAGGCCCAGGGTTGGGGTCGAGCTGAGGCCACGCGGCCTCGTGGTGCAGTGTCCAAGATGGCGGCTGGGCCGGGGCAATGCTGCTGATGGAGGCCCGGGCCAGCCGATGTCGGGGTGATCGGGAGCAGGCGTCCCGTTGGGGACGGGTTGCGGGTTGCTTCGGTGGGTTGCCGGGGTGGTTCTTCTGGAGACACCGTGAGAGCCGGTGTTCGGGCCTTATTATGCGGGGAGGGAGCGGCCCCTTCACGAAGCCTGTCCAACAAGGGGGTACTAGGGGTAATGAGGAACGTATGCTGCAAAGCGCTAAGAGAACAAGCAGCGCTGTATAATGTGAAATATGTAAAGGATGGGGCAGAGGGCTGAGGTAAGAATACACAACCGTCCTACTGCCACCCCAAATCCCATCTCCAGAAACATTAATTATAATATTGTAAAGCATCCAAGACTGTAGCTGCACCCACTGCCTCTGTAATGATGAGAGAAGTACAGTTTTAAGCACCTAGACAACGCCTTGCAGTAAAGAGCGCTGCACAAGTATACTTACCCAATTGGCTTGACTCTCCTTGGAATACCATCTGTTCCTATCAAGTTACACTTAGTCACTGGGGGGGAGCTCAGTTACCCAGGACAGGGGCCCGGGGCCATACAGGCACTATCTGGAGGCTGCGGTGGCCCCTTGTAGTGCAGAGTTTCTCATGGTCTGGCGACTCCGCCGCTGTGGCATGAAGTGCTCGGGGCATGGGCATTTGCTTTGCTGTGAGGGTCGTCCCATCTCTTTGCTGCAGTCGCCGATCTGCGGCCCTCTGAGGAATTCGATGTGGCTTGCGTCAACAAGTGTTAAAATGTTCTCTTGTTTCTCTCCCATGGAGTAAGCATGTCTCTTTAAAAAGGAAATGCATGCTGGGGCACGCGCCCTTCTGTCAGAGGGACGTACGTGTCCGTCAAGGCATCGTGTGATCCTGGGCCCTGCTGCAGGGTCTCTATGGGCACTCTGGGGCTTTTGCCCTGCTGGGGGTTGAGGCTGGCATTGAAGGATCCCTCTGTGCTCAGCGCGTGCTCTGCGATGGCAGCAGAGTTTACCATGTGTAAGTGTTTAGGTCCTGCTCTGCGACGGGGTCAGAGGACTCTCTGGGTTTATTATGGCTTCCTCGGGGTGTGGTTGAGGTCAGAGGGCATACTGTGACGTAAGGTCCTACTCATAGGGTGAACTGCTTAGAGGGGACATCTCATAGGCTCTGTCTTTCTCTAAGTGACTCTTGGGTGTGCAGGGTGGGATCGGGTTCAAGAATGGGCCGCATTTGCGGATTCTGTCTTTTTTCAACACACAGCTTCAGTGTTTTAAGTGTTTCAAAAGGGAGGGGGTTCTATAAAGAGCCATGTTTCTCAACTTCTCTAAGATAAAAAAAGAAAATGTTGCCAGGACTCTTTGTGTCTGGATGAGCTCACAATGGTGAATCACAGCCAAATATAAGTGCTCAAGCCCCCTGCTGAATCTGCATACATTAATGGGCTGGCCAGCAAGAGACCAGGAATGACACCTCAGTGCAGTAATAGAGGCCCATCTGCCGCAGAAAGGCTGCTTAGGCCCCCACTGTGTCGGGGGCGTCATCTGAACTGCACAGACACCGCCAAAACCGGCCACCCTGCTGGCCTAAAAATCAGCCCTCCTCTGGAACACGGATACCAGCCCATTGCCCCAGTGCCCGCCTTCCCAGTTCAACCCTGGGTGTCGGAGAGCAGGCATTCTTTGGGATAAGGTTGTGCAATGGTGTGGGTTGGATGTTCCATGACATAGGCCCAGCTCTGGGGTGTGTACGATGTCTAAGGGTATCCTGTGGGTCTCGTGTCAGTGGGATGTTTCTCTTGCCCTTTCTCTTGAGGGCCAGACTGGGCCTCTGCTTTAAGAAAGGACTGGAGACGGGATGCGGGATAGTGGGGCTTCCCCTGGACTTTGACCCCTGGCACCGGAGGAAAGTTGCCCAAATTACATGCCACGCTGATGGCTCCATTCACATATATAGTGGTACATCATGTTCGTCACCACTCACCCAATCTTTCCCACCCCGCCTTTCCACGAGTGAAACGCATCCCCTTTGTTCTGGGGGGCCATGGCTCGTTCAATCTTCCCGCCTTTTCTTCTCCAGGTCGAATGTGTTTGGAATCTCAGACATACCTATATAAACAGCTGCTCACATTTACATAAGCATACACAAAGATTGTCCTCTATAGCTCATAAAAAGTGCAATTTCTTAAATGATAAATAATTCAATCGTATTGCTTTATAAACCTTCCTGCTTCCTCAAATTTGCTTGAAAATGCACCATTTATTCACTCTTTTTTCAAAATGTTCTCGGTTGGAGAACCTGGTCTGAATGCCCCCCGCCGCCCCCTCCAACCACTCGCACATAAACAATCTGTAAAAAAATAACATTTTGTAACTTCCATGTGTGCTGCATTAGGCAGCACACTTAAAGGACAAAACGGCATTTAAAGTTTGTTTATGTGCAGGAAGGGGCACCTTACTACACATAAACAATCTTCCCTTGCAGGCTGACAAACTTGCTCTATGGTGCAAGGGGGGCGGCATTGGTCCAAGGCAGCTAAGTGTAGCGCCAGCGCAGGAGGAAACACAGGGCTGCTCGATATTCTTATAAATATAGTGCAGCCTTGCATTTCTGAAGTGGTGGAGTGAGGCGTTAAGCCAAGACGGCTAACGCTTCACTCCGCCACTTCTTTGTACATAGGCCCCCATTGTGAGCACAACACCTAGAGCCACTAACATAGTTAACAAGCATTTGCAATGCAATGGTCTCGGCATCATTAAAGGTAGAGCTATTGGCATTGCTCATGACATTTTTTTTTCTTTAAATCACAAATAAATGGCATTGTCTTTAACATTGCCAATACACAGCACTCTGCACTCAACAGCACACAATGCTCTGCACACTCACTCTGCACTCACTACTCTGCACACTCACTCTGCACTCACTACTCTGCACACTCACTCTGCACTCACTACTCTGCACACTCACTCTGCACTCACTACTCTGCACTCACTACTCACTACTCTGCACTCACTACTCGGCACTCACTACTCTGCACTCACTACTCTGCACTCACTACTCGGCACTCACTACTCTGCACTCACTACTCACTACTCTGCACTCACTACTCTGCACTCACTACTCACTACTCTGCACTCACTACTCACTACTCTGCACTCACTACTCACTACTCTGCACTCACTACTCTGCACTCACTACTCTGCACTCACTACTCTGCACTCACTACTCACTACTCTGCACTCACTACTCGGCGCTCACTACTCACTACTCTGCACTCACTACTCTGCACTCACTACTCTGCACTCACTACTCTGCACTCACTACTCTGCACTCACTACTCTGCACTCACTACTCACTACTCTGCACCCACTACTCACTACTCTGCACTCACTACTCTGCACTCACCACTCTGCACTCACCACTCTGCACTCACTACTCACTACTCTGCACTCACTACTCTGCACTCACTACTCTGCACTCACTACTCTGCACTCACTACTCTGCACTCAGCACTCACTACTCTGCACTCAGCACTCACTACTCACTACTCTGCACTCACTACTCACTACTCTGCACTCACTACTCTGCACTCACTACTCTGCACTCACTACTCTGCACTCAGCACTCACTACTCACTACTCTGCATTCACTACTCTGCACTCACTACTCTGCACTCACTACTCTGCACTCACTACTCTGCACTCACTACTCCGCACTCACTACTCTGCACTCTGCACTCAGTACTCTGCACTCAGCACTCACTACTCACTACTCTGCACTCACTACTCTGCACTCACTACTCTGCACTCACTACTCTGCACTCAGCACTCACTACTCACTACTCTGTACTCAGCACTCACTACTCACTACTCTGCACTCACTACTCTGCACTCACTACTCTGCACTCACTACTCTGCACTCACTACTCTGCACTCTGCACTCAGCACTCTGCACTCTGCACTCAGCACTCACTACTCTGCACTCACTACTCTGCACTCACTACTCTGCACTCACTACTCTGCATTACTACTCTGCACTCACTTTCCAATGATTCTTTAGTATCGCGCCTTCCGCCATATTTTATTGTTATTACTAAGTATGATTCATGCTGCTATAAATTTGCAGACTTTTAACATATCAGCAGTGCCCTCTCTAAAGATGTGTAAAGCGTTAGGTGTGTGTAATACTTGTCATGCGGCTCTGGGCTGGCCCTTGTGTTCTGATGATTTTTCCCCATGTTTGAGCTGGCTGATGTTTCATCCTGTGCCTCTTCCTGAGTATGTTTCTCTTCCTTTCTCTAAGATTGAGGAAACACCTGTCGCTCTCCGTGAGTTCCATTGTATAACATTTTATGTAGCTCAGAACTGTGTCCAATCTAGCGGACTATAACCACCCTGAACATCGCAATTTAATTGTGCGGTTTATTTGAAGAGCATTAGTTTTAATAATGTTTGAAACCAATCTTCTAGCACCTGCTCTGAAATGGATCTTATATAATGACTTACAGGTGATGAAGTGTAGTTAGGTTCTGTCGCAGTCACTTCCACACTGCTGTACATGAGAAAGAATCAACTATCTGAGGGTGTTATGACCTTTGCCTTGTTGTTTTATTTTCCCAAATATTAAACTGCTCATTCACAAGTTGCAAATACCTTCCTGCAACTGATTAAACCTTACGGAACTTGTTTAAATCGTTTCTAAGTCTTTGTTGAAAAATATTTTTAAAGGGCTAATGAATTGCAACAATACCCTGAATAAGCACACATACCAGAGTCTGAATTTTGTGGGGTTTTTTCTTAGCTGAATCATCAGTAATTTGTGTGTTCCATATGCTGTTTCAGTGTGCGTGATTTGGTTATGTACATGCTGAGGAGCATCCTAAATGCCCCCGGAATCCCGCCGCGGCCGCCCCGGAAGTCAGGCACGGTCGCCTGTGACGAGGGCGGGGCCACGTCCAGACCGGAAGAGGAGGCAGACGGAGTCAAATGCGTCTCGCGCCCGGGGCTCCTGTGAGCGGTGTGGAGCCCCGGGGCCGCGCCAGCAGGAGGGTGGGCGCCGCGTGTTGAGAGCAGAGTCCCCGACATTGGCCAGGTAAGTTCCAAAAGGCTGGGGGGGCTTGGTGCACTTGTGTGTGTGTGTGTGTGCGCGTGTATGCTCGTGTGTGTATGTATGTGTGCGACGGTGACGGCGGGGGAGGGAGGTGGGGCCTCGGTGCACTTGTGTGTGTGTGCGCGTGTGTGTGTATGTGTCAGGGGGGGTGTCTCTGTATGTATGTATGTGCGTGCGTGCATGGGCGCTTGTGTGTGTGTATGCGCATGCGTGTGTGGTGCTTGAGCTTCCCAGGAGACAGCGCCTGGCCACAGCGCGCGTTCCAGTTTCAAATCCGCTCCAAGGCGATGCGCGCGGCCGGGACTGTCTCCTGGGAAGCACACTCGCTAACAATAGTTCTCGGCGAGACGCGCTTCCGCGCGTTTAGCCGAGACCTAATAAAAAGGAAGCTCTCCTTTTCGACTCTTTTCATACAAATCTTCTAAATCGTTTACATTTCAAAAATTTAATAAGCATCTCATTTGGTTTTGTGTGGAACTGCTAATCTGCAGGAGAGCAGGAACCTGCGAGTCTCCATCTATTTTTTTTTTTTTTTTTGGATTTAATACATTTTTTATTGATAAAAAATATAAGTGGAATATACATTTGGCAGTTCAAGACCCATAATCTTTAGACTGTTGTTGCTCTTATTTACCTGACTGGGCAGTCCAGAATATAATTTGGTATCATAAATCAAATCAAATCAAAGATAGCTTTATTCGATTTCAGTGTTAAAAATCATAAAAGCGAGCACAAGACACAATAAAATTTCATTATAATAAATTACAAATCCAATTAATACAGGATAGTACACAATACTAATCTATTAAGGTGTCAATTCATTGATTTTCTACACTTGATCACACTTTTCAAACAAGCATTTGCAATGCAATGGTCTCGGCATCATTAAAGGTAGAGCTATTGGCATTGCTCATGACATTTTTTTTCTTTAAATCACAAATAAATGGCATTGTCATTAACATTGCCAATACACAGCACTCTGCACTCAACAGCACACAATGCTCTGCACACTCACTCTGCACTCACTACTCTGCACTCACTACTCACTACTCTGCACTCACTACTCTGCACTCACTACTCACTACTCTGCACTCACTACTCTGCACTCACTACTCTGCACTCACTACTCTGCACTCACTACACTGCACTCACTACTCACTACTCTGCACTCACTACTCTGCACTCACTACTCACTACTCTGCACTCACTACTCACTACTCTGCACTCACTACTCACTACTCTGCACTCACTACTCTGCACTCACTACTCTGCACTCACTACTCACTACTCTGCACTCACTACTCTGCACTCACTACTCACTACTCTGCACTCACTACTCTGCACTCACTACTCACTACTCTGCACTCACTACTCTGCACTCACTACTCTGCACTCACTACTCACTACTCTGCACTCACTACTCTGCACTCACTACTCACAACTCTACACTCACTACTCTGCACTCACTACTCTGCACTCACTACTCTGCACTCACTACTCTGCACTCACTACTCTGCATTCACTACTCTGCATTCACTACTCTGCACTCACTACTCTGCACTCACTACTCTGCACTCACTACTCTGCACTCACTACTCTGCACTCACTACTCACTACTCTGCACTCACTACTCACTACTCTGCACTCACTACTCTGCACTCACTACTCTGCACTCACTACTCTGCACTCACTACTCACTACTCTGCACTCACTACTCACTACTCTGCACTCACTACTCTGCACTTACTACTCACTACTCTGCACTCACTACTCTGCACTCACTACTCACTACTCTGCACTCACTACTCTGCACTCACTACTCTGCACTCACTACTCTGCACTCACTACTCTGCACACACTACTCTGCACTCTGCACTCACTACTCTGCACTCTGCACTCACTACTCTGCACTCTGCACTCACTACTCTGCACTCTGCACTCACTACTCTGCACTCTGCACTTACTACTCTGCACTCACTACTCTGCACTCACTACTCACTACTCTGCACTCACTACTCACTACTCTGCACTCACTACTCACTACTCTGCACTCAATACTCACTACTCTGCACTCACTACTCACTACTGTGCACTCACTACTCTGCACTCACTGCTGTGCACTCACTACTCACTACTCTGCACTCACTATGCACTACTCTGCACTCACTACTCTGCACTCACTACTCACTACTCTGCACTCACTACTCACTACTCTGCACTCATTACTCACTACTTTGCACTCACTACTCTGCACTCACTACTCACTACTCTGCACTCACTACTCTGCACTCACTACTCTGCACTCACTACTCTGCACTCACTACTCACTACTCTGCACTCACTACTCTGAACTCACTACTCACTACTCTGCACTCACTACTCACTACTCTGCACTCACTACTCACTACTCTGCACTCACTACTCACTACTCAGCACTCACTACTCTGCATTCTCCCTTCCGTAGTGTAAATGCCCTTCACTGCCGGATGCAGTATGTAGGTACTCTCATATATTTCTTGGCACCTACGATGTAAGACTGTGTGTTGGATCTAGGAGGACATATATAGCAGTTTTGTTTCACTCATTGCACTAGCACTGTGCTTTTATCCTCTCTTCTCCGTTTGATTAAACACATAAGCCAGCATGTAAACATTTGTATTAATGAACACTGTGCCCCGGAAGTCAGGCACGGTCGCCTGTGACGGGGGCGGGGCCACCTCCAGACCGGAAGAGGAGGCAGGCGGAGTCAAATGCGTCTCGCGCCCGGGGCTCCTGTGAGCGGTGTGGAGCCCCGGGGCCGCGCCAGCAGGAGGTTGGGCGCCGCGTGCTAAGAGCAGAGTCCCCGACATTGGCCAGGTAAGTTCCAAAAGGCTGGGGGGGCTTGGTGCACTTGTGTGTGTGCGTGTATGCTCGTGTGTGTATGTATGTGTGCGACGGTGACGGCGGGGGAGGGAGGGAGGAAGGGAGGGAGGGGGGGCCTCGGTGCACTTGTGTGTGTGCGCGTGTGTGTGTATGTGTCAGGGGGGGGTGTCTCTGTATGTATGTATGTGCGTGCGTGCATGGGCGCTTGTGTGTGTGTATGCGCATGCGTGTGTGGTGCTTGAGCTTCCCAGGAGACAGCGCCTGGCCACAGCGCGAGTTCCCGTTTCAAATTGGCTCCAAGGATGCGCGCGGCCGAAACTGTCTCCTGGGAAGCACACTCGCTAACAAAAGATCTCGGCGAGACGCGCTTCCGCGCGTTTAGCCGAGACCTAAAAATGTGACATTAGGTGCATTGACAATTCATCTTCCAGCATCTGAAGCTTCAAATAAGCGGGTCTGCACTGTCTCAATCCCCATTTCTTCAATAGAAACATTCAATATTTCTTCCTGGCGAATGAGTGAAATTTACAAAACAAAACACAGTGAATTGTAGACTGTTGTGAAACACCGTCACAGGGGCATGGGGGCAAATCTTTTAACCATATATTTGTTTCTGGGAAGGTTACCAGTCTAAAAAAACTGTCCCCTCTGAAACGTGTTAGGAGCATCCTAGAGAAGCTGCTCTGTATAAGAATTAAATATTGGTGTAGACCGTATCTATGCACGATTAATTGGTTAAGTATTACAGACCCCTTTTTTCCCTCTATCTGCCACCGCTTTGTCTCTAGCAGTTCAAGACACACTTCTTTCATTTTTTGTCTAGTAATGGAGGTTAAAGTATTAGGGGAATCGAAATATTCAGAGTGTCCGATCTCAAATAAAAATGTCTTCACATAGGAAAACCACCTAATTTTATGTGCCCCCTGAAGCACACGACAGTCCTGTATGATCTCCCTGTTAAGTCCAGTTTCTTCAGATGTCCAAACCTTGTGCCATAATAGCACCGGACTTACTTTAATAAGGTCAGACACATAGGGCAAACCTAGTTCTCTGTGGCACACATAGGTTGATGTTGAAATTGGAAGTGCTAATAAAAAACGAAGAAAGGAGTTTTCACAGAGTGATAGTACTTGCGACTCATGAGGTGGAAGTCGGGAGTCAGGGGCTGAATACCTTTGAAATTGATTTTAAATTGACTATTACGCTGTTTTTTGTGACACCTGCCTTTTTAAAATTTATTTGTAAAATGGTGTGTGATTGGAACACATCTTTTAATAAATTTATTTGCACGTACTCCTAACCTTCACACTCTCCTCCCGAGGTCCACGTGCTGCTAGGTGGCCGATTTTGGGTCTCCTGGACCGCGGGACTAGGCACTCTAACAACTGTTGCACAGGCGCCATCTTGGGGGAAGAACAGTCGGCGCTCTAGTGTTGCGGGCGATAGGGCCCTTGCACTACATATAGGGCGAGCAGAAACTCACTCAGTGATAGTACTTGCAACTCTTGAGGCGGAAGCCGGGAGTCAGGGGCTGTATACCTTTGAAATTGATTTTAAATTGACTATTATGCTGTTTTTTGTGACACCTGCCTTTTTAAAATTTATTTGTAAAACGGTGTGTGATTGGGACACATCTTTTAATAAATGTATTTGCACATACTCCTAACCTTCACGCTCTCCTCCTGAGGTCCACGCGCTGCTAGGTGGCCGATTTTGGGTCTCCTGGACCGCAGGACTAGGCACTCGAGCATCTGTTGTACAGGCGCCATCTTGGGGGAAGAATGATCGGCGCTCTAGTTTTGCGGGCGATTGGGCCCTTGTACTACAAAATGCCCCCTCTATTTCATACGCGCAGCGGAAGAGCGCAATGATGGCGCGCCGGAGGTGCACCAGAGGTAAGCCCGTCTGCGCCCGTCCGCGCCAGACCGGGCCCAGGATCCTGCTCCTCCATTCCTACTTCCATTCCTAATCCTCAGATTCTTCTAACCTATTCTAGGGATTCCATACTTTTACTGAACCAGCCCCCCCTGCCCTCTTGTGCCCATTCTATCACAGTTAATGGTCTTGGTAATCACTGCTCTCATTGCCCGTTTAGGCTACCTTCCCCTAAGCCCTGTCTTCCTGCTCAGACTGTGGAAGTCCACATGCTCTTAGAGGAACATAAACTGGAGATCTTATTTTTAACAGAGACATGGCTTGCACCAGACTCTGACCCGGATGTGGTCCAGGCACTGCCGCCAGGCTATCTGATACAACATCTGGATCGCGTCAAGGGGAGGGGAGGAGGGATAGCTATAATCTACAGAGATTACCTGGGCTGCCGGCTTTACGGCAGTCCTCTCTCCGATTGTGAAAATGTTCACTTCTCCATCCAAATTTCCTCATGTAACTCCCTTTCGGGAGTCCTTATTTACCGCCCCCAGGTGCGTTGGGTCAATTCTGTAGCTCCCTCCTGGAAACTTCAATGGCCTTGGCCGGAACTCTTTCCAATTTTATGATCCTTGGGGATCTAAATATCCATCTTGATAACAGCGGAGACAGGGTAGCCTCTGAGTTATTATTAGATTTAGCAACACATCAGCTCCACCTGGGGAGCCAACATCCCACCCATATACTGGGGCACTTGCTAGATCCCATTTTTTCGAACATCTCGGATCTCGAAGTGGCGGTACCAATTCCGATACCGTGGTCTGATCACCGGCTTATCTTATTTAGCTGGTCGATCCCGGCTATCCCCTGCCCTAGATTAGCTCATGGCAGGCCAACACGCCCTTGGTCTAAATTGAACCTGGACAAATGGAAGCAGGTTCTAGAGCTTTTGTTGCCAATTCAGGAAAATGATCCCATAGCCGCGGACACCTCGTTCTCTTCATGGATAGAAAATTCCCTGAATAGAGTCCTCCAGAAAAAACCCTCCCTTAAACCACGGGAAAAAACCTCTCTGCCCTGGTTTACTAAAGAGGTCCGACTCCTAAAAACTCTCTGTAAAAAGGCAGAAAGAACTTGGAGGAAGGACTATGACCTTACCAGGAAGAGGGAATATAAACTCACAATCCTTAACTATAAAAAGGCCCTTAAAGGGTCGCAAGTAGTCTTCTTCGAAGAAAGGATAAACGCTGTGTCAAATTCATCAAGAGAAACTTTCCAAATAGTGAAAGCACTTCTAAAAACACCGGAGCCCCCGCATCTTGTGGATCCCTCGGACAATCGGTGCAATGAACTAGCTGAATTCTTCAATCAAAAGATCCAAAATATTGTGAAACAACTCCCTCTGCTAAATTCTATCGACCTATCTGATACGCTCCCGATACCATCTCAGGCCCCCAAAATGGGGCTGGATTCGTTTGCCCCCATTTCGGAGGACACTCTGTTACCTATTCTTCAGTCACTTAAGAGTGGCTCCCCGTTGGACCCAGCCCCAGTTAAGATCCTTAAACTAGTCGTTCCCACCATCCTCGCTCCAATGTTGAACGTGATCAACTCCTCCCTTGCGCAGGGCTTGGTCCCTCCAAGCTGGAAGAAGGCGGTGGTTAAGAGCTTACTAAAAAAAATTTATTTGGACCCCCTTGACCTTAATAATTTTAGACCAATCTCCCTTCTGTTAAGCACCAGCAAGGTGACAGAAAAATTCATCAATAGTCAGCTGTCCAACTATCTTGAAGCAAGCGAGCTATTGAAACCATCACAGACAGGTTTCCGCCCGGGTAAGGGCACAGAGACGGCTATGGTTGCGGTTGTTGAGGAGGCCAGGAAGATCATTGATGCAGGAGGATCAGTGGCAGTGATCCTCCTGGACCTGAGTGCGGCCTTTGACACCGTTAATCATCGTACGCTGGTCCAACGGCTCAGGGATCTGGGTATCTCTGGACTTGCCCTGTCCTGGCTGAGATCCTTCCTACACGGACGCTTTTTCCAGGTGGCGGAGGGCAAGTACACCTCTAAAGTGACCCCAATACATTGTGGTGTCCCGCAGGGCTCATCTTTGAGCCCTACGTTCTTTAATGTATATATGTCCCCCCTCGAAAAAATTGTCACCCCTTATAGAATTACATTACTAACTTACGCTGACGACACCCAGCTCGTTGTTTCTGTAAGCCAACAGGACAACCCTGCCATCGATTTGTATGCCTGTCTTGGAGACATAACCAGTTGGATGAACAGATCTCACTTAAAATTGAACAGCGACAAAACTGAGATTTTGGTCCTGGGCAACCAGTCCCTCTTCTGCCCGGAGACTCTGTGGCCTCCTTGCATGGGCCCCCCCATCCCTTAAGACTGATATCAAAAGTCTTGGGATTTGGTTGGATCAAGGGCTCACTTTTAACACCCAAGCAAGGAAGACGGCTGGAACCTGCTATGTCCTTCTCCGTACCGCCCGCAAAATTCTCCCCCTACTCCCTGCGCAGTCCAGGAAGCTCCTGGTTCAGGGCCTAATATTGTCCAGAGTGGATTATGGGAATGCCCTCTACCTTGGTGCACCCAAGAAATTGACAGCCAGACTGCAGGTAGTGCAAAATAACTACTGCTCAGATTCTTACAGGCACCAACAATCGCTGCTCGGCCAAACCGGCCCTTAGAGCACTCCATTGGTTGCCAATATGTGAAAGAGTGCAGTTTAAGGCCCTTTGTATTACCCACAAAATTTTGCACGGTAAAGCTCCACCCATCTTCAAAGACCTCATTGCCCCCTATACTACTAACAGAACTCTCCGGTCCACGAATTCACATTTGACCTTGGTCCCCAGGATCAAGAGGGCTCGATTTGGAGGCCGTCTTTTTTCGTATAATGCCTCCAAACTGTGGAATTCACTTCCATTGGACCTTCGGGCACAACCCAATTTTGTTTTGTTCCGTAAAACCTTAAAGACCTGGCTGTTCCCTTAACTTCCCCTTACCTGTCTTCGCTTGTCTCTATCATTAGCGCTGGGACGCTCACGGGCAGCCATGCGCTCTAGAAATACTTAAATAAAATGAATAAATAAATAAATTGAATATCTCTATGTTGGACTTGGCCTTTTCCCCCCAAAATTTTTCGCTTTTGACCCCCTTATCTAGGATGTCTCCCCCATGGGATTAAACCTGTATAGGCCTTGAGTGGTGCGAGACCCCTTGTTGAAAATGTAATTACATGTAATAATGTGAGCACTTGTAAAATCCCCCATTTTAAAACTGCACCTGACTGAAATGTAGTGTTTTTAAAATGGATGCCATGGCCATGGGTTTTGCCACTGGACTGCCATAGGTCAGCGGTCTAGATAATATTACCCAGCTACTCCTAGCTTTTGGAGGGAAAGCCTGGCACCCAGGGTGCTCACCCCCTCCCCTAGAACCAGTTTAGGCCAGATTTGCCAACATTCCGGAAGGTGCTGGTTCTGTGAGGGAGGAGGGTATAAATAGGGAGAAGTGCCACCAGAAAGTCAGTCAGAGCTGGGACAAGGAAGGGAGAAGACCTGCTGTGAGGTGCTACCGCCACATGGGCCTGTGAGCTGGGCCCTGCACTCCTATAAACCCCCCCCCCCGACTGCTGTCCCCATGGGCTCCTGACAAGGGAGGGCCCCTACCCAGGTCACTGACGCTGTTTGGACCGGGTACCACGCCAGCACTGCGTGAATAAGCGCCCAGGAGGTGAGGAGTGTGCCCCTGAGGCGGACTGTGGGACTGTTCACCCCCCTGTGAGGTGTGCTGCCAGGTGCTGTGCTGTAATAGCGCTGTTTTGGGGAGGTTGATGCCCCCAAGGAAGCTGTGGCCCCTTTGGAAGCGCTGGGCTGTGAGGTGCCTAAGGTGAAGGGCTGTGGACAGCTGACTGGCGTAAACTGCGGTATCGCCCCCTAAGCGCTGGGAGTCCAAAGACTGTTGCTGCCTGTGGAGCTGCCTGGGAAGGATTGTGCCCCCAAGGGACTGTGCCCTGTGACTGGTGTGGCCCCCGGAATGCTGTTGGCCCTGGAAGTGGTATGGGCCGAGGGAGGAGCAGTGCGCTGTAAATAGCGCCGATTTCACTGTTTTCCTGAGAAGACTGGCAGCCTGCGACTAGCGCCGTCTGTAGAGGCGCGCTGTCCGTCATATAATTAATTAATTAAGAAGGGAGCCTACCCCTTATTGCCGCCGATATCACCGCCGCAGCCCGAGGAGTGTTGGCGCTGCCTTGCGCTGGTTGTACATAGGCGAAATCACCGCCGCGGCCCGGCGCTGCCGAGGGGACCCCCACCGCTGTGGGCATCGTCGCGGCGGCCCCCGGGACCAGGAGAGGGCCACCGAAGTGCAGGAAGGGCCGCGCTAGGCCCTGAGGCCATCACATGACGGGGGCCCGGCCGCGTCATCGGCCCGCCCCCGCCGCGCACTGATTGGCCTGCGCGGCCGTGACCTGTGAAGGCCGCGCAGGGATTGGCTGACGGCCGGGAAGGCCAGAAGAGGGGAATCGAAGCCCCGGGTCCCCGTGAGGTAGGAGGGGGACCCGGGTGAATCACTGGAACGGGGCCCCCGTGGTCGGGAGGGAGCCCCGAAGCAAGAGCGACCGGAGCGGGAGCCCACCCCGCCGGTCTGAGCCCAGAGTGAGGGAGCAGTGGAGGAGGCGGGGCCGGGGCACACTGTCGGTGCCAGTCCGCCGGCACGGAAGAAGCGATCCAGAGGAGGAAGGAGGAAAGCCAGGCAGGCTTCCCCCTCGCGGGCCAAGTCCCCGCGCTTGTCCCTGGTGGCCACGCCGACGCCATTTGGACACCCCGGGGCCCTGTGAGGAGGAAGGGCCCCGGGTAAAGTAAATCGCCAGACACCCACACGGCCAGTGAGTGTCCCGGGTCCCCGTAGGGCAGAGGGACCCGGGAGAAGCGAAGGTTACCGCCGGGAGGGGCGCTCGAGGGAGCGCGAACCCCTCCTTCCCTCCACCCCGACGGGTCAGTACTGCAGGGGCCTCGAGGCACATTGTCGGTGCCTGGCCCCTACCGCAGAGGAGAGCCCTGCGCCCACATTGAGGTGGAAGAAGAGCCCTGGGGAAGCCGGGGAGTGAAGCCTCAGCTGCGTGCTGGTTGGGGAGCCGAGAAAGAGAAGCCAGAGCCCTACGAACGCCGGAGAGGCATCAGGCGCCCGGTGAGTGGGGCCTTGGGCAAACTGTGTGGGAGTGGGGTGAAGAGGGCAACGGGGCACAGGGTCGGTGCTCGCCCCCCCCTCCCCTTAGTTTGGACATTTGAAGTTGGGCCCAGATACCACGGTGGTGGCCCGGACTAACCCTGTGGTGAGACTAAGCGAAATTGTAAGGGCCTGGAGAGAAGGAACTGGCCCACCCCCCCCCTTTGAACTGGGACGGAATGGGCATGTCTTCAGATTAGATGCTCTGAGTTAGGCTTAGTGGTCATACGCCCAGGTTCACCTTCTGTCCACCCATGAGGTAGTGCCCAAGGAAATGTTCTTCTTGATTAGGGGAATGTGTACCCTGTCATGAGGAAGTGGTTGTCCTGGTTTAAAGAAAGGTTGCCCGAAGCCTGGTGCCTGCAAATACTTAAGGTGGGGTGCACTTCTGTGCCTAGTTTGTATTGTATGCTGATTACCCGGCTAATGTGAGTATGCTAATGTTATGCCTACACTAAAGTTATTGAGGTCCAGGTATACTGTTGTTTTATACATGCTGGGAGTTTGTATGCTTTGGTGCCCACAGGGCAAGTGAAGGTGCCTTCCCTTACAGGTTGGGCATGGTGTGCCCCCCTTGTTGGCCTGACGAGTTATTCCAGGCCCTTGTTCATGCCCCTGGTCAATGAGCCAGCCATGTTGATTCATGATAGGTGCTCCTGTCTAATATTAAATGTGCTGTGATGCTCTATTTTTCCCTTACAGGGGTGGGGTTTGGCGTTATAACGCAGGAAGTGTGTTTATGCATAATGTTGGATTTTGCAATTACAGCCTACCCCCGAGGATGAGAGCCTGAGTTGGCCCCGCCAGATTGGCCCCAGGCCTAGTGTTCAGTTAACCATCCTTTTTCCTTTCAGCTATGGACTATGGACTCAACCCTTTTGTCCCATGTAGATAATTCCCCATGATGTACTGGGCTCTGGCGCCAGTTGGCGCCTTGTTGTGATTACCAGTGTATTTTTCCTTGTTACCTTGCAGGTTGGAGATATCACTAAACTTCTTCTTTTCCAACCAAAGGTGGAGTTGCGTCTCTTTTGTGGTGTGCCTGGTGTGTCGTCTGTGGATACTGCGTGAATGCTTCACATGTCCTCGAAGTTAGGCCTGCCCGCTTGATGCCATGCTACCCCCTTGGAGATTTGGGTAGCCTCCATTTCTTACACTCTAGTATCGACAATACCCCATATCCCCGCACCATATATTATGGTAGACACACATTTCGACTAGCGCGATAGTGCGAGAGAAATCCAGTTTCCTCGCATCGGCTGCCGACGTCCATGTTCCCTTTTTATTAAAAATTATCCCCAAATAGAAGAAATTTACAGTTGTTTCTATCTTTGACTTCTCTAAAAAAGTGTTGCAGTACACGTTTTTCTTTAATGAACAGCACATATTAAAAGTTTTACCAATATTAATTTTCAGTCCTCTGGCTCCCATGTAGTCTGAAAAAGTGGTGAGCGCATTCTGTAGGCCCAACTGAGTTCTAGACATGATTACAACGTCATCGGCATATAATAAAATAGGGGCTGAGCTACCTTTGATTTGGGGAAAATCCGTTTGAACCTTTTGTAAGTGATTGGCCACACTATTTATGTAAAGGTTAAATAAAAAAGGCGCAAGAATGCAGCCCTGTCGGACTCCTTTCCTTATAGGAAAGACAGATGAGCATTCACCCTTGCTACCAAAACGCACTTTAGCCCCGCCCCCAATATAATTCTTTAATAAAATTCAACAAATTGGATTCAATGCCAAGTTGTGACAACGTATCCCATAAAATATCGTGACTCAGGCAGTCAAATGCCGAGCTAAGGTCGACAAATGTTAAAAATAAGTTACCTTTTTTTGTCACCACATATTTCCCTACTATAATTGCCAGGTTTAATCCTTGCTCCACGGTGCCTAGACCCGACTTAAAGCCGTACTGACATCTAGAAAGAACACCTGTTTCATCCACCCATAACTGGAGTCTATTCAATATGGCTCATCCTTCCACTTTCATTAGGGCATCTAGCAAAGAGATTGGTCTATAGCACCGCGGGTCGGTACAATCCCCTTTTTAAATATTGGGACCACGACCACCTCTTGCCAGGTGCTAATAAAACCTATTCTATTACTGCTATTAAGAACATTGGTTAGAAGAGGTGCCCATAATTTAGTATTAGATTTATAAACATCTACGGGCACCCCATCCGGGCCTGCCGCTTTGCCTGCTGCGCTTTCTGCTATGGCTAATTCAATTTCAGATAGGGTAAATTCAATACCTACTGGGAACAAATTCTGTGTATTTGTCCCAACCATCCCCATGCTATCATTATATATAGAAACCATCCTCTCATCTTTTTTGTATAGCTTGGTAAAATAGTCTACCCATGTTACTTCATCTATAGCTATCTCCATAGAGTCTACTTTTCTTTCTACAAAGAAGGGGGCATTAACCGCCTTCCAAAACCCCACATTGTCCCTCAGGATGCATGCTTGATTTAAAACTCGCCATGCTTCCTTCTTCAGTTCACTTTTTCGGTTTTTGATTGCGGAGTAATAGATAGCTCTGGCCTGTCTAATTTCAATAACATTATTTGGCTCTTTCTTAAGGGTCGCTTTTAAACCTGCGGGCGCTTTACTGCGCGCTGAATCAAACCACCCTTCTCCCTCTTTTTTCAAGCCCTTCTTGGGTGTCCTGGTTAATGCTTTGTGGGTTTCGCTAGAAATCTTCTGAAAAGCTGCAACTATCGAAGCACAATCACTACTTTCTGAGAGGCAGGTCATAAAATCATTGTGCTGTTCCTTTAGCAAGGTCGCCATAAACGCCGTGGCCTCTACTCTGTTCCATTTCAAACTATAACCATTCAGTTTTGCTAGTGTTAGCCCGTAATTATAAAGATTCCCGGCTACATCACTGCACTTATTATTTTTTGAGATAAGAGCTATAGAAAGACAAATAGGAAAATGATCGCTTAATGCGATATCTCCTGTAGAACAACTGAGGACATAGCAAGAGTGACTGTTAGAAACCAGGGCAAAATCAATCACCGAACTACATCCCCTTCCAGAAAAAGTAGGTAAGAAGGGGGCCTGTGGGTAACACAGTTCATTTGCAAACCCTAGGTCTAGCTGATATATCAAAGAATTAAAAGAGCTCCCAACATTTGTGTGCTCAAAATGGGTACAGGGGTCACCTTTTAAATTTGCCAGCCCGCAAATGCCTAGATGGCTATTAGTGCATAAATGGCAGTTTAAGTCACCCAGTAGAAACACACATTCATCCCCCTGGGTGTTTTCCACTGACTGCTGTAAACTTTGAACAAGTTCCTCTAGTATCTTATTCAAATCAACCCTAGGAATATTATTGTAAAGGTTAATCAAGATAACAACTTGATTTCCCCCTGTTGATAGCGTCAGAATTTGATAATAATCTGATCCTACAAGACACTTTTTGACCATGATATTAGCAGTATTAGATATGTAGGTACATAATCCCACAGAATTCATGTCCCTCTTTGATAATTCAGCAGGTGTCAAAAACATATGGAAACTATTTATATGAATTTGAGTTTCATCCCTCTCCCAACATTCTTGTAAACAGATAATTGGGATTTGTTCTATATAGGGTAAAAACGCTGGTTCCTTTAGTTTATTTGATAACCCTGCTATATTCCATGTTAAAAATTTAATGGAGTCTTTGTTGCCCATGATTTTATTAGTGGCCCTCATATTATTTGATGCTACCAAGCTAATGCCTAAAGAAGTTGTTACTGGGTGTGTTGTTACTGGGTGTGACTCACTTCCCATATGGTGTTCTAGACTCCCTTGTTCCTGGGCAGGGGCTATTGGGATAGCCGGCAAATTATTCGACTTCCCCGTTATACAATTAGCAATGCTTGAATTTCTACTACCCCCTGCAACTACAGCTCCATCTAAATCTGATAAATCCTCCCCACAATAACCCGTTGCTCCGTCCTTCTTTGTTAGAGCTATGGTATTTAATGGGATTTGGAAAAATCCTTTCACATTAACCTGTCGTAGCAAATTTCGTTTTTGGCATCTGACGTCAGTCCACCATTTCTAGGCAACTAAACCTATTTTCTACAGGGACACCAATCCAGTTGTTCGTTTGCTCATACCCCCGGTTTGTCATCCTACCCCGGGTATAATGCGTGACCCGCGTCCAGTTGCTATCATGACCAGGTGTAACAGTTGATGGGTAAAAAAACGAGAGATGCCGGGATTCTATAGATGACGGAGTAATATGATTGCTCCTGCTACAAATATACTCAACCGTGCGTGGATCGTTAAAACTGACTAACACGCAGTCACCCGGAATTATTTTGTACTAGGCCCCACCCACGCCGTTCTGCGGACCATCAATATTTTACTTGTCATATGGGGGGTAATGGTAATGGTCGATTTATATTTAGCCAATGAACAACTTTGTTCTTCAAGATCACAAATGATTCCTCCGTGGGGGTCCTTAATTCTGGCACTCCCGTTAGTACAACCGTATATGGGCTGGCTTCTGGGGGTAAATTTATAGTGTGCCTTCTTGGCGGAACTCCCAGTGTCGAATCCCCTCTCTGTGCACTAGCTGGATTATTCAATGCGTTATCACCTCCCTCTGTGGGTTTATCAATGTTAGATGGTTCAACCTGGGAATTCCTCGTTGCTGAGTGTGAATGATTTGGGTTCAATTTTTGGATGGTGGCCAGTGAGTTCCTAGTTTCTTGTACAGCCGGTTTAGTAGTTTTTATTGTTGGACGTGATTATAGCTTATTTGCTTTCATAATATCTATCCATCCCCTAGTGTTAGATTCCAAATGAGACAGATGTTTTTCAATCTGTGAAAGTCTGATTTCCAAGGGGCTAAGAGAGGATTTAAGCAGCACCCTAAATTTCTCTAATAGGAGGTCTTCATCTTCCTCACCTGTTACCACAGTGTCCACCTTCGCACCAGGAGCTAAGTTATCCCTTGTTATAAAGTTGTCTAAGGTACCGGTTAAAAGGGGTCCCCCTATAGAACTTTTGCTCTTACCCCCACGTGCAGGCATATTATAAAATAACTTACAACCAAGTCTTTTTACTTGATAAATACCTGTAGTTACTTCCAAAAGGAACTAAAGAGGGTGAGCCCAGTCCAGTCTCTCTCTGGCTCGAACGGGCTACAACGGGCCTGCCCTTGGCCCAGCTTTGCCCGGCGCGCGCCCACGCGCGTCCCGCGATTTGCGGGTATGGGCGTGGCTAAATAGGAGGAGATGAGGGGCGGGAAGAGGCCCCAGGTGCGGCAGATGGAGAGCTGTGCAGACTGCTGGTCCTCGCAGTCCTGCTCCCAAACGGTTTAACCAAGCGTCAGCCCCAAGGTCGGCAACAGTTCCCGGTGAGCACCAAACAGTTTTAAAATATATTACAGGCAAATAATGCGAAGTCCCAAAGTCTCCGACTGCGAGCTGCCCCCCCGAATCGGGGGCCGCGAGTCGTTTTGTAGAACAGGGAGATGGGGGCAGGAAGAGGCACCAGGTGCGGCAGATGGAGAGCCGCGCAGACTGCTGGTCCTCGCAGTCCCGCTCCCAAACGGTTTAACCAAGCGTCAGCCCCAAGGTCAGCAACAGTTCCCGGTGAGCACCAAGCAGTTTTAAAATATATTACAGGCAAATTCTGCGAAGTCCCAAAGTCTCGCGGGGACGCAAGTCGTTTTGTAGAACAGGGAGATGGGGCGGGAAGAGGCCCCAGGTGCGGCAGATGGAGAGCCGCGCAGACTGCTGGTCCTCGCAGTCCCGCTCCCAAACTGTTTCACCAAGCGTCAGCCTCAAGGTCGGCAACAGTTCAGGGTGAGCACCAAGCAGTTTTAAAATATATTACAGGCAAATTCTGCGAAGTCCCAAAGTCTCCGACTGCGAGCGCCCCCCGCCAATCGGGGGCCGCGAGTTGTTTTGTAGAACATGGAGATGTAGGCGGGAAGAGGCCCCAGGGGCGGCAGATTGAGAGTCGCGCAGACTGCTGATCCTCGCAGTCCCGCTCCCAAGCGGTTTCACCAAGCTTCAGCCCCAAGGTCGGCAACAGTTCCCGGTGAGCACCAAGCAGTTTTAAAATATATTACAGGCAAATTCTGCGAAGTCCCAAAGTCTCCGACTGCGAGCGGCTCCCGAGAAGCGGGGGCCGCAAGTCGTTTTGTAGAACAGGGAGATGGGGGCGGGAAGAGGCCCCAGGTGCGTCAGATGGAGAGCCGCGCAGACTGCTGGTCCTCGCAGTCCCGCTCCCAAACGGTTTCACCAAGCGTCAGCCCCAAGGACGGCAACAGTTCCCGGTGAGCACCAAGCAGTTTTAAAATATATTACAGGCAAATTCTGCGAAGTCCCAAAGTCTCCGACTGCGAGCGGCCCCCGCGAAGCGGGGCCGCGAGTCCGCGAGTCGTTTTGTACAACTGGGAGATGGGGGCGGGAAGAGGCCCCAGGTGCGGCAGATGGCAACAGTTCCCGGTGAGCACCAAGCAGTTTTAAAATATATTACAGGCAAATTCTGCGAAGTCAAGTCTGTACATGAGGCGCACACACACAACCACACACACACTCACATTGCAGGCAAACGCAAACATTAAACAAAGGGACATGCTGTTTAAGATAAGGGCACACACTCTTACACTCACAAAAACAAAACAAAAGTATGCAAGTGCCCAAACACACACACATCCACCTAATGAATGCCCTCACATATGCACCCACAAACACGCACACATGCAAACACACAGACATGCAAACACACAGATAAGTGCCATTTAAAATAAATGCACAGACACAGACACTTGCAGGAACAAGCAGAGGCAGGTGCTTAAATTAAAGTATGAGGATATAAGACATGCGTGCCCTCCACAGCACACGATGAAAGTGGCACAAAGGCATAAATGCTTTTTCGCAGACACACACACACAAATATATGCTCTCAAATCATAACTTTATAATATAACTTTATATTTTATATATTTTTTTTTTTTATAACTTTATAATCATAATTTTATTTTCCCTGTTGTGTTATGAGATTAGTGTGCAATCCAAAGCGTCGGGACACTCTTCCGAGTAGCCGTACGCTATACAAAACCCCTGCATAACATAACATAACATAACATAACACACATGTAGCGCACATACACTCAATTAAAATTCCAATAACGCTTTTACTGTAAATCACTATTTATTTGTGCTTCATAAAAGAACTCCCCATCTGGAGGCATTTCCTGCATATGAGGGGTGAAAGGTCTCCCAAGATAATAGCTATATCTTAGGCAACGAATGAGTAATTTAAGGAGACACGTAATACGTATATGTTTAGCGAGCAGTGGGAGATGGCCGAGCAAGGAATCCGCTCATTTCAGCTCGCATTCTTTCGTTAATTATTCCCTCTCCTGTCTCCGAGGGATAAGGGATTCAACGCTGTTTAAAAAGCACCCATCTGTAATGCGTGCATTTCCAGCAGCAGCTCTGCTCGGAGCTGCTGCTGCTGGCTGGAGCAGAGGGTCTCCTCCCCCAAGGTGGGCGCAGCTGCTCCTGCTGGAGCCGAGGGTCTCCTCCCCCAAGGTGGGCGCAGCGGCTCCTGCTGGAGCCAATCGTCTCCGCTCCAGAGATGGGCGCAGCTGCTCCTGCTGGAGCCAAGGGTCTCCTTCCCCGAGGTGGGCACAGCTGCTCCTGCTGGAGCCCAAGGTCTCCGCTCCCGAGGTGGGCGCAGCTGCTTCATCCTGCTAGAGTCGAGGGTCTCCTCCCCTGAGGTGGGCGCAGCTGCTCCTGCTGGAGCCCAGGGTCTCCTCCCCCGAGGTGGGCGCAGATGCTCATGCTGGAGCCGAGGGTCTCTGCTCCTGAGGTGGGTGCAGCTGCTCCTGCTGGAGCCGAGGGTCTTCGCTCCCTAGGTGGGCGCAGCTGCTTCTGCTGGACCAGAGGGTCTCCGCCCCGAGGTGGGCGCAGCTGCTCCTGCTGGAGCCGAGGGTCTCCGCTCCCGAGGTTGGCGCAGCTGCTCCTGCTGGAGCCGAGGGTCTCCGCTCCAGAGGTGGGCGCAGCTGCTCCTGCTGGAGCCGAGGGTCTCCGCCCCGAGGTGGGCGCAGCTGCTCCTGCTGGAGTCGAGGGTCTCTTCCCCTGAGGTGGGCGCTGCTGTTCCTGCTGGAGCCGAGGGTCTCCTCCCCCGAGGTGGGCGCAGCTGCTCCTGCTGGAGTCGAGTGTATCCTCCCCCGAGGTGGGCGCAGCTGCTCCTGCTGGAGCCGAGGGTCTCCGCTCCCAAGGTGGGAGCTGCTGCTCCTGCTGGAGCCGAGGGTCCCCTCCCCCAAGGTGGGCGCAGTTGCTCCTGCTGGAGCCGTGGGTCTCCTTCCCCAAGGTGGGCGCAGCTGTTCCTGCTGGAGCCGAGGGTCTCCGCTCCTGAGGTGGGCGCAGCTGCTCCTGCTGGAGCCGAGGGTCTCCTCCTCCGAGGTGGGCGCAGCTGCTCCAGCTGGAGCCGAGGGTCTCCGCTCCCGAAGTGGGCGCAGCTGCTCCTGCTGGAGTCGAGTGTCTCCTCCCCCGAGGTGGGCGCAGCTGCTCCTGTTGGAGCCGAGGGTCTCCGCTCCCAAGGTGGGAGCTGCTGCTCCTGCTGGAGCCGAGGGTCTCCTCCCCCAAGGTGGGCGCAGTTGCTCCTGCTGGAGCCGTGGGTCTCCTTCCCCAAGGTGGGCGCAGCTGTTCCTGCTGGAGCCGAGGGTCTCCGCTCCTGAGGTGGGCGCAGCTGCTCCTGCTGGAGCCGAGGGTCTCCTCCCACGAGGTGGGCGCAGCTGCTTCTGCTGGAGCCGAGGGTCTCCGCTCCCGAGGTGGGCGCAGCTGCTTCTGCTGGAGCCGAGGGTCTCCGCTCCCGAGGTGGGCGTTGCTGCTCCTGCTGGAGTCGAGGGTCTCCTCCCCTGAGGTGGGTGCAGCTGCTCCTGCTGGAGCCGAGGGTCTCCGCTTCCGAGGTGGGTGCAGCTGCTCCAGCTGGAGCCGAGGGTCTTCGCTCCCGAGGTGGGTGCTGCTGCTCCTGCTGGAGCTGAGGATCTCCTCCCCCAAGGTGGGCGCAGCTGCTCCTGCTGTAGCCGAGGGTCTCCGCTCCCGAGGGTGGCGCAGCTGCTCCTGCTGGAGCCGAGGGTCTTTGCTCCTTGGGTGGGCACAGCTGCTCCTGAGTCCTGTTGGAGCCAAGGGTTTCCGCTCCCGAGGTGGGCGCAGCTGCTCCTGCTGGAGCCGAGGGTCTCCGCTCACTGGGTGGGCGCAGCTGCTCCTGGGCCCGTCAAGAGGTCCAAGAAGCAAGATCTCCGGAGACGGCCGAAGCCAAGGGATGCACGATCCCGCGGGGATACCAAATATTACTTAACACCGGCAGCAGAGACAGGCGCGCACAGTATTATGTTTTTTTAATTGTTGTGGGTGCATTGTGCCCCTAAACTCTTACACCTCACAAGCGAGCCCAACAGTTGGGTCCATCGGGACGGTGTTAACCTCAATTTTTTATGAGAAAAGTGTCCCAGAGACAAGGTACAAATTTATATACCAAAAAACAGACAAATAAAAAAGATGGACTCAATAGTGAGTTCTAGAGTGGAATTTGGGAAAACCATGAAGGTTTATTATACAAATTCAAAAGATACAATACAGAGTAATAAAATGGAAACATTGCTAAGTTACATAGAATTCAGTTGCCATAAAGACCATTAATTTAGGAATTATACAGAACAGTGGCCGAATCAGGGTAATATTAAGCTACAAATGTGCAACAAAATTTCTGCACAGAGGAGAATGAAAATTGCCAAGACACTGTGGGATGATCAAAGAAATGATTGTTTAACAAATAAGAATACAAATTTTATAATTATCATCATACAGTCCTACCACCTGAGCATTAACTGACTATTGATTCAGTCTTTCCGCCCCAATGTCCTCCGGTGGTGTCAGAACAGACCAGCTAAATAAACAAGTCAAGTCAAGTCAAGTCATAAAATTTGTATAGCGCACTACATACCCAGAGGGTTTCAAGGCGCTTAGGAAAGGGAGGAGGATTATTTGTCAAATATCCACGTTTTAAGCTG
Source organism: Lissotriton vulgaris (assembly GCF_964263255.1). Classification (NCBI taxonomy): domain Eukaryota; kingdom Metazoa; phylum Chordata; class Amphibia; order Caudata; family Salamandridae; genus Lissotriton; species Lissotriton vulgaris. The sequence goes on along the minus strand of NC_141693.1, from coordinate 48,720,185 downwards.
CTTTCTGAACGCTAGGTGGTTCTGGGTGAGGCGAAGGTAAGCGGGGAGTGAGTTCCATGTTTTAGCAGCCAGGTATGAAAAGGATCTGCCTCCCATGGTGGTCTTGTTGATGCGAGGTACAGTGGCGAGGGCTTGGCTGGAAGAACGTAGTTGGCGGGAGGGGGTGTAGAAGGACAGTCGAGAGTTGAGGCAATCTGGTCCGATGTCGTAGAGTGATTTGTGTGCGTGGGTAAGCAGTCGGAAAGTGATCCTCTTATTGACGGGTAGCCAGTGGAGGTCTTTAAGGTGACCAGAGATGTGTTCGTTGCGTGGGATGTCTAATATGAGCCTGGCTGAGGCGTTTTGGATTCGTTGGAGTTTCTTCTGGAGTTTTGCGGTAGTACCCGCGTAGAGGGTGTTTCCGTAGTCTAGTCGGCTCGTGACCAGAGCGTGGGTGACTGTTTTTCTTGTTTCGGAGGGGATCCAGCGAAATGTTTTTCTGAGCATGCGAAGAATGTTGAAGCAGGAAGAGGATACGGCGCTGACTTGTCTGTTCATTGAGAGTGAAGAATCCAGGATGACTCCAAGGTTCCGAGCGTGGTCTGTCGGGATGGGTGCTTTTCCGAGGGCTTCCGGCCACCAGGAGTCGTCCCATGCAGAGGGGGATGTACCTAAGATGAGGACTTCTGTTTTGTCTGAGTTCAGTTTCAGACGGCTTTGTTTCATCCATTCGGCAACTTCTTTCATTCCTTCGTGTAGGTTAGTTTTGGCGGTGTTGGGGTCATTGGTGAGAGAGAGGATCAGTTGAGTGTCGTCCGCGTAAGATATGATGTTGAGGTTGTGTTGGCGTGCGATGGCCGCGAGGGGGCTCATGTATACGGTGAAGAGGGTGGGACTGAGTGAGGATCCTTGAGGTACGCCGCAGATGACTTCAGAGGCCTCGGACTTGAATGGAGGAAGGCTGACTCTCTGGGTTCTTCCGGTGAGGAACGAGGTGATCCATTCAAGTGCTTTTCCTTGGATTCCGATGTTATTGAGGCGTTGTAGAAGGGTGCTGTGAACCATTCTGAATCAATATATTACTGTGTGTAAGTGGGAAAAATGTTGTATTAATGAGCCTTCTTTGAGAACAGTCTCATTGTAATTGTAATTTTAATTGCATTTATATAGCACTTACTACCCCTGACAAGGCGTTGCAGCGCTTTTTGGTGAGTAGCACGCTACTCCAGAACCCATTGAGAATTAGAGGCGAATTAGTATAGGGAGATATGAAATTAATTTGCGCAGTAGAAATGCAAGTTTGTTATTTGGATTGAAAAAGAATAGTGAAGGGATAGAAGAGGGAAGGGTTTGCATTTATATAGTGCTTGCTACCCACAATGAAGTGCTGAAGCGCTTTTCGGCGGGTAGCACACATTCAGAAAAAAAGCATGTCTTGCTGAGCTATGTGCAGCAGAATTATGAAAAAGGTATGAACATGATGAGACATCCATGTTGAGCAAGATGGCAATGAGGTCTAATTGAGGCTCAGTTTATAGAAGCCAGGAAAACAGTGTAAACCAATACTCTGTTTATTGTTAATAATGGACATTCTTGATTATAGCCTTATAGCCCGCCGTAGAGGGCTATACCGGCTATTAAAGGCCCTCTCCAGCGTCCCTTTAACAAGGGAGAGGGACTTTAATAGCCGTATAGCCCAGCTACGAAGGGCTATAAGGCTATTAGAACATTCTGCCACTAGAGGGAAGAATGTTCTAACAAAAAATAAACATAGCGTTCAGGGAGGGTGAGGGGATTGGTATCCCCTCAGGCTCCCTAAAGCCTTTGTTCACAGCCAGAGCTGGGAACAAAAAAACATAGGAATGTTGGAGCTCCAGGCTTATACCAGCCATTATTTTCAAAGGAGCCCCCAACATTCCAATGTTCTAATATAGCCTTATAGCCCGCCGTAGCGGGCTATATCGGCTATTAAAGGCCCGCTGAATCGTTAAAGGCCCGAGCCGAAGGCGAGGGACTTTAACGAAACAGCGGGACTTTAATAGCCGGTATAGCCCTGCTACGAAGGGCTATAGGGCTATTAGAACATTCTGCCTCTAGAGGGCAGAATGTTCTAACAAATTAAACAAAGGGTTCTCGAAGCTCGAGGGGATATGAATCCCCTCGAACTTCGAGAAGCCTTTGTAGAACATTGGAATTTTGCTCTGCGGGCCTTTACCGGCCCGTAGAAGCAGGGAGCACTCCATTGTCTGCAATGGAGCTCCCAACATTCCAATGTTCTAATATTTATTCGACTCTTTGCAGAAAGGGGTGTGAGGTGGGGCCAGTTTTGCAGATGTTGGCTTTGGAAAGATTACTTTCACTGTGACTCCTTTTCATTGTTAAACCCAGCTCTGGGACTGCAGTGGATGGGATGGGTGGATGCAGTTTGTGGGAAAGAAAATGAGTTCAGTGCTTGGGGCAAATAAGATTTGAGTCTACAAAAGGGCCAAGAAAGTGACTCTTTTCCCTATCGAAGCAGTTTAGAGTTGGTAACAAGGATGGAGCCCAATGGACTCTGGTGGGAGGTAAGTGAGCTCCAAGCTGGATCACTTATCAAGAGGTTTAAAGATGTACAGGGAAGGGTACTCTCTGATAACTCGACTGCCACCTATGTGGTGGGGATATATCATTTACCAAATACAGCTGCTGAGAGCCCAGATCAAGATGGAGGTTAGGGAATGATTGATTGATTTAATAATTGGTTTTTTTTCTCTGTAGAACTTAATACCACACAGTGGCCCCTTCTAAGCTCCGTAAATGACCTGTCGCGTTTACCCAGTGTATGGTACTCCGCTTACCCGCCTCAAAGGATGGCGCCTGAATCTGGCCTGGAGGGAATCAACCGCGTGATGTTCACAACAGAGCATGTGTCAGCGTTAAGCGTTCAACTCACTGAGCTGCTCTGCTCGCACAGTGAAAGGGACCATGGGTTGTGATCAGGGAGAGAATTTGGATGAATTGAGAGGGAAATATTTCAGAGTCAACATGCAGTAGGTTTATCAATGGTGGGAGGAAGGGGGGGTTATCAACGGTGTAAGGAAGGGGGGTTATCAACGGTGGGATGAAGGTAGGTTTATCAATGGTGGGATGAAGGTAGGTTTATCAGTGGTGGGATGAAGGTAGAGTTATCAATGGTGCGATGAAGGTAGAGTTATCAATGGTGGGATGAAGGTAGGTTTATCAATGGTGGGATGAAGGTAGAGTTATCAATGGTGGGATGAAGGTAGGTTTATCAATGGTGGGATGAAGGTAGGTTTATCAATGGTGGGATGAAGGTAGGTTTATCAATGGTGGGATGAAGGTAGGTTTATCAATGGTGGGATGAAGGTAGGTTTATCAATGGTGGGATGAAGGTAGGTTTATCAATGGTGGGATGAAGGTAGGTTTATCAGTGGTGGGATGAAGGTAGAGTTATCAATGGTGGGATGAAGGTAGGTTTATCAATGGTGGGATGAAGGTAGGTTTATCAGTGGTGGGATGAAGGTAGAGTTATCAATGGTGGGATGAAGGTAGGTTTATCAATGGTGGGATGAAGGTAGGTTTATCAATGGTGGGATGAAGGTGGGTTTTTCAATGGTGGGATGAAGGTAGGTTTATCAATTGTGGGATAAAGGTAGGTTTATCAATGGTGGGATGAAGGTAGGTTTATCAATGGTGGGACGAAGGTAGGTTTATCAGTAGTGGGATGAAGGTAGGTTTATCAATGGTGAGATTAAGGTAGGTTTATCAATGGTGGGATGAAGGTAGGTTTATCAGTGGTGGGATGAAGGTAGCGTTATCAATGGTGGGATGAAGGTAGGTTTATCAATGGTGGGATGAAGGTAGGTTTATCAATGGTGGGATGAAGGGGGGTTGATCAACGGTGGGATGAAGGTAGGTTCATCAATGGTGGGATGAAGGTAGGTTTATCAACGGTGGGATGAAGGTAGGTTTATCAACGGTGGGATGAAGGTAGGTTTATCAATGGCGGGGTGAAGGTAGGTTTATCAACGGTGGGATGAAGGTAGGTTTATCAATGACGGGGTGAAGGTAGGTTTATCAATGGTGGGATGCAGGTAGGTTTATCATCGGTGGTATGAAGGTAGGTTTATCAACGGTGGTATGAAGGTAGGTTTATCAACGGTGGGATGAAGGTAGGTTTATCAATGTTGGGATGAAGGTAGGTTTATCAATGGTGGGATGAAGGTAGGTTTATCAATGGTGGGATGAAGGTAGGTTTATCAACGGTGGGATGAAGGTAGGTTTATCAATGTTGGGATGAAGGTAGGTTTATCAATGGTGGGATGAAGGTAGGTTTATCAACGGTGGGATGAAGGTGGGTTTATCAATGGTGGGATGAAGGTAGGTTTATCAATGTTTGGATGAAGGTAGGTTTATCAATGGTGGGATGAAGGTAGGTTTATCAACGGTGGGATGAAGGTAGGTTTATCAATGTTGGGATGAAGGTAGGTTTATCAATGGTGGGACGAAGGTAGGTTTATCAATGGTGGGATGAAGGTAGGTTTATAAGGCCAATTCAAACAGATTTTGAAGAGAAGGGCATGAGTAAGGGCTAACCTTATACATTTTTACCTTAATCATTTTTAATCTTTCTTGGCTCACGCAATTACAATTGGTTCCTCTTTCCGTATTTCAATTTCATTCTGCAATATAAGTATACAGGACACTTCTGTCCACCGTAATGGAACTGCTCGTGTTTGCTTTGAAAGAAGGCACACTTTCACTTTCAACATTATAAAATGCAAACAGGATGATTAGGAGGTCACCTCCGAGAGATTCATCAGAGTATTTGGATCTTTGCCACAGCATAAACATACTTATTTTTGTTTTTCACTCATGCATCCAGCACAAGTAGGTAATGCGAGACACTTTTATTCCATCCTTACAGTTGTCCAGGACTGTCTTCTCAAAAGAGAGGGATGCTTGGGGCTCTAATAATGTTCTGTATTGACATAGGCAGAATGGAGGTGGCAGAGCAAGAATCTACCAGTAAGCTGGAGACAAGAATAAGAAGGCAATCTAGCCGGAGAACCCAGAGAGAGGTCCTAACATCATCCAAAGGAGGACAATTTCACTGGAGCAACAACATTCGATTGTGCCAGGTTTAGAGTCAGGGCCACTCTCTATTGAAATAAGCGTTGCCTAATATCCACCTCAGCAGGGAAGGACATTTGCTGTAATGATGACGTCATTGGATGCAGAAACAAACTTTCAGTTGAGGTTTTGAGAATGAAACGAGCACTCGGAAGGTTAATTTGAGGCTCTAACTCCAGTCCAACAATTCGGATCTGTCAGAAGTATTGTGCAGAACCACACACACGTCATGTGGCATAGATAGATAGATATGTTAGAGAGAGAGTGTGTGTTTGCGTGTGTCAGTGTGTATGTGTGTGTGTCTGTCAGTGACAGCATGGCCCTGAACATGGCTAAGTGGAATAAAATACTCGGGCGTGGTTGATGTAATTAAGGCTGTGGCTTAAAAATACCTAAGCTAAAAACCTGTGCTGATCATAGTGTGCTCCCCAACTGTTATTTTGCTGTTTCTGTAACTGCATCTAGATATATAACAAGTAACATTACACCTAAACAAGCCAGGATTATTGGCTTTGTCAGTGATTGTTAGTTGCATAGGATAAATAACCACCAGCTATGGATTTGTTGTGCAGAATATTGAAAATGATTCCGTTCTGAAATGAGGAGACTGGAAGAACTATAAGGGATCTCTTCGAAGTTACATCAAAGGCAGTGAAGGGTGGTACTGCTGCAGAGTTAAAAATGTCACCCTGAGGGCAAAAATGGAGAGCCCAATAGGGACCCGTCTCAGCACCAGCTTTATTGAATTGTGGGTGCTTAGCACCGGCAGGACCCAGAATACTTAAAGCCCTGGCCCTGAAACCAAAAAACAGTGTCTGCGTTATATGAACCCTTCGGCAGCTCCCTTGTGATAGCCCTGCTGCGATATTTTTAAAAATAGACCAGTCAGCCTATGTACTATTCTAGCCCCAGACTTAGAATATTTTGGGATAAATTTTAATGTCCCTAAATAGGATGAAACGGGACTAAAGTGTTGCACTTTAGCCCCTCGCCATATCGGATATATTGCTGCCCCGAGGACAAAAAAAAATTATGAATGCTAGTAGCTGCTCTGAGGGTGCCGCTCAAGACAAAAAAAACAAGCTTGAAAAACATTTGCAATGCTATATCGGCATTAGCTGGGCAGCACAGTGGGTGAGCGAGGCAGCGCAGATTACCTGAGTCTGATGCGCAGTGCCGGGGTCGTCTTAAGAGCCCCTTTCTAGCAGGTCCTCCATGCAGCGTCTGGGTGTGTCTAATTATGAGCCTCCGTGTTCCATTAGTCAACACTGAAGTAGGACTCTTCAATAATAACAATGACAAATGCGTCTCACTCTCGGCGGGTGGGGGGAGTGTGGCCGAGAGCAGGGACATGCAACGATTTCCTTGCGGGAGGGTGCACCATTATTGCTAACAGCTGGCGTCGCACGCTCTCGCAAGGGAATACCCAAACGTGCACGCTTTGCAATGGAAAGCAATGCAAAGCGTGAACGTTTTTTGGCCAAAAAGCTGATTGTTTACAAGAGGTCCCCCTCCTATGCAGCGCATGTGAGCTGCATAGGTAAGACCCAAAAACACGATATAATACTTGGATGGTATCCAGCGTTACTATTGAAGGCTACCTAGAATTTATGTCCCCTGCCTCAAGACAGTATAAGTACGTACGGCGGACTCTCGATTTATGCCTCTACTAAACTATCCCGAAGCATCAAACTGTTAAAATTTGATGTAGATTGGGTTGCCGGTATTGAGGTTGGAAGTCAAACATCAGATAGCCAGTTACTCCTGCTCAATGTCTATATTTCTCAGCGTACCTTTGAGAAAAAACTTAAAAGGGATCAACTGACTGACATTGTCTGTAATATACTAAGTGACCACGGTAGTATTCCCTTCATAATCTCAGGAGACTTCAATACAAATCTCTATTGTAATTCTCCCGAGGACACTGGTACTGCCTCTCCAGCAGTTCCCCCACACCTCGCCTCACAATCCATACCAGCAGGACACAGACCCTGGAAAATGGGAGAATATACAGCCCTCCAGCTTAGCAGAGTGGGGTATACCTTATTGAACGGGAGCATTCCTACAGACACCCCCGCTTGGACAAGAACTGACAGTCGAACCTATTCATATTTGGACTTCACATTAGGCAACAGCGAAATACTCCCCCTGATCGAGAGCTACTACATCGCTTTGCAAGAGGAGAGTGACCACCGACCCCAAATAATAACTCTCTCATCCAACATCCCACGCCATCAGGACCTTGCTCGGACGTTCTCAGGTTGCCATACAGAGAACTTAAGGAGAATTAAAAGGTCAGTGCTGCCTTCCCCACTATGGAAAAATGTAGAGCTCTTCTACACGCATTGAGTGATAATGATCTTCCTGTGATTTGCGGCTGGGCAGCCATGGCAAATCAATTACTTAACGAATTTCCATCTAAGAGTTGCACCTGGCAACACACAATGCAATTTTGCATTTCACCTGCAAGAAAATTGTTAAAAGCTCAAAGAAATCTGACCCTTCGTCTGGCTAGGAAAAGTCCAGGAAACAAAATCCTATTTTTTAACTATAAGCAAGCACAAAAAGCTTTCAAGTCATCCATATACAGTGATAAACAAGCAGTGTCCGACCAGTTCAGACTGAAATTAGTCCACACAAGCAAGAACTCCAACACAAAGGTATTTTGATCTCTTTTGAACAGGGGCTTACAAGGAGGAAGCGGTCATGGTAGCGCAAACATAAGCGCAGAAGAATGGACTCAGTTCTTATCAGCTCACTTTAGCGACCATAAAAACAGAATGAAAGCTCACCTGGACATCAAATCTAAATATTACACCAACATTTTATTGGAAGAACTCTTGGCCCGGGCAGAAACACCAATGCTTCTCTCTTTCAACCAGACCAGTTTTGTGGCTAACCCTGAAACAACAAGCAATTTACTCACCCTATCTGTCTTAATAGAGAAAGCGGCAGCCCAAGGTAACCAACTCCACTGCTGCTTTGTCGGTTTTAAAGCGGCTTTTGGCCAAGTGCCCCGGGGAGGATTATGGCAAAAACTACAGCTTCGGGGCATACCTTCGGCTCGTTTAAATGCCATAATTCAACTCCACTCAGAAACTTGGATCAAAATAAAGTTGGGAGAAGGCTCCCATGTTTCCAAGAAGATGGAGACCAAAAGCGGCATCAAACAAGGCTGCGTGTTGGCCCCACTTCTTTTTAATTTGTCCATTTTGGATTTATCTCCCAAACTCAATAGTGTTAACAGCCACCCCCCCAAATAGACAGAACCCGCATTAGTAATTTGTTGTAAGCCGATGACCTTGTGTTATTAAGTCACACAAAGGTAGGCCTCAGAGGTTACTCGTACAGCTGCTCCCCTATACAACAAAAAACTGGCTTGAGCGAAACTTGTCAAAAACAAAAACTATTTCTTTTGGGAAGCAAAAGCGGCAGAACAGACGGTGGCTCTTTAATAATAAATCGATTGAATCAGTATCCCATCACAAATATTTTGGAATTTATCTTGACAGCAGAGACTCTTTTGTAAAGCAGAAAGAGGCACAAAGGGCAAAGTAGTCTAACCCCAGTGCTAAAATTGATGACGGCAAAGATTACCAACTCCTTGGACATGAGATCATGAAGGGCGTAATGAGTACTTCATTAAATAAATTAACCATCAAAACCTTCAAACAAGCTTTTCCCCCGCCAAGATCCGCATCAACAGCCCAAGTTAGACTAGAATTCAGCTTATTGGACTATCAGTGTTGAGGCAGGTGTGTTCATAAAGCTCTGCAACAAAACGTAATGCCCGGGAGCGCTGTCTGGAGGCCAGAATTTGGAACGAAATTACGACCAGCCAATTTAGTCATAAACATCGGCATCATCTGGACTATTCCCTGCAACTACCCGGTGTCAAGGAATATTGTGGAACAAATCCATCTCAGCCGGCACTAAAGGCAGCCATCAAGTCAAGCGTCCGGCTGTGGTCTTTCTACTCCGACAGGGCAACACTGTCCAGAAGGAAACACGCCTGGGCGGTAATCTCTGTTTTTAAACCGGGGGTCGAATCATCATATTTATCAAGCACACCTGCACTTTTTTGGAAGCTAAAGTTTATGGCCCTGAGGATGGGAGAATGGGCTTTTTTTAAAGAAGTTGCCCGAATGGCACTGCTCCAATGCTAGTATCAAATGCAGGGAGTACGGCTATCACTCCGAAGAAATGGGGCATATAGCCTGCGCTTGTCCCGCTCTGCTGATCGACAGAAGGTCCTCACTGCGGGACGAATGGAATAAACTCAGAGTTCGTACCTGTCGACAAGACATTATTACTGCCCTAAACTCAGACAATACGAAGCTGAACATTTGGTTCAATAAATTTGTTGACAGAGTGGCCAAATTGTTGGGAAAAATCAGGGCCGCAAATCTCCCTCAACCTGGGCGTGCCGCTACGTCGCCTTAGGCTTAACCCACAAATTTCTGATTGCCCAGAACAGTCTATTTGATCATTGTTTTTTGCTTAATATTAATTGTTTACTTTTCCTTATACGGCTCTTTGTAAACGTATGTTTAGCTGTCCTCCTCTAGATTCCCCCCCAGCTTCGACTGATCTGATACCTCAGTCTCTGATAGTCGGAGGTAATTCATTATCATTAAGATATTTTAAACCTATCTCCCTATTTTAGATTGTCTTACTATAAATTTGAATCTTTTAAAGCTCTGTTTTTTGTACCTAAGCACCGTATGCCTTTTAAAAAATAAATAAATGAACATATTATAATGGTTTTAAGTAATCACACAATAAAGTTTTGTTATTACTATTTCAAAACTTAAGATAAACGCCTCATTACTGTACTTATAAGTGGACAAGGGGAGGTTAAAGAGACAGGCCCAGCTCAGCCCTTTTTTCCATTTTTCCACTAAGGGGCATTAGCAGTGGCATTTAGACTCTTGCTGGCAGAGCCAGGTGCCACAACTAGCCACAGTGCCAGCCTGTGATGCCTCCGACAAGAGGTTTGGGTAACAGACGACCGCACTGGATAAGGTTTATCTCTATCTGAAAAGGCAGACTGCGCTAAAAACAATTAAATAGAATGCGATCCGAGCCTGTGGCAAAGATTTATTCAAATCTTCCATTCACCCCTTGTTTGCATTTCAAATTATTGTGGGGTGCATTATACCAGTGCACAACACCACCGTGGGCATTGTTTTTAAAGGGTGCCTAGTCTCATGTTGTAGTATTGAAGTTTTTGTAAATGCAACTCCTGCACTGTGGGAGAAAGGGAAGCAGTAGAATAATTCATCTTGAGGGCACTGTGTGGGCCCAATATGAGGGTCTAAATCAGTCTGTGTTGTTAATAACAGAAGCATTAATGAATGAATTTAGGTGCTCCGTTTTTAACCAGAGAGTATTTATAGCGAGGGGATCAATTATCAAATTCATAAGGCTGAAGAGCTCTGGGATATCACGAGGAACACAGAACTCAGCCAAGCTGGGGACTTTAAGTAGCAGAGCTGTGAGGACTCAGAACAGGGAGTCTGGACGAAGGAGAGCTTTGCACGACTAGCTTGTGAATCCAGCGCTTCATTTGGGCACCTACATTTTTGTGGCTCCACTTTTTGATGTATCTTTAAGGGTCCTCCCGAGCCCTATAAACGAACCCACCCCACCACCATCGAGACCTAAAAAGTAATCTGACACCCCTAAGCCCTAAAAAGTATCCCAACCCCCGCCTAAGCCCCCAAAACTACACCAAGGGCCCAGGGCCTGAGAGGCCCCTTTGGGGTCAGGAACTCGATTACGATGGGTCCAGGAGCTATTGGGGAGTCTGCTATGTCCCCGAGGCTCAGATAAGGAGTCCAGCAGACTAGCCCTTTGAGTCACTCTGACATCCTGGGTTCAAGATGGAGTTTCAGATCCAGTTCTTCTTCCCCAGGGAAGGGAGCAGTAGGCAACCAGAAGCACAGAGGTTCCTTGTAGAGCAGCAGTCCAGCAGAGTGGCAGTCCTTATAGCAGCACAGTAGTCCTTCGTCCTGGCAAGTATCCACACCTCCATAAGTGTACTGAAATGGTATTGTGTGAGTTCCTACTTTTATACACAGTTATGCCATGGAAGTGAGGAGAAGCTTCTGGAGGCATACCTTTGAAAAGCGCAGATGCCCTGCCTTCCCTGCCTTGGCTCCAGACTAACTACAGGAGGTTTGCAGCCCTTTGTGAGGAGTGACACAGCCTATTAAGGTGTAAGTGAGGCTGATCCTAGCTCCTCCCTCCCATCCTGCCAGTGATGGCCCATCCAGTAACACCTAATATCTCATTGTGTGTGGCTTTCTAGGAGCGTGCGCTGTTTCTTTCAAAACCTGCTGTAATTACTCAGTAGGCTTGCAGTCAGGTTACCTTCTTGCTTCTGGCTGCTTGCATTTTGACTCATACATTCTGCATTTTGATTTGTTAAAGGCATGTATTTGTCATGCTGTTTTACAGTTGCCCCTCCCTGAGAGCAGAGAGTAATTACAATCTTACTCCTGCAGTCAAGAGAATATGGAATAATGGCAACATTTGTGTATTTTGGTGCTGAGGATCAAAGTTCGAGTTTGGGGACCAAGGTTTTAGAATTGATGTTAACTTTACATCCTGAAATTGTGGTCCATTTTTGAACTTCCTTATGTAGAGATGTGTCAGTTTCCCTGTGCCACCATGGAGGCGCCATATTTACAATACGGTGCACCGTGGTGCAATGATACCTCAGAATTTCTGACGCACCTGTTGCCCAAAGGTCACGCATTGCTGGAGTCATGCCGCAAGCACGACGCAACTCCAGCAATGCACGTTGAGGCCTATACTTATTGTACTGCGTCACTCCTTGAGCCTGCTTCAAGCAGGCTTAAGGAGAGACAAAAAAGTTCACGTTCACAAAAGTGAAGCAGCAGCAGGGCAAAAGTGTCGCAAGGGGCTTGCAAATCTGCCCCTAAATGTTTCTGTGTAATGTAAGAAGTGTTCCTGTATGGCGCTGCAATCTCTTTGCGCTATATACAAATATTATGGTGTAACAGCTACAGCTGCCAACTTTGGAGCTTGGAATAAGGTTCACATTTTGGCGTGACATTCATATGGTGTAATTCTGGTGAAATAACTTACTTAGTAATGGAGGCTAGTGCTTTCATGGTAAGTAGCACTATGACGTCACAACAAAGGGCAGTGTGACTTCACACTGTGGCAACATAAGAAGGGTGATTGTGACATATATCCATCGAGGACTTTGGCATCAAAGTAAAGAACACTGTCACATCACAGTAATGAGCCCTGTTCACCATAGCAGCGCGCACTAGGACATGATAGCAACGCGCTCTGTGAAATCATAACAAGGGGCACTGTGCCATCAGAGAGAGGCTCATTATAACATCATAGAAAGCCTTAGTGCGTCATCGCAGCAAGGGGTGCTGTGACCTCACAGCAGCCATCACTGTGACTTCACGGATGGGCCCTTTGACATCACGCCAAAGGGACACTGTGATATCACATCAAGAAGAACTGTGTCGGATCAAAGAATACTATGACATCACAAGAGTAGGTGTGACATAGTCACATTTGCCATTATGTCCTCACATCAAAGAGCACTGTGACATCACATTAAAGTGCAACTGAGCTGCGTAACATTACAGCAGCAAACATTGTAACATCACAGAAGGAGTAATGCAGCATCACATCATGGGACGCTGTATCATCACAGAAGGAGTAATGCAGCATCACATCATTGGACGCTGTGTCATCACAGAAGGAGTAATGCAGCATCACATCATGGGACGCTGTGCCATCACAGAAGGAGTAATGCAGCATCACATCATGGGACGCTGTGTCATCACAGAAGGAGTAATGCAGCATCACATCATGGGACGCGGTGCCATCACAGAAGGAGTAATGCAGCATCACATCATGGGACGCGGTGCCATCACAGAAGGAGTAATGCAGCATCACATCATGGGACGCTGTGCCATCACAGAAGGAGTAATGCAGAATCACATCATGGGGCGCTGTGTCATCACAGAAGGAGTAATGCAGCATCACATCATGGGACGCTGAGCCATCGCAGAAGGAGTAATGCAGCATCACATCATGGGATGCTGTGCCATCGCAGAAGGGACACTGCAACATCACAGCAAAAGGCACTGTGACACCACTGAAAGTGCTGCGTGACATCACAGTACGGAGAACTGTGACATCACAGAGAGGGATACTGTGCCATCACAGGAAGGGGTAACCAAAAAGTATGACATCACAGCAACGGGCACTCTGGCATCACAGCAAGGGCCACTAATAATCCATAACTGGGCGCTGTCACATAACATCAAGTAGCACTTTCAAATCACAATGAGACACATTATGACATCATTACATTGGACACTGTTATCACATGAATGTAGATTGTGATATCATATCAAGGGGCAACTCAGAAGTGCGCCATCACAGCAACAAGCACTGTGGCATAGGGTGACCAACTGGCATGGGTGCAAATTCAGGACTGTGAGTGAAAAATTCAGGACAAAGATTCAGAACAGGAGGTTACAATTCAGGACAAAACTTAGGGACAAAAGGTTTGTTTTACAGACACCTCAGAGGACAACCACTTAAAATAAGCTTATACAAGTTTGAGACAATTGTGCACTTCAAGATTTTTTTAGTACGCTGGCAGGTTTGAGCAACAGTGCAGGTCTTTTGTGGTATTTCATATGATAATAATCTATTTATATGGTTACTACACATGGTTGTCCAGTCTGATTTTTTGTTAACAATTCATGGTCCCGAGCAAGCACGTTTGGTGAGCGAAATGGTCAGGAAGATCTGCCTGGATAGACATTGTGAGATGTAAAGCGGCACGCATAGGATGCAGCTAATTGGGACCTGCAGTGCTGGACAAGAGTGCAGTCCTCCGAGCGGCTGCGCTAGGTCAGATCGCTTCAGGTATTCCATGTCTGTTCAGCTGGTGATGAGTGGTATAGAGGCTGGTATAGTACTGAGTGGTGGATAAGATCCATAGTGTACATGTCTCAAGGGTAAGAGCATTTAGCAGGAAAAGGGAGTTATTACCCAGCCTGCCTGAGCTATAGCTGTCTGCAGACGGCGGAGTGTTATCGTATTATTGTGGGCCGGAACGGTTAGATAGTTGACATTACTATAAAATCCTCTGGCTAGTGGCTGGCCACGTATCAGCCCTCCTTATTTTACCTGTATATGGAAATAGTATCACTGCTTGGGCTGTTTCATTTCTGTGAGCTTTAAACTCGGATTCTAATTGATGCAGTGAAGTGAGCTACAGACTAGAAACTGTATACACTGTTCAGGCGTCATTGTAGGGCAGAAGGCGGCCCTGTCCTTTACACAAAGAACATCTATTTTCTATTGAATGGAAGCAAAATGCCAACATGCAGTTTAATGATAAAACTATATAGCGCACAAATACTAATGTGTGGAAATGGGGTTTCAGCAAATATGTATCATTTGACCGTCACCAGGTAAAGTGTCCTGATTGTTTTGATCCTATTAAACACTCTGTTTCCAGCACACTTCTGAATTACAAACACGTGGTCCATTTGTGGATTCCTAACTGCAGATATGTTTTGAAACATTTGCACAGTTTATAGACAGATATTTAAAAGTTGATGTGTGTTACAAGCAAACTGACAGCTCACAGCCTTTGTTTTCGCACCCCCAAGAAAATCTGAGAAAACAAGGTGCAATCTACAACACATTCGTCATTCTACGTTCAATTGTATTCGCTTCTAAATCATAGTAAATGATGGATTTACTGTGCAGCAGGATACGACAATCTTTGATGGGCTCTCCAATGACTCCCTCACTATCACCGCCCCCCGACAGTGCCTCTCATCCCTCCATAGCCCCTCTCTCACATGGATTTCATTTCTTTAATAGCCCTTCTCGTACCAGTACATGATGACGGAGCACTTTACATCACACACACTTACAGAGACAATGAATCAGACGTGTTCAAATCAGTGAATATGAATGAATGAATACGTTGTGTATTAGTCAATTAAAACCATAAACGTTCAATAACCCTCACCTCAGTGAAATATTTACCTAAAGTGCTTACAAACGTTTCACCCATCAGCAGCAAACCATTTCATATCTTAATTAATAGACAATCTGATTATTTGCACCCCTCATAATCATAATCACAAATCAGAGTGTGCACAAATATGCTCATTTTAGGATGTTGCAGAGATCAAGTAGTCCTCCATACCTGCCTACAATCTAAAAGAATGTATCATTCTTAGAACAACTTTTTCATGTCTTACTTAAGAAACAAGCATATAAAATGCCTATACATACAGGGAGACACGGTTAAAATGTTAACGTACACGTTGGAGTCGAGAGTATTGTATCATTAATACAGATAATAGAGCAGGTTTTCGACTTACAAATAAAGTGTCAATGTGCAAAATATAATACCATAAAAAACCAGTATGCAAATTGATGGGGGGGGGGAGGGCGTGCCAAGTGTGACTAAGCATTAAGCAAATGTTTATGTGGTTTGACGGGATAGGGACAGGTTATGACTTATTCCTCTAGCAGCCCGTCCCATACATATCAATAGCCCCGGTGAAACAGTTATTCGGTCACTTTACAGCCCCCACCCCCCACCCCTACCCCCACCTCCCATAGCCAAACTTAAGCTCCTATTACAGTTTTAAAAATAGTCAGATATTGCACTAATCTCTTGTTCGTCTTTGTGTTTCGTGGGCCCAATGACCCCAGCATTGCATTCCAACAAGTCCTGACTCCTAGGCCCTTAAACACAGGTCTTAATAAGCCTTTTCGCTGGTTTACCAGAACAGGACGGATACATATGACATGCTGTAAAGATCCTGCCCCCTGATGGCATAGGCGGCAGCTCTTGTTCTCGCCTGCCCCACCTTTCCTCCATTGTGAAATCTTAAGTCCAGGAATGTCGGTTTTACCTTCCGATGGTGGGATGCTTCCAAAAGTGAAGATTCTCCTGGGCTTGAATAGGATTTCAATACCAGCCGTCCATGGAGGCGCTTCGACAACTTGTCTTTGTCTGCAATCCCGCTTTGGAGTTTAATCAACTAGATTACCATTTTCTCTTGTACACTTGACCAGAAATGTTAGCGTTCAATAGATCTCCCAGTTCTAAGAGCACAATGCTATTCTCCAAATATTTCTTGTAGACTCCGTTCCCCCGTTGGAGATTGATTTCAATCCAAACTTGTTTAGCCAGCGTCTTAGTTTGTGTTCCCAGTTTGTGGGAAAGCTTCACAAATGCCGCAGGTCTGGCAAGTGACTGTTTTTTGATTGAAAGCTCCAGCCGAACTTGGGCCGGCGAGGCAGATCTGGGCAGCCGAAAGGTTTGTTTGTACAATCTTATCACTAATTTGTCAAGAAGGGTAGTCTCATTGCCTAGCATTATCTCAGATCCATATGCAATAGAACAGTGGTTCCCAAACTTTTGACTCCTGAGGACCCTCATTGAGTCACCACTGGAAGCCGGGGACCCCCAAGCAATTTGTATGAGTTAAATTTCAAACATTAAAACAGTAATTCGAAAAAAATACACACGTGTGCACACAAAACAAATACTCAAAGTACTAAGGATTTTGGTGCCAGATGTACGACCATTTCCTTTAGCGCCTCGCAATTGGCGACACATTGTGAGTAGCAAATTGCGAGTCGCTAAATGAAATGTACAACAATGTGTTTAATACTGTTTGGGATTCCCAATGGGGTCGCAAATTGCTAATGAGCCTCTCGCAATTTGCGCGCCCATTGGGAATGCCAGCCCTCCCAGCGATTGTGGCCTGCTGGACTCTGCAGGCCAACATGTCTCGGACTGCTTTTAAATAAAGCAGTTTTAAAAAAAAAATGCAGCCTGTTTAACATGCATTTAAAAAAAAACGAAAATGAAACGTTTTCATTTCATTTTCTAAGGGCAGGCAGAGGTCCCTGGGACCACTGCCTGGCCTTAAAACATAATTTTGCATGCATTTGAAAAGGGGAAGGGGTCCCCTGGGGACCCCTTCCCATTCTTGAATGCATTACCATCTACTTGAAGTAGGTGGTAATTGTGACTGTTTTGCGACCGCAAAACATTTGTACATGGTTTTGAGACTCACTATTTGGAAGGGAATGCCCCTTCCAAATAGCAAGTTGCAAAACCTATTTAGAGAGTCGCAAACAAATTGCGACTCGTGAAATAGGCTATGTACATGGCCCAATAGGTTTTTGCATGCGCAAACGGGGATCGTACATCTGGCCCTTAGTATTTTATATTGAAGTAATGGCCCCTCTGTCACGAGAATTTCATTTGTTTTATAGCATCTCTCATACCATTGTAGGATGTCAGAGTACATTACATCACACACATATAGAGACATTGAATCATACATGTAAATCAGTGTGTATATAAAATGTTTAAAGAGTGCTTGGTCGGGAAAAGCACACACTCAGGATTCAGAGCATAACACAGTGGACAGCACTGACTAACATTAAAAATGTATTTTCAGCCAAATATATCTTTTTAGCAGCATCAGGATAATGAATTACTGGGACAAAATATAAGTTACTAACTGATGCCATGCAGTTTGCAAGCAGCTCTTTGATGACAGTTTATAGGTCCCTCTGCTAGATTACGATTGTCACTTATGAAGTGCACAGTAATAAAGGAATCTCTGTGACAAAAGCAGTAACCACGAACTTAGGCACATAAAATGCTGCTTTTTTAGGATGCATGTTAGACGTTCTTTGGCACATTAGCCCTCTGTGCTACATTAGTTAAATCAAAGCTGCCACTGAACAAAACTCTCCTCGCTCTCCAGCAGGTACATTAATCACTGGCATGTTATGTTATGTCATCCGGATTTGTAGATCGCACAGATGCCCAAGCAAAGGGGTGTCCTGTCACTAACAGGACAGAAAACCGGACAAAAGCAATACCAGGGACATAAACACAACAACACTAGGAATCCAAAGAAAAGAGGAAAGTTTTAACAGCCTTCCTGAAGGCCAAGAGTCCGTCAATCGCACGGATATAGACGGGACGAGAGTTCCATAGCATAGCAGCAAGCACTCTAAAGGAGCGGCCGCCGGTCCTAGACCTCTTGAAGCGCGGAACTGTAGCCAGGTGTAATCCTAAGGACCTCAGAGACCGCGTGGGTGCATATGGAGAGATGAGATGCTCCAGAATCTGAGGAGAAGAGCGTTTCAGGATTTTAAACGAGAGGCAAAGAGACATAAACTTAATTCTCTGAGTAACAGGAAGCCAATGGAGCTTATGAATAGTTTTTTGGCCGAACAGAATCTTGGTAAGCCTACCAGAGCCCTGGCGGCAGCGTTCTGAACGCGTTGAAGTCTAGAAAGTTCAGCCTGATTAGCTCCAAGCAAAAGAGAACTCACGTAATCCAACCTGGACAAAATCGTAGCTTGTACTATAAGCTGTCTGGTTGGAGCATCAAAGAATTTAAAAATGGATTTGAGCCTGCGAAGAGTCCCGAAACACGTGGCATCAACTTTTTTAGTACGAGTAACAAAACTAAGCATTCTCTGGACACTTTTATTGTTGCTGGAAAGCTGCTAATTAAAGCTGCTAATTATAGCTAATTATGTGTCTGTGCTTTTAAAACTGCCTACAGACCCCCTGGGAATGTGTCACGGACCCCTGGGGGTCCGCGGACCACAGTTTAGGAAACACTGCAATAGAAGGTTTAAGTTTAGCCTTAAGGACTGCTCCCAAATCGTGGCCTTGGATGGATCTTGCCCGTGTTGAAAAGGCATAATTACTTGTTTGGGCTTTCCCCATAATTGTCTTTCTTTGGGGTACAAATGTTCCTCTTGCATCTATTTTTATCCCTAAATATACATAGGTAGATGTCTCATTTATAATATTGTTGCCGAGATACCATTCGCAGTTTTTCTTTTTTGTGTGCCGGTTAAAAGTGAACACTTTAGTTTTTTTTGCTATTTACTGTCAGGCCATTCTACTCTGCGTAAACCCCAAGACTGTTAAGAAGGCGTTGAAGTCCTGTCTGTGTATTGCTAAGTAGTAATACATCATCTGCATGAAGAATATTTGACAATTGTTGTCCACGCATGCTCGGGGCATGCGCTGTCAGCTCATCCAACTCCGTCAAGAGATCTGCAAACAAAAGGGGTGCTAACACACAGCCTCGCTTTAAGCCCATCAATGTTTGAACTTTCTCTGATACATGGGTACCATTTCCAATCTTGATTTTAACCCACGTATCAGAGTATATTAATCTAATTGCTCGCAGGACGTTAGATGGAACTCCCCATCAATGGAGTTTTGCCACAGACTACTACGTGGAACACAGTCAAAAGCTGCCTTGAAACCAACGAAGCTCATATAAAGCGATGTACCAGCTGCCTTTGCTCTATTCAATATCAGGCCCACCGCCATGATGTTGCTAATAGTACTGTGACCCCTTAAAAAGCAAGTTTGATTTGGTGGAAGTCTTCCGTTTTTATGTGCCCAAGATTCCAGACCGAGTAGAGAAGAATTTAAGGTAAACATCCAAAAGTGCACATAGACGGTAGTTGGTGGGAGAAGATGCTTTTCCACCTTTATAAATGGGATGGATTATTGAGCCCTTCCAGCTTTCGGGGGTAACCTTGTTTTCCAGAATGTTGTTATACACTGACGACAAAAAGGCTGCCCACCTAGATGAAGAATGCTTAAAACGAGCCTGTGGTAGTCCATTTGGGCCAGGGGCATAATCTGCTCTTGACTTTTTGATAACTTTTTCTATCTTCCCTGGAGTATATAAACAGGGTGCCATGGTATCTTTTTAAGACTGATGTGAGCTCATTATATCCAAGGAACTTTCTTTAAAATGTGATTTTAAATGCTGAACCCACTCAAACTCGCAAATATTTGCATTATTTGTTGGTCCAGTACCTTTCTCGATATTGTTAATGAGTTTCAAAAATCTTTATGAATCATTTGTTTTTGTACCTTGCATCGATTGAGCCCATAGTGTTTCCTGTTTGGCTTTTTTATATCTCCGGATCTTCCTTTTTAATCAATGTCTCTCATTGCGGAAATGCTTTAATAATTCTGTATCTCCTAAATTGTGGCGCAACTGCCGCTAAAGCTTGCCTACTTTGGTTTTTATTCTTTGAATATGTAGTGGGAATATGTTAGACCTGTGGGTCACTAGTTGGCAATGGTATACACCTTTGACCAAATAGGGACCCTTGTGACTAAGTCAGGGAAAGGGGATTATACTCCTGGATAACCACTGCTCACCCCCTTGGTAGCTTGGCACGAGCAGACAGGCTTATCTCAGAGGCAGTCTGTTAAGCATTTGTGAACCAATACAGTAATACAGTGAAAACACTACAGATGGACACCACATTGGGTTGTATAGAAAGAAGTATTCTTTTTATAGACTTATCACAAGACGTCAAACAACAAAAATCCACAATACTGTAATTACAAGTAATACTTTACGATGGTAGAACTAATTCAAGAATAGGTAATTCACTTAATCAGTCTTTAGCAACAGATAACCCCCAACGAGAGTTATCACGACATCGAGGTCAAAGACTTTCCAAAGTGCGGCGCCTACCGCGAGGTGCGCAGCGTCAGGCCCGGAGTCAAAACCGACCCCAACAAAACAGTACCTTTGAAAGCGAACTCAAAGACTGCTCACAGCATCAGGGAGATGCGTTGTTTTTGGCACGTTGCAGCGTCGGTTCCTTGCTTCGGGGGAGATGATGCATCAGTGTCCTGAATGCTTCGCAAGCAGGGGAGGCGTTGGTTCCTAACCGTAAAGGAAGTGACGTTATGTTGGCACAGAAACCACCATTCCTTACGATATCACGGTGTCAATGAGTTCTTGGCCACCTTCGTCGAGTATCGGCTCCGCGATGATGTCGGTCTAGGAGTCGATACGGCACAGCAGAAGGCGTTGGGCCTACGTCGTAAGTCAGAGCAGTGCTCACGGCTTATGGCAGGTTACTATGTCGCTCGCAGGCATCGATGTTTCAATTTCCTTTTGTACCGACTAGAACAGCAAGTTTCAGATGCAGGCAAGCAGAAAGGGTGAAGTCTTGTATCCCTCATATTTCAGACAGGAGGCAAGCTCAAATTCAAGCTCTTAGAGAAATATTCTGCAAGATGATGAAAGTTCCTTAAAAGTTCCTTCTCCTTTCCTTGGCAATGAAGACTACAGGCCAACCCACCACAGCACGCTGGCGGAGGGGCAGTCCAAACTCCTGCAGCCTCCTTAGGATCTTCGCCTTGGCAAAGTTTTGTCTTGTGTTCCCAGAAGTGATCTAAAGTCCTAGGGTCTGGGCCCCAATATTTATACTGCAAAATCTGTTGTCCTCTGAAGGCAGAGGGTGTCTGTGTCAGGCCAAAACCAGTTCTGGGTGCTTTCTGCCAGTGCACAACTTCTTCATTTGTCAGTGTGGGCCAGGGTCATCAGACGCACCACAGGAGGTGGATCCAGCATTGTGGAAGCAGGCACAGCCCTATTCAGGCCCAGGTGCTACTCCTCCCACCACTCCAAAGGTAGATCGGTCTATTCAGTCTAGTGCTGACCCACCCTTTCTCCTGCAGCCTCCCCAGCCCCGGTCACTCAGAAACCAGACATGCAATACACACGCTAGAAAATACCTACTTTCAAAAAGTGGTATTTTCAAACACAGAATGTCAAAACCAACTTCACTAAAAGATGTATTTTATCATACTGAGTTCAGGCATACTAAACTTGATTTCTACCTAGTTCCCTGAGTCAGTTAGGATATTAAGATGTTATAATCAAACTGCCTATTCTGGCCTCTTTGGACAGGTACCCTTGCAATAGTGAAAAACAAAAATTGTCTGTAATTCACTATCAGGACATGCCACAAACATCAGGGCATGTCCTACCTATTACATACAATGCACCCTAACCCTGGGGGTACCTTGAGCCTGCCTTAAGGGTGACTAACATGTACAAAAGGGAAGGTTTAGGGACTGGCAATTGGGTGCAATTACCAAGTCGACATGGAAGTACTAGACTGCACACATGCTCTGCAATGGCAGGCCTGAGACACACTTTACAAGCTGCCTCTGTGGGTGGCACAATCAGTGCTGTAAGCCCACCAGCAGCATTTGATTTACAAGCCCTGGGCACACGTGGTGCACTATACTAGGGTCTGACAAGTAAATCAAATAAGCCAATCATGAAGTCATTAATCCATACATCAATTTAACATAGAGGGCATACGCACTTTAGCACTGATCAGCAGTGGTAGAGTGCCCTGAGTCATAAAACAGCCAACAACAGGTCAGAAGAAATACAGGAGGAAGGCAAAAAGTTCAGGGTTGACCCTGCAAAAAGGGACAAGTCCAACACAACCCCCTTCCAGCCAAAACGCAGGGTAGACCAATCACTTGCTTGATGGGCTTCCCTGCTGTGGGCGATAGAACATGGACCCATGCCCGCAACAGCAGGGGCATATTCCAGTTCTACGCCAAGCTGAACTCATTTGGATCCCTCTGTCCAGACTCTCAGGGCCCACCAACTAACCCATGGGGAACCCTTCTCCTCATCTGTGGACACCATCTGTGCAGCGCCTGACTTTAGCTTGCTCACAGGTGTGTCCCAACCAACAGACAGCAAGCCACGGTGGCCACTGACAGTGGTCAGTGATGAGACCCAGGCCTTATGCCTCTCAGGGCTCTCAAACCTCAGTGGCGTCAGAGAGCGGGGGCAGTAGCCCCAGGTGCTTGGCACCCTTTGTCCACTCTCCCTCATGTCAGGTATTATATCCTGACACTGACCCACCAGCCTCTGGCCTGTACCCGGCGGCTGGACCGGAGACAGAGAGTGGGCTTCCCCATACCTGCTCCTCCTCCTCAGGGCTCGGTATCCTCCTAACTGGAGCGGTACCCCCTTCCAGAATTGTCAGGGTACCTGTGGCAGGTGTCCTGCACAATTCGCCCACCAGTTCAGGGGTTCTATCCTGCAAATGGGATCCCGGCCTATGGTCTGTACCCTTAGACTGGACAGAGGACAGGCGTGAGGCTGCCTTCTCCCTGTCCCCATTACTGGGGCCCTGCACCTTCCCTCGTGGAGCGGTGCGCCCAGAAGACAAACCGGTAGGGACACTGATTACAGTTGTCCTTCCCTCCAGGTCAGGCAACACCTGAACCTGGCTTCCCAACCCAGGGACGAAACCCTGAGGCTGAGCAAATACCTGGTGAACCAGGACTTCCTGGGGAGTACCTATACCCTCCCCGAGGGTGACACATGACTCATGTGTCGTGTGACAGTCTGCCTGGCGCAGATCTTCCGACCCCTGTCCATCTGACAGTGTGTGAAGATCCCCCAGGACAGAAGTGGTGTCACCATGGTCACTCCTTGGTGACTCAGCCCTTCTGGCTGGCCCATGACCCACTGGTTCTTCCACTGGGGACTCTTTTCCCCTCTCACCCCTCAATCTGGACTTCTGCACCCTCCACTTAGGAGTGGCACTGCCAGACACCAGAGCTGATGGAGGGCTGCTTACAGATACTCCCAGCTCACCTAACACGGGGAGATCCTCCTCAACAGAGGGTCTATCAGGACAGACAAGACTTCCTACCTGGTGTTCCCTTAAGGAACCATCCAGTACTGGAGACTCAAGTTGGGGCTCGGAATACGACCCAGTCTCACTCCTCCTCCTGTGAGACAGGATGTGAGGCCCTACAACCTCCTCACTATAAGTGGACCTAGATCGGCTACTCTGAGCCACTTCCACCACTCTGGGTTGGAAGACACCTGCACCATTCCTCTTAGGGTCACTCCCCCATGCCTCTCCAGACCCGCTGGAATCCACCAAAAGGTCTGCCTCCAATGTGAGCTCCCTGGGGTCAGAGAACTCACACTCCAACAGGTGTTGACATAGCTCTGGATTTGTAGTAAAGTTTGCGAATCTTACATATTCCTTAATTGCAAATTGCAAATTGTGATTCACAATTAAAGAATACCTCCACATTCATTCCTATGGGCCTAGAGGCTCATAGGAATGAATAGGAAGACATTCTCAATTTGTGATTCCCAATTATTGAATCGCAAATTGAGAATGCTATTTCAAGAGTGCCAGTGTGTCAAAAGGACACCCTGCTGCACCCCAGAAATGAGCATGGGTGCTCATGTGGCGCACATGCATGCCCTAAGGACACGTGTGTGCGCCACATGTCACTTTGAATAATCCAATCGCAAACGCTAAAAATCTGTGAATTTCAGTGTTTGCGATCACAATTCGCCTTGATACATATGGCCCTAAGATGCCTGCTGCAAAGAACATGTACTTGTGTGTTCAGACGTTTTCAGGCGACAATAAAAATGTAAAGGTAACTTTGACGATTAGTGTTCCTGCTGGAGAGAGATGGAAGTTTTTCATAGTGGCTGTTTCCACTCATGCAAAAGATGAAGATGCCTGTGGCAAAGAACATGTCCTTGTGTGTCTGTAGGTTTTTAGGCAACAATAAAAATGTAAAGGTAAATTTGGCGGTTAATGTTCCTGCTATAGAGAGATGGGAGTTTTATCTAGTGGCTGCTGCAAAGAGCATGTCCTTGTGTGTTCAGAGGTTTTCAGGCAACAATAAAAATGTAAAGGTAACTTTGAGGTTCATGCAGGACAGAAATGGAAGCTTTATCTAGTGGCTGTTAACACTGATGCTAAAGTATCACAGAGCGTTCAGATGCCTACTACAAAGAACATGCCCTTGTGTATCGAGTGGTTTTCAGGCAACAATTACAATTTAATGGTAACCAAAGCAATTAATGTTTCTGTGGGTGAGAGATCGGAAGTTTTTGCTAGTGGCTGTTTTCACTCATGCTGAAGTAGCGCAGAGGATTAAGGTGCCTGCTACAAAGAAAATGTTCTTGTGTGTTCAGCGCTTTTCAGGCAACAATAAAAATGTAAAGATAACTTTGGCGATTAAAGTTTTTGAGGGAAAGAGATGGAAGTGTTTTTTGTTTTTTTGTCCTCATTTGCCTGACCCTCACTCCAAGAAACGCCAACCACCTTACATGTCCTAGCCGCGGAGAGAGATCTCATTCTTCTCCCACATCCAGACACCAGTACCAGATTGGCGAGAGACGGATACAAGGAGTATTTTTAAGAGGGGGTGTGTGGGCACTAACCCACAATACTCACTCGAGGCAATTTTCAGTCTGTCGGACCAACTATAATTTAATATGGAGCCACCAGAGGTCCGCGGAGTATAGTAGACATAATCATCGGACCCGGGGGGGGGGGAAACCCCGGAAGTCCTAACTCCACTGAACCAACAGGTTCCAAAAGGATAGATTACGCTTACTGCAGGATCTGGCCAAATCCACCTTTGGTGTTTCATATACTGCGGAAAGCCAGCCTGCATGTGATGGCGCCTTAGTGTCGACCCAATATTTACAGATCTGCTGTCTCGCCAGAAGGATTGCGTAAAACAGAAAGGTCCTAGCTGGGCCAGTGACGCTCTCATCTAACCCAAAAATTATTAATGGCAGCGTCACACGTAACGTGGTATTAAGGATGGAGTCCAATGAGACCTTTACTTCTTCCCAAAAAGGGCTGATAAAGGGGCAGTCCATGAACATATGGACATCAGAGGCTGCAGGAAGGTTGCACTTTTTACAGCACTTTCCTGGCTGGAATTTAGAAAGCCTTAGAGGTGAGAGGTAGGCGCGATGTAACGTGAATAGATGATTTCGCCTCAGCCAAGCTGGTTTAACCGCTTTGAACAGGAGGGTAAAAGATCTTATCCATAAGTCCTCGCATTGAAGGCCCATATCATTGCCCCACTGCTCATCGGGGAGAGTGAACGCCCCGTCCACCTCCTCCAGAATGGACCAGTACCAAATGGCTACCTCCTTACCACCCGCTCGCCTCTCTACTAGCTGTTGTTCCAAGATACTGGTCTTCCCCAACTGCACCCTTTTCCTGTTCATCGCCCGGGCCCAGCTTCCAAGCTGTACGTATTTAAATCTAGATAGGGCTGGACCTACCCTGTCATAGAGCTCCTTTCAAGATACCAGTGACCCTCCTGCTAACAGCTCACCCCATCTTGCAATCCCTGCAGCTTTCACTGGACTTGCCAGACTGTCCTTCAAACATGGGGGAAGCCCAGGTGAATCCCAAATAGGAGCATAATTTGAGAAATAGGCCAACCTTATTCTATTTTTTATCTGCGCCCAGGCTTTTGCCAATGATTGTAAAGTCTTTAATCTCACCTTTTTAAAAAACTTCTGGTCTCCAAACTAGAATAGGAATCCTTCAATTGGCAACTCCGCCCCAGTTAACATTGCCCTTAACATTGCCCCATTAGATGAGCTCGATGGAGTTTTCAGCAACATCCTAGAATATGATAATAGAAACGCCCACGCGTAATACTGGAAGTCTGGTAGTGCCAACCCTGCCTTTTCCCTCCTCCTTCTCAGTTTCTTCCAGGCCAACCTGGTTGACTTGTAGTTCCAGACAAACGAGTTAATTTCCCGCTGGCATTTATCGAGTTGTTTGGGGTCAAAAGCGAGTGAAATCGCGTTAAATATAAATGTGAATTTGGGAAGGATGGACATTTTGACTAAGCTTATTCTCCCTAGTATGGTCAGTGGGAGAAAGGTCCAAGATTTTAGTAGCTTCCGGCATTCTTTAAAAACCAGATCTAGGTTGGTCTGTGCAATATTACCAACTTCCTGGGTAATTCGTATCCCCAGATAGCGCATACAAGGGGTCACTGCTAACAGTGTATTGGAGATGTTCCAGGTCATTATCTCGATTTTCTCAGTGTTAATTTCGTACCCCGAAATCCACCCAAATTCCTCCGCCCTTTTGACGACAATGGGGAAAGATTGAAAAGGGTCCGATGTGTAGATTGAAATTTTGCCTGCATAAAGGGCTAACCGCTTTACCCAACCTCCGAACTCAAAAGAAGGGATGTTATATTATCCTCTCAAGGTTTGCGCAAAAGGCTCAATATACAGATTGAATAGGAGGGGGGAAATCGGGCAGCCCTGCCTCGTACCCCTTGTGATTTTAAAGGACTGAGTCAGAGCACCATTGATCAGCAGTCTAGCCCTGGGGTCCCTGTACAAGAGATCAATAACTCGACAGAATTTAGCCCCAAATGTGAACCTTCTCATTACCGCGGCCAAATAGGGCCAATTGACCCGATCGAATGCTTTTGTAGCATCTAGGGTGAGAGTGGGCAGGGGGAGCGAGAAGGTGGAAGCGATGCCAATAGCCCCCACCAGGTCGTGGGTAAGATCTGCCAACTGACGCCCCTTTATAAATCCTTTTTGGTCTTGATGGATAATTGAGCCGATCTCCCTCCCCAACCGAGCTGACAAAATAGCTGCGAAGATCTTATAATCATTGTTGAGGAGCGAGATCGGCCTATAGGACCCGCAATCAATCGGATCTTTTCCAGGTTTGGGGATCAAAACAATAGTTGCGTCATTCCACGACTCTGGTGGTGCCTCACCTTTCAAGAAAATTTTGTTAAAGAGGACAGCCAGTGTTGGAACTATGGCTGTACTCAATACACAATACAATTCACCTGGTAGGCCGTCCGGGCCGGCTGCCTTCCCCCGCTTTAGATGTCCTATAGCTTCGCTGACCTCTGCTTCAGATATTTCCCTGTCCAGGTGGTCACTCTGTGCTGTTGAAAGCGTTGGCAGGAGGACCTTGTCTAACCAAGACTCCCTGGCCGTAGGATAATTTATAATTACCTCCTTATAGATGGTCTGAAAAAACTCCTGAAATGCGCTCCCGATTTCCGAGCTGGAGGTCCTAGATGTAGCTTCCCCTTCCAGTTTTATTTCCCTAAATGTATTTTGTTGCTTGATCTGATTTTATTTTCCAGGCCAAGACTTTACCTGCAGCTTCTCCATACTCGAAATGGGAGATCTTACTCGCCTCCCATCTCTTAGCCACTCTCTCTTGTAGTATGCACTCAAGGTGTTTTTTCAGCTCGGTCCGCTTCTCTTGGTCTTCTACAGACCCGATGGAGGGACTGCACTTCTGATCCAAAAGATAAATTTCCTGCTCCAGATTTTTAATTACCTCTCTGTAAACCTTCCCTCTGTATGAAGCTATATTGATTATACAACCCCTTAGGTAGGCTTTAAAAGCTTCCCTCACCGTGGCTGTAACTGCCGAATTTAGGTTAGTTTCTAAAAATGACGTTGCTTCAGCGACCAAAAAACTAGTCTCCTCTTCCTCCAGCAGAATCGTCCGATCAAAAGACCAGGAAGGATGTCTAATCTGCTGACCCTGTTCTAGTGAAAAGAGAATGGCTGAATGGTCAGACAAATGAGAGGGAAGGTATACCAGCTCTTTCAATTCATCTTTTAGATTATAGCTGAAGAGTGCGTAGTCGATTATCGACTTATGTTTGTATTTAAGACTCAGGAAGGAGACACCCGTTTTTTTACCCGCCAACTCCCTCTATAAATCTGCCAAGCCCAGAGTTCACATTATCGATATCAATGTTTGTCTCAATTTGGAATGTGTCAATGCTCTGGAGTTGGGTGACCTATCAAGTTTGGGATTTAAGACTATGTTGAAGTCTCCAACCCAGATCACTGGATCTTGAGATGTTATCAGGTGGTTTTGTATCTTGACCAAGTACGAAGGATCGTCTTGATTTGGGCCGTAGTAGCCCACTAAGATGTAAGTCCGACCATCTGCAATGATTTTTGTTAAAAGCCATCTTCCACTAAGGTCCTCCTTATATTCCAAAATCTGAACTTTGGCAGTTTTTTTAAAGATAATAAGGATCCCCCTTATGTTGGCGTTATAGTCAGTGCATAAAAACGTATCTACCCACTTCTGCTTTTTCAACATGTCGTTAACTTCACATTTGATTCGATGCATCTCCTGGATGACAATGACCTGTGCGGGAGAGTCTCTCAGATATTGTAGAATTCTGTGTCTTCTACCCCTCACACGCAGGCCATTGACATTCCAGGATAAAATCTGCAACAGGGTCATATTAATGTCATACCCCCTCCCAACCGCTCACTCAGATCGCCAACAACCCTTAAATATAACTGTTGACCCCTCTTAATCTGGAAGTTTCCACTAGTGTGATGTTTAAAGAACTTACTGGCCATGACAAACTTGACGGGAACAGACTTATAAGGACCATTTAACTTTTTTTCCCTACCACCCCGTATCCCCCCCTCCCACCCTCACTTGTCCTGGCCAGATGGATTGCCAGTTTGCATCTTCAAACAGACCCCCCCTCCTCCCCTCCTGCACCGCTTAAGCTGCACAAAGCCTGCCAACTAAACAAAAAGTCTAAGGCTGGGTAGCACCTACAGACATAAATGCAGTAGGAGAAAGATACTTTTTCCCTCTTTTTTTTCCTTTCCTTTTTCTCCCCATAGTATTATAATTTTATCTATTATTTATTGTTCCCCCTTTTCTAATCCATTAAATTAGTTCAATGCCTTTTCATTTTAGATCACTTCTATTTCACTTTCTCCTCCTTCTCCCTTTCTTCTTTCTTTTATTTAGTTTCCCTCAGCTGTGCTCATTACAACTCTAAAAAAATATATATATTTTTTTTATAGAGAGAGATCTTCGAAGAGATTTAAAGGCCAAACCCAATATACTGGGGGTTTGAAATTCATTTGCGCCCTCACCGACCACAACATGGCTAAAGATAAAGGGGAAAGTGAGGGACATGCTAGCTTCCCCCCTACAAGTGCTCAGTGATAGATGCTATTAGTTTGTCTGCCTCAGGAGGGGATCGAATGTTATACATTTTGTTATTAAACATCACCCTCAAAAATGCAGGGAACCGCATCTGCACTGTCGCCCCCGCAGCTCTACACGTGTCCATTTTCTGACCAAGCTCCCACTGTCGGTCTAGGGTGGTTTTAGACAGATCGGACCTGACTTCAAAAGAGAAGTCTGGGGCCTTTAATGACTTGGCCTTCAATGCAAGGTTCAGGATTTTTTCCTTCAGAGTGCAGGTGAGGAAGTTTACCAGAATCTTTCTTGGTTTTATCCTCCCAGGGTTGAGGCGGAAGGGATCTCGATGTATCCTCTGGATGTCTCTCTCTAATACTTCCGTGGTCTTGTCCAGATTAAGGGCCTTTTTTAGTAGTGACACCACAAACATTTTAATGTCTCCACCTTCTTTCCCCTCAGGGATTTTCAAAAGTCGCAGATTATTTCTTCGTGAGTAATTTTCCTGCGACTCAACCCTTTCCTTCATGGCATCCCCCTCTCTCCGTAGGCATTGAATCTTAGTCTCAGCTGAGTCCAGATTTGCTTTTAACTTCCCCACCAAGCCTTCCAAGGTCTCAGTTCTTTCATAGAGACCATCTACCTTTTTTCCAGCGTCTCACATGCTGCCCTGATTTCATTTGATTGATTTTTGAGACCATAAAACCATTCCTTATTTCTTCCCTCATAGCGGTTAGAAGCACCTCAATTGGACCACCTGCCCCTTTCTCTCCATCGATTGACACATCACTGGGCATATTGGCCCCCCCAGGGTCCCCGGCATCCCTGAGATTAGCTACAGGCCGCGAGGCCTCCATATTGTCTACGGGATGATAGAATCATTCTCCAGGTTAGAGCTAATCTCATTTTAGGGTGGAAGGGGAGACTCAGCCACATTATCTTTAGGGGTGCCACTAACGGGCACTGTAACTGGAAGAATGTCCAATACCTGAGGTAACGCTTTGAAGTAGGAACGCAAGGAGGGTGTAATATGGGCTGCACTGCAGAGAGGGCACTTGTTTTTACCAAAGCCCCTTTTCTGGGAGTTGCTACTTACTTTGGAACGTTTATTTCCCTTCCCTTTGGACCCCTGACTTGCTCCAACTTTATCCCTTGCTTTACCTAAATCTGCAGCCTCCTCATATGTCTCAGAAAAATCACCCTGAAACTCCGTTCCAGCCTCAACCTCCACTTCACTTTCCTTTTCTGGGGGATGAACTACTTCCTCAGTGGAAATGTGGCATCTGGGGCCCTTAAGAGATGGAAGTGTTGTCTAGTGTCTGTTTCCACTCATGCTGAAGTAGCGCAGAGGATTAAGATACCTGCTGCAAAGAACATGTTCTTGTGTGTTCAGAGGTTTTCAGGCAACAATAAAAATGTACGGTTAACTTTTGCGATTAAGGTTCCTGCAGGACGGAAATTGAAGATTTATCTAGTGGCTGTTTACTCTGATGCTAAAGGATCACAGAGGATTCAGATGCCTACTACAAAGAACATTCCCTGCGTATTGAGAGGTTTTGAGGCGACAATAAAAATGTAAAGGTAACTTTGGCAATTAATGTTTCTGTGGGAGAGAGATCGGAAGTTTTATCTAGTGGCTGTTTCCACTCATGCTAAAGTAGCGCACACGATTAAGATGCCTGCTGCAAAGAACATGTCCTTGTGTTTTCAGTGGTGTCCAGGCGACAATAAAAATGTTAAGGTAACTTTGGCGATCAATGTTCCTGCTGGAGAGAGATGGGAGTTTTATCTAGTGGCTGTCTCCACTCATGTTAAAGTAGCACAGATGATTAAGGTGCCTGCTTGAAAGAACATGTCCTTGTGTGTCTGTAAGTTTTTAGGCAACAATAAAAATATAAAGGTAACTTTGGCAATTAATGTTCCTGCAGGAGACAGATCAGAGTTTTATCCAGGGGCTGTTTCCACTCAAGCTAAAGTTTAGCAGAGGATTAAGATGCCTGCTACAAAAAACATGTCCTTGTGTGTTCAGAGGTTTTCAGGTGACAATAAAAATTTAAAGTTAACCTTGGCAAATAATGTGTCTGCGGTAGAGA
Source organism: Lissotriton vulgaris (assembly GCF_964263255.1). NCBI lineage: Eukaryota > Metazoa > Chordata > Amphibia > Caudata > Salamandridae > Lissotriton > Lissotriton vulgaris. The sequence goes on along the minus strand of NC_141693.1, from coordinate 48,688,275 downwards.
GATCAGAGTTTTTCTAGTGGTTGTTTCCACTCATGCAAAAGTAGTGCTGAGGATTAAGATGCCTGCTGCAAAGAACATGTCCTTATGTGTTTATACGTTTTCAGGCGACAAAAAAAATGTAAAGGTAACTTTGGCAATTAAAGTTCCTGTCGGAGAGAGATGGGAGTTTCATCTAGAGCCTGTTTCCACTCATGCTGAAGTAGCGCAGAGGATTAAGATGCCTGCTGCAAAGAACATGTCCTTGTGTGTTCAAATGTGTTCAGGCAACAATAAAAATGTAAAGATAACTTTGGCGATTAAAGTTCCTGAGGGAAAGAGATGGAAGTGTTATCTAGTCTTTGTTTCCACTCATGCTGAAGTAGCGCAGAGGATTAAGATACCTGCTGCAAAGAACATGTTCTTGTGTGTTCAGAGGTTTTCAGGCAACAATAAAAATGTAAAGGTAACCACAGCAATTAATGTTTCTGTGGGAGAGAGATCGGAAGTTTTATCTAGTGGCTGTTTTCACTCATGCTAAAGTAGCGCAGAGGATTAAGGTGTCTGCTGCAAAGAACATGTCCTTGTGTGTCTGTAAGTTTTTAGTCAACTATAAAAATGTAAAGGTAACTTTGGCGATTAAAGTTCCCGCTGGAGCGAGACATTGGATTCTATCTAGTGGCTTTTCCGACTCATGTTAAAGTGATGCAGAGGATTTAGAGCCCTGCTGCAAAGAACATGTCCTTATGTGCAATGCAATGGTTTCGCCTTTGGAAAAGTTAGAGCTATTGGCATTGTAAATGACAAAATTTGTATTTATGTGTTGGTTTTGAAAACAGATAAATAAATGGCATTGTCATTTACATTGCCATTAGCTTAATCTCTGCAGTCACTCTGCAGTCACTCTGCACTCCCTAGCACTCCCTAGTCACTCTGCACTCCCTAGCACTCCCTAGCACTCTGCACTCCCTAGCACTCCCTAGCACTCCCTAGTCACTCTGCACTCCCTAGCACTCCCTAGTCACTCTGCACTCCCTAGTACTCTGCACTCCCTAGCACTCCCTAGTACTCTGCAGTCACTCTGCACTCCCTAGCACTCTGCACTCCCTAGTCACTCTGCACTCCCTAGTCACTCTGCACTCCCTAGTCACTCTGCACTCCCTAGTCACTCTGCACTCTGCACTCCCTACTCTGCACTCTCTACTCTGCACTCTCTACTCTGCACTCTGCACTCACACTCTGCACTCACTAGTCTGCACACTCACTACTCTGCACTCTACACACTCACTCTGCACTCAGATCCGTTACAATTAAAATAAAATAAAATAAACCGATGTGTAAAAAATTATATGAAGTAATCTTCCTCGAGTTTTTCTAGCACCCGATTCTCTCCCTTCCTTCCCACTTCTAGCTCCCCACCTCACCTTCTGGCCACACTTTTTAAGATTATGCTGTGAATGGGTGCAAGTATTTATTTTACTTAATGCAGTTTTATATAGCGTAAACTTTTCTAGCACCCGATTCTCTCCCTTCCTTCCCCCTTCTAGCTCCCCACCTCACCTTCTGCCCACACTTGTTCAGATTATGCTGTGAATGAGGGATGGCGGGCAAAAAGAGGTGGGGTGAAGGAGGGACGAGGGGGTCGTAGGGAGGGGGGTGGGGCGCCAAGGATGGATGGTGGACGTGGTATACAAGGACGAGGGAGGGATAGAGTTATTGGGTGTAGGGATAGGGAGGGTCGTAGGAAGTGGGTACGAAGGGAAGGGGCCGGAATGGAAGGGGGGACACGAGGGAGGAGATGAAGAGAAGAAACGGCAGGAGAGCTGAAGGAAGGGGGCCGGACAAGCTGGCTGCAGAGGGAAGAATGGCTGAGTGAAACCGGGTAGTGGAGAGAAAGAGGGACGAAGTGAAGGAGATGTGAGAAGGATAGGATGAGAGGGTTGGAAGGGAGCCTGGCTGAGGCTCGGCAGGGGCTGGAGCTGAGTGAAACCGGGTAGTGGAGAGAAGGAGGGACGAAGTGAAGGAGATGTGAGAAAGATAGGATGAGAGGGTTGGAAGGTAGCCTGGCTGAGGCTCGGCAGGGGCTGGAGCTGAATAACAGACGGGATGCAGCGGGGGTCTGTGTGGAGTGATGGAGGAGTAGGTGAGGCGAAGGGTCGTGAACTGATGGTGGGAAGAAGGGGCACCAGAGGAGAAGACGGACTCAGGAGAGACAGGCAGGGAGGAGGAAATGAAGCGGAGGTGGACTGAGAGATTGGGGTAACTGGAAGGCGTTTTGGAATGAAGGTTTGGCAAGTATAGAGCCGAGACAAGAGTGAAGGGATGGGTGAAAGGGGCTTAGGGGGTCGTGGTAGATGACACTCGGGAGGGGTGGTGTTCGAGGTGATGTAGAAATGACCACACATCATTGATAGGCAGGTGCAGACGAAAGAGGCATATCTATGTGTGAGCAAAATGCAGACATAGAAAACCTGCCGGACATGTCATCATGGACATCCACAAAAGCGGTGAGCAGGGTTGTACTATGCACACGAGTACACATTATGATTATTTTGCCATTTTATATAGCGCAAACTCGACCCGACAGTATCAGTATCAGCTTATAATCGTTTCAATAATGCATAAAACTGAGGCTTTCTTTAAAATACTTCAGTGATGAAAAAAACGAGGCTTTCTTTAAAATACTTCAGGGATGTAAAAAACGAGGCTTTCTTGAAAGTACTTTGAGTTCCTCCTTAAATGCTTTACCAATATTTTAGTTTCCCCCAACTATGCAGTTCTGGATTAAGGGCGCCCGAGGGGGTACAGTACAGCTCTTGCTGCCTTGGAAGGAATGCCCAGTACCTGTTGATGCGCGGTACACGCGGGGTGCGGGGCGGGCTCTGGATGCTGGTCTTGTCGAGCCGGTCCGGCTTGGGGCAGACGTCCTCTCTGGCAGGCAGATTCCCCCAGAGGCGGCAGCGGCACGGGGCTGCCTGTACTTATGTACAGTGCGGCTCTCGGGTGCGTTGCGCCTCTGGGACAGGTGCGGTGCCAACGCGTACACTTCAGGCGTACGACGCGAACCTCTACCAATGCAGGCTCGCAGGATCAGAGGTGCTGTGCTTTAATGCGGGCAGGTTGGTGCGAGGCGTACGGCCACAAAGGCAAGGCGGTACGTCTTGCAGGGGGGCTGAAAATCAAAGGCTGGTGCGAGGTGTACGCTTCTGGCGTATGACGCGTATTTCAGTCGGGGCGAGTCTGAGGGGGGAAACGGACAGCGGGAGGGGGGATCACACGGACAGCAGGAGGGGGGGCGGGCACACGGACAGCGGGAGGGGGGCGGGGTAACGGGCTCACGGACAGCGGGAGGGGGGCGGGTGAACGGGCTCACGGACAGCGGGAGGGGGAGGGGTTAATGGGCACACGGACAGCGGGAGGGGGGCGGGCGGGCACACGGACAGCGGGAGGGGGGCGGGTTAACGGCACACGGACAGCGGGAGGGGGGTCAGCAAACAGCCAGCGGGACAGGGAACAAGAGTAACAAAGAACACAAACATCGGGAAAAAAAAAAAAGTACACGCCCACAGTGGCCACGTCTTCATGACGTTGCGGAGAGGGAAAGAATCGGCGGAATGCCCACCAATCACCTCGGGAAATGACGGACGCCTCTCTCTTCCAATGGCTAGCCTCCATTTATGGAGCTAGCCAATGGAAGACCGAGGCGGAACTGAGGCCACACTGTTTCTAAAATTAGATTTTGCCTGCGCCGAAAAGCTGCGCAGTGCGCAGCTTTCGACGAGGCGAAACCTAAAAATGTAAAGGTAACCTTGGTAATTAATGGTTCTGCGAGAGACAGATAGGAAGTTTTATCTTGTGCCTGTTTCAACTCGTGTTAAAGTAGCGCAAAGGATGAACATGCCTGCTGCAAAGAACATGTTCTTGTGTGTCCTGAAATTTTGAGGCAACAATACAAATGTAAAGTTAACTTTGGAAATTAATGTTCCTGCAGGAGACGGATCAGAGTTTTATCCAGTGGTTGTTTCCACTCAAGCTAAAGTTTCGCAGAGGGTTAAATTACCTGCTGCAAAGAAACATGTCTTTGTCTGTCCAGAGGTTTTCAGGCGACAATAAAAATGTAAAGGTAACCTTTTTTTTTAAACATAGTTTATTAAGATTTTGTGCATGTTTCAAACAGCATGTGATTAGATTGTACATTAGACATTTCTATTGTATAACTTTATATCCTGTCAATGAGCTACCTTGAACAGCAGTTTAATTAAGCATTACAATATTATAACGCCTCACTTGGTGTTCTTGCTGCATACATATATCTCTATTACACTCATATTGCCACTACATATATATATGACTCTCAACAAATTCTTGTATTACAATCCTGTCCCTGTCTTAGTCTAATAAACCAAACTAACATATAATGTAATTTCCTCTTAAGAGCAGGTGGCACCATTATATGTCCAGTGCCCTGTGAGGTGCAACCTTAGCATAATACTTGTGTTTCAGTATCAACATCCTTCCGCCCTGACTGCACACACTAATTATATGTATATTTACTATTAAACATTTGTCCTATGTAAATGCATTAATTTCTGTTGTTTTAAACTCCTCCATTAGTACATTCCATTCAAGTGAAATAGGTTTCTTACATAATCCCCCATGTTCCTCACGTTGTATATCTATACCTTCAGCTCTACCCATCTAAGCACTTCGTTATACCAATCTGAAACCGTTGGCGCTTTCTTCGTTTTCCAGCGCATTGTTTTTGCTCTTTTAGCCAGAAACAGCACTAGAGTAAGAAAGCGAGTTGTAGGGCTCCCACTTTTTCTTTTAAGACCCACACCTAGCAAGCAGGAGTCTAGTGTATTTATTCGTTTCCCCGGTGCTATCGTAGCTAATACGGTATGTATTGTAGACCAGTAATGCGATATTTTGGGGCAATGCCATATCATGTGGACCATATCAGCATTTGGTTCCTGACCGCGAGGGCATAGATCAGCCACATCCGCAACCATCACGCTCAATCTATGGGGGGATAAATATGCGCGGTGTAGTATCATTATTTGAATACATTTAAACTTCGGGTTACGCGACACCTTTCTAGGATATTCCGTAATGGTGGACCATTTCTGGTCTGTGAATACCCTGCCTACATCCGCATTCCATCTTTCCCCAAGAGTCTGCAGTGATGTTGCTGTGTGCGATTTAATCCCATGAACTAACCATTTTGTTAAATGACTCCCATTCCCCATCAAGTATAGCATGTGCTCCAGCTCGTGTGTCGTAGGTGCTTGGCCATCCGGCGCCCAGGTACTACGAATAAATCTCAGTATATGTGCATGCATCAAGAAAAGTACGCTTGGCACTCTGTGTTCTGTCACAAAGGTAGCGCGGTCTGACAGCGTACCGTCTACAAACAGCATTCCTACTGTATTCACCCCTGATTCCGACCAGACCGAAACTCGTCGTTTAGACCCGATCTCTAGTGGCAAGGGTATGCCGATCAGTGGTAGGTTTGGAGCATACGGTATTTGATGTTTAGTATAACGCAGTGCCTTTCTCCAGTATTGCAAAGCCACTTTTAGTACCGGAGGTGTGTTTGGTGGCACCCTTGCATTTGCCAGAAGAAGTGTATGTAACTTACCCCCCAGTCCATTCTCTTTGGGACATACCGAGTTCTTGTAAAGTCCGGCCCACCAGCCACTAGCCCGTCCGGTGTAATTGGCCGGCGTAGCAGTATATTTTAAAGCCTGGCACTCCCATTCCTCCGCTTCTATCGTCTAACTGTAGCTTGGATAATCCTATCCTGCGCCTTCCGGTGCCCCAAATTAACTCCACCAGTAAGGTGTCAAGTGTTTTAAATATGTGTGTAGGACCTATTATAGGCAGGTTCGTAAAATAATAAAGTAATCTAGGGAGCATCACCATTTTGGTGATTGTAATCCTCCCTGCCACTGACGAAGGTAAAGATGTCCATACCTAATTTGTGATCGAAGTGTATTAATCGCTCTAGTTATGTTGCCATCTATCATATTTTCCATTTCTCTGTAGACATGTATTCCTAAATATTTAAATGTTGTTTGTGCTGTTTGAAAGTTCCATGGACCAAAATGCAGCGAGTCATATAACCTTTGACCCAGAAAAGAATATGCGTAGGATTTGGTATCATTGATAGAGAGCCCAGACAGCACTTAAACTTCTGAAATATATCTGGGAGAGGCGTGTGGTCTTTGCTAAGGTCCTCGAGATACAATATAATGTCATCGGCGTATTGTTGTAGACGAAGTTTGGCCAATTGAGGTTCTAAGGCCAGGACAAATATTAAAGGGGATAATGAGCAACCTTGCAGCGTACCTTGTGCCACTACATATAGTGGTGATATATAAGGCCCCGTGCGGGCTCGCGCAGTTGGGTTAGTATATAATAAAGCCAACCATTTTATGCATTGCTCAGGAAGTCCAAATTTCATAGTCCCAATGCAAAGAGTCGAACGCCTGCTGCAAGTCTAGTGATATACAACCTTGTGTATTCATGTGGGAAGATGCTTTTGTCATTAGTTGGTGGAATCTACAAATATGTAGGGCTGTACTTCTGCCTGGCACAAATCCACATTGGTCTGCATGTATTAATTGTGGTATAAATTGTTGTATCCTAGTAGCCAGTAGCTTACTGAGAATCTTGTAGTCTGTGTTTAACAGTGATAAAGGTCTGTACCCTGACATGTCTGTGCTATTTCTGCGAGGTTTCAACAGGGATTCCACTAAAGCCTGAAGTGTTGTGCCTAGTAACGTCTCAGTTTCTGACGATGCCTGATATCGTTTTTCAAGGTGCGGGCTAATTTGGCATATATATGTAACATACAATTCTACGGGCAGCCCATCCAACCCTGGAGTTTTATGCCTAGGAAGCGCTTTGATTGCTGCTTTCATTTCCGCTTCCGTAATAGGCTTATCTAGTTCTTCCTTATGCCCTGCCAACAATTGAGGAAGCTGGAGGTCCTCAAAGAATGTGTCAAAGTCCCTGTCGGAAAGGAGTGGCGGTGTCGTATAGAGTGTCTCGTAGTATAATTTAAATGCTTCATTAATGCCCAGCTGTGAACTGACAATAACCTCCCCTGAGTTAGTTACCGCTCTAATAGGAGACACCGTCAGTGTGTTGCTGATAATTCTCGCTAGTAACACTCTCACCCTATCTGCTTCCGCATGCTGCTTTTGTGTATACGGCTGGTAGTCCAATACCCTAAGGTCTTCTAATAATTCAGCATGTTGTATGTGTGCTTCTCGTAATTCCTCCTTACTAGTGTCATGTGTCAATGCCTCCCTTTCCAGAGTACCTACCCTGTTTTCTAGCGCTGTGAGTTTATCTAACGATGCTGAGCGCTCCCCTACTCTTGTGCTGATTGCAACTCCCCTAATCACTGCCTTAAAAGCATCCCATTCCATCGGTCTTGTGCTGGCGGTGTTGGCATTTTCTGTAAAATAGTTAGTAATCGCCTTGTTTAGAGTACTAACAAAGACAGAATCTTCCAATAATGACGGTTACAATCTCAATGTAGGTGTTGGTGTGGGTATCCGCCCCCACGTGAGGGTACCTTCCAGTGGGTTGTGATCTGAAAGTGTCTTCTAAAGGTACGCTGTGTCTGTCACATTGAGGATCAGCCTCATAGAGCAAAATATCCTGTCAATGTGTGTATGTAGGCCGTGGGGGTGTGAGTAGAAGGAGTATTCCCTACTGTCTGGATGCTTCATTCTCCAGGAATCACCAATATTCCATCCCGTTGCCCAACTTCTTAGAGCATCTGCCTGTTTACTACTATTAGTACCGTGCAGGGGTGGGTGTGACCTGTCCAAACCGACATCTAACATCGCATTAAAGTACAACGCAAAGGTAACCTTGGCATATAATGTGTCTGCGGGAAAGAGATGGGAGTTTCATCTAGTGGCTGTTTCCACTCATGATAAAGTAGCGCGGAGTATTATGGTGCATGTTTGCTGCAAAGAACTGGTCCTTGTGTGTTCAGAGGTTTTCAGGCAACAATAAAAATGTAAATGTAACTTTGGCGGTTAATGTTTCTGCTCTAGAGAGATGGGAGTTTTATCTAGTGGCTGTTTCCCCTTATGTTAAAGTTTCGCAGAGGATTAGGGTGCCTGCTGCAGAGAACATGTCCTTGTGTGTTCAGAGGTTTTAAGGCAACAATAACAAGCATTTGCAATGCAATAGGTCTCGCATTAGGAAAGTGTGAGCCAATGGCATTGTAAATGACAATTTTTTTAATATGTGTTGGCTTTGAAAATCTATAAATTAATAGCATTGTTATTCACAAAGCCAATATCTTACACTTTCCTAATGCGAGTCCTATTGGGTATGGCAATGCTTATTGGTAGCAAGCAAGGACAGTGCTGTTGTGGTGCTGAGTGATGATGTGGGTGGGCTGAGTGATGTGGTGGTGTCCTCAGAGTGATGTGGTCTGTACCCTTGTAACTGTATATATGTAACGTGTTAGCGTGTTTAGTGTATCTTGTGTGCCTTATGTAACTTACCTGGTTCTTTTGTAAAGCGCTCTGACACCTGTGGGTAAAGTTTGCGCTATATAAAACTACAGTAAATAAAATAAAGTATCTCCTAAAATACCCTTCACTCTGTAGCCCTCTAAAGTTCACCCCTCTCCCTCCTTTTGTCCTTGAGGTCGTTCGTGTGAGTCCCAAACATTGCCATGGTAGTGTGGGTGAGAGGTATGTGCAATGGTCTATGGAACTGTAACTCAAGCCCTGGAGCCTCCATCGACCTTGAGAGTGAGGAGCAGAGGTGGCACTTTATTACAGCCCCCATCACTGTATAAAAGGCGCCGCTTGAGTCCTGATATTATCATAAATCCACAGGTTAGCCTCATGTTATATTATTATTTAATGCACACACATGGACGCGCATCCTTCCCCGACCGAGGCTCGGACCCTGGACCCTCAATTCAGAACCAACCACTGACCGAGCCAGCGCCTCTCCTCACCTGCCCCTTGACGTCTCTCCCTATGGGTGCCCGCTACGCCATCATCCCTGTCACCAGGCGCGTGCCCAGGTCCTCGGCGTCTTCGCGGCGCTAGAGTCTGTCGTCCATCTCTATGCCGCTTGCTGTTTCTTTCTTTGGTCCTCAGCTACCACCGGCCGCCCGCAGCTTCTGGCACGCTGAGTGCTCGTGCGCCGCACTCTGGCGTTACACCGGCTGCCAGCCGCGCCTACTTCCTGGAGAAAAAAAGCGACTAAGGCGGCCATCTTTGAAAGGGCAGGTTTGGGTGTTATTTGAAAACTAATGGCATGGTCACGTATAACAAACGGGAAAAAATACATTTCTTTTTTATTTTAGTATGATTCCCGTAAATCCCGTTTAATTATTTTTTTAAAAATGTGTTGAAATGCATTAGGAGCAATTACCTATTACTCAAAAAGTTTTTGGAGCAAGTTGCGTATTCTTTTCGGGATTCTGTACATTAAGTAATACGGGTGTCGGATTACTCCGATTACACTGAAATCCCGTTTTAGCAAGTCCAAAACGGCCGCCTGATGTGCTCTTTTCCCGGGCAGGAGGTGTGTCCTTGAGCACCTGCCTCGTATGCCATTGGCCAATACGATTCTGGAAGTGGCGCTAGACCCGCTCTCGAGGCTCCCTCTTACGCTTGTCTTTGGGCAGGTAAACAAACCAGCCTGAGGCCAACTTCACCCGATTAAGCCCGGGCTTTCTCCCTGTGCACGGTGAGTGGAGGGGGGATATGTGTGTGTGTCTGTGTGCGTGTGTATGTGTGCGTGAGAGCCCGTGGGGGGGGGGGGGGTGTACGCGCGTGTGTCTGTGTGTGTTCGAGTGTGTCTGTGCGTGTGTCTGTGTGCACGGGGGTCTGTTTAAGGGGGGGTGCGTGTGTGTGTGCCTGTGTATGCGTGTGGCTGTGTATGCACGCATGCGTGAGTGTGACTGTGTGTGATTGAGAGAGGCTGTGAATGGGAGGCAGGGGATGTGCACGGCGCCGTGCGCGCCCTCGAGGGCGAATCTGAGACAGCAGAGGCGCGTGACCCAACGCTGTCTCAGATTCTCCCGAAAGTGAAAACAATAGGTGCTTCGCTACGCTCAACCTAAAAAAGAACAGCCGAAGTAAAAGGACCAGCCCTCATTGGAGGTTAATAATGAAGAAAAGCCAGTACCAAGGAGGGACTAACAAGCCTGATAGTCAATCAGAAGCGTGCATTTAGGAAGGACAATGACACAAGTCAATGACAATATAGGCGGGGAGTGGGCGGGGCTTCAAGTACATACTCCAATACAGCATGGCTCGCAGACCAGCGCTCGACCTAATAAGCGATTATCCTAAATAAAAGCACCTCCTTCTCTCTACATATGTGGGTAGAGAAGGTTGCGAGGGGAAGTATGCTGTTTATTATCACATTTAGTATCAATAATAAATAATAATAATATGAAATTTATAATGCGCTCAGCTTACCCGGGGGCATCCCGGCGCAACAGACCAGAAGGAGAGACTAAGCTAATCACTACTATGGAAACAAGTGGGTCTTAAGAAGTTTCCTGAATGGTAGGATCTTGGGCTCTGAGCGAATCTTGAGGGGCAGAGAGTTCCAAAGAGAGGCCAATTGTACAGAGAAGCGCCTGCCCCCAGAACGAGCTCTTCTTACTCTCGCTAACTGCAAAAGGTGTTTTTGGTCCGAGCGCAGCAGACGTGGGGGTTTGTAAGGACGGGCCATGTTAGCAAGGATGGGAGGGCCTTTGCCATGTAAAATTTTGTGGGCTGTACATAGCGCTTTAAATTTCACCCGCTCCTTCACGGGGAGCCAGTGAAGCGCTTTGAGGGCCGGAGCAGCAGACTGCCTTCTGGGAACATCCATAAGGACTCTCGCAGCTGCGTTTTGCACCTGTTGGAGGGTTTTGAAGGTCGTTTCGGGAGCACCGAGAAACAGCGCGTTCCCATAATCGAGCCTCGATAGAATCAGGCCACGTATCAACAGCTTCCTTGCTGGATCAGGAAGCAAAGGTAGCACCTTTCGAGCTGATCTCAGTAAACCAAAGCAAACCCCTGCGGTCTTCCTGGCATGAGTCTTGAAGGATAGGTCTTCTTCCAACCATACTCCCAAGGACTTGATCTCCTTCTTGGGGGATGGTGGGTCACCAAGAGACCGTGGCCAGCAGCTTGCAATAATGGAGGGGCTGGAATTGCCCAGGAGCATCAGCTCGGTTTTACCTCCATTAAGCTTTAAAGCGGAGATAGACATCCAACGATAAACATTGGCAAGGCAGTCGTGTAAGATGAAGTAATACTCTTGATCGAAGTATTTTACCAGCCTGTCTTTGTTTTTAATGAAATGCGATGTTGTATCCTTTTAGTAAATTAAGATGTGGGCTGTATGATAGCCTGTTCCGTAAAATATCTGTGTTGTGCTGGATTTATGGTGCACTGGTGGGGTGGGAGAAGCACGCAGCATGATGAGTAGAAAGGGGCTAGACTAAGTGGGAGAGAGGAAGGAGGACATGACAGAGTCTGAAGTCACGATACTCTGTTGAGGTAGTATTAGGGCGGGCCAGAGAGCAGGTCTGTGGGAGGCAGAAGGCAGCACTCCCCCGTCTCCAGATCGTCTAACACCGACCTCTTATGCAGCCAAACTTGGGGTAGACAGGCTCCAAAAAAAGTGCTTCTTCGGCTGAATTTTTTCCTCAAACGCAGCACAAAAATGATTGCGTTAATCAAAACCAAAGACCACAGGCAGCAGTTTCAGATTATGCAAAAGCGCAAGTTAAGAAAATATATGTAAAGATTCAATTGTTTCTGAGGGAAAAAAACGTACGTGCTTAACTTGGCCGAGGTTAATATTTTGCATTATTTTAGCTTTGTTAGATTCCTGCCTCACACACTAGTCACCACTTCAACTCACTGATCGTTCGTTTCGACCCCAACATTGAACATTCAGAAACGGGGACAGGTTTGCGTACACTAATGCATGCATCCTGTCAACAAACAGTGACACGTAGGTACCCAGGAATCCAATACGCACTGTGTGGCTCTCACAACTGGAAAACTCCTTTCCGTACCTCAAAGGCAGTCAGTGCCCGTTTGGGCTCCAATTTCAAATCGTCTTAGCTTTCAGAATTAAAAAAAATAAAATAATTTGAGATACCTTTCGAAAGACTAATTCACCTAATGAGTCGTGTGTGATTTGACTATTTTGGTGAGAGCATGGAGAGAAAAAAACAGGTCGGTAGTGTTTGTCGAAGAATGTACAGGATTTCCCCTGGGCCATGGTGTAATCAGAAAATATAAATGGTATTGCTTTTGCAAAAATAACAGTTAGACTTTCTGTAAGTGCAACTTAGTGAACGACAAAACGCGAAACATTACAAAACAAGCATCTGTGGGAAAAGTCAACTGCTAGTTGTGAGAGGGCGGGGGCTGCCCGCGCATGCGCGCTCCGAGCCCCGGAGCCAAAGCGGAGGGCGGCATCTGAAGTCCCGGGTCCCGGGAGGGGGCCCGGGTGAAGACCAGCGCTGCGGAGGAGACACAGAACTGGGGCCCGGGTGAAGACCAGCGCTGCGGAGGAGACACGGAACTGGGGCCCGGGTGAAGACCAGCGCTGCAGAGGAGACACGGAACACGCCGAAAGAGCCCGGTGAGTGGGAGGGGGGGGTGTACGCGCGTGTGTCTGTGTGTGTTCGAATGTGTCTGTGTGTGTGTGCGCGTAGGTCTGCGTGTGTGTATGCAGTGTGTGTGTGCCTGTGTATGCGTGTGACTGTGTATGTGCGCATGCGTGAGTGTGGCTGTGTGAGTGTGTTTGCGTATGGGAATGAGGCACGAGAGGGGTACAGCGCCGTGCGCGCCCACGAGGTGAAATCTGCGCTCTGCGCTCGTGCACCCTCTCGTGTCCACATTCCCAAATACGGCTCACAATAGGTCTTTCGCTGACGCTCGACCTAAAAATGTAAAGGTAACTTTGAGGTTCCTGCAGGACAGAAATGGAAGCTTTATCTAGTGACTGCTTCCATTGATGCTAAGGGATCACAGAGGATTCAGATGCCTACTGCATTGGACATGCCCTTGTGTATCGAGAGGTTTTCAGGTGACAATACAAATGTAAAGGTAACCTCAGCAATTAACGTTTCTGTGGGATCGGACGTTTTATCTAGTGGCTGTTTCCACTCATGCTAAAGTAGCGCAGAGGATTAAGATACCTGCTGCAAAGAACATGTCCTTGTGTGTTCAGAGGTTTTCAGGCAACAATAAAAATGTTAAGTTAACCTTGGCGATTAATGTTCCTGCTCTAGAGAGATAGAAGTTTTATCTAGTGGCTGTTTCAACCCATGCTAAAGTAGCGCAGAGGATTAAGATGCCGGCTGCAAGGAACATGTTTCTGTGTGTGCAGAGGTTTTCAAGCAACAATAAAAATGTTTAAGGTTACGTTAGCGTTTAATGTTTATGCTTGAGAGAGATGGGAGTTTTATGCAATAATAAAAAAGTAAAGGTAATTTTGGCCATCAGTGTTCCAGCTGGAGAGAGATCGGACTCTTATCAAGTGGCTGTTTTCATTGAAGCAAAAGTAGCGCAGAGGATTAGGATGCCTGCTGCACAGAACATGTCCTTGAGTGTTCAGAGGTTTCCAGGCAACAATAAAAATGTAAAGGTAACTTTGGTGATTAAGGTTCCAGCATGAGAGAGAAGGAAGTTGTATCTAGTGGCTGTATCCTTGAAGGAGTATGTGGGGAGGTGCTGGGTCTACAGCAGAACTAGATTTCACTTTGCTAAAAAGTGTTGGAAGAGTTTATTTGGTAATGGGGAGGGGGAGTTTTTGAGGCAAACGGTGGTTGAGTCCAGAGTCGTTCCCTTTGGGGTAGAATTTGGTTTATTTATTGTACTTTATAGGGAACAGAAAATTTCAGAGATTTAAAAAAAAAAAGGTTGCTAGATCATTGCAATGAGTGACTGTGGATTCTGGGAAATTGCCGCCAATCGATGTGGTTAGGGATTTATCAATTTGGAAACACAAACAGTAAACGTAAGAGTTACCGACAGGCCGGTAGTTTCGTGGTTTTCAATCGATATTTTACTATTATAAACATGTTAGATAGGGCCATGGGGCCATGCATATTACATTTACCCTTGTTGCCCTTTCAATAGTTTGCAGACAAGCATTATTAGTCTAATTACAATTGGTGATTTGTGTTGTAAAGATGCATATGCCACCCACATGCACCCCAGCACACTACCCACATGCATCCCACCAACACACACCTTATAACAACACACCACCCATGCCACTGCCCCACGTCTCTGCACTAGACACCAAGTTTGCAGTACGGAGCACAGCAGCCACACTGCTCTACAACATACCTTAGACTTTATCATGTTACAAGCGGGTTGGTGCATGATTCACATGGTAAACATTGTCTGACCTTGTTTTAAAAATGTACAAGGAAAAGAGATATATAGTTTCACTGAGGCATCTGGTTGTCATGGAAACAGGTGAGAGGTTCATTGTGAAGAAGATTCTTTGGAATGTTGTAGTTTAAACCGTGGGTGACAGTTGATGGGGGGAGGAGGGGGCTCACACCAGCCTGAGCTCCGCTCCTTCCCAGAGATTGAAGTAAGGGAAGAGCTTCTGTGTGAAGGGGGCCTGCAGGAAGGAGTAGAGAAGCTCCATGGAGTCAGCATTGTACAGCGACAGCCGCCCCCCCTCGTAGTCCAGATACACCCCCAGCTTCAGGGGCTTCTCACGAGGGGACAGAGTGGTCTCAGGGGAGGTGAGAGCCTTGTACTGACCCCCCGACCCGTGCACAGCCCAGAGTCCCCCCTCAGGTGACCATGTGATCCCTTCCTTCCTGTTCACAGACTCTGCTGCAACCCCCACATGCCACCCTCCCACCTCCGGCAGCAGCTGCACCTCCCAGTAATGTCTGCCGGAGGTGAACCCCTCGCTCCCCAGCACACAGGGCCAGGAGGTGAATCTCTTGGGGGTGTCCGGTAGGGTCTGTGCTGTGTACGTGTATCTCACACGTCTCCCCCCCTCAGACAGGAGGAGCCGAGGATGAGCCGTGTCAGGATCCAGAGTCACCATCACTGCAAAGAAGAGATTCACAATTAGGGATTTAATGACACAAAGAAAGGCTGTAATTACTGCTTCTGTTTTACATATGATTCATTTACAACACATCTGGAAGGAGCACGCGGCGCTAGAGAGCGCGACACTAGACTGCTCACTACACTAAAGCGAGCGGCACTAGACTGCTCACTACACTAAAGCATGCAGCACTAGACTGCTCACTACACTAAAGCGCACAGCACTAGACTGCTCACTACACTAAAGCACGCAGCACTAGACTGCTCACTACACTAAAGCGCGCGGCACTAGACTGCTCACTACACTAAAGCACGCAGCACTAGACTGCTCGCTACACTAAAGCACGCAGCACTAGACTGCTCACTACACTAAAGCTTGCATTCATCCAAAGCACACACTACACAAAACAGCACTACATAGAGAGGACATTCTACTACACACTACACTGAACCATGCACCATACTACACACGCTGCTCGCAGTTACTACACTGCAGCGTGCATTCATCTACAGCACACGCTACACCAAACAGCACCAAATAGACAGGAAATTCTACTTAACACCACACTTCATCAAGCAGCATATTACACGCACACACAGTGCTCACTACACTACTCACTACTGCACCATACAGCATACAACATAACACCACATTAGACTGAACACTGCAGCAGGTAGGACACTGTACTAGCAACTCCAAAGTATGCTGTACTGGTCAGTACACTTTATTAGATTGGACAGGGGGAGAGAGCTGCTAGAGGTATACAGTACTATTCACTACACTACATTAGAAGGTACGGAGTGACAGAGCTACTAGAAGATATATTGTACTAGTCAGTACACCACATTATAAGGTACAGAGTGGCAGAGCTACTCCTAGATATACTGTACTAGTCAGTACTCTGACAGAGAGTAACAAAGTTACTCCATAGTATACAGTACTAGGCACTTTTCTGCATTGGATGGTGCAGAGTAGGAGAGCTACTAGAAGGTTTACAGTACTAGTCAGTACACTGCATTAGATGAAAAAGAGTAACAGAGGTACTGAAGTGTACTGTACATTCGGTAGACTACATTAGAAGGTAAGGAGTGACAGAGCTACTAGAAGGTATATTGTACTATTCAGTACACTACAATAGATGTCACAAAGTGACAGAGGACATAGAAGTGTACTGTACTAGCCAGTACACTCCATAAGATGGAAAGCAGTACTAGTCAGTACACTAGATTAGATTGTACGGCGTGAGAGAGCTGGTAGAATTAATACAGTATTAGTCAGGACGCTCTCTACTGCCCGCATCTTGCCTGGATTACCGTTTGTCGCCCGCATTGCTGTGTTGCCTGGGACCTGGTCGGGAGCCCTTCCTGCTGCAATTGGGCCACCTGAAGCCTCTCCTTGCTCCTAAGCGCAGACTGCAGACTGCAGACTGCCTGGGGACTTCATATCCCCGGGGCAGTGCGGTCTCGCGCGAGGAGCTGCGCCAGCCGCCCTACAAAACTCTGAGCGGACTCCCGCGGCGCAGGATGCGCGCGGGCTCGCCTGGGTGAAGCCCGGGCCAAGGGCGGGCCCGTCCTTGCCCGTCTGTGCCTGGATGAGGCTGGGCTGGGCCCACCCTCTAATCCCCACTTTGTGACTATCTGCAAGGACCACTGATAGTAAGAAATAATTCTATCTCCTATAAGGACTATGGCTATATTCTAACTTTGCTCAGTATACCTAGTTCTTTGATTGTGGTTCTTTGCTAATTGTTAATGATATTCACTGTGGGCTTGTTTAACTGGTAATTACTGCAGGCTGTAATCTAGAACAATTTCCATAAGAAACCATTCTAGTCGTCGACTGTCTCCGAATATAGACCACGCCCGTTGAGTAACTTCTACAATAGACATGGGAAAAAGGAAAATGCCTAGTAATAACATAGGAGACGCACCACGATCATCGAGTGACACCCAGCAAACCCTATTAAGTTATCTCACAGGGGCTATGGGTGCCTTGGACAAACAGATATCGCCAGTGGTGGAATCACTGGAGGCAGGCACATCGGGCTCTGCCTCAGTTTCTGAACAACCTAAGGTATTGGACCACCAGGGCAAGACCCTGAATCCTAACCCAGCCCCAAATGGGTGTATCCAGCATCTATCTGAGGAGATTGTATCGAGTGACGCTGAGTCGTCGATGCAGCCTCCTCAATAGAAACAAAAAAATCCGGCTTTGGGGAGAAAACATTGGGAGAACAGCGGTTGGGGGATGCAACAAAAAACAACTGAAGTCTCCCCCATTTATAAAGCAAAGGCAGGGACAACAAGGGAAAAAAAGAGTGGGGACTAGAAAAGGCTCCTACAAGGGGAAGGAAAATCTTAAGAAAAAAGTGAGATTGATTCTGTAGAACTGAGGAACTTAACGATCCTGGTAGAAAGATTAGACCTTTACTTGAGAGTTAGACTTGACCAACTGGGAGAGAGGCTGACTCTTATTGAAAAATCCATTCCAAAATGTCTGCTTCAAGTCAGCGATAGGGACCTGATAGCTCCCGAACTAGCCCCTGTTACTATGGAAAAAAAAGAGCAATTAAGGCCTCTACATCGCAAGTATATAAACCCCAGGAATAAAACTGTGGTGAACACGCCCAACTCTTTAAATACCATAAATAAGATGGGCAATGGTCGTTATTCACATACAAGAACACCTAATCCTCCATCTACCGTAGAGTCGGCGAACGGATACAGGGACACTACAACTACAGGAAATACTAGCAGATCTTACCCACCAGTATCTCAACCAAACTGTGCTACAACTATAGGTCCTATTTCCTCAGGTCACTATTTAGATAAACTCCCCATTGACCAGCACCTACACCTACCCCCAGAGGCAACTCCATATGTGGTTGTTATGACAAACGTTCCAAAAAAAGCTTTAGCGGAAAAAGAAAATTAGGATTCTTTAAGAAATAAATCTTTAAATTGGCTTGGAGGGAGGACGGGGCTAACCCACTTACTCTTTACTGAGTTCAAGACGGCAAGGAGTGTACAGTGGTTTGGGTCACGTGGTAAAATGTTTCCTGGGGATTGTATAGTCCCCACATTTAAAACTCCAGCTTTAGTGAAGAATATACTTTGGATGGAAAGTATGAATTCATTACTTATGGGGAAAATTAATGTCCTTCCGCTTGGCTTTTTTTATCCCCCTTGTACTAGGGCCGAGAAGGTTGAGAACACAAACATTAACATCTACACAAAGGAATATGCCCAAGGACCCTGTTACAATGTCCAAACAACAAATAGGTACAATTTACTATCTGGTCTGGAGGAAATGGATTGACTACTGGAAACAAAATCCCCCAAATTAGAGAAACATAAAACATTGAGTAAAAATGGTTGTCTTCCAACGACATCTCCTCTAAATCACAATACATTACCATCTATTTCTCTAACTGATCTATAATTCCGGGACCCTCAGAAATGGTGCCCGGATGAGAATGTATCACCTATTTTGCATGTTAATGCCGAGCAAAATTTGACAGTTATGGATGAGGAGATAGATTTGCTTGATGTCATATCCCAAGGGGGGCCACTAACTATGGTTTACCTGAGAAAGTACAAAAGAGCAAGTCTGGGCTTGGCATTGTCTACTGGAACGTAGCAGGGTTGCGAACTAAGGTTGCTAATGATGTATGGCTCAGTTTTGTGAAAAATTTTAGAATCCTCTGTTTACAGGAAACCTGGACTACTTCTGCTCTGAACCTGGAGGGATACAAGACGTATTTTTCCCCGCAACTCCTTCTACTTCTGGGATAGCTAAAGGAGGCCTGGTAGCGTTTATTTCAGCTTAGAATTGAGGCGGGTGCACAGCTTCCCTTCGTCGTTCCTTTATCACAAATTTAAAGTTGATTTAAAGGTGCTCCACAAGTGGCGTCCGAATGCCCTATGACGCCTAAAATGAATCAAATTAATGTGCTCCTAATGGGTCATTAGTTGCATCCTTGCAGGCACACCATCACCCCTCAATAACCAATGAGGGTTCTGAACACAGTACTCCTTCAATATTTCTTCATGTTTTATTTCACAAAATGTCAATGCTTTTACGTTTTGCTTTCATTTGTTCCATTCATTAGCTGATTTCATTGTTATAAATGTGGCATATATTGCGTCAACATCACATGCATTTCGGGCATATATGACTGCCCTTCATCAGGGTGCAATATGTTAACATACTCCAATAAACTGGATTCTTATCTTCTGATGGAGTGCAGATCATTTCAATCAGCAAAGATCTACATAATCCCTTTGTTTGCACGTTTTATGAAATACAAAATGTCCTTGGAGGGTGAAAACACTGACAGTCCATGAAAGCACCCTCACGTCCATAGCCCGACTGCCTATGTAACGTTTATATCAAACCTCCTAGATCTTAAAGAAATAGTCCCTCTTAAACTTGAGCCAAACTACCAAATTATCACCCTTGGTTTGACTGAAAATGACACCAACGTCTCGGTTAACTTTTATAACAATCTATGCAACGCCCAGTTGATTTCTGTAATAAAAGCGATCAGTACTATTTTGACTGACGTCATATACAAGAGCACTAAAGAAGTCTCAATAATATGGGGCGGCGACTTTAATTTATCTCCATGGAACAACTTAATACATTTCCCACACACAACAGCAGGGAACTGTCTAAATGAAACGCTGTTTACCCTGGACCTTGCTATGGCCAATGATCTAGTGATGCCCCAGGTTCCGTTAACCCTGACTTTTCACGGTAGGGGAGCTACCACTATAGATAGTTTTTTTATTTGTAACTAGAAACGCCGCGTCCCGCATTTTAAATTTTAAAACTCACGCCAAAGCTACTAGTGATCATTAGCCAAATAGTCTTGAGCTATATCACCCAACTGTAGATAGTGGGAATGATCGCTTTGGACCACTTCAACAAGACAATTTGATTTTAGACAGGCTAAACGGGTACTCGCTTAAATGGTCTAAAATTGATCCATTAGGGGTAACTACGGCGGTGGTAAAAAATTCTTACGAATCAATAGCAATCTGTCTTGCTGACTCCACCTCTCATCAAGAGATTTTAACTAACTTTGAGGCTATAACTAGAGCAATAAAAGATGCTCTGTCAATACAATCGAAGAACACTGCCAAACACAAGGGTTGGTTTAATAGTATTTGCACTAAGGCATATACTGCTCTAAAACTCTCCATACATAAGGCAAAAAGGGATAAAAAAGAAATAGCAACCCTTAGAATAGCGTACAAAAAAGCCATAAAAGCAAGGATAAATGAACTAAAAAATGAAGCAAGGAACAATTACAAAAAAGAAAAAGATAGTGCAGCCTTCTGGAAAATTGTAAAGTCCCCCTTTTTCGTGGAAGATAGGGAGTCTCCCAAGATAGAAGTAGCGATGAATGAAGCAGAATGGATTGCACAATTCTCCCAAATATTTGGAAGAAACAATAAGGAAGTAATCGTTGTAGGAGAAAACAACAGGTCAATCTCTGCTCCTAATTCCTTATCTTTCCCGATTACCCTTGATATTACATTGCTGGAAGTAGAGAGTGCGTTAAAGGCCAGTAAAGGGGGCAAGGCCCCAGGTCCTGACGGGGTCCCTGTCGACTTGTTTTAGTTTAATATGGACCTCTGGACTCCAATTCTCACAAAGGTCCTAGAAGCCTCCTGTACAGTAGGCCTTATTGAATCATGGTCACAATCAATATTGGTGCCGATATTTAAAAAAGGAGACCGCCAAAGTCCATCATGCTATCGGCCCATATCATTGTTAGACTCCCTTGGCAAGGTAGCGGGTGTATCGTTCTTGATCGCCTACACCAATTCGTCAGAGGACAAAAACATTCTGTCCGACCTTCAGTTTGGCTTCAGGGAAGGCATGGGCACGACGGAACAAGCCCTTAATCTGACCATACTGATTGCCAAATATACAAACGCAAAGGGGGGAGTGTCTCCATATGGTTTATGTAGACCTGTCAGCAGCCTTTGACTGCGTAAACCGCTCTAAACTATGGAAGGTACTGGGTGACTTGGGTATAGACTCTGCACTATTAAACTTCTTGCGAGAACTGTATTAAAACGCCACTGCTAAAGTTAGGTATGGAACAGGAGGTGAACTCACAGCCCCCTTTAGAGTCGAGAGAGGGGTAAGGCAGGGGTGTGTCCTGGCCCCCTTTCTTTTCTCGCTCTATACCAATGGGCTGGAGCGGGCAATGTAAGAGCGGTGCCAGGACCTACCCTGCGTGAAAAAACAACCAATCCCTGCTCTACTCTATTCGGATGATGCCGTGCTCATCGTGCAAACTCCTCTTGAACTCCAACTTGCCGTAAACAGATATTACAGTTTTATGGCTAATCTAGATTTACAGGTCAACATCAAAAAAACTTTTTTAATGACATCTGGCCGGAAAAAGAAGAAAATCCGGAATACTTATATAGATCAAACTTAGCTTGAATCCACCACTGTATACCCCTATCTTGGAATTTTAATTGACAATAAGTGCTCCTGGATCCAGGCAATAGAGGACAGGAAACTCTTGTTCATTAGGGCCACTACTGCCTTGGTTAACTTTGCACACAGGCTTGGTAAAAGACCACCGGTAGAAATTATACAAATCTATCGAGCCAAATGTGTTAGTGTGGCGATATATGGAGCGGGAGTGTGGGGTCATGCTAGAGTGGATGCTCTCCAAAATGTAGAGAACACCTTTTTGAGGTTCATCCTGGTGGTCCCCCGTGGCACCTCCACTTTTAGCTGCCATATGGAAACGGGTCTGCCACACATCACAGAGCTGGTGAAACTCCAACCTATCCTTTTATGGTATCACATCTGGTCATCTTCGAAATTAGTTTTTAACAGGGAAGTTCTGATCGATTGTATGTCTCTTGAAAACTCAGATAAAATACCTTGGCTCCTGTATGTTGAAAAGTTTTTGTCTGACATAGGCCTGATAAAATATTACCATAATTCTTTATCGATAATTGAGCTTCCCAGGAAAAAGTTTAAGAAGATGCGCTTAGTACATATGGAGAAACTGCGACTGGCCAGGGAGTCATCAAAAAGTTCAGTTCAGCACATCCTATTAGTACAAACCACCTTGTCTATACAACCATACCTAACCTTTAAATTAAATGGTTATGATAGGTTTGTGCTCACCCGATTTAGAATGAATAAATTCCATCATCTGGTCACATTTCCTAAAATGAATGATTTTTCACATTCGTTATCAGTTTGCCCCTGTGACGAAGCCTCTATACAATCTACATTCCATGTTTTGCAGATTTTATTATGAATCAAGAAACCGTTGGGTAATGCCAGTATTGAAGATCTTAGGCATGCAACAATGTCGGGCTGCCTTCCTGGCACTCCAATTCTTAGAAACAGAGGGCCAGATGTATCAAGATTCCTTTTTTGCGAATCCTAAATAGCGATTTTTTGCGAATCGCTATTTAGAATTCGCAAAATGGAATGTATGTACAAAATTGCTAAATTTTTTAGTGATTCCTTATTATTCTTTATTTGCGAATTCGCATTTTGCGAATTCGCAAATAATGAATAATTTCCAATGCATTCCTATGGGCCAGGAGGCCCATAGGAATGATAGTGCAATAATTCTCAAATTGCGAATTCGCAATTTGCTAATCGCAATTCGAGAATTATTTCAAGGGTGCAGGGGTGTCTCAAAGACACCCTGCTGCACCCCTGAAATTTACATGTGTGTGCATGTGGCACACATACATGCCCTATGGGCATGTGTGTGTGTCACATGCCACCCTCACAAATGCCAAATAGGGCATTATTAAAAGAAATCGCAAATTACCACCAACTAAAAGTTGGTGGTAATTTGCGATTCCTTAACACAAAATCGCAATTTCAAAATGTTTCATACATATCATTTAAGGAATCGCAAAATTTGCGATTCCTTAAATGCTATGGCAAAATAAGGAATCGCAAATTATTGCGATTCCTTAAATTGCGTTTTTTTCATACATTTGAAAAAGTGCAAAAAGGCCGTTTGCGAGTCGCAAAGGCCGAAATTCTGCAAATTTCGGCCTTTGCGAGTCGCAAAAGCCTTGATACATCTGGCCCAGAGTGTTTTGCAATTAATATGGCAAGATTCTTAAAACTGTGCCTGAAACATAGACCAAATTTAGAACAGGAGCACTGATGTAATTACGATGTAATATATTCTTATTTCATTGTATTTTAATCCATTGTTTACGTACTACCCATTTTGAGCTTGCACTAATGTAGCTATGAACTAGTATGCTTAGGAATTTGTAAATATTTAACACGTTTTTATCCTTTTCTATTTTATCGTTTTGTATATGACTGCATATTTTTTAAAGATGAACTTTTATGGTTTTTCTTACTACTGAAAACCGAATAAAGAGATTTGATTGATAGTCAGTACTCTGCAAGAGATGGCACAGAGTAAGAGAGGTACTAGAAGTGTACAGTACTAGTCAATACACTGCATTAGATGGTATGGCGTGACAGAGCTACTAGAAGGTATAGCATACTAGTCAGTACACTGCGGTACATGTCACGGAGTGACAGAGGTACTAAAAGTGTTCAGTACTAGTCAGTATTCTCCATTAAATTGTACAGAGTAACAGAGCTACTACAAGCAAAACAGTACTAGTCAGTACACTGGATTATATTGTACAGAGTGAGAGATCTACTACAGGGTAAACAGTACTAGTTAGTACACTCTATTAGATTGCACAGAGTGAGAGAGCTACAACAGAGTAAACAGTACTAGTCAGTGCGCTGAATTACATGGCACAGAGTGGCAGACCTACTCAAACGCATGCTGTACTAGTCAGTACTCTATAATAGATAGCACAGAGTAACTGAGCTACTCCACGATATACAGTACTAGTGAGTATATTGCATTACAAGATACAGAATGGGAGCACCACTAGAAAGTATACAGTACTATTCAGTATACTGCATCAGATGGCACAGAGTGACAGACCTTCGCAAAGGAGCACTGTATAGATTGACAGGGCCACTCCAAGTTATTCAGTTATACTCAGTACATGGCTTTAGATTGTACAGAGTGACAGAGCTACTAGAAGGTGTACTGTACTAGTGGGTCAACTGCATAAGATTGTACAGAATTATTCAAAGATATACTCTACTAGTCAGTACACTGAATAAGTTGCTACAGAGTGAAATACCTACTCCAAGGTATACTGTACTAGTCAGTACACTGCGTTAGGTAGTATAGTGTGACAGAGCTACTGGAAGGTATACTGCACTAGTCAGCAGTACAATTTATTAGGTGCTGCAGTG
Organism: Lissotriton vulgaris; assembly: GCF_964263255.1. Lineage (NCBI taxonomy): Eukaryota > Metazoa > Chordata > Amphibia > Caudata > Salamandridae > Lissotriton > Lissotriton vulgaris. The sequence goes on along the minus strand of NC_141693.1, from coordinate 48,663,894 downwards.
TGAGAGAACAACTAGAAGGTGTACTGTACTAGTGAGTTCACTGCATAGGATGGTATAGAGTTACTCAAAGATATACTATACTAGTTGGTACACTGCATCAGATGGTACATGTTGGACAGGCCCCATGAAGGGCTCGCGCCCTCCCCGCATGACCGGGCCCAGATACCGGCTCTCCCAGTGCCACCCTCAGAAGCACCCCGCAACCCGTCTCCTGCGGGACGCCTGCTCCCGGACATCTATGTATCACTGGCCCGGGCCACCGTCAGCACCATTGCCCGGACCAGCCGTCATCTTGGACACTGCACCACGAGGCCGCGTGGCCTCAGCTCGACCCTAACCCGGGGCCTGGCCAGGCCCCGACATCCCGGCACCACCATCCACCCAGGAGGTGAACGGACCACTTGGCAGGTCAATGGGAGGAAGAAGTGTCGATGGCTCTCCCCCGCCAGGTGCCGATCGCCCCAGCCTCCTCGGGCGCTGGCTCCACCCCCCTGCTGGGTGTCTGGACTCCCTCATCCCGGACCTCCCGACCTCCAAGTGCTAGGGTCCGGACATCAAAGGGCGTCAGACCTATAACTGAGGCCGCCCCAGAGCAGGAAGGGAGTTGTATCCTGGAGTCGAGAGACACCGAGAAGAACTCATCCTTGACGGACTACTGGCGCTGCCGTAGCCCTGCCTTGTGAACTGTCGTCCTGCCTGCCGGCGCTGCCGCGACCTTCTGCACCCTTCATCCTCGTGGGACCTGCTGGCGCTGCCGCGGCCCGTTGTGACCTTCATCCTCGTGGGGACCTGCTGGCGCTGCCGCGGCCTCTTGCAACCATCATCTTCGTCGGGACCTGCTGGCGCTGCCGCGGCCCGTTGCTACCTACGACCTACTCGGGACCTGCTGGCGCTGCCGCGGCCCGACCTGCCCGAACGCCGAGCTCGAGGATTGTGAGCTACCATCGTCTCATCTCAACACCAGATTGGTAACAAGACTGTCCCGCTACCCCCTTGCCCTGCTAGAGACTAGAATTGAGAGGATCCTCGTGTCCTGATCTCATTGTACCGCACTACCTTACCTCAAGAATTGCATATAAAGAGCGTTAACCTTATCCTTGTGTGGTGTCCATCTGTGGGGGGGGAAGTTACTTGTCTGTACGATCGCTGGAGACGGCCCTCACCGGAGGCCTCTCCCCTTGTCCTCGGCCGACCCTCCAGGTCCCCGTCTAACGGGTAGATTTGCTAGAAGGAATACTGTAGTAGTCAGTACACTGACATAAATGGTACAGAGTGACAGAGCTACTATAAGGTGTAGTGTACTAGTCAGTACACTGCATTAGATGGTACAGAGTAAGAGAGCTACAAGAAGGTATACAGTACTAGTAATTATAGACCTATAAGTTTGTTGGACATAAGCCAAAAGGTAGTCGGAAAGGTACTGTTGGTCAGAATATTGGACTGGATTAATGAGAACAACATCCTCTCTGACTATCAGGCAGGATTTAGAGTAGGCACTGGCACAATTGAACAAGCCTTTAGATTGATGTTAGTGTACTGGAAGGTGGTGGTCATAGGCAAAGGCAGTCTTTATCTCGCATTTATCGATTTAAAGACTTCCTTTGACCTTGTACCTAGGGCGACCCTCTGGAGAGTCCTTACTGATATGGGGATACCGCACTACATTTTATCGTTACTTGTAAGGCTCCATGACAATAGCTTTGCCCAGATAAGATGGGGCACAGGGGGAGAAAAAACCAGCAGCATCCCGGTGGAGAGAGGGGTTCGCCAGGGATGTGTTCTAGCTCCCACCCTTTTCTCCCTGTATATCAACGGAGTGGTCGAGCATCTGCTGAAAGATCCTTCAGACGAACCATCCCTGGCGGGGGAGCGTATCCCCACCCTTCTCTTTGCCGACGATACGCTCCTCCTGTCTAAATCCCCAATGGGTCTCCAAAAACTCCTTAATAACTTCCAGTCCTTTTGTGTAGAACGGGGCCTGGTAATCAATACTGATAAAACGAAATATCTTGTGATGAATCCCCCCAAAAAACCTGTACGCCCCCCTAAGCTGAATGGTGTACCTTTGGGGAGGGTAGACGTATTTGATTACCTAGGCATCCGTTTGTCGCACAATATGCAGTGGGCCCCCCATTTAGATAAAATGTTGCTAGCCCATAAGAGGGTAACCGGGGTCCTTCTGAAGGAGCAACGTTCTTGTGCTATAAGACCTATAGCCCCTGTCATCGACATCTATACAGCAAGGGGAGTTAGCTCTGCTCTGTATGGGGCAGAGCTATGGGGTTCATGCAAAATTAATGAACTGTCAAGATCTGAGAGGAAGTTCTGTAGGGCCATTATGTCACTCCCCCAAGGCATTCCCATGACCCCACTAATGCTCGATTTAGGTTGTCAACCTATTGAAGATCTAGCAAAGTTCCGGCCTCTACTCCTATGGGCCCGGTTGTGGCGAGTTCCGGAGCTCGCCAATTATGCAAAAGGGCTCTCTGAAATCATGTCACTACCAAGATGGCACAGAATTAAATGGTTAAGAGACATGAAATACCTCCTGTGTAACTTGGGCTTAAGTGAAACCTGGTTAAACAAGGCATCTCCACCAAAGGCAACACTCAAGAGTCTGTACTGGAATTGGATTCTGACCAAGCGGAGTACTATTCGTACATTGGGCAGATTGACGGAGGACTTCTTGAGATTCAAGGACTTACCAATTCGGGAACTCTATCTAGACATTATTGAGAAACCATTTGATAGGTCCCTTTACTTCAAATTTAGAACTGGAACTCTTCCTCTGCATACCTTTACATCTCGGTGGAAACCGCCAGCACAGACTACAGAGTTTTGCCCCTCGTGTCCACTCAAACAGGAGTCAGTGGCACACTTTATGTTTGAGTGTCAGGAGTATGCTTGACCAAGAAGAAAATGGCTTAAGCAATTGTGCCGCTTGCTGGGGACTAGGCATCACGTTGAGGCATTACGTATTTTAATGTCAGACTCACGCCCACTGTATGTCTGTACCCTCTCAAAACTTTTATCATGGGCCTGGTGTATTAGAAGTAAAAGGCTTAAAGAAAATGTTTAATTCTTTTTTTTAACCAAACCCCTATGATATGCTTCTTTTATCCGAAAATCAAGTTTTTTAAAGTTGAATGTAATTAGCTCTTTTTAATTAAATGAACTTGTGTATTTTTATTGTGAAGCTTTTATGATAATTTTAATCCAAATAAAGCCTTTTTTACTTGACTTGACAGAACTAGTCAGTACACTGCATTGGAAGGCACAGAGTTCCAAAGCTACTCCAAGGTATAAATTACTACTTAGTACACTGCATTAGTTGGTACACAGTGGCAGAGCAAGTAGAAGGTATACTGTACTAGTCAGCACACTCCATTAGATAGTACAGAGTGGCAAAGATCCTCCTAGGTGCACTGTACTAGTCAGTTCACTGCATTAGATGGTACTGAGTGACAGAACTACTCCAAGGTATACCGTACAAGTCAAAACACAATGTTAGATGCCAGAGAGTAACAGAGCTACTCCAAAATATATAGTACTAATTAGTACACTGTATTAGATGGTACAGAGTAACAGAGTTACTATAAGGAATACTGTACTACTCAGACGGAGCTACTAGGAGGTATACAGTACTACGCAGTACACTGCAGTGGATTGTGCAGAGTAGCAGGGCTACTAGAAGGTATACTGTACTATTCAGTACACTGTTTTAGATGGTACAGAGTAACAGATCTGCAAGAAGATGTACTGTACTAGTCAGTACACTGCATTAGATCAAACAGAATAGGAGAGTTACTCCTAGGCATACTCTGCTAATCAGTACTCTATATTAGATTTTGAACAGTAAGAGAGGTCCTAGAAGGTATATGGTACTGGTCAGTACACTGCATTAGATGCCACAGGGTGACTGAGTTACTCCAAGGTATACAGTACTAATTAGTGCACTCTATTAGATGCTACAGAGGGACAGAGCTACCAGCAGTTATACTGTACTAGTCAGTACACTGCCTCGGATGATTCAGCTTGATAGAGCTGCTAGAGGTGTACTGTAATAGTCAGTGCACTGCATTAGAAGGTACAGAGTGACAGAGCTACTCGAAAGTATACTTTACTAGTCAGTACACTGCCTCGGATGATTCAGCTTGATAGAGCTACTAGAGGTGGACTGTTACAGTCAGTACACTGCATTAGAAGGTGCAGAGTGACAGAGCTACTCGAAAGTATACTTTACTAGTCAGTACTCTGCATTAGATGTTACAGAGTAACAAAGCCACTCCAAGGGGGGGGGGGGGCGGGGGGGGGGAGTGGCCAGCCAGCAAACTTGGCTGATGCAATTTCCAAACGCACTGCGCACAAACCCTCTATTATACTGAAAAACGATTGAATTCTACTCCAGCGGACTACAAAACAAGTCCTGTTAGGCTCCGGAGTGCAAGCTGATATGGACTGGAGAACGGTATAGTTGTATGGCGAAGGATGGCGGTGAGAAAGTACCTAGGGCCTTGCCATCGAAAAACTCAACCAACACTGCAGAAGTGGACTGCGGTGATACCATGACTGAGGCATTGATTGTGGACGAAGAGGCAAAGACCCAAACGCAGGCAATGGACTTCCAGAGCAGTGCCGGGGGGATCGAGGGTCGTCAGCTTAGAGGTGGTGAGTAGAAGCTGCCCCTGCACCACCCGGGAGTTCGCAGATGCGCCGGCTCTGCCGGACATGTCCCCAGGCATTGGCAGAAAGGGTTGTGCTGGACGGGAACCCCCCATACAGGACATCGCTGAGTAGTAGTGCCAGTCCAGGAACCCAAAGGAAGCGGAGCAGGTAAAAGACCAAAGCAGTCACACGCCATCAGTGACATGAGCGCTGACCGGATGGCCGGCGGGGAGCGGCGATCGGCAGCTCCCGAGCAGCAGCCCTGGGGCCTTGATCCATCACAAGTTGGAGGAACTGCAAGAACAAAGAAAGTGCATCAAAGGAGGTGCTGGGCCAAGGCATAGGGACGGAATGGAGATTGGGCCCTCCCCACTGGAGTTTACACGGCGCACGTAGCGCTGCCAGGTTCTCTAAAGCAGAGCGCACAAGAAGGGGAGGAAGATGATCCAGCAGCCAGACCAATGAGCTTGAACTGCAGGAGGATATGGGGCACACCACACGAGGAATGTCAGAACTGCTCCGCACATCCTAAGGGGAAACGCACCGAGGCCTAGTTAGGCCTGTAGTGATCCGGGGGCTGGAACAGGCCCAGTTCACAAAGCAAATGAGAAAGACCCAGCACGGAGGAGCGGCGAGAAGCCTGGAGTGCCCCGCACACTGCACGCCTCACCCCTCTACTTACATTGCAGCCTAATCAGGCCTTAAATGATCCAGGGTCGGGCTTATACCCAGGTCGCACGCGGGAGTCAGCAGGGGCACACTACGCAGCTGCCATCAGCACCCTAAGGGGAGATACATTAAGGCCTAGACAGGCCTATAAGTATCCCACGGCTGGCTTGGAACCAAAACAAGTAACAAACAAGACAGGCCTGGTGCAGGGAGGAGGCAACGTGTCTGGGGAACCCCATGGACCCCTCATCTCACCCTTCCGCCCAAAATGAGACCAAGCAAGACTTCCACAGACACGGAGACTGGCTCGGGCACAAATCACGCAGCAGACAAGACAAGCCAGGAGCGGGGGAGCAGTGGCTCATCCTGGACACCCTGCATACCTCTCATCTCAGCCTCCAGCACTAGGCAGCAGGATCCACCCCACAGGAGTGATGTAGAGGTGAGGTCCGACGTGACATCTTCACTGCCTCACCAATAGCAACGCACACACGTCACCACTCATGCTCAGATCCAACTGATCCAACATAGAGACCAGATCCCAGGCAAGTGCCAGCACTGTCTATTGAATGCCATCAGCACAAAATCTGGCCGTGGGTCGACTGCGCACCAATATGCAATAAGCCACCAGGCATCCCAAAGGCCAAGAAGCCACACATGCAGAGGGGCATGGATTCAGCGACGAGCTGCACTCGGGTCTTTCCACTAAACTGGACTCAGTCTTGGCGGCAGTGGAGAAGATAGGGGCCACACTAGACCAAACGCGGACCTCCCTAGAGTCCAAGATAGACAAGGTCACATCAGACTTTACATTACTATGAGCCGACCCTCGTAAATTGTCAGACAAGGTTCAAGGTTACTCAACGCCCCTGAAACCAATTACACACAGTCAAACGGCAGCCCAGCAGGATCTCCTGGATCGAGTGCACGCGCTAGGAGATAAACTGGAAGATTCAGAAGGGCGTTCATGCTGCAATAACATATGCACAGTGGGTATTCCTGAAGGAGAAGAAAGACATAATCCAGTGGAATATGTAGAGTGGTGGCTAAGGGAGTTAGTTCCAGAAGGGGTGCTGTCTCAGCAGTTTGTGGGCAAGCGCACCACATGCCAGCCCGTAAGGGCTTTTACTATATAGCATATAAACATTCATCTGACATGCCCCAACCAGTTGCACCAACGAATACACAGTTAGTATGTGGGGGGCCAGACTACGTACCGCCAAACACGCCACCCACACGAAGCCTAACATATGCACTAAATATGTCACGTGATCTCCCATATTAACAGACTAGAAGGGATCACTTGATAGAACACCGAGGGAAAGCCAAAACACACAGTTTCATACCACGCACACGCATACCTAGTTGCAAAGAAGTATAGTTTTTGCCCAGGTTGGGCACCCTAGTTTGCACAAACATTAACAGTGAGTTTGCATTCATACAGTTATGCACAATACAGGTAAACCACATGTTTCAATAATAGTTTGGACACCTCAGAGAGCTTTCAATGACCTCCCAATCCTCCGCCAGGCACCTGTCTTTCCACACAACAGAGAAAACACCGCCAATACACGGCACGGGCTAACATAATCATGTGGAACATGAGGGGAATGCACCCACCAGCATGCCGATACTCCATATTTTCCTATCTGCAGCGCAGAACCACAAGCATAGCCCTATTGCAGGAAATACAGCTGACCCAAATGGAAATGGAGCAACGGGGGAGGGTGCAAGTAGATGGCAATAAGTATTCTTCCCAAGCACGTGAGGCCTTAATATAAATAAAAGCCGGGGTTCCATACGTGAAATAGGAGGAGTTAGATTGAGTGGAATACTGTGGCTAACAGGGAGGATTTTAACTTGGTACTAAATGTAGACCTAGACAGATCAATCCCGCCCCTGACGAGAATCACAGCAAGATCCAAAGCCCAGGCATTGGCAGAGTGGTTAGCTCACTTGTCACTAAAAGAGATCTGGCGCACCCTCAGTTCCAACACAAGTTTTTAATTGTTCTACTCAGTCGTACACGGGTTACATGTAAGACTGGATTGCATAGTAGGATCACATGTCCTCTCCCCATTTATCAAGAAGATCGAGTACCTAGGACGCAGACACTATGATCACAATTCTCAACAACTACAACTCACCTGGGAGGTAGGCCCCCCAATTCCTACATGGCGGCTTCAACCAGCGGCGCTGGAGGACCAAGCATTCGGATCATCTTTGGAGACGGCAATGTTGGAATGCTTTGAGGCAAACAAGGGCACTATAGATGACACCCTGCTCACAAGAGGTCTCTGCCTGAGTGCTGCCTGGAACATACGGTAGCAACTGACTGACTCACTTAATAAAATAGAGAGACAGTTACTACGACACTAAACAAGTGCTATGAAAGATGTGGGAGACGCAGCAACCATGCGCACAGAACATGCTGAGCATTTAGAAGCACGTATCTTAAAATATTTCACTGCTATTTTGGGTCTGAAAGTTAACACTGCTAAGTCCTGCCTTTACCCTTTTAACAAAGCAAACCAAGACCCGGTATACATCCTCAATGGGGTACGAGTACAGTGGAGGGCAGACACATTCCGGAACTTAGGCATAAGAGTTTATAGGCAGTCAACAGACTTGTTTGATGACAACCTGGGCGGAGCATTAACCGCCATCCATTCCCAGATGTCGTTCTGGAGCAAGCTCACACTAGCAGTCACAGGCAGAGTAGCTCTCACTAAAATGGTGATCCTCCCATTATTCCTAAACTATTTCGCGAATCTGACAATATATATCCCCCCGCTTTTCCACTTGCTGGAGAAACTAATCAGAGACTTCATATGGGGCAAGTAGCGGTTACAAGATTATATCTACCCTCAGACCAGGGAGGTCAAGCGGTCCCAAATTTTGAAAAGTAGTACCTAGCCATACAATTACAAGGGGTGGCTAGATGGTTAGCCGACCGCAAACGTGACAATACTACGTGTCCACCCTCCATGCAACCGTAGCTGATATTTCATCCCGATGCGAACACAAGACAACTGGAAACATTGCTACTAAAAGTGGCGCATAGAAGCTTCCGCAGAAGTCTGCACCTAACCCGACATATCACGCCATACGCACCAGCGTTACCTTTGTAAGGAACACCCGATGGGCCAAATGACGGTTACAGAAGCTGAACTATGAAACTGGCATGAGGCGGGTATTCAATGCATGGGAGATTTATACAGAGATGGCAGACTAATCACATACATGACATTAATAGAAGAAGACGAGTTACCACCAGGCCAATTCCTGCTACACCGTTCACTAATAACCGCCCTCGCATCTAGATGGGGCGACCTAACGAATGAGCCTCAAACCCACCTTACCACACAATACATGCACGTTATGGGGCAAGGCAGGCACCTCACGTGGTGGTTCGTAACCTTGTTGAGGCAGAAGACAGCAGCTAATCTAATGGTGCTCCAACACCGCTGAGAACAAGACATGGGTCGCCCACTCACAGACACCTAGTGGACCTCAGTGCTAGAAAGCCAGGTGAGTAACACCAGAAACACACGATTCTGCCAAATCCAGTATTACATCACACAGAGGCCATATCTCACACCCAGTAAAATCAACTGGTACAACCGCATAGATGCCACCTGCCCCCGCTGCACCTTCACTGATGCAGACTTGCTACATATGCTCTGGGGATGCCCAGGTCTATACACATACTGAAAGGAAATTGCAGACACACTGGCCACATGCACAGATCACACAGTTCCATTTAAATGGCATACTTACATTCTACATCTATATAATAGGCACTGGGATAATAGAGTAACTTCTAGATTCCTAGATCTGGGTATGGTGGTAGCTTAAAGACTAATCACTAGGAAATGGAAGGCTCAGGACCCACCTCAAATACTTGCATGGAGACACTCCATGCTCGTGTGGGCCAGAGAGTATAGCGCCCCACATAGAGGACACCACGGGTATGCGTAAGACCCTGATTGTTGACCGAGCTTTCGCAAGTTCATAGCGCTGCAGATTAGGAATGCACACACGAAAAGCAGGAAAAACCCTAACGCAATAGGCAGAGCAGAAGTAGTAGGTGACAAACATGATTGCATCCCAATCACATCCAATTAACAAATAGATGTTAAACTGATCTTTACACATACCAGCATACGAAGTGAATTAGGTGGGGGAATTGGGGGAAGGCTCTGAACCTGTTATATAACACCTGTTATGATTAAAGTTGTCCCGGTTAACTTATCACCCGCCATCCAAAGTCACAAGACAATGCACAACTACAAACCATAGCACTGGCAAATGCTATTCACTAAGGAAACGATATGCATGAATGACCATAGATAATACATGAATGTACTTCATAAACAGACACTGCCTACGGATATATGCTACAATGCAAATGTTGTTGTTGTGGTCCATTACAAAACCAACACTGAATTTATGATATACTATGTATGTTTGAATAGTTGCTGAGTATTGGTAAAAAAAACAATTTAATAAAAACTGATTTTTTTTTAAAACACTCCAAGGCAAACAGTAGTAATCAGTACACTTCATTGGATGGTAAATAGTAACAGAACTACTAGAAGTCTGCTCTACTAGTCACTAGGCTGCATTAGATAGAACAGAGTGGCAGAGCTATTAAAAGGTGTACTGTATTAGACAGTGCACTGCATTAGACAACAGAGTGACTTAGGCATGGCCCGTGCAGGTAAGAGCTGTCGGTGGAGGGAGTGGGAGGGGCGATTCGACAGATGACGAGAAGGTAAACTTAAATAAATAAAAAATGTAATTTAAGTTTTCCTTGTCGTAGTCTGTCGAATGACACCCACCCTGCCCCACCGCTCTTACCTGAATGGGCCACACCTGGAGCTACTATCAATCAATCAATCACTGCATTTATAAAGCGCGCTACACACCTGTGAGGGTCTCAAGGCTCTTGGAGGAGGGAGGCTCCTACTGGTCGAAGAGCCAGGTCTTGAGGAGTCTTCTGAAGGCCAGCAGGTCCTGAGTCTGTCGTAGGCTGGTGGGGAGAGCATTCCAGGTCTTGGCGGCGAGGTGGGAGAAGGATCTTCCGCCGGCGGTGGCCCTTCGGATGCGGGGAACTGTGGCGAGGGCGAGGTTGGCTGAGTGGAGGCTTCGGGTGGGGGTGTGGAAGCTGAGTCGGTTGTTGAGGTATGCAGGTCCGGTGTTGTGAAGGGCTTTGTGTGCGTGGATGAGGAGCTTGACGGTGATCCTCTTGTTGACGGGGAGCCAGTGCAGACTCTTCACGTGGGGGGTTGCGTCCAGGGGCGTTGAGTATCTGTCGTGCCGAGGCGTTCTGGATTTGTTGCAGTCGTCTCAGGAGCTTGGTTGTTGTTCCTGAGTAGAGGGCGTTCCCGTAGTCGAGTCTGCTGGTGACGAGGGCTTGGGTGACGGTTTTCCTTGTGCCGGGAGGGATCCATTTGAAGATCCTGCGGAGCATGCAGAGGGTCTTGAAGCAGGACGCGGAGACAGCGTTGACTTGCTTGGTCATGGAGAGGGTGGAGTCGAGGATGACCCCCAGGTTGCGTGCATGGTCTGTGGGTTCCGGGGCTGTTCCTAGCGATGTGGGCCACCAAGAGTCATCCCAGGCTGATGGGGTGGGTCCGAGAATGAGGACCTCCGTCTTGTCAGAGTTTAGCTTCAGTCTGCTGTCCTTCATCCAGTTGGCTACGGCCTTCCTTCCTCTGTGGAGGATGGCTTTGGCGGTGTGGGGGTCTTCGGTGAGGAATATGATCAGCTGGGTGTCGTCGGCATAGGAGATGATGTTGAGGTTATGTTGTCGTGCAACATCGGCGAGCGGTGCCATGTAGATATTGAACAGCGTCGGGCTGAGGGAGGATCCCTGTGGGACGCCGCAGATGATCTTGGTGGTGCCGTGGCAGACTGTGTCAAAGGCTGCTGATAGGTCGAGGAGGATGAGGGCGGCTGTTTCTCCTTTGTCCATCAGGATCCTGATGTCGTGAGTGGCGGCGATGAGGGCGGTCTCGGTGCTGTGGTTGCTGCGGAAACCGGATTGGGAAGGGTCCAGGATGTTGTTGACTTCGAGGTAGCAGGTTAGCTGTTTGTTGACAATCTTCTCTGTCACCTTTGCTGGGAACGGGAGCAGGGAGATGGGGCGGAAGTTCTTGAGGTCTTTGGGGTCCGACTTGGGCTTTTTCAGAAGGGCGTTGATCTCGGATTGCTTCCAGCTTTCCTGGAAGGTTGCTGTCTCAAAGGAGCTATTGATTGTTTTTCGGAGGAGGGGCGCTATGGTTGTGCTGGCTATGTTGAAGACGTGGTAAGGGCAGGGGTCAGATGGGGATCCAGAGTGGATGGAGTTCATGGTTTTGATGGTGTCTTCGTCGTTGACGTTGGACCAGGCGGTCAGGCGACTAGTGCGGGTGGAGGTCGCTGGGGTGGTGGTCTCGGTCGTGGGTGCGGGGGTGTTGGAGTCGAAGCTGTCGTGGATGTCGGTGATCTTGCGGTGGAAGAAGGAGGCCAGGGCGTCACACAGGTCTGATGGTGGTATGTCGTTGGTGTTGGAGCTGGGGTTGGAGAGTTCTTTCACGATGCTGGAGAGTTCTTTGGTCTTGTGTGCGTTGTTGTCTAGGCGGTCCTTGAAGGTGGTCCTCTAGGCTTCCAGGATGAGCTGGTGGTGTCTGCAGGTGGTGCTCTTTTGGGCTGTGTGGCTGTCAGGTATTCGGTCTTGGAGCCATTTCTTCTCCAACTTCCGACAGGTGCGCCTGGAAATCCGGAGGTCTTCAGTGAACCAGGCGGCTTTCTTGTTGGTGTGGTTGGTTGTTGAGGTCTTCAGAGGGGCGAGGGTGTTGGCGCAGTCGTTGATCCACTGTTTAAGGTTGGTCGCGGCGGTGTCTGGGTCGGTGGGGTCGGCGAGTGGTCTCAGGGTGAGGGTGGTGGTCAGTTGGTCCTTGGTGACCTTGCCCCAGCAGCGGTGTGGCAGCTGTTGGGTGCGGTGGTGTTTGGTGGGTTTCCTGAAGGTGAAGTGGAAGCATCTGTGGTCAGTCCAGTGGGGTTCGGTGGTGTGGTTGATGGAGACGTGGGGGTTTGTGGAGAAGATGGGGTCCAGCATGTGTCCCGCGGCATGGGTGGTTGTCGTTACGAGCTGTTTGAGTCCGAGGTTGGCGAGGTTGGCGATCAGGGTGGTGGTGTTGGCATCGTTGTTGTTCTCAAGGTGGAAGTTCAGGTCCCCGAGGAGGATGTAGTCCGTGGAGGCGAGGGCGTGGATGCTGATGAGGTCGGCGATGGTGTCGCTGAACTGTGGCCATGGTCTGGGAGGTCTGTAGACTAGTGTTCCTCTGAGGGTGGTGTTGGGGTCGGTGTGGATCTGGAAGTGCATGTGCTCGGCTGTGTTGAGGGTGTCGTCGGTGTTGGTCGAGATTCTGATGGTGTCTTTGTGGATGATGGCGATTCCCCCTCCCACTCCATTGGTGCGGTCTCTGCGGGAGATCTTGTAGCCCTGTGGGATGGCTATGGCGACGTCTGGTGCTGAGGTGGCGTTCAGCCAGGTCTCCGTCAGGATGGCGACGTCGGTGTTGGTGGAGTCTAGGAAGTCCCAGAGTTCGATGGCGTGCTTGCGGGCAGAGCGAGTGTTGAGGAGGATGCAGCGGAGGTGGTTGGGTTCTCTGGTTGGTGGTTTGGCGGGCTGGATGCTGGTGAATCTGCAGTTCCGGCAGGCGAAGGACCCTTGGGTGTGCTTCAGGGTGGCTCGGTAGCAGGGGTGGTCTCGTCCGGTGTTGAGTGCGTGGAGGGTGCTGGAGTCGTAGAGCAGTCTGGCGTTGCGGGGGATGCGGGGTCCAGGCGTTCTGGTGCTGGGCCCGGTCCAGGCGCGGACGGGCGCAGACGGGCTTGCCTTTGGCGTGCCAGTGGCGCGCTCCCGCTGCGCGCGGCCTCTATAAGAGGCGAAGTGGGAGGGAGGAGCAGCTGGGATGCGGGAGCGGGCGGCCAATGGGCAAGTGTCAGGGGGTACAGAAGGGAAAAGGGGGCGGGGCCGCGGGGGAACAGCGGCGGGAAGCGGGGAGCGGGGGGGCACAGAGGGCAGGGGCGCAAGGGGCACCTGAAATTACAGTACAATAACGAAAATACAATTACAAATGACAAAATACAATTACAGTACCAGGAAAGGAAAAAGGTTGGCAGTGCAGAGGGGGACAAGAACACAGTTACCAGGGGCGAACCGGCGGAGCAGTGGGGCAGAGACTCGGGCAGACAGGAGGAGCCGAGCGGCGTGGGGAGTGGCCTGGGGTCAGGTACTAGAGGCATACCATACTTGATAGTACACTACATTAGATCGTACAGAGTAACAGAGTTAGTCCAAGGCTTACTGTACTAGTGAGTGCTGTATAATGGATGGTACAGAGTAAGAGAAATACTAGAATGTATACAGCACTAGTCAGTACACTGCATTAGATGGCACAGAGTGACAGAGCTACTACAAGGTATATAGTACTAGTCAATACACTGCATTGGTACATTCACGCAGGTACTAGATGTGGATGTGTACTGTACTAGTCAGACAACTGCCTTATATTGTACAGAGTGACAGAGCTACTCGAAGATATATCAGTACACTGCATTTCATGACACAGAGTGACAGAGCTACTCAAAGGAATTACAGTACTACTCAGTACACTGCATTGGATAGTACAGAGTGACAGAGCTACTAGAGGGTATAGTGCATTATTAATTACACGACATGATATTGTACAGAGTGACAGACGCCCTCCAGGGTATGCTGTACGAGTCAGTGCACTGAATTAGAAGGTACAGAGTAACCAACAGCTACTACAAGGTATACTGTAGTAGTATGTACACTGTAATAAATGGTACAGTGACAGAGCTATTAGAAGGTATACTATGCTTGTCAGTACACTGCATCAGATGTAACTACAAAGCTACTAGAAAATATTCTGTACTAGTCAGTACACTGTAGTAGATGTTACTGAGTGACAGAGCTACTCCAAGACATAATGTACTAGTCAGTACACTTTATTAGATGACATGGAGTTACAATGCTACTAGAAGGTATACTGTACTAGTCAGTACACTGTATTAGATGGTACAGAATGCCAGAGCTACTCCAAGATGTACTGCACAAGTCAATACACTGTACAAGATGGTACATGGTGACCTATTCAGTGCAGTGTATTATATGGGGCAGTGTGCCAGAGCTACTAGAAGGTAAACTTTACAAGTCAGTACACTGTATTAAATATCATATAACCAATTGACAGAGGTACTTAAAGTTATGCTGTACTGGTCAGTACACTGTATGAGATGGTAGAGCAGCTGACAGCTACTACAAGGTATACTGTATTACCTCCTCGACCTGTCTTCCCATCCCATTCCTTAACAGTGAGCAGCTTTTCGCACTTCCCCCAACATGGCGCCACCATCAGGTGACAATAAAGGGGGAAGTGCGTCATAGAAACATCCTGTTCTTTTTTTTTCTTCATTTGCAGTTTCCTTTGTGTGCCTTTCGGAGCTGTGAGGTTACTTAACCCTTATTTTCTTTTATGTTTGGTCGGCCTGCTTTAGCTGCCGCCTTCTTGTTTGTGTATGTATGCCCTGGACCCTCCAATTGTGCTGCCTGCTGTGCCTGACTTGGTCGCGGTACGCTCTAGCGGCCGTTTGTGCCCACCTGATGGGGGATTTCTCGCGGCCCTGTTCCTTCCTGACGGTCCCGCTGAGCCCTGAATTAGCGGGCGGGGTTTGCGGCGGTGATTTCATGCCGCACAAGTGGTCCGCGTTGTTGCTGGTTCTCTGGGGTAAAAATTTGGGTGGCCGGCTGCTTTTTTATTTGCTGGCCCTTTTTCCTGGTCCCGCGTGAGCTCGGACCTGGGGACTTCGTTTGTTTTAAATGGGGTCCTTTTCCTTATGCACCTGTCCTCTGTGAGTGCCTGTTCTGGTGGCATTTTGCTGTGTTTCTAAGCGTTGCTGATCCCCGAAGTTGCTGTCATGGACTCAGGTGCCTCTTCATCCGCTCTCCTCCTTGATTCCCTGCACCTGTTGATTAATTGAGGTGGTGGCTGCTGCTGGACCTCCTGCCAAGGTGCCTCGTGGGTCTGTAGATCCGCTGGACGCTCCTGAGGGAGAGTTCAGTCCTGATGAGGAGGAATGTGTCCGGGTCTAGCTTGAATCCAGTGGCAAAGTGAGCAAGGGACCCAAGTCTGGGCATACCCTGCCAACTTAGGGCGAACAAAGCGATACCCAGGATGCTTGTTTCCGTTCCACGGAAGACATGGCTTGGCAGTTCGGGCTGGACTGTTCCCATGAGGCACAGGGTCAGACTGATTTGCATATGGCCATGTCTGAACTGGGGTGGTGGAGTGAGCTAAAGAATGATAATGGATTAAATCCAGATGAGTTGACTGGGTGAGAGTGCTTCCAATGTTCAACACTCCGTCCATCATCCTCTTTGGTTTTGCTTTGTTCGCCCTAAGTTGGCAGGGTATGCCCAGTCGTGGGTCCCTTGCTCAAATTGCCACTGGGTTCAAGCTAGCCTGGCTGATGACGTCTGATTACTCAGAAACCGGTCTCAGGATGCTTGTTTCCAGTCCAGGGAAGACATGGCTTGGCAGTTCGGGCTGGACTGTTCTCATGAGGTACAGGATCAGACTGATTTGCATACGGCCCTGTCTGAACTGGGGTGGTGGAGTGAGCTAAACAATGATGATGGCTTAAACTCAGGTCAGTTGACTGGGGGTGAGAGCTTGCACTGTTCAACACTCCGTCCATCATCCCCTTTGGTGTTGCTTTGCTTTCCCTGGACTACGAGGCCCTGATTCCCATCTCTCCTGGGATTCAGTTGGATCTGCAATGGTGGTTGTCCCCTCATCCCCTTTCTAGGGGTTCAATCTTCTTCCTCCTAAGAATGTGGTTGTGTTATCCACGGATGCCAGTGCCGTGGGTTGGGGTGCTTTGATGGGTGCCTCCAAGGCTCAGGGTCGGTGGTCCCGTTTCAAGTGTCTCCAGTCCTCGAACTGGAAGGAGTTGAGGGCCGTTTGGTTGGCTCTTCGTTGGTTTGCTCCTCTCCTTCTGGGCCGTGCTGTCTCAGTGCAGACCTAAAACCAGGTTGTTCAGGCTTATGTCAATCGTCAAGGGGGCATGTGTCGGTCTCTTTTTCCCCTCTCCAGGAGGATCAGGCTTTGGGCCGAGCAGAATCACTTGCCTCTGATGGCGGTCTATCTTCCGTGGAAGCAGAATGGGCCTGCAGACTCTTTGAGCAGGGTGTTCCCCTCCTCGGTGACTATTTATCTGTCCCCGGATCTGTTTGATCGGATTGTCCTCCGGGTTCTGCCTTCCTTGGCTGGATCTTTTTGCTTCGGAGGATTCTGCCCTTCTTCATCAGTTTTGCAGCCTCATTCCCTCCCGGTTGGCATGGGCGATCAACGCTTTCTCCATTCCGTGGTCACTGGGGCTCCTGTTTGCCTTTCCTCCGTTTGCTTTGATTCCGCTGGTCCTCCGGAAGATTCGGTTGGACCGGGCGGAAGTTCTTCTCGGAGTGGTCTATTCAGTCTTGGCTTCCCCTGCTTCTGACCGTGTCTTCTGACCGGGGAATATCTCTTCGCTTGCTCGTTCTCACTCAGACCAACTCTATATCCTGTTATGTTCCATCTAGTGTATGCTTGCGACTCATCTCTGGGAATGGTTCTATACGAGTCCCACTATTAACGCTTTGTTGCTTGAGTTACTTTTTGCAGAACGTGGGGGATATGGTTCGATGGCATATATGAACATTGTCTGAAACGCCCACAAGGAGCCATAGTAGCTGAATGGTAGAACCAAGTACGGGATACCCTTATCGGTAGTATGTGGCATAAGACCACACAACCAACAGTTAGTTGTGTTCACCACTAGTTGGTGTTGGTGTAAAAGCTGAATGAATGAGTTATTGGCAAATTCTGATCTCCTAGCGGACTCGTGTTCAGGCAGAGGGTAAAAAGAATGTGAGGGAACAGTAGAAGGAGGCAAGGGCTGTGTAGTGGATGCAAATGCCACTTGAAAGGTGAACAAGACATATTCTCTTAAAAACATCATAACGCTAAGCAACATGGAAATACATAATATCAAAAATTGTGTCTTTGTCATTAATATACACATTCTGGCTTTAAAGTTCATCTCTTTGGCAGGTCTCTCCATCTTGTAAAACTCCATCCTCTATAATTGCTGTCCGCGGCAGTAGGGTGTTTCTGCTAAGGAATGCTTCTGTCAGTCCAGGGCAACTCCCTTAGACCAACCAGAACCGTTGACCTAACGTCTTCGGCTGCACCCCAAAGACTTGGGCAGCCGCGACCCTAGCAGCTGAACCCAGATGGCGGTTCGAAAAATAAAAAATAAGCAAGTTTCTCAGATGAGAGAGCTGTACTTTCAAGAATAGAAGAGAAAAAAAGTATTTGTCCATAGTCATGGCTCTCGGCCTCAAATTATAACGTGTTCTTCCAGGTGCTGTCTGGTCTCGGAACAGGAGTTCAGGCTCTGTAGTGTTCAATCGAATTGACGGTGGCACAGCTGCTTGCAAAACGTTGTTGCTTTCCTGTTCAGAAGTTGTTCCTTTCATATGTGCATCGCTGAAAGGCAGAAAACGAGGCACAGTCTCAGTTTCAGAGTCAGCGATCCCCTCCTTGGTCCACCGGTCGTACGGTAGAGGTAAAGGGACCCTTTTGCAATGGATCCCGTGGATCCAGTGTTTCTTTCCTTCCACTCGAACAGCTGATCTTGTCGAAAGAAGTACTAGATGGGGGCCAGTCCAGCGGGGCTCATCATTCTTTGTCCGCTAGAAATTCTTTATTGATATGTAGGATCCAGGATCGATAGGATGTCCTGGAGCTTCAGTAGCTTGAGGTAGGGTATCATGTACCTGTTGGTGTAAAACACGCAATTTAGCCGTCAATTCATACAGGTAATCAAGCAGTACAGGGTGTTCGATTTCACTTAACTTAGTGGGCCTTGGCACTCCCCATATGTTGGCTGGGCGGCCGAACACGATTTCGTGTGGACTAAGTCCCACTCTCGAGTGTACAGTCATTCTCGTTGATAGGAGTGCCAACGGCAGAGCGTCAGGCCATTTAAGACCAGTGCTCGCTTGGATCTTGGCTAACTTAAGCTTTAGTGTGCCGTTGTAGCATTCTACTAGTCCAGCTGATCGGGGGTGATTTGCAGTGTGGAACTTCTGATGTACGCCTAGCCCTTCACATACTTTCTTCATCACTCGACCCACAAATTCACTCCCATTATCACTCCAGACCATTCTTGGCATTCCAAATCTGGGGAAGAATTCTTTGACAAGGGCTTTAGCTGTGGATAGGGCAGTGTTGTCCTTTAAAGGATATGCTTCTACCCATCTTGAAAAGGCACAAACAACAACGAGTACGTATTTCAAATTGTTGCACCTTTCCATGTGGATGAAATCTAGCTGCAAAACCTCGAACGGATACGTAGGAGGAGCAAAATGACTAGCTGGAGTTGGGGTTCCCCTACCAGGATTGTACTTCAGACACACCATGCAGTTCTTGACCACATTCTCTGCACACTTAGGAATTCTAGCGTTTTGCCATACTGGAGCCAACAACTTGCAAATCCCTTTCACACTGATGTGAGCCATCCCATGAGCCATTGTAACCACTGCAGGCACATACGCATCGGGTAACAACCATCGCTGATGCTCTGACAATTCAACCCAACAACCATTTGCATCCAATTTACCCGTATTCTCTCTCCATACACTCAGCTCTTTCTCTGTGGCTTCAGCTTGGATGGACTTCACACTCTCAATCGTATCTTCACACATACCTACGTCTGGGACCCATCTCGCTGGTCCTGCAATATACATTCGACTCATTACATTCCCTGCCGTTTCTTTAGCGACTTCGTCAGCAAATGCATTTCCACGACCAACATCATCCGTGACCTTTTTGTGCGCACTGTATTTCACGATCGCAACTTGTGATGGCAAGGTCAGTGACTCAAGAAGCTCATTCACCAACTGACCATGCTGTATCTTAGCTCCATGGGAAGTCAGGAACCCACGTTCACGCCACAATCGTCCAAAACTGTGAGCCACACCGAAGGCATATTGACTGTCGGTGTACACATTCACTCGCTTTCCTTTCGCTAACACACAGGCTCTCGTTAATGCAATCAATTCTGCTGCTTGTGCCGAATTGTATGGGATACGTGCAGCTTCAACAATCGTATGCAAAGTCGTGACAGCATATGCCGCAGTCGTATCACCATTCGGGAGCTTGAAACACGAACCATCCACCCATAAAGTACCGTCACATTCAGTAAGAGGAGAGTCCCTAAGATCTACTCTCCCTTTCGTTTCTTCTTCTGTCCTAAAGAAACAGTCATGTTGTTCCGCAACATCCTCTGACTCGACTGGAATCGGCAACAACGTGGCTGGGTTCAGAGTATTGCACCTCTTAATGTGTACATGACTCGCTAAAAGTGTTAACTCGTAACCTGACAATCGAGCACTAGTTAAGTGCTGTGTCTTGGTCCTGTTTAACAAAGTGTCCACCGCGTGTGGGACCATTACCACTAACATGTTATTCATCACTAAACCAGCAGACTGTCGAATAGAAACAGCTGCTGCTGCTGTGGCTCTCAAACAACTTGGCAACGCTCTAGCTACCGGATCCAAAGTCGACGAAAAATACGCGCATGGACGCTGCCTGTCCCCAAACGTCTGTGTCAACACTGACAACGCACATCCCTCTCTCTCGTGGACATACAACGTAAAGGACTTACTGTAGTCGGGGGTACCCAACACAGGAGCCGAACACAATGCATCAAGCAATTCGGAAAAACTTTTCTGACATTCTTCAGACCACGGAATGGGATTCGGCGTGTCTTTACAAGTTAATGCCACCAAAGGTTTGGCCAGCAAGGAAAAATTTGGTATCCATTGTCTGCAATAGGAGGTAATACCTAGGAAAGCGCGCACTTCTCTCTGTGTCTTTAGCACACTCAATTTTGCAATTGCCTGAATTCTTTCCGGGGTCAGTTTCCTTCCCTCCTTCGATAAGAGGTGACCTAAGTAGGTCACTTCTTGTCGACAATATTGCAGCTTTGAAAGAGATACTTTGTGATGTAAATCAGACAAATGACGCAGCAACGACAACGTGGCTTCCTTACAAGTCTCCTCAGTATCTGTAGCGACAAGCAAATCGTCAACGTATTGAACAAGGGTAGCGCCATCATGTAAAACAATCGTATCAAGCTGTGTTTTTAAAGCCTGACTATATATGGATGGGCTTTCACAGTAGCCCTGAGGAGCACGTTTGAAGCGGAAACTTCGGCCTCCTAAACTGAAGCCAAAAATATCCCTGCTCTCCTCGGCTATCGGGATGCTGAAGAAAGCAATCTTCAAGTCAATCACCGAGAACCAAGTGGCTGAAGCTGGAATCATAGTCAATAGGGCAGTGATATCAGGGACAACTGGAAATTGTGGAACAACTATTTTATTTACCTCTCTAAGTTCAATCACAAACCTGTAAACAGGTGGCTGGGAAGAGTCAGTACGCTTCAAAACAGGCAGAACAGGACTATTACGAACGTTGCCTCTTATCTCTTCAATTACATCTTTTTCAATCAGATCGTAAATGATCGCTAGCAACGCCTTTTCGCCTTCGCTAGAGATCTTGTACTGGGGAATGCGCGGCATTCTAACATTGGCTTTCAATGTCACAATATATGGCGGAATTTCCAAAAGACCTACATCATTAGGACCAGTAGCCCAAAGAATATCCGGAAGGGAAGATAGTGCGGCTGGGATTTTATCCTTTGACAAATACATCGGACAGATCACTTTCTTACACAATGCAAGTTGTACTCCCGAAGGAGAACAATACAATGTCGCATACAATCTTTTCAACAAATCCAATCCTAAAAAATTTTCACCACAACCTGTCGTCAGAATAAGGGGTGCTTCTAATTTGCAAGGTCCAACAGAAAGGGACATAGGACTAGAGATCGGGTTCCTAATCGGGGCGCCAGAAAAACCTACTGAAACATTCATTTTGCCAGACAAAGGTGCGCCAGGGAGTTTTGAGTGCATAATAGAACTCTTTGTAGCACCAGTACCCAACAGAAAAGGCTCTGACACACCTGATGTAATCACCTCAACATAAGGTCCACTCTGATCTACTGGAACTGAAACAACTCCCTCTCTTCGTCTATGGCTGTCCTAGCAATCGTTACCTTCCATATCTTCGTCTTCTGCATAGTAGTCGTCAGCATAGTATTGAGTCGTCCTACCAAACGCATTACCTTGCTGATCAAAGCTATTCATTGATTTTTGTGGCGGAAAGGGACGTGCATTCTGTGGGAACGTACCGCGTCCCCTACCTCTAAGCGTTTGTTGAGCACCACGACCTCTTGTACCAAACCCATTTGTGGGCTGAGACAAAACCGGACAGCTACTCTTAAAATGGCCTTCTTCCTTGCAATACGCACACTGATTGGGCCCATATGGCAAACGTTGTTGAGAAAACTCGTTTCTTTGCGAGTTTCCCGAATACTGCTGAGGCTGCTGATAATCACGCTGATTATTAGTGCGTGGTGGATAGGCCTGTTGCAGAAAAACTTTAGTTTTTAATTCCTTAGTCTTTTTATCCGCTTTCTCTAACTCATCTTTGCGCCTATTTTCATAGTACTGGGCTGTAGCTAAAATCTGTGCTGACGTTGACACAGCCCAAGCACTCTCAGAATCCTTCAACTTAGCACACAACTCGGGAAGCAAATTATGCACAAATTTGTCGACGAACAATCTCTGGCCTCCCTCAGTAGCCATATCCTGACCACTATGATCTACAAAAGTCTCTTCAAACCGCATGAAAAAGTCGGACACCATTTCATCTTTCTTCTGCTTACACGCAGACAACTTATCCCAATTGACACGCAATTCAGGGATTAATGTCTTCATGTAAGTAATTATTCTACCAGGGAGTTCTGCTATTAAAGGCTCGGGTTTAGCACCACCAACTTGTCTGTTATCTGTAGCAGCAATATTAACCCATGTATCACCTAACTCCTGACCATGATCGGCGTGGCGAATCTTTCCCCATAAAGGCTGTGGAACAACATTCCCGAACAACATGTCTATATCGGCTAAATTCATAATGCACGAGCTTACAGTCTGTGATAATTCCTTATAATACCCGGCAGGATTTTTACGGGGGTCAGGTAACGTCTGTTTGAGAGCCAAAACCTCTGTTCTTTTCCATGGGACGAGTACCCAAACACGCTGAAAGTGAGCCGGTACAACTGGTGGGTTATAGACCTGGACCAGCGGCCACTTCTTCCTTCCAAACCGGCGGAACCTCTCTCATGGGATACTGTCGCGCCTTTTTCCTACCGGATGCGTCACGCTCAAATAGTGACCGAGAAGTGCCCGCCTTACTCCGATACGACAACAATGTCGCAACCGCTCTCTCAACATCGGGACCTATGATCATGCCCTCTGAGAACTCGAACCGTACACGGCACAACTCAGGCGGGTCGTATTCCAGATAATTTCCCTCCAAATCTTCCCAGAGAAAAACACACATTTGCTCAAAAACATATCTCTGCTTCGATGCTTCCCATTGACGGAAGACTTCCACGATAGACTGTACATCATATCTTACAGTGTCGACAACCCATTTATGCGCTAACCGATTCAGTAATTCTCTCTCTCGATAGTCAGGCAGTTGACTCCGCAACTGTCTACGTTCCGTGTTAGGGGTCGTATTAGGCGACCCGAAGAAAGGTGAGAAAAGATTAGTAACAGTGTTGGCCATTCTCTGTCGAACGGAAGGAGAAGCTGACGGAAGGACAGGAAGAAAGACGTGTTGAGGTAAGGCAGAGGTGGAGGCAGTAGCAGAGGGAGTATTAGGAGAAATAGTCGGTGTAATAGGCAAAGTCGTAGAGAGCACAGGTGGAGCAGGTGTGGTCGGCGGCCCTTGAGGAGTCTGCACCAGAGGGTTAGGGGCCGGCAGAAAAAGGAACTGGCGGCTGTAGAAGGACCTGAGGAACAATAACCGGGGGTTGCACTACTAAAGGTTGCGGGGGTGCTGTAGCACTCTGCGCATAAGGGGGTGGCGAACTCAGCAAATGAGTCATTAAGGGATCTTTTTCAAGTTCTTTTGCTGTATTTTGTTGGACAGTTGGTAAAACTGGGTAACATCTATCAATCGCCATTTTACGTTGCCTGTGCAACTGCTCACTTGCCTGTTCTTCTTCGTTATCTTTAAACTGCGTAGCGGCTTGCATTATCGAGATACTCTTTTCTCTCGTATTTCGTTTTGCAAATTTATTTTCTTTCTGTTTGACTTCCTTTTGCCATAGGCGGAAAGAGTCAAACATTGCCGGCCGGGCTTTCTTCTTAAAAAGTTTAACCTCCAAATTATCTAAGATTTCGGTGTCGAAACTACCATATTGGGGCCATTTTAAAACACCATCTTTCCTGGTGTATCGGATCCATACTTCATTATATGTGATGGGGCCTACGCCATGCTTCACATAAAGCTCATATGTTGGAGTTCCAACTGGACGAACCGGACACGAGTCCTCCAATCGGGAATCCCTACTACAACCAAGACAAAACAAATTTCCGAGTCTGCTAAAACCAGGCATCTTCACTCACTAGTCTAGCTTCAAACTTCGAAGGATTATCGAATACGATAGTCTCGTGAATACACGAGTCCTTCGGTTTTGGCGCTTGCAAGTTCCAAACAAAACCTATCCTCGAAGGGAAACCAAAAACTAAGAACCAGACTAAGGACTGGGAGACGCTCCACTTATACTTAGCAGAGGTATCGATGATGTCACCAGAAGACTCGTCTACAGTTTCGCTCTACCAATCATCAAGGGTCCAAAACAGGGCGATAGTCAGGGCAGCAGTCCTTCGTAGCCGTCGGGACGCGAGGAACCTCGCAGCAAAGACTTTCGGACCACGTCGACATGCAGGGGTCGATGAAGTGGCGGCCTTCCTCCAGAATTTCCACACGAAGCTCCTCACGAACCTCTGGCTTGGACCGGTACCGCTGAAATCGCCCCACATTGGGCGCCAATTGAGGTACTGAGTTTTTCAGAACCCAGTGGTGCCAGGGGACCACACCTGAAGACCTCGAGTCCTTCCTGTTTCGGACTACAGAAACACAGAGTCTTCTAGGTGAAATCAAAGATCGCATTTATTGGTTGCAACCAGTAACAGATATCCTAGAAGTACAACAGCATGTAGGTTCTCAGGAGACTGCTCAAAGTTACAAAGCCAGTCTTCTTCTTTTATACAGAATATTCTGCTCTAGGCAACATTCCTTATTTTACAGTTTGACCATTCACATATTTTCACTACAAAGAAAAAGCAGAGTCATGATGGCAATCCTACATTTCAGTTTGTCCAACCCATAGTCAATTACCCAGCAAGGTCCAGTATTTCCATCAGATATCGGCGGACCCCCAATAAAAAACGTGAACCTCCTCCTCGTAAAGCGAGTCATAAAGAAGGGATCAGGGACAGGTGTGTGTAAGATTAGGCATGGTTTGTGTGCGATGAAAGGTTTATGATATGTGGTGCCTTGATACTAATCTCACTCGGCCACTGGGAAAGGAGCTGTCCGAACAGGTTTGGCTTCAGGCAGTGGAGTCAGCTTGCCCAGGTCACAGAGGAGTCAGCAAAGGTGTACGTGTCCTTCGGACTCGGGCTTGGCCTTTAGTCATTTGGCTATGTGAGGGCAATCCCAAAATGGCTGCCGTTCACAAAATGGAACCCGAGGGTTCGAGACGGAAACTCTGGTTTAAGGGTGATCCCAACACTCGAACACGCCGGAAATGCACGTATGTAGTGTACTCGTCATTTCCGGTCTGCTGATACCAAAATTGTCATGATACGACAATGTTTATAACATGGGCCCAGAATTTTTCAGTACCACAGCGTCTCCTCTTCCTGGACCATGTTCAAGGGGGCCTCCTTGAGGGACATTTGTAATGCTGCCACATGGGCTTCTCCCCATACGTTTGTTTCCCATTATCGTCTTCAGTTGGGGATGGCGGCCTTAGCTGCCTTGGCTCTCATGTTTTGTCTGCTGTACATCGTTTATGAGTTGTACTGCTTTCTGTTGATTAGATGGACCTGTTTACTCACAATTTCTGGTCTGTTTTATTACAATCACCGTGTGCTTGGGTATGGGCTCACTGTTAAGGAATGGGACGGGAAGGCTGATCAATGAGGTAATGCCCGGTTACTCACCATTAATATTCATTACTCTGAGTCCTGGTCTTCTCGTCCCATTCCTGAGCCCTTCCCTCCCTCCATGGTTTTTGTTTTTTTGGGTGATTGTTTTCTTTCTGGGTTTCTCTTTGGTATTCTCAGGATGTATCTACGACGCATTCCTCCTTTATTGTCATCTGATGGTGGCGCCATGTTGGGGGAAGTGCGAAAAGCTTGGCTAGGTAATAGGTTTCTGTGGAGCAGACTAGCTCCTCACTGTTAAGGAATGAGACGGAAAGACCAGGACTTGGAGTAATTAATATTACCGGTGAGTAACTGGGCATTAGCCAGTTCCTATGCATTAGAAGATACAGAGTGACAGAGCTACTTCAAGGTATACCGTGCTAGTCAGTACACTGTATTACATTGTGTAGAATGACAGAGGTATTAGAAGGTATACTACTAGTGAGTACACTGTATCAGATGGAATAGAGTGCCAGAGCTATTAGAAGGTATACTGTACTAGTCAATATTGTGCGTTAGTGGGCATGGAGTGACAGCACTACTAGAAGGTATACTGAACTAGTATGTACACTATAATACCTGGTACAGAACAACAGAGCTACTCCAAGGTAGACTGCTAGTCAGTACACTGTACTAGAGAATACAGAATGACAGAGCAATTAAAAGGCATACTGTACTTGTCAGTAGACTGTATTAGATCGAAAAGAGTGACAGACCTTCTAGAAGGTATACTGTACTAATCAGTACACTTTAATAGAGGGTGCAGAAGGACTGAGGTACTCCAAAGTATACTGTAATAATGAGTATACTGTAGTGGATGGTACGGAATGGCAGAGCTATTAAAAGGCATACTGTACAAGTTGGTACACTGTATGAGAAGGCATGGAGTGTCAGACCTAATACAAGGTCAACATTTCTAGTCAGTACAATTCATTAGATAGTAAAGAATGGCAGAGTTATTGGACGGTTCACTCTACTAGTCAGTACACTGTATTATATGGGTGTTAGCAATAGGGGTCTCTTGTTGGCAGGGCTTGCACCTTTGCCCAATCAGGGACCCTTCTTCCTAGTCAGGATAAGGGAGTTACACTCCTAAAATATCCCCTGCTAACCCCCTGGTAGCTTGGCACGAGCAGTCATGCTAGAGGCAGTGTATAAAGCATTTGCACATAACCGACAGTAATACACGGTAAGCACTACAAAAGGACACCACACCAGTTTAGAACAATAGCCAATATTTTTATATACAAGACCAAAATGAGAAGAATCCACACTACAATACTTAAAAATCTACAGTTATCAAAAAACGCTTTAAAACAAGCTCCGTCCGGGGCTATCACGCCGTCTTGAGCAAACAAATCCAACAGTTCAGGCTGGACGCGGCGTCGCTGACCAGCTACAGTGTTGGGAAGACCCGCAAACGGTACCTGTCAGAGTTGTAGGGAGCCGAGACCCTTGAAGTCACTCACGTTGCAGGGCAAGCTCCTTTCTGTTGGGATCAGGAGCGCTGGCGTCGGCAGGCTTCGGGTGCTGAGATGCGAAGTGGCGGAGTCAAATGGCGTCATCAGTGGGACCAGGGTCGTGGTGCGAGGTGAAGGCGGTGCTCATGACGGTGCTGGCTGGTTACGGTGCAAGCAGAGGCGTTGTCGTTGCTGAAATGCTGTCATCGGCTAACGTACGGGAGTCGATGGTGCCGGCGTTGGTAGGCCAAGGCTGCGGTGCAGGATGAGGGCGTTGTGTCATGTAACTTTACGAGTGGTGCCCTCGAACCACGGTGTAAGCAGAGGCGTCAATTTTGGCGTGGAACGTCGGGGAGGCCAAGGCATCGCCATGAAGTGAGGTGGTGCGGAGTGCAGTGCCCACAGGTCGCAGTGCGAGCAGCAGCTCGGTGGCGGTGTCAGCAGGCGTTGTCAGTGAAAGCAGGGTCGTGGTCCGTAGTTGCGGTGGTGCTCTCTGCACTGCCCAGGCTACGGCGTGAAGCAAGGCGGTGCGGAGTGCGGTGCCCAAAAGTCGCGGTGCGAGCAGAGGCTCAGTGGCGGCATCAGCAGGCGGCGTCGGTGAGACCTGGGTCACGATGCGGCATTGCAGCGGGGCCCTCTGCATTGCCTTCAGAACACGGAGTCAGCAGCAGCATCATAGACGTCGTCGAGTTGATTTTCTGCTGTCGCAGCACAAAACACACAGTCCCCAGTGCTGAGGGCAGAAGAGCTTGAAGTCTTTGTTGTTTCTGAGACTTCTTGAACAGGGAACAAGCACTACCTCAAGCCCTTGGAGAAACTCACAATAGTAGATTGCAGGAAGTTCAGTCCAGTCCTTTCACTGCCCAAGACAGAAGGAGCCACTGTAGGCCAACACAGCAAAGCACACAGCAAAGTGGTAGTCCATCCTCACAGCTTCTCCAGCTCTTCTTCTTGGCAGTCTTCTCGATCCAAAAGAATTCTAAAGTTAAGGGGTCTGGGCCCCAGTATTTGTATCTAAAAATGCTTTGATCCTCTAGGCAGAGGGTGTCCGTGCCCAGCCAGAACCAGTTCTGCCTTCTCTGGTGTGATTTCCCGGCAGGGGGTGGAGACGGCATTGTCAGAGGCAGACCAGGCCCTTTGAGGTGCACGGAAATCTCTTCCATTTTTCCCCATCGCAGCCCAGGTCTATTCAACCCTTTCCTGACCTACCTAGACTATCGGGAGCCACCATTGCTTCCTAGCCATCTGTCGTCCAAAACCCAGACAGGCAATCCACATTCCAGCAGAGGCACACGGGATGATTGAGCAAGAAAATACCTACTTCCTAAAAGTAGTATTTTCAAAGACAGAGTGTAAAAATCACCTTTGCTAAAAGATGCATAGTTGTATTCTGAGTTCAGGCATACTAAATGTTATCTTCCCACCTAGTTCCCAGGGCCAGTTATGTTTATAAGATGGTATAAACAAACTTCCCATTCTGTCTTATGGGGAACAGGTAGCCTTGCAATAGTGAAAAAACTAAATGGTGACAGAACCTCTCATGCATTTACCGCGCATGCCTTTACAATGCAGTCACTACCCCGACTGCAAAGTTACCACTCATTAATTTACCACGCAAGTCGTTAGGGGGGCGTTGAACTTGGGAATAGTATAAATTACTATTCCAACTCCAGTTTGTGCATCAGTAGAGAAGGTGTTGGACTTAATATCCAACACCAGTCCAACAGGGCATTTCCTAAAACAAGTCATTGTATCAACTTGAGTGGTACAGGAACGTGTGGTCGGGGTAGGAACTGCGTTGTAAAGGTATGTCATTGTTAAGACTGTGTGGTAAAAGATGTTTCCTATACTGTGCTAATAAGTCCACTGTATTAAAAGGTAAGGAGTAACTGAGCTACTCCGCGGTATACTGTACTACTCAGTACACTACTACATGGTACAAATTAGCAGGGCTATTCCAGATTATACCGTACTAGTCAGTACACTTAATTAGATGGTACATTGTGACGCAGCTACTACAAGGTATACCGTACTAGTCCGCGCATTGTGTTATATGGCACAGCGTTACAGGGCTACTCCATGGTATACCGTACTAATCAGTATAGTTTATTAGATGGTACTGAGTATCAGAGCTACACCAAAGTGCACTGTACTAGTCAGTACACTGTATTAGATGGTACAGAGTGACAGGGCTACTTATATCAGTACACTGTATTAGATGGAATAGAGTGCCAGAGCTACAAAAGGTATACTGTACTAGTCAGTACAATGTATGAGATTGTACAGACTAACTGACACCTACTCCAAGTTACACTGCACTACTCAGTACACTGTGTTATATGATGTAGAGGAACAGACCTACTCCAAGGTATACTGTGCTAGTCAGTATACTGTAATAAATGGTTCAGAATGACAGAGCTATTAGAAGGTGTAATATACTGCCTCTCTGTATAGTGTATTTTTTGGCAGCATCCGTAACCAGGGATTTGTAGTCCAGCTGTTTCAGACCAAGGGCGTGGAGTTTGGCATGAGTAACGCCTGATTCCAAGTCACTCTCAAGCTCAACTATTTCTGTCTCAAGACGAACAACATCTTGATTTTTGGTTTTCTTAGCTTCAGCAATTAAAGACAGGGCCTGCCCACGAATGACCGTCTTGAAGGCCTCCCACAGTGACAAAGATGAGGACACAGACCCCTCGTTTTTGAGAAAGTATTGATCCAGAGACTTCACCAAACCAGCACGGGTCTTAGGGTTACGTAAATACCAGGGGTTTATGGGGGCGACTCGTCCCGCACCACACACTCTACTATCCATACAGAGCCACAATGGGGAATGGTCTGAAACCCCGGGCAAGGTGTCTGATCTCTCTGACAGAAGGGGACTGCGCTGCAGGCATCAGAATGTAATCAAGTCTGGAAAGACTTCCATGGGCCCCAGAATGGAAAGTGTATTGTATCTGCTTTGGATGCATCAACCTCCAGCAGTCCACCAGACCAAAAGTCTCCAAAAACCCACTCAGCCATGATTGAGAGTTGGCAAGATCTCTGGGGGGGTAGCGATCTACATTGCTAGAAACAACAGAATTAAAATCCCCACCCATAACCAGGGTACCTTCGGGGAGTCCCAGCACCACTTGCCCAATATCTGAGAAAGTAGAGGTCTGTAGACCCGGTGGAACATATACTGTGATCAGCGAAATAGTCCTGCCCTCCCATCATTCAGTGAGGGCGGCGTAGCGCCCTCTGTCGTCGCGGATTACGTCATCTATCTCCAAGGGGAGAGAGGACCGAACAAGAATGCCAACGCCCCTAGAACCAGTGGTGAACCCGGAATGTGCAACGAGACGGTACCCCCACCTGTTCATGGCGTGACACGTATTCCCCACCAGATGTGTTTCCTGTAGAAAAACAACATCGGGGACAGGCGACGCAGAAATTGTAACACCACTCCCCGTTTTATTCTATCACCCAACCCGTTGACATTCCAAGATATTAGCCTCAACCCACTACCACCCATCCCAGCAAGAAATGTGGAACCCACCCCACAACGAACACAGTAGCCAGATCACAAGAAAGAACAATACGATGCCTTGAGAAAAATTAACAAACCCCCAAACACTCCCCCCACACCCCCCAACTCGAACCCGTTACACCTCCCCCCACCCTGCACCCCTGCATTAGACTAAAAAGCCACCCCAACTTGCAGTGTGCCTGTCGCCCTACCATTACACTAATCTACAAAAAGAAACCCCGGAGGAGGAAAGAGACTCGTTTCCCCCGCCACCCTCGGGTATACTACAATGAGGTACAACAATATTAAAATAATCAAACCCAGCTGTGAAAAGTCAAGTATTCGGAGATCAGGAACCACATTGTCACTTCTGTTCTGGCTCGCCACCAGGGTGCTCAGTTCGATCGTTCCGGGCAGGCAGAGAATCCAGCCAGTCACTCACACTTTCAGGACGGTGAAAGAAAAACGTCCGGTCCTCATACTCAACAAGGAGTCTGGTAGGAAACAACATGGCATATTTCAGGCCCAAGTCTCGGAGTCTTCGCTTCACACCCTGAAAGCCCATCCTTTGCCTCTGGACAAGCTGAGTGAAATCCGGATAAAATCTTACTGTAGTGTTTTCAAATTTTACCGGGCCGCTCACCCTCGAGGCCTGCAGGATAGCATCCCGGTCTCTAAAATGAAAGAGATTGGCAATGATAGGCCTCGGAGAGGCGCCCGTCCGCAGTTTTCCACCGGGCACACAGTGGGCACGTTCCACAGCAAAGAATTTGCTCAGTCCTGTAGGAGCAAGGTGATTTAGAACGAGGTCTTCCACCAGGAGGTCCGTTGAAGGATTTTCGGGATTTTCAGGAACACCAATAATTGTAGTTCCAACACATCGGCCGTGAGGCTAGAATTCTTCAAATCCAACGATTTCACTTTCTCGTTGGTTTTAGACAGATCGGCTCTGATCAAGGTGACATCGATGGCAACGGTGTCAATTTTATGAGCCAGAGCTTCATATTGCTGGCCGATGGTAGCCTTCATATTGGCAATGGCGCTCATGACGTCTTGGAGAGACAGTTCGGTCGGCACAGCCGGGTTGTCCTTGGCGTCATCCGGAGTGCGGCTGGCGCCACCGGGGGATCCCTTAGATTGGGTATAACGATCCATGATATTACTTTGGAACGCCCCCCGCGAATAGGCGCCTTGGTTTTCCGCTTCTCGCTGTCGGCCCTGGCTGCCATACTGGAAGATGCGCCCCGAAGGGGCCCGTGAGACCTGGTGAAAATGGCCGCACGCAGGCAAGTCACCAAAAGTCTACAAGAGTAGGCTTGCGTGGCCAAGATGACAACGCAGTTCGATACAGAAGCGTTGAGAACCGAAAGCACACATTGATGAGGCAAGGTCGGACCGGACCTCTGACAACACGGAACAGTTGTGCTATCTGATAGTGCCAGGACCCAAAAACGAAACTGAAAGTCGAGGTAGGGCTACTGGGGGAAGACCCCTCAGCCGTTGTTGTTCAACTTTGTCCCGGCGTGCCAGCTTGCCAAGCCCCCGGCTTCACCGCAAGGTAGGCCTCAAAGGTTCGGATCGACGTAACTGCGGTTTCCGAAGTCCAAATCAAATTCTTGAAAGAGCAAAGATATCTGCTAGGGTTCATCTTCAGTAACCCATCTGAAAAATCAGGATAGCGTCAGGATATTTTGCGAAGAGCGGCGAGGGTCCCGGGAGCCCTGTGCTTACGCAGCCATCTCGGATGCTCGCGTAGCTCCTCCTCCACTAGGACATACTTGAGGTTGTTAAAACGTTCCATATGGATAAAGTCTATTTGCAGTACCTCAAAAGGATACGTAGGGGGAGCAAAGTGACCTGCTGGAGTTGGAGTTCCTTTTCCTGGATTATGCATCAAACAAACAATGCAATGTTTCACCACATTTTCTGCACATTTAGGAATACCTTCATTCTGCCATACTTTTTACAGATATCTTCAGAATCATCAGCTACTAACAAATCATCTACGTATTGGATAAGAGTAGCACCCGATGACAGAGAGAAGGTGTCAAGGGATTTAAAAGCCTGACTATAAATGGAGGGACTTTCACAATAGCCTTGAGGTGCACGTTTAAATCGGAAACTTCGGCCTCTGAGAGAGAAGCCAAAGAGATCCCTCCTCGCCTCAGCAATAGGAATGCTAAAGAAAGCATTTTTGAGATCAATAACCGAAAACCAAGCTGCCGAAGCAGGAATCATAGTGAGCAAAGCAGTGATATCCGGAACAACAGGAAACTGAGGGACAACAATTTTGTTGACCTCTCGGAGATCAATCACAAAACGGTACACAGGTGGCTGTGAAGGATCAGTACGCGTAAGAACAGGCAAAACAGGGCTATTGCAAACATTACCTCTGGTCTCTTCGACCACACCTTTCGGAACCAAGTCATAAACAATAGCCAACAAAGCTCTCTCACCATCATTAGATATTTTGAACTGAGGAATACGAGGCAATTTAACATCAGGCTTAACATTAATCACATAAGGTGGAATTTGAAGTAAACCAACATCATTCAGACCCGTAGCCCAAAGCGTAGCAGGAAGTGAACACAGTTCAAGTGGCAGCTGTTCTTTAGATACATACATCGAAGAAGAAGGGTGAACAATACAATGTGGCATGCAAGCGTTTCAATAAGTCCAAACCCAATAAATTCTCTCCACAACCCGTCGTTAAGAGAAGTGGAGCTTCCAAATCGTACGGACCAATGGAAATGGGCAAAGGACAGGAAACAGGGTTAGTAACTGGGGCATCAGAGATTCCTACAGAAACATTTGTTAAGCCAGACAAAGGTGCCCCAGGGAGTTTGGAATGCATAATAGAACTTCTCATTGCACCAGTATCCAAAAAAAATGGCTCTGTAACACCCAATGCTACAACATTAACATAAGGTCCATCTTGATCCACTGGAACTGATACGATTCCCTTACTCTGTCTATGGCTGTCCTAGCTGGTGTGAAAATCAGCGTTCTCACTATCTGAACAATAGTCATCATTGTAATATTGTGCAGACTGAGAATTCCGCTGATCAAAATAATTTGTAGAGTCCTGAGGGGGAGAGGGACGTCGTTCCTGAGATGACGCACCACGTCCTCTACCTCTACCTCTGGACATAGACCGAGAATCACCACGACCCCGTGGTGCTAATGATCTACCATAACGTTGCAACACAACCGCACAGCTATTCTTAAAATGACCTTCCTCTTTACAATCCTCGGAGGCGGAAAGAGTCAAACATTGCCGGCCGGGCTTTTCTCTTAAATAAAATCGCTTCCAAATTATCTAGTATATCAGGCTCAAAAGTACCATTTTGTGGCCACTGTAGGACACCATCTTTCTTCGTATATCGAATCCAGGTTTCATTAAAAATAATAGGACCAAGACCATGTTTTGAATAGAGCTCATAAGTGGGTGTTCCAACCGGAGGAATCGGACAAGAACCCTCTAGCCGGGAATCCCTAGAACAACCAAGACAACAACATTTTTCTAAACTTACTGAATCCAGGCATTTCTTAACGAACTGGACTTCCTTACAAACGTCAAGGGATTTTAGACAATATAGTCACAGCACAAACGTACTTACCCCTTGGATTCGGTTAACGCGCTAATCGAATAAAAAAACAAAAAAAAGAGTGGGCGCTACCCAGGAATACTTAACTAAATGCTTTCTCACACCAACAGATGTCTCTCTAACGTCTCGCAATACCAATCATCACCAGAGGGCCAAGGCAGGGCGGCAGTCAGGGCAGCAGTCGTCAGCAGCCGTCGGGAAGGAGTAGCCGCGCTTCAAAAGACCTTCGGTCCACTTCGACATACAGGGGTTGCTCACGTGGCTCGTGAAATCCTCCGTAATTTTCTTGCGAAGCTCCTCATGACCTTCAGGCAAAAACTACTACCACTGAAGTCGCCCACACGTTGGGCCGCCAATTGGAGAACCTGAACTTATGGGCCAGGCGGAGCAGGGCACGCCTAAGATCTCCGGGTTCACCTGCCTTGACAGACAGAGACACAAGACACTCTGTTAGGCGTAGAAAAGCAGGTTTATTAGCTGCAGCTAAGCACAGTTGTCTAAGAAGTACCAAACGGGTATATTCTCAAGAGACTGCCACTTCACTCTGTGGCGCACAGTCTATTATACAACACAAGTTTACAATGACAACTCCCAAAACACACAAAACTGACAAATAGTCAAGTCAAGTCAAAAAGGCTTTATTTCGATAAAAAAGTTATCATAAAAGCTTTACATGAAATACATAAGTACAGTTAAAAACAAAGACAGGTATGTACAAGAAACAAGAATTTATATGCAAACAATTTTTTCTTAAAAAGATTTAAAAAGAATCATTTCATGATTAATTTAAAAAAGGATTAAACAGTTAGTTTTAGCCTTTTGGCTCTAATGGACCAGGCCCATGATAAAAATTTCGCTAGGGCGCAGGCATAGGTGGTGCGACTGTCAGACATTAGTATGCGTATTGCGTCCATATGGCGCCTAGTGCCCAGCTGGCGACATAAGTGTTTAAGCCATATCCTCCTGGGCAAGGCATACTCTCCACATTCAAACATAAAGTGCGCCACTGTCTCTGGTCTATCTAAACATACTGGGCAGAACTCTGTAGTTTGGGCAGGGGATTTCCATCGTGAAGAGAAGGCATACAAAGGTAGAGTTCCTCCTCTAAATTTGAAATAAAGGGCCCTATCAAAAGGTTTTTCGATGACATCTAAATATAGTTCCCGTTTTGGGAGGTCCTTGAATTTCAAAAAGTCTTCGGTGGGTGTACCCAAAGAAGTATTGGTATTACGTTGGAGCAGGATCCAGTTCCAATAAAGTTTCTTAAGTATTGCCTTTGGGGGAGAAGATCTATTTTCCCAGGCATCTTTAAGGCCCAAGTTTAGTAGCAATGTTTTCATGTCTTTCAACCATTTGATTTTATGCCACCCTGGTGATGACATGATTTCCGAAAGACCTTGCGCGTACTTACTGAGTTCCTGCACTCGCCAGAGGCGTGCCCATAGCAAGAGTGGACGGAATTTTGCAAGATCGTCAATTGGGCGACATCCTAGGTCCAGCATTAATGGGACCGTAGGAGTACCCTGAGAGAGTGACATAATCGCTCTACAGAATTTCTTCTCAGATCTTGGCAGGTCATTAGTGATAGATGAACCCCATAGTTCCGCCCCATAAAGAGCAGAACTAACCCCTTTGGCTGAGTAAATTTCGAGGACAGCAGCTATTGGTCTGATTAAACAGGAGTGTTGTTCTTTCAAAAGGGCTCCTGTTATCCTATCCTCTTGTGGGTTAGTAGCATTTTATCTAAATGTGAGGTCCATTGCATTTTGTGTGATAGACGAATACCAAGATAGTCAAAAACTTCTACCCTCTCCAAAGGTTCTGCATTCAGGGTAGGGGAGCGTACTAACTTTTTCGGAGGATTCAACACAAAGTATTTTGTTTTGCTCGTATTGATTACCAGGCCCCGTTTGGAACAAAAGGATTGGAAGTTGTTCAGGAGCCTCTGGAGGCCTAACTGACAAATAGGAATAGTTCGAAAACAAGCTATCGAATGTCTAAATCACACCCTTCTTTCAGACCCCGTGTGCTCTCCTCCCCTCAAGTTAATCAACACTAGTGCCCGTAATTCAATTTGCAGGTGGTAGAACATGATACAATGCTTCAAAAGGATAGGCTATGTAACAATAGAAAACACAAAAAGAATAGTGAAGGACAGTTAAACAAGATAAAGTCGAGAAGAATGGTGGGACCCAAACAGTGGAGTAAGACATGGATTAATCAGTCTAGACATGGATTTACGGACTCGGCAAGACCCTGACATCAGTTTCATAAACAAGGGCAAGAGTTACTCTTTAACAGGAAAGACACGTAGAAGCTGAAAGAGCAAAAACACCACGTTTACCGCGTTAGCCGTGCTGCCTGAGTGAGGCAACACAAAATGGCGGCTAGGCACAAAATGGCGGCTGAATACGAAGCGGAGTCGAAAACTACATAACCTCAGGACATGTAGAACTAGAGCAGCAGCAGTACAAGCTTTGTATCTTCAGGGGACAAATAGAACTAGAGCAGCAGCAGTACAAGCTTTATATCTTCAGGGGACAGGTAGAGCTGGAGCAGCAGCAGTGCAAGCTTTGTATCTTCAGGGGACAGGTGGAACGAGAGCAGCAGCAGTAAAAGCTTATCTTCAGGGGACAGGTAGAGCAGCAGCAGTGCAACCTTTGTATCTTCAGGGGACAGGTAGAACTAGAGCAACAGCAGTGCAAGCTTTGTATCTTCATGGGACAGGTGGAATGAGAGCAGCAGCAGTACACGCTTCTTATCTTCAGGGGACAGGTAGAACTAGAGCATCAGCAGTGCAAGCTTTGTATCTTCAGGGGACAGGTAGGACTAGAGCAGCAGCAGTGTAAGCTTTGTATCTTCAGGGGACAGGTGGAGCGAGAGCAGCAGCAGTACAACCTTCTTATCTTCAGGAGACAGGTAGAACTAGAGCAGCAGCAGTGCAAGCTTTGTATCTTCAGGGGACAGGTGGAGCGAGAGCAGAAGCAGTGCAAGCTTTGTATCTTCAGGGGACAGGTAGGACTAGAGCAGCGGCAGTGCAAGCTTCTTATCTTCAGGGGACAGGTAGGACTAGAGCATCAGCAGTGCAAGCTTCTTATCTTCAGGGGACAGGTAGGACTAGAGCAGCAGCAGTGCAAGTTTTTATCTTCAGGGGACAGGTAGAACTAGAGCAGCAGCAGTGCAAGCTTTTCCCATCACTGAACATGCACACATCAGGCAGCAGCAGTGCAAGCTGTTCTTCCTGCAACATGGCAGTAGGAAAGCAAGCTTTCCTCTCTCACGGAAGGCAGCAAGTTCAGAATATATACAGCTATGGCATAAGTGACGTATGCATTAAAGAATGATCTCTGGGGCTCTTTTTTCATTCACTGAGAGGAGTGCATAGGTGGATGAGTGAGTGAATGTGAGAGTTGTGACACCTTTCTCATTTATGTCATAATCCATGTCACCATCTTAAAAGTCGTGTCTTCTGTTTGCATTGATTCTTTAGTTTCCCATGTTTTTACAAGTAGTAAAGCCTAGTAGGCCATTGCAGAGACCTGTATCACTTGGTATACACTACAATTCCTGTTGGCTCCCTAGAGACATGAGCAGTGCTTATTTCGTGCAAGAGGGGCACCCCAGCACTCATTTTTGGGGACTGGAACTTATTTTTCTGCATCAGATATTTCCAGAAAGCAAGAGAGGTAAAAATATACGTAGGAAGAGAAAGACAGAAAAAATGTCAAAAAGTTTAAAAACTGGCAACTGCAGCTGAGAGATAAAGCGGCAAAGAGTATCTGGTGATGGATAAAAGACATATTTGGTGGTTTTAAGACTTTCAGTCTTGCTATGCTGTGTGCAGACATTTCATTGTAACAGTCACCGACGTCTGGCCAGAGCTTCAGGCACCAACACTTTCTTGTACAAAGTAAGCACTGGACATGGCTGTCTGTAAGCATACGTCCCGTCCATGTGATACACTGCCCTTTTCAGAGTCTTCTGGTATATGGTCTGCTGTCCCTCTAATAAACAGGTATCAAGATTCTTAGACATGGCAGGCTGCAGACTGCATCTGCTGTCCCTGTGATGAACAGCTCAGAGTGCATGCCTGTCTTTGATGTGACCTACAAGGTTTTAGACCAGTGATACTCTAAGTACAGCCCGGGGGCCGCATGCGTCTCTTCTGACCTTTACATGCAGTCTGCTGAACAACAGCAGCACTGGGCTGCTGTTCAATGGAGTCAGCACTAACATTAAAAAGATGTTAAATATACAGGCAAGATTTTATTTAAAGGTTAATTGAAGGTAAAGGAAGGAAATGCACCACTTTACTTTAGTAACAACTTGAGTTGCACAGCCATCTTGCATCAAAACTGCACTCCCACCCCCTTTGCCCGCGATTGCCGCCCTGCTGCCATCGATGCAGCCCTCAGTCACATAAAAGACCAAAGTTTGTGGCCCTTGGGAAAATGTTTGCGAGTACCCATGCGGTAGATACATGTAGCTGCCTCACTGTAGACTGTATGCAATCTACAGCACACGCTTTCTGTATCCGGTTGATTACTGCCTGTGGCTCTCAGATAGATCTGACTTTCCTTAGCTTCCACATCTCCTCAGTGTTGACCTAGGGTGTGACGTAAGTCTTTCTAGGTATGTTTGTGACATGCAAGGAACCAACTATAGGCTGAATGTCACCTAACGTTCAAAGATCAGACTGATGATGTTTACACACTAAGCGGTCAGGTTCAACGGTTGAACATTAATTTCCTTAACATTAAATGGAATTATTTAGAAGTGAGTGTTAATTACAAGGAGTGTCGATGAACCCTAGTGTGCTGAGTTGTCTTGCAACTTTTGTGCTGTAGGAAATGCCTAATATAGATATGACATTTATACATTTAACGTAACAGTCGATCTCGTAATATTACCATTTTTAGGTCGAGCATTCGAGACCTCTTGTTTAAACTTTAGTATATACTTATATGTGTATGTATTTTGGGGGCTCTGGAGATCAGACCTATGACTTGTCTGCTTCTGCTTAGAGACTTTATTTTCTGTTCGACTGCCTTTAATTAACTGTCTTGATAAAAAACGACCAGTAGAGGTCAGTAAAATACAAGAATTGCTTTCTGCCTGTTCAACTGCCTCTATTTAACGGTCTTTATAGAAAACGACCAGTAGAGGTCAGTAAAATACCAGAACTGCTTTCTGCTGAGGGACTTTCTTATTTATATTTCTCTAGCAACTGCCTTTATCTAACTTGCTTGCTAGAAAACGACCAGCAGAGGTCAGTAAAATACCAGAATAACTTTAGAATTCTCTAGATCCCAGTCCATAGAAATTGTCGTCCACGAGCACCCGTAGACAATAATATTATTTTCAAATCTTGTATTTTCAGTGATATGACAATTGAAGGCCCTGATTTTCTATTAAAAACAGGGCTTTGGACTCTACAATTTCCAGCTGATAGGCAATATTTCTCTCCATGTGTTCCTATACCTGGCGTGTCACGCAGTTTGGTGCTTACTTTTCCTCCATGTAAAGAACAGTATTTGTTTCAGCACCCAGGTTATTATGCTGCATAGAGTGCAGTTTTCAGGGTGAGAAACAAGATGGTGAGGGGTGGAGGTTTTGGGACGAAGAAGCAACACAGACAAGGGTTAGGAGGGGCAAAGCAAGAAAGAGTGGAATGAAAGGGGAAGAAGAAAATGACTGGGGAGGTGGGAGGGGGGAGAAGCAACACAGACAAGGGTTGGGAGGGGATGAAGTAAAAAAGAGTGGAATGGAATGGGAAGAAGAAAAGGACCGGGAAGGTGGGAGGGGGAAGAAGCAACACAGACACAGATTGGGAGAGGTGAAGTAACAAAGAGTGGAGTGGGAAGGGAAGAAGAAATGGACCAGGGAGTTGTGAGGGGGAAGAAGCAACACAGACAAGGGTTGGGGGGCTGAAGCAGGGAAGAGCAGAGTAGAAGGGAAAGAAGAAAAGGTCAAGGGAGGTGGGAGATGGAAGAAGCAACACAGACAGAGGCTGGGAGGGGTAAGGCAAGAAAGAGTGGAGTAGGAGGAGAAAGAGGAAAAGTACCAGGTAGGTGGGAGGGGGAAGAAGTAACACAAAGTTTAGGAGAGGGCGAAGCAAGATGGAGTGAAGAGGGAAGGGAAGAAGAAGTGAACCAGGGAGGTGGAAGCGGGAAGAAGCAATACAGAGAGGTTGGGACAGGACATACGTTATAACCTATAATGTAATATGTCTTAATGAACAAAGAGGCAAGAAAGCTGTCATGTAAACCCTGTATGCGGCACAAACATACACCAACATTATAGTCTATTAAATCAAGCACACCAGGCTTTTGTACAACTGGTATTCTGCATCCACATATTGAATGTGATTTCATGGGGGAATAATGAGCACCAACTACATTACACAAGATTCAACACAGAAAACCCAGGACAATATCCATGATAGGGAACTAGAGGCTATGGGGCCTCAAGGGTGAGCTGGCCTCCAATCACAACTGTGTTAACACAACTAACCCTCCTGAGTAAATATTTAAAAACAATGCTTCATCTTACAGCTGCCTATCGCTGGGCAAACACAAAAATGTGAAGGTATTTCCTCACACACACCCAGGTGTCATGCTTCATCATAGGACTCCCTCGCTCTTCAAAAGCCTGGTTTGATGAAGAGTTGGCCTACCCCCTGGGGTCAGGAGACACATATAACTAGTTATGGACCTGTGACATAATACAATTATTCAATTCAATTCAATATTGCTTTATTTCAATTTTGGTTGCAAATCATAAAAGCATGCAAAAATAAACATACATATATGCATAAATATATACAATCAAATAACCATACATAGTACAATTTTAAAAAATACAATATTTACAGATAAAAATATGAGACGATTGGGAACCAGCAGAATGAATACATTTAAAAATGTGGCATTGCTTATTACAGTGTTAGATTTCAGACTTAACTGTTGTACAGTGTACAGTCTAAGTTCATGCGTTGTCGAACAAGACATTTAAGAAAGCTAACCACTAAAAGTACCAACTGCTCACCCTGTAGCAGTTGTAAAAAAAGCAAGGCTGGACGACATTGTCTAAAACCAGTGCTCCTTAAAAGAGGTATAAGCCATTTTTTCCTGAGTTCACAGTAAAATTTGCAGACAAGAATGGTGTGCAAAGTAGATTGAGAAGAGGTACCATCACAAGGACAGGGCGACAGCACTTTGGCCCAGTTTTTCCTGGTAGGAAATGCAACCAATCTGTAAAAAGAATTAATCCTGAACCTTACGAGAAGATAACGCTCATAGCTCGTGGTATCATAGGTGAGATATGGCTGTATAGTGGGTACCGCTTGTATAAGCAAAGTGTGAATAACGGAAGGTTTAGTGACCTCTCTCATCAGTCTCAGGTCCTCAAGATGAGCCAGGCATTTCTTTTTTAAGACCTTTCTCG
This sequence comes from Lissotriton vulgaris, assembly GCF_964263255.1. Classification (NCBI taxonomy): domain Eukaryota; kingdom Metazoa; phylum Chordata; class Amphibia; order Caudata; family Salamandridae; genus Lissotriton; species Lissotriton vulgaris. The sequence goes on along the minus strand of NC_141693.1, from coordinate 48,622,284 downwards.
GTACCTCGCGAATTAAGGAGGAGTTTGAATAATATTGGTCCCATCCTAAATCATGAAAAAACCTCGCTATATACCACAGCCACCTAGAGTTATTAGCATTATCTATGTTTAGGCAATCAGCAAGAATAGATTGGGTAAAGGTTGCCTTATCTGAGGTCCAAATCCTGTGCCATAATAACAAAGGTTCAGTTTTTGCTAAGTACGTCGCATATGCGAGACCCAACTCAGTGTGGCAAGCAAAAGTACCCGTGCTACTAGGTACTGCGAGAAGGAACCTCAAAAAAGAGTTTTCTACCCTCTGGATACTGTTTGTGGCCACAAAACCCCAAAGACCAGCCCCATACAAAGCCACAGAAAGGCATTTGGCTTTATATATCATAATAATTTCTGGAGGAACTCTCTTTCCCAAATTTCTGGTAAAATTAAATTTACGTGTTTCCACAGCTGGTTTCCATGAAAGTTTGTGGTCTATTGTTATACCCAGGTAAGAGTATTTATCTGTTGTCGCTATTTTTTCCTTGATAAGGTAGATCCCCCTCATTTTATTTTTGCGACCTGAACCAGCCCTCATAACAAAGGTTTTACTGATGTTTATTTTCAGGTCCAGGCCTGCCATAAACGTGGAGTATCTGTCCAGGTTCTTTTGGAGTTCAAGGGGGATACGAGCTAGTATGACTGTGTCGTCAGCATAAAGGAGTGCGGGAATTGAGCGGTTGTTCACCATTGGAAGATCCTGGCACCCCTTCAACATCTCTCTTTCCAGCTCGTTTGTATATAGTGTAAAGAGAAAGGGTGCCAGGACACACCCTTGCCTCACCCCTCTTTCTACTGGAAACTTCGCCGTCAGCTCCCCCCCCACCCCATAGCGACTTTTGCTGTGGCGTTTGAGTAAAGTTCTCTCAGAAATTTTACTTCATTCAATGGTACCCCCATGTCGATCAATAAAGACCAAAGTTTGGAGTGGGAGACACAATCGAATGCGGACGATAAGTCCATATAGACCATGTACAGGTCTCCTCCTTTGATGGAAACGTACTTATCGATCAGGAGTGAGAGATTTAAGGCCTGTTCAATAGTCCCTAAGCCTTGACGAAACCCATACTGTAGGTCTGAGATAATTCTGCCATCATCTGCCCAATCTTGTAGTAGTTCTAAAATGACTCGACCAGCCACTTTACCAAGGGAGTCTAAAAGAGAGATTGGGCGATAGCAGGTAACCAACCCCCTGTCCCCTTTTTTAAAAATGGGAACTAGCAGGGACCTCGACCAAGATTCCAATAGACCAACATTGCAAGTTGCATTCAGAACTCTAGTTAGAAGGGGGGTTCAGAGGTCCATTTGGGCTTTAAACAAGTCGATGGGAACACCATCGGGACCCGGTGCCTTCCCATTTTTACTAGCTTTCAGAGCCTGTGCAATTTGCTTTGGTGTGAATTGTAGATCAATAGGATAAGGGCTATCTGGGTCATTGAATTTGGGGTCCTGTGGATTTAGAGAATCCGGACTAAGAGAAAAAATCTTAGAGAAATGAAGAACCCAATCCTTCTCCTCTATTGCTACCTCTAACTTTGGGAGCTTATTGGTATCAGTTAAAAACGGAGACTTGACCACTTGACAGAAGGCAGCCGAGTTCTTATGAGTGCAGCTTTCGTGCAGTTGGTGCCATATTTGCCTTTTTAATTCTTTTTTCCTTGTTTTCAGCGCAGAGTTGTATTGCTTCCTTACATTTTTTACCTCTTGTGGGATCCTAACTGACTACCTCAAAGCTGTTTTTAAGTTAAAATAGGCAACCGTACAATCATGATTAAACCAGCCCTTTTTTTTGTGTGGATTTATGTTTTAATTCAACCCACAAAGCCTCATTAATCGTTTTTATAATTGTCTCGAAATTGGCAATGATTTCTTGGTCTGTGGCGTCTAAGGCAAGACATTTTATAAGGGGAGAGAAGGCCCTTACTACCACTCGCTTTGTTATTTCTATAGGGTCTACTTTCCCCCATTTCAATGCGTAACCATTTATTCTGTTTAGAGCCAGATTATTTTGTGCTAAGATGGAACTAAAGCCACTCCTTGGGTTCTGGGACAATGACATTGAGATGCTAATTGGGCTTTGGTCACTTAATGCTATTTTGTGTGAGGTAAACACTGCATCTACAGACATTTCTCCATTTGAGACTAAGATATAGTCTATGACTGTTTGGTGTCCCCTCCCATGGAATGTTGGAGCAAGTGACAAATCTGCCTTGTTGAGATTGTTTGCTAGAACTAAGTCTAGTTCGAACAGTATTTCATTGAGAAGGTTACCTAGGGTGGAATGCCTAAAGTGTGTGATGGGATTTCCAGATTCATCTAGGATACCACAAATCTCATTTCTTCCGAAGATGCATGGTCCCAGATTGAAATCCCCCCTGCCGATAATTACCTCCTCTTTGGTTGCCTTTCTCTTGTGAGCTAATAGTGTAGAGCGAATTAGGGATCCCACATTCAATGCTTCAACATCAGAAAAGTTATTATAGAAATTAACTACAAGGAAGTTATCCTTGTTGTTGAGGCTTAACCTTAGAATCTGGAAATTCGGATCTAATATGATGGGCACAACTTCGATTGTATTAAGGAGGTTTGCAACATAGATTGTTAAACCTCCTTTCGCTCTGCCTGAGGTAGATGGTTGGGCAGGTGAAAAGTAGGTCTTGAAACCCTCCATATGTATCGCATCACATGCCCAGGTCTCCTGTCGTGCTATGATGTCAAATTTAGTAGTGAAATCCACCCATTTATCATTAGACACTTTGGACCGCTGCCCTGCCACATTCCAAAATAGAACTGAGATACGAGGTTTTTTCTCAGCCCCTTTATATCCCCCATTATCCGGTGTCAGTCTATTGGTTGGTTTAGAAATTAAGTCCTGTTTAAAGATGGGAGCTAAGCATGGTTGGTTCTGACCAGCTGACTTAGCCGCGGGATCAATCACTGTATCCTGCAAACAGATTTGTTTTGGAAACTGGCCAAGTGAAATACCATTAGAAGATGGTTCTATGATCATAGGCAACACCTCTTGTGAACTGTCAACAGCATTATTAAGTATAATCCCAGAATCGAGTCAGTCGACTCCCTCCATGCCCGAAAAAACTGCATAGCGGTTATAAATGGGAATAGAATGGTCAAATTGCTGTTGGGAAAAGAACCTAGAGCAACCTTCCAGATTTTGGGATGGAAGCCTGAAACAATCATTCTGGTTTCGAAATGAGGGCCCTGTATAATTACTCTTGGAATGAAACAGGGGCCTAACGTTGCTTACAGGGGCCATTGAACCTCTAGGATAGAAGTATGTCAAATCACATGCGGTGATTACATTACTGTCAATTTGAGGGAGCCAATTAACAAAATGCCCAACAGCTCTTTCGTCTCTAAAGTTTATTATTATAATATCTCCCTTTATGTCCTTTATTCTTTGTCCCAGCCAGGGAAGACGCCTGACATATAAAATGTTGCCGTTTATGTTTGGTGGAAGTGGGTGATTCTGTCTTACCCAAAATATGACTTTGTTTCTCAGTTGGTATTCAGCTTCTGTACTACCCTCCTCTACAGGTGGCACTCCAGTGAGAACCACCACATACGGAACTGCTTCCGGCGGCAATTCCACTATGAGCCTCTTAGATGGAATTACCCTCACAGCGTTTTCTTTGTCGTTTGCTTTTGGGACACTTTGAGGAAGGTTAGATTTTCCACCCACTTGAGCCTCCTTCCCTTTACTTTTAATATTTGGCTCTGTTGTTTTATGAGGAATTAATGTTGGCAGTTTTGTTTTAGCTGAATTCATAGTTTTTGTTTCTTTTTGAATTGTGGTATTTGGAGCTGAGACAGAAATTGGGGGCGCTGGTGTGAACTCTTATAGGTCCTTAGTAGCCCCTTTGATTTCCCCAATAGCTTGTTCTAAAATTCCCAGTTGTTGGGTGTTGGACTTGGCCCTTTTCACTGAAATTTTTCGCTTTTTGCTTCCCCTAATTCAGGATGTCCCCCCTTTGTAATGTATTTGTATAGGCCCTGTGAGGTTAAAATGCCCTGGGTAATGTGAAAACCCATGCTAGATGCAGGTGCTTGGCTTTCCTCAACATGGCTGCCACTGACCCCTACTACTGCAGCGTGGTCTGAATAGGCACACTCTAGTAGCCAGGAGCTGGCTGGAACCCTTAAACAATGTTGCCATACCAGCCTGCCAGCCTGCCCATAGCTAGATTTAGGGAAGCTCCTGGAACCTTCCAGAATAGGGGAGGCACCAACTGCCACTGCCAACTGTCAACTGAATCTATAAAAGGAAAAGGAGGGAAACCTTCTAGTCAGTTGGGACATCACTCACCTGGGGGACCCACACAGGAGTTTAGGCGGGAGGGTTTAGTCAGGGGCTTATGCCACTGAGAGTGACAGGATTGAGGTGCTGCCTCTTAAGTTGAGTGAGGTACCCTAGACTAGCCCCCTGATCTGGCCAGCGTCAGAAAACCCAGGGACCAGCCAACTCACACCCCCCCACTGTGAAAGCAACAACATCACAAGGGCGCAAAGCTATCCAAGCGCCAAGAAGACTGATTATCTGACAAAGAAGACTGTTGAGGATCAACCAGGTATTGGACTAACTGTCCCGCGCAAACCCTGCCTGTTCCCCTCAGAAGCGCTAGAGACTGTGCCTGAAGAGCTTTGAAGTAACCCTGTCCGTGAAGCGCTTTGAAGTAACTGTGCCTAACGCGCTTTGAAGTAACCGTGTCCGTGAAGCGCTTTGAAGTAACTGTGTCCATGAAGCGCTTTGAAGTAACTGTGCCTGAAGCGCCTTGAAGTAACCGTGTCCGTAACGCACTGTGAAGTAACTGTGCCTGAAGCGCTTTGAAGTAACCGTGTGCGTGACGCGCTGTGAAGTGACTGTGCCTGAAGCGCTTTGAAGTAACTGTGTCCGTGACGCGCCCTGAAGTAACTGCGCGTAGGAGCATAGGCCGCCCCAAGTTGGAAGCCTTTGTCAGCCCGGACCATGTGACGGGCGCGCGTCTCGTCACCGGCCGCCCCCCCGAATTCACAGCTCAGAGTGGTCCGTGGAACCGTGCCCCAGTCCCTGAGCGGGGACACGGAGAAGAGTCTTGCGGCCTTAGCCTCCGTTGCGAAGGAGGCCCCGAAGCTAAATACACCCCCCAATTTGCCCCTGCAGTGTGTTACCTGCCTCGCGACCGGCGCTGGTGCTCCGCAGTTGTCCTCTGCACCGCGCCCGGTCATCCGAAGCCTTGGAGAGCTACGCAAGGGCCGGGAAGTGCCTAAGAACCAGGTAACCCCCGCGGGAGGAGGGCGGAAGGCCGGAGAAGACCCGTGTTCGCCCCTCCCCCGGGGAACAGTGAGACTGGGCCCTGTTGGCCCCAAGGAGCCTAACGCCTCTGCAAGGCTCCTAAGTGACAGCTTATACCTGCTTATGCCCATGAACCTATTGAATTGGCCCTAGTTGCCTGTTCTGCCCTGTTCGGGAGAGTTAAACGCATATTTATATGTTTATTTAAAATGCTCATTGAAACGCGTATTTGCCTGCTTATTTGAGATGCTTTCTTGAATCGCATAATCAAATGCTCTATTGGAATACTATGGTGCACCATATTTACAAGCCTGAAATGAGAGGGAGATTCACTTCACTGTACTGAATTTTCTTACAGAGGTGGGTTCCATAGTAATCTGATGATCTGATCCCGGTCGCTAGCCGACCCATATTTACAAGAAGAAAGGCTTGTCACATATGATTAAAGGTTGTGTTCTTTAGAGTTCCTGGTGGGACTGATACGTACTACCGATATGTTTTACTACCTTTGAGGAAAAGCGACCATGAGGTGTAATATCTAAATGCATTACTATAGTCGCTTCTTGTAGGATCCTCCAGGTTAATACAGGTACCCCTTTGCCTGTCGAAGAGTCTGTTGCTACAGGCGGGGTTAGTTAGCATGTTACTGCTAAATGAACTGGTTATTATTTAAATGTAATGCTCACGTATTGATCAGAAATGCATTCTGAGTATGCTTTATGAAATATCCCAATGAAATGCTTAGTTGAAATGTTGATGAATTAATGCTGCATCGCTTTAATCTAAAACTTATATAAAAGATCTTGATTCTTTAAACACAACTACTGGTGTGGTCTCCATTATTGCGCCACTGTGTGTTTCCTTGGATGTGTGCGTCAAGTAGCTGCTTTACACACAAGCCCCTGGCTGCCTTGCTGCTCGTGCCATGCTACCCCATAAGAGCTGGTAACCCCAGGTCTCACAGTGGGCTATTATTTTCAGCCTCTCTGCTAGTGGCAATATGAGTGATCTAATTAAATGTTCCATGCTGCCAACCAGATCAGTGGTGGATGAGTCTTTTATAGGGACATATGGTGGTGTAACTGCTACAGATGTTAGGGATACATTATTTGAAGAGCTTTTAGTATTTAACAAATTAGTGTGGATGATCTTGTTTTTCTGTGGACCACTTCCCCTCTTTCTCCTTTTTTTCGGGGGTGGACCTTGGGCTTGAGGGGTTTTATGGGTCTTCTTTGTTTTTTTAATAGACTTTACGTTTGGTGGAGGAGTATCTGACAAAACTTCAACCTCTGGAATCTGGTTAAGAGAAGAGGTTGAGACATTTATAATCAGGTCGCTAGTTTCAGCTAGTGTAGGGGATCTGTCCAGGAAAAGTAATGGGATACTATCACTGAGGGATACCTCACAACCCTCCCTTTCGCAGTTAGGATTTGGAACAGGCGAAATAGCTAGCTCTAACGTGCCCAGAGACGAGTTCTTGTTCTTAATGAGTTCCACTGAGCGGCGTCTCTCGGCCCGTCGATCCGCAAGCACAGTTTCCCTATCAGTTTCTGTGGCAACCCTAAAAATGTAGTTATCGAGTGTACCTCGATTGGCTCCTCCAGCCAATAGAGGCTTGTCCTTTGGGAGAGACGACATCATAACAATCACTAGTGGCTTTAGGGACCTAGTTAGGGCACACTAAAACTGTAGAGGTAATCTCAGACCAATTACAAAATAGGCAATTGTTACGAAGGACCAAATACAGTATTTTAGAGGGGTCTGCTTACTCGGAAGTTATGGTAGAAGTCCTTATACTGTGACGAACATCGATGTGCACATGGAAAGGGAGGGGGCCCAGCCCGGCCTCCTTCGGCCTCTGAGGGCCTAAGAGGGCTCGCCCTTTGCCCGGGCTTCGCCCAGCGCTCCCGCGCGCTCCCGTGCAGCGTGGGAGTGGGCCTGTTAAATAGGAAGTATGGCGTCCCGGGGGCGGGGCTATCAGGGGGCGCAGACCAGCTGACAAGGGTCACGCAGGGACTCCTGGGAATGCGAGTCCCTGCAGCGCTCCACCCCTGAAGTTGTCAATCCTTTCTCCCCGGGCAAACAAGGCACAGAGCAAAGAGTCCTTGAAAGCTGGCTCCCAGACCGCGTAGCGGCAGAATCCGAAGTCGCTCGGGAGAGGGCAGCGTCCCAGGTACGGTCAGTTCGCATTTGAAGAATACAATTAAAAAACAATGTGATATGCCAAACTGACATTTATGTTAAGTGGGATACCACTAAGTATTGAAATCCCGTCACATGGAGGCCAGCTCACCCTTGAGGCCCCTTATCCTCTAGTTCCCGACCGAACATAGTATCCAGGGTTTTGTGTGTTTATGCTTGAGTACAGCCAGTGGGCTGCGGGATCATTTTTGGGGCAATAATTATGAAACAGGTATTTCTCTTTATCAGGGTAAAGCCAAGAGAGGGATTCATTACCACTGGTTGTAGCCCAGAATGTGGGACTACCAACCCTTGTGGTCATAATGCATGGAGGCAGCAAATTGATTTTGATGATGCTGCAGTGACAGAAATTCTAAGAGCCCCATCACTCCTATCAGAGACTGTAGTCACTCAGTCTTGGGTGTGATCGGGCGACTGGGAATCACTCACCAACATTAAGAACAAACAGATTGGAACATCTTTATAAGGAGCGTTTATGACTGAATATCTGAGGAAGAATGCTGCCCCCTGGGGATTGATTACAACTAATGAGCCCCGATTTTTTATGAATCGTGCTGGATATGGCCCTTATTGTAGGGTCATCCCAAAACTTTTTGCCTTCCTCCTGTATTTTTTCTGACCTGTTGTTGGTGGTTTTATGACTCTGGGGACCTTACCACTGCTGATTAGTGCTAAAGTGCATAGGCTCTCCCTGTAAATTGTTGTTATGAATTGGTGTTACCATGATTGGCTATTTGATCTACGAGTCAGATCTTAGTACACTGCACTTTGTGTGCCCAGGGCCTGTAAATCAAATGCTGCTAGTGGGCTTGCAGCACTGATTGTGCCACCCACAGAAGCAGCCTGTAAAATGTAACTCTGGCCTGCCATTGTAGAGCCTATGTGCAGTCCAGTACTGCCATGTCAACTTGGCAAGTGCACAAACTTGCCAGTCCCTAACCTTCCCCTTTCTTACTTGTTAGTCACCCCTAAGGTAGGCCCAAGGTTCCCCTTTGGGCAGGGAGCATTGTATGTGAAAGGTAGGACTTGCCCTGATGTGTGGGGCGTTTCCTGATAGTGAAATACTGCTAATTTAGTTTTTCACTATTGTAAGGCTACCTGCTCCCATAGGATAGAATGGGGAGTTTGTTTATAACATCTTATAAACATAACTACCCTTGGGAACAAGGTAGGAAAATTAAGTTTGAAATGCCTGAACTCAGAATGTTCCAATGCATCTTTAAGTGAGTGGGATTTATACATTCTGTTTTTGAAAATACCACTTTTAGAAAATAGGTATTTTTTTGCTTAGCCATCCATATGCTTCTGCTAGGTTTGTGTATTGCATGTCTGGCTCTCGATTGTCAGGTGCTGGGGAGGAGCGATGGCTCCAGAGATCCTGATGAGTCAGAGTTGGGCTGATTAGGCCTGGTCTTAATTTGGAGTGGTGGGAGGAGTAGCACCTGCACCTGAATAGGGCTGTGCCTGCCTTACACAATGATGGCTCTGCTGCCCTGTGGTATGTCTGGAGCCAGGGTGCACACTGTCAATGGAGGTTGTTGTGCACTTGTAAAGTGTCCCACAGAACTGATTTTGGCTGGGTACAGATACTCTCTGCCTTCACAGAACAAAGGATTAATATATAGAAAAAGAGGGGCCCAGACCCCAGACTTTTAGATCACTGCTGAACTAAGGAACCTGCCAGGAAGAAGGACCGGTAAAGCTGGAGGAGGAGTACAGCCACTTTGCTGTGTGCTGTGTGCTGTTGGGGTTGGCCTGCAGTGGTTGCTTCTATCTTGGGTAGGGAAAGGACTGGACTGTGCTTTCATCATCCTGCTGCTTGAGTTTTGTCCAAGGGCTTGAAGTAGAGCTTGCCTCCTGTTGGAAGTCTTAGGGAGAGAAAAGACTTCAAAGATCACTTATGGGAAATCACAAGGTACCTTTGCCAAGGAGAAGATCCGGAGAAGCTGAGTAGGAATACTGCCCCTGTGCTGTTTGCTGTCTGGGGTTGGCCTGCAGTGGCTACTTGCTGCCAAGGAAGGAAGATAAGGGCTTTGCTGTTTGCTGTGTCCCCTGCTTGAGGAAGATATCCAAGAGGTTGAAACTGAGCTTGCCTCCTGTTCTGAAGTCTCAGGGACACAACAACTTCACCACTAGCTCCCCTTTACTTCCTTGCAGGGAGTTCTGACCAGCAAAGAGGTGCCTGAAGTTGTTTTGGACCTCTAGAGACTGTTTTCAGCTGGGAGCTGGAAGAACCCACGCATTGTCACAGATCGTCAAATCGAGGCGTCAAGTTTGTTGCATCATTGGGGGATGCAGTAAGAAACCGACGCATCACCTCCTCACGCAGTAAGAAACCGACGCATCACCTCCTCTCCAATAAGGAACAGATGCATCACATCCCCTGCGCAGCAGTAAGGAACCAACACATCACCTCCCCAGAAGTAAGGAACTGACGCATCCCCTTCCCTGAGTGTAAAGAACCGACGCATCACCTTCCCTGCAGCCTGTTTTGTTTGTTTACATGACGCGTCCCAGGTACTTTGTGTGAAAAGTGTCGCATCTGCAATTTGCTTTGAACTGAACAATTTATACCATCTGAAAGTCACATTTTTATTACTGTTTTGTGGATTTCTGTTGTTTGGTCCTGTTTTGGTCGTTTGGTCTTGTTTTTGTTTAGATAAAGATTACTTATTTTTCTAAACTGGTGTAGTGTCTATTGGTAGTGTTTTCACTGTATTAATGTCTGTGTTCTCAAATGCTTTACACACTGCCTCGGCTCTGAGATAAGCCTGCCTGCTTGTGCCAAGCTACCAAGGGGGAGAGCAGGGGTTATTTTAGGATTGTATCCCCCTTAGCCTGACTAGAAGCACGCGTCCTTATTTGGACAAAGGTACCTACCTCTGCCAACTAGAGACCTCCATTTCTAACAAACAACAATTAATTTAGAAGCAACTGATCATTCATTGCCTGGAAGTGTACAAGAGATTGGCTGGTACAGATCATAAATACAGCGAAAAAGCTAGAAGATCTCCTGCTGTTCGAAACCCAGACCAGCAAAAATAATCTGAAATCCTTTGTACACATCTTGGTATTCACAAAGAAATTGGAGGAAATGAATACAGATCAATCACAGAATAGGGATTGCCTTAATCAATCTGAACTCCCAAAGTTGGGGAAAGATGTGCAGAAATTCAGTCATGAGAGAGTGTTCCTTTATACAACTGATGAGTTTTATGAAAAACCACTAATGGGGAGTTCCTTTGCCCCAAGAATCGCCTGCCTCAATGTGCACCAATTTGATGCGAACCATATTTTCACACAGGAAATCACTTACAAAGATAATATTACATTGTGGTTTTAGTACATCAATGATGTACTGATAGTATGGCATGAAAGTGAGCAGCAGTCGAGGATTTCGCTAATTGGATTAACTCCAGAGACAAACACTTGAGGTTCACTCACTCAATATGTAAACAAGAGGTAGTGCTTTTGAATTTAGGGATCAGCATAGGGCAGAGTGGCATTAAAACAAGGGTTCAAAATTAAGGCCACAGACAAAAGTAGCCTGCTGCTATATGACAGCTTTCATCCTAGGGCTCTACGTGAGAATCTCCCAGTGGGACAGTTCCTGCGAATAAAGCGCAACTGCTCCACTCTAGAAACTTTTGAAACACAGGCTACTACTCTTAAAGGAAAACTACTGGCAGGCCACTACCCTAAAAAGACAGTGAGGAAGGCACATAAAATGGTGAAGAATAATAACAGAGAGGCTCTTTTAGAGACTAATCAGAAACCAGAGACTGACAGAATTGCTTGTGTCCCTACCTACCTCCCATTTCAAATAAAACATCAGGAAACATTGGCGGATACTGGATAGTGGAGCTAAACTAATCAACACCATGTTGCTCATTTTCCCTGAGTCTGTTGTGTAGCTTGCCACTTTACCAAACCAATGAAGAAGTACACATCAGGGAGACCATGGTATTGAAAACTTTGGCAAACTACCATAGCGAGAACGTAGTGTACCTTATCACCTGCCAGTGTGGCCTGTTCTATGTTGGCATGACGACTCACAAACTAAAGGTGAACATAAATGAATATCAGAGCACCACACGATATATGAAGAATAATACTAAATTGGCACACTACTACCTGGAAGCTAACCTTAATGACGCAGACATAGCCTGGATGGTACTCGAAAGAGTGGCAGCTAATAACCCTGATATAACCAAGAAACTGTTTGCACATGAACAGAGATGGGTGTACCATCCCAAAACATGGGAAAGGGGCCTCAATGATGAGATACTATGTCTGCAATTATGAACATGGGCCTGGACTAGGAGTAGACCACATGCAGACTGATGGGCAAGCAGTCCCTAGTGCTTGTGGCACGCAAATGGACTGTCTGGGAATAGATTCATGGGGAATGGGTGCCAATTTGGTCGAAGCATGTGTGCACCCCCCATCTTTTCCTAGGTTATGATATGCACCTTTTCATTTAGAAGTGTTCATGTCCCGTTGTGGTGGTTTTAATGCATTTTTTGGAAATGTTTGGACCACTTACAGGGGCCTTCGGGTGGGAGCATATTCCATATGAGGACACCTGGTTCGTACCCAGAACACATTATCAGACCCTCAGTTGTGTGTATATGTATGGGGAGCTCCTATGGGTGCTGTCAGAGATGTCCACAGCTCCAGCATAATGCTTTGTTTGCAAAGAGCCCCTCTGTCCAGTCTGTTTTCCTTCTCAAGGTAAACTCCACTCCAGGTGGACAATGCTTCCCACAATTTCTTTGGGCTGTACCCAACCTTTACATGCAACGTCACGCGCTGACGCGAACTGCCATTATTGATCCACCCCGGTCGCGGGCGACAGGACGTATCCTCGTCATATTGCAGCTGCAGAATAACACATTGATTGTATGAAGTTTAGATTGATGCAGCAATAGGCTATAGCCGTGAGGCAAGTAGTGAGTAATTGGGCAGCTTTTCAAAACATCTGAGATTGTTTACCCCGCTTAACATCGGCAGCTGTGGCACAGCCCATGTTGATACAATACAGTGGCAGTCGATTGGGCGGGGGATTCTGATTGAAAAACAACATGTCTGACGGCAAGGGGCTGCATTTCGGATTCTCACGTACGCTTTATAAACACAGTGGCACAGGGTTAGAAGGAAAAGCTGCCCTCCAATCAGATGGAGTAGTATGTATATTTAAACCAGTCTCACCATGACTCCTTTAATCAACAGGAGGAAGGAGCCAGTACCAGTAGGTGAACAAAGAAGGGAAGCTCCTGGATGTAGTAAGTGGGTTGTGGTGGGAGGCAGGGTCCTCTTACAGTGCCACCCCCTGTTTATGTAATGGGGCAGATGTCATATTCTCTATTGCCTCCCTTCAATAGAATGGGTGACTACAGGGATTCCTGAGCCCTTTCTCCATCGGGCCCAGATGACCCAAACTTTAGGCTAAGAGGCTGTGAGCTGGGCTCGCTGTATAACAGTTGTTAATATGTGATACACGAGTGCAGTGTCACTCTCACAGTGCATGCACATGATGCATGAGTGCAGTGTCACACTCACAGTGCATGCACATGATGCATGCTCTTGATGCTTATGATGCTCTTGATGCTCTTGATGCTCTTGATGCTCTTGATGCTCTTGATGCTCTTGATGCTCGCTTGTCCTTGATGGTCATCATATGCGAAACGATTTAGTACAATTGTATTGTTGTTGTTTTACAGGGTCTTAGGGACCTAGGAAATGAGAGGGTCAACAGAGGTCAGCCCTCCATTAATAGTGGCATGTACAGTGGTATTTGCGACAAAAGAATCCTGTGTTTCTGTCCTGCCAATGCCACAGACTCTTATGAGCCAACAGGCAGAAACATGTTGACGCTTTGAGTGGTGATGGGGCACCAGCTCCCCTTGACTCCACACTGCTTTTTAATACCAAGTGGTATCGGACTTAACACAAAGGTCAGTTTGGCATTTCACATTGGTTTTTACTTGAATCATGTCATGGATCCATACCTAGTTAGAAGTGCCCCCCTGATGTAGGAGAGTAGATCTGCTTCACATGGGTACCCCCACTTTTTCCTGATGTTTCACAGTTGTTTTACTTTAGTCTAGCTAGGGCCCTGCTAACCAGGCCCCCAGCCTAGCTGCTTCCTCTCTAAAATGGATTCCATGCACATTAGGTACATATCTGATTGATTCTGGAGTGCCCTCATAAGTCCCTAGTATAAGGTATACTATGTACCAAGGGCATAGGTATCCCAGAGGCCTACCAGGGGCTGCAGCATGTATTATACCACCCCTGGGAATCCCTCCAAAACAACACCACAGGTCTGCTACTGCAGCCTGGGTAAGGTGGTGCAAAACACCCTTTACTGTGGTATAGGCTACCTATATCACTACCATTGCACACACATATAAAACCTATAAGTCACTCCTATGGCAGGCCTTACCAATCCTGAAGGCAGAGTGCTTGGTTTTTATGTGAGAGGGTGCCCCTGCATGAGCAGAGCCCCTCTGCAGCGTTTGGAGTACCTCCTCTGATGCTGTTTATGGTGCAGCCTGACCATATACTCTTAAGTGCATTATAACCTTGCGGTAAATGCTAACTTTGGAATGGCTGCACAGAAACATGTTGTGTTTGGTGTCAAACACCTTGGAATCATACCTCCCCGCCAGTTAGGAGGTATGATTCCTCCCTTCTAGAGGGAGAGACATGACTTTACCGGTACACCCGGTACCAGCTTGACTGAGCCCTGGCATCACATAATGGATGCCGCTGCCACAGACACGGGTCTGGCCTCGTGCTGCTGACCGAAACTTTAGTAGGGGAGGCCTGGACAATAGGTTTCCTATCACAGGGAGGTGTAACCACCTCCTCAGACAGACAGATGTGTATTGGGGCTGGGCGGGAGCACTCTCTGGTGCTTTGATGTCCTGCACTGGGGGCACATTTGGTGCCCCTGTGCATAGTCCAGTTCAAACGGTTGCAGGGGCTACCAGCCCCTGCTCTGGTGCAAAACTGGACAAAGGAAATGGGTGTAACCACCCCTCTTTCCAAACCCTCCCGTAGGTGGATCCCCAGAGTAAGTCCAACTCCCTGTCTTCGTATAAGTATAGGGACCCTATCCTCAGAACTTTAGATTACCCTGGATGAAACTCTGCAACATATATCCTAGACCTTTTACATTCTATTTCGACTAGAAGACTGAAGAAATCTCCCTTGGGGCCAAGGAGTGACTCCCCTGCTTGGCAGGCACCAAAGAAGCAACTGTCTGGTCTGCATCGCTAAAGCTCCCGCTGGACGCCAAAGTCTTTGCATCACCAGAGGTAGATTTCCAGACTTCCTGGAGGCTACCCTAAGTCCACAGTAAAGCTGAGGCCCATGGCTATCGTGGGTGAAATGGAACCATGAACCCTGGACACCGTAAACTTTTGCTGATACATTATCTTCCTAGTCTTCCTCAAAGATGTGCTTTGGGATCTGAGTAGCCCTAGTCCCACGCACCGACTGCACCGAAGAGCTCTGTCCTCCACTTCACGAGTGACCAGTGGGCCGGGTTCCAGTGCAGCCGCTTGGGACTCCTTTGCGATCTCTAGTCTATTGGCTAGTGGGTCCCCCTGAAGGCAACTCCTCTTCTGATTGGGCTTTCCTGGTTGCTCCAGATGTGCCCTGACTTACCCTTGTTGGGTGAGTCCCCCAGATCTTGCTGGTCTGCACGATCATCAAAACTCTGATTCCAAGTGACTTGCTGTTGCCAAGGCTTGTTGGGGCCAATCTAGTCACCGATACCGCAGCACTTAACAGACCTCGTGGCTGAAGAGTCAAGACACCCATCAACTCACCTGAAGCACCCGACATCGGTGGGCATTCGCCTATTGTGCCCCTGTTCACTGGCTAGTGACCCAGACTCTGTCTCCTCTGCTTTCAGGTTCCTTCCATCTCTGATCCTCTGAATATGAATTGTATATATCTTAATTGGCACGATTTTAAGTACCACTTCGGTGCATTTACTAAAGGCGAGACTTACATCGCCGGAGGGTTCCTGCACGCCTCTCTCCACCGGTTCAGCCGATCTTGACGCTGACGCCGGCACGGAGAGGGACAGACGCCATCTTGGGACAGGCAGGGTAGCGGTCCAGTTCTGGCCGCCTCCCGCCCTCCCGTGTTTATTTAAGGCGCACTGGTAAGAGCGGTGCAGTCAGACTAATTTTGCTCATCCCCTGAGGCGGAAAGCCGGGGGCGCTATTCTCTCTCCTCTACTTGCGCTTGCACTCTGTTGGTTCTACTGTTTTTAAAAAATTGTATATATCTTAATTGGCACGTTTTTAAGTACCACTTCGGTGCATTTACTAAAGGCGAGACTTACATCGCCGGAGGGTTCCTGCACGCCTTTCCCCACCGGTTCAGCCGATCTTGACGCTGACGCCGGCACGGAGAGGGACAGACGCCATCTTGGGACAGGCAGGGTAGCGGTCCAGTTCTGGCCGCCTCCCGCCCTCCCGTGTTTATTTAAGGCGCACTGGTAAGAGCGGTGCAGTCAGACTAATTTTGCTCATCCCCTGAGGCGGAAAGCCGGGGGCGCTATTCTCTCTCCTCTACTTGCGCTTGCACTCTGTTGGTTCTACTGTTTTTAAAAAATTGTATATATCTTAATTGGCACGATTTTAAGTACCACTTCGGTGCATTTACTAAAGGCGAGACTTACATCGCCGGAGGGTTCCTGCACGCCTCTCCCCACCGGTTCAGCCGATCTTGACGCTGACGCCGGCACGGAGAGGGACAGACGCCATCTTGGGACAGGCAGGGTAGCGGTCCAGTTCTGGCCGCCTCCCGCCCTCCCGTGTTTATTTAAGGCGCACTGGTAAGAGCGGTGCAGTCAGACTAATTTTGCTCATCCCCTGAGGCGGAAAGCCGGGGGCGCTATTCTCTCTCCTCTACTTGCGCTTGCACTCTGTTGGTTCTACTGTTTTTAAAAAATTGTATATATCTTAATTGGCACGATTTTAAGTACCACTTCGGTGCATTTACTAAAGGCGAGACTTACATCGCCGGAGGGTTCCTGCACGCCTCTCCCCACCGGTTCAGCCGATCTTGACGCTGACGCCGGCACGGAGAGGGACAGACGCCATCTTGGGACAGGCAGGGTAGCGGTCCAGTTCTGGCCGCCTCCCTACCCTCCCTATGTATATAAATAACTGGACTTCCCGTCCGTGCAGCGGGCGGGCGCAGCGGGCGCGCCTAAGGCAAGCCCGTCTGCGCCCGTCCGCGCCTGGCCCGCGCCTAGTGCCGGTCCCCCTGCCCGTCTTTCAGGGGCTCCTAGCGTTACTTGGTCTAAAACAGCATTATTACAACTGCGCCCGAGGGCGTGTACTCTGACCCCTCCATGCTGCCCGAGTCAATTAGAGGATTCCTCGTTTGAATGTCCGCTATGTACATTTAGATTGCTACCAGCTAGAAAACATGTTTCTCAGCATGGTAATATAAACAAGCGGCATATACGAGCGTCTCCGCTTAAAATTGCGTTACTTAATTGCCGCTCACTGCCACGCCATGCTGGGGAGATTTGGTCATCCCTTACCTCAGATGCTTGGGATGTACTGTTTCTCACTGAGACCTGGCTGAAGGATTCCTCGAACCCTGATATTCTTTTGGCCACGCCTCCGGGCTACCTCTTCAAAGGTTGTCATCGTGTAGGTGGCCAAATGGGTGGGGGCATTGCTATTATAGCCAAGGCCCATTTCAAGGTGACTACCACTAAACTTGGAAATATTGGAAAAATTGAAGCCTTGCACTTCACCCTGTCAGATTCCGCGGCTGTCATTTTAGCCGGGATTTTGGTATATAATCCACCTACTGCCTCGTCTGGTTCTCTCTCTTCGCTGGTGCATTTGATTGCAGATCTGTCCCTTAAACACTCGAATTTTATTGTGCTTGGGGATTTTAATTTACATGTGGATGATCCACTATGTTCCCCGGCCACCCAATTCTTGGACACTTTGAAGGGCCTAAATTTATCTCAACTAGTTCAGGGCCCCACGCATAAAGCCGGCCATACTTTGGATCTTATTTTTTCAAGGCACCTGGACATTATGCTTCACCCTCCCCTTCCGCTTATCTGGTCGGACCATTATCTCTTGCCCTTTGATCTTACCCTTACCTTGGCGCCTTCACCTATTGCACTCAATAAGGAGTATGGGAGAAAATGGCACAAAGTTACCTGTGCCACTCTAGGTCCTCTTTTGCTCTACGGCGATGAACCCTCGTCCTGTAACACTGTTGATGAAAGGGTGTCTAAGCTTAATGCTACCTTGCTGAGCGCCATAGATGCTATTGCGCCCCTTCAATCTATCATGTCTGCTAGATCTCGTCCTTCCTCTCCCTGGTTCTCATCGACTCTCAGGGAGGAGAAGAGCCGTTGTAAAAAACTTGAGCGTCTATGGCGTAAAAACTACGATCCAGAGGCTAAATCCATTTACAAAGCCGCTCTGAGAAAATTTCTCTCCTTAAAGCGGTCGACTATGAGAGACTTTTTCTCACTTCAAATTGAGAAGTCTAAGAACTCCTCTAAATCCCTTTTTAAAATTGTAAAGGATTTCTCGCATCCTGCTGCCTTATCCTCCCAGATCCCGGCTAGTCAGGCACTATGTAATGGTCTCTCGGAATACTTTCAGGAGAAGATCGTGACCATCAGGTCTTCCTTCCCCGTAGTAGGAATTTCATCATCCCCTAGTGAGACTGACGGGGTAAATCCTCTCCTTGAATCTTTCAAGGAGATGACTATTGAGTCGGCTCAGAGACTAATTACCCAATGCAAATCTGGTTCCCCCCTTGACCTGATCCCGGCCACAATGATGGGCATTTTTGCCCCTATATTGATTGAGCCTCTCCTTGATATCTGGAATTGCTCTCTTGGTTCGGGCCAGTTCCCCTCTATTTGGAAGGAGGCCATGCTGGTTCCAATCCTTAAAAAGGCGAATTCAGACCCTGGCCTTTTTTCTAACTATCGGCCCATTTCCCTCCTCCCTCAGTCGGCTAAGATCCTGGAGAAAGCAGTTCAACTGCAGCTGGCTGAATTTCTGGAGACTAATTTGCTCCTCCATGATTCCCAGTCGGGTTTTAGAGCAGGCTTCAGTACGGAGACGGCTCTGCTTGAAGTCTCCGAAACTGTCAGAGAGTGTGTGGATAGGGGCGAGGAGGCCATGTTGGTCCTCCTCGACCTATCCGCCGCCTTTGATACGGTTTCTCATACGATCTTACTAGATCGCCTAAGCCAGTTGGGCTTGGGAGGTACTGTGTTGGCATGGATCAGCTCCTTTTTGAAGGATCGTTCTCAGAGGGTCTTTTTGAGACCTTTTACATCTGCTGGGAAACCCCTTCTCTGTGGTGTCCCCCAGGGCTCGGCTTTGAGCCCTTTGTTATTTAATGTGTATCTTGCCCCCCTGGCCAAGGTGGTAGAATCTTGGGGAGTCAGAGTGATCTCCTACGCTGATGATACTCAGCTGGTGTTTTCTTTTAGTGATCACTCTGACACCTCGTTTGCCAACTTTCGTCAGTGTCTTAATAACATTTGCAACTGGATGACCACTAACCACCTCAGGCTTAATACGGATAAAACAGAGGTAATGTTTTTTAATCAGAAAATGTCCATTCCCTCTAGCCTATGGTGGCCAACGGTCCTTGATCCCCCCCCGATTCCAGCCACTACAGTTCGCAATCTGGGTTTCCAGTTCGACAATACCCTCTCTTGTGCTCCTCACATTAACAAAACTACATCTGCTTGTTTTGCAAAACTGGGTATGATTAAAAAAATTCTGCCTTTCCTCCCTTTAAATGCTCGCAGAACTGTGGTTCAATCTCTGATTACGTCCCACTTAGACTATGCCAACAGTCTCTACGTAGGTGCTCCCCTGTATCAGATTGAACGCCTACAAATCGTGCAGAATGCCGCGGCCAGATTGATTGGTAACATTCCTTACCGTCAATCCGTAGCACTCTATCGTAAACAACTGCACTGGCTCCCTATCATTAAACGTATCCACTTCAAGATACTGATACTTGCTTTCCGAGCCCTGAACAACCTCGGCCCAGGCTATCTGAAAAAAAGGCTTGCTCTCTCACATTCTGTGAGATCCTTACGCTCTAATAGTCTGCGTCTTCTGGTCGTTCCGCGCTTCCGCCTATCTAGAGTAGGCGGCAGAGGTTTTGGAGTGGCTGCAGCCAGACTGTGGAACAATCTCCCTTTGGAGCTAAGATTTGTCCCCACGGAACCCATCTTTCGCCGCAAATTAAAGACTTGGTTGTTCTCCTCTTAATTTTCTGCTCTCCTTCTTGTCTCTGGGCTCATTGGTTGTTAGCGCCGGGACACCCCTTCGGGGGTAGCCGTGCGCTCTATAAATTCCAAAAATAAATAAATAAATAAATCCAGGCTAGGATCTCTTCGGACACTTCTCCTCTTCAACGCAGCCGCACTTCTTGTTCCGCTCCCATTGAAAACGACGCCGTGACCCAACACCCGGCTTCCCTGGGTGAGGTAACTCGAGTACTCTGGTGCTCCTGTGGGTGTTGGCCCTAGACACCTCTAAGTCCAAAAGGGTTTGCTTATAGTCGTCCTCTAAGTGCCCTTAAATTCTTAATTTCCAACCTCGACTTTCCCCATAGAAGTTGACGGCGATTCGCGGCTGTGTTCTCACACTGCACGCGTCCCCCGTGGGTCCCCTGTGTCACTACCTTGGGTGGTTCCTTGGGGTCCAGGCACTTCTAAAGGCTCTAGGCCTTGTGTCTAGTTCAGTTGTGGTTCTTATACCACTTTATTGGTATATGGTCTGGTACGCCCCTAGGGCACAGTCGTGTATTTGTGCTTTTACTGTAGATAACTGACTTGAAACTTATGTACTTTGAACTCTAGCCTCCTAAAGAGACTAGAGGGGTGTGTTTAGTAATACATACATATATTTTATATATATACCTGGTGTGGATCTATTTTATTTGGTCATTCACGAGATTATAGTCTGGTAAAACAAGCTGCTTTACATTCCTTCAAGACTCTCCACAGCTCTCCACAGCTGCCCCTAGGATAGCTTTCAACAAAGGTTGTCTTTAACCTAATCACCACAAGGGGTTGTTTGGACTGGTACAAGGTGCCCGCTTTAATTAGTGGACAGCATATACCAGGCCAACTTCTCACACCAGACTCCAGGGTGTAGGCCCGCTCTTCATCAATGTGGGTTTTTGAAGAGCGAGGGGAGTCCTCTGATGAAGCATGACACCTGGTGGTGTGTGAGGACATCCCGCCACATTTCTGTGTATGTCTAGAGATAGGCTGCTGTAAGATGAAGCACTGTATTTGAATATATACGTGGGTGACTTAGTTGTGTTAAAACATTGAGAAAGGTCACATTCATTGTTTATAGGCACAGGGAGATTACGTAATTTGCTCAAAATCACAGGATGTTGAGCAGACGCTGAAATTTGAACCTGGCTCCCCAGCTTCAAAGTCTGCAGCTCTGCCCATAACACCACACCCTGGGTAGAGGGAAGGTGGCAGGCAGAAAGTCAAAGGAGCGCGAGCTGAGCCACAGCCGGGCTTCAGGCCTGAGCTTTGAAACCTCATGCCCACCCCAGGCGGAAGGCAGATAATGAGATACAGAGTCCATCTGCCACTGATTTGTCCACTAATTAGAGGTGAAAGAAACTCCTTTCCCATTTGCTACGCCCTCTGTGGCTGACAAGCAGGCAAGATTTTTGTGAGTATACTCACCAGTGCACCGCCATCAAAGTGCCCTCTCACTGCACATTTAAAGATAAGACTGATCCTCACTGACAGGTCGAGCACTCAAATGCCACACATTTGTGAGTAAAAATATTAATTTGTTAAATATGTCCCCAAATGCACATTAACAGATTAGTGAGCTGCATAATTGCCCAGATAGGTGGGCCTTTATTTTATGCACAAAGGTAAGGGCTTCTCTGGCATGTCCCCAGTGCAGGTCAATAGGTAAGTGAGTTCCATGAATCCAAGTACTATGAGGAAAGATCTACTTAAAATACAAGTAATTCAAGGAGAGAGGTCAGTCTGGTCTCGGAATCCCACCTTTAGCAACACTGAGAACTCAATAAAATCATGGGCATGGTTATCAGAAACCTTAAACAGCAAAAAAATGGTAAATTCACAACAACGCGAAGTTTAGCAAAGGTGTGACGTTATTGTCCTGGAACCTGGCAGGGAAAACTGATATAAAAATGAAACATGCAATTAAAAATTCCCCTGATATCATCGCCCTCCAGGAAACATGGTTAATCAATACCTTTACTCAAAGAGGATACTATATATACGAAACATTGGCAAAAAGATCAAGAAGGGGACATGCCAAGGGTGGTCTGGCAATATTATTAAAAGAAGATCACTCTTGGTCACAGGAAATAATTAACACAAACACAGACAATCTACAATGTTTAAAAGTATCCCTTAGAACCCATGCCTCAGCCAAACTAGAAAAAATATTACTTTTCAATATTTACGCACCTCCAAGCAGTAATAATAATGATTTGCTGTTTGACCGCCTAATGGAAATTATCACTCATATAATTGATGAACAATCTCACTTGCCATACCTCATAATGGGGGACTTGAATGCTAAAATTTCTAACTGCGAGATAAAGAAATGGGCTCGTCTCCTCAAAGAGGAATCTCTGGAATCATCACTCCCTGAATTCCCAAAAGGAACTAAATCGGATAAGAGGGGACGCGCACTACTAGCTTTTCTCTCTGGCATTAATGGGATTATATTAAACGGTAACATCAATGGTGATATACCAGCAACATACACACGGCAAGGAAATGGATCTCCTTCAACTATTGATTACTTTATATGCGGGATCGAAGGAAAAGAACAAATGAGTCAACTTTCGATAATATTCACTGCAGAAAGTGATCACGCTCTTTTAAACCTTTCAACCCACTGGATTGCACCGTCCTCTTTTTATAACCAGCCACTATTTCTTACAGAAAAAACGGAAGTAAACACAACTAGGCGTCGCATTTACTGGGGGACAGAAAATCTGGAATATCTGCGGCAACTAATTACTGAAACCAATATATTGACCAACATATATTCAGATGACCCTGTAAAGAACTTTGAACATCTAACGAATAATCTCAAACAAGCTCTGCAAAGTAAGCTAGAATACCATAGACCAGCAAAAAGAAAATGGAAAAACAAGAATAAAAACTGGAATCAACCAGTCGTAAAACAAATCAATAGACTGATACGCGCCCAGTATCTGGAATTCTCGTCAATAAACAAAAAGGAAATCAATAGATTAAAGAATCAAATACGACGAGAAAAAACTAAACAGAAAAAACTGAAGCAGGACTTTAATTGGACTGAAATCCAGCTAGCAGCTAAACATAATAATCAACGTAAATATTGGTCACTGATCGCAACAATGACAGGATCCAAAAAAAAGCTGGAGGCTACACCTGTATCAGAAGAAAACTGGGACATATACCTACGTGAGCTATACAAACAGAATGAATATATTAAAAATGAAGAAGTGGGAGGAGAAAACGTGGAAACTAAAGATATTAAGATTAATAAAACGTCGGCAGTGTCAGTCTCTATGAATATCAGGAAGGCAAGGAGCACAGGTGCATCTGGCCCCGATCAGATACCTGTCAAAGTCTACCAAATTGACCATAAAGAGTGGGGAACGGTGCTCTCGCCGCTATTTAACTATGTATTCGACAGTGGTCAAATGCCAAATTCCTGGAAAGGAAGTATCATAATCCCGATTTTCAAAAAAGGAAAAATAAACACACCGGGAAATTATAGGCAAATTGCCCTCATGGACGCTGCTGGGAAGATTTTTGCAGCAGAAATCCTGGACAGGCTGAAAAATTGGGCTTTCTCATTAGGTCTAATTCCTAAATTTCAGTCTGGATTTCGCCCACACCATTCTGTCACTGACAATGTAGCAATCTTCCAAACTATTTTAGATAAGTACGCAACAGGGAAAAAACAAACTATTTACACAGTGTTCATTGATTACTCGACAGCCTTCGATCGAGTGGATAGACCGACCCTGTGGTCAAAATTGAGAATAATGGGGATCCCGGAGCAGCTATTACATCTGATAGTGAATCTACACAGTGACACCTGGTGCCGCGTCCAAATGGGAAGTGACAAGGGCCTATCGAAGGTAATACGAACATCAAATGGCCTGAAACAAGGGTGCCTCTTGGCTCCAATTTTATTCTCACTGTATTTAAGTGACCTACCTTCCCAACTGCAGCAAGGGATATGTACTCCTCCTAAGATAGCCACTGAATACATCCATTCCCTGCTGTATGCAGACGATATAGTCATGTTTGACCTAACACCTTTCGGACTACAAAATCTTTTAGATATTCTATATAAGTACTCAAGGAAAAATTACCTAATCCCAAATACGAACAAAACAAAAGTGGTTGCCTTTTCATATCAGAAGAAAAGGGTCCGGTACGAATGGAAGCTGGGAGGTGAGAAACTAGAACAAGTAAAGGAGTATACATATCTGGGTAGAATTTTCTCACAAAACATGAGCAACATCAATCAAATCAACCACCTGAAAAGGAAAAGTGACCTGCATGCTGGGGCCTTGTCACGCTTATATTCGGCCACTGGACATAGACATTTCTCTGCACTGATTCAAGTCTATCGAGCTAAAATCACACCGGTCCTGTCCTATGCATCGGAATATATTCCTCTAAATCAATGGTCATATATGGATTTAACAGAAGGAAGAATATTGAAAAAACTACTGAAGATTTCAACATCTACCCCAGTACAGGCATTGAGACTGGAATGTACCATCACGAGCGCATATGCTACAGCTATAGCGAGCATCATAAGGTGGGCCCATAATCTTCTTCTTTCAAAAGAAGGTACTTTAAGAAGATTGCTAAAAGTAGAGACATTCGAGAGTAGCATTACTCATACTACCTTTACTAAAAATATGCGAGAGGCTCTACAGCTTGCAAAAGTCAATGTGGAAATTTTGTCTACGTGGTCACCAGCTCAACTCAAACTTTTTCTAAAAAACTTCACTCCCAAATTGAGCTACGAGATTGATCACTCTCATTGTAATAGACTATCATCATATAAATTTTATGTAGCCTCGCAGGAATACAAACAACGTCAGCCTTACCTAGAGTATACTCTTCAACATGGCGCAAGGCGTGCAATTATGATGTTGCGCCTTGGAACACTTCCTGTACAAACTTTTTCTTCCTCTTGGAGGCCCGACAGCTCTGCCCTTTGTACCCTTTGTCAAGGAGGCAACCAAAATTTGGAACACTTATTTTTTATATGCCCTAATGCAGAAATTGTAAATGCAAGGTCAACATGTCTTAAGCCCATCTACCGGTCCTGCAGGATCACTAGCTCACAAGACTTTTTTTCACTATGTAAAAGCCCCCCTAATGAATTCGTTTGTTACAGAATTTTTAAGTTTTTGAAAATCTCATTGAAAATGTATTAATATGGAATGTATAAATGTATATTTTATTTGTGGTCCTCGTAAGAGTACCGTAACAAAAATAAAAAACTTTGAACTTTGAACTTTGAGTTCCATGAATCAGTGAACATTGGCAAATAAGAGTAGTGGTTCATGATTGATGAGGTAAGAAAAGTGGTCCTGTGGGGTGTAAACATCTTGGCAGACTATCAAGTGCTCTACGGATACCAGAAGAGTGTGTGGGGGTGGACAATGGGGCAGTAAAAAAGCTCTATGAATCAGCAGCTTTTTAGGAAGAAGCAACTCTGACGGGGTGTGGTAAAGGAAGAACCAACACCTATGGGGTGGGAGGGGATGATGTAACACAGAGTGGTATAGAGAATAGAAGCAAGAAAATACATTTTAAAAAGGTTCCTAAATCACAGCGCCAGCAGCGGAAGGACCTTAATCAATATGAAGCTATCAGTACTTGGTCCGTGCTCCGGCTAAAAGAAGAGGAACTGAAAACAGCTTGCGCTCCCAATTAGAAGGCAGCACATGAGGGTGTCAATGAAGCCCACAAATGGTAAACAATGGGCAGGCTCCAAGGCACTTATTCAACATGATATATCTAACCTGCAGTCCTTCGTGGTTGGCCCTAACTTTTGACTTTGACTTGGTCGAGCATGAGAAGGTAACTGGAATTGGCTTTTTGAGATTTTTGGTTCCATTTTAAATTAAAAATGCAAATAATCATATCCCCGGTTCAACTTGCTGTGTTTTGGTGTTTGGTGTCATTTTATTGATTAAAATGTACTCTATGTTTTAAATGTGTGACTCCAGTGGTTCACCCTGACAAGGATTGTGATTATTATTTGAGGTGGTTCTCACTTCCTCAAGTAATTCTTCAATGTCTTACAGGTAGTAAAGCTGACAAACCACAGCTGAAGGGATTTTGCAAAATTAAATTATAGATGCATATTCAAGGCACTGTCTTGACAATGTAGGTGAAGACAGTGCAATGGATGCCTCCTCTGTAAAAATGTTTGTCAAAGACAACAACTGTCAATAATGCCAACAGAACTGCAAGACGTTGGACACTGATACAACCAGAATAAACCTCTCCTCTCATGTCACCAAGGATCGACAGCAGTAAGTCATAAGTTATGGGGTGGAAGGAAGTCTGGTTGCACATGAAGAAGCATGCCAGGCTATGCGCCACAATATTAATTTGAGAAAAATATGCCAAATTTAAAGCTCATGCTAAAAACAGAGGAGAAAAATAGGGTGGTAGTGAAAAGGTATATTCTATAAAGGGTTTGCGTCTTCATTTTCCTTTCTTTTCTTTTCCTCTCCCCTTGCATTCATTCCCTCCATTGCCTGTTGTCCTCCCACTTCTTAAACATCACTCGGTTTGTCCTTCTGCCTCAACTCTGGATTCCATTTCCCTGAAGCCCTTCAGCCGAGACAGGTTCTCAATCAGATCACTTATGACGCTGCGATTGAGTGCATAGCTCAAAATCGAGGGAAAGGGATGGTCATGAAGTTCACATAAATGCATGCAACGGGATGCAAAGGCTGCAACAAATAAAGTTGCTCTCATAGGGTGCAGGGTGGCACAGGCAGAAGTATTTTAAACTTAACTCATATCATATGCAGAACAGTCACCAAACAGATAGCAGCATCCTAGGCTTCATGCACACATAAACAGTTAGAATACGGCTAGAAGATTTCCCCCCATATTGAAGAGATATACCTTAGGGAGTAGCATTACGGGCTTCAATCACACAAGCTGTAGAGGTAAGGCACAAAGAGCTATGCAAGCTTCCTTCACACACAGAAACATGGGCATAAGCAGCACAAGCTCTCCTCAGATTGTTTTGTGAAAATGCACCTTCGCGCTCCAAACTATAACATTCAAGGATTTCAGGGATCGCGTCTGCAGGGCGAACTTTGCATTTCAAACAATTGTTTCGTTGCATTGATCTTTGTAATGTATCAGGAAAGTTGTTCAGTGGTTCCCTTCTTGCTAGACTTCATGAGTGAGGGAAATGCAAACTTACCCACACCATGGAGGGCGTTGTAGTCTGTGGAAAGTTACGTTCAGTCACACTGTTTGCCAGTTCCATTCCTCATGTTTGAGAGATACAGGCAGGGTACACACGCACACACACACACACACACACACACACACACACACACACACACAAACACACACACCCACCGTCTTTCTGTCTGCCTTTGGAATCCCCCACTCTTTCTCTCTGGACCCTTTTAATCCGGATTAGAGGCCTGCAGATCTAGTAACATTTTTATGATTTTTCGAGGCCTGCACTGGGCTGGGTGACAGCCTGGCTAGAGTTACCGAAGGGGGACAGGACTTGGTGTGAGATTCATCTGCCAGTGACAAGGCAGGCATCCTTTGAAGCTCAGTAAGGGCTGGGCACAGCACTCAAGGCTATCTTGACAAGGACGGAGTTCCCTTCCCCACATCCAGAGACCTTTGTCCACTTCTGGGAGCAATACACATCTCATTGCAGGAGAGCCATCAGGGGTCAGGTGACAGCTGGGGACGGTCAATAAAGCCTCTTGGGTTTTAGGCATGGAAATGGCAACGTTTTAAAAGTGTAATTTCCAAAATAGTAATATAAAATCTGACTTGACCAGTAGGTTGAACTTTAAATTACTATGAAAATGAGTCCCTGAACCGTTTTCTAGCTATTTCAGAACTGAATTTAGCACTTACTAAATGTAATAGTGTAAACCAGTGTTGACCTTTGGGAGAGCCAGTCATGCGACAATGAAATACGACTTTGGAGGACATGCAAAACATTAAATATACATATCCTGCATTTTAAATGCAATGTACCCTTAGGGCTGACTTATAAGCATTACAATGGAAAGTTTAGGCTTGGTAAGGTTTATTTTGCCAGGCCATGTCAGTTTAAAACTGCACACCCAGCCGGCAGTGTCAGGCCTAGAGGCATGTTCTGCACTCCTACTGTATTGGGTGGCACAATGGGTGCTACAGCCCACTTATTTTGCAGGACCTGGGTCCAGATGGTACCATATACTATAGACTTAAAGGCAAAATAATGTGCCAATGAGGTATATACCAAAGTTACCATTTTGGAAAAAGAGAGCACATGCACGTTACCACTGGTTACCAGGTGTAAAGAGCACAGAGTTCTAAAGATAACAAAACAGAGTTCAGAGCAAAGGGAAAACATCGCAAGTGACCCTACAGGAAAGGCAAATTTCCAATATTAGCCAACAACAAGTCAAGCTAAGGGCTCCTTCATCTCTGATGGTACTGGGGAATGACGACTGAAGGAGGTGGTGGCTTGGTACAGTTTCTATGTGCTGATATATAATGGACGACTCATCAATTACAAACGTATACAGTGTTGTTTTAAAAATATGGATGTCTTCTGCTAGAATAAACATCTAACAAGAAATATTTTGAGATTAGGAATATCTGCGTGTTTTTGGTCATTTTGGACCAGATGTATGTAAATAGTATTCACCGATTCTAAAATACTGAAATTTACAGATTCGGTATTTTAGAATCGGTAAATGCTATGTAGCAAACAATTCGGTAAAAATTACCGAATCTATACGAATCGGTATTTACAGAATCGGTATTTACCGATTCCGTGTCTGCCATTCATTCCTATGGGCCTGGAGGCCCATAGGAATGATTGTCAATTACCGAATTGGTAAATACCGATTCGGGAAAAATGGGGGACACATTCAAGGGTGCCAGGGTGTCACTTTGACACCCTGTTGCACCCCTGAATCGTCTGGCACATGGCAGAGTAGAAAATGCACAGATTTGCATTTTCAAAGGTATTCCTTATTTACCACCAACTTATAGTTGGTGGTAAATAACGAATCCTAAAATGGGAAAAGCACTCATTTGGGTGTTCCCTACATTGCAAATTCGGTTATTTCGGCCGTTACTGACCGGTATTGGGCCACCTACATCTGGCCCTTCATGTGCTACAATTAGGTGTGAGAGTCTTATAATTAGTCATTTAATATCCTTTAAGAAGTGCTGGTTCTGTCCATTTATGGCGCAATACTTCTGCTGAGAAGTGCAGACATTGGATAATTCTAAACTGTGCCTGGTGGATGAGTGGATTAGTGCATGCTTTGCAGCTGTCTTTGTTTGACCTCATGGCCAAAGGTTTGAATCCAAGCTCACCAAACCAGACTTCGCCTTTCTGAAAAACTAAAAGGAATTCCATTGAGTGGGATGATATTAAGCATATGTGTTTTACCAAGCTGGGTGCATATGCCCTTTGCAAGTATGCCTTTAATATTACTAGCATATTAACGTTAATATGGGAAAATACGATGTAGATGTACGCCATGATATATGTACACAGAACAACAAACTCGCATCACTGTTTTATAATACACCTGAAAAGACCTCTCTATCAACCTCGAGTCAGACGTACATAGTCAGGCAGGCCTTGTGACCTCAGCCAGAAGCAATTCTTTGACATATCACAGGTGAGGGGACACAGAGCCCGAAGGCAAACCCGTGAACAAGGTAAACCTAGATCAGTCCCACAGATAGGCAGCGACAACACAAAGGCTAGAGAAGATTGGCCACAAAAAAACACGTTTGGCCGGAGGGATGCACGTTGCCAAAAACCCATAAAGTTAGATGCCACATGCAGTTAGGAACACTCAGCCAATCAGAACACACCATGCACACTACACACAATAATCATGTGCTCTCCATGCTGGAGATCTGGATCTGTTACTCACTGTTGAAACCCACCTGTGCTCCTTATTAGATGGTCAAATCTGCAGCCCTTGACTAGGCCTGGAATTCCAGTTCTAAAGGAATGTACAAATTGTTCTACGACACTTTGTAAAATGTATAAAATGACGGCCAAAACCACTGTACTTTGAAACAGTCTTCAGACGCCGACTCTGTAACTGCTCTCCCGGATGCTGCATTTAATTAAACCAACTGTTCCTTTTTGCCAAAGGCTCTTGTCTTTTATTTTTTAAGGTAAATCCACATTCGAGCAACAATAAAGCATCAACACTCAAAAGCTTTGAGAGCAAGTGGGGGAGGAGACAAAATGGCGGACTGACGCTGTCTATGAGAGCCAGCAAACACAGAGAGGCTCCCGAGACTTTTGGAGCTAGTGATCGGCGGTTAAGATGAGATGTGTAGGAGCAGTAAACACTGAGGAGCAGTAAAACGCAGGAAACGCCGAGAATGCAGAGAGGGTGGTCGCTCTAAGATACCCCTGCCAAATGCTGCTAAAACGCTGATATTGCTAAATTGAGGAACCAGCTTTTCAGCTTTTGTATCCTGTTTTCTCTCCTGCAAGCCTGCATGCCTGTTATCTGTAAGTGTCAGCGGGGGTCGAACGAAAAGATCAAAGAAGTGAAAAAGTGAGGGAAAAGCGACCGCACCAGGAAGGACTTGGCGGGTGGCGGTTAGCGGCTGACATATCCCCGCAGCTTGCTGACTGTTGCTGATAGCCCGCTGACGCTGACAGCTGATGTGTTGCAGCTTGGGACTTGTGGCCAGTGGCAGGATTCCAACTCTGTTGAAGTGTGCACACACCACCGAGGGAGGCTGCCTGCCTCTCATTTTACCCTGAAGATTTCTCCCGTCAAGGTCGGATGCCCCTTCCCAGCAAGTGGGTGTTGACGCTGATGCTAAGAGACTGCCTGCCTCGCTGCGCAATCAGCTGATTTCCTCCACCTGAATCGGATTCTCTCTCTAGTTCTAAAATTACCTGCTTTCACTACAGTGAATCTCCTCCTAGGCTTTCAGGTCAGCTGTTTCCTTTACACTTTTTTGTGGCTTTGGTGGCTTATGAAACCGCTGAACTCGGGGCGTGGCTTGGACGGTAATGTGGACAGGAGCCTGAGTCCATTACCTCCCCCACCCCGAGACAAATAACGGCGAGGAAACCAGCGAAACGGGCTTAAAACCCACAACAAAACTAAGGAAGCTGTGTACGAATATACAGGGCAACAAGGAACACCAACGGAGGGTACTTTTGGTGAAGAGAGTCGAACAAAACAGCCGTAAAACTTTCGAGGAGAGGGCGATCCTACAAGACAAGATGGCGGCGTGCTCCCTTTAACACGGACGAACTGAGCAAGAGAGAATCCGAGCGCGGCTAGAGGTAAGGGCGATCTCACTGCCCTCCCAATCTAGGCCCACTCACCGATAAGCTAAAAGGCGGTAACGGGAGTAGACCACAACTAAAGACATCATCGCGAGCAAAGGCGGAAACGAAACCGAAAGAGCCAGCACTGGAGGTGGCCATCTTGCGCATGCGCAGACGCGGAATGAGAGCGTAAACAACAAGAGATTAAGACACCAACAACACGGGTCTACCGAGCCAAAAGTCTCCCACTGCCACCGAGCGGAACAATCACCCGGCGTAATCCAGGGGATCGTCACGGCTGTCGGAGCTACGGAGGGGGTACAGAGTGACGTTAGAAGCGAAACCGCTTCCACCAAGCTAGTTTGGCAGGGAACCATTAACGCCGCGCAAAAACGATAAGTATCGCATAGCGCCCCCCCCCCCACAATTAAAAGCAGCTGGGGCAAACACAGCGAGAGAGAGACTCCCATATCGCAAGCAAACTGTGCAGGGAGAAGTAACACCACACCACGGCAGCCGCCAAGGAGGGAGGTCGAAGGCAACGGCACAATCCTGCACAGAGCATGAGAGAATAGCCCGCCCGGACCTAGGAACTGGAACTCAGTGGGTAGACCAGTGTGGGGAGTGGCAACTCCCCCAGAAGGGGGAGACACCATCGCGGTGACATCACCCCAAAGGCACAGACCACTAACCGCCGCAGCCTGCCCAGAGCAATCACCGGCGATACGAAGCTAAACGCAGCAGCCAAGTCATGGGGAAGAGCACCCTGGCTAAGGGGAGACAAGCCACGACCGAGGAGAAATCAACAAAGCCTAGACTGCCAACTAGGATCTTAACAATCGGCGCAAGCATAGAAGAGCACACCAAGCAAGGAGACAAACGTAGCACACTCTCTAAGCCAGCGGCCAGCAGAAGACCAGCCAACTGAGCCCTGGCGACACCGAATCAGATCATAGACGACCGACAAGGGGGTCACACTGCCGAACAGCCGGAGCCGGGCTGGCGGTAGCCAAGACAAGAACGAGGACAATCAGAGAACCAAGCAGATTCCGGCTAGACAGGGCTAACGCTAATAAAGGGACCACAACAGAACAGCAAAGAGACAATAGACTCCACACCTACCTAGCCAGACGGACATTTGGTGAAATGGCAGTACAAGAAGGTAAAACCGACCTCAAAAAACTAAGGAAGGACCAGCCAGATTCCCCATCGAAGCTCAAGAGCGACCTCAGGAACGAAAACACGCTGGAAACTATCCTAAAGAAAATAAATGAGGGGAACGAACTGGCCAAAGCAACAAAGAAAACGATAGATAACAAGCAACTGGAACTGGCGGGCATAAGAGCAGACCAAAGCAAAACGAACGACAGGCTAGAGTCAGCTGAGAAGAGGATCGGAGACTTCGAAGACACCAGTGGACAAATGAACAAAGAACTGGGGTTCGTGATGAAAACCACCAACCACCTCCAGAAGCTGTTGGCTGAGCAGGACGATCGAAGCAGGAGGGGGAACATAAGACTCCTGGGAGTTCCTGAGGGAGAGGAAGTCGCTCTGGTGTCTTGCACTGCCCTACTAGAGGCCCTATTGCCGCAGCTGACGGGGCTAAAATTCGACAAGCAATTCGAGAGAGACAAGGCCTATAGACTGCCGGCGACCAAGCCCCAGCAAGGACGAGGACCGCGCCCCATCATTTACAAACCCCTGCGAGCGAACCACACAGAGGCAATCTTCGCGGTTGCAAGGAAAATCCAGAACATGAGATGGAACGGAAACAAAATAGTAATAACACAGGACTTCTCAAGACAAACAGTGGAAGTTAGGAAAGGCTTCCTAGCCCTAAGAAGCAAAAACATCACATTCAGCTTCGCTGGACCGGCAAGGATGGGGATCACAGACATGAGAGGAACACTGGTCTTCGAAGATCCCAGCGAGCTTAGACGTTACCTACAAGGACCAGTCCCAGAAGACATGGAGGCTCAAAGCCCAGGTACAGGAAAGAGAAGAGCCCCGCCAGATAATGCGGAGAGCGGCAACGGAATGTGAACATGAACCGAACTACCTCAACGCGTATGCACATCTACCTCACTGTACCGAGCTACCTCATCGCTTTCTGTAAACCGATCTACCTCATCGCTTTTTGTGAACCGATCTACCTCATGGAACTGCCCCTTTCACCATTGTTGTGCATCCAGAATACCCTAACGTAGACCTCAGACTTGAGACTTGAACCCTGGCCAAACAGAACAATAAAATGCGGTCTTCTGGAATGCGCAACCAAGGCCAGAACGAATAACCGACATAGGCGAGTTCATATCCTTTTTGCTTCAAAACTGCACTACGTGCAGACGTAACAGGGGGGGACTAAGCCCAGGACTGAACTCGGGGGCGAGGGTAGGGGGGTCCTTGCCGTCGCACGCCTACTGCACAATGCACGGGGCAGGGGGGAGGGGAGGGAGGAGGGGGGACAGGGGAGGGGGTGCCCTCGAGTACAGTGGTATGTGATTCTTACTTTCTATGTTTTCCTACTTTCCTTTTCCTTTTCCCTTTCATCACTCCCTATATATCCAAGAATGAATGAATGAATGAAACATTATTTATATTGCGCAGCTATGCCCAATGGGCGTCAAGGCGCCTAGTCCAAATAACGACTGTGAGCAGATAGAAACAGAGCCTACTTGTATGCATTGATAAAGAGCCAGGTTTTCAATGCCTTCCTAAAGAGGTCAAGGGAGGGCAGTATTTTGATTTCCAGGGGGAGTGTATTCCACATCAGAGGAGCCAGTATGGAAAAAGCTTTGCTCCCCCATCTAGCCTTCTTGGCTCTGGGAATAACCAGTTGATTAAGCTCACTGGATCGGAGACATCTACTCGGAACGTATCTAGAGAGTAGTGATCCAAGGGCATCAGCCGAACCTGCAGTTAAAGCCTTATATGTAAGGCAGAGGAGTTTAAAAGTGATCCTTGAGGGGATGGGGAGCCAGTGAAGGTTCTTCCTCGCTGAGGTCATAGAGGCCAGCCAGGGCAGAGCGAGAGCAAACCGCACTGCCGCGTTTTGTATGACCTGCAAACGCTGGAGCAGACCCTTGTTGGCCCCGGCGTACACTGAGTTGCAGTAATCAAGCCTTGAGCCAACAAGGGCGATCACCACCTGTTTCCGTGCCTGTGGGGACAGGTAGTGTACGATTCTTTTCAGGGTCTTGATGACTCCCCAACAGGTAGCCACCGTTCTGTTGACCTGAAGCTCCATGGAGAGCTGGGTGTCAAAGATGACGCCTAGGTTCCTGGCAGATTGTGTTGGTATTGGGCAGCTACCTAAAGAAGGAGGCCACCAATCATCTGACCATATGCCCTGGTCCTTGCCAAAGACCAGGACCTCTGTCTTGTCCCCGTTCAACTTTAGGACAGAGAGACAGAGCGACCACAGCCGCAATCGGTGTAGAGCCTCCGGGGCTGACGTGCAGTGCTCGGGAACCTATGAGAACACAGGGGAATGACCATAGATGGAAGGTATTAAGGGAGAACACCACACTGTCACACGACAAACACGCAAGCAATGTCTGCACAAACACATAGCCAGCTGAGCTCTGACATAAAGGTGGTGTCCCTGAATTTCAGAGGCCTCAACGACCCTGTAAAATGGAAAAAGACGCTTGACTACTTAGCGAAGCTCAAAGGCAACGTCTACGTCCTCCAGGAGACGAGGCTCTCGGAAGAGGACGCGCAGCGCCTCCGAGCCAGCTGGATCAGCGATTCCTTCTGCTCACCAGCCATACACATAAAAAGAGGGGTCATAACACTCATACACAAGAAAAGCAACCTCCCCCTACACGAGAAACACACTGATGATGATGGGAGAGTACTAATAACCAGTCTCAAGAGAGGGGATGAGATCATACACATAGCCAACATATATGGGCCCAACTCAGATAACAAGGACCTCTGGGAAGGGGTGGAAGCCAAACTAGGGAACCTTCCCCAGGACGACCTACTTCTGATCGCCGGGGATATGAACCATGTGCTGGACCAGGCCATAGACAGACACCCAATCAGGCAGAGTCACAGATCCCAAGAGCAGGGCACACTCGAGAACTTGTGCTCCAAATTCCACCTCAGAGACTACAACACCCAGACGCGAGAGAATACACTTTCTACTCACACCCACACAACTCATACAGCAGAATAGACTACATACTCATGTCAGTGACTCACACACATGTCATAGACCAGACGGAAATAGCGGCAATAACAATATCAGACTACGCACACATCAGCCTCTCCCTCAGTGGCCGACACAATAAACAACCTAGCCGAAGATGGAGGCTTAATGATGACATCCTGAAACACCCGACAAACAGGGCTGAGATTGAGGAGGCTATCAAGGAGTATCTCTCCTTCAATGACAACGCGAGGTAGACAAGGCCATCCTGTGGGATGCACTCAAAGCTACGATAAGGTGCAAACTCCTAAACATCAAGGGCAGGATGAACAGAGAAAGGAACAAGTAGATTACAGAATTAGAGAATAGAGAATGAGATCAGGGATCTAGAGAGAGGCCACTCTGTAAACTTGGCGGACGGCAACACGCTGACCGACCTTACGAAGAGGAAGTATGAACTCAACAAAATCCTGAGCGAAAGAGCTGGTACATGGATAAACAAATATAAAGCCATCAATCTTTGTATGGCTAACAAAGCGGGGCGGGCACTGGCGGCATATCTAAAGGCAAAGAAGAGGCAGCACTCGATTGTAGCACTAACAGACACAAACAAAAAGACCCACACAGCAAACAAGGAGATATTGGAAGTATTCAAAGACTTCTATAGTAACGTATACAAGGCAGACAAAGACCTAGCGGCGGATTTGGGGACAAACCTACTGAGCAAACTAAGCCTACCCACGCTGACAGAGAACCAGAGATCAGCCCCAGGGCAGGTCATAACGGGGGCAGAAGTAGAGAAGGCGATAGAGATACTCAAAGTGAACAAGGCGCCAGGCCCTGATGGCTACACGGCAGCCTTCTACAAGCTCTTCCTACAGATATTAAAACCAATCATGGTAGAAGTGTTCTCGTACTGCGCGCAAAAAGGCCGTATGACAGACACAATGGCAGAGGCCAACATCATAGTAATACCCAAAGAAGGGAAAGACCCAGAGTACCCCCAAAACTACAGGCCGATCTCACTAATCAACGTGGTCTGCAAAGTCTAGGCAAAAATACTAGCAACCAGACTCAATAACCACCTCTCCCACCTAATTGACAACTCGCAGGTAGGGTACATTAAGAACAGACTGGCCCAAGACAACACCAGGCTTCTTTGCCATCTTATCAACCCCACAACCAATAGTACTGACACTGCAGTCATGATTGCACTCGATGCAGAAAAATTCTTCGACAGAGTCTCCTGGCCTTACTTAGACCTATGTATGCAGAAGTTCGGTCTGGGGAAGAATTACAGGAGTATGGTGAGGGCCCTCTACAAGGAGCCCACGAGTCGTGGTTAACGGAAGCACATCCGAGCAACTAACACTAGAGATTGGTACAAGACAGGGGTGTCCGCTCTCCCCAGCCCTGTTCCTACTAGCACTAGAGCCACGCCTAAGCATGATCAGGAACAACACTGAGATCGCTGGCATCTGCATAGGGGGAAACACGGTGAAGTTGGCAGCATATGCCGATGATATTCTGATCATAACTAAGAACCCTACCGAATCAATAGCGGCACTAATGCACACCATAGGGATGTATGCGGAAGTCTCGGGGTACAAACTGAACAGGGATAAATCTGAGTGCAAACCCATGAATGTCCACACCACTAGCGCAGTCCTGGGCATATCAGGGCTAGCATGGCAAAAGAAGCACCTCAAATACCTTGGCCTACACTTCGGTAGGGATCTCAGGGCAACGTTGGATCACAATGAAGAAGCCACCCTAAAAAAGGTAAAAGAGAAACTGAACTCATGGTCACCCAAATACATTAGCTGGTGGGGTAGAATAGAAACAATCAAGATGATGATCACGCCCTTGATTACCTACTTGATAGGGATGCTACCACTAACACTGATGGATGGGTTCCACAAACAGCTGGACAACATGATAAACACATTTCTATGGAAAGAAAAAAGACCCAGGATAATCCTGCAGAAGCTAAGGCTGAACAAAAGCCTAGGGGGGCTAAACATTACAAACTTCAGAATATTCCAAAGAGCATGCTTAGCAAAACAGGGAGACCACTGGCTCATCCCTAACAAGGGATACACACTAGTGTGGCTAGCACTGGAGAGGGCGATCATTGGCGGATTAGACCCCATAGCCATGCTCACAGAAAACAAACACCCAAAGAGCAAAAACATTATCCTCAAGAACACATAGGCCGCACTACTAAAAGTAGACAAAAAGATGGAACAGACAATCAGGAACACTAGTTATGAATCCATCTGGTTCAACTCAAAGGTCCAATACAAAGGGAAAACTCTAGACAACAGCACCTGGTACGGGAAAGGAATCTCAACCCCAACACAACTCGAACAGAACAGGACACCACTAACATTCGAAGCCCTAAAACAAGCCCATAATCTACTTACGGTCGAGTTCTATGAATTTCTCAAAATTAGAGCTGCCATCACAAAAGCAAACCTAGACAAAAAAATCCCCTTCATCATACAATACATGCACAACCTGAACAAGATAGGCCACCAGACCTCGCACATACACAAACTCCTGTGCCCTTCCACATCGAACCTCAACACCAAGGCAGTAGGGTTCTGGGAGACACTGCTCGTGAGACAACTGAGCGAGAGGGAAAGTTCCGCCTGTGGCTTTCAGCATCCCAGAACAAAGTCTCCCCCCAGGTGGCACAAACTAAATATTGGCTACTACACAGGGTCTACTGGACACCGGCCCACTAGCGGAGGTCGGAGTCAGAGACAACAACACCTGCTGGAACTGCCAAAAAGAGAGAGGCGACCTCAGCCACCTGATTTTCTACTGCACCAAAGTAAATAATTTTTGGAGCAAGGTCATGGACTTCATCACTAAGATAGCAGGGAGGGAAATACAACCAGGCTTTGTGGGGCTAGCCACTGCATTCATGGTTACAGATTTAGACTCCAAGGGGGACAGGGACCTGATAGACCTTCTCCTCACCACAGCAGTCAAGACAATACTGGCAAACTGGAAAGATACGGGCAAGGCGAGCTTCAAAGGTTGGGTCAACTGGGTCACCTTCCTCAGAGGGGCGGACAACATAACGGCACTACATGCATCCAACCACACAGCAAGGGGCGAAATGTGGGCCTCGCTGGACAGACACTTGGGGACAAGCAAACCCCCAAACAAACCCCCATAGAGGCCTCCATACCCGGTCCACCGAAGCCAAAAAGAGCCAGTAAAGAGCACTGGATCGTCACCGCGGAGAACCACCAAACATCTTAACGCTCTGTCTCCCCCCCCCCCCCCCCCCCCCCCCCACACCTCCTCTCTTTCTTCTTTCTTCTTAGTGGGGGCACAACATTGTGACCGAGAACAATTTATGCCAGCCAGTAATTTGAGAAGTGTCGACTTAATTAAGCCATACGAGCCACTACGCCTAATGTAACCTCGAAGGCGTCTGTACTCACCCTCACGCACCACTACTACTGTACTGTATATATCTATATAATCTTCAATAAAATACTTTGAAATAAAACAAAAAAAAGAAACCGCTGAACTCTGCGGCTGCCCGGCCCTGGCCTCGTCAATTCGCCGTAGCATTCCATCGATTACAGAGACCCCTATGGAACTCTCAGTGAGTAGAAACTGCTTTGTTATTTGTTATTTTTTACTATCTGACTCAGCTACAATTGTAGCAGGATTTGCTACCAGCAGTGGGTGTCTGACATTTTCTTTTCTCGACTTTGGGTGCAACCGACCTCAATTACGTCGAAACGTAGATGTGTGCCTCTAACTATACAAGATGGTAATAACAGAGCATCTTCAGCAGTTCTAATCAGAGTGAACTGGGTATTTTTATTTCTGGCAATTCCTGACTTGAGAAACAGGAGAATGTCACAAAACGGAGATTTATGGAGGTTTACGAATAAATCATCCCTCACAAATACCAGTAATTGTTGCTCGCTCGTACAGGACTACGGACTGCCGGATTGCCAGCTGAAAAGACTTACCACGCTGCAACCGCTGTACTGAATGCAGGCGATTGCATGAGTTGGACCTAACCGCTTGCTGTCTACGCAGGTGGCTGTTTGTTAAGCGGCTCAACGGCACTCACCGAGCCTTCGCTATTGGCTTACACTCAGCCCGCAATTACATACGGCGTCCGTGGCATCTTGGAATATGTCTCCTCCATAGAACCCTGCGTATTTGCAATGGTTTTTTAAATCACGCAATAAATACATTTATTATTATAGAACCCTGCGAGGAGCACCCGAGCAACAAACCGCTGACCGGTAAGTGCCGCTGAGACCAGGGTCTGTGATCCGGGTATCGAGGCTCTAAAGGCACTGCTGGTCATACTACAGGGGCAGGGAAGCACACTCTGCACTCACTCACACTCTGCACTCACTCACACTCTGCACTAAAAAGTGCATTTCTTTAACTTGTAGAAGCTGTGACATTAATGTGTCACATTATATCAATGCACTGGGAAGTACTTATTTATCGGACTGTTTTTAAACATGAACCATTAGTGAAATCAGAAACAAGACAGTTGTCGTATAAACCTGAAAGTTGCCCAGAGTATCGCAGAGCAGCATTGCAGCGTATTCACCTCAGGACGGATTCTGAACACTTGCTCCAGACATCGGAGCACATTCTATCCCTCTCAACTCAACATCAGGAGCAGGAACACCGGAGAGGAGGGGCTGCGGCGTCTTGAGGAAGAAGCAAAACCGAAGTGTGTCAGGAGGCAGCGCGGTCTGTCTGTCTGTCAGCATCACCCGAAGAGACAAACACATAAAATAGCGAGAACCACACAAGGGGCAGGAAACAACAGCAGCCCGAGGTGCCTGGAAGGGGCGGGTCTGCAGTGCACTCCAAGCGCATGATGACGTGTCATGCCCAAACTGTCTTTAAAGTGTGTGGCGTAACTGCCAGAGCAGCCGACTTTGGAGCTGGGGGGTCCAGGTTCGAGTTTCGGCATCGGCTGAACTCCTGTGATTCTGGCAAATCATTTCATCTCACAGCGCCTGGAGACCCGCACGAGTCTTTAGCACTATACAAATCCGAGTATTATGATTCTATTGCACACCGCGACTTTCTGAATAAAGAGTCAGCAATAAATGTCAAGTTTCTGAGTGGTCGCCAGTGACTGCTGTGGGTATTTCGGTGTTGTTGCGTGCATGTGGTCACGCGAGCTTGAGAGTGGCATGTGCGTGGTCATTTATGCTTGGCAGTGGCATGCACTTTTTGCAGTTAGCTAGGCAGCTAGCTAGTCAGTTAGAAGTCAGCTAGCATTGGTGGCAGCAGAGGTGATGAGATAACAACAGGGAGGTGAGGTGCAAAGTCGGTGGATTTATTTAAGCTATTTTGTATAGCGCGGACTTTACCCGAAGGTGACAGAGCGCTCGACAAAAGCAACAGAGCTGATATAACAGAACATTACAAGTGAACAAATTACAGAAGCAAAAGTCGCAATACCTGAGGCAATAGTGACAATTGTGAGTGTACAACGTACAAGAAGTAGCAAAGACAGTGGGGAGGTTCATTCTCTGAGGGTCAGAATGTCAGACTGAAGTCAAACTTTGACCGGGAGGCGGCATGCACACAACACACACAGCAGAGAAAACGAGGCTTCGTAGAGCAGACAGCAAACAATGGTGCACGCGCGCCCATCATCGGTCTTCAATTACCGCAAGCCATGACAGCTGGTAATTGAAGAAATATAGCCTTCTGCTGCGCGTGTCCACACGGAATATGCACGAGGCGGAGCAACTCTACCGCCTACGGCCTATTGCGTGCTGGCTTGTAAAAACACAGGCATGCGAGGCACAATTGCCAAGCAGCTGCCATAAATAACGAGCAAAAATCACGAGCTTCTCTGGAATTCGTAGGTTAGATTTTCGAAGCCCTCAGAAAAGGACTCTTAAGCCTCGCCCACTTCGTGGGACGTAGGCCGAGCCCTAAAAATTAACTGGAATCAATGTTTTTCTGTTAAAGGTACAGCAAAATACTACTTACAGAGATCATAATTGCTATATTGAGAGAAAGACCTTTTTCATTTGGGAGAAGGTCTGTGTACACAAAAACAAATTAATAGGAGTTCACTAGAATTTTTGTATATAAGATCCATCAATTCTTGTTCAATTTATAAACTTACCTTTTGCTGCTTTAATTAATAAATCACCTATCAGAGAATATATAGAGAAGAATATTATAATCTTGTTTTGATGCTGTGCAATTGATTTCAACATTGCCTATCATTGAAACTATACAGATAAAGGAAAATCCAGAAAGGGTCTTATTGGCTATCTGGGTGGACTTTTAAATATTCAAAATACTTTTTGCAAATCAAAATGTCTGAAATGTGATATTCATAAAATATTTCTGTTCATAAAGCCATATATATTTTACACTTTTCAAACAAACCTATCATGTTCACATTAATTATACCTTTCTAAAATCCCTCAATCATTGGCATGGTATTTTGAAGTATATCATATCAGTTGCCTTGCACTATAATGGTTAGAAGTCTGTAATATAGAAGTAATTTCAATTTCAATGCAGATTATAAAGAGGTTTCTAAGATATGTAACAAACAATATGTGCAAAATGTATAAACCTTACAGCTATTTTTTAAATACCCTACTGTCATTTTCACTTTATTTCTTTTGATATGTCTGCCCTAACAGATGACAATAGGTTATGAATTTCAAAGCTGGCATTTCTGAAGGTTTCCAAACTGGCGTCAAAGAGCACTTTTTTGTTTTGTGTTGCTGTGCAGAGTAGGCATTGCCTTACTCACTGGATAGGAGTCTGTTGCTGTTTAAAGGAGACATAATCAAGGTAATAGTCTCTCTATAGAGCAAAATATAGTTCTCATTATCGTTTTCCTTTTGCCGATTTTTGCCGGCTAAGAAAGAGCATCTAAAGCTGGTTTGCGGTCTATTAAATGTCCGGTCAATGCGTGCGCACAGACTGGACATTCACGATCTCCTTAGTGAAAAGCAATGGGATCTTTTTTTTCTCACAGAGACGTGGTTGGACAGTGACTCCTCCTCAGAGGCCCTTGAGGCCATTCCGGAGGGCTATACCCTGATAAGGCAAGATAGACCAAAGGGGAGAGGTGGAGGAATTGCCATTGCTGCCCGGCAGGGATTGCGCTGCTATTTTGAGCCGACGGCTATTAACAATAGCGAGGCGGGTGAGTTTTCCATCCAGGTCAACGGGGGCCTCTGTGTAAGGGGCCTTCTGATTTACAGACCTCCTGGCTCTGCTACAGGGTTTGTTGATAGCTTAGTCGAGGGCGTCACAGAGCTTGCCCTACGCACGGATAGGCTCCTGGTGTTGGGTGACCTCAACCTGCACCTGGAAGACCCTGTGGATAAGCTAGCCGGGGATCTTTGCAAAGCCATGAGTGCGCTTCAACTTGAGTTGTTAGGCACACTTCCCACTCACGCACGGGGTCATCTATTGGATCCTGTCTTTGCTAACTGGGAACAAGTGGAGGTTGATACCCCCGTACCCATTCTCTGGTCTGATCACTCACTGGTGCCCTTTTCGATCTATATCCCGGGAACTAGAACACCGGAACAGGTAGCACTGCATCATCCCAGGCGGAGATGGGCTAACTTCTCCCAAGACAGATTCAATGAGGCACTCATGAGGGGTGGGGACCCGGGGGGCGAGGATGCAGAGACAGCCAATAAGAATTTGAACAAACGCATTACGGCTGCCTTAGATCAGGTTGCCCCGCTTGCCCTAGCTAGATCAGAGGGACGTGCCCGGAAATCGGCATCTTGGTACACAGATGAGGTGCGTATGGCTAGGAGCGCATGCAAGCGCGCAGAAAGACAGTGGAGATTGGACTTTGCCGTTCAATCTAGGATGAATTATC
This sequence comes from Lissotriton vulgaris, assembly GCF_964263255.1. NCBI lineage: Eukaryota > Metazoa > Chordata > Amphibia > Caudata > Salamandridae > Lissotriton > Lissotriton vulgaris. The sequence continues at coordinate 48,579,088 of NC_141693.1, read as the reverse complement.
TTGTAAGCAGGCGTAGCTATCACAGTTTGATTAGAAAGGCTAAAAAGCTGTACTTCAATACTAGGATTATGGAGGCAGAAAATTCCTCAAAGGAACTGTTCTTAATTTATAAATCTCTCTCGGTCGGAAAGCCCGCTGCAGTCCCTGAGCAATTTTGCACGGTGGATAGCTGCAACCGAGTAGCAGAGTTCTTTGCTAATAAAGTTGCTACTATCTACTCGGCCTTTCCTAGTCAAACCATCACTTCCTCCAAGACAGCTGAGGATTGTGGGGTAAGGGTGGGACATAAGATGTTAACCACATTTGTCGCACCACCCACTGAAAAACTTATTCAGATCTGTGGCTCGATAAAATCAGGCTCCCCGACGGATCCTACCACCCCTAGGCGGCTGAAGGGCAGTCTGCCCACTATAGAGCCATACATTCGGCATCTCCTGAACATCTCTTTCGGGACTCATTCTGTCCCTGAGGCCTGGAAGCAAGCGGTAGTCCTTCCGCTACAGAAAAAGCCCAATATTAGTTATGACAGGCTGGACAACCTTCGCCCAATTTCTCTTTTGCCATACATGGCGAAGGTTGCTGAGAAAATCGCTAACCTTCAGCTAATGAGCTTTGTAGAGGAAGCCTCCCTGCTTCATGACTCGCAGTTTGGATTCTGTCCGCGGCATTCAACCGAGTCAGCACTGCTGATGGCAGTTGAATCTCTACGGCAAGGAGTGGATGAGGGCCAGACTATGGCTCTGATCCTCTTGGACCTAAGCGCAGCATTCGACACTGTAGCTCATTCCATCCTGCTACAGTGTCTGAATGATGGAGGAGTTTCAGGGGCTGCGCTTGGGTGGATCCGATCTTTCCTGACAGGCAGATGCTTCCAGGTCCACCAGGGAGAGTGTTACTCTAGGGAGGTTGGGTTGGGACAGGGTGTGCCGCAAGGCTCGTCCCTGAGCCCGACCCTGTTCAATCTGTATGTCTCCCCGCTGGCGACCATAGTGGAAAGCTATGGACTTCGCCTAGTGTCCTACGCCGACGACACGCAGCTGGTCATCTCCCTTTCGCGCGCGCCCGGTTTGGTGGCGGACAATTTCAGAGCTTGCATGCAAGAACTGGCAGCCTGGATGTCCGCCAACTGCCTGAAACTTAATGGCAGTAAAACCGAGGTGCTCGTGGTGGGGGGATGCCCATCTGTGTGGACGTCGGCGTGGTGGCCATCTTGCCTTGGAGAGACACCGGTTCCTTGCCAAGAAGCCAGGAATCTTGGGATGTGGTTGGACACTAAGCTTGACTTCGAGTCCCAGATTGGTCGTGTGGTGGGGACATGCTTTGGAGTCCTAAGAACTCTGAGAAAGGTCTTGGACTTCCTGCCCACTTCCGCTCGTCGGACGTTGGTGCATGCCTTAGTCACCTCACGCCTAGATTATGGCAATGTGCTGTATCTGGGGGCCACGGAAAAGGCTCTCAACCGCCTACAGGTGCTGCAAAATGCCGCCGCTCGCCTTATTTTAAGGCTTCCTAGAAGATCTTCCTCCAGGGCAGCGCTTCAGGCTCTGCACTGGCTGCCTGTGAGGAGCAGGGTGGAATTCAAAGCCCTCGCTACGTGTCACCGAATTCTGGGTGGCAAAGCCCCTGCCCCGCTACAGAGCCTGGTGACCAGGTATGAGCCCACTAGAACTCTGCGCTCCTCCTGTACAGGCCTCTTGAAAATTCCTAAAATCAGAAAAGCGCGTATGGGGGGAAGGTCGTTCAGATTTTTGGCACCGAAGCAATGGAATGACCTTCCGTCTGAGATACGCCAGGAGGCATCAGAACCTCTGTTTAGATCTAAACTTAAGACCTACCTTTTCAGACGGTAGTTGGCTGCGCTAGCTGTCCTACTGCTTACCCCACTATTATAGCGCGGGGACACGCCTGCAGGCGTACACCAGGCGCTCTACAAATGCCCCTAATAAATAAATAAAAATATTAAGCAAATGATTCATGACCGGCAGTAGCAATCTACAGACTTGTTGTTTAACAGAGGTAATCTACCATGACTAGATTTGTGTTTGCCCCCACCCTTCGTTCAATGCAATTTCACATACCTTTGTCCTTCTGGAGAGTGTCTGAAATAGGGACAACAAATGTGTTAATTATGCAGATTTTATACTCCATTGATCACAATTTCATAGGTAACATTTCAAGAGTTATTTCACACTTGAATATTACGACAACTGTGTTTGAGTGTAATTCCCTGAACTCAAGCTATTCACAAAGATTGTGGTATGAAGTTAAAAATGATGAGATTGAAAACTTCCCACCACAATGAACATTTGACTGACAGGGTTAAACAGAACAAATGAATCTGCATTTGGAACATTACAAGACCTCAACAGTGTGCACCATCTCAGGGACTGTGAAAGAAAATTGTGTAAAATTGCACCTAGAAACATATTTTGTACAATGTTATGAAAGATTGAAATAAGAAAAGAGCTATACATGACATAAATAAAGCACACAATGAAGTAAAGATATTCAGAAATAGACCTGGGCGGAGCTCACGGAGTTCTACTAACAGGAATTCTGCAGAGCGGCCCAAAAACTCGGAGAGATTCTGTGGAATCTAATGTGTGGGCAGAGATGCTCAACAAGCCAATTCATGCTAAGTTACGGACTGAACGTCTCTGCAATGAATTACCTCCCAGACCATGAATTACCACAAACGCAATAGATTACATTAGACGTGTTGCAGTTGGTTAACTCTTCATGTGTGGTAATTCTTCCCATATATTCAAATTTGTCGCCTTCAATTGAATTAACGCACGAGGAACAATTTCCGCATCGGTGATGCCCTTTAATGAGGGGAAGGGGCAAATGCTCTGGATAGAGAGATTTGGTTTCTTCACTTGGGTGTTTGCTCGCATCAGTTTATCTTTAATGTTTTTGGGTCAGATGTATCAAGCAAAATTGTGATTGTAAATGGTGAATTTTGCAGAATTTCACCATTTACTATCTCAAAATCACTTGCAAAATCAGGAATCCCAAAATTTGCAATTCACTATTTTGCAGACGCATTTAGAGAACCGCAATTTGAGAATCCCTAAATGCTATTCTAGTAGCCATCGCAAATTGCCATATTGCTTTAAGGAATCGCAAATAACCACCAACTTCAAGTTGGTGGTAATTTGCAATTCCCTAGAACAATGCACTTTCTTCATTTTTAGGTCTCGCATGTGTTGCAGGGCAGAGTCCTGCTCCGCCTTCACGAGAGATTTTGTAGGAGAGGATTTTCAGAAGAGGGCTTTAAGCCTCGCCCCTCATTTCTATTGGCCCGTGTCTCCGTTTATGCTAAATGGTGGCCTGCCATTGGAAATTAGGGTTTTTGGTTGTCGCCCTTGGGTTTGCGATCGGACTGGTTTCCCTGCTTCACGGCTGTTGTGAAGCACTTTCTTACCTTTGGGGGCCATGTGTTTAAACGCATGGCCCCATAAAGGCAAGAGATCGATGCTTGTTTTCTCTATAGCTGGGTGAGGAAATGGATCTGATGAACTTTGAACGCCTTAATATGGGGCACATGTACACATCACAACGGAAAAATACATCGGTTCATAGATCCGAGGAGGATCGAGCCCTCAGTCGGAAGAAGCGCTTCTTTTCAAATATGTGTCTTCCAGGCACCTGCAGCAGTGCGGGGATGCGTAGAGGTTCAAGAATCGTATGCAGATTGGGGAGCGTTCTCAAGATGGTTCTGGTTGGGGTCTGGGGCCTCTGGAAGTGAAACGCTGATAAATACATCTCCGACTGAACCCACCGGGCTGTCTTAGGCTCGAGGGACTGGTGAAAACTGCCAGTGAGCACTGGTTTTTGCATAATCACGTGACACAATGAGAGAGTGATATAGGCACGCCTGCCTCGAAGATCAGTCCGCATATCAATCCTTATTGTTCAGCACGTACTCTTGAGCCCAGTCGAGCGCCGTGAAGCTGCAGTGCACAGCACTGTACAAAACCGTCTAAATATAAAGCACTGGATTGTAGACGGTTACAATTGTCCGTCTCCATTACTGGCTTCTCTATTCCTCACAGAGCGCTTAGAGAGGAGTCGAAATGCAGCGCACAGTGCTTGGAAAAAACACATGAAATACATAACTGTATTAAACTCTGCTGAAAGACACCCACAGTTTGTGGCTTTAATATCAGAATTCCTTTGCTCCACACCACCCAATCTTGCCTCATGGCTGAAGTCTTCAAATGCTGGTACAACAGGGTCTTCTCATTCACAACAATTACATCAATTTTATGGACTTGGAAATGATGAAAGACTCGCCTTCTTACTTGGCGCTATAGTCCTGGACATCCAAGAGCTGTTTGATGCCGTTGCTAAGGAATTCCAGGAGTTGCGCTTGGTGGCAATGGATGTATATTTGATTTCTTTCCGCGTGCAAAGCCCTACCAGGATTTTTATCACGTTACCCTCGAGAAACCCTGAGGAGTGAGCGGAAGGAGCTACAACCCACCGAGCTATCGCCCGATGTATTGCCCGCACCAAAGCGGGATCAAAATGTCTGAGGACGCGGAACCCCGAGAGGTGCATGGTTGAGCCCCGTCTTCAAGGCGCCGTAGCTTCTCCCCTACTCTGTGTAGGAATACCATCACAACTATTGGTAACGAGGATGGGATTGGGGGGGGTGGACGATACGTTAACTAAGGGCCATGAGGGTGAGACCCCAATCACTGGGGAGGATGGCGACCCCGTAACAGCTAGAGAGGAGCCTCACACCCTAGAGGAAGGGTGTGACTATTACTAATGGAAGGAGGAAAGAAGGCTAAGATGTCAGTCAATAGGGAGGATTCTGGTTCCCCATCACTGGGGCAGTGGGAGTGGAGGGTGAGATCCTAGGGAACAGGATGACACGAGGGAGCAGGGTGAGACACTGCGACCTCTGGGCTTTCAATAAGAACCACCATCTCTCTGCTTAAGGTAATAGCATTATCCATTCTACTGGGGTGTTGGGGTGTAGAAAAGTGGGTTTCAAAGTACGGTTTGGGGGCAGATGGCGAAGCTAAAAGACAATTCGCAATAGGTTGCGCGGTAGGAATAGCGCCAGGATGAGAAGTATGCGGAAATGTAGGGTTAGGTAAGGGATGTGGGGTAAGACGGTCTCCCCTTGGGAATAGAAGAAAAAAGGAATATCATAGTTATCTGTTAGATTTTCCAGAAACAAGATGGTCAGAAATTATTGAAAAAACAATATGTCATGTAGGGGATTAGTTACGCCAAGATTAATGGCCGGTTATTATTCTCAACCTGATGAAAACATTCAAAAATCAATGATCCGCTTCTGATGACTCCCGGACCGGCCTTTTTCCATCATCCCTCTGCACCACACTGGCATGTATTTCTCACTCTCACACGCATGGCTCGATGAGCGACATCCCTGTGAGATATGGACCTCACGCACTCCCTTTGGTATTGTGTCTCACTCACATTACACAAGGTTCGATGGCCGACACCTCCAGGAGCTATGGACCTCGCGTCACGCCGCAGGTTGTGGTCTCGCATACCCAGTATTGGATGTTTAACATATGTAAGAGATGTGGATCTCACGCCATCTCTGGGGGTGGGTGCACTCACGTACCCAGGGCTGGGTGTCTGACACATGTATGAGATGTGGATCTCAAGACATCTCTGGGGGAGGGTGCACTCACGTACCCAGGGCTGGGTGTCTGACACATGTAGGAGATGTTGACCTCATGACATCTCTGGGGGTGGGTGCACTCGCGTACCCAGGGCTGGGTGTCTGGCACATGTAGGAGATGTGGAACTCACTCCATCTCTGGGGGTGGGTGCACTCACGTACCAAGGGCTGGGTGTCTGACATGTGTAGGAGATGTGGATCTCATGACATCTCTGGGGGTGGGCGCACTCACGTACCCAGGGCTGGGTGTCTAAAACATGTATGAGATGTGGATCTCAAGACATCTCTGGGGGAGGGTGCACTCACGTACCCAGGGCTGGGTGTCTGACACATGTAGGAGATGTTGACCTCATGACATCTCTGGGGTGGGTGCACTCGCGTACCCAGGGCTGGGTGTCTGGCACATGTAGGAGATGTGGATCTCAAGACATCTCTGGGGGAGGGTGCACTCACGTACCCAGGGCTGGGAGTCTGACACATGTATGAGATGTGGATCTCAAGACATCTCTGGGGGAGGGTGCACTCACGTACCCAGGGCTGGGTGTCTGACACATGTAGGAGATGTTGACCTCATGACATCTCTGGGGGTGGGTGCACTCGCGTACCCAGGGCTGGGTGTCTGGCACATGTAGGAGATGTGGAACTCACACCATCTCTGGGGGTGGGTGCACTCACGTACCCAGGGCTGGGTGTCTGACATGTGTAGGAGATGTGGATCTCATGACATCTCTGGGGGTGGGTGCACTCACGTACCCAGGGCTGGGTGTCTGACACATGTATGAGATGTGGATCTCAAGACATCTCTGGGGGAGGGTGCACTCACGTACCCAGGGCTGGGTGTATGACACATGTAGGAGATGTTGACCTCATGACATCTCTGGGGGTGGGTGCACTCGCGTACCCAGGGCTGGGTGTCTGGCACATGTAGGAGATGTGGAACTCACGCCATCTCTGGGGGTGGGTGCACTCACGTACCCAGGGCTGGGGGTCTGACACATATAGGAGATGCGGATCTCATGACATCTCTGGGGGTGGGTGCACTCACGTACCCAGAGCTGGATGTCTGGCACGTGTAGGAGATGTGGATCTCATGACATCTCTGGGGGTGGGTGCACTCATGTACACAGGGCTGGGTGTCTGACATATGTAAGAGATGTGGATCTCTTGACATCTCTGGGGGTGGGTGCATTCACATACCCAGGGCTGGGTGTCTGACATGTAGGAGTTGTGGATCTCATGACATCTCTGGGGGTGGGTGCACTCACATACCCAGGGCTGGGTGTCTGACATGTAGGAAATGTGGATCTCATGACATCTCTGGGGGTGGGTGCACTCACGTACCCAGGGCTGGGTGTCTGACACGTGTAGGAGATGTGGATCTCACACCATCTCTGGGGGTGGGTGCACTCACGTACCTAGGGCTGGGTGTCTGACATGTAGGAGTTGTGGATCTCATGACATCTCTGGGGGTGGGTGCACTCACGTACCCAAGACTGGATGTCTGGCAAATGTAGGAGATGTGGATCTCATGATATCTCTGGGGGTGGGTGCACTCACGTACCCAGGGCTGGGTGTCTGACATATGTAGGAGATGTGGATCTCATGACATCTCTGGGGGTTGGTGCACTCACGTACCCAGGGCTGGGTGTCTGACATATGTCGGAGATGTGGCTCTCACGCCATCTCTGTCGGTAGAAGTGGTACTGACGTACCCAGGGCTGGGTGTCTGACATATGAAGGAGATGTGGATCTCATGACTTCTCTGTGGGTGGATGCACTCACGTACCCAGGGCTGGGTGTCTGACATGTGTAGGAGATGTGGATCTCACACCATCTCTCTCGGTAGAAGTGGCACTCACGTACCCAGGGCTGGGATTCTGACATATGTAGGAGATGTGGATCTCATGAAATCTCTGGGGGCGGGTGCCCTCATGTACCCAGGGCTGGTTGTCTGACATATGTAGAAGATGTGTATCTCACGACATCTCTGGGGGCGGGTGCCCTCATGTACCCAGGGCTAGATGTCTGACATATGTAGGAGGTGTGGAACTCACACTTCCCGTGGGAGCTGAGGTCTTCTCTTACACAGGACTAGATGGCCAACATTCTGAATAGATATGGACCTGGGTCTCACCCACCCAGGGTTGCATTTCTGGGATGTGCAGTAAATGTGTCTCTCACGCCTCCCTCCCCCTGGGGAGTTGCAGTCTCACTCACACACACAGGGTTCGATGACCGGCACCGTCGAGGGATATGCGTTGGGGTCTCACTTACATAGCAAAACCAGGGTTGAATCGCTGATGTATGTACTTATGTAGTAGATGTGGATATTATACCACTCCTGGCAGTTGGGGTCATACTCGCACACACACAGGGCCGGATGTCTGACATATGTAAGAGATGTGAATCTCACGCCACCCGTGTGAGCTGAGGTCTCACTCACATGTATAGGGCTACTTGGCCGACATCCTCGATAGATATGGACCCCGCGCCATGCTTGTGGGTTGTGGTCTCACACATACCCGGGGCCGGATGTCTGGCATATGTAGGAGATTTGGATCTCACGCCTCCTTGGGAGTTGCAGTCTCACTCACACACTAAGGTTTCGATAGCCGCTGTCGTCAAACAAGTATTTGCAATGCAATCGGTCTCTCATTTGTGGAAGTTTTAATTTTTGGCGTTGTAAATGATTTTGGTTTTTTATTTATGTTTAGTTGTTTGGAGTGGAGTGGATGTATGTTGTTTGAAGTGGAATTATGCGGTTTGAATTGGAATTATTCGTTTTTGAATTGTTTGAGCTGGAATTCTGTGGTATGTAGTGTATTTGCTTTGTTGTAAATATGTGATATGGTGAATAGATAGGGTGAGAGCTGTATAACATACATAGAAAGTAAGAATGAGAGGGATAGGTAGTTTGTGTATGAGGAGGTTTAGCGAAGGAAGAAAATGAAAGGAGACAAAAGAAGGAATTGGTGAACGAGAAGGATAGGGAGTATGAGGAGAAGAAGAGTGGTGTTGAGGTGATGTAAAGAATGAAGAGAAGGGAAGGAGGTAAGGAAAAGAAGGAGCGAGGAAGGAAGCGACTGTAATCAAGTGATATCTGATGAAAAGGAAGGACATAATGTGTTAGAGCCTGGATGTAATGGAGAAGAATGAGAGAGAAAAGAGCACTAGAAGATTGTATCATAGAAAGGCAGGAAAGGAGTGGAGTGGAGTGGAGTGGAGTGGAGGCAGAAGGAGGCCAGTAATGCTGGACGAATACTGTGCTTCATACTATGATTTTTGTTTTTTTTAGGCTGACATATCGGTTCTCCTGTTCTAACTCTTACTTTCACAGAACTTAAGCCCAATTGACATTATTTAGAGGCGATATTTTGATTCAAGTGTAGTCTGTTGTTGATTGCGAGTAGTTACCCGGAAACATTGCATATAACCCGAGTACGATGACACGGAAGTGCATCGTTGAAACAGCAAGGCGGGTCAGTTCGGAGCTGCTTGAATTGAGAATAGGTAAGCGTGAGTGTTAGTTGTTTCGCGTTTACTTACTAGGCATATTTTTAAAGGTACTGATGTTACCGTTATTCCTGCAGGCACAGATGAATATTTAACCTCCTACAGATGGGTTACATATGTTCGTCTTGAGAGAGGTGAGCTTCTAAATTACTGGTCACACGTTATGTCTCTATTGTAATCGCGTTGGTACTGACGATACATACTTGTTCCCTAACAGAGTCGTCTACATTTTATATTTTTGGTTGCTGAACCACGACGTTCGTCTTTTTCTTGATTAAGGTGAGCACGTGTTGAGTTAACGCGCAGTTGTAGGTCTGTTTTCTCCATATCAATCAGTCATAGTGATTGTTTATTTTCGCACGTCCTTCTTTCAGATAGCGTCCCTCACATCTCGACGAGGTATGTTTTGGTCAAATTGCTATCAGCCCAATAGTGGTTTCAGTCATATGATTATGTATTTCTCACATACTTTTGATCTGATCATTTATTTCATGACTGTGATGACGCCTGTATTTATTGTGAATTATCATAAAGTTCTGAAGTTTGAATGGCAATAACACACTGCCGAATATTTGAAAATTTGAAAACGTTGCATAACTGTTAATTTTTTGTAAATATGCAGTATGGCGTTGTTTTACTTTGTTTCCTTGTTCTTTTTAGTTGTCAACTGGAACCCCTGACGAAGGGACAAGAATGTCCCGAAATGCATTGGGTGGTGGTTCATGAAATATTTCAAAAAAGCAACATTGAAAGTTTAACATGAATTGATTTATGGAATATTTAATTTTATTGATGGCCTAAGCATATGAAAATGTATTAAATATATAGCTGATCAAATTGAAAAGTTTAGTTTGAATGCTTATAATTCAGAGTCAGTAGTGCGCACTGTAGTCCTAGCAGCCCTTGTGGGGTTAGGCCTTATTTCTCTCGAATGACGCCACCTCTCTCTGACCCCAGAGTCTCTTACTGTCTGTGACTGTGACCAAAGACCCCTCTGTGCCACCTTAGCCGCCCTCGCACACACTGTGGCTTCGCCGGTGATGCCTCTCTGACCCCTGGGTCTAGCACTCTCTGCCACCCCCCAGTGATGTCTCTCTGCGTGCCGTCTGCCCCCTGTGTCTGGTGGTACTGTCTGAGGCTGCGAGGCACCAGTTCTGTCCCCCTGCCCCCTGCCCCAAGTGTGGTATTCTGTGGCCTCTGTGATGTCGCTGTGACTCTGCCCCTTGAGGCTGGCACTGTCTGAGGCACCAGTGTGTCCCACTATGAGTGATCCTTTCTTGTGAGCAAAATCAAGCAATGAAGACGAGGGAATCATATAGATATCAGGAATTGCACCCATTTGAGTCTAGCTGCTAATGTTTCAGATTGCTTATGTGTGACATTTTCATACATTCAGTGGATTTATGAGTCATTCAATGACTAAATGTGTGGCACTTTCTTGCAACCAAAATCATGAAATGAATTCAATGGAAATAGACAAATATCAGAAATCACACTCATTTGAGCAACAAGAAATTCGAACTCTGCAGCAGGTGCTTTTAAGGCGATTATTTAATTTCTAAAAAAACCAGCACCCTCCACCACAAACTCAGCTTCAGTTGTGGCTGAACCACATGTAACAAAGGGATCTATGTGACAAAAGCTGCAACCCACTGAGCTATCCACAAATAATACAGTTAAATACAATATGCCGGTACCAGTAGTTATATTAACCCCCTGCGCTACTCCATGGTTAAAGTAAAAACTGAAACTGCCACTAGATAAAATTCTGACCTCTCTCCAGCGGGAACATTAATCACCTGCCTCATCTCTGACATAGCAAGTCTCTTTGCACTGGGAAAATAAAGGCTGCTGCTTCATTGTGCCACTGTCAATCACGGATATTTAACACTTTTCACTAATAAATCATAAAAGCTGCTAGTTTAGAGAAAAGGTCCACCTTCGATGGCACTGCATTTACAGCACAGAGAGAAAACATTAGTGTGCCCATTTTCCAAGGCACTATGCCGTGCTGGAGCCCCCTCCCCATTCTAGTAACAAACATACCACGTCATCAGACAGTAGCAGATTAATAAATTCATATCTGATTTACCCGAATCTCTTTATAGCTGTCGGAATGATCCACGGAGAGGAGCTGCTGGCATGGCACTGTGGCACTATCTTGCCTCTTCAGAGTTTGAGAGCGAGCCATGCTATCTTGCCTCAATCTGTGCCACCTGCTCTCACTATGACCCAGACTCAGCACAAGTTGGGCTCTGCCTGGACAGGGCACAGCAAAAGAACATGTGGAGGTCAGGAAGTAGGGCCGGACTGGGAACCAGAACCGGCCCTGGCAAAGTGCTCGGCCGGCCCCCCTCCCACCTTCCGTGAGGAGAGGAGAGGGGGAGAGGTGCGACCGCGCTCTGTGACAGGGCCGTTTTTCGGCCGTTTTTGTTACAGGGCCGTTTTTGCACCATAACGGCCCTATAACAAAAACGGCCCCAGGGGCCCAAAACCGGCCCCCAACCATGCGGCCCACCGTGGGATTGCCCGGTGCTCTCAACGGCCAGTCCGGGCCTGTCAGGAAGAAGTGAAGACCGGCTTCCTCCTTTAACTCTGGGCCATGCAGCAGGAGGTTTCCTCGGTGCTTTGGGGCCCGGTTTGCAGACAGGAAATTCAACATCCTGCCACAGAATGCGCGCCGACCGGACATGGCTCCTCTGCAACAGTGTGTCCATGTGGGACCTGACACTACCCGGGGAACAGTAGCAGAAAGCAGGTTTGACTGCACAAGTTTAAAAAGCGTGGTATTTGATCATGCATTTCATTAGGAACATACTTGTCTCTGCAGAAAGCAGTTAGAGACGAGCCTGCAGCATTCTCCTCAACAATAGTATTGTCTGGACACCGACTCTCCCGCAAGGAGAAAATACTACTGGAAGTGTGAATCTTCCGCCCTTGCTTGCCCCTGACAACATTTCTATAAATGAAAGCAATACCAAGCATACGCTGCACGGCGCACCCCATCCTCCTGAGCTCATCAGATCCCATACTGCGGATCAGACTGTAAATCGGTCAATCCCTCCCCGGGGGCTGCTAATGGAAACTTTCAATCGGATCAATCGCCGCTGGGATGTCAGGATGCCCCCTGCCCCCGTGCATTTATTATTTTAATTAAGTGGAGAGGATCTGATGCCAGAGAGCAGCCCCGCCCTGTAAACTTGACTCTGAAGGGGAAGGGCTGGGGGCTTGGGGGTCCTGAGCAGAGGGGTGCCCTTCCCCCGCACTGTAAACGTGACTCTGAAGGGCTGGGGGCCCAGGGGCGTGTGTGTGTCCCCTCGGCTCATTGATCGATTAGCTCTTGTTAGCACTCAGTGCAGGATATTCAAATGAGCTCGGAGGATTACCCATGACCACGAGACAGGCCTCCTTTATTCTCGCACCACAACAACACCGTTCCCAGGGCCCTTTTGGGCCCGCCCCCCTCTCAGCGGGCAATTATCTCGAAATTTGGGTACCATGAGTCTAGGGGCTCCGGCAGCCTATGAGAAATGGCAGAGTTACACTGAGGGGACACCACCGAGAAACTCAGACCACAAAACAGTGATCTAGCTTTGAGTAGCGCCTGCCTATTGCCTTGCACTTCGAAGCACGAGGCATAGCAGAGTGTGATCATCGCGGTCACCCCTGCTGTGACCCCAAATTGTGCGAGATGCTGTAGACCCGGCCCTGTAAATTAAGTGCGGAAAGCACCGGCACAAATTAAGCGAGGGCTGTAAATTAAGTGCTGGTGCTAAGCACCGGAAAGCACCAGCACAAATTAAGCGGGGGGTGCGGCTGCGGAATGGGCGGTTTCAGGATGCTAAGGTAGTTACTAGTGAAAGGTTTTGGGCTTCAAGCTGCTTAGCTGGCATTTTTCCGTGGGGAGAGTGTTTCCTGAAAGGGGGTGGCGTGGACAGAAAGGCATACATGGTTGCATTAAATGTATTTTTAAAGTCCCCTAACTGAGCTGGGGTTTGTGGTGCCTTTCACAGTATTTTTAGGTGTCGTTCTACGGGCCGCATTTCTTTTTAGTTTTATAAAGCGCAAACTCGACTTTACGGTATCACAGCGATTTACACCAGCACAAATTGCGTTACAGACTGATATATTCTTTTCTTTAGAGGCAGGGACAGAGTCTGTCTTAAAGTACTAGGGCGGCCGACATTGGAGCTGAGGAAGCAGGTTCGAGCCTGACCGGAGGCTCAAGCCTCCTCTGATTCTGGGCAAATCCCTTCATTTCCCCGTGCCTAAAAATGAATGTGTTAATCTGTAAGGCAAATGGTGCCCATGTAAAGCGCTCTGATACCTTCCAGTCAAGTTCACGTTTAGAAAATAAAATATGGATTTGCCTAGAATCACAGGATGTTTCATCCTGCCGCCAGACTTGAACCTGGTTCCCCAGCTCTGAGGTCGCCGCGTTAGCCATTAAGCCACACCCTCTAAGATCAGCCGCATGTCTAGAATGTCGGCGGCCTTCAATGTACAGAAAGACAATTGTAACTGTAGTGAGGGCTGGGCCTTCTTACTTACACTGCTAGGTTAGCATGCGCTTATTAGAAGTTTAAACGCCATTTTACCCTTTTGCTGCTTTTGCACACAACACTGCATATAACTGTTGCTGGAAGTTCGGCTGCGTGAAATGCTTCACATGAGAATGGCTTGTTTTCAGCATCCCTAGACTTACATTATGACTCTAGTCTGCACACTGAGAGCTAAAGCCTCCAAGGTTATCATAACAAGGTAGCTGTTGTTCTGGCTCGGCTCACGTTTTAGCCCTAACATACATGCAGCTGCTGCAGCCAACGTAATTCTGGCGCCTTTAATAATTCACTGTAAGCATGATTTCAGGCACTTGGAAGCATTCTGTTTCCAGATAAACAGAGAGCTTTTGTAGATCCTGATGTGATTCACGCCTGCTCATCTTAGAGGTATGGGGTCCCCCGCACAAGCCTAAGAGATCTTCTATATTTTATAAAACATAGTTCCTATCTAGGGAGGGTGTTATACTAGGCACTATAATACCCGTTTTCACCATCATTGTAATATGATTTCTCCTTTTCTGTTTTATGGAATTGTAACAATGCTGATCATAATATTTCTGACTATATGTCTGCTTATGTTAGCCAAGATACTGCATCTGAGAGCACGTTGTTAAAATAAATGTTTTAAACTTTCCCGTGTCTCTTTTTTACTCGTTATGTGTAGTGGACTGGTATGAGAGTATAACGAAAGAGTGTTCTTGCTTCTCACCATTCCTGTAATGGTCCTTAGTTGCATGTTCTTGTCTAATCATTGGTTCATTTGCTATAGGACGAAGAGCTAATGTGACACTGATGCTATCTGGTTAGGGTTTCTAGGCACTAAGGTGAGTTTTTTGGTACACCACAATTCACTGGGGTCCTGGGTCTCTGTGCACAGTTCTGTGTAGGAGCAGAATCCCTGCGACATAACTTTCAAGTTAAAAGAGCAGAAAATGGTGTAAATTAGCTAACAATAGCATGTGCGTTCATACACACTGACTCTGGCCTGATAATAAGGGAGTAGACTGCAGATGTGACGCTGAAGTAGTCTCGATGAGATTGAGGTGCACAATCACAACGCACAGGGCTTGTGGGTGGGTGTTAGGATGCTCGCTCATGACGCACAGATGTGGGGTGTCGTACTCACTGTACGCAGATGTGCGAGGACTATTTGTATGTTTCTCATGTTAGATGCATGCTTGGGGAAGCAAAGCGAAATGAATCAGCACTCAAGGGCAGTCCATCTCCCTGGAACCAGATTGCTGAGTGCCAAAACAGAGACCAGAGAGAGCGTTCCGCTGGCTCCAGTAGGGAACATTCCAGATGGTTCATAGTGTCAAAGTGCCTCAACCAGGGAGTTTAAGTCCCCCACAACTCCGATCTCACCAGTAGGATTGTGTCATTTTGTTTATAAACTTCCCCTTCCTGGCATCCTTCGGCTGAAATGAAGACAGAAACACACCACCAGTGGATATAGTTCACCCAAATATGGTAGCTGCTTATAAGCCTGAGAGCTCAGCAACCTTACAAGAGGTGGACAGAAATAATAAGCAGCCTTGCTTCACAGGGCGCAACCTCTGTGACAGCACAAACTTTATGAGCAGCCGGGCCTCATCTTGCGCCAGTTTTCATATAGCATCTTCAAAATAAACCTAACAAGCATTGGAATGCAAATGTTGCTTTGAAAGGCTGTGCCCTTCAGCTGGCAGTCGGTGTGTTAGCATCAGTGATGGTGAAAAACAATTGAAATCTGTTCTTTCCCATGTTGTCCAGGTACCTCTCACTGTAAATCAGTGACAGAGGAAATGCATGAGTCTGTAACTGACAGCGTTTTGTGAGTGCGATTCCTATAACGTTGTATGTGCGTGAGTACAGATGTGTGTACACACACACATGTACACAAACACCCTTCACGATTGCCCATTATAGGGGGCTCCACCAATTATATTTGTGGCCAGTTGCATCTCCTTCCCCTGTCCCCAAGCCCTTAGAAATCACTTCTAGAAATACTGCTGTGGCTGTAAACATCTGCACTGTTTCAGGTCCACATCCGACTGAGGTCTACTCTGCCTTTCATCCTTCGGAGGTCGATAAAACCAGTGCTCTGTCTTTTATGCGAGCGTGGCTCTGCAGCACCGTTTGTACAGCGCCTAGGCACTTTGGAAAGAGTGCGCCCAGAGCGGTGGCACCCAGCTGAGAACAGATGTGAATGCTGGGGGCAGTGAATGGGTAGCTGTATTCCTGAGAGCGGGGAGGGCGTCTCCTCTCAGGAGTTCACCGATATTTAACCACAAGGGTGTTATGTTCCTGGAGGTCCGCCCCTGGCGCCCCGGGCCTGGGGCGTGCTAGTCATGTGACTCCTGATAATGAAAAGAGGTCTCGCACGCACGCAGGCGTTCAGAGGCGCGCAGACCAAGCAACAAAGTTATTCCCAGTGTCCGACTGAGTTTATTCTAGGGCCACGTGTTAGGCCTAGTCAGGATTAGATGCCCCGGAGTTTAGGTCCCAGATTGATACCCCTAGGGCGATCACTCCCCATCACCAGGACACAACAATTGGTGATGAGGGTGGTTGCCGACCCCTCGCTACGTGCGTGTGTGTGCCCACTCTCGAGCGAGGCGGCTGCGAGCGCTCTCATTCGCTCGTGGTGCTCGTGCCTTGCTGCCGCACACACCCCCACATGGCGCACCTGGAGGGACGACGACTTCCATCCCTGGCTCTTTGAAGGTGAGCGGCGCTGCCCGACGCTACCCTGCTGCGCTTCGAGGCACAATTGGTCGCGCGAGGCCATTCCCCCGCAGGATCTTCCCGTCCGGTACCGCACTGAGCCCGGTGGCTCGTGCGTGAATCACACCTCGGCACGCCTGGCGAGGCGATCTGGTCGGCGTCCGGTCCTGCCTAGCTGCTCGAGGGGCCGCGACATCTGCCCGTCCCTAGGCGCTCTTTTGCTGCCCGAGTCCGGAGCGCCGGTCGCACGCGCTCCGCTGCGGTCGCTGAGGGACGCGCAGCGGTCATCGTCCGCACTGCCGGTGGGTATTGACACGTCCGCACAAAACCCCGGTCGTCAACGGCCACATCGAAGTGCCTTCTCGGACCTCACCTCGGCCGGCCACGGGCCTGATCAAGCGCGTCCTGGGCGATGGCTACCATTCCGCCCATTGAACCGTTTGTGGTGGAGGGTGCGCCCTCCACTCTCGCTCCGAAATGGAAGGAGTGGGTGGACAGGCTCCTAATATTCTTTGAGGCCACCAAGGTCCACAAGGAACAGAAACGTGCCATGGTTCTCCACCTTGGTGGCAAAGACATTCATTCCATCGCTCGGACCCTCACAGAGGCGACCCCTAAAACTCATCATACCCTGATTAACGCGCTCAATGCACACTTTGAGCCAATGGCGAACCAGGACTATGAACGGTTCATCTTCCGACAAGCACGACAACTGCCGGAAGAGTCGCTGGATGCCTACCACACCAGACTTAAGAAACTGGCACTAACTTGTGGGTTCCAGGACGTAACGGAGGAGATCAGGGGACAAATATTTCAAGGGTGCGCTTCTGCAAAGTTGCGAGAAAGGATCTTGGAAGAATTGGGGAAGCCTCTACCCGACATTCTCACCCTGGGCCGCACAAAGGAGCTGTCCAAGGCCAGGGCGGCCCACATGGAGGCCGCATTACAAGCCAATGTGAAGGTGGAACCGATCAACAAGATACAGGTCCAGACGCCGTCCAAATGGCCCAAAAGAACGACACCCCCTCAAGGAGGGGCATCAGGACAGTCATGCGGCTACTGTGGGGGCCCGAGACACCCGGCACCAGAGTGTCCAGCAAGGGGCAAGAGATGCTCTGGATGTGGCAAGATGAACTACTTCGAAAAGGTATGCCGGTCAAAGAGGTTCCGCAAGCCACGCCAGATGGTGCACACGGTCACAGAAGGGGAGCCTAGCAACAGCGACATGGATGACGATGATGAGGAGGAACGGACCGTACACAAGGTGCACATGATCGGCACCGCCACCAGACGCACCAGGACACTGCCCCAATGCTCCATAGAGGTGGCGGATCAGGACATCATGGCGGTAGTAGACACTGGCGCATCCATAAACCTTATGAGTGCGTCTCTCTACAGCAACATGTCTACACCTCCGAGACTCAGCCCCACCCCCATCACGGTGTATGCCTATGGTCAAGACATCCCGCTCCGGATCCATGGGAAGTTCAAAGCTGCAGTCCGCCATGGGGACAAAGTCACAAGAGCCAACATCTTCGTGTCGGAAGAGGGTCAAGGCATGCTCCTGAGCTGCAGAACAGCCGAAGACCTGGGGGTGGTCACCTTTGCCTTTGGAGTGCATGAAGAGTCGGTGCAACAGCTAATCATGGACTTTCCTGATCTATTCGAGGGAATTGGGTGTCTCAAAGGTCGTGAAATACATCTGCACGTGGACCCCACCGTGCAACCTGTGGCCCTGCGACACCGTCGCATTGCATTTCACCTCCGGCCACTAGTGGAAGAAGAGCTGCAGAAACTGGAAGTGGCCGGAATAATCGAGAAGGTATCAGGCCCCACCCCCTGGGTTTCGCCCATCGTGGTCACGCGGAAACCGAAACAGCCGGGAGCAGTCCGGATCTGCGTAGACATGCGCCTCCCGAATGCTGCCATCAAAAGGGAGCGCCATATCACCCCCACAATAGATGACTTAATCGGGGAAATGGCTGGAGCCTGTTGGTTTTCTAAACTCGACCTTCGCGCGGGGTACCACCAACTAGTGCTAGACAAAGAGTCGAGAAACATCACAACCTTCTCCACCCATATTGGGCTTCGCCGATACACCAGACTTAGCTTTGGGATATCCAGTGCGGCTGAAGTCTTCCAAAATGTCATTCAGGAGCTGATCGCTGGCATACCTGGGGTGATAAATGTCAGCGATGATATCATGGTGCATGCCCGAACAATTCCAGAACACAATCAGCGGCTGGCGCAAGTGTTCCGCAAGCTCCGCAGTGCGGAACTCACGCTACACCGAGACAAGTGTGAATTCTTGCGGACCAAATTAGGGTTCTTTGGGTATGTCTTCTCTGCTGATGGCGTCAACCCCGACCCTGACAAAGTCAAAGACATCAAGGATGCGCCACCACCCACGACGGTCACGGAAGTCAGGAGTTTTCTTGGCATGGTAAACTACTGTGGTCGTTTCATCAAGGACCTGGCCAACCTGACCCTCCCGTTACGTGAGCTCACTAAGGACTCCACTCCATGGAGCTGGGGACCGGAACAGGAGAAGGCGTTCCAGGACATCAAGAGCTCCCTCTCCAGCAACACCACGCTGGCATTCTTCGACCCGCGAAACTCCACACTCATCGCGGTAGATGCCGGACCGGCGGGGTTGGGAGCCGTACTAATGCAAAGGTCAAGAGATGAGATAGACTGGACACCAGTTGCCTTCGCCAGCAGGTCCCTCACGGACACGGAGCAAAGGTACTCACAGATCGAGAAAGAGGTAATCGCAATGTATTGGGGATGTCGCCACTTCCACCTGTACGTCTATGGGAAGCCATTTACGGTAGTGACCGACCACAAGCCGCTGATGGCTCTATTCTCAGGGACCTCATCGAAACCACCCCCAAGAATTGAGAAATGGATATTGCAACTGCAGGAATACAACTGCAACATCGAGTATCAACCTGGAGCGAAAAACCCGGCAGACTACTTATCGCGACATCCCAGACCCGCGACTCCAGAAGAAATGGATGAGGCGGAAGAGACAGAAGCGTACGTGAAGTGGGTAGTGGCTAGGTCGTGCCCGCGTCCCATATCCCTGGAGGACGTCGTGAGCGCCACGGCTCAAGACGCCTGCATACAGCGGGCCAAGGACCTCCTTCGCACTGCCAACTGGCAGAAGGCCAAGGAGAGCTGGAAGGCGCTCACCCCGGAGGCTCAGAAAATCATGGAAAGTTTGTACAATGTCAGGGCTGAACTTAATGAAGACACGGCAGGATGCCTACTGCGAGGACATCGCCTAGTAATACCAAAGGCTCTCACGGGACAAGTGATACAATTAGCCCACATAGGTCACCAGGGGATGGTCAAGACCAAGGCCCGGCTGCGAACCAAAGTATGGTTCCCCCTCATGGACGACATGGTGGAGAACGTGGTGAGGTCGTGCACTGCCTGCCAAGTCACGGGTGACACATCCCGGGAAGCCCCCATCATTGTAGAGCCCCGACCACAAGGACCCTGGGAGCGGGTCAGTATGGATTTTGGCAGTCTCCCGGATGGGAGACACACTCTGGTAAAGATAGATGACCATTCAAAGTACCCCGAAGTGGAAATCGTGACAAGTACCAGTGCAGACTGTGTCATACCCAAAATGGAAAAGATTGTTGCCACTCATGGTGCCATGAAGGAACTTCGAACGGACAATGGACTGCCGTTTCAAGGACAGGATCTGGCCACCTACTTGTCATCACTTGGGACACGCCACAGGCGCATAACACCTCGGTGGCCTCAAGCCAATGGGGAAGCCGAGAGGTTCATGAGGACACTAAACAAAGTCATCCGTATTGCTCATGATAAGGGACAGTCCGTGGAAATGGCCATTTTCACGTTTCTTCGTAGCTATCGCCAGACCCCTCACTCCACAACGGGGGTTGCACCCGCACATCTTCTCCTAGGACGAGTGATTACGGATTCCATCCCTCACCATCCACAGTGGTCACCTGAAGTGGTAAATGAGGAGGTGGTAGCGAGGAGAAGAAACAACACGTTTGCCAAAACCAGC
Organism: Lissotriton vulgaris; assembly: GCF_964263255.1. Lineage (NCBI taxonomy): Eukaryota > Metazoa > Chordata > Amphibia > Caudata > Salamandridae > Lissotriton > Lissotriton vulgaris. The sequence goes on along the minus strand of NC_141693.1, from coordinate 48,558,588 downwards.
CAAAAACGACGGGCAGTGCCACCCCAGTTCCGACGAGGAGATGTGGTGCTTCTTCGCAATCGCGTCACCAGTGGCAAGTTCAGACTTAATTATGAGAAAAGGCCGTGGCGAGTGATTGGGGTGAAAGGCACCCGTCTTACAGCAATTCGAGGAAGAGAGAGGGTGACTCGCAATGTGTCTCACTTCAAACTGTTTCATTCAGCAGCCCCGGAGTCAGAGCGGCGGCAGGGTGGTGACCAAACCGAAACTGCAACTAATTCACCAAATGTCGAATCAACACCCAGTCACGAGGTCAGACAAAGTAACGATCCACATGCCTTTAGTGAAGAAGTGGGAGGTGATGCGGAGGTCCTTGAGGAGGCCCCAGATCCGGAGGGGGCCGACAGCGAGGCGCCAAGTCACGAGTTGGAGGCTGGAGCGGAAATGCTGAGTCACAGGGGGTCGCAACGTCGATTAAGAGACAATCCCACCCCCTCCGGCTGGTTAAGAGACTACTTCACGTAAGACTGTTCCTTTTTGAATATGCATATAGTTGAGCAGGCCAGCCAGTAAAGTGGCGCTGCGCTGAAAGGACGCTGAAGGTATCGGTCCTAATGTTAACTGGAACTGGAGTGAAAATGTTGAAGTGTGATTTTGTTTGTGTTTTGGTTTTTCCTTATTTTAGGAGGAATGTTATGTTCCTGGAGGTCCGCCCCTGGCGCCCCGGGCATGGGGCGTGCTAGTCATGTGACTCCTGATAATAAAAAGAGGTCTTGCACGCACGCAGGCGTTCAGAGGCGCGCAGACCAAGCAACAAAGTTATTCCCAGTGTCCGACTGAGTTTATTCTAGGGCCACGTGTTAGGCCTAGTCAGGATTAGATGCCCCGGAGTGTAGGTCCCAGATTGATACCCCTAGGGCGATCACTCCCCATCACCAGGACACAACAAAGGGCAGACGCCCACTTTGGGACAGAGCGCTGCGCTCACAAGCACGTGCCTCTTATCTTAAAAATGCACGGTATGGGGGGAACGTGTGGCAAAAACAGTTTACAAAGACTAAAATATATATAAAAAAAAGAGCACGGCATTGTCACCAATACACCGGGATTAAATGTGGGCGAAATTGCGTTTTTCCCCACTTGAGACATGCACCACTTTGATGAAATGTGAGTGTAATATGTGAAATACTCCTGGGCTGTTGCCTGCCGAAAGCTGAGCTCGAGCGGCCCTTGCATGCACACCCCAGGCCGGACACCAGCTCCACTTATCTCCCACACAGAAGCTACAACGCACAGCAGGTTCATAGTTTGTGTAAGACATTTTCAGCTGCAGGAAGAAGAAGAAGAAGGAGGACCGTCTGCCTCTTCCTGCCACACTGAAGTGCAAAACGGAGCTCACGCCCAACTCTTCCACAAATACCCCCAGTACCCTGAGATACTGGGGCAGCGGTGTGGACAGACACCAGATCGAGTGAGGGCAGGACAGTGGTGGTGGTGGGTAGCAATGGATGTTAGAAGCAGAGAGACGCTCAGTGGCACAGTCACAGCTCACAAACACGCTGCACAAGCAGACACAAGGAGCTGACACAAAGCAGCATCCCTTGGCACATGTTAAAACAAGACCGCATTATAAATAGTAGGTCTCGCCAGCACTTGCTGTCCATTGGCAAGTCCGCCTGTGCTCGCAGGCGGCCAGCAAATCTCGTTGGCCGCAGTGGGTGGCCAGGAAATCTCGCCGGTGCTTGCAAGCGCTCGCAAAATCCCGTCTCAAGAGCACAAACTTAAAATAAATTCAGCAAATTCAGCAAGCAGAGCCGAATTTTACACCCAGGCCTACTCAGAAATCCCAAAATAGCTGCCCTTCTCACATTCAAATAGGGTCATCAAACCCAACACATTAAAAAACAATTTGTATTTGTTTCTGTTTCGCTTCTCTGGACAGGGCCATTTCTCTTTATGGCTTAAAGAATTTCAGCATACTGGCTAATCAAACCAGAAAAGCAGAGGGATTAATGTCTAGGAAAGTTCTAGGCTTAGACAGGGAGGGGATTACTATTCTTATCTGTGTGATCAACACTGCCTGATGGAGATTCTGTAAGAGACCTCAGAAGTGACACAGGCAGTCTCTAAGGAATTTAACATTGTTATAAGTCCCATATCAACATTTGGCATCATAGCCAAGAAAACATCTCTTCATCGTAGATCTGTCTCTGTCTCATTCTTCTCTTTGCTTTTTATGTATCCTGAAGCATAGATGATGCTTAAGTCCACTTCCATCAGCAGCAATAACATATACTTTTAGCTGACACATATATTCCTTAGATGTGCCAATATTTGTCAGATGTGTCAGTTGGTAAGTCCTGTAAGATTTCAGAAGCTTCTTGATAAAGAAAGGTATCTGGATGCTGCTCAGCCGTACACCCTTGAGAAACCCCACACTAAGGCCCAGATTTACAAAACATGCGCACAATCAGCGCAGCACCCACAAACGCTGCTATGCATGAGAGGGAGAGAGAAGGACAGTGCCATATCCACAGAGATATGGCTCTCTCTTCCTCTCTTTTTACCGGTGGCGCTGGGTGCTGACCGCCAGACATTCACTTTTGTGCCAGAGTGCAAGGGTGTGTGCGTGAGAATAGCATAGGTTTCTTTTGAACGGGTAGGTGACCCTATACTATGGTTAGACTAACTCTAAAAAAGTGCCCCACGTTGGATGTGTGCTGCAGAGTACAGCACACTTGAAAAGTGGGAAGTATTGGGAGAAATGAGAGCATTTATTCTTTCTAACACCTGCTTCAAAGTGGTGTACCTTGTTGCGCAAAACACTGTCTTCTGATGTTAGTAAATAGGGTTTTGCATCAAAAAGCATGGATGGTTGCATGAGAATGCCTATGTACCATCCATGTAACTCCCCCTTGAAGGTAAGTAACGCAAAGCGGCGCTTAGCTCTGATTTGTGTTACTTTTAGGCAACTTTTCGGTGCCAAACAAGTTTTGTGCTGGAAAGTAAATAACAACAAAACCAACTTTGCTCTGGTCTGGTTCAATTTTTTGACACAAACACGGCTCACAATGTTTGTAAAACTGGGCCTGAGATGCTATTGTTCTGGCTTGAACTGTATACAAATGCTTCAATCACAGCTGGGATAGAAATGTATATCCTGTACATCAGGGCCCAATTCACACTATACCCCACACTTGTGGCAGGGGCCCACGGAAATGGCTGGGGCCCGCACTCGTGGCAGAAACTTTGCACTGCCGTTACTCATTGTGGAGGTCCCACCAGGAGTGCGGGATCCCCCGCCACAAGTACGGGAACCTGCTACAACTGCTGGCCCCTGCCACGAATGCAAAGGAATTTTGTGAATCAGACCTGCAAACATTATCCAATACCCAAAGGAAGAAGTCAGATGTAGGATTCTGATTATACCATCCCTGATATGGAGGGGCACTAGATCGCCACAATATCGATACGTTCCCTAGCGATATAGCATTCTCCACGGCGTCTCTCCACTGAGGATCAGCCAGGAACCCCAGGGTCGGGGAAGGGCAAGAAGAAGAGGAAGACAGAGTTCAGTCCGCAGGAAAACTGGATCGTCGTCGCGTAGGTGATGGAACACTACCAACAACTGTTCGTCACTTCCACTGTGTCATTTGCAACACAAACGGAAATATGGCAGTCCATCGTGAACAACGTGAATGCCGTCGGAGTGTTGAGGAGGTCAATGGAGGAGGTCAAGAGGCGCTGGCATGAAGTGAAAAGACAAACCAAGCAGAAACTCGCTGACAACCGGAAGGCAGCAACGGCGACTGGAGGTGGGAGTCCTGCGCCACAGGAGGAGGAGGAGCTGGATCGCTGGAGGAAATGGTGGCCACAGTCATCAGTGTGGAGATGGTGCAAGGAGTTGGGGGTCCGGACACAGCTCGATATGACCTGACCCAACAACAACTGGGTGAGTAAGGACCAAGGACTGGTGGATGAGGGGAGATGGGCACTATGGCACACATGCACAATTCTGCGTGGCACACTGCACCCCCACAATGATCGTGGGACATGTCCCTGGCACACTGCAGCACACATAGAAACACCAACTAGGCCCCCGTCCACTATGTGCACAAAGGGGCACCCCTCCCTATCACCAATCCCACAACCTACCCATGCACATGTGCTGAATACAGCAAAGCAGCGGCTCTGTGAGCCACACTGACAATGTAAGTGACACAGCATGACCAATAGCATGGCTGCAGTCAAAATACATGACATGACACTGAGGTGGCCCAGTGTGGATCACATCCTCAAAGGAGCAGGTCACATTCTCGCACATCCACATGCATATACAACCCCTGACTTCAACGACACATCTGCAGACAAACAATGCACAAGAGTACAAAAACCGTCCAAGAGCACAAATGACCCATGCCACCAACATCTCAGCCCCATAAAAGCACACAAGTCAAAGGCACGCCGCCTCAAAGGGATAAGGGGCTGCTAAATCAGAGCTGCAGGGGTGACTCTCCCACAATGCAGCACACACACATAGCAATCATAGCACATCAACATCGATGACAATGTGGTACAAAGTGCAACACTTTGATCAATGAACAAAGGACACAACTGCTGCCGCTTGTGCATAGAAACTGGCCAATCACATCTGTCATTGCAGGAAACTGTAAGAAGATAATGTACGAGTACAACCTCACATCCGTCATGTAGTCGAAATTTCCACTGCCTCCCCGCAAATAACAAGCTCCTCAAAAACAGTCACAATGTACATTGTCATGCAGTCTGTATGTAAACATGTACAATGCGTCAACATACATGGAACACACTGTTAACCTGCATCTCCCATTAACATTGCAGAGGGACAATCAACAATAATAATTATAATCCACATTTGTAAAGCGCACAACCACCCGTAAGGGTCTTTAGGCGCTGGGGGCCGTCGGGAAGATTAAGCAAGCTATTGCCCACAGTCACATGCTGCTGGGCTAATCTGCCACCGGTGCCGGGGATCAAACCGTGATCCCCAGATTCCGGAAGCAGTCACCCTAGCCGCGGCGCCACACCACCTGCAGAGCAGACCAGACATCTCTTCAGTGATGATCAAAAAGGCACCTTGCCATCTGCTCCAACACCCTCCAACGGCTCATAGACAGCTTCCACACCCCACCTCCAGGAGCAGGGCCGCCCAGCTGCATCGAGGTGACACCACCCCCTACACAGACCACAAAGCAGGAAGCACTCACCACCACGGCTGGCTCCCAGCACCTCACGGAAAAACACATGGCCTTCCAACGCCGTGTGTTAGACTGCCAGAGGGAGCAGGCTGAACAGGTGCGGGTGGGTTTCGAACTAATGGCATACAAACTAGATGACATACGTGGGTGCAAAATTGCCACCAGGGACCACTTACATTCCCTAATGGAAACCCACAGTCCTTTCCATGCTCTACAACAATCCTTGGCTGACCTCGCTGGGGCCATCACTCGGGTACAAGAACTGTCTAGTCAGACAGGCTCCAGCGATGCCAGCACAGAGTTGGCACAGATGCAGAGGACAATGGAGACCATGGAGCGGATGCATGCTGGAAGAATGGATGCAATGGCTGAACACCAGCGAGATGTAGCTGGGATCTTCCATGCCCTGCAGATACTCATCTTGCCATTGCTGCCACAGAGCCTGTCCCATATGTCTGCTGCAGGAACTTTGACACACATATCTCTGCCCCCTGATGTCTCAGTGGCACACTGTGATATAGCCATTACACCTCCGCCCCCTGATGTGTCAGTGGCACACAGTGATGCAGCCATTCCACCACCATACACACCTGACACACCGGACACAAAAGACATATCAGAGGAGTAAGATGTGGATGGTAATGGTAATGTGTGAGAACGGAGGTTGTAGCATTCATCCCCGCAAAATGGCCTGTTCCTGCCTGGTTCAGCACTATTCATCCTGCCCTGGAACAACACCTCCACTGTCCTCCAAAACACTCTGCGACATTCACCTGCACTCCAACCTTTTTTCTTTTTTTTTTAAAGTAAAAACTTTATTGCGTGATTTAAAAAAAAACCTTAGCACAATACAAAAGATAAAACATTTTGATGCTTATTAAATTGATAGAATTATGAGTAAAAATGTAACACTTGTATGATAGCAGTAGTAAAAGTAATAAAAGAATGCCCAGCCCACCATGTGTCTGAACTCTCTTATTTGTGCCATGCACCTTTGGAGACTATGGGGCAGATGTATCAAGCAGTTTGCGAATCGCAATTTCGGCCTTTGCGACTCGCAAAAGGCATTTTAGCATTTTTTGATATGTAACAAAAAAAATCGCAAAATAAGGAATCGCAAAACATTGCGATTCCTTATTTTGCTTAACCATTTAAGGAATCCCAAATTTTGGGATTCCTTAAATGAGATGTATGTAACTTTTTGAGATTGCGAATTTGGGTTAAGAAATCGCAAATTACCACCAACTTGTAGTTGGTGGTAATTTGCGATTTCTTTTAAAAATGCCCTATTTGGCATTTGTGAGGGTGGCATGTGACGCACATACATGCCCATAGGGCATTTATGTGCACCACATGCACACACATGTACATTTCAGGGGTGCAGCAGGATGTCTTTGAGACACCCCTGCACCCTTGAAATAATTCTCAAATTGCGATTAGCAAAATACTAATTCGCAATTTCAGAATTATTTCACAATCATTCCTATGGGCCTCCTGGCCCATAGGAATGCATGGGAATTAATCCTTAATTGCGAATTCGCAAAATGCGAATTTGCAAATAAGGAAAAATAAGGAGTCGCTAAAAAATAGCAATTTTGTTCATACATTCCATTTTGCGATTTCTAAATAGCGATTCCTTAAAAATCGCAAAATCGATTCTTGATACATCTGCCCCTAACTCTTCAAAATTATTGTGGCCAGGATTATGTTTAGCAGATTAAAGGTATCCAGCCTGTGTGCAAGGCCCTATATTTGTGTTGATAGCACTTTTGCAGTTCCGTCCGGTTTTCTCGAGGTGCCCACATGGCAGTAATTGACCTTATTGTGGAGGTCCAAGCATCTGCGCCTCTGGCTGAGCTAGCGATTGGCATCTCCCCTTCCCTAGTTTTTTTACTGCGCAGTCCATGAACCTCACCTGGACCCCGACATGGACTGCCATATCTGCTTTGGTTACCAATGACACAGCAATCAGGCTGCAGACTGAACTCCTTCTCTGCCGATTAACTTGTCATTCCCCAAAGGACTCTGGTTGGCCATCCACTGGGCTAACATGTAATGTGGGGTTTGCATGGCCATGTACTGCTCCAGCTCGAATCACACCACAGAATGTGAATAAAACATTCCAAATCACACAGATGTGTCATGTCTTTTATTAGATTTGGGGGTCTCTAGTTGGCACAGGTAGTTACTTATGACAAATAGGGACCCTTGCCTCTAGTCAGGGTAAGGGGGTACACTCCTAAAATAACCCCTGCTCACCCCCTTGGTAGCTTGGCACGAGCAGACAGATTTATCTCAGAGGCAGTGTGTAAAGCATGTGTGACCACATACAGTAACCCAGTAACAACACTACAAATGGACACCACACAAGGTTTATATTAAAAATAAATATTCTTTATACAGACTTAACACAAGACCACAAACAACAAAAATTCACAATACTATACTTAAAAATGGCAGTTTTAACTTAGTTCAGTTCAGTCCTTAAGATGCAACACTTTGCGTCAATGTACCCTATGATGCGTTGCGCTTCCACAACAAGTAATGTTGCAGCGATGGAAATGCGGCAAAGTTCCGGTGCAAAGAAATAAAGACGTGAAGATCTTCCAGATAAGGTACGTTTCTCTGAGGATGCGAGAAGTCTCGGTTTGATGCATTGACTGCAGCGGCGACACCCTTGTTCAGCGATGCGAGGCAACAGCCTCGGCTGCAGCACTCTTCTCCGACGTTGCGAGAGCCTTCCGCACAATGCGGCGACATCCAAGATGTGACGGCAGCAGCTCCAATGGCGGTGCGCTTCTCCGGGGATGCGAGGCACTTTTCTCGATGCGGTGCAATACGACAGCTACAACGCTGACATCCACGATACGACGGCAGCAACAGCATCGGTGACACGCTTCTCCTTTGTTGCGAGACTCTTCTCCTGATGCGGTGCAATACAACAGATACAGTGCCAATATCCACAATGCGATGGCAGCAGCAGCGACGGCGACACGCTTCCTCTTCGTTGCGAGACGCTTCTCTCGATGCGGTGCAATACGACAGCTACAGAGCCGACATTCACGATGCAACGGCAGCAGCAGCGACACGCTTCTTCCTCGTTGAGTCGCGCTTCCATCTCCTTGCGACGCGCAGTCCCTCAGAAGGCCCAAAACCTGCAGCAGGCGCTTCCAAAGAACTCTGAGGAGCTGGGGGTTGAAGTCTGTTGTCCCTGAGACTTCAGCAGGAGGCAAGCTCTTTTCCAAGCCCTTGGAGATCCTTCACAAGTTGAAAATAAAGTACACAAAATTCCTTTCTCCTTTCTTTGGTAGTCAAGCAACCACTGCAGGCCAATCCCCCAAGCAGCACTTCAGCTTAGGGATAGTCTCTCCTCAGCTTCTTCAGGTTCCTCTTCTCAGCAAAGGTTTCTTCTTGTAGTCCAAAAGTGATCTAAATTCTTGGGATCAGGGTCCCAATACCCAAAAATCCTTTGTCTGAGGGCAAAGGGGCCTTTGCCAAGTCCAAACCAGTTCTGGAGCACTCTGTTTACATGACTCCTTCTTTCCTTTATCAGTGCAGGGCAGAAACATCAGACGCCCCTCAGGAGGTGGAGCCAGCATTGTGGAGGGCAGGCACATCCCTATTCAAGGTTCAGGTGCAACTCCTCCCACCCATCTAGATACAGATCTCTCTATTCACCACTGGGCTGGCTCATTCTGTCTCCTCGAATCCCCCAGCCCTGGCACTCAAACGCCAGACAAGGAATAGACAACCTAGCAGAGGCAGGCTTAGATATTAAGACAAGAAAATACCTACTTTTTAAAAGTGGTATTTTCAAACACAGAATGTTAAAACCAACTTCACTAAAAGATGTATTTTATCATTCTGAGTTCAGGCATACTTAACTCGAATTTCTACCATGTTCCGAGTCAGTTAGGATTATAAAATGTAATAATCTAATTGCCCATTCTGGCCTATGGAGAAAGGGTACCCTTGCAATAGTGAAAAACGAAAATGGCTGTAATTCACTATTAGGACATGCCACACACACCAGGGCATGTCCTACCTTATACTTGCAATGCACTCTGCCCTTGGGCCTATCATAGGGGTGCCTGATATGAAGAAAAGGGAAGGTTTAGGGTCTGGCAAGTGGGTGCACTTGCCCAGTCAGCATGACAGTACCAGACTGCACACAGGCTCTGCAATGGCAAACCTTAGACACACTTTTACAGGCTGCTTCTGTGGGTGGCACAACCAGTGGTGCAAGCCCACCAGCAGCATTTGGTTCAAAAGCCCTGGGCACACTCAGTGCATTATACTAGGGTCTGATAAGTAAGCCAAATCAGCCAATCATGGAATCACTAATCCATACAACAATTTACAATAGGGAGAGCATATGCACTTTAGCACTGATCAGCATTGGTAAAGTGCCCAGAGTCATAAAACCAACAAAAACAGGTCAGACGAAATACAGGAGGAAGGCAAAAAGTTCAGGGATGACCCTGCAAAAAGGGCCAAGTCAAACATCTATGTTGAATCAAGTATAAAAGTATGGATGAATGTAGGGACATTGGTTGCCACAAACTCGCCAGGAGCCGTTCAGCACCAACCAGGGGGGACTACTAGTCCCAGAATCCACTCAACTCCCAGGGGGAGGAGTAACACTGCACCTGCACACTCAAAGCACGCCAACAATCACCCTGGCGGGGGACGCGCCCTTGCTGTCTGCGGCAGGAGGAGGCTGGGTTGGGCTGGGCCCCCTCTCTTGGTCTCATCAAACCGTGAGTGGAGTTGTTGTGCTGGATTATATCTGAAATGTATGTGTCACTCCTAACAATACCTAGTGTTCACTGTTATTTGTGGTTATCATGAAAGTTACTAGTGGGAAGCTGCATGCAGATTGGATGTTGAAAATGGGGAAAAGGAAATTACCCAGTACTAAATTAGAGAAACAGTTTAGCAAACCAAAAGTTATGAAAATGACCCTGCTAAACTACCTCTTGGGCGCAGTGGGCACCATCAAAAAACAGATCTCCACAATAGAAGAGTCATTGAGTGTAGAATCGCAGGGTCTAACAGGGAATAGTCAAGAAAAAACTATACCTGGTAAAGGGACTGTGGAGGAATGCCCACCAGATAACCCGAGTTTAGGGCAAAGTAGAAATGGTTGCATTCAAGTTGTTTTTGATGATATAGATGATGTCTGAAACAGTGATCACGATACTGAAACCCTACCCCCCCAAAGACCGAAGTAACCCAAAGCTGTCAAAGAACCCCAAAACTATCCAGGTAGAAACATATCAGGCCCCCGTGAATGGCCATTCTAAGACTATACTGATTAAACAACAGGGGAAAAGGGTAGCTTGCTGAACCAAAAGGGAAAAGATTATGTTCCACATTCAAAAAACAAATGCACTGCACAATCCATTTCCTGATAGTAAAAAAATGGAAAATCTATTTACAGAGCTAACAAGTTATGTTAAACACTATATAGGCAGTCTGGAAGCTAGATTAGACCGAATCGAAATAGATCTAGAGAAGGTTATTAAAAACCAGAACACTATACTACAGAATGAGGGCCGCAAACCGGGCATTATTAATAGCGCATTTACCATAACTAGATGCCAAAAGCCCAAACTCTACTGATAACTCTTCAGGAATGGACAGAAAACCAGCTGAAAGGGGTGGGGTACAAAAGAATGTCGCTGTATGCACACATAGTAGCACTACAAGAGAGGCTGGAGCCGCACGTATGTTAAGGAAGAGAACACCAGAGAGACATCAAGGGGGGAAGTCTAGCATGCGAAACGCAAATAAGACCACGCTCAATTACACCTAGCTCCCATGAAAGCCAACAACATGTATATAACCTAGATCTTCCGACGGCAGCAACCCCCTTTGCAGAGATTTTGGCAATTGTCCCTGATCCCCAGCCAGGAGAAGTTGAAACATGGATCACATTGATGAAAAAGGCCATTCACTGCCTGGGGAGCAGAGTAGGTCTGACTACGGAAATGTTTAGGGCTTTTAAGATGGTAAGGCTTGTACCCTGGGTAGGAACAGGTAGAAAAACTTTTGTAGGGGATTGTGTTGTTCTATCCTTTGGTTTACCATCCCTGGTTAGGGAAGTGTTGAAATGAGTAAGATATAAAAACATCACTGATACAGGCATAAATGTCCTCCCTTTGGGCTTCTTTTATCAACTCAATTGGATTAACAGGCACAATGGGAGTCATCCTAGAGCACAGAGTACTGCCCAAATGTACTATAACCTGGAGGTGTCAAAGAGATTTGGGCCCCTCCAATCACTAGATGAGGACGATTGACTTCCCGTAAATAGAGAACAGATGTTTGATTTGAGGGACTATGATAACTTAAAGGACTATGAAGCACGTAGGACCAATCATAAAAAGGTACAGGTAGGAGGGAGAACATGTATATATAGGAAGGAGATATTGGGTTGGGGCCTAGAACCAGTGGACCATTAAAGTTAAGTCTGGCCAGTGTCCCAAATAGGGATGAGAGTATGGGGCCTGAGCGGGCTTGTCAGACCAACTCTCCCCCGGAAATAATGATTCCGGACAAGCAGATTTCTCAGAAGGTTATTAGGGTGTTCCTTTGGAATATAGCAGGCCCCCGGAGTAAAGAAAATAACTTAGCTTGGCTTGACTTTATGGATACATTTGAAATCCTGTGTTTCCAGGAGACCTGGTTGGCAGAGGAAGTCCACATCGAAGGATATAAGACATACCACACAACAGCAATACACTCAAAATATGGCAGACACAAGAGGGGGCTTTGCCTTTACATTTCAAATCTGCTGGAGGTACAAAAAATTACTCTGATAAAATCTGCTGTTTATTACCAGATAGTTTCGATACATGTGGACCCAAATTGTATTTTAACTGTAATACATTTTTACAATAATATAGAGAAGGGCCAGCTGGGGGACATTTTAAGACAGCTTAGTGATGATTTTGGTAAATTATGGATTCCAAAGGATACAGATATGATTACTATCTGGGGGTAGATTTTAATGTTAACCTATGCTCAAAAGCAGGGCTAGATGTCTGTGCCTTAACGTCAGAAGAGGACGACCCACTAACACATTTTGATCATTCAGAAAGTGGGGAAAAGTTCAATGAATTTCTGTTTTCTCACGACTATGGTTTTGCAAACCGGTTGTGTTCCCCTAGAGAGAACATTGACTATACCTTTATAGGCAGAGGCTTCCAATCTATAATAGATTTTATAATTGTTCCAAATTGTTATTTAAACTGGGCAGCAAATTATAAAATCCACTCAAATGTCATGAGTGACCTCTTGCCCCTAAGTATTGACATAGTACTGTCAGACGTCATTGATCAGAAAATAAATAATAAATTGGTCTGGACACAGGGCGTATCCCTCTCCCGTCAAAATGGATACACCTTGCATTGGGACAGTTGTGACTCGGTCGAGCTGAATAAGCAAATCAGATCTAAGGCTTATGACTCAATTTTAGTATGCTTGCAGGAAGGTACCACTCACAAAAGAACCTTGAATGCCTTTTCACAGATTACTTCGACTATTCAAAATCTGCTCAGAGTTGAAAATAAGGGCACACGAGATCGCAAAAATGGGTGGTTTGATTCAAATTGCACAAAATCATACTCTTGATTAAAAGGGGCCCTTCATAGGACAGAGAGAGACCAAGGCGAGATTAGAGAGTGTAGAAAGTGTTATAATTTGGCACGAAGATCCCGAAAGAAGGAGCTCAAAAATCAATCATGGGTGACACTCCACGAAGCATTACTGAGTAAAGATTGTTCTATATTTTGGCGAGCAGTGAACGTGCTGTTTTTTAAAATCAAGGATGTTGCAACAATAGCAGTCGCAAAAGACGGAAAAACATGGGTAGACTTTTTGTCAAAGGTCTATAGCACCCAAGGGAACGAGGAAATCACTCCTGACTTTATAACTCAACAGGTGGAAAACTCTACTACTTTCTCACTCATTGACCTCCAAATCACCCATGATGAGGTAATTGGGGCAATAAATGCAAGCAAGGGTGGTAAGGCCCCAGGGCCCGATGGGCTCCCCATTGACCTATTTAAATATATCCCACTACTCTGGTCACCGCTGATAACAAGGGTCCTTCAAGCTAGTTGCACAAAGGGCTTTATGAAGACCTGGTTGGAGTCAGTAATAATGCCGATTTTTAAAACAGGGGAACGAGTAAACAAGGCGTGTTATCGCCCGATATCCCTACTTGATTGAAGGTAATGGGAAGGGTCGTCTTGAACAAATTACATACCTCAGCAGAAGAGAGCAATATAATAAGTGATATGCAATATGGTTTTGGACAGGGGTTAGGGACAAATGAGCATGTTTTAAATCGTAATATCATAATAGGAAAGTACACTCAGGCTAAGGGTGGGAAACTTTATGTGGCGTTTGTAGATCTTACAGCCGCATTCAACTGTGTCATACATAATAAACTGTGTAACATCCTAACAAATCTGAGGATCGACCCGGTACTGGTCCAGTTTTTAAAACAATTATATTCTGGGGCCATTGCCAAGGTGCGCTATGGTTCCAAAGGGGAATGTACCGCGCCATTTACCTTGGATAGGGGGGTGAGACAAGGTTGTGTTCTTGCGCCATTCCTTTTCACTCTATATACCAATGCTCTGGTACAGAAGCTTGAAGGAACGAACACGAGGGAGAGCCAATCTATTAAGTGGTCCGGACAGATGTGCTCCGTCCACCCTGTTTCACCAATCCGCAACACATTCCAATAGGGGAGCGCCTTGATGTGGCCACTGCACATGAGGACTTGTGCAATCTCCCATGCCCAACTGTCAGCACATACGCCAGAGATCAAGGCATCCCATGCACGGGTATCACGGTTACACTCCTGGTCATGGGCCAACGGGGGGGGGCACACACAAGTCATAATCCAGTTCAGCTACCGTTGTGTTGGATAGGCAGACATCCATGGGCCACTCAAATATGCATGATCAACAGTGGAACCTGGGCTGGACGCAGGTGACGTACGCTAGACGGCAGCTCAGACGGTAACTGATGCACAAGACTGCCAGTGCCAGTGCTCCAAACAGATGCAGCATATGTGCACTGTACAGTTCCACGTGACGGGGGTTGTGCATGTGCCTGGGATGTCCTGCCATTGTATTGATGGTCTTGTAGAATCGGCACTCTTCTGATCTGCGGCAGTTATGTGGATGAAATGCCACAGCTCGGAGCAATGAGTCCTATGTGTGTGCAACGTTTGGACGTATGAGTTGTTGTGTATGTAAGTGTCAAGGGCATGTCATGCAAGGATACCTCTCACAGGGACTTCCGTGTTTTTGGTGTGGATAAGTTTGTCTTTCATTAGCTCTGTGTGTGGTCTGAGAGTCATAATAATCTGGTATGGTATCTCTCTAAGGGTCGCCAGCTGCATTCAAGACCAAGGTCGGAGGTGCAGATTTCCTTCCGCCTTATGTATTTCAGCCCTCATCCTCCTGGACCTGTCAGCCGTTTTCGACACGGTCTGCCACTGCACACTAAGAACACGCCTCCAAGAAACAGGAATCCAGAAGAAAGTCCTGGACTGGACCACATCTTTCCTCTCCGGCAGAACCCAGAGAGTACGCCTCCCGCCCTTCCGATCCGAAGCCACCGACATCATCTGCGGCGTACCCCAGGGTTCATCCCTCAGCCCGATCCTGTTCAACGTCTACATGGCCCCCCTCACACGAGTGGCTCGCCAGCACGACCTGAACATCATCTCGTACCCCGATGACACCCAGCTCATCCTCTCCCTCACCAGGGACCCGCACACCGCCAAAACCAACATCCACGAGGGAATGAAGGCCGTCGCCGAGTGGATGAGGAGCAGCCATCTGAAACTGAACTCGGAAAAGGCGGAGGTCCTCATCCTAGGTCCCACCCCCTCTGCATGGGACGACTCCGGGTGGCCGACCACACTGGGAGCAGCTCGAACACCCATGGGCCACGGACTCAACCTAGGATTCATCCTCAACTCCGCCCTCTCCATGTCGAAGCAGGTCAACGCCATCTCCTTCTCCTGCTACAACACCCTCCGCTGGATCTACAAATGGATCCCGACCGAAACAAGAAGAACAGTGACCCAAGCCCTCGTCAGCAGCAGGCTGGACTACAGCAACGCACTCTATGCAGGAATCCCAGCCAAACACCTGCGATGACTACAACGCATCCAAAACGCCTCCGCCCGACTGATCCTCAACATCCCCCGCCGCAGCCACTTCACCTCCCACCTAAGAGACCTGCACTGGCTCCCTGTCAACAAGAGGATCACCTTCAAGCTCCTCACCCATGCACACAAAGCACTCCACAACACCGGACCAGCCTACCTGAACGACATACTCAACTTCTACACCCCCGCCTGCCAGCTCCGCTCCTCCAGCCTTGCCCTTGCCGCCGTCCCGCGCATCCAACGCACATCCTCTGGCGGCAGATCCTTTTCCTTCCTCGCTGCCAAGACCTTGAACACCCTCCCCACCCATCTGGGGCAGACCCAAGAACTCCTCACCTTCAGAAAGCTCCTCAAAACTTGGCTCTTCGGACAGTAGCAGCACCCCCCCCCCCGGTCCCCCCCCCCCACCCCACGCGCCTTGAGATCCTCACGGGTAAGTAGCGCGCTTTACAAGTGCTGACTACTGCTTGCATTCTGGAAATGTGATGTAACTTTTGTGCAGCAATCGAGGCCAGGCCTTGGGCTTATGGTGCATCAATAGGGATACACACACAACTGTTGGAATGTATGAGCCAAGAGCCCGATTGGCCTTGTGCTCCTTGTACAATGTCTTTCCCTCTCTCTCTTTCTCTCTCTACCCCTCTCTCTCCCACTTTCTCTTTCTCTCTCTTCCTGTCTCTCTATCTCTCTCTCCCTCTTTCTCTTTCTCTCTCTCCCTCTCTCTCTTTCTCTCTCTTTCTCTCCCCCTCTTTCTTTCTCTCTCTCTCTCCACCTTCACTCTCTCTCTCTCGCTCTCGCTCTCTCTCTCCCTCTTTCTCTTTCTCTTTCTCTTTCACTCCCTCTCTCTCTCTCTCTTTCTCTTTTTTCTCTCTGTCTTTTGATGAGCGCATGACACACCTTCTTATCTTGAATTTTGTCTTGCAGGCTGTGACCTACAGATTGTCCAGTGAAGACCTGCCATGACTCTTCCAAATAGTTGTCTTGAGTTAAATTTGAATGTAATATTTTGTTTGGAATTTCAATGATGGATGAATGATTCTCCTTTTTCTGACCACACATGAATGTTAATTGTTGTAATTGTGCAACGTCATGGGAATTGTTTTGTTCATGATTTTGTAATGTTCATGTGAAATATCTTTTTCCAAGGGGGGGGGGAGGCGTGCCCGGGGTAGGGCCATGGGGGAGAGGGGGGGTCCTGCTTACCACCAGTAAAAGGCAGATGTTAAATCCCTGCTGTTAACGCGCCTTATCGCATGTTTTGTGATCTTATTGCAGATCGGGCTTGTAGTTGACAATGTTGTGAAGTGGTGTTGTCGCTGCTTTTTGCACGGGAACGCCTACTCTGCATCTCATTAGCGTTAGTTGCCGGTGTCACCCGTGGCGATGTTTTTTGTGGATGCTACAGCTGGAAAAGTGGTGATATCGGTAGTGAGCACAAGCTTTTGAATGGTGCGTAAAACTTATCACAACGTTTGCTGCACTAAAGTTGCGATAACTCAGCGATACGTCCTTGAGAATATGCCCCTATGTATTTTCTATCACAGCTTAGCAGTGTGTGCGAGGCTAGAACATAAACCGTCACCAGCTGAAGGCCACATCTCCTCACTGCCACATAACATTTGCCTCGATAGCCAAGGCTCGAAGGCGCTCTTTATGCATGATCCTATATCTGAGTTTCTATATTATCTGACGTCCAATTTATCTTATCGTACTTTTTATTTTGAAAACAATGACAGGTTTTCAGACATTAAAGTAAGAATAGGACAAGACAACCGAGCAGCAAATGAGCTAACTCCTTTATCATAGTGACACTGTTAACATTTATAAACAATCCTGCACAGCAGGGACTTATGGTGCAGGCATTCCTGATATTTCTAGACATCTCAAATACTGCTCACGTTCTAGTATAGGAAATGTATGCCACCGTAAGCCCTCTAAAGGACGCCACTGTTAAGAAGATGTTTTGTAAGTTGTGCCCTGTAATTTATACCCATTGCAAAAGGTTGTGTCATTTGTATTGAACAGATTAAATAAACATGGGATTCAAAACTTAGAAATCACAGAAGGGGATTACTTTTTTTGCCCTATTATAAGTGAAACTCCAAAGAGCTACAGTGAATGGGGGATACCCATCTCACATGGAGGAAGTACCCAATATTACAACAAAGGTTTCCCTTATACTGTAGTAATGGTTATTTTGAGTGAGTCATGAAAAACAACTCAAAGGTCCAGGTATTCTGAGCCCTGCCATGTGTGCTAATATGATACACTGTCTGGGCTGCCCCCCTCAGAGTTGCAGCAGAAGCTGGAACATGAACAGCAACTGGCTGAAGGCCACTTCTCACTGCGGTTGCCTCCGACTGAGGTTTCTGCCACCAGCATGCATGACCTCTGACTCAATATCCCTGGAGGGAAGCTACTATTTAGCTAAAGACTGATATCTGGTTTTTATAGTATTTGCTTGCTGATTATATCAAAATAAGACAAATACTAATTGTTGCAAATGCACCAAGTCAATCATCATAGTGAGAAGATATTGATAAAATGTTGATACAACCCAAGACAGCATGTGCAAATGGTGCAGACATTTATAGTATTTATTCGCAGCTCTAAAACCTCACGCTTTCTAGGAAAAAAAATAAAAAAGACTGAAATTAGCCAAAAAAGATGAAATTGTAGCATCTGAAAGGACAACGTGATGGAAAAAGGAAAGTCTGAATGGGATTATCCAACAGTTATGAGCCACTGCGGAGCTCCTGATGGACCTATCTAGAATCATTGCATGCTGACTATACGTAAATAAAAAGAGTTTTCAAAGCCAGAAAGGGATACTGGAGCAGCAGCCTTTACCTCTTGGGCTGTTCTGGCCAGACAAAGTCAGTGTTTGTACCATAGCAGAGGGTGGGATCTATTTGTATCTCATGTCGAGCTCAATCCCGGGAAGGGAGGGAAGCCCAGAGTTGACCCTGGAGGTTCTGCACGCGGAGCAGTGGGAGTGGCATCACCCGCACCCTGTGCTGTGCCAACCGACAGGCGAGGGGAAGTCAAAGAGCGATGGTGCTTCTTTGACTTCTTCCTGTGCTTTGACTTACCTGACCCCGAGTGCAAAGACTTTGATGAGGATTGATGATGATGACTCCGCGACCGGTCCCTCGACCTCCCATGGGACCAGGACCTTGAGCGGCATGGAACCATCTGCCCAGCCTCGAGTAACTTACTGGACCGCTCCCGTAAAGTCTTCGGAGCCATGGGCCAGCAGTCAGAGCACGACTTGGGGTCATGGTCTTGCTCCAGGCAAAAAAGACACATGCGGTGCAGATCAGTCACTGACATCAGTCGCTTACAGGAATTGCATTGCTTGCAACCGGGCATCCCTCGTACACCAGGTGTCATACGACTCGAAAAAGAAGTTGACAAAAGTCGCAAAAAGATTAGTCAAAAGTGTACTAGAGGTACCGCTCTTCCCTGATCACCACTAGCTAGCGCAGAAAAAGAAAGAACTGATGTCAGCGCTCGAGGGCGGTGTCTAAGTAGCTGCCGCAACGTCATTCCGGCAACCACGATGCAAATGACGATCGCGGAGCTGACCGACACCACCTTTCGACGTGCAGGGGTACTGCTGACGAAAAAACTTTCTGGATCCAGTCTGACGCCTGAGGGAAATTCTAAGGTAAGGAATCTATAACTACATGTTTCTTTCAGATTTACTTTTATATAAGATCCATTTATGATTGCTCAATTTATAAACTTACCTCTTTCTTTAATTAAATCACCTATAAGAGAATGTGTAGAGAAAACTAATTTAATTTTGTTTTCAGATGTGTACAATATTTCATCATCAAATAATTTATTCAGAGTTTTCAACCATTAAAGTACATAAACATATACAGTACATATGTAAAACTAAAGGTACACAAACTCAATTTACAACACGGTGCTGTGTCATGCCATTACAAAATTTAAATGATCAATGGAAGTGTACCTTTAAAATGTATTAAATAAAATACTTTATAATTAGTTACAATTGGCATTTACAAAGATATGTAGTTAAAATACAACAAATAAAGGACACCGAAGCTTAGGGTCATAAAACAAATACATAGATACTGGGAGACTGAGAAAAAGAGAAAGCATAATGCGAAAGCCAATCACTCCAGCACCCTGTATCTGTATACTGTACAGAGGAACCGTGTGGCAACCTCTAGTAGACGGCATCCAAATTGCTTCCAAAAAGGGATGATCCATGTTTTTCTTGGCCAGGTATAACCAGAACAGAATAAAATAATGTTAACTAGTGACTCCTCTGGCTGTTGGCAAACTGGACATACAGTACTTATTGAATTTAAATGGTTCCACTTTGATAAAAAAGACATTAATGGCAAAGTTTCCAGGAGGGACTTTGCAGCAAATGGGTTAATAAAATCCAAGAAGGGTTCAAATTGAAAATCAAGTTTAAAATAAAAAAAAGAGAACTAAGCAACCCTTCAGACACATTCTGGAATTTACATTTTACCAGAATGCATCCTTAGGTGTAATCTTGAATAGATAGGTCGGAGATGCCGAGAAGGCCCATGGGTCCCCTAAAGGCGATGTGTACTAGCAAAATTTAGACATAAGATAACCACTTAATTTTACCATTACTGTCCAGTGATACTAGCTCCTCCTAGGGTCCACGATGGTCGTCAAGATCTGCATAGTGTTTCAACCTTCTCCAACTATGTAAGAGCCTCAATTAGGTCACATATATCATTGAATTGAGGCCCCAATCTCGTCTTAATTGTATTAGCGGAGTATTATACGGGAGGTTAGTCAGTGCTCTCAAGAATGTATTCTCCTCTACCTCAAGTTTAGTCAGATTCCAAGTGCCCCATACTTCTACCCCCTACAGGGCACTGCCCTCGGCTTTAACCCTGGACACCTAGAGTGGGGGCATGGCTTTGAAGCCAACGATGGCGGACGCATGTGCTGAGAGCTCCGCACCAGCCAGGTTAATTATCCTGAATATAGGTGACTCCACCCAGCCACGGGGGCGCAATCATGGGGGCCCATGTCACGAGAACTATTAGAGAGGCTGCTGGCGTATGCTGACCACGAGCACCTGCTGAGAATTTCCAAACGATTATACCCATGCAGAGATTGCTGCAGCAAAATGGCGGCCTGAGTAGAAACGGACCATGGAGCATCGGACGGGTTCACCCGTACCGGCCGGCAGCGGTGACCGGCACACATATCCAACGGCCTGGAGGCACATTAAAGTAATACGGACTACATCTGAAGTTGGTGTGATGCCGAGGCTGAGTTTGGGACTGCGAGAACGGCGAGCCTTGAAGTGCGCTCAGACATCACACAGGTGCTGAGAGCCCACAATTGAGAGCAGCGCTGCGGCCTCAGTGAAGTGCGGCCACTGACACTGGTGAGGTGAGTGAAGAACAGGCACCGGGAAAATCATCAGCCTTGGGGTGGCGCGTGAAATGAGCACTTAGCTGCGCAATTGGAGGATCGGTTGGGTGCACCGTAGCTTGAAGAGAACGCAGTGGATAATAGACCGGCGGCCCACAGTCGGTGGGAGGCGTATGCTGGCTTGTGCAGAGCTTGCCGAGATCCCCATGGTTCTTGTGGAGTGGGGGGAGTCAGGATCAAGGAGCAGGGCCACCTGGACCTGCCTGAAGACGGCTAATATCAGACCTTCCCCCAGCAATTGAGAGGGTTGAGAATCTGCACGATTGAGAGATGTGTTGCTGCTCGACCTTCTCCACTCACCGTGATCGGTGTGGTTCCATGAGAAGGGGGTTCCGTTCCCTGCGCCGCCCCACAAACTGCAAAAACGGGTGTGCTTGAGTACCTTTGGGTTGGCCAGTGAGGTGGAGGAGGGACTATCCTGGGGCGAGTGAGTTTGGAAATTGCATGAAGTATTATTCTGCAGGATTTGGGCCCAAATTGTCACCCGTCGCCCTCCGCTGCTCATAGTCTTACTTGACATACCAGTCTGAGTGGGACAGACACACACAAACTGGCTGCTGTCTTGAGGTGGGACTGTTAAATTGCTCACCCTTACCTAACAGCCCCCATGGACCAAAGGTCATTGGTTTGTATTCATCAGTGCACTGCCTCGACATCGAATAGGGGTACTAGGTAGGTTGGAAGATATTCATAGCAGCTGCATGGTACCTCGCTAGTGCCCAGAGGGGGATGTACCAGCACTTAGGGGTACTCTCGCTGAGACTATTACTTGTGACCTGGGAGGCTCTATATTTGATGGAAGCTGACGTGACTCTGGAGGTAGCTCATCCTCGCAGGTGATCTTTCTACAGGAGCTGGAAGGTACAAAAGGTAATTCCTCAGATGTAGTTGCACAATAATAGTCCATCTAAAACTGGCTGAGATACATAGAGCCCTGGAAAGTTCTGATCGGATAACTGAGTGGTGGCGGCCGGGGACACTGGCGTGTGCGTCGTACCCCCCTGGAGAGCAGCGCCTTCACCCTTCCCACTCTTCCACAAGAGCTCCTGCCGCAATGCAAATGGGGAAACCTAGAGGGAAACAGGCAGGTCCCCCCCCAGACCAAGAGGAGAACACGAAAGGCACTGTATCAGTTGACGATGGGGGAGAGCAACCGGGAGTACCCATCCACCAACAATTTGCTAAGATACTAGACGCTATAGCCGACACAAAGGAGACCCTGCACCAGGACATCAGTACGGTGGCAGTGGGTCTGGGGATGTTAACTTTAAACTTTCGGAGAGAGTGAAACAAACCTAACAATCCTTGGGTACACTTGCTCCTGGGCATCAGACCATCGCTGGTCGGAGAGTGAAACAAACCGAACAATCCTTGGGTACACTTACTCCTGCGCATCAGACCCTCGCTGCACAGGTCGGAGGCTTGACCACCAGAGTCAAATATCCAAGAAAGGCGGCCAGAGGATGCAGACGTACGAAATAGGAGGAACAATGGAAGGGTCCTTGGACTTCTGGAAGGAGTGAAAGGATCGGACATGGCCCAATATCTGGAGACATGGCTCTGGGAGGTAGTGGCGCCTGAAGGACTCTCGCGATTCTACACTTTGGAGCGTGCGCACAGAGTGCCAGCCAGATCACTGGCTCCCGGGCGGCCACCGCGAGCTGTGGTGGCCAAATTTCTCAATTTCTGAGACAGGAACCTACTGTTAAAGAGAGCATGAACAGCTGGGCCCTACAAGGTGGATAATAACAAGGTGTCCCTATTCCCGGACTACACCATGGAAGTCCAGAGACTCCATAACTCCTTTTTGGAATCAAAAAGAGCTCTGAGGGATGAGTGGATTCAGTATGCACCGATGTTCCCGGCTAAACTCAAAATAATGCTAGATGGGAAAACTATGAGGATCCCAAGACGACCTGGGAATGGGTTGAGGCCTACAGAACAGAGGGTTCTCCCAGACCGCGCTCGGAATACAGACCTGAATCGGTAACCCAAGAGAAACGACTGTGGAGATGACAGATTAAAGACCACAAAGAAACCAAGTCCTTCTAAGACAGTATTAGAGAGAGCGGAAGCACTGAAGGCCATGTCTGTCATGATGCGTAGCAGAGATGCCTCCCTGGACACGGACTCGGAAGCGAAATATGGAACTGAGAACTCTGAGACTGATGACTCACACGCTGATAGTGGTTCTATGCCTGTAGTGACTCCTCAAATGGCTGATGAGCTCATGTGACCTGTGATAAGTTTCTCTCTTTCTATTTTATGTTTCTGCTGTGTTGGGGAATGGTTGGGTGGGCATCTGGGTGGGCTTACCTGGGTGGGGTTGGAACGGCCCGCCAGGCTGTGACGTCTTCCTGCCTCTTTCACTATTAAATAACCTGAGAGGGAAGACCATGCTCCCCCTTAGACACTGGTGCTAGTAGCTGGTGCCTTAACTGCCTGTTGTAGGTAACTGTTATGCAGTATTACTGTAAGTTTGGGAAGCTGACAGTTGTCAGACCACTCGTGGGTTGGGGAGTTTTATGGTTGGGACTGTTGTAACACACCGGATGGTCTGGCATGATTTTGCGGGCGGATGGGGGATGGAAGGAAGGGGCTGTACATGCTAATGGCTGGCAATGCTGATCAAGTGGAGGAGTATAGATTTCTAACGTGGAATATTAGAGGCATGGGTTCATCCTCAAAATGCTACAGTATCCAGAATTATATCAGATGCAGGGATGCACACATGGTCCTCCTACAGGAGACGCACCTTATGGAGATCGAGGTCACTAGACTCAGACTCAGGTGGAGAGGACAACTCTTTAAAACCACGTACTCGGCCTTTGCAAGGGCGTGTTAATATGGATCTACCCGGGGGTTCCCTTCTCCCTCACTCAGAAAATAATAGACACAGAGGGGAGGTTCGTAGCTATCACCAGCACTTTAAATGGGAAAGAGGTATGCAGTGTGTATGCACCTAACTGGGAGCAGCTTCCCTTTCTTGAACATTTATCGGGTAAATTGGCAGGAATATCACATGGAAACTTTGTAGTGGGAGAAGACTTCAATTGTGTGTATGATGTGGAGTAGGATAGATCGACTCCTCCACTAAAGGGTACGGTGAAGGTTCTTCGGAGCTGGCCTGCGGGATGGGACTTGCTGGACATATGGAGGTTACAAAATACACAATGCAGATAATACTCCTATTATTCACATTTATGTGATTTACACACAAGATTGGATATGGTCTTCTGCTCGGCCACATTGTCCAATGTGGTGACGGGAGGAATATCTGGGTAGATCCCTTTCTGATCATAGTCCCCTACTCTTGCGATTTACACCCACCCCTAGGAGGACCCCCATTCCCTTGTGGAGGTTAGACCCAGCGTTGTTGGAGGAAGATAGTTTCCGCCAAATCCTTTCTGCAGCTTTGGTACACTACTTTGGCGAAAATCAAGGGACAGCAAGCTCCCCATTAGTGGAATGGGAAGTGTTTAAAGTGGTGATCCAGGGACACTGTGTGGGACAGAAGGTGGGGATCTGAAGGATGGTGACCCAGGAACTAGATGTCCTAAAAGGACAAATCCTGACACTGGATATGGAAATTCCAGGTGGGTCTTGTTCGCAGGGTAAATTGGTGGAACTGAAAAGCCTCTATAATACCACATGGGATAGATTGAGGGCATTAGACCTCAAAACCTACCAATTGAAACAACGCATGGAGGGAGGTACAGATGGACGATTGCTGGCCTGGTTGATTAGGCCGGAAAGTAGGGGTAAACCTATCAACATTATAACGGATACACAGGGCCAGATAATTTTCTCTCCAAGGGCTGTTCAAGCTGCGTTTCATACCTATTATGAGTCGCTATATGGGTTGCTGGAGGTGAGCCGGGAGGGTGAACTCCTTTTATATCTTGAAGGCTTGAGACTGCCAAGCTTAGACCGCGACACTGAAACCTCGTTGGCACAATCAGTTACAGCGGCAGAAATTAGAGTGGCGATCAGAGATATGGCTAGAGGGAAACCACCGGGACCTGATGGCCTACCTGCTGAATTTTACGCTACCTTTGGAGATATTCTAACCACAAAACTAGCACAGGTGTATGCCATTGCACTTAAAGAACAGCTACTGCTGCCCTCAGTTAATGAGGCATTGGTGATCCCACTGCCTAAAACCAAAAAAACACATGCCCAATTGACTGAGTTTCGACTACTATCCATGTTAAATATGGATTTTAGGATACTGAGCAAGGTGCTGGGGACTAGGCTCGTGCCCCATATGAGGTGCTTGGTTCATGAGGACCAGACTGGTTTTATTCCTACACGATCCACGTCCAACAACCTTCGGCGTCTGTACCGCGTCATGTTCCTTTCGGATATAGGGAATTTCCCAGATGCGGTAGTAGTTACGATAGATTTGGAAAAAGCTTTTGATTCTTTGCGCTGGGATTTTTAACTAGCAGTAATGGAGAAAATGCAGATGGGAGAAGGATGGCAGAAGTGGATTCGTCTTCTATACACAAAACCTCAAGCACGTGTGAATACTGGCCACATATTATCGACTCTGTATCTTATTCATAGAGGGATCAGACTGGGATGTCCCCTGTCACCCTTGATTTTCGCACTAGTGATGGAACCACTGGCGGAACACTTTAGACAAGAAGGCAGTATATTGGGGATCCCCCTCAACGGGGCCGAACACATAATATCGCTATATGCTGATGATGTGTTGAAATATTTGGGGGATGGCCTCAGTGGGATCCACACAGCAGTACGCATATTGGAAGAATTTGCGCGACTCTCTGGTCTACGCTTGAATCAGCGGAAAACTTCTGTGTTACTGCTGCACCCGGCTCTCCAGAGGCCACCAGTATTACCGCCTAGCCTAGAATGGTCTTTGGTCCCCTTCAAATACTTGGGGATACAGATTTATCACACACAAAGTGATTTATTTGACAGTAATTTAGGGGGTGCCTTGAGAACACATCGGGCGAATGTGGCCTTCTGGCGTACGCTCAAACTTCCAGTCATGGCTCGCATGGCATTATCCAAAACGGTAAAACTGCCACGACTTTTATATTACTTTGTCAACCTGCCAGTTGTGGTGCCCAAACACTGGTTCCAGACTCTCGATGGGATAATGCGGGATTTGGTTTGGGATGGTGGTCGGAATAGAGTGTCGCTGCAGACCACAAGGCTTCTGTTGGCGGGCGGAGGACTGGGGGCCCCTGACTTTGGAGCCTGCTATCTGGCAGCTCAGCTTCAGTGGCTTGCTAGATGGATGGATGGGAGAGACCTGTCTACATTATTGTTCACCCCTAAGACTACACACATGTCTCTACTCCCTAGGTTGCTTAATTGTCGTCAGAGAATGAATCGAATGGGGGTGTTGCTCTCTGTGGCGGTGACTTGCTGGGATAGATGCATAGCACGTTCCAAGGGAACCCTGCTCTAGCACCCGGTATGCCACTTACAGGTATCCCTCAGGCGGGAAGAGGTCCTCCCCTTACTGACCGACAATTGGTGGGATGGGAAGAGGCAGGCATACGGACAGTTGGTGATTACTACAGAGATGGCGAATTGCTGCCATTAGATGAGTTTCTTGAATATCACAAACTCCCACCAGGACAATATTTAAACTACCATATAATTCGAGGGGCGATGACAGACTTATTGGGTATAGCAGAGAATGAACCGGGTACCCACCTGACCCTACACGCACTATTGACTCTGGGTTTGGCAGGGCATTTGGTTAAGTGGTTATATCTGGCAATGTGTGAACTTGCTTCACCATTATTGCCTAAACTGCTAGAGCGATGGGAGAGCATGCTAAATAGACAATCGACTGAGAAAGAATGGAGGAGGGTTTTGTGTGGTCCAAAAAACATATCCCGGAATACAGCCTTTAAACTAGTGGAATTTGACATTATACACAGAACTTACCTTACCCCACATAGGTTAAATGTGGTATATGGCAGGGAGGACCAGGCCTGTGCTCTGTGCTCACAACTGGATGCAGACTCTGACCATATGATTTGGTCCTGTGGGCAGCTAGTAGACTTCTGGTGCACAATTGTGGGTAATGGGGTATTCTCTAGATCACTAGCGTGTTCCCGGGAGATTTGTCTGCTGGGATTATTTCCGAGACCCAATCCACAGAGAATAGGGCATAGGTTTATAGACTTGGCTTTCATCCTGGCCAGACTACGGATAGCTCTTGGGTGGAAATCAAAACATGCCCCGCTGGTGGTGGCTTGGGAGGAGGACGTTACTCGCTGGACTACAGCAGAGGAACAAGCTTTGTTCAAGAAGATAGGATTAGAAAACGGTAAATCGCTGGCAGAACCCTGGGGCGATATGGTGAAAATGTGGGAACAAACACACACACCGTATCAGACCCAGATTTCATCCTCGACCGACGGACGGATAGCTAGAAGTATTTATTTAGATACCATGACTCTTCACTTTCCCCTATCTATGTTTGGACCTGCTTCCCCCCGCCCCTCTTCTAATAGACACTGATGGAGATTCTTTAAATGACAATTGTATTTTAAATGCACAGACTTCTGGTGGTTTAGATTTAGTTGTAGTTGAAACTTTGTTTTGTTTCGTATGGTTAATCTTTTTTTGAATGGAGTCTTTTATTAGCCTGGCACTGATTGAGTGAATACTGCAGAGATGGTAAGGTAGACAACAACCATATGTATATGGACGACAATATACAAAAATAGATGCTCACCAGCTCCCCATTGAATCGGAGTTAATAACAATTGACTGTTATGAAGATGCTTGTATCCGGAATTCTTGCCTCCAGTAATATTGTATGTGTATGCGATACTGAGCTTAAAACTTAACATTGCCTTGCAGGATGCACCTGAAATATTATCCTAGCTGTAATCCAAACATGCTGTAGTGAGCCTGCTCTTCTTTAGTAACTGTGCAGGTTATCTGCCCACTATATGTATAAATGCAAATATAAAAGCTATTTAAAAAAAAATAACTCTGGACACCTAGAGTACGGGAGAAATACACCTGGTCCGGGATATCCAATAATTTTTTTAATTGCAGCCGAGTGTGGAGTTAAATTTAGGCTGCTCTTCTCAACATGTGGTTAAAAAAAAGAAAAAGATCCATCTATTATTGCTCAATTTATAAACTTACTGGTTGCTTTAATTAAATCACCTATCTGAGAAGCTATAAAGAAGACTAATGTAATCTTGCTTTGAGGAGTGCAATTCATTTCTACATTGCCCACTGGTAAAACTAGACAGACAAAGAAAACTCAGAAAGAGTAGCATTAGCTATCTAGGGGTATTTTTCTAAATATTCTAATTTATTTTTGAAAATATTCTGAAAATGTGATATTCATAAGATATTTCTGTTCATATAGTCATAAATAGCTTATGTGTTTGACCTATCACATTTATAATTATTATACTTTTCTATAGCCCTTCAATTATTGGCATGGTTTGTTGAAGTATATGACAAAGTTGCCTGTCACTATAGTAGTTAGCGTGTCTGTAAAATAGTAATAAGTTCAATGTAGATTAATAAAAGGCTTCAAATATAAGTAACAAACAAAATGTTAATGATGTAAACCTCAAATTTCATTTGGAGATTCTTTCTTTAGATGTACTATCATTTGGAAATTATTTTCCTAGATATGTCTGCTCAAATAGCAAACAAATGATTTTTGAACTTGAAAATGGTAATTTATGAATATTTTTAAGATGGAGTCGAAGAGTCTAAATTGAGTAAAAACCCTTGGTGTGTGTCTTAGTGTTTGGTGTTGCGGTGCAGAGTGGGACTTGCTTTTCTCACTGTGTAGGGGACTTATGGTTTTGTGTAAAGGAAACACAGTTCAGCTAATAGTCCCTGTGCAGCACATAACAGAGTTCTCAACTTCATCAAAAGCAAATGATGCACGACAAGCAGTAACAATATACAGACAAGTTGTTTAACATACGTACTCTAACTTAAGTAGATGTGTCCTTGACCTCACCCTTGTTTCAATGCAATTTCACATACCTTTTTCTTTCTGGAGAGTGTCTGAAAAAGGGATGACAAATGTGTTACTTTTGCAGATTAAATACATCATTGCTAAAATTGTAAAAGGCAAACTTTCAAGAGTTGTTCCAAGCTTATGGCAACCGTGGTCGGGTGAAATTCTCACAATTCAAGCTATTCACAAAAATTGTTAAAAATTATGTGATTGAAAATGCCCACCACAATGAGCATTCACCAGTCAGGATTGAACAGAACAGATTTATCTGCATTGGGAACATTGCAAGACCTAGAACCATGTGCACCATCTTAGAGGCTGTGTAAAATCTTTGTGCCTCTGCCCACATTTAGCTTACATGATGCCTTCATAATGTGATGCAGAAAATATATTTTTAAATAAAGCCACATATTACTACTTTAAATCATAAGCATGGGACCATCCCTTCATCATAGATCTGTCTCTGCCTCACTCTTCTATTTGTTTCTTATTTATGCCGTAACCATAGGTAATGCTTATGTCCACTCACATTGGCAGCAATAAGGTATAACCTGTGGCCCAAGCCTACATTGCTCAGATGTGTTTGTTGTGGAATTCTGGTATATTTCAGGTGCTTGTCAATGAAGAAAAGGAAATGGATGCTGCTCAGCCGGATGTACGGCATTACAACGCGGGCATTTACACCGCGTGCCGTTACAACGCTGTTTTTACAACGCAAGTCGTTACAACGACTTGCGCTGTAAGGGCTGGATAGTGGAATAGTTTCATTTTCTATTCCAACTCCAGCCCACGTTACAGTAGGGAAGGTGTTGGAATAGAAAATTAACTATTCCCTATCCAATAGCGCCCTCCAGCGCAAGTCGTCGTAACGACTTGCGTTGTAAAGGCAGCGTCGTGATAGCAGCGCGGGGTAATGCCCGCGTTGGTAAGGATGTTTCCCTGCTCAGCCACCTACCCTTGTACGAATCCTACACTAAGATTTTATTATGCTTACTTGAACTGAAAAGAAATGCTAAAATTAAAGTCAGTATAAAAATGTAAATCTTCAGCTACTAGGTATCAGGGTAGCTAAGTAATACAGCAGCACTATCTAATTCTGAAAGGAAGAAGTCTGATTGGGGTTTCTGCTTATGCCATTCTAGAGACGGTGAACTGACAAATCAAGTCAAGTCAAATTAGCTTTATGCAATATCAAGTATCAAAAGCATTCTGCACTCATACATTATAGTATGAGTGTACATTTAAAAGTTACATTGAGTTAAAACACAATAAAATCTTGCTATACATGACAATTTAATAAATAGACAACTCTTTTTTTAAAAGAATAAAAATATATATGTTACTAATAGGTATGACTCACAATTACTAATTAATCGCTAGTAGCGTGAGGAACACAATCCTATGCCTGGCCTTACTCCAATAACCATGAGTTGGATACTACTTATTGGGCTTTATTGCTTATCACTTTTGTTCGAACAATCCAGGCACAGCCCAGAAACTTGGCAACTCCACATACAAGCCGAGACATAGATGAATCAGTTCTCAGAATACGTAGGGCAACTAGATGGTTTGTAGTACCTAATTGACTGCATACGGGCTTGAGACATTTGGCCCTAGCCTGTTTATAAGCAGGGCAGGCAAATAGTAGGTGAGTTTCTTGCTGAGCGTCACAGCAAGGGCAGTTTGGTAAAGTGCGTTTTGGTGAGTCCCATTTGGCAGATATAGTGTTGAAATCTAAATTGCATATACAGTGCCTTGTCTCTATGCGTCTTAATAAAATATAAATATAGTTCAAAGGATCTGGCCAATTTATGTTGCAGAAACTCCTCGGTTAATCTCCCGAGCTTTGGATTGTGTAAATCCTGTTGGTTGACCCAGTTCCAATAGATCCTTTTAAGTTCATTCTTGGGCGGCGGGAGCTGGTTTACACAGGCTTCGCCTAGACCCAGGTTTATCAACATATTCCTTAGATCCCTGAGCCATTTGACCCTTTTATTGGTATCTAGTGTAATGAGCTCAGTAAGGCCAGTCGCATAGCTGATGAGTTCTGGGGTGCGCCTTAATCCTACCCAAAATAATAGGGGGCGAATTCTAGCCATATCGCTAAAGGAGCGTCTGCCCATGTCATAGAATAGAGGCTTAAGTGGTGTGCTAATAGGGAGAGATACAAAGTCTCTAAAGAATTTATTTTCTGATCTACCAATCTCTTCGTTTTTTCCAAAACCCCAGAGTTCTGCATCGTACATTGCTGAACTCACAGCCTTTCCTTCGTAAACTGCAATGGCTGGGGCTACCACTCTGCTTGAAGATGAGCGTTGGTCTTTACCAATAGCTCCCGACACCCGCTTGTGATTGAGTAACATTTTGTCCAAGTGGGACCGCCATTGCATATTATCGGAAAGCCTAATACCCAGATAGTCGAATGTGTGGACTCTCTCTAATGAAGATCCATCTAGAGTAATTTTGCTTCTAAAGCGTTTTCCTCGGTTAAAATCCATAAACTTTGTCTTAGAAGTATTTATCGTTAGGCCCCTTAAGCTGCAAAACAATTGGAAGCGGCTGAGAAGTTTCTGGAGTCCTACTAGGGTTTTCGACATAAGAAAAGTATTGTCGGCAAACACAGAGAGTTGGTATTTTTTTTCCTCCTGCCAGGGTTGGGGCATCAGTTGGGTATTCTCTTAAAAAACTAACCACTCCATTCACATAAAGTGAAAAGAGGGTAGGAGCCAACACACAGCCCTGGCGGACCCCCCTGTTAACTGGTATCCTCTCTGTGGTTTGTCCCTGCTCTCCCCATCTGACTCGGGAAAAAATATCCTCATGGAGCCGTATTAAAAAGTTTAAGATATAGGAAGGGATGTCATTTTCTTGGAGCGCTACCCATAGCTTTTCACGAAGGACTAAATCAAACGTGGTCTTAAGATCAATAAAAGCAAAGTAGAGGCTTCCCTTGCCAATTACGACCACTTTCCAATAAAGGAGAAGTAGTCTAAATACCTGATCCACCGTTCTAGTGCATTTCCTAAAACCCGCTTGGTAATTGGAGAGAATACCCTCATCCTCCATCCAGTTCTGAATCCTATTTAAAAGGGCTCTGCCGACCACTTTCTGAATAACATCAATTAGGCTAATAGGCCTATAGTTAGCAGGGTCCTGGCAGTCTCCCTTTTTAAATATAGGTACGAGCTCTGCCCCCTTCCAAGAATTTGGGACTTAAGGTCCCTTTAATATAAAATTAATTAGGAGCAAAATATAATGGGCCCACTTCTGCGGCTCTGCAAGAATTACATCACCTGGGATGCCATTGGGTCCAGCTGCCTTTGCAGGAATGATACAATTTATTGCCACCTCAATTTCTTTCAATTGGAAGAGATTGGTGGCTTCAATAGCTAGTGGGACCTGTGTCTGCTTTTGATGGAGTTGTGTGGGGACAGTCATCCGCTTCCATGTACAATTGAGGGAAATGATCTTGCCAAGCCAAAATGGTAATGTGATTAGGGATTACAATGTTATCTCTCCTTTCTCCCTTTGTGTTTAAATCCCAAAAGGAGGTGGAGTCCCTTGCATTGCACGCATCTTTTAAATCCTGCCAGTTGGCATCATCCCAACTGCGTTTTGCCTGTTTCAAGGATTGGATATACTCCTTCCTCGCTGTTCAGACCTTAGAGAAATTTTTATCTTTTACTGCTGCAACTAATGCCTGCCTTTTTCCTCTACATGACTTTGTGTACCATGTATGGGGACATTTTGTTGGTCTCTTTTTGTGTCAATTACTTGATCGAGCAAGGAAATAAGCACCAATCTGGCCAATTGTTTCTAGATATATTGTAGGCACCGTCTCCCTCCCCCGGACTTCAGAGGATGCTGCCTCGAGTTCAGCTGTCTTTAACAGTAAAATTGAAGAAATGTTTTTGAGTTTCAAATCTTGCCCCGCGACCTTCGACCACCTTAAACACCTACCACAATTCAAGGGAATTAACTCCTTAGGGTAAGAAAAAGGGGTCACACCTACATTTGTTATAGATGGGGACCACAGGTTCTTAAGTTTAAGCATTAATGGATTATGGTCGCTATCAACGGTTTGACCCACTTCCATATCTATAACATCGGACCAAAGATTCAAGTCCACCAAAATATAATCAATACAGGAAGGACATGTAAGTTTGTTGAAAATGTTAGACCCCCGGATGTCTGATGGAGTTCTACCATTCTCAGCTCTAAGACCATACTCTATTGTTAGAGCATTTATTTGGATTACGATCTGGGTCCTTTTTTTTAATAGGAGGCAAGTATAAAGGTGGCACTTCCCAATTACTATCCTCATCCATAATCCCTAGGAAGTCTTCACTACTTAGTGGCGCATATGTACAGTTAAAATCGCCAGCCACAATGACTTTGGAGAGAGGGAGGCAATTACTTAGTTCTTCTTCCAGGTGTGCTAGGATGGGTGAGGACTTGCCATCCTCTGTCCCTATAATATAAACATTAAAGAACTCCAATATTTCTCCTCCCTTTGTGTCCTTTATTGTTAACTACATAATATCGGAAGATGAGGTGTTATGTAGGGAGACCGTCCAGACCAGGTCTAATCTAATCCATGCAACCAATCCTCCTGAAGGCTGCCCCTTACCTATAGACACTGCCGGAGCATAGAAAGTGTTCTAACCAGATTTATGTAAAGGAATTATGCTCCAAGTCTCCTGGAATAGGCATATGTCTAATGCTTTCACATACTCGTTCCACTGGGGCAATAGCAGTTTTTTTTAGCCCTGCTATATTCCAGGACAGGATTTTTAAATGAGATTGATCTTCTGGGGTTGAATTTACTATTTCCTTTTGAATAACACTTACTGGTGGGATAATATCAAAATGTACTGGGGATGACACAGACTTAGTCAAAACAGAAGAGCTACTACAGATGGAATAACTGCTCCTATTCCCTGCTTTTGAGAGTTCTTGATGAAGTCAATTGTTTATATCTAGGCTTCACTCAATCCCATTTGCCACTAAAGCGGGATCCCACCTTCTATCTTGTATATTTATAATGGGAAAACACCTTAACTGTATGAGGGAAGAGTCAGGAGAAGATGTTCGGAACTCTAATGCTATGAGGTATTCCGCCAACATGGGATTAGCCACGGTCAGTTCAATATTATCCAATGCGGAATTGGGCATGGTGCATCTTCTTGCTCTAATCATGTCCTCCCTATAATGGAGCGACACCCACGAACGTGGCAAATCCAATGAATAGATTTATTGATTAATGGTTCGCCACTTTCAATCCCCTTACCTCCGTAAGTTTAGGGACGTTAACCATAAAAACTATATTTGGAGGCATGTTCTGGTCCATAGCATTTCTTAACTCTGGTGTTCCTAAAGGACCAGGCGGATCAGACGTCAGAATTCTGGGTTGTTTATCTAATATGGCTTGTTTGTTTGCTAGGGAGGTTGGTCTATGGGAACTCTCGTAGATGGTATGATGTATATTGGGGATATGCTGTTGTAAACTTCCTTTGCCACTAAATGGCTCCTCCTGACAAATCATTACAATGTCTGATATTTTCAGGGATACAGTCGAACTCGAGCCCCTCTTTCATTGATGAGTAACACACTCAAAAACACTAAGAATAGGACGTGTATATAAAAATATTTATTTTAAACTCATAACTCAATACATAAACTCTGAATGTTAACAATACAGACTAAAAAAAGTAGTAAATACTGTCATGGTGAGATGAAACAGCAGGAACAATTCTAACATGGATGTTGAGTCGTTATCACCCTAACTCCCTCTTACTTTTTTGAGGTGATATGCTAAATTTGCTAGAGCAGAAAAGAGTGAGTCTCTTCTTGAGTTTCTAAGATGGTTCACACAACATGGCTTTGTTATGGAATTGCAAGTTAGCTATTTCCTTTCACAGCCTAGCAACTTGTGCAAGGCTGAAACATAAACAGTGACAGATAAGGCCACTTATCCCCAGTGAGACCTCCAATTGAGGTTTGTCCTGCTTCGAAAGCCAATAGCTGAATTTCAGATGTTCGTGATATCAAATATATGGTCCTAAAAGACTCAACATTGGTCAATAAAAATGCAAGCTAAGCAAATTAGTTTGTCTTTCACTATTAACGTAAAGGGAAAAAGGAATGGTTAAAAAATAAAAAGTTAATAGCTGCCCTTTGGCACAATTTTCTTCATTTTATCTCCAAAAAGTAGGGAACAGTCTCTTTTTTTTGCACTGGAACGTATTTATGCATTTCTACTTTTTCCTAATCAATGATGATGTTGTCATGAAATATTCTTGAAATCCAAGTGTTAATGCCAGTTGATAGTAAGTACTTGGTTGAATGACATAGGAATGGTCTATAAATTGCCCTTTTACTCTTGATTCAGTAATGGCTAATGGGGTGGATGTGCATATGCAGTGGAACAGATCATCAATGTCCAGAAAACCCAGCCAATCTGATGTCTCCTCCTTTGAAAATAAGGTTATCTACAATAACAACCCTTTTATAAATATTGTGAAGAAATATCTAAGATAAATTGATGATGCCTTTTTGAATTGACACGGTTCCGTGGATGAACCTATGGATTTCCATCTGTGGTTAATTTGACAAAACAATAACTTTCAATTTACTATAGACTACCATAACCAGTCAATAAGCTTTCTTGATTTAAATATTAGTTATGACTCAGGATCTTTATCACTTAGTCTATATACAAAACCTACAGCTAGGAACACACTTTTGAAATACACGAGTTATCATCTTCATAATCTGAAAGATAATCTCTCTTTTGGGCAGTTTTTGAGGATCAAACGCAACTATATCTAAAAGAAAGACTATTTCAAAAACGGTAAAAATCCTCAAGTCCCAATTGGTTTTGAGGGGTTATCCTAACCGTCTTGTGAAACACTCACTCAAATGCCCCTGGTACTACGATTGTGATGCCTTGCTCAAAGTAAAAGAACATGAGGGATCTGATCAAAGAGACCAACTTGTGTGACCACATTTGGAACAGAATCCAAGAGAATAAAAAAGATTATATTAAAAATGTAATACAGAAAGTGGACACACAGAGAGATAAACAATTGTTTGCATTTAAAAAATCTAAGAGATCATCTGGTCAGGGCTTACAACAATTGTGAACCTAATTCATTACAACAGCTTTGGGGCTTGACACCTGTAGTGGGTCATTATCCAAGTGGCCATTGTACAGCTTGCGCTACAACATCAGTAGTGAAAACATGTATGCTTAATGATAAAAAGTGGATTTTGAAACATCATTCAAACTGTCTGTCAAAGAATGTAATGTATTGCATTGAATGTCTGTGTTCACTGTACTAAATGGAAAAAACAACAGAAGGAGTTAAGAAACATATAATTCAACACCAATCGCGTATACATTGTAAAATAATTACTGCACCCCCAGTTGAACATTACATGAGTATGGCTCAGGCCCGAATTAAATGAAATTGTTTGTACTAGAGTCGGTTAAATGTTCAAGACGTAGATGTGATATTGATCGCCTGCTCACACTGAAGGAAAACAGGTGGATCTGGTCAGCCAAAACCTACGCAGTATTGAGGAACCTGAATTGGTGAGTACCCTAAAGTGCCCTTGTGCTTTTTTGTTTTCCACTAGCATGTATGTTCAGGCCATTGAGAAAAATATCTCCTTATGTAAGATCTGGAGCTCTTGTTGCGTATGTTTAGTTTTAGTTTCATTCATCATTATTATTATTATTATTGTTTTATTATTGTTCTAATTGGATGTCCAGTGGGCCATTTATTGTCTGTAGTGATAAACTGTGAATTATATCTTTGGTCCCAAGTCAAAATGGCACCCATTTTTAGTTCCGCTCTAGTGTGTCCGTGAAGATTTTTTGCTGCTTCGTTTATAGATGCAGTACTTTTTTGGAATCTCTGTATTAACAGTAAATGTTGGGAGTTTTGTGTGAACATAGTTTTTTTGGAGACCACCACACACTGGTTGGTATAATACGCTGGTAATATCAAGATGGCGGACTCTTTTGTGCGGCCGGTGCACGTGACCTACTAATTGTGCACGCTAACCGAGTCGATTAATATTAGGCTTGTAGAAGCACAATGTGTGCTGGTCATATGAAGTAGTTGGACGCCGTAAGCCATTTGTTTGTTTGAAGTAAATCGAGTAAGTACATACCGCCCTAGATGCCAACTTTGTCAGTTATTAGAAGCTGGTCTTTGATTGCATTACATCCAACTAGCAACATGTGGTCACTTTATGTTTGTTGTTATAATTTGTAGAAGAGATGACTGTAATTTCCTTGAAGTCGGGTAAGGACACAGAATCAATAATTTTCCATGAGTCTTCCTAGCACATTCGGTGGCAGTTCACTTTGACTGATTTTAGTTCTTCTATTTTTCGTTTGTTGTTTTTGTTTATAATTGGACAATTAGAATCATTGGAATCTCATTGAATCTTCATAAGAAGGCAGCAAGGTATACTGTTTCAATAGATTTTTGGGTATGCAGTACTAGGTCAAACTTGCTCTATGTGGTGTTTAACACGAATAGACACTCATGGTGTTTGTTTTTGTTTTTTTAGAATATGCTGGTAGTATCGTGGATACACGGTTTGGTATTATGGTCACTGATGGTTCTTTTTGTGAGCAGATGATACATTAGATCATGGATGTATTGATTAGTTTCTTTTGTTAGTATTTTCAGAAGTCATCATCTTTTGTGCAACACTGTGTCCTGAGGAGGGTCTTGCGGACCCTCCTCAGGACACAGTCCTGAGACTGACTGACACGTCGACAAAACAACCTTATTTCTTTTGAATATCATGATGTGAACATTCTCTATCTGATGTAAATATTCGATGTTTGGAGTATATGGGCTATTATATTTACTGTCCATACTATTTTGAAAACAGGTGATTGCACTTCCTGCTATCCCATTACAAAATTGAGAAACTCAATGGGATTGTTTTTGGTAGTGGCAGTGTTGCGACATATATTTGTCTATTTGTATTTTGTGTATATATTGTTTATAATTATGAGTGTTCTGTAAGATGAATGAAATATAATATGAATGAAGTAAAGACATTTATATTTGAATACATCCTTGAATGTAATCTTCCTTCTTTAAAGGTTTGGATCACATCATTGACCTGGAGTAAAAATCAATCTTGGTTGTGATATAAACAATTCCTCAAGGGATATTTTGTATATAAAATTATATTTTACACAATTCCTTGGGTATGATTGGGTTGCCCTATTTTGTTAATATAGTGAGTCCATGCTCATGCGCTTTGGGATATATAGGTAAGGCGGGATGCGAATTTAGGGTAAAGTTCCGTAAACAGAAATTGGCTAAACACAATAATAAGATCCCTGCCCCTCTTAAACAACATTGGGCGCAACTTGAACATTCTGAAAATTGCTTCAAATTAACTATTTTGGAGGCGATCCATCAGATTAGAGGAAGTGAAGACAACAGATATCAGAAGAAAAGGGAAGTGTACAGGATGTTTACTTTGGGGACACACAAGGAAGGCCTTAAGTAGTAGCCGCAGCCCATACAGGTAAGAGCAGTAGGGTGGTGCTTTTTTTTATAGACGCTGACGATTTTTTAATTAAAACAGCGGTTAGTTTCCTGGGCAATTTCTGGAAGCATTACCTCAATGCGCTGTCCTTAAATACCTCAATCCTCAATGGGATGCGCTGCTGCTTGCGGCTGTACGCTGATTGTTACCGTAATTTTAATTTGCTGATTGCAAGCTCGATTGATGTGGAGGGAGCCCATTGGCCGCGACACTTGCTAGAGATTCCCCACTTCCGGTAGAAGGAGGTGAGCGGTCTAGCGCTCCGACCTCCTTCTCTTCCTTATTACCCTATGCAATCCACGACGCACAGCGGACACGCTTCAAAAGCCGGGGCAGGAAGGACACGCGCTGGATGCGCTGCTGCTTGCGGCTGTGCGGTGATTGTTACCGTAATTTTAAAATCTTTGTTCTTTGTGCCTACCACCACTACAGCTGACTAAGAGCTGTGTGTGCTGTTTTACACTTTCCCCGCGATTGTTATCGTAATTTTAAAATCTTTTATTTCTTTATGCCTACCATCACTACAGCTGACTAAGAGCTGTATGTGCTGTTTTAACCTTCCCCACATTTCTTCTCGTACACTCCGTGTGTGTGGCTGTGCCGCTGGACTCCCTGGTCCACCACAAGCTGATTGCAAGCTCGATTGATGTGGAGGGAGCCCATTGGCCGCGACACTTGCTAGGGATTCCCCACTTTCGGTAGAAGGAGGTGAGCGGTCTAGTGCTCCGACCTCCTTCTCTTCCTTATTACCCTATGCAATCCTCGACGCGCAGCAGACAAAGGCGCGCCTAAGGCAAGCCCGTCTGCACCCGTCCATGCACGGCCGGGACCAGGGGCCAGTCCCTCTGCTACGCGGATATCCACTAGGGTGTATTCGGCTGAGGAGATGTTTGCCTTATGCGGAAGAGTGCCCCCTCCTAAGCTTACGCTTGCCTCAGACAACTATGTATGCCCCAGCTCACTGGAACCCTCCCCCCTATCTCTGCTGCTGCCACGCTGTCTTCTAGTGACCTCAACTTGGTCCCATCGCTAACCAACCTGCCCTCAGACAGCTCGGGTGTCAAACTCAACTGCCTGTCCATCTGGTATCTCAACACCCGATCGTTGGTTAAACACCAGGTTGAGATATTTTATCTTCTAGATGCAGCAAAGCCAGACATACTTTTGCTGTCTGAAACTTGGCCCACAGAAGAGTCCTCTCCTGACATCTTGGCAGCCGTCCCTGACGGCTACAATGTCCTTCAGGCCAATCGCGCCCGAGGCAAAATGGGAGGAGGGGTGGCAGCCATCATCTCCCATTCCTACATATCCAAATCCCTCACAATGTTTCCGATACCCTCTGCTGATTATATCATTTTTAAACTTGAGTTGGATACCCTCCCTCTTACTTTTGCTTTATTCTACCGCCCCCCTGGTCACTCGCCCAGCTTTCTGCATCACTTTGGCAGCATGATAGCTGAACTGGCAGTTAACTACGCCAGGATCCTCGTTATTGGGGACTTCAACTTCTGGCCTAACGCGCTGCACGAAAGCGCCCTTTCTAGGGAGTACAAAGACCTGCTAGCCGGTCTCAACTTTCTCCAGTTCATCCATGCACCTACTCATGTCAAGGGACACACCCTTGACCAGATCTGGTCACTAAACCAGGACATCCTTAACGTACAGATCTCCCCATGTGTTTGGTCGGACCATTTCTTTTTCTCTTTCACGGTCCCCAAGCCCCCAACAACCACAGCGTGCCCTTGCAACCCCCCTTTAACTCGTAACTGGGGCCGAGTCAACCTCCCCTCACTCTGTCTCTCGCTGACTACAACGATCCCCCCTTTGATTGGGGAGACTGGTCTTCCCTTGTCCGTCAATGCTCAGGCTGATAACATCCACACCTGGTTGGGAGACGGCCGGGACACATTCGCCCCACTAAAGATACTCCGGTCTAAACGCCCCCACAACGCCCAACGTTGGTTTACTAAAAATCTTTCTGATATGAAACTTACCCTTCGGCAAGCTGAGCGTAAGGGGAGGGCTGACTACTGCCATTGCAAGAAGCTGGTCTTTCTGGCAGCCTTGAAAGAATACAAATCAGCCATTCCTTCGGCGAAAACAGAGTATTTCTCGCAGAAAATCCTCAATTCCTCCAATAAATCTAGGGAGATCTTTACGATAGTCAATGAACTTGCTAAACATGGCCGGATCACGATGACCCCTGTGTTCTCCCAGCCCCTCTGCGACTCCCTCAATAATTACTTTGTTGAGAAGATTGATCCTATTAAAGCTAGCATTTCTAACCCTGACCCAGGATTTGACACAGGCTGCCCCCAATAAACTCAATCTCTCTGCTGAACCTCCCTCCTATCACCATGGACACCCTCCCCCCGCTCCTCTGCAGAGTTCGCTCTGGCTCTCCTTCTGACAGTTCCCCTGCCCATATTACTCAGAAGATTTTTCTCGACCTCCCTGAAGTCCCCCTCTCCTCGCTGAACAACTCCCTTTGCCAGGGCATAGTTCCCAGTTCTTTCAAATCGGCCATTGTTACACCTATCCTGAAAAAACCTGGGGCTGACCCAGCCACCCTTAGTAACTATCGGCCGATTTCCCTGCTCCCCTTTCTGGGGAAACTACTGGAGGCCCATGTTTCCAGCTGCCTGGGCACCTTTATTGAAAGCTCAGACTTTTTGGACCAGCACCAGG
This sequence comes from Lissotriton vulgaris, assembly GCF_964263255.1. Lineage (NCBI taxonomy): Eukaryota > Metazoa > Chordata > Amphibia > Caudata > Salamandridae > Lissotriton > Lissotriton vulgaris. The sequence goes on along the minus strand of NC_141693.1, from coordinate 48,517,445 downwards.
CAGGATTCAGACCCCAGCACTCAACCGAGTCGGTCATAGTGGCAGTCCAGGGCGGACCAGAACATCTCTCAGGCCTTGGTGCTCCTTGATTTGTCGCCGGCGTTCGATACCGTTGACCATTCCATCCTTATTCAGCGGATCAAGAACGCCGGCATCAGGGGCACCCCGCTTAGATGGCTTGCTTCATTTTTGCAAGACCGTAAGCAAGCAGTTCGTCTTGGCTCCTTCATGTCCAAGGCGAAGGACCTGACTTGTGGGGTCCACCAAGGCTCCTCCCTTTCCCCCTTGCTATTTAACCTTTACATCCTCCCACTGATCGCCAAACTCAGGGAGAAACCTGTGGTTATTTTCAATTATGCAGATGACATGCGGCTCATCTTCAATATTGATTCTTCCCCCTCCTCAGTGGCGAATTTCCAGAACACTATGACCCTTATCAGCTGCTGGATGAGGGACAATCAGCTCAGGCTTAACCCAGACAAGACTGAGCTGGTGCTCACTGGTCACCCGAATAATCCTTGGAACCCTAGTTTCTGGCTGCACACGCTGGGCGGCGCACCCTGCCCGGCGAGTTCGGTTAAGAGTCTTGGTGTTACCATCAGTAAGGATCTGTCTATGAAACCTCAAATTAAATCAGTGATGTCGGCCTGCTTTTTCTATCTGCGCCGCATCAAGAAGATTAGCAGATTCCTTACCCATGATGCCCTCGTCCACGTCATACTGGGTCTAGTAGTGTCCCGCATTGATTATGCAAATTCTCTCTATATCGGGATTCCCCTTTACCAGTACCATCAACTCCAACTGGCTAAAAACCAGGCCGCCAGACTGGTCTTTCGGCAGTGTAGGTCTTGTTCTGTGAAACCGCTTCTGAGAAGCTTACACTGGCTTCCTGTTGTTCAGCGGAGTCTTTTCAAGGTGGGCTGTATGACCTACCTAGCCCTCAAAAACCAAGGCCCCTCCTTCATTGCCGCTTTGCTCCACCGTTACACCCCCTCCCGAGCACTCCGGTCGGCGGGCCTCAATTTGCTTTCCACTTGCCTGTTCAAGCGTAAAAAGCTTGTGGGCTTAAGATTTGCTTCACAAGCCCACCACCTCTGGAACTCCCTCCCACCTGACCTTCGCCTCATCCCTTCCTACCAGGTGTTCAGGAAAGCCCTGAAGACGTGGTTATTCGCACAAGCATTTGATTAGAATCTTTTTGCTCAGCTGTTAGCTCCAGTCTGTCCCAAAGCGCCAAGAAACCGTTGGTGAATGTGCGCTGTATAAATTCTTTTTTCATTCATTCATTCATTCATTCAATGAGCTCCTGATTCAAACCTTGTCGTAATAAACAATACCAATTACCAATTCTGCTTAAGTTCAACTCTTGTGCTGCTTTCAGAATTATTCTTTCCCTCTCAATGATTATTTTATACTTGTTCGTAAGGAAACAAATTGTCTGTCTAAAACTTAACCTGAGATTGCCCCTCTGAAGTGCACAATGTGATACAAATACCTCCCATAATATAAGAATGGTACCGTTGTAGGAATCTCCAAGTTTACGGAATCCTAGCCTATTATAGGACGGCAATACATTTTGTGAAACATGGAGACCCCACAACTCACAGTCTTTAAGGGGAGTAAATGCGTGGCACAGTGGAATATTGTAAGCTTTATGGATCCGTTGATTGCGGTTAGCCATATTGTTCACCACCTTATACCTTGTTCTTTTGGGTAGCTTCGCAGTACGCAGAAATGCTGGTAACTTAATTTCGGTTTCTGCTAGCATCAGATTAAAAAATATGTTGTCACATTTCGAGGTAGGAACCATCAGCTACGTTAATAAGCTCATCAATGCAGCTTGATAATAGATAGATAAATGAGGGAAGGCAAGTCCTCCCTGCTCCACGTCTAGTTGAAGAATAGAAGCTTGTTCCTGGGCTTTTTTTGTCCATACAACCTGCCATAGAGTTTTGTTTACTTTGTTAAAATAAAAAATCTGTATTTTTAAGGGGAGATTAAAAAAACAGAGTATCAGCAGAGGAAGAATTGACATCTTCACTAAAGAGACTCGGCCTACTATTGTCAGAGGTAATAGCGACAATTTTTCTAAACATTTTTAATTTTATTGAGCGTTTTTATGTAGTTTAATTAAAACAGTTGAGAGAAATCTGTGTTGACAAATAAGCCCAGATATCTAATAGGTCTTAATGGCCGAACTTTTAACCCTTAAGGAAGATGAGCTCAGGTGAATTAAAAAGGAGGAGCTCCATTTTGGACTTGTTGACCTTTTATTCCCCATAATCTGTAAATGCTTGAATTTCCCCAAGCGCCAACTGGATATTTGCCTTATCTGGGTTCAGATATGAAATCATCTGCAAAGAGCTTAATTTTTGTCGTCCCTGGTAGAGGGGCCAGATTGACGTTTTAACTCGTATTTTTATTGCCAATGGCTCGATGAAGAGGGAAAATAAAAGGGGCGAAAGGGGACAGCCCTGCCTGGTCCCCTGTCATATCCTTACTTTCCAGAATCAGATCATCATCGCCTAGAAGGATTTCAACATTTGAGAGCTTTATGCAAGAAGCCACTAAGGTCCCTGATATTGATGCCAAAAAAACTATTTCCAAACTTGAACTGGGATAGATGAACTACTGTGTACAATGCCACTATATGAATAGAAATACCATCACACTCCCCTTTTTCATGTTGGAGATTGTGTACACAAAAACAAATTAATATGAGATAAGTAGAAGCAAAAGTTAATTACCTTCGGTAACAATATATCTTTAAGAAACATAAGTTAGTTATAGATCCCTTACCTTAGAATTGCCCTCAGGCTCAGCCTGGATCTGGAAAGTTTTTTCGTCAGCAGTACCCCTGCACGTCGAAAGGTGGTGACGGTCAGCTCCGCGATCATTGTTGGCATCGTGATCGCCGAGATGATATTGTGGCAGCTGCTTAGACGCCACCCTTGTGCGCTGACGTCAGTTCCGTACACAACTTTCCACGTCAGTAGCACTGAGCCATACAAGACACTGACCACTGGTGCACAATACTAAGTCCCTGAAAAGGAGATACCTTAACCCTAGATATCAGTTCGCTGAACGGGGAGGATGCGTGGGGCGGTAAGGAATCTATAAGTAACTTATGTTTCTTACAAAAATATCGTTACCAAAGGTGAGTAACTTGTGCATCTGAAAGAAACATGTTAGTTATAGATTCCTTACCTTAGAATAGATACCCGAGCAATACCAACCCTGGAGGTGGGTCTGCAAACCAAGTTCACACCAGAAAGTCCTGGAGAACAGAATGGCCAAAGAAGCCGTCTCTCCGGACTTAGCTGTCCAGGCAGTAGTGTTTAGTGAATGTGTGCAGTGATGCCCACGTAGCTGCCTGAAAGATGTCATTAAGGGGAACTTCACCTCACAGAGAAGTGGTAGCTGCCGTCGCCCTGGTAGAATAGGCTCCTAACCCCACTGGATGCTCCTTCTTAGCCAAAGAGAAACAAGCCTTGATGGCACAAGACAACCCATCGAGAAATGGTCTGCTTGTGCACTGCCTGAAATTTCATGGCGCCCACGAAGCCAACAAAGAGTAGGTCATCCACCCGGAATTGTTTCGTGCGATCCAAGTAATATGAAAGCTCACATTTTGGATGCAGACGGTGGAGTTGCTCTTCTTCTTTTGAAGGGTGCAGAGGTGGAAAGAAGGTGGGCAAAGTGATGGTTTGGCCAATGTGAAAAGAAGTGACCACCTTTGGCAGGAAGGACAGACCGGTCCGAAGGACAACCTTGTCTGGATGAACAGCAGGAAAAGGAGGTTTTGAGGAGAGAGCCTGTAGCTCACTCACCCTGCGTAGAGAGGTGATGGCAACGAGAAAGGCAGTTTTTATTGTCAAAAGTCTAAAAGACAGTTTTGTAGCGGCTCAAAGGGAGCACACATAAGGTAGGTAAGAACTAAGTTCAAGTCCCACTGAGGCATTACGAATGGAATAGGAGGAAAGAGATGAGTAATGCCCTTAAGAAAGTGATACACAACAGGGTACTGGAAAAGAGAAGGCTGATCAGTAAGCCTAAGAAAGGCTGAAACGGCCGAGAGGTAGCCCTTTAGGGTGTCCAGAGCAGATCCCTGCTGGGCCAAAGAAAGGAGGGACAAGAGAACCTCAGAAAGAGGGGCAGAAAGGGGATCCACAGCCTCTGCTGTGCACCATGCCACAAATTTGTTCTATCGGCAGGCGTATACCGTTGTTTGTGGAGGGACGCCTGGCCAAGATCGCATCACAGACTTCGGGGGGAAGGTCAAAAGCTGTCATCTGTCGCCGCTCAATCTCCACGCAAGGAGGTGGAGGCTGGACAGGTTAGGGTGGAGGACTGTCCCCTGCTGCTGCGACAGAAGATCTGCCCGAAGAAGCAGTAGAGTCGGGCGATCAATGGCCATGTTCAAGAGCTCGGGATGCCAGACTCTCTATGCCCAGTCTGGAGCCACAAGGAGACTTGGGCCCAGTCACACTTGATCTACTTCAGCACACTGGGCAGAAGTGGTATAGGCGGAAAGGCGAATAAAGACCACAACTCCACTTGTGACGAAAAGTGTCACTGAGCGAGTGCCGCCTCGGAAATTCCAACGCGCAGAATTGCTGACATTGCGCGTTCTCTTTGGAGGTGAATAGATCTAACCAAGGCTCTCCCCACTGTCGAAAGAGACCTTGCACCGCCTCCGAGTTCAGAAGCCATGCGTGAGACATTATGCACCTGTGGCTGAGTTTGTCCGCCCTGGTGTTCAGTGAACCTGTCTGGTGATGAACTACCAGGGCAATGCCCTGATGTTCCAGCCATATCCAGGACGGAGGGCCTCTTGACAGAGGGTCCATGGACCCCACCCTACCTTGTCTGTTACCGTACCATATGCGGCGGTGTTGTCTGTGAACACCTGAACTACTCTTCCCCAGACAGAGGGAAGAAATGCCTTGAGTGCAAGACGAATCGCCGAAGCTCCAGAAGGTTGATATGGAGCCCGGACTCCGCTGGAGACCAGAGTCCTCTGATCTCCACATCCCCCATGTGGCCGCCCCGTGCCAGAAGTAATGCATCAGTCACCACTGTGAACTCTGGTTGGGGAAGGGAGAGGGGTCTGACGATGATCCAATCCTGGTTCGTGAGCCACCATTGCAGTTGGTGTGCAGTGTCCTCTGAGTTCTGGACGTAATTGGACAGGTTTCCCTGATGGTCTGCCCACTGGAACTTCAGGTCCCACTGCAGAGCCTGCATCTCCCATCTGGCATTATCTACCAGCAGGATGCAGGAGGCCATCAGACCCAGCAGCCAGAGGGTCAGTCTGACCAAAACCTGGGATAGAGGCTGAAAGATCAGAATCATAGACCGAATATCCCGGACTCGCTGCTCATGAGGATAAACCAGAAACTGCGTCATGTCCAGAACCCGACCAATGAAAAGGAGCTTCTGAGAGGGAGTCAGATATGACTTTGGCACGTTGATGGAGTACCCCAGTGAATGAAGGAGGTCGGATGTAGTCTGGAGGTGGCAAGCCCGCCTTCAACAACCAGTCATTGAGATGGGGGAAGACTGGAACCCCTGATCTGCGCAGAGGAGCTGCGACCACCGCCAACACTTTTGTGAACATCCGAGGGACACTGGTAAGGCCAAAGGGGAGCACAGTAAACTTAAAATGCTTGTGGCATACTGTGAACCGCAGGTAGCGCCGGTGGCCGGCAGGATAGGGATGTGAAAGTAAGCGTCCTGCAAGTCTAACGCTACCATCCAGTCTCCACGGTTGAGGGCACACAGGACTTGAGCGAGGGTCAACATTTTGAACTTCTCCTTCTGTAGGAAGCGGTTGACATTCCTGAGATCCAAGATAGGACGCAGGCCCTTGTCCTTCTTGGGCACCAGAAAGTAGTGGGAATAACAACCACAACCTACTCTTGGGGCAGGAACGCACTCAAGGACTCCCTTGGCCAAGAGAGCCGCAACTTCCTATTGGAGAAGTGCCAGATGATCCCCTGACAAGCAATGGTACTGGGGTGGCATGGCTGGAGGGGTGGTCTCGAAGGGGAGGGAGTAGCCCCTTCAGACTATCTGCAAAACCGACCTGTCCAACGTTCTGGTGCACCAGTGGGGGAGGTGATGGCGGATCCTGCCTCCCACTGGCGTCTGATGGGCCTGAAAGGTCAGACTAGGAGGGCTTGAAGGCTGCTGCAGGGGGGAAGTGGTAAACTGGCCCGCCCGCTGGCCCCCAGAACCACGTTGGTTGTTCCCAAGTCCCCAGCCACGTTGGGGATGAACAGCGTGTGCCGGCCGGGAAAAGGGACGTGTTGGGGCACCCCTTCCGTTGCCACGAAGGGGGCAAAAAGCAGACTGTGCGCGACATGTGGTGGAGAGGTTGAAACGCGTTGCCAGTGTGCTTTGTCACCAAACAGGCGATGGCCATCAAAGGGCTTGTCCATGAGAGAGTTCTGGACATCCCCTGAAAAGCCAGTCGATAACAACCAGGCGTGACGGCGAAGCACCACCGACGTTGAAATGGTCCAACCCAGTGAGTCGGCAGTGTCCAGTCCACAACGAATCATAAACTTTGCTGCTTCTCTCCCTTCTGCCACAGTACGGCAGAGTACGGCCCGGGCCTCCTAGGGATACTGGGCAGAACTTGCACCACTGTATCTCACATGGAGTGGGAATAATGGCCCAACAAACATGCAGTGTTTGCAGACTGTAGTCCTAAGCTGGAGGGAGAAATCATCTTCTTCCCAAGCTGATCCAGCTTCTTGGATTCCCTATCAGGTGGTGCATTAGGGAATGCGCCTTTGGAACTTGAGGCTTGGACAGCCAAGCTCTCACAGTGGGATGTTGGCAGAGGAAATTGGGGTCGCCTGGAGCCGGGTGGTGGAGTCGGGCAATTAATCCTATCCACAAGAGCCCCTGTGTTGGGCCAGGACCAGGTGCTCAAAAGTATGTTGGTGATGGCATCATTGAACAAAAGTATTGACTTGGAAGAGCTCACTGACGGCTGAAGCACCTCTGTCAGGGGGTTTGTCCTGACTGCCACAGTAGGAAGTTCGACGGTTAGGGCTTCGGCCGCCCTATGCAACACCGCAGGGTAAGACGCTCCTTCCTCTGTAGCCACTGTAGGAGGAGACACCATGCCAAGGTCTGGAGATGTATCTAGACCAATGGCTTCCCCAAGTTCCTCTCTCCAGTCCTGTTCATCCACGATCTGGTCAGATAAAGGAACACCATAACCCTCCCAGTCCTCATCATCCTCCCCTGGCTGTCAAAATGGCTGATAAGGGCCAGGGCTGAACATAGAGACAACATTTCCCATCCGTGCTAGATCTGGCATCGGGCGATGCTGGTCTGGCTCTCTGTCCATGTCAAGGATGAGGTTGGGGTCAACGCCAGCAGGGGGTCCAGCTGGTGCCGGCTATGGACATGGTGCAGTGAAGCCAGCACCGGGGGAGGTGTCACATTGCCTGCTGGTGCCGATCCGGACCAGGTCTGGATCCAAGGGGGCCCTGTGGTGCCGGGGCCAGAGCCACTGGTGACGAAGGTCTACGGCCCCACCCGGCTTCATGTGGCACAACGGAGCGCCGGTGGAATCGGGCTGTGCAAAAATGGCATGCATGGATTCATAGAACTGACGAAGCTGGCCAGGGGTCGAGCTCGATCCCAGAAAGGGAGGGAAGCCTGGAGTCGACCATGGAGGTTCCACATTCGGAGCATTGGCAGTGGCACCACCAACACTCTGTGCGCTGCGCCAGCCAACGGGTGAGAGGAAGTCGAAGAGCGACGGAGCTTCTTCGACTTCTTCCTGTGCTTCGACTTACCTGAGCCCGAGTGCGAAGAGTTCGACGAGGAGTGATGATGATGACTCCGCGACCGGTCCCTCGACCTCCCACGAGAACGGGACCTTGAGCGGCATGGAGCCAGCTGCCCAGCCTCGAGTAACTTACGGGACCGCTCCCGCAAAGTCTTCGGACCATGGGCCGGCAGTCAGAGCACGACTTGGGGTCATGGTAGTGCTTTAGGCAAAAAAGACACATGCGGTGCGGATCCATCACCGACATCAGTCGCTTACAGGAACTGCATAGCTTGAAACTGGGCATCCCTCGTACACCAGATGTCATACGACTGGAAAAAGAAGTCGACAAAAATCGCAAAAAGATTAGTCAAAAATTTACTATAGGTACCGCTCTTCCCTGATATGCACTGGCTAGCGCAGAAAAAGAAAGAACTGATGTCAGCTCGCGAGGGCATCGTCTAATTAGCTGCCGCGACGTCATCCCGGCAAACATGATGCCAATGATGATCGCAGAGCTGACCGACGCCACCTTTCGATGCGCAGGGGTACTGCTGACGAAAAAACTTTCCAGATCCAGTCTGACGCCTGGGGGTAATTCTAAGGTAAGGAATCTATAACTAACATGTTTCTTTCAGATTTACTTTTATATAAGATCCATTTATGATTGCTCAATTTATAATCTTACCTCTTTCTTTAATTAAATCACCTATAAGAGAAAATGTAGAGAAAACTAATTTAATTTTGTTTTCAGATGTGTAAAATATTTCATCATCAAATACTTTATTCGGAGTTTTCAACCATAAGAGTACATAACAGTACATATGTAAAACTAAAGATACACAAACTCAATTTACAACACGGTCCTGTGTCATGCCATTACAAAATTTAAATGATCAATGGAAGTGTACCTTTAAACTGTAATAAATAAAATACTTTAGAATTAGTTACAATTGGCATTTAAAAAGGATATACTGTTAAAATACAACAAATAAAGGACACCGATGCTAAGCGCTATCTAACAAATACATCGGTACTGGGAGACTGAGACAAAGAGAAAGCATAATGCGAAAGCCAATAACTCCAGCACCCTGTATCTGATGGACCTGCTCCAAGGAAGGTACTTGGATACCGCAAACCAAATAACTGAGAGGATACTGTACAGAAGAACCGTGTGGCAACCTCTAGTAGACAGCATCCAAATTGCTTCCAAAACAGGATGATCCATGTTTTTCTTGGCCAGGTATAACCAGAACAGAATAAAATAATGTTAACTAGTGACTCCTCTAGCTATTGGCAAACTGGACCTACAGTACTTATTGAATTTAAAGGGTTCCACTTTGATAATAAAGACATTAATGGTAAAGTTCCCTGGAGGAATTTAAGGTAAGGGACTTTGCAGCTATAGGGTTAATAATATCCAAGAAGGGTTCAAATTGAAAATCAAGTTTAAAATAATAAAAAGAGTACTAAGCAACCCTTTGGACACATTCTAGAATTTTCTGGAATTTACATGGTACCAGAATGCATCCTTAGGTGTAGTCTTGAATAGATAGGTCGGGGATAATGAGTAGGCCCATGGGCCCCCTAAACCGATATGTACTAGCAACATTTGGACATAGGATAACGACTTAATTTTACCGTGACTGTCCGTTGATAATAGCTCCTCCAAGGGTCCACGATGGTCATCAAGATCTGCATTGTGTTTCAATCCTGGTTTGTGAGCCACCACTGCAGTTGGTGTGCAGTGCCCTCTGGGATCTGGACGTAATTGGACAGGTTTCCCTGATGCTGTGCCCACGTGGAAAAGTGTGGCTCAATGGTTAGAGCGGCAGACCCTGATGCAGAGATCTGGCCCGGGACCAGGTTTCAATTCCCACCTCGGCGGGTCTTAGGCTCAATTTCCTCGGACCTGATAATTCTCGCCTCAGTACCTATTCTAATCATGGGTCCCACTCTGCAACTCTGGGCAATAGCTTGCTTAATCTCCACAACGGCCCCAACAGTGCTGGGATGCCTGGCTTCACCTTGGGGGTGCCCAGGAGTGGGCATTTCAAAGGGAGAAGCCAGGAAGGGTTCCACAGCGGTATGCGTACAGCGCCAAGACGCCTCAGGGTATAAGTGCGCTATACAAGTATGAATTCATTTCATTTAATTTCACTGGAACTTCAGGTTCAACTGCAGAGTACGCATCTGCCATCTGGCATGATCTACCAGCAGGATGCAGGAGGCCATCAGACCCAGCATCCAGAGGGTCAGTCTGACCAAAACCTGGCATAGAGGCTGAAAGATCGGAATCATAGCCCGAATATCCCGGACGAGCTGCTCAGGAGGATAATCCAGAAACTGCATCGTGTCTAGAACCCGGCCAATGAAAAGGAGCTTCTGAGAGGGAGTCAGATATGACTTTGACACGTTGATGGAGAACCCCCGCGAAAGTAGGAGGTCAGAGGAGCTGCGGCAACCACCATCACTTTTATGAACACCCAAGGGACACTAGTAAGGCCAAAGGGGAGCACAGTAAACTTTAAATGCTTTTGGCCTACCTTGAACCGTAGGTAGCGCCAGTGGCTGGCAGGACAGGGATGTGAAAGTAAGCGTCCTGCAAGTCGAACGCTACCATCCAGTCTTCACGGTTGAGGGCAGACAGGACCTGAGCGAAGGGTCAACATTTTGAACTTCTCTTTCTGTAGGAAGCTGTTGACATTCCTGAGATCCAAGATAGGACGCAGGCCCTTGTCCTTCTTGGACACCAGAAAGTAGTGGGAATAACAACCACACCCTACTTTTGGGGCAGGAACGCGCTTAATGGCTCCCTTGGCCAAGTGAGCCGCAACTTCCTATTGGAGAAGTGCCAGATGATCCCCTGACATGCAATGGTACTGGGGTGGCATGGTTGGAGGGGTGGTCTCGAAAGGAAGGGAGTAGACCCTTCAGACTATCTGCAAAACCGGCCTGTCCAACGTTAAGGTGCACCAGTGGGGGAGGTGATGGTGGATCCTGCCGCCCACTGGCGTTTGATGGGCCCGAAAGATTGGACTAGGAGGGCTTGGAGGCTGCTGCAGGGGGGCAGTGGTAGACTGGCCCGCCCGCTGGCCCCCAGAACCACTTTGGTTGTTCCCAAGTCCCTGGCCACGCTGGGGCGGAACAGCTTATGCCGGCCTGTGGCTGGAAATGGGACGTGTTGGGGCACGCTTCCGTACCCACGAAGGGCGCGAAAAGCAGACTCTGCGCGACATGTGGTGGAGAGGTTCAAACGCTTTAGTGCACTGTCTGCTTTGTCACCAAACAGGCGATGGCCATCAAAGGGCGTGTCCATGAGAGAGTTCTGGACATCCCCTGAAAAGCCAGTCGCTATCAACCAGGTGTGACGGCGAAGCACCACCGACGTTGAAATGGTCCTACCCAGTAAATCGGCAGTGTCCAGTCCACAGCGAATCATAAACTTTGCTGCTTCTCTCCCCTCTGACTCAGTACGCGGAGTACGGCCCGGGCCTCCTGGGGATACTGGGCAGCACCTGAACCACTGTATCCCACACGGAGTGGGAATAATAGCCCAACAATCATGCAGTGTTTGTGGACTACAGTCCTAAGCTGGAGGGAGAAATTATCTTCTTCCCAAGCTGATCCAGCTTCTTGGATTCCCTATCAGGTGGTGCGTTAGGGAATGCGCCTTTGGAAGTTGAGGCTTGGACCCCCAAGCTCTCACGGTGGGATGTTGGCAGAGGAAATTGGGTTCGCCTGGAGCCGGGTGATGGCGTCGGGCAAGCAATCCTATCCACAGGAGCCCCTGTGTTGGGCCAGGACCAGGTGCTCAAAAGGATGTTGGTGAGGGCATCATTAAACAGCTGTAGGGACTCCGAAGAGCTCGCTGACAGCTGAAGCACCTCTGTCAGGGGGTAAGTCCAAATGCCACCATAAGAAGTTCGAGGGTTAGGGCCTCGGCCGTCCTATGGAACACCACTGGGTAAGACGCTCCTCTGTAGCCACGATAGGAGGAGAAAACATGCCAAGTACTGGGGATGTATCTAGACCATTGGCTCCCCCAGTTCCTCTCTCCAGTTCTGTTCATCCACGATCTGGTCAGATAAAGGGACACCATAACCCTCCCAGTCCTCACCATCCTCCCCTGGCTGCCAAAATGGCTGATAAGGGCCAAGGGTTAACACAGAGGCAAAATTACCCATCAGTGCCAGATCTGGCATTGTGCGATGCATATCTGGCTCCGTGTCCATGTCAGGGATGAGGTTGGGGCCACCGCCGGCAGGGGGTCCAGCTGGTGCTGGCTATGGACATGGTGCAGTGAAGCCAGCACCACAGGAGGTGTCAAAAGGTCTACTGGTGCAGATCCAGACCAGGTCTGGATCCAAGGGGGCCCTGTGGTGCCGGGGCCGGAGCGGCAGGCATCGAAGGTGTATGGCCCCACCCGGCTCCGTGTGGCACAACGGAGCACCGGCGAAATTGGGGTGCCCAAAAATGGTGTGCATTGATTCATAGAACTGACGAAGTTGGGCAGGGGTCGAGCTCGATCCCAGAAAGGGAGGGAAGCCCGGAGTCGACCATGGAGGTTCCACATGCGGAGCCTTGGGAGTGGCACCACCAACACCCTGGGCTGCACCAGCCGACGGCTGAGAGGAAGTCGAAGAGCGTTGGTGCTTCTTCGACTTCTTCCTGTGCTTCGACTTACCTGAGCCCGAGTGCGAAGACTTCGACGATGAGTGATGATGATGACTCCGCGACCGGTCCCTCGACCTCCAACGGGACCGAGACCTTGAGCGGCATGGAGCCAGCTGCCCAGCCTCGAGTAACTTACGGGATCGCTCCCGCAAAGTCTTCGGGCCATGGGCCGGCAGTCAGAGCACGACTTGAGGTCATAGTCGTCCTCCAGGCAAAAAAGACACATGTGGTGCAGATCCGTCACCGACATCAGTCGCTTCTAAGAACTGCATTGCTGGGCATCTCTCGTACATCAGGTGTCATATGACTCGAAAAAGAAGTCCACAAAAGTCTCAAAAAGATTAGTAAAAAATGTACTAGAGGAACCGCTCTTCCCTGATCTGCACTGGCTAGCGCAGAAAAAGAAAGAACTGATGTCAGCTCACGAGGGCGGCGTCTAAGTAGCTGCCGTGACGTCATCCTGGCAACCACGATGCCAATGACGATCGCAGAGCTGACCGATGCCATCTTTCGATGCGCAGATGTACTGCTGACGAAAAACTTTCTGGATCCAGTCTGACGCCTGGGGGTAATTCTAAGGTAAGGAATCTATAACTAACATGTTTCTTTCAGGTTTACTTTTATATAAGATCCATTTATGATTGCTCAATTTATAAACTTACCTCTTTCTTCAATTAAATCACCTATAAGAGAAAATGTAGAGAAAACTAATTTAATTTTGTTTTCAGATTTGTAAAATATTTCATCATCAAATACTTTATTCAGAGTTTTCAACCATAAGAGTACATTACAGTACATATGTAAAACTAAAGATACACAAACTCAATTCACAACACGGTGCTGAGTCATGCCATTACAAAATTTAAATGATCAATGGAAGTGTACCTTTCAATTGTTATAAATAAAATACTTTATAATTAGTTACAATTGGCATTTAAAAAGATATACAGTTAAAATACAACAAATAAAGGACACCGATGCTAAGCGTCATACAACAAATACATAGGTACTGGGAGACTGAGACAAAGAGAAAGCATAATGCAAAAGCCAATAACTCCAGAATCTTGTATCTGATGGACCTGCTCCAAGGAAGGTACTTGGATACCGCAAAGCAACTAACTGAGAGGATACTGTACAGAGGAACCGTGTGGTAACCTCTAGTAGACGGCATCCAAATTGCTTCCAAAACAGGATGATCCATGTTTTTCTTGGCCAGGTATAACCAGAACAGAATAAAATATTGTTAACTAGTGACTCCTCTAGCTGTTGGCAAACTGGACATACAGTACTTATTGAATATAAATGGTTCCACTTTGATAATAAAGACATTAATGGTAAAGTTCACTGGAGGACATTAAGGTAAGGGACTTTGCAGCTTATGGGTTATTAATATCCAAGAAGGGTTCAAATTGAAAATCAAGTTTAAAATTTGAAAAAGAGTACTAAGCACCCATTTGGACACATTCTGGAATTTTCAGGAATTTACATGGTACCAGAATGCATCCTCAGGTGTAGTCTTAAACAGATAGGTCGGGGATGCTGAGTAGGCCCATGGGCCCCCTAAACCGATGTGTACTAGCAACATTTGGACATAAGATAACCACTTAATTTTACCATGATGGTCCAGTGATAATAGCTCCTCCAAGGGTCCACGATAGTCATCAAGATCTGCATAGTGTTTCAATCCTGACTTTATTCCTAACTGCCACCATAGGAAGTTCGAGAGTTAGGGCCTCGGCCGCCCTATGCGACACCACTGGGTAAGACGCTCCTCTGTAGCCACGGTAGGAGGAGATAATATGCCAATGTCTGAGGATATATCTAGACCATTGGCTTCCCCCAGTTCCTCTCTCCAGTCCTGTTCATCCAAGTTCTGGTCAGATAAAGGGACACCATAACCCTCCCAGTCCTCACCATCCTCCCCTGGCTGCCAAAATGGCTGATAAGGGCCAGGGCTGAACACAGAGGCAAAATTACCCATCAGTGCCAGATCTGGCATCGGGCGATGCCGGTCTGGTTCCGTGTCTATGTCCGGGGTGAGGTTGGGATCAATGCCAGCAGGGGTTCCAGCTGGTGCCGGCTATGGATGTGGGGTAGTGAAGCCAGCACCGGAGGAGGTGTCACAAGGACTACTGGCGCCGATCCAGACCAGGTCTGGATCCAAGGATGCCCTGTGGTGCCGGGGCCGGAGGCGCTGGCTTCAAAGATCTATTGCCCCACCCCGCTCCGTCTGGCACAACAGAGCGCTAGCGGAATCGGGCCGCCCAAAAATGGCGTGCATCGATTCATAGAACTGACGAAGCTGGGCAGGGGTCGAGCTCGATCCCAGAAAGGGAGGGAAGCCCAGAGTCGACCATGGAGGTTCCACATGCGGAGCATTGGGAGTGGCACCACCCGCACCGTGCGCTGCGCCAGCCGACGGTTGAGAGGAAGTCGAAGAGCGATGGTGCTTCTTCAACTTCTTCCTGTGCTTCGACTTACCTGAGCCCTGAGTGCAAAGACATCGACGAGGAGTGATGATGATGACTCCGCGACCGGTCCCTCGACTTCCCACGGGACCAGGACCTTGAGCGGCATGGAGCCAGCTGCCCAGCCTCGAGTAACTTACGGGACCGCTCCCGCAAAGTCGTCGGGCCATGGGCCGGCAGTCAGAGCACAACTAGGGGTCATGGTCATGCTCCAGGCAAAAAAGACACATGCTGTGTGGATCCGTCACTGACATCAGTAGCTTACAGGAACTGCATTGCTAGACACTGGGCATCCCTCGTACAACAGGTGTCATACAACTCGAAAAAGAAGTCGACAAAAGTCGCAATAAGATTAGTAAAAAATGTACTAGTGGTACCACTCTTCCCGGATCTGCGCTGGCTAGCACAGAAAAAGAAAGAACTGATGTTGGCTCGCGAGGTTGGTGTCTAAGTAGCTGACGCAACGTCATCCCGGCAACCACGATGCCAATGACAATCGCAGAGCTGGCCGACGCCACCTTTCAACATGCAGGGGTACTGCTGATGAAAAAACTTTCCGGATCCAGTCTGACACCTGGGGGTAAATCTAAGGTAAGGAATCTATAACTAACATGTTTCTTTCAGATTTACTTTTATATAAGATCCATTTATGATTGCTCAATTTATAAACTTACCTCTTTCTTTAATTAAATCACCTATAAGAGAAAATGTAGAGAAAACTAATTTAATTTTGTTTTCAGATGTGTCAAATATTTCATCATCAAATACTTTATTCAGAGTTTTAAACCATAAAAGTACATAACAGTACATATGTAAAACTAGAGATACACAAACTCAATTTACAACACGGAGCTTTGTCATGCCATTACAAATTTTAAATGATCCATGGAAGTGTACCTTTAAATTGTAATAAATAAAATACTTTATAATTAGTTACAATTGGCATTTAAAAATATATATAGTTAAAATACAACAAATAAAGGACACCGATGCTAAGCATCATATAACAAATACATAGGTACAGGGAGGTTAAGACAAAGACAAAGCATAATGTGAAAGCCAATAACTCCAGCACCCTGTATCTGATGGACCTGCTCCAAGGAAGGTACTTGGATACCGCAAAGTAAGTAACTGAGAGGATACTGTACCGAGGAACCGTTTGCTAACCTCTGGTAGACGGCATCCAAATTGCTTTCAAAAAGGGATGATCCATGTTTTTCTTGGCCAGGTATAACCAGAACAGAATAAAATAATGTTAACTAGTGACTCCTCTAGCCGCTGGCAAACTGGACATACAGTACTTATTGAATTTAAATGGTCCCACTTTGATAATACATACATTAATGGTAAAGTTCCCTGGAGGAATTTAAGGTAAGGGACTTTGCAGCTAATGGGTTAATAATATCCAAGAAAGGTTCAAATTGAAATTCAAGTTTAAAATTAAAAAAAAGAGTACTAAGCAACCCTTTGGACACATACTGGAATTTACATGGTACCAGAATGCATCCTTAGGTGTAGTCTTGAATAGATAGGTCGGGGATGCTGAGTAGGCCAATGGGCCCCCTAAACCGATGTGTACTAGCAACATTTGGACATAAGATAACCACTAAATTCTACCATGACTGTCCAGTGATAATAGCTCCTCCAAGGGTCCAAGATGGTCATCAAGATCTGCATAGTGTTTCAACCTTCTCCAATAATGTAACAGCCTCAATTAGGCCTCATATGTCATTGAATTGAGGTCCCAATCTCGTCTTAATTGTATTAGCGGAGTATTATACAGGAGGTTAGTCAGTACTCTCTGAATGTATTCTCCTCTACCTCAAGTTTAGTCAGATTCCAAGTGCCCCATACTTCAGCCCCCTACAGGGCACTGCCCTCGGCTTTAACTCTGGACACCTGGTCCGGGATATCCGATAATGTCTTAAAATTGCAGCCGAGTGTGGAGTTAAATTTAGGCTGCTCTTCTCAACATGTGGTGCCCACAACATAAATCTAGTTAACCTAACCTTCAAAGAGTCAAACTCACATATCCTATCCAAAGTTTGTTTTGTTTTGTATGGTTTATCTTTTTATGAATGGCGTCTTTTATCAGCCTAGCACTGATTGAGTGTATACTGCAGAGATGGTAAGGTAGACAACAACCATATGTATATGGACGACAAGATACAAAAATAGATGCTCACCAACTCCTCACTGAATCGGAGTTAATAACAATTGACTGTTACGAAGATGCTTGTATCTGCCAGGAATTCTTGCCGCCTATATTACTGTATGTGTATGCGATACTGAGCCTAAAACCTAAGACTGCCTTGCAGGATGCACCTGAAATATTATCTTTATTATCCTAGCTGTAATCCAAACATGCTGTAGTGAACGTGCTCTTGCTATACTTCAGTAACTGTGCAGGTTATCTTCCCACTATATGTATAAATGCAAATAAAAAAGATTTAAAAAAAAACTCTGGATACCTAGAGTACAGGAGAAATACACCTGGTCCAGGATATCCAATAGTGTCCTAAAATTGCAGCAGAGTGCGGAGTTAAATTGTCTGCTCTTCTCAACATGTGGTGCCCACACCTTAAATCTGTTTAACCTAACCTCCAAAGAGTCAAACTCACATATCCTATCCAGAGGTCGACCCCTCCAGCATTATCAAACCCCTAAATGTTTTGTGAGGGGTAATGGCCATAAACCTGGTCTTAGAATGGTTTATTACAAGCCCACTGTTCAGTGCTAAAGTCTTTAGATTTATTGATGTATTAACCAAACATTGTAGTCCACTAGGGTCTTTGAGATCAGGAGGGTGTTGTCTGCAAATAATAGGAGATGGATTTTGCAACTACCAAGGCAGGGGAAAATCATTGAATTTGCTTTTCCATATGATCCATCTATTATAGCTCAATTTAGAAACTTTCCTCTTGCTTTAATTAAATCATCTATCTGAGAAGCTATAGAGAAGACTAATTTAATCTTGCTTTGAGGATGTGAAATTCATTTCTACATTGCCCACTGGTGGAACTAGACAAACAAAGAGAACTCAGAAAGAGTAGCATTATCTATCTCGGAGAATTTTCTCAATATTCTAATTTTGTTTTGCAAAACATCTGAAAATTTGATAAACATAAGATATTTCTGTTCATATAGTCCTAATAAATAGTTTCTATGTTTGAAACTGACCTATCACATTTACGATTATTATACTTTTCGATAGCCCTTCAATTATGGGCATGGTTTGTTGAAGTATATGACTTAAAGTTGTCTGTCACTATGGTAGTTAGGGGGTTTGTAAAATAGTAATACATTCAATGTAGATTATAAAAAGGCTTCAAAGTTATGTTATAAACAAAATGGTCATGATGTAAACCTCAAAACTATTTCATTTGGAAATTCTTTCTTTAGATGTACTATCAATTGGAAAATATTTTCTTAGATATGTCTGCTCAAATAGCAAACAAATGATTTTCGAACTTGAAAATGTAATTTATGAATATATTTAAGATGGAGTCAAAGAGTCTAAATTCAGTAAAATCCCTTGGTGTGTGTCTTGGTGTTTAGTGCTGCAGTGCAGAGTGGGACATGCTTTGCTTACTGTGTAGGGGAAACAGATTTCAGCTAATGGTCCCTGTGGAGCAAAATATAGTTCACAACTTCAACAAAAGCAAATGATCCACGACAGGAACTAACAATATACAGACAAGTTGTTTAACATATGTACTCTAACTTAAGTAGATGCGTCCTTATCCTCACCCTTGTTTCAATGAAATTTCACATACCTTTTTCCTTCTGAAGAGCATCTGAAAAAGGGAAGACAAATGTGTTACTTGTACAGATTAAAGACTACATTGTTAATAATGTAAAACGCAAACTTTCAAGAGTTATTCTATGCTTATGGCAACTGTGGTCATGTGAAATTCTCACAATTCAAACTATTCACAAACATTACTGGCATGATGTTGAAAATGGTGACATTGAAAATGCCCACCACAATGAGCATTCAACAGTCAGGATTGACCAGAACAGATAAATCTGCATTTTGAAAAATACAAGACCTACAACCATGTGCACCATTTTAGAGGCTGTGTAAAACCTTTGTGCCTGTATGCACATTTAGCTTACATGATGCCTTCATAATGTGATGCAGAAAATATATTTTTAAATAATGCCACATATTAATACTTTAAATCATAACCATGGGACCATCCCTTTATCATCGATCTGTCTCTGCCTCATTCTTCTATTTGTTTCTTATATATGCCATAAACCATAGGTAATGCTTATGTCCACCCACATCGGCAGCAATAAGGTATAACTTGTGGCCCAAGCCTATATTGCTTACATGTGTCTGTTGTGAAATCCAGGAATATTTCAGATGTTTGTCAATGAAGAAAATGAAATGTATGCTGTTCAGCCACCTACCCTTGTACGAATCCTACACTAAGATGTTATTATGCTTACTTGAACTGAAAAGAAATCTTGCTAAAATTAAAGTCAGGATTAAAATGTAAATCCTCAGCTATTATGTATCCGGTGTAGCTAATAAACACAGCAGCATTATCTAATATTGAAAGGAAGAAATCCTATTGGGGTTTCTAATTAGGCCATTCTCGAAACGAGGGAGTGACAAATCATTACAATATCTGATATTTTCAGGGATACAGTCGAACTCTAACCCCTCTTTCTTTGATGAGTAATACACTCAAAACCACTAAGAAACAGGACATGTGTTTAAAAATATTTATTTTAAACTTATAACTCAATACCTAAACTCTGAAGGTTAACAACACAGACTGTAAAAATAAATGTAGTATATACTGTCATGGTGATATGAAACAGCAGGGAAAAATTCGATGTTAAGTCCTTATTGTTAAGAAACCGCTGACACAGAAGTGGAAGAAAGAGCAATTTATTTCAACTCTGATCCTCAGTACCAACACTGCCTCACTCCAACATTCTAAGGTGAACTCCTCACCAACATTCCAAGGTAGGGGCAAACCACGGGCAGGGGAAAGGGAGGGGGGAAAGGGAAAAGGGGGCATACCACTTGTAACATATCACTATAGGTAAATCCCAGAGCGAGGAAGATTACAACACACCTCTTTCTGTAGGGAAAAAATGGAACAAGTGAACTATTCTATACACAGTATTTACAACAGAAGAGGAACATCAGAATATTCTGTGCATGGTCATTACATCACAAAGTCCTCTTGCCATCGTGGATGAAAGAATGACCTGGTCTCTCTAGTCAGTGGGTTCTTGGTAAGCATGTCTTCTTGGTTATCTCTTCTTGCAGACAAGGGAATACATACACTGGGGCAGCAACATATATTGTTCATGCTCCATGTGCTACCATCCTCCAAAACAACCAAATTATTATTTACTCGTTGAATCCTTTGAGGTTTGGAAAATGATGAAAATCTTGCACAACCTACTTGAGGTCTCTTGACCACTATCCACTGACCTACACACCATTGCCTATTCCTAGTACCCCACTTCTGATCATATCTTTGTAACTGGATTGATGGAGACCAATTTTATCCAAAATTGATTCTCTATCCACCCAGACAGAACTACCCCCATTGAGCCAATTGGGGTTAAGTTTGGTCCCTGGATTCCTCCCCTTGAGGGACAAAAAGGGAGAAACTCCAGTGACTGCATTGGGAGAAGAATCGTACAACCATAAAGTCTTCCTTATAGCATCATCAACAGGTTCATGTGCCGTAACAGCTAATTGAATGGTGTTCTTTAACATTCTATTTACTCTCTCAACCAGCCCATTAGCCTTAGGACAATAAAGAGGAGTTCTTATATGTGATATGGCCAAATTAGATGAAAACTGTGTCAAAGTGTCAGATGTAAATTAAACCCCATTGTCCGTAACTAGGGAACTGGGTATTCCCTCTTTCGAGAAAATGTCTTTTAAGAATTCAATCAAAGCAGATGTGGTGATAGAAGAAACCGTTTTAGTGGAAATCCAATGGGATTGGTAGTCCACAAGAACAAATATGAATTTCTTAGAGAGTCCTAGGAAGTTTAGAGTACCAATGATGTCTAACCCTAACTTGTCCCAAGTGTCATATAGATACTTCTTTATATATACTGTGTTAAGTTAGCATGAGCTTATTACATGTTTAACCGCATGCGTGCGGGCGGAATTCCGCTCGTACGCTGAGTTTTTTAAAACCGCATGTTACGTGACGAGCTGGGCTCGTCATCAGCGTGCGAGCGGGCTACGCCATGACGAGCCCAGCTCGTCATCAGCGTAGAAGGGGTTAAACACCATTTTTCCTTCGGCTTCAGTTTGCACACAACACATACTTGTTGTTGAAGCTTTCAACCTAGAAGAGCAATGTGATTTATTTGAGAATAATATGTTATTACTCTGATATCAGTTTTGCTTGGTACACTGTCTGAACAGTGAGTGCTGAACCCTCTACGAATAACTCAATACAAGGTTGCTGGGAGGTCTGATCTTCGCACCACATTAGACATAACATAAATACAGTTGCTGCCAACATTGGGCTCTAAGCGGGTTTAAGATAGAGTTACAGGGAATGCAAGAAAACACTTGATGATGCTTCGCATGCAGAGAGCTGGTGGCAGATGATGTGATCCTCTCCTCCTGACATTTAGAGGTATGGGCCCGCCCTGCTAAAACCCAAAAGAGACCTTCATAAATATAATATAATATGCTAAATAGGGAGGTGAGAAATAGGTGTTGTTAATTCCTATTCATTTCAGCATTATAATATGCTATCACCGTTTGCTTACTATGGACTAGTAACTATGCTGATAACTTTGATTCTTATAATCTGTTTGTCAGTATTATACAAGATACTGCGTTTGAGAACATTGCATTGATTAATAAATATTTCAAATATGCACGTGTCCTCATTTACTCCAAGTTCTGGTTTGAAATGATTAAAGAGCGAAAGCGTGTTCATGTGTTCCACGATACCTGAGGTAACCTAAGTTCATGTTCTGGTTTGTCTAAGTCATTGGGAGTTTGTTATGACCAATGAGACACTGTAGCTAGCTCGGTAAGGGGATTTTGGATACTGAGGTGAGTTTTGGGTCACCCTAAGTCACTGAGGTTCTAGATCTCTATGCACAGTTCTGTAGGAGAACGGAATCCCTGCTACACAAGGTTTTGGATGGAGCAGATACAGGAAGCAAGGGTGCTTTACGTACCACTTTGAATTTGTCACTAGCTCCACAGGTTATGCAATCTTTCACAGTGTTTTCAACATTACTATCCATATTGGGGAACCACTAATACTGTCTAATCTTGCTTTGGGTCATACTTCTACCTGGGTGCCCTTCATGTGCAATCAATATAATGCGTTCTCTTATGTTTGCAGGTGGCAGACTTTTATTCCCTCTATGTACATGATCACCAATTATAGATAGTTCATCTCTTACCACCCACAAGGAATTCAACCTCTCCGTAATCCCATTGATGGATCAGGCCATCCATTACAAATCAAATGTTTAAGTTCTTTTAGAACAGAGTCTTCCTGTATACCTGTTTACCATTCTTCATGGTTATTAGCAGGACAATCAATGGCTAAAATAGTTTCATCCGGAGGATTACATTGGAAACTATCATCAGAAATGGGGAGTCTGGATAAACAATCCGCTATAGTGTTTTTCTCACCCGCTACAAAACACATGGAATAGTTAAAACCTTGAAATGCTAAGACCCATTTGGAGATGCGTGGAGTGGCTCTTTCTATGCTCTTTGTAGAGAAAATGGGGAGTAAGGGTTTGTGGTCCGTGCGCAAAATAAAAGGAATACCCCACAAGAAAAATTTGAAGCGGTTTATTGCCCAGTAGCACCCAAGTGCTTCTTTCTCTATTGTAGAGTAATTATATTCAGGTTCTTTTAAGGCTCTAGATGCCAATGCAATTATTCTTTCACTGCCATCAATAGTTTGGGTAAGGGACGCACCAAGTCCCTTTTTGCTGGCATCAGTGGTTAGAGAAGTTTTGGCGTTGGGGTCAAACATGCCTAACGTGGGAGCTTTTGAAAAGGCTTGTTTGATGTAGTAAAAATCATCTTGACACTGAGAACTCCAGATAAAGGAATACACTTTTTTTAATATGTCTCTTAAGGAGTGCACATGCCCCGCAAAATTCTCCTCAAACTTCGACATATACTCTACAAGGCCAAGAAACGATTTAAGTTCTTCCTTGTTAGTAGGAGGGGGGGCTAATTTCACATAGTCTACCAAACTGGTTTTAGGTCTAATGCCTTCTTCAGATATAGTGTGTCCTAGATATGTTACTGATTTCACCCCTATCTTACATTTGTCTTTGTGCGTGGTAAAACCTGCTTTACTTAGCTTGTTTAAAACATCCCTGAGAATCTTGTTGTGTTCTCTTTCTGACTCTCCATAGATTAAAATGTCGTCCTGGAAACACAACACTTTGTTAAGACCTCCTAAAATATGTTGCATGATCTGTTGAATTACAGCCGCAGCTGATGCCAACCCAAACGGCATTCTATTGAATTGGTATGCCCCAAAAGGTGTTATAAATGAAGTCAAAGCTTTGGACTCCGGGTAGAGGGCAACTTGGTGGTAAGCTGCGGAGAGGTCAAGGACACTGATGAATTTAGCACCCTGTATGATACTGAGCATTTTGTTGATTCTAGGAAGGGGATGTCTATCCACCCAGATGTTGGAATTTAAATCTCTCAGGTCCACACATAAACGAATACCTCTACCCCCTTCCTTGGATGCAACTACTATGGGAGCTAACCACTCCGAGCTTCCAATCTTTTCAATTACCCCAATTGACTCCAATTTCTCTAATTCCTTCTTGAGGGGATCTGTTATGGATAAAGGAATAGATCTGGCTTTGTGAACAGAGGGTTTATACTGTTTCTTCAATTTGATTTTGTGCAAAAAGCTTTTTAATAAGCCTAATTCATCAGAGAACACCTCAGGAAACTCATCATAAACTTCTTTCCCAATTCAATCTCTTTCCACCAGATACACCGGTTCAGAGGCATTAGGATCTTATGTTATGCCAAGATCCTTTTGATGCCTCCATCCAAGTAAGTTCGATCCATGTTTAGTGATGTAAATTTTAAACACAGTAACTCTGTCTTTAAAGTTAATTTGCATAACAAGCATACCCACTAGTGGTATAGGGTCATGGTTATATCCACCTTGGTTAATATCTGGGGTCAACATCTCATATACTTTGTTTCATGAGTTGGCCTTAAATGTGGCTTCATTGATTAAAATATATGGGGAACTGGAGTCTGCATAAACCTTGTACTGCATGTCATCAAGAAAAATATTACACTCAGGATACTTCATGTTAGATACATTCTGAAGGTTCTCAACATGGAAAATAATGTCTGCATTGGGTATGTCCTCACCATGCACCATGTGAGATACATTACCTTTCATGTCATGACACACTTTTAAAAAATGTCCACGTTTGTTGCATTTCCTACACACCACTCTCCTCGCTGGACATCTTATATCATTAGCCAAATGTTTAGGATCACCACAACGAAAACATTTACGGTTTGACACAACATTCTTTTGTCTATGATCTACCTTTTGTTTTGAATTTTGCAGAAGAAGGTGTTTTATTTCTATCTTCCTTTGCGACCACCTTTAGTACCTCATTATCACTCACTTGTTTAACTTCCATAGCATCCTTCATTTCATTCATACAAAACGCTGTATGCTCTATACCCTTTGCGATGTCAATAGCCTGCTTCAATTCAGGTGCATCCGCTAATAACTTCTCTTTGCTGCCTGCATCTTGGAGCGGAATTTTGGTCGCTGGAGGCTCGTGGAAGTGTCTCCTTTCATTGTGAATATCCTTGGGCACTGTAAGCAGCAACTTCTTGCCGGACACGCTTCGCGGGTCCCGCTACGCGGTGCTGGACACAGGACCCCACGCATTGAGGGCACTTCAAACACAGGGCTGCGAGCGGTTTCTCAGCAGGACTCCAGATCCCAAGAGTCCCTGCTGCTCACCGCAACCACCTGGTGACGCTCTCCCTGTTGGACACGCCCCCCTGCTTGCATTGAAAAGACCTCAGGATACGAACCCTTGCCGGTTACATTCTCTTTGCTGCCTGCATCTTGGAGCGGAATTTTGGTCGCTGGAGGCTCGTGGAAGTGTCTCTTGTCATTGTGAATATCCTTGGGCACTGTAAGCAGCAACTTCTTGCCGGACCCGCTTCGCGGGTCCCGCTACGCGGTGCTGGACACAGGACCCCACACATTGAGGGCACTTCAAACACAGGGCTGCGAGCGGTTTATCAGCAGGACTCCAGATCCCAAGAGTCCCTGCTGTTCACCGCAACCACCTGGTGACGCTCTCCCTGTTGGACACGCCCCCCTGCTTGTATTGAAAAGACCTCAGGATACGAACCCTTGCCGGTTACCTTCTCTTTGCTGCCTGCATCTTGGAGCGGAATTTTGGTCGCTGGAGGCTCGTGGAAGTGTCTCCTTTCATTGTGAATATCCTTGGGCACTGTAAGCAGCAACTTCTTGCCGGACCAGCTTCGCGGGTCCCGCTACGCGGTGCTTGACACAGGACCCCACGCATTGAGGGCACTTCAAACACAGGGCTGCGAGCGGTTTCTCAGCAGGACTCCAGATCCCAAGAGTCCCTGCTGCTCACGGCAACCACCTGGTGACGCTCTCCCTGTTGGACACGCCCCCCTGCTTGCATTGAAAAGACCTCAGGATACGAACCCTTGCCGGTTACCTTCTCTTTGCTGCCACCATCTTGGAGCGGAATTTTGGTCGCTGGAGGCTCGTGGAAGTGTCTCTTGTCATTGTGAATATCCTTGGGCACTGTAAGCAGCAACTTCTTGCCGGACCCGCTTCGTGGGTGCCGCTACGCGGTGCTGGACACAGGACCCAACACATTGAGGGCACTTCAAACACAGGGCTGCGAGCGGTTTCTCAGCAGGACTCCAGATCCCAAGAGTCCCTGCTGCTCACCGCAACCACCTGGTGACTCTCTCCCTGTTGGACACGCCCCCCTGCTTGCATTGAAAAGCCTCAGGATACGAACCCTTGCCGGTTACCTTCTCTTTGCTGCCTGCATCTTGGAGCGGAATTTTGGTCGCTGGAGGCTCGTGGAAGTGGCTCCTGTCATTGTGAATATCCTTGGGCACTGTAAGCAGCAACTTCTTGCCGGACACGCTTCGCGGGTCCCGCTACGCGGTGTTGGACACAGGACCCCACGCATTGAGGGCACTTCAAACACAGGGCTGCGAGAGGTTTCTCAGCAGGGCTCCAGATCCCAAGAGTCCCTGCTGCTCACCGCAACCACCTGGTGACGCTCTCCCTGTTGGACATGCCCCCCTGCTTGCATTGAAAAGACCTCAGGATACGAACCCTTGCCGGTTACCTTCTCTTTGCTGCCTGCATCTTGGAGCGGAATTTTGGTCGCTGGAGGCTCGTGGAAGTGTCTCCTGTCATTGTGAATATCCTTGGGCACTGTAAGCAGCAACTTCTTGCCGGACCCGCTTCGCGGGTGCCGCTACGCGGTGCTGGACACAGGACCCAACACATTGAGGGCACTTCAAACACAGGGCTGCGAGCGGTTTCTCAGCAGGACTCCAGATCCCAAGAGTCCCTGCTGCTCACCGCAACCACCTGGTGACTCTCTCCCTGTTGGACACGCCCCCCTGCTTGCATTGAAAAGCCTCAGGATACGAACCCTTGCCGGTTACCTTCTCTTTGCTGCCTGCATCTTGGAGCGGAATTTTGGTCGCTGGAGGCTCGTGGAAGTGGCTCCTGTCATTGTGAATATCCTTGGGCACTGTAAGCAGCAACTTCTTGCCGGACACGCTTCGCGGGTCCCGCTACGCGGTGTTGGACACAGGACCCCACGCATTGAGGGCACTTCAAACACAGGGCTGCGAGAGGTTTCTCAGCAGGACTCCAGATCCCAAGAGTCCCTGCTGCTCACCGCAACCACCTGGTGACGCTCTCCCTGTTGGACATGCCCCCCTGCTTGCATTGAAAAGACCTCAGGATACGAACCCTTGCCGGTTACCTTCTCTTTGCTGCCTGCATCTTGGAGCGGAATTTTGGTCGCTGGAGGCTCGTGGAAGTGTCTCCTGTCATTGTGAATATCCTTGGGCACTGTAAGCAGCAACTTCTTGCCGGACCCGCTTCGCGGGTCCCGCTACGCGGTGTTGGACACAGGACCCCACGTATTGAGGGCACTTCAAACACAGGGCTGCGAGCGGTTTCTCAGCAGGACTCCAGATCCCAAGAGTCCCTGCTGCTCACCGCAACCACCTGGTGACGCTCTCCCTGTTGGACACGCCCCCCTCAACTTCTTAACTATATTATACCGAGTACATTTCCGCTGCGCGGGAGCGCACGGGAAGCGCCCGGGAGAAGCCAGGGACAAGGGCGGGCCCTCTGAGGCCCTCAGAGGCACGAGAAGGCCAGGCTAGGCCAGTCCTCTAACATTTGTCTATTCACATACTGCTTGCCCAGGTTACTCCCACCTGTTTTTGACTCCCATGCTCTCTTTGAGAAAAGTATTAGACGTTTAAGATTACTATATAGGTTGTGTAGATATAGTTTATTAGCTCTGGTTTCGTTTTTACAATATATAGTTTCGAGAAAAAATTGTCAAGTATTCTAGTTTATGTGTGTTGAATAGTACTTTCTATCATATATTTTTCCGCTCCCACTGATTGAGATGATGACAAAAAAATTGAGATCTGGGAGAATACTGGTAGGAAGATCATGCTCAAAAACCAGATCGAACCCCCTTCGAAACAAGAGTAGCCAGGCTACTCATTTGAAAAGCACTTGTCAGCTCTTCAATCTTTGGGAAAAGGGTAGGAATAGAGCTACAATGGTGGACAATAAGTCGGAGGATATTAAGGACTCTGGAGCTATTCATTCAGATATGTTACCCAATATATCAGGAGAGACGCCTGTAAATAGAAAGGTAATTGTGGATAACAGTTCAGTAGCAACAAGAGTAGTACCTATACTCTCTGAGGGTGGTTTTTCACCCCCTTTATTTTCCACAATGAAAAACAATATTGAATTAGCCCCAGAAGTAATCATAAAAACAAGGAAAGACATAGAACAAGATATTTTGCACAAAGGGAAAATTCCATATGATGATGTTCATCACACAGTAAATACATCACCAGTAAGAGATTCTTTCAACAACGGCTTGTCTCCTATGGTCCTAGATAAGGATTTATGTCAAAGATACATAGAGACTGACTTGGTCAAAGCCGAGACAGATTTAAAAACACCGGTAACATCAACTCATGCTGGCTTACAGCTCTACAGCAGCACCCCCTCCAAATCCTCACACACAAATTTTTCTATAAGCCCCAACCTAAATTTGACTGGTATAAATGCACTACAACACCAGGGGATAGATAAACCTATTTCTGATTCTCTCCACATATTAGAACACTTATTGTCTTCCATTTTACAATTACTGGAAAAATGTGTGGGGGGCTCCGACTGTGTACTAGATACAGTGACCCAAATTTTGAAAGTTTTATTGGGCACTCGAAGCGACAAGGATGCAGTCCAAAAGGAGCAGTCCTCTCTAGTACAAGATGAGGTAGTAATAATAGATCAGTTACCCATAGACAATGATGATCCAAAAATAGTAAATGAGGAAGCAAATACAAGTGCTATTCAGCCACTCCCTATTTTAAATTGCTCAACAGTTAATGAGTTAGAAATAAAATCCTGTAGGGAATTCCCTCCAAAAACAGGGAATGATCTTTTCCCAAT
Organism: Lissotriton vulgaris; assembly: GCF_964263255.1. Taxonomy (NCBI): domain Eukaryota; kingdom Metazoa; phylum Chordata; class Amphibia; order Caudata; family Salamandridae; genus Lissotriton; species Lissotriton vulgaris. Next base: position 48,488,733 of record NC_141693.1, on the reverse strand, counting down.
TTTTAAGAAGCAACAGGGAGAAGGAGATAGAGAGGTGGATGCCGCTTTGGAAGAGAATAGTAATAAAGGGAAGTTAGAGAAACCAAAAAAGAATGGAAAGAATTAGAGGAAATTAATAAGACGGATTGAAAAAAATAGGCGGAGGAAAATCCTTTTTAGAAAACATCTTAACTCCCCTATATATAATGAGGTACATCAAACTCAGGTGGTAGCTGGAAATGATAATAACCCCGAAAATAAGAACAATAAGGAAAATATCGTTCCCCCGCCTCCGGCCACCCCAGAACTAGTTATTTCCTCCCCCCTCCCATCTATAACAATAGACACAAATACCCTCTTCCAACAAGCTACCATTAATAGGGAAATAAGTGGGACAAAAAATTCTATACCTTTGAGACAGAAGCATAACCCCCCTGGCCATGTAGTTCCTATCCTTAATCCCCTAGCAACTTCCTTTGCGGGAGTAGTTGCACGAGGCGTCTCGTTAATAGAGACTAAGGAGAAAAGCATTGACACCGTCTGGGTAGAATTCTCTCCCCTTTTTGATGTAGAATGCATTTTGAATAGATCGCTTTTGCTTAAATATTTTCAAGAATCGGCTAACTTGAAATTAATACAATCAGCTGATTTAGACAGGGTACAAATATTAAAATCAGATGTGGGTATGATAACTAGGGTGAAGTTTCACTCTAAGTTAGTAGCTAATTTAATCCTGCAACGCTCAGAAGATTTACAGAGCAGAGGGATAGATGTAATCCCGGTGTTAGGGTACACTAGACAAAATAATGTCCCTAAATCCCAAATTTGTCAGAAGTCTCCTTTTTCTCTGTTGCAAGCAGCAACAGGTAGTATAAATAAGGTAGGTGAGCTTACAGAGTTAAAAATATGTACGTCTAAGGACTTTCGTTTAGTATCCTATGCTAATCCGCCTCTGTTATCTCGCCAACTAGATACTGGAGATGATAATGTTCAATGGAATTGGCTTCCTAGAGTTCTGGCAGAAAAATCCCTAAATAAACAAGCGTCTAATTTGCATCTTTAGCAAAAAGTTATCTATAATATCCTGGAATGCAGCTGGTCTAAAAAACAGTCCGGAAAAAATGGCATTCCTTCTGTCCCTGGAAGCAGATATAATATGCCTCCAGGAGACATGGTGCCCCGATAAAGTTCAAGCAGGGAAAGACTATTTTGTATTGGAAGGTAGTGCCACTTTTAATAAGAAAGGACATGCTAGTGGGGGGATAGCTTGCCCTTTATTGAATCGAATAAACTGGAACTATGCACATCTTATGGACCCCAGTAATCTCTTTCAAGTAGTAACTTTATTTAGGTCTAGTAACACTAAAGCTGGTAAACATTTGGTTTTGATTAATGCTTATATACCACCGGAAGCTTGCTTTAATGTAATTTTGAAAAAGGTTTTTTTACATATTCAGAGCATCAGGAGAAAGATCCAATGACGGCTATAATTTTAGTCGGGGACTTAAACTGCAAGATTTCCAATTCAAGTATAAATTTATTTTGCGATAAATTTAGAGAAGAAACTCTCCACATTCCTCGGGCAGTATTTCCCGAAAATACTAGAACAAATAAACGTGGAAAACTATTATTAAATGAGTTCGCGGAAATGGATGGGATTATTGCAAATGGGAGACTCCCCTCGGATTCCCCGGCTAATTTTACGCATAAATCATATCAGGGGGAATCGATTTTAGACTATGTTATAGTGAGGACTCACTCATTTGAGTTGTTGAAGGACCTTAATATTATCGACACACCGCTAAGTGATCACAGAATACTTTCTATTTTGGTGAATGTAAAGCCCTCTAAATGTGATCAGTGGTCTCTGAATAGCGATCAAATAAATTTCGGCACTAAATCAGGAAGATGTTACTGGAATGCAAGAGCGCAACGAAATTTGGAAGGAATGCTCGACATAGCAATATCTGAGCTCCCTTCCTGGCATGGTTCTGAAATTGAAAATTTCTCTCTGTTCATGAAAACAGTGATAGCGGGGGCAAAAAAGTCCAATAAGAAAAAGTCCATTAGAATCCTGCCAAACCCTCTGAGACTGCTTAACATAGAAATTAATAAATTAGTAAGGGCCCAATACTTAAATAGATCCGTTGTTATAGCGCAACAAATAACATTGCTAAAAAGGAAAAGGAGAAGGCTATTAGCAACAATACGTAAAGAAAAAGAGGATGCCATCTGGGTAAAAATAAGAGAAGCCGCCATTAACGGGGAAATGAGGCAGTTTTGGTCCCTTATAGGTGAGGGGTGCGGACTGAGAACAAGACCTTTACCCATCCCTATTGAGGAACAAATATGGAGGGACTTTGTTTCTAACCTTTATGCAAGCAACAACCGTGTGGCCCCACAATTATGGTCAAAAGAGATGAGTCTGCCTATAGAGCCATTCTCAGAAAAAGACATAGATTTAGCTATTGGAGAAATGCGGCATTCCGGGGCAATGGGCCCGGACGAATTGCCCATCACTGTATTAAAACGAAACAGCGCTAAATGGAGCAAATTACTTTGTCGAGTATTTAATATTTGTCTATTGAGAGGTAAGGTTTTTCCCACCTGGAAGGGAAGTATCCTGGTGCCATTGTTTAAAAAGGGAGATCGCTTATCCCCTCAGAACTACCGCCAGATTGCACTGCTGGATGCAATCGGCAAAGTTTTTACAAGATGTTTGCTGAAACGAATAAATGACTGGGTGGAGTATTCAAACATACTTTCACTCGAGCAGACCGGTTTCAGGAAAAACCATGGCACCATGGACAATCTAACAGCCCTCCAGGTAATAACCAATAAATACATTGGAGCCAGAAAGGGGAGAGTCTATGTGGCATTCATAGATTTTTCCACGGCCTTTGATAAGGTCGATCGACAATTACTGTGGAAAAAGCTATCTGCTCTGGGAATGCCTCATGGACTTTTACTTCTGGTACAAGACTTGCATGACAATACGTGGTGTAGAGTGCTTTTGGGGGGAGAAAGGGGCTTATCTCAGCTTATTCCCTCTGCGAATGGCCTCAAACAAGGCTGTCTATTAGCTCCCCTTTTGTTTTCCCTGTATGTTAGTGATCTCCCCCATACTGTATCCACATGTGAAGGAATTGCCCCACGCCTGGGAGATACACACATTTCCTGTTTAATGTATGCGGACGACATACTAATCCTAGACCTTACCCCGAAAGGTCTTAACAACCGTCTGCATTCATTACATGTATTCTCCGAAGATCATTTCCTGAAAATAAATATCTCTAAAAGCAAGGTAATGTGTATAGAGGGGCGGAAAAAACTGAAGTTGGAACACATTAGCTGGAAGCTGGGAGGTCAAAAATTAGAAAGAGTAAAATCATATGTATTTTTGGGTAAGGTTGTTAATAGCAACTTGAGCAACAAACCCCATATAGATAATAGCGCTCGTAAGGCAAAGTCGCAGGGAAATGGGTTGAGAGCTTTATATAAATCAACCGGTAAAAGACACTTCAGGTATCTGCTGGAGGTATTCCGGGCAAAAATCCCTCCAACTTTGCTTTACGGCATAGAACTCATCGATTTAGGTGAATGGGACTTTTTGGACATTATTGAGGGTTCCCTCTTGAGAAACCTAACTTCGGTTAATAATAGTTGCAGTGCAGCAGCCCTCCGATTAGAATTCGGCTTAAGAAGTAGCTGGGCACAGGGCTTGGCAGGAGTCATTCGCTGGGTTACCTGTTTGATCAAAGGAAAGCCAGCTACATTAAGATCCCACATCACAAAAGAGTTGATGGGCCCCCTAAAAGAGCACTCGTTGCTCACAAAGAACTATAGGAAGGCCATTACTCTCCTGGACCTGGAGGAAGCCACTCTCTTGGACCTCTCTATGCAACAACTAAAATTTACATTAAAACAAGCCACATGGAAGCTAAGCTACGAAAGGGATCGCAACGCTATTGTACAGAAGAGGGGGGTTACCCAAGCTATTGATTCTCTTCAGTTTAGACAAATACAACCTTATGCCTCCTGGAATATACCTCACAGTCTGCGCCGTTTTTGGCTGCTTCTTAGGCAGGATCTTCTTCCACTGAATAAGTTGATGGCCAAATGGTATGGTATATCTAATATATGAAATTTCTGTAACAACTCAGTCCAAGACTCTATACATGTTCTGTTAGTTTGTCCAGCACTAATGGTCCACCGCCGTTTGTGGGTGAAACCTGTATGTATACAATTTGGTATTTTATCGGCAAGATCTCTTATTGATGCTATCTTCTGTCCCCCAAATGAAATTTTCTGTAATAGAATTTTTAACTTTTTTAAATGTTTTTTAGAATTGTATTAGATGAGTTGCATGATACTCTGTATATTTTGCCAGAATAAGCCAGATCATATGTGGTTTTACTTTTATATTACTTGTCTGTTACTTTGCTATATGTGGATCTCCAAGGAGTTCCAAAATCATATTTAAATAAAATTGAATTGAAATTGAATTGAATTCTCTTGAATTTTCTTGTCACTTGTGCACCGCACTAATTGATCTCTTATAAGTAATTCAGTAATAGGTTCAAAATCACAAGTAGCTGCCAAACCTCTCAGTACAGCAATGTAATTTGCTACTTTTTCATTTCTTCCTTGCGATCTGGAGAAGAAATTATGACGTTCCAAAACTATATTTATTTTTTTTCCAACTTGAGCGTCAAATTTTTTAAGAGTAATTTGGTATACGTCACGTTGAGGGTCACTATGGGCATCCTAACTCCCTCCCTCACCCACTGTGATAGTGTCAGGTAAATCATCGCAGATTTCTCTAGCTTGTTTTCCTAGATTGTGTAATAAAATATGTTGTTTGCGCACTGAAGAAAATCGATCCCGCCCAATAGCAATTAGATATGATTCAAACAATTTGATCCATCTATTCCACGGAATGAGAGGTTCCCCTCTTCACTTAAAAAATGGGGGAGGCTGAGACATTGCAAATGACGCCATTGAGAATACTGAAGAGAGAGAAAAAAAATAAAAGTAAGGCTTCCACCGCTGAAAAATCACAGAGTTGCTATGGAAAAGTACCACTAGAGGGCACCAAACAATATTGAATCAAGTGCGCCTTCTCTTTTTTTAATTTTTTTTATTTCAAGTGAATTTTATTGAGGAAGAAGTTTGTGTATACAGAATACAGTATACAGGAGTACAGTGTGGATCGCCTGAGGAAAAAAAAAAAAAACTTGATCACATTATATGCCGGTTGGGTAACATACGGCCTCTTATTAGAGCATGCATGCGATATTCGTATACTTGGTGTGTGTCGTTGTGAGCGGCTCGTGTATGTACCCCCAGGTGACGAGGAGAGGAAAGGAAAGTGGGAAAAGAAAATTGAGAGTACGGGAGGAACACCTGGTTCAAGTGTCGATTGGGTCGGCCAGGCTGTGCCCCTACGATGTATGTGGGGGTGCTGTACCCCTTGGATGGCCGCCTATGGGGGCTTGTGTGTGGACAGGTAGTTATCTAGGGAGATTTCAAAAGAGAGGTTACCCACTTTCACCAGGGAACAGGGCACAAAGTACAAAAAGTCAAAGAGGGATCCCTGGGATGTATATATTAGATTGTAGTATCTATACCCATACAGTTATACTGTGGTACCCAAGTTACAGGTTACCCTAGAAAACTGTTTTACAGGACGCAATATATATAATGATTCCCACAAAGAAAGAAAATTTGTTAACAGTCTAAATTTTTATTAAAATGAAAAGATCATACACATTAAAAAATACACAAGTTTAAAATTTCAAAGGAACTTTCCCTGAAAAGTAAAAGTTAATCTTTGCAAAAACAATAGACAATGTGAAACAATAACACATATAGGTACATTATATATCACAGACTTCAAGATTATATTTCCAAAATACAGTACATAGCATAAAGTAAAATCACGAAAAAGGACCCCTATTAAAACGGTGGCACTCAGATATTATTACCACTATAGATTACTAGATCCACTGGCTATAGATGGCATATACACAAATACACACGTGTGACAAAAATATATGTACATCCAGTGTATTTGAGCTTAAGGTGGATTCTCATATGGGAATGCGTCGACGCGTTTCGGTGCGATACACTCGATAATGTGGCACCTTCTTCAGGACTTCTTAGCAGGGGTTTTCCGAGCTACAGGGGGCTTCACTCTCCCTGTGTGAGGGGTGAAATAACATCATGTCAGAATCTATTCACCCTGGGTGTGTATTCACATTCGCATTGGTCACAATTTTTGTGTTTCAGCTAATTTCTAGGGAGTGATAGTCCGTTAAATCACTATTTGGTTGTTTCCGTTTGCCAGGATATACAACATTTATACACATTTAATGAATAGTGTCTGCAGGTAATTCAAAATTTTGGACCTATTCGTTCAATTATTGTAGCAGACATGTACGTTTTCATGTTACAATTAATCATGCTCTCACATTAGAGATTTAATATAGCACTAAGTTTCCTTCAAACATCTTTCATATGTGGAAATCATTATTGGGGGGATGTTACCATCAGGGGTGTGATAAGGGTAATGTGATAGGCAATAGACCCCACACCCTCACCTAGATTGGGTGGTGTGCACCACTTGGATTCTTCCAGGTCAATTCTATGTGGTCAATGGCTGTTTTGGCCTGCAGGTGAACAAAATTATGGATGATTCTTAAACAAAGGAGAGTCTCAACAGAAGTTCTACCTATAGCTGGTAAGGTCGTTTTATTACCTCTATGTCTTTTAAAGACTCCTCTAATGGTGTTCTTTTGTCTTCCGATTTCTTTTTCTTAAGGCACGGTATCTGGTTAAGAGAAATAATAGGTTTCTATTCCCTCATGTTGCAGGGCACTAGGCACTTTGGTGTAAATATTATATTGCCGTTCTTACCTGTGATATTTTAAAACTCGCTTCAAACGGGCATATTGTTGGGGGCCTCGCCGGAACTGGATATGTTCTGGAGGGGTCAGAGAAGCAAATGATTTGTGGAAAGATCACATCTATGCTGTCGTTTGTAAGACTAAACCGTTCAGGGTTCTGTACGGTGTTTCTATCATTAACTCTGGGGGGATACATGCTTGACACTATACGGGTCATCCTTACTGTTACTTCTACGAATTTAAACTAAACAATTATTCTAAGGCATCTACGGGTTCTCCCTGGTGGACCTACCCTTGTAAACATTGAAGGAAAGCTATTATTTTTCCTAATTTTTGGGGGTTGTGTTGACACCGCCAGTAGGCTGCGCCCACACTTCCTGCATCGAGTTGTCATTTAATTTATTCACCGGGGATTCGTTCCTCTCTCTATTACCACCATCCCCACTTCTATTATTACCGATATTGGCTAGACATGCACGTACGTCTTACTGTAACGTGGTGCTGCCAGGTCGGTTTTCCCTCCCTGAACATGAGGGGACCCGATAGATTACATGTTACCCTTATTATAGCACAGACCTATAGTCGGCTGTGTGCTAGCGTTTGGACGCAGGCTATTCCGAAATGACAGAGGTGGGGCCCCCCAATACTAAGGTCCATACAGTTTAAATACCGTGATTAATCAGTATTCCCTCGGTATTCTACGGGCAGCGCGCTCACTAGCTCTTACCTCTTTTTCCGTGGCTCCTAGCTTCTGCCTCGTTCGATCTCCTCTCTATCGAGAGTGCTTGGGGATTGGCTATTTATGTTAGCGTGGGCTTAGAAAATTGTTTGCAGCTGGTTTATTGTGGTCCCGATAGGCGAGCGAGCTGCGCGAGGGGTGACGCCATCTTGGAATGGTGTTTTACAACGCTCTGAGCCCAGAGTGTTTCAATAGTTTTTGTTATATTATTTTTCCTTTTTAGAAATGTTTAATTGCGTTTGGGATTGAATCCTATATTACGGTTTGTTTAAGAAATATTTATAGCTTTAGATTGGTATTTTTACCGGGTTTGACTATAAACGTTATACCTTGTATTTTATAAGTTTAATATTGCCATTTGATCGTTTTAGGAGCATCCTTAATATTATAAGTTTTATGTTTGTTTCCCTTGGCTCTACATTCGTAAGGGGCATTTGTATATGTTTTTTTAATTGCATGCTGCAGCTCAGCATGTTCGGAGTACTCCATTTGCTGTTGTATGTCCACTACTGAAGTTTTCTATTGTTCGCCTAAATTTTATTTGCAAAGGTGCTACATTGTCTTACTGCATTCAAATAATGCAATGAGAACCGGATAGATTGTAACCGCCGGGAGAGCACTGTCATCTGCTATATATGCCTTATTAAATGCCGATCTGTGGAGATACATATTGTTTATGGAAGATGATGTTGTACTTAGCAATATTTTCAGCCAGCATTGCTGCCATGACCTGGTACATATGTATGAGTAACCGGGTTGTCTCCCTGATGGAATTCTTTTTACCCTATATCTTACCTTTCATTGCTATTATATTTCATTTTACGTTCAAAGGGGTCATATGTCACAGAGTCCAGATACTATCCCCATCCTACTTCAAATGAGGGCTTCCCATTCTTCCCTCGAGTTCAAGCCTTTTTTAATGGTGTTAAACTTGATCATATACCACTGTTCCTGCTGTTTCCTTCTGGTGGTACTATCCCCTAGCCTGGTTAGCTCTTTTATCCGTTCTATGATGACCCACCTAAGATCTTTTTCATTGTGGCATTTTTCTTTCCAGTGCGCTACTAAGGGGGCATTTTCCTTGTTATTTTTAATAGCTGATTTGTGTTCGCTGATCCGTACTCTTACCTCACGTCCTGTTTCTCCAATATAGGCTTGTTCGCACGGACACAGGATCATGTATATTGCGTTTTTCGTTCTGCAGTTGTTCAGTGTTGTGATATCGTGTGTTGCACCATTGTGTACCACTTGCTTAGTGACTACACAGAGATCACATATACTGCAATTGCCACATTTGTTATTTCCCACTGCTCTATTGCCAGTGAGTGTGGTCTGATTTTCTACTACATCATCCCTGTACGTGTGTACTAGGTTTGATCGTAGATTTTTGTTTTTTCTGTATGCAAATAGCGGACGTTCTAGAACACTAGTGTCAGGACCGTTGTTGAGGATTTTCCAGTTATGATTGATTATGTTTTTTACTTGGTTGGTTATGGAAGAGTGTTGGCTGACCATCACTATCTTATCCTGTACATTTTTCTTCTCTTTTTTCGTTAGTAAGCTTTCCCTATCATAATAGCGGGCCCGCTTACAAGAATGCTCAATCAGTTTCTTAGGATATCCACGTTCCCTGAACTTCTTTTTCATCTCTCCCGCATGCTTGTGGAAGTCTGCCAGATCTGTGCAGTTTCTTCGTAAACGAAGAAACTCCCCGAATGGTATGGAATCTTTTTGGCTTTTTGGGTGGTAACTACGATAATGTAGAATGGTGTTCCGATCAGATTCCTTTTTGTAGAGCTCTACTTTGAGTTGCCTGTTCTCGGTTTTGATGCAGATATCCAAGAAATTAACCCTCGTTTTACTGTAGGTGGCTGTAAATTTGAGATTTGGATCTCCCAAATTCAGCCATGACAGAAATTCTTCTAGTGACTCTGTGTTACCCAGCCAGATAAAGAATATGTCGTCAATGAAGCGAGCCCAGTTTCGGATGTTCTCGAAAAAAGGACTCACTTCATTGTATATGTGTTTGTTTTCAAACAAACTGACATATATACAGGCCAGGCTCGGCGCACAGGTTGCGCCCATGCTGGTCCCTTTCTTCTGAATATATAAATCTTTCTTGAAGAGAAAAATATTGTTGAGGAGTACCATGGAAACACATTCGACAATAAATTGTTTGTTTCCTCCTATGATCTCCGTCTCTTCTAAAAGACTGCTGACTGCCGTGATGGTATCTTGTTGAGGAATATTAGTATAGAGTGACTCTACATCGAGAGTCACCATATATTCATTGTCCTCATCGAAATGGGTTCCCTCGATCTTTGATATCATGTCCGCAGTGTCGCGGATATAAGATTTCTGTTTTTCCACTAAGGGTTTTAAAAATCTATCTGCGTACTGGCTCAGTGGTTCCAGTAGTGAGTCTATTGAGGCTACTATTGGTCTTAGGGGCGGATCTGTAAGACTTTTGTGGACCTTTGGCAGTCCATACATCGCTGGAGTTTTGGGATTTGAATTATTCAAAAACTTCCACTCGTCTTCAGTAATGCCACCCTCTTCTAGAGTGGTTAGGAGCAGGGTTTCAACATCTTTTTTCAGTTTGTGTAGTCTGGACTGATGGACTCTACTGTAGTGTTCTTTGTTTGCTAAAAGGTACCCTATTCTGCAATCATAGTCTGTGGTGTCGAACACCACGACTCCTCCCCCCTTATCAGCCGGTTTTATGGTGATACTAGTGTCGGCCGACAAGGAGTTTATGGCTTCCCTTTGTTCTCTGTTGACATTTTGCTCCTGGTAGTGTTTTTTTTCCAACAAGATACCTACTTCTAGTTTAACCATGGATTCAAAGATCTCAAGATTCTTATCCACCATGCCGAGGCTGGGAGTAAAGGTGGACTTTGCTCGTAGGCCCGAGTCGGGTGGTTGTTCTCTAGTGGGTCTATTTTCGAAAAATCTGCGCAATCTGATTTTCCGAAAAAATGCTCTAAGGTCCTTCTCTAGTTGGAACTTATTTATACCTGCGGTTGGGACAAAATTAAAACCCATACCCAGCACCTGTTTCTCTGTGTCGGTGAGGGTTCTCTGGGATAGATTAATTATGGGTGTTCTTTCTATCGCCAGTATATTTTGTTCCTGGTCCGCTTGTATTCCTGAGGGGCCGGGTTCTGCTGATACTCCTGTTCCTGTTCCCTCTGGATAGGTCTCTTGGAGTATTGGCCTCTCCCTCTGCCACGGAAGTTCCCACGACCTCTCTGAGGGCGTTGATCTAAAAAAGGAGTGTCATATTCTCTATTTGCTCCTGCATATTCCTCCTCTTCTCTACAATGTTCCTCTTCCTCTATACTGCTCTCAGACGTGCCTGAGAAATGTACATGTCTGGGTCTTCTCGGTTGGAATCTGGTTTGGAATCTAGATTTTGTATTCTCATTTCTAAAGTTGTCTGGTTTTTCGGTGTAATAATCTTTCTGTAGGAAAGGGTAGACTACTTCTTGGCTAAATTTAGCTATGTCTTTCCTCAATTTTTGCGTTTTGCGGTTAGTTAAATATTCGCAATAACCTCGCATATCTTTGTTTATTTCCTCAAGTCTTTTCTTGACATCCTCAACTACATTGTTATCTAAGAGTGCTTTTTCTAGTTCCTCCATTTCTTTTATCTCTATTAGGACAGTGGCCTGAGCTGTTTCGATGATAAGTAGCATAAGGTCTCTGCTACAACGGTTGCAGATAAATGTCCATGTCTCCAAAAATTTTGGATTATCCACAAACAAGCCCGGTTCATTCCGGATCTGCAACCCTATGGGTATTTTGCCTGCCCTAACATACTGAGTCATGAAGTCTGCATGTAACTCAGTTCTAATGATCTTCTTTTTTAAGTTAATGAGCTGATTCCACTTTTCCCCACCATTGGGAATAACTGTGATATTGTTACCGCCTCTATTAGAGCTTAGTATTTTATTAAGTTGTTCTTCACTGAAGCCGAAGGTCTTCAGTGTATCCATTTTATGATTGGATGAAGACTATTGGGTTTTATTCGGGTAGGAAAAACTGAAATAGTCACCATGAAAAACCTATACTCTCCAGCACAAGGCCGTACTTAACAGATTTCAAAAGAGAGGTTACCCACTTTCACCAGGGAACAGGGCACAAAGTACAAAAAGTCAAAGAGGGATCCCTGGGATGTATATATTAGATTGTAGTATCTATACCCATACAGTTATACTGTGGTACCCAAGTTACAGGTTACCCTAGAAAACTGTTTTACAGGACGCAATATATATAATGATTCCCACAAAGAAAGAAAATTTGTTAACAGTCTAAATTTTTATTAAAATGAAAAGATCATACACATTAAAAAATACACAAGTTTAAAATTTCAAAGGAACTTTCCCTGAAAAGTAAAAGTTAATCTTTGCAAAAACAATAGACAATGTGAAACAATAACACATATAGGTACATTATATATCACAGACTTCAAGATTATATTTCCAAAATACAGTACATAGCATAAAGTAAAATCACGAAAAAGGACCCCTATTAAAACGGTGGCACTCAGATATTATTACCACTATAGATTACTAGATCCACTGGCTATAGATGGCATATACACAAATACACACGTGTGACAAAAATATATGTACATCCAGTGTATTTGAGCTTAAGGTGGATTCTCATATGGGAATGCGTCGACCCGTTTCGGTGCGATACACTCGATAATGTGGCACCTTCTTCAGGACTTCTTAGCAGGGGTTTTCCGAGCTACAGGGGGCTTCACTCTCCCTGTGTGAGGGGTGAAATAACATCATGTCAGAATCTATTCACCCTGGGTGTGTATTCACATTCGCATTGGTCACAATTTTTGTGTTTCAGCTAATTTCTAGGGAGTGATAGTCCGTTAAATCACTATTTGGTTGTTTCCGTTTGCCAGGATATACAACATTTATACACATTTAATGAATAGTGTCTGCAGGTAATTCAAAATTTTGGACCTATTCGTTCAATTATTGTAGCAGACATGTACGTTTTCATGTTACAATTAATCATGCTCTCACATTAGAGATTTAATATAGCACTAAGTTTCCTTCAAACATCTTTCATATGTGGAAATCATTATTGGGGGGATGTTACCATCAGGGGTGTGATAAGGGTAATGTGATAGGCAATAGACCCCACACCCTCACCTAGATTGGGTAGTGTGCACCACTTGGATTCTTCCAGGTCAATTCTATGTGGTCAATGGCTGTTTTGGCCTGCAGGTGAACAAAATTATGGATGATTCTTAAACAAAGGAGAGTCTCAACAGAAGTTCTACCTATAGCTGGTAAGGTCGTTTTATTACCTCTATGTCTTTTAAAGACTCCTCTAATGGTGTTCTTTTGTCTTCCGATTTCTTTTTCTTAAGGCACGGTATCTGGTTAAGAGAAATAATAGGTTTCTATTCCCTCATGTTGCAGGGCACTAGGCACTTTGGTGTAAATATTATATTGCCGTTCTTACCTGTGATATTTTAAAACTCGCTTCAAACGGGCATATTGTTGGGGGCCTCGCCGGAACTGGATATGTTCTGGAGGGGTCAGAGAAGCAAATGATTTGTGGAAAGATCACATCTATGCTGTCGTTTGTAAGACTAAACCGTTCAGGGTTCTGTACGGTGTTTCTATCATTAACTCTGGGGGGATACATGCTTGACACTATACGGGTCATCCTTACTGTTACTTCTACGAATTTAAACTAAACAATTATTCTAAGGCATCTACGGGTTCTCCCTGGTGGACCTACCCTTGTAAACATTGAAGGAAAGCTATTATTTTTCCTAATTTTTGGGGGTTGTGTTGACACCGCCAGTAGGCTGCGCCCACACTTCCTGCATCGAGTTGTCATTTAATTTATTCACCGGGGATTCGTTCCTCTCTCTATTACCACCATCCCCACTTCTATTATTACCGATATCGGCTAGACATGCACGTACGTCTTACTGTAACGTGGTGCTGCCAGGTCGGTTTTCCCTCCCTGAACATGAGGGGACCCGATAGATTACATGTTACCCTTATTATAGCACAGACCTATAGTCGGCTGTGTGCTAGCGTTTGGACGCAGGCTATTCCGAAATGACAGAGGTGGGGCCCCCCAATACTAAGGTCCATACAGTTTAAATACCGTGATTAATCAGTATTCCCTCGGTATTCTACGGGCAGCGCGCTCACTAGCTCTTACCTCTTTTTCCGTGGCTCCTAGCTTCTGCCTCGTTCGATCTCCTCTCTATCGAGAGTGCTTGGGGATTGGCTATTTATGTTAGCGTGGGCTTAGAAAATTGTTTGCAGCTGGTTTATTGTGGTCCCGATAGGCGAGCGAGCTGCGCGAGGGGTGACGCCATCTTGGAATGGTGTTTTACAACGCTCTGAGCCCAGAGTGTTTCAATAGTTTTTGTTATATTATTTTTCCTTTTTAGAAATGTTTAATTGCATTTGGGATTGAATCCTATATTACGGTTTGTTTAAGAAATATTTATAGCTTTAGATTGGTATTTTTACCGGGTTTGACTATAAACGTTATACCTTGTATTTTATAAGTTTAATATTGCCATTTGATCGTTTTAGGAGCATCCTTAATATTATAAGTTTTATGTTTGTTTCCCTTGGCTCTACATTCGTAAGGGGCATTTGTATATGTTTTTTTAATTGCATGCTGCAGCTCAGCATGTTCGGAGTACTCCATTTGCTGTTGTATGTCCACTACTGAAGTTTTCGATTGTTCGCCTAAATTTTATTTGCAAAGGTGCTACATTGTCTTACTGCATTCAAATAATGCAATGAGAACCGGATAGATTGTAACCGCCGGGAGAGCACTGTCATCTGCTATATATGCCTTATTAAATGCCGATCTGTGGAGATACATATTGTTTATGGAAGATGATGTTGTACTTAGCAATATTTTCAGCCAGCATTGCTGCCATGACCTGGTACATATGTATGAGTAACCGGGTTGTCTCCCTGATGGAATTCTTTTTACCCTATATCTTACCTTTCATTGCTATTATATTTCATTTTACGTTCAAAGGGGTCATATGTCACAGAGTCCAGATACTATCCCCATCCTACTTCAAATGAGGGCTTCCCATTCTTCCCTCGAGTTCAAGCCTTTTTTAATGGTGTTGAACTTGATCATATACCACTGTTCCTGCTGTTTCCTTCTGGTGGTACTATCCCCTAGCCTGGTTAGCTCTTTTATCCGTTCTATGATGACCCACCTAAGATCTTTTTCATTGTGGCATTTTTCTTTCCAGTGCGCTACTAAGGGGGCATTTTCCTTGTTATTTTTAATAGCTGATTTGTGTTCGCTGATCCGTACTCTTACCTCACGTCCTGTTTCTCCAATATAGGCTTGTTCGCACGGACACAGGATCATGTATATTGCGTTTTTCGTTCTGCAGTTGTTCAGTGTTGTGATATCGTGTGTTGCACCATTGTGTACCACTTGCTTAGTGACTACACAGAGATCACATATACTGCAATTGCCACATTTGTTATTTCCCACTGCTCTATTGCCAGTGAGTGTGGTCTGATTTTCTACTACATCATCCCTGTACGTGTGTACTAGGTTTGATCGTAGATTTTTGTTTTTTCTGTATGCAAATAGCGGACGTTCTAGAACACTAGTGTCAGGACCGTTGTTGAGGATTTTCCAGTTATGATTGATTATGTTTTTTACTTGGTTGGTTATGGAAGAGTGTTGGCTGACCATCACTATCTTATCCTGTACATTTTTCTTCTCTTTTTTCGTTAGTAAGCTTTCCCTATCATAATAGCGGGCCCGCTTACAAGAATGCTCAATCAGTTTCTTAGGATATCCACGTTCCCTGAACTTCTTTTTCATCTCTCCCGCATGCTTGTGGAAGTCTGCCAGATCTGTGCAGTTTCTTCGTAAACGAAGAAACTCCCCGAATGGTATGGAATCTTTTTGGCTTTTTGGGTGGTAACTACGATAATGTAGAATGGTGTTCCGATCAGATTCCTTTTTGTAGAGCTCTACTTTGAGTTGCCTGTTCTCGGTTTTGATGCAGATATCCAAGAAATTAACCCTCGTTTTACTGTAGGTGGCTGTAAATTTGAGATTTGGATCTCCCAAATTCAGCCATGACAGAAATTCTTCTAGTGACTCTGTGTTACCCAGCCAGATAAAGAATATGTCGTCAATGAAGCGAGCCCAGTTTCGGATGTTCTCGAAAAAAGGACTCACTTCATTGTATATGTGTTTGTTTTCAAACAAACTGACATATATACAGGCCAGGCTCGGCGCACAGGTTGCGCCCATGCTGGTCCCTTTCTTCTGAATATATAAATCTTTCTTGAAGAGAAAAATATTGTTGAGGAGTACCATGGAAACACATTCGACAATAAATTGTTTGTTTCCTCCTATGATCTCCGTCTCTTCTAAAAGACTGCTGACTGCCGTGATGGTATCTTGTTGAGGAATATTAGTATAGAGTGACTCTACATCGAGAGTCACCATATATTCATTGTCCTCATCGAAATGGGTTCCCTCGATCTTTGATATCATGTCCGCAGTGTCGCGGATATAAGATTTCTGTTTTTCCACTAAGGGTTTTAAAAATCTATCTGCGTACTGGCTCAGTGGTTCCAGTAGTGAGTCTATTGAGGCTACTATTGGTCTTAGGGGCGGATCTGTAAGACTTTTGTGGACCTTTGGCAGTCCATACATCGCTGGAGTTTTGGGATTTGAATTATTCAAAAACTTCCACTCGTCTTCAGTAATGCCACCCTCTTCTAGAGTGGTTAGGAGCAGGGTTTCAACATCTTTTTTCAGTTTGTGTAGTCTGGACTGATGGACTCTACTGTAGTGTTCTTTGTTTGCTAAAAGGTACCCTATTCTGCGATCATAGTCTGTGGTGTCGAACACCACGACTCCTCCCCCCTTATCAGCCGGTTTTATGGTGATACTAGTGTCGGCCGACAAGGAGTTTATGGCTTCCCTTTGTTCTCTGTTGACATTTTGCTCCTGGTAGTGTTTTTTTTCCAACAAGATACCTACTTCTAGTTTAACCATGGATTCAAAGATCTCAAGATTCTTATCCACCATGCCGAGGCTGGGAGTAAAGGTGGACTTTGCTCGTAGGCCCGAGTCGGGTGGTTGTTCTCTAGTGGGTCTATTTTCGAAAAATCTGCGCAATCTGATTTTCCGAAAAAATGCTCTAAGGTCCTTCTCTAGTTGGAACTTATTTATACCTGCGGTTGGGACAAAATTAAAACCCATACCCAGCACCTGTTTCTCTGTGTCGGTGAGGGTTCTCTGGGATAGATTAATTATGGGTGTTCTTTCTATCGCCAGTATATTTTGTTCCTGGTCCGCTTGTATTCCTGAGGGGCCGGGTTCTGCTGATACTCCTGTTCCTGTTCCCTCTGGATAGGTCTCTTGGAGTATTGGCCTCTCCCTCTGCCACGGAAGTTCCCACGACCTCTCTGAGGGCGTTGATCTAAAAAAGGAGTGTCATATTCTCTATTTGCTCCTGCATATTCCTCCTCTTCTCTACAATGTTCCTCTTCCTCTATACTGCTCTCAGACGTGCCTGAGAAATGTACATGTCTGGGTCTTCTCGGTTGGAATCTGGTTTGGAATCTAGATTTTGTATTCTCATTTCTAAAGTTGTCTGGTTTTTCGGTGTAATAATCTTTCTGTAGGAAAGGGTAGACTACTTCTTGGCTAAATTTAGCTATGTCTTTCCTCAATTTTTGCGTTTTGCGGTTAGTTAAATATTCGCAATAACCTCGCATATCTTTGTTTATTTCCTCAAGTCTTTTCTTGACATCCTCAACTACATTGTTATCTAAGAGTGCTTTTTCTAGTTCCTCCATTTCTTTTATCTCTATTAGGACAGTGGCCTGAGCTGTTTCGATGATAAGTAGCATAAGGTCTCTGCTACAACGGTTGCAGATAAATGTCCATGTCTCCAAAAATTTTGGATTATCCACAAACAAGCCCGGTTCATTCCGGATCTGCAACCCTATGGGTATTTTGCCTGCCCTAACATACTGAGTCATGAAGTCTGCATGTAACTCAGTTCTAATGAGTCAAACCCGGTAAAAATACCAATCTAAAGCTATAAATATTCTGGACTCTGTGACATATGACCCCTTTGAACGTAAAATGAAATATAATAGCAATGAAAGGTAAGATATAGGGTAAAAAGAATTCCATCAGGGAGACAACCCGGTTACTCATACATATGTACCAGGTCATGGCAGCAATGCTGGCTGAAAATATTGCTAAGTACAACATCATCTTCCATAAACAATATGTATCTCCACAGATCGGCATTTAATAAGGCATATATAGCAGATGACAGTGCTCTCCCGGCGGTTACAATCTATCCGGTTCTCATTGCATTATTTGAATGCAGTAAGACAATGTAGCACCTTTGCAAATAAAATTTAGGCGAACAATAGAAAACTTCAGTAGTGGACATACAACAGCAAATGGAGTACTCCGAACATGCTGAGCTGCAGCATGCAATTAAAAAAACATATACAAATGCCCCTTACGAATGTAGAGCCAAGGGAAACAAACATAAAACTTATAATATTAAGGATGCTCCTAAAACGATCAAATGGCAATATTAAACTTATAAAATCCAAGGTATAACGTTTATAGTCAAACCCGGTAAAAATACCAATCTAAAGCTATAAATATTTCTTAAACAAACCGTAATATAGGATTCAATCCCAAACGCAATTAAACATTTCTAAAAAGGAAAAATAATATAACAAAAACTATTGAAACACTCTGGGCTCAGAGCGTTGTAAAACACCATTCCAAGATGGCGTCACCCCTCGCGCAGCTCGCTCGCCTATCGGGACCACAATAAACCAGCTGCAAACAATTTTCTAAGCCCACGCTAACATAAATAGCCAATCCCCAAGCACTCTCGATAGAGAGGAGATCGAACGAGGCAGAAGCTAGGAGCCACGGAAAAAGAGGTAAGAGCTAGTGAGCGCGCTGCCCGTAGAATACCGAGGGAATACTGATTAATCACGGTATTTAAACTGTATGGACCTTAGTATTGGGGGGCCCCACCTCTGTCATTTCGGAATAGCCTGCGTCCAAACGCTAGCACACAGCCGACTATAGGTCTGTGCTATAATAAGGGTAACATGTAATCTATCGGGTCCCCTCATGTTCAGGGAGGGAAAACCGACCTGGCAGCACCACGTTACAGTAAGACGTACGTGCATGTCTAGCCGATATCGGTAATAATAGAAGTGGGGATGGTGGTAATAGAGAGAGGAACGAATCCCCGGTGAATAAATTAAATGACAACTCGATGCAGGAAGTGTGGGCGCAGCCTACTGGCGGTGTCAACACAACCCCCAAAAATTAGGAAAAATAATAGCTTTCCTTCAATGTTTACAAGGGTAGGTCCACCAGGGAGAACCCGTAGATGCCTTAGAATAATTGTTTAGTTTAAATTCGTAGAAGTAACAGTAAGGATGACCCGTATAGTGTCAAGCATGTATCCCCCCAGAGTTAATGATAGAAACACCGTACAGAACCCTGAACGGTTTAGTCTTACAAACGACAGCATAGATGTGATCTTTCCACAAATCATTTGCTTCTCTGACCCCTCCAGAACATATCCAGTTCCGGCGAGGCCCCCAACAATATGCCCGTTTGAAGCGAGTTTTAAAATATCACAGGTAAGAACGGCAATATAATATTTACACCAAAGTGCCTAGTGCCCTGCAACATGAGGGAATAGAAACCTATTATTTCTCTTAACCAGATACCGTGCCTTAAGAAAAAGAAATCGGAAGACAAAAGAACACCATTAGAGGAGTCTTTAAAAGACATAGAGGTAATAAAACGACCTTACCAGCTATAGGTAGAACTTCTGTTGAGACTCTCCTTTGTTTAAGAATCATCCATAATTTTGTTCACCTGCAGGCCAAAACAGCCATTGACCACATAGAATTGACCTGGAAGAATCCAAGTGGTGCACACTACCCAATCTAGGTGAGGGTGTGGGGTCTATTGCCTATCACATTACCCTTATCACACCCCTGATGGTAACATCCCCCCAATAATGATTTCCACATATGAAAGATGTTTGAAGGAAACTTAGTGCTATATTAAATCTCTAATGTGAGAGCATGATTAATTGTAACATGAAAACGTACATGTCTGCTACAATAATTGAACGAATAGGTCCAAAATTTTGAATTACCTGCAGACACTATTCATTAAATGTGTATAAATGTTGTATATCCTGGCAAACGGAAACAACCAAATAGTGATTTAACGGACTATCACTCCCTAGAAATTAGCTGAAACACAAAAATTGTGACCAATGCGAATGTGAATACACACCCAGGGTGAATAGATTCTGACATGATGTTATTTCACCCCTCACACAGGGAGAGTGAAGCCCCCTGTAGCTCGGAAAACCCCTGCTAAGAAGTCCTGAAGAAGGTGCCACATTATCGAGTGTATCGCACCGAAACGGGTCGACGCATTCCCATATGAGAATCCACCTTAAGCTCAAATACACTGGATGTACATATATTTTTGTCACACGTGTGTATTTGTGTATATGCCATCTATAGCCAGTGGATCTAGTAATCTATAGTGGTAATAATATCTGAGTGCCACCGTTTTAATAGGGGTCCTTTTTCGTGATTTTACTTTATGCTATGTACTGTATTTTGGAAATATAATCTTGAAGTCTGTGATATATAATGTACCTATATGTGTTATTGTTTCACATTGTCTATTGTTTTTGCAAAGATTAACTTTTACTTTTCAGGGAAAGTTCCTTTGAAATTTTAAACTTGTGTATTTTTTAATGTGTATGATCTTTTCATTTTAATAAAAATTTAGACTGTTAACAAATTTTCTTTCTTTGTGGGAATCATTATATATATTGCGTCCTGTAAAACAGTTTTCTAGGGTAACCTGTAACTTGGGTACCACAGTATAACTGTATGGGTATAGATACTACAATCTAATATATACATCCCAGGGATCCCTCTTTGACTTTTTGTACTTTGTGCCCTGTTCCCTGGTGAAAGTGGGTAACCTCTCTTTTGAAATCTGTTAAGTACGGCCTTGTGCTGGAGAGTATAGGTTTTTCATGGTGACTATTTCAGTTTTTCCTACCCGAATAAAACCCAATAGTCTTCATCCAATCATAAAATGGATACACTGAAGACCTTCGGCTTCAGTGAAGAACAACTTAATAAAATACTAAGCTCTAATAGAGGCGGTAACAATATCACAGTTATTCCCAATGGTGGGGAAAAGTGGAATCAGCTCATTAACTTAAAAAAGAAGATCATTAGAACTGAGTTACATGCAGACTTCATGACTCAGTATGTTAGGGCAGGCAAAATACCCATAGGGTTGCAGATCCGGAATGAACCGGGCTTGTTTGTGGATAATCCAACATTTTTGGAGACATGGACATTTATCTGCAACCGTTGTAGCAGAGACCTTATGCTACTTATCATCGAAACAGCTCAGGCCACTGTCCTAATAGAGATAAAAGAAATGGAGGAACTAGAAAAAGCACTCTTAGATAACAATGTAGTTGAGGATGTCAAGAAAAGACTTGAGGAAATAAACAAAGATATGCGAGGTTATTGCGAATATTTAACTAACCGCAAAACGCAAAAATTGAGGAAAGACATAGCTAAATTTAGCCAAGAAGTAGTCTACCCTTTCCTACAGAAAGATTATTACACCGAAAAACCAGACAACTTTAGAAATGAGAATACAAAATCTAGATTCCAAACCAGATTCCAACCGAGAAGACCCAGACATGTACATTTCTCAGGCACGTCTGAGAGCAGTATAGAGGAAGAGGAACATTGTAGAGAAGAGGAGGAATATGCAGGAGCAAATAGAGAATATGACACTCCTTTTTTAGATCAACGCCCTCAGAGAGGTCGTGGGAACTTCCGTGGCAGAGGGAGAGGCCAATACTCCAAGAGACCTATCCAGAGGGAACAGGAACAGGAGTATCAGCAGAACCCGGCCCCTCAGGAATACAAGCGGACCAGGAACAAAATATACTGGCGATAGAAAGAACACCCATAATTAATCTATCCCAGAGAACCCTCACCGACACAGAGAAACAGGTGCTGGGTATGGGTTTTAATTTTGTCCCAACCGCAGGTATAAATAAGTTCCAACTAGAGAAGGACCTTAGAGCATTTTTTCGGAAAATCAGATTGCGCAGATTTTTCGAAAATAGACCCACTAGAGAACAACCACCCGACTCGGGCCTACGAGCAAAGTCCACCTTTACTCCCAGCCTCGGCATGGTGGATAAGAATCTTGAGATCTTTGAATCCATGGTTAAACTAGAAGTAGGTATCTTGTTGGAAAAAAAACACTACCAGGAGCAAAATGTCAACAGAGAACAAAGGGAAGCCATAAACTCCTTGTCGGCCGACACTAGTATCACCATAAAACCGGCTGATAAGGGGGGAGGAGTCGTGGTGTTCGACACCACAGACTATGATCGCAGAATAGGGTACCTTTTAGCAAACAAAGAACACTACAGTAGAGTCCATCAGTCCAGACTACACAAACTGAAAAAAGATGTTGAAACCCTGCTCCTAACCACTCTAGAAGAGGGTGGCATTACTGAAGACGAGTGGAAGTTTTTGAATAATTCAAATCCCAAAACTCCAGCGATGTATGGACTGCCAAAGGTCCACAAAAGTCTTACAGATCCGCCCCTAAGACCAATAGTAGCCTCAATAGACTCACTACTGGAACCACTGAGCCAGTACGCAGATAGATTTTTAAAACCCTTAGTGGAAAAACAGAAATCTTATATCCGCGACACTGCGGACATGATATCAAAGATCGAGGGAACCCATTTCGATGAGGACAATGAATATATGGTGACTCTCGATGTAGAGTCACTCTATACTAATATTCCTCAACAAGATACCATCACGGCAGTCAGCAGTCTTTTAGAAGAGACGGAGATCATAGGAGGAAACAAACAATTTATTGTCGAATGTGTTTCCATGGTACTCCTCAACAATATTTTTCTCTTCAAGAAAGATTTATATATTCAGAAGAAAGGGACCAGCATGGGCGCAACCTGTGCGCCGAGCCTGGCCTGTATATATGTCAGTTTGTTTGAAAACAAACACATATACAATGAAGTGAGTCCTTTTTTCGAGAACATCCGAAACTGGGCTCGCTTCATTGACGACATATTCTTTATCTGGCTGGGTAAC
This sequence comes from Lissotriton vulgaris, assembly GCF_964263255.1. Lineage (NCBI taxonomy): Eukaryota > Metazoa > Chordata > Amphibia > Caudata > Salamandridae > Lissotriton > Lissotriton vulgaris. Next base: position 48,465,844 of record NC_141693.1, on the reverse strand, counting down.
ACAGAGTCACTAGAAGAATTTCTGTCATGGCTGAATTTGGGAGATCCAAATCTCAAATTTACAGCCACCTACAGTAAAACGAGGGTTAATTTCTTGGATATCTGCATCAAAACCGAGAACAGGCAACTCAAAGTAGAGCTCTACAAAAAGGAATCTGATCGGAACACCATTCTACATTATCGTAGTTACCACCCAAAAAGCCAAAAAGATTCCATACCATTCGGGGAGTTTCTTCGTTTACGAAGAAACTGCACAGATCTGGCAGACTTCCACAAGCATGCGGGAGAGATGAAAAAGAAGTTCAGGGAACGTGGATATCCTAAGAAACTGATTGAGCATTCTTGTAAGCGGGCCCGCTATTATGATAGGGAAAGCTTACTAACGAAAAAAGAGAAGAAAAATGTACAGGATAAGATAGTGATGGTCAGCCAACACTCTTCCATAACCAACCAAGTAAAAAACATAATCAATCATAACTGGAAAATCCTCAACAACGGTCCTGACACTAGTGTTCTAGAACGTCCGCTATTTGCATACAGAAAAAACAAAAATCTACGATCAAACCTAGTACACACGTACAGGGATGATGTAGTAGAAAATCAGACCACACTCACTGGCAATAGAGCAGTGGGAAATAACAAATGTGGCAATTGCAGTATATGTGATCTCTGTGTAGTCACTAAGCAAGTGGTACACAATGGTGCAACACACGATATCACAACACTGAACAACTGCAGAACGAAAAACGCAATATACATGATCCTGTGTCCGTGCGAACAAGCCTATATTGGAGAAACAGGACGTGAGGTAAGAGTACGGATCAGCGAACACAAATCAGCTATTAAAAATAACAAGGAAAATGCCCCCTTAGTAGCGCACTGGAAAGAAAAATGCCACAATGAAAAAGATCTTAGGTGGGTCATCATAGAACGGATAAAAGAGCTAACCAGGCTAGGGGATAGTACCACCAGAAGGAAACAGCAGGAACAGTGGTATATGATCAAGTTTAACACCATTAAAAAAGGCTTGAACTCGAGGGAAGAATGGGAAGCCCTCATTTGAAGTAGGATGGGGATAGTATCTGGACTCTGTGACATATGACCCCTTTGAACGTAAAATGAAATATAATAGCAATGAAAGGTAAGATATAGGGTAAAAAGAATTCCATCAGGGAGACAACCCGGTTACTCATACATATGTACCAGGTCATGGCAGCAATGCTGGCTGAAAATATTGCTAAGTACAACATCATCTTCCATAAACAATATGTATCTCCACAGATCGGCATTTAATAAGGCATATATAGCAGATGACAGTGCTCTCCCGGCGGTTACAATCTATCCGGTTCTCATTGCATTATTTGAATGCAGTAAGACAATGTAGCACCTTTGCAAATAAAATTTAGGCGAACAATAGAAAACTTCAGTAGTGGACATACAACAGCAAATGGAGTACTCCGAACATGCTGAGCTGCAGCATGCAATTAAAAAAACATATACAAATGCCCCTTACGAATGTAGAGCCAAGGGAAACAAACATAAAACTTATAATATTAAGGATGCTCCTAAAACGATCAAATGGCAATATTAAACTTATAAAATACAAGGTATAACGTTTATAGTCAAACCCGGTAAAAATACCAATCTAAAGCTATAAATATTTCTTAAACAAACCGTAATATAGGATTCAATCCCAAACGCAATTAAACATTTCTAAAAAGGAAAAATAATATAACAAAAACTATTGAAACACTCTGGGCTCAGAGCGTTGTAAAACACCATTCCAAGATGGCGTCACCCCTCGCGCAGCTCGCTCGCCTATCGGGACCACAATAAACCAGCTGCAAACAATTTTCTAAGCCCACGCTAACATAAATAGCCAATCCCCAAGCACTCTCGATAGAGAGGAGATCGAACGAGGCAGAAGCTAGGAGCCACGGAAAAAGAGGTAAGAGCTAGTGAGCGCGCTGCCCGTAGAATACCGAGGGAATACTGATTAATCACGGTATTTAAACTGTATGGACCTTAGTATTGGGGGGCCCCACCTCTGTCATTTCGGAATAGCCTGCGTCCAAACGCTAGCACACAGCCGACTATAGGTTTGTGCTATAATAAGGGTAACATGTAATCTATCGGGTCCCCTCATGTTCAGGGAGGGAAAACCGACCTGGCAGCACCACGTTACAGTAAGACGTACGTGCATGTCTAGCCGATATCGGTAATAATAGAAGTGGGGATGGTGGTAATAGAGAGAGGAACGAATCCCCGGTGAATAAATTAAATGACAACTCGATGCAGGAAGTGTGGGCGCAGCCTACTGGCGGTGTCAACACAACCCCCAAAAATTAGGAAAAATAATAGCTTTCCTTCAATGTTTACAAGGGTAGGTCCACCAGGGAGAACCCGTAGATGCCTTAGAATAATTGTTTAGTTTAAATTCGTAGAAGTAACAGTAAGGATGACCCGTATAGTGTCAAGCATGTATCCCCCCAGAGTTAATGATAGAAACACCGTACAGAACCCTGAACGGTTTAGTCTTACAAACGACAGCATAGATGTGATCTTTCCACAAATCATTTGCTTCTCTGACCCCTCCAGAACATATCCAGTTCCGGCGAGGCCCCCAACAATATGCCCGTTTGAAGCGAGTTTTAAAATATCACAGGTAAGAACGGCAATATAATATTTACACCAAAGTGCCTAGTGCCCTGCAACATGAGGGAATAGAAACCTATTATTTCTCTTAACCAGATACCGTGCCTTAAGAAAAAGAAATCGGAAGACAAAAGAACACCATTAGAGGAGTCTTTAAAAGACATAGAGGTAATAAAACGACCTTACCAGCTATAGGTAGAACTTCTGTTGAGACTCTCCTTTGTTTAAGAATCATCCATAATTTTGTTCACCTGCAGGCCAAAACAGCCATTGACCACATAGAATTGACCTGGAAGAATCCAAGTGGTGCACACTACCCAATCTAGGTGAGGGTGTGGGGTCTATTGCCTATCACATTACCCTTATCACACCCCTGATGGTAACATCCCCCCAATAATGATTTCCACATATGAAAGATGTTTGAAGGAAACTTAGTGCTATATTAAATCTCTAATGTGAGAGCATGATTAATTGTAACATGAAAACGTACATGTCTGCTACAATAATTGAACGAATAGGTCCAAAATTTTGAATTACCTGCAGACACTATTCATTAAATGTGTATAAATGTTGTATATCCTGGCAAACGGAAACAACCAAATAGTGATTTAACGGACTATCACTCCCTAGAAATTAGCTGAAACACAAAAATTGTGACCAATGCGAATGTGAATACACACCCAGGGTGAATAGATTCTGACATGATGTTATTTCACCCCTCACACAGGGAGAGTGAAGCCCCCTGTAGCTCGGAAAACCCCTGCTAAGAAGTCCTGAAGAAGGTGCCACATTATCGAGTGTATCGCACCGAAACGCGTCGACGCATTCCCATATGAGAATCCACCTTAAGCTCAAATACACTGGATGTACATATATTTTTGTCACACGTGTGTATTTGTGTATATGCCATCTATAGCCAGTGGATCTAGTAATCTATAGTGGTAATAATATCTGAGTGCCACCGTTTTAATAGGGGTCCTTTTTCGTGATTTTACTTTATGCTATGTACTGCATTTTGGAAATATAATCTTGAAGTCTGTGATATATAATGTACCTATATGTGTTATTGTTTCACATTGTCTATTGTTTTTGCAAAGATTAACTTTTACTTTTCAGGGAAAGTTCCTTTGAAATTTTAAACTTGTGTATTTTTTAATGTGTATGATCTTTTCATTTTAATAAAAATTTAGACTGTTAACAAATTTTCTTTCTTTGTGGGAATCATTATATATATTGCGTCCTGTAAAACAGTTTTCTAGGGTAACCTGTAACTTGGGTACCACAGTATAACTGTATGGGTATAGATACTACAATCTAATATATACATCCCAGGGATCCCTCTTTGACTTTTTGTTATCTAGGGAGAGCCACATTTCGCCCCTTGTGCGGGTGTTTGGTGTTAGGTTTGAGGTTATGGTGTCGGCCCCCGTAGGAAGGTGATCCAGTGGAACCAACTCCTGAAGGATGCTTTACCTGTGTCTTTCCAGTTATTTAGGACCGTCTTAACTGCTGCTGTGAGTAGGAGGTCAGTCAGATCTCTGTCTTCTTTGGATTGGATTGACGGTGCCAAGAAGGCCGTGGCCAACCGTGGAAATCTAGCTGTAGTGATAGACCTAGAGCGTTGTTTATAAAGTCGTTTATTCTAATCCAGAATCGTTTGACCTTAGGGCAGTTGAAGATTAAGGGGTCGATTAGGATCGCGGACGGACTTGCGTCCGTCCGCGACCCCAGAGCAGGAGGGAACCTCCGCATGGCATGCGGAGTTCCCTCCTGTGCAATTAGGATGTGACCGCCACCCTGGCGGTCACATCCTCTATTTTTAACATTGCCGAGGGTGCAGCTTCAAGCTGCACCCGCGGCAATGTTAAAAATGCACGCATTGCATTTGCATGCAGAAAGAGGCAGGCACCGCGCGGTGCCTGCCGCTTTCTGCATGCAAATGCAGGGGGGTACCATAGGTACCCCCATGTGCACCCCCCACACCCCCCTTCACCTAGGGGGCCCGCAACGGGCCCCCGCAGTGAAGATCCGTTTGCTTTTCCACGGCGGAAAACCCGCCGCGGAAAAGCACTTTTTAAAGCCCATCCTGATATGGTGGACGGTGTCTGGAAGACACCTTTACCATATCAGAGCTTTTCCGCCGCGGTTGTAAGCCGACCGCGGCGGAAAAGCTGCGGACGGAAACCAGGACCCACCAGCCATCCTAATGTGGCGGTGGGTCCTTGGTCAGTCCGCTGCGGTTTTTCCGCATCCTTTGGGCCGGCGGTGGCTTCCGCCGGCCCCGAGGATGCGGAAAAACCGCAATCATAATCGGCCCCTATGTGTGCCAGGTCCCCTTTTTGTTTGTTACAGTTCCAACACACGTCGCTGTCACGTTGCCCTATTGTCGCTAGGCGGGAAGGGGTCCAGTATGTTTTGTGGAGTAGCCAGTATTTAGTTTGTGCTAGATTGGTGGTGACTTTGTTGTGTGATGCTGACGCCCAGAGGTTAGACTTTTCCCTCTCAGTGAGACGTCTGTGGAGGATGTGAGGAACTGCACCTCCGCACTCCAGACTGCTGAAACACACCACCAAATAATATATATATTTTTTTTTTCCTCAGAAAACGATGTGGCGAGAAATAGCACCCAAAACGGTCCCTGAGCCACTTGTAGCTGAAGAAACACAACTGTCCCACACTCTCCTCAAAACGTTCACGGAGAGCGAACAATGATGGAGAATCGAGACGTCAACACAGTCAAGCTGACAGGGCAGCTGAGCAGGGCTTAGCCTCAGGCGAACAGGACCGCATAGGAATCCACAGATCGGAGCAGCTGCTTTGTTCCAATAGAAGGGCAATGGCACTAAATTGTTGTCGAACTAAATGTAAATTAAATTGATACTTGTATAGCGCACTACTCACCCGCAAGGGTCTCAAGGCGCTTGTACGAATACCGCTGTGGAACCCATCCTGGCTTTCCTTGTGAGGCGTCCACTCCTGGGCACCCCCACGGTGGAGGCCAGGCATCCTTAGCGTTGTGGGGGCCATTGTGGAGATTAAGCAAGCTATTGCCCAGAGTTGCAGAGTGGGACTCCATGATTGGAATATGCACTGAAGCGAGAATTATCAGGTCCGTGGAATTTTGAGCCCAAGACCCGCCGAGGCGGGGAATTGAACCCTGGTCCCGGGCTAGACCTCTGCATCAGGGTCTGCCGCTCTAATCATTGAACCACACTTCTCCACTTCTCAGACTGCGCCTCAGGCGAGCAGAACCAAAAGAGGAACACAGCCTCTAGTGGCATGAACCACTCAACGAGCGCACTTCCGTAAATGTGACAAGTGAAATAGGCAGAACGCACTCAAAGGCACAACGTGCACTCAAACAATGCGTCATAGAATTATTATTAAGTTAAGGAGTTTCTGCCAAGAATCACTCTGCATGCAGGGATGAAAACGGACCACCACTTGAATTAAGCAGCTACCAAAATAAAAGTCATGAGGCGGCAAAACTATAAGGAGGCAGCCCACAAGAAGGAACAAACTCAATCTTCAAAGGGTTACCGCTGGCTCCAAGAAAATCCCACAGCGGTTACGATGTATTTATTAAGTGGCTGGATGGTATCACCTCAGTTGGTACAGGAGAAACAGGGGGAGGATCAGAAGCTGCCCCCAGCACAGCAGCGTGGCCAAAATGTTAAGAAACCGCTGACACAAAAATGGAAGAAAGAGCAGTTTATTTCAACTTTGATCCTCAGTACCAACACTGCCTCACTCCAACATTCTAAGGTGAACTCCTCACCAACATTCCAAAGTAGGGGCAAACCACTGGCAGGGGAAAGGGAGGGGGGGGAAAGGGGCATACCAAGTGTAACATATCACTCTAGGTAAATCCTACAGCAAGGAAGATTACAACACTAATCATCCTAACTCCCTCTTGCATTTTTGAGGTCATATGCTAAATTTGCTGGAGCAGTAAATAGAGAGTCTCTTCTTGAGTTTTTAAGATGGTTCACACAACGTGTTTGTTATGGAATAGCAAGTTAGCTATTTCCTTTCACAGTCTAGCAGCTTGTGCAAGTCTGGAACATGAACAGTGACCAGATGAAGGCCACTTCTCCCCACTGGAGAAGTGTGGCTCAGTGGTTAGAGGCGGCAGTCCCGGAGACTGAGAGCGGCCGTCGACCAGGGTTCGATTCCCGACGCGGCAGGGTCTCGGGCTCAAAAATTCCACGGACTCGTTAATTCTCGCGCCGGTGCCTACTCAACTCACGGGGTCACACTCTGCGACTCTGGGCAATAGCTTGCTTAATCTCCACTACGGCCCCTCGCGGCGGGATGCCTGGCTTTCACCTTGTGGATACCCTGCCGGGGGTATCTCACAAGGGAATACCAGGACGGGTTCCCTAAGCAAGCGCCCTGAGACCTTCGGGTGATTTCTGCGCTATATAAGTCAAATTACATTACATTTACATTACTAAGACCTCCAATGGAGGTTTGTGCTGAAATCCGGCATTACTTTTGTTTTGAAAGCCAATAGATGAATTTCAGATATTCGTGATCTCATAGATATGGTCATAAAAGACTCACACAAACCTTGGCCAATAAAAATGCACCATTACAGTTTCTAATTAAGTTAGTATTGATGGAGCAAGGTCTTGTATAAAAGAGACTTGCTTGGATGCAATCCTCTGAAATAACGTGTAACACTATAATCAACCTGTTTGTTAATACTAATATTGTATCACACACATTATACAGTATCTAGGGGAAGCTTGACTATGTGTATTACTAACCAGTAACCCAACTGTCACTAAAATGGCCGCTAAAAATGCAGGATTCTTACTGCGCATGCGTCTACTGCTTCTACGTAGTATGACATTTTCTATGCTTGGGGGAAAATCTTTGCAGCTGCGAAATAGCTCTCAAAATGGCAGCTTGAAACTCACATGTTAATGCACACGCTATGCTTGAACTAAACCTTGAAAGTTTTACTAAATTGCTAATGCGGAAGATATATAAATTAAATGGGATTAGAGTAGAGATAAGTGGTATACAGTGAACTCATTTATTTTTGTATTTTAACATGTCTTTTTCTGACTTTATTATTAGCTCTATTTGGGACTTGGAGGGTGACTGAAATTCCTACCCCACCTAACTTATGCGCATGCATATCCAAACCTGCCCTGAACTATGATGACACTGTTAAAACTCAGCAAAGTTCGCGCAAGCAAGAATCTCCTGGGAGCATTACCTCTTGACCAGAGAGGGGAAGGAGAAATACAACATTTGCATAAAATGTATTGATCATAAAATGTGAAATGCAGAAAGGACGCTTGCGAAAGTGAATTAAGGGGCGGGAATATTAAACAAAGGACTAAAGAGAGAGCATAACATTTAGTATGGTGTGATGACCTCTTCCCTTGCCAGGCCCAATTAGGGGTTTTCACGATATTGAAACATTTGGGGGTGGAACATACACATAGAAAAGTATAACAGTGGTAGTTTAGTTAGTTGGAAACACAGATGAAGGTGATGCTGCAGATTACACAGCCCCTACAAGAGCATGCCGAGATACTTAGAAGGGGATGGCGGAAGAAAATCGAAGAGGCACATACAAGAAAGGGCCTGCGGAAGAGAATCAAGGAGAGTAGTGCCAGAGAGGGGTGTGACGCTGCCGTTGCATCTAGAAGAGGTCATCTATCTTGTCCTGAACCTGTCCTGATCCTTTGGCTCCTGACTTGTCCTGGGGTCCTTATCCAGCTCCTTGGCCAGGGGTTGGACCTCACACCATTCTAGGTAACACTAATTCTGTGTAGTATGTCCTTTTACTGCTCTCTGTTTCTCCCTCTTCAGGTACTGTCAACACAAGAATTCTAACTGTGACTGATATTGAGCTAATTTGATTTACTTCCTGATGAATATGGTGTATTAACATGTATTTGATGTTTGACTCACAACATTATTGATCAGATAAACTTTTAAAACTCCCTTGAGTCTCTGGTCATTTGAAGGATACATTTAATGTTATTTCTACCTCTTCTACTACTAATTAGATCTATTGACCAGAGGAAAATGATACCCAAATGAGATAGGGCTGGTAAGAATTGGTAAAGGTAAATACATCACGCAGGAGTATCAAAGTCGATCCCAGCCGTAAATTATTAGCTTATTTGTATGAATGTTTATGGGCCCAGGTGAGTATATGGTTTGTAAGTAATCCAAGTTGGTAACCCGCTGGATCAGTTTTCTTGGTAGCAGAGGAAGGTTAGGAATTTTAGTTCAATACAAAAATATTTCATGAACATTTTTCAAATTTGGCCTCTGAAATGGGAATTAAAATAGGGAGATCTAAAGTGTTGCAGAAATCCTATAGAGCAGAATTTTCTGATAAAGATTTGGGAAGAAAGTTACAGATTAAAGAATTATTGTCTTTATTGCAAAAATGGGGAGATTTAGACAGATAGAAAACTAGGTGGACATAGAAAAAGGAAGAGGCACAGGGAAATCAAACGACATCTGAATATATGATGAGAGAATCAGAAAAGATTGAGAGACTGTGTCCAATGAGAGAGGTACCAGGAGGGGGGTATGTACATGTCCCATGGACCCGACAGGATATTTTGTCTTTTGCAAATGTTTTTCCAAAGTTGAGAGAAAAACCTGTGGAATGGTACAAGTCGAAAGGTTTGTGAAGGTTTTAAAGGTGTTACTCAAAGACCTGCATGGTCTATTCGATAAAGTGGTACCTGCTGATTTGTGGACAGAATGTAACATTACCATAGATTGGTCCAATGATGAGTACCCAAGGGATGAAAAGACAGGAGCACCGTCAGAAGAAGTAATAAAAAAATATCACCAGGTGATCATTTTCCTGAAAGGGAAAATTCCCCCAAAAGTAACTGATTGGATAAAAATAGACAGAACAACCCAGAAAAAAAAGACGAGTCCGTACATGCCTACTATGAGCGCCTTTTACAGGTGTTCAAACAGTACAGTATTTTTGAGAGTATTGGAGACCAGAACATGAAACATTTTGTGTACCGGTTTGTGTCTGGGTTAAGGTTGGCTACATCTCAAATGATTAAGCAGCACGGGCTGTGCTGACAATCAAAACACATAGAAGAGATCCTCAAGTACGAAAGTACTGCAGAGATAAAATTGATAACAGACTAAAGACTTTAGAAGAAGAGGTAATGTGGGCCCAAGTCAAATTAGCAGAATAGCAAAAACTCCAGTAAAATATTCAGGCAGGAAACCAAGGAAAGGGGCAAGGCCAAGGTGAAATTAGTGGGGGTAAACCAAGAGGGCGATTGAGCAGAGAAGAGGCAAAGAAAAAGTTCCCCTGACACGGGTGCGGAAAATTGGGGCATTGGAAACACGAGTGTAAAAACATACAGACTAATAATGGCCCAAATCAAAATTTAAATCAACATACACAAAATTAGGTGATAATGAGTCAACTGCAGCAGGTTGTAAATCTACAGAGCCAATTGCCAACTGCCACTATGCCAAATTTTGTGAGTCAAGCCAGGTACAGTGTGGACGCCAGATTTCAAGAAGGAAGTGGTAAGAAAATTATTGTAACATCACAGTTTTTTTTGCAGGATTCATATTTTGTAGGTGACACCCAATGACGGTGCCTGAGGGGGGAGGAAGGGGAGGGTGTTCTTGGTGCATCCCTACCGGTAGATCAGTCAGGTCCATATATTGAGGGTAAAGTAGAAGGAAATGACATTACCTTCTTGTTGGACATTGGTGCTACTCTTTCTACTCCCTCTCGGGAGAAACAATCCAAGTATAGGCGTTTCTAATAAACAAATAAGGACCCCTATCACAAAACCAATGGAGGTACAAATTGGTAATTTTAAAGAAAGTAGTATGTGACTCCAGTCCTGTAAATTCACTAGGAAGAGGTTTACTATGCAAAATGAATTGCACGATATTCTGCACGCCGGGCGGTGTTGCAATTCAGACCCCAGATGAAGACGGAGTCTACAAATTCATGTTAACCAAACAAGGAACAGAGGTAGATGAAATGTAATCCCTGATGACAAAAGATGAGTTACAAGATGAGGTCAAAGCAACCGTAAATCCTGAAGTATGGGATTTTACAGAAAGAGAATTCGGAATAATGGCAAATGTAGATCCTGTGAGAGTGACTGTGAAAGAAGGTGCCATTTATCCAAATACTGGACAATACAAAATGAGTCGGGAAATTAAAGTAGGAGTTGCAGCAGAAATTGATCGATTGGTTGAGCAAGGAATTTTGAAAGAGATAATGAGCAGTCCTTGTAACTCACTCATAATTGGCACTAGGAAACCTAACAGGAAATATAGGGTGGTTCAGGATCTGCGAAATATCAACAGGATTGTTGTGCCATATTGCCCTGTAGTGCCCAACCCAGCTGTGTTTCTGTACCAGATACCATTTACTGTAATTGATTAATGGTGCATTTTTCTCTATTCCATTGCATCCTGTCAGTTTTTATTTTCGTTCAAATTTGAGGAGCGTGTTTACACGTGGAATCATGTGCCTCAAGGGTATACTGAAATTCCTTCAATTTTGAGCCAAATTCTGAAAAGATGTCTTGAATCTCTAATTTTGCCCAGACATTCAGTCCTGGTGCAATATATTGATGATCTATTGATCGCATTAAATACACGAGAAGACTGTGTTACTGACTCCATTGCCTTGCTAAATCACCTGGCTGAGGGCGGACATAAAGTGTCCCCAGAGAAACTACAGTTTTGCTGAATAGTGGTCAAATATTTGGGACATCAAATAGAACGAGGACTTAGGAGAGTGACCGCTGAAAGAAAAAAAAAATATGACAAATGCAATTGCCACAAGCCCAAAAAGAAATAAGGATGTGTCTTGGAGTCGTAGAATATTGCAGGCAGGGGATTGTGGGTTTTTTATTACTGGCAAAACCCTTGATACAGATGACCAAGAAGAGAGCAAAAGACCCAATACAGTGGAATGATGAAAGCATGGGAGCTTTTGTGAAAGTGCGAAACTGTTTGTGTGAACACCTGCCCTGGGTATGCCAGATTATTCAAAAGAATTTGCATTATTCTGCTACGAGAGGGATAATTGTGCACTAACAGTCCTAACTCAGAGTCATGGTCTAATGCAAACCTCCTGTGGCATATTTTTCTGCTACTGTAGACCCTGTCACATCTGAATTGCCAGGTTGTCTAAAAGCTGTAGCCACAATGTGCATTAGTCTGGAACAAAGCAAATCAATTGTGATGGGACACCCTATAAAAGTGTGATTCTTTTAACAAGAACTCAAACTCAGTATCTTTCCCCTAGTCGATTAACAAAGTACGAAATAAGTATATTAGGGGCTGAAAACGTGACCCGAGTAAGCTGTACTGTTCTTAACCCAACTACCTTGTTGCCAGATTCATACCAAGAAGAGGTGAAAGATGAAGTTGAACATGAATGTCTCGACGTGACAGAACTCAATACCAAACCCCCTCCAGACATACAGGAAGAACCCTTGAAAGATGCGGAACATGAGTTCTATGTAGATAGGTTGTGTATGTGCCATGAAGAAGGAGGATTGAGTGCTGCTAATGCTGTGTGTACAATGACTGGAATAGTCGAAGCATCCTATTTACCAGGAGTCAATTCTGCACATGTAGCCAAATTGATAGCTTTAATTAAAGCATGTAAAATCGGGAAAAATTGGAAAGTAACCATTTACACTGACAGTCAGTATGGTTACGGGGATGTGCACGGCTTTGGCCGGCTCTGGATGCAGAGGGATTTCATGACTTCTTCAGGATCCCCCATTTAAAATGGACATTTTGTAAAAGAATTGATTGAGGCAATATAATTGGCAAAAGAAGTGGCAGTGGTCAAGTGTGCTGCTCACCAGTCAGGAGATGACTATGTGACAGCAGGTAAGCAATATGCTGACCAGGTTGCCCAGCACTGTGCTAAGCATACGATAGCATTAAACAAGAACATTGAAACATGTGGACTCAGCTGCCAACTTATGCTACTCTCAGGATTGGGAACATGGGAGGAGGTAAAAGATCTACAAGAGATGAAGTGGAGATAAAGGAAGAGGAGTAGTGGGTAAAAGTAGGTTGTCAAAGAAGGGCAGAAGATGGTGTGTTGGTCTATTTAGATGGCAGACCAGTAATGCCACACTGTATGCTTGCACCCATGGCTAGAATGTATCAAGGAGACACCAATATAGGCAGGGATGCTATGATTAGATTTTTCAGACAAGACTGGTTTAATGCAAAGTTCAGGAATGTCGCAGAGAGTCTTTGCCAGAGATGCTTAACATTTCAACAAATGAATCCAGGCAGGAGAAGAGTGGTCAGTATGGGAAAGAGGCAAGCATGTATACCAGGACACAGGCTGTTGAATATATCTGATGATTTCGTTTTGGAGCACTGCAGAGTTGGCTGACCGAGTGCGTTCTATCTCTCACCAGGTTGAAGAAGACGCAGTCACCAGGCAGCCAAACAAAGCGCATGATCTGAATCCCGGCGACTGGGTAGTTGTGAAGAATCACACCGGAGAATCGTGCCTATATTGGTTACAACAACAGCAGTAAAATGTGCAGGCTTGCCTAATTGGATTTATGCAAGCCATACAAAAAGAGTGCCAGCTCCTGAAGAGGGAGAACCTCAACTGACTCAAGCATTTGTGGCTGCTGAAGGTTGTGCAGTTGAAGTATCTAGAATAACAGATCCTGAGGTAGCTGACCAAGAACAACCAAGCACCAGTCAGGATGATTGGGTCCCAGTAGTAGACATACCTGAAGTAATCATAAGAACAAGAAGTCAAACCAGATTAGGAAGTGAGGACCAGTTAGGATTAGAAGAACGAGCTCAGCTGAGTAAAAATACAGCTATTAGGAAACCTAATCAGGAACAGACAAACTAAGAGCAATGTACTCAGTCAGAAGAGAATAAAAGCCCCGTCCACGAGTCAGAGGAGGGGCAGATAGTCCTTAGAGTACACTTTCAGGCATAAGAAAACCAAGAGGCAGAAAGACCTGAACAAGACCAGATAGGCAAAGAAAAACGAGTTCAGGGAGAAGAAGAAAAACAAATTGAAACGAATCCTGAACAGGTTCAGATTAGGGTAGAAGAACACATCCGGGCAGAAAAGGCTAAGGTAATAAGCCCTGGACAAGGTCAGATAGAGAGGAGTTCTGTAGACGAAGGTGATCACGTTGTGCCACAAATAAATGAAAACAAAAGAACTCTTGAAGAAACTGAAAGTGCAGTGCAAGCTAAAAGAGTCAGAAAAGGCGATAATTGGTCCAGTTTTATCAAAAGAATAAAATATCACATTAAAACAATAAGTGAAGAGCCTGATCAAGTAAACAAAGTATCCAGCCTGTCTGGACCTTGAACTGAGACTCCCAAACGCAGAAGCCAAAGATTGAAAACATTGAATAATAAATTCAGGGGTATTGAATGGATATACGTAATTCTTGAAGATTTTAAAAATCCTGAAATAAATAAAGAAAGTGATGAAGAATTAAATGCAGAGCAAATTGACGAAGAAGTGAGACCAACTTGAAAGAAAAGAAAACACCCAAGGTGTTATCTCATACTAAATTTCTGAATTAAAGGAGAGAAATCTTGCTATCCCAAAAATGCCTGATAATAGAGCTGCTGGAAAACAGAAACAAAGCTGTATAAAGAAATTATGTAGAATATGTGTCTGTAGCATATTTTTAGTACTTATGATGTGGTTAGTACTAACAGTGGCCATTCCCTAGTTGATGGTTACGGACAAACAGAATAGTACTAACACACATGAAAGGGTAGCTAACACTAAAGGAGATAGAGTAGACTTAGAAACACCAGATGAGTCAGATTTACATCACACGGTAAATAAAAATGACACTGATTTTATTGTTTTTGCAAATTTATCAGTACATTATGTAGAAACCATTGACGTTAGAGACTGCTTTGTATGTATGAAACTGCCAACATCAGTAGCAGAAGGTGTAACATATCATCATTTACCATTGACATATGGTAGTTCATGTAGTGTTTTAGCTAGTTTGTTTTATGGAACCGGGAAGTTACAATATTATTATTCGAATGTAGATATGATTTTTTCCGAGGTTCCTATGTGAAAGAGCATGAACCCAGTTCTTAGCACTAGAGACTCACAATTCATGGGTGAATACTTTCCAACAATGAGAACAATAGATATAGCTGAAGCACACAAGCACAATTTAACTTGTAAATTACATGAAGAAGAAAAGATATTTCTGAATTTAGTTGAGCAAAGAAGACAGGATTTCCTAAGAAGGGCCACTGAACCGAAACCTTAGACACCTAAATGGGCTGAGAAGGAAGACCTTAGGGCATCAGGCAAGACTCCTGCTACTATGTCCCAGGACTTTGAGAAGAAAGGGAAAATCTGTCTCCATAGGTTAAAGACAGAATATAACATTGCATTTATTGGTTCCAGTGAGTGTGAACATAATTTCTTAGTAAACAGGGGATGAGGACTTTAAAGGAGGAACAGATCCAGTATTTCCTGGAATCTATTATGTGTGTGGTAACAAAGCCTATTTCAGGCTACCTGGTCATTGGTATGGGAGTTGCTATTTTGGAATAGTATTCCCTAAAGTATATCATGTTAAAGGAATCACTGGAAGCAATGAAGACAATAGAGGAATACCACACAACAAAAGGGCTAGTTTTGCAGAAATAGTAGGTGACATATTTGGTGCATTGATACCTTCAGTGGGAGTTCTGATAAATTCACAAAGTATCTGTCAATTGTCTACAGTAGTTGATCGGTTATCAACTGACACTACTGGAGGATTCTTGAAGATCAACACAGAATTAGTTGCAGTCAGATCTATGGGTTTATAAAAATCAACTTGCCCTTGATATATTATTGGCAAAAGAAGTTGGAGTCTGTAAAATGTTGAAAGTGCAACATTGTTGCACTTACATTCCTGATGAAAGTGTTGAAATTGGAGGATATATCAAAAATATGACACATTTGGAGGAAGACTTGAAACCAATGGAAGTTGACAGTGTATGGAAGAAACTAACTAATTGTATTACCACCATAGGTAGTTGGTTTTCTAACATAGGTAAGAGTATTTTAGGTCAAATACTAATGTCAATAATGGGCATAACTTTATTAGTTTTGGTAGTAATGTTCTGGCACAAATGTTGCAGGAAAATATGTATGAAGTGAATGAGAAGGGAAAGAAAAGAAAATATGATGAAATACAGCTTGAAGAAATAAGAGGAGATATTTACAAAAGCATGAGGGGTTTACAATACAAAAAGGAGAAGGAAAGAAATGAAAGAGTTGAAGAAGAAATTGAAATGGAAAAGTGCTAAATGTTGGCATCTGATTTAGTAGTGGAAATTAGTGATGGCATAAAATGCCATCAGAGAGGGGATTGATGGCGCAAGGTCTTGTGTAAAAGAGACTTGCTCGGTTGCAATCCTCTCAACTAATGTGTGACACTATAATCAACCTGTTTGTAAATACTAATATTGCATTACACACATTATACTGTATCTAGGGGAAGCTTGACTGTGTGTATTACTAACCAGTAACCTGAGTGTCACTAAAATGGCCACGCAAAACGCGGGATTCTTACTGCGCATACGTCTACTGCATCTACGTAGTATGACGTTCTCTATGCTGGGGGGAAAACTTTGCAGCTGCGCAATAGCTCTCAAAATGGCCACTTAAAACTCATATGTTAATGCGCATGCTATGCTTGAACTAAGCCTTGGAAGTTTTACCAAATTGCTAATGAGAAATATATATACAAGTAAATGGGATTAGAGTAGAGATAAGTGGTATACAGTGAATTCATTTATTTTTGTATTTTAACATGTATTTTTCTGACTTTATTATTAGTTCGTATTTGGGCCTTGGAGGGTGACTGAAATCCCTACCCCACCTGACTTATGCTCGCACGTATCCAAACCCGCCCTGACCTATGATGACACCGTTCAAACTCAGCCAAGGTCGCGCAAGCAAGAATCTCCTGGGAACATTACTCTTGACCCAAGAGTGGAAGGAGAAATATAAAATTTGCATACAATGTATTGATCATAATGTGAAATGCGGGTTCGAAAGTGAATTAAGGGGCGGGAATATTAAACAAAGGACTAAAGAAAAAGCATTACATTTAGACTGGTGTGATGACCTCTTCCCTTGCCTGGCCCAATCAGAAGTAGGGGTTTTCACGATATTGAAAAATTTTGGGGTGGAACATACTCGTAGAATAGTATAACGGAGGTAGTTTAGTTAGTTAGACACACAGATGAGGGGGATGCTGCAGATGACACAGACCCTAAAGAGCATGCCGAGATACTGCCCGTGAGCTGATCGAAGAATCTAATCATCTAGAAGGGGATCACGGAAGAAAATCGAGGAGGCAGATACAAGAAAGGGCCTGCAGAAGGGAATCGATGAGAGTAGTGCCAGAGAAGGATGCAACACTGGCATTGCATCTAGAAGAAGTCACCTATCCTGTCCTGAACCTGTCCTGATCCTGTGGCTCCTGACTTGTCCTGTGGTCCTTATCCAGCTCGTTGGCCAGGGGTTGGTCCTCACACCATTCTAGGTAACTATAATTCTATGTAGTATGTCCTTGTACTGCCCTCTGTTTCTCCCTCTTCAGGTACTGTCATTACAGGAATTCTAACTGTGACTGATATTGAGCTAATTTGATTTAATTCCAGATGAAAACGGTGAATTAACATATATTTGATGTTTGACTCACGAAATTATTGATCAGATAAACTTTTAAAACTCTCTTGAGTCTGTGTTCATTTGAAGGAAAAACATAATGTTATTTCTACCTTTTCTGCTACTAATTTGATCTATTGATCAGAGGAAAATTATACCCAAATGAGATAAGGTCGGTAAGAATTGGCAAAGGTAAATACATCACACAGGAGTATCAAAATCGATCCCAGCGGTAAATCACTAGCTTATTTGTAAAAAAATTTTATGGGCCCAGGTGAGTATATGGTTTATAAGTAATCCAAACTGGTAAACCGCTGGATCAGTATCAGAGCAACCGCGCACAAGACTTATCTTAAGGGCAACAGCAAAAAAAAAATAAGGAAGATGACTGCAGGTTCAGGCACATTGTTAGATTTCTTAGAAGTTTGGTTGTGTTCTATATTCTTCAAAGGTGGTGCTGTGGGTGGCGCAATAAAGGAAGATTGCATAATCTTAGCCTCCGGTTTTGCCATAAAATTAATTTGTTTTTCACTATTGACGTTAAGTGAAAAAGGAATGGTTAAAAAATAAAAAGTTAATAGCTGCCATTAGGCACAATTTTCATCATTTTATCTCCAAAAAGTAGGGAACAGTCTCTTACTTTTGTTCTAGAAGGTAATTTATTCATTTCTACTTTTTCCTAATCAGTGATGATGATGTCATGAAATGTTCATGAAATCCAAGTTTTACTGCCAGAAAAGAGTTACTGCTTGGTTGAATGACAGGAGTGGTCTATAAATTGACCTTTTAATCTTGATTCAGTAATGGCTAATGGGGTGGATGTATATATGCAGTGGAACAGATCATCAATGTCCAGGAAATCCAGTGATGGAGGCATTGCCATTGAATTAATTCTTGTCAGAAAGTGGCTCAGTGCTCGAACATTGGAAATATAGATGGCCCACTTAGCAAATTTAAATATTGCCAATTGCAATGAGCAACACTAGGCTTGGTGGCAGAAGGAGTTCTTTCACCTTGAGTGAAGGAGGCAAACTAGACGGGAAGAAGAAGAAAAGCGCAAGCTAAGAAGAGAGAGAGAGAGGAACAGCTTGCACCTAAGAGAGAGAGAACAGAGCAGCACACCTATCACCTAGGGAAGCGTTGTAGATACAGGGTACAGAGCAACGATCGGGGAAAAATCAGAGATAGAATTAGATGGGAAGCTTCTGGCAGGGATCTGAGCCTCACCAATCATTCAACCTAGGAGACGGTCTGACTGGGAATTAAGAGAGCAGGCCAGCCTGGTACTGACCCAACCAAGACACAGGACAATGAAGATGGCATCTTAGCGCACATATGTGGGGAGCAACAACAAGGACCTAAGCTGCTCCACCCGAACACACAGGAAGGATAAACTGACCCCAAGGGAGATAGTAGAAAGAGAGGAAGGCAAGATCTTTGGGAACCCATTCTGCCACTTGTAAGCATGCTGGATCAAAGAAAGAGACTAGTACGATAGACCTTGGCCGGAGGAAGGAAACTTCGAACCAGATGACATGGATATAGTGGAAGGACACCCTAATGCAGCTTACGTTCAGGCAAAGGGAGGTCCATCAACCGCTGTACCCCGCAGAGGAGATCAGGTAGTTGGACAAACATGTGGCAGAAGCAACCACAGACAGGGAACTCAGCCCAACAGGGACCAGGGCCAAAACCTCGGAAGGGATTGATTACTGTCTGGGGAGGTAAGCCTTCACACAAGCGCAGGGTCTAAATGTGCAGTAAGATAAATCCCCAGAATAAATAGGACCACTTCACCCACAGCCCCAAAAACTGCATCAAGACAAAAGAAGGACCAATGAGACAGCACTGGGAATGCAAACCTTTACTTGCGTTCAGGGATTCAGAAATACCAAGGGCTGCTGTATGTGCTCTGTCGACCGGGTATCCTCACTAAAATGAGCCTTCAGGGGCACCTGCGGGAGCCAAGACCCCCCTCTGCTGCTGATCCCCAGCGGGAGGGCAGTCTGACATCGGGACTGAGTGGCTCCCAGATTAAGTACTCAAAACACAGGCACCCAGGTCCCCATGCACAAAAATCGATACAGGCAGTTTCCAAGCACCAAGTCGAAGTGTCCCCATTCCCAGGCATTCCACCCAGGACCAAAGTTTCCTTTGTGGCACGTAACCCCAACAGCGACTCCAAAAACCAGAGGTCTCCACCCAATGGAAGCCCCCATTTCACTTCTAAAATGAAACTGTCCTCCAGTAGCGGGGAGCCAGGATTCCTGTACGCCTAGGATAATGAAGGCCCTACACCATCCAAAGCACGCACAAGAACCAATAAGCTGCAAAGTGTCCACATTATGTCAAGTCAAAGCCCTTAGGTGGGGGGTTTCTACAGAGTAGTTAGGCATCCCATAATTGCTGCAGCAGTTCATCATCAATATTCGGCAGACTTCAGCAAAAGTTTTTTGACCATAGCCCCGGGCTCTTCCCATTCTTATGTTCCAAGTATTATTTTTTCTCTTTTTTCTCAGGTTTTTACAATTTTCCAAGTCTGACCACAGTACCACACTCCTCCACAATTCAATTACAACAGAAGCATGTCCGCTTGTCAGAAGTCCCTCGCAACAAGCCAGAAACAGATGGTCTAAATGTGCTAAAAGGAGGCAGGACGTGGACCGAGGGAAAGGGGGGTGCCAGGGGGATGAGGCATCCCCAGCGTCCACCCCAGCTTGAGTTGAACACAAAATGAGCTCAATCCCATATCAGGTCTCGCAACTAACCAATGTACCCAGCCTCCAATGCACCATCTGGGAAAAGCAGTAGAGCCAGACCTTGAATACGACAAGATGGCATAATCGGGGGTTCAATGGGGCCACGGATCAAATTTCCGACCCCATCCGCCTCAAGATAAATAAGGTAGCTGATCCTGCAAGACCTAGGGAAATACCTAAAAACAACAAAAGAAGCCAAAAGTTAGCCCAAAAAGAAGTCTTTAAAGAGAGGGGGAGTCGAGATATCTGGTGCCACAAGGAAGAGTCACACTGCAAACCACATGCCAGGAACTGAGAGATACATACATGTGATCTTGGGGCACGTTGCAAAAACCAACAACACATAAAAGTGACGCCCATTTCTTGCACAGTGCTGCGCAGGTGTAGGGAGAAAGACGTAGCCCACACTGACTGTGCCTACAGGCACCCACCAGGACAGACATGTTCTTGGAAAGCTGGTGGAGCCCATAGAACCCTATCTAAAAACTGATGCTATCCATTCCTAAGATCGCAAGACCACTCCATAAATATTTTGCACTAGTCAAAGCGCCCAGTTCAATAAGAAGGAAAGGTGGTCCTCATGGCTCCTAAAAGAGAATAATCCACCTGATTACCAGTAAGTTACCTCTAATTTCAAACTATTAAAAAGTTACCTTTACCAGGGACACCTTCCGGTGCCTCACTAAAATTGCTACTAGTGGAGTGGGGAGAGCACACCCCCAAGGGAAGTACAAGAACCCCAGAATAATTGAATACGCCACACATGTAATGTTTCTGAATTATTAAAATGAACAGAATGCTTCTCCAACAGGTCTACAACAGAATCTCCAAGTGCACCATCTTTCAGCTACCACATCAACACCCCAGCATGGATCCAAAGTGTACGAATTAAGATTATGAACTATTAAAAGGGAACTCCTAGTCGCAAGAGGAGCACAGACACCTCTCCTGGATCCATACAGGGACCTACAATGTTCAATAAGTTATATATTATTGCACTTCTATTTTCCCTCCGTCTTTTTTGGGGGCTGCCGCACCTATTTACTGCTAAGGCTTAAGAACTGCCTGGCAAATGGAGTCAGTTTAAAAACTGTCACAACGCTTGTGCAGGGATCTCTCCCATGTCACTTACAATTACACCAAATACTAGCATCCCGCATGCACTACACAGCGCCTCTTGCACAACACGTGGTTTCAGCACATTACTGCAGTGGGCTCCCAGACATTAGCTAGCTTATGTTACATCTGTTCACTGATACAGCATGCAGTGGGCACAGACAGATTTTAATTGTCCCCAGAGGTAGCCCCACAAAAAAGCAAAATGCCTACTTCACTTATATCCTTATGCAGAATTAGGGCCAAAATCCAACCTAACAAAGTAGACCTCCACAGGGTAGTAAGTGAATCTGACACTATACGAAACCACCCCAACGGTTCTATGCCTTTTCACCGAGCATAACAATATCCAAATTGAGCTGGACAGGATGCACAGAGAGGGCACTATAGGGGAGGATACTGTTTGGCCCCAGGACTTCCCAGAGAAGAGATTCTAGGAGGTAGGAAAACCACCAACTCAATGCACAAACGTGTCCGCTCCCGCCTCCATTTGTGGTCCACAGGTGGCTCTTAGCTTATTTGGGGCTGTCTTCTTTAACAACAAATGGACCTCCAACATGAAGTTCCTATTTAGGGCTGTCCTGCACAAGGATAAAAAGAGGAAACAGTCACATGGGGGTGGGTTGAATAAGCACATGACCACCCTATGCCAGGAAATCTGGGATACCGAGGTGGGTGGATGTACTTGGCTAGAAGGGAAGGGACAACCCATAATTGTAGAGAAAACATACACTGAATTTCTTGTGTTTCAGAGGTAAAGGAACGCTTCCACAGGGCATGAATGAGAACTGCAGCATGACACAAAACGGCACCAGGCACCGTGGTACTCTTCCGCCTTGCAGTTAGAAAAAGGTACATGTAAAAAACTCGAACGCCTGTGACGGCGCTCACAGAACATGACAGATAAAGAAAAATTTAAGCAGGCTTTAGCACACTATCACCGTAATTTAAAAAATGCTAGGAAATCTCACATTGCATCCACACTTGAACAAGCAGGGAGCTCTCAGAACATTCTCTATCAGATCGTAAAAACATTCACTAACCCTAAGGCCTGCGACATTGTATCGGCCCCATCACAAACATTGTGCGACAACATAGCTAGCCACTTGACTCAGAAAATTGACACGATCTATAATAAAATCACCTCTACGAAAGATTCTCCAACTTATCCAGAAATTGCTCTACCACCTATCCCGCCTATCTCTCGTAAGCTAGAGAACTTCCGATTACTCACTCCAGAAGGAAGAGAAGCCCTACTAAGATGCGCAGAATCCGGATCCCCACTTGACCTCAATCCTGCGAAAACTACTGCAACTCTGTCCAAACAACTAGCCGATCCCATCTGCTCTATTTTAAACAGTTCCCTGCAGGAAGGGGTCCTCCCCGGGATTAGAAAGCTGTGCAGATCCTACCGATTAGAGAGAATCCTAAAAATTCCCCCATTGCTCTTCTTCCCCTTCACACCAAAATTTTGGAAAAACACTTTAACAAACACCTCTCAGACTTCACGAAATCCAATAACTGCCTAGACACCTCACAATCAGGTTTCCGTCCCAGATACAGCACTGAATCCGCCCTGGTGGAAGTCACAGACAACATCAGGATGCTGCTGGATAAGGATCAAGCAGTGCTTCTGGTGCTGCTGGGCCTTTCCGCAGCATTCAACACCATCTCCCACCAAACTCTGCTCTGAAGATCAGAAGACATAGGCATCACAGGAAATGCACTAAAATGTCTGTCCAACTTTCTGTCCAACAGAACTCAGATCATTAACCTAGGCCCATTCCACTTACAGACAACCAAGGTGACCAAGGAAGTACCACAGGGCCCATGCTTGAGCCCCACCTTGTTCAACATTTACGTTACTCCCCTGGCAAGACTGTTGTGGAAACTGGGATTCATCCCCATATCCTACACAGATGACACCCAACTACTCCTCTCCTTTGACAAAGCCAACTCCCAATATTCAGAACACCTTCGCTGAAGGAATGAAGGCCACTGCAGAGTGACTGAAAGTCAATTTTCTCCAACTCAATACAGCTAAGTCGGAGATAATGTCATTTGGCGGAGCCACCGTGAAATGATCACCGAGCTGGTGGCCAGAGGAATTAGGTCCTACCCCATGTCCCAAACAAGTGGCAAAAAACCTTGGGGTCCGATTGGACCCCATTCTCATGCTGGGAGACCATGTGTCTTCCACAGTTGGAGCTTGCTTTCATAGCTTCAGCATGCTCAGAAGAGTATTCCCCTTCCTGCCTTTATTAATCCATAAATCCGTGATCCAGGCACTAATCTTAAATGGCCTGGATTACTGTAATGCACTACTGATTTCAGCTAAAGAAAGTGCCATAAACAGCCTCCGAATGGTCCAGAACACTGCGGCCCGACTAGTGACCAATGCCCCCTAAGAACCACTTCCCTCCCTTTGCTTCAAAAACTACACTGGCTATCAATTAGGAAAAGGATAAAATGTAAGATCTGCTGTATGACATACAAAGCTATAAACAGACTTGGCCCCAGCTACCTAAATCAAAAATGTGTTAACAATGTTCCCTCCGGACCCCTCCGGTCCAGAACCAAAGCTCTGCTCCAAGGTCCGTGCTTCAAAAAAACAGCAAAGGTGGAAAGGCCTTCTACCATCTGACCCCACACTACTGGAACGAACGTCCCCTGAACCTGCGTCATTGCACAGACTACCTAGCATTCAGAAAACTACTGAAAACATAATAGTTCTTATCATCCTTCATCAGCTTCTTAGGTGGTCCTAGCGCAGAGATACCCTTATGGGGTGATTCGGGCACTCTATAAGCTTTTAAAATATATAAAAAATAAATTGTGCACATTCCAGGTATGCAATGGGACACATTCACACTGAACAATTTTTACTGGCAGTGCGCCGAGTTTGCCTACACTCAGCTTTTCCCCGGATGGTGCAAACTCTGGTGCATATTCTCAAGAACGTGTGTTAATTTTCACAAATTTAGCTTAACGCAACTTCTCACATCGCAGTACATCGCAAGAAAGAAACACAGTGTAAACGTGGAATTTTCAACCTGGCGGCACCATGCGATAGTTCCACCATAACGCGACAAATTACTGCGTTAAATCCAATGCGACACTGCAAACAATTGCAAAACACCATTGCAAAAAAAGCGGTGATTACACCAATCGCGATACAAAAATCAGCTAAAACCAGTGACAGGCCTGCAATGCCCACGTCTCATGCGGGAAAATGCACAATAAAAGCAGTCAAAACATAAAAAAACAAACATTAAACTGCGTAGCACCATGGATGCACCAGGACCGAGTGCAGAGGACCAGGTGGACCCCACAAGCCCATTGGAGGACCAGCCTGCAAACGCGGGGTCAGGGAAGGGCAAGGAGGAGAAGAAGAGGAAGATGAAGTTCGGTCCGCAGGAAAACAGGATCCTGATAACAGGTGACAGAACACCATCAACTACTGTTCGTCACCTTCACTGTGTCACTGACAACTAAAAATGGAATATGGCAGACCATCGTGGACAAGGTGAATGTAGTCGGAGTGCTGAAGAGGTCAATGGAAGAGGTCAAGAGGCGCTCAAATTATGTCAAGCGCAAAACCAAGCAGAAATTCTCCAACAACCGGAAGGCAGGAATGCAGACTGGAGGTGGCAGTCCAGCGCCACAGGAGGAGCTGGACGAGATGGAAGAATTGGTGTCCACAGTCATCAGTGGGGAGACGGTGGCAGGAGTCGGGGGCCCGGACACTGTTCAACAGGACTGGACACAATTGAAACAGGGTGAGTAACGAACAGGGACTAGGGGGACAGTGGGAGATGGGCACAATGGTACACATGCACAAACAAGCACAGCACATCATCAGACAAACCATGCCCCAGACCCCCAAATCCCACAAAGATACCATTGTACCCACGAATGTCACAACCCAGCACTGTAGAAGCACAGAAGGCAGAGGCATACTGCATGTAAGGGAGCAGGGGCAGCCAACTCCGAGCTGCAGGTGCGACTCCCCAAAAATTGGCACACACATTACATGCAGAGCACATCAACATTGACAGCGATGTGGCACAATCTGCGACACGTCCACAACACCACTGGGGACTCCACTGGTCCCGATTGTGTACAGTACCTGGCCAATCCAATCACATATGGCATTGCAGGGAAATGTGAGTTGACAATGTACAAGTACAAACACACATCCGTGAAGTAGTTGAAATGTCCACTGTCCCACACCACATAGGCAGCTCCCCACAAACAGTCATAATGTACACTGTCATGCAAACATGTTCAATGCATCAACATACATTTGAACACAATGTTAAACTTCATCTACCCTTCACATTGCAGAGGGAAATTCAACACCTCCTGCAGGGCAGTCCCAACCTCTCTTCTCTGATGACGAAGAGGACTACCAGACCTTCGACTCCAACGCCCACCAACAGTTCGTGGACTGCCTCCGCAGCACACCCCCAGGAGCAGGGCAGCCAAGCTGCTATGAGCAGAACCCACCCCCCTGCACAGCACACACAGCAGGCAGCATCCACCACCACGGCTGCCTCCCAGGACCCCCACGACCAACACATGGCCTTCCAACTCCGTGTGTTGGGGTGCCAGGAGAAGCTAGCAAAACAGGTGCAGGTGGGGGGGGGGGGGTTCGACCGCATGGCAGATAGTCTAGACGACATTCGTCAGGGTCTAAGTCCCATCAGGGACCACTCGCAGTCCTTGGCGGGCACCGACAGTCCGAACCATGCTCTCCAAAGAACCATGTGCGACATCGCCAGGGTCCTGACTCAGAGGCAAGAACTACTGTCCAGTCACAGTGCCTCCAGCGAGCTCACCCGGGAGTTGGGACTCATCCAGAGGTACATGGAGGAAAGCAGGTGTAAGCATGCGGAAACAATGACTGACACAGCTGCGCACGAGTGAGAGGTGGCTGGGTCCCTCAATGACATAAAGAACATTCTCATGGCATTGCTGCCACAAGGCCTGGCGCCGATGCATGCTGCTGCTACCGCTCCATCCACATCTCCTGTCCCTGATGTGTCAGTGCCACTCAGTGCAGCGGACATTTCGCCTCCAGCTCCGGCGGTGTCACTGCCACACTGTGCTGGAAAAAGACCATCACCACCCAAATGTGAGGCGCCTGAAACAGCAGTGGACAAAGATGCAGATGAATCTGGCCTCATGGTCAGAAGGAAGCTGTAGCATCCATGTCCGTCATTTGGCCTGTTACTGCTTGGTCCTGCCCTCAGCATCATCTTCTTCTAGTGTCCCCCGATGTATTCTGCGACACTCACCTCGGACCTTGACATGGACTGCCATAGACGTTTTGCTCACCCATGACACAGATAGCAGACTGCGGACTGAACTCCTTCACTACTGAGGAACATGTCATTCACAGAAGGGCTTTGGCTGGCCCGCCACGGTCCGACGCTGCAAGGTGGGTTCTCCATGTCTCTGTACTGATCCCCATACAACACTACCTTGAAAGAGCACTAAACATTAATTTTCACAACGAAGTGTCATGCCTATGATCTTGCAGGTATGGAGGCATGAATGCATCTAGGGCCAATGATTTCACCTCACATCCATGTTGCTCATGTTGTGGGACTTCAATCAAGATCCAGCATCCAATGTGAGACCTGGTGCCTGTGGAGCGGGGCTGCGTGGTGTGGACGGTGCCATGTCCGTGGGCCCCGGGCATGTGGCTTGCAGCAGCACGTGGTGGGCCTTCGTTGCTACACGATAAGGGCAGAAGGTTAGAAGTGAGGCCTGGGTGCGTAGGGGTGGGCATGCTCCGCAGGGTGGTGGAAGAGGCTGGGGTGCATCTGCCTGGGTGGAAAGGGGCGGGGATGCACCACTGGGTGGTGGTAGGTGCTGGGGTGCATCTGCCTGGGTGCGCAGGGGCGGGCATACACCGCTGGGCAGCTGGAAGGGCTGGAGTGCATCTGCCCGGGTACGCAGGGGCAGACAGGCGATGATGTCTTGTGCAATTGTATGTACTTTGCCATTCATGTATCTGTACTCTGTTTCAGATGACGGATCTGTTTCAGATGTGTGACCTGGTGTACTGCACTACATACAGGATCGTGGTAGGAGACACACCAGTGGCAGCAGGTGAGCAGTGTGGCCTGGTTGCACATTGTTGGCACTCTCTCTCCCTGTGCATCTCTTCTGTTGTCTGTGTCTCGCTCCCCCTCTCTGTCCGTCTTTCTCTCGCTCCCCCTCTCTTTCTCTCTTTTTCTCTCCTTTGCTCTCTCTCTGTCCTTTGATGTGCGCAAGACACACCTTCTCATCATGGTTTTTGTCTTGCAGTCTGTAACCCACGGATTGTCCCGAGGGGAGACGACATGTGTCTTCATTTCTGTTCTGTGTTTCTTTGAATAAATGTTCATTTGTTACATCGATAGTGAATCGGTGATGCTTATTATTGTGACGACACATGCATGTCAACAAATGTTATTGTGCATGATCAGGAGGATTATTTGGTACGTGATTCCATGTAGTTGATATTGCATGTCTTTAGCTGGAGAGGGGGGTGAGAAGGGGTGGTCCTGGGGGTGGTGGCGGTGTGTGTTGTTGCCCTCTTGGGGCTCCGGCCTGCATGATGAGTGGCTCCATGGCATCTGTTGTTCTTCATGTTTGGCTATGGGCTGTGCTCCTTTGTCTGGTGCCGGTTGTTGTCCGACTTTACACCAGGTAAGAGCAGGTGCTAGTTTCCAGCTGCTAATTCGCCTTATCGCCTGTTTTGTGTTCTCATCTCAAATCTGGCTGGTTGTTGAGAATGTTGCGGTGTGGTTTTTTCGCTGCTTTTTACACAGGAACACCTACATTGCATCTCATTAGCGATAGCTGCGGGGGTCATTTGTGGCAATGGCTACGGTGCTCGTGTGCTGATGACGGCTGGGGTTCATCATGGCCCGCCCCTGTTCGTTTGTTTACCGCACAGAGGCGGAAACGGGCCAGCAGCGAAGGGGTTAACACCTGCTTGTGAATGGGGTGATAAATGTATCTCGACTTTGGCTGCGATAAAGTGCCGATAACTCGGTGATAGCTCCTTGAGAATATGGCCCTCTGTCTTCCTTGTAACCATACACACCTTGAACCTGGTCATTCCCGGCGAAAAACTGTAAGAATTGCACTCGCATCCGCTAAGGAAGAAGACAACCTTGCTGGATCAGGCTCATGAAAAAAGCACTGTATTATTATCGCTGGGCTCATTACAAGGACATTTCAGGAGAATTCAATCAATCAATCAATCAATCAGTGACACTTATAAAGCGCGCTACATACCCGTAGGGTCTCAAGGCGCTGGGGAGGGGGGGTGCCGCTACTGCTCGAACAGCCAGGTCTTCAGCTTCTTCCTGAAGGAGAGGTGGTCTTGGGTCAGGCGCAGGTCGGTCGGGAGGGAGTTCCAGGTCTTGGCGGCCAGGTAGGAGAAGGACCTTCCTCCTGTAGTCGCTCTTCGGATGCGGGGGACGGCGGCGAGGGCGTGGTTGGCTGATCGGAGGTGGCGTTTGGGAGCGTAGAAGTTGACTCGGCTGTTGAGGTAGCTCGGGCCTTGGTCGTGTAGGGCTTTGTGTGCGTGGGTGAGGAGGCGGAAGGTGATTCTCTTGTTGATGGCTGTTTACAGACACACAAGTATCGGCAGGAGGGGCTTTATTCTTCTTAAGGGTACAGACTAAAGTGAACGCTCGCTGGTTACAATTAACTAGGTAGAAGATGCTTAAAATTATGAATAGCACTGAGCTTGGCCTTAGTTTAATCAAGGAAGAACTGAGAGCAAACTGCCTCATGGTGATGCAGCATTGATATGTGCTAGACTTAACGTGGGTGATGGAGGAAGGGGTGTGTGCCAAGATAGATGCAGCCTGCTGCACATTTATTCCAGGGAACAATATGGACAATGGAACATTGATTTTTAGCATCCAAGCACTGCACCATTTATAAAGAGAAATGCGTGAGGAGGTAGGTGCCTCTGAGCAGTAGTGGTTGTCATATTGGTTCTCCTGGCTCCCCTGGTAGATCTCTGGCCGGTGCACATCACTGTTGCTGGTTTTCACTGTGTTCTTGTTTTTGTGTGGATCTGTACAAAAAACACAGCCCTCAAACTGGGTAGATTACAAGTACCTAAGAAAGTAGCATTTGTCAAAAGCGAGCTTAAAGCTTAAATCACAACAGGTCCCCAATAAAGTAACTGTCACGAAGTATGGGTTAGATAGTGTAGTTAAAAATTCAACTAGAGGGGAGGTATGCTAATATTGAGAAAGTCGATGTCAATATGAGGAACGATACATTCTTGTTTAAAAAACAAAATCACACCCTTCTTTATACATTTGCCTATTGTGAGCTCCACGTCAACCCCAACTTGAAAATATATAGTCAGGAAGGATCTGAGACCTAGGTCTGAGGTCACTGATTGACAGGTCACAGGTGTGGCATGTTGGTGGCAGACAAATGCACGAATAGGAAACCCCAGATCAATTCCACAGATGGGTGCAGCAACATCCCAATGGTCCAGGGAGATGGGCCCAATAAAGCACACATGGGTGAGAGGGTGCACGTGCTACCAAAACACCAGACAGCCAGATGTCACATAAGTTAGGAACATATAGCCAAACAGGACCCAGCTCATGCAGTGATCACATGCTCTGTCAATGTGAGGTTGAAGCCCACTTCGATTCCCCATCAAATAAATTAATTTACAACTCCAGAGGCAGCAACTCACATTCCTTACCATACAGGGATAGCCGGAACTGTTTATGGCATCCAATGAATTGTATATAAACAGATCTCAGATCGCTGCAAGTTGAGACAGCCCTCAGACCCTATGCTTGTTACTGTTCTCCCAACCACATTGTTTAATTAAATGAAATTTTCCTGTTTTGCCAAATGCACCTTCTATCTTGTTTTTTCAAGGTATTTCATGTTTCAGCAACAAGTGTTTACTCAACTCTCTAACTTTATCAAACATTATGGCATACTGTCAGACCAACCGTCTGATTTCAGACCAGGTCGAGGCAGAGAATCAGCTATCACATCCATCCGAGATGATCTAGAATTTACAGTGAACAATAACGGAGTACTACCTTGCTGCTTCTGGATTTATCAGCCGCATTTGAAATTGTCCACCACCAGATGACTTCACAATATCAGAATCCATGAAAATGCTGTAAAATGGTTTGCTTCTTATCTCACAGATGGGCAGAGTGTAGTCTACCTACCGCCTTCACATTACCTCCTCCCACATAACACTGTGGTGTTCCTCAGGTGTCCATCATAACCCCTTTATTATTCAATTTCTACCTACCCACCTTATCTAATCTGATCAAATAATACAACGTGACTTGTTTCAACTATGCAGATGACACCTAAATCAGTAAAAAAATATATAGCACCGAAGTACTCTCCCATTCACAGCTCAATGACTGCCTTCATGTCATAAACACATGGATGATGAATAACCTTCAAGAAAAAGATCATGACCTAACGTCAATGGCACAAAAAAAGCAGCTTACAGCCATGTGGCTTAAGGAACTTGAAGCACCTCCAACAACATCAAGAGAAGTTAGAAGCCTAATAATAACCAAGGATTCAGGCCGTTCCTTGATACCACATGCTAAAAATGTCACAAAGAGTGCCTCTTATGTAATGAAAACATTACTTTGCCTTTTCCTATATCTTGCACACCAGCATGTTATGTTATGTTATGTTAATAACATTTATTAGGCGCAACAGCTGCCCCAGCGAAGGGGCGTCCTGGCGCCTGATCATATGCAACAACACAACAGATCAGAGCTGAAAAAGGGGGATATTAGCTAACAGAGATGAACAGGTGGGTTTTGATGGCCCTTCTGAAGAGGGTCAAGCTGTTGAGGGTGCGAATGTGAACAGGAAGGGAATTCCATAGATCCGCCGCCAGCACACGGAAGGAACGTCCTCCCATCCTGCTAAGCCTGAACCTAGGCTTGTTCGCCAGATACTGGGCTTCGGATCTGAGGGATCGCATGGGGACATAAGAAGAAATAAGGCCTGTCAAGGCCGAAGGAGAAGAAAGCTTTAAAATCTTGAATGTCAGACAGAGAGCCTTGAATTTGATTCTCTGTCTGACCGGAAGCCAGTGCAGAGAGGCCAAGACAGGAGAGACAGAACATCGTCTCGGGAGACCTACAATGGCCCGTGCAGCAGCGTTCTGCAGCCTCTGAAGCCTAGTCGCCTCGGCCTGGTTGACTCCAAGGAGCAAGGCACTCCCGTAGTCTATCCGTGAGAGGATAGAGGCCTGAACCACCAGTTGACGTGTGGGAGGGTCGAAAAATTTGAGGACTGGTCTGAGTCCTCGCAGAATGCCATAGCAAGTAGCAGCTGTCTTCTTTGTATGGCTGGTAAAGGAAAGGTTAGAATCCAGCCATACCCCCAGATTTTTGACTTCGTCCACTGGACTGGGCATCGCCCCCAGTTCGAGAGGCCACCACTGGTCTCCCCAGAGTTCCGCCTGCTTCCCCACAATCAGGACCTCGGTTTTCTTGGCATTAAGCTGTAAGCAGTTGTTACGCATCCAGCTAGCCACAGCTATCAGTCCTGCCCGGAATCTGGGCGCAGTCACCTCAGGGTCCCCACTGAGTGTCACCGCCAGCTGCGTGTCGTCGGCATACGATGTCATCGTAAGGCCATATTGCCTGACGACGGCAGCCAGCGGTTTCACATATAAGTTGAATAATGTGGGGCTGAGGGCAGAGCCCTGAGGGACTCCCAGTTCCAAAGAATGGTACGAGGACTGGCCAGGTGGAATGGCTACTTTAAAAAACCGGTCCGAGAGGAATGAGCGGAACCACTTAAGAGCCTTCCCGACGATCCCCACTTCCTCCAGACGCCGCAGGAAAATGTCATGAGACACCGTGTCAAACGCGGCGCTCAGGTCTAACAATAGGAGCGCCGCGGTCTGCCCCGCATCTAGCACTGACCGCAAATGCTCGATCATAAAGAGCAGAGCCGTTTCAGTGCTATGTTGAGCACGAAACCCATTTTGACTCTCGTCTAGGATATTGTTACGCGAGAGGTGGGCAGACAGAATGGTATTCACGTGTGCCTCCGTGACCTTGGCGGTCCAAGGCAGGAGGGAGATGGGCCGATAATTCTCCAGGAGCAAGGGGTCAGAATTAGGTTTCTTCAAGATGGGCTTGACCACAGCCTGCTTCCAGGATAACGGAACCACGCCCTCACTGAGGGAGAGATTGATCAGCTCCAGAATGGGCTCACGACAGAGGGGCGGGAGAGAGGCGAAAAACTCCGGCTTCAGAGGGTCTGAGGGAGAGCCTGATTTAATTTTGAGGCTCAGAGTGTCGAATACCTCATTAGACATAGTCGGCAGGGTTGACAGGGTTTCAGACACCAGGACCTCTACTTCGCTAGGAGCATCCCCGGGGGCAGCTGGTACGAATCCTCGGTAGATTTTCTGTACTTTCTCCACGAAAAAGGATGCCAGGCTTTCACAGTGCGAGTCCGTACAGATTTCTTGCGAGGTGGCCCGTTTCCCCATCAGGTCTTTAAGTACTTTGAAGATCAACTTAGAGGGGTTGGGGCTGTTAGAAAACTCAGCAGCGTAATATGCGGCCCGGGTTTGGCAGATAGCTCTGTGGTAGGACTTAAGCTGGGCAAAGTACAACAATTTTAACGTGGGGTCAAAAGCTTTTCTCCAGGCCCTCTCAGCTTGCCGGCAGGTTCTCTTAAGCTCGGCAAGAGTCTCATTATACCAAGGGCTACGATTTTTCGTATGACATTTTGCCCAACGCAAAGGTATGAGAGAATCGAGGGCAGTAAGAACCCAGTTGCAGAATTGCTCATAGCCCTGTTCTACATTCTGCAGTTTGCCTAGGGGTTGTGCCTCCAATAACCTGACAAACTCCTCCAGCTTAAGTTTACGCCAATTTCGCTTTAAACTCTGTTTACCTGCAGGTTTCAGTTGTGGGGTGTCAAGGGGACATGACACTTTAACCAGTAGATGGTCAGTCCAACCCACCACCATCGGGTCAGCTGATCTAGCCCGAGCTAAGGTGGTAAAAAAAGGGTCCAATATGTGTCCTCCTGTGTGGGTGGGGGAGGTGACCAGTTGGTCAAGTTGCAACGCTTTTAAGTCCGCCAGCAAGGAGCTGATGGAGGGAGATGACAACTGATCCAGATGTATATTTAGGTCACCTACTATATTGAAATATACTGCATATATATATTATGCAATATATTGCATAAACTGCAAGCCATCCTCACACTCATAATCTCTAATTTTGGCTATGTTAAAAGACTATACCTTGGTGAACTCGCATTTATTATACACAAAATACAACTCATCCAGAATGCTGCTTCAAGGCTTTTTCTTTGCCTTCACCCAAGAGAACTCCTGACTGCAGTCCTGCAGTCACTCCACTGACTACCTATAGCTAGAAGGGCAATGCTCAAGGAGTTCTGCATTATCCAGTCTCCTAAGGGAAAGAACCGGTATACCTACAAGTTACAGTCAAGCACCTTCAAACGCAATCCTCAGATTACAACCCACAAATTCAAAACAACCCAATCAGCAAACGGATTTTGATGCCCATCAGCTGAGATGAGATGCACTATGATTTTCGGTGGCGTTATATATAGATCTATACGTCCATATAAAAAGGTTATCGCTCACAATAATACTAAAACCATAATGCACATCTGTCAGCCTTTTCCCCTTAAATTAAAAACAGGCAGATCTCTTATGGGTGTTGGCCATCCCCAGCATTGTACAAGAGCTCTGTCTCACACTTCTGTACAATTCTGAGGAGTTAATATATTCCACCACTGCAGGTCCCAAATATCAATACAATCTGACTGCTTCTTTATATATCACAAAGACACTCAGATATCAAATGATGCCCAACCCAACAGATCTCTCCACTTCTTTCTTCTCCAACCATGACAGCTGGGGACCACAACTATACACATCATCTCAGCTTGGACAACCCAGTGCAAGGGACCAGCTAAGCAGACTATATCATAAAATACCCTAAAGGGATCTCCAGAGCTGTTTGAAGCTACCAGCACACTGAAAACCATACAATTGGGGTCGGTCTCTCACACTTAATCATCCAACACCCTGTTGCGTGCTGTGCCCCATAACACGAGAACTGCACCTTGGCGGCCATCACGCATGACATGGAAACACTCCACAGATAGGATCCAAACAATACAACATCCTTCCACCAACACACCTCACACCCTGCAGCCTGATACTCATGAGGGCAAGTGGTTCAATGTCCCACAAAGAGATAGTTAGAACTAAATAAATGCTGCAATACAACAATGCAATGCAAGTGTGTTTAATCATCAGGTGCATATCTTGCAAGTTTGTTTCATTAATCAGGTGCATATCTTCCATATTTATTTGAGGTCAAGGAGCATTTTCAAATACCCCACATGGGGGAAGATACAAGATTACACCACAAAATGTTCTAGTACAGTTAACACACAGGAGAACTCAGCAGCCATGCTGCAGCATGTTTCATTTGTCTTTATCAAATAAGCACCATTACTTAGGAGTGTATGAAGGGAAGGGATTAACGGAACAGGTGAGACTAGCAGTTTACAACATAAACGTGTCAAAGGGTTAGAGGCTCCGTGCAGAGTGATGGGTTTGTAGAGGAATGAGTGATGTAGAGGTTTGGTACATGTAGCTGTATTTATGGACACTGCATTGGAATGGATGGGACAGTGGAATTCAAACAGAAACTTCAATGTCTGCAAAAGGAAATTGTTGTATATTTTTCATAAACCCAAGGACCTATGTTTTGACACTCACAGAAGTGAAACGCAGTAATGGGTAAGGGGTTTACCCAATGTGTAGTCAAGTAATTAGTCGGTGTGCGGCTACAATACTTTAAAGGTTGTAGGTGGCTTCTTTCGTGTCCTTTGGGTAAAACGTACAAGATCAGATTCAAACACAGCACTCTGATTCATCAGCTGCCTTGTCACTTGGCAGATTCTTACGTTTGTAAGGCCCAATTTACCCTAGTAATCTGAGTATGTAATGGTTGTAAAAGACTTACATTTTCTTTTAGGACATTAAGAGGTGAGGGCATTATAGTGCTTATAGTTACACCCATTTTCACAATGCTTAGAAGTTTTTTCAATAACTTTAAATGTGGTTTGCATTATCGCTCATTCGGTTTCTCTAATTCTTTCAAGCACTTCTATTTCTGAATAAGTCTGCACTTATATACGGCATAACCTAAGAACAGCGCAAAGCATTTATTTATATCAAGATGTGGACAGTATAGATAATCATTCAAATCAATGTATTCCCATTAGTGTGCTTGTCATCTTTGGCACAGCTGACCCACACTGTATTTATGACTGGTGTGTATTTATTATATCTGGGGAATGGGTGATTTGGACCAGGAGTCTCAGAAAGAACTAGATTCATAAGTACTGTAGGAAGGTAGGATCCTTCTGGCACAGTTACCACTACTTTTTTGCCTGGTGTTATGCTGTTTCTGGCTAGTCTGACTGGGATCTTCCTAATCAGGGCCCCATTCTCGATGTTTCTTTCCTAAATTGGGCATGGTGAGTACTTAGGTACCCTCCAGATTGGCAACTGATGTACCCTTGTCAGTCCCTAGTATATGTTACTAAGGTACCCAGGACAAAGGTACACTAAGGGTCCCCCATGGGCTGAAGCATGAATTATGCCACCCATGGGAGAGCACTCAAATTGTGATTACAGGCCTGCCATTGCAGCCTGTGTAAGCTGGTGCTAGCACCACTTATGACACATATAAGTTTCTTTATTTCTGAGCTCAGTGCACTTAAAACCTATGAGTCAGCCCTAAGGCAGGCCTTTAAATCCTGAAGTCAGGGTGCTCGGTTCTAAGTGTGAGGGTGCCCTTGCCTGAGCAGGACACCCCTACATCCTTCGAAGTCCATTCTACCGGGTTGTAAGTGCCTCAGCCATTACAATATATTGAGTGGCCATGCGTCATTACAGGATGGCTATCTCTAAACTGGCTGTAAATGTTGGAATCATACACCAATACTGTAAATGGTGTTGGAGGTATGATTCTATGGACTGTAAAGCGCCTTCGGGAGGCCCTCAGTGCTCCCGTTACCAGTCTTCTAGACACGGACAGCAAGCTATGGCTGCTGCCGACCAGAGATACGATTCTGCCCTCCTGCTGCTGAGCAAAGCTCGAGCAGGGGAAAGCAGGACAACAGTTTTCCTGTCACAGGGAGGTGTGACCACCTCCCAGACAGGAGTTAGTGTATTAGGGCAGGGTGGGGCGCTTGCAAACGCCACTAGACTGCTTTGAAGAGCACATTTGGTGCCCTCCTTGCATGCTCTAGTTGAAACCAGTGCTGGTGCGAAACTCGACTATATGGGATTATCCTCTCCACTATTTAGCCCCTCCTCTGGGAGAGACCCATGAATCATACCAACCCTTTCCTTAGGGTACTTGAGGGCTTACCTGTGGGTGGGACCCTGGATTCGATGTGGGACAAGATTCAGATCCGAAACCACTTCAACTTCAACCATCTGGGTACTCTGGACTTCGCTTTGGGAACCGAGTCGGCCAACTGGGAAGACTCCTGCTGCTCCTGGTCTCATCATCCTGCCAGTCTTCTGCAAAGTCTGTGCCTATGCTCCATACAGGTTTTTCACCAGGCCTGTGGCCATCCAAGACACTGCAAAGAAATCTTCCTTGGAGTGAAGCAGTCAATCACCTGCATTTGCCGGCACCGCAGTGCAGCTGACCGGTCTGCTGATCCTGGGCTCCCATGGACTCCAAAAGGCTCAACAACACAGGTTGTAGTTCTGCAACTCCCTCAAGGCCCACCCTGTCTTCATAGCAAGTTTGAAGCCAGTATCCCTTGTTGGAACCACTGGAGCAGTACCCATGTGCATCGCGTTGACTTGCCGTTGCCAAGGCCTGCTGATTCTCTACTCCAGTGACCTTCAGGCTCCAAGTAGCTCCAACCTCAAGCATCTCCTGCAGTCAAGATCTCCGCCCGCACCACATCCTCTTCCCCATGGTCCTTCTTCCTCTGTTGAGCTGCTCCACATCTTCCTGCAACTCCTGTTCCTCTGGCTTGTGGGTCCTCTTGAGGGTCTTCTTCGGCTCCAGTGGGCTCCCCTGCTTGCTCGGTACCTGCTCTTACTTACCTGCTCATGGTGAGTCACAAGGAACTTGCTGGTCCCGACACTGCACCTTTTTCTATGACTATGTTGATTGCCGTTGCTAAGGCTTGTTGGTGCCCCCGCGGGATACTGACCCTTTGGCTCTTGAGACCCAACTTGGGACAGCTTGTGAAAGGCTCCTGGTCCCCACAGCTGCAACTTCAAGGGCACCGTCAACTTTCCTGCATCTCCGACATTGGCGAGCATTCGTCTTCCGTGCCTCATGGACAATCCTGAAATGGCATAGACTCTGCCCCCTCTGCTTAGAGATACCTCTCATCTTGAATCCACCTTTGGGTTCCAACGGACTCCTTCACCTTCTTCTCCAGCGGCATCCTTTCTGAAGTCCTCCATTGTTTTCTACGTCGGTTTCTGACGTCACTTCGCACCTATGCACCCGGCTTCCCTATTGTAGGTATTCTGGTTCCTGGTGTATCCACAGGTTGGGTGCCTCTGCAACCTTCCATCTTTCACGGGGTTTCTTCAGGGTCTGCTGGGAAGCCTTCTTCTTGTTTAAAACTGCAATGCAACTTACCCTTTGACTAGCATTGAACACGCAGTCGTGTTCCCACACTGCACACAGCCTCCGTGAGGTTCCTAGATACTCACCTTGGGTGGTTCCTTGGGTCCCCTACTCTTCTACGTCTTCTGGGTCCAGTCTAGACTTAAGTCGTGGTTCACATTCCACTATTTTAGTATATGGTTTGGCCTCTTCCTGGAGACCACTGTGTATGTATGCTACTTACGTGTTCTATTTCCAAAGTATTTTTGTGTATGATGTTTATATCACCAGGTAGGAGATATTGCAATGTGTAAGTGAGTGTTGATAATAAATGCATATTTTTATAACTACACTGTGATACCATTCAAGCCATACTTCTCAGCATGAGGAAAGAGATTAGAAACGGATTTGAGGAATCAAAGCGATGTTTCGAGGAATCCAGACTCACTCAATCAGAGATCCGTACAATGTGTGAAAATCTAGAGTCTAAGGTGGACCGTCTCTCATTAAGAACAGGGGGTCTAGAGAATTGTGTTGAAGAACTCAAGGCAAAACTGGAGGCTACCGAGGGAAAGATTCAAACATTAAGACGAGAAGGCAATACAGTAAAAGAGAGGGTTGAATCCCTAGAAAACTTTTCTAGACGAAATAACTTAAGGCTCCTAAAAATACCGGAGGGGAAAGAAGGTGGAGACTTAAAGAACTTTGTCGCAACTATATTAAAAGACTCTCTAAATCTGGATGAATCTTTGTCCGAGATAGAAACAGACATTCAGAGGGTGCACAGGGATCCGTTCCGCCTTAAACCTGGCAGAGATAAACCAAGGAAGATCCTGGTGAATTTCTTAACATATTCTCTAAAAGAGAGGATTTTGACTTCAGCCCTCAAAGTCAAGACCTTGAAAACTTTAGACTTCTCTTTTGAAGTGAGGTCAGACCTGTCCAAAACTACACTGGATAGACAGTGGGAACTAGGCCAACGGATGGAAAAATTCAGAAGTCTAGGAGCGACTGTTCAAATGAGATTCCCTGCCTTTCTAAGGGTAATGTACAACAACAAAATGTACAATGTCAAGTCCCCCTTTGAAGCTGATGAGCAACTTGTTACTATTAGCGAACATGCAAACCCTCCGGATCAAGTGTGAAAAATAATATAATTTAATATAAATAAATAACAGAGCAATTTGTTAAAAAAAAGGGTGTGAAAGTAAAATAGATATGAAATACAAAAAAGAGAACAAAATTCACAAAGGGAGAGGGTTAAAAAAAAAAGCAGGGAAGAAGGGGAAGAAGGGAATAATGGGAAAGGAAAAAAAGGGGAAAAAAAAGGGAAAATAAAGGGGAAGTAAAGAAACAGAAAAAAGGTGGGGGGGGGGAAATAAATAAATAATTTTTTTTTTTTAAAAATGGGACAAATAAATAAAAGGGAAAACAAAAAGGATTTAAACTTGGGTGTTGATATATAATTCCGAGATTAAATTCAGGAATACTAAACAGTGTGTGATGGATAAACATTAGTTAATCAACCTCAGAACCTTACTATAGATCTTAAAACCCCTAGCAAATTTACTCTCAAAAGTTTGACGTATAAGGTGTATCGGGACTATTTTCAATCCCCATACTTGCGCCCAAATCCACCCTTGGCCACCCGAGAACCTTCACTCGGAATAAAATGATACAAGATAACTAATATATAAAGAACTAAAATTAGAGCTTTTAGGAGTTGCCACTGCCTATATCTTAAATATAGCGACCAACAAAATAGATATCAGAGCATGGAGCAGGAAAACGTCAGAGACGACAAGCTGGCAATACATCAAGCCAGAGTAAGTTGGGGGGGTTTTCCAGGGGAGGGGGGGTGGGAAGGGAAAGGCAAAATATAAAAGTCCTCATAAACCGAATTCAATAATCATGAAGAATATAGATCCATCAGTGTCCCAAAGCGGCTGTTTGGTCAAAATAGCAAAAGATAAGATTAACAATAGGCTTTTAAAAAAAAAAATAAGATTCAGAGGAGGGGGGCGGGGAACTTTGCTAAATATTAATGGCAGACATTAAATTCATATCCTGGAACGTAAATGGCCTTCGTGTTAGGGCTAGAAGAAATAGAATCTTACAATACTTAAGGGATTCACCCGCGCAGATCATTGCGATCCAGGAAACACACCTGAATAAACAGGAAATTACAGATATACTTAAAAAGCTCAAATGGGTTGATAAATTTATAACTACGGACCACAACACCAGTATCCGCGGCACAGCTATCATTTTCAAAAAAGCAGCTAGGGCCCAGATTACGAGTTGGGAAATAGATGCGAGTAGCAGATGGCTGATAGTTAATGTTCAATTACATTCGAAGGACATTACTATTATCAGCTATTATGACGATCCTTCTTATTTAAACATCCTGCAGAACCATTTGATTACCTGTTCTGACCCTTTAGTATGGGTGGGAGATTTCAATCTTGTCCTAGACCCAAAGTTAGATAAATCCCCTACTTCCAGAGCGGTTGCTCATAGTAATATGAGGGACACACTACTCAGATGTATGTCGAATCTTGGCCTAATAGACCTATGGAGGCAAAGGTCCGGCAATACTATGGGAGTCTCCTACCACAACTACAAATACAAACATAAATCACAAATTGATTACGCTCTATTTAGTCGCTCCATTAAGGATCGGGTTAAAAATATAACATACCTCCCTCTACACCTGTCAGATCATTCTGCTATCTTTTTCTCTGTAAAATTAGATCAGAACTCTACTCACCATTCTTGGTCTTTCGACCGAACAATTTTACTGGAGGAAGAGGAGAAAGTTTATCTGATGCATGAAACAGTCTCCTTTTTAGAGCAAAATTTAGGCTCTACTTCTCTGGTCACAGTATGGGAGGCTTGGAAGGCCTTCATTAGGGGCTGCATTACAGGAAGGGCCTCATACAGGAGAAAGAAATATGAAGAGGGAATTTGACATATTGAGCAAGAATTAATTCATCTAGAATCATTAGCTCAGCTCCCTTCAGACAATCATGAGGAGAAAACAGAATTAAAAACCAAGTTAGACACACTACTACAGGAGAGGATAAATAAAAGATGGCAGGTAAGCAAACTGGACCACTTCGAATATGGTGAATCTGCAGGAAAATTGTTGGCCTGGAAAATTAAAGCCGATCAATCTAGAAATTTTATTAAAGAAGTGAGGGTCGCTGGAGAAGCTAATAGCAGGTCAACAAACACGGCCATAGGGGAAGCCTTCAGTGAGTTCTTCCAGAACATATGCACGGAGGAACTGAACGATAATATAGAGGAAAGGAACGAATGGCTGAATAATATAATTCTCCCGGAACTGAAGAGCTCCCAAACGGAAAATATCGATAAAGACATAACGGAACTAGAAGTTTCTAACACCATCAAGCAACTGTCACAGGGCAAAGCAGCGGACCAGATGGCCTCCCCGGAGAATTATATAGGGTACTCAATTCTACGCTTACCCCAGTCCTTACGAACCTTTTTAACGACATAATGATCAGAGGGCAGACACCACCAAGCTCCTGGGGGGAGGCAAATATAGCCTTAATATTAAAAGCAGGCAAGGACCCAGCCGAATGTGGATCATATCGCCCAATCTCGCTTCTCAACAATGACTACAAGATATTTACCTCAATTTTGGCTACGAGATTGGGAAGCGAGATTGGGTCGATAATCCACTCTGATCAAAAGGGGTTTATTAGAGGCCGGCAATTGGCTGATCTAACCTATGATCTGGTGGGAGCCACGGACATTGCCTCAACTTTCGGTCTACCCCTGGCCATCATGACCCTCGACGCCACTAAAGCGTTCGATAGGGTAAATTGGGCATACCTAAATTCAATAATGAATAAATTTCATCTGGGACCCAAATTTTGTAGGACCATTGGCTTATTATATAACAACCCTAGAGCATCTTTATTAATAAATGGTACACAAACAATTCCTTTTAAAATTAGCCGAGGAACAAGGCAGGGATGCCCCCTATCCCCTCTCCTCTTTAATTTATATGTGGAACCGTTTGCACAATCCATCAGGGAGGATACCAACATTCCACATTTTACTTTTTCAGGCTGGGAAAAGAAGATTGGCCTCTATGCCGATGACATACTTATTTATACAACTGACCCCACACTGGCATTCCCCATAATTATACAGAAGGCGGAGATGTTTGGGAAATTCTCGGGTTACAAAATTATGGCTTGGAACATTCAAAATCTTCAACTCCCGGTAAAATCATCAATGAGGTACCTGGGAATTACAATAACTAATGATCTAGAACACTTGACGCAAAATAACCTAGCCCGTGTTTCCCGAGAATCCCAAACTTTGATGAAAGCCTGGTCCTTCCTTCCACTTAACATCTATGGGAGATCTAGCCTGATAAAAATGAGTATTCTCCCGAAATTTACTTTTATTTTCAATTCCATTCCGCTAGTTTTTGACACCAAACAGCTTGCAAAATGTCAGCAGAATATTAATTCTTTCATTTGGGCATACAAATCCAGCAGATTAGCTTGGAAAAAATTGAGAAGGAGAAGAGAAAAAGGAGGGCTTGCATTGCCAGACCTGGAATATTACGCTTGGGCATTTCATCTGACCCATTCTAGGATGCTACTTAAGCTCCCCTGGGAAAATGCAAATGGGCTTATGTACAAGGCAATGCTATTGGGTTCGGACCTACCAGTTAATGGCTTTCTCTTCAAGTTCGGCCACCAGAAGTTTTTCAAAAAAGTCAGGCTAAAGACACTATTGAGCATCTTGAAAGAATGGTCTCAAATAAAATCTAAGGCCGGGATAGGATACTTATCTGAACATGCACCAATTTGGGACCTACCTGGACTAGCACCACAAGAAGTCAATATAGTCAAAAGAGTCCTGTTAGACGCAGGGATCACAAAGTGGGGTGATATGCTGATGGAAGGATCAATCATCGACTGGGATATCTTCAAGCTAAAAGCAACATCATCACTCTCCTGGATAGTATATCTACAAATAGGAAGCTGGTTTCGGACTCAAATTAAGAAAAAAGGAATGATGGGAGAGGAGAGTCCTTTAGAAAATATCCTAGTTGAAAAACCTGCGGGAAAAAAGGAAGTTGCACTCTTCTATTGGCATATTATAGAGGATGGAGAGCGTGATTTTAACCTCCCGGAAAAACTTTGGGGTGCGGAGGGAGAACCAGATAGAGAGGTTATTTGGGAGGAATCTTTCACCCTCCTTTACAAAATCATTAAGCCAGCATGGTTGAGGCGCAACCACTTCTTCACACTTCACAGAGCGTATTACTCCCCTAAAAGGCTGTCGAAATTTCAACCAGGGAAGTGCTGCTGTAAATGTTCTTTACCAGCAGCCTCAGACCTTCATATGTTTTGTGAGTGTCCGAATATTACCACTTTTTGGGACGAAGTCAGAACAACACTCTTATCTATTCTTGGTATCACTATTCCGTGCACATGGTCTTTAATTATTTTTGGATTAAACCACAATATTAAGGGATTAGAGAGAGATTTTCTGTTTTATGCCATTTTACTGGCAAGAAGAGAAATTTGTAAAAATTGGGTTAACATGATTCCCCCAACACATGCAGAGTGGCTGTCTTCACTTTATGCAACATCAAAGCTGGATTTATCGAGAACATGCAGCCCTCGATCTCTTAAATTTTGGGACCTTTTGATTGATTGGACGAGGGATAGTTAGACAACCGGGTTTTTTTTTTTTTGTTGGTTTTTTTTCCCCCGGGTCCGATGATTAGGCCTAAAATCTCTCTGTCCTAAAGGGTGGTATCGTACAGC
Source organism: Lissotriton vulgaris (assembly GCF_964263255.1). NCBI lineage: Eukaryota > Metazoa > Chordata > Amphibia > Caudata > Salamandridae > Lissotriton > Lissotriton vulgaris. The sequence continues at coordinate 48,422,092 of NC_141693.1, read as the reverse complement.
TACGGGACATCTGGCCGAACTGGTCTGAAGGGAGTATGTCTGTCCAAGCTCTGTTGGTGACATTGAGGCTGACTCTTGGGGCACCTGGAGCTCAGCAATGGGTTCCGGGGGCTACGGGGGGGGTCGGCCCTCGTGTTTGGGAGGACAAGAGCATAGTTGGATCGACTTTTTGGCTAATGAGGACAAAAAAAACAAAAAAAACTACACTGTGTGGCTATTTTTCGTTTAACCTACACCTTCTGTTCTCTAAGACAACTAAAATCACCATAAGGGTTGTCTGAATTAGTGCAGGGTGCTACACATACATAAGTGAACACCATATACTAAGCCAGCCTCCTATAAGTACACTCATATCAATTGGCCACAGAGCTTTTCCTTTAGACTGGAACACTGTCAAGTTATAAGTGCTATTTTGGATCCTTTCATTTAAATCTGTATCTGTAACTTTGTGTCTTCATTGCAAACCTAAAAACGGTGTTGAATTGACGTTTGTAATAGAGGGTGTTTTCAAATCTCTAATAGACCCAAATCCCAAGCAGGCTGTCTGCTGAACTGCTTTATTCAGGAAAATAATTTTTGGGGGTCATATACATGTTCTAAATAAAGCCTCCACAACAAAATTGTACCTTAAATATTTTTTCTCATTAATGTTTTCTTTTCAATTCTCATATCCCTTTATAGCTGATTGTCAAGAAACTGGGTACAATATATCAGTTTGTGGTTTTAAAGTATGTATGGTTTCTGGGAACAATACAAGCGGATGAGTTTGACCTTTCAGCACCACAGAAATAAGAAATCTCTCGAACATTTCGATAGCTATTTATGGGTAGAACCCAGCAGTGCTCCCATTCACAAAGCCCACGTTACCGCCTCGCATTGTGTATAATTGAAAGAGTTATTAAATCATATAGATGTACTTTAGAACCATATAAAATCTGAAGAAACTCAGTGGATCCCAGGATCAGATAGGGAACCTTGCCCCAAATTACACCGTCCAGCACAGGTTATGCAGCAATGTTCACAGCAAGATGATCCCAAAGTGCTCTGTGAGAAGAATGCGGTTGCAATTCCTAAACCATGGTAAACAGCATTTTTATCAGGAATGTAAATTCCATTCATTAGCAACAAGATTGCAATCAGCATGATAATCCACAATAAGTGGAAAATACTCCAGACGTAGTAATCCAGAAATAGGACCAGGTGGAATGACATACCTATCTCAAAACCAGTAGCTAACAATAAATCTTCGGTGGCGTTGAGTAACTGTGGAGTGTGTGTATGATGTTTAATGCAAAATCTGTATCAATGCCATTCTCATGCAATTTCTGAAGTGCCATCATTTGAAGTGGCATTGGCTAAGTGGATGGCTCATATTACACTACCTAAACACGAAAAAGGGTGTGGTCCTGTAAGGCAGGAGGTGGAATAATCAATAGCAACACCGTGAATAACAAATCCCCCTTGAACCTTTGTTAAAACACAAAGAAACAGCCCTGTGTGCTTGCACTTGCTCTCTACTTATTCTATTATTTATTTTGATAGAGAACACGGCATCAACATATATTTTGGTAACCTGAACATATATATAGGTTAAAAATGCAAAAGGAAAATGCTACTTACCAGTATGCATCTGTTCTTGGCATGTAGGGCTGCAGAACCACACACTATTGCATTAGATCACCATCTGGTGGTGGGCCTGGATGATTACACTTTGTTGTTGTCAGATTGTTTTCGCCATTGGGCAAATGATGGAGTTGTATGAGTACAGATAAAGATGAACATGTGTTGTGTATCTAAATAAGATAATACTGGAACAGATACAGGTAGCCGGGGAGGCGGGTGGGCGTGTGTGGTTCTGCAGCCCTACATGCCAAGAACAGATGCATACTGGTAAGTAGCATTTTCCATTCAAGGCATATGGGCTGCAGACCACACACTATTGCATAGATTGCACAGCAGTTTCTCCCTTAGCGGCAACCACCCGCATCTGTTGCAATAGTTTGAAATATTGTTTTTAGTACAACCTGGCCCACACTTGCTTGTTGTTTTGCCTGCACATCTACACAGTAGTGTTTTGTAAATGTGTGCGGAGTAGACCATGTAGCTGCTTTACAGATGTCATCTAATGGTATATTCCCTAAGAATGCCATAGATGCTTTTAACTTACGGGTTGAATGAGCCCTAGGTGGAACGGATAGAGTGCGTTTTGCTTTTTGGTAGCAAAATTGAATGCACTTAACAATCCATCTTGCAATGCCTGATTTAGAAATAGGATTGCCCTTATGTGGAGGTGAAAAGGACACAAACAGTTATTTACTTTTCCGAAATGGTTTTATCCTATCAATGTAGTAGAGAAGTGCTCTTTTTACATCTAATGTATGTAGAGCTCTTTCTGTAACCGTTTGCCGTTGGGGAAAAAATACTGGCAACTTAATAGATTGGTTGAGGTGGAACGGTGAAATGACCTTTGGCAGAAACTTAGGATTTGTTTTAAGAACCACTTTATTGTGATGAAGTTGTATAAATGGTTCTTGAATTGTTGATGCCGGGATCTCACTTACTCTTCTTAGTGAGGTAACTGCTACAAGAAAAGCAACTTTCCATGTAAGAAATTGTAACTCACACTTATGTAATGGTTCAAAAGGTGGACCCAAAAGTCTGGTGAGGACAATATTTAAATTCCATACTGGAGAGGGTGGTATTCTGGTAGGAATTATTCTTTTGAGTCCTTCCATAAACGCATTGATTGCAGGTACTCTGAACAATGACAAATGTTGTCTGTTTTGGAGATATGCCGCTATAGCAGCAAGATGTAACCTGATTGAGGAGTACGCTAAGTTAGATCTTTGCAGATGTAACAGGTAGCATATGATGTTTTGTATGGAAACATCTAAAGGGTTGACGTTGTTATTTGTACAAAACACAACTAACCTTTTCCACTTTTCTGCATAACATGCTCTAGTGGTAGGACGTCTTGTTTCTTTAATGACATTCATGCAATCAGGAGGTAAATTTAGATATCCAAATTCTAAGACCTCAGGAGCCAGATCGCTAGAATGAGCTGCATTGGGTCTGGAAGCATAATCTCTCCATGGTTCTGTGTCAGTAGATGTGGGGAGAGCTTTAGTTTGTGATGTGGTACTACTGAGAGCTCTAGTAGCGTGGTGTACCACGGTTGTCTTGCCCACGTTGGTGCTATGAGAATCAATGTGAGAGAATGTTGCTGTAGCTTGTGTACCACCAATGGAATTAAAGGGAGAGGTGGAAAGGCGTACGCAAATTTGTTTGACCAGTTCATCCATACCGCATTGCCTTTGGATAATGGGTGTAAATATCTGGCGGCGAAGCTTGAGCATTTGGAGTTGTGGTGTGTAGCAAACAGATCTATCTCTGGTTGACCCCATCTTTGAAAAAATGGCTGAAGAACTTGACGATGAAGTTCCCATTCATGTATCTGTTGTCTCTGACGACTTAACAGATCTGCCACTTGATTGTGAACTCCTGGTAGATGTTCTGCTAACAGAAACATGTTTTGAGGAATGGGCCACCTCGATATGCTCTGCGCCAGCCGGGAGAGCTGTAGGGAGTAAGTCCCTCCTTACTTTTGAATGTAGTACATTGCTGTCATATTGTCTGTTCCGACTAGTACAGCTTTGTTTGATAGGTAATGTTGAAACGATTTTTGAGCTAGAAAAATCGCTAGTAACTCGAGAGGATTTATGTGAAGTAGTTTTTGTTGCAGTGTCCATGTACCTTGTACTGTGTGTCTTTGCAAATGCGCTCCCCATCCTGTGAGAGATGCGTCTGTGGTTAGTATCATTGGTGGAACAGGTTCTATAAACTGCCGACCCGTGGAAAGGTTTTTGGTGTTCCACCATTGCAGAGAGCGATGTGTCCGGTCGTCTACCACCACCAGATCTGTTATTTGTTGCTGAGCCGATTCCACTGCCTTGCCAAGCATTCTTGTATGGGGCGCATTTGTAGTCTTGCGTATGGTACTATGAAAATGCAAGATGCCATCATTCCTATTAGTTGCATGAACACTCGAGCTTGTAGCGAGTGTTGTGGCTGGAATCTTTGTATGAGATTCTGCATAGCTTGTATTCTTGTTGGGTTGGGGTACGCTATTGCTCTGGAGGTATCTATTGTGGCACCTAGATACTGCTGAGACAGGGACAGTTTGAGATGTGACTTCTTTTGATTTACCGTAAATCCTAATTTGTGCAACAGGCAGATTGTTTGATGCGTGTGCTGTACACATTGGTTGTATGACTTGGATTTTATTAACCAGTTGTCCAGATAAGGGAAGACATAAATGTTGTCCCTTCTTAAGTGTGCTGCTACTACTGCCAGACACTTTGTGAACACTCAAGGTGCTGTAGTTACTCCGAAAGGGAGTACCTTGAATTGGTAGTGTTGACCTTCTAGTATGAACCGTAGGTACTTTCTGTGAGAGTGATGAATGGGAATATGGAAATAGGCGTCCTTGAGGTCTAATGTGGCAAGGAAGTCGCCTTTCCTTAGTAACGGTAGAACCTGTTGTAGTGTGACCATATGAAAGTGGTCTGATTGTATGTACAGGTTTAGGGGTCTCAGATCTAGAATAGGTCTGAGGGACCCGTCCTTTTTGAGTATGATGTAGATGTAGATGTAAGGCTCATTTATACCGCGCTAACAATCGCTCCAAGGAGCATCTCGGCGCCAATAAAAGGACAACCAGATGTAAAGGTTGCCTTACTGCTTAAGGAGACCAAGACCGGAGTCACACTAGTGCTCTGGCAGTTGAGTCTGGAAGATTGTAAATCCAGGTTTTCAGTTGTTTGCGGAAATCAGATTCCTTGTCCAGTGCTCTTAATGGAGGGGGTAGGGCATTCCATGCTTTGGCCCCCAATACCGCTAGGGATTTGCCCCCGCGGGTTTTGAGTCTGAACCCTGGAATGGTCAAAAGATTGGCATTTGAGGACAGTAGTGCGCGAGTTGGGCAGTATTTTACAAAATTTTTCCTTAGGTATATGGGGCCTGAATTATGTACAGCGCGAATGGTGATTGTCAATACTTTGTGGAGGACCCTTTTAGTTATAGGCAGCCAGTGTAATACATTGAGGGCTTTGGTTGCTGAGGATTTTCTTGGCCATTTCAAAACCAGCCTTGCCGCCGCATGCTGTACCATCTGGAGTTTATGGGTGACCACCTTATTGGTACCAGCATACAGGCTGTTGCAATAGTCAATACAAGAAGTAACTAATGCAATCGTGACTGTTTTCCTTGCTTCGAGGGGCAGCAAGTCAAAGAACTTCCTGAGCAGTTTTATTACCCCGAAGCAAGTGCCTGCCACTTTTGACGCCTGATGTTTAAAGGATAAATCGGCGTCAAACTGTACCCCAAGGTTACGAGCCGAGGAGGTAGTGTGGGGTGGTATTTCTGCCTTCTCGGGCCACCACAGTCTGGGGATGAATTCATTTTTTGGGCCTATAGGCATGATCTCGGTCTTGCCTGTGTTACATTTTAAGTGGTTTTTCCGCATCCACTCAAAGGTGGCCGTTAAGCAGCACTTAAGTTTTTCCTCCCAGACCTGGTTATCTTTGTCCATGACCAGGATCAGTTGAGTATCGTCGGCATATGCTATTACATCTATGCCGTAGGACGATATCAGCTGTATCAGGGGTGCGGTATAGACATTGAACAATGTCGGACTCAGACTAGAACCTTGAGGTACTCCCGTTGACAGTGACTTCTCACTGGAACGGAATTCCCCCAAGGTCACCACTTGTCGCCTGTCACTAAGAAAGTTTTTTATCCACTCTAAGGCAATGCCTTTAATGTCAGATTAGCCGGTCTATTAAGATAGCATGTGAGACCGTGTCGAAGGCTGCCGACAGGTCTAATAGTATCAGGACGGCCTTCTTGCCTTGATCTAGAGCTGAGCGGATAGTTTCAGTAGTGAACAGGAGAGCCGATTCGGTGGAATGCTGAGTCCTAAAACCAGCTTGGTTAGGGTGCCATGCCTCATTCTCTTCCAAGAAGCGTGTCAGCTGTTTGTTCACTGTGGACTCAGTGACACAATGCCGGAAGTAATGAAATCGGACGTAGATTTGAGAGTGTGGTGGGGTCGGGGAGTTGTTTTTTTTGTAGAGGTTTTACTGCTGCCAGTTTCCACTCAGGGGGGACGTGGGCAGTAGACAGTGAGTTGTTAACGATAGCATTTATGTCTGAGTTAACAATATCAGCAATGAGATGTAGGAGTCCTATAGGACATGGATCAAATGGTGATCCTGACTTGGTTGCCAAAATGGCACGTTTTGTCTCCTCCAGGCTGATTGTACGAAAAACTGTAAGCTGGGTGACTTCCTGTCTTGTATTTTCGTCTTCATATATTGGATCGAAAATGGGAGCCTCAAAGTCTTTCGTCAGACCCCTAACCTTTCCTTCGAAAAAGTCTGCGATCGAATCACAAAGCATTTGTGAGGGAGGGATGTCCTGCATTAAACATTTGGGTTTACTAAAGTCCTTTACGATATTAAAGATCGCTTTCTGTTTGCTATTTGCTGTTGCTATGGCTGACGTGAAGTACTTTGTTTTAGCCTGTTTGATTAGTGCGTGGTACGCTTTCTTGGTCATTTTATATTTGCTGCGTTCTGTGCTGAGGTAGTTTTTCCGCCAGCTACGTTCAGCCCGTCTTAGTTCCCCCTGTTTGTTTTTGAGCTCTTGGTCAAACCAAGGGGCGGATCTCTTCTTTTTCCCGGGTTTGAGCTTGCGTCTTCCCTGTCCGGTCATACTTTTTAGTACAGTCATCCATTCCCTAAAGGTGTTTAGGTTTGGGGATCCTGCTGACTTAGGTCTACAATCTCTAGCTATTGAAATTAATTCTGGGTGCTTCATAGTGGCTTTCCAGTCCTCTTGTCTGGCCTGGTTACTTTTGCAGGTATGCTTATTATTGGCATTAGTCTCTGGTGTGATCGTAAAAGGTATTAGTACATGGTCTGTCCATATTTGGGGCTTCAGCTGGTCTATTGTTAAAATATCTAAGTTGGTAGCAATACAATCAATCGTGTGTCCCGCCTCGTGGGTGGCTGGGGTATCACATATTTTGAGACCCAGTACATCCATGGTTTCTCTAAAGGAGGCAGTGGATGCCTCAGTGGTAGACTCGAGATGAATGTTCACATCCCCCAGCAAGGTAAAGTTTGAATATCTAAGTATCAGTGGGCTTAGCGCGTCTCCCATACTTCCTAAAAAGTCAGTACTAGTGCCGGGAGGGCGATAGATTAATGCCCCGGAGAAAGAGAAGTTGTCATGGATTTTAAGACTAAAGCCCATCCCTTCCGCATCCTTTAAATCATGGAGTTCTGTCATTACGCACCCAAAAATATCTCTATGTACAATGGCCACTCCCCCCCCCCGTTGCTCATTACCTCTGTCAACCCTTTGGATGCCATACCCTAAAGGTAGGGCATGTACCAGATCCGGAGTGCACCAGGGTTTGAGCCAAGTCTCTGTGATAAAGAGACAATCTAGGTTGTCATCTATTAGGAGGTCATGTATGTGCTGGGCATGTTTTGGTAGAGATCTAGCATTTATTAAGCCCACTTTTAAAGTATGGGTAGGGGCGGTAAGTGTTATAAGGGCGGATACCTGAGACCATGAGAATGTGCTGTGACATTTATGGCAACTCACCGGACCTGTCCAGTCCGAAGGGTCTAAATTGTGCAGCTCACAATCATAGTCCGGTTTTATGGCTAGTAGTTCTTGCCTGCTGTAATTTCCTTTAGTGGTCCCAGCAGAGTCCTTAGCCCTATGCCCGGCCCGTACGCGGACGGGCGCAGACGGGCTGGACTCTGGCTTGACTCCGGCGCGTCCGCTGATCGCGTCCGCTGCGCGGAGTCATGGCTGTCTATTTTTATAACGGTGACTCTCGCCCCTAAGGAAGGATAGCCCTACCCAAGATGGCCGCCGCAATAGTTCCACCCTTGCCAGCAGGTCAAACAGCCCTGAAATCGGCTGGACCCTCTGGGGGAGGCAGCGCTATGCAGGAGGAGTGCAACCAATCTATTAAAATGGTCAGTGATTTAAAATAATGTCTCTACCCAAAATCGGCAGAGACACCACAGCGTCGCGCTAAATCCGCGCGCTGGTGCAGGGGGGAGAGGACACAAAGGGCAAGTGAAAACAATAAGCAAATTTTTTTAAAATGCAGCAAGAGAGAAGAATGACCGCCCGGCTCAAGCCTTAGGCGAAAATAGCAGTGATGGTACGCCAAAGTCCTTCTACTCTTTTTATAACGGTGACTCTCGCCCCTAAGGAAAGATAGCCCTACCCAAGATGGCCTCCGCAATAGTTCCACCCTTGCCAGCAGGTCAAACAGCCCTGAAATCGGCTGGACCCTCTGGGGGAGGCAAATAAAGAGAGTAAACCCCTGTGTTTTGATGCTGTGTTGGGACTGGTTCTATTGCATTCTTTTGCAGTAGAGATTCCGCCTCTTGTCTTAATAGTATGAGGTGTTCCCGTGACATGGGACACAGTCTGGGTGGTATTGTTAGAGGAGCGGAAGTGAGCTCCAGGCAATAACCTGACTGAATTATTTGTCTCACCCACCTGTCTGTGGTGATGGAGTTCCAGACAGGTAGGAACTGTTGTAATCTCCCCCCGACAGGAGTGGAAAGGTCTAGGGGGTTGGAAGGGAAGTCACTTATTGGGGGCAGAGGTGTTGCGATTGTTGTTGCCTCTACCGCTACCCTTATTGTTGTTTCCCCTATACCCTCCTCTATAATATCCCTTACTGGGCGAAGTTTGGTTGGTATCTTTGTAAGAAGAGGAGGTGTTATCAGTTTAGAAACTTTTAGAGGCGCCCCTATATGAGGAGCGACGAAAGGAAGGTCTAAGGGCTTGCGTCTGTAAAGCTCCCATTGATTTTGCCTGGTCCGTATCCTTCTTCATCTTTTCTAGTGCACTGTCCACTGCTGGACTGAAAAGATGTTGTTGGTCGAATGGTTGGTTTAGGATACTAGCATGTAGAGTCGCGCGAGCACGTCGACCAAGATGGCCACCGCCACCGGAGCTCCGTAAGTGTACCGGCCCAATTAGCCGATAAACGACGATATTCCTGTCAGGAATCACCAATTTGTGGCGGGGCTTGCATTTTATACATATTTCCCACCTTGTGCTTGAATTTTGAACGATTTCTCTGTGGGGAAGTGCTTCTGCTGGCTCTTTGGTTCCTCTCCCCTGCCTCTGCTTCAGCTTCTGCCGGCTTGCTCTGCATAGGGGGCGGAGTGCTCACAAAGAGAGGGCCTGGCTTGGGCCTGGCCACACCCACGACCCAGTTTAGCTGCAGCACCAGTCCTTTTGAAGAGCTTTTGGGGAATTTTACATCCTTTTTCCCTCATATTTATTACATTTTGAGGTGTTTTTTCATATCCTACATTTCACTGACGCAAAAGGGTATTTTTTCACCTCAAGATGGAAAATAAAAATTTGGCTGCTAATAAAAGGAAAAAGCAGATATCGCCTACTCCATCTAAGTCTAACGTTGTTGAATCTTCTGAGACGTCACTTGCTCTAATTTTGGAGGAAATTCAAGCGCTGCGCATGAATACTGATACTATTGCGACTGAAGTGAAAAATGTTCGCAAACATATGGCTTCTATATCCATGAAAGTGTCTGATAATACTATCAAAATTCAGAACAATAAAAATAAGTTGGACTCTTTTACACCTTTGGTGAATCAAATAGTACCAATGCATACTCAATTGCTGGAGTTGGAAAACCGTAATAGACAATACAATTTCCGTATTTTCAATCTGCCTGAAGAGATTGAGGGATCTGATTGTCGCTTATATCTAGAGTCATTGCTACCTGGCCTCCTAAATATCAAATTCCCCGAACAATTTGAAGTGGATAAGGCTCACAGAATTCCCTCACATAGGAATCTTCGCCACACTAAACCCAGGCAAATGATTTTTAAGGTTTTGCGACACCATCATTTGGTCCTTATCAGGAAAGCAGCAAGAGACATTCCCTCACTCTTAGTGAATGGTTGTAAAATCTTTATCCATCAAGACTTTGCTAAGGAAACAGTTGCTATTCGCAAGGAATTTTCCTCTTATCGCCCACAACTGAGAAGCCTTGGTTTTAAGTATGGTCTATTTGATCCTTCTACGATGAGAGTCTGGAAAGACACCTTCTCTAAATCTTTTCATCGTCCTGAAGATCTAAGACTTTTTCTGGAACAACAAGCTTCACCGTCAATGGACACTCATGATCCTGTTACTTGAACGCTTATAGTCTGATTTATCCTGGCATTTAAATATTTCTCTCTTCACGGGCTCCAACGGTTTTATGGCCATGCTTGAGGAACGGGTGTGCGTCTCTATATTCTTCTTCATGGTTATGTTTCTTGTTTGTCCTTTTTCCTTCCCTTTGTGTTTCTCCCTATTGTGTCTTTCCTTTTCTTGCTCTCTACATAGAGTTGCTCTTTCTCCATGGCTGTTTTTCATTTCCTCTTCCTCTGATTCTTTTTTCTATCCTCTTCTTTCTAATTCCTAATGGCTAATACTCATAATGTTAAAATTGTTTCACTTAATGTCAAGGGTCTACGGCATCCAGTAAAACGCACTAAAATCTTGGACTACCTGGGTGCGTGCAACGCTGACATTTGTTTTCTCCAAGAAACGCATGTTGATGACAAAATTTTACAATATATGAGGAAAAAGTGGGTAGATAATATTGTTTCCTCTCCTGCGCTGGGGAAGAAAAATGGCGTTGCAATTTTCTTTGCAAAAAGGTTGCACTGTCAGATTCTTAGTAAGTTCACTGACACAGAAGGTAGATATATTGTGGTTAAGGTTAAAATTCATGACTCAACCTTCTTTTTGCTTAATATCTATGGTCCTACGGCTGATGACCCTTCGTTCTGGTCTACTATAACTACCGAAGTTCTAAAGTTGGGGCAAGTTCCTTTGATTGTTGGGGGGGATTTTAATGTGATTATTGATCCGTTGCTAGATAGGCTTTCCACTACAAAATTCCGACCCCCTAAAGTTTTTCATGCCTTTAAATCTTTCCTTCGCACAACCAAGTTGGCTGATATTTGGAGGCTACACTTTCCTACTGATAAATGGTTTTCCTTTTTCTCTAATCCCCATAATTCTCATTCAAGGATTGATTATTTTTGGCTTTCGCCTTCATCACTTCAATCAGCCACCAACCCTGTTGTAGGTAATATTGATATTTCGGACCATGCCTTAATTTCCTTTGTTTTAAACATTTCCTCTACTTTTACCAAACAAAGTAGGTGGCGTATGAACATGAACATTGCACTTAATGATACGCATAAATCTAAACTATTACAAGCTATTCAAGACTATTTTTTGTTCAACCCTGAAGGTTCAACTTCGATTGCCAATAGATGGGATGCCTTTAAGGCCTACATTAGAGGTACCACAATTTCTATTATGGCCCATGAGAACAAACAATGTAACTCTAATGTTAAACATTTGGAAACACAAATTGCTAAATATGAACGTTTATTTATTTCTTCTAATGACCCTCAACACAAATTTAAACTACAAAAGCTTCGTTATGAATTTAATGCTTTACTTAGAACTAGAGCAGGAATCCAACTCGCAAAATCTAATGCTAAATTTCGCTTTAATACCAATAGATCTGGGAAACTCCTTGCAAACTATTTACGGATCAAGAGGGATAAAACTCAAATAACATCAATACGCGGTTCCCGTGGCCAAGTTGCTATTTCCCATAATGACATTGTCAAGAATTTTAAAATTTTTATTCTACCCTATATAGTAAACCAGTCCCCTGTGATGATTCTTTAATTGATTGCTTTTTAAACAAGTGTAATTTACCTCACGTTTCTCCCTCAGATAGAATAGGTTTAGATTCTCCAATTACTTGTGATGAGATTTTAATTGCTATTAAATCACTTCCTAAGAATAAATCCCCAGACCCGGATGGTATCCCAGCTGAATTTTATAAAGAGTTTCAGTCTCACCTTTTACCTTATCTAAGTGCACTTTTTTCCCATTTTGGTTCCTCTGGTACTATTTCGGGGTCCTTTACGGATGCTCTAATCATTGTTTTGCCCAAGCCTGATAAAGACCCTACCCTGGTTTCTAATTATCGTCCCATCTCCCTAATAAACCAGGACTGTAAGCTTTATGCTAAAATCCTTGCCACTAGATTAGCTCCTGTCCTTCACTCCATCATTCATCCAGATCAATCTGGTTTTATGAAAAATAGGTACTCTGCTAATAGTACTAGAACACTTTTACACGTTATTGAACAGAGCCCTTACCTTACTTCCCCTGCGGGAGTGATGGCTTTTAATGCAGAAAAAGCATTTGGCAAAATTCATTGGCAATTTTTATTTAAAACTTTATTATCTTTTAATTTTGGTGCCCATTTTATTCGTATGATTTCTGCTTTATATTTTGCCCCTACTGCTCGTTTGTTTATTAATGGTCAAATTTTTACTCAATTTCCTCTCTTTAGAGGTACTAGGCAGGGTTGTCCCCTTTTCCCACTGTTATTTTTATTAGGAATTGAGCCTTTTCTTAATTATATCCGCTGCTGTGACAATATTCAGGGTATTGCGATAAATGATGTCACTGTTAAAATTTTAGCTTATGCAGATGATGTATTATTGTTTATTAGTAATCCTCTTTCCTCTGTTCCCTCCCTATTAGACATCATTGCAAATTATTCTGTGGTTTCAGGTTATAAATTAAATGTAAGTAAGACTGGATTTTTTCCTTTGAATGCTTTTTGTACCTCGGATATGTTACCAAACACAGATTTTCTTTGGCAAAACATTAAGCTTAAGTACTTAGGTAGCCTATTTGCCTCCTCGTTGCCTGCTACATTAAAACGAAATAGCAATTTTATACTTGATTATATCAAAAACAAAACGTCCAAGTGGTCTTCCCTTCATCTCACCTGGTGGGGGAGAATGGAGGCTGTAAAAATGAATATTGCACCAAAAACCTTTTACTCCTTGGCTATGATTCCCCCTCAATTTCCTTTAAAATTCTATAAAGATGTTGATAAACTGTTATCTAAATTCCTTTGGTCTAACAAAGTTCCTCGTATTGCTTACAGGAAATTAAAACGTCCCAGGCGGGATTTGCCCTTCCAGACTTTTACCTCTACCATAAAGCTTTTATCTTAAAACAAAGCTCCTTATGGTTTACAAATTCACATGTGGTCAAACCTCCAATTTGGTTTGATATAGAGTCCTAAAATCATTTTGGACTCTTTTCCCAATGGTATTCCCTCTTCCACCACTAATGACCTATTAATTTACCTTACGGCTGTTACGTCTTCCCCCAAAGCTGTCCCTGTTTTTTATAAAAAATGTACCACCTCCCAGGGCTCCAATGTTGGTGCAATCTCATCTTTTTGGAATAATGAACTTTCCATTTCCCTATCAGATGACTCATGGTCCTCAATATGGCTCAACAGTATCTCTGGTTGGCTTCCGGTGTCTCTTTATCAGACTAATGCTTATATTTTATTTAACGCTCTATGGACCCCATCTCGATTAAGACGTGCGAAATTGTTACCATCTGATGTTTGTTGGCACTGCAATTCAAGTTCTGGGTCACTTCGTCATATGTTATTTGAATGCCCAGTTATTATGAAATTTTGGTCGGATGTTTGGAATGTCATTTTGAAAATTTTGCCTTTACATGATGATATTTCTTATGCTATGTTAATATGTAAATCGGTTGCCCTTTCCCATCCTCTTAGTGAGTCAGAGGCAAAATTATTTAATTTTTTAATTACAGCTGCTTTAAAGTCCATTACTTTTTTTTGGAAAGATGCTTCTTCTCTTTCAGTTCATGCTTGGTGGTCGTGGATTACCTTTACAAGAAGAGGTGCTCAGCTGTCTCTTAAAGGCGGTATTCACAATTCACAGTCATTTCAATCTTTTTGGTCTCCTATTGATTCATATGTTATGCAATGATATGAATAAGTATTCTCTTATGAATTTTGGTGCTTAATTTCTCCTTATTTACCCTCTTTTTTGTATTCAATTTAATTGTGACTCTATATTTTATGATTTTATGATTCTATGATATGTTCACTCCCCCGCCCCTCCCCCCCTTTTTTCTCCCTTTTCCCTTCCTCTTCATTTTTGGCTTACTGCATTTCATGCTCATCATTTAATCATTTACGCATGTAAGATTTATTCTTTTTGTATTGTACTTGTCTATTTCTTTTGTCTACAAAATACTTCAATAAAATCCTTTTGAACTTAAGGATACTAGCCTGTACTTCTGGTTTGAACGCAACAGTATCCCTGTATTTGCTGCTCTAGATGATGTGTCTGCAGCGTCTAGTGCGCATCTTATAGAGGTATTTGTTATAACCTTGCCTTCTTGTATTAGGTCAGAAGCCCTAGTCTTATATTGTTCTGGCAAGTGTTGCATGAGTGACTCTAACTCATCATAATGAGCTCTGTCATATCTTGCTAACAGGGCTTGAGTGTTAGCAATCCTCCATATATTGGCTTCTTGTAAGATGGTGCGTTTTCCTGAGGCATCTAAAAGGTTAGACTCTTTGTCGGGTTGTGGAGCATCCCCTGTTGTCTGTGAGTTAGCTCTCGTTCTCGCATTTGACACTACCATTGAGCCTAGTGGCAACTGTCCTTTAATATATGCTGGATCAGTTGAAGCCGCTTTGTACTTCTTTTCTAGTCTGGGGTTAAATACCCTGGCTCTGACTGAGTCTTTAAATATTTGTGGTGCGTGTCTTACCACTCCATTAAGTATTGTCAGTGTGGTTGTGGTCTTATGTGATGTTAACAGTGTGTCCATTAGAAAGTCTTCTTCTACGATCTGTATGTAAGTCTACTCCATGGAAAGTGGCTGCTCTATGAATGAGCTGGGTGAACCCAATAGTATAATCAGGGGGAGATGGCCTAAACGGGTATGCCTCGTCTTGTGGTAGATCTGGTGCATCTGGTGCATTATAATCTTCCCATGGGTCACCTGATAGCTCAGCCATATCATCTGGGTCATTAATATCATCCGTTTAATGTTCTCTCCCTACCTCTTAATCATCTTGAGGTATAAGACTATGTGTACTAGCTGGTGAATATACAAGAGAGATATCTACTGGCATTTGTACTTTAGGTGAAGGAATTCTTATAGGGGAAGTTTGAACATGCTTTTTTGAAGGAACTGGCGATGGTTTAGGCTGGTCCATTTTCCTCTTTTCAGGCACTGTGTATATGTGTCCAGTCTTTGGATGAATTTTAAGAGTCTTTTGCCTTGAATCAGGTTGGAAAAGCTCTTCTATTGTTAAATCCTTTTTCGGCGCCGATTTTTCTTGTTTGGAGCCGACAGGCTTAGACTTTGCATTGTCTATTGTCTTTAGAACGGTTTTTGGTTTCGGTTCCGAAGACTTTTATTGTCTTTTCTTTGAATCTGTGCTTTTTGGATCCGAAGGTTTTGTTCCCGGGTGTTTAGATTGACCTGCTCTTGGAGCCGAAGTATGTTTCGGTATTGGAACTGTCTTCGTGTCTGCTTTTTTCGGAACCGGGGTTATTTTCGGTTCGGTAACTTTGGGAACGTCTTTTGCCGCTGAACTTGGTTTCGGCTCGCCCGTTTTCGGTACCGATGGATGTTTTGGTGCCGGTGTTGACTTTGGCTTAGGCACCTTCTGCTTTTCGGGACCGACAGACTGACTCGAGCCTGAGTTGACTGGAGGTTTTTTAGTACTCTTCGCTGCCGAGCCTGAAGGCGGGGCGCCGGAAGGTTTTGGTCGGTGTGCACCTGGACCCGAAGGTGGAGGTGGAACAGAAGCCTGTCCCGGTATGGTGGGGTAAACAGGGTCGACGCTCTTACTCACGACCTGTTGACCAGCTGGAAGAAGATTGTCATCTTCGGATCGATCCTCGGCTCCGGAAGCTGAATCCTCTGCTTCGGAAGCGACGTCTTCTTGCTGTTCTTCGGCGTCTACCTCGATCGGTTCCTCGTCGATGATGAGGTCTGGTGTCGACGACGATGACTTTTCCATGGATCTTCGAGCTCGACGGTTCCTGATTGTTTTCTTGGACCGGAACGAAGCGCAGGCCTCACAGTCTCGACTCTCGTGCTCTGGAGACAAGCACAGGTTGCAAACCTCATGCAGGTCAGTGTGGGGAAATTTGTGTCCACACTGAGGGCACTTCTTGAAGGGTGTTCTTTCCATGTGACAAAGGCCCAATGGCGCAGTTGGACCCGACGGCCCCGATGAACGCTGGAATCGAGAAGTGGAACCTTTCTTCGACGCGGGTAACCGGAATCAGTGTCGAAGACGATGTCGATGTTTGTAGATTGATTTATGGATTCGAAAAGAGATCGGTAACGGGAACGAACGATGAACACATCAGAGCCCGATGGCGGAAAAAACCAATCTGAAGATGGGGTCGATGCCCATGCGCACTACGATCGATCTAAGGGAGGAGTCATCCAGCAGACAAATACTCTTCCAAGACAACAACAAAGTGTAATCATTGTCTGCAGCCCATATGCCTCAACAAGTCATTTTCAAATGAAAACAGAATGATCACTTCACATAAAGACGACATGTCCAAATGAATACACACACTTAACTTGAATGTACAAACCATTAAACAGACATACAGAGAACAGTAATATTTAGTCAATATAGGAATGACTTTTGATAGTCCTTTGGCAATGTCTCCTTAGTCAATCAATCTATTTGGGCCCACATTGGAGTGTGTTATTGTTTCATAGAACATTTCATAGATAGTTTCATGTATAGTTTTCATAATAAACTACAGCAGTAGATTAAATCATTGGGATTGATGAAATTGCAGCATCAAGGCCCTCCATGGAAACTGGCACTTGGAGTAAAGCTGGAGACGTAGAAGGATTTGGAGTCCCCGGAATGAGACTCAGAATTTCAACAGGGCTGTGCTTCTTTTCTAGGCGGGAGGGAGACGTTGTGAGATTCTACTCTGAAGACATTTTGGTGTCAAGAGGGGTCTGCTGAATAGAATCGACCACTTAATGCTTTTTGAGGTGGTAGATGGAACCTTCCTGTTTTTCTTTGAACCAAGCAGTCGAAGCAGGTTTACTATTTGTGTCTTTACCTCAAGAACTAGAAAGGGTGGTCTGTAAGATGGTATGTAAACTTCTTTTTCAGGGATCTTTTCTTGAGCTAGCACTTCCACTTTGGGGAGTGACCCTCCAGCCGCTTTAGAAACCTTATCTTCACCAGTGGTGGATTTGGAATGCTTCACAATAGATAGGTTGGTTCTGACTTCTTGGACATTTTGCAATAAAAGTGAGTGTACAGGTCACACATGTTCTCTCGGCCGGCTCAGATCTATTGAGATCAAGTACAATCTTACTCCAAAAGTGTAAGTTTAGCTTTGTGAATTAGGCCCATGGAATCCCTGAATGCCTTTGCTGCAAACACAGGACATTTGTCTGAATGAAGTGCGCCAATTGCGACTAGTCATAGCAAGTCTTTTATGACTGCTCAGGCATCAGCAGTTCTTTGTGGTCAAACACATGAATCTGGAGCATGGATCAGCAGCAACTAGCATATTGGTTTACTGCTGTGATTGATATGATATGATCAAGGCAAGTTATTCCAAACTTCTATTCAGAGCCAGCAAGGGGAGTCTATGCAGGTCTATTTTTTGGCAACATTTGTTTGTTTGCAATATCGTGTTGCTGCATATCATTTTAGATTCTTTAGGTAGCTATTTCCATCAGTATTTTTGGTATAGTACTGCGAATGTGAACTGTGAACTGCCCACTGCAGGTAAAAAGTGTAAAGATTAGGTGTACTTGCTTTTGTCATCGCTTTCAGTGTAGGAACAGGAGACATATGATAATTAGTTTCCGCTGTGCCAAAGGCGCTCCTTCAATTTGGCCATGTGCACTACATAATAATTTTCTTTATGAGAATGAAATGGGCTTCGACTTCGGAATACAAATGTAAATTTGAAGCTATAGGAGTTGTCTGTCCCACATTGTAAACTACGTATGTGTAGCCTGAGGGACTAGTAACAATTATATCCCTAGCCTGTATGATTATAATACCTAGGTTTCTTTTTATATCCCTAGCCTCTAGGATTAAAATACCTAGGTTTCTTTTTACATCCCTAGCCTGTATGATTATAATAACTGGGCTTTGTTTAATATCCCTAGCGTGTATGATTATAATACCTAGGTTTCTTTTAATATCCCTAACCTGTATGATTATAATACCTAGGTTTCTTTTTATATACCTAGCCTGTATGTATTTATGTATTTAGTGCCAGATTTGCTAACAAGTCACACAGCGCAACACAGCAAGACACCTTACTGCACAATGTTGTGTGACAGGGAGAGGACTGGAATGCAACGTATCTACTAAGATAAGACGCACGCCTGCTATCTTACTGTGCCAACGCAGGCACCCACACTCCACCCATGGAACGCCTTCCTGTGGCAAGTGCAGACCTCGCTATTCTGATTGGACTGTTCTGATTGGAGCAGGGTCAAAACTAATTTGAAAATGGCTGGGTCTAAACTGAGGTGGCATGGTAAGTGATCAACAATGGATTCGGATGCAGTCCAGAGCGATCACCAGTCGCTGAGATTGATTCAGGCATTCCATCTATCACTTTGTTTTTCGATACCCTAAGTGTGACCGGGGTGCCTAAACTTGGATCCCAGTACTCACTGTGCCACCGGAATCAAGGTATATCTGGCTGACAAGCCCATTATGAAGGCAGAACCAGTCCTCGGTTGCTTTTTTCCCAGTTAAGGGAGGTCCTGCCTAGGTACTTGGAACTGGACTGTTCTGATTGGAGCAGGGTCAAGACTGATTTGCATGTTTGGGTCTTGCCTCAGGTGGCACGGTGGGTAAAAAATTATGGATTTGGACATGGCTTTCCATACGTCACTTTGTTATGTGATGACCTAAGTGTGACAGGTATGCCCAGACGAGGTTCCGTGCTCACTGTGTCACCGAAATGAAGGTGTTCATGGTTGATGAGCCCATAATAAAGGTGAAACCGGTCCTGGGTTGCCTGAGTTCCACTGCAGGGAGGAACTGGCCTGGCAGTTCGGTCTGGACTGTTTGAAGCAGAGTCAAGACTGGTTTGCAAATGGCTGGGTACAAAATGAGAGTGACATGGCGGGCATGAAATGAAAGATTGGGATGCGGCCCAGAGAGATCGCCAGTGGTTTAAATTAATTCAAGCTTTTCATCCAAAGCTTTGCTTTTGATGCCCTAAGTGTGACTGGTATGCCCAGACATGGGTCCAGGGCTCTCTGTGCTACTGGAATCAAGCTATACCTGGCTGTCGAACCCATAATAATGGCAAAACCGGTCCTGGGCCGCTTGTTTTCCAGTTGAGGGAGGTCCTAGCCTCACAGTCCAGCTGGACTGTTCTGATTGGATGAGGGTAAAAGATTATCTACATATGAGTGGGTCCAAACTGAGGTGGAATGGTGGGGGAAAATGGTGGATTGGGATGTGGCCCAGAGTGATCGCCAGGGCCTGAGAGTAATTCAAGCATTCCATCCATCACTTTTTTTTTATGCCATTCCAGGTTCAAATATACAATGAAAACACAGGAACAACAGAACACAATGGGTGTTGTTCATGGTGCTTTTTTCGGCACTATTTTTTTTGCACAAAAGATTCCTTCACATAAAAAATTTACGCTATTAATAATTTTGTGCTAACATTTAGTGCAAATTTGTACATCATTTAATTATGCATAATCTTGCATGATTCCTATGAAATGTCACTTATTCACACAAAAGCAAACTAAATGAGTTTCTAACACCTCTAAAGGGTACTCCTTCCTTCAGTGTGGAAGCATATCAAAACATATGTGCTTACACTTGACCCCATCTCCACAGATTTCATATTTAGCTCATAAATATTCAAATTCCCTAATATGTCATTTACCTCTTTCCTTCTCCAGGTCACAGGCTGAGGCTCCTGAGGGGAGAAGAGAAATATCAGACACAATCTACTTTGGAATGTTTCCATCTCATGATGAAGATGTGAGCACACACTGGTACATTTCAAACACAACATTCACATTAGTTGCATGGCCACTTTCCCCATTTGGCGGTGAATGGAAAGGGGCGACCACTCGGTCCCCCCGAACGTATGGCGGAGTGCCTCGATCCCCCCGGGAAGCCATTTTTTGACGGGAGGCGCGTCTCGGCTGGTATGCCCGAAGCGGCGTAGCCGGGGCGCGCTTTTTCCCGCCCTAGAGTGGGCTGGCCTAGACACCGACGCAGCCAGCCACGCCCTCGGGGCAGGCAGGGGCGGGTTTACGCCCGCCCTGAAGACGGATAAAAAGGGACGCAAGACCAGAAGACGTCCTCTTGTTCTTGTGCTCTGAAGCTGCACCTCCTCGCTACACGTGAGCTCGGGACAGAACGAAGAGACAATTTTGAGCGTTTTGATCTTTTTCTTTGTCTTCTAGATACTTCGTCGGAGAGATGCCCAAGAAAGGCGCAAAGAGAATGACGACTGATCAGATGGTGCGGGCCCTTTTTAAGGAGATGTCCGACATAAAGAAGCGGCTGGCGGAGCGAGACGGGGAGGAGGGTTCGGGCCGTCCGCCGGCTGGAGGGAGACCTAAGAGGCCGAGAAGGGTTCCAGCCGGTGGAGACGTCCCGGTTCCCTCTGCCCCGCTCGAGGCGCCGACCCCAGTACCGATGGAGGGGAATCCAATCCCCGTTGTCGTCACCCCGACATCCAATGAGGATATGCCCCCCGAGCTGGCAGCACAGCTAGCAGCGTGGTTGGGGGATAGTAGTGAGGGCGCCACGGCTGCCGAGGCACAGGCGCTGATAAAAGGGCTGCGTGAGAAAAGAGATGCAGCTAAGGTGACCGCGCCGGTGGCGGTGATAGACAAGCCGCAAGTGGCGGAAGCAGCGTCCGGTTCAGGTAAGCGGCCATTGCCGATCGCAAGGGATGAGTCAGCACCCTCTCGTAGAGAGAGATTGGGACAACATGTGCCTTTAGCAATAAAGGAAAAGATTTGGGCGGGGGAGTATGTGAATATTTTCTCCATGCTTGTTGATCATTATGAGGTGGAGCATGTTAAGAGTCAGAAGGACCTAATGCATCCGAGTGTTTGGCGCGCAAAAATGGCCGCCTTTAAGGTAAATGAGAATATTGGCAACTGGGGCAATGCGTGGGGTATTTTTACATCGATTTTGGGGGAACGTAGGCCCGAGTTGCTTCCTGAGTTTCCCATTTATCAGTCACGAATTATGGGTTACTCGACAGCGTATCAAGGTAACCATTGGTTCTGTTATGACAATTTGTTCAGGAAAGAAAAGGAACATAACAAAGGTTTAACTTGGGATTGTTACGATTCTGTGACATGGGATAAAATGAAAGAGTCATGAATGTTAAAAATGCCGTTGGTAGGGAGCAATGTTGTTGATTACTCCCGCCAAAATGCGGGGACGCCCTTTCGGTCAGGTACGAGCACCGACGATTACTCGAGACCTGCCGGCAACACAGGAAAAAGGGGTTTCTGCTTCAATTTCAACAAGGGAAAATGTACCAGGCCTCCGGGATCGTGTAAATTCAAACACGAATGTAGCAATTGCGGGTCGTCCCATCCTGAAGTCCTCGTGTAGAGCCAGAACGAGTGAGAATGGGGGTAAGGGAGGCGCCAAACAAGTCTAATATAGGCCGAGGGGCGCCTTTACCAACCCCGATTGATACCTTGGCGATGACTCCTTGGCTCAGTGAGTACCCAGATCGTACTTCTGCTGGGGTGCTGCGGAACGGTTTTTCATATGGTTTCCGCATCCCGGTAGGGGACTTTCAAGGTGTCGGGACGTGCAGAAATCAACTTTCCGTCTTGCAGCATACATCTGTAGTGCAAGATAAGATCCAGAAAGAGGTTAGCAGGGGACGGGTCGCCGGGCCGTTTAGTGTACCCCGGTACCGTATTTTGTCTGTTCTCCGTTAGGGGTGGTCCCCAAGAAGGACCCAGGTGAGTTTCGATTAATCCATAATCTGTCAGCTCCACAGGGTCTTTCGGTGAACGATGCAATTGATCCAGAGGTATGTTCGGTGCGGTACGCATCATTTGATGAAGCAGTAGCCATTTTGAATCGCCTGGGGCCCGGGACGTTGATGGCGAAATCAGATATCGAGTCAGCGTTCCGGTTGCTCCCGGTACACCCAGACGACCAGCGTCTTCTGGGATTCATGTTTCAGGGATCATATTACATGGATAGGTGTATGCCAATGGGATGCTCTATATCGTGTGCATATTTTGAGAAGTTCAGCACTTTTTTGCAATGGGTGTTCACGAAGAAAACGGGTTTCCGAAATGTGATGCATTACCTTGATGACTTTCTGTTTCTTGGACCCGCCGGAAATCCCGAATGTGCCCAGGCCTTGGCTGAATTCTGTGTATTGATGGGTCAATTTGGCGTGCCATTGGCACCAGGTAAAACTGTGGGTCCCACGACTTGCCTCGAGTTTTTGGGGATCGAGTTGGACTCTAGTGAGGGTTGTTTCCGTCTACCAGCTAGCAAAGTGTCGAAATTCAGGGCAGCCCTGCAAGTATGTTTAAATGCATCTAAGGTTACACTGCATCAGTTGCAACAATTGGTGGGGAAGTTGAACTTTGCCTTGAGGGTGATCCCAATGGCCCGCCCCTTTTCCCGTTCAATTGCCCAAGCGATGGTTGGCCTAAAGGAGGGTCATCATCGCACGAGGTTATCGGCTGAGGTCCGCCAGGACATGCGTATTTGGTTAGCATTTTTGGCGGACTTCAATGGTCGAGTCGTCTGGAACAAGCCAGCCGTGTCCTCTGAAGAGCTTGGTCTATGGACAGATTCAGCGGGAAGCATAGGCTTTGGCGCCATCTTCGGCACAAAATGGTCGGCACAAAGGTGGCCCCCATGGTGGCATGAGGAGGGGCTGACGAGTAATATTGCTTTACTTGAACTGTTTCCCATTCTGGTGGCCCTGAGAACCTGGCCCGAAGGGTTCAAAGATCATTCTGTCATGTTCTGGTCTGACAATATGACCGTTGTAGAATGCATCAATAGTCAGGCAGCCCGTTGTAAACTGATTTTGAGGCTGCTCAAAGAAATTGTCTTACTGTGTATGCAACTGAACGTGATATTCAGAGCAAAACATGTCCCAGGGGTGATGAATCAGGCGGCTGATGCACTGTCTCGTTTTCACATGCAGGCTTTCTCGGGTTTCCTTCCCTCAGCGGACCCAGAGCCGGCACCCTTCCCCGAAGCTCTCTGGTCTCTCGGTGCCCCGAACTTCGTCACCTCGTGGGAGAGAGTCTAGCACCCAGGACGAGGAAGGCATATGAAGGGGCGTTTCGGGCCTATTTAGCCTTTTTGGGGACTGAGAGAGGGGGACTTTGGGGTCAGGAAGAGTGGGTAGTACATTTTCTGATGTCCTTACGTAGGGCTGGGAAGTCGGTGGCTACGGCCCAAAGGCATCGTGCTGCCATTTCCTTTGTTGCCAGGGCCCATAACATCCAGGACCCGACAGCGTCTTTTGTAGTACAGAAGGCGCTGCGTGGGTGGCAACGCCTGGAGGGTCGCAGAGTAGATGAGAGACGACCGATAGGTCTGGATAGGTTGTCCCAGTTGCTGGCCACACTCCCTACCACATGCTCGTCTCCTTTCGAGACGTGTTTGTTCCGGGCTGCATTTACGCTGGCATTTCACGGGGCGATGAGGATAAGTGAGCTGGTTGCAAGGAACAAACAGGATGTGGTGGGGGGTTTGTGCCGGGAACACGTTCAGATCAGGGGTGAAGCGATGATTGTCTCCTTTGTCAGGTCCAAGACCGACCAAGATGGGATAGGGGACTGCACGATCATTCGCAGGATCCCCGGGTCCTCCATGTGTCCGGTACAGTGTTTAGAGGATTATCTAGCACGAAGGGTGGCATCATGGGGGGGGACATTGTTGAGACACGCAGACGCCACCCCACTGACGAAGTTTCAGTTTCAGCGGGTGCTTGCAATGTCCATTACCGCAGCGGGCTTGGACCCGGGCGACTTCGGGACCCATTCCTTTCGAATAGGGGCTGCCACTGAAGCTACAGCCAGGGGTCTTAATGTTGAACAAGTGAAACGAGTGGGGCGATGGTCCTCCAATTGTTATAAGAGATATGTGCGATTGCACATGTTGTGAAGCTGTAATAATGTACTCACGCTTCTTGTCTTTTGTTTGGTTTTCAGTTGCGCAAGCCTACGAGGCAGGGCGGACTATGCAGTCGACCCAACACCAGGCCAGCGGTCAGACGTCACCGGCTGTGAGACAGGAGGTGTGGGTCGTGGGCCACTCATACGTGAGGCGTGCCGCAGACGTATTCGAAGCAGGTGACATGATTCACGTACCTGGGGAATACGGGTACAGAGTGTCCTTCTACGGAAGAGGCGGTCTCTGTATTGACCGGTTTCAAGCATTCTTTGAGGGTTTGTTAGGGCGGACGAGGTCACCGCCGTCTATAGTCATAGTACATTTAGGGGGCAATGATTTGGTCACCACCGGTAGACGACTTCTCCTAGAGGCAATGCTTTCCACGGTAAGTTGGTTAGCAAGGAAAGTTCCGGGGTGCATAATTGCGTGGTCTCATATGATCCCACGAAAAGTGTGGCGGGGGGCTATCTCGATTCCTGCTTTGAATCATTCTGTTAGAAAACTTAATAACAAAGTGAGTAGGTTGTTCCGTTCCAAGACATTGCATTCTATCTCACATGGTTGTATTAACGATGACAGTATGTATTTGGGGGATGGTGTGCATTTGTCACGGGTGGGGAATGAGTTACTCATAGGAGACTTCTTGGCTTGGTTAAAAACGTTAAAACATGACCTTTAGGTAGGAGTTTTGTGGGGGGTCCGGATAGCCGGTCAACTATCCGGACCTGTGGCGGTAAGGTCATGATCGGTGAGCACTAATTAGAAGATCCCTATGAGTGGGCGTCACCCAACACGGATGGGAGCGCTCGGGAGAGGTGGCCATTGGCCCCTCAATGGGGAGGCGGTCCCGTCTAAGGATGGGTCGCCGGAAGTAAAGGAAAGGCGGTCAAGGCCCCTTCCTTTGTAGGAGGGGTTACAGCCCCCTCCTGGTGAATTTCCCGGGGCCAGTGACATCTGCGACGGCAGATGCTGTAAGTTGTGTGGGGTGGGGGGAGGTCCACGATACCTTCTAGATACCTCACACGAGTCTTCGAACGACCTTTAAATGGCGTCGAGTTCTTAAGTGCCCCCGTCAAGTCAAGGGAAATTGTTAGTAGTTGCACTTGAGGTAAGCCTCTGTGCTGTCGCCCCTCCCAAGTGGGAGGGGTAAGTTTGGTTAGGGATCTTGACACCGGTTATGACCTTGCCGTTGGCCCTTAAACGTTAGGATGTACAATTTCAGTAATTTTTAGAGAATGTTTTTTAGGATGCTAGTTCGGCTAGGAGAACCTCTGTATTAGAGAATCTGTTAAGGTTAGCCAAACATCGCAATGTGGTAATGAAATTGTACATAACATGAAACGTTTAATGTTTTTAATTTGTTTTAATAAATACGGCCGGGAGGGTCACTCCCTCCCACTTCCAAAAACTTCAAGAACTGTTTCCGGTTTCCCTCCTTTTGGGGATTGTGTTGAGAGGGGGTGGCGGGTATCTCAGCCATATGGAAAGGGGCGACCACTCGGTCCCCCGAACGTATGGCGGAGTGCCTCGATCCCCCCGGGAAGCCATTTTTTGACGGGAGGCGCGTCTCGGCTGGTATGCCCGAAGCGGCGTAGCCGGGGCGCACTTTTTCCCGCCCTAGAGTGGGCTGGCCTAGACACCGACGCAGCCAGCCACGCCCTCGGGGCAGGCAGGGGCGGGTTTACGCCCGCCCTGAAGACGGATAAAAAGGGACGCAAGACCAGAAGACGTCCTCTTGTTCTTGTGCTCTGAAGCTGCACCTCCTCGCTACACGTGAGCTCGGGACAGAACGAAGAGCCAATTTTGACCCACCCACCAGCCCCTGAGGACAGCCAGTTGTTTTGTAATAAAGAGAATTTATAATTATGTTTTCTGTTTCGGTTACAGGTTGTGAGGGTATCATGTTGATGTTGACCATAATAAAGAATGGTGTATGTTGTGTAGGTTTTACAATAAAATGATTCGATATAGTGTTGATTTTTAAACATGCTCTTTCGGTCGTAGCGACCAATGTTTTCGTAGGTTTGTGTAGCATTGTCGTATTTATTTTGGTAGGCGGTAAGGTCATGATCGGTGAGCACTAATTAGAAGATCCCTATGAGTGGGCGTCACCCAACACGGATGGGAGCGCTCGGGAGAGGTGGCCATTGGCCCCTCAATGGGGAGGCGGTCCCGTCTAAGGATGGGTCGCCGGAAGTAAAGGAAAGGCGGTCAAGGCCCCTTCCTTTGTAGGAGGGGTTACAGCCCCCTCCTGGTGAATTTCCCGGGGCCAGTGACATCTGCGACGGCAGATGCTGTAAGTTGTGTGGGGTGGGGGGAGGTCCACGATACCTTCTAGATACCTCACACGAGTCTTCGAACGACCTTTAAATGGCGTCGAGTTCTTAAGTGCCCCCGTCAAGTCAAGGGAAATTGTTAGTAGTTGCACTTGAGGTAAGCCTCTGTGCTGTCGCCCCTCCCAAGTGGGAGGGGTAAGTCTGGTTAGGGATCTTGACACCGGTTATGACCTTGCCGTTGGCCCTTAAACGTTAGGATGTACAATTTCAGTAATTTTTAGAGAATGTTTTTTAGGATGCTAGTTCGGCTAGGAGAACCTCTGTATTAGAGAATCTGTTAAGGTTAGCCAAACATCGCAATGTGGTAATGAAATTGTACATAACATGAAACGTTTAATGTTTTTAATTTGTTTTAATAAATACGGCCGGGAGGGTCACTCCCTCCCACTTCCAAAAACTTCAAGAACTGTTTCCGGTTTCCCTCCTTTTGGGGATTGTGTTGAGAGGGGGTGGCGGGTATCTCAGCCATACGCTAAGAGCATCCACTGAATTCACACATATACGAGTCATCATCACCCTTCTTCTTCCCCACAGTTAAAAGAGAACCATGGACAACAGACACCAGACACTGAAATGCAATTCACAAGAGTAAAGCTCACAGCTCCCCAACAGCAAACCAGAAGAAAGGACTATTGGAAGTATCACCACAGCATATTCCCAAGCGGTTCTGGTGTGACCGATACTGGCCATGCAGCTGTGCCCCAGAATCATGCTGCCCCTCAGCAGATAGACCCATCAAAGTCAAAGTGTGTCTGGGGGAGTTTAGGGTGCTGTTTAAGCATTAGGAAGGATTTGCATATGTTTGGTTGTTATCGCTAATGATATAATGAGCACCACGTCATGAACTAGAAGACTGCAAAGAGTCATTTTCAGTAGTAATTCCCATTCAACAGATTGTTTTGTTTCCATTGGCATCTGCCTGTGTTCCGATCCTTTTAGAGTAGTTATGAGTACCATGGGCTTTGCCTGCCTACACAGACCTTACAGCACTCTGGGAAATGATTTTACTTATAGTGATATGTTGTTCATATGTGCACAGTTT
Organism: Lissotriton vulgaris; assembly: GCF_964263255.1. Taxonomy (NCBI): domain Eukaryota; kingdom Metazoa; phylum Chordata; class Amphibia; order Caudata; family Salamandridae; genus Lissotriton; species Lissotriton vulgaris. The sequence goes on along the minus strand of NC_141693.1, from coordinate 48,394,516 downwards.
TATCTCCCCCTCTCCCCCAAGCCAATAAATGAGAACCAGAGATGATATAAAGTATATGCTGAAATTCAGTTTACAGGAACATAATGTTGAATCATACACTGAAGCCACCCTAGGACCACTAAAATGGAGAGTGTACGTCTAAGTGATATTTGTTAGTGTATATCCAGGGCCACTAGAATTATGTGGCGGGGACGACTGATTTACAAGACAGTGGCAATGTTCCTGTATTTTTTGTCTTTTATTTTGCCTTCTTAACAGGTATTTTTAACGTCTGGGCAACGTGGCCCCTTATTAATGCCAGGTTCATACCTGAGCGGATGCTGGTACTGGGAAGCAGAGCCGGCGGTGCGGCGTGGAGTGGCTCCAGAAATCATATCTACTCAAAGAGCTATCCGATGGCGAGGGTGCGTGCATGAACTCTAAGAGCCTTGAGATCATGGAACAAGCACCTCCCATAGGAGACTTTACTGTCCAAATGAATACACACACTTAACTTGAATGTACAAACCATTAAACAGACATACAGAGAACAGTAATATTTAGTCAATATAGGAATGACTTTTGATAGTCCTTTGGCAATGTCTCCTTAGTCAATCAATCTATTTGGGCCCACATTGGAGTGTGTTATTGTTTCATAGAACATTTCATAGATAGTTTCATGTATAGTTTTCATAATAAACTACAGCAGTAGATTAAATCATTGGGATTGATGAAATTGCAGCATCAAGGCCCTCCATGGAAACTGGCACTTGGAGTAAAGCTCGAGACATAGAAGGATTTGGAGTCCCCGGAATGAGACTCAGAATTTCAACAGGGCTGTGCTTCTTTTCTAGGCGGGAGGGAGACGTTGTGAGATTCTACTCTGAAGACATTTTGGTGTCAAGAGGGGTCTGCTGAATAGAATCGGCCACTTAATGCTTTTTGAGGTGGTAGATGGAACCTTCCTGTTTTTCTTTGAACCAAGCAGTCGAAGCAGGTTTACTATTTGTGTCTATATGTCAAGAACTAGAAAGGGTGGTCTGTAAGATGGTATGGAAACTTCTTTTTCAGGGATCTTTTCTTGAGCTAGCACTTCCACTTTGGGGAGTGACCCTCCAGCCGCTTTAGAAACCTTATCTTCACCAGTGGTGGATTTGGAATGCTTCACAATAGATAGGCTGGTTCTGACTTCTTGGACATTTTGCAATAAAAGTGAGTGTACAGGTCAAACATGTTCTCTCTGCCGGCTCAGATCTATTGAGATCAAGTACAATCTTACTCCAAAAGTGTAAGTTTAGCTTTGTGAATTAGGCCCATGGAATCCCTGAATGCCTTTGCTGCAAACACAGGACATTTGTCTGAATGAAGTGCGCCAATTGCGACTAGTCATAGCAAGTCTTTTATGACTGCTCAGGCATCAGCAGTTCTTTGTGGTCAAACACATGAATCTGGAGCATGAATCAGCAGCAACTAGCATATTGGTTTACTGCTGTGATTGGCATGATATGATCAAGGCAAGTTATTCCAAACTTCTATTCAGAGCCAGCAAGGGGAGACTATGCAGGTCTATTTGTTGGCAACATTTGTTTGTTTGCAATATCGTGTTGCTGCATGTAATTTTAGATTCTTTGGGTAGCTATTGCCATCAGTATTTTTGGTATAGTACTGCGAATGTGAACTGTGAACTGCCCACTGCAGGTAAAAAGTGTAAAGATTAGGTATACTTGCTTTTGTCATCGCTTTCAGCGTAGGAACAGGAGACATATGATAATTAGTTTCCGCTGTGCCAAAGGCGCTCCTTCAATTTGGCCATGTGCACTACATAATAATTTTCTTTATGAGAATGAAGTGGGCTTCGACTGCGGAATACAAATGTAAATTTGAAGCTATAGGAGTTGTGTGTCCCACATTGTAAACTACGTATGTGTAGCCTGAGGGACTAGTAACAATTATATCCCTAGCCTGTATGATTATAATACCTAGGTTTCTTTTTATATCCCTAGCCTCTAGGATTAAAATACCTAGGTTTCTTTTTACATCCCTAGCCTGTATGATTATAATAACTGGGCTTTGTTTAATATCCCTAGCGTGTATGATTATAATACCTAGGTTTCTTTTTATATCCCTAACCTGTATGATTATAATACCTAGGTTTCTTTTTATATACCTAGCCTGTATGTATTTATGTATTTAGTGCCAGATTTGCTAACAAGTCACACAGCGCAACACAGCAAGACACCTTACTGCACAATGTTGTGTGACAGGGAGAGGACAGGAATGCAACGTATCTACTAAGATAAGACGCATGCCTGCTATCTTACTGTGTCAACGCAGGCACCCACACTCCACCCATGGAACGCCTTCCTGTGGCAAGTGCAGACCTCGCTATTCTGATTGGACTGTTCTGATTGGAGCAGGGTCAAAACTAATTTGAAAATGGCTGGGTCTAAACTGAGGTGGCATGGTAAGTGATCAACAATAGATTGGGATGCAGTCCAGAGCGATCACCAGTCGCTGAGATTGATTCAGGCATTCCATCCATCACTTTGTTTTTCAATGCCCTAAGTGTGACCGGGGTGCCTAAACTTGGATCCCAGTACTCACTGTGCCACCGGAATCAAGGTATACCTGGCTGACAAGCCCATAATAAAGGCAGAACCAGTCCTCGGTTGCTTTTTTCCCAGTTAAGGGAGGTCCTGCCTAGGTACTTGGAACTGGACTGTTCTGATTGGAGCAGGGTCAAGACTGATTTGCATGTTTGGGTCTTGCCTCAGGTGGCACGGTGGGTAAAAAATTATGGATTTGGACATGGCTTTCCATACGTCACTTTGTTATGTGATGACCTAAGTGTGACAGGTATGCCCAGACGAGGTTCCGTGCTCACTGTGTCACCGAAATCAAGGTGTTCATGGTTGATGAGCCCATAATAAAGGTGAAACCGGTCCTGGGTTGCCTGAGTTCCACTGCAGGAAGGAACTGGCCTTGCAGTTCTGTCTGTACTGTTTGAAGCAGAGTCAAGACTGGTTTGCAAATGGCTGGGTACAAAATGAGAGTGACATGGCGGGCATGAAATGAAAGATTGAGATGCGGCCCAGAGAGATCGCCAGGGCCTGAGAGTAATTCAAGCATTCCATCCATCACTTTTTTTTTTATGCCATTCCAGGTTCAAATATACAATGAAAACACAGGAACAACAGAACACAATGGGTGTTGTTCATGGTGCTTTTTTTGGCACTATTTTTTTTGCACAAAAGATTCCTTCACATAAAAAATTTACGCTATTAATAATTTTGTGCTAACATTTAGTGCAAATTTGTACATCATTTAATTATGCATAATCTTGCATGATTCCTATGAAATGTCACTTATTCACACAAAAGCAAACTAAATGAGTTTCTAACACCTCTAAAAGGTACTCCTTCCTTCAGTGTGGAAGCATATCAAAACATATGTGCTTACACTTGACCCCATCTCCACAGATTTCATATTTAGCTCATAAATATTCAAATTCACTAATATGTCATTTACCTCTTTCCTTCTCCAGGTCACAGGCTGAGGCTCCTGAGGGGAGAAGAGAAATATCAGACACAATCTACTTTGGAATGTTTCCATCTCATGATGAAGATGTGAGCACACACTGGTACATTTCAAACACAACATTCACATTAGTTGCATGGCCACTTTCCCCATTTGGGGGTGAACGCTAAGAGCATCCACTGAATTCACACATATACGAGTCATCATCACCCTTCTTCTTCCCCACAGTTAAAAGAGAACCATGGACAACAGACACCAGACACTGAAATGTAATTCACAAGAGTAAAGCTCACAGCTCCCCAACAGCAAACCAGAAGAAAGGACTATTGGAAGTATCACTGCAGCATATTCCCAAGCGGTCCTGGTGTGACCGATACTGGCCATGCAGCTGTGCCCCAGAATCATGCTGCCCCTCAACAGAGAGACCCTTCAAAGTCAAAGTGTGTCTGGGGGAGTTTAGGGGTGCTGTTTAAGCATTAGGAAGGATTTGCCTATGTTTGGTTGTTATCTCTAATGATATAATGAGCACCACGTCATGAACTAGAAGACTGCAAAGAGTCATTTTCAGTAGTAATTCCCATTCAACAGATTGTTTTGTTTTCATTGGCATCTGCCTGTGTTCCGATCCTTTTAGAGTAGTTATGAGTACCATGGGCTTTGCCTGCCTACACAGACCTTACAGCACTCTGGGAAATGATTTTACTTATAGTGATATGTTGTTCATATGTGCACAGTTTTATCTCCCCCTCCCCCCCAAGCCAATAAATGAGAACCAGAGATGATATAAAGTATATGCTGAAATTCAGTTTACAGGAACATAATGTTGAATCATACACTGAAGCCACCCTAGGACCACTAAAATGGAGAGTGTACGTCTAAGTGATATTTGTTAGTGTATATCCAGGGCCACTGGAATTATGTGGCGGGGACGACTGATTTACATGACAGTGGCAATGTTCCTGTATTTTTTGTCTTTTATTTTGCCTTCTTAACAGGTATTTTTAACGTCTGGGCAACGTGGCATCTTAGTAATGCCAGGTTCATACCTGAGCGGATGCTGGTACTGGGAAGCAGAGCCGGCGGTGCGGCGTGGAGTGGCTACAGAAATCATATCTACTCAAAGAGCTATCCGATGGCGAGGGTGCGTGCATGAACTCTAAGAGCCTTGAGATCATGGAACAAGCACCTCCCATAGGAGACTTTACTCTCCTTGACCTAGTTATTGACCTTAACCAGCATCATCGCATATCAATCAGTGGCGGTTCCTCTGCCAGGGAGGTGAAGTGTTGCCCCACTGCTTTTGGCAGTGAAAAAAAAGGAAAAAGAAACTAATAAGAACTCTAAGTAAGGGGTGGGGTGAATTTGCTCTCAGAGCAGTGGGAGGAGTGGGGTGCACTATATAAGTGCACATGAATGTTTTACTGGCCTTTTATGCGCTCTTTGCATGTTCTCTATGCAGGCTGGATTACAACCTGCATGGAGCACATGCTCAGGCCCTCATTCCCTATCTGAGCACCGAAGCACAGCGTTCAGACCAATCACAACGCTGCATTGCAGAGTTGTGATTGGCTATGGGGATCCTGGGAGCTCGGGTGCTTCCTGTTTCCACAGAAGAAGCCAGGAAGTGGACGGAGCGGACGGTGGAGAGTTGGCGGCCGGATGGACGGCTGGCAGGTAAGTCATTTGTTTTTTACCCGCCTTCCCCTTTTCCCCGATCCACGCCCCACTGCGGCTTCTCGTGAGCAGACGCCACTGCATATCAACTGCATCACCTGTGAGGTAAGCACTCCTGTGGGCCACATCCTGCAGCCTAGGATGCAGCTCTTTAATAGTACGGTGAGAATCTCTTTACCACTTGAAAGACGTCTGCTACTATCATTTGAGTTATATCTGCTGTAATCCATAAAGTACTCTGAATCATTACAGGTTTTAGAGAGAATTCTGCCCTCTAATTTGGCTCACTTGAAAAAATCTGTCAGCAATTCAGATCCTATTTTAGATTCTCTCCTGACCATATTAAAGTCCTAGACCCAGTATATAAGGGTTTCTTCGGATAATACTACCTGCCCCCCCCCCACTTCCAAGTAAAGAAAGCAGGAGAGAATCTTTTTTTGCTGTCCCTCACAACAAGTTGTCCAACATGGTAAATCAAGTAGGGTACCGCTGTCTAGCTCTCGATTCAGGGAGTTTGGAGCACATTTTGAAGGAGAATGAGCTGTTCTTCTCCCTGAAAAGTCTCTTAGAGCCTTCGTCAATGGAATCAGTAATTGGGCCCTCGTCTCTCCCTATTAAGGGTAAAATGAGCAATCTCTTCCCAATGTCTGTGAATGAAGAAGCGCCTGTGTCTACAAAATGGGCGGTAAGAAAAATCTGAAGAATAGAGGGGGCAAAAAACAAAGAAACTAGAGCATTATAAAACAGCTTAGGACATTGTATCATCTGCAGAAAACAAGCTAAACGCTAAAAACTTTGCTTCAACTTAAATGCCAATGCTGGTGTGGAAGTTAAGAAAAAAGACAATGTTCCAATGTTGGAAAGGGTGGTTGTTTCTTCCCCACAACAGGCTGCCAGCCATTCATTGTGGCAACAGGCTGAGGATATCCTGGCCTCTCCAAATGGAGATCTTCCCCCAGCTGTCTCCTCTATCTCCCTGAATCTACAAGTTAAGATATTTTCCTACAATTTGGCGCACAATATATTTTATAGTTGAGCGGGGGCCAACATCTTGTATAATGTTTTGAATTTGCCTTTTTCGTTGAAATGTATTGGCATCTTGACCAAGAAATCTTAAGAGTGCTTTACTAATATTGATGAATTGCAGATGGCTCAAAGAATTATTATTTGCCTCAGGCAAATTGAGAACCCATGTGCATCTAGCAGGGCCAGAGTATTTTTCAATTCAAAAGGGGTATCAAATGTAATTCTATGAAGTTATGACATGCTATGCAGTCGAGTCATCGATTTAATTCCTTTAGGAGGAGGATAGCAGAGTCTCCTTCTCCAGAAAACTCTTGGTGAGACATTTTGGCCTTCAAACCTCACAGTATCACCATCACTGTAATCTATGCTAAATGAGAATCTAACAATTTTGCTGCTGTCTGTGGTAAAGAGGGTAGGAGTGTATCTCTGCCAGGAAAGGAGGGGTGGTGGGAAGCTCTGGCTACAGAAGATGAGACAGGGAGGCGCTATTGTATAGCAGTTATTCTTAATTCTAAGAGTGACATGGGGTTAAACAGCAATAAATACACCTAGTAATGGTCAAAACTAAAGACTGCTTTTGTGAAATACAGCAGAACACCAGAGTGATGGTAATAAAATGGTGTTTCTGAACAGGCTGCTGGCCGATACAACAAGCACCCAGTAAACTTGGTCAACTAGCTGTTTTGTGCTAGAAGGGTACTTTGTTGTAAGCTGTGTGTCAATCCCCTCCAAGAGGGGGCATACAAGGGGGTGGTGCTGCATGTCTTTTGAGCAATAATTACAATTGACTTGCAGTCATTTCATCCATGATTGGAATGTAATCCTTGCCATAAAAATATACTTCAAGGACATCAAGACACCAACGAGTATCTTTTGGTGGTGAACCCATATATCCCCACCGACTCGGTGCATGTCAAGTAACCACATGTGTCACCTTTATCTATGGCATTAGGGAGTGAAAGGATTGTAAATATATAATATTGGTAGCTGACTTTAATGCCACAGTATCCACCCATGCCCTTAGGTTATTTGCAAGTGAGGACAAAGACATAGCATTAAAAATTAGCCCTTCAATCGTCCCTACCAATAGTAAAACTCATAAAAGAGGTGCTCTCCTTTTGAAGTACCATGAAAAAAGTAATGCGTAATACTCAATGGAAGAATTGAGAATGAGATTCCTGCACATTTTACACTTCAATCTACTGTTTTCTGTCCGCTCAATGACTATGTAGCTGTCCCTTTTGCTACTTTTGGTATGATTTGTGATATGAATGTCAATGATAAATCCCTTGGTGATCTTAAAGCACTCTCCTTTATGATCAATTTAGTTCAAAAGGGAGTAGGGGCTCGTCAAAGAAACAACAGTCAAATTTGCTAAATCAAATGGTAGAACTCATTGAAATATGAAGCGAACTGCTAAAGTGAAGGAATCTTTATCGCATTAACTGCAGAGTCCCATTTTCTGCACCGAGAGCCACTATTTGAATTTGAAAGCTATAAAAAGTCCCTGGTGGCAAAACCAAAATCAAACACGTTGTTTTCCGCCCAAAGAACCCATTATAATCCTTTTGGCCACCTAAATAGGGAGATGCATAGACTAGTGAGAAGTCAATTCATGTCTTAATTAATCTCCTGAAAAGATGAAGGCAGAGACTACAAATTGCTCCTTAGAAGTATGATCATAAATGGTTTGAGCTAAAAGAAGGTGCCTCCCTTAAGAACACAGAAAGATTTTGGGGGATTATTTCTAGCTGCTTTGGTTCTAGAATAAAATCTTTTCCAAATCCAATTAAGGAAGGTGAATGGCACATTACATTTGTGATCTTTATGCATGGAATTATGATGTAGAGTTGCCTATTGCCCTTCTCGTTTCCTCCTATATCCGCAGCAGCATTTGGCCCTGAATCAACAAACAAAGGAGATGCGGCTAATATAGGGAGACTGAGAGTCTCAAGGGAGATGAGAAGATGGTGCCCCATGAGATTACCCTCTCCGTAATTAAAATAGAGAACTCACTTTGGGCTACTTTTATTACTCCTTTTGTTGTACACTGCTACCACCATAGCATAATTCCCCTTTTCTGGCCTGGAGCATTCTAGTTCATTTACATAAAAAGGGTCCCAAAATCGCCCCTCTAATTGCAGTCAAATTGCCATAGGTGGTGCGGTAGTAAAATATTTGACAGAAGTATACGTGGTCATCTTTTCGCACAAAATTTGTACAGAGAAACTGATGAATTGTGAGACCACGGACCACATTGGGATGGTCTGAGTAATACTGGATCTACGGGAGTGGTACATATCATAGTACTAACCAAAAATATGCCTGAAATGCCGATACGCCTGTTAAACAGTGAAATATTAACGGGAATTTAGAAAGTACCATTGAGGCATAATAAACTGAAAGCATCTGCCCTGTGATCTCACATTTCATTCTTATCGTTTCTGTTACTAACAGATATGTTTTGAATAGTTACTCAAGTGGAAACCAGTCTAGCTGTGCTTACCTTGAACATTAGCCCTGAAGAAGCCTACGGGCGAAACGCGTTGGCTGTTTCTTTGGTCTTCACTTATTAAGAACATCGGCTGTCGATCTGTACATCCTTTTATCAAGAGGATATATCAATAGTAAAAAGGACTTTTTTCACATCAAAAGAAGGACAAGTGTCTCATTGGATATATTTAAGCATTGTATAAGTATCTTTATTGCTGCCTCTCTGTGTGCTTTTTGGTTTGTTCATAATTGTTTAGTCCTGTGGCAGTGGACTAGCAAGGTGGGCAGCATTTGTGGAGTGGTGTGGCTCACTGGTTAGAGGCGGCAGACCCGGAAGCAGAGGACGGCCCGGGACCAGGGTTCAATTCCCGACGCGGCAGGGTCATGGACCATGGTCAGCGGACTCGATAATTCTCGCCTCGGTGCCTACTCTAACCAGGGATCACACTCGGCAACTCTGGGCATTAGCTTGCCTCATCTCCACAACGGCCCCCCACATACGCCGGGGATGCCTGGTTTCACCTTGGAGATACCCAGTAGGGACCATCTCACAGGGAAAGCCAGGACGGGTTCCCCAGTGGTCTACAGCGTGGAGATACCCCATGTGGGGTGATTCATGCGCTTTACAAGACATCATTACATTACATATTCACTAAAAAACCTCTAGTGTATAGTCAGGTGGTGCAACAGATAAATCCCTTACTGCCATTTCAGTATGTTTTTGTTATCTTTCAGTGTGGGTTGAGGACCAAAGATGCTCCCTGTTAAACAAGCGGGGTTTGGGAAGAATTACAGCATGCTAGATAGCATCTTTATACTGAAACTAAGGCCTGATTATGATTTCGGGCAGCAGGACCACAGCCCGACATCACGGCGGACGGAAGATTGCCTGACATGCAGGCATATTGTGGTATGACCGCCGGTGTTACGGTGAGAAATTGTTCTTTTCCAATGTGGCTTGTGCTGAGGCCCAGCTTAAGGGCTGCAGCACATGTCGCAAGGAAAAAGGACAATATGTTCACATCCATGCACCGTGTGCCATTCACCATGTGGTGAATGACCATGTGGTGCATGGCACACATGCATGTTTGTGTGTGGGGGCACTACATGTGTCCCCAGGGCCACATTTCAGCCCTGTTTGGGGGCCCCAAATACCATTTTCGACAACCTTTTCTTGGTAGTCGGACTGCCATGAAAAGGCTCGGGGAAATGGTAATCATAATCTCGATGGTGGTGTCTGCTGAGCACCGCAGCCATTAAGGGAATATGATTACGACCGTCACCCCGGCGGGATCGTAGATCCTGTCGGAAGCAGTGGTCTTTCCCCCGACAGTTTCTGTTGCAACCACCGGCATCAACATGAGGAGAGACATTGTTTACTTCGCATGCGTTACATCGAATGCCATTACACGGCGGTCGTTACAATAACTGCGTTGTTACATCGCATCAAATTGCATCCCAAGTTGTTACTACGACTTGCTGTAGGGGGCAGAAGGTGTTGGATTTATAATCCAACACCGTCCCAGCTGTACAAACTGGAGTAGGAATAGTATATTATTCTATTCCTAAATCCAGCACCCCCCCTACAGCAAGTCATTGTAACGACTTGCCATGTAACAACGCGGTCGTTGTAACGACCGTGTTGTAATGGCATGTGATTTAACGCATGCATTATAATGACATATATTCTGTAATGAGGCAGTTGGTCCGCGTCCCTGATTGTTGGGCGGATCACCACCAATGGCCTGTCGGTGGTGATCTGCCCAACATTATATTGAGCCCCTTCTATACGCTGCCTTCATAGAATTTTCCACAGCATTTGAGAGTGGATCATCCAACCCTGTGGAAAAAAAGAAAATGCATGATCGAAAAAGTGTCTGGCCCGGTACATGTACTAAGTGAAGAAATTGGCTTAGCAAGTTATCATGTGAACGGCTGGCTAGTGTGATCTGGTGGAGATACCAGTTTATGAAAGGTAAGGTGATTTCACTGAGTCTTTTTATACACTTAGAAATACTTGAATCAACGTTAGGAACATATTATCTTCATTTTTGCACTAAATCAATCTGATCTAAGGCTGAAACAGCGGGGCTAATTCTCTTATATTAAATTTGAAGCTTTTTAAAGCGCAGGAATCAAGGAGAATATTTAAGGTGTTAACCGCCTCCTGTCCTTGTTCTGTTCCATATCATCTCTTTCTTCCTGAAGACCTCTGGCACTGATAACACTGGTCCTCATAGATTATGTCTCATTAGGCCTGGTTCTTCTTGTCCTGTTCCTCATGCCTCTGGCCGTCCTAGCCCTCCTGGTGATCCACGTTCTGTCGTCATGCTCCTACTTGCCCGCAACCTGCTCCTAGTGGTCGTACACCTTCATCCCCCAAACCCTCTTCCCAATGGCCTTAGGTACAGGCTCCATTCCTTTCACCCAGATTTTTCTTCTTTTTTTTTTGTGGCTTTCACATTTATTTTGCAGAAACAGCACTGTCAAGTACAGAAAAGAGAACTCCGAAGGTAGGTATTCCTTCCTGCACAAAATAAATCCTGCCCATAATGCAGACACCCTTGTACCATGGTGCAAGGGGGCCTGCAATGGTGCAAGGCAGCCACAAGTTTCCTAGCACTTGTAGAGAGCCGAAGAGCACCGTATCCGTGTACATTTATCATTTTCCAACTATCTTCAGTTCATGCAGTGCAGTGCAGCAACTCTGTTTGTTGCTGTGCATTGCATGAATGTTTGCCAATATAGGGTATTATTTTCAGAGATGTTGCTGTTCTACATAACCATTCTCCTACTTGTGTAGCTGTGAGCTAGCGATGCGTGGGCGAGAGGAATCAACCCTACTCTATCAAGAGAGACCCCACACTATCGCCCATTTTTGGTGCAGTATAACCAGCTACATCTGAAGGATTTATGGGGTCTGGGCAATTAATATTTTGGACCCCTGTTCTTAACAACGTTGTATATATTGCCTCTTCTTATCTCATTCAAGCTCTTTTGATGCCAATAATATTGATATTTTAAAGCTGTAGAAAATGGGATATACAAAACAGCCAAAAGCTCGACCTGCCTTGCGTCTGCCAGCCAAACAGTAGCAATTAAATCTTGAACTAAATAGAGCTATGTGTTTTGTTTGTTTGGATCTAGAATATTTTGTGCAAACACCACATTTTATTTGGAATTCAGTGTCGAGCTTATTACTCTCAATGTAGAAAACAATATGCTTAGGGTGACTTGTTAAATGATTAGTGTATTAGCGCATGATGCTAAAATAGAACATATTCCACAGCGCTTGGAAATGGAGTTTTAGATTCTGAAGATTTGTAACCACAAATACATCCCCCTTCACTCCTGGCATTCTTAATTAAACACTGAAAATCAAAGCACTGCTCTCTGGATATTCCCTATTCCATTGATCTAATGACTTTCCCATAATTTCTCTTCACCAACCTTTTCCTCCTTCTTCTCTTTGTATGTGTGCACTTCTCTGGCTAGACAGTCACCTGTGACCCTGCTGAGTAAGAGGAATGGGAAGGACAGCATAGAGGAGACCGACAAACACAGAAATAGAGCAGTTTAGCAAGAGATATAAAGTAGTGGGAAAAAGAGTTAGACATAAAGATGATGTAAAAACATACAGGAGGAAGGGACAACAGTAAAGTAAATAGAAAAATGTGAGGTAGTGTGGACGGGTATGGCGAGTCCATAATTATGGCACACCAAATTTACATTAGAGAACGCCAACAATTGGATGAATCAGAACCAGTCTAAACCTAAAGTTCATGAGGCAATGTGTTCCAGGGGTAAGGCAACTCCCATTAAAAATCTGAAAATACATTTAATTAGGTAAAAGCGCCCACTCAATAACTGAGTTCCAGATGAGCAGAATAATTAAAGGGGTTCATTACAAATTAAAAACTAAGCGATACAGAGAGAATTCCACGAAGGTTCTTAATGAATAGGGCAATACAGAGAAATTAAATATAAAAAAGTCCCAAATGGGCAGCAAAATCAAAAGAGAAAAAAATGCACCCACCAGCATCTCGTCTTCAGAAAATTCTTCAGCCTCACCTCTAAATCAAGACGTTTTATATCTTATTTTGCATATTAAATTAACAACCTGCAGAATTACTGCGTTGAGAGGAAAAAAGTTACAATCTCAGGAAATCAGAGCACAATTCTGTTCAATGTCATATTGTCTTAACATCTAAGCACTATCCCACTACATGAATGAATATTCTGCCCTCTATGCCAATTGAAAGGATTATGGGGCTACTCAATAACCTTGTGTCCTGGGCGAGACAATAATTCAAAACAGAAATGGTTCTTAAGAAGGGAAATATAACCTTAGACTTCCAAGGCAATAGCTTGCAATAGTTAAGAACAAACCTTCATTAAAAAGGTTGAATTTAAAGAAAATCATTTATTAGAGAATTCATTTTATTAAAATCAGGAAATTAATTGTAATTTGGTTCTCAGTTACATACACATATCAGGTGCTTCTAAGGTGTAAAGATCCAAAAAACTGTTTAATTAATGAGCCTGTATGTTTGATGTGATACACTGCTGAGAATGACTTACTAACTAGGTAAGTCACCACCACCGTCCAAAGATCCATGCGGAAGGCGCATATCCCTTGATGTAATGGAGTGGTATAACCTCCAATGCGATGTGCAGTGAACACTTACACAAGCTTAAAACACTAAAGAAAAGATCATATGTCTATTCCCAAATTGGTCATTTCAATGGGGCTGTGAAGAAATAGGAATCTGTCTTAGTGTTGTTATTATTGTGGTAACATTCAAACAGTGGTATCTACAGGAATACCAATACCAACAAGAAATTCAAATCATCTACAAATAAAAGGACAGTGTGAATACAGTAAGTGTTGGACCTGGCCTCGTGGCGTGGTTCCCCCCCATTCCTCAGCACCCCATTAGCGTAGCCCTGCACCCCAAGTCCCCTGGTCACCCTGCTCCCTGTACGCCCAAACCCCCTAATCAACGACCAGCCCTGCATGTCCCGTCCCGCTCCCGGCTCTGAGCGCCCAGAACCTGTATGCCCCACAAGGCCCGGCAGCCATTTTCCTTCCCCGAGACCCCTGACTCCCTGGGCCTAGCATGACCCCGGCCGCAGCGAAACTTAGACTCCAAGGCACGCCAATCGCGGCTGGGGGTAAAGGGCTCCCTGAGTGAGATAAGCCAGGGAGTTTCGATGGCACTACCGGCCTCCCCCGAGAGACTGGTGGTTGTCACACCTTTTGCCCTCCCCTGGGGGCCAGTTTCAATTGCACCTCTGGCCTCCCCGAGGGCTGGCTCCAGACCTGCTGGGCGTCTGGGAATTCCCGGACGCATCTTCAAAGGATCAAAGAGCCAACCGCCGGACCTCTCCAACGGCCAGCCCCCAAGGCCTGACACCTCCGCCTGCGAGGGTCCGGACATCAAAGGGCCACTGGACTATATCAAGGCCCGCACCACAACTAGCGGGCAGTTGTATCCTGGACAAGAAAGCCCTGCTTATCTGATCGCAGCTGACCCTTGGGAGAACTGAACCTGTGAATCCGAGCCCTGCTGACGATGTCGCGGCTCCTACTCGTAACACGGAACTTAACCATCGGAGCCCTGCTGATGCTGTCGCAGCTCATCCTTGCCAAGACCCGACCTAAGACCTCCGAGCCCTGCTGACGCTGTCGCGGCTCCTCAAGAACATCTCCGGATCGAGCCCTGCTGACGTTGTCGCGGCTCATCCTCGCAAGGACCGAACTAAGACCTCCGAGCCCTGCTGACGCTGTCGCGGCTCCTCAAGAACATCTCCGGATCGAGCCCTGCTGACCTCATCGCGGCTCGAGGAGTACTCTGGTCCGGCTGGACCATCAACGCTACCACCCCGACCTGAGTCGACTCGAAGTGAGTGAAGCAGCCAGTACGACCATCATCTTCCGTATCCCCCGGTTCAAGGATTGAGAGCTGTGCGCAGGGTACGCTTCGTATTGGCCTAAAGACTGAGACTGTGCCGCTTCCCTCTTCCCGAATCCCCAAAGACTTTACGATCCCTCAATCGCTTGTAAATAAGAGTGCTAATTTCTTCTTACTGTTTGATGAAGGACTTGTTACTGAAAACCTACGGTGTGGTATCTGTTCGTATGTGTGGTGTGAGTTCAGTGTGTACGATCCTAGACTCGAAGTCCCCCCCCGGTGGGGACCTCACGATAAGACTCGGCAATATCTGTGGGAGAGGTGGGTCCTGGGGTGGTCGGGTGAGCATAACCTGGCCCTCTGAGATTGCCCCTTCTAACAGTAAGTCACTAAAAGGCAACCACTGGGGCTGCTGATTGAATACTCATCTGGCCATTTAAAATCCTATAAATTACACCCTTAGGCACGTGCCTAACATGTATTAGAACATTGGAATGTGGAGCACTCTAATGAATACAATGGAGTGCTCCGTGCTTCTATGGGCCGGTAAAAGCCCGCTGATCAACATTCCAATGTTTTTTTAACAAAGGTCTCTTGGAGCCTGAAGGATTTCAATCCCCTCGGGCTCGAGAGTCCTTTGTTTTATTTGTTAGAACATTCTGCCCACTAGAGGCAGAATGTTCGTAGCTGGGCTATACCGGCTATTAAAGTTCCACTTTATAGTTAAAGGCCCTCGCCCTGGGCTCAGACATTTCACGCTGGAGCGGGCCTTTAATAGCCAGTAAGCCCGCTACAGTGGGCTATAAGGCTACATCAATGCAAATGCAAGGTAAAAAATCTAATTTGATCTCTCAAAAAAAATAGCGACAAAGCAGCCCTTGTGACTGTAACACTGCCAATAAACAGTAGATGTGCTGGCAGCTCATTTAACATGCAACTATGCATGAATTCCACAAAGCCAGGGGTCTCATGCATTGACTCAGGTATGCAGGCCTTATGATTCCAAGGCCGACAAGCATGAATGTGAGGAGCCTATCTTTTTAAATCTCTACACGTGCCTAGTGACGCCCGCACGATGAGAACAGAGTCTTTTGTTACTAATGGCCTTCCAAAATTAGTTACCCAATACTAAATTCATGGTACCTAAATTATTGTGATAAATACCGGAAAACATAAAGAAAATAATTGACTAAGGGTGAAAAAGGCCTTTCAGAAAATGTCATAAACAAATGTATGTACACTTTAAAAATGCTATCACCTCAGAAAACAAATGAGTCCTGTAAGGGAGGTGTAGTATTGTATTTACATAAAACAATCACAGAGTATTAAGGGTATTCCCTATTGGAAATGTCATGCATTCAAAATCTATTCTACGTGAGATTATGCAAACCCATTTGTCAATGTTGACATAAGATAGAATCAGGAAGAACATAAACTATGCATGCTCTATTATAAAATACACATGTAAAGGAATATACTGAGGAGGGAGCATAGCATAAGTGATGACCAAATGACCATCACTTTCAAAGGATAAAGCTCAACATTCAAAAAGATTGAATTTGTAATAAGAACATCTTAATTTCTGTCATTGACCATTTTATACACTGCAATATTACAAATAATTTAGAGGATGTAACATAATATATTTTGACATTAGATGGCCAAACCTTTCCAAGGTCAGACTCAATTATCATAAAGATGCATTTGGGAAGAGAGAGCCTGTGAACTACTTTCATTTACCATCATATACACAAAGATTGAAGTATTCAAACGCTGCTTCCAATCTTCTATTGTGTTGAGGCCAGGAGTGATTGACTCCAGACACTTCTGCTCAGCCAGAATCCTGCTCACACACCTCTCCCACATACAAAGAACCAGCTTTCCCCTACCTCGTGCCCAAAGCCTGGAACAACCTACCCCAACACATCTGATCTGCCTCCTCAGCACTTGCGCCATGCAAGAAACTGAAAACATGGCACTTCACCCAGAACAAGTCACATTACAGTATCTAACTACGACACATTCCTACTGACTAGATTTAGACTAAATGTTTTCCATTGTCTTATAACTTTCCCATCCACAAACGATTGGTCAAAGCAGCTAATCCAATGCCCGTGTGATGGTATCTCAGTGCAGTCTCTTCTCCATGTAACCCGTATCTGTAAATTTTATTCTGAACCCAGAAAACGTTGGCTGATCCCGCTATTGAAACTGATGGGTTTACGTAAATGCCGACCAGCCTTTCTGGCTCTTCAAATGCTGGACTCAGAGTTTATAGCTACAAATATGGCAAGGTTTTTAAAATGATGTATTCGACATCGAACTAACCTGTAGTCTGAGCTTAGTTTTACGAATTTCTTTTTATACATTATGTTTTTACATTTAGATAAGAAACATTTTAAGAAAGCAGACTAATAATGTTTTTTAAGAGGTTATTGCAATTTGTATTTCATGATCTAGCAGGAAAACTCCTAATGCATTTTTCTCGGTCACTAAACAAAGTCCCTAGAGAAACTTATATATCATAGTATATATTATAAGCGGATGTATGACGTTACAACGGTAACTTTTACATCGCATACCATTACAACGCGAATTTTACAATGCAGGATCATTTACAACGACTACCTTTACAACGCATGCCATTACATAGCAGATACTATTACAACGCATGCAATTACAACGTAAGTATAAGTAAGTATATCATTTTTTAATAAATTGTTAGTAATAATAATTTTATTTATTTATTTAATTTAATTTATTTAAGTAATTTTTTTAAAGTAATTTTTAAACCCAAACCTAGCCCTGAACCCTTAAAATACCCCTGTACCCCAACACCCATACCTAGCCCTGAAACCTAAAAATACCCCTGTAACCCAAAACCCATACCTAGCCCTGAAACCTAAAAATACCCCTGTACCCCAAAACCCAAACCTAGCCCTGAAATCTAAAAATACCCCTGTACCCCAATACCCAAACCTAGCCCTG
Source organism: Lissotriton vulgaris (assembly GCF_964263255.1). Classification (NCBI taxonomy): domain Eukaryota; kingdom Metazoa; phylum Chordata; class Amphibia; order Caudata; family Salamandridae; genus Lissotriton; species Lissotriton vulgaris. The sequence continues at coordinate 48,376,904 of NC_141693.1, read as the reverse complement.
AAACCTAAAAATACCCCTGTACCCCAAAACCCAAACCTAGCCCTGAAACCTAAAAATACCCCTGTACCCCAAAACCCAAACCTAGCCCTGAAACCTAAAAATACCCCTCTACCCCGAAACCCAAACCTAGCCCTGAAACCTAAAAATACCCCTGTACCCCAAAACCCATACCTAGCCCTGAAACCTAAAATACCCCTGTACCCCATATCCCAAACCTAGCCCTGAAACATTAAAATACCCCTGTACCCCAAAACCCAAACCTAGCCCTGAAATCTAAAAATACCCCTGTACCCCAAAACCCAAAACTAGCCCTGAAACCTAAAAATACCCCTGTACCCCAAAACCCATATCTAGCCCTGAAACCTAAAAATACCCCTGTACCCCATATCCCAAACCTAGCCCTGAACCCTTAAAATACCCCTATACCCCTAAACCCAAATTAAATAAAAGATTAAAAAAAATAAACTTACCTATACTTACGTTGTAATGGACTGCGTTGTAATAGCATCTGCTATGTAATGCCATGCGTTGTAAAGGCAGTCGTTGTAAAAGATCCTGCGTTGTAATAGTTGCGTTGTAAAAGTAGTCCGTTGTAAAAGTTGCGTTGTTACTGTTGTTTCCCATTATAAGCGGGGCACTCATGATGCAATCAGTGTAATTTGCATCTCCAGTATGCACTTAAAAGCGTAATTTGCACATCTTTGAGCTCAGCCTCAAGCACTGTATTATTTTGCACCTTTTGTAAGTATCTAAAAGCGAAATTTGCACATTGCTGAGCCTAGACTAATGCACTTTATTGCTATTTCCACACGATGTTCCCTGCTAAAAATATCCGTCATTCCTGCAATTGAACTGAAATTAGAAATAATTTCATCCTTTTTTAGTGATAACATCCACTTTAAGCTTCAAGAGATAGACGTTTTGTCTCCTCATCTTTTCTATTTCAAACTTGGCAGTATTATCAATATCTATGTATCTGTGATGATTTTAACATGTGTATTTGTATCTGCTTATATGGTCGTGCACTGCATACCGAATAAAGCATTTTGATGATGAAGTCACATTTACAGATGACATAACCCCTGCTTTCTCAGCACCAGGATACTCTCCCGGGTGAGTAATGCAGTTCACAGATACCCTGAACATAACAAAGTTTGCCTTAGCATTATTGTTTAGGTGTTGTTCATAGATCTATCACTGGTGTCTCTTGTTTTATCTCCCTCTCTTTTCTTTTCCACCTCAGTCATACTATCCTCATTTCTTTCTCATATTCGCACATATGCTAAATTCTCTTTCACTACTATCTACCTTGTCTTTCTCTCTTTCTCTCTCTCTTCAATCGCTTCTCTCACTCCCGCTTTGCTCACTGTCAACCTCCCTTCCACCTTCTCTTCCTCACCCCCTATCAGGAAGATTAACCAGGGTGAGAGACGTGTGATACCCCCACAGAATATTCGCTGGTCCTGGTTCTTAGTTCTCACAGAACCTCAGGTTTTACATTATGGGAATGAATGCCGAAAGAGCTCAACTCTGGCTGTGAACTGGCTCACAACTGTCAGCAATAGAGCTCAAATGCATTCTTAGAAGAGCTCAACTCTGTCTGCCCAGGGTTACAGTACTATGTATGCATGAACTGAGCTCCAGCTCAATGAAAGAAATGACCTATTGGTATATACAGTCTCTGCTCTATTTGTGCAGGGATTTAGCACTATATATGCAGGGACTTGGCCGCCTCTGTGCTGGAGCTCAGCTCTATCTACAAAGGAATTAGTTCAGCTCTACAAGATGATAAGGTATTTTTGAGGCCCTAGCTCCACTCTCCCTGTATGCACAAGAACGTACATTTATCAGTGGAATTAATTCCTTCTAAGTGTTTAACCGATCTCGAGAAGAACAGCCACTTCCTCTCTTTAATAAAAAAAGCACTGAAATGAGCTTATATTTATAGATTTATAAAGTGCACAGCTACCCAACAGGGTTTCCCGGCACTGAGCAGGACAATACGCAAGCCACAGACTGCAGAAGGAGCAGAAAGCGGGTTATGCTTATTAGTAAAGGAAAGTCTTTAATTTCTTATAGAAGGCTTAAAGCGAATGACACAACCTAAGTTGCAACGGAAGAGAATTCCATAATTTGGGGCCAAGATATGCGAACGAGCGGCCTCTCAAATGAGTTAGACGGACTCTGGGAACAAAAAACAGAGAAAGGCTCATTGATCTCAGCTGTCGAGAGGGCACGTAGGGTTTGACCAGACTTTGTACGTAAGGGGTCATCAAACCATGTTTGACCCAGAATATGTAGCATAGGGCCTTGAACTGAACGGGTTTATTCACCTTGAGCCAATGGAGTTGATGGAGCAACGGTGAGACTGAGGCATGTCGAGGCAGCAGAAAAAGAAGGTGAGTGAGCTGTAAGTGATGGACAGAGGCTTTATCAGAGCCCAGGTACAAAACATCGCCATACTCAAGTCTGAAAATCACCAACGTCTGCATTACTGTTCTCTGGGCAGCAGGTGGAATTAACCAGAATATTTCTTTTAGCCACTTGAGAACTGCAAAGCAGGTTGCGGTGACCTTGGAGACCTGGGCTCTAGGGAGAGATTGTTGTCAATAATAAAACACAGGTTCTTAACTTTAAAGACCGGAGCATGTAAAGGTACCAGAGTGTCAGGGCAATGGGTACTTTCCCATTGTTCGGGGTTGTTTCCCAGAATGAGGACCTCCATTTTAGAAATTTTCAGCTTCAATGAATTTCTTGACATCCACAAAGAGATATTGCACAGTAGGAGCTGGAGAAAGAAAGAGTCCTGATGCTGAGCAGCTGATAGAGAGAAGAGGATCTGGGTATCATCTGAGTAAGAAAACACTGTCAGTCCCGACTTCTCCGCAATGTCCGCCTGAAGGCAAATGTAAAGATTAAAAAGCAGAGGCCTTAAAATCGAGCCCTGCGGCACTCCTGAAGTTAGAGCTACTGGATTCGATTTAGTGGTAGGTAAGAAGACTTGGAATGAGCGATCTCTAAAAAGAAATTAGATCAGCCACCTCAAAGGCACACCCACAATACCTGAGGCTTCAAGATGATCAAACAAGATGGAATGTGAGACCGTATCAAATGCTGTGCTCAAATCCCGTAAAATGAAAGCTGTTGTGCCACCACGATCAAGCTGTAGCCTGAGATATTCAGTGACCCAAGCAGAGCTGATTCAGTGCTGTAGCCAGAACAAAAGCCAGATTGTGACGGATGAAATAGATTGTGAGTAGCCACGTGAGAGGAGTGTTGGGAGTTGATATGCCTTTCCAAGACTTTATAGAAGACAGAAAGGAGGGAAATAGGACGATAACTAGACCAGCAGAGAGGATCAAGATGGATCTTTTTCAGTAGGGGGAGCACCTGAGCGTGTTTCCAGTTCTGAGGAACTGGATCAGAGCTTAAAGAGGTGTTGAGAAGATTAAGAATCAGGCTAAGGGCCGACTTGTGGAGAATTCTGAGCTTGGATGGGGTAAGAGGGTCAAGTGGGGAGCCAGACTTCAAAGTTTCCAACGAAGATTGAAGAGTAACCAAGTCTAGTGGGAGCCAGATGCTGATGTTTCGAGTCTCATCAGGTGAGGTAGCCTGATGGAGTATATCAGCCTGATCAGCATGAAAAGTAGCAGGGAAGGTAATGTTGCCTTGATGGGAAGAATCTGAATCAAGCTGGCGGTGAATAGACTCTACTTCATTAAAAAAGAACAATGCTAACTTGTTGCACTGATGTAGAGAGTGAAGGAGAAGGCAGAAAAGCACTAGATGCTGAAAGTTGTTTTACAACCTTAAATAGGGTTTTCTGGCAGTGTTGGGAATTCGTAATCCTTTCCGTAAAGAAAGTGGTGCGAGCTGATCTACACAGAGCATGGTATTTTTTCAGTGCAGTCAGGTAAGCTAACTTAGCCTCTGGTGCGTAGTACTTCCACCATTGTCTTTCTAAAGCTTTGCAATGTTTTTTATCTTGTTTGAGGGAGTCTGTGAACCAAGGGCGGGAGGATGTACTCTGACTTGAGGGTTGGCTGATAGGGGGAGGGTAGATTCAATAGCCTCCGAAAGCCAATGATGCACAGAAAATGTATCAGGGTCAGGTTGGGATATGAGTAAGCCTGGGCGGAGTGCAGATAAAACTCTGCCACGTTACGTGGAGCTCAGCAAGCTGCAGAGTGCGTTAGATAAATGCTGTTTGCGATGATTTTCAGTGGCAGGTGCTTTTACACACTGTGCATCGTTTTAAGGAAACAAGGGAACCCAATAGAGGCCTTCGGACCGTGGGTTAAGTAACTTATTTCAGGAAACAAGGGTCCTAAGGATTTCAATCTAATAATAGAATAACAATATAGACTACAATCAGTACTATATGAATTCAACGTCCAGCCGGGCGTGAGTTTATTTTAAGGAATGGTATAAAATCTTGTTGGTCCGACAAGGACCAGATTCAACTGTGAGATAGGGTACAGTCCTGTACCTATCCCAAAAAGTTAGGAAGAACAGAACAGGGTATAGAATAGAGGAAGGAAGAAGGTTTTTCATGCAGGGAACAATTTTTGAGCCAGAGGGTGACTTGCAAATACAATAGAAAGTGTTCTCAACAAATTCACCCTGCAGTGTAAACAATTACAAGTATGCATATTATATCATATGTTACACTGCATAGCGCTATGCAGTGTAACATATGATATAATATGCATACTTGTAATTGTTTACACTGCAGGGTGAATTTGTTGAGAACACTTTCTATTGTATTTGCAAGTCACCCTCTGGCTCAAAAATTGTTCCCTGCATGAAAAACCTTCTTCCTTCCTCTATTCTATACCCTGTTCTGTTCTTCCTAACTTTTTGGGATAGGTACAGGACTGTACCCTATCTCACAGTTGGCTTTACACACTGTGCAATCATCGCGAACGGCACCATGCACAGCGCAAGCGGGTGCTTCTTCCTTTCTGCCGCTTGAGTAGATTTCTACTTGAGCTGCAGCTTTCTCAATGTGAATGGATGTTTTCTCAATGCGAGTGGTTGCGGGCATACACGACCATTCACAATGAGAAATCAAACCTCCTGCGTTCAGAAATCTCACAGAGAGGTTGATTTTCCAAGCTCACACTCGCCAACTTGATGTTGACATTCGTGAATGAGGAAAAATCTTGCCATGAATTGGATTTTCCTCACTCGCCAACTTGATGTTGACGAATGCAAGCGAGGAAAAAAACTACGATCTGCTCCATGGAGCCGAGTTTTTTGGAACTCCACGTAACGCAGAGTGCGGAAAACTCTGCAAACTCCACAAGCCGAATGGAGTTCACCGCCTAGACTTAGATATAAGGCAAGGGATTGTGCTTAAGAGCCGCTCGAGTTTTGACCAATTTCTGGATCATTGTGATAAAGTTGGTCGAGTAAGAGAGACCAGGACATAATTGATTATAAAAGGAACAGCAAAGTGGTCAGACCAACTGAGTTGAATAGGAAGTGCAGCAGACAAGGTAGACAGATTGGAAAAAATGGGGTCCAAGAGGTGCCCCGCTGAGTGAGTAGGTAAGGAATCAATAAGCTGGAGGTTAAGAGTCTTCAAGTCTTCCATGAGAGCTAATGCCAATTTATTTTTAGAGTCCTCAAGATGAAGGTTGAGGTTACCAAGCACTGGGAAATATATCACCCAGAGAATATGGGGGGGTCAGTGAGTCTGCAAAAGCTGCGCCCCTACTGTTAGAAGGCTCAGGGGAGTGATAAATAAGAGCACCCGAAAAGGTGAATTTGGGGGAGAAAGGAATGGATAAGAGCATGGCTCGGCAGTTAGAAATCTGGAGTTTGACGATTTAACAATTGTGGAGTTCCTTAAAGACAATGGCAATACAGCTGCTATTTTATACCTAACAGCGCAAAGTTGTCAGGGAGTGCACCAATCACATCAGGTAAGGACCCATCATGAAGCCAGGTTTTGTTTAAGAAAACCACATCAGGATCAGTATCAACAAGAAAGTTATAGATGAAGCTGATGTTTGGGAAGAGAGCGGCAGTTGAGGCTGAAACAGCGAACTTTGTTAGATACCTAATCGACTTTATCCTTTTGAATGGTAATTTTTTTGTTGACTTTGTGCTCTAAGAGTTTGGACAGATGGTGGTGATCTCTATTTAGCCTGTCTTCTTATCCCCTCTCAACAGTGCACCCTCTCTGTCCCAGAGTGCACTTTGTTGTGAACATCTTCTTAATATTCATTGCTTTTATATAATTTGGTATGCTCTTTTGATCTGCATCTGTAGTGAAGCAATTTAGGAAAAGCAGGAAAGACCAGGCTGCAACAAGGAGACAATGTTCATTATGAAACAAAACAAAGGTGAAATATATTGTTTGGAAATGAGCAGGCTGAGAAAATGAAAAGGGAGGATGACAGAGAATGGGAGAGAAGACAGCGACACGTGGAGTGATGGTCAAGAGGGACACAGGCCAGGATGAACAGTGCTGAGGTTTAGGTGACTATCTATGGGAAATGCAATGGAAGTTAAACTGCACTCTGGCACATGGGAATTAAAAAGTGGGCCTGAGAAGAAAAACAAAGTAAAACTCTTATCTTGAGAACTCTGAAAAGACAGGAATCAAGTAGACCATGTGTCTGAAGTAGGTGTGTTAACCCATGGGACTACTCTTACTTGTTTGGATCCTTTGAGTTGTGAACGTGTCTTAGATTTTGAAGAGGCACTGTTCTCCCTTTGGCGTAAGGTTTTCCAAACACCAAATACCACATGCGGAGATGGTACAGATGATCAAGACTTAGAACAACACGAGGGCAGAGTTATCTGGGGAAACCATGCTCCTGTGGCAGAAAGCATCTGTTGTTCACAGATATACATGCATGCATTTGATAACAAGATGAGGTCTATACAGTGGTAGAAAGTTGTGAATGAGAGGAAAGGCTGGTGAGATAGAGAGATTAATAAAGTAAGACGTGGAACAGTAAGCTGAAAAAGGGAAGGAGGTCTAGAGAGAGAGCCACGTGTTTGTGTGAGAGAGAGACAGACGGTGTGAGAGGATTTGATGGAAGAGAAATAGTGTGAGAGGTAGAAAAAAGAGGGTAGCCAGAATGCAGCAAGAAATTTAGAGAGTTGAAGAAAAGGGAACAGAGGTGGAGCAAGAGAAAGGGGATTTGTAGGTGTGAGATTAGGTACTGAAAGAGCGAGGTGGGATAGAGAGTGGTGATATATTGAGATAGATGCAAGGTGGAGAGAGAAATATGATAGAGGTGAAGGAGATTAGTTAGGTAGAAAAGGGACTGAGAGAAAGGTAAGTTATACATGTAGAGAGAGGAGAGGTAGAGACATTTAAGGTTTTGTGATATGTGAAGCAGATGGAGGTGAGATAATGGGAGGTCAGACAGAAAAATTGTAGTGAAGGGCAGAGATGATGACGTGCAGAGTGTTGAGGTAGAGAGAGAGGTTTGAGGCACATAGATAGAGGCACAGAGTGTGATTGAGAGTGAGACAAGGTCATAAGAAAGAGGTAGGGAAAGATGAAATTGAATGACTTGGAATAAGTATACTGAGAGAGAAGGAGATAAATGTGAGACAATGAAAGCAAAGCTAGAGAGAAAGGGGATGCGGGTATGTAGAGAAGTTAAGATAGACTAAGAGAAAGGCTGAGCAACAGAGTTAAGGTAGGAATAAGGTGAAGCACAGGCTTGAAGATGGGAACTGGCAATCCTTTAAAACAACGCAGGAAAAGATGTCAGAAGATCTCCAGTGGAAGATGGAGGATTTTGAAAATCGTCAAAGGCGAAACAATGTCAGACTTTTGGGTGTGGCTGAGAGGCTGGAAGGGCAAGACATCAGGCGTTTTGTGATAAACCTACTTGAGAGTGTGTTCCCGGAGTCCCAGTGGCAGTGGGACAGGGAGGTTCAGAGGGCACATAGGTTCCCTTTCACGCAGAAGAAAGTGCACGGCGCAGAAGGAGGAGGCCAGGCATCCTTTCCTAGAGCTATTCTAGTATACGTAGGGAACTTTTTGTTACGACAAGAAATTATCGACAAGGCAAGACCTGATAGGAAGAGATCCTTTGAGGGTACCACATTTTTTGCCAGGCCAGATTTTTGCCATGTGACAGTTGAGAGAAGGTGGAGGTTGAGGCAGATGATTTCGCAATTTCAGGCACTGGGATCAGAGGCCTTTCTACTGTTTCCTGCCAAACTCAAAGTAGTTACGAAAGGGAGAGTCAGAATGTTCTTATCAGAGGTTATAGCACAGAAATATTTGGAAGACTTGAAAAAATAGGAGGTACAAGGAACAGTTTGAATTGAATTGCTGTTTGGGTAGAGAAGTAGCAGCATTAAGACGCATCTGGGGCCAAGTAGGGTCATCGGTTGAGGAGGGGGAATTTCCCCTTTATTTATTTTTTTTCCTTTTTTTCTCTCTTCTTTTTTTTTTCTTCTCTTTTTGCCCTTCTTGAGGGGGGCTACTAGAAGGCGGGGGATGATGGGGGAGGGGGGCGACCGACGCAACCCAGAAACAGTCACATATAGGTCATCTCTGACCTATTTGCCTGTTACGGGGGGGGACAGAAGGGGAGGGTATGGCAAGGGAGGGGGGTAGGGGTTTTAAAAACGGTTAAAATTGTTGGTTTTTCTAGTGTAATAACACACATTTTCACTGAGTGTCGGCTATACCATATGCAGCACAGGCATCACCACCGCTATTCACCTATTCCGATCTAGGTATGTCGAGGGAATTCTTGTTGCCGTGCAAAGGGTCCCATGTCCACTGCAATGGTGTGTTACATCCCGGCAATTGGCATGGCCCCGTTTGTTGTATTTGGTGTCGTACGACGCTGACCCCTGAGCCCCCTATGGAAATATCTGCAGATTCCCCTGTCATACGGGGCAGATTAATTAATGCACGATCTCTCTCCAAGAATGCCCAGAATATTCATGACCTTATCGTCGAAACTAATCTTGACTGGCTTCTGGTCACCGAAACATGGTTAAAACCGTGGTGTAACCCCGACTTAGCCATAGCCCTTCCGCAGAACTTTCTTATCCAACGTTTGGATAGACCTGAACTACGGGGAGGGGGTCTTGCTATCATTTACCTTAACACTCTTAAGTGCTCCACTGAAGAACTGACGGACATTAAGGGGGCAGAGGCGCTAGCATTTTCTTTGGGGATTCATGACTCCTTTGTCTTTTCCGGGGCTCTCATTTATCGCCCTCCGGGACCTCCATTAAAGTTCCTGGAAACTGTGGGCGATGCTCTGAGTGAACTGGCACTTAGATTCTCCCATTTTTCAGTACTGGGTGATTTAAATTTGCATCTAGATTCCCTTAAAGAACCTGGAGTAGGCTGCTTTATGGACATCATTGATGTGCTAGGACTTACGCTTTTGAATCGGGAACCCACTCATCAGGCGGGACATTTGTTGGATTGCATCTGCTCTAATTCCACCAGCCTGAGAGTCAAACCCCCTAGCCCCCAGACCTGGACCGATCATTTTTTTAATTCCTTTTAACATTGTGTGGAACTCGACATCCATCGCCAACCCCATAATGAGCACAAAATATTCCAAAGCTAAACCCATTCCTAATTGGAAATCACTACCCAGTAGACCTGATGTGGTTGAACAGCTAAAAGCCAGTATACCAGCCCTATTTGACCTCACCTCTGTAGATAATCAGACTTTTTGTGACTGGATTGCTAGAGTGGGGGCCCTGTTAAGTTCACCCAGAAATAATAACTCAAGAACCATTAAGACCAAAAAAGTGCCCCTTTGTTCTCAATGGCCTTGAAACTAGAGCTGGGAGAGGTCAGAGCACTGGAAAGGAGGTGGCGTAGAAATTATGATGCCACCGCCCGTAATATCTATAGGGCAGCGAGACAGAAGTACCATGCTGGAATAAAATCCGCAAAGAAAACTCATTATTTACAGGCCCTATCCATGGCAGGCCAGGAACAAAAAGAAACCTTCAAGATTGTAAAGGACTTTATGAATCCATCAGCTCTATCGCAGGAGATCCCTCCATCTCAAGATCTTTGCAATGCGATATCTGATTACTTTGGCAACAAGATCCTTACCATCGTGAAGACTTTTCCACCAGGACCAATCGCGCCGGTGGTTTCTGAACAGACAGTGGAGATGAAGACCTCTACCCGTCCGGAGGAATTTGTCCCAGTATCTCTTGAAGACACCTCTAAGGCTATTTTGGCTAGCAAATCGGGATCCCCTTTTGACCCCTGTCCTCCTCCAGTGTTACACACCTTAGTAGAGATGGTTAATCCTATAATCAACAGGATCATTAATTCCTCTCTAACTACGGAAGACATTCCCAATAACTGGAAGCTTGCAGCTGTCAAGCCTCTCCAAAAAAAGGCACCTGCTGACCCTACCACTCTTTCCAACCTGCGCCCTATCTCCTTGCTTCCTGTCCTGTTCAAACTGACAGATAAGTTCGTCAACAGTCAACTGACAAACTTTTTGGAGAAGAACAACATCCTCCATCCTAACCAGTCAGGGTTCCGGTCAAAACATTCTATTGAGACGGCCCTGCTTTTTACAGCAGAGACCCTACGGGCGGCCATGGATCAAGGAAAGAAGGCTGTCCTTATCCTACTTGACCTGTCGGCAGCCTTCGATACGGTCTCACATAACATCTTAGTGGACCGATTGGCTGCCGCAGGGGTAGGAGGTCAGGTCTTGGCCTGGCTTAGGAATTTCCTTAGCAACAGACGCCAAGTCACAGTGTTGGGTCAATACCAGTCTGAGGCTAAAGCCGTCAGCTCAGGAGTCCCTCAGGGCTCGAGCCTAAGTCCCGTACTTTTCAACCTGTACATGGTACCCCTAGTGAAACTGATCGCATCATTCCAGATCAGTTCTATTTCATACGCTGGCGGCACCCAACTCATTCTGGTGTTGGATAGGGAACGGCCCGGTGCCGAGGAAGATCTTAAGGAATGTCTAGCAGCAACTTTTAAATGGATGACCAACAATCATTTAAAATGCAACGCTGGAAAAACAGAAATTTTGCCATTCGGGAGTCATAATCTGTTTTCCCCAAAAATGTGCTGGCCGGTGGATGCAGAAGCCCCTCCCAATACAATTACATCTGCCCGCAATTTGGGCATCAAATTTGATGATCAACGATCTTTTAAACATCAGGCTGTGGCAGTAGCTGGGACGTGCTTCCAGATCATAAAAGCTCTGAGGAAGTTTTTTGATCTACTTCCGTTGTCGGCTAGGAAAACAGTTGCAGTGGCCTTAATAAGTTCCAGGTTGGACTATTGTAACGGTTTATATGCTGGAGCTAACAAAACCGTTCTCCACAGGTTACAAATGGTCCAAAATGTGGCGGCCCGCCTCGTACTGCGTTGGCCCCGTAGGTCTTCAGCCTCAGCAGCACTTAACACCCTCCACTGGCTGCCAATAGGTAAAAGAATTTTGTTTAAAATTCTCATCATTACCTTTAGGGCATTTCATCAGAAAGGCCCAAAATACCTATGCAATGGTTTCAAAAGATATCACCCGACACGTTGTCTGAGGTCTGCCAGTCAGAATTTACTTACACCTCCCCGATTCAAGCTGGCCACAAAAGGTGGTAAATCCCTTTTTGTATTAGGTACTAAGGCCTGGAATAAGCTTCCGCCCCTGTTACGCTCACTATCCCAAGAAACGTCTATCAGGAAGGCATTAAAAACCTGGATCTTCTCTTTGCCCGATGCGGCATGTAGGGCGTTGGTGTAATTTGTGGTGTAGAGTGTAAGTCATCCTTTTCCCTCCAACTCTTCCATCTGGGTTGGGTGAGCGCCAAGATACTCCTTGGAGTGAAAGTAGCCCTATAGAAATGTTTCTTACATTACATTACATGGTTTATGAGCAGAGACATGTTTGAAGGTTCTTAATGTCTTGTAAGATTGCTTCAATTAATGTATGTGGTCTTAATGGTTCTAATAAGAGATCGAAAGTTGCGGGTTTGTTGAGAGCTCTCCAACGAGATCTGGCATGTCTCCAGGAGACTCATATTGAGGCACCACAGGTATATCTTTTGGATCACTTGGGGTTTGCAGTATTAGCAGCAAGCAAGCAAGGATGTAGGACTAGAGGGGTGGCAATTTTGGGGAGGCACAGAGATGTTGTGGTCCATAGGAAGAAGGAGGATCAATGGGGTAGGTGGGTTATATTGGAAATATGTTTTAAGGGGGTGAGGTTTACTTTAGTTACAATATATGGTTCCACCGATGACGATCCTGATGTTTGGCAGTTTATGGATACGGAACTTGCCCAGTGGCCAGAACCCATAGTATGCTGTGGGGACTTCAACATTCATGATCCAGATAGCTCTTTTACACAACCGGGGGGGGTAGATGTGTAGGGAGAAAGAAAAAGACATACAGTGCATTAGCCAATATGGTTCAGAACAACTCTTTAGCTGACCCTTGGGTGAAGCAACATCCCTTTTTGGATGGTAGTACTTTTTTTTCCGCCCGCATAAAATCCTGGTTAGATTGGATTATTTTTTAGTTTCTAATTCTTTAATTCCGGGTGTGCAAGTGGAAAACAACCTAGGATCATCTCAGATCATAGTCCCCTGGTGTTAACTTTTAATATGCCTATGGTTCAGAGTAGGAACACACAGTGGACTTTTGAACGTGTTCTATTAAAAGATGGGGCTTATCAGAAGCATATTGAAGCTTGGATAAAGTTTTTCTGGGATATAAATAGAGGTTCGGCATCTCCAGGGGCAGTTTGGGACTGCTTCAAAGCTGGTATAAGAGGGGAGACGATGAGTTATGTGTTGGCAAGTCGAAAAAGGGAAAGAAATAAAATTGAAGAAATTCGACAAAGGCTAATTGTAGTGGAAGAAAAACTAGCCACAACTATAAGACAGAATATCTCATTGGAGCCCTTCTTGCTTCAAATTATAGCCCTCAAAGGGGACGCTATAGAAGGCTTCAGTAGGAAAGCAGCTGAGAACTATTTGGTTAAAAAGCAGGATGCGTACGAACTGAGTGAGAGAGTTGGTCACATCCTGGTGGTGCGAACCAGGCAGCGTACAGCTGCAACCGATATAAAGGAGATTCTAGATTCACAGGGGGCTTCTGTTACAGATCCAGACCTGATAAGGGAAGTTTTTAGGAAATTTTATGATGATTTATACTCTCAATCAATCAATCAGGAGTTTGTTAAAGCGTGACTACTCACCCGTAAGGGTCTCAAGGCGCTAGGGGTGGGGGTTGCTGGTTCCATTCCATCAAGGAGGGGGTCTGTCGAAGAGCCAGGTTTTGAGGTTTCTTGCGAAGATGGGGAGCGATGTTGTCTGTCTGAGGCGGACCGGAAGGGCGTTCCATGCTTTGGCTGCGAGGAAGGAGAAGGAGCGGCCTACCGATCTGGTCTTTCTGGTGCGGGGGACCACGGCGTAGGAAAGCTGGGCTGATCGTAGGGTCCTTTGGGGTGCGTGGAATTTGAGTCTGCTGTTCAGGTATGCTGGTCCGGTGCCGTGGAGGGCCTTTTGTGCGTGGGTGAGCATCTTAAAGGTGATTCTTGCCTCTACGGGGAGCCAGTGGAGTGTGCGCAGGTGCTGGGAGATGTGGCATTGTTTTGGCAGGTTGAGGACCAGTCTTGCGGCGGCGTTCTGGATGTTCTGTAGCTTGTGGATGAGGTTTTTGTTTATTCCGGCGTAGAGTGCGTTGCCGTAGGTGATGCAACGAGTCAGAACGAGATAGATAGATATCTTAGCGATATTCCTGCCCCTTCTTTGTCTTCTGAGGAGAAGGAGATATTAGATGCCCCACTGCGTTTGGAGGAGCTTGCTGAAGCTCTGGGTAGCCTCCCCTCGGGGAAAGCAGCTGGGCCTGACCAAATCCCGGTTGAATTTTATAAAGTGTTTCAAAAAGTTTTACTGGTTGACATGTTTGATATTATGTTACATACACAACGGGGTGGGTTACCTCCAGAGACCTGGGGTGGTGCGGATATTATTGTCATGGCAAAAAAAGGGAAACCTGCAACACTTCCTGGTTCATACAGACCTATTACTTTGATGAACTCAGACGTCAAAATATATTCAAAAATGTTGGCAAAAAGGCTTGCGGGGAGTAAGCTCATTTCAACACGGCTTCATACCTGGGAAGGGCACGACCCAGCATGTTAGAATGGTTGTCACTATGTTCAATGCTGCAGGGGGCTTGGGCGACCCTATCGCGGCACTCTTTTTAGACGCCGAAAAGGCCTTTGATAGGGTCGCCTGGGAATTCCTATGGGCAGTTCTGAGGTGGAGTGGTATTGGTGAAGGTTTTATAACAGCTATTCAAGCCTTGTACAATGATCCCACCGCAAAGATCAGAGTGAATAGGGGACACTCAGAGGCAGTTAAAATTTTAAGGGGGACGAGGCAAGGGTGCCCGTCATCCCCACTGCTCTTTGCACTATATCTGGAGCCACTGCTACGAAGACTAGATAGAAATGAAGGGATTCCACCAATCAAACTGAATGGCTACACAGTCAAATCTTTAGCTTACGCTGATGATGTGGCTCTACTAACTCCGGACCCAGACACAGCTATCCGGGGGGTAGAAACAGAAGCTCATCTGTTTGGCCAAGTCTCGGGTTATAGCTTAAATAAATCCAAGACGCAAATTGTCATGAACAATTTCACGAGGAGTTTTGACAACAGGGGGTTTAGTTCAGCAACATATCTGGGGATTTTAATCTCCGCGAACTTGGATACTGTGGTTGAGATCAATATGGCTCCGTTACTGGCTAAAGTTAAAAAAGATTTAGAAAGGATGAATAATTTGCATCTGTCTTTGGTGGGGTGTACTAATGTTTTGCAAATGATGATTTTACCTAGGTTTCTTTATTTATTTAGATCGATTCCCCTTTTTTTTGTAGACCAAATGGTTTAATATCCTGGAAGGCACCTTAAATAGGTTTATATGGGCTCATGGAAGAACTCGGAGGGGGTGTAGATATATGTCTCTACCAAGAGAAAGAGGGGGTTGGGGCGCGCCGGACTTTAGGCTGTATTATCTGGCGGCTGCAGAAAATTACAACTATGTCCACAGAAATATATGCAGTAGTGCTAGGGCAAGAGGCAGGAAATTGTTTCTTATATTATACTGAGTTAGGTTACTTTAGAAGGAATCAATCTAAGACTATTAGTGCTGCCCTTAAAATATGGAATGCCTTTTTGAAAAAGATGGGACTGGGGAGACACAACAGGTATATTAAATTATATAATAATAAATCCTTTCCTTCAGAAATCTTCTCTGATTCTGTAATGGCTGCTTGGGAGGTTAAAGGAATTAGACAGATAGGCGACTTAAGGAATCATGAGGGAATAATGCAGTTTGGGGATCTTGTAAGTAAGTATAGTGTAGACAGAAGAGATTTTTTTAAGTTTCTACAGGTTAGGAGTTTTTTGAGCAATAAACAGGGGGGCCCAGCAGGGTATAATTGCAATGATTTTATGGACAATATAACTCGGGTGGTGAGTCTACGATCAGGTCAGCGTATGCGTTTTTAGTAAGTGGCAAGCCGGATGATATGGTTAAATACAGCCGTAAGTGGATAGAGAAAATAGGGGCTGAACCTGAAGCCTTTAAGGAGTCATTGGATCTGGGCCACACTATCCTGTGTTCATCACGCCTGCAATCCCAGCATTACAAGACCTTATATGTTCACTTTACTACACGCCATCCAGGATTGCTAAATGGGGGGGCTCTGAGGGGACGACTTGCCCCAGGTGTAATTCCTCTGATGCAGATATTTTTCACATGTTCGCCACCTGTCCGCAACTTCACACTTTAATTAAAGACATAGAGGGGTTCCTGGACAGGTCATTAGGGATACAGATAATTTTAACCCCTATTTGGATCCTGTTGGGAATTGGATCAGAAGGAAGTAATTCTGCACAGGCTGACTTCTTGTTCTTAGTTATGGCAGTCTACAGATTAACGTTAGCAAGGGCTTGTCTTGACAGGATCCCCCCGACGATGCAATTTTGGTTGGCTAATGTAATAGCTGCATACAATTTGGAGAAACCTATATATGCTAGGAAGGGTAGGATAGGGAGAGCCCGAGGAGAAAGAATTTGGGAGCCTTTAGCTTGCTGGAGGCAAGGGATAGGGTAATATAACTATGATTAGGATTCTGTTTAAATTCTGATTTTGGTTTTAAAAAAAAAAAATGGTGATTTATGAATAATGAAAAGTATAATGGTGTGGTTATCATTTTTTTTTGTTTTGTTTCTTTTCATTTCCTTTCTTCTTGCTGTAAACTGCTTGTGCTGTATTACCATATTGAATTTGTGTTTTTGGAGTAAACAAATTGTGGAATGTATAATGTGTGTGAACAGAAGTATAATAAAAAAATAATAAAAAATAAAAAAAAGGAATAAGATGAAGCAATGAGGGAGAAATGATGCAGAAAGATCATCCTTCAATTTACTTGCCTTAATTTGTGAGGGTTAAGGCTAAGCAGGCTCATGGCAAAATGGAGAAAGCAGCTTAAAGTTACATTTGTTAAAAATGGCCTGCTACTGTTCACTACTGCTATGCCTTGTGCTCAAACAGGGTGCCTATTTCCACACACAAGCTGTGCATCATGGTGCAGTTTTTTGCGTGGCTGTTTAGCATAGATGCACTAGAAGTATACAGTTGCAGTAGAAACTCTAATGAGTAGACACATTGATAAACGTTACACTCATTGTGTATGTGGTGTACAGTGCACCACACATTCAATGTAAGGAAATTTTGGCGAAATATATTTTTTTTCCATGTTAGTGCCTGTTTCAAGAAAGCATTATTGTTTTACCCAAAACCTGTTCTGGCTATTTAACTAGATCAGAGTTTGCCTCAGAAACTATTACTACTTGTGCAAATCTTATAAGCAATGAGACCCCCTTGACACAAATTGAGGGCAAATCAGTGGAAAGTGTTATTTGTGCAGAGAAAAGGGCACTTTTCAGCACAGAATACCTTTTTTAAAGTAAATACTGTTACAAAATTGTGTGCTGCTTTCCTTCACTTTGCTGGACTTTGCCTTGACACAAACCCCTAGTAAATGTAGCAGTAACTTTCTGTTAAGCTACACTCTGCTCACAAATTAGAAAAAAGCCTGCTGCTTTTTATCAGCAATGTTTTTGTGGGATGATTTTTGACTGTACCACTCACTTTACCAGCGGCTCCTTGAAAGTTGTCCACTTTTCCCTGCCTCAAAATATTTCTGAGCATAACATCTCACATGGACCATCAACACAGGATTGCCCCCACCCTTCTTCAATTTAAAAAAGAGTCAATTACACACTTCTATAAGGAACACTACGATGCAGTATATATTCTACAAGCAAAACACACAAGATGATGGACGGAATGTTGCACATTGGCAAAACATTCACCCCCAGTCACAGATCTATCAATCAATCAATCAGTGACACTTATAAAGCGCGCTACATACCCGTAGGGTCTCAAGGCGCTGGGGGGGGGGGGGGGGGGTGCCGCTACTGCTCGAACAGCCAGGTCTTCAGCTTCTTCCTGAAGGAGAGGTGGTCTTGGGTCAGGCGCAGGTCGGGAGGGAGGGAGTTCCAGGTCTTGGCGGCCAGGTAGGAGAAGGACCTTCCTCCTGTAGTCGCTCTTCGGATGCGGGGGACGGAGGCGAGGGCGTGGTTGGCTGATCGGAGGTGGCGTTTGGGATCTGGGTTTAATACATTGTTATTTTGCTCACCACGCCACCCCAGTTCAGACATGGCCATATGCAAATCAGTCTTGACCCTGTGCATCATGGGAACAGTCCATCCCGAACTGCCAAGCCATGTCTACCCTGGACCGTAATCAAGCATCCTAGGACTGGTTTCTGGCTATCAGCCGTTGTTAGCCAGGATAGCTTGACTCCAGTGGCGTAGTGAGCACGGGACCCACGTCTGGGCCTACCCTTCCCACATAGGGCAAACAGAAAAACACCCAAGATGATGGATGGAATGTTGCACATTGGCAAAACATTCACCCCCAGTCACAGATCTGGGTTTTGTCCATTGTTATTTTGCTCACCACGCCACCCCAGTTCAGACATGGCCATATGCAAATCAGTCTTGACCCTGTGCCTCATGGGAACAGTCAAGCCCGAACTGCCAAGCCATGTCTTCCCTGGACCATAATCAAGCAAACTAGGACCGGTTTCTGGCTA
Organism: Lissotriton vulgaris; assembly: GCF_964263255.1. Classification (NCBI taxonomy): domain Eukaryota; kingdom Metazoa; phylum Chordata; class Amphibia; order Caudata; family Salamandridae; genus Lissotriton; species Lissotriton vulgaris. The sequence continues at coordinate 48,358,728 of NC_141693.1, read as the reverse complement.
TAAGCCGTCATCAGCCAGGATAGCTTGACTCTAGTGGCATAGTGAGCACAGGACCCAAGTCTGGGCATTTCCTTCCCACATAGGGTGAACACCAAACACACAAGATGATGGACGGAATGTTGCACATTAGTAAAACATTCATCCCCAGTCACAGATCTGGGTTTAATCCATCGTTATTTAGCTCACCACGCCACCCCATTTCAGACATGGCCATGCAAATCAGTCTTGACCCTGTGCCTCATGGGAACAGTCCAGCCCGAACTGCCAAGCCAATGTCTTCCCTGGACCATAATCCAGCATCCTAGGATCGGTTTCTGGCTATCAGCCATCATCAGCCAGGATAGCTTGACTCCAGTGGCGTACTGAGCACAGGACCTACGTCTGGGCATACCCTTCCCACATAGGGTGAACAGCAAAACACACAAGATGATGGACGGAATGTTGCACATTGGCAAAACATTCACCCCAGACACAGATCTGGGTTTAATCCATTGTCATTTTGCTCATCACACCACCCCAGTTCAGACATGGCCATATGCAAATCAGTCTTGACCCGGTGCCTCATGGGAACAGTTCAGCCCGAACTGCCAAGCCATGTCTTCCCTGGACCGTAATCAAGCAACCTAGGACTGGATTCTGGCTATCAGCCGTCATCAGCCGGGATAGCTTGACTCCAGTGGCGTAGTGAGCACAGGAACCACGTCTGGGCATACCCTTCCCACATAGAGTGAACAGCAAAACACACAAGATGATGGACGGAATGTTGCACATTGGCAAAACATTCACCCCACAGTCACAGATCTGGGTTTTATCCATCGTTACCTTAGACACTCTTCCATGCTATCTCAGATGTTCTTCAATAGATATAATACCTCTGTTATATAGTTCTCCTTAGTTACATCAACTGTGTTGAAGGCTAGTTTATGGATATATATATACGTTTTTATAAAGTCTGCCATATGGATATACCACCTTTGCTGGGAGTTGCTCCATGCAACACCGCTTCTGCTAGGAGGTATTCCAAAGACACGGTCTCACGCATCATCCTTATCAGGAGCCTACTTGAGATAGGCATCCAAGAACTTACACTTTGCTGGGTCTGCTTCTTCATAATGGATATCCCACAAGCTGTCATCCTGGCATCTTACTTCTCTGAAGCTCGCAAACTCCTCTGCAGAATGCCACCGTGTTCACTGCTCAGCCCTACCCTCTTGAATGCATGCATGATCCCTCTTATCAACTTCATCTGTGCGCACAACAACAACATCCTCTCCCACACGGACGGTGTGGAACTTTTACTCTCCCTCTCGGACAAGACTTCCAACACAAGAAACAAGTTTACCGTCTGCATGACCGAAGTTGCTAACTGGTCGAAAGCAGCTGTCTCAATCTAAACACTGGCAAGACAAGAGTAGTGATCTTCAGCAAGAGCACCTCACCAAACTCAGACCTACACCCACACCCAGATCCCACACCAGGAACCCAGAAATAATCATGGACAGCAAACTTTACATGATGACCACACAAGTCAACGCCGTCAATGAATCCTGCTTCCACATCCTGAGGATGTAGAAGATAATCTTCAAATGGCTTCCAAGCAACACTAGAAAAATTGTCACTAAGAGTTTAGTCACCAATAAGTTGGACTTTGGTAGCACACTTTATTCCGGGATCACCAATAAACTCACCAGAAGAAGACTAATCATCCAGAACTTGGCAGTCAGACTCATCCTCAACCTCCACACAGAATGCACCTCGCACCACACCTCAGGAAACTCCACAAGCTCCTGCACACAAAAACACACGTTCAAGGCACTACACAGGTCTCAGCTACCTGAACAGTCACATCTCTTTCCACCAACCACCCAGGCACCTGAACTCAGCAGGACTTCTACTCACACACACCCCACACATACACACAGCCAGATCAGGAGAACAGGACTTCTCTTACATTTCTCCTATAGCGTGGAACAGCCTCACACTCCACATCAGAGCCTCCTCCTCACTTCTTGAATTCCTCAAGAAGCTGAAGACTTGGCTTTCCAATTAACCAACCAACTATAGGCAAGGCTAGGCACATACACCTGCTCAGTGCCAGGAAACCCCTACAAGTGCTGGTGCGCTTTACAAATACATACAGCATAACATGTCAGCCACATGGACGAGTCAGTAATTTGAATGCCAGTCACTGTCAAAATGCAGTGCCTGGAGATCATGAGTTCAAATCCCAAAAGGTCGGATTAGCCTTCGATTCTTTCGTTGGTCAGTAAATTGTGTAATGATAACATATTTTATTTAGTGCACTTAGAAATGAAAGAAGTGCAGTATTTAGCACTATTTTTGACACAGATAAATATTATTTCTGATTCTGGAATCGTAATCAATTCAGAGAACAATGTACATATATGTTTTACCACAATATTGTTTCAGTGATCTTTTGGTGGAGAGTCTAACAGTGTGTTTCCCCCAAAGTGGTTTCAAGTCTTTGCAGCAGAACCCACGTTATGAGAAAACCTCCCTACACTGTGGGAGCTGTCTTTGAATATGAGGGACTTTCTTCCACAAATGTGGTGGGTTCAGGGACTCTGCTAGACTGGAGGATTGTAAAATTAAATAAGGCCAGAAATTATAAAACAAGAAAACAGAGTTAACCTACCTGAAACAGGTGTTTCATGGTACAGACACAGCACCAGCAGTGAGAAGAGTCCTGGCAGGCACGGATGCACCATCATTCTGTGAGAGAAGAAAGAACAAATCCCACAGGTTTCTCATAGAGATCACAGTGATGAACAAAACAATGCAATGAATGAAATAACTACACTTCTCACTAAGGTTTGTGTGTAGAAGGCTGCGATATTTGCTAAGAGTTGCCATGCTTATACTGGACCACAATATGGCAGACGTGCATTACCAAACAAATCTTTACAATAAAAGTTAAATAAGACATGAAATTTACAAAATTAAAAATGAAACAAAATGTGAGATATTATTGTATGCAATGTCTGAACAATTTAACAAAATGAACAGAGATAGAAATTCATACTATTAGTTCAGATCACAATAATTTTATGCTTAGTATACAGCGCCCCAAAAAGCTACTAACTACACCTCTACTATTTTGCTTGAACAGATTCACTTAATTGTTACTCCTTAGTATTAACTATGGTATGAACTGCATATTGATTATTACTCAGGATTCAGTCTAACAATAACAACACGTACAAGGTAAGGGTCCTCCCCACTGGGCCTGCGTTCAGCTCTGTTTATGGATTTGTAGAGCGCATGGCTGCCCAAAGGCTTCCCAGCACTAGGAGAAAGTTGGCATTACGGATGCAAGGATATTAAAGGAAGAGACAAGTTTTAAGTATTTTCCTGAATGCCAATTCATCATTTAACAGATGCAGTTCCACAGGCAGGGCGTTTCACAGGCTAGGAGCTAGTTGCAAGAAGGATCTACCGCCCCACTTAGATCTCTTTATCCTAGTCTGTTTTGTGAGTAGATCTGCAGAGGATCTCAGGGGTCTGCCTGGCATATAGTGTGTGACAAGTTCTTCGATTAAGGCCGGACCTTTGTCATTCATAGCTCCAAGGGCAATACTTAAGGACTTGAACTTGACTCTGGCCTGGATAGGGAACCAGTGTAATGTCTTCAGGGCGGCCTTAGCTGACTTTTGTCTTGGGATGTGCAGTAATATCGTATTTGGGTGCGCCTAGATACAGAGTTACCATAATCCAGCTGCGACACCACTAGGTCCTGGACCATGGTTCTGCGAGTATGTTCAGGAATAAGAGGAAGGATCATCCGGAGCATGCACAGAAGTCCAAAGCATACACCTGATAGTTTCTTGGCTTGAGTTTCCATGGACAGACTTTCGTCTAGCAATATTCCCGGATTTTTAACAGCATTCTTTGGGACAGGGGTTTCTTCCAATTCTGGAGGCCAGCTGATAATGGTTCTTAAGACCGCCTTATTGCCCAAGAACATGAGCTCTGTTTTTCCTCCATTCAGCTTTAGGCTACACTTATTCATGCAATATGCTACTTGTACCATGCACGGTGCCAGGTTGTTGTGTATGGATTGGGGGCATTCCATTACTGATAGAATCAGCTGGGTGTCATCCGCATATGACACTATGGATAATCCAAATTCTTACACTATCTCTGCTAGTGGTTGCATATACAGGTTAAATAGTGTCGGGCTTAATGCAGATCCCTGTGGGACTCTGCACGAGATTCGGAGGGTGTTAGATAGGTGCTCACCTTCCAGTAATTGGAAGGATCTATCTTCTAGATATTAGGTTTTCCACTTTAGCACAGAGCCTGTAATACCCTCTTCCTTTAGCCTGTGGATCATGGTATTGTAATCCACTGTATCAAACGCAGCGCTAAGATCCAGAAGCAGGGTAGCTGCTGTGCCCCCCCGGTCTAGGATTCCTTTTAGTTCCTCTGTGGCCACTAACAGGGCTGACTCTGTGCTGTGTTGCAGTCGGAACCCATGTGAGTGGTATGCAACACCTGATTCCCTTCTAGATAATGGACAGGGCCTAATCGATGTGTTTTCCAGTTATTTTGCCTAACAGTGGCAAAAGTGATATTGGTTGATAATTCCCTGGCTCTGCCGGGTCTAAATGGACCTTTTTCAGCAGTGGCTGGATTATGGTGTGTTTACAGGTTTTGGGATAATCCCTTGTGTAAGAGAGAGTGATATGAGTGCTGCAGTGGTAGAACTAGATCTTTTCCCTACCTGCAGCAAGATGTCTGGTGGAATCGGGTCTTGTGGAGAACCAGATTTAATCTTCTGCAGGATTGAGGTCATCTTCTTCACTTAGATCTGTGAAGTGATCTAGTCTCTGTTTTAATTCTCATGTTATCATTGATACTAGGGTGAACATCAGCACTGTTTGGACTACTGTTTCTTTGCAGGGAGTTAAATATTATTTCCTCCTTATTTTTGAAGAGTTTCGCCATCTGATTACATCTCTCTTTGAATGAGGAGTGCTTGTTTGTTTCCTGATCAGTGGAGGTTAAGGAGCGCACTACCTCAAATAGCTCTCTTGAGGAGTTACATGCTGAATTAATTTTTCCTTTTTTTTTTTTTATATTTTATTGAAAGTTCATGACAATAGCATATCAAATACATACGAGAAAACACGCGCTGACAAAACAATTACCATATAAATATACATACAGAGATATAAATATGCATAACAGATTTTCAACTTATAATAAGGATGTTCGAACAGATTAAAACCATTAATATAAGGAAAAATACAGGAAATATGTTAAAAAGCTATAAGCCCAGAGTTTTTAACCACCTCCATGATGCCACGGGTGACCAGAGCCTTAGTCCCGTATCCCTGGATTTCGCTCCCTTCAGTGCATACAGCTCTGACTCTATGTTATGGATCCCAAGTAGCCTACAAATCCACATCTGAAAGGTTGGAGCCTCGGTGTCCTTCCATGCAGCAGCGATTAATATTCTAAAGACTGCTGTTGCTATAAAAACAAGTGCCTCCGACTCTGTGCTCAAACCCAATTTGGCGTCAACCCCAATTATTAAAAGTGTAGGGGATAGGTCAATCCTGACATCTAGCAGCCCCTCTAAAAACTTTACAATTTCGTTTTTAATTGGCCCTAGTTTCTCACAGCCACAAACATGTGAGGCAGATCGGCAGGGCCCTTACCACATCTATGGCAGTTGTTATCTGCTCTCTTTCCCCAGTCAAACAGTTTTGCCGGTGTGTGATATAAGTTAAATAGAGTTTTAAAATGCTGCGCTCTTAGGTTTGAAGATCGTAGAAACCTTTTATCCATAAGAATGGCTCTGCCTAGATCGATATCGGGGTCACTCAGTTTCCCAACCCAGGTAGCCTCTGTCTTAAGCATGTCATCTGACAGTGTCCCCAAGAATAATGCATACATTTTCCTTATGCGACGGCCGCCTCCCTTCATATAATCTAAAAGTGTGCATTCTTTTGATATATCTATGATGGGTCTCTTGGATTTAATTGTGTTGGTCAATTGTATGTATTTAAACTCTTGAGAGCCTTGAAGTGCATACTGTGACGTCAGGAGATCGAGGGGCCTTAGAGCATCCTTTACCATCACTTGGCCCAATGTGGTGATTCCCTGTCTTTCCCAATGTCTCCAGGACCCATCTGTACTTAAGTGAGGGAATAGCCCTGAGTTCCAAAGTGGAGTATGCTTGTTAAACTTCGGAATGCTCTGGTTCTTCTGTATTGCCAACCATCCCGCCCGGATATCTTCCAATATTTTATACCCTGGGGACTTGAAGAAACGTTTATCATAGTTCCTCAACAGTACCCCATAAGCTTTGTTCCCTAATACTAACTTGTATATGGATGGAATACCGCATTGGCAGTGTATCATATTAGCAGGGAAGAAAAGTATAGCCATATCTGTAAGGAGACAAGACCAGTGGTGGAATTGTAGATTAGGTATACCCAATCCGCACTGTTCCTGGGGTAGAGACATAAATTTGATTGATCTCCTCACCTTACCATATTGCCAGACAAAGTTCATAAAAATTGCCTCCATTTCCCTAATCAAAATATCATCGATTTTAAAGGGGATAGACCTAAATTTATATAAGATTTTTGGAAACATTGTCATTTTAATGACATTGGCCCTGCCTATAATTGATAAATGAAGAGTATTGATTCGCTTTAGATCCTGTTTCATTTTCATCAATAATGGTGAGAAATTATCTTTAATAATTTCCTGTGTCTGGGCATTAATTGTGATTCCCAAATAGACAACTGAGTCAACATACCTATCATCCAGTTTGACTGTTTTACTTGAACATAATACCTGTGTTTTTGCCACATTTAATCTATATCCAGAAGCACTCCCAAAATCAGAGGTGATGTTAATTAATTCCCTCATAGCTCTAGCAGGATCCACAGTGGTGATAGCTATGTCATCCGCGTATGCAGGATTTTGGTTTCAAGTCCGTTGGTGATAATTGGTTTTATATTAATATTGCCCATAATGTGGCAAATCAGGGGGTCGATATACAGTGCAAATAGGATAGGCGAGCACGGGCACCCTTGTCTTGTCCCTCTTGAAATATGGATTGGCTTGGAGCCCTCACCCATTAGCTGGATACTAGCTGTTGGAATGTAATACATGGCCTTAATTGCCTGCAGAAATCGGGGGCCGAATCCTCTGCCCTCCATCACTTTCCAAAGAAAGCTCCACTTAACCCGGTCAAACGCCTTCTCGGCATCGAGGAGGATCATCGCGATTCCCCCCCTCCCCCCCCCCCTCTCCCCAGCATGCATATCAAACAAAGTTATAGCTCTTTTTATATGGTCGGTGGTACCCCTTCCGGGAATGAAACCGTGCTGCCAGGGAGAAACGAGGCCCGCGATAATCCTCCCCATCCGTGAGGCCAGTATTTTAGCGTAGAGTTTGTTATCGCTATTTATTAATGATATAGGCCGATAAGAACCTAGGCTCTCCTTGGGTTTGCCTTTTTTGTGAAAGACCACTATATTGGTTTTAGTCCAGGATTCTGGTATAGTGCCTGTATTAATAACCCTGTTAAATAGATCTAATAGGAGAGGGGCCGTTTCTTCACTCAGGCATTTATAGACTTCCAAGGGTATAAGATCAGGCCCTGCTGCCTTTCCTGCTGATAGATCTTTCAGTGCCTGCAGGAGCTCCTCCATAGTGATATCCTGTTCTAAGGATTCCCTCTCATTGGGCGACAAATTAGTATCTGTATCCTGCCAATTCATACCCGGGTAGGTTGTATCTGCCTCCTCCTTATAGAGAACCTGATAGAATTGCCTAAAAAACCTCTAAAATTTCTGTTGGCTTTTTATAGGTCTGTTCACCATCTTTAATTTCAGTAATGATATTTTTTGAGGTGGCTTGTCTTATCCGAAGCGCTAGGGCCCTGCCTGCATTCTCACCTGTTTCATACATTCCCAGTCTGCGAGTCTGATATTCTGCTGCAGCTTTCTTTGCTAATTGCCGCTGGATATCTGCTTTTATAGTATTTAAGCTATCTAGGCTCTGAGACCCCTGGATCCCGCTGCATACATCTCTCCTATGTTGTTCCTCGGCCTTCGCCAACCTAGCCAAATGACACTCCCTGTCTTCCTTCATATTTTTCCACAACCGTGCAGAAAAGCTAATAGTCTCCCCTCTTAAACCAGCCTTGAAACTATCCCAAACCATGCCACGGGAAGCACTATATCTATTAGCGTCAAAGAAAGATTGGGACCACCCCTTTATATGTGCGATGTAATTACTATCTACTAGAAGTTTTCTATCAAAAGACCACGGTCTCATTTTTTCCCTTGGTTTAGTAATAGACATATTCAAAACTAGGGGATTGTGATCCGAAATTAGCTTTGGGAGCATTGAAATTTCAACATTGCTAAGTTGTGTGGCTGATACTAAAAAATAGTCCAATTTTATATATTTATTGAATGGATGTGAAAAGTATGTGAACCCAGGTTCATCTTTCTTTAGATTACCCCAGACATCCTTCAGGCCATAAGAATGAATTATAGAGGAGATCGCCCTGAATACCCGGGGCTTTCGACCATTATATAGGGTGTTACCTGTAAAATCTGCTGAGATATTGAGGTCGCCGCAAAATACCAAAGGTGATGGCCAGTTAGTGAGCTCCCTTTCAATATAATCCATCACCCCTGGATCGTCCAGATTGGAACCATACACTGAACAGAGAGTGATACCTAATTTCAATTCACATATAGCCCATCTTCCCAACGGGTCAGCTTTTGATTTTTTGACCCCACCCAATCCAACCCGGCCTATGATGGCTACCCCCCTTACAGTTGAGGTCTGTGAGGAACAAGACAATATTTCATACCCCCTTATGTTTAACCAATGTTTCTTTTTCCATGGCAGGTGAGTCTCTTGTAAGCAGACAATATCGGGCCTTATTAATTTAACATACTCCTCGAACTTTTCCCTCTTTTTCCAATCGTTCAGTCCTCCTATATTAAGGCTAATTATCTTAATCCTTGACATAGCCCTGGAGAGAAACCAGCCAACAAGCTAACCAGTCATATTGTATCCTGTATCTAGCAATGACAAGTGTAGCCACTTTCAACAGCTCCGATATATCAAAAAACATATTTATTGCATGAACTTTCTTTTTGCTTCTTTTTCCCCCTTCCCCACCCCCCTGACCCCAACTCACCCCCCGGTGAGGCGCGCAGACTGAGTCTGTGCATGTGATGGGTGCGGCAATGGACACAGTGCAATCAATAAATCCAACTTCAACCTCGGCTTTATGTGTACCCGCGATTTTCCCTCGAATCTCCCACAAATCACCCCACAAATCTCCCTAACGTGACACGCTTTACTATGTGAGATTCAAACTTAACCTTGAGCTAAGCTAAACCTAAGACTTCATCCAGTAACAAGAGTTGGGATCTTTGCCTTTGTTAGATTGCATGAATAATGAACATGTTATAGAGAGTCTAGAAACTCCTGAGCCTTGATTTCCGAGGAGAAATACATGGTCTTGCCTAGGTGGATAATCTTTAACTGGGCAGGATTGATGAGGTAGACCTGTACCCTTTTGTCCTGGAAAGGTTTAATTAATTGCCTTAATCTCCATCTTCGTTCCACAGTGGAGTGAGAGAAATCCGGCCTAACAAAGAAGGTCCCTCCTTCAAATGTTCTTTTAGAGTCAGGCCGGGCTTTCTCTGAAATGGACTGGCGAAGAAGAAAATTGCCTATATAGATTAAGATTGCTCTAGGCTTATCCCCTTCTCTGGCATTTTTTCTCAATCTGAAGGGTGTCCTATGTGCTCTCTGTATTTCAGTGGCCCAGTTCCAACCGGCGATGTCCGGGAAGGCTTTCTCAAATATTTTAACGATAAACATCTTAACATCCTGGCCCTCTGCCCCTTCCGGAATATCCAGGACCCTGAGGTTGTTCCTTCTTTGCCTGTTCTCAAGGTCCTCCAGCTTCCACTGGACGTCAATTGCTTGGGCTCCAAGAGTTTCCACTTTATTTGTGGCTGCAGCCGCCTCAGCTTCGGTGGCGACCACCCTCTCTTCTAGATTTGAGACCCTATCTCCCACACTTACCTAGGCTTTAGAAAGCTTCCTGACCACTGCTTTCATCTTTCTTATCGCAGCCTGGGATTTGAGACTGTCTGCCCGAGTTTCTTCTCTGTGAGCAGTTATTCCTTGGTGAATTGATTCCATCATCGCCATCATTGACACCTGTGTGGGCTCATTGTGACTTACGTTGCCCGTCGCCGGGTTAGGATTCCCTTGAAGGGATGTTGTAGGAGAGTGGTCCCAAGTCAGTGCTGTGTGGTCTCTTTGAGGAGGCACATTTTTTATAATAGATGATGGTAACCCTACCTCACTATCGCTCTCTGTTTCCGGATTGCTGCCATCAATATCTGAGCTATGTAACTCATCATCCTTCTCTGACCAGTTGGCCTCCTCTGTAACAGAGAAGAAGCACTCGCTGGGGGTCTTTCCTTTTCCCTCTCACCGTGAGTGGCCCCGGAGTAGATTGTATTGGCTTTAGAATTGGCAAGTAGACCCCTATGGCTCTCAGGGGCCGTGGTAAGACTGATACTCTCTTTGAATATATCAGCTGTAGATAAGCCTTCTTGATCACCCTCGTCGTTAGTTGGTAAGACTTCTGACCCTTCCGTTGACGAAAACAACCAATCTTGTGAGGGTAATGACAGGGGTAATGAGGTGGTGCACTCATTGTTGTTGGAAGCACAGATATCGCCAGATCCCAATCCAACAGCTAGAGACTCTGAGTGCATCATTAAAGACTTGCCCCCACCTGCGGTGTCATCCCTGGCTTCCTCCACCTGACATAACTGAGGGATCTGTGTCTGTGGGTGTAGATTTGAGACTGATAGTGCTGCAATTTGCAGTGCCGGGTCTATGCCTGGGTTCTCAGCTAGAGTATTGGCCGGTAATGGTAAAGCGGGCAGCTCACATGGTACAGAAAGTGCAGGTAGCACAGGTAGTACAGATAACACCGGTAGCCCAGAGTTCACAGCTGCTGGCGCTGGCTCAATATCCTTCAGTTTTCTTTTCTTTTCATTCCGATTCAGCATTTCCACCACGCTGACCGTCGCAGTGGCTGTAGCTTGACGGGTTCTGATCTTAGGGGAGTTCTGCCCTGTGGGCGGTTGCAGCTTTGCCCGCCCTGACACAGCTTCTGATGCTGCCCCCTCCAACCCGGTGTTTGCCACATTGTCCATGCTCGGAGTATTATCCGAGTTGCCAGATGCAGAGGCGCCATCCGCCATACCTTTTTTTTTTGTCTTTCCCCCGGTGTTGATTTTAGGTGCCATAGATACAAATGCTATCAGCAGAGAGATCCCCTGCCTCACCTTGACCGGTCCGCTGCAGCACAGAGCGTCTCCACGTCCTTGTGCCGGGCTGTCGGGTCTGTCCGGTCTGACAAGTCTGCCAGGTCCGCTGGAGTTGCTGCCGTTTCCGCTCCGCTTCCCTGGTCCCGCCGGTCCTGTGTGGCCCCGCCTCCAGGCTACGCGAACTCCGCGAGCTCTGCTAGGGCTACTGCGAGCTAATCCGACTCCCAGCGCCGCTGCAGCTGTAGCCAGGAGCCTCCGCAGACCCGTGCGAGGCAGCCCACTGCCAAAGACACTGGAAAGCATCAGGATTGCATCAGGATTCAAAGAGGTAATTTCCAGCCGCTTTTGAATGCCGCTATGCTTCTACGGCATTTTGCTCTGTCTGAGCGTTTGGTTGTGTCTCGCCAGTGCAGAGTGCTCTTGTAATGCCCCGTGAGTCTTAGGGGTCAAGTAGCCTCGAGGTTTACTGTAGCCTTGTTTCTTTAGTGATCCCTCATTGCTGACATTAACGGAGAGTGCCTGGATGTCGGGGTTGAATCAAAATACATTATTCCATCCCTGCGCTGTGTCCAGTGCTGCCGCTCAGCCGCTGATCACGGCCGCCATCTTGCCTCGGGAGTCGAGTCCTGAATTAATTTTTCCATCAAAATGTTTGGCTTGGCAAGTAGAGGATCTATGGTTAAATTCTTTCAGTCTCTTATACAAAGCTGTTAAACCTGCTTGGTTAAGACACTACCAGCTCTTTACACTCCATCGGGCTTACCTTTCCCCCCCAACGGCTTTCTAAATTCCAGCTAGGAAAGTGTTGTAATAAGTGCCTCCTCCCAGCAGCTTCCGACATTCATATGTTTTGGGACTGTTCTGCTATAAGTGGCTACTGGGAAGAGGTAAGGGTCACCATGGAGTCAATTCTCAAATCCCCGATTTTCATTAGTCTGGCACTAATTATATTTGGACTTGAGGAAAGTATTAAGGGGAGAGAGAGGACCTTCCTTTTCTATGCAATTCTCCTTGCAAGAAGGCAAATTTGCAAACACTGGCTCGATTCCAACCCTCCAACCCATGCAGAATGGCTGTCATCCCTTTATAAAACATCAAAGATAGATACAGCTAGGTCTGGTAGTCCTATGAGTCTTGCCTTCTGGAATCTTTTAATCAATTGGAGTCGTTGAGTTAGTCAGGCCTTCGTGGTTTTTTTTTTCCCCCGAGTACGATGATTATGCCCTTCTACTCCATGGTCCAGAAGGGGTCTGCCAGACCACGACGAAACAAGGGCCACAGGCTGTGATAGGCCTTGATGGAGTTCGATCTCCCTGAAAGTACCTTCCGCCAAAGTCACATATCTGTCCGAGTACAGGAGGAGGTCATGTCTCCACTGCTCTCTCCTGGAAGGATAATAAGGTGGTTGAATACTTCTTGGAACGAGGATACGGCAAATGAGGACAAAAAAAAATGTTTGGCTTGGGCTTGGATCATCTCATTATCATACTGTCTAATAGCCAGCTTGTATTGGCTTTTGATGTCAGGATCATAGATTTTCCTCCATTGTCTTTCTAATTTCTAATGCTCTCTACACATAAATTAAATATTTACTCGCTGACTGAGTACAGGCAGTGTCATCTCTTTCAAGCAAAATCCTCTAATCATCTGTCTTTTTCACTGTGTAGATTCACATGGTCAGTTTAAATATTCTTCACAGTTGTACAAAGATCAGCAATAGGTACTACAAATCAATGTTTGTTACATAAATCTTTTCATCAAACTGTAGAGTACTTTCACCAGTCGCCTCTGCCTAGGCTCTCATCACACCATGTAGCAAGTCAATCACAGAATATAATTTGGAAATATAAACTACTTATTTCAATACCAAGTTAGTGAGACAAGAAGTGTAAACTTAAATAATGTGACTTTCTCATTGCTATAATCTGACCTTGCATTCCCACACAGAACAAACTGAAACATTTATATTTTATTATAATAAAAAATCAGTCAATCATCTTTAAAAGATCATCTACACTGCAATGCTTTTACAAGTTAAAACATTCTGTATGTGTGATATCTTCTAGAATGGATTCCAAGGACGTTGCCCTCAACCTGCGCTTGGTGCAAACGCATTTACGTTTTATCATTCCTATTGTATTCCTTAGCAAAGCTTGTTGTGCTTCTATTAAAAAAATCCTTGCAGCTGTCCAAACATCTATTTTGAAGGAGGGAAAACATATATTTGTTTTTTCTCCCGTACCAGCACTAGAAGCAGCCACCAAGGCAAGCATTCCTAATGCTCAGGCCATATACAAGAGATGGGTACAGTGGATGTAAAGTTTCAATATGATCCAACTCTTTGCACACAAGCTTTCCTTCTACATGCACAAGATGTTGTTCTGACTCTTGCTACTTTACCCATTGAGTCTTACCAGAGCATATACTATAATGATGGTTCTGCCCAACCTGCATTTGGTATGAAGTACAAAACTCCATAGCCTGTGCGGCTCTACAAGCTGTAGTGCATGATGATGAGTTCATCCCATAGCACACTCACACTAAAATCTTAGGTGATAGCACTACACAACATTCAGAATTACATGCCCTGTTGCTTTCATTCAAGAGGCTGACTCATCTGTTCCCAAACTTATTGTGTCCAGTTCATCCTTTTTTGTGCAGGGTTACAATGTTGATTTCCAGCATTAGTGGTTGAATGGAATCAAAGATTCAAAGGGAAAACCTATAAATATTAAATAGCTCTGGGGAAGGTAGCTATCTTACAAGACAAGTTCCATTTGTTCATGTAAGGCACCATTGAGGCCATCAGTGTGAGGGTGTTCACGCTAAATGAAAGCTAGTGGCAAAAGCTGCATTTCAGACCGTCGGAGTAGCAGTCTTAACCAGATCTTAAACAAATATCAACACAGATATTGAACAGCCATAAATGCAACCAAGCAAGCAGGGAAGTCTCCTAAAGGCTTTACTCTCAAATACCCCTACACCCTCAATTCAGATAACATTTCTGTGCTCACAATACCAGCAGTGGGAGACGTAATAATACCTAATAGTCTGTCTAGTTTAGCTTTCATCAAAGAAGCAGATATGGGGTGGGCTTCTGCCCATGCAGTAATTAAAGCTACTTTAGTAATGCTACAGCAACCACTCCTGGTAGCCCAGTTTATATAAACATACCATGGACTATGTTAGACAGTATGAAATGTGTTAATAGATTAAACACTCCACTGTAAAAATACTTTTGCCAATTCTCCTCATGATTTCAAATAGCCCCTTCTGGGTGATTTATGTGGACCACATCGGTCTCTCAATCCAGCTAACCGATTCAAGTAAATGTTGTTAGCGAGTGATTTATGTTCTGAATTCCTATAGGTTTGGCCACAGAAGCAAACTCTTCAGCAGTAGTAAAAGATTTGCAGTTTCTAGTGTCAATGGGGGCAGTTCATTCATTTTATTCAGATAATGGTCCTGCATTTGCCTCTAAGGCTTACATGGATTCAATGTCTGCTCTGAGAGTTTATCTGCAATTAAGCAGCCCATTCAAAGCTGAACCGAACAGCATTGCAGGGAGAATTCAACAGGCGATGCCTGTTCGGAGCTAAGTTCAGGTCGTAGCTCGTACCACAATCTGCATGGAGTTCAGAGAGCATTAAATAAATTGCCTAGATGAGTATAGGGAGGAAGCACTTCATGTGAGTTTCTCTTCGAAGTTCCTATCTATGTGCCTGGCTTAAATAATTCTGGGAAGGTGACAGTTAAAGATAAATTTGACATGGAGGAATGTTTGGATGCTTTACATAGTATCCAAGACATCAGAGACATGCTGACTAATACAAACCACTCTGACGTCTCCACCTGTGAAGAGAAGGTTATCGGTGCTGCTGACGGTCGAATCGCCAAAGTTATGGACTTAGGGGCACATTACCAAGCAGGGCGAGAGGCAATTATCGCCGCTTTAGCGGCCGTTTTCAGCCGCTAAGTGGCAATAATTCTATCGCCCTATTAGCAAGCTGTCGCTAACTGATGTTAGCGACAGCTTTTAGGCGATAGCGAGCGGTTTGGGGCCCGCTTTACATGTCAGCGATGTTTATCGCTAACAACATGCAAAGTGGGTGTACCCAACCAGTTAGCGACTGAAAGCAGTCGCTAACGTCGCTATCGCCTATTAGCAAGGCAGGCGTAGCGATGGAAATATTCGCGGTAAGCGCGAATATCTCCAAATACTAACACCTGCCCAGACCAGTTCTTAGCAATGTTATCCAATGGGAGGTGGATAGCATGGCTAAGAGCATTTCGTCGCTAATGCGTGAATATCGCTGTATTCACACATTTCGCCGCTATCGCTGGATATTTTAGCACAATGGAGAAAAACGTTGCTAGTAGCATGTTTTCTCCGCTAACATATCCAGCGATATGCAGCGATAAAAAAAATGCGCTAAGCGCCTTTTGCGATAAATATCGCTATTCCTTGGTAATATGCCCCTTAGTTCATGAAAACCTCCATGGCAAGCAAGCTTTTGAACTATCCTACAGACCACCTGTCTCTGTTCTTGGGGGAAAAATGTAACAGAACTGTTATACTGCCTCCTTTGCCTGGATCAAGAAAAACCAGACAAGCGTCTATTGATCACGTTAAAAATTATTGGAGGGATTAGGAAGGATCTCCTCCAATTCTAAATGATCTGCATCGGACACTTTAGCGGGGAAATGATAGGGGGTCTGAGTATATGAGCCACCTTGGTTGGGACCTCTAAGTACCCACCACTGTTATTAATAGGGCTTACAGGAACCTCCTGAGTTGTTTTGAACTTCGGGGACAATATATCCTCCTCCTGAAGTCAGTCTACCCCCTCTAAACTCGATAAGGCTGCAAAGCGGTTAGCAGTAATGATGTTAAACGATGGAGCAAGATTATTCAACGAGGTCATAGGTTTACAGTTGTCTACAAGGGGTCTCGGATAGAAGTAACTTAAAGTTTTGGTGGATGTACCTCCCTCGTCGCTGCTACTGTACCAATCTCTGATAAAAGAGGTAGCCCTATGATCTTTGAAATTTATGATTATAATGTCTCCATACATGTCCTTTGGTCTTTGACCCAGCCAGGGTAACCTCCTCACATTTAAAATGTTACCATCTATGCTTGCTGGTAGAGGCCAATTTATGCTTAGCCAGTGCATGACCTTGTTTTTTAGGGCCAGATAACTTTCAAGTTGGCCTGACTTCCGCTCCGGAACCCCTGTTAGCACTATTACATAGGGTTCTGCTTCCGGCGGAAGATTTACATGCAACGCCTTCCCTCTTGAGTTTCCATGCACGGTAGGCCTTCCCCCAAGTGGATTATCCAGCTTATGGTCAGGAATATTACTTTGATCTACACAAACACCTGCAATAGTTACCACATACAGTGTAAGTAAGCTGTGCCAATGATAGCTGTAAAGGAACCCTTTTACTTAATTAAGGAAAATATGGATTTTTCTGATTTCTTTCTGACCATGTTCTAAAAGAAATAAATGTTTCCTCACCACAGGAATATACACTATTTATAATGAATTAAATAACAATTCAGAAAAAGGTGCTGCAGAAAGAATAATGCAGTTAGACCAAGAAAACAACTGAATGCACACACTTTCTAAGAGAGTGCACTCATTAAACCAGATTTTGTCCACAGCCCTGTTTCAACCTTACAAAACTGAAGAGGCACCATACAGTTAGTGACACTCCAACTATCACTTGGCGTATGCATGCTTATTTCCTTGCCCATTTAAACGTTTAATTTTCATGACGGTCAGAAATATAGATCCTTTGGCTGGTATGAAACTATGCACAAATGCACAATTGTTCTATTCATGGAAGTTTCCTTTTTCTTACATTTCTTTAAATGAAAATGAATATGTCTTTGTGTATTGCAGCACAGCAAATTACAGAAATCCTCTTGGATGCTCCCTTCAATGAGGCACCATATCCTTACACGGAATGTGTAGTGCTTTAATGCCAGGGTTAAGCTGTGTTTTACCTGTTTCCCCATTGCCTCCATTCCTACTCATGAAGAACTCCTGAATAATGGTTCTCATTTATTTCTAGCAAATGTTACCTGCTGTGGGTTGGAACTCAGACAGTGGTACCTGATAACAGTTACAGAAATTATTCAGTGTGGTTGAATGACCTTGTCTCCACTGCCTTAAAAAGTATATGTGTTTTGATAATTGAAAAATGCTAATGACTGTTCTCTTGCATAAAGATGTCCCTTTGACTTTAGAAACTGATGTTTATAATCTGCAGACAGACAGAATTGTTTCAGAAATTCAGGGGCTGTTACACATGCAAGAACCAACACATTTCGCAGACATTGTGTGAGCAATGATTTATTCATCAGTGTTGTGCATCTTTTCTAAGAACATTGGATCTGGTCTGGTGACTTGGTTTGATGCAGTATTTTTAAATGATTCTGTCATTTTTTCATTCTTTGTCCTCCAGCCTTCTTGGAGCATTTCTGATCACAACACTGTTAATCAGCTGAGGTATCATCATCTTTCTCCTGTTCCGACAAGGAATCAGCAACATGGAGTGCACGTATACACCTCAACTAACCTGCAGAGAGAGTCTAGCATGCTACTTGAGATATGCTTTGCTATCTGAACTCAGCGAGCACTGGATGCTCACCTTTTTGCAAAATAGATCCTGCACAAGTCAAACCTGTGTTCTGGTGCATAACCTCACTGAAATAATCTTTGACTTTCAACTGGAACCTCACCCAGTGGCTTACCTTTCTATAGAAACAATCATTAAACCTCGAAATGAGCACTAGAGACAATGTTGATCAATTCACCTGTCCCATCTACAATATTCTATTTATGACAGAGCAAAATCAACAGTGGTATTTTCCGACGCAGCTCTTGATCTGACTCATTGTTATGCTTCGAGCCCAATGGAGAGAAGCTTCAATCACCATTGAGTACCTCAGATGAGCAACCAATTGCTGGTCCATCATAAACACAAATTGTTAACAATGAACATGTTCTACATGGATTACCTAAAGACAACACGTATGCTACATGTGCACCTGACAATGTCGACATATCAACTGATGAGGAATTAACTCAACAAGTGAGTCAGCCAACAAACAGCAACAATATCAGTCTTGTCAGGCTTAGCGTGGTCTTCCCCAAAAACCTTTGCCTCTCGTACTTCATTTTGATGCTCTTATTAGAATTGGCATTGGGACTTTAAACCAGTGTAAAGTACTTGTGATTCCTTCCCTAAAACCTAGTTAAATTGACTTATACCCAATTGGCATGTTTAATCTATTTGTTAGTCCCACGTAGAGTGGTATACCATGTACCCAGGGCCTGTAAATAAATCCTGCAAGTGGGCCTACATCCCTTATTGTTCCACCCACTTTAGTAGTATTTTAAAAACATGTCCCAGGCCTGTCATTGCAGCCTGAAAGCAGTTTTGAGATGCCATATTGACTTGGCATTAAAACACCTTTTCAAGCCTTAAGGTCCCCTTCTATTACACATAACTCACCCCTAAGGCAGCCCTTACGTAGTCCTTAGAGCAAGGTGCTGTGTAATGAAAAGTTTGAACATGTACTTTTAAGTTTTACAAGTCCCGGTAGCGAAAAACACCTAAACCTTTTTTTCTCTACTGTATGGCCTACCACTACCACTCCTACAGGATGACATTAAGGATTCCTTATTATATTTAATAAGTTATAAATTCCAATTGGAAGCAGGTAACTTGATGTCTATGAAATTGCAATGATAAACCATCTTTAATAGTAAAGTCACATTTTTCATTACAATTTTGAAAAGTGAACTTTTAGAAAGTTGGCATGTTCCTGCCTTTACCCCTTTTTGTGCCTGGTTTGGGTCACATTACTGGGAGTAATTGACAGACTGTGTCAATGCTTCTCAGGCAGTAACACAATAAAGGGATTAGGTGTGCCTGGGTGGGCCATCTGATAGCAGGATGGGGCGGAGCTGAGCACAGTCCTATTTGCAACTGAATAGCTTATACCTTGCCAGGGCAGGGGAGTTAAGAAATTCCATGCACTTCAAAGCCACTGTCTAGAAGTGTCTCCCTCCTTCCAGGACAAGGGCACACAGGTAATAAAGTAAGACCTCAGGCTCCAACTCTTCAGTGCACCGCTGTGGATACTATGCCAGGAAGAAGGACTGCTGTGCTGCTAATAGGACTGATACTCTGCTGGACCGCTAATCTGCTGCTGCTTTGCTGGAATGTTTTCTTTTTGCGCTGATGTCCTCTTGCCTTGGGGAGAAGAAGAACACAACCTTCAACTTCATCCTGAACCCAGGGCTACCAGAGTGACTCCAATGTCTTGTCTGCTGGCCTCCTGCACGGAGCCTCAGAGACATAAAAGGCTTGTCAACATCGTGCAGCATCAGCTGGACTAACCTAAAGTGAGTTCTTGACCCACAAGTTGTGCCCCTCAGGTCCTGTATGCTTGGTCTGGCTCTGAAAGCTGTATTCAAGCTTTTGGTTTCAACATTCATCCCAAGGGACATCGCTGGGATAGGATAGATGGAATAACTGTTTAGAATGGGATGTGGTAAATACTAGGTATTTAAGATTTAAAGCTAAAAAATCAGAAGGTGTCACTACTTGAGTCCTGAAAGAACCACGTCTTCAGTTTTTTGTGAAACTCACATGATTTTCCATGAGACAAAGTACTAGCAAGAGGTTGTTCTAGTGGGTAGCTCTAGGATAGGTGAAGGAGCAACCCCCTGTTCTGACTTTTCTGATGTGTGGAGTTTTGGCTAGGACGAGGCTGCCGGACCTAAGGTTGCGAGAGGGAACATAGAATTCCAGTTTGTCCTGCAATATTGTAGTTTATACCAACACTCTCTCTGTGCACATGGCATAGGAGCTTAAAAACAGCTCTTTTTCTGATAGGAAGCCAATGTAAATCTTTCAGACAGGCCGAGGCTGAACTGTACTTAGTTTTGTTGCAAACCAGTTTGGCTGCTGCATTCTGAACAACCTGTAGGCAGGAAAAAATATAGACAGCCAAGCCAACATAATGCGCATTTCGGTAGTCTAGATTGCAGGTAAGTAGGACGTGGGTAATGGTTTTCCTCCACTTTAAAGGGATCCACATGAAAAGTCTCCTGATTAGTTTTAGAGTAGCAAAGCTTTTGCCACAGAGAGCTCGGACTTCGTCCTGCATGTTTAGTACATTATTTACCAGGATTCTCAGTTCTTTCACCGCATATTTGGGCATAGGAACAGTGCCAAATTACTTGGGCCACCAAGTTGTGTCACAGACTGAAGATGCATAGCAGTATTGCTGATTTGTCTGCATTTAATTTTAGGCGGTGGGCTAACATCTAGTCCACAGTTTCTGAGAGGCAGTGGTTCAGATTAGGTTTGATGGTCTCATAGTTGTCCATGAATGCAATCAATAACTGGGAATCATCGGCGTATGACCAGATGTTTAAATTCCATTTTCTACCAATCGTAGCTAGAGGAGAGACATGCGCATTAAATAGAGATGGGCTGAGGGAGGCTCCCTGCGAAACACCGCATTTGAGAGTTTTGGGGTTGAAGGAGAAGGAGCTCATTTGTACCGATTGGGTTCTATTCAGCAGAAAAGAGTTGAACCACTGAAAAGCCTTAGAATGAAGCCCTTTATTATGTAAAGTTCTTAGCAGTTGGTCATTTGAAACGGTGCCCAATGCCGCGGACAGCTCCAAAAGGATCAAGGCAACAACTTTACCCTGATCTAGCAAAAGTTGGATGTTGTCTAGTATGGCCAGTAGGGTAGCCTCAGTGCTGTTGGAAGCACTAAAGCCGGTCTGAGTAGGATCCCATAGTTCATTTATCTCAAAGTAGTTGATTAGCTGTTGGTTTACCAAATTCTCGAAAACTTTGGACAGGTTAGGAAGTTGGGAGATCGGTCTATATAATATTAGTAACCTCTATGCCAGCATTTTTTGCCAGGGGGATACAATAGCTAGTTTCCAAGACTCAGGGAACATTATTATTATTATTAAGGATTTGTAGAGCGCCTGGTGACCCGAAGGCATCCCCGCGCTGTGAACTGTAGGATGGCTCAGAAGGGGGAGGGTGGAGTTGGACTCACTAATTGGGGAATAGCAGCGTTTTAAGTTGTTTGCGGAAGGCCAGATAGGAGGGTTCCATTCGCAATCTGCGGGGGAGCTGGTTCCACCGAGTGGCAGCTTTAACAGAGAAGCGACGGCCTCCGGTACGTGATCTCCTAAACTTAGGGACGTTCGCCAGATGTTCGTTGTCCGACCTTAGGGATCTCAAAGCTTTATACGGGGTGACCATTTCTTTAAGAATGGCTGGGCCTTGTCCGTTCATGAGCTTATGGGCGATACACATAGCCTTGAACTCTATTCTCTCCCGCACTGGTAGCCAGTGGAGTGTTTTAAGGGCAGGTTTTGCAGAAGACCTAGAGGGGAGACCAAGCAGCAGTCGAGCGGCTGCGTTTTGAGTTCGTTGCAACTTTCCCAGGGTAGATTCCGGGGCTCCCAGGTAGAGAGCGTTACTATAGACCAGGCGGGCCAAAACCAGTCCCTGGATCAGTAGCTTCCTGGAAAGGGGGGGAAGGAGGGGGAGAATCTTGCGGACCGACCGCATAAGTCCAAAACAGGTGCCGGCGGTTTTAGTGGCCTGTGTTTTCAAGGTGAGGTCTGGTTCAAGCCAGACCCCTAGGCTCTTGAGTTCCTTCTTTGGGGTGGGAACCTCGCCCAGGGAGTCGGGCCAGACAGATGGTGGGATGGATGTCCATTTTTTTCCCATCAGCATGACCTCTGTCTTGGACCCATTTAGCTTGAGCGAGGATTCGCACATCCAGTGATGGATCTTCTGGAGGCAGTGCAGAAGGCTGTCTGGATGTTGGTCTAGGTGAGATAAAGAGACGACCAGTTGCGTGTCGTCCGCGTAGCTAACGATCTTAAAATCAAAAGGGGCAACTACATCTTCCAATGGAGCCATATAGGCATTAAAAAGGGTAGGACTCAAGGAGGAGCCCTGAGGAACCCCGTTTACCAGAGGAAGAGGGTCAGATCGTGAACAGCCATCCCAGACCTGAAAGGAGCGGCCCGAAAGAAAAGACTCCAGCCAGGCCAGCGCTGTGCCCCCGAGTCCCGCCTCAGCCAGCCGATGGAGCAAGACACGGTAATCCACCGTGTCAAAGGCAGAACTGAGGTCCAGGAGGATCACTGCCACTGATCCTCCCGTATCCAAAATGCACCTTGCTTCCTCTATGACAGCGAGGAGGGCGGTGTCCGTGCCCTGGCCTGGGCGGAACCCCGTTTGGGACTGGCGGAGCAGATGGTTAGATTCTAGGAACTGGGATAGCTGCCCATTGACCAGTTTCTCTGCAATTTTGCTAATGCCGGGAAGCAGCGAGATTGGTCTATAATTCGCTAGGTTTGAGGGGTCTAGTTGGCAGTATCTAGTGACTGATAACAAATGTGTGTAACATAGGGGCAAAGAACTGGTATAAGACACAAAATGATAAAATGTGGACAGGGATCGAGAGGAGAACCAGATTTGACCTTAAACATAGCTTTAGCAACTTGTTCCTCCGTGAAAAGAGACACCTTTTCCTAAGTGAGAGCAGGCACCAGGATGGGGTTCCAGAGATTCTCTGTCAGTCTCCACAAGGAAGGTTGTTTATTAAACGTAGAGTAGATTTGGATAATTTTGTCAGAGAAAAAGTTGCTAACAATCTCGAAGTTGTCTGTCGATGGGGTCAAATTTTGTGCCAGGCCCACTGAATTACATAGTTCCTTCACAATTTTGAACAGTTCCTTGATTGAATTGCTATTAGCTTTAATTTGTTTCAGAAAGTATGCTTTGTTTGCTTGTTTTAAGGCTATGTGGTAGTTCCTTAGTTCAGTTCTATAAGATAATTTGTCGTTCAGATCTTTAGTAGATCTCCATTTATGTTCTAGTGACTTACATTTCCTTTTTTGGAGCCTAATGTTAAGTGAGTAACACCTTTTGGAAGGTGATTGTCTTGTAAACTTATCAGCTATCTTCGGGACACATACATCCACTGTCAAAATAATCACAGAGTCTAAGGTGTCGACCACTACCTGGACTGGAGGAGACCCTAAGAATGTCTGATCTCTTAGTGGAAAGTGTGAGGCAAACAGTTCAGGAGTGATAAGGTTCCAAGATCGCTTTACCCCTGTCGAGGGAATACCTCAGTTAGTTTTATTTACCAGCAAAAAAATAATGTATTAAATAATGATCATTCCAAATGAGGGGCTTACTTTCTGTGATCATTAAAGACTCAATGTTGGAAAATAAAAGGCCAAGGGTATGTCCAGCAACATAGGTGGGTTCTTTGACCCATTATTTGAGTTGTAAGATCTGCATATCATCTCTTAGTTGCTTGCACCTAGAGTCAGTCCTGTGTTCGTAATGGATATTAAAGACAGCAATCACCAGAAAGTGGATTTGTTTCAGGCAGGAAGGATATAGTTGGGCTCGTAGGTTGGTGGTGAATTCGTGTTTATATCCGGGGGTGGGGGAGAGGTTGGTGGACAATGGAATACAAATTATAAAATAGAAGAAAAAAAATAATAATAACTTACCTACAGCTGGCAGTGTCACGCTCATTTGCTTGGCTCCTCTGCAGGCTCCCAGATTCCACTGCAGCCAATCCCGTTGCTGCTCTCATGTAGCTGGAAGCAGTATCAGGATTGGCCTGAGCACTCCGAATATAAATCTGGGCAGCGTCAAAAAGCAATGTGTATTGCAGTGGAGCACCCAAAGCAACAGCCATTGCACGCATACTGATGCTCGTAAGGGGCCGTATTTAAAAGGCGGCGTTAAGCCACTTTAGTGCACCTTTGTAAATATGGAGAGCGGCACAGTGCCACTAGAACGTTAGTAAAAGTGATTATACCCCCTAGTATTCTTATCTTGTGTACGTTTTCTTACTTCCTTGAAATAAGTCTTTGAGACACTCAGCCAGTCCAGATCCTGGGCATCAACTCTATTATTAGTTTAATTGGAGCATCAACACTCTTATGTGCATTTTTATTCAGAGACCCAATTTTGAAAACGCTGCCTTCAAAATTGCCCACACTTTGCTTAACTTGTTATTCTCCCTTACATGGCATAATGATACCAATTTCAGCTCCTGAGAAAATCTTGCTTTGCCAGGAACCTTAAGTTATGCCATTTCTACCTCTTGATCCTTCTATATTTGGACACCACGGTTCACATAGAGTTTGGCAAAGCAGTTGAACTGCCATAAATTTGTGCTCACCTGCCCCTCCAAACTTGCAACTCTACCGCCTTGTATAGGAGGAGGATTTCCACTCTTAGAACCCTTCATTGGAATCTCCAGCTGAAACCCTTGACTTAAAACTTAAAACATGGGCAAAAGGGTCACCCACCAAGCTTGTTTCTACTGGACCTGTTCTTAAAGGCATTTTAGGGTCTCCAGGGATTAGCAGAAAGTTGCCGCCTCGTTCTCTTTTCCTGCACCGGGTCTTAGAGATTCCTCCCTTACAAGTATTTAATTTAGGTTACATATGACTGTTTGCTCAACAATACTTTACATTATGCAAACTAAATAGGTGCACATGTGTCAGATATATGTGTACTTACTTTTATATGAGGCCTCCTTAGGTACCCCAAAACTTGACCTTTTGACCAGACTTATTGGTCTTTAAATGTTATCCTTTATCTAAAGTATTTTGTCTTTGTCCAGAATCTGATTCCAAGGGAGGTGGCGACCCTGGCCCACAAGTTTTGAAGAAGCTGCAACTTAGGGTCTGATTACGAGTTTGGCAGTGCACAACACCAAACCTGTGTGCCCATTGCCCACCATATTATGAGTTTCCTTGTGTCTTGCATGCTTTTTTTGGCAGTCCCATGGCGGTGCCCCTGAAAACGCATAGTGCACTGGGAATGCTAAAAAAAGGCCTGCACATCATGGACTTAAATCCATGCCTTGCAGGAACTGGAGTGCATGCACACAGGGGGCACATGTTGTCTCCCCCCTGAATGCATCCCCGCACACATGGGCAAAAGGGGGCCCTGTAGGATTTCCTTTGTTTTAGGACTGTCTTGAGCCACAGCTGCACCACCCGCATATTACTGATGCCCTGACTGTTGCATCACCGACAGAAAATGGCGGTTTCCTGGCAGCTGCAGTGGCGCAATGTCTATCTGACTTCCCAACTTGTATTGGGGTGGTGGGACTGCCTGTCTGGCAGTGTCTGGACAGCCACTGCCACGCCCACAACCTTGCGATTCTGACGATCTTCGAGAATCATAATTAGGGCGTTAGTATTGATGCACAGCTCATTTTAATGAACCTGCAACTCACATGCTGCTTCACAAGAGCTGTGCTTCTGATGGCTGCACATGTGTCCTGCTGAATGGGGACGCTAATAACACTCACTGACACACCAGCCTGCTGCTCCATACCAGTACAGTCCACGGGGGACTGCCACGCTACCCAAAGCGCCCAGGACTCCATTTCCCAGAGTCCCTGGGGGCGCCTACTTGCCGCATCATCCTTCTGTGCCGGGAGGAGCTTTAAATCGCCTGGAAGAGGCTGGACTGGGCCACCCCTCTAACTTCTGGATTTTTGGGCTCCATATAAATACGCGAAGATTAAGGTACTGTGAGCTTTTTAAGCTACTTGGTTGGTCCGCTGTTTGTGCAACTATTTTTTTAGTTTTTTTTGTGATGGCTCCACCAAATCCCCCTTTACGTACCCTGGGGAGACATGCTTGTGCAGTCCAATCCACCTCCACCATTAGTGCCCACAGCAATTGACTTAATGATCCAGAAGGCGATAGGAGTTGTTACATCCGAAATAGAACTGACTGAAATACGTCATTCAATTACGCCCGATTGCTTTCTTTTGACCCCACCTGCTTTAACTGATCCAACAAACTTTTTAGAACAGAGTGATTGTCAAAATGTGGTTCCATCTAATAATGAACATATTTCCACACCAAGTATTGAGTCTAGAACTGAGGGTACTACTGCTATGGCCCGTAAATCTAGAAAAAGAAAACAAGGCAGTAATGGGGGCCCTAAAGGGAAAAAAGCAAGGAGAGGGTCTGCTAGAGGTATTGTGAAGCCAACCAATAGTGGAACTCCTCTGATCAATTCCTCCAAGTCCCCGCTACACCAGACCTATTCCCCCCGGGCCAAGTTCTAATGGTTGATTTTTTAGCCCAGTGTAGAGTGATCGTGAGGGAAGAGATTGACCCATTCTTCAACACCTACAGAACCTTGCACTCATTAAGAATCTACCGCAAGACCACCCTTACCAGGAAGTTTCTGCTAATGCTACATCTCTCCTACATAACAATGGGCTTCTTAATTGCCCCAAGATCGAGCTCTCCTAAATCTTGAAGTTAGTAGTGTAAATGACATTGGAGGGACTCCAGCCTGTGGACACGGGCCCGTCCGATCACCATCCCAAAGTCTGCAGGAGAGAAATCCCAATATTGTGAGGGCGCCCTCTATCCGCACCCAACCATAGGCAGAAATGTAACCGTTATTGATACAAGTGTCCTGCCCTCTGCTATAGGGAACGCAGGGGGAGGTGGTTGTGTGACTCAACAATCCTGCCTTCCTATAATCAATCTCCCCCCTGAGGCTGTCCCCTATGTAATTATTCTGGCAGGAATACCGGAACTTAAGAAAGGGCATAAAGAATCACAGTTAGAACTACGCAATAAGATTCTGTTTTGGCTGGCTAAAAATAAGCAATTCCCATATGATAACGCAGGTGAGATTTTGATGGTATGGAGGGTTGCTTGGGTGGGCCCCACACATACGTCCATCTGTGGGGATTGTGTGATTATTAATTTTAGACACCCAGAAATTACCCAAAGATTAGCATTTCAATTCTTGTTCCCTATGGATCATCCCACGACTATCAGAGCCCTTACCCTAGATTGTTTCTACCCATGTTCCCGGAGGGTCGGCGTCTCTCAGTTTTCTAATGATTATGAAAGACAGGGTATGAATTCTTATATCACTCCCACTAGTTCCCATCAAAATTTTCCTCTCTTTAGTATCCCTGTATCTAATCGATATGCCCCACTGGAGGACGTAGATTGACTGGGAAGGCTGGATGCCTTAAATACAGGTAGATATTCATCAAGCCCCTCTGATACATCCACCCATAATGGTCAGATCATTAGTATCTCTGGGACTGGAATCAACTCACATAATAGGGATACTCCAATAAATTTGGATGTAATAGGGCATGGTGCAACTGAAGGATTACATCAGTCATCTTTTGCTTTGCCTATATGGCCACACAGAGAATTAAACTATCAATTCTGTTAGTGAAAATAATATTAGTCCTCCCATTGGACCAGCTACGATTACAAGGGTCTCAATTGATATTGGTGGAGGGCAGGTGACATTTGACAATAAACTCACTATTCTGTCCTGGAACGTGGCAGGGCTCTCTAATAAGTTATCCTGCCCCGATTGGGGACTTTTTATAGATCAGTTTGATGTCTGCCTGTTCCAGGAGACCTGGGCCAGGGACAATTTCTCTAGGCTGGGCTTTTGTTTGTAGGGTTTTATATAGCGCGAAATAGACCCGAACCGAATCAGGTATCAGAGCGCTTTACATAGAACAAGTTACGTTTTTACATGAGGACACACACTTTCATATTTTTAGGCATGGGGAGATTAAGTGATTTGCCCAGAATCACAGGAGGTTTTTGGCGTCGATAACGAGACTCGAACTCAGTTCCCCAGGTCCGAGTTCGAGCGCCTTAGCGGTTAGGCCAACTCCATTATGTCAGTCAATAATCTGGCTTCGATTTGTGAGAGGGGTACACCGTTTGGGGGTTTGTCCATCCTGATTGGTTTGCACTTAGGATGCACAGTGACGCAAATTGATACCCCAACCCTAGATCTTCAATGTATTAGACTTTCCTTCTTGTCCAAATTTAGTGTGATCCTTATTAACGTCTATTCCCATCCCATTAGGTTGGGAAAAGAATCACCAACATTGGATATTTTAGATAATTTTATTTCTACAGTACAGGGGGTGAGCACTTTGAATGTCGCAGGGGATTTCAACTGCCAATATGAACCACTGCCGGTCATCATAGAATCTATGTTAGGCTCATTTATTATGCGCACAGATGCTCCAGCAAAGGAGCGTCCTGGCGCCCGACAAGGTAGCTACACAACATAACTGGACAGAATGAAAAGGAAGAACTACAGAAACAAAAAAGTTTTTACAGCTCGGCGAAAAGAGAGCAAGTCCCTGAGGGCACGGATTTCAGGGGGAAGGGAATTCCACAGAACCGCAGCGCGTACTTGAAATGAGCGGCCGCCAGCCCGACAGCGCTTGAAGCGGGGGACGACCGCAAGTTCTAGGTCCGAAGATCTTAAGGCACGGACCGGGACATAGCGGGACAGGTGGTTCGAAAGAATCAGGGCAGGAGATCCCTTAAGGATTTTATAGGCTACACAGAGAACCTTGAACTGAATCCTTCGTGCAATCGGTAGCCAATGCAGGGTGCGCAGAGTATTGGTTGTGGGACAGAATCTAGGCAAGCCCACAACAGCTCGAGACACTGCATTCTGAACGCGCTGTAGGCGAGTGATTTCGGCCTGATTTAGCCCCACTAAAAGGGAGCTGGCATAATCGAGCCGGGAAATCACAGTTGCTTAGATCACAAGTTGCCTGGTGGTAGCATCAAATAATTTTAATACGGGACGTAGTCCACGCAAGATGCCAAAGCAGCAGGCCGCCGTGCGCTTAGTGTGGCAAACAAAGGTGAGAGTTGGATCAAGCCACACCCCAAGGTTTTTTAACTCAGGGGTGAGCACTTTGAATGTCGCAGGGGATTTCAACTGCCAATATGAACCACTGCCGGTCATCATAGAATCTATTACTAGTGAGGAGGATTCGCTTTGGTCCATTCCAGATCTTTAAATACCTCCGATTAATGCATGGACACCACTAGCTTTTCAAATGAATTCCATCACTATGGCTCACTCTTTGAGAGCCTGTAATGGCCGTGCCCAATCTGACCTGGAGGGTAATGCTACTTTCAACCGCTCAGGTCAGCCTTCCCGCATAGATTACATCTTGGTAGATGTAAGGACTTGGACTAAGTTCATTGACTTTGTGGTTCTTCCATGTCACGATAGTGACCATAATGCTTTGGTACTTGGCATAAGCCTTCCTGAGATGGGTTTAAAGATGGGTGATAGAGTGGATAACCGAGGGACACCCCTTCTTTCAAATGACAGAAGAAGGCTTAAATGGCCAACGGTGAAAAAGTCACCAGATAAAATGAGTTCCCTTTACCAAGTTGTCCATCAGGCGTTCTTTGAACTAAGTGGTCATATAAACCATGGGCAGGACATGTTCTTTAATCAAATTTATAATATACACACAGGTCTAGTGACTGCCCTTGCTGAATTATTAAATCCACCAATGGTTAAACTCAGGAAGTATAGGAAGGCAAGAAAGCTACGGGTGCACTCCTGGACTCAATTAAAACCCTGAACAGACCACTAATAAAATGCAGGAGGTTAGAATACAAGAAAGTGCTAACTGAGGCGAAACAGAACTGGGAAAATAGCAAATAGGATGCAAAAAAAACGCCCTGGGGAGTAGGGATATGAGGGAATTCTGGACAATAGTACGATCTGGCAGTAGAGACGGACAAAAGGCTGATGATCCAAATATCGAACCGGAGAGATGGGTTGAACACTATCAGATGCTGTATGCCCCTCCGGTAGAAGTCAATCCCTTTCATGATCCTTCTGCACAGCCATTGTCACAGAATACAGATGAGGCATAAAATTGCTTCCTCTATAATCCTCCCTTAGTCTATACTAACAATGAAAAATTAGATATTAAAGTAACATTGATGGAGGTCGAACTTGCTATAAATAGGCTCCCAGTAGGTAAGGCGCCTGGCCTCGACAAAATCCATGGAGATCTTTACAAGGACCAAACAGAGATATGGGTTCCATATCTCTGTTTGTTGTTCAACGCTATACTTCAGGGTTCTAAATTACCTGATACCTCAGTGGGTGCTGAGATTATACCAGTGTTCAAGAACGGATCCCCACTACTCCCGGCTAACTATCGTCTGATCAGCCTGATCGATGTAAGTCAAAAACTATTTGACCGTATCATTCTTGATCAGCTCTAGATCTGGATGGAGGAACAGCTGATCCTGAGCCCCTATCAGGCCGGTTTTAGGGAAAAGACATCCACGGTCGACCAGTTACTAAGGCTCCAACTTTTGAATTGGAAAACTGTGAGAGTAGAGGGTGCGAGCCTCTAATTAATCTTTGTTGACCTTAAAACGGCCTTCGACTTGGTACCCCGTCAAATACTTTGGGCAGTATTGAAGGATATGGGGATGCCAGCATATCTTCTTAACATCATTAGGAGACTTAATTCGGATAATTTTGCCCAAGTTAGGAGTGGTAAATGGGGAGGTTTAACATCTAAATTCCCAGTCAATAGAGGAGTAAGACAGGGGTGAGTGTTGGCACCCACCCTATTCTGTCTTTTCGTCAATGCACTGATTGCCCACTTCAAGGGGGTCAAAGACATCTATTGTCAAAATCGCCAATGGGAATCCAACGTGCCCTAGACAGCTTTGCCAATTTTTGTCATAAAGGGGGGTTGGATATTAACACACAAAAGACTAAGTTTATGGTCTGCATAAACCATTGTAGTTTATACAACGCTCTGTGTGCTTGGCTCTTTGTCTGATAGGCAGCCAATGTAAATCTTTCAGACAGGCCGAGGCCGAACTGTACTTAGCTTTGTTGAGAACTAGTTTGGCTGCAGCATTATGAACAACCCATAGGTGAGAAAAAAGATAGTCAGACATGCTACTTAATGCGCGTTTCGGTTGTGCGGATTGCTGGTCAGTAGTGCCTGGGTAATGGTTTACCTCCAGTTTAAAGGGATCCACCTGAAAAGTCTCCTGAGTATTTTTAGCGTAGCAAAGCTTTTGCCACAGAGAGCTTGTACGTGGTTATGCATGTTTAGTACATTATCTACCAGGATTCCCACATTTTTCACCACACATTTGGGCAAGGGGACAGTGCCCAATTACTGGGGCCACCAAGTTGTGTCCCAGCCTGAAGATGCATTGCCGAACAGCAGTATTTCTGATTTGTCTGCATTTAATTTTAGGCAGTGGGCGACATCCAGTTCACAGATTCTGAAAGGCAGTGGTCAGATTGCTTTTGATGGTCTCATAGTTCTCCATGAACGCAATCAACAACTGGGTATCATCGGCGTATGACCACATGTTGAAATTCTATTTCCTACCAATCGTAGCCAGGGGAAAGACATACGCATTAAATAGGGATGGGCTGAGGGAGGTACCCTGCAGAAAAACGCATTTGATAGTTTTGGGGTTGAAGGAGAAGGAGCCCATTTGTACTGATTGAGTTCTATTCAGCAGAAAAGTCTTATTATGTAAAGTTCTTAGCAGTTGGTCTTGTGAAACGTTGTCAAATGCTGCCGACAGGTGAAAAAGGATCAAGGCGGCAGCTTTACCCTGATGTAGCAAAAGTCTGATGTCGTCTACTAAGGCCAGTAGGGTAGCCTCGGTGCTGTTGGAAGCCCGAAAACTAGTCTGAGTAGGATCCAATAGCTCATTTATCTCAAAGTAGTCGATTAGTTGCCGGTTGACAAATTTCTCAAAAACCTTGGACAGGTAAGGAAGTTGGGAGATTGGTCTATAATTTTTTAGATTAGTGACTACCATGCCAACTTTTTTTGCCAGGGGGCATACAAATGCTAATTTCCGTGACTCAGGGAACATGGC
Source organism: Lissotriton vulgaris (assembly GCF_964263255.1). NCBI lineage: Eukaryota > Metazoa > Chordata > Amphibia > Caudata > Salamandridae > Lissotriton > Lissotriton vulgaris. The sequence continues at coordinate 48,326,543 of NC_141693.1, read as the reverse complement.
AGTATCTAGTGATTGATTAAAAATGTGTATAACATAGGGGCATAGAACTGGTATGAGATGAGAAAAGATTAAATATGGACAGGAATGAAAAGGAGAACCAGATTTGACCTCAGCATAGCTTTAACAACTTGTTCCTCAGTGAAAGAGACCACATGTTCTAAGCGGGAGTGGGCACCAGGATGGGGTTCCGAGGATTTCTTATCAGTGTCCTCAGGGAAAGGCTGTTTGTTAAACGTAAAGTATATTTGGATAATTTTGTCAGAGAAAATGTTGCTAACACTCTCACTAATGATGGGGTCAACGTTTGTGCCAGGCCCACTGGATTACATAGTCCCTTCACAATTTTAAACAGTTCTTTGTTTGAATTGCTATTAGCTTCAATTAATTTCAGGAAGTATGCTTTGTTTGCTTGTTTGAGGGCTATGTGGTAGTTCCTTAGTTCAGTTCTATAAGATAATTTGTCATTCAGATCTGTCGTAGTTCTCCATTTATGTTCTAGCGACTTACATTACTTTTTTTGGAGCCAAGGGTTAACTGATTACCACCTTTTGGAAGGTGATTTTCTTGAAAACGTATTAACTATCTTCAGGGCACATACATCCAGTGTCAAAGTAATCACAGAGTCGAACGTGTCAACCACTACCTGGATAGGTAGAGACACTAAGAATTCCTGATCTCTTTGTGGAAAGTGTGAGGCAGGCAAACCGTCAGGGTCAAGATGGCGGACTGAGGACGCCACGGAGCAGTAGCTAGCCAGAGGTTTCCCATTTACCTTACCCGGTAGACCGCTGAGATGCTCCCTTTCTCCCAGACGGACTGGTGATTGGTCATTCTGTGGCTCGGTGGTTCTGTAGGCTATACAGGAACTGCGAGGATTCGACGGGGGAAAGCATTCGGAGCGGAACGGAGAAAACGCTCTGATCTGAGCACTGCGATTAGCAAAACCTGGTATGGACCGTTGGAAACAGCGGCGGAGAGCTTCAGCCCGAGTGAGGGAGATTAAGCATGAAGAGAGGCCGCGTTGGGTTTCGGACTTGGATCTGGATATCCGGTGCAAAACTCACTGTTCACTGCTTGGTTGTAAGGTGCCGTGAGGTTCTTTTTTTTCAGGATAACACCTAAAACTGTGTTTTACTCACTCATGTTACAGCAGCTACTGATTTCAACCTGACCCACACAGTAGATTCCGTGGATGCAGCGGCTGCTTCGAGCTCCCTTTTGGACTGCACGGCAAATTATACCGTGGCTGGTCAGTAGCTCGACTTTTGGCTGGTCAGGTTTGTGGTGCCGACCCGCCTTGATCTCGCCTTCTACAACAAAGCGTACCACACGGGCGCTGTGGAGGTTATGGATATCAATGGCTCCTAAGAATGTGCCGAGATTTACCCGCGCCACTAATAAAAATGCAATAGTGGAAGTTGAAGCGGTGGCACAGACCACGACCATCTCAACAACTGCAATCTCAAAGAACACGGCTCCAACGAATGTAGCTAAACAAATCATTGCTGCTCCCGCCCATTTAGTGGCTCCAGTGAACGCACTGGGAGGGTCCACCCTAACTCCATCGGGTAAGCAGATGCTTTGGCCATCCGTGCTAGTTATGTCCGGGGTCTCCAGTATTTCTACAAGCAGGTCTATTAAGAACATTAAGAATAACAAGAGAGGGGTGGATATTGAGACTGGTGATATTACTGGTGCAGTGGCAACAGCTGAGATAGATACCGGGATTGATACTACTGATTTGACACCAGTCCCCGATGCGGAAAATGGTACTGAAACTCTCCAACTAATTGAACCAGCTCCCTCCGTACCACATGTTTTTGAGACACTTACAGATCATAGTAGTCAGCCAGATGTCGCCCCTCAGTCGGAGATCATCTCTGATGGGCTTTTAAACCAGGAAACTGAGAACACTACATGTTTGAACCTAGCTGTGGACAATGTAATCTCCGAGGCAACAGAGGCGCCCAAATCTGCTGTTGTACCTACTGACTGCCTATTAGTTACCGAGGAAGATGCCTCTAATGGGGAGTATGAGGATTTAGTGGATACAGGATCTCCATCAGTCACCGCTAAGTATCTGACTGACAGAAGAGATAAAGCCAAACTAAAACCCAAGTCTAAGACTAAGAATAGAAGAGGGAACTCACTTGGCTTAGTAAACATATCATCTTTAATTTCCGCTCCGCCTATTAGGAAATTACATCCTGTAGAGAAAAGCCCCCTTAGGAAATGGATACAGGCAAAGGGGTTGGTGAAAAATATGACTCTGAGACTGTCCGGTACGAGTCCATCAGACCAAGATTCCCACAGAGACTCTTCAGTTTTATTAGAGGATACTTCTCCCATACCTAATATTTTACCGCTGCCTGTTTCCAACTCTCTATCTTCCACAGTATCTATTGAGACCTCAGCCGCTGTACCCCCTACTAGTTTAGGCGTACCCACCTCTCCAACTTCATTTTTACCAACTCCTGTGGTACCACATTCTCCAACCACTGCTCCTGGATCAAGTATACCAGGAGCACTAGGAACACAAGAGGCTGTTAGCTCTTCTCTTGACATTATTCCTGCCGACTTTAAGCAACCACAGGCAGGAAGCACAAGAACATTTCCTGTATTTGCGAGATGATAACAATAAGCTGCAGAATTCTCTGCAAGAGATTACACACAAGATGGGGGGATATCACAAGAAATGGAGGATTTACAATGCAGAGTGGGTAATATTGAAGAAGGGTCTGCTCGTACCGAAGTTACGGTGGATCAACACGAGGCCAAGATTACGTCTTTACAATTAAAAATTGAAGATCTAGAAAATTGTCAAAGACGATCAAATCTGAGGCTTTTTGGTATTCCGGAGGGGGCAGAGGGAGCTGATCCCAGAGCTTACGTAGTTAATCTATTCCAAAAAGCATTCCCGGATTTAGCTGACTGGGATTGGGACTCCCAACTCCAGAGAGTCCAATAGATTACCACCTGTTCTGCGGAACATAGAGAGCAAATTTCCCCACCCCTTTCTTATTTACTTCGGAATTTTTTTACTGAGACAGGCTGTTTCATTTAAGGCTGGGCCTAACTCACCCGTTATTACTGAAAATCTCACTTTTTTTGTACGGTCTGACCTCAGCAAAGCCACTATGGACAGGCGCTGGAAGCTGCGTAAGCTTATTGATCCGTTTAAATCCCTCGGTGCGCAAGTGTTCCTACAGGAACCTGCACGCCTAAAAGTTATTAAGGGAGGTCATACGTATTTTTTTAACTGACGAAAAGGAGTCTGAGAGTGTATTATCTGCATTTGCTTAATTCAGAGAGATTGAGAATCTAGTTATTTAAACTTAACACCCAAGTTTTTTTCACTATTTGGGGTTTTTTATTTTTTGCTTGACTGGTTATTTTTTTTGCTTATTTATCTCTCTGACCACATATTTCCGGGTAAGGTAATGGGTTGAGCCCCCTGCTGCTCCCTAGGGTAACTGCCAATTCAGCTGCAGCAGTGTGTTGAGGGGTGTTTCCTCCTGAGGGAGGAGAGGGAGTCAGGGGAGGGGTGCAAGCCTTTCAGGGGGAAGGGGGGTGGGAAGGGTTTTTATTTAAAAAAGAAAGCAACTCGGGTAGGAGCTTTGATGGAGGCACTAGGGAAAGGTTTATCTGTTTTAATTTTGCAGTATGGAAAGATACGCGTGAATAAAATTTTGGAATGTTACAGCTAACATTTTTGCCATGGAATGTTGCAGGTTTAAATAATAGGAACAAAAGACGCTTGGTTCTTGAAGAGTTAGCATTGTACGACCCACATTTTGTTTTTTTCTGTGAGACTCATATCACTTACAAAGATAAGAAACTATTGGGACAGCTAGGCTATGAAGTTATCATTTGTTCTTCCTTTATTCAATTAGGGGGGTTGCCAATCTTAAAGACCGACGACTCAGAGTTGAAATCCTTAAAACTATTTGTGATAAAATCGGACGATGGGCTATTGTGCAATTATCAACTGAAAAATGTAAATTTGTATTCTGTGTGTTTTACGGTTCTAATTGTGATGATTATTATGTTTTTGACCAGCTGAATATTGAACTTTTGGATTGGGAGGGAGAATTAGTTATTATGGGTGATTTTAACTGTATTATGGATTACCAATTGGACACTACCAGACACGGTGCGTTCCAACGCATGCGCAAGTCTCGCGCTGCTATCTTAGAAATTGGACGAATTCATAATATCAAAGATGTCTGGCGTAGTATTCACCCCAATGATCCTGGTTACACTTACTATTCTGCCCCTCACAAACTGTGCTCTCGTATTGACATGACCTGGGCATCTGATAATATATTGAATACTGGCTTTATTGCGTTATGTCAACGAATTACTTCCGATCATAATCCTATTTCTCTTTTATTTAATATCCCGCAAATTCAATCAAGCCCCAGGATGTTTTCTTTTCCTAGACATTTACTCACAAATACAGTGTTTATTACTCAACTCAAGGCTCATATAACATAATCTTAATTCCACTTCTTGTATTATTGTGTGGTATGCTTGTAAAGCCAGCATCCGGGGGTTTACCCAGCAATTTCTTTTTAGACAAAACTCTGAGCGCCGTGAAGCCAACAAAACCTTAACTAATGATATTCTCTCTGCTGAACTTTTAGTGGCCAAAGCGTTACTCACATCTTCCCCTAATGTGGTGGAACTGGGGCTTAAACTTGGACATTTAAAAGCTACTTTAAAATCATTACTTTGGGAAAAAAGCAAATTACATAAATCCCAAATTGCCCAGTATGAAAGCGGAGACAAGGTAACGAAACTTCTCGCTTATAAAGCAGCCGACGAGAGAGCTAACACTCTGATTAAATACTTAAAGGGCCCTAATAATGTCATATTTGATCAACCCTTACAGATACTGGAACAGTTTGTACAATTTTATAAGAAACTGTCTACACCGGAAAGCTCTCCTACTTAGGCTAGTATCCAGGCTTACCTGGATTGTCATATCTCTGAACAATATGACCATTTTGGATTTGATCAACTGTCCGTACCTATCAGCCTTCTAGAGATACGGCAAGCCATTCTCTCTCTACCATCTGGGAAAGCAGCAGGGGAAGATACTCTCTCCCTAGAGGTGTATAGGATCTGCATTGACAAGCTATTGCCTCTCTTCCATCAAGGTATTAGTTATATTGGTGAGAATGGGAAAGCTCCGAACTCTTGGAGCACTGCTAAACTGATTTTCTTTTTGAAAAAAGATAAGCCGGCTAATGAATGTGGCTCTTTTTACCCTATCTCGATTACAAACACGGATGCAAAGGTATTTGCGAAAGTGCTGGCCACAAGACTGGCCCCTTTGATACCCAAGTTAGTTAATCCACAGCAACATGGATATGTAATTGGGAGAGATACCCCAACTCATATTAATATGACCAATACTGCCTTCGATATAGCAGAGACGAATCCCTCCCCACTCGGTTCGATCCTTTTGGATTCTGAGAAGGCGTTTGACTGAGTGGGTGGGATTATCTCTGGTCGGTAATGACAACTATGGGCTTTAACGGTCAGTTCTTAACATGGATCCAGTCTTTACATGATAATTCCACTGCGAGAATCAGTTATGCAGGGTTGATCTCTGCTACCTTCCCCACATCGTGGGGCACCCGTCAAGGGTGCCCTTTGTCACCTTTATTATTTGCTCTCTCAATGGAGCCATTTCTTCATGCTCTGCAATTGCAATCTTGTATAATACCTTTTTACTCTGGTCCTCATTTATTGAAAATTACGGCATATGCCGATGATATTGCTATTTATTCTACGGACCTTGTAAAGGCCTTAAATGGAATAACTATGGAAGCTAGCAGATTTGGCAATGTCTCCGGCTATAAATTAAACTTAAATAAAACCCAAATCATTGCTAATTATACACCAATAGCTACAGTACCGGGGCTATGCCACTAACTTAGGATTTAGAATTTGAGAAAAAATCACAGAGATAACATCAATCAATTACGATGCTTTAGTTAAAGTGACTTCCACTCAATTAAAGAAATGGCATAAAATCCCCTTAAATATTATTGGTCAGATTAATTTAATTAAAATGAAAATACTTCCAAAATGTTTTTATTTATTTTGTTCCATTCCTTTTTCTCTTCGCGGTACAAAAGGGGGTGGTGATGGACGGAGCATCTTAACCAATCAAACACTCACACCCAGTCAAAAGATCTGGGTTTGATCCATCACCATTCTTTAGCCCACTCTGCCACCCCAGTTCAGACATGGCTATCTGCAAATCAGTCTGACCCTGTGCCTCATGAGAACAGTCCAGCCCGAACTGCCAAGCCATGTCTTCCCTGGACCGGAAACAAGCTTCCGAGGACCGGTTTCTGGCATTCCAGCCGTCTTCAGCCCGGCTTGCTTGAATCCAGTGGCAAAGTGAGCAAGGGACTCACGTCTGAGCATACCCTGCCACACTTATGGAGGCCAAAAGCGGTACAAAAGGGGGTGGTGATGGACGGAGCATCTGAACCAATCAAACACTCATACCCAGTCAAAAGATCTGGGTTTGATCCATCACCGTTCATTAGCCCACTCTGCCACCCCAGTTCAGACATGGCTATATGCAAATCAGTCTGACCCTGTGCCTCATGGGAACAATCCAGCCCGGACTGCCAAGCCATGCCTTCCCTGGACCGGAAACAAGCTTCAGAGGACCGGTTTCTGGCATTCCAGCCGTCTTCAGCCCGGCTTGCTTGAATCCAGTGGCAAAGTGAGCAAGGGACTTACGTCTGAGCATACCCTGCCACACTTATGGCAGCCAAAAGCGTTACAAAAGGGGGTGGTGATGGACGAAGCATCTGAACCAATCAAACACTCACACCCAGTCAAAAGATCTGGGTTTGATCCATCACCGTTCTTTAGCCCACTCTGCCACCCCAGTTCAGACATGGCTATATGCAAATCAGTCTGACCCTGTGCCTCATGGGAACAGTCCAGCCCGAACTGCCAAGCCATGCCTTCCCTGGACCGGAAACAAGCTTCCAAGGACCGGTTTCTGGCATTCCAGCCGTCTTCAGCCCGGCTTGCTTGAATCCAGTGGCAAAGTGAGCGAGGGACTCTATAATAATATTCTTTATTGATTGGTTAAAAAAAAAAACATTTACAATTTGCGACATGACAAAAAATTTATAAAAATGAATGTGATAAAAAAGAATTTAAAACAATTAATTTAAAACAGCTTAGGATTCAGGGGGCCAATAAGATCTAATAATGTTCTGGTACAGTACTTAAATCTGGATTACTTGTAGACTCTGATTTGGATATTGTGTCTGTTAACACCACCGTCTGCTATAATGGGGAGACTTTGGGTTGGAGAGTGGCTTCAAGGGATTTTAACGCTTTATGGACAAATTTTGAAAGCCCAATGTTTAGCTTGACGTTGTCAGGGTCGAGAGCGGCCATTATTGCCTGGCGGCAAGATCGAACTTCCAACTGGATACATTGGCCTCGCAACAGTGACCATGTGGCTGTAAGCAGTGCAGAGCATGCACAGACGATATGTTCAATTGATTCTGAATGGTAGCAGCACAATCTGCATTTCGTGCAAGTACTCGGCTGCCGCCATTCCGGGAGGTTCTTCAAAAAGGGCCATTCTCCCATCCCCAGGGCTAAAAACTTGTGTATGTGCTTGACAAGTAGAGCAGCGGAATACCCACTTTAAGATTGGCAATTACAGCCCAGGCATGTCTCCTCTTTGAAAGGATCACCCTGTCCGAGTGGAAGGATCACAATCTAACGGATTTTTTGATGGCGGTCTTTAGCACCGGGACAGATGGATTTATGTTGCAGAGATCTTTTGCTCCTAATAACTGTAGGCTGTAGTCCAGGAGTTGCCGATGCTTGTGGCTGGTCTGTTTTTTGCTGTATTTCCTGCCAGAGTCGGGCCTCCAAGGAACCCTCCTCGGCACGGCGCAGTCTATTGCAAAGTTTGATTAATGCACCTGCCTCCACTCCATGCTGATCTTGGAGACCCAATTCAAGTCTCACTTGAGCTGGCGAGGCAGATTTTGGCAACCCAAAGGCTCTTTTGAAGATTTTTGTTGCTGGTTGCGCCTTTGGTGATTTCGTGGCCATACGTCAGGGAGTTGATTACTTTGGTTTTCATTACTTTTAGCATGGGTATTAAGCTGGGACCTAGTAGCTGTTTTGCCAGCTTTGCAGCAGCCACCTCTAACGACAGAGCTTTGATTTTTAATGCTTCTTTGTGCTTGATAAAGGAGCCTCTTCTATCCAGATAGATGCCCAGGTATTTGTAGCTGTGAGTTGAATCTAACTTTGTTTTGCTGAAATACCACCTTTCTGTTGACCTTTTTTGCTTCCCAAAAGAGATGGTTTTGATTTTTGACAAGTTGAGCTCTAGATGGTTTCTTGTCGTATAGGGTAGCAATTCATCCAGCAATCTCTGGAGACCCACTTTTGTGTGGCTTAAAAGTACTAGATCATCGGCATAAAGCAAGTTGGTGATGTGAGTCCCGTCAAGTTGAGGAGGGTGGCAGTTTACACTGTCGAGAACTGGAGAGAGATCGGTTATAAACAAGTTGAAGAGAAGTGGGGCCAATATGCAGCCTTGTTTGACGCCGGTTTCCGTTTGGATCTTCCTGGAGACATGGCAGCCTTCGCCTAGCTTAATTCTTATCCACGTTTCCGTGTGGAGTTGAATTTCGGCTGCGGAATGCCCCACGATTTTAGTTTCTGCCATAACAGGCCCCTAGGCACACGATCAAAGGCTGCTTTGAAGTCTACAAAGCAGCAGTGCAGCGGGATATGTTGGCAGGTCGCTTTATCCATCAAGTCGGTTAGCGTTAGCAAATTGGTTGTGGTACCGGTATTAGCCACAAAGCCCGTCTGGTTGAAAGTAAGGAGTGCAGTTGATTCGGTCCAAGCCTGTAGCTCCTCCAGTAGAATATTTGCGTAGTACTTGGACTCTGCATCAAGAAGCGCTACCATTGGGTAATTTTTTGGCTCATTTCTCTTCCCGCCTTAGCAACTTTATTTAAAAAAAAACTAAATGGAATCTTTAGTAGTTTTATTTGTGGATATCACAAAGTCCGACGCTCCATGTTACTACTTAAAGGTTCCCTAGATAATGGGGGACTTAATTTCCCTGATTTCAAACTTTATTTTTGGGCAACTTTTATTGGTCGTTTACGAAGCCTACTTAATACAGAAAACCAACTTTATTTTCAAATTTTTATGTTAAACTCGGATTCTAATATGTTCCTACTAAGAGTTAATTACCCTAACTATTTAAAAAGAGTCAAATTTAAGACTGCCAGGGATATGGTTAAGATATGGTTTAACATACTGGCTTTTTGTAAAACCTCTTTCTATCATCCTAGATTGGTATTATGGGGTAATCCTGGACTTCCTGGGATTTTAAGTGATAATTTGACAAACATTTGGCGCACTCTCGGCATAAAGACATTGGGGGACCTATTCGGTACTCACGGTTTTCTGTGCTTTGAGACACTCAAAAATGTATATAAAGCTACAGAATCAATGAGGTTCAACTAAATGCAAATTTATTATTTTTTTTCCGTAAAATGAGAATACGAGAAATATTGGATTCTGAAATTTGGGACTGTTTCTAGAGTGAATCTCTAATCAGCAACACCTATCGGTGCCTTACCTCTTATAAAACCAGTGATTGTTCAAAAATAGCAGGAAAATGGAGTGCTGAACTCGGGTCTAACATCACCACTACCATGATTACTTCATCTTTTCATAATATTAATCACTTAGTACACTCTTCAAGTCTAAGGCTACAGCAATTTAAAACCACCTGTATGCTTTATCATACGCCCGAAAGGATATCCAAATGGACCACCAATGTTTCGTTTAGTGACAGGACCAAATGTCCAAAATGCGGACTAGTGGCCGCGGATTTGGAACACATGCTATTTTCCTGCCCAGTTTTATCTGATTTTTGGTCTTCTTTGGATGAAATTCTGAAATTAAAACTGATTTGTCCCCCCCTCTCACAGTAGCTTCTGTATTACTCGACATTCATTTGCTACCCAACCCGCAACATGCAGTAGTCACTATTATATTATCTTGTGCCAAATTAGTAGTTGCACGTGCCTGGATCGCCCCTAAACCCCCGCATATTATGGAATGGTGGTCATTGATAAATGACATTTATTCCATGGAATTGGCCCTGGCCAAACTCAGAGGTACTCATTGTTTAATGAAATGTGATAAAATTTGGGGTTCTTTTTTCAATTGAATGGATTCTGAGACTTATTTTGCCGAATTTACTTGCAACATTATTTGCTTTTTTGCTTTCTAGTAATTGTGCTTTATAATTGTTTTGCTTGCCTCATTTTTGTGAATTTTTTATTCATTTTCCCTGTTTGCTCTGTGATACTTGATTTATATATTTTTCTCTGTACCGAGTTGCGAAAGAAAAATATTAAAAAAATAAAAATTTTAAAAAAGGAAATTGTGAGGCAAACAGTTCAGGAGTGATAAGGTTCCAAGACTGCTTTAACCCTGTCGAGGGAGTACCTGAGTTAGTTTTATTTATTAAATAATGATCAGTCCAAATGAGGGGCTTAATTTCTGCGATCTTTAAAGACTCAATGTTGGAAAAAAAGGTCAATGGTATGCCCATCAATATAGGTGGGTTCATCGCCCCATTGACCCATTGTTTGAGTTGTAAGATCTGCGTATCGTCTCTTAGTTGCCCCTAGAGTCAGTCCTGTCTTTGTAATGGATATTAAAGTCAGCAATCACCATTAAGTGGTTTTGTTTCAGGCAGGAGGGAAATAATTGGGCTAGTAGGTTGGTGCTGAATTCGTGCTTGTAGCCTGGAGGATTGTAAATGACCTCCAAGCGTCCTAGTGGCTGGGCGTGGGGAGAAGGTTGGTAGACAAAGGAAGAAAAATGGTAAAATAGAAAAATTAATTAAAAAAAATAATCACCGACAGCTGGCTGTGTAAAGCTCTTTTGTTTTTCTCCTCTGCAGGCTCCCAGCCTCCACTGCAGCCAATCCTGATGATGCTCTCATGCTGCTGGAAGCGGTAGGCAGACAAAAAATCGAAATTAAAATATCGATATACAATAATATCGATGTTTTAATTTCAACAGTATAGAATATCGATGTCCAAAATATTGACAGACAGAATATCGTTTTTTTAAGGTATGTATGTTACTAATATCGAATTTTACTAATATCGAATTTTACTAATATCGAATTTTTTTTTAGTGTTATGTATTTTATTATGTTGTTTATATGTTGTTAAACATGTTTTGTAATGTATGTTTGAAAATTTGCAAATTTGTTTACATTTTGCGTTTTAGTATCAGAGCGGGTTGTGGGTTTATAGGGGAATAGGGTGGGAAGTAATTTAATAATAATTAATTAATTAATATATGTTTGTAAATATTTTTAATCAATAATTAATTGGTAATTAATATTAATTAGTTAATTAATTATTATAATTTGTACATATTTTTAATTAATAATTAATTGGTAATTAATTAATATTAATTAGTTAATTACATTAATTAGAGTAATTTATTTTATATATATATATAATTTTTTGTTATTGTTAATTAATTAATTGGGAAAAATATTAATTATTAAATTTAATTAATTACAGCTAATGTGCTAATATATTTACTTTATTGTTATTGTTAATTAATAATTAATTGGTAATTAAATAATATTAATTAATTTTGGGTAAAGGAGTATTTTTAGGGTTCAGGGTCAGTTTTGGGTTTTTGGGTAAAGGGGTGTTTTTAGGGTTCAGGGTCAGTTTTGGGTTTTTGGGTAAAGGGGTATTTTTAGGGTTCAGGGTCAGTTTTCAGTTCTTGGGTAAAGGGGTATTTTTAGGGTTCAGGGTCAGTTTTCAGTTTTTGGGTAAAGGGGTATTTTTAGGGTTCAGGGTCAGTTTTCAGTTTTTTGGTAAAGGGGTATTTTTAGGGTTCAGGGTCAGTTTTCAGTTTTTGGGTAAAGGGGTATTTTTTGGGTTCAGGGTCAGTTTTCAGTTTTTGGGTAAAGGGGTATTTTTAGGGTTCAGGGTCAGTTTTCAGTTTTTGGGTAAAGGGGTATTTTTAGGGTTCAGGGTCAGTTTTGGGTTTTTGGGTAAAGGGGTATTTTTAGGGTTCAGGGTCAGTTTTGGGTTTTTGGGGTACAGTCGTACAGGGTAAAAATAAAATAAATTTAAATTAAATCAATTAAATGAAATTAAAAAAAATAAAATTACATTAAATTATTAGGTTTTTTATTTATTTTAAATGTATATGTATTCGTTGTAATTTTTTAATTATGTTTTAATATTTTTATTTAATAATTGTAAAATTATATGTATTTTAAAATTATTTTTACATTATTATTAATACATTTAAAAAAACGATATTTTTAATTTCGATATTTTTGTACTACGATATTAATTTTTCGATATTTTTGTACTTACCTTTATGAAGATATGACTCCAATAGTTTTGATTTCGATATTTTTGTGTCGATATTTTTGTATGTAGATATTCTGTCTGTCGATATTATGTCAGACATTCGCTGGAAGCAGCATCAGGATTGGCCTGAGCGCTCTGAATGTAAATCTGGGGCAGAGTCAATACGCAATGTGTATTGTGGTGGAGCACCCAAACCAACAGCCATTGCACGCATACTGATGCATGTAAGGTGGCGTTAAGCCACTTTAGTGCAGCTTTGTAAATATGGAGAAGTGCACAGCACCATTAGAGCATTAGTAAAAGTGATGATACCCTCTAGTATTCTTATCTTATGTAGGTTTTCTTACCGCCTTGAAATAAGTCTTTGAGAGACTCAGACAGTCCAGATCCTGGGCATCAACCCTATAACTAGTTTAATTAGAGCATCAACACTCTTATCTGTTTTTTTTATTCAGTGACCCAATTTTGGAAATGATGCCTCCAAAACTGCCCACCCTTTGTTTAACTTGTTACTCTCCCTTACATGGCATAATGATACCAATTTCAGCTCATGAGAAAATCTTGCCTTGCCAGGAACCTTAAGTTATGCCATTTCTACCTCTTGATCCTCCTATTTTTGGACAACACAGTTCATATAGAGTTTGGCAAAGCAGTTGAACTGCCATAAATGTTGTTGTTCACCTGCCACTCCAAACTTGCAATTCTACCGCCTTGTACAGAAGGTGGCTTTCCACTCATAGAGCCCTTCATTGGAATCTCCAGCTGAAACCCCTGACCTAAAAATTAAAACATGGGCAAAAGGGTCACCCTCCAAGCTTGATTCTACTGGACCTGTTCATATAGGCATTTTAGGGTCTTCAAGGATTAGCAGAAAGTTGCAGCCTCCTTCTCTTTTTCTGCACCGGGTCTTAGAGATTTCTCACTTACAAGTATTTAATTTAGGTTACATATGACTGTTTGCTCAACAATACTTTAGATTATGCAAACTAAATAGGTGCTTAAATGGCCAACGGTGGAAAAAGTCACCAGATAAAATGAGTTCTCTTTACCAAGTTGTCCATCAGGCGTTCTTTGAACTAAGTGGTCATATAAACCATGGGCAGGACGTGTTCTTTAATCAAATTTATAATATACACACAGGTCTAGTGACTGCCCTCGCTGAATTATTAAATCCACCAATGGTTAAACTCAGGAAGTATAGGAAGGCCTCTACATGGTTCGATTGCAACCGCAAGAAAGCTATGGGTGCACTCCTGGACTCAATTAAAACCCTGAACAAACCACTAATAAAATGCAGGAGGTTAGAATACAAGAAAGTGCTAACCGAGGCGAAACAGAACTGGGAAAATAGCAAATAGGATGCAATAAAAAACGCCCTGGGGGGTAGGGATATGATGGAATTCTGGACAATAGTACCATCTGGCAGTAGAGACGGACAAAAGGCTGATGATCCAAATATCGCACCGGAGAGATGGGTTGAACACTATCAGATGCTGTATGCCCCTCCGGTAGAAGTCAATCCCTTTTATGATCCTTCTGCACAGCCATTGTCACAGAATACAGATGAGGCATAACATTGCTTCCTCTATAATCCTCCCTTAGTCTATACTAACAATGAAAAATTAGATATTAAAGTAACATTGATGGAGGTCGAACTTGCTATAAATAGGCTCCCAGTAGGTAAGGCGCCTGGCCTCGACAAAATCCCTGGAGATCCTCACAAGGACCAAACAGAGATATGGGTTCCATATCTCTGTTTGTTGTTCAACGCTATACTACAGGGTTCTAAATTACCTGATACCTCAGTGGGTGCTGAGATTATACCAGTGTTCAAGAACGGATCCCCATTACTCCCGGCTAACTATCGTCTGATCAGCCTGATCGATGTAAGTCAAAAACTATTTGACCGTATCATTCTTGATCAGCTCTAGATCTGGATGGAGGAACAGCTGATCCTGAGCCCCTATCAGGCCGGTTTTAGGGAAAAGACATCCACGGTCGACCAGTTACTAAGGCTCCAACTTTTGAATTGGAAAACTGGGAGAGTAGAGGGTGCGAGCCTCTAATTAATCTTTGCTGACCTTAAAACGGCCTTCGGCTTGGTACCCCGTCAAATACTTTGGGCAGTATAGAAGGATATGGGGATGCCAGCATATCTTCTTAACATCATTAGGAGACTTAATTCGGATAATTTTGCCCAAGTTAGGAGTGGTAAATGGGGAGGTTTAACATCTAAATTCCCAGTCAATAGAGGAGTAAGACAGGGGTGTGTGTTGGTACCCACCCTATTCTGTCTTTTCGTCAATGCACTGATTGCTCACCTCAAGGGGGTCAAAAACATCTATTGTCAAAATCGCCAATGGGAATCCAACGTACCCTAGACAGCTTTGCCAATTTTTGTCATAAAGGGGGGTTGGATATTAACACACAAAAGACTAAGTTTATGGTCTGCATAAACCATTGTAGTTTATACAACGCTCTGTGTGCTTTGCTCTTTGTCTGATAGGCAGCCAATGTAAATCTTTCAGACAGGCCGAGGCCGAACTGTCGTTAGCTTTGTTGAGAACCAGTTTGGCTGCAGCATTATGAACAACCTATAGGTGAGAAAAAAGATAGTCAGACATGCTACTTAATGCACGTTTCGGTTGTCCGGATTGCTGGTCAGTAGTGCCTGGGTAATGGTTTACCACCAGTTTAAAGGGATCCACCTGAAAAGTCTCCTGAGTATTTTTAGCGTAGCAAAGCTTTTGCCACAGAGAGCTCATACTTGGTTATGCATGTTTAGTACATTATCTACCAGGATTCCCACATTTTTCACCACACATTTGGGCAAGGGGACAGTGCCCAATTACTGGGGCCACCAAGTTGTGTTCCAGCCTGAAGAAGCATTGCCGAACAGCAGTATTTCTGTTTTGTCTGCATTTAATTTTAGGCAGTGGGCGACATCCAGTTCACAGTTTCTGAAAGGCAGTGGTCAGATTGCTTTTGATGGTCTCATAGTTCTCCATGAACGCAATCAACAACTGGGTATCATCGGCGTATGACCACATGTTGAAATTCTATTTCCTACCAATCGTAGCCAGGGGAAAGACATACGCATTAAATAGGGATGGGCTGAGGGAGGTACCCTGCAGAAGAACGCATTTGATAGTTTTGGGGTTGAAGGAGAAGGAGCCCATTTGTACTGATTGGGTTCTATTCAGCAGAAAAGTCTTATTATGTAAAGTTCTTAGCAGTTGGTCTTGTGAAACGTTGTCAAATGCTGCAGACAGGTGAAAAAGGATCAAGGCGGCAGCTTTACCCTGATATAGCAAAAGTCTGATGTCGTCTACTAAGGCCAGTAGGGTAGCCTCGGTGCTGTTGGAAGCCCGAAAACTAGTCTGAGTAGGATCCAATAGCTCATTTATCTCAAAGTAGTCGATTAGTTGCCGGTTGACGAATTTCTCAAAAACCTTGGACAGGTAAGGAAGTTGGGAGATTGGTCTATAATTTTTTAGATTAGTGACTTCCGTGCCAATTTTTTTTGCCAGGGGGCATACAAATGCTAGTTTCCGTGACTCAGGGAACATGGCAGTATCTAGTGATTGATTAAAAATGTGTATAACATAGGGGCATAGAACTGGTATGAGATGAGAAAAGATTAAATGTGGACAAGAATGAAAAGGAGAACCAGATTTGACCTCAGCATAGCTTTAACAACTTGTTCCTCAGTGAAAGAGACCACATGTTCCAAGTGGGAGTGGGCACCAGGATGGGGTTCCGAGGATTTCTTATCAGTGTCCTCAGGGAAAGGCTGTTTGTTAAACGTAAAGTATATTTGGATAATTTTGTCAGAGAAAATGTTGCTAACACTCTCACTAATGATGGGGTCAACGTTTGTGCCAGGCCCACTGGATTACATAGTTCCTTCACAATTTTAAACAGTTCTTTGTTTGAATTGCTATTAGCTTCAATTAATTTCAGGAAGTATGCTTTGTTTGCTTGTTTGAGGGCTATGTGGTAGTTCCTTAGTTCAGTTCTATAAGATAATTTGTCATTCAGATCTGTCGTAGTTCTCCATTTATTTTCTAGCGACTTACATTTCTTTTTTTGGAGCCAAGGGTTAACTGATTACCACCTTTTGGAAGGTGATTTTCTTGAAAACGTATTAGCTATCTTCAGGGCACATACATCCAGTGTCAAAGTAATCACAGAGTCGAAGGTGTCAACCACTACCTGGATAGGTAGAGACACTAAGAATGCCTGATCTCTTTGTGGAAAGTGTGAGGCAGGCAAACCGTCAGGGTCAAGATGGCGGACTGAGGACGCCACGGAGCAGTAGCTAGCCGGAGGTTTCCCATTTACCTTACCCGGTAGACCGCTGAGATGCTCCCTTTCTCCCAGACGGACTGGTGATTGGTCATTCTGTGGCTCGGTGGTTCTGTGGGCTATACAGGAACTGCGAGGATTCGACGGGGGAAAGCATTCGTAGCGGAACGGAGAAAACGCTCTGATCTGAGCATTGCGATTGGCAAAACCTGGTACGGACCGTTGGAAACAGCGGCGGAGAGCTTCAGCCCGAGTGAGGGAGATTAAGCATGAAGAGAGGCCGCGTTGAGTTTCGGACCTGCATCTGGATATCCGGTGAAAAACTCACTGTTCACTGCTTGGTTGTAAGGTGCCATGAGGTTCTTTTTGTTTTCAGGATAACACCTAAAACTGTGTTTTACTCACTCATGTTACAGCAGCTACTGATTTCAACCTGACCCGCACAGTAGATTCCGTGGATGCAGCGGCTGCTTCGAGCTCCCTTTTGGACTGCACGGCAAATTATACCGTGGCTGGTCAGTAGCTCGACTTTTGGCTGGTCAGGTTTGTGGTGCCGACCCGCCTTGATCTCGCCTTCTACAACAAAGCGTACCACACGGGCGCTGTGGAGGTTACGGATATCAATGGCTCCTAAGAATGTGCCGAGATTTACCCGCGCCACTAATAAAAATGCGATAGTGGAAGTTGAAGCGGTGGCACAGACCACGACCATCTCAACAACTGCAATCTCAAAGAACACGGCTCCAACGAATGTAGCTAAACAAATCATTGCTGCTCCCGCCCATTTAGTGGCTCCAGTGAACGCACTGGGAGGGTCCACCCTAACTCCATCGGGTAAGCAGATGCTTCGGCCACCCGTGCTAGTTGTGTCCGGGGTCTCCAGTATTTCTACAAGCAGGTCTATTAAGAACATTAAGAATAACAAGAGAGGGGTGGATATTGAGACTGGTGATAACACTGATGCAGTGGCAACTGCTGAGATAGATACTGGGATTGATACTACTGATTTGACACCAGTCCCCGATGCAGAAAATGGTACTGAAACTCTCCAACTAATTGAACCAGCGCCCTCCGTATCACATGTTTTTGAGACACTTATAGATCATAGTAGTCAGCCAGATGTCGCCCCTCAGTAGGAGATCATCTCTGATGGGCTTTTAAACCAGGAAACTGAGAACACTACATGTTTGAACCTAGCTGTGGACAATGTAATCTCCGAGGCAACAGAGGCACCCAAATCTGCTGTTGTACCTACTGACTGCCTATTAGTTACCGAGGAAGATGCCTCTAATGAGGAGTATGAGGATTTAGTGGATACAGGATCTCCATCAGACACCGCTAAGTATCTGACTGACAGAAGAGATAAAGCCAAACTAAAACCCAAGGCTAAGACTAAGAATAGAAGAGGGAACTCACTTGGCTTAGTAAACATACCAGCTTTAATTTCCGCTCCGCCTATTAGGAAATTACATCCTGTAGAGAAAAGCCCCCTTAGGAAATGGATACAGGCAAAGGGGTTGGTGAAAAATATCACTCTGAGACTGTCCGGTACGAGTCCATCAGACCAAGATTCCACCAGAGACTCTTCAGTTTTATTAGAGGATACTTCTCCCATATCTAATATTTTACCACTGCCTGTTTCCAACTCTCTATCTTCCACAGTATCTATTGAGACCTCAGCAGCTGTACCCCCTACTAGTTTAGCCGTACCCACCTCTCCAACTTCATTTTTACCAACTCCTGTGGTACCACATTCTCCAACCGCTGCTCCTGGATCAAGTATACCAGGAGCACTAAGAACACAAGAGGCTGTTAGCTCTTCTCTTGACATTATTCCTGCCGACTTTAAGCAACCACAGGCAGGAAGCACAAGAACATTTCCTATATTTGCGAGATGATAACAATAAGCTGCAGAATTCTCTGCAAGAGATTACACACAAGATGGGGGATATCACAAGAAATGGAGGATTTACAATGCAGAGTGGGTAATATTGAAGAAGGGTCTGCTCGTACCGAAGTTTCGGTGGATCAACACGAGGCCAAGATTACGTCTTTACAATTAAAAATTGAAGATCTAGAAAATTGTCAAAGACGATCAAATCTGAGGCTTTTTTGGTATTCCGGAGGGGGCAGAGGGAGCTGATCCCAGAGCTTACGTAGTTAATCTATTCCAAAAAGCATTCCCGGATTTAGCTGACTGGGATTGGGACTCCCAACTCCAGAGAGTCCAATAGATTACCACCTGTTCTGCGGAACAAAGAGAGCAAATTTCCCGACCCCTTTCTTATTTACTTCGGAATTTTTTTACTGAGACAGGCGGTTTCATTTAAGGCTGGGCCTAACTCACACGTTATTACTGAAAATCTCACTTTTTTTGTACTGTCTGACCTCAGCAAAGCCACTATGGACAGGCGCTGAAAGCTGCGTAAGCTTATTGATCCGTTTAAATCCCTCGGTGCGCAAGTGTTCCTACAGGAACCTGCACGCCTAAAAGTTATTAAGGGAGGTCATACGTATTTTTTTTACTGACGAAAAGGAGTCTGAGAGTGTATTATCTACATTTGCTTAATTCAGAGAGATTGAGAATCTAGTTATTTAAACTTAACACCCAATTTATTTTCCCTATTTGGGGTTTTTAATTTTTTGTTTGACTGGTTATTTTTTTTGCTTATTTATCTCTCTGACCACATATTTCCGGGTAAGGTAATGGGTTGAGCCCCCTGCTGCTCCCTAGGGTAGCTGCCAATTCAGCTGCAGCAGTGTGTTGAGGGGTGTTTCCTCCTGAGGGAGGAGAGGGAGTCAGGGGAGGGGTGCGGGCCTTTCAGGGGGAAGGGGGGTGGGAAGGGTTTTTATTTAAAAAAGAAAGCAACTCGGGTAGGAGCTTTGATGGAGGCACTAGGGAAAGGTTTATCTGTTTGAATTTTGCAGTATGGAAAGATACGCGTGAATAAAATTTTGGAATGTTACAGCTAACATGTTTGCCATGGAATGTTGCAGGTTTAAATAATAGGAACAAAAGACGCTTGGTTCTTGAAGAGTTAGCATTGTACGACCCACATTTTGTTTTTTTATCTGAGACTCATATCACTTACAAAGATAAGAAACTATTGGGACAGCTAGGCTATGAAGTTATCATTTGTTCTTCCTTTATTCAATTAGGGGGTTTGCCAATCTTAAAGACCGACGACTCAGAGTTGAAATCCTTAAAACTATTTGTGATAAAATCGGACGATGGGCTATTGTGCAATTATCAATTGAAAAATGTAAATTTGTATTCTGTGTGTTTTACGGTTCTAATTGTGATGATTATTATGTTTTTGACCAGCTGAATATTGAACTTTTGGATTGGGAGGGAGAATTAGTTATTATGGGTGATTTTAACTGTATTATGGATTACCAATTGGACACTACCAGACACGGTGCGTTCCAACGCATGCGCAAGTCTCGCGCTGCTATCTTAGAAATTGGACAAATTCATAATATCAAAGATGTCTGGCGTAGTATTCACCCCAATGATCCTGGTTACACTTACTATTCTGCCCCTCACAAACTGTGCTCTCGTATTGACATGACCTGGGCATCTGATAATATATTGAATACTGGCTTTATTGCGTTATGTCAACGAATTACTTCCGATCATAATCCTATTTCTCTTTTATTTAATATCCCGCAAATTCAATCAAGCCCCAGGATGTTTTCTTTTCCTAGACATTTACTCACAAATACAGTGTTTATTACTCAACTCAAGGCTCATATAACATAATCTTAATTCCACTTTTTGTATTATTGTGTGGTATGCTTGTAAAGCCAGCATCCGGGGGTTTACCCAGCAATTTCTTTTTAGACAAAACTCTGAGCGCCGTGAAGCCAACAAAACCTTAACTAATGATATTCTCTCTGCTGAACTTTTAGTGGCCAAAGCGTTACTCACATCTTCCCCTAATGTGGTGGAACTGGGGCTTAAACTTGGACATTTAAAAGCTACTTTAAAATAATTACTTTGGGAAAAAAGCAAATTACATAAATCCCAAATTGCCCAGTATGAAAGCGGAGACAAGGTAACGAAACTTCTCGCTTATAAAGCAGCCGACGAGAGAGCTAACACTCTGATTAAATACTTAAAGGGCCCTAATAATGTCATATTTGATCAACCCTTACAGATACTGGAACAGTTTGTACAATTTTATAAGAAACTGTCTACACCGGAAAGCTCTCCTACTTAGGCTAGTATCCAGGCTTACCTGGATTGTCATATCTCTGAACAATATGACCATTTTGGATTTGATCAACTGTCCGTACCTATCAGCCTTCTAGAGATACGGCAAGCCATTCTCTCTCTACCATCTGGGAAAGCAGAAGGGGAAGATACTCTCTCCCTAGAGGTGTATAGGATGCATTGACAAGCTATTAGCTCTCTTCCATCAAGGTATTAGTTATATTGGTGAGAATGGGAAAGCTCCGAACTCTTGGAGCACTGCTAAACTGATTTTCTTTTTGAAAAAAGATAAGCCGGCTAATGAATGTGGCTCTTTTTACCCTATCTCGATTACAAACACGGATGCAAAGGTATTTGCGAAAGTGCTGGCCACAAGACTGGCCCCTTTGATACCCAAGTTAGTTAATCCACAGCAACATGGATATGTAATTGGGAGAGATACCCCAACTCATATTAATATGACCAATACTGCCTTCGATATAGCAGAGACGAATCCCTCCCCACTCGGTTCGATCCTTTTGGATTCTGAGAAGGCGTTTGACTGAGTGGGTGGGATTATCTCTGGTCGGTAATGACAACTATGGGCTTTAACGGTCAGTTCTTAACATGGATCCAGTCTTTACATGATAATTCCACTGCGAGAATCAGTTATGCAGGGTTGATCTCTGCTACCTTCCCCACATCGTGGGGCACCCGTCAAGGGTGCCCTTTGTCACCTTTATTATTTGCTCTCTCAATGGAGCCATTTCTTCATGCTCTGCAATTGCAATCTTGTATAATACCTTTTTACTCTGGTCCTCATTTATTGAAAATTACGGCATATGCCGATGATATTGCTATTTATTCTACGGACCTTGTAAAGGCCTTAAATGGAATAACTATGTAAGCTAGCAGATTTGGCAATGTCTCCGGCTATAAATTAAACTTAAATAAAACCCAAATCATTGCTAATTATACACCAATAGCTACAGTACCGGGGCTATGCCACTAACTTAGGATTTAGAATTTGAGAAAAAATCACAGAGATAACATCAATCAATTACGATGCTTTAGTTAAAGTGACTTCCACTCAATTAAAGAAATGGCATAAAATCCCCTTAAATATTATTGGTCAGATTAATTTAATTAAAATGAAAATACTTCCAAAATGTTTTTATTTATTTTGTTCCATTCCTTTTTCTCTTCGCGGTACAAAAGGGGGTGGTGATGGACGGAGCATCTTAACCAATCAAACACTCACACCCAGTCAAAAGATCTGGGTTTGATCCATCACCATTCTTTAGCCCACTCTGCCACCCCAGTTCAGACATGGCTATCTGCAAATCAGTCTGACCCTGTGCCTCATGAGAACAGTCCAGCCCGAACTGCCAAGCCATGTCTTCCCTGGACCGGAAACAAGCTTCCGAGGACCGGTTTCTGGCATTCCAGCCGTCTTCAGCCCGGCTTGCTTGAATCCAGTGGCAAAGTGAGCAAGGGACTCACGTCTGAGCATACCCTGCCACACTTATGGAGGCCAAAAGCGGTACAAAAGGGGGTGGTGATGGACGGAGCATCTGAACCAATCAAACACTCACACCCAGTCAAAAGATCTGGGTTTGATCCATCACCGTTCATTAGCCCACTCTGCCACCCCAGTTCAGACATGGCTATATGCAAATCAGTCTGACCCTGTGCCTCATGGGAACAATCCAGCCCGGACTGCCAAGCCATGCCTTCCCTGGACCGGAAACAAGCTTCAGAGGACCGGTTTCTGGCATTCCAGCCGTCTTCAGCCCGGCTTGCTTGAATCCAGTGGCAAAGTGAGCAAGGGACTTACGTCTGAGCATACCCTGCCACACTTATGGCAGCCAAAAGCGTTACAAAAGGGGGTGGTGATGGACGAAGCATCTGAACCAATCAAACACTCACACCCAGTCAAAAGATCTGGGTTTGATCCATCACCGTTCTTTAGCCCACTCTGCCACCCCAGTTCAGACATGGCTATATGCAAATCAGTCTGACCCTGTGCCTCATGGGAACAGTCCAGCCCGAACTGCCAAGCCATGCCTTCCCTGGACCGGAAACAAGCTTCCAAGGACCGGTTTCTGGCATTCCAGCCGTCTTCAGCCCGGCTTGCTTGAATCCAGTGGCAAAGTGAGCAAGGGACTCTATAATAATATTCTTTATTGATTGGTTAAAAAAAAAACATTTACAATTTGCGACATGACAAAAAATTTATAAAAATGAATGTGATAAAAAAGAATTTAAAACAATTAATTTAAAACAGCTTAGGATTCAGGGGGCCAATAAGATCTAATAATGTTCTGGTACAGTACTTAAATCTGGATTACTTGTAGACTCTGATTTGGATATTGTGTCTGTTAACACCACCGTCTGCTATAATGGGGAGACTTTGGGTTGGAGAGTGGCTTCAAGGGATTTTAACGCTTTATGGACAAATTTTGAAAGCCCAATGTTTAGCTTGACGTTGTCAGGGTCGAGAGCGGCCATTATTGCCTGGCGGCAAGATCGAACTTCCAACTGGATACATTGGCCTCGCAACAGTGACCATGTGGCTGTAAGCAGTGCAGAGCATGCACAGACGATATGTTCAATTGATTCTGAATGGTAGCCGCACAATCTGCATTTCGTGCAAGTACTCGGCTGCCGCCATTCCGGGAGGTTCTTCAAAAAGGGCCATTCTCCCATCCCCAGGGCTAAAAACTTGTGTTTCCAATAAAGTGCGTATGTGCTTGACAAGTAGAGCAGCGGAATACCCACTTTAAGATTGGCAATTACAGCCCAGGCATGTCTCCTCTTTGAAAGGATCACCCTGTCCGAGTGGAAGGATCACAATCTAACGGATTTTTTGATGGCGGTCTTTAGCACCGGGACAGATGGATTTATGTTGCAGAGATCTTTTGCTCCTAATAACTGTAGGCTGTAGTCCAGGAGTTGCCGATGCTTGTGTCTGGTCTGTTTTTTGCTGTATTTCCTGCCAGAGTCGGGCCTCCAAGGAACCCTCCTCGGCACGGCGCAGTCTATTGCAAAGTTTGATGAATGCACCTGCCTCCACTCCATGCTGATCTTGGAGACCCAATTCAAGTCTCACTTGAGCTGGCGAGGCAGATTTTGGCAACCCAAAGGCTCTTTTGAAGATTTTTGTTGCTGGTTGCGCCTTTGGTGATTTCGTGGCCATACGTCAGGGAGTTGATTACTTTGGTTTTCATTACTTTTAGCATGGGTATTAAGCTGGGACCTAGTAGCTGTTTTGCCAGCTTTGCAGCAGCCACCTCTAACGACAGAGCTTTGATTTTTAATGCTTCTTTGTGCTTGATAAAGGAGCCTCTTCTATCCAGATAGATGCCCAGGTATTTGTAGCTGTGAGTTGAATCTAACTTTGTTTTGCTGAAATACCACCTTTCTGTTGACCTTTTTTGCTTCCCAAAAGAGATGGTTTTGATTTTTGACAAGTTGAGCTCTAGATGGTTTCTTGTCGTATAGGGTAGCAATTCATCCAGCAATCTCTGGAGACCCACTTTTGTGTGGCTTAAAAGTACTAGATCATCGGCATAAAGCAAGTTGGTGATGTGAGTCCCGTCAAGTTGAGGAGGGTGGCAGTTTACACTGTCGAGAACTGGAGAGAGATCGGTTATAAACAAGTTGAAGAGAAGTGGGGCCAATATGCAGCCTTGTTTGACGCCGGTTTCCGTTTGGATCTTCCTGGAGACATGGCAGCCTTCGCCTAGCTTATTTCTTATCCACGTTTCCGTGTGGAGTTGAATTTCTGCCTGAAGAAGAGGCTGCGGAATGCCCCACGATTTTAGTTTCTGCCATAACAGGCCCCTAGGCACACGATCAAAGGCTGCTTTGAAGTCTACAAAGCAGCAGTGCAGCGGGATATGTTGGCAGGTCGCTTTATCCATCAAGTCGGTTAGCGTTAGCAAATTGGTTGTGGTACCGGTATTAGCCACAAAGCCCGTCTGGTTGAAAGTAAGGAGTGCAGTTGATTCGGTCCAAGCCTGTAGCTCCTCCAGTAGAATATTTGCGTAGTACTTGGACTCTGCATCAAGAAGCGCTACCATTGGGTAATTTTTTGGCTCATTTCTCTTCCCGCCTTAGCAACTTTATTTAAAAAAAAACTAAATGGAATCTTTAGTAGTTTTATTTGTGGATATCACAAAGTCCGACGCTCCATGTTACTACTTAAAGGTTCCCTAGATAATGGGGGACTTAATTTCCCTGATTTCAAACTTTATTTTTGGGCAACTTTTATTGGTCGTTTACGAAGCCTACTTAATACAGAAAACCAACTTTATTTTCAAATGTTTATGTTAAACTCGGATTCTAATATGTTCCTACTAAGAGTTAATTACCCTAACTATTTAAAAAGAGTCAAATTTAAGACTGCCAGGGATATGGTTAAGATATGGTTTAACATACTGGCTTTTTGTAAAACCTCTTTCTATCATCCTAGATTGGTATTATGGGGTAATCCTGGACTTCCTGGGATTTTTAGTGATAATTTGACAAACATTTGGCGCACTCTCGGCATAAAGACATTGGGGGACCTATTCGGTACTCACGGTTTTCTGTGCTTTGAGACACTCAAAAATGTATATAAAGCTACAGAATCAATGAGGTTCAAATAAATGCAAATTTATGATTTTTTTTCCGTAAAATGAGAATACGAGAAATATTGGATTCTGAAATTTGGGACTGTTTCTAGAGTGAATCTCTAATCAGCAACACCTATCGGTGCCTTACCTCTTATAAAACCAGTGATTGTTCAAAAATAGCAGGAAAATGGAGTGCTGAACTCGGGTCTAACATCACCACTACCATGATTACTTCATCTTTTCATAATATTAATCACTTAGTACACTCTTCAAGTCTAAGGCTACAGCAATTTAAAACCACCTGTATGCTTTATCATACGCCCGAAAGGATATCCAAATGGACCACCAATGTTTCGTTTAGTGACAGGACCAAATGTCCAAAATGCGGACTAGTGGCCGCGGATTTGGAACACATGCTATTTTCCTGCCCAGTTTTATCAGATTTTTGGTCTTCTTTGGATGAAATTCTGAAATTAAAACTGATTTGTCCCCCCCTCTCACAGTAGCTTCTGTATTACTCGACATTCATTTGCTACCCAACCCGCAACATGCAGTAGTCACTATTATATTATCTTGTGCCAAATTAGTAGTTGCACGTGCCTGGATCGCCCCTAAACCCCCGCATATTATGGAATGGTGGTCATTGATAAATGACATTTATTCCATGGAATTGGCCCTGGCCAAACTCAGAGGTACTCATTGTTTAATGAAATGTGATAAAATTTGGGGTTCTTTTTTCAATTGAATGGATTCTGAGACTTATTTTGCCGAATTTACTTGCAACATTATTTGATTTTTGGCTTTCTAGTAATTGTGCTTTATAATTGTTTTGCTTGCCTCATTTTTGTGAATTTTTTATTCATTTTCCCTGTTTGCTCTGTGATACTTGATTTATATATTTTTCTCTGCACCGAGTTGCGAAATAAAAATATTAAAAAAATAAAAATTTTAAAAAAGGAAATTGTGAGGCAAACAATTCAGGAGTGATAAGGTTCCAAGACTGCTTTAACCCTGTCGAGGGAGTACCTGAGTTAGTTTTATTTATTAAATAATGATCAGTCCAAATGAGGGGCTTAATTTCTGCGATCTTTAAAGACTCAATGTTGGAAAAAAAGGTCAATGGTATGCCCATCAATATAGGTGGGTTCATCGCCCCATTGACCCATTGTTTGAGTTGTAAGATCTGCGTATCGTCTCTTAGTTGCCCCTAGAGTCAGTCCTGTCTTTGTAATGGATATTAAAGTCAGCAATCACCATTAAGTGGTTTTGTTTCAGGCAGGAGGGAAATAATTGGGCTAGTAGGTTGGTGCTGAATTCGTGCTTGTAGCCTGGAGGATTGTAAATGACCTCCAAGCGTCCTAGTGGCTGGGCGTGGGGAGAAGGTTGGTAGACAAAGGAAGAAAAATGGTAAAATAGAAAAATTAATTAAAAAAAATAATCACCGACAGCTGGCTGTGTAAAGCTCTTTTGTTTTTCTCCTCTGCAGGCTCCCAGCCTCCACTGCAGCCAATCCTGATGATGCTCTCATGCTGCTGGAAGCGGTAGGCAGACAAAATATCGAAATTAAAATATCGATATACAATAATATCGATGTTTTAATTTCAACAGTATAGAATATTGATGTCCAAAATATTGACAGACAGAATATCGTTTTTTTAAGGTATGTATGTTACTAATATCTAATTTTACTAATATCGAATTTTACTAATATCGAATTTTTTTTTAGTGTTATGTATTTTATTATGTTGTTTATATGTTGTTAAACATGTTTTGTAATGTATGTTTGAAAATTTGCAAATTTGTTTACATTTTGCGTTTTAGTATCAGAGCGGGTTGTGGGTTTATAGGGGAATAGGGTGGGAAGTAATTTAATAATAATTAATTAATTAATATCTGTTTGTAAATATTTTTAATCAATAATTAATTGGTAATTAATTAATATTAATTAGTTAATTAATTATTATAATTTTGTACATATTTTTAATTAATAATTAATTGGTAATTAATTAATATTAATTAGTTAATTACATTAATTAGAGTAATTTATTTTATATATACATAATTTTTTGTTATTGTTAATTAATTAATTGGGGAAAAAATATTAATTATTAAATTTAATTAATTACAGCTAATGTGCTAATATATTTACTTTATTGTTATTGTTAATTAATAATTAATTGGTAATTAAATAATATTAATTAATTTTGGGTAAAGGAGTATTTTTAGGGTTCAGGGTCAGTTTTGGGTTTTTGGGTAAAGGGGTATTTTTAGGGTTCAGGGTCAGTTTTGGGTTTTTGGGTAAAGGGGTATTTTTAGGGTTCAGGGTCAGTTTTCAGTTCTTGGGTAAAGGGGTATTTTTAGGGTTCAGGGTCAGTTTTCAGTTTTTGGGTAAAGGGGTATTTTTAGGGTTCAGGGTCAGTTTTCAGTTTTTTGGTAAAGGGGTATTTTTAGGGTTCAGGGTCAGTTTTCAGTTTTTGGGTAAAGGGGTATTTTTTGGGTTCAGGGTCAGTTTTCAGTTTTTGGGTAAAGGGGTATTTTTAGGGTTCAGGGTCAGTTTTCAGTTTTTGGGTAATGGGGTATTTTTAGGGTTCAGGGTCAGTTTTGGGTTTTTGGGTAAAGGGGTATTTTTAGGGTTCAGGGTCAGTTTTGGGTTTTTGGGGTACAGTCGTACAGGGTAAAAATAAAATAAATTTAAATTAAATCAATTAAATGAAATGAAAAAAAATAAAATTACATTAAATTATTACGTTTTTTATTTATTTTAAATGTATATGTAGTCGTTTTAATTTTTTAATTATGTTTTAATATTTTTATTTAATAATTGTAAAATTATATGTATTTTAAAATTATTTTTACATTATTATTAATACATTTAAAAAAACGATATTTTTAATTTCGATATTTTTGTACTACGATATTAATTTTTCGATATTTTTGTACTTACCTTTATGAAGATATGACTCCAATAGTTTTGATTTCGATATTTTTGTGTCGATATTTTTGTATGTAGATATTCTGTCTGTCGATATTATGTCAGACATTCGCTGGAAGCAGCATCAGGATTGGCCTGAGCGCTCTGAATGTAAATCTGGGGCAGAGTCAATACGCAATGTGTATTGTGGTGAAGCACCCAAACCAACAGCCAGTGCACGCATACTGATGCATGTAAGGTGGCGTTAAGCTACTTTAGTGCAGCTTTGTAAATATGGAGAAGTGCACAGCGCCATTAGAGCATTAGTAAAAGTGATGATACCCTCTAGTATTCTTATCTTATGTAGGTTTTCTTACCGCCTTGAAATAAGTCTTTGAGAGACTCAGACAGTCCAGATCCTGGGCATCAACCCTATAACTAGTTTAATTAGAGCATCAACACTCTTATCTGTTTTTTTTATTCAGTGACCCAATTTTGGAAATGATGCCTCCAAAACTGCCCACACTTTGTTTAACTTGTTACTCTCCCTTACATGGCATAATGATACCAATTTCAGCTCATGAGAAAATCTTGCCTTGCCAGGAACCTTAAGTTATGCCATTTCTACCTCTTGATCCTTCTATTTTTGGACAACACAGTTCATATAGAGTTTGGCAAAGCAGTTGAACTGCCATAAATGTTGTTGTTCACCTGCCACTCCAAACTTGCAATTCTACCTCCTTGTACAGAAGGTGGCTTTCCACTCATAGAGCCCTTCATTGGAATCTCCAGCTGAAACCCCTGACCTAAAAATTAAAACATGGGCAAAAGGGTCACCCTCCAAGCTTGATTCTACTGGACCTGTTCATATAGGCATTTTAGGGTCTTCAAGGATTAGCAGAAAGTTGCAGCCTCCTTCTCTTTTTCTGCACCGGGTCTTAGAGATTTCTCACTTACAAGTATTTAATTTAGGTTACATATGACTGTTTGCTCAACAATACTTTAGATTATGCAAACTAAATAGGTGCTTAAATGGCCAACGGTGGAAAAAGTCACCAGATAAAATGAGTTCTCTTTACCAAGTTGTCCATCAGGCGTTCTTTGAACTAAGTGGTCATATAAACCATGGGCAGGACGTGTTCTTTAATCAAATTTATAATATACACACAGGTCTAGTGACTGCCCTCGCTGAATTATTAAATCCACCAATGGTTAAACTCAGGAAGTATAGGAAGGCCTCTACATGGT
The DNA here is from genome assembly GCF_964263255.1 of Lissotriton vulgaris. NCBI lineage: Eukaryota > Metazoa > Chordata > Amphibia > Caudata > Salamandridae > Lissotriton > Lissotriton vulgaris. Next base: position 48,296,804 of record NC_141693.1, on the reverse strand, counting down.
TCAATTGCAACCGCAAGAAAGCTATGGGTGCACTCCTGGACTCAATTAAAACCCTGAACAAACCACTAATAAAATGCAGGAGGTTAGAATACAAGAAAGTGCTAACCGAGGCGAAACAGAACTGGGAAAATAGCAAATAGGATGCAATAAAAAACGCCCTGGGGGGTAGGGATATGATGGAATTCTGGACAATAGTACCATCTGGCAGTAGAGACGGACAAAAGGCTGATGATCCAAATATCGCACCGGAGAGATGGGTTGAACACTATCAGATGCTGTATGCCCCTCCGGTAGAAGTCAATCCCTTTTATGATCCTTCTGCACAGCCATTGTCACAGAATACAGATGAGGCATAACATTGCTTCCTCTATAATCCTCCCTTAGTCTATACTAACAATGAAAAATTAGATATTAAAGTAACATTGATGGAGGTCGAACTTGCTATAAATAGGCTCCCAGTAGGTAAGGCGCCTGGCCTCGACAAAATCCCTGGAGATCCTCACAAGGACCAAACAGAGATATGGGTTCCATATCTCTGTTTGTTGTTCAACGCTATACTACAGGGTTCTAAATTACCTGATACCTCAGTGGGTGCTGAGATTATACCAGTGTTCAAGAACGGATACCCACTACTCCCGGCTAACTATCGTCTGATCAGCCTGATCGATGTAAGTCAAAAACTATTTGACCGTATCATTCTTGATCAGCTCTAGATCTGGATGGAGGAACAGCTGATCCTGAGCCCCTATCAGGCCGGTTTTAGGGAAAAGACATCCACGGTCGACCAGTTACTAAGGCTCCAACTTTTGAATTGGAAAACTGGGAGAGTAGAGGGTGCGAGCCTCTAATTAATCTTTGCTGACCTTAAAACGGCCTTCGGCTTGGTACCCCGTCAAATACTTTGGGCAGTATTGAAGGATATGGGGATGCCAGCATATCTTCTTAACATCATTAGGAGACTTAATTCGGATAATTTTGCCCAAGTTAGGAGTGGTAAATGGGGAGGTTTAACATCTAAATTCCCAGTCAATAGAGGAGTAAGACAGGGGTGTGTGTTGGTACCCACCCTATTCTGTCTTTTCGTCAATGCACTGATTGCTCACCTCAAGGGGGTCAAAAACATCTATTGTCAAAATCGCCAATGGGAATCCAACGTGCCCTAGACAGCTTTGCCAATTTTTGTCATAAAGGGGGGTTGGATATTAACACACAAAAGACTACGTTTATGGTCTGCATTGTAGTTTATACAACGCTCTGTGTGCTTTGCTCATTGTCTGATAGGCAGCCAATGTAAATCTTTCAGACAGGCCGAGGCCGAACTGTCGTTAGCTTTGTTGAGAACCAGTTTGGCTGCAGCATTATGAACAACCTATAGGTGAGAAAAAAGATAGTCAGACATGCTACTTAATGCACGTTTCGGTTGTCCGGATTGCTGGTCAGTAGTGCCTGGGTAATGGTTTACCACCAGTTTAAAGGGATCCACCTGAAAAGTCTCCTGAGTATTTTTAGCGTAGCAAAGCTTTTGCCACAGAGAGCTCATACTTGGTTATGCATGTTTAGTACATTATCTACCAGGATTCCCACATTTTTCACCACACATTTGGGCAAGGGGACAGTGCCCAATTACTGGGGCCACCAAGTTGTGTTCCAGCCTGAAGATGCATTGCCGAACAGCAGTATTTCTGTTTTGTCTGCATTTAATTTTAGGCAGTGGGCGACATCCAGTTCACAGTTTCTGAAAGGCAGTGGTCAGATTGCTTTTGATGGTCTCATAGTTCTCCATGAACGCAATCAACAACTGGGTATCATCGGCGTATGACCACATGTTGAAATTCTATTTCCTACCAATCGTAGCCAGGGGAAAGACATACGCATTAAATAGGGATGGGCTGAGGGAGGTACCCTGCAGAAGAACGCATTTGATAGTTTTGGGGTTGAAGGAGAAGGAGCCCATTTGTACTGATTGGGTTCTATTCAGCAGAAAAGTCTTATTATGTAAAGTTCTTAGCAGTTGGTCTTGTGAAACGTTGTCAAATGCTGCCGACAGGTGAAAAAGGATCAAGGCGGCAGCTTTACCCTGATATAGCAAAAGTCTGATGTCGTCTACTAAGGCCAGTAGGGTAGCCTCGGTGCTGTTGGAAGCCCGAAAACTAGTCTGAGTAGGATCCAATAGCTCATTTATCTCAAAGAAGTCGATTAGTTGCCGGTTGACGAATTTCTCAAAAACCTTGGACAGGTAAGGAAGTTGGGAGATTGGTCTATAATTTTTTAGATTAGTGACTTCCGTGCCAATTTTTTTTGCCAGGGGGCATACAAATGCTAGTTTCCGTGACTCAGGGAACATGGCAGTATCTAGTGATTGATTAAAAATGTGTATAACATAGGGGCATAGAACTGGTATGAGATGAGAAAAGATTAAATGTGGACAGGAATGAAAAGGAGAACCAGATTTGACCTCAGCATAGCTTTAACAACTTGTTCCTCAGTGAAAGAGACCACATGTTCCAAGTGGGAGTGGGCACCAGGATGGGGTTCCGAGGATTTCTTATCAGTGTCCTCAGGGAAAGGCTGTTTGTTAAACATAAAGTATATTTGGATAATTTTGTCAGAGAAAATGTTGCTAACACTCTCACTAATGATGGGGTCAACGTTTGTGCCAGGCCCACTGGATTACATAGTTCCTTCACAATTTTAAACAGTTCTTTGTTTGAATTGCTATTAGCTTCAATTAATTTCAGGAAGTATGCTTTGTTTGCTTGTTTGAGGGCTATGTGGTAGTTCCTTAGTTCAGTTCTATAAGATAATTTGTCATTCAGATCTGTCGTAGTTCTCCATGTATGTTCTAGCGACTTACATTTCTTTTTTTGGAGCCAAGGGTTAACTGATTACCACCTTTTGGAAGGTGATTTTCTTGAAAACGTATTAGCTATCTTCAGGGCACATACATCCAGTGTCAAAGTAATCACAGAGTCGAAGGTGTCAACCACTACCTGGATAGGTAGAGACACTAAGAATGCCTGATCTCTTTGTGGAAAGTGTGAGGCAGGCAAACCGTCAGGGTCAAGATGGCGGACTGAGGACGCCACGGAGCAGTAGCTAGCCGGAGGTTTCCCATTTACCTTACCCGGTAGACCGCTGAGATGCTCCCTTTCTCTCAGACGGACTGGTGATTGGTCATTCTGTGGCTCGGTGGTTCTGTGGGCTATACAGGAACTGCGAGGATTCGACGGGGGAAAGCATTCGTAGCGGAACGGAGAAAACGCTCTGATCTGAGCATTGCGATTGGCAAAACCTGGTACGGACCGTTAGAAACAGCGGCGGAGAGCTTCAGCCCGAGTGAGGGAGATTAAGCATGAAGAGAGGCCGCGTTGAGTTTCGGACCTGGATCTGGATATCCGGTGAAAAACTCACTGTTCACTGCTTGGTTGTAAGGTGCCATGAGGTTCTTTTTTTTTCAGGATAACACCTAAAACTGTGTTTTACTCACTCATGTTACAGCAGCTACTGATTTCAACCTGACCCGCACAGTAGATTCCGTGGATGCAGCGGCTGCTTCGAGCTCCCTTTTGGACTGCACGGCAAATTATACCGTGGCTGGTCAGTAGCTCGACTTTTGGCTGGTCAGGTTTGTGGTGCCGACCCGCCTTGATCTCGCCTTCTACAACAAAGCGTACCACACGGGCGCTGTGGAGGTTACGGATATCAATGGCTCCTAAGAATGTGCCGAGATTTACCCGCGCCACTAATAAAAATGCGATAGTGGAAGTTGAAGCGGTGGCACAGACCACGACCATCTCAACAACTGCAATCTCAAAGAACACGGCTCCAACGAATGTAGCTAAACAAATCATTGCTGCTCCCGCCCATTTAGTGGCTCCAGTGAACGCACTGGGAGGGTCCACCCTAACTCCATCGGGTAAGCAGATGCTTCGGCCACCCGTGCTAGTTGTGTCCGGGGTCTCCAGTATTTCTACAAGCAGGTCTATTAAGAACATTAAGAATAACAAGAGAGGGGTGGATATTGAGACTGGTGATAACACTGATGCAGTGGCAACTGCTGAGATAGATACTGGGATTGATACTACTGATTTGACACCAGTCCCCGATGCAGAAAATGGTACTGAAACTCTCCAACTAATTGAACCAGCGCCCTCCGTATCACATGTTTTTGAGACACTTATAGATCATAGTAGTCAGCCAGATGTCGCCCCTCAGTAGGAGATCATCTCTGATGGGCTTTTAAACCAGGAAACTGAGAACACTACATGTTTGAACCTAGCTGTGGACAATGTAATCTCCGAGGCAACAGAGGCGCCCAAATCTGCTGTTGTACCTACTGACTGCCTATTAGTTACCGAGGAAGATGCCTCTAATGAGGAGTATGAGGATTTAGTGGATACAGGATCTCCATCAGACACCGCTAAGTATCTGACTGACAGAAGAGATAAAGCCAAACTAAAACCCAAGGCTAAGACTAAGAATAGAAGAGGGAACTCACTTGGCTTAGTAAACATACCAGCTTTAATTTCCGCTCCGCCTATTAGGAAATTACATCCTGTAGAGAAAAGCCCCCTTAGGAAATGGATACAGGCAAAGGGGTTGGTGAAAAATATCACTCTGAGACTGTCCGGTACGAGTCCATCAGACCAAGATTCCACCAGAGACTCTTCAGTTTTATTAGAGGATACTTCTCCCATATCTAATATTTTACCACTGCCTGTTTCCAACTCTCTATCTTCCACAGTATCTATTGAGACCTCAGCAGCTGTACCCCCTACTAGTTTAGCCGTACCCACCTCTCCAACTTAATTTTTACCAACTCCTGTGGTACCACATTCTCCAACCGCTGCTCCTGGATCAAGTATACCAGGAGCACTAAGAACACAAGAGGCTGTTAGCTCTTCTCTTGACATTATTCCTGCCGACTTTAAGCAACCACAGGCAGGAAGCACAAGAACATTTCCTATATTTGCGAGATGATAACAATAAGCTGCAGAATTCTCTGCAAGAGATTACACACAAGATGGGGGATATCACAAGAAATGGAGGATTTACAATGCAGAGTGGGTAATATTGAAGAAGGGTCTGCTCGTACCGAAGTTTCGGTGGATCAACACGAGGCCAAGATTACGTCTTTACAATTAAAAATTGAAGATCTAAAAAATTGTCAAAGACGATCAAATCTGAGGCTTTTTTGGTATTCCGGAGGGGGCAGAGGGAGCTGATCCCAGAGCTTACGTAGTTAATCTATTCCAAAAAGCATTCCCGGATTTAGCTGACTGGGATTGGGACTCCCAACTCCAGAGAGTCTAATAGATTACCACCTGTTCTGCGGAACAAAGAGAGCAAATTTCCCGACCCCTTTCTTATTTACTTCGGAATTTTTTTACTGAGACAGGCGGTTTCATTTAAGGCTGGGCCTAACTCACACGTTATTACTGAAAATCTCACTTTTTTTGTACTGTCTGACCTCAGCAAAGCCACTATGGACAGGCGCTGAAAGCTGCGTAAGCTTATTGATCCGTTTAAATCCCTCGGTGCGCAAGTGTTCCTACAGGAACCTGCACGCCTAAAAGTTATTAAGGGAGGTCATACGTATTTTTTTTACTGACGAAAAGGAGTCTGAGAGTGTATTATCTACATTTGCTTAATTCAGAGAGATTGAGAATCTAGTTATTTAAACTTAACACCCAATTTATTTTCCCTATTTGGGTTTTTTTATTTTTTGTTTGACTGGTTATTTTTTTTGCTTATTTATCTCTCTGACCACATATTTCCGGGTAAGGTAATGGGTTGAGCCCCCTGCTGCTCCCTAGGGTAGCTGCCAATTCAGCTGCAGCAGTGTGTTGAGGGGTGTTTCCTCCTGAGGGAGGAGAGGGAGTCAGGGGAGGGGTGCGGGCCTTTCAGGGGGAAGGGGGGTGGGAAGGGTTTTTATTTAAAAAAGAAAGCAACTCGGGTTGGAGCTTTGATGGAGGCACTAGGGAAAGGTTTATCTGTTTGAATTTTGCAGTATGGAAAGATACGCGTGAATAAAATTTTGGAATGTTACAGCTAACATGTTTGCCATGGAATGTTGCAGGTTTAAATAATAGGAACAAAAGACGCTTGGTTCTTGAAGAGTTAGCATTGTACGACCCACATTTTGTTTTTTTATCTGAGACTCATATCACTTACAAAGATAAGAAACTATTGGGACAGCTAGGCTATGAAGTTATCATTTGTTCTTCCTTTATTCAATTAGGGGGGTTGCCATTCTTAAAGACCGACGACTCAGAGTTGAAATCCTTAAAACTATTTGTGATAAAATCGGACGATGGGCTATTGTGCAATTATCAATTGAAAAATGTAAATTTGTATTCTGTGTGTTTTACGGTTCTAATTGTGATGATTATTATGTTTTTGACCAGCTGAATATTGAACTTTTGGATTGGGAGGGAGAATTAGTTATTATGGGTGATTTTAACTGTATTATGGATTACCAATTGGACACTACCAGACACGGTGCGTTCCAACGCATGCGCAGGTCTCGCGCTGCTATCTTAGAAATTGGACGAATTCATAATATTAAAGATGTATGGCGTAGTATTCACCCCAACGATCCTGGTTACACTTACTATTCTGCCCCTCACAAACTGTGCTCTCGTATTGACATGGCCTGGACATCTGATAATATATTGAATACTGGCTTTATTGCATTATGTCAACGAATTACTTCCGATCATAATCCTATTTCTCTTTTATTTAATATCCCGCAAATTCAATCAAGCCCCAGGATGTTTTCTTTTCCTAGACATTTACTCACAAATACAGTGTTTATTACTCAACTCAAGGCTCATATCACAGATTTTACTTTAAATAATCTTAATTCCACTTCTTGTATTATTGTGTGGGATGCTTGTAAAGCCAGCATCCGGGGGTTTACCCAGCAATTTCTTTTTAGACAAAACTCTGAGCGCCGTGAAGCCAACAAAACCTTAACTAATGATATTCTCTCTGCTGAACTTTTAGTGGCCAACGCGTTACTCACATCTTCCCCTAATGTGGTGGAACTAGGGCTTAAAATTGGACATTTAAAAGCTACTTTAAAATCATTACTTTGGGAAAAAAGCTAATTACATAAATCCCAAATTGCCCAGTATGAAAGCGGAGAAAAGGTAACGAAACTTCTCGCTTATAAAGCAGCCGACGAGAGAGCTAACACTCTGATTAAATACTTAAAGGGCCCTAATAATGTCATATTTGATCAACCCTTACAGATACTGGAACAGTTCGTACAATTTTATAAGAAACTGTCTACACCGGAAAGCTCTCCTACTTAGGCTAGTATCCAGGCTTACCTGGATTGTCATATCTCTGAACAATCTGACCATTTTGGATTTGATCAACTGTCCATACCTATCAGCCTTCTAGAGATACGGCAAGCTATTCTCTCTCTACCATCTGGGAAAGCAGCAGGGGAAGATACTCTCCCCCTAGAGGTGTATAGGATCTGCATTGACAAGCTATTGCCTCTCTTCCACCAAGGTATTAGTTATATTGGTGAGAATGGGAAAGCTCCGAAATCTTGGAGCACTGCTAAACTGATTTTCTTTTTGAAAAAAGATAAGCCGGATAATGAATGTGGCTCTTTTTACCCTATCTCGCTTACAAACACGGATGCAAAGGTATTTGCGAAAGAGCTGGCCACAAGACTGGCCCCTTTGATACCCAAGTTAGTTAATCCACAGCAACATGGATATTTAATTGGGAGAGATACCCCAACTCATATTAATATGACCAATACTGCCTTCGATATAGCAGAGACGAATCCCTCCTTACTCGGTATGATTCTTTTGGATTCTGAGAACGCGTTTGACCGAGTGGGTGGGATTATCTCTGGTCGGTAATGACAACTATGGGCTTTAACGGTCAGTTCTTAACATGGATCCAGTCTTTATATGATAATTCCACTGCGAGAATCAGTTATGCAGGGTTGATCTCTGCTACCTTGCCCACATCGTGGGGCACCCGTCAAGGGTGCCCTTTGTCACCTTTATTATTTGCTCTCTCAATGGAGCCACTTCTTCATGCTCTGCAATTGCAATCTTGTATAATACCTTTTTACTCTGGACCTCATTTATTGAAAATTACGGCGTATGCCGACGATATTGCTATTTATTCTACGGACCTTGTGAAGGCCTTACATGGAATAACTATGGAAGCTAGCAGATTTGGCAATGTCTCCGGCTATAAATTAAACTTAAATATAACCCAAATCATTGCTAATTATACACCAATAGCTACAGTACCGGGGCTATGTCACACGGCCACTAACTTAGGATTTAGAATTTGAGCAAAAATCACAGAGATAACATCAATCAATTACGATGCTTTAGTTAAAGTGACTTCCACTCAATTAAAGAAATGGCATAAACTCCCCTTAAATATTATTGGTCGGATTAATTTAATTAAGATGAAAATACTTCCAAAAGGTTTTTATTTATTTCGTTCCATTCCTTTTTCTCTTCGCGGTACAAAAGGGGGTGGTGATGGACGGAGCATCTGAACCAATCAAACACTCACACCCAGTCAAAAGATCTGGGTTTGATCCATCACCATTCTTTAGCCCACTCTGCCACCCCAGTTCAGACATGGCTATCTGCAAATCAGTCTGACCCTGTGCCTCATGAGAACACTCCAGCCCGAACTGCCAAGCCATGCCTTCCCTGGACCGGAAACAAGCTTCCGAGGACCGGTTTCTGGCATTCCAGCCGTCTTTAGCCCGGCTTGCTTGAATCCAGTGGCAAAGTGAGCAAGGGACTCACGTTTGAGCATACCCTGCCACACTTATGGCGGCCAAAAGCGGTACAAAAGGGGGTGGTAATGGACGGAGCATCTGAACCAATCAAACACTCACACCCAGTCAAAAGATCTGGGTTTGATCCATCACCGTTCATTAGCCCACTCTGCCACCCCAGTTCAGACATGGCTATTTGCAAATCAGTCTGACCCTGTGCCTCATGGGAACAATCCGGCCCGGACTGCCAAGCCATGCCTTCCCTGGACCGGAAACAAGCTTCAGAGGACCGGTTTCTGGCATTCCAGCCGTCTTCAGCCCGGCTTGCTTGAATCCAGTGGCAAAGTGAGCAAGGGACTTACGTCTGAGCATACCCTGCCACACTTATGGCAGCCAAAAGCGTTACAAAAGGGGGTGGTGATGGACGAAGCATCTGAACCAATCAAACACTCACACCCAGTCAAAAGATCTGGGTTTGATCCATCGCCGTTCTTTAGCCCACTCTGCCACCCCAGTTCAGACATGGCTATATGCAAATCAGTCTGACCCTGTGCCTCATGGGAACAGTCCAGCCCGAACTGCCAAGCCATGCCTTCCCTGGACCGGAAACAAGCTTCCAAGGACCGGTTTCTGGCATTCCAGCCGTCTTCAGCCCGGCTTGCTTGAATCCAGTGGCAAAGTGAGCAAGGGACTCTATAATAATATTCTTTATTGATTGGTTAAAAAAAAAAAAACATTTACAATTTGCGACATGACAAAAAATTTATAAAAATGAATGTGATAAAAAAGAATTTAAAACAATTAATTTAAAACAGCTTAGGATTCAGGGGGCCAATAAGATCTAATAATGTTCTGGTACAGTACTTAAATCTGGATTACTTGTAGACTCTGATTTGGATATTGTGTCTGTTAACACCACCGTCTGCTATAATGGGGAGACTTTGGGTTGGAGAGTGGCTTCAAGGGATTTTAACGCTTTATGGACAAATTTTGAAAGCCCAATGTTTAGCTTGACGTTGTCAGGGTCGAGAGCGGCCATTATTGCCTGGCGGCAAGATCGAACTTCCAACTGGATACATTGGCCTCGCAACAGTGACCGTGTGCCTGTAAGCAGTGCAGGGCATGCACAGACGATATGTTCAATTGATTCTGAATGGTAGCCGCACAATCTGCATTTCGTTCAACTACTCGGCTGCCGCCTTTCCGGGAGGTTCTTCAAAAAGGGCCATTCTCCCATCCCCAGGGCTAAAAACTTGTGTTTCCAATAAAGTGCGTATGTGCTTGACAAGTAGAGCAGCGGAATTCCCACTTTAAGATTGGCAATTACAGCCCAGGCATGTCTCCTCTTTGAAAGGATCACCCTGTCCGAGTGGAAGGATCACAATCTAACGGATTTTTTGATGGCGGACTTTAGCACCGGGACAGATGGATTTATGTTGCAGAGATCTTTTGCTCCTAATAACTGTAGGCTGTAGTCCAGGAGTTGCCGATGCTTTTGGCTGGTCTGTTTTTGCTGTATTTTCTGCCAGAGTCAGGCCTCCAAGGAACCCTCCTCGGCACGGCGCAGTCTATTGCAAAGTTTGATGAATGCACCTGCCTCCACTCCATGCTGATCTTGGAGATCCAATTCAAGTCTCACTTGAGCTGGCGAGGCAGATTTTGGCAACCCAAAGGCTCTTTTGAAGATTTTTGTTATTAACTTGTTTATTAGTGTCCTGGTTGCGCCTTTGGTGATTTCGTGGCCATACGTCAGGGAGTTGATTACTTTGGTTTTCATTACTTTCAGCATGGGTATTAAGCTGGGACCTAGTAGCTGTTTTGCCAGCTTTGCAGCAGCCACCTCTAATGACAGAGCTTTGATTTTTAATGCTTCTTTGTGCTTGATAAAGGAGCCTCTTCTATCCAGATAGATGCCCAGGTATTTGTAGCTGTGAGTTGAATCTAACTTTGTTTTGCTGAAATACCACCTTTCTGTTGACCTTTTTTGCTTCCCAAAAGAGATAGTTTTGGTTTTTGACAAGTTGAGCTCTAGATGGTTTCTTGTCATATAGGGTAGCAATTCATCCAGCAATCTCTGAAGACCCACTTTTGTGTGGCTTAAAAGTACTAGATCATCGGCATAAAGCAAGTTGGTGATGCGAGTCCCGTCAAGTTGAGGAGGGTGGCAGTTTACACTGTCGAGAACTGGAGAGAGATCGGTTATAAACAAGTTGAAGAGAAGTGGGGTCAATACGCAGCCTTGTTTGACGCCGGTTTCCGTTTGGATCTTCCTGGAGACATGGCAGCCTTCGCCTAGCTTAATTCTTATCCACGTTTCCGTGTGGAGTTGAATTATTGCCTGAAGAAGAGGCTGCGGAATGCCCCACGATTTTAGTTTCTGCCATAACAGGCCCCTATTCACACGATCAAAGGCTGCTTTGAAGTCTACAAAGCAGCAGTGCAGCGGGATGTGTTGGCAGGTCGCTTTATCCATCAAGTCGGTTAGCGTTAGCAAATTGGTTGTGGTACCGGTTTTAGCCACAAAGCCCGTCTGGTTGAAAGTAAGGAGTGCAGTAGATTTGGTCCAAGCCTGTAGCTCCTCCAGTAGAATATTTGCGTAGTACTTTGACTCTGCATCAAGAAGCGCTACCATTGGGTAATTTTTTGGCTCATTTCTCTTCCCGCCTTAGCAACTTTATTTTAAAAAAAACTAAATGGAATCTTTAGTAGTTTCATTTGTGGATATCACAAAGTCCGTCGCTCCATGTTACGACTTAAAGGTTCCCTAGATAATGGGGGACTTAATTTCCCTGATTTCAAACTTTATTTTTGGGCAACTTTTATTGGTCGTTTACAAAGCCTACTTAATACAGAAAACCAACTTTATTTTCAAATTTTTATGTTTAACTCGGATTCTAATATGTTCCTACTAAGAGTTAATTACCCTAACTATTTAAAAAGAGTCAAATTTAAGACTGCCAGGGATATGGTTAAGATATGGTTTAACATACTGGCTTTTTGTAAAACCTCTTTCTATCATCCTAGATTGGTATTATGGGGTAATCCTGGACTTCCTGGGATTTTTGTGATAATTTGACAAACATTTATTTATTTATTTATTTATGTTTCTTGTAAAGCGCAGGAATTCAATCTCCGGAGAGATATCTCCGCGCTGTGTTGTTCCGAAGATAAGTAAGGACAGAAAGTTTGTATGACATAACCAAGGTTGCTGGGTGGGAAACAGGTACGTTTTCAGATGTTTTCTGAAAGTAACAAGATTGGAATTTTTTCTTAAGAAGGGGGGTAGTGAATTCCATAGAGTGGGACCTCTAAATGCCAGGGCTCGGCCTCCCTGTCTTTCTCTGCTGATCCTAGGGATCTGCAGCAGGGCTTGATTTTCAGATCTTAAGGATCTACCTGGCTGATAGGGTTGGAAGATTTCAATTAGGTATCTAGGGCCAGTACCGTACAAGCATTTGTGGATAGTACAACAAATCTTGAATTGCACTCTCTGGCGTATTGGGAGCCAGTGTAGCTTGCTCAGTAAAGGATGTGAGGGGGATCTCGCAGGGACATTAAGGATCAATCTGGCAGCAGTGTTTTGAACAACCTGCAATCTCTTCAGCTGTTCTGCATTAGCGGATATAAGCAATCCGTTGCAGTAGTCAAGCCTACTCATAACTAAAGTTTGTACTAGTGTTCTCCAGTGATGGTCAGCTAAGTATGGGAACACCCTTCTGAGTAGGCCAATGACTCTCATGCAGGTTCCCGTAACCTGTGTGGCATGATCTTTTAGTACCAGAGATTGATCTAACTTGACGCCCAGATTTTTCACACTTTCCTTAGGACAGGGAGCTGTACCCAATTCTGGAGGCCACCACTCAGGTGTCCAAAGGAGTGGTGCATTCCCAAAAAGCATGACCTCCGTCTTGCCCACATTGCACTGTAGGCAATTGGAGGTCATCCATCCAGCTATGGCTCTCATTCCAGCAGCAAAGAAATTCCTTACTCCTGAGGTCATGTTTTGGAATGGGAACAACAGCTGGGTGTCGTCTGCGTAGGATATTGGTATGAACCCAAATTTCCTTGCGACCTTCGCCAGGGGGGCCACATACACATTAAATAATGTGGGGCTTAGACATGAGCCCTGTGGAACCCCCTTAGTGAGCTCCCTGGAGGTGGAATAGTGAGAGCCCAGGCGAACATTTTGGGATCGGTTGGAGATGAAACTTTTCAACCAAGATAGAGCAGTTCCTTGCACTCCTACTCCCGCCAGACGACTGATCAAGGTGTCATGAGACACCGTGTCGAAGGCAGCGGACAAATCTAATAGCACCAGAATCATAGAGCCTCCTTTGTCCTGTGCCATTCGGATGGTATTGGTCACGGAAAGGAGAGCTGATTCTGTGCTATGATTTGGTCTGAACCCAGATTGGGAAGGGTCCAGACCGTCCACTGCCTCGATGAATTTAGAGAGATGAGTGTTGACGTGTCTCTCAGTCATCTTGCTGATGTGAGGTAGGAGGGATATGGGACGCAGATTATTGAGGTCTGACCATGGTAGCGTGGTATTTTTGTGAATGGGGTTCACAACCGCCATTTTCCAATCGTGGGGAATTTTACCTTCCTTGAGGGAAATATTGATCAATGCTTTGAGGCTTGGGGCCAGAATGCTGTCCAATGGCACAGCCATCGAGGCTGGTAATAAATCAGTTTGGCGCACTCTCGGCATAAAGACATTGGGGGACCTATTCGGTACTCACGGTTTTCTGTGCTTTGAGACACTCAAAAATGTATATAAAGCTACAGAATCAATGAGGTTCAAATATATGCAAATTTATGATTTTTTTTCCGTAAGATGAGAATACAAGAAATATTGGATTCTGAAATTTGGGACTGTTTCTAGAGTGAATCTCTAATCAGCAACACCTATCGGTGCTTTACCTCTTATAAAACCAGTGATTGTTCAAAAATAGCTGGAAAATGGAGTGCTGAACTCGGGTCTAACATCACCACTACAATGATTACTTCATCTTTTCATAATATTAATCACTTAGTACACTCTTAAAGTCTAAGGCTACAGCAATTTAAAACCACATGTATGCTTTATCATACGCCCAAAAGGATATCCAAATGGACCACCAATGTTTCGTTTAGTGACAGGACCAAATGCCCAAAATGCGGACTAGTGGCCGCGGATTTGGAACACATGCTATTTTCCTGCCCAGTTTTATCTGATTTTTGGTCTTCTTTGGATGAAATTCTGAAATTAAAACTGATTTGTCCCCCCTCTCACAGTAGCTTCTGTATTACGCGACATTCATTTGCTACTCAACCCGCAACACGCAGTAGTCACTATTATATTATCTTGCGCCAAATTAGTAGTTGCACGTGCCTGTATCGCCCCTAAACCCCCGTATCTTATGGAATGGTGGTCATTGATAAATGACATTTATTCCATGGAATTGGCCCTGGCCAAACTCAGAGGTACTCATTGTTTAATGAAATGTGATAAAATTTGGGGTTCTTTTTTCAATTGAATGGATTCTGAGACTTATTTTGCCGAATTTACTTGCAACATTATTTGCTTTTTTGCTTTCTAGTAATTGTGCTTTATAATTGTTTTGCTTGCCTCATTTTTGTGAATTTTGTTATACATTTTCCCTGTTTGCTCTGTGATACTTGATTTATATATTTTTCTCTGTACCGAGTTGCGAAATAAAAATATTTAAAAAATAAAAATTAAAAAAAAGGAAATTGTGAGGCAAACAGTTCAGGAGTGATAAGGTTCCAAGACTGCTTTAACCCTGTCGAGGGAGTACCTGAGTTAGTTTTATTTATTAAATAATGATCAGTCCAAATGAGGGGCTTAATTTCTGCAATCTTTAAAGACTCAATGTTGGAAAAAAAGGTCAATGGTATGCCCATCAATATAGGTGGGTTCATCGCCCCATTGACCCATTGTTTGAGTTGTAAGATCTGCATATCGTCTCTTAGTTGCCCCTAGAGTCAGTCCTGTCTTTGTAATGGATATTAAAGTCAGCAATCACCATTAAGTGGTTTTGTTTCAGGCAGGAGGGAAATAATTGGGCTAGTAGGTTGGTGCTGAATTCGTGCTTATAGCCTGGAGGATTGTAAATAACTGTCCCTCCAAGCGTCCTAGTGGCTGGGCGTGGGGAGAAGGTTGGTAGACAAAGGAAGACAAATGGTAAAATAGAAAAATTAATTAAAAAAAATAATCACCGACAGCTGGCTGTGTAACGCTCTTTTGTTCTTCTCCTCTGCAGGCTCCCAGCCTCCACTGCAGCCAATCCTGACGATGCTCTCATGCTGCTGGAAGCAGCATCAGGATTGGCCTGAGCGCTCTGAATGTAAATCTGGGCAGAGTCAATACGCAATGTGTATTGTGGTGGAGCACCCAAACCAACAGCCATTGCACGCATACTGATGCATGTAAGGTGGCGTTGAGCTACTTTAGCGCAGCTTTGTAAATATGGAGAAGTGCACAGCGCCATTAGAGCATTAGTAAAAGTGATGATACCCCCTAGTATTCTTATCTTATGTAGGGTTTCTTACCGCCTTGAAATAAGTCTTTGAGAGACTCAGACAGTCCAGATCCTGGGCATCAACCCTATGACTAGTTTAATTAGAGCATCAACACTCTTATCTGTTTTTTTATGCAGAGACCCAATTTTGGAAATGATGCCTCCAAAACTGCCCACACTTTGTTTAACTTGTTACTCTCCCTTACATGGCATAATGATACCAATTTCAGCTCATGAGAAAATCTTGCCTTGCCAGGAACCTTAAGTTATGCCTTTTCTACCTCTTGCTCCTTTTATTTTTGGACAACAAGGTTCATATAGAGTTTGGCAAAGCAGTTGAACTGCCATAAATGTTGTTGTTCACCTGCCACTCCAAACTTGCAATTCTACCTCCTTGTACAGAAGGTGGCTTTCCACTCATAGAGCCCTTCATTGGAATCTCCAGCTGAAACCCCTGACCTAAAAATTAAAACATGGGCAAAAGGGTCACCCACCAAGCTTGTTTCTACTGGACCTGTTCTTAAAGGCATTTTAGGGTCTCCAGGGATTAGCAGAAAGTTGCAGCCTCCTACTCTTTTTCTGCACCGGGTCTTAGAGATTCCTCACTTACAAGTATTTAATTTAGGTTACATATGACTGTTTGCTCAACAATACTTTAGATTATGGAAATAAAGAGGTGTACATGTGTCAGACATATATATACTTACCTTTATATGAGAAGACTTGGCCTCCTTAGGTACCTCTAAACTTGACCTTTTGACCAGACTTATTGGTCTTTAAATGTTCCACTTTATCTAAAATATTTTGTCTTTGTCCAGAATCTGATTCCAAGGGAGGGGGCTGCCCTGACCCACATGTTTTGAAGAAGCTGCAGCTTAGGGTCTGATTATGAGTCTGGCAGTGCACAACACCAAACCTGTGTGCCAATTGCCCACCAGATTATGAATTTCCGTGTGTCTGGCAGGCTTTTTTTGGCACTCCCATGGCAGTGCCCCTGAAAATGGGTAGCACACTGAGGATGGTAAAAAAAAGTCCTCCACGGTATGCAGGAACTGGGGTGCATGCACACAGGGGAGCACGTGCTGTGCCCTCCTGCATGCATCCCTACATACATGGGCAAAAGGGGGCCCTGTAGGATTCCCTTTGTTTTAGGACTGTCGACCTTTTCATGGAGGAAAGACCTCCATGACACCACGGGCAGTCTTGAGCTGCTGCAGCACCACCAGCATATTTCTGAGGCCCTGCATGTCGCACCACCGACAGGAAATGGCGGTTTCCTGGCGGCTGAAGCAGTGCAATGTTGGTCTGACTGTCCAAATTGTATTGGGGTGGTTGGACCGCCGGTGTGGGGGTGGCTGGACCGTCACTGCCACTCCCTCGCGATTCTGATGGTCCTCAAGACTTGTAATTAGGCCGTTAGTATTGATGCGCAGCTCATTTTAATGAACCTGCAACTCACCTCTTGCTGCAAAAGAGCTGTGCTGTTGCTGCTGCACATGTCCTGCTGCTCAAGAGCTGTGCTGTTGCTGCTGCACATGTCCTGCTGCACAAGAGCTGTGCTGTTGCTGGCTGCGCATGTCCTGCTGCTCAAGAGCTGTGCTGTTGCTGGCTGCACATGTCCTGCTGCTCAAGAGCTGTGCTGTTGCTGGCTGCACATGTCCTGCTGCTCAAGAGCTGTGCTGTTGCTGGCTGCACATGTGACTGAATAACCCTTCTTCTTTATGGATCACCTATGCATTTGTCATTACTCACAATGCCTGTATGTATTCTAAAGCAGGGGTACTCTAGACAATGCCACCCGGCTATTTCCACCGCCAAACCCTTTTTTTCTCAGATACGTTCCCTTCTCCGGACTTTCTTTCTCTCTTGCCAACGCTAATGTCACCATTTCTTATTATTATTGCAAGTTGTCCTTGTTACTTCTACGGGGAAATCTGCTTTAAACTACTTTCCTTGTGTTTTTTTCAGTCTGTTTTACTCACACCCCTTCACAGGCTGCACCCTAAATGCAGGTATTTTAAATTATATTATTTTGTAGGGTAATTCCTTAATTTTGTTTGACCTAATTTAGCACTAAAGTCTGTAACCTGTAAATATAACTCTCCATTGCCGGTATCTTCAATCGCTGTGCTAAGCAAGACACCATATAAAGTCCAGTGAGTTTATAATTATGTTTGTGATAAAACAGCATAAACAACGTTTACATTGCTGGTTATTTCCATACGTCTGATTTATTCTGAAAACCTGAATTGATTTTTCTATTCAGTGGCTTAGGAAGCCCTACCCGGCATCCCGGCAGATTCACTGATCTTAAAGCACTTTTCAAAGTGAACAATGAAACCCATCTCCAACCATCAACAAGAGCTTTCCAGCAGAGGCAGCACAGGCCAGTAGGTGCTGCCCCAAGGTCGCCAGTCCCGCAGCACACATTAAACCCTGCTCTAGGCCATCATTTCTACATGAAGCTTCCTGGGAGACTATAGATTTCTTCATCTCGGGGAGGGCAGGGCGGCTGAATATAATGACAGAGCAATACAGTCACAAGAGCGAAACATTACTGTGTCCATCATGGGCTGTTAAGCAGGAGAAGTTAACAAGCAGCACCTCCATGAGGAATGAGGGAAAGGAGAAATTCAATAAATAAAGGGTGGGTTTAAAGGCACAGTTTGCCATCCTGATCATCCCTTTCCTCATCAGAATCCACACATTTAGGGCCCGATGCTGATGCGGTTCGGAGAGCTTCCCAACCAAATTGGTTTGAAAATGGTTTCCGACCCACTCAGATCGGGAGAATCCGACCGACCGAGTACGATGCATCCGGATACGATTTGGTTGGACTCCCATTGACTTCGATGGGAGCATATGTTCCTAACTGCATCGTAATTGGGCCCTGGATAGGAAAGCTTTCCTAACTGCATCAGAATCAGTCCCTAAGTGTTTGGGTAACATTGGCCTTGGACTTCGTGAAGCAGCATTAGATATTTCACTAATGACTGCAATGCTGGATAGATAGCTCAGTGGGATAATGCATTATTGGCACAAATCTGTGTGTAAGGTGAATGACACAGGTTCAAATCATTTTGTAGAGTTTTCTAACACTTTCATCCGTGCAAGGTTGAAAAAATGAGTACCATTTTCGTAATAAAATAAGTACCATTTGCTTGGCTAATAAATTTATAGCATTAAGTACTACATAAATATGGTCATTATGATTATAATAGCATTATAATTGTGACAATGCTGCTAATGTGTTCTTCCTTCGAGAGTGAGATCTAGGTCTCTCTAAGATGATCCATTTTGATAAAACAACAAAAGGTGTTGACAGATTGGTCACAGGTTCCTATACACTATCAGGGACAAGAACTGTTCTGCTAGATATGTCAATAACTGCATTGCCTGAGTAGGAAAATGAAATGACTTTATTGAGGGAAGAAGGGTGAGTACAAAGCAGATCTCTTATGCCTTATAAAATTCTATAGACCTGCATCTCTTAATCTCTGCATCTATCGCTATATTTCAAATGCATCTCCATTTGTGATGCAGCCTTCTCTTTTCCCACTGTACCTGCATCCCTTGTTCTTCTGCACATTTTTACATTGTTTGTGCTGTAAAAAGGTAGAGTGCAAATGAAGGTATCAAAAGTAGTACAGATAAACAAATATTCAAATCTGCACCACGCGTGTACCACGGTAAAATGAGGCTAGCACGCAGACAACCTATTGTCACCAAAATAGACGAAGCAGGTGGCTTGTCAAAGGAATTATTTAGACTCCTAAACATCTTTGTCAAACACCTAGCATGTTCTTCTGTTATTGCTACCTCCAAGACTCTCTGGGACACCTTGGAAAGCCACTTTCAAACTATAATTGACAACATCTACCATAGTTTTCATTCCATGATTAACTCTTCAACTGACTGCAGCATCATTGATCTACCACAAAGCACTGCTACTGTGGTACTCAAAAGGTTTGCGCCTATTTCTTTAACTCAGATATTTGACTTGCTAGCTAAAACAAAATCTGTCTCTCCTTCTAATCTGTGTCCTCCTGAGATCATTGCAACTCTATCTCCTCTTCTTTAACCTGTTACAACATCATTGTGTAACCGGTCCCTGACCCAAGCCACTATCCCACGGCTCCTGAAAGGAGCTCATGTGACATCTATCCAGAAAAAAACAAATGCAGACCCTAAGGATCCAACTAACTATTATCCCATATCGTTAATCCTTCTGTTGGGTAAGGTTTTGGAGGCCCACGTCAACAAACAGCTCTTCACGTATTTGGAGAGCAATAGTTAGTTGGACATTTCTCAATTGGGCTTCAGACCTTCCCATAGCACCGAGACGGCTCTGCTTTCAGTGATCGACATTATCAGGTTACAGTTGGATACCAGAAACCACACCACGCTGGTCCTGCTTGACTTATCAACAATGTTCAATATGATATCCCATTCCATCTTGGTGTAGCATCTTTAGCAGCTCCCTAGATGCACTAGGCTGGCTGATGGATTTCCCTAAGGACAGGGCCCAAGCAGTTTCTATAGGCATGTTCCATTCTAAAATTATCACCATGGACAAGGGGGTTTCTGAGTAGTTCTACGCTTTTCAACATCTACGTTGCCACCCGAGCCCAATAAGTTGAGCCCTGCTAGTTTGAAACTTTTTCTTATGCAGACGATACTCAGTTGGTGATCTCATTTGGGCAAAACACTGAGAATGTCAAACAGCGTTTTGTCACCTGAAGAAAAATTGCCATTGGGATGTCCCTCAACTGTTTCCAACTGAATGGGGTAAAACAGAGATTATTCTGTTTTTCAAAGCCCAGCTATTGTAGACCGAGGATTGGTGGCCGTTGGAACTTGGCCGCGCCCCATTGCCCAGTAGAACTGCCAATAACCTGGGCATACTTGTAGATGAGAAACTATCTATGAGAGGCTAGATCACCTCTGTCTGAGGAGCAGGTGTAAGCCATTCCAGCCCGCCCTTAATTGGAAGACTGAGGGTAAGGAAAAGTCTGGGCCTGGAAGCATGAGGAGTGCAGGGGTGCGGGGGTCTAGATGCTTGCACTCTTCGTCCTCCTACTGCCTGCCTCTCCCATCTCCCCTCAACTGCTTCACCCGCCGACAGCGCTGGCCGCCTATACTGCTTGCCGTATCCTGGGCTGGAGTAGAGCCGTCAAGGGGTTGGTGAACTGACAACGCTCGTCAACGGCACAAGGCGTCACATAGCTTCGCAAGGCCATCCCTTTTCACACGCGAGCGCGGCTGCCGATAGAGGCGGCCGCCGAGTAAGAGCCTGGGGGATGGCCGGAAGGCGGCTCGACTAGGTCGTGCTGACCTGTGGTCCTCCCCATGTGCACCGCTCGCTAACAACAGTGACTGCTTGTCCCCTCAGTGCGCCAATGCGCATTAGATCTTAGATCGACCGTGCAGCCGACAGCTACAAGACAGCCACTACCTACAAAATGTCTACTGCTCTTCGTGCGAGCCATCAACCACCAGCGACTAGCTATTACCAACTATACCTGCGAATAAACCTGGAAATCACAGTCAATTGACAAGCTGGATTCTATTAGGCCTCAACAGAGGGCGCTCTTATACTATTGGCAGATAATTACAAGCAAAACTACAATTGCAACTACAACTCCTGCCAGGGCCACTTAAAAGCGCAAGTAAATAAGGATAAAGCTGAGTGGCCTAAACGCCAAGAACAATGAGATCAGGTAGAGTCAGACTACAACTAAAGCCCAAACCTAATGATAAGCATAAAGCACGGAAAAGGAAACTTGGAAATCCAGAACCCACGTCTCCACTAAAACTAAATAACTCTCCGGTCATTAATCCATTCAACCTTAATAAAAACACTCAGGAGGATCCAACCATGTCTGTCATGGCAACACCACCTTCAAATCAAAATTCAGCCTCAATTCCAGTTTCAAGTCAGACGACAAACAAATATGATCAGTCATATACTTCCCTGAGATCACTCAGCCCAACTTCGGCCCTTCAGCACCCAAACAGGTCTGTTCAATCTGGATTATCCTCTGTATCAAAGACCTCATCAACAACCTCGGCCAATCTTATAACCTTCGACGGACTCCCAGCACAGAAAAGGCTATGTACTTTTCAACCTAAGATTTACACCAAATATTTCTTCCTAAAAGACCCAGGTACAGCTATTTACTCTAGGACAGAGAATATTTGAGGCCTCCAAACTCCGCTCCTTCAAGGCAAACCTCTCTGTAGTCACACGATGATGGACCAGAAGGATCTTCCCCAACCATCTAACACCTTCTTTCCATCCAGGAACGAGGCCGCCACGGATATACACATACCATCACCACTCGACCTAAGAAAAACCACAGCTCCAATCACTCTTGCAGACCATGATCTCGCCACCTTTAACCCCTCGGAAATGGAATCCGACAGTAAAACTTGCTTGAGAGATTGGAGCCCATCAATGAATCCCGAACTGCTTGAACCGGCAACCCATCAACATTTGCTCAAGCAGAGTGAGACCCACAGCAGAAAGTCCAGTCCACAACACCTTGGAAGCAAAAATGCATCAACGGTAATCGAGGCCATGATACATAGCGAGGAGGCAAGTGATGATGAGCCCAATCTCCAACCAGTCAGCAGCTCTCCAATCGCAGTGAAGGTTACCCAAGATGTAACCATAACTTTTCCAATGGACGCCAAGGGTGAAGGACGCAAGCCCCCTTTCTCCCGCCAGGCGGGTACTCCTTTGACTCTGTCTAAAACATCCCACCTGAATTTGAGCAGCACTAGTGAACAAATTACTCCAAATACCCGGCCAGAAGTACCAACGGCATCTCAACGCCGCACCTTATTGCCGTTCAATGATTCCCAACCCATAAACAACTCCATCAACGACGACATGTCCCCAATAGCAGCCCAGGAGTGGGAGGAATTAATTGCCACATACAACCTCAACTCTCCCAAAGGGAAACCGCCTACTGCCACCTCGCAAAAAATAGAAGGGCCCAATAGCTTAGGCAAACCAGCTCTTGAAACTCCATGGATAACAATCTTAAATCCCCTACAATACTCGGCCTCCGCTCTGGACTTCCAGACACAAAAAATGGACCTACATCTTTCTGTCCTACAATCTAGGGCTGACTCCATTGCCGGAATTGATTGGAAAATCTCTGAATTGAACGGCCTCATAGGCGAGGCCAAGATGCTGTTTTTGCAGACCACTCATCCCCTTCAAAATTGGCGCAGCATGACTCTCTTTTAGATAAGCTCTCATCTCTCCCATCGATGTTAGGGGATTTGATAAGTGACTTAAAATCAACAGCCCTCCGAACCTTTAAGCCACAAACCCCTGACCCAATTCCAGCACCTCCATCAATGCCAACATGGCCAGTGATCAAGCTGTCTGGCGACCTGAACCCTGTTACCATTTTATCCTCAACTAAAACATTATCCCTCGGTCCACTTGAATCAGAGTCAACATCTACCACTCCGCTCACAGCGGAACTCCCTTTGCACTGTAATGCCAAGTCTAGGCGAAAGAACAAAAGGAAAGGTAGGAACCGGACACTAACAGGTGCAACACATAACATAGAAGAGCATTTGATATCCTCTCCCTCAGCGGCTGCTGATACTGGGAGTTTGACAACCAATGACCAGCCTTTCCCTCCGCACAAGGTTGCATGCAGCACCCCTCCAGTGTCTCCATCACAGAGTGCAAAATCAGTCCACAAACTTATAAAGAAATTGACACCTAAAAAATACAAACAGATACCGTTACAATTCAAAGCAATACAACTTGACCATAACACTGTTACCATAAAATCCAAACCAGTCGACGAGGGTTTAACAACAGGCTACGTGGATACCCTCACGGCAACCACCACAGTGACCCCTCAACAGTCGAAATCAAAATCTACCAATACATCGGGGCACTCGAGGTCAAACAATCTCCAAAGTGGGCTTTCCCCTGCCCCTGACACAACATCCCCAATTTTCTTCCCTGAACGAGGGTGACCTGAGAACAAGAGTCCGGCTATAGTCTCACCAACATTGAAGAATCCAGGCACCCCAACCTCAATCCTTTTCATTCCTGAATATAGATCCAGAGGCAGGGCCGATATGCTGAACAGGGGCAACATTTTAAAACTCATGCACTCACTAACAAACCTCATAAATATCAGTAACACTGACCTTCTACAAGTAGGGTTTCAGTCCAACACTGTCCCCCAAGGCCCAGACATAACAAAGACAATCTGGAACACCGCGGAGATGGCGCACAAAATAATGAAAGAAGAAGCAGCGTTCCAGCAATGGGGGATTGCTCTGAAGCTCGAAAAGCAACCACGCTACCCTACTCCTCTACTACCCCTTAATCGGCCACAGTCTCAAAAAAAGACTAGCTCAATGCTAAAGGGAGCCAGGAGCAGTTCACCCGGGATTCGTACTGGAAACACAAAAAGCCCCCGACCTGGCCAAAATAATAACCAAGGCTGTCAACTTTTGTATACAACCAACCCCAATTGGAAGTCAATCCAGTGCACAGTCTTGTGATTTAAATAACGGTGATGGATCAAGCCCTGATCTTTGGACTGGGTAAGAGTGGTCTGCTTAATTCAGACACTCTGTTCATCACCACCCCCTTTTCTGAATTTGAGTTAAATAACTGTGATGGATCAAGCCCTGATTTTTGGACTGGGTAAGAGTGGTCTGCTTAATTCAGACACTCTGTTCATCACCACCCCCTTTTCTGAACCACTACGACTACAGACAACTGACAAAAAAAAAAAACTCCCTCCAATTCCTCAGTGAGACGCAGGGACATAAGAATTTGTTCCTTTACAATGACTAGCCACATTTGACCTCCTACTTCTACAAGAAATCTGGGAGGACAAGGCATTTGACCTCCAGGGGTTCACGTCTTGTTTTATCCCGGCAAACAAAAACTCAATCTTTGGACGCAGTTCAGGAGGGCTGAGGGTCCTCGCCTCTATATCAACAATAGGCAAAATTGAGGCAATGGATTTTTGTATATCCACACCAAGTGTCATCCAGGTTGTAAAGCTCTCACTTGGGCTAAAAATGCAGCCCCAGGAGACAATCATAATTAACACATATATTCACCCCAAACAGAAACATAAGGCGATAGAAGAGCTAGCGAAAGTCCTACGAAAAATAAGGGAAACAAGAGTGTCTGAATTATTCATCCTGGCTGGTGACTTCAATACGCTCCTCATCAGCAAAGACCAAGACAGCGATCTTATTCAAGAACTGAACAGAGTGTGGGGCGTGCCGCCACAGGGTGATTTAAAAAATAACAATCGGACGAAGCCCTCAAAAAACTCCTATATCATCTAGAACAACTCAATCTAAGGGCCTTAAACGGCCGCTACATTGAAGACGATCCCCCAGTAGCCACCTTCCATACTAACTCACAATCTTCGCACCTCGACTACATGTTCGTATCTCTGAATATGTTTTGCTGGATTTCTTCATTTAAAGTAGAAGTGAGTGACCACAGTGATCACTTGCCTTTAGTGGCTGAAATAAGATCCAACTCGACACTGGAAATTGAGCTCCTTACTGGCCCAGACACAGATGTCACTTCAAACTTAAATCGACTACGGTGCAACCCCGCCAATATCGATTACATCAGCCTCACTGCGAAAACTCTCTTTTCTCAAGTCTCTGAGTCTTCAACCAAGCTGTCGGACGTCTGGCAAAACTTCACCGACGCCATGATGCCGAGAATGAGATGCACGGTGCCTATAAACTCTGGCCAAGCAAAGGGGTTTTCAGTTTGGAAATCTCTAACCCCAAACATGAAAACACAAAAACGAATAATAAACCAAACCCTGGAGGAGGAGCTACGCGGGCATCCAAGATGGTCGCGTGAGCAGAGAGCTCCTGAGACCCGTGCCGCCCTTCTTGATTTATCCTGTAGTTATCCTGGTCACTTCGACGGGCTTTTGAAGTGCTACTCTCACTGATACCATCGATCCTTTTTTGGCCGAGATCGGACCTTGGGGACCATTTTTACATCGTCTCCAACTTTCTGGCCTCACCCCCGACGAGACTGGGGTCTCTGCTGCCGAGTATGGCCGAGCTGTAATGCAACAACAACGGCTGCCTGGCATCTGCTCCACCGGTGGTGTGCCACTTTCACTTTCGGTTTCCAGCCCTCTCGTCTCTGACTCCTTGGGACCTGCTACTTCAACCTGGTCTGCTGCTCTCACTGTGACCGCTTTCTCTCTCGGTGCCGGCTAGATGGCCCGTGACATTTTCTTGTGAAAC
This sequence comes from Lissotriton vulgaris, assembly GCF_964263255.1. Classification (NCBI taxonomy): domain Eukaryota; kingdom Metazoa; phylum Chordata; class Amphibia; order Caudata; family Salamandridae; genus Lissotriton; species Lissotriton vulgaris. The sequence continues at coordinate 48,271,217 of NC_141693.1, read as the reverse complement.
TAGACTTTTGGGGTTCAAGACCCGTCACCACTCAGCGGCACTCGGGTGTCCCTGGCCGGTGCTGAATACAACATGGCGACAAAACCCGATGCGGAGAAGCGCAGGAAGACCAATACTCGCGGGGGGTCGATCCAGTCCAACATGATCGAGCGTTATACCCAACCGAGAGGTTCCCCCGGCGCCGCCAGTCGTGGCTTGGAGGACCCGAAGACAGACATGTCGTCTTCCTCAGACGTGTCCCTTCAAGACCTGTTGGCCGCCATTGCAGGCCTCAAGGCCGATATGAGTCAACAATACGAGGCCATCGTGTCCCAGATAGACACGGTGGCGGTGGACGTTACTCTTATTTGTGCCGATTTGGCCAAGACGAACGAGAGGGTCAAGGCATTGGACTTAAAGGCATCGAGTTTGGTGGCGGACATGGCGGAGGCACAGTCTGAATTAGGGAATTTGCGTTCCTCGCACGACCTTTTGCTCAAACGCATGGAGGACTACGATAATAGGGCCCGGCGGAACAACATACGCTTGGTCGGAGTGCCGGAAGACAATGGTGCTGCCTCGATCGATCTACTGGTCGAGGAACCCATTGTCGCTAAACTCGCTCCCGCAGGTCTCAGCAAGTTTTTTGTGGTCGAGCGTGCCTATCGCTTCCCAGGTGGTCAGGTGAAGCCGGGGGGCCCCCCGAGGCCTATCATTGCTAGACTGTTTCACTTTCGGGACAGAGATGCCATCCTTCAGGCCACTCGTAAACACGGCCCGTTGAAGTACGATAATAACTCTGTCTCGATTTATCCTGATTTCACTCCCCAAATGCAACGGCAACGTTCTGGTTTCCTTGGAGTGATGCGTCGCCTGAGGGATTTGGAACTGAAATACGCAATGCTGTTTCCTGCTCGCCTGCGGATTGAATACAGAGAACGTGCCTATTTTTTCGATCAGCCTGATCGTGCTAGTGACTGGTTGGACTCGTTGCCAAAAGATGACACCGAGAGCGGAGGCCCCGGCGGCGCGGAAGGTGGTGCGACGGCCCAGGTTTAACTTGGGGCCCCAGAGGTCCGGCTTGAGACTGTGAACTTTGCGGAGTAACCTATATTGTATGCTTTATGATTGTGCCCGTGGTGGTGCGGGTACGGGTGGTTTCTCCCTTCCTCCTCGGGAGTTCTTTGTGTAGATCAAATGGGGCGACAGGCACACTTCAGTTTGGGGTGGCTTTTTAGTCAGCAGGGGTGCAGGGTGGGGGGCGTTGTAACGGGTTCTTGGTTGGGGGGTGGTTGGTGGGGACTTGGTTGTGTTGTGTGTTTCTTGTTGTCTCTCTTTTTTCATGGTATATTACTGATTGCAAGCATTCTGGATCTGTGGTTATGGAGGGGGGTTGGGTTGGGTCGTTCTTCCTGGGATGGGGGGGGGGGTGAGATGCAGGTTCTTTCTTGGAACGTCAATGGTTTGGGTGACAGGATTAAACGTGGCATTGTGTTACAATTTATGAGACGTCATGCCCCTGATGTTGTGTTCCTTCAAGAAACCCACTTGATTGGTAATGCCTGTAAAGCTCTTGACCGTCGGGGCAACCGATTGGCCGCCCACGCTGGTTTCACCTCCGGCTCCCGGGGAGTGGGTATAATGGTTAAATCCTCCCTGGCCCTTGAGATTGATGATGTTGTCCTAGATGATCGGGGACGTTATGCTGCTATCTCGGGGAGATGGGAAGGGAAGCCAATTGTGTTAGTGGTTGTTTATATCCCCTGGGGCTGCAGGCCACCACGTATGCCGATCTTGGCAAGACTCTTCTTGGTCTCCCCGATGGTTTGCTGATCATGGGTGGAGGCTTTAACTCTGTGATGTCTGGCGAATGGGATCGACTGCCCCCTAGAGTTCTGCCGCAGTCCCAGATGTGGCTCAATGATATGACTGAAACTTTTGGTCTGGTGGATGTTTGGCGTTCGCTGCACCCCTCCCAGACGCAGTATACCTTCCACTCTGGTGCGCATTGCAGCCTCTCTCGGATAGACTACTTCTTTATGCTGGCTTCTACCCTATCCGTAGTACGGGAAGTTCGTCATCTCCCCCGGGGTATCTCGGACCATTCCCCCTTGCTGATTAAGGTCTCTGTGGGTGGTCTTTCTGGTAACAGAGTTCCCCCTGGTCCCCCCTGGCACTTTCAGAACCCCCGGCTCCGCTCAGATGTGGTGAAGGCTATCGATTGCTATTTCGATGAAAATGTGGGTTCGGTGACCTCCCCCACGGTTCTCTGGGAGGCCTTTAAAACGGTCATTCGGGGATCCGCACTGTCACTTATTGCTGCTGAACGGAGGGCTAAGAGGGAGGCCGTGCTGGCCCTGGAGACTGAAATTACAGCACTTGAAAGTGAGCTGGGTGGGGATGACACGCCTGCGCTTTTACACACTCTAGAGTTGAAACAGGCGGATTACAAGGCTTGTGTGACCGATACTGCTAAGTTGATGCGAGCGAATCAGTTGGGCCGGCTGTATGATGTGGGTGACAAGGCTAGCAAACTCCTTGTGTGGCTGGATAAGGCCGAAAGAGCGAATCGTGTTGTACCCGTCATTGTTCGGGAGTCTGGTGAATGTGTGTCTGACCCCGGTGAGATTGTTGACTGTTTTGTTGATCATTTCCGGAATGTTTACACCCCGGTGAGTGATCGTGAAGAGGCTGATTCCCGTTTACTGTTGCGTGTTATAGCTCTTCCTTGTGTCTCGGAGGAGGAGGGTCTGGCTCTGGAGGCTTCCTTTACGGTGGATGAGATTGCCCTTGCTATCAGATCCTTGCACTCGGGTAAGGCGATGGGGCCCAGTGGTTTACCTATCGAGGTCTACAAACTTCGACCAGACAAGATGGCCGCGTTTCTAGACGCGTTCGAGGCCGGAGTCCTTCCGTTTGAACAGCGCCTAGCCACTATAGTGGTCATTTATAAGGATGGCAAACCTCGTGATCGCTGTACCTCCTACCGCCCCATTTCCCTGCTAAATGCGGAACCTAAAATCCTTGCCAAGGTTCTGGCCAATCGGTTGTTGACGGTGATCTGTGACATGATTCATCCGGATCAATCCGGCTTCATACCACATAGGAACACGGCCCTTAATCTGCGTAGGTTTCATGGTGTTCTCGCGAGAGCTGCAACTCTCACGGAACCTGCGGTGGTGGCCTCCCTGGACGGTACGATGGCCTTCGACACCATTGAATGGCCTTATCTTTGGGCGGCCCTCTCCAAGTTCGGCTTTGGCCCTAACTTTATTGCGTGGGTCAGGCTTCTTTATGAACAACCGCTGGCCCAGGTCGTGGTGAATGGCAGAAGTTCTGACCCCTTCCCATTGGGACGCGGCACCCGTCAGGGATGTCCGCTTTCCCCGCTTCTGTTTGCGCTGGCGCTTGAACCCCTTGTGGCATGGCTCCGGTGGGAACCCTTGATTAAAGGGATCCGGTGGGTGCCAGACCTGGAAGATCGCATCTCACTGTATGCCGACGACATCCTCCTTTATTTTACTTCCCCTCAAAAGTCCTTGAACGTGCTCTTCGACGTTCTTACATCCTTTGGTAAGAATTCCGGATTGGTCATCAATTGGACCAAATCCTGTGTTTATGTCATAGCCGGGGTTCTGCCGCCGTTGCCCCGTAGGTTTCCAATTCTAGTAGCGGATGACGGTTTTAAGTATTTGGGGATCTATGTCTCCACGGTTTCTGCGGTGCGTTATGAACGGAATCTTTATGCTCCGCTCCGTCGTCTTAAACAGGATGTGAGGCGATGGTGTGAATTGTCCTTGTCTCCGCTGGGCCGAGCGGCGCTCTTTAAGATGATGTCGCTCCCTCGATTTCTCTATGCGTTGCAGAATTTCTTCGACCCGGTCCCTGCTCGCTACTTCCGCGAGATCGAAAGTCTACAGCGGCAATTGATCTGGGACGGACGTGCCCGTATCGCGCTGTCTAAGCTCACCCTTCCCTGGTACGACGGCGGTATTGCTTTGCCAGATATCAAACGATACTACTGGGCCTCGCACCTGAGCGCCATTAACCACGTAACGTATTCATCGGAACCCGCTCCTGCCTTTGCCCTGGACAAATTTTTACTGCCCGGTGGCAACTTCTATAGGGCTTTGTACTCAAAGTCACCAATCCGTCTCCTTACGGGTCCTACGAAGTGTGCGGTGCGGGCCTGGAGGGATGCAACTGTGGCTACGGGCTGGTTGTGGCAAGCTGACGCGTATGACCCCACTGTACGACTCTGATCGATTGGGCAACCTTTGGCAGACGAAAGGGTTTGACAGGTGGGACATGATTGGGATCAGTAAGGTGGAGGATCTTTGGGCCAGGGGCACTGTGAAGTCCTTTGAAGCCCTAAAACTGGAATATCAGCTTGATGATAGGGAGTATTTTCAGTATATGCAGGTTCGACATGCCTTGTCCTCAGCCTTTCCCCCCGGGACTGATATTCCACAATCCTCCCCACTGGAGGATCGTATCCTAGACGGACACGTCCCCGATAGTACGATTTCCTTAATATATAAGAAGCTCATTAACAACAGGGTTGACCAGCTGGGGAAACTTCGTGCTTCCTGGACGGCGGACGGGCTTGAATTAGACGATGAGGATTGGCAGTAGGCTGTTTCTTCCCCTAAGGAAGTGGCTATTCCGGCCCGACTCCGTTTTGTTCAACTAAAGATCCTCCACCGTGTGTATGTAACTGGTATGGTGCGAATGGGGCTTGCGACGGATGGACGGTGTAGGCGTGGGTGTGGCATGGATGGTACTTTTCTTCATATCCTATGGGAATGTCCGGTTGTCTCGGCCTTCTGGTCCAGGGTGCCTGATGTGATGGGACGTGTCACTGGGGTCCCCCTCCTTCCTGAGGCACGGCGCTGCTTGCTCAATGTGTGGGAGCCTACGGACTGTACTGCTACACAGACGTTCTGGGTCACTCTGGGCAACATGGTTGCCAAGAGGGACATAGCTCAGCTCTGGGGCTCCGCCAGGCCACCACGGCTCAGTGCCTGGAAAGACAACATGGACTGGTGCATGTTTCGAGAAAAGATGGTGTACGAGGCACGGGTTCGCCCTAGAAAATGGTCCAGGGTTTGGGCACAGTGGAATTCGTACCGTGGTGATATTTGTTCCCCTCCACTCGATTATGATGTTCCTATCCCCTCCTCCCCATGATTGGCGTTCCGTTTTTGTTTCCTATATTACCTGTATCATTTCTTCCTCCATGGTCACCCCCCCTCGTCAGATTTATTCCTTCCTATATGTACTCCTTCCCTTTCCCCCCCTTCTTATGACCCTTGCCAGTATAATGCCATGTGTTTGTGTTTGTTGTTTTCCTTCGACAAAATCATAAAATTAAACCTTTGATATCCTTTAAGTACTATTTTATGCTCCACACTATATTGTGTGCTCGGTGATCGTCTCAAAAGTGTACTGTCCTGCTTTATTCTTTCAATATGTGTCATAGCGGCCGGCCCTGAGGGGTTGTAGGCAGACGCTGTGTAACGTGCATTTTATAAATAAAGATTTAAAAAAAAAAAAAAATTCAAAAAATAAATAAATAAATAAACCAAACCCTGAGACTCATGAGGAAGGACCAGGCAAACTACAGCTTGCAAACAATCCTGCGGGAAGCGAAAAAAACAGCTCAAACGTATAAAATGGGAAAGCCAAAAGCAAAGAAATGATGATCTTTGGGCTAAGCTTGTCCACGAGGGGAAGCAAAAAAACAGCTCCAGGTTCTGGGAAATGGTAAAAAGATTACAGAACCCCGACCACTTAGGGCTAAACTCTCACATATCGGAGGAAGTATGGTCAAAATATCTACTATCACACTTCAATGAAGATGTCACCACTTGTGACATGACAATAATGCCTCCTGATATAAAAACCTTAAAGCCTGGCAGCAAGGAACAACTCAATCATCATGTGGTCGTAAGCGCACAAGAAATATGGGAGTGTGAAGGAATAATGCCAACGAAATTTGACTATCCCAATAAGGAAGAAAGACCTACAAAAGACGCCGAGCAAGGGTCAAATAAAACTACCCCAGCAGACATCAGATGGCAAATAAAAAAAGGGAGACCCAATGGAGCGCCAGGGCCGAATGGAATACCGTCTATGCTGTACAAATCAGATCCAGACTTCTGGAGTGCATCTCTGGCACCAATATTTAACAACGCAAATTTAACTCAGACACTTCCTGACTCATGGCATGGGTCTGTCATAAATCCGATCTACAAACATGGGAAGAAGAGTCACCCAAATAGTTACCGACTTATTGCCTTGCTCGACGTAGAAGCAAAATACTTTGCAGGTCTTATTCCATCATCCCCCTTAACCAGACGGGCTTCTGTAAAGGCAAAGGGACCACAACTAACAGCATGGCTCTGTCCTTTCTGATGGGTGCAGCAAAAACAACTAAGTCACCCTTGTTCCTTACATTCATCGACTACACTGCCGCCTTCGATCACGTGGACCGCAACAAACTTTGGAAGAAATTATACAGCTGGGGTATTCCGAAGCACCTCTTAGACATCCTAATACTGCTCCATTCCAACACTTGGATCAAAATTAAGCTTGGGGCAGGTACACACCTTTCAAGACCAATTAGGACGACAAAAGGATTAAAACAGGGCTGCCTGCTAGCGCCGATCTTATTTAATCTTTTGTTAGTGGATCTGCATGCAGAACTTGAAAAATGCCGCAATCATGCTCCTAAGCTTGGATGCATTACCCTCTCAAATTTGCTATACGTGGACGATCTGGTGCTGATCAGTCGTACCCAAATATGTCTTCAACATCTCCTGAATGCAACTTACGCCTTTTCAGCAAAGAACGCCGTCTAAAAAAATCTTAACAAGTCTAAGGCCATGACTGTCAATTACAGTACAAAAAGGACTCCTTGTTGGTACCTGAATGGCGAGAAACTTGACAGGGTAGCCTCATATAAATATCTGGGTGTCCTTTTGGACTCAAACAACAACTCTAGGCCTCAACTTCACTCCATCCGAGGGAAAGCTGTAATGACTTATCAAGCACTAAAATCGTTAAAGGCAAAACTCCCTGACCTTACTCTTAAACCATTCCTCGAAATCCTGCGTGTAAAACTACAGCCAACGCTCACGTATGGGAGTGAATCACTCCACGGGAGGGACGCCGTACTGCTGGACACAGTCATAGCTAACTCTTATAGGGCCATTTTTAACCTTCCCTCATACGTTTCCCCCGCCTAGATTCGCTTGGAATTCGGCATTGTCAAGCAAACTTTAGAAAGGCGGAGTGCCTTCGTAGCAAGCTGGCGTAAGATCCGTAACGCAGATGCCAACTCCCTAAATGCCAACGTATGGGAAGAGTTACTACGGCACTGCTCCTCGCTACCTAGAGCCTACCTCTTTGAATCAATTGAAGTCCTAGGTTTGTCCACTACATGGGAAACGTCTATAGATCTCCAGTCCTTCCAAAAACTGGCAAAAAAATTGGCACGCATCATTTCAGTGATCGAAGATAAGAAAGACCTAGCAAACAGAGCGCACGGATGGGCAACCTTGGGGGATTACGGCAAAATACAGCCACAACCATATCTCAATATTGGGATGAAAATTCAAGTCAAAGAAAAATTCCTAAGACTACGCCTCGGCGTAATCCCGATACTGCCGCACCTGCCACCTTGGGAGAGAACACCGGCCTCGCAACAGTGTCGCTTGTGCAAATCTGGCAAAGAGGATATTGTTCACGTGATCTGTATATGCCCTAAACTGAGGGACTAGAGGTGCAACTCATTGCTTCCATCCTTCAAGTCATATGCAGTTCGGACCTGCCGGCAGGCAGTTAGACTATGCTTCAACTCTAGTGACACAAAATTCAACTGCCAGGTCGTGAAGTTCTTTGACTTAACAAGAAAAAGACTCGATACCAATTGAAGCCCTTTTATTAGTACCCGAGGACAACCTTGATCTGACCATTGTGAACTTTGATCTTTTTAATCTTAACTACTTACCTTACCTCTGTCTGCAGTACCTGTTTTTGCACAATGAGTCTTCTCAAGAAAACCTTTCGGTGGCTTCCTTTGAGTTCCTGGATGACACTCACCCAGGCATTAACCATCAGCCACCTGGATTATTGCAATGCCCTAATTCTCGCTTTTAATACATCCTTTCTATCAGAATTGTAGGTTGTCCAAAAAGACCGCCGCCCGTATGGTAAACAACCTGCCTTCAAGGACACTGGCAGCCCGATGCTCAGAGCCATACATTGGCTCCCCATTCGAAACAGAGCACTGTCCACACTGCTCTGCCTGACCCACAAATCTTTGTCAGGCTGTGACCCAAAGTACCTTTAGGACATATACACTCTGCATCTCACAAACAGGAATTTAAGATCTAGTTCTCAATTTCTTCTATGTCCCAGGCATATTCACTGAGCTATAATGTGTGCCCAAGCCTTTTGCTATCTTGGCCCTCACCAGTGGAACAAGCTCCCCTGTGCATCAGTGCATGCACTAGCCTGTTGTAACGCTGCCTCCACTGCATCTAGCTGCTAGTCACAAGCTCCCAGATATCCCTTTGGGGAAGAGTCATGCGCTTTATCAAGACCTTAATAACATAACATTCCATTCTCAGGCTCCTCCTATACTGCTGCACCTGCACATCCTCTCTTCAGCTGCACCTGCTGTGTCTCTGTTTCCACTGCACCTGCATCCCTTGTTCTGCTGCATCTCCATCATTGCCCCTCACCATCTCAGCTCCTGAATCCCTCATCCTGCTGCACCTCTTGACATGCGACTGCAGTGGCGCTGTACGCCATTCTCCCAAGGCAATGGTGAACCTGTCAACCATGCGCTGTGTGACTCACTCACACATCCATCTAAGCATTGACTCAGCTGCACATTCACCCACTCACATATTCACACAACCACAAGCACAAACTCACCAACCAAAAGACTTTCTTTAAAAAGGCCAGACGTATTATCTTTGCCAATGATTTTTATGTCTTTCTCCATGATCCTCTTGCAGAAACAGGGACTCCTGTCATGACTGTGTATAGTACTTTGCTGCTGCATACATACTTACCTTTGTCTAGACTCACACTCTGATTCTGTCTCTGCCTTCCATCATATATGGTGCTCATGGTCTTTCTGCTAGGTTCACACGATCATCACACCCTGACGTACACAGCCAGCTCCCATCTCAGAACCACCCCCCTGTCTACGGTCATGTACATTGCTTCACTGCCTTTCTGCTAGGGTCACACATATACCACAGACTTACATGCACAGCCACCTGCCTTCCCAGAACCCACCTACCTTCTTTCAAATATGTATGGTGCACTTCTGCCTTTGGGCTAGGGTCTTTAAAACTCAGTATGCTTACATGCAACAAACCCATCACCAAAGAAGAGGCCAAGGACTGAATGGGAATTGACCACTGGTTTAATCACCCTGGGTACAGAGGAGTTAAAGATCACTTGGTGGTGAAGTCAGAATACGTCTGTTTGTTGACTTCTCTTTCCGTCAGTAAATTTGTCTAGCTACTGAAGCCTGCATGTGTGATTTGTGATTGCCATTGTGTGTTGTTGATCCGTGTGTCTCTATAGGGTTCTCTCTTTGAGCATTAAAGTGTTTGTCTGCATCAGTCAGTGACTGCATGTCTGGTAGTGCCTGGGTTCCATGTGTCCTGATATAGGTGCGCTGTATATCGATATGCATGCTGCTATCTTCATATGGGTGTACATGTGTGTGATCTATGCCAATATATGCATGCACAGGACAAATGTCGGAGCAGTTGGCTTTGTCGATGCTTGTTAGAAAAGGCACTATAGGTCGCGGTAATGGTTGCCAGGTCCGTTGTCTCCTGTCTGCCTGTATCCTTCCAGAATGTAACTACCAGTTGTTAGGTCTCGCCTAAGGCAGCGCATGCGCTGCCCTGGCGAGTCATTTATTAACCGGGTTAAAAAGTGCTACCAGCAGGCTGGCTTTTGCCGGCCTGCTGTCATGCGCACAAGCGCGCGCGACATGCACAGATATGCCTCTCCTTCTTTCGCGCGCACCACTTGTGTTTCTTTTAAGCGGTCGCGCACACACGACTCCCGGGCTATCTTCCTCTCATCGGCAATGCTTATTGATACTGTTCTTGCGACGCACGGGCCATTTCCGGTAAGTACAGCTCTAAATATGCTGAGTGGGTTAGATCTATCTAAACCCAGTTACTTGTGTGTTCCCTCAGTCTCATGGCTATGGAAGAGTGCACGTCTTTGCATACTGTGCAGTAGTTACAGTCAGTTTGTTGATTGGGGATTTGATCTGCAATAGACATGGCGAGTGCTAACAATGTAATTATCAGTTGTATCCCTTCCCCACCCCTGCTTTCTCCCTACTGCTCTCCGGCAAATAGGTATTTATTGTGCAGCTTAAGTTTTTATTGCTGCAAAATGTTCTCAATAAGTTGAGCATGTACCGCAGAGGTATGTATTACTTATGCATGGTCTTCTCTGTCTCCCTCCCCCTTCTGATGTCCTTTGAAGTTGGCTCCATTTTGAAGCGGGAAATGATGGCTGCAATTTAAACCAATTGTCTATTCCTTGCTTTGTACGCTGTTTGCGTGTGTGGTTAGATAACATAAGTGTTGTGTTTTCACTTTTTCGAACTGCTACCAGCTAAATCTAGTTCTCTGTGCTTACTGCTTTAAGTAATTGGACCACCATTGATCGAATTAACGAAGAATAGCTACACACAAATGAAAATGGTGATCGATTACTTACAGAAAACAAGTAAATTGCCTCAAAAAACAGTTTACGTCATGAAGAATTACGAGAAAACCAAGTCACCAACATATCAAGCCTTAAAAAATGTTTATATTGCATAATGTAAGGGTGTGGTACCTGATTCTCTTGTATTTTCAGGCCACCAGTTTTCCATTCAACACGCTCTTAAACTACAGAAGCTTTAACTGGTTATATAGGGCACAAGTTAACATTTCTGTACTATTTAATCAGTGGAGTACATTATGAATATTAGAGCAAACATTGGCGTGTGAGATCTATTGGAGCTCTGGTTAACGTGGCATACTGCTCTTAGTGGATAGTCTTTTACACCGTTTACCCCCAGATGTTGATGCATACTGCTGTTGGTTTGGTAAATGGCATTTTTGTTGTTATTTGATCTGAGTTTCTCTCATCTGGCAGAGCCATCTACTTTGGCTTAATTGTGCTATGTTGTTTTGGGAATTATTTACTATATAAGTGAAATTATAGTTTGCTACAAAAAGTGCCCGTACTTTTTAAGACTGTCCCACTGCAGTATAGGTGTTACTAGTGTACCACATGGTTCCAACACAAAATACCCCTATGCATGTTCGTTTCAAACTATTCGGGACAACGTTTTTCAGTGAAAGCATAATGTAACCAAGACACATACTTGCCCTTATTAGAAGTGAGGCAAGGGGGTATGAAGACCCGCAGAAACGATATTTAGGAGTTTATGAACACAGCAGAAAAGAAATGGAATTTTTAAACATTTTATATTTTTTTGTTGAGTTGTGTAATCTCCAGTTTTGGTGTTTAGCAGAGTTTAATAGATTTTTGTGATGCTGCGGGGACTGTATTCCAGTGCAAAATATAATAGTAGTTTCAAATAAGAAACTGCATACAGATTTGACTTCCAATTCCAGTGCATATTGTAGATGACCTCTACCTGCATACCAGCTGTGGCAGAGGTCATGACTAGGTCCTTCCTGCTAACCATCACACATTATTCCTGCATGCTAAAAGGCCCAATTAACAGACTGTTCTTTTTCTTCAAAGAAGACATTATCAGTGCAGGGGGCTTGGAATGACAGGAAGGATGCACTCATTAACTCCTAGTTATGGTAATTTTATGCTTCAAGTCTTACCATTTGTGATTGCTAAGCGCTTATAGTGGTGACTTTAATAATCTTTTTTATCACTTAAAAGAGGAGCAGCTTGGGATTGAAATGTCAGTAGTTTACCTTCGCAAACATGGAGGCTGCTTTCTATAGGGTAGATAAAGCATTTCATACATTTTAGTATAAACCAATGATATGAAAACTCTGAAACCGTCACTTATATGTACATTACCAACTCCGTGGTGCCTCTGTAGATACAGAGGATCACTACCCCGCAGTGCACCCGCCTTCATAAGCACTTATTGATAATGCTGAAACTATAGTTGTGTGTAAACACAAGTTATTTTGTTCTGTTTTGCACTAGAACGCCAATGTCAAAAGTACAAGAAAATATTACTTTTTTAAAGATCTTTGGTTTTCACTTTAGTTGTGATGGAAAATCAATGAGTGGCAGTTTGTTAAGGTGTATGGGTGAAATATTTCTTTTCTTGCTGCAGTACGCGTGCTCCATAGTGTACACCGCTGTGCAAAAGATCACAGCTGCATAAAACAAAGTTGTTTTTAAATGAAAGCCTTAGAATAGGTGACATGCTCTTCAAGCACAAGAAAAGAAATGAGAAACTAAGGCCCTAGTTCATTAGGGCTTAATATATATCCTCTCAAGTCATTTTAAATTAAAACAAGCATTGGCATAGCCAATAGGTCTCGCCTTTCGGACCATATAAGTGTTTAGCCATGCAACAGTTGGTGTTGTTGCACCAAGGATATTGTACTGCATAACTAAATACTTATACGGTCCCAAAAGCGAGACCTATTGGCTATGCCAATGCTTGTTTTTGTTTTAAACTTTGTTGCAGTGCCCGAGGTGAAGTGCTTTGCAGCCACAGCATGTCATGAGCTTGTCAGGCTGCAGTTGGCTCTAAGACTCGTTTAGCAAAAGAAATGAGCGTGGCCTGGGAGGAACAAAAGTGCTTTGTACTATTTTCACAACCGGTTTAAATATGCGCCATGAGATGCTTAAAACATGTAGGGCTTGAACTGAATGTTGATAAATGGTCACTCACCTGCCTGAAGACAATAACCTCTCTGGGCTCAGGGACCAGGTGCAGCAAAGAAACTTCTGACAAGTGTGGCCAGGCTGCAGCTTTGGAATAAAAGGCAACAGCTGGGATCAAAGTCTGAATACTGGCCTTGAGGGTGATTTCTACATATGGAAATGTAAACAGTGCAGTTTAGAGAAAACAGAGTTAAATACACAGAAGGGCCGGGGCAGCCCCTGGAGTTCATGCCAGCTTGATGACAGCGTGTGTCACTCACAGGGAGGAATGGCTGTGCCCTCTGTGCCCTTGATGTGCTGAGGGCCTTCAGCTGCTGACCCTTCTCCAACAGTTCACCGGGATTGGGGCACATGTATGTACATGTCCATGCAGCCTTCTTTCGGCCCTCACGCCCCCCACTGATTAAAAAGTGGTGAGATAGTTGCACTCTCTTTTTAAAAAGTGAGGTAAAATGAGGCCACTGTGGCGGGCGCATCATAATGTGCACAGCGGGGCCGACGCACCCCTTTCGGGCGACTCGCATACTGTTAAGGTGGTAGATGGACATCGTAATAGTGCCTTAAGGGTTTCATTATGATGGCGGGCGGACGTAATGGTACAAGGGACCGACCGCCAGAGTTGCAGCTGTCCTGCATGGCAATTTGGATGCCACCGCCACCCTGGCGATGGCATCCCGCACATATTCAATTCGGCGGGTGGTGCTGTTAGCAGCACCCGCCACAATGCAATATGTGCATGTTGTGTATTGGCATGTACAATGTGACAGGAACCGTGTAGTGCCTACCTCCTTGTGTATGCCAATGTTGAGGAGTACCGTGGGTACCCCACAGGTGCAGCCCCTCACCCCTCCGGGGGCCCACAACAGGCCCCCAAAGTTAATTTCGCAGGCCATTCCATGGCGGAGTCTCTACCATGGAAAGGTCCTAAAAATGGCACATCCTAATATAGATGGCGGTGCCTGCAATACACCGCCACCATGTTGAGGGCCTTTTCTGCCTGGCCAGGAATCCAACTAGCGGAAAAGCGGCTCACGGTCTTTCCGTCTGCCGCAGTGCCCCTCTCCATGCTAATATGGCGGGGCCGAAGATGGGTCATTTGGCGGGTGGATCGCCACCGCCGGGCTGGCGGTGGTGATCCTCCTGCTATGCTAATAGGCCCCTAAGCTCTTTAACCATCCTGTTGTTAGCCATGACCATAGCCAGAACCAATCATCAGAATGAGTCATTTTCTGTGCTCCACAGAATATTTGAAGTGCATGCTTAATTTGGGCCACATCCCTTGCTATGTTTTCACTATTATTTAAAAAATAACAACAAGAGGAATTCAATAAAACACACAGTCCTACTTAATGTAGTGTTAGGAGGTCAAGTGCAATTCTATGTTAAATAGTCATGGCAACCACTGAATTTATTTCCATCTGGAACTGGTGAAGTGCATCTCTTGCTGCATTGAATGCTAAAGCTGGCTCAGCAGACACGTTAACATGGGCAATTCTAAATCATATACCCCATATCCAGGAATGAATGTACGCATTACCTCATAGAATAGGCCTTGTCTAGCCTCCAGAATAGGCGCATGTATATCTATTTAAAATCTATGAGCGAAACACCTGAAATATAATGGGTCATGGACTGCAATGTGCGACACAACTAAAATGTTTGGTGTAAGATACGAAATACGGCACATGTCTTTCCAGTGCGGGGGAAGTACCTTGAATGCTTTGGTGCCACAAATAAACTGCATAACGCCCTGTAACTGTGTGTCCAATGTGAGATATTTACTGAGAGGAAGGCATACCCTTTCAGGGAAAAGTGTTTTGAAATTGATCACACCTTTTGTAACCACTCCATGATGAATATATAAGCGTAACATTTGCCCACCGTGCCATGTGTAAGCAGCGAGCTGACCATGAGGGATATTCTAATATTTTAGAAATCAGATTTGGTGCCCTAGCATAATCATTCTTTTGCTCAATTAATGGATCATATAGAATACCATTAGGTGTTATTAATAGTGTCTCTCCATCTTCAGTGATGTTCCAGTAATGTGTAGTTCACTTGTTTCCCTTGTACCTTAGCTGTCCAGTTCCTACTTACTAACTGTCTGTCCCTTATGTTCCAATTACCTGTGCTATCATCAAATTCTAATATGTTAGTTCACTTGCAAATGTTTAAATGTCCTAAGTATGATGCTTTATACATTCAGGAAATGCATTTTCCTTGGCATTGTTTTCCACCATAGGTGACGCTTGGCATTGGGCTTGAATATTTGGCAGACATACCACTGAGCCCCACTCTTGTTTCTTTTCTTGTGTCCTTGTCCATTGTACTGTCTATGTGGTGCCCCTGATAGTACATTCCCTCTGGCTCCTCCTCTCTTTGTTCTTGCTGCAACATCATTTTTTTGTCATTTTTAGTGGTGCCCTTCCTTATCCCAAAAATACTGGGGCATATTTACAAGGGCTTTATCTCCGCTTTTTTGGCTTAAAACTATCACCCTATTCACAAGAGGGTGCTAACATGCATAATCGCATGTTAGCACCCTTTTTCCCAACGCCTCCCTTTCCATCTCTAATAAGATGCAAAGTGGGCGTCACTCGGCGTACCCCGGATGGACAACCTTGCAAATATCGCTGATGTTCACATTGCAATATTTACAAGGCTGCCCCAGTATTTTAGCACACGTTAGTCTTTGGAGAAAAAGGCTGTTTTCTCCAAAAACTAACATCTGCTAAAATGCAGACTTACCTATCCCCAACATTGGGGTGAATTATGCTGATACGACCCTGTGGCTATCTCTGTAATTTTTATCACCTTGGAGAAACGCGTTGTTGATAACGCGCTACCAGGGCGATAAATTCCAGAGATAGCCTGCGATAATAAAATTATTGGTAAGCACATCCAGCGATAACTATCTATGGCCGTTGATAATATGCCCCAATATCTGTTTCCATGGTTATGAGAAGTGTGCACAACTCTTGATATTCTTTAGTGGACCAATCAGGGTGGCGCAGTTTACAACTATGGGCAACCAAAGCTAACAATGCATTCATAAGAGTTTGAGTAACTAATATTTTATACGCCTCTGTTGTGTGTGATACCCCTGCACTGTTATCCCATACTTCATTGTACCTTAAGATGTAATCAGGCACTGACTCACCCTTCTTCTGCAATGTGGCGTGACCTGAGAAAAATCACCAAGTTTAACTGCTAGGCCATTATTTGTGTCTCTGATAGGCTCTAACCAATTTATCAATCTATATTCTGTGACATTCATATTATTAGTCAGTATTGTCCAATCTCTTTCCTGTGGAATACAGCATCTCTGACAGTTTATTGGCCTAGCCACTTTCCTTTTTTCTCCATTACCACAAGTATATACGGATTTCCGGTCCAGGGCTATCAATCCATCTTAGACAATCCCTGACAATCTGCTATACTGCTACCTAATCATAGGACTAAATAATACACACAAAAAAGTAAATAGGGAAAAAACATAGAAAAGAAAAAACAAAAAAAGAGAAATAAGAAAAGAATACTTGTAAAAATTCCTCTTAAGGAGGTGTATTCTTACACCAATTATCCCATAAGTTCCAACATTTTGTTTTTTTTGTGTTATATGTTGCCCTGTCTAATTTTGCAGTTCTATAGAATTGAGCCATTTGCATGCTATAGGTGAAACGGGAAACATCCTTAACAACGATAATTGTATAACGACTTACCTGAACAACGAAGCCGGAACCACGATTTTCTTAAACCACGACTTTCATTAAGCACGACTTCCCTGAACCACTAGTCTCTCCACTACACTCCTCAGAATTAAGGGAACATTAGGTGGGTGTGGGGGGCGGTCTCCCCCCCCCAAAAAATGAGAAAAAAAATAAAAGCTAATGGTATGCGTAGTAAAACAACAAAAAAGTAGATTTAGATCTGCTTATTTTTTACGAGTGGTTCACTCAAGAAGAATTGTAATTACAATAGTGCCATCTACTGGCAAAACACAAGATGTAAAATTTCGTGGTTTAGGAAAGTCGTGTTAAAAAAAGGTAGTGGTTGAGAAAATCTTGTGGTTAGGCTTTCGAGGTTAAGGAAGCCGTGGTTTAGGAAGTCGTTGTTTAGACATACAACCAGGTGAAACGAATAAAATCCATTTAATGCACAGTTCTCTACGCGCCAGCAAAATTAACAAAAAAATAATGGTTTTATATTGTTTAGTTATATTAATTATATGGTCTTCATCTGGAATTACTCCGAAAATGACCAGCGCTAGACTCATTTTAATTTCATGCCCCACAATACTGGAAATCGTTGCACTACTTTTTCCCAGAAGAATTGGATGGAAGGACACCGCCAAAACATATGTGCTTCATCTGCATTTGTTTTGCCGCACTTTAGGCACTTCTCCATGTATTAGAGCCATTGCGGAGTCTAATATGCCTTGTGGATAATAAATATGTGATTTTTCCTTAGAAGTGCAGACTTAACACTGTGCCGTAAAAAAGATAGAGATACTTGCCATAGAATGTCCAAATCGTAGTTGGGCAGCTCCTTCCTCCAAGTTGCTTTAAACCAAGGTTGTGAATCTTCATGAGACTGTATCGACATCCAGTTTCATGTTGAAATTTCATTTCGACCCGGTGGAGACAAAACTAATTTTGAAAAATAGTTTCCCTTTATGCATTTTCTCAACGCTTTGGCCCAGTTTAGCAACTGGTAATATTTGAATTTGGAGACAGAACCTTCTGTAATGTCCTGTATTTTCTGCCAAGAAATTAGTTCCGAGCCCTCTAACAATTGGCCCCGTCTGTCAATTCCTTTTTCTTTAATTGGAACCGCAAGAGAGTCTTGTAAACAAACTGGTGTTCCAGGCAATTTGCAGATTGGGGCATAGTTGCTGTAATAAGGAATTTGCAATATCCCCCATGTTTGTAACCATACCTTACATGCTGCCTGAAGAATTTTCAGTCTCACCTTTTTTTAAGGTTTCGTGTCTCCAAATTTAAAAAGAAAAAAGCTGGATCAATCGGGAGGGCCGAAATTAAGAGCTAAAAAAAATGGTAAGAGGTCAGCAGTGTGTCTTAAAAGCTGACTGAAATGTGTTATATGGAAGGCTCTCTGGTATTGAAAGAGGTCTTGACTGGCTACTCCACCACTTTCCTTTTTTTACTTGAACTTCCGCCAAGCTATTTTAGGTCTTTTCTTGCCCCAAAGAAAACTAGAAAAAAAGCTTTGCACTTTCTTTATTCAGTCCTTCTTAAACTCTAATGGAATAGAGTCAAATAAAAAGTTTCTTGACCACCTTGATCCCTAAATACCTTATGCTATGTCGGACTAGGTCACACCTGTAATTTGTGTTCCATTTCATAATCTCTGTCTTGGCTGGATTGACAGCATATCCAGATATTTCCCCAAAACTCTCTAACGTTTCCCAAATGGCTACTATTGAGTCCTAAAAATGGCCGGCAAATATCATCAAGTCATTTGCATAAAGGCCAATTTTCTTAGCCCACCCGTTACAGGAGAATAGTATGATATTCTTACATGTTCCTACTTTAATGGCGAGTGGCTCTATATACAAACTAAACAATAAGGGGAAAAATTGGGCACCCCTGCCTGGTGCCCCTACCTATTGTAACCTGCTTAGATAAAATGCCATTCACTAAGACTCGGGCTGATGGATGTTTATAGAGAGTCTTAATTGCAGAAATGAAATTGTGACCTAGGTTAAAACATTGGATCACCGCTTGAAAGAAGGGCCAACTAACCCTATCAAACGCTTTTGCTGCGCCGCATGTCATCACCGTTAGGGGGCTGGCACTTTCCATTGCTAAGTCAATTGCGCCTACCAACTCATCGTTTAAGTCATGTAAATGCCTACCCTTTATAAAACCCTTCTGATCATTGTGAATCAAGAGGCCGACCTTTTAATAATGATACAATTTATAATCAATGTTGAGAAGGGAGATCGGCTTATATGATTCACATAACCTTGGATCTTTATTAGGTTTTAATAAGATGATTATTGTGGCTAGGTCCCAGGATGGAGGGAGTTCTTATTTTAAAATATATGCCGATTTAAAAAGATCAAGCAAAATGGGAGCCAATTCTTCTTTCAGATGGAAATAGATTTTGTTTGGGAGAGCATCAGGTCCTGCAGCCTTGCCTTTCTTTAGGCTTTTTATTGCGCTATGAATTTCTTCTATTGTGAAGGGGGCAGATAATACTTCTCTAAATTCATCACTGAGGAGAGAGAGATTAATATCTTGAAAAAAGGTTCCTATTCAATCCCTGTCCAGGTTTGTATCCTCTGTGTAGAGATCTTGGAAGAATTGGACAAAAGCCTGTTCAACCTCCCCATCTTCAGTGATTCTATTCTCAGTAGTTTGACATTTTACTTCTGTTGCAAAGTCATCCTGTGCCCTGGGCACCCCCCAACTTTTTGCTGACTGGAACTGGTGGTAACTGACTGACTGACCCTGGGCTCTGTTTAACCAGGCCCAGGGCCAGTGCCAAGCCAAAAGGAACACATTAGAACACAGTTAAGACAGGCAACCTACACTAGGGTACACTTTTGTATGGTGGGGTACCCCTGTAGTTGGCGTGATCTACCACCTAAGCCCCTAGTATGTGATAGGGCAGGGGATTGAAAGTACCTAGAAGTCTCCAGTATCCTGGGGCATGGCAGTTTAGAGGCCAGCAGATTCTCTGCACCAGCATGTGTGCAGTGCTGAAGCCTGAGGTCAGTTTAAAAGCTGCACTGGTGGCCAGGACAGTTTTTTAAACCTTAAATTGTGCCCAAACTCGACTTTGGGGGTAGGGGCCCCTAAAAATTAAACACCTACCATGTTTTTTGCATATTAGGGACCCCCAGGGTCACCCCTAGGTATCCCAGGGGTGGGGGGTCAGTTATCTATAAGGAGCGCCCTTATAAAATCAGTTTTTAGAAGCCTGGGTAAAGTGAAATTTTACATTTCACTCCCCACATTGTCTTAAAGAGGTGCTCAAATTCGACTTTGATGCTGGAAGAATTGGGTAAGGGTGATCTGCAATATTTCTGCAGATTCAGACCCCTGAAGTCTCCCCTAGTTGCACAGGGGTGGGGGTCCGGTAGAAATTAGGGAAATACTTATAAAATATGGTTTTATAAGCCCTGGTGCTACAAAAGTGGCGCAAGTCATTTTCCCCATAGCAAACCCCATGGCCCATAGGTTAACATGGTAGTAAGTGATTGATTAATAAATATTGATAGGAGAAGAATAGCCGGACCATTCAAAGACTTCTCGAGGACCAGACAAGTCAACGCCGTCTCATCATCATGTTTCAACATCCTACGCATGCTCCGAAAGATCTTCCGATGGATCCCCACCGAAACCAGGAAGACGGTCACACAGGCACTCGTCACCAGCCGACTGGACTACGGAAACACCCTCTGCACCGGAACCACAGCCAAACTGCAGAAAAGCCTCCAACGCATCCAGAACGCCTCCGCACGAGTCATCCTGGACATCCCCCGACACAGCCACATCTCCGGACACCTGAGAAACCTGCACTGGCTCCCCGTCAGCAAGAGAATCACGTTCCGACTCCTCACCCACGCACACAAGGCCCTTCACGACCTGGGCCCCAGGTACCTCAACAACCGCCTGACCTTCTACACTCCCACCCGCCAGCTACGATCGACCAGCCACGCCCTCGCCGCCATTCCACGCATCCGAAGAGCCACCATGGGAGGAAGATCCTTCTCCTACCTGGCAGCCAAGACTTGGAACTCCCTCCCGATCCACCTCCGTCTTACCCAAGACCACCTCGCCTTCAGGAAGCAACTCAAGACCTGGCTCTTCGAGCAGTAGCGGACCCCTCTCCCCCAAGCGCCTTGAGACCCTCCGGGTGAGTAGCGCGCTATACAAATTTCCTGATTGATTGATTGATTGATTGATTGATTGATTGATTGATTGATTGACTTCCCAGAATGGTCGTATTAAATCCAACGATATTATATTGTTGAATTTCTCCTAAAGTGTACATACAATAAGTTATGAGACTTTCTTGTTTGTAAGTCCAAATTCAGCCTTTCAGTGGTCTGCCCTGATTGGTCAGAATTAAGTGGATTAGCCAGGCTGCTGGGAGGGCAGTGATCTGTTCTATAGGAATGCCAGGCCAGGAGGTGGCGTCGTAAACTACGCTCTTCAAAGGCAAGAGGGGAGGCCTGGGTTTTAGTCCACTTTGACAGTAGTGACCCAAAGTCAGGACTAGGCTTAAGAAAGGTATTTGAAGATGTTACTGGGATGGTCCATGGAAATGAGATATCCCAGGGGGTGTGTTAAGCCAGCTCTTACCTCCTTGCTGGAAAATCAGCCATTATGGATTTGGAAGGATGATGCACTCTGGGACAAAACTAATGCCACACTCCACCGGATGTGGTCATAACTAGGAGGAGTTGCCCTGCTCTCATTGGTCAGCAGTGACCTGGTGCTTGACCCAGAGAATTTTGAATAAGTATCTGAGAGGGGCAGAGTCCTCCAGATCTGCTGCTTGAAACTGAAAGAAGCAAGAAGTGCCCTGCTGAAGATTTTGCTGTGTGCAAGGAACTCTAAGGCATGACCTATGAAGACTGCACCCTCTGAAACTATAGCCCTGTGGATTACCTTGCTGCCAAAAGACTCAAGAGTGGAAACTCCCTGCAAGCTACAGGTTAACAGAGCTCACCTGAACAGCCCCACAAAGAATTCAAAGCCTGGAGTACCAGTGGATTTGTAAGGGTTTTGTTCAAGTGGATTGCGGAATTGAAGTTTCAACTTTCAAGGACCCTCTTGGAGATTCCAGAACCTTGGATTGTGTGTTGGATACTTTGGTACCTGCACGCAGAATGCCAGGAAGGTGTTCTAACTGGGCCCCGCTTGCTGAAGAAGGCGGCCCACTACAGTGGTGAGAATTCTTCTGAACAATTTATAAAGGTGTGTCCCTGTCAGAGAAAACGAAATGACTTGAAGGGGCACTGTTGGTTTCTAAGCACTAGAAAGTGACTAATCTTTAAAAATTCATATATCAGGTTCCCTACAGTGGATTATTTTCGTTTTGGTGTCATTTAAAAGATAACAATATTACCTATTTTTATAAATTGGTGTTGGATTTTTATTTTGTGTGGTGTCTTAAATATTTACTGAAATGGTGTTTTTAAATGCTTTGCATACCTGTCTTTGAAGTTAAGCCTGTCTGCTCACAGCCACGTTACCAAGGGTTGAGTAAAGGAATACTTTTCTAAGACCTAAGCTGAGTCCTATCATGTGTTAGTGGCCTTATTGCCAGTAGCAGACCTACATTTGCCCCTACCAATAACCCACTTTTCAACATTTGGTGTTCAGCGGTGTGGATGAGGACTTGTGTTTAAAAAGTACACCTTTCAGTGAATATTTTAAGATTATAAAAATCCTCTAAATTGCCGTAGAACAAAACTTTTGAGTTTGATTTTTCGAATTTGGACTAAACTGTTTTTTATCCATTGTTTTGATTTTTCCAAATTGTTCTAAGTCTATTGTGCCTAGTGTTTGTGACCCAAAACTAGGGAACCATGGAGCTGGATCTGGCTAAACTGTCCCAGTTTAAGATGGCGGAGCTTAGGGAACAGTGTAGGCTTAGGGGGCTGCGTCCTGCAAAGATGACGAGGAAGGCAGGGTTGCTTGAGTCCCTAAAGGCCTGGGCCAGGGCAGCGGAGGAGAACCCAAGGGGTGGAAAGATGTTCCCCCCAACCTCACTCGAGAGGGGGGTGAGGATGAGACCTTTCCCATTGTGACTAGTGTTAGCCAGGTGAATCAAGGTGGTGGTGGGAGTGGGGAAGGGTCCCTTACTCATGTACCACTACTGTCCCTTGCAGAGAGACAGCTTCAGGCTCAATTAGAGTTGATTGCCTTGGAGAAAGAGAAATTTGAATTGGCTAAGAGAAAATGGGAGAGGGAGGAGAAAAGGTATGGTGGTAGCAAAAGTGAAGAAGATGCTGAAATGTCTAGGGTTGGTAGATTTGAACCTAAACTTCCCAAAGGCATAGTACCCAAGTAGACTGAGGGGGATGACATTGACAAGTGGCTAGCAGCTTTTGAGAGGGCCCTTAAAATGAGTAGGGTTCACTCTAGGAATTGGGGCGCACTCCTGTGGGAGTTGATTCCAGTAACTGGGAGGGATAGGCTCCTGACCCTGAAGGGAGAGGATGCAGAATCATACCAGCAGATGAAGGCATGCTTAGTCAAGAGATTTGGTCTGACTCCAGAACAGTACAGGGTGAAGTTTAGAGGCACGCAGAAATTGAGTTCAAAGTCTTGGGTAGACTTTGTGGACGTTTCAGTAAAGGCACTGGAAGGCTGGATTGTTGGTAACAAAGTTGACACATATGAGGGATTGTATAATTTGTTTTTGAAAGAACACATTTTGACTCATTGTGCAGAAGCGAAGTTACGCCAGTATCTAGTGGACTCTAAGCTAACAGACCCCAGAGAGCTGGGGGAATCAGCTGATGAGTGGGTGAGAACCCGGGTTTCCATTCAGCATCAGGGGGGTGACCAGAAGAAAGGAGGACAGGTTCCTTCCCAGGGGAAAGCCCAGGGAAATGAAGGTCAAAATCCTAAGGAGTCCTCCAAAGACCCACAAAAACCTGCACAAGGAGGGGGGGCTTGAGCCAACCCAAATTCAAGGGGATGGAGCTTCAGGGAAAGCCTGGTAGGTTCTTTGATCCCTCAAAGGTGGGTAAGTGCTTTGACTGTAACCAGCCAGGGCATAAGCAGGTAGATGCTGTCTGCGCCAAGAAGCTTCCCCCTGAGGGGCCATCCACAGGGATTGCCAGTGTCAGTGTAGGGGTGGAGGGTGGGGTACAGAACAGGCAGGTGGTGGAAGCAACCTTAGTATCCCTGGGTGGGGTGAGTATTGCCACCCTTGCTGCCTTACCTCCAAACATGGACAAGTACAGGTAGAGGCCTAAAGTGAATGGGACTGAGATTGAGGCTTTCAGAGACACTGGGGCTAGTGTAACTATGGTCCTGGATAAACTGGTGCCGCCAGAGAGGTTGTGACCATGTTACTGGCCACTGATGAGGGTGTGGAGGAGGAAACTGAGCCTGTGCCCGACCTCCTCTCCACCAATGTGCAAGATGGGTCAGTGAAGGGAGTTGTGCTCTCTCCCAAGTTGACAGACCAGCAGCACCGAGGCTGTAAGCAGGTGCTGGAGCAGTTTGCTGGCCTGTTCTCTCTGACCCCAGGCATCACTGAGTGGTATGTGCACCACATTGACACCGGTGACAGCCGACTTGTCAAAAATAAAATGTACAGATCATCTGATCATGTCAGAGCCAGCATTAAGGCTGAGGTTGCTAAGATGTTGGAGCTGGGGGTAATTGAACCGTCTGAGAGTCCATGGGCCAGTCCAATGATACTGGTACCTAAACCTAATCCTCGTGTGGGACCCAAGGAGTTAAGGTTCTGTGTGGACTACAGAGGTTTGAATGCAGTCACAAAGACGGACGCTCACCCTATACCTAGAGCTGATGAGCTCATTGATAGGCTAGGGGCTGCTAAGTACCTGAGTACTTTTGATTTGACTTGAGGTTACTGGCAGATTGCCCTCACTGATGGAGCAAAGGAGAGGTCAGCATTCTCCACACCAGAGGGACATTATCAGTTCAAGGTAATGCCCTTTGGATTAAAGAATGCGCCTGCCACCTTCCAAAGGTTGGTGAACAGGGTCTTGTCTGGGTTGGAACAGTTCAGTGCAGCTTACCTGGATGATATAGCTGTATACAGTTCTACCTGGGGGGATCACTTAAACCACCTAAGGGGAATGATTCAGGGCATGCTGCAGGCAGGCCTGACCATTAAGGCAAGCAAGTGCCAAATAGGGCAGAGTTCTGTGGTGTACCTGGGCCACCTGGTGGGTGGGGGCCATGTACCGCCTCTCCAAGCTAAAATACAAACTATTTTGGGTTGGACAGCTCCTGTTACCCAGACTCAGGTCAGGGCATTCCTTGGACTGACAGGGTACTATAGAAGGTTTGTTCAAAATTATGGGACCATTGTGGGGCCCCTAACAGAACTGACTTCTAAAAAGAGGCCCAAAAAGGTGATTTGGACCCCAGAGTGTCAGACAGCTTTTGACACTCTGAAAGCTGCTATGTATTCAGCACCAGTGTTACTGGCCCCTGACTACACAAAAGAAATTGTAGTTTAGACTGATGCTTCAGAGCAAGGGATTGGTGCAGTTTTGTCACAGCTGAATGAAGGGAGCCATGACCAGCCAGTTGCCTTTATTAGCAGAAGGCTTCTTCCCAGAGAGCAGAGGTGGAGTGGCATTGAGAGAGAGGCTTTTGCTGTGGTGTGGTCACTGAAAAAGTTGAGACCATATTTGTTTGGGACTCGCTTTCGTGTTCAAACTGACCACAGGCCTCTCAGGAGGCTCATGCAGATGAGAGGGGAGAATCCCAAGCTGTTAAGATGGTCCATTTCCCTACAGGGAATGGACTTTACAGTGGAACACAGACCTGGGGTTGCCCATGCCAATGCAGATGGACTTTCCAGGTTTTTCCACTTAGCCGATGAGGACTACCAGGGTGTAGGTTAGTAACCCATCACCTTTCGTTTGGGGGGGGCTATGTTGCAAAGTCATCCTGTGCCCTGGGCACCCCCCAACTTTTTGCTGACTGGAATTGGTGGTAACTGACTCTGACTGACCCTGGGCTCTGTTTAACCAGGCCCAGGGCCAGAGCCAAGCCAAAAGGAACACATTAGAACACAGTTAAGACAGCCGACCTACACTAGGGTACACTTTAGTATGGTGGGTTACCCCTGTAGTTGGCATGACCTACCACCTAAGCCCCTAGTATGTAGTAGGACAGGGGATTGAAACTACTAGAAGTCTCCAGTATCCTGGGGCATGGCAGTTTAGAGGCCTGCAGATTCTCTGCACCAGCATGTGTGCAGTGCTGAAGCCTGAGGTCAGTTTAAAAGCTGCACTCGTGGCCAGGACAGTTTTTTAAAGCTTAAATTGTGCACAAACTCGACTTTGGGAGTAGGGGTCCTTAAAAATAAAAAAAACTACCATGTTTTACATATTAGGGACCCCCAGGGTCACCACTAGGTATCCTAGGGGTGGGGGGTCAGTTATCTATAAGGAGCACCCTTATAAAATGAGTTTTTAGAAGCCTGGGTAAAGTGAAATTTTACATTTCACTCCCCACATTGTCTTAAAGAGGTGCTCAAATTCGACTTTGATGCTGGAAGAATTGGTTAAGGGTGATCTGCAATATTTCTGAAGATTCAGAACCCCTGAAGTCTCCCCTACTTGCACAGGAGGTGGGGGTCCGGTAGAAATTAGGGAAATACTTATAAAATATGGTTTTATAAGCCCTGGTGCTACAAAAGTGGCGCAAGTCATTTTCCCCATTGCAAACCCCATGGCCCATAGGTTAACATGGTAGTAAGTGATTGATTAATAAATATTGATAGGAGAGGAATAGCCGGACCATTCAAAGACTTCCCAGAATGGTCGTATTAAATCCAACGATATCATATTGTTGAATTTCTCCTAAAGTGTACATACAATAAGTTATGAGACTTTCTTGTTTGTAAGTCCAAATTCAGCCTTTCAGTGGTCTGCCCTGATTGGTCAGAGTTAAGTGGATTAGCCAGGCTGCTGGGAGGGCAGTGATCTGTTCTATAAGAATGCCAGGCCAGGAGGTGGCGTCGTAAACTACGCTCTTCAAAGGCAAGAGGGGAGGCCTGGGTTTTAGTCCACTTTGACAGTAGTGACCCATAGTCAGGACTAGGCTTTGGTATTTGCAGATGTTACTGGGATGGTCCATGGAAATGAGATATCCCAGGTGGTGTGTTTTGCCAGCTCTTACCTCCTTGCTGGAAAATCAGCCATTATGGATTTGGAAGGATGATGCACTCTGGGTCAAAACTAATGCCACACTCCACCAGATGTGGTCATAACTAGGAGGAGTTGCCCTGCTCTCATTGGTCAGCAGTGACCTGGTGCTTGACCCAGAGAATTTTGAATAAGTATATGAGAGGGGCAGAGCCCTCCGATCTGCTGCTTGAAACTGAATGAAGCAAGAAGTGCCCTGCTGAAGATTTTGCTGTGTGCAAGGAACTCTAAGGCATGACCTATGAAGACTGCAACCTCTGAAACTACAGCCCTGTGGATTACCTTGCTGCCAAAAGACTCAAGAGTGGAAACTCCCTGCAAGCTACAGGTTAACAGAGCTCACCTGAACAGCCCCACAAGGAATTCAAAGCCTGGAGTACCAGTGGATTTGTAAGGGTTTTGTTCAAGTGGATTGCGGAATTGAAGTTTCCCACTTTCAAGGACCCTCTTGGAGATTCCAGAACCTTGGATTGTGTGTTGGATACTTTGGTACCTGCAAGCAGAATGCCAGGAAGAAGTTCTAACTGTACCCCTACAGAGGATTATTTTCGTTTTGGTGTCATTTAAAAGATACAAATATTACCTATTTTTATAAATTGGTGTTGGATATTTATTTTGTGTGGTGCCTTAATTATTTACTGAAATGGTGTTTTTAAATGCTTTACATACCTGTCTTTGAAGTTAAGCCTGTCTGCTCGCAGCCACGTTACCAAGGGTTGAGCAAAGGAATACTTTTCTAAGACCTATTCTGAGTCCTATCATGTGTTAGTGGCCTTATTGGCAGTGGCAGACCTACATTTGCCCCTACCAATAAGCCACTTTCCAACAACTTCTTTAATCACATTTTTGGTTTGATCTGCTTTCGCCTTCCATGCCAAAAGTTTGCCACATCCTTCCCCATATTCATAGTTAGCAAATTTACTTGCTTCACATTTTTGCTTTACCTTAATCTCCAAATAATAAGCTGAATTAATTTTCGCTTTTGCTAATTCTGTGGTAAGACCCAAGCCATTAGTTGGATTTGAACTACACCATATGTTCCCCCGTATTGCTTTGATTGTATCTTTTAAACCTTTTTATTGTGTGACACATTATTACCAACTAATATGCCTTTGATGTAAGCTTTATACATGTCCCATACCTTATTTAATGGAGCTGAGTCCAGGTTAAAAAGAAAAAACTTGTTCGTAGAGTTTTTCAATTTGTCAATTATCAAAGCATCTAAAAGTAGCGATTGGTTCAAAGTCCAGCGCCTTTCGGCTGACTTTTCTTTCATCAAAAATTGCAGTGAAACTGCCGAATGATCGGATAAGTGCTTTAGAATATGTACCACACTCTTAAGATGGTCACTAATAGTGGCTGTTACCAGGAAAAAATATATCCTCGATCGGTGACTGTGTTTCTTGTTATGGTAAATATATCTTCCTGGCTCTGACCCCAACTTTACGCCTTTTAAGGACCAAATATCGACAAAACCTAGGTCTTGGATTATTTGTGTTAGGGTCGCTCTCAATTTTGGTGCAGAGACAGCCGCTCTCTTCGACGTTGTACCCTGTGCAAGATTACGGGGTACATTAAAATCCCCCCCATGATAAAGGGTTTGTTTATCTCAATTAAACGTAAAAATAATGTGCTTAGGGGAGTCGAGTCATCCGGGTTTGACCCATAATAACCTACGAGTGCGGCCCAATTTCCCTGGATCTTTGCCTTTGCTATTACTCCTCTTCCTAATGGATCAACCCAAGTTTCACCTAAAATACATTGGGAAGCTTTTTAAAACACAATTGCAACCCCTTTTACTGTAACTGCTTGAGCGGTACAAAAACAACGGTCTATCCATGGAAGACTTTATAAAATTTCCGACCATTCTTCTTTTAAGAGATGCGATTCTTGAATAAAAATAATATCTGAATCACACAACTTCAAATACTCTAATATCCTTCTCCTTCTTGGTATCACCCTCAACCCATTGACGTCCCATGTCAGAATTTTCAGACATCTAGACTTAGTTTGATCTGCCATTCAGATGGGTAATGTTCCAGTAATTTTTTGAGTAACTCCAATATTCAAACAATAAAGACAGCCATAACACATCTAAACTAACTGAAAAACTAAACATATATGACATTTGAGGATTTTTTTGCTTTTTTCCCACATGCTCCCCCACCCTTTCTGATTCTTATTTTTTTGCTTTTTCCTAAATTTCGATGTTATGCCCATTACCCACCCCACCCTCTCCGGCGGAACCCTCCCTAACAACTTGAGGTATACCGGTGACACCTCTTCTTTGATCTCTCCTACCTCCTGATGGACTTATAAATATCACTATTCTACCGCTTGTGCTTTAATCTGTTCTACAAAAGACTCTCACATCATTTGGATCACGGAAATTATGCATCTTATTTTTCCTCATGGCCCTCAGGGTTGCGGGGAACCAGATAGTCACATTGGCGCCAAGATCTCTTAGTTCCTGAATATATTTGCCAAGCTCCCACTGTCTATCCAGTGTTGTATGGGATATATCAGCCCTTATACGGAATGACCAGTCATTTTTCCTGAATCATCCCGCTAGTTGTGCTACTGTAAGGATACTTTCTTTCAGACAATACTCAGTTGGTGATATCTTTTTGGCAAAACACTGAGAATGTCAAACAGCGATTTGTCACCTGCAGGGACAAAAATTGCCATTGGGATGTCCCGCAACTGTTTCCAACTGAATGGGGTAAAACAGAGATTATTCTGTTTTTCAAAGCCCTGCTATTTTGGGCTGAGGAATGGTGGCTGTCGTAACTTGGCCCCGCCCCATTGCCCAGTAGAATTGCCAGGAACCTGGGCATACTTGTAGATGACAAACTATCTGTGAGAGGCTAAATCACCTCTGTTTGCAGTACCTGTTTTTGCACAATGAGCCTCCTCAAGAAAACCTTTTGGTGGCTTCCTTCGAGCTCCCGGATGACACTCACCCAGGCATTAACCATCAGCCACCTGGATTATTGAAATGTCCTAATTCTCGCTTTTAATACATCCTTTCTATCAGAATTGCAGGTTGTCCAAAAAGACCGCCACCCGTATGGTAAACAACCTGCCTTCCAGGACACTGGCAGCCCGATGCTTAGAACCATAAATTGGCTCCCCATTCGAAACAGAGCACTGTCCACACTGCTCTGCCTGACCCACAAATCTTTGTCAGGCTGTGACCCAAAGTACCTTTAGGACATATACACTCTGTATGTATGTAATGTATTGCGACTTATATAGCGCACGTATCACCCGAAGGCATCAAGGCCCTTGCCTTGGGAACCCCGTCCTGGCTTTTCCCTGTGAGATAACCCGTACTGGGCATCCCCAAGGTGAAAGCCAGGCATCCAGCAGCGGGTGGGCCGCCGTAGTGGAGATTAAGCAGCTATTGCCCAGAGTTGCAGCGTGGGACCCCATGATTAGAATAGGCACCGAGGCGAGAATTATCGAGTCCGTGGACATTTTTGGGTTCAGGACCCTGCTGCGTCGGGAATTGAACCCTGGTCCCGGGCCAGACCTCTGCATCAGGGTCTGCCGCTCTAATCTGCACCTCACAAACAGGAATTTAAGATCTAGTTCTCAATTTCTTCTATGTCCCAGGCATATTCACTGAGCTATAATGTGTGCCCAAGCCTTATGCTATCTTGGCCTGCACCATTGGAACAAGCTCCCCTGTGCATCAGTGCATGCACTAGCCTGTTGTAATGCTGCCTCCACTGCATCTAGCTGCTGGTCACAAGCTCCCAGATATCCCTTTGGGGAAGAGTCATGCGCTTTATCAAGACCTTAATAACATAACATTCCATTCTCAGGCTCCTCCTATACTGCTACACCTGCACCTCCTCTCTTCAGCTGCACCTGCTGTGTCTCTGTTTCCACTGCACCTGCATCCCTTGTTCTGCTGCATCTCCATCATTGCCCCTCACCGTCTCAGCTCCTGAATCCCTCATCCTGCTGCACCTCTTGACATGCGACTGCAGCGGCGCTGTACGCCATTCTCCCAAGGCAATGGTGAACCTGTCAACCATGCGCTGTGTGACTCACTCACACATCCATCTAAGCATTGACTCAGCTGCACATTCACCCACTCACATATTCACACAACTCGCCAACCAAAAGACTTTCTTTAAAAAGGCCAGACGTATTATCGTTGCCAATGCTTTTTATGTCTTTCTCCATGATCCTCTTGCAGAAACAGGGACTCTTGTCATGACTGCGTATAGTACTTTGCTGCTGCATACATACTTACCTCTGTCTAGACTCACCCTCTGATTCTGTCTCTGCCTTCCATCATATATGGTGCTCATGGTCTTTCTGCTAGGTTCACACAAACACCACACACTCACATACACAGCCTCTCCCATCTCAGAACCACCCGCCCTGCCTTCAATCATGTACGGAGCTCCACTGCCTTTCTGCTAGAGTCACACAAACACCATACACTTACGTACACAGCCACCTCCCATCTTAGAACCCACCTACCTTCTTTCAAATATGTATGGTGCACTTCTGCCTTTTGGCTAGAGTCTTTAAAACTCAGTAAGCGTATATCCCATCACTAAAGAAGAGGCCAAGGACTGAATGGGCATTGAACACTGATTTAATCACACTGGGTACAGAGGAGTTAAATATCACTTGGTGGTGAAGTCAGAATGCGTCTGTTTGTTGATTTCTTTTTCCCTCAGTAAATTTGTCTAGCTACTGAAGCCTGCATGTGTGATTGGTGACTGCCCTTGTGTGTTGAGGATCCGTGTGTGTCTATAGGGTTCTCTCTTTGAGCATTAAAGTGTTTGTGTGCATCAGTCAGTGACTGCATGTCTGGTAGTGGCTGGGTTCCATGTGCCCTGATATTTGTAGGTCATGTGCGCACTGACACGTGTGTGCCTGGACTGTGTATGTTTCTGTCTGTGTGTTGAACTGTGTGTGCATGAACGCATGCAGGTGTTTTGCTGTAGGTGCGCTGTATATCGATATGCATGTTGCTATCTTCATATGGGTCTACATGTGTGTGATCTATGCCAATATATGCATGCACTGAACAAATGTCGGAGCTGTTGGCTTTGTCGATGCTTGTTTGAAAAGGCACTATAGGTCGCTCTAATGGTTGCAGGTCCATTTGTCTCCTGTCTGCCTGTATCCTCCCAGATTGTAACTCCCAGTTGTTTTACACTTTGTTGCAGTGCCCGAGGTGAAGTGCTTTGCAGCCACAGCATGTCACGAGCTTGTCAGGCTGCAGTTGGCTCTAAGACTCGTTTAGCAAAAGAAATGAGCGCGGCCTGGGAGGGACAAAAGTGCTCTGTGCTATTTTCACAACAGATTTAAATATGCACCATGAGATGCTTACAACATGAAGGACATGCAGTGAATGTTGATAAATGGTTACTCACCTGCCTGAAGACAAGAACCTCTCTGGGCTCAGGGACCAGGTGCAGCAAAGAAACTTCTGACAAGTGTGGCCAGGCTGCAGCTTTGGAATAAAAGGCAACAGCTGGGATCAAAGTCTGAATTCTGGCCTTGGGGGTGATTTCCACATATAGAAATGTAAACAGTGCAGTTTATAGGAAGCAGGGTTAAATGCAGAGAGGGGCTGGGGCAGCCCCTCCTGGAGTTCATGCCAGCTTGATTGCAGCTTCTGTCTCCTCACAGGGAGGGATGGCTGTGCCCTCTGTGCCCTCGATGTGCTGAGGGGCTTCAGCTGCTGACCCTTCTCCAACAGTGCACCGGGAATGGGGCACATGTATGTGCATGTCCATGCCGCCTTCTTTCTGCCCCCCCCCCCCCCCCGCCCCCCCCCCCCCACACTGATTACAAAATGATGAAATCTCGTTGTCAAAGACTGGGATGAAATCAGGAATTACTGGGTGAATCAGACCCCGGATTACAGTTTCCATCTCAATCCCTCTTGTCTTTGAGGCCCCTCAGGCTCCGGTTCATCAGGGATTCGATTTCTCTCCCCCTGATTTACGCCCCCCCCCCCCCACCCCCCCATGGGTAACTCCAGGGTATGGGCGGATTGGTCTGTTTTCTGAGCGCTTTGTAATAAGGGCCTTTATTGTCAGAGTGAAGTGCCTGGCTGTGGGTGTCCTGCTGAGCACCGCATGCCCCCTGGTGAGATGGAGGCCATGTCCATCAGAGACAGAGAGAGTTTCACCCCCCCCCCCCCCCCTCAGAATCAGAGATTAGGAGGAAGTGATGCTTCCCAGGGGGAGCCTATGATACTGGAGCTGCTGTTGTAACTGCATCTGTCTGCGCAAAGGATTCAGGGTAAGAAGCCTTGGTGGAGTCTTAGAAGGAAATAGGTACCACAGTAAACAAGCATTGGCAAAGCCAATAGGTCTGGCACTGGCTGCCTAACTATTAGCTTTTCCACTGCTTGTTCCCTTTCAATCGTGCTTAGCAAAGTGTAACAAACATCATTCAAAGATGGCTGCATACAGATGCACAGGTAGTGATCTCTGAATCACTTTAGTTTCCCAGATTTAAAGATTGGTGCTGCTAATAGTGCACACATGGGCAGGGCCACGGTGCAAGCACCAGCAAAGCTTGGTGTGTCTCTGGCAGTCTTTACAGAATAGAACAAGCCCTCTAAAGGACATTAGCTGTGACGTTTGCATGAAAATACACCCATCAAACGTAGCACCTTAATTTAATTACTAATCGACGATACTGAAAAACTAGTCGCAAACATTGAACACATTTTCATGCTGAGTGCAAATCCAAAATGCAAGGACTAATTGATTCTGCAAACCTTCCCATGATTTCATAAATATTAGGCAATCTGTCTGGCTTTTCAGTAATGAAAGTTAAGTGACTTCCCATTTTTGCTATTTTGTATGTGTGCTGGCTCCATTCGGCCATCTAGCGGCCTGCCATGCTCTTGAAGCTGGCACCTTCAATTGTATGTACCCTCTTGGTAGGAATAGAAGACATCTCTCTTTGTTCGTGTTTAGAAATAATGAAAGAATGATGCGACGCCTGCTCCACACTCCCTCCACCAAGCTGTGTGAGTACAGTGTGTTAGTGGCTCAAACAGGATGTTGCTCATAATGCTGCAGAACTCCCCTTTACTGATAGGGGGCGTGGTAATCAATGAATCACAATATATGAGATTCAAAGAAGAAACTTACCTGCATTAAAGAAAAACAATTATGAGCCAGCGACAAAAGGTATACAATTATAGCATAGTTTTCCACTCGATATATCTTAGAAATGTGAAACAGCAAATATTTTATTGATTACTTTTCAAGGAAAAGAAATAATCAATACATCCTTTTGTCCATATTTCTTTTTTGGCATCTCATTTTCCAGGACTAGAAATCCAGCAGTGTAGGAATGCAGTCGCATGGAGTTCCTTGCCTTCTGGGGCCTCGCACTGAAAGGAATTGTGCGCTTTGAAAATTCGTAAAACTCAGACTATGACTCAAGTGTCATCAAAAATGTACTGAGAATTAAAGGACATTTACATTAATCAAGATAACAGGATGAAACAGCAAAGATGCTCTATTCAAAGGCCACTGGAAATACAGTGGCATAATAAGTGCCTCTAGCAATGGAATGTATGTGACACCCAGACACAGGCCAACACTCACATGCACTGGCCCAACAGGCCACTGCGCTGCGTCCTACCTAAATATGCACATTTAAAGCGCCAATGTGGTACACAAGTACCAAAGTGACATCTATTTGTGGTCACTAAGCACTCTTCTGGAGTTCACTTATAGGTGTTAATTTACAACATGTGTTCAGAATATCAGAGTTCAGTTATGGGTTGCTGGAAGTTGTTTCGTTATGTGTGACAGATCTGCATTTACTCTTGGTCCGTCAGAAGTAAGTTGTAATATGACCAAGCATATTGAAGTCCTCCTGGAGGTGGCGGCTATTCCATGGCTGTCCGGCCACCCAAGTTGTAATCCAGCGGTCAGACTGCTGGTTCAGCGGTAGCTGGACCACCACCGTTGCTCCACCATGAGTTTGATGGTGGGGTCAGCAGACCCCAATGTCTATGTTTGCTTTTAAATGAAGCAAATTCTGTTTTTTATGCACCCCGTTCTTATTGAGACCACTGCCTGCTCATAAAAAATATGTTTTCAACTTTCTCAAAGGGGAAGGGGTCCCTTAGGGGCCCCTTTCCATTTGCGAGCGGATTACCACCAACTTTGAGTTGTTGATAAAGTGAGAATGTTTTGCATCTGCATTTCGGTTGCAAAAGATTTGTGCATAATAATGTGAATTGGTATTTGGAAGGGACACTTTAAGCACGCCCCTTCCTGATTCCGAATCGCAGACCCAATTTGTGATTCGGTAATAGGTTGCTGAATCACAAATAGAGTGTACAGTTTAAATGCCTTTTTGCATTTGTAAATTGCCTGATTCTTCAAATTGGGCATTTGCAAAAGAAAAAAAGCTTTGTACATATGGCCCAAAATGAGCCCAGAAGCAGGTGGCCCAGGAATGTTGACCAGTATGACTTACCAATCAGAATCAGACACTGACTGCAGGAAGTTGCAAGAGGCAGTAGCAACTCTTCTGATTAGAGGTCATCTCCACATCACAAGTGTCCCAGCAGTTATCCTGCATGCATGCCTTTTCTTTAATCACAAGGAGATCTTGAAGGGCCCAGCTGCTTAATGCTTTCAGTCAGAGGCACAAATAAGTGCCCACTGCCATTTTCCCCATGCCATGAACCTGATTTAAAAGCAGGGCTCTAGCTAAAGGAGCAGAGAATTGGTGATTTAAATGTGTCAGTCTGGTAATGGGGGGGGGGGGGGCTATGACTGAATGTTTTAGTTTAACCCTTGCTATGTCAGATTTAGCTGAACTGTTCACGTATTAACCAACAACTTATGGCAATGGAATAAAAAGTGCGGATTCTCAAGGCCTGTCTCCCCAGACAACAGTGGCCTTCGCTATGTGGGCACTCTAATGAATACAGTCGAGTAATTCTGGTGTTTGCTCATAACAATCAGGCTCCGCATGCGGCCAATGCTGCTGCCTTCCCTCCAGTCCTGCTAGATAAAAAGAACGGTAAAGGAAGAAGAAATGTTTTTGGGAAAGATTACACATTTGCTCCAAAGATAAGACACTGAAGGGGACTTCCTTCAAAGCTGATGTGTACTTTTTCCAAAATGCCATCACTCACTGGGAGAGAAGCCAGTTGTTCAAGTAGGCTGAGTCAATGCCCGGTGCTATATGCTGGGCACCCATGGTACCCCCCAACATTGGCATACACAAGGTGGCAGGCACCGCGGTGCCTGTCATGTTGTGCATGCAAATGCACAACATGCTGATTTTACATTACATTTTACATCCTGCAATGTTTGCGCCCGCCAGTGTGGCAGGCGCATCATAATGTGCACAGCGGGGCTGCCACACCTCTGGCGGGTAGCCTGCATACTGTTACGGTGGCGGAAGGACATCGTAATAGTGCCCTAAGGGTTTCATTATGATGGCAGGTGGACTTAATGGTACACGGAACCCCCCGCCAGAGTTGGGGCGGTCCTGCCATGGCAATTTGGATGCCACCGCCACCCGGGCGGTGGCATCCCTCATATATTACAATCGGCGGGCGGTGCTGTTAGCAGCTCCTGCCACAATGCAATATATGCATGTTGTGCATTGGCATGCACAAAGTGACAGGAACCGCGTGGTGCCTGCCACCTGCCACCTTGTGTATGCCAATGTTGGGGGGTACCATGGGTACCCCCCAGTATAGCCCCTCACCCCTCTGGGGGCCCGCAATGGGCCCCCAAAGTAAACTTCGCAGGCCATTCCATGGCAGAGTCACCGCCATGGAAAGTTCCACAAAATGGCACATCTTAATATGGTCACCATATTGAGGGTCTTTTCCACCCGGCCGGGAATCCAACAGGCGGAAAGCGGCGCATGGTCTTTCCGTCTGCAGCGGTGCCCCTCGCCAGGCTAATATGGCGGGGGCGAAGATGGGTAATTTGGCGGTGGTGATCCGCCCACTATGCTAATAGGCCTATAAGCTCTTTAACCATCCTGTTGGTAGCCATGACCATGGCCAGAACCAATCATCAGAATCAGTCATTTTCTCTGCTCCACAGAATATTTGAAATGCATGCTTAATTTGTGCCACATCCCTTGCTTTTTTTTCACTATTATTTAAAAAATAACAGCAAGAGAAATTCAATAAAACACACAGTCCTACTTGTTGTAGTGTTGGGAGGTCAAGTGCAATTCTATGTTGAATAGTCATGGCAGCCACGGAATTTATTTCCATCTGGAACTGGTGAAATGCATCTCTTGTTGTACTGAATGCTAAAGCTGGCTCAGCAGACACGTTAACATGGGCCAATTCTAAATCATAAACCCCATATCCAGTACATAATATACGCATTACCTCAAAGAATAGAACTTGTCTAGCCTCCAGAATAGGCGCATGTATATCTCTTTAAAATATGTTAGCAAAGCACCCCAGATTTAATGGGTCATGGGCTGCAATGTGCATCACGATTGAAATGTTCGGTGTAAGATACGAAATACGGCAAATGTCTTGCATCATCCCAAATGCAAAAATCTCAATTTAAGGAATCTCTAAATTGAGATTCCTTAAATTGCGATTGCATTTAAGGAATCCCATATTGAGATTCTTTAAATGCAATGCAACAAAGTAAAAAAAATTGTGATTTTGCTAATGGGGGGAGCAAATTAGCATGAAGTTGAACTTCATGGTAATTTGCAAAAACTTTGAAAAATGCACTTTTGTGGATTTTTAAAAGTTTCATGTTGCGCACACACATACCCTTAGGACATGTGTGTGCGCAACATATATGCACAGATTAATTTCAGGGGTGCAACAGGGTGTCGTTTGGACACCCCTGCTTCCTTGAAATTGCATTCTCATTTTGCGATTCACTAATTGCGAATCACAAATTGAGAATGTCTTCCCATTCATTCCTCTGGGCTTATAGGCTCATAGGAATGAATGGGGAGGTATTCCTTAATTGCGAGTCGCAATTTGCGAGTCGCAAATAAGGAATATTAAGAAATCGCAATTTATTTATGCATAGCCTTTTGCTATTCCTTATTAGCGAATCCTTATTTTTCGCTAATAAGGAATTGCAAAATGGGGGATGATCCAAGCCTGTTCCAACAGAAGCGTCATCCCTGCGGTGTTTTGTAGAGGGCTACTTTTTTTTTAGCTCAGGAGTTTAATGGAAAAAAACAACCTAAAAACAAACGAATACGTCTTAATGATAGTATGTATGTATTACCAGCATACAAGAAATATTCAAACAAGTATCGCATCTAACAGAGGCAGGTAACGAGGCCTTGTGCACTAAATAATGGAGTCAAACGGATACTTACTATTGTTGTTTTGTTCTAGAGATTTAAAAAAGACACATATCTATATGCTGTTGGGAAAAGAAAATACACCCAATGCATGGGGACAATTGCATTCTGAAACCACCTGGTAGGCAAAACTTAAACCTGGAATGAAATGGCTGCTATACACTAAACACCACATTTATTTATGAATTTCTGTTGGGGATTTTTATTTTTAAATTGCACCTTTCCTTGGAAAATGGGCACCATTTCTGCGAGAGCAACGTGACCGAAAGGTGTGCTTGTGCAGTTTAAAGTCTTAGTGAGAGGTGACCAGTGATTTAAAAAACATTATTTTGTATTGGGAAACAGATTAACTTCGAGAGCGGGTGCACACTGGGGCTTTTATGCAATGTAGTCGCAGTGTTTCCGGGGGTTGCCAACACTGCATCTCATTTAAATGTTGTCTTTCAGTTTTTATTTTGCATAAAGAACTGGGCAACCTCAAACCCTATTTCTTTTTTTTATGCTCATGACGTGTTCTCGTTCTTTTTGCATCGTCTATCAATGCTAAAAAGACACAAGGAAAACTGAACTTGTTTAGCTTTCGTTTGATATTAAAAAACACTCTTTGGAAAGATGAAGTGTTGCACTTATGATGTTTGTGCTTGGCTAAAAGAAGTGCCTAAGGTTAATTTGTGATAACTGTTTATGATGTCTGTTTGCAAGAAGCGGTGGCTGGAGGGTTGAAAGGGCTGCTGTTATTGTGGGGGTGGCAGCGTTTCTGCCTGGACGAAGTTACTGGAGTTTGCTAACACACTGTCAACTGAAAAGGCAGCTCGAATGGGTTGTGCTCCTGTTGCTGAGGTGGAGTGCATTCTGCATTTCTTCCTTTGGAGGTGCAAACAGTCAGCAGTGTTTTGTGGTTCGTTTTATTGGGCTGGGCAGAGAGTCGCAGCTGAGATCGGCCTCGCCACACAGACACTTCACTGAAGCTGAACCCCCAAACTGCAGACGGGGGCGGGGGGGACAATCGCCTATGCTCACTGCAGACTGCAAATTTGGCAGCCATGGAATGGAGATGACGCTCGCCAGGCCTTTAGGGCAGTTTGACTAACGAGGCAAGGCTCACTCACCTGTACTCAGTGTTTTCAGCTTGATTACGCCATAGTGCCCACACCGCCAGCGCTCGCTCCGCACTGCGCACGTTAACACTTATATACCAAGGAAACTCATGAGACATACTTGTGGGAAAGCAGTGGTGCAGGTTTATTTCGTACAACAAGTAGCTGATAAGGTGGGTCATCTTACAGGCGATCCAATGCGGCAGCCCCTCGCTGACCCGCATGCCTAAGGAGCCATCTTGCACGGCGAGTCGATGCTCTGACGGTGCAGTAAATTATCACTTTATTTCGTTATACTCCCGCCCCCCTGTCAGGGCGGAGCGATGAGGCACACCCCCGGTCGGTTCAGGCTCCCCGACCGCCCGAAGGACTAACGGGGCGCCTACGCTGCTTCCTGGAACCCCCTCGGCTCCAGTTTCTTGGCTCAGGCACCCTTACTGTGCCAGGCAGAGGTATTTAGACTGTATCCTTCTGCCGCAGAGGTACCCCTACTGTCCATCTGCTTCCAGATCGCCCTGTGACTCCACCTGCAACACAAAACATGACCATTAAAAGTTCACAACTTTCGCCCTCCACTCTGCAGCTGGGTCAGGGTTAGGGTGGGAACAGCGCAGAGCAGCCCAAGGAACCAACGCGGGAAGGAGAGGCCGAGCAAAGTTGCTGGGCCTGCTATATACCCTGGGAGCGCCCCCATCCCTAGGCGAGCCCTCCCTATTGGCCGTTGGCTAGGAGGGCGGCTCAGGGGGGTTGGCGCGCTGCATGCTCCTCTCGCGCGATGTGTGGGACTAAGACGCTGTCCCGCCCATGCTCCCCTCTGTGTCGCGCGGCCAGCAGCATAGTGCCCACACGGCCAGCGGCATAGTGCCCACACCGCCAGCGCTCGCTCCGCACTGCGCACGTTAACACTTATATACCAAGGAAACTCATGAGACATACTTGTGGGAATTTATTATTTATTTATTTAATTTTATTTTATCAATTTATAGGGCGCAACAGCTACCCAAAAAGGGTTTCCCGGCGCCTAGACACAGCTAGAATGAGGACAGAAAAAGGAGGTGACTGTTAAGTGGTTATTGTTCATACAGCCAGGTCTTTACAAGCTTTCTGAACCTACAATAGTTTTCTTCCTTCCGGATACCGGGGGGAAGCGTGTTCCACAGGGAGGGTCCAAGATAGGCAAAAGATCTGCCACCTGTTCTTGCACGTTTAAACCTTGGTATGCAGAAGCAAGCTGCTGTCTGAGACCGGAGGTTTCTCTTGGGCGTATAGAGACAGGCAAGGGATTGGAGGTATTTAGGTGCTACTCCTGTTTTTATTCTGAACATGTAGTTCAGGGCCTTGAAACGGATTCTGCTTTCTATCCTGAGCCAATGAAGATCCTGACGATGGTTCGAGACTCCAGAGTTCTTCGGAATATTGCAAAGGAGTCTGACCGCAGCGTTTTGCGCTACCTGTAGTCGTCCGATGACAGATTTGTTTGCGCCCAGATAGAGGATGTTGCCGTAGTCAAGCCTTGATGTGATAAGGGCATTGACTACGGTCTTTTGTGTTGACATTGGCAACATCCACAGGATCTTCCTCAACCATTTAGCTATGGTGAGACACAGGCCGGTTACTTTACTGGCCTGTTTGTCCATGGATAAGGCATTGTCCAATATAAAGCCCAGATTTCGAGCATGGGACACCGGGGTAGGAAAAGTGCCCATCTGGTCCGGCCAATGCGCAGGGTTCCAGAGAACTTGGTCCTTTCCCAAAATCAGTATTTCCGTCTTGTCGCCGTTCAGTTTTAACTGGTATGTTGTCATCCAGTTCAGTATTTTTAATAGTCCTTCCTTGAGTAACGACGGGGAGTGGGGACAAGATTCAGATAGGGAAAAAATGATTTGGGTGTCGTCGGCATAATTCATAAGCGTTAGACCTAGCTTTTCAACAAGTTCTGCCAGAGGTTTAAGGTAGATATTAAAAAACAGAGGGCTCAGGATGGACCCCTGAGGCACTCCATGAGATGCAGGTAGGGTGTCTGACACGGCTTGTGCAGATGCGATCTGAAAGGTTCTGTTTGCCAGGAAGGATTTGATCCAATCCAGAGCCTTTCCTCTTACACCATTTGTATATAGCTCTTTAATAAGCGTTTCATGAGAGATGGTGTCGAACGCCGCACTTAGGTCCAATAACACAAGTGCGACCATCTGGCCTTGGTCAAGAAGTTTTCTGATGTGTTCAGTGACACCTAATAGGGCGGTTTCAGTCGAGAAACCAGCCCTAAAGCCAGATTGCGAAGGATGGAGTAAGGAGTTTTCTTCTGCAAAAGTGGCTAAAGTAGAGTGTACGTGTCTCTCAAGACACTTAGAAAAAGCAGGAAGCAGAGATATAGGTCTATAATTGGCCAATATTTCTGGGTTTGCAGTTGGCTTTTTCAAAAGGGGTGTCACCATGGCATGCTTCCATAAGGCTGGGACAGTGGCGAGATCGAGGGACGAGTTTAAGAGATTGGCAATGATTTCCAAAGACTGGTCATCCAATTTTTTAATAATTTTAATAGGGATGGGGTCCCTAGGGGAGCCGGATTTTACAGTTTTTAGGATTCCTTTCAAATTCTCTAATGAAAGAGTCGGCCAGGATTCCAGTAAAT
Source organism: Lissotriton vulgaris (assembly GCF_964263255.1). Taxonomy (NCBI): domain Eukaryota; kingdom Metazoa; phylum Chordata; class Amphibia; order Caudata; family Salamandridae; genus Lissotriton; species Lissotriton vulgaris. Next base: position 48,229,336 of record NC_141693.1, on the reverse strand, counting down.
TTTCATCCAAAGCAGTGGGTTGAAGCAGAATTGGGTCAGAAGGAGGGGGTGGGTCGGCGCCCCTTTAGTCTTTCAGGCGGTCGGGGGGCCTGAACCGACCGGGGGTGTGCCTCATCGCTCCGCCCTGACAGTGGGGGCGGGAGTATAACGAAATAAAGTGATAATTTACTGCACCGTCAGAGCATCGACTCGCCGTGTAAGATGGCTCCTTAGACATGCGGGTCAGTGAGGGGCTGCCGCATTGGATCTCCTGTAAGATGACCCACCTTATCAGCTACTTGTTATACGAAATAAACCTGCACCACTGCAGTTTTCCACCCTTTCTTTTTATGTAGAATGTATTATTTTGGAAATATACATTTTAACCCTCTGCTATCCAACATTTTCCCTACTGGTGCAATCTCTGGAGTGGGAATAGTGTTTTGAACCCCTCCGCTATCCCACACTTTCCCTACTGTTGCACTCACTGGAATAGGAATAGTAATTGTTACCCTTCGCTATCCAACACCTTTCCTACTGTGGCACTCACTGGAGTGGGAACAGTAATGTTTTCACTTACGCTATACAACACTTTCGTTACTGTTGCACTTTCTGGAGTGGGAATAGTAATCTTTACCCCTCCGCTATGCAACACTTTCCCTACTGTTGCTACCACTGCAGTGGGAATAGTAATATTTACTCCACTGCTATTCAACATTTTCCCTACTGTTGCACTCACTGGAGTAGGAATAGTAATTTTTAGCCCTCCGCTATCCAACACTTTCCCTACTGTTGCACTCACTGGAGTAGGAATAGTAATTATTTCTCCTCCCCTATCCAACACTTTTCCTACTGTTGCACTCACTGGAGTGCAAATAGTAATTTTTCCCCTACGCTATCCAAACATTTTCATACAGTTGCACTCAATGAAGTGCAAAATGTAAGTTTAAAAATGTATAAATATTTTAACAATTTATTGAATTATGTAATGTTTTTATTATTAGATTTTGTGTTATAGGTGTATGTATACACAAATATATATTTAACCCCTTCCGTGCTGCCGTCGGCCATTGGCCGACGGCAGCACTACCTCCCTAGGGCTGCCGTCGGCCAATGGCCGACGCAGCCCCGCCCATTTTTCGGAACTGCCGCAAAATCGTGGCAGCGGCCAACGGGTTCATCGTTAATTTTTATATATTTAAAGTATTTAAAAAAATAAAGTTATTAGTTTATTGTTTTAAAGTAAATATATTCTTATGCATTACATTTTATATATGTATGTTTAAAGTATTTTAAATTACATTTGTTTATTATATTTTTGTAAATGTTCATTACACCTGTCATATTCTAAAAGTAAATGTTATTATTACATTCAGTTAACATGTTTTTATATATAAAAATTATATTTTTACATCGATATTTTTTACATCAGTATTATTTTTCAATATTTTTGTAATATACCTTATCAGCATAGGATGTCGATATTTTGGATATTGATATTTCTGCATCGATATTTGTGCAGGTAGATGTTTTTGTGTTTGATAATATGTCAGTGATTCGTATATGAGTTCTCAACCTTTCCCTTTAGTGCCTCTGTGCCTGACCGTGCATGTATCAGCCGTTCCCTCTTCTCTAGCTTATACTGGGGTTTATTAATGGAGCGTTGTATTGCTTCCCTATCAGTGTTCACTTCTTTTTGGAACTCATCTGCCTCCTTGCTCAGGTGTGCCATCTCCTTGCGTTCCTCCTGGTTGTTTCTCTCTTCTTCACTCAGACAAAATGCAGAAGTTTGGGCTGGTGATTCAAAAGCATGTGGCATGTCTCTTCCAACTGATAAGTGCCCATTCAAGACTGGTGTTCTAGAACTGCCTTCTCTGTTGCTAGTTGGCTTGTCAGATACCGTAGTTAAATCACCTCCCAGAGATATGTGGAAATTAGTGACATGTGATAAGCCTGGTTTTGTAGCCAGTGCCTGCTTGTGTGTGTTATTCTTTTCACAGTGTATGTAGGGACCTGAAAATGATGGCTAAATTGATGTTGCTGGAGGAGGGGCTGAGAAATGAGGTGCAGGAGGAACAGGCCCTGCAGAATGGATGCTTTGTTCCAATGTTGGGTGGCTGTTATCATTGCAGTATCTATCTGTGACCCAGGAACTAAATTCACTATTTGTATTCCTTTCCAGTCTTTTCCTTTCTTCCTCCGTAAATAACAAAAACTCCTCCACAGTCAATGTGCCACTAGTTATTTGCTCACTGTCTGCTCCTCCCTCCTGTTGGACATAAAGGCGTTAGAAAGGTTGTAGAAAACAAACCAAAATTGATGCTGGAGAGGGGCCGAGAGCCATGCCTGACACCCAGACCGGTAGGGACTACATCTCCCATCATCCTCCGGCAGGCTTCACCTACAAAGGAAACGACCTCGCCAACTCCGAACACCTTCACTTCCAGATCCACATCAACCCCAAAACCACACTCAGAGGCACCCTCCTCTACAGACCACCAGGACCCCGCGCAAAATTCAGTGAAGACATCACGGACTTCATCACTCCACACGCGCTCCCATCCAAAGACTACATCCTTCTGGGAGACCTCAACTTTCACCTTGAAAAGATCAACGACCGCAACACCACCACCCTCTTGGACAACCTCGCCAACCTCGGACTTAAACAACTGGTCACTTCCCCCACCCACATCGCAGGTCACACACTCGACCCCATCTTCACCTCCAGCAATCATGTCTCCTTCAGCAACACTACGGAGCGCCTCTGGACTGACCACAGCTGCGTTCACTTCACCTACAACAAGCCAAAATCCACCAACCACCCCCAACCAACTCTGCAAAGAAACTGGAACAAAATCACCATCGACCAGATCTCCGCATCGCTCCTTCTAAACACCCCAGCCCACTCTTCTAACCCAAACCAAGCCGCCGACAACCTCACCCTATGGTTATCCAACACCGCCGACACCTTAGCACCACTGAAAAAACGTCAAAGCAAACCTGACAGCAAGAAGGCCTCATGGTTCAACGATGATCTTAAGAAGTCCAAGAAACTCTGCCGCTCCCTTGAAAAGGCCTGGAAAAAAGACCCAACCACTAGCACCAAGGACGCCTTCAAAAACGCCACCCGCACTCACCACCAACTAATCCGAAAGGCCAAGAAAACAGCATTCAAGGATCGACTTGACAACAACGCCCACAACAGCAAGGAACTTTTCAACATCGTCAAGGAATTTTCCAATGCCTCGGCCAACTCCAACGACATCACCCCCTCTCAAGCCCACTGCGACTCCCTAGCCTCATTCTTCCACAACAAGATTGCAGACATCCACAACAGCTTCGACAATCAACCCGGAGACCAACCCACCCTACCATTTGCTGAACATTCTCCCCCCGTGAACACCCTTAACGACTGGAACCCAATCTCCACTGAGGACACCATCCGCCTGATGAACTCCATCCACTCAGGATCCCCCACAGACCCATGTCCTCATCACAACTTCAACAAAGCAGACTCCGTCATAGCACCGCACCTCCGAGACGTCATCAACTGCTCCTTCAACTCCGCCACCTTCCCGGAAGACTGGAAACACGCCGAACTCACCGCCCTTCTGAAAAAACCCACAGCGGACCCCACCGAACTCAAAAATTACCGCCCCATTTCGCTCCTTCCATTCCCGGCCAAAGTCATCGAGAAAGCTGTCAACAACCAGCTTGCCGCTTTCCTCGAAGCCAACAAATCCCTCGACTCCTCACAATCTGGCTTCCAAGCAAAACACAGCACTGAGACCGCCCTCATCGCAGCAACAGACGACATTCGAACTCTACTGGACAATGGAGACACAGTCGCCCTCATCCTCCTCGACCTCTCTGCAGCATTCGACACAGTCTGCCACAGCACCCTTTTACAACGCCTCAATAACATCGGAATACAAGGAAAAGCACTTGAATGGATCACCTCGTTCCTCACCGGAAGAACCCAGAGAGTCCGCCTCCCACCATTCAAGTCCGAGGCCACTGAAGTCATCTGTGGCGTACCACAAGGATCCTCACTCAGCCCCACCCTCTTCAACGTATACATGAGCCCCCTCGCGGCCATCGCCCGCCAACACAACCTCAACATCATCTCTTACGCGGATGACACTCAACTAATCCTTTCTCTCACCAATGACCCCAGCACCGCCAAAAACAACCTACACGAAGGAATGAAAGAAGTTGCCGAATGGATGAAACAAAGCCGTCTGAAACTGAACTCAGACAAAACAGAAGTCCTCATCTTAGGTACATCCCCCTCTGCATGGGACGACTCTTGGTGGCCGGAAGCCCTTGGAAAAGCACCCATCCCGACAGACCACGCACGGAACCTAGGCGTCATCCTGGATTCTTCACTCTCAATGAACAGACAAGTCAGCGCCGTATCCTCATCCTGCTTCAACATTCTTTGCATGCTCAAAAAAACATTCCGCTGGATCCCCACCGAAACAAGGAAAACAGTCACCCATGCTTTGGTCACGAGCCGACTGGACTACGGAAACACCCTCTACGCAGGTACTTCCGCTAAACTCCAGAAGAAACTCCAACGAATCCAAAACGCCTCAGCCAGGATCATATTAGACATCCCGCACAACGAACACATCTCTGATCACCTGAAAGACCTCCACTGGCTACCCGTCAATAAGAGAATCACTTTCCGACTGCTAACCCACGCACACAAATCACTCTACGACATCGGACCCGAATGCCTCAACTCACGACTGTCCTTCTACACCCCCTCCCGCCAACTACGTTCCTCCAGCCATGCCCTCGCCACTGTACCTTGCATCAATAAGACCACCATGGGAGGCAGATCCTTCTCATACCTGGCTGCTAAAACATGGAACTCACTCCCCGCTTACCTTCGCCTTACCCAGAACCACCTAGCATTCAGAAAGCAACTTAAAACGTGGATATTTGACAAGTAATCCTCCTCCCCTTTCTAAGCGCCTTGATACCCTCTGGGTATGTAGTGCGCTATATAAATTTTCTGACTTGACTTGACTTGACGCAGCCCAGCACCCTTTGTAGTAGAAAACTAACTGAAATTGACGCCTGAGATGGGGCTGAGAGCCAAGCCTGACACATGCATTGCTGGGTACTATATCTCACATCACCCTCCAGAAACCTGGATCTACAAAGGACGCAACAAAGACCTGTGGCATGGTACGCAGCCCTGAGGTGTGGGACGCGCCCAGGCTGCACCGGGGCAAAGCCTGTGCCAAGGGTGGGCCCGTCCACACCAGCCGGAGCCCAAAAGAGCCTAGGCTGGCCCGCCCCTAACGTGTGAACTTGGAGGAGCTCCATTTGGTCTACACTGTCAAATAGAGCGCCTCCAAAATGGATAAGTGGGAGGCAATGGGTGAATACCAGGAGGGGCAATAGTCAATACCCTTGATGCTTTTTAAACAAGGGGCGCAAACGTTCATTCTCAAGAGATAGAGCTTACTGAGCGCCGCCTCTCACTGGAAGAGGGGAATCAAAGCGCGGGCTTTACTTTAACCACACACTGAGGTTTATACTGAGATGCATGTAATACCCCGCTTAATAGCTCTTCTGTGACTTTGCTCTAAGACGAGTCCCCTTCGCTATCTAAAACAAATATCCAACCAGTGGTCAAGAGGAAAAGGGGCTGGAAAAATATAAAGCCTAAATCCACAAAAGTCACGAAAGCTAAGGAAGTGTCTGCACCGATAGAAGGAGCGAAATGGATCAGACTCCCTTTGCTAAAATTTCCTTGTTGATGAAGGATGAGGATGTATGGTTTAGACTTGATAATGTGGTTACTCTTCTCATCCAAAAATTAGAACATAGACTAACGAGGATAGAGGAAAGCATAGAATCCCGTGGTAAAACCGAGTTTACAGGGGGAAGGGATCTGAATATTCAGCCAACCCCACGGTGTGTACAATGAACACTAGGGAGAGTGTTAGGGGGGAAAAGGTCCATAATTCACCAAACCCACCTATAGTCCTGGTCCCGCTCCCACTTGCTGTCCCACTTCATCAACCCCCTCAGGTTCTCCAACCTCCCTGGCAGCATGAGAAACCGGCAGAGGAAAAATTGATCTAGTTAGAGCAAATGTAGCCCAGAGCACAAATGACCTCAGGGGAAACACAGACGGTTGAGGCCCTGAGGTCAGCGGGAGGAGGAGTAGGGAACACAGGTAGTGGTACGAAACATTAGCTCGCACCCCTGCTGCTTCCCCTTGTGTTCTGGTTTTGGCAAATGTTACAGTGTTGGAAGAGGGGCAGGAGGAATCAACAGAACAGCTGATGGATAAATCACTCCACTGGTTAGCTTCTCTTACGTATAACTATGCAGGGGCGACTGTGCAATATATAGGTTACACCTTTGTTGGAGTTGGGTACAGCTGTGTTGAGTTTTAGACTTTTTAGGAGTTTTAGTATGTTTAAACATTTTCTCTAGGTTTTCTCCAAGTTAAGCCAGTCTGCTCAGTTACCAGGGGTTAAGCTCAGGTTTAATCGAATGAAACCTTTAACTGGACCTAACAAGATAGTGACCACAAGATTCACCCCGCATAAAAAAAACACTTTTTCACAGTAGCGGGGTGGGTGGTGTCAGAGTATAAATTCTAGCAAGTATTGCAATCTGCATAACGTGAGCTCCTAAAGTTAGCATTTATCCCAGCAGTGTGTAACAATGTTTAGCAAAACAATCAAACATATCTAAATGGCCAACGTGTTGCATATTAGCATTTTATACATATGCTGAAGTAGTTAGACTATGGTGGTTTATGATTACATTTCAGGGCCAATGTTAACCCCTTCGGTGCTCACGACGGACCCCAGCCGTCGCACGTCACGGTGGGCATCTGCGCACGATGGCCAAGGGCTGTCCGAATCCCGCCCACTTGCAAATTCTCCCGCACAGCGGGAGAATTAACACCACGTGAAAGGGGTTAACAGAATAGTGTCCCTGCCAATCACCTGTGCTGGATCTTCAGCTTGTGCACACTTATAGAGAACAATTTACCATTTGGTTCTTCTGAGAGCGTTAGGTTAATTTTAGTGAGTTGTAGTGGCTTGTTTCGCTGAGCCAAATGGGAAACAACCTTTACAACGCAACTTTTACAATGCACTACCATTACAACGAAACTTTTACAATGCAAGATCCATTACAACTCATGTCATTACAACGCAACCATTACAACACATGACACTACAACACATACCATTACAACGCATGTCATTACAACCCAGTCATTACAATGCATACCATTACAACGCATACCATCACAATGCACAGTACCCTTACACTATCCAACACTTACCCTACTATTGCACCCCCTGGAGTTAGAATAGTAATTTTTACCCCTACAGTATCCAACACTTACCCTACTGTTGCACCCCCTGGAGTTAGAATAGTAATTTTTACCCCTACACTATCCAACACTTGCCCTACTGTTGCACCCCCTGGAGTTAGAATAGTAATTTTTACCCCTATACTATCCAATACTTACCAAACAAGCGTTGTAATGGTATGCGTTGTAATGGTATGCGTTGTAAAGTAGTATGCGTTATAATGGAATGCGTTGTAATGGTAGTTTCAGGAAATTCCTTGTAATGGCATGCGTTGTAATGGAATGCGTTGTAATGGATGTTGCATTGTAAAAAATGTGTTTTAAAGGCATGCGTTGTAAAAGAATGCGTTGTAACGTCATATATCAAGCCAAATTGTTCAATCTGCATGTCATCTTACCTATTTTGGGTTGTGACATTAAAGGCCACCGAAAAAAAGTCTTAATTGTGAACTATTTCCCGATATTCACTTTACATTATAAAAATGTTAAATAGATTAATAACACACAATTTCATCTTTCTTCCAGGGATTGTGAAAAAAAGAAATTTGTTCACAATGACAGCGCCGCTCTCAGAGCATTAATCAGAGCACCTGAAAAGCTCAACCTTACAGGCCTATCACTGATACAAGCATTCACCAATCATTCCTTCTCAGTGTGTGAAAATAAACACTGTAGATGCAGAATCCTGACAGTAAAAAGTTATACTGTCCCACATTGCACTTTATGTTCTTTATATACTAAAAAATAAAAGAGCAGTTTATAATTTCCGTACAATGCACTTTGCATTTATATTGTGACATAACAATACACATGTTGCATAAAATAAATTTGAAATATCATTATTCCCAACAAAACACACATTTCTCAAGAAGTACTAAGTACTAAAATCAATTAATACACCATATAGTATAAAAATGCATAATGGGTAACGAAAGCCATAGTAGGACAGAGATGTTGAAAGAACCCATATATGTTCCCACTGTTTGAGAATTGCTAGAGGTTCCTCTGTTAATGAGGACAAATGAGACTTTAGTTTGCAGACACACAACAGACATCAGGGCCCAGATTTACTGAGCGCTTGTATTGCCTTTGCATCATGCCTGACAACGCTAGGCATTGCAAGGGTTGTATGGCAGAGGCATGCATGGCTAAACCACGTGTGCTTCTACTTTGAGGCCCCAACAGCGAATGCGTCTATATAACGCGTTCCTTTACCACTCATGTATTTACCATGTATGCCTTTACCATGCAATTTTGTAGTAAAGGCATGACTGGTAAAAGGATGCGTGGTAAAGATCACACCCCAATCCCCCAGCCTTGATCTCTAAACACTACCCCAACCCCTCTCAAGTCCAAAACAGTACCCTGACCCCCCCAAGCCTTGAACACCACCCAACCTGAGCCCTAAACCTTACTCTGACCCCACCTGAGCCCTAACACTGTCCCAATACCACACTAAGACCTACACACCATCCCGATTCCCCCTGAGCCCTAAAAACTACCCCCACCCCCCAGAATCCAACCTTAATTACCTCACCACGTCCTCTCCCGATCCTTCCTGCTCCTGGGCCCTCCCATCCCAGCATCGAGACTGAGCACTGCCTTAACCACGCATATGCAAAGCTAAGGCATATGCGTAGCTAAGGCATATGCGTGGTTAAGGCATATGCGTAGCTAAGACATATGCGTAGCTAAGGCATATGCGTAGCTAAGGCACATGCGTGGCTTAGGCATATGCGTAGCTAAGGCATATGCGTGGTTAAGGCATATGCGTAGCTAAGGCATATGGGTAGCTAAGGCATATGCGTAGCTAAGGCATATGCGTAGCTAAGGCACATGCGTAGCTAAGGCACATGCGTAGCTAAGGCATATGCGTGGTTAAGTCATATGAGTAGCAAAGGCAGATGTGTGCTGAAGGCACGAGTGGTTGAGCTTGCGTTGTTAAGGTCATTTCCCCAATGCAAGGGCTTCATGATATGTCCTGAGCCCCTCAGAACCACCTTGTGTGAGTTAGTGAATTCCGAGTGCGCAGGGCAGCGCCATATACTCTCTTGCATTACTGTGCATTGCGAAGGTGCTCCATGGGTTCCCAGGCATCCACGCAAAGGATTTTGCACATTCCTAGATTTACTAGGTTAATCAACCTGGGAATGCGTCAAAATGCTCTGGCATCCCAAAAGGCATAATGAGGAGAAATATGTTTATTTCTCTCTCGAATTCCTCTTCGGCAGCACACATAGAAAGAGGAAAATGCCTCTGAGGAGTGTTTTTGTGCAGGAATGTGTCCCTTGCTGCACAGAAACAAAGCTGCCTGTAATGCAGACACACTTGTACCATGGCTCAAGGGTGCCTGCATTGGGGCTAGGCAACACTCCGTATCTTAGTAACTACGGCCCATTTCTGCTCTCTCAATTTGACGCAGCACAGCAACTTGTCTTGATGAATTGCGCTGTGTTGCATCAAATGTTCGTAAATCTGGCCCCACGTGAATGATGTCCAGACAGTAAACATTTTCAAGGATGTTGATAATTTAGAACACTTAAGGTATCATTAGATTTCATTAACGTATTGCTGGTGGGTGATTTTCGTGGGCTAGCTGGCACTTCCAGCGTCTCGATGTGCAGGAGAAAATGGGTAATAATAGATCCCCAGCGAATACCAGAGATCACAAGAGGCAATGAGAATATGGTGGATTCGATCTGTATCAAAACTCTCCTGCGATCATTAGTCTTTCATCAGTCACTGCTGTCACCGAGGCCTTTCTGGGCTTTCCACTCCAAATTGGACAACACACAAAGGTTTAATGGGTTCTACTGTTCAACATCCATAAGCACTACCACACCCATCACTGATGCGAACACATCTTGAGTGCACCTCTAGAGAGTGTAAAACTGAGGTTTACAAGACACGCAGGGGCATACAAGGGCAGCGTAAATAGGAGCCAGCGCCATAATTTAGATTAGGGAAAACCTGGCCTTAAAAGGTGAAACAAAGAGTAAGGCTTTATTTCTCCTCGTTTTTGTTGTTTCCATGTGTGCTGCCTTGTGCAGCACACATAGAAACTGCAAATTACCTATGATAGTTTATGTGGAGGAAGGTCCCTCTTCTACACATAATCAATCATTTTTTTAAAAATTGCAGTTTTGCAACTTCTATGTGTGCTGCATTGAGCAGCACACATAGAAGTAAAAACAACATTTAATGATTGTTTATGTACAGGAAGGGGGACATTCCTGCCAATAAACAATCTTCCCCAATGCAGACACCCTTGCTCTACGGTGCAAGGGGGCCTGCATTGGGGCTAGGCAGCTGAACTCCGAGCCAGCGCTAGAGAGAACATAGGGGTGCGCTGCATTCTCTTGAATACAGCACATCCATGTATTTTCAGAATGGAGAAGCGTGATGATAGCAATGTTTACCTAACGCCACGCTTCTCCATTGTGTTGTAAATATGCCCCCAGTGCACTCTGAGTCTCCCTTTACTTTGCTTCTATTCTTTATTCCTTGATCAGGGTCTCAAAAATGATTCTCAAAGTCAGCCTGTCAAGTTCTGCTTGGCGCCTAGATACCCGCCGGTGATTGTCGCGCTTTATAAATTCTGTTTTCATTTCAATACATTTTAGAGAAGACTGTATCTTTGTGCTGTGTTTACAAAAGTGTTAAATAGAAGGACTCCGGCACCCGTCTCTTTCAACACATCAAAAAATGTTTTCCATTTACCTGGTCTGGGGGACCTTGAATCCCAGCACACAACAGATAATGTTTACCTCAGTGTAGAACATATGCGGCACCCTTCACTGTTGATTTAATGGTAGAGAGAAGAAACATGGCCAACCCTTAGCTATATCAGCCACGTAGAAACTCTATGGTGTGCAGCCTGAGGGCTGAATGGTCATGCCTTGTGTATCCCTTACTGGGGGGGGGGGGCATTAGGTAGAGCAGGAATTCACTCACTGCCAGGAAATGATCACGTGACTTCTGAAAAATGAGCACGCATCTGGTTAGAGTTGCACAACATGAGAATATTTGCCTTCCAGATAAGAGAACTCTGTCTCCCATCAGTTTCTCTTTCAGGGTCATTATCCTGGAAACTATCCAGTCACTAGTTTCAAACACTCACATGTCACTTTACAGAACAAATCAGTTTCCATTACAAACCAGAGACTATACATTTAGGTGCACATGCAACAAAGAAGTCAATAGTGATTCTTCAATTGCAATTTTTAAGGATTCGCAATTAAAGAATCGCTATTGCCTATGCATGTAGGAATCGCAAATAAAATTGCGATTCATACAAATTCCTTAATTGCGACTCGCAAATTGCGAGTCGCAATTAAGGAATTTCTTCCCATTAATACATATGGGCCTTTATAGCACGCGTCACGCTGACAAGTTAGCACATTTTAAAATTAAAACCATGAACCATCATGCACAAACTTCAGGAAAACATACATCATGCACAAGCCTAACAAAAAGAAAACAAGCCCCTGCGTGCCCTAAAGGCTGCACGTAAACACTGCTTTGTTCCTGGCCGCCGCGCTTCAGCTTTGATCTTTGCGGTTGCAGTTCCAGCTTTGTTTCTTGTTTCTGTCAGTGTATATTAAGTTTTTGCTTTTATGGAAGGTTATTACAGCTGTATTAATTAGTACCAGGGTTTCTCGGCAATGATGTGAGTTGTTTCTCTCGATGCATAACCACTGGCTTTGGGTATGCCGTTTGATACTTGATTTGCATCCCCTTAGGTATACGCTGAGATCTTATGCCCACATGCATCAACAATGCCATTTGCGATTCCTTATTAGCGGAAAATAAGGTTTCGCTAATAAGGAATAGCAAAAGGCTATGCATGTAGAAATCGCTAAAAAATAGCGATTTCTAAACATTCCTTAACTGCGACTCGCAAATTGCGAGTCTCAATTAAGGAATACCACCCCATTCATTCCTATGGACCTGGCGGCCCATAGGAATGAATTGGAAGACATTCTCAATTTGCGATTCTCAATTAGAGAATCGCAAATTGAGAATGCAATTTCAAGGGTGCCAGGGTGTCAATAGGACACTGTTGCATCCCTGAAATCTGCATATGAGTACATCTTGCACACACACATGCCCCAAGGGTATGTGTGTGTGTAAAATGGAACTTTGAAAAATGCACTTTAGGCATTTTTCAAAGTTTTTTGCAAATTACCATGAAGTTCAACTTCATGGTAATTTGCTCCCCCTATTCACGAAATCGCAATTTTTTTTACTTTAATGCATTGCATACAAGGAATCTCAATTTGAGAGGACTTAAATGCAATAGCAATTTAAGTAATCGCAATTTCAGCCTTAATCCTGATTTGCTCTCACCCCGCCCCACCTGCTGTGCTCGCCGTCATGTGTGTCCCCCCCTTGTGGTATCTCCTTCATATGCTGCAATTATCTCAGCGCTGCTTAAGTTACCACCCCCACCCGCTCCTCATTTTAACACACCTCTATGGCTCTCCGCTGCTGCTCCCACTGAAGTCCATACATCCTGGACTCTTAAATAGACTCGATTGAATGGGAGGGGTTCACTCACTTCTTTCTAGAATCCTGCTCTTGCTCTGCAGTTCCTCTCGTAAACCTCTTGACTGCCACATTGATATCTTGTGTGAAAGCACTCTAGCCCCTTTTAAATTTGGGGCTTAGAGTCCAAGTTCAGGGTTTATTGCACTCTCTTTCTCTGTACAGCGCTAATATCGCGCTAGATTGTTCAAACGTGACTGCCGAGGTCTATTTTTTTCCACTTGTCTGAATAGTGCACATTCTAGTACTGTGAATTATTTTGAGTGGGTGGAAGAACTTTTGACCCTGTGGCTGTAGGGTACAATCGTGGCTTCCTTCTATCACACCACACCATCTTTCCTTCTATTACAGCACACCATCTTTCCTTCTATCACAACGTACCATCTTTCCTTCTATCACACCACACCATCTTTCATTCGATCACACCACACCATTTTTCCTTCTATCACAGGACATCATCTTTCCTTCTATCATACCAGACCATATTTCCTTCTGTCCCAGCACACCATCTTTCCTTCTATCACACCACACCATCTTTCCTTCTATCACACCACACCATCTTTTATTCTATCACACCACACCATCTTTCATTCTATCACACCACACCATCTTTCATTCTATCACACCACACCATCTTTCATTCTATCACAGCACACCATCTTTCATGTTATCATACCACACCTTCTTTCATTCTATCACACCACACCATCTTTCCTTCTATCACACCACACCATCTTTCCTTCTATCACACAACACCATATTTCATTCTATCACACCACACCATCTTTCATTATATCACATCACACCATTTTTCATTCTATCACACGACACCATCTTTCATTCTATCACACCACACCATCTTTCCTTCCATCACACCACACCATCTTTCATTCTATCACACCACTCCATCTTTCATTCTATCACACCACGCCATCTTTCATTCCATAACACCACGCCATCTTTCCTTCTATCACACCACACCATCTTTCATTCTATCACACCACGACATCTTTCATTTTATCACACCACACCATCTTTCATTCTATCACACCACACCATCTTTCCTTCTATCACACCACACCATCTTTCCTTCTATCACACCACACCATCTTTCATTCTATCACACCACACCATCTTTCCTTCTATCACACCATCTTTCCTTCTATCACACCACACCATGTTTCATTCTATCACACCACACCATCTTTCATTCTATCACACCACACCATCTTTCATTCTTTCACAGCACACCCTCGTTCATTCTATCACACCACACCATCTTTCCTTCTATCAGACCACACCATCTTTTATTCTATCAAACCACATCATCTTTCATTCTATCCCAGCACACCATCTTTCATTCTATCATACCACACCATCTTTCATTCTATCACACCACACGACACCATCATTCCTTCCATCACACCACACCATCTTTCATTCTTTCACAACACACCATCTTTCATTCTATCACACCACATCATCTTTCCTTCTATCACACCACACAATCTTTCCTTCTATCACACCACACCATCTTTCCTTCTATCACAGCACACCTTCTTTCCTTCTATCACAACGCACCATCTTTCCTTCTATCACACCACACCATCTTTCATTCAATCACACTACACCATTTTTCCTTCTATCACAGCACATCATATTTCCTTCTATCACACCACACCATCTTTCCTTACATCACACTACACCATCTTTCTTTCTATCACACCACACCAACTTTTATTCTATCACACCACACCATCTTTCATTCTATCACAGCACACCATCTTTCATTCTATCACAGCACGCCATCTTTCATTCTATCATACCACACCATCTTTCATTCTATCACACCACACCATCTTTCCTTCTATCACACCACACCATCTTTCCTTCTATCACACCACACCATCTTTCATTCTATCACACCACACCATCTTTCATTCTATCACACCACACCATCTTTCCTTCTTTCACACCACACCATCTTTCATTCTATCACACCACACCATCTTTCCTTCTATCACATCACACCATCTTTCATTCCATCACACCACGCCATATTTCATTCTATCACACCACGCCATCTTTCATTCCATAACACCACGCCATCTTTCCTTCTATCACACCACACCATCTTTCCTTCTATCACACCAAACCATCTTTCATTCTATCACACCACACCATCTTTCATTATATCACATCACACCACACCATCTTTCCTTCTATCACACCACACCATCTTTCCTTCTATCACACCACACCACCTTTCCTTCTATCACACCACACCATCTTTCCTTCCATCACACCACACCATCTTTCATTCTATCACATCACTCCATCTTTCATTCTATCACACCACGCCATCTTTCATTCCATAACACCACGCCATCTTTCCTTCTATCACACCACACCATCTTTCCTTCTATCACATCACACAATCTTTCCTTCCATCACACCACACCATCTTTCATTCTATCACACCACGCCATCATTCATTCTATCACACCACGCCATCTTTCATTCCATAACACCATGCCATCTTTCCTTCTATCACACCACACTATCTTTCCTTCTATCACACCACACCATCTTTCCTTCTATCACACCACACAATCTTTCATTCTATCACACCACACCATCTTTCATTCTATCACACCACACCATCTTTCATTCTATCACACCACACCATCTTTCATTCTATCACACCACACCATCTTTCCTTATATCACACCACACCATCTTTTAGTCTATCCCAGCACACCATCTTTCATTCTATCCCAGCACACCATCTTTCATTCTATCACACCACACCATCTTTCATTCTATCACAATACCCCACACCATCATTCTTTCCATCACACCGCACCGCACCATCTTTCATTCTATCACACCACACCATCTTTCGTTCTATCACACCACATCATCTTTCCTTCTATCACACGACACAATCTTTCCTTCTATCACACCACACCATCTTTTATTCTATCACACCACACCATATTTCATTCTATCACACCACACGATCTTTCATTGTAACACAGCACACCATCTTTCATTCTATCACACCACACCATCTTTCCTTCTATCAAACCACACCATCTTTCCTTCTATCACACCACACCATCTTTCATTCAATCACACTACACCATTTTTCCTTCTATCACAGCACATCATCTTTCCTTCTATCACACCACACCATCTTTCCTTACATCACACTACACCATCTTTCTTTCTATCACACCACACCAACTTTTATTCTATCACACCACACCATCTTTCATTCTATCACAGCACACCATCTTTCATTCTATCACAGCACGCCATCTTTCATTCTATCATACCACACCATCTTTCATTCTATCACACCACACCATCTTTCCTTCTATCACACCACACCATCTTTCCTTCTATCACACCACACCATCTTTCATTCTATCACACCACACCATCTTTCATTCTATCACACCACACCATCTTTCCTTCTTTCACACCACACCATCTTTCATTCTATCACACCACACCATCTTTCCTTCTATCACATCACACCATCTTTCATTCCATCACACCACGCCATATTTCATTCTATCACACCACGCCATCTTTCATTCCATAACACCACGCCATCTTTCCTTCTATCACACCACACCATCTTTCCTTCTATCACACCAAACCATCTTTCATTCTATCACACCACACCATCTTTCATTATATCACATCACACCACACCATCTTTCCTTCTATCACACAACACCATCTTTCCTTCTATCACACCACACCACCTTTCCTTCTATCACACCACACCATCTTTCCTTCCATCACACCACACCATCTTTCATTCTATCACACCACTCCATCTTTCATTCTATCACACCACGCCATCTTTCATTCCATAACACCACGCCATCTTTCCTTCTATCACACCACACCATCTTTCCTTCTATCACATCACACAATCTTTCCTTCCATCACACCACACCATCTTTCATTCTATCACACCACGCCATCATTCATTCTATCACACCACGCCATCTTTCATTCCATAACACCACGCCATCTTTCCTTCTATCACACCACACTATCTTTCCTTCTATCACACCACACCATCTTTCCTTCTATCACACCACACAATCTTTCATTCTATCACACCACACCATCTTTCATTCTATCACACCACACCATCTTTCATTCTATCACACCACACCATCTTTCATTCTATCACACCACACCATCTTTCCTTATATCACACCACACCATCTTTTAGTCTATCCCAGCACGCCATCTTTCATTCTATCCCAGCACACCATCTTTCATTCTATCACACCACACCATCTTTCATTCTATCACAATACCCCACACCATCATTCTTTCCATCACACCGCACCGCACCATCTTTCATTCTATCACACCACACCATCTTTCATTCTATCACACCACATCATCTTTCCTTCTATCACACGACACAATCTTTCCTTCTATCACACCACACCATCTTTTATTCTATCACACCACACCATCTTTCATTCTATCACACCACACGATCTTTCATTGTAACACAGCACACCATCTTTCATTCTATCACACCACACCATCTTTCCTTCTATCAAACCACACCATCTTTCCTTCTATCACACCACACCATATTTCCTTCTATTACAACACACCATCTTTCCTTCTATCACACTACACCATCTTTCTTTCTATCACATCACACCAACTTTTATTTTATCACACCACACCATCTTTCATTGTATCACAGCACACCATCTTTCATTCTATCACAGCACACCATCTTTCATTCTATCATACCACACCATCTTTCATTCTATCACACCACACCATCTTTCCTTCTATCACACCACACCATCTTTCCTTCTTTCACACCACACCATCTTTCATTCTATCACACCACACCATCTTTCCTTCTATCACATCACACCATCTTTCCTTCCATCACACCACACCATCTTTCATTCTATCACACCACGCCATCTTTCATTCAATCACACCACACCATCTTTCATTCCATAACACCACGCCATCTTTCCTTCTATCATACCACACCATCTTTCCTTCTATCACACCACACCATCTTTCCTTCTATCTCACCACACCATCTTTCCTTCTATCACACCACACAATCTTTCATTCTATCACACCACACCATCTTTCATTCTATCGCACCACGCCATCTTTCATTCCATAACACCACGCCATCTTTCCTTCTATCACACCACACCATCTTTCCTTCTAGCACATCACACCATCTTTCCTTCCATCACACCACACCATCTCTAATTCTATCACACCACGCCATCTTTCATTCTATCACACCACGCCATCTTTCATTCCATAACACCACGCCATCTTTCCTTCTATTACACCACACCATCTTTCCTTCTATCACACCACACCATCTTTCTTTCTATCACAACACGCCATCTTTCATTCCATAACACCACACCATCTTTCCTTCAATCACACCACACCATCTTTCCTTCTATCACATCACACCATCTTTCCTTCGATCACACCACCCCATCTTTAATTCTATCACACCACGCCATCTTTCATTCTATCATACCACGCCATCTTTCATTCCATAACACCACGCCATCTTTCCTTCTATCACACCACACCATCTTTCCTTCTATCACACCACACAATCTTTCATTCTATCACACCACACCATCTTTCATTCTATCACACCACACCATCTTTCATTCTATCACACCACACCATCTTTCCTTCTATCACACCACACCATCTTTTATTCTATCCCAGCACACCATCTTTCATTCTATCCCAGCACACCATCTTTCATTCTATCACACCACACCATCTTTCCTTCTATCACACCACACCATCTTTCATTCTATCACACCACACCATCTTTCCTTCTATCACACCACACCATCTTTTATTCTATCCCAGCACACCATCTTTCATTCTATCCCAGCACACCATCTTTCATTCTATCACACCACACCATCTTTCCTTCTATCACACCACACCATCTTTCATTCTATCACACCACACCATCTTTCATTCTATCACACCACACCACACCATCTTTCATTCTATCACACCACACCATCTTTCCTTCTATCACACCACACCATCTTTCATTCTATCACACCACACCATCTTTCCTTCCATCACACCACACAATCGTTCCTTCTATCACACCACTCCATCTTTCATTCTATCACACCACACCATCTTTCATTCCATAACACCACGCCATCTTTCCTTCTATCACACCACACAATCTTTCATTCTATCACATCACACCATCTTTCCTTGCATCACACCACACCATCTTTCATTCTATCACACCACGCCATCTTTCATTCTATCACACCCCGCCATCTTTCATTCCATAACACCACGCCATCTTTCCTTCTATCACACCACACCATCTTTCCTTCTATCACACCACACCATCTTTCCTTCTATCACACCACACAATCTTTCATTCTATCACACCACACCATCTTTCATTCTATCACACCACGCCATCTTTCATTCAATCACACCACGCCATCTTTCATTCCATAACACCACGCCATCTTTCCTTCTATCATACCACACCATCTTTCCTTCTATCACACCACACCATCTTTCCTTCTATCACACCACACCATCTTTCCTTCTATCACACCACACAATCTTTCATTCTATCACACCACACCATCTTTCATTCTATCACACCACGCCATCTTTCATTCCATAACACCACGCCATCTTTCCTTCTATCACACCACACCATCTTTCCTTCTAGCACATCACACCATCTTTCCTTCCATCACACCACACCATCTTTCATTCTATCACACCACGCCATCTTTCATTCCATAATACCACCCCATCTTTCCTTCTATCACACCACACCATCTTTCCTTCTATCACACCACACCATCTTTCTTTCTATCACACCACACCATCTTTCATTCCATAACCACACCATCTTTCCTTCTATCACACCACACCATCTTTCCTTCTATCACATCACACCATCTTTCCTTCGATCACACCACCCCATCTTTCATTCTATCACACCACGCCATCTTTCATTCTATCATACAACGCCATCTTTCATTCCATAACACCACGCCATCTTTCCTTCTATCACACCACACCATCTTTCCTTCTATCACACCACACCATATTTCCTTCTATCACACCACACAATCTTTCATTCTATCACACCACACCATCTTTCATTCTATCCCACCACACCATCTTTCATTCTATCACACCACACCATCTTTTATTCTATCACACCACACCATCTTTCATTCTGTCACACCACACGATCTTTCATTGTATCACAGCACGCCATCTTTCATTCTATCACACCACACCATCTTTCCTTCTATCACACCATGCCATCTTTCATTCTATCACACCACACGATCTGTCATTGTATCACAGCACACCATCTTTCATTCTATCACACCACACCATCTTTCCTTCTATCACACCACACCATCTTTCCTTCTATTACAACACACCATCTTTCCTTCTATCACACTACACCATCTTTCTTTCTATCACACCACACCAACTTTTATTTTATCACACCACAAAATCTTTCATTGTATCACAGCACACCATCTTTCATTCTATCACAGCACGCCATCTTTCATTCTATCATACCACACCATCTTTCATTCTATCACACCACACCATCTTTCCTTCTATCACACCACACCATCTTTCCTTCTTTCACACCACACCATCTTTCATTCTATCACACCACACCATCTTTCCTTCTATCACATCACACCATCTTTCCTTCCATCACACCACACCATCTTTCATTCTATCACGCCATCTTTCATTCAATCACACCACGCCATCTTTCATTCCATAACACCACGCCATCTTTCCTTCTATCATACCACACCATCTTTCCTTCTATCACACCACACCATCTTTCCTTCTATCACACCACACCATCTTTCCTTCTATCACACCACACAATCTTTCATTCTATCACACCACACCATCTTTCATTCTATCACACCACGCCATCTTTCATTCCATAACACCACGCCATCTTTCCTTCTATCACACCACACCATCTTTCCTTCTAGCACATCACACCATCTTTCCTTCTATCACACCACACATTCTTTCATTCTATCACACCACACCATCTTTCATTCTATCACACCACACCATCTTTCCTTCTATCACACCACACCATCTTTTATTCTATCCCAGCACACCATCTTTCATTCTATCCCAGCACACCATCTTTCATTCTATCACACCACACCATCTTCCCTTCTATCACACCACACCATCTTTCATTCTATCACACCACACCATCTTTCCTTCTATCATTTTTTTTTTTTTAAATATATTTTTATTGCAGAGTTATAAACAGCAGGAAAAAAAGTAATCAGCCAGTACATTTGTGGGCCCCTCCCACCAGTAACAGTTCACAATTGTACACAGCCATTCAGCCCGCATCCCGGAGGCCGGGCGGCATATCAGATCGCTCCGGAGGAGCACAACACAATGTACGTCCCATTGGGACCCTGGCGAACGGTCGCTTTGAGTATCTGCTTTTACCCCCCCACCCACAACAACAGTCCCGTCAGCCATCTCCAAGGCATCAACGTAATCGCCCCCATCGGGGCCTGTTCTAGGCTATTCAGGCCTTCGTGCCAGGCCATTCCAACCACTCAATCCGCCCGCCACTCAAAACCCCCAGTCCCAGGAGATCCAGGCCACCACCAGCAACCCTCCAACGGCTTCCGGCCCTCCCCAACCCCCTCCATAACTAACCCCCCCAACGCCCCCCCCCCCCTGGCAACTGCTAAGGTGTGTGCTTCGCTCTACTGAACTGGATGGTTCCACTACAGTGCATGATGGCATACTTCTGTGTTCGCCCCGCGGTGTCCAGTGGCTCAGTCCTCGCCGTCTTCCTCCTCAACCAAAGCATCACGCAGAGCCTGTACCACTAATTCCCACGCACGCGCTGCATCCAGAGCCCTCTCATTCCCCAACTTCACCGCTTGCTTCATCCGGAGCACGCTCTCGCAGTCAGACCATCGCAGCAACTCATTCTTCCATCTACGCAGTGAGGGACCCCCCCTGGCCTTCCAGTGCCACGATATTTCCCTTTGAGCCAATATCAGACCCAGGTCTATAAATTTACTGGTCACCTTGGTGTGTTTAGTATGTGGGAACCAGAGCAATAGACACGTCGCCATGTCGACGTCTACCTCCCTGTCAGTCACTTCATTCAAGAGGTCCCCTACCTCCGCCCAATAAGTTCCCAGTTGCGGACACCCCCAAAACAAGTGGTCCATGTCCGCCCCTGGGGACAAGCACCGGGGGCAACAGGCATCCGGCACCCTGAAGTGCCGCTGTAGTTTCTCTGGGGTTAGGTAGGCCCTATGGAGCACATAAAAATGGACCTGCTGAAAGCGCGCATTCCTAGTGCCCTTCCACGTGCGTCTCAGGATATGGCCCCATGCCGTATCCGGTATGGGCCGGCCAACGCTCTCCTCCCACTTAGCCTTAAGCCCATGGAGTGGTTCCAGCCCATCGTTCAGCATCCTATTATGGAGGCACGTCACAGCTTTGAATGTGCCAGCCGCCATCACCACATATTGGCATGCCATAGTCGTCGCGGGTTCCAGGAGCCCCTCCTTCCAGTGCTTTTGCACAGCAGCCACTATAGCCGCGTGCAGTAGGAAACCCCCTTCAGGCAGTCCGAACTGGTCCCGGAGCACGTCAGACGGTGCCAACGCCCCATCTATATACAAGTCGCCCACCACCTGCAACCCCGCGTCCTCCCAATCCATCAGCGGGGACCAGTCCCCTCCGTGCGGTAAAGCCGTCAACATCCCGATCGGGATCTCCGGGGCATAAGGCCGCGATGCTCTCGCTCTCCGGAGGCTCCTCTGCCAGCACAACCGGAGCGTCCGCTCCTCCATGGTGAGGGCCCGTAATTCGAGCCGTTGCTGCATAACGATGTACGACAGCACATGGCGCTGTATTCCCCGACCCCGGTCTTCCTCCGGCCCCCGGAACACCCTGGCCACATTCTGCGTTAGGACCTGCAACTGCGCCGCCAAATAATATAGCTCAAGATCGGGTACAGCCATGCCCCCCTCCAGCTTGGGGCGAAGGAGCGTGCTCAAGGCTACCCTACGACGGCCATGCCCCCACAGAAAGCCAATAATCATGGACCGCAGGTCCCTAAACACCCCCTGGGGAATCCAAACCGGTAGCGTTCGGAAATAATAAAGGAAGCGCGGGAGCGCCACCATTTTCAACAATGCTATCCTGCCCAGGACTGTCAGCGGTAGGGTCGACCAGAAAGACAAACTGCCCCGCAGTGACCGGACACAACGGCCAATGTTACCCTCCAGGAGGTCGGCGGCCGAGTGGTAAATGCGGACCCCCAAGTAGACGATGCAAGAGGGCTCCCACGTCACACCCAGGTCGCTGCTAGGGGCTGGCGATCCCGCTCTCAGCGGAAACACACAGGTCTTTGCCCAATTGACCTGAAGGCCCGACAATCGGCCGAACTCGGACAGCAGAGCCATCGCTCCGACCAACGCCCCCGAGGTGTCTGCTAGGTACAGGAGCAGGTCATCCGCATAAAGCGATATATAGTGCCATTGCCCATCCCCCACCACTCCCGCGTAACGGTCGCCGGACCTCGCATGGACCGCCAAGGGTTCCATCGCCAGGGCAAACAATAGAGGGGAGAGAGAGCATCCCTGTCGTGTTCCCCTGCCCACCGGATACGCGGCGGATACCAGGCCGCCCAATCGTACCCTCGCCGTCGCTGAGTTATACAAGACCCTCGTCCACCTCCTAAACCCATCGCCCATGCCAAACCGCTCCAGCACTCCATCCAGGAAAGGCCATTCCAAACTATCGAAGGCCTTCTCAATATCCACGGACAGTACCGCTGGCGACCCCTCCCCTTCCAAGATGGCGTTCATAATTCCCACTAGGCGGCGGATATTCATCGCCGTACTCCTCGTGGGTATAAACCCGGCCTGGTCCCTGTGCACCAGGCCCGTCATGTGCGGGGCCAGTCTAGTGGCTAGGATGCGACTCAGGATCTTGTAATCCACCGTCAGCATGGACAGTGGGCGATAAGACCTCACGTCCGCGGCATCCCGGCCAGGCTTGAGGAGTGGTACTATCAAGGTCTCCCGCATGGAGGCAGGCAACACCCCCTTCTCGAAGGCCTCCGTATATACCACCAGCAGCCTGGGCGCCAGAGCGTCTACATAGTGCTGATAGAATTCGATTGGGAGGCCGTCCACCCCTGGCGTCTTGTTACGGGCCATATGTTTGATAGCCACTCGAATTTCCGTTAGCGTGATCGGGCTACCTAGGTCCGTCGCGTCGCCCTCGTCCAAGACCGGAAGCGGCCTCTCCCCTAGGTACTCCGCGATGTCCTGCACCCCCACTCCCAGCTGACTCCGGTACAATTCCTCATAGTAACCCCGAAAGCGGTCTACTACAGCCGCCTGAGAGTACACCATCTCTCCCTGTGCGTCAGTAATGCTGAGGATCGGGCAACCCCTAAGTTCCGGGCTAGCTAATCTGGCCAAGAGGGTACCCACCTTGTCCCTTTCTGCGTGCGCCCTGACCATGTACTGCCTATAATCATAGCATCTCAAACGTTCCGTCTCCGCGGCCACCACTTCCTTCGCGTCCAGTAACTGGGCTTGTAAACCTGGCTTAGTTGGCCTGCGGCGTTCCAGGTCCCTCAAAGTCTCCTCCGCTTTCATTAGATCATTCAGCACAGTCGTTCGAGCATTCGAGAACCTACCCAGGCACACCCCTCTCACCACCACTTTCATTGCATCCCATTCAACAGACCTGCTCGTCGCCGTTCCTGCGTTCACACCGAAATAACTATCAATGCCCTGCCGGACCGCATCGTCGAACACAGAATCCTCTAGCGTCTCCGGCCGAAGCCGCCATGTTGGAATTACTGGGCGCTCCCTCTGCCATTGAATATGCACCAACAGGGGGTTATGATCAGAGATCGTCCTAGCAAGATACTCAGCATGGGTGATCAATGGCGCTAGAGAGCCCCCACAGAGCACCGAATCAATCCTAACATGCAAATCATGTAAGGCAGAATAAAAGGAGTAATCCCTGGTTCCCCTGTGCTTCTCCCTCCAGACATCCAGCAACCCCCACCGTTCTTGCCAGTCCTTCCTGTGCGCAGCCAGCCTGCGCACAGGAGAGTCTACTAGGGGGGGATGGGACCTATCCAGAGCCACATCCGTAATTGAATTGAAGTCCCCCCCTAATACTATCGGACCCGCCAGGAAAGAGGCCAAGGACCCCGAGAGGCCATCAAAGTATCGGCCTTGGTCAGTGTTAGGTGCATAAACACAACATAAAACCACGTCCCGTCCATACAGTCTCCCCTCCACCACTACAAACCTGCCGTCCGGATCTATTACCTGATTCAGGACCTGGAAGGGGATCCCCGCCCTCACCCAGATCAAGACCCCCCTGGCATACGCTGAATAAGTGGTGCCAAAAACCTGGCCCCGCCATCTTTTCTGCAAGGCAGCGCACTCTTTTTTAGTGAGATGAGTCTCCTGGAGCATAGCTATCTGAACTCCCCTGCGTACTAGGTATGCATGCACTTTGTGACGTTTCACCATAGTTCGCAGCCCCCGGACATTCCACGTCAGGCATTTCAAATTAGGTAATGTCCCCATACCAAGTCCGTACAGTCCATTTCACACTCCCACGGTCCATGACCCCCCCAATGCAGTTGCCCCCCCCCCAACAACCCCAAAACCGAAACATTCCCCAACCCCCACTCCCCAGGACAGAGCATACGAACCCAATGGCCGCCCCCATCCAAACCTTGAACCAACTACTCGCACACCTACCCTGTGGTCTCCACCACAGTCGGCCTTAAGGGCCTAGGGGGGGTGAGTCGCCGCCGACCCCAGCCAGCGGAGCCCGCGTCCGCCCTTCATCCCCTCAGATACACTCCGCTCCCCCACCCTGCGACCCGCCCTCCAGCAACAGGATATCACCCTACCATGAAGTCCCGATCAAGACCAAAGTCTGTCTTAGCCGCAGATAATACTATCCGAAGTCTGTGGGGTCACTGTCGGCCCCTTCTGGCTCTCCGCCTCCGAAAGTTCCTCTCCTGTTCTGCTGCCCTCTCCTCCCGAGTCCGTTTCGGCTCGTTCACTATTCTGTTGCGATCCCGTGATTGCCGCCGTCGCCGCGAGTGCGTCCCTCTTCTCCGCCGCCATTTGGGCCTCCCGCTTCTCCCGCTGACGCCTGTTGCGGGACCTGATACGTTGAGACTGCCGCACCCTGAGCTGCTTGGGCTGGTCTCGTCTACTTTGGTGTGACCTGTCCGTCCCCGCTCTGTATAACTCAAGCCAGTGCCAAACGTCGTCCGGAGTTTGGAAAAAGTGTGTGGTGCCATCCATAATGATCCGCAGCTTGGCCGGGTAGAGCAAGGAGT
This sequence comes from Lissotriton vulgaris, assembly GCF_964263255.1. Lineage (NCBI taxonomy): Eukaryota > Metazoa > Chordata > Amphibia > Caudata > Salamandridae > Lissotriton > Lissotriton vulgaris. Next base: position 48,202,955 of record NC_141693.1, on the reverse strand, counting down.
ACTGAATGCCTTCCTCCCTGAGCTCCTTCTTCACAGCAAGGAACGATGCCCTGTCCTTTTGGACCGCCTGCGTGTAGTCCGGAAATATCGTCACCTTGCTGTTCTCCACCCCGTAAGGACCCGACATCCTTGCCCGCTGGATGAGAAGGTCTCGATCTTTATAATGGAGGAGCCGCACCACCATTGGACGGGGGGGGCGGCCAAGCCCCGGCGGGCGAGCGGGCACCCGGTGGGCTCGCTCCAGGGTGAAAAATGGAGTAAGCCCCTCCGGCGCCACCACAGTGCGGAACCAGTTCTCCATGTAGGCCACCGCATCCTCCCCCTCAATCCGTTCCGGCAGGCCTACGACCCGCACATTGTTCCGCCTATTACGGCCTTCGGCATCCTCCGCCCTCCGTTCCAGAATGTCCAGCCGGGCCAAAATGTCTGTAATCCTGTGCTCCGCAGTCACCACCGAGGGCTTCAGGTCCAGCAACAGTTGGTCATGATCCTTGACCCGATCCGCCAGCTTCGCGTGATCCGCACGCAGCAGCCCCAGGCCCGTGGCCACTTGGGCAATGTCGTTATGTAACGCCTCCTTGGTGGAGGTGATCGCCTCCAGGATGGCATCCAAGCGCCGGTTCAGCCGCTGTTCTTGGTCAAGCTCCGGGGAGGGATTCTCACTCAACCGGGTCGATGTCGCCGAGTCCCCTTCGCGGCTCCCGGGTGTCGGCCCTCCGATCGCCGCCATGTCAGGGCGCTGCGTCACAAGTCCGGCCACCCTTTCTGTGAAGCGCTCTCGTGGGCCCGTGCCGAGCACCGGGCACCAGGCAGCACAGTGTCACCGCCAATGGTCGCAGGAGCAATGACCAGGCGGATGAGCTCCGGTCCGTCACCCCCACTAGTCCGGTGGGGGGAGGAAGAGTCACGGGACGGCGGCCGACGAGGGCCCCGGGTCCCCTGGGTGAATCGAGCAGCGTCCCCCGGGCTCAAGGCTTCGCGCCACCAATCCCAGTGCGTCGGGCAGTCGGGTGCAGGGTCCCTCTCTGCTTGGCGACAGCCGGTCTCAGGGCTGTGGTCCGGGACCATCCGATCTCCTCGCCGCCATTTTCTTCACACCCTGGTCTACACCTCGGCCGCCTCTTCCTCGATCTCCTCGGGGCCAGCAGTCCCCCAGCAATGAACCGATAACGTCCAGCTGTCCCCCTACCCTTCAGAGGGCAGGAACGTCTTCTCCGGGTCGCCTGGGGTCCCGAAAAACAGGAGAAGTAGCGGGAATCCGCGCGGAGCTACGAGCTCACGCCGCCATCCCGATCGGCGTCCAAGCCACGCCCCCATCTTTCCTTCTATCATACCACACCATCTTTCATTCTATCACACCACACCATCTTTCCTTCTATCACACCACACCATCTTTCCTTCCATCACACCACACCATCTTTCATTCTATTACACCACTCCATCTTTCATTCTATCACACCACGCCATCTTTCATTCCATAACACCACGCCATCTTTCCTTCTATCACACCACACCATCTTTCATTCTATCACATCACACCATCTTTCCTTCCATCACACCACACCATCTTTCATTCTATCACACCACGCCATCTTTCATTCTATCACACCACGCCATCTTTCATTCCATAACACCACGCCATCTTTCCTTCTATCACACCACGCCATCTTTCCTTCTATCACACCACACCATCTTTCCTTCTATCACACCACACAATCTTTCATTCTATCACACCACACCATCCTTCATTCTATCACACCACACCATCTTTCATTCTATCACACCACACCATCTTTCATTCTATCACACCACATCATCTTTCCTTCTATCACACCACACAATCTTTCCTTCTATCACACAACACCATCTTTTATTCTATCACACCACACCATCTTTCATTCTATCACACCACACCATATTTCATTGTATCACAGCACACCATCTTTCATTCTATCACACCACACCATCTTTCATTCTATCACTCCACACCATCTTTCATTCTATCACACCACACCATCTTTCCTTCTATTACAACACACCATCTTTCCTTCTATCACACTACACCATCTTTTTTTCTATCACACCACACCAACTTTTATTCTATCACACCACACCATCTTTCATTGTATCACAGCACACCATCTTTCATTCTATCATAGCACACCATCTTTCATTCTATCATATCACACCATCTTTCATTCTATCACACCACACCATCTTTCCTTCTATCACACCACACCATCTTTCCTTCTTTCATTCTATCACACCACACCATCTTTCCTTCTATCACACCACACCTTCTTTCCTTCTTTCACACCACACCATCTTTCATTCTATCACACCACACCATCTTTCCTTCTATCACATCACACCATCTTTCCTTCCATCACCCCACACCATCTTTCATTCTATCACACCAAGCCATCTTTCATTCAATCACACCACGCCATCTTTCATTCCATAACACCACGCCATCTTTCCTTCTATCACAACACACCATCTTTCCTTCTATCACACCACACCATCTTTCCTTCTATCACACCACACCATCTTTCCTTCTATCACACCACACCATCTTTCATTCTATCACACCACGCCATCTTTCATTCTATCACACCACGCCATCTTTCATTCCATAACACCACGCCATCTTTCCTTCTATCACACAACACCATCTTTCCTTCTATCACACCACACCATCTTTCCTTCTATCACACCACACAATCTTTCATTCTATCACACCACACCATCCTTCATTCTATCACACCACACCATCTTTCATTCTATCACACCACACCATCTTTCCTTCTATCACACCACACCATCTTTTAGTCTATCCCAGCACACCATCTTTCATTCTATCACACCACACCATCTTTCATTCTATCACACCACCCCACACCATCATTCTTTCCATCACACCACACCGCACCATCTTTCATTCTATCACACCACACCATCTTTCATTCTATCACACCACATCATCTTTCCTTCTATCACACCACACAATCTTTCCTTCTATCACACCACACCATCTTTTATTCTATCACACCACACCATCTTTCATTCTATCACACCACACCATATTTCAATGTATCACAGCACACCATCTTTCATTCTATCACACCACACCATCTTTCATTCTATCACTCCACACCATCTTTCATTCTATCACACCACACCATCTTTCCTTCTATTACAGCACACCATCTTTCCTTCTATCACACTACACCATCTTTTTTTCTATCACACCACACCAACTTTTATTCTATCACACCACACCATCTTTCATTGTATCACAGCACACCATCTTTCATTCTATCATAGCACACCATCTTTCATTCTATCATACCACACCATCTTTCATTCTATCACACGACACCATCTTTCCTTCTATCACACCACACCATCTTTCCTTCTTTCATTCTATCACACCACACCATCTTTCCTTCTATCACACCACACCATCTTTCCTTCTTTCACACCACACCATCTTTCATTCTATCACACCACACCATCTTTCCTTCTATCACATCACACCATCTTTCCTTCCATCACACCACACCATCTTTCATTCTATCACACCACGCCATCTTTCATTCAATCACACCACGCCATCTTTCATTCCATAACACCACGCCATCTTTCCTTCTATCATACCACACCATCTTTCCTTCTATCACACCACACCATCTTTCCTTCTATCACACCACACCATCTTTCCTTCTATCACACCACACAATCTTTCATTCTATCACACCACACCATCTTTCATTCTATCACACCACGCCATCTTTCATTCCATAACACCACGCCATCTTTCCTTCTATCACACCACACCATCTTTCCTTCTAGCACATCACACCATCTTTCCTTCCATCACACCACACCATCTTTCATTCTATCACACCACGCCATCTTTCATTCCATAATACCACCCCATCTTTCCTTCTATCACACCACACCATCTTTCCTTCTATCACTCCACACCATCTTTCTTTCTATCACACCACACCATCTTTCATTTCATAACCACACCCTCTTTCCTTCTATCACACCACACCATCTTTCCTTCTATCACATCACACCATCTTTCCTTCGATCACACCACCCCATCTTTCATTCTATCACACCACGCCATCTTTCATTCTATCATACCACGCCATCTTTCATTCCATAACACCACGCCATCTTTCCTTCTATCACACCACACCATCTTTCCTTCTATCACACCACACAATCTTTCATTCTATCACACCACACCATCTTTCATTCTATCCCACCACACCATCTTTCATTCTATCACACCACACCATCTTTTATTCTATCACACCACACCATCTTTCATTCTGTCACACCACACGATCTTTCATTGTATCACAGCACGCCATCTTTCATTCTATCACACCACACCATCTTTCCTTCTATCACACCATGCCATCTTTCATTCTATCACACCACACGATCTGTCATTGTATCACAGCACACCATCTTTCATTCTATCACACCACACCATCTTTCCTTCTATCACACCACACCATCTTTCCTTCTATTACAACACACCATCTTTCCTTCTATCACACTACACCATCTTTCTTTCTATCACACCACACCAACTTTTATTTTATCACACCACAAAATCTTTCATTGTATCACAGCACACCATCTTTCATTCTATCACAGCACGCCATCTTTCATTCTATCATACCACACCATCTTTCATTCTATCACACCACACCATCTTTCCTTCTATCACACCACACCATCTTTCCTTCTTTCACACCACACCATCTTTCATTCTATCACACCACACCATCTTTCCTTCTATCACATCACACCATCTTTCCTTCCATCACACCACACCATCTTTCATTCTATCACGCCATCTTTCATTCAATCACACCACGCCATCTTTCATTCCATAACACCACGCCATCTTTCCTTCTATCATACCACACCATCTTTCCTTCTATCACACCACACCATCTTTCCTTCTATCACACCACACCATCTTTCCTTCTATCACACCACACAATCTTTCATTCTATCACACCACACCATCTTTCATTCTATCACACCACGCCATCTTTCATTCCATAACACCACGCCATCTTTCCTTCTATCACACCACACCATCTTTCCTTCTAGCACATCACACCATCTTTCCTTCTATCACACCACACAATCTTTCATTCTATCACACCACACCATCTTTCATTCTATCACACCACACCATCTTTCCTTCTATCACACCACACCATCTTTTATTCTATCCCAGCACACCATCTTTCATTCTATCCCAGCACACCATCTTTCATTCTATCACACCACACCATCTTCCCTTCTATCACACCACACCATCTTTCATTCTATCACACCACACCATCTTTCATTCTATCACACCACACCATCTTTCCTTCTATCATACCACACCATCTTTCATTCTATCACACCACACCATCTTTCCTTCTATCACACCACACCATCTTTCCTTCCATCACACCACACCATCTTTCATTCTATTACACCACTCCATCTTTCATTCTATCACACCACGCCATCTTTCATTCCATAACACCACGCCATCTTTCCTTCTATCACACCACACCATCTTTCATTCTATCACATCACACCATCTTTCCTTCCATCACACCACACCATCTTTCATTCTATCACACCACGCCATCTTTCATTCTATCACACCACGCCATCTTTCATTCCATAACACCACGCCATCTTTCCTTCTATCACACCACGCCATCTTTCCTTCTATCACACCACACCATCTTTCCTTCTATCACACCACACAATCTTTCATTCTATCACACCACACCATCCTTCATTCTATCACACCACACCATCTTTCATTCTATCACACCACACCATCTTTCATTCTATCACACCACATCATCTTTCCTTCTATCACACCACACAATCTTTCCTTCTACCACACAACACCATCTTTTATTCTATCACACCACACCATCTTTCATTCTATCACACCACACCATATTTCATTGTATCACAGCACACCATCTTTCATTCTATCACACCACACCATCTTTCATTCTATCACTCCACACCATCTTTCATTCTATCACACCACACCATTTTCCTTCTATTACAACACACCATCTTTCCTTCTATCACACTACACCATCTTTTTTTCTATCACACCACACCAACTTTTATTCTATCACACCACACCATCTTTTATTCTATCACACCACACCATCTTTCATTCTGTCACACCACACGATCTTTCATTGTAACACAGCACACCATCTTTCATTCTATCACACCACACCATCTTTCCTTCTATCAAACCACACCATCTTTCCTTCTATCACAACACACCATCTTTCCTTCTATCACACTACACCATCTTTCTTTCTATCACATCACACAAACTTTTATTTTATCACACCACACCATCTTTCATTGTATCACAGCACACCATCTTTCATTCTATCACAGCACACCATCTTTCATTCTATCATACCACACCATCTTTCATTCTATCACACCACACCATCTTTCCTTCTATCACACCACACCATCTTTCCTTCTTTCACACCACACCATCTTTCATTCTATCACACCACACCATCTTTCCTTCTATCACATCACACCATCTTTCCTTCCATCACACCACACCATCTTTCATTCTATCACACCACGCCATCTTTCATTCAATCACACCACGCCATCTTTCATTCCATAACACCACGCCATCTTTCCTTCTATCATACCACACCATCTTTCCTTCTATCACACCACACCATCTTTCCTTCTATCTCACCACACCATCTTTCCTTCTATCACACCACACAATCTTTCATTCTATCACACCACACCATCTTTCATTCTATCACACCACGCCATCTTTCATTCCATAACACCACGCCATCTTTCCTTCTATCACACCACACCATCTTTCCTTCTAGCACATCACACCATCTTTCCTTCCATCACACCACACCATCTGTAATTCTATCACACCACGCCATCTTTCATTCTATCACACCACGCCATCTTTCATTCCATAACACCACGCCATCTTTCCTTCTATTACACCACACCATCTTTCCTTCTATCACACCACACCATCTTTCTTTCTATCACAACACGCCATCTTTCATTCCATAACACCACACCATCTTTCCTTCAATCACACCACACCATCTTTCCTTCTATCACATCACACCATCTTTCCTTCGATCACACCACCCCATCTTTAATTCTATCACACCACGCCATCTTTCATTCTATCATACCACGCCATCTTTCATTCCATAACACCACGCCATCTTTCCTTCTATCACACCACACCATCTTTCCTTCTATCACACCACACAATCTTTCATTCTATCACACCACACCATCTTTCATTCTATTACAACACACCATCTTTCCTTCTATCACACTACACCATCTTTTATTCTATCCCAGCACACCATCTTTCATTCTATCCCAGCACACCATCTTTCATTCTATCACACCACACCATCTTTCCTTCTATCACACCACACCATCTTTCCTTCTATCACACCACACCATCTTTCATTCTATCACACCACACCATCTTTCCTTCTATCACACCACACCATCTTTTATTCTATCCCAGCACACCATCTTTCATTCTATCCCAGCACACCATCTTTCATTCTATCACACCACACCATCTTTCCTTCTATCACACCACACCATCTTTCATTCTATCACACCACACCATCTTTCATTCTATCACACCACACCACACCATCTTTCATTCTATCACACCACACCATCTTTCCTTCTATCACACCACACCATCTTTCATTCTATCACACCACACCATCTTTCCTTCCATCACACCACACCATCGTTCCTTCTATCACACCACTCCATCTTTCATTCTATCACACCACACCATCTTTCATTCCATAACACCACGCCATCTTTCCTTCTATCACACCACACAATCTTTCATTCTATCACATCACACCATCTTTCCTTGCATCACACCACACCATCTTTCATTCTATCACACCACGCCATCTTTCATTCTATCACACCCCGCCATCTTTCATTCCATAACACCACGCCATCTTTCCTTCTATCACACCACACCATCTTTCCTTCTATCACACCACACCATCTTTCCTTCTATCACACCACACAATCTTTCATTCTATCACACCACACCATCTTTCATTCTATCACACCACACCATCTTTCCTTCTGTCACACCACACCATCTTTCATTCTATCACACCACACCATCTTTCCTTCTATCACATCACACCATCTTTCCTTCCATCACACCACACCATCTTTCATTCTATCACACCACGCCATCTTTCATTCAATCACACCACGCCATCTTTCATTCCATAACACCACGCCATCTTTCCTTCTATCATACCACACCATCTTTCCTTCTATCACACCACACCATCTTTCCTTCTATCACACCACACCATCTTTCCTTCTATCACACCACACAATCTTTCATTCTATCACACCACACCATCTTTCATTCTATCACACCACGCCATCTTTCATTCCATAACACCACGCCATCTTTCCTTCTATCACACCACACCATCTTTCCTTCTATCACACCACACCATCTTTCCTTCTATCACACCACACCATCTTTCCTTCTATCACACCACACAATCTTTCATTCTATCACACCACACCATCTTTCATTCTATCACACCACGCCATCTTTCATTCCATAACACCACGCCATCTTTCCTTCTATCACACCACACCATCTTTCCTTCTAGCACATCACACCATCTTTCATTCTATCACACCACGCCATCTTTCATTCCATAATACCACCCCATCTTTCCTTCTATCACACCACACCATCTTTCCTTCTATCACACCACACCATCTTTCTTTCTATCACACCACACCATCTTTCATTCCATAACCACACCATCTTTCCTTCTATCACACCACACCATCTTTCCTTCTATCACATCACACCATCTTTCCGTCGATCACACCACCCCATCTTTCATTCTATCACACCACGCCATCTTTCATTCTATCATACCACGCCATCTTTCATTCCATAACACCACGCCATCTTTCCTTCTATCACACCACACCATCTTTCCTTCTATCACACCACACCATCTTTCCTTCTATCACACCACACAATCTTTCATTCTATCACACCACACCATCTTTCATTCTATCACACCACACCATCTTTCATTCTATCACACCACACCATCTTTTATTCTATCACACCACACCATCTTTCATTCTATCACACCACACGATCTTTCATTGTATCACAGCACGCCATCTTTCATTCTATCACACCACACCATCTTTCCTTCTATCACACCATGCCATCTTTCATTCTATCACACCACACGATCTGTCATTGTATCACAGCACACCATCTTTCATTCTATCACACCACACCATCTTTCCTTCTATCACACCACACCATCTTTCCTTCTATTACAACACACCATCTTTCCTTCTATCACACTACACCATCTTTCTTTCTATCACACCACACCAACTTTTATTTTATCACACCACAAAATCTTTCATTGTATCACAGCACACCATCTTTCATTCTATCACAGCACGCCATCTTTCATTCTATCATACCACACCATCTTTCATTCTATCACACCACACCATCTTTCCTTCTATCACACCACACCATCTTTCCTTCTTTCACACCACACCATCTTTCATTCTATCACACCACACCATCTTTCCTTCTATCACATCACACCATCTTTCCTTCCATCACACCACACCATCTTTCATTCTATCACGCCATCTTTCATTCAATCACACCACGCCATCTTTCATTCCATAACACCACGCCATCTTTCCTTCTATCATACCACACCATCTTTCCTTCTATCACACCACACCATCTTTCCTTCTATCAAACCACACCATCTTTCCTTCTATCACACCACACAATCTTTCATTCTATCACACCACACCATCTTTCATTCTATCACACCACGCCATCTTTCATTCCATAACACCACGCCATCTTTCCTTCTATCACACCACACCATCTTTCCTTCTAGCACATCACACCATCTTTCCTTCTATCACACCACACAATCTTTCATTCTATCACACCACACCATCTTTCATTCTATCACACCACACCATCTTTCCTTCTATCACACCACACCATCTTTTATTCTATCCCAGCACACCATCTTTCATTCTATCCCGGCACACCATCTTTCATTCTATCACACCACACCATCTTCCCTTCTATCACACCACACCATCTTTCATTCTATCACACCACACCATCTTTCATTCTATCACACCACACCATCTTTCCTTCTATCATACCACACCATCTTTCATTCTATCACACCACACCATCTTTCCTTCTATCACACCACACCATCTTTCCTTCTATCAAACCACACCATCTTTCCTTCTATCACACCACACCATCTTTCCTTCTATTACAACACACCATCTTTCCTTCTATCACACTACACCATCTTTCTTTCTATCACATCACACAAACTTTTATTTTATCACACCACACCATCTTTCATTGTATCACAGCACACCATCTTTCATTCTATCACAGCACACCATCTTTCATTCTATCATACCACACCATCTTTCATTCTATCACACCACACCATCTTTCCTTCTATCACACCACACCATCTTTCCTTCTTTCACACCACACCATCTTTCATTCTATCACACCACACCATCTTTCCTTCTATCACATCACACCATCTTTCCTTCCATCACACCACACCATCTTTCATTCTATCACACCACGCCATCTTTCATTCAATCACACCACGCCATCTTTCATTCCATAACACCACGCCATCTTTCCTTCTATCATACCACACCATCTTTCCTTCTATCACACCACACCATCTTTCCTTCTATCTCACCACACCATCTTTCCTTCTATCACACCACACAATCTTTCATTCTATCACACCACACCATCTTTCATTCTATCACACCACGCCATCTTTCATTCCATAACACCACGCCATCTTTCCTTCTATCACACCACACCATCTTTCCTTCTAGCACATCACACCATCTTTCCTTCCATCACACCACACCATCTGTAATTCTATCACACCACGCCATCTTTCATTCTATCACACCACGCCATCTTTCATTCCATAACACCACGCCATCTTTCCTTCTATTACACCACACCATCTTTCCTTCTATCACACCACACCATCTTTCTTTCTATCACAACACGCCATCTTTCATTCCATAACACCACACCATCTTTAATTCAATCACACCACACCATCTTTCCTTCTATCACATCACACCATCTTTCCTTCGATCACACCACCCCATCTTTAATTCTATCACACCACGCCATCTTTCATTCTATCATACCACGCCATCTTTCATTCCATAACACCACGCCATCTTTCCTTCTATCACACCACACCATCTTTCCTTCTATCACACCACACAATCTTTCATTCTATCACACCACACCATCTTTCCTTCTATCACACTACACCATCTTTTATTCTATCCCAGCACACCATCTTTACACCATCTTTCATTCTATTACAACACACCATCTTTCCTTCTATCACACTACACCATCTTTTATTCTATCCCAGCACACCATCTTTCATTCTATCCCAGCACACCATCTTTCATTCTATCACACCACACCATCTTTCCTTCTATCACACCACACCATCTTTCCTTCTATCACACCACACCATCTTTCATTCTATCACACCACACCATCTTTCCTTCTATCACACCACACCATCTTTTATTCTATCCCAGCACACCATCTTTCATTCTATCCCAGCACACCATCTTTCATTCTATCACACCACACCATCTTTCCTTCTATCACACCACACCATCTTTCATTCTATCCCAGCACACCATCTTTCATTCTATCACACCACACCATCTTTCCTTCTATCACACCACACCATCTTTCCTTCTATCACACCACACCATCTTTCATTCTATCACACCACACCATCTTTCCTTCTATCACACCACACCATCTTTTATTCTATCCCAGCACACCATCTTTCATTCTATCCCAGCACACCATCTTTCATTCTATCACACCACACCATCTTTCCTTCTATCACACCACACCATCTTTCATTCTATCACACCACACCATCTTTCCTTCTATCACACTACACCATCTTTTATTCTATCCCAGCACACCATCTTTACACCATCTTTCATTCTATTACAACACACCATCTTTCCTTCTATCACACTACACCATCTTTTATTCTATCCCAGCACACCATCTTTCATTCTATCCCAGCACACCATCTTTCATTCTATCACACCACACCATCTTTCCTTCTATCACACCACACCATCTTTCCTTCTATCACACCACACCATCTTTCATTCTATCACACCACACCATCTTTCCTTCTATCACACCACACCATCTTTTATTCTATCCCAGCACACCATCTTTCATTCTATCCCAGCACACCATCTTTCATTCTATCACACCACACCATCTTTCCTTCTATCACACCACACCATCTTTCATTCTATCACACCACACCATCTTTCCTTCCATCACACCACACCATCGTTCCTTCTATCACACCACTCCATCTTTCATTCTATCACACCACACCATCTTTCATTCCATAACACCACGCCATCTTTCCTTCTATCACACCACACAATCTTTCATTCTATCACATCACACCATCTTTCCTTGCATCACACCACACCATCTTTCATTCTATCACACCACGCCATCTTTCATTCTATCACACCCCGCCATCTTTCATTCCATAACACCACGCCATCTTTCCTTCTATCACACCACACCATCTTTCCTTCTATCACACCACACCATCTTTCCTTCTATCACACCACACAATCTTTCATTCTATCACACCACACCATCTTTCATTCTATCACACCACACCATCTTTCCTTCTGTCACACCACACCATCTTTCATTCTATCACACCACACCATCTTTCCTTCTATCACATCACACCATCTTTCCTTCCATCACACCACACCATCTTTCATTCTATCACACCACGCCATCTTTCATTCAATCACACCACGCCATCTTTCATTCCATAACACCACGCCATCTTTCCTTCTATCATACCACACCATCTTTCCTTCTATCACACCACACCATCTTTCCTTCTATCACACCACACCATCTTTCCTTCTATCACACCACACAATCTTTCATTCTATCACACCACACCATCTTTCATTCTATCACACCACGCCATCTTTCATTCCATAACACCACGCCATCTTTCCTTCTATCACACCACACCATCTTTCCTTCTAGCACATCACACCATCTTTCCTTCCATCACACCACACCATCTTTCATTCTATCACACCACGCCATCTTTCATTCTATCACACCACGCCATCTTTCATTCCATAATACCACCCCATCTTTCCTTCTATCACACCACACCATCTTTCCTTCTATCACACCACACCATCTTTCTTTCTATCACACCACACCATCTTTCATTCCATAACCACACCATCTTTCCTTCTATCACACCACACCATCTTTCCTTCTATCACATCACACCATCTTTCCTTCGATCACACCACCCCATCTTTCATTCTATCACACCACGCCATCTTTCATTCTATCATACCACGCCATCTTTCATTCCATAACACCACGCCATCTTTCCTTCTATCACACCACACCATCTTTCCTTCTATCACACCACACCATCTTTCCTTCTATCACACCACACAATCTTTCATTCTATCACACCACACCATCTTTCATTCTATCACACCACACCATCTTTCATTCTATCACACCACACCATCTTTTATTCTATCACACCACACCATCTTTCATTCTATCACACCACACGATCTTTCATTGTATCACAGCACGCCATCTTTCATTCTATCACACCACACCATCTTTCCTTCTATCACACCATGCCATCTTTCATTCTATCACACCACACGATCTGTCATTGTATCACAGCACACCATCTTTCATTCTATCACACCACACCATCTTTCCTTCTATCACACCACACCATCTTTCCTTCTATTACAACACACCATCTTTCCTTCTATCACACTACACCATCTTTCTTTCTATCACACCACACCAACTTTTATTTTATCACACCACAAAATCTTTCATTGTATCACAGCACACCATCTTTCATTCTATCACAGCACGCCATCTTTCATTCTATCATACCACACCATCTTTCATTCTATCACACCACACCATCTTTCCTTCTATCACACCACACCATCTTTCCTTCTTTCACACCACACCATCTTTCATTCTATCACACCACACCATCTTTCCTTCTATCACATCACACCATCTTTCCTTCCATCACACCACACCATCTTTCATTCTATCACGCCATCTTTCATTCAATCACACCACGCCATCTTTCATTCCATAACACCACGCCATCTTTCCTTCTATCATACCACACCATCTTTCCTTCTATCACACCACACCATCTTTCCTTCTATCAAACCACACCATCTTTCCTTCTATCACACCACACAATCTTTCATTCTATCACACCACACCATCTTTCATTCTATCACATCACGCCATCTTTCATTCCATAACACCACGCCATCTTTCCTTCTATCACACCACACCATCTTTCCTTCTAGCACATCACACCATCTTTCCTTCTATCACACCACACAATCTTTCATTCTATCACACCACACCATCTTTCATTCTATCACACCACACCATCTTTCCTTCTATCACACCACACCATCTTTTATTCTATCCCAGCACACCATCTTTCATTCTATCCCAGCACACCATCTTTCATTCTATCCCAGCACACCATCTTTCATTCTATCACACCACACCATCTTCCCTTCTATCACACCACACCATCTTTCATTCTATCACACCACACCATCTTTCATTCTATCACACCACACCATCTTTCCTTCTATCATACCACACCATCTTTCATTCTATCACACCACACCATCTTTCCTTCTATCACACCACACCATCTTTCCTTCCATCACACCACACCATCTTTCATTCTATTACACCACTCCATCTTTCATTCTATCACACCACGCCATCTTTCATTCCATAACACCACGCCATCTTTCCTTCTATCACACCACACCATCTTTCATTCTATCACATCACACCATCTTTCCTTCCATCACACCACACCATCTTTCATTCTATCACACCAAGCCATCTTTCATTCTATCACACCACGCCATCTTTCATTCCATAACACCACGCCATCTTTCCTTCTATCACACCACACCATCTTTCCTTCTATCACACCACACCATCTTTCCTTCTATCACACCACACCATCTTTCATTCTATCACACCACGCCATCTTTCATTCTATCACACCACGCCATCTTTCATTCCATAACACCACGCCATCTTTCCTTCTATCACACCACGCCATCTTTCCTTCTATCACACCACACCATCTTTCCTTCTATCACACCACACAATCTTTCATTCTATCACACCACACCATCCTTCATTCTATCACACCACACCATCTTTCATTCTATCACACCACACCATCTTTCCTTCTATCACACCACACCATCTTTTAGTCTATCCCAGCACACCATCTTTCATTCTATCACACCACACCATCTTTCATTCTATCACACCACCCCACACCATCATTCTTTCCATCACACCACACCGCACCATCTTTCATTCTATCACACCACACCATCTTTCATTCTATCACACCACATCATCTTTCCTTCTATCACACCACACAATCTTTCCTTCTATCACACCACACCATCTTTTATTCTATCACACCACACCATCTTTCATTCTATCACACCACACCATATTTCATTGTATCACAGCACACCATCTTTCATTCTATCACACCACACCATCTTTCATTCTATCACTCCACACCATCTTTCATTCTATCACACCACACCATCTTTCCTTCTATTACAGCACACCATCTTTCCTTCTATCACACTACACCATCTTTTTTTCTATCACACCACACCAACTTTTATTCTATCACATAACACCATCTTTCATTGTATCACAGCACACCATCTTTCATTCTATCATAGCACACCATCTTTCATTCTATCATACCACACCTTCTTTCATTCTATCACACGACACCATCTTTCCTTCTATCACACCACACCATCTTTCCTTCTTTCATTCTATCACACCACACCATCTTTCCTTCTATCACACCACACCATCTTTCCTTCTTTCACACCACACCATCTTTCATTCTATCACACCACACCATCTTTCCTTCTATCACATCACACCATCTTTCCTTCCATCACCCCACACCATCTTTCATTCTATCACACCAAGCCATCTTTCATTCAATCACACCACGCCATCTTTCATTCCATAACACCACGCCATCTTTCCTTCTATCACAACACACCATCTTTCCTTCTATCACACCACACCATCTTTCCTTCTATCACACCACACAATCTTTCATTCTATCACACCACACCATCTTTCATTCTATCACACCACGCCATCTTTCATTCCATAACACCACGCTATCTTTCCTTCTATCACACCACACCATCTTTCCTTCTAGCACATCACACCATCTTTCCTTCCATCACACCACACCATCTTTCATTCTATCACACCAAGCCATCTTTCATTCTATCACACCACGCCATCTTTCATTCCATAACACCACGCCATCTTTCCTTCTATCACACCACACCATCTTTCCTTCTATCACACCAAACCATCTTTCATTCTATCACACCACACCATCTTTCATTATATCACATCACACCACACCATCTTTCCTTCTATCACACCACACCATCTTTCCTTCTATCACACCACACCACCTTTCCTTCTATCACACCACACCATCTTTCCTTCCATCACACCACACCATCTTTCATTCTATCACACCACTCCATCTTTCATTCTATCACACCACGCCATCTTTCATTCCATAACACCACGCCATCTTTCCTTCTATCACACCACACCATCTTTCCTTCTATCACATCACACAATCTTTCCTTCCATCACACCACACCATCTTTCATTCTATCACACCACGCCATCATTCATTCTATCACACCACGCCATCTTTCATTCCATAACACCACGCCATCTTTCCTTCTATCACACCACACTATCTTTCCTTCTATCACACCACACCATCTTTCCTTCTATCACACCACACAATCTTTCATTCTATCACACCACACAATCTTTCATTCTATCACACCACACCATCGTTCATTCTATCACACCACACCATCTTTCATTCTATCACACCACACCATCTTTCCTTATATCACACTACACCATCCTTTAGTCTATCCCAGCACACCATCTTTCATTCTATCCCAGCACACCATCTTTCATTCTATCACACCACACCATCTTTCATTCTATCACAATACCCCACACCATCATTCTTTCCATCACACCGCACCGCACCATCTTTCATTCTATCACACCACACCATCTTTCATTCTATCACACCACATCATCTTTCCTTCTATCACACGACACAATCTTTCCTTCTATCACACCACACCATCTTTTATTCTATCACACCACACCATCTTTCATTCTATCACACCACACGATCTTTCATTGTAACACAGCACACCATCTTTCATTCTATCACACCACACCATCTTTCCTTCTATCAAACCACACCATCTTTCCTTCTATCACACCACACCATCTTTCCTTCTATTACAACACACCATCTTTCCTTCTATCACACTACACCATCTTTCTTTCTATCACATCACACCAACTTTTATTTTATCACACCACACCATCTTTCATTGTATCACAGCACACCATCTTTCATTCTATCACAGCACACCATCTTTCATTCTATCATACCACACCATCTTTCATTCTATCACACCACACCATCTTTCCTTCTATCACACCACACCATCTTTCCTTCTTTCACACCACACCATCTTTCATTCTATCACACCACGCCATCTTTCATTCAATCACACCATGCCATCTTTCATTCCATAACACCACGCCATCTTTCCTTCTATCATACCACACCATCTTTCCTTCTATCACAGCACACCATCTTTCCTTCTATCTCACCACACCATCTTTCCTTCTATCACACCACACAATCTTTCATTCTATCACACCACACCATCTTTCATTCTATCACACCACGCCATCTTTCATTCCATAACACCACGCCATCTTTCCTTCTATCACACCACACCATCTTTCCTTCTAGCACATCACACCATCTTTCCTTCCATCACACCACACCATCTCTAATTCTATCACACCACGCCATCTTTCATTCTATCACACCACGCCATCTTTCATTCCATAACACCACGCCATCTTTCCTTCTATTACACCACACCATCTTTCCTTCTATCACACCACACCATCTTTCTTTCTATCACAACACGCCATCTTTCATTCCATAACACCACACCATCTTTCCTTCTATCACACCACACCATCTTTCCTTCTATCACATCACACCATCTTTCCTTCGATCACACCACCCCATCTTTAATTCTATCACACCACGCCATCTTTCATTCTATCATACCACGCCATCTTTCATTCCATAACACCACGCCATCTTTCCTTCTATCACACCACACCATCTTTCCTTCTATCACACCACACCATCTTTCCTTCTATCACACCACACAATCTTTCATTCTATCACACCACACCATCTTTCATTCTATCACACCACACCATCTTTCATTCTATCACACCACACCATCTTTCCTTCTATCACACCACACCATCTTTTATTCTATCCCAGCACACCATCTTTCATTCTATCCCAGCACACCATCTTTCATTCTATCACACCACACCATCTTTCCTTCTATCACACCACACCATCTTTCATTCTATCACACCACACCATCTTTCCTTCTATCACACCACACCATCTTTTATTCTATCCCAGCACACCATCTATCATTCTATCACACCACACCATCTTTCCTTCTATCACACCACACCATCTTTCATTCTATCACACCACACCATTTTTCCTTCTATCACACCACACCATCTTTCATTCTATCACACCACACCATCTTTCCTTCCATCACACCACACCATCGTTCCTTCTATCACACCACTCCATCTTTCATTCTATCACACCACACCATCTTTCATTCCATAACACCACGCCATCTTTCCTTCTATCACACCACACAATCTTTCATTCTATCACATCACACCATCTTTCCTTGCATCACACCACACCATCTTTCATTCTATCACACCACGCCATCTTTCATTCTATCACACCACGCCATCTTTCATTCCATAACACCACGCCATCTTTCCTTCTATCACACCACACCATCTTTCCTTCTATCACACCACACCATCTTTCCTTCTATCACACCACACAATCTTTCATTCTATCACACCACACCATCTTTCATTCTATCACACCACACCATCTTTCCTTCTGTCACACCACACCATCTTTCATTCTATCACACCACACCATCTTTCCTTCTATCACATCACACCATCTTTCCTTCCATCACACCACACCATCTTTCATTCTATCACACCACGCCATCTTTCATTCAATCACACCACGCCATCTTTCATTCCATAACACCACGCCATCTTTCCTTCTATCATACCACACCATCTTTCCTTCTATCACACCACACCATCTTTCCTTCTATCACACCACACCATCTTTCCTTCTATCACACCACACAATCTTTCATTCTATCACACCACACCATCTTTCATTCTATCACACCACGCCATCTTTCATTCCATAACACCACGCCATCTTTCCTTCTATCACACCACACCATCTTTCCTTCTAGCACATCACACCATCTTTCCTTCCATCACACCACACCATCTTTCATTCTATCACACCACGCCATCTTTCATTCTATCACACCACGCCATCTTTCATTCCATAATACCACCCCATCTTTCCTTCTATCACACCACACCATCTTTCCTTCTATCACACCACACCATCTTTCTTTCTATCACACCACACCATCTTTCATTCCATAACCACACCATCTTTCCTTCTATCACACCACACCATCTTTCCTTCTATCACATCACACCATCTTTCCTTCGATCACACCACCCCATCTTTCATTCTATCACACCACGCCATCTTTCATTCTATCATACCACGCCATCTTTCATTCCATAACACCACGCCATCTTTCCTTCTATCACACCACACCATCTTTCCTTCTATCACACCACACCATCTTTCCTTCTATCACACCACACAATCTTTCATTCTATCACACCACACCATCTTTCATTCTATCACACCACACCATCTTTCATTCTATCACACCACACCATCTTTTATTCTATCACACCACACCATCTTTCATTCTATCACACCACACGATCTTTCATTGTATCACAGCACGCCATCTTTCATTCTATCACACCACACCATCTTTCCTTCTATCACACCACGCCATCTTTCATTCTATCACACCACACGATCTGTCATTGTATCACAGCACACCATCCTTCATTCTATCACACCACACCATCTTTCATTCTATCACACCACACCATCTTTCCTTCTATCACACCACACCATCTTTTAGTCTATCCCAGCACACCATCTTTCATTCTATCACACCACACCATCTTTCATTCTATCACACCACCCCACACCATCATTCTTTCCATCACACCACACCGCACCATCTTTCATTCTATCACACCACACCATCTTTCATTCTATCACACCACATCATCTTTCCTTCTATCACACCACACAATCTTTCCTTCTATCACACCACACCATCTTTTATTCTATCACACCACACCATCTTTCATTCTATCACACCACACCATATTTCATTGTATCACAGCACACCATCTTTCATTCTATCACACCACACCATCTTTCATTCTATCACTCCACACCATCTTTCATTCTATCACACCACACCATCTTTCCTTCTATTACAACACACCATCTTTCCTTCTATCACACTACACCATCTTTTTTTCTATCACACCACACCAACTTTTATTCTATCACACCACACCATCTTTCATTCTATCACAGCACACCATCTTTCATTCTATCATAGCACACCATCTTTCATTCTATCATACCACACCATCTTTCATTCTATCACATGACACCATCTTTCCTTCTATCACACCACACCATCTTTCCTTCTTTCATTCTATCACACCACACCATCTTTCCTTCTATCACACCACACCATCTTTCCTTCTTTCACACCACACCATCTTTCATTCTATCACACCACACCATTTTTCCTTCTATCACATCACACCATCTTTCCTTCCATCACCCCACACCATCTTTCATTCTATCACACCAAGCCATCTTTCATTCAATCACACCACGCCATCTTTCATTCCATAACACCACGCCATCTTTCCTTCTATCACAACACACCATCTTTCCTTCTATCACACCACACCATCTTTCCTTCTATCACACCACACCATCTTTCCTTCTATCACACCACACAATCTTTCATTCTATCACACCACACCATCTTTCATTCTATCACACCACGCCATCTTTCATTCCATAACACCACGCTATCTTTCCTTCTATCACACCACACCATCTTTCCTTCTAGCACATCACACCATCTTTCCTTCCATCACACCACACCATCTTTCATTCTATCACACCAAGCCATCTTTCATTCTATCACACCACGCCATCTTTCATTCCATAACACCACGCCATCTTTCCTTCTATCACACCACACCATCTTTCCTTCGATCACACCAAACCATCTTTCATTCTATCACACCACACCATCTTTCATTATATCACATCACACCACACCATCTTTCCTTCTATCACACCACACCATCTTTCCTTCTATCACACCACACCACCTTTCCTTCTATCACACCACACCATCTTTCCTTCCATCACACCACACCATCTTTCATTCTATCACACCACTCCATCTTTCATTCTATCACACCACGCCATCTTTCATTCCATAACACCACGCCATCTTTCCTTCTATCACACCACACCATCTTTCCTTCTATCACATCACACAATCTTTCCTTCCATCACACCACACCATCATTCATTCTATCACACCACGCCATCTTTCATTCCATAACACCACGCCATCTTTCCTTCTATCACACCACACTATCTTTCCTTCTATCACACCACACCATCTTTCCTTCTATCACACCACACCATCTTTCATTCTATCACACCACACCATCTTTCCTTCTATCACACCACACCATCTTTCATTCTATCACACCACACCATCTTTCATTCTATCACACCACACCATCTTTC
Organism: Lissotriton vulgaris; assembly: GCF_964263255.1. Classification (NCBI taxonomy): domain Eukaryota; kingdom Metazoa; phylum Chordata; class Amphibia; order Caudata; family Salamandridae; genus Lissotriton; species Lissotriton vulgaris. The sequence continues at coordinate 48,180,573 of NC_141693.1, read as the reverse complement.
CTTATATCACACCACACCATCTTTTAGTCTATCCCAGCACACCATCTTTCATTCTATCCCAGCACACCATCTTTCATTCTATCACACCACACCATCTTTCATTCTATCACAATACCCCACACCATCATTCTTTAAATCACACCGCACCGCACCATCTTTCATTCTATCACACCACACCATCTTTCATTCTATCACACCACATCATCTTTCCTTCTATCACACGACACAATCTTTCCTTCTATCACACCACACCATCTTTTATTCTATCACACCACACCATCTTTCATTCTATCACACCACACGATCTTTCATTGTAACACAGCACACCATCTTTCATTCTATCACACCACACCATCTTTCCTTCTATCAAACCACACCATCTTTCCTTCTATCACACCACACCATCTTTCCTTCTATTACAACACACCATCTTTCCTTCTATCACACTACACCATCTTTCTTTCTATCACATCACACCAACTTTTATTTTATCACACCACACCATCTTTCATTGTATCACAGCACACCATCTTTCATTCTATCACAGCACACCATCTTTCATTCTATCATATCACACCATCTTTCATTCTATCACACCACACCATCTTTCCTTCTATCACACCACACCATCTTACCTTCTTTCACACCACACCATCTTTCATTCTATCACACCACACCATCTTTCCTTCTATCACATCACACCATCTTTCCTTCCATCACACCACACCATCTTTCATTCTATCACACCACGCCATCTTTCATTCAATCACACCACGCCATCTTTCATTCCATAACACCACGCCATCTTTCCTTCTATCATACCACACCATCTTTCCTTCTATCACACCACACCATCTTTCCTTCTATCTCACCACACCATCTTTCCTTCTATCACACCACACAATCTTTCATTCTATCACACCACACCATCTTTCATTCTATCACACCACGCCATCTTTCATTCCATAACACCACGCCATCTTTCCTTCTATCACACCACACCATCTTTCCTTCTAGCACATCACACCATCTTTCCTTCCATCACACCACACCATCTCTAATTCTATCACACCACGCCATCTTTCATTCTATCACACCACGCCATCTTTCATTCCATAACACCACGCCATCTTTCCTTCTATTACACCACACCATCTTTCCTTCTATCACACCACACCATCTTTCTTTCTATCACAACACGCCATCTTTCATTCCATAACACCACACCATCTTTCCTTCTATCACACCACACCATCTTTCCTTCTATCACATCACACCATCTTTCCTTCGATCACACCACCCCATCTTTAATTCTATCACACCACGCCATCTTTCATTCTATCATACCACGCCATCTTTCATTCCATAACACCACGCCATCTTTCCTTCTATCACACCACACCATCTTTCCTTCTATCACACCACACCATCTTTCATTCTATCACACCACACCATCTTTCATTCTATCACACCACACCATCTTTCATTCTATCACACCACACCATCTTTCCTTCTATCACACCACACCATCTTTTATTCTATCCCAGCACACCATCTTTCATTCTATCCCAGCACACCATCTTTCATTCTATCACACCACACCATCTTTCCTTCTATCACACCACACCATCTTTCATTCTATCACACCACACCATCTTTCCTTCTATCACACCACACCATCTTTTATTCTATCCCAGCACACCATCTTTCATTCTATCCCAGCACACCATCTTTCATTCTATCACACCACACCATCTTTCCTTCTATCACACCACACCATCTTTCATTCTATCACACCACACCATCTTTCATTCTATCACACCACACCACACCATCTTTCATTCTATCACACCACACCATCTTTCCTTCTATCACACCACACCATATTTCATTCTATCACACCACACCATCTTTCCTTCCATCACACCACACCATCGTTCCTTCTATCACACCACTCCATCTTTCATTCTATCACACCACACCATCTTTCATTCCATAACACCACGCCATCTTTCCTTCTATCACACCACACAATCTTTCATTCTATCACATCACACCATCTTTTCTTGCATCACACCACACCATCTTTCATTCTATCACACCACGCCATCTTTCATTCTATCACACCACGCCATCTTTCATTCCATAACACCACGCCATCTTTCCTTCTGTCACACCACACCATCTTTCCTTCTATCACACCACACCATCTTTCCTTCTATCACACCACACAATCTTTCATTCTATCACACCACACCATCTTTCATTCTATCACACCACACCATCTTTCCTTCTGTCACACCACACCATCTTTCATTCTATCACATCACACCATCTTTCCTTCTATCACATCACACCATCTTTCCTTCCATCACACCACACCATCTTTCATTCTATCACACCACGCCATCTTTCATTCAATCACACCACGCCATCTTTCATTCCATAACACCACGCCATCTTTCCTTCTATCATACCACACCATCTTTCCTTCTATCACACCACACCATCTTTCCTTCTATCACACCACACCATCTTTCCTTCTATCACACCACACAATCTTTCATTCTATCACACCACACCATCTTTCATTCTATCACACCACGCCATCTTTCATTCCATAACACCACGCCATCTTTCCTTCTATCACACCACACCATCTTTCCTTCTAGCACATCACACCATCTTTCCTTCCATCACACCACACCATCTTTCATTCTATCACACCACGCCATCTTTCATTCTATCACACCACGCCATCTTTCATTCCATAATACCACCCCATCTTTCCTTCTATCACACCACACCATCTTTCCTTCTATCACACCACACCATCTTTCTTTCTATCACACCACACCATCTTTCATTCCATAACCACACCATCTTTCCTTCTATCACACCACACCATCTTTCCTTCTATCACATCACACCATCTTTCCTTCGATCACACCACCCCATCTTTCATTCTATCACACCACGCCATCTTTCATTCTATCATACCACGCCATCTTTCATTCCATAACACCACGCCATCTTTCCTTCTATCACACCACACCATCTTTCCTTCTATCACACCACACCATCTTTCCTTCTATCACACCACACAATCTTTCATTCTATCACACCACACCATCTTTCATTCTATCACACCACACCATCTTTCATTCTATCACACCACACCATCTTTTATTCTATCACACCACACCATCTTTCATTCTATCACACCACACGATCTTTCATTGTATCACAGCACGCCATCTTTCATTCTATCACACCACACCATTTTTCCTTCTATCACACCACGCCATCTTTCATTCTATCACACCACACGATCTGTCATTGTATCACAGCACACCATCTTTCATTCTATCACACCACACCATCTTTCCTTCTATCACACCACACCATCTTTCCTTCTATCACACCACACCATCTTTCCTTCTATTACAACACACCATCTTTCCTTCTATCACACTACACCATCTTTCTTTCTATCACACCACACCAACTTTTATTTTATCACACCACAAAATCTTTCATTGTATCACAGCACACCATCTTTCATTCTATCACAGCACGCCATCTTTCATTCTATCATACCACACCATCTTTCATTCTATCACACCACACCATCTTTCCTTCTATCACACCACACCATCTTTCCTTCTTTCACACCACACCATCTTTCATTCTATCACACCACACCATCTTTCCTTCTATCACATCACACCATCTTTCCTTCCTTCACACCACACCATCTTTCATTCTATCACGCCATCTTTCATTCAATCACACCACGCCATCTTTCATTCCATAACACCACGCCATCTTTCCTTCTATCATACCACACCATCTTTCCTTCTATCACACCACACCATCTTTCCTTCTATCACACCACACCATCTTTCCTTCTATCACACCACACAATCTTTCATTCTATCACACCACACCATCTTTCATTCTATCACACCACGCCATCTTTCATTCCATAACACCACGCCATCTTTCCTTCTATCACACCACACCATCTTTCCTTCTAGCACACCACACCATCTTTCATTGTATCACACCACACCATCTTTCCTTCTATCACACCACACCATCTTTTATTCTATCCCAGCACACCATCTTTCATTCTATCCCAGCACACCATCTTTCATTCTATCACACCACACCATCTTCCCTTCTATCACACCACACCATCTTTCATTCTATCACACCACACCATCTTTCATTCTATCACACCACACCATCTTTCCTTCTATCATACCACACCATCTTTCATTCTATCACACCACACCATCTTTCCTTCTATCACACCACACCATCTTTCCTTCCATCACACCACACCATCTTTCATTCTATTACACCACTCCATCTTTCATTCTATCACACCACGCCATCTTTCATTCCATAACACCACGCCATCTTTCCTTCTATCACACCACACCATCTTTCATTCTATCACACCACACCATCTTTCATTCTATCACACCACGCCATCTTTCATTCTATCACACCACGCCATCTTTCATTCTATCATACCACGCCATCTTTCATTCCATAACACCACGCCATCTTTCCTTCTATCACACCAAACCATCTTTCCTTCTATCACACCACACCATCTTTCCTTCTATCACACCACACAATCTTTCATTCTATCACACCACACCATCTTTCATTCTATCACACCACACCATCTTTCATTCTATCACACCACACCATCTTTTATTCTATCACACCACACCATCTTTCATTCTATCACACCACACGATCTTTCATTGTATCACAGCACGCCATCTTTCATTCTATCACACCACACCATCTTTCCTTCTATCACACCACGCCATCTTTCATTCTATCACACCACACGATCTGTCATTGTATCACAGCACACCATCTTTCATTCTATCACACCACACCATCTTTCCTTCTATCACACCACACCATCTTTCCTTCTATCACACCACACCATCTTTCCTTCTATTACAACACACCATCTTTCCTTCTATCACACTACGCCATCTTTCTTTCTATCACACCACACCAACTTTTATTTTATCACACCACAAAATCTTTCATTGTATCACAGCACACCATCTTTCATTCTATCACAGCACGCCATCTTTCATTCTATCATACCACACCATCTTTCATTCTATCACACCACACCATCTTTCCTTCTATCACACCACACCATCTTTCCTTCTTTCACACCACACCATCTTTCATTCTATCACACCACACCATCTTTCCTTCTATCACATCACACCATCTTTCCTTCCATCACACCACACCATCTTTCATTCTATCACGCCATCTTTCATTCAATCACACCACGCCATCTTTCATTCCATAACACCACGCCATCTTTCCTTCTATCATACCACACCATCTTTCCTTCTATCACACCACACCATCTTTCCTTCTATCACACCACACCATCTTTCCTTCTATCACACCACACAATCTTTCATTCTATCACACCACACCATCTTTCATTCTATCACACCACGCCATCTTTCATTCCATAACACCACGCCATCTTTCCTTCTATCACACCACACCATCTTTCCTTCTAGCACACCACACCATCTTTCATTCTATCACACCAACCATCTTTCCTTCTATCACACCACACCATCTTTTATTCTATCCCAGCACACCATCTTTCATTCTATCCCAGCACACCATCTTTCATTCTATCACACCACACCATCTTCCCTTCTATCACACCACACCATCTTTCATTCTATCACACCACACCATCTTTCATTCTATCACACCACACCATCTTTCCTTCTATCATACCACACCATCTTTCATTCTATCACACCACACCATCTTTCCTTCTATCACACCACACCATCTTTCCTTCCATCACACCACACCATCTTTCATTCTATTACACCACTCCATCTTTCATTCTATCACACCACGCCATCTTTCATTCCATAACACCACGCCATCTTTCCTTCTATCACACCACACCATCTTTCATTCTATCACACCACACCATCTTTCATTCTATCACACCACGCCATCTTTCATTCTATCACACCACGCCATCTTTCATTCCATAACACCACGCCATCTTTCCTTCTATCACACCACGCCATCTTTCCTTCTATCACACCACACCATCTTTCCTTCTATCACACCACACAATCTTTCATTCTATCACACCACACCATCCTTCATTCTATCACACCACACCATCTTTCATTCTATCACACCACACCATCTTTCCTTCTATCACACCACACCATCTTTTAGTCTATCCCAGCACACCATCTTTCATTCTATCCCAGCACACCATCTTTCATTCTATCACACCACACCATCTTTCATTCTATCATACCACACCATCTTTCATTCTATCACACCACCCCACACCATCATTCTTTCCATCACATCACACCACACCGCACCATCTTTCATTCTATCACACCACACCATCTTTTATTCTATCACACCACATCATCTTTCCTTCTATCACACCACACAATCTTTCCTTCTATCACACAACACCATCTTTTATTCTATCACACCACACCATCTTTCATTCTATCACACCACACCATATTTCATTGTATCACAGCACACCATCTTTCATTCTATCACACCACACCATCTTTCATTCTATCACTCCACACCATCGTTCATTCTATCACACCACACCATCTTTCCTTCTATTACAACACACCATCTTTCCTTCTATCACACTACACCATCTTTTTTTCTATCACACCACACCAACTTTTATTCTATCACACCACACCATCTTTCATTGTATCACAGCACACCATCTTTCATTCTATCATAGCACACCATCTTTCATTCTATCATACCACACCATCTTTCATTCTATCACACCACACCATCTTTCCTTCTATCACACCACACCATCTTTCCTTCTTTCATTCTATCACACCACACCATCTTTCCTTCTATCACACCACACCTTCTTTCCTTCTTTCACACCACACCATCTTTCATTCTATCACACCACACCATCTTTCCTTCTATCACATCACACCATCTTTCCTTCCATCACCCCACACCATCTTTCATTCTATCACACCAAGCCATCTTTCATTCAATCACACCACGCCATCTTTCATTCCATAACACCACGCCATCTTTCCTTCTATCACAACACACCATCTTTCCTTCTATCACACCACACCATCTTTCCTTCTATCACACCACACCATCTTTCCTTCTATCACACCACACAATCTTTCATTCTATCACACCACACCATCTTTCATTCTATCACACCACGCCATCTTTCTTTCCATAACACCACGCTATCTTTCCTTCTATCACACCACACCATCTTTCCTTCTAGCACATCACACCATCTTTCCTTCCATCACACCACACCATCTTTCATTCTATCACACCAAGCCATCTTTCATTCTATCACACCACGCCATCTTTCATTCCATAACACCACGCCATATTTCCTTCTATCACACCACACCATCTTTCCTTCTATCACACCACACCATCTTTCCTTCTATCACACCACACCATCTTTCATTCTATCACACCACGCCATCTTTCATTCTATCACACCACGCCATCTTTCATTCCATAACACCACGCCATCTTTCCTTCTATCACACCACACCATCTTTCCTTCTATCACACCACACCATCTTTCCTTCTATCACACCACACAATCTTTCATTCTATCACACCACACCATCCTTCATTCTATCACACCACACCATCTTTCATTCTATCACACCACACCACCTTTCCTTCTATCACACCACACCATCTTTTAGTCTATCCCAGCACACCATCTTTCATTCTATCACACCACACCATCTTTCATTCTATCACACCACCCCACACCATCATTCTTTCCATCACACCACACCGCACCATCTTTCATTCTATCACACCACACCATCTTTCATTCTATCACACCACATCATCTTTCCTTCTATCACACCACACAATCTTTCCTTCTATCACACCACACCATCTTTTATTCTATCACACCACACCATCTTTCATTCTATCACACCACACCATATTTCATTGTATCACAGCACACCATCTTTCATTCTATCACACCACACCATCTTTCATTCTATCACTCCACACCATCTTTCATTCTATCACACCACACCATCTTTCCTTCTATTACAACACACCATCTTTCCTTCTATCACACTACACCATCTTTTTTTCTATCACACCACACCAACTTTTATTCTATCACACCACACCATCTTTCATTGTATCACAGCACACCATCGTTCATTCTATCATAGCACACCATCTTTCATTCTATCATACCACACCATCTTTCATTCTATCACACGACACCATCTTTCCTTCTATCACACCACACCATCTTTCCTTCTTTCATTCTATCACACCACACCATCTTTCCTTCTATCACACCACACCATCTTTCCTTCTTTCACACCACACCATCTTTCATTCTATCACACCACACCATCTTTCCTTCTATCACATCACACCATCTTTCCTTCCATCACCCCACACCATCTTTCATTCTATCACACCAAGCCATCTTTAATTCAATCACACCACGCCATCTTTCATTCCATAACACCACGCCATCTTTCCTTCTATCACAACACACCATCTTTCCTTCTATCACACCACACCATCTTTCCTTCTATCACACCACACCATCTTTCCTTCTATCACACCACACAATCTTTCATTCTATCACACCACACCATCTTTCATTCTATCACACCACGCCATCTTTCATTCCATAACACCACGCTATCTTTCCTTCTATCACACCACACCATCTTTCCTTCTAGCACATCACACCATCTTTCCTTCCATCACACCACACCATCTTTCATTCTATCACACCAAGCCATCTTTCATTCTATCACACCACGCCATCTTTCATTCCATAACACCACGCCATCTTTCCTTCTATCACACCACACCATCTTTCCTTCTATCACACCACACCATCTTTCCTTCTATCACACCATGCCATCTTTCATTCCATAACACCACGCCATCTTTCCTTCTATCACACCACACCATCTTTCCTTCTATCACATCACACCATCTTTCCTTCCATCACACCACACCATCTTTCATTCTATCACACCACGCCATCTTTCATTCTATCACACCACGCCATCTTTCATTCCATAACACCACGCCATCTTTCCTTCTATCACACCACACCATCTTTCCTTCTATCACACCACACCATCTTTCCTTCTATCACACCACACAATCTTTCATTCTATCACACCACACCATCTTTTATTCTATCACACCACACCATCTTTCATTCTATCACACCACACCATCTTTCATTCTATCACACCACACCATCTTTCCTTCTATCACACCACACCATCTTTTATTCTATCCCAGCACACCATCTTTCATTCTATCACACCACACCATCTTTCATTCTATCACACCACACCATCTTTCATTCTATCACACCACCCCACACCATCATTCTTTCCATCACACCACACCACACCATCTTTCATTCTATCACACCACACCATCTTTCATTCTATCACACCACATCATCTTTCATTCTATCACACCACACAATCTTTCCTTCTATCACACCACACCATCTTTTATTCTATCACACCACACCATCTTTCATTGTATCACAGCACACCATCTTTCATTCTATCACACCACACCATCTTTCCTTCTATCACACCATCTTTCCTTCTATCACACCACACCATCTTTCATTCTATCACACCATACCATCTTTCAGAGTCCAGCCCCTAATGAGAGCATAGCTGGTTTATGCCAAAAGTGAGCTTTGTGATGTTCCGAGAGTGGATTGTGGTACCAATGGTCGTGAGTGGCCAGTGTTTTCCAATACTAGACATAGAAACAAGTTTTAAATTACAAGACACTCTCCACTTTAACTTAATGTGCTATAACTTCCACGGAAGCGCTTTGAGAACCTATTTACTGCTCTTGAATTAACTTGCAAAGAGGCAGGGACTGTCGGGAGGGGTTACAGGTTTACCCTGACCCTTGCTTGTGTTTCTCCTTTGACAATTTGCCCCGACCCAGCCTCTTTAGCCTGGGGCTGAACCCCTGCGGTGACCTGCAGGTCGCAGGTTGGAATCAATCCTTTCCGCATTTCATCCTTCGAAGGTCTTTAAAGCCAAGCCCTATCAAACCTTTACCTGTCGGAGCCCGCTGGGACGCCTCTTTGCCGAGGCAGCCATGCGCTTTACAAGTATTTTAATCTAATCTAATCTAATCTGAGCCAGTTCAGGCCATTGTGACTTGGACTTGGCATCCCGCCCGGCTCAGATGGGTCACAGGACGGGGGCATTTAAAGTCATTGGCCCTGCGTCCTCCTGGACCTCTGGCCCCTAGTTCAGAGGCTGGCTCTGCCCTTTTTAAAGGTTTCTTTTTGTTAAGTTTTTCTTTTGTTGTGAACACTTCATGTGAAAAAGAAGATGCAGAAACAGGAAAGTTTCTCGAAGATGTTTAATCAGCATACACGTGCTAGTAAGTCACTCGGTCCAATATAGAATGCCATAACACGCTCTATCCCCACAACCTTCCAATAACCTTTTTTAAAAGATACAGAAGAGATAAAGCTTGTGCATAAGACACGAGACAGACAGCAGCCACGGCACGCATTGTAGTGTTCGTGTCTGTCACACACCCTGAGAATACAAGCAGTAGACCCAACACTTCTTTTCCCAAATAACTTTTTTTCTGTTCCTCAGTGAAGCTTTCCGCATTACAGTCCACATGGACTCCCATGATTACATACACTTTGTACTGGTGGAAAAGTAAAGCTCTGCTTGGTTTAATCATTGTTTTCTGATCAGGGAATAGTATCTTAATTTCTTACATACATTTTTGCTCCAGGGCAAAACATGGAACATACTGAATGTGCTCGTGTTTGCATGTACGGAATAAGAAATATCTTGGTGTCAGCTTCCACTTGCTGAAAGTGCAGGACAAACTGGGAACTAAATCAATTTCCCCTTTTATTTTACAAAAGGGAATTCTTACAAGGTTTTTTTGATACATTTTAATCACGCACCATGCTTTTTGTCTGGTAAAAGTGTCTTTAATAAGTAAAAACCGAGCCGTTTGTCCAGAATCTTTGCAGTATGTGTCCCTGCTGAGGGATTATTTCAGAGCCTTGGGCTGCAGCAGGACATGTCTGCTCTACTTCCTGTTACCCATGAAGCCCACATTTGCAGCAGAGCCTTTGCTGCAGTTTTACTTCAATGTCATTTGTTCTGAGAACACAAACTGCGTGAAGACAGCAGGAGTCCGGTGTGTCACAGCTGACCAGGATCACACATGCTAACTGGGGACCGGTGTGCCGCTGGGAGTCAATAACTTAGTCTACCTAGCACAGTCTATCCACTGTTAGGACATCACAGGGAAGAAACCTCTGGTGGTCAAATGTGCCCCTGGGGCAGGGAGGCCACAGAGGGCTGGGCACTTAATGTCAAAGGGCCTCACTCCACCAGCTGACTGGAAACAAACCTGTCTGAGATGCTGTGGTGAGCTCTCACTGACACTTGACTCCCACGAGCACTTGTAGAAGCAAGAATGACACCCGAGGAGGCAGCAGGGGGGCATCAATGTCTGCTGGATTGACACATTGGAGTTTGAGCCACTTTAAACCTCTATCTCAGAAGCAACAAAGTGAAGGCGCAGTCTGGGCTCCCGCTTTCCTGAGTGTCCGTGTCCTCAATAAAGAGGGCTCCTCAGTGGACACCCACCCACGCTTCCACCCAATTCTTGAACCACAATTTATGTTAATTAGAGGAGGAGGCTCTGGGTAAGGCATGGGGAGGGCTGGGAGGGGAGGAGACTTTTGTGTGCGTGCACAGTTGTAATAAACACCTCACAAATGTATTACTAAAGTTAAAAGGATAATGTTAAGCTTTGTTTTTACAACAGTATAGCGGTGTTGATGGGAAAAAAACACCACTACTGCCTCAGGGAATCCATTTAACTATTACTGGCTTACACAGAGCACCCCATCTCGTAATAGGCCCCAAAGTATCACACTGGTTAGTCAGGGCGACGTGATGTCACATTGAACCATTGACGCCCAGCCACCGAATTAACAACCATTGGCATAGCCAATAGGTCTAGCTTTTGGGACCTTATAAGTATTTAGTTATGCAGCCCAATATCCTTCGTGCAACAATATCAACTGTTGCATGGCGAAACATTTATAAGGTCCCAAAGGCGAGACCTATTGGCTATGCCAATGCTTTTTCTTTTGATACAAGTGGCCCTTAATGCCAATGGTTTGATGCACAGAAGAGATTTCCTACTTCTATTAACCAGCAGGTGCAACATTTACTTCATCAACCAAATGTAATTATAGGCATTGGTGAAATTTTATTTCCATGAAGTAATTGGAGTAATTTTGTTAATTTCGCATTACTCTTTTGACATGTAATACTTAAAAGAGTAAGTGATTACACAGGTTTGCATGATTATGAGTAAATTGGTACAAAAACTTTACTGCACAATCACAGGACTAACACATTTAGTGAGTGCGAGCGGCTTCTGGCTGCTGCTGTTCATGTTCTGCTGCAGTTAGTGCTGTCGTCTCAGCCTAAAATGCATCCTCTGGTCAATTTTAGATGTTAGGGTTCATTTTGTGCTAAACAAATAGTGCAACATTTTGGGTTACGCTGTTCACTTAGTTCCATGTAATTTCACATACATTTGTAGTCATTTTGTGTATTTACTCTAGAGCAAATTATGCAAGTAATGCCCACCCCTAGATGTTATTTTCCCACCCTTCCTCACATCCCCTATTGACGGTGTTACATAGATAGCATTCAACTACCACTTTTTGGGCCTCTCAGAGTGTTCCTCTGCAGGCTGAGGCAGTCTGCTGTTTGAGGCAGTAACCGCACTATCTCTTAGGTATGAGGTTCCAATACCTAAGGTATCTAGGCTTGCATACTTACTATATTCATAGATATATGGGCCCAGTTGATATTGTAAACTTGTGGCATTGCTCAATATATTGGTTGTTTTTTTCCCATCGAGAGAGCATTCCATAGCCTGCTGATGCAGTCTCAATAAGCTGATGGTGCAGGTATCTGCAATAGCTTGAGTTTCCCCTCAAGGCAGAAGGAAGAACTTCATCTGAGGTGTTAAAAATGAGTGACTGGTTTTCCTGCATTGATTTCGTAGCCCCCACATTCATATAGGTTTCGATTGCTTGCAAAGCATTCTTGATGTTGACTGAAGTTGGGGCTAGAAAAAGAGGCAGATCATCGGCACTTAATTCTCGACACGTAAGGTAAGGGAGGAGCTATCTTTGGGTAGGAGTGATGTATTGAGTGAGCGGTTCGATAAAAAGGGCAAAGAGCAAGGCGGAAACAAGACCACCTTGCCGTGTGCCACATCTCAAACTAATTTGACCTGCAGAAGAAATATTAATAACAAGCAGTGCCAAGGCTTCTTGAAACAGTAGCTGAAAAGATCTTGTAAACTGAAAAGAAAACCAAAACATATGTAAATCTTAAATAAATACTCCAGTCAACAAGGTCAAGGGCCTTCTCAGCGTCAATCAGCATGATAACAGCAGGAATGGCATTCGTTGGGACCATCTCAATATATTCATTCATTAACTGTGTGTTGGCATAGAGTCTTTGCCCACAGATGGAACCATTCTGATCTTTGGTTATGATAAAAGGAGCAACCTTATCAATCCTATTAACTTAAAATTTTCTATAAATCTTACAGCCATAAGGTTATTGGTCTATAAGATACCAGAGCTGTTGCTAATTTGTCTAGTTTCAAGAAATTCACCAAGGCCCCCCTGCAGAAGTAAACCATGACCTCTGTAATATAGCCAGAAGCACTGTGCCCTACATTCAGTGCCGGCCATCATTCATTTCCCCACCGGGTGACCGTTCACTTCTGGTGCAACCACACGTTTCATTCCAGGTAAGCGTCCGCTTCCAACCCGACCGAGTGACCTTTTCACTTCCGGTGCAACCACCTTTGCTTCCAGATAAGCATCTGCTTCTAACCTGACCAGGTGACCTTACACTTCCGGTGCCATCACGCCTCCCAACTTTTTTCGGGCCACAGGCTCCGCCCTTGACTATTTTCTTTCGGTACAACCCCCAAGGCCATTGCGGTAGCATGCCAGCACCCCCTGGGTCTTGACTGTTACCTGTTTGTGGCCTGTTCTTGTTCAGCAGATGCTAAGTAGGATCACTATCCTCTCCTAGTAACACAACCTCCTGTAAGTCTCCTCTGCCCCAGTGACCGACTTTTCCTAAGTGCACCCCGCTCTCAACTATTGAATTTCTCAGCGGGTGGCTGGGTGGGTCTTCTCTGTGACCTTCCCAGGAGAAAGAGGGTGTTGCGACCCGCCCTTGTGCTTAAATACCCCACCACCTCCAGCCAAATTCCTTGCCTAAATTTATGGCTGGGCTGAACCCAGTGTCCTAATCTGCAGCCCAGCCAGTTCCCTGCCTACGCACCCCTTAACCCCGCCCTTTCTAGCCCAGGTTCTGCTCCCGGGGGTGGTCTCCACTAAGGCCCCCGGTCCAGTCACATCGCCCCCCTTTGGGGTGGGGGGCTGAACCAAGGGGCCGTCTGTTGTGGTCATAGTATAGAGGGCAGGGGGTGGGGGCTCAGAGCTCAGGGGCCTCTGTTCTCACTAACTATACCCGCCCCGTGGTCTTGTGGTTAAAATACAGACATCATTTCACTGCAGCGGGCCCCAGAACCATTATTTCAGTGCAGTGGGCCCCTAGAACCATCATTTCAGTGCAGCTGGCCCCTAGCACCATCATTTCAGTGCGGCGGGCCCTTAGAACCATCATTTTAGTGCAGCGGGCCCCTAGCACCATCATTTTAGTGCAGCGGGCCCTTAGAACCATCATTTCACTGCATCGGGCCCCTAGAGCCCCCATCGTTTCGGGACAGTTCGCTTCTAGAACCATTGAGCTCCGGTGTTACTGCACCTGCTGACTACTTGCTAGGTACTAGCCTACACTGGTAGGTGTCCTGGAGGCTGCCTGCTCTGTCATATAGTGCAATTTGACAGGTCAGCGCTGTAGTGTTGTTTCCCAATCAGACGGCCTCAAGGCGCAGGGGGTCGATGTTTAACGATGAGAGCGGCACTGATTCTTTTAGGAGTGTTGGACTTTTTACATTTAACAAAGGACTGAGGGTGCAGGGGGCGATGGTCTGATAGAGACCACACTCTATCTGATTAATAAAAATTATGCAATTACCCACGTGAAACTGTACTCATTTCATCAACACAGAATGATGAAAGTCTACGTTTCCTGTCTCATGTTCCCACTCCTGCTTGTTGTGAACTGACTCCTCAAGCAGGTGTTTAAGCTGCTGATATCTGTTAGCAGTGGGGTTCGTTTGTACCCTCCGTGGTCAGATGTCCCTCAGCTGGCAGGAAGTCATGTGAAGAGCTGTGGGGGTCATGGGGGACGGGGGGATGGGCGCCAAGGCTCATCTTAGAGCCCCTCCGCGGCCTGGAGGCTCGTGGTAAGATAAGACCTGTCTGACATCTACTGGAGCCGACTCCAAGTGTGACGACGTACGTCAACATAGAAAGCACACCGCTCACCTGCGCTTTCTCTTGGCGCTTTGAAATCCTTGTGCGGGAAACATCACACAAGAAACACTGGTGAAAGAAGCAGAAGATGCACACTTGATTGACCCCGGCACGTGTTTACCCCAGGCTGCCCTCACTGGCTGCATGAGTTACACAACGCTCTATAAACTCCAGCAGATGGCAGGATCTCCTCGGCAGGAAAAAGAGGAGTCCTTGACGAGCGTGCCTCTCCTAAGACAGGGGTTTCCAGCCTAGGGTGCCCGCACCACCAGGGGCGCAAGATGGCATTTCAGTGGGGGCGACAAAGAGGTCAAGTATTTTTTACAGTATGCATAATTGGAATCGGGCGAGACCTTTGTAGGGGGTGAACATTATTAAACGTTACCTTGGGCTGAGGGACATAGAAAAGGTTGGGGTGCAGGATATAGAAACGGGTGGGAACCCCTGCGCTAAGAGGAGCTGGCTCTGCTAACCATCACGCCCTCGTACCGACCTCAGATCGCGACTCCCTTTCACAAGCACAGTTCAGTAAAGGTGCATTTTAGAACAGAGAGTTACATCACCGCAGTACATTTAAAGTGTGTGCAAACGGGTATTAATAGTAACACTTTACTGATCTTGAAGCTGGTGTAAGAACATTAAAATTGTTGAGAAAACAGGGTCTTCAAGTCAACAAACTTTTCAAAACTCTTTTACAGGTATTAATTTGTTTCTTATTAGTAATAGCGTCGCGGCTCTCTGATTTTAGAGACATGGCACTCTTCGCAGGGCTCAGCTCAGCGCTGGGGAACATTTTCGAGGTGAAATATTTTTTTCTAAACTATGTAATAGTGCGAAATCGACCTGAAGGTATTTGAGCGCTTTGCAGGAGCACCAATTATGCTATATTGGCACATGTTCATGTTTTTTTTTCAAAACAATAAATTGGGTTGCGTGATTAGCGTTGTTGTCAACTGGCATGAGGGGCCGAAGTTTCTTCAACCAAAAGAGGAGGGCATATCTCAGCACAGCAGCCAATCACAGTACGATGTCTAGGAGGCGCACGATCGCCAGGGGCTGTACAAACAATGTGCGTGGGTGAGGTGTGGTGGGGGTGAGAAGGCACAGGAAGAAAGTAGTCTGTGCAGTGAAGCCATGGAAGGATAGAAATGACTGACATGGCTGTTATGGGGAGGGACTAACAACCTCAAAACCAATCGGAATGCAGCATTTAGAATCTAAGCCAAATGAAGAAGATGGGCTTGAGAGTGGGCGGAGCCCCCACAATGCTTCCACACTATAGTGTATACTGCATGCCTCGCAAAGCGATGGCAGCGCATTCGGGCTGTATCACTAGGTTGCAATCACAGGTAAGGAAATTTTTTTTAAATAGTTAGGATAGGGACATCACTAGTCTGACTCCCTACTACTTCCTCGACTCTGCAGCTTTACAGCAATCTGGGGCGGAAGGGAGGAAGCGGCAAGTACCTGGACAAAGCCACTAAATGTACCCTCAACAAAGAATAGGTAAACCTCAAGTTCTCGAAATCAAATGAAGAAATGAAGAGAATATCTCCTAAAGGGCCTATGCAGTGGACAGGCGCGTGCTCTGGCCCAACAAAATATCTTCTGTTGTACTCAGTGGTAGAAAGTAGACACTGGTAGCAAAGTAGATTTAACATGTACCTTTAATCTGTAGTCGGTTCAAGTACATCCGGATGGTTGGTAAGTACAACAGACAGGTAGTCCAGGTAACAGGTGAAGTTTAAGTAGATTAGCCCATAGTCAAGCCATTAGTTTCAGGTAGTAGGAAATTTATTCAGAATATATTATGGTATTCTTGCAAAAGTTGTGTGGACTCTTTTTGTGGCTTATTGTGTGTGTGTGGGTGTGTACAACTACGTGTGTGCGTGCATGTGTTGGTTGCACACATACTTTACACATTGCTTCTCTTGATAAGCCTGACTGCTCTGCACCACGCTACCAGAGGGTGAGCACAGGTTATTTCAATGGTGTATCTAGTTACCCTGACTCGACTTTTGGGTCTATTTTGTTTCCGTCATTTACAAGCTGAAGAACCCATTAGTCTGAAATATTTGATTTCCAGAATCTGCCGCATCGCTGGAGGTGTTTTTGTCGGGGGAATACTTGCAGCATTGTAGACGGACTTCAGGTCCCAGGAGCCTCTTACACACAC
Source organism: Lissotriton vulgaris (assembly GCF_964263255.1). Lineage (NCBI taxonomy): Eukaryota > Metazoa > Chordata > Amphibia > Caudata > Salamandridae > Lissotriton > Lissotriton vulgaris. The sequence goes on along the minus strand of NC_141693.1, from coordinate 48,162,781 downwards.
CACCTGAGGCGCCCCCCACCAGCCTCTACTTAACGCCTCAAAGCATCCGCTGCACGGTACGTGCGCTGGTGCGCGCCGGGCGAAGCCCGAGCCAAGGGCGGGCCCACTCGAGATCAGAAGAGGTCAGGCCGGGCTCCCCCTCTGACCTAACCAGTATTATAAGGTCAGCGCCTATTAATTGAATCGTATATTTGTGTTATTATTCTTATCCGGCATTTTGACTTTTGGATAAGTTGCTGAGTTGGAATACATCTATGGCTACCAAAGGAGGAAAGGAGAGGAACTCTGCTACGGGTGGGAGAGTGGTGGGGACATTGAACCAGTTCTTAATTAGAGCAACATCAGTATTGGCCCACAAAATAGCCCTGACTGAACGGCGTATATCACTGGGCCCCATACTATCAAAACGATCATCTCTGGGTGGGCTAATGCATGCAAGGTCACTTGAGCAATCCACAGACTCGGCCATTAACCCTATCATCGTGGCAGGAGGCAGCCATCAGTCTTTGCATGGCCCAGAGAGCTCAGCTAACACTTCTTTTTCATTGGAACCCGCATCTACCACCTTGCTTGTTGTCCCGGTAACTAAGGAGTTTGTTTGTAGCACACCTCCTCATCCTTTATCGAGGTCTGCTTGTAGCTCCTTCTTGCAAGCCACGGCCCAACTGCCGGAACCTGCAACAAAGAGAAAGCGGGGCTGAGCCCCCTGAGGCAAAAAAATACCAAAAACGCTAAAATTAAAAAAAATCTACTAGATCTGAGGTGAGGGAGTGTACATCAACGCTACCTATACTGGAGACTCGGTTACCAACTCTTCTAATGGGCATGATATATGTTTTTACGTGGCTACTTATATTTTAAAATGTATTTTTATACGTAAATCAATCATTATATGAATTCAATACTTAACCATGACTCCTATGTATTTTACCATTGCTGGCTAGTATGTGAATAATGTCTGTGTGTACTTATATGCATTTTAACTTTGCAAATTTGCACGTACTAGAAAACGAGCACTTTCAGCACTTTCTGCACTTCATTGCTAGTTTGCACATGTATGAGTAAACGATCTAGTTGGGATGCACTTTAAGAAACGCTTATTTGCACACGTGTCATCAAAAGCCTAATGTCATTGATGTTACATAGCAAATTGGAGTCGATACAAACCAGATGTATTGTTTTTATTTTTATTGTTGCTATATGGTTGTATTCATACATACTGAATAAAGCATTTTAAAACATAATGGGCATGTCCAATTCAGACATGGTGTATGCTCATTTACCTCTAGTTGGAGGTGACTTTTGGGGGGTGAAAATGGGAGCCTTAATCACCTTATCTATTTCACCACTTCTTGAAAGACTCTCTTTAATAGAGGAAAAACTCTTGCATCTCGAATCATGTCCTACACTTAATCCTGCTAACAGCAACTTGCTACGGGGGGGTCATACTGGGCTACCTGTTACAACATCAAATTTAATGTGTAACCCCTCTGCCCCTATTTGCCCCTATTTGTCCATCTATTCCAGTGCCCCCCAATACAACATTAGCCCCTTCAAGCGGGTTTGTTGAGGCTGGTAACATCGGGAATCTTGGCAATGCAATACATGGTGGGGGAGTATCTAATGAGAACACAAATTTAGTGATACCTACACAGGGGGGTGGTTCAGCGCCTGAATCGATGAGAAAAGATAAAGCCTATGATTCTCGCAGGAGCTCTCCCAGTCGCGGTCTAATGAACTCTAGCCTGCCATGCAAAGACCTACCACCTGAATCAATCCCGTATGTTGTTGTATTGGCAGGTGTCCCTGGGTTGGAACAAGGTAAAGAGGAGACGTATTCTGACCTAAAAAATAAGTGTATCCACTGGCTAAACATTAATAGACCACTCCCACCGCAGGTATATAGTGAAATTTTATTTGCCCGTAGAGTAAGCTGGGTGGGACAAAGAAAGAAACATATTGAGGGCGATTGCATTTTATTTATTTATTTCATTTATTTGTGGGTTTGTAACGCGCTGGAATCACACCCGAAGGTGTATCTCCGTGCAGTGCTGTGGGAGGAAACAGGTCTAAGCAGGCACTAATACTGAAATAAGGTTGTCTTAAGACTTTTCCTGAAGGCTAGATGACTGGAGCACTGTCTAAGGGAGAGGGGGAGGTTATTCCACAGGCGCGGACCCATAACAGAAAGAGCACGTCCTCCCTGTCTGGTCTTGTTATGTCGGGGAATCTGTAGTAACAGCTGGTTACTGGACCGTAAATTATGAGGGGGGTGATGATGAACAAATTTTTCGGCTAGATAGAGCGGCCCTAAGTTGTGGAGACTCTTGTGCACCACACAGCAGGTCTTAAATTCCACCCGTCTCCGGATAGGAAGCCAGTGGAGCATTTTGAGAAGGGGCAGAGATGGTGTTCTGGGGGGGGCATTTGTCACCAGGCGTGCCGCGGTGTTCTGCACCACTTGAAGTTTGTTGAGCACTCCTTCATTGGCCGCTAAAAGTAGACCATTGCAATAGTCGAGGCGACTCAATACGAGGGCCTGGACCAAGGTCTTCCTTGTGCTGTCAGGGAGAAGGGGGAACACTTTCCGGAGGAGGCTGATGATATGGAAACAAGACCCCACCGTGGTGTTGGCATGATGTACAAGATTGAGGTCATGGTCCAGACGGACCCCCAGATTTTTCACCACCTGTTTGGGGGAAGGGGCCACTCCCAAATTCGTAGGCCACCAGTCAGGGGTCCACAGAATTTTTGCTTCCCCGAACAGCATGACCTCCGACTTCCCCACATTGCACTGGAGAAAGTTCCTGGCCATCCAGCCGGCGACCGCAGTCATGCCATTCGAGAAAGCTTGCCTTATCTCCGGGGTAAAGGTTTTAAAGGTGAACAACAGCTGTGTATCATCAGCGTATGAAATGGGTGAAAACCCAAAAGACCTCATACTATCTGCTAAGGAGGAGACATAAACGTTAAATAACGTAGGGCTGAGACAGGAGCCCTGCGGGACTCCTCTGGTGATTTTGGTGGAGATGGAACTGAAGGCGCCCATGTTAACCTGCTGGGTACGATCTGCAAGGAAGCTGGTGAACCACGCCAGGGCAGATTTCTCTATGCCGATCTCCTTTAATCTTGTTAGGAGAATGGCATGGGATATGGTGTCGAATGCTGCGGACAAGTCCAACAGCACCAACACCACAGATAGACCCCTGTCCAGAGACATACGTATAGTATCCGTGACAGAAAGAAGAGCCGTCTCGGTACTATACCTAGGTCTGAACCCTGACTGAGAGTGGTCCAAACAGCCGATCTGCTCTATGTAACTGGAGAGATTGAGATTAACGTGTTTCTCCATTATTTTGCCGACAAACGGCAGAAGGGAGATAGGCCTCAGGTTGGTCATATCCGACCAGGGAATGGAGGTGTTTTTCCTTATGGGCTTAACCAGGGCCTTTTTCCACTCCAGAGGGACCAATCCTTCAGAGAGGGAACAATTAATCACCATCTGAATGGTGATTAATTTTAGAGATAGACAGGTGGTCGATCACATATACTGGGATACAGTCCTTTTCATTAACCTACTTTTACCCCCCTTATCTTCCCTACCTTCCTATAGATAGGAGGGGTTATCGTTGGGAAGGGAGGGATTTAAGACCACAGACAGGAAGCACAAACAACAGATGTTGTAACTATGATACCTTCCTACCGCCTGCCCTTCCATTAAGTAATAGATTCAGCATCCTAGATCAGGTAGATTGACTGACTCCCAGCCGTCAATCTCTGACACTCAAGGGCCAACACTCATGTTTACCCCAAATTGGTGAGGGAGTCGTGACCTATGACCAGACACTGATTTTGAACAGGGAACTAGCGAGAGAGGACATTTTTAGGGGAATCATTGATGACACAGAGGAGGTTATATATAGTAATCCACCTGGTAGGGTGAGGAGTCTGCCCATTATTATCGATCGGGAAGAGCCTACTTACCTTCCCCAGGCCATAGAAGCTCAAATACCCCAGGGAGTAGTGGCTCTTGATTATCCTCCGTTGACGAGCAACGACTTGGCACTAGTAGAGAATGCCAAAGGGGAAGTAGTCAGTCACTTTGAGGCCACTGTTGAAATCACCGGTGGCCATGAGGAGGAGATCCTGTCCGTGGCCCTTGAGGAAGGGGTCCCCACTAAGGGGTTACAGAGAACTAAGGCAGTTTTACCACTAGGGCTAAGGATGTTGTCCTGGAATATAGCTGGGTTAAATGCTAAAATGTCCATCCCTGATTGGGGTGAATTCATTGATACCCATGAGATCTGTTCATTCCAGGAGACTTGGGCTTTGAAATCTTTGCACAGAGTTGGGTTTGCCACTTATTGTAAAGCAGCTGTTTCATGGGCCTAGGGGCAGACCTTCGGGGGGTTGGATATCTGTGTCGGTACACATCTTGGTTGTTCAGTTAAGCCGATAGATACCCATTCCCCCGATATTTTATGTATTATTCTTTCACTTAACAACTTCCCTAAGGTGGATAATATTAATGTTTATTCTCTCCCAGTTAGGCATGAGCAGACCTCGCAGACGTTAGATTGCTTGTCTGCCTTTCTTCCGTTGCTGCCTGAGCAAGTTTTCCCTATCATCGGTGGGGATTTTGACTGCCAATTTGAACCCCTAAATGGTCTATCCCACCCTCTAACGAGTGATGAGGATTCAACGTGGGGAATCCCAATGTGTAATCATTATCCGTTGAGGGGTTGGACCCCTCTAGCCCTGAAGCTGACCTCATTTACCCTCAGTTCTTCACTGAGGGCATGTAACGGTTGACTGTTTGTGAATAATTCAGGGAAGCACACCTTTGAAAGAAATGGCCAGGCCTCCACAATTGACTATATCTTGGTGAAGGTGGATATCTGGCATAGGATTGCGAACTTCCGGGTAGAATACCGCACGGAAAGTCATCACAATCCGCTGGTTGTTACCCTGATTGGTGCCAACTGGTATCAGGGCACACTGGGACTCCTGATGGAGGCAGAAGAATCCGTTGGGGAACATTTTTACAATCATCTGAGGCAAAAGTTTCCCTGTATAAATCCATCATACCCTTCTTGATAAAGGCAAGCTCTAGTACAGATAATTGCGGTGTCACTGATTCTTTAGAGGTGTTGGGGACAACCACCTGGATGTGGTTGCAACCTTGGCAGAGTTCTTCTATAGCACCTCAACTCATAAAAGAAAGGAACATAGACATATTAGCCCCTGGTAGAATAGGGCAGGTAGAGAAGCAAAGAAAGCTCTGTTAACTAAACTCCGAGAGGGTGACATTGTTCGTATTAGGGAGGCAAGGGCATCTTTTAAGAAAATCATTTTTGAAGCAAAATTAGAATAGGAAATTGATAGATGGCAGGCCATTAAGAAAGCCCTAGATGATAGAGATCCAAGAGGGTTTTGGAATCTGGTGAAGACAGGTAAACCTGAGGGCAAGAATGCAATTGAGCCTAACCTTGGGGAGGAAGCTTGGCGACCCCATTTTAAACTGCTATATATAAAGTCCCAAATAGGAACCATAGAAATGGGGCCGCCAGTCATTGACTCTCTTTATGTTCCTCTCGCCGATATCCCCCCTGTTCTCTGGCTGAGGTTACAGCTGCCCTGGCAAAAGACCTGCCAAACAAGGCACCCGAATTGGATAGGGTTCCAGGAGACCTATTTAAAACTAAACTGAACTGGTAGTTTGGGCTCCATACCTACAATCCCTTTGTAATGCAATTGTTCATGGCTTGACACCCCCCAAACATGGGCGGGTGCCAAGATCATACCTATTTACAAAAAAGGTTCCCACCTAGAACCGGCTAATTACAGGCCTGTTAGCCTAATTGATGTAACCCAAAAGATTTTTGCACGTGTTCTTTTGGGAAGACTGCAGATCTGGATGGATGATCATAATATACTTACCCCCTTACAAGCAGGTTTTAGGTCCAAAACCTCAACTGTAGATCAGTTGTTTAGATTACAACTAATCTATTGGAAAACCATAACGCTGGAGGGAGGTTCCCTCTCCCTAACATTCGTGGACCTCAAATCCACGTTTGATTTGGTAGATCGAGACCAGCTGTGGAGCCTACTGCTTGAGATGGGGGCTCCAGATTACCTCTGCCAACAGTTTAAACGCCTCCATGAAGGTACCTTTGCCAAAATATGATTCGGGAATAGAGGGGAACTTTCAGCTCCGATACCCGTAGAGAAGGGTGTGAGACAAGGCTGCGTGCTTGCACCAACTCTTTTTTCCCTCTTACTAAACGGGCTAATCGAGGATCTCTTAGCGGTTAAGGAAATAAATTCTTCTAAATTTGATAAACCGCAAAATTCCAGCATTAATGTTTGGGAATGACGTGCTGCTCCTATCTAAAACACCAATGGGGATGCAGCGTGTCCTAGAGGAATTTAGCTCGTTTTGCAAGAAAAGGAATCTGGAGGTCAACATAAAGAAAACAAAGTATATGGTTTTCCATGCTGACTCTACAAATTGCCCAACCCTAAAATGGATCTCAGGCCCTTAGAGAGGGTGCCAGTTTTTGATTACTTGGGCCTTACCTTAAATGAAAAAATGGAATGGGGGCTGCAGATTACCAAGGCGAATTTCAGATGATTCCATGCAAGTGGGGGATCTTAAAAGTTCATAGGAGTTGCACCTTAAAGGTTATTGACCCACCTGTAGAAATGTATAAAGTACAAGCAAGGGGAGCCACCTTGTACGGAGCTGAACTTTGGGGTCACTGTCAGATTAAAACTCTGGCAGTGACTGAAAAGAAATTCTTACGGCAACTCTTGGGTCGCCCTCAAAGCACCCCATTAATCTCCTTAAGGATGGACTTGGGTGTTCTCCCCATTGCCAAAGTGATCACCCTTCGCCCACCCCTCTATTGGCGATGGCTATGGAGCACCCCAGAGATGGTTAACTACAGAGAGGAATTAAAATCAGTTATGCACATTTTGGGGGCTGGAAGAATCCCTTGGCTGTCCTATATTCGGGATGCATTTCACAAAATAGGGAGAAATTACTTGTGGTCTTCACCTGAGAAGTCATGTCATGTTACTTCAAAACAGTCACTAACTTCTGCTTTTAAAGAACACTGACTGATGTGTATCATTCGGTCGACTGAGTCATCTAGTCTAACCTCCAGATTTTTAGATGTTAAATTACACTATAACTTGGAGCCGGCCTTATACCTTATCCAACCTCTAGCAGCCAAGAAATTGTTTCTTCAATTCCGACATGGGACGCTCCCCCTGTATGCATTTACTAACAACTGGGTGGGTGCCAATGAACTATTATGTCCTGGGTGCAATGAGACAGAAGAGACAGAGACCCATGTGATCATTTTTTGTCCTGCATACAAGGCGGCTAGATCCAAATGGGTTCTCCAACTTTGCAGAACTTAGGAATAAGAAACCATAGAGAGGTCTATAGGCTACTAAAGTACGATACACATCCGGTTTTTGTCGCTGCTATAACAACATTTCTATTTGCAATGTGGTGCAAACGCAGATGTTTAGTGAAAAGTTTGGGTTGAGACTTGAAATGGTGCTGCTTTACCTAAGATCGATTTCCCTGATTTTAAATGCTATTAATTGATGCTTACTTTTTTAACTTAGTTTTTTTACTCTATTTTTTTTTTACATTATTTGTGCCGTATGTTGACATTTTCCAATATGCTGCTAAAAACTGCCCTTAACTGATACATCTGCGTATGCCTAAAGTACTGAATGGGTTAATAACACGAGGGTGTGTGTCCCTCTCCCTATTGTCACCTTCCTGTTACCTGGGGTTTAAATGTAAACAGTATTACTATCTGCTCCTTTGTTACATTTTCTTTTAATTTTACTATGTTATTTTATAATGTTGTATTTACAATGTTATATTATTGTGCTTTTATAGCAGTAATTGCCGAAATAAAGTTTTTTTGACTTGAGAATCTGATAAAGCTCTGGATCCTCCCCTCACTCTGCCGGAGGCTGCTGGAGGTGTCGGGGGCATAGCTGGCTGCAGGAGGTGCCGGCATAGCTGGCTGCTTGAGGTGCCGGAGGCATAGCTGGCTGCTGGAGGTGCCGGGGGCATAGCTGGCTGCTAGAGGTGTCGGGGGCATAGCTGGCTGCTGGAGGTGCCGGCATAGCTGGCTGCTGGAGGTGCCGGAGGCATAGCTGGCTGCCGGAGGTGCCGCAGGCATAGCTGGCTGCTGCAGGTGCTGGGGGCATAGCTGGCTGCTGGAGGTGCCGGAGGCATAGCTGGCTGCTGGAGGTGCCGGAGGCATAGCTGGCTGCCGGAGATGCCGCAGGCATTGCTGGCTGCCGGATGTGCCGCAGGCATAGCTGGCTGCTGGAGTTGCCGGAGGCATATCTTGCTGCTGGAGTTGTCGGAGGTTGCTGGAGGTGCTGGGGCATAGCTGGCTGCTGCCAGGCTCTTTCACCAAAGAGGCCACCCCAGCCTCATCCCCTGCCACGAAAGGGCTGAATGGAACCTCCGGAACAGGACACCCAACCACCCCTCTCCAAGGTGGATGCACTGGAGTAAGTCGTCTCTGATCCTTGATGGGTTCCTTCACTAATTCCTCTAGATGTGGACTCTGCGGAGGAAGCCATGATGCAGAAGAAGGCGGCTAAAGGAGGTCTATTTGCTCCCTAAAAGAGAATCAAGATTAACATTCACAATCACGCTGCACCTGTAAACAACTACACAGACTGCATAGAGGAGACAGGAGCCAGAACAGAGCATAGAGTGGGAGCACAACGAGGTGACAAACAAGAACTTTCCTGTGTGGGGGATAGGGAGAATTGGACACCTATTATTTTTGAAAACTTCAACCAAAAGTCTGCACTTGGTGAGAAGTGTGGTAAAGGGTACTGTGATAGTGAAAGTAAAACAAAGGAAAAAAGGTTAATAAATCCCTGTTGGATGAATGAAAAGAGAAATGGAAGTCTCTGTCCTAATGCAGTAGTAGAAAAAGGAGGCTACGGTTGCACTGAAACACGGGGGAACACGGAACCAGAAAAAGCAGGAGTAGCCGATCCAGAAAATCAAGAAAATACAGATTTACTAGCAAAAAGTACTGAACTAGATAATCAAGAAAATACAGATTTACTAGCAAAAAGCACTGAAAACTTTTACAATAATCACATTACTCTAACACCGGGAGAAAATAAAAGCAGTAAAAACAAAAAAGAAAAAAACCTTTCTAACATCAATTATTTTACAAGATCTAGAACAAGGAAAGAACAAGGAACTGGAACCCTTTTTCCTGTGCAAGAGGGATCAGAAGAGGGGGTAAGAAAATCAGCATATTGCCTCAGGAACCAAAGCCTAAGCAAACAGAACCTATTACAACCGATAAAGAAAAAATGCATGACCCCTAGAAGCACAAAAAAATCCGTAAAAAATCCCCCACGTTTACAGGAATTAACAGAGAGCATAAAAAGCAGAGGATCAAGGAAATCCAAAGACAAGAAAATAAAGATTACTCCTTCATTAAGGTCATACTTTAAAATACAACAAGTGGTACAAGTAAGAGGAGGAAACCCCGGTCGAGCAAATAATACGACCGACTTAACAATTACAAAAAGTACACCGGACACATCTCCTGTACAGTTTTCGAATGCAACAGCAGGAATTCAGAGCACCAGTCCTATCTATGAAAAAGAAGTGGAAGAATCTGCAGACATGGAAACATTAACAGGAGGGAATATGCAGTCGGCGTCTCCTCCAGACCCATTTACAAGTGCAATTTCTCCAATGAAACAACCTTCAATACTAACCCTGTCATCACAATCAGGTCCTTTAGCCCAAGCAAGCACAAGCGCCACACCACAAATTGAAATCGTAAATGATCAAGAGACCCAAGAGACTCACGAAGATGAGCCTGAGCAGGAATACATAGACAAAGGTGAGACAGGAAACTTTCTAGAACTGTGCTTGGACAAAATGATGGAAAAAATAATGGGGGAAATGAGAGAAAAATTTGCAATCTCTGAAACAAACCAGAACAAAATACAAGAAGCTGTGGAAAGTTTAGACCAGAAAATAAATGACTTAGGGGTCAGAGTCACAGCAGTAGAGAATGAGTTGGGCTCCCTAAGCAAAAGAGTGGACACAACCCAAAGAGAGATAAGACAGTTAAAGGACAACGATAAAATAGTCAAGGAGAAACTAGAATCTTTGGAAAATCAAGGAAGAAGAAATAATATTCGCGTTTTGAATGTCCCCGAAAACTCAGAGGGAACAGATATCAAGGCCTATGTAATATCTCTACTAGAAGAATGCCTTCCCTGGACAAAAGACTGTGATTTAGCGGAGGACATCCAACGAGTACATAGAGACCCCTTCAGGAAGAGTAAAGAGAAGAAAACCCCGAGGAAAATCTTGGTAAATTTCAGAACATATTCTCTGAAAGAAAAAATATTGAGTGAGGGTCTAAAAATTGGGAACATCAACAAAATGAACTGGTCATTCCGCATCAGATCAGATATCTGTAAAATTACGCAAGACAGGCAATGGGAGTTGGGGCAATATATGCAGGAGTTGAAAACCCTCGGAGCAAGTGTACAACTAAAATTCGCCGTTTCCCTTAGAATAATGTGGCGAAATAAAATGCACAACCTAAGGGATCCAAAAGAAGTAGAAAACCTAATTCAGTTAATGAAAGACCAAATCGAAATTGACAAACTAAATAAGGAATAAGCTACAAAAGCAGGAGCGGAAGGAACAAAACTTGATATACTATAAACAAGAATGAATTAAAAAGCTCTCAGAGACAAAGATCACTGACAACAGAACACACATTGGGAAAGCAATTGCTCATTTAAACCAAAAGAAGAAACTACCTGGAGAAACGGAGCACGAAACCGGGTGAAATGACACCTGAAAAAAGAAAAAAGGAGGCTTCCCCTGGGAGGGAACCCAAAGTAACTCACAAAATGCAAGACTGTAAATACACACGGGTGGGGAGCAAAGTAGGGAAAAACGAAAAAAAAAAAATCCTCAAAACTGGAATATAAAAAGATTGGCAAGGGAGTTAAGGGCTGCCTCAAAAGAAACAACAATTTAAGATGGTAAAAGATAGATCAATAAAAATTCTAACATGGAATGTTAACGGGCTTAGAACTCCTTCAAGAAGAAGAAGAATCATGGAATATCTGAAAGAAATAGAAAGTGAAATCATTATCCTTCAAGAAACTCATTTAACAAATGCAGAATGGTCTCAATTAGCAAAAAACCTAAACTGGATTGGAGCAAGCACACATACAACTCAAGAGTGCAACATAAAGGGGGTAAGTAAAAAAATTAAAGGAGGACCCCGCACAGGCTAATAGGGGACTGGGGGGATAGTAAATCTTAGAAAACAAGGATGTCCCCACGAGAGAACAGTCCAAGACTGAAGTTCACACCTGGTTCTTGAGTTCTAGGGTGAATGTCTCCTTCTCATAGAGAATTGTTTATGAAGCATGCCACTAATATGGCGGGAGAGATAAAGTTACAATGATTTGTACACAAATTCTATCCGTGTATGATGAGCCTAACTACATGCTTATATTCCTAAAGATGCCAAATTCATAAGGAGATAGCTGTAATATACCCTTGTTCAGAAATGTCGTTATATGGTACTCCCCACCATGAACACAATATTTGGTTTGAAACAAAAGAGTATAAACAAGACACAATGTCAACAATGTCGAGAAAAAATATATATAATAATAAGAAAAATTAAGATTTTCACACCATGAGTTACTCTGTCAAACATTTATTGTATATATACATTTTAAAATTTCATTATTACACAGTATAAAAAATTTTCAAAACACATTATTAAATACATTTGAATAAACACAGTTAAAAAACAAAAGAATCACAGGTCGACGCGGCGTTTCGGTTTCTTGGATTTGTACCTTCTTCAGGACTGATTCTTAGGACCAACGGTATATTCCCACCATTGGACAATATTTTCTGTTCAGGATCTTGTTGCCGTCTTACTTATGGGCTTATTTGCAATATCTGTTTGGTGTTTCACCTTTTATTTATACTTGGTATGCCTGGTCTTTGACTACCAGGAGGAGCCACCGTAATTTTCGGATTTGGGTTTCTTCAATGACCCAAGAAAATGTTTCTGCTAGTTGCAGTTCTTTAAGTGTTCTGATTCTTTAGTCCATTTTATAGATATCAGAGTTCGTGGCTTTTTAAAACAGGTCGGCCTCCCTGCTCCTTGGTCCCGGTAGTCTCTTCTGACGATCCTTCGTCGGTCTGTTCCGATCCGATAACTCAAAGGGGGTAGCAATCATCATAAAGAAATCTCTCAACGCTAAAATAGAAGTCGACAAAGTGGATAGCAAAGGCAGATGGGCAATTGCCAAAGTCAGAATTGAAGAGCGCATTCTCACAATTGTGGGATACTATGGCCCCAATAGGGACGATGCTGAGCCTCTCAAAAAACTATACTCTGAACTTTTAACATACCCAGCCCCAATTATTATGGGAGGAGATTTCAATCTCATAGAAGATCCTAAAATAGATAGAATCCCACCAACAAAACAATGGAATCTACCGAAGATGAGGGAATGGCTAGGGATCTACAAAAAAGATTTAATGTTAGAAGACATGTGGAAATTAAAAGGTATAAAAAACTACCCATATACCTTCCACAACAAAAAGTTAGGACATAAATCAAGAATAGACTTCTTTCTATTAAACAAAAATCTGCGAGATAAGGTTAAAAGTATTGAACACTTACCCGCACACCTATCGGACCATTCTGCAGTTCAGCTAAATATAACACTTCCGCAACCTCATCTGGCCAGCAGGTGGACTGTTGATCGCACAATTCTTAGGGACGAGCGACGTGTGGAAGAACTTATAACAACCACCCGACATTATTTTCAAGAAAACGCAACTAGTACATCAAAAAGAATGACATGGGATGCTTACAAAGCGGTAATAAGAGGAAAACTGCTCAGCCTGGGTGCTTATAAACACAAAACAAAAAAACAGGATATCAAGAAGATGGAAACAGAAATTAAAGAAGATGAATTACACTTAGAATGTGATATATCGCAAGAACAAAAGGAAAAACTGGAAGAAAAGCTTCGTAACTCAAAAGAGAATCTGACAATTTATCTAGATAATATAGTTAAAGAGAAATGGGAGAACAGTAAATTAGCAAATCATGAGTATGGTGAAGGATGTGGAAAACTACTAGCCTGGAAAATGAAAACAGATCAGTCCAGAAACAATATACTAAACATCTACAACCAAGATCAATCAACCATCTACTCAGATGATGTCTCAATAAGAAAAGAATTCTTTAATTTTTTTACTTCAATATATAAAGAAGACACAAATCCAACAGATGAAGAAATTAAGAATTATCTCGAAAAGCTCCAACTCCCGAGTCTGACAGAGGAAGAAGCGAAATTTGTGAACTCTGAAATAACACCAGAAGAAGTAAGGAGCGCCATAAGTCACCTAAAAAGAGGAAAAGCTGCAGGGCCAGATGCGTTGCCTAATGAATTTTATATCGCATTAAAAGAAATACTAACTGAACATCTAACTGAAACAATGAATAAGATATACCTGGAACATGAAATGATTCCAGATTCATGGAATGATGCGACGATAAGCATATTACTAAAACCAGGCAAAAATCCAAAGATCTGCGCATCATATAGGCCAATATCGCTCCTTAATTGCGATTATAAGCTTTTTATGAATATAATAGCGAAAAGGGTATCTAAGGTTATGGCCAAATTAATTGATCCGGACCAAAAGGGTTTTACAAAGGGCAGACAGATTCAGGAAATCACACATGAATTAATAGCAACAATCGACATAGCTGTATATGAAAAGCTTCCTCTTACGATTATCACATATGACGCTGCTAAAGCTTTTGACCGGGTCAACTGGGCTTTTCTAAACAAAATCATAGAGAAAAGTAAGCTTGGGATTAACTTTATCCACATGGTAAGTGAAATATATTCGAGTCCAAGAGCGAAGGTACCAGTTAATGGTAATCTTACGGATAATATTGAGATCCAAAGAGGCACACGACAAGGATGTCCCTTATCGCCACTACTTTTTAATTTATATATTGAACTCCTGGCATGCTCTATCAGAAATCAAATTAATATTACACCTTTTAGATACTCAAATTGGACAAGGAAAGTAGCGCTCTATGCAGATGACCTTATGGTGTTCACGGACAACTATAATTCCTCCAAACTGGCGATTGATGAGGAAATGAACAAATTCGGCAAAGTTTCAGGGTATCTGTTAAATATTGACAAAACGGAGGTAATGAGTTGGAACTCACAATTAAATTCACCTCTCTTGAAGGATAAAATGAAATACTTAGGAATCACCATAACACAAGACCTTGGAAAACTAGCAGAAATAAATCTAAACATAGTCACGAACGAAATGAAAAAGCTCCTTAAAATCTGGTCAGGCTTGCCGCTAAGCTTCTTAGGCAAATCTAATATCATTAAAATGTCAATAATCCCAAAATTCACTTATCTTTGTAATAACATTCCACTAGAATTTAAAAAGGAAGCCCTGAAAAAAATACAAGGAGAATTATCTAGCTTTATTTGGTCATCGAAGAGTACAAGAATCTCATGGAAGAAACTCAGGAGAAAGAAGGAACAAGGGGGTATAGCAAGCCCAGATATATATGAATATTACAGATCCTTCCAATTTAAAAACGTCAGAGCTTTACTAAAGGAACATCAAGCATATCCAATCTACTTGCAACACTTAACAAATGGTGAAGATCATTTCCTCTTCAAATTTGGTCACCCAAAATTTTTCAAAAAAGTTAAATTAAAGGTTCTGAATAATGCCGTTAAGATTTGGAACCAAATAAGATCTGTCACAAAGATTCCATATTACAGTAGTATGGCTCCAATATGGGACTCCCCAGGCACCCCAGACTGCTTAAAGGACTCTTTATCAAATCCACTTAGACAAGCTGGAATTGAAAAATGGGGACAACTCCTGTCTGGAAACTCTTTATTATCATGGGATCATTTGCAAATAATTACAGATCAGAAAATCTCGAAGTTAAAATATTATCAACTGAGCAGCTGGGTAAGTACTATTCCGAAGGGAGCCTCAGATCCGGAAAACCTAGAATCAGAGATGATGAATGAAACAGCATTAAAAAAAGAAGTATCAAAATGGTATTGGGTACTAATAGAATCGGAAAAAGAAGATCTTACAATTGCTGAAAAAATATGGAAGAAAGACTTACAAAATGAAGATTCAGACTTTTGCCAAATTTGGAAAAAATCAGTAGAAAAATGTTGGTTATGTGTAAAGGCTGCATCATTAAAAAGGAACCACCTTTTCTCTATACATAGAGCGTACTGGACTCCTAAGAAATTATCAAAATTTAAAGGATCCACAGTAAAATAGTGCAGCAAATGCGGCGAGGAAAAAGTGGATGATATACATATGTTTGGTGGGTGCCCTTCGCTCACACAATACTGCAAGAAATTGGTAAGACTCTAACTGCAATACTGGCAACACCGATAACTGTGAGTATTATCTTAATTATTTTTGGGATACACTGTACCACTCATCCAAATCAGATAAAGTTTGATAAACATCAAGAAAGCTTACTGTTTGTTATGATCCTTTTAGCACGTAGAGAAATTTGTATTATTTGGACAAAACCAGTGCCACCAACACATGAAAGCTGGTTAAATGCTGTAATAAGAACTAGTAGTTTAGATAGAAAAGGGATACAACCCAAAAAGATGAAACATTGGGAGATCCTGGAAAATTACATCGCATCTAGACGATAATTTATAATCTCTCCTTGTCAGACGTCCCTTTGCCTCTTTTTTCTTTTTCTTTTCTTTTATCTTTTTTGATTCCAATGATTAAGCGGACAATAATTCCTGGCATTACTTGAAGTCTGTCAAACATCCGAAGGGTCAGAGATCTCCCGATACGAAGGGATTATTGAGTAAGATAGAGGTGTGCGGAAGAAAACTGATTAGATTAAGAAAGATACATACCCCTTGTACTCCCCGATAGACGATCAGGGGCAGTCTTTGTGAAACATCTTGTTCAGATACTGTTGGTCTCCCAAACGCCTTTCTTTCTGCATAACCGGCAATATGAGGATAAAAAAAAAAAAACATTCACAATCATATTCAACAATATGACAGACAAATCTTATCTTATCGGTGAAATACATTTTCCAAAACATATAGAAAACAAGCATTGGCAAAGCCAGTAGGTCTCTGCAATCAGAGATCCGCAGGGGCTGGCAAAGCAAATACACGTGTGTACGGCTCTGGGCTGTTTCTATTGATATACACAAATGCATTAACATTGCCAACGCCTGGAGCTCCCACTGAGCCCAATGGTCATGCGGGCTTAGTCATAATAAAGGCAAAATTACTGATTTTCATGAGGAAGATGATGAATACTATCAGCAGAAGGCGATGGAGAGCTTTGGGTTCAAGGGCTGGCAGGTGTGCAGCAGTGATGGACTTAGGGAAAGAAAAATGATAGATCAGAGGAGTGGGCAAGAGTGATATAGAGGAGGGGCGGAGAGAGACAGAAAGGAAACAAAACGACAGAGGTGAGAAAAAGAAAAACAGGGAAGAAAGAAAGAAGAAACGGAAGAAGAGGGCAGAAGGAAGGAAGGAAAGTCTCTGGACCATTGAACGGGGTCACACTCAGCACATTAGTGGTACTTTGTTGGATTATTGCCCTTCAGAACCACCTGGAAAACATTTTGGTTTTGGAAACTGTTTTACAACATTCCGCTGTAAGATGCACTGTTTGGCCCTTCAAAAACATTCCTAGGAGCAGAGCAGCCTTTCGGCACCAGCACCAACAGTGGTGTATTACAGCTCCCAGGGACACATCACTTGGGCAGAGCCCGGCACTGGATTTAGATCACGAGGCATTAAATGAAAAGAATAGTTCCTATCCTCGCGTCCAGAGGTGCGAGTCACAAACTCACACTCAGATTAGTTTCCCTTTACGGATCCCAAACAGCAGGCGTCTAAATTCTAACGTGAAAACCTTTGAAGTGACACCTGTACATGGTCACCTCAAAGGGGGTCACTCCAGATGTGGTACATGCGTGAGGGTGTCACTCCAGATGCAGTACATGCATGACTCAGGCTCACGTGGGAGGAAAGCAGGTCCTTTTGTACAATTAATCACCCAGCACTCGTCCTGTGAGAAGTGACCAGAAATCCACCTCATCTCCTCAAGAGAGTTCAGACGGGCCTCTCCATGGTACTCAAAGCGTAATGCATGTTTACCAGTGTTAGAAGTAGGCGGGATCGGAAGGGCACGGCGTGCCCCTACTTTTAAAAATTATGTTAGTCCGTTCCCCTACTTCTTTGTTTTAAAAGTGCACCGGGACTGCAGGATTAGCCCTACTTTAAAAGTACAACTTTATTTTTCAGCCTGTTTGGTGCACCGTGCATATCAAAGAAGGCCTCTGCAGTGTGCCTGGCCTCCTCCCCTTCCCCTCTGTGCCCAGGGGTCTGCAAAGTGACACTGAACGGGCCGCCAGTCTTTGCTGCCTCTGATGGCCCTGCTGCTGCGGTCAGCTCGTGATTCACACCTCATTTAGTGAGGACGTGGCCACTGTGACCATCAGAATACTTTGGTGGCGCCGCCCTTGACGCCACTGGAAAAAAGAAAAGAGCTTCACCGAGGGCTTTGTGGATTGCTGTAAATCTGCTTTCCAGCCAGCCAGAACTGAACAAGCATTGAAAATGCAATAGATCTCACCTTTGATTAAGTTAAAGCCATTTGCTTTGCTAATGGTATTGTATAGCAAAGCAAATGGCTTTAAACTTAATGAAAGGCGAGACCTATTGCATTTTTTATTATTAATGCTTGTTTGGTATTGTTTTTTTACTGTGCTGTAGTTACTGTGCTGTTCAGTGCTGATTACTTTTCTTCTCCATGCAAATAAATACAGCTAGTAATCCAGTCATTTACTTGGCACTAGTTTTCATGTTAAATAGATAGGATGTTTCTAGATTGATGATATTAAGGTACAAGCCCAGATGGCACACTGTTTCCAGTTTCATGCATCAGATTTCTTCATCAGTACCTCTATTTGGTAACGTTGGAGGTCTGACTGACCTTTGAATATTTGAGTGTGATCACTTTTGGCCCTACAGCACATGCTCATTGGATTAGCTTGCAAATTGAATAAGTTCTGCTCTTTCCTGCCAGTATACAAACCAAGCTCAAGGCTGTGCACAGTGAGTGACCCATCTATGTGCCATATCCCAGTAGCATTCTTTGGGACATATTAGCTTCACAAAAACTTTAATTGATCGCAAAAGATACTGAGCCTTGCAGTTTCTCTCAGAGTGTAAAAGCATAGGCATGCACTGGCCATACACTTATCAGGGGAATCGGATAATACCTGTACTTGCGGTTTGTGTTTTTACAGAGTGGGAGGTTAGAAGAAACAGAGGCCTCTGTACATAGAATTATATGTTCCACAAACATCAGAGACCGCACTGTACCACACCGTGCTCAGATACTCTGTCCATCACCACCCCCTTTTCTGAATCGTTTTGTCTACCATAAGCGTGGAAGGATATACTCAGATGTGAGTCCCTTGCTCATTGCACCATCAGGATTCAAGCAAGCTGGGCCGAAGACGGCTGTAATGCCAGAAACCGGTCCCCGGAAGCTTGTTTCCTTCCCAGTATAAGAATTGGCTTGGTAGTTGGGTATGCCCTGTTCCCATGATGCACTGGGCCAGGGACAGACTAATTTGCATGTAGCCAGGTTCTGAGCTGGGATGGTGCAGTGAGCTAAAAAACGGTGATGGATCAAGCCCTGATCTGTTGACTGGGTGTGAGTGTTCTGTTTAATTCAGATACTCTGTCCATCACCACCCCCTTTTCTGAATCGTTTTGTCCACCATAAGCGTGGAAGGGTATACTCAGATGTGAGTCCCTGGCTCATTGCACCATCAGGATTCAAGCAAGCCGGGCCGAAGACGGCTGTAATGCCAGAAACCGGTCCCCGGAAGCTTGCTTCCTTCCCAGTATAAGAATTGGCTTGGTAGTTTGGTCTGCCCTGTTCCCAAGAGGCACTGGGCCAGGGACAGACTAATTTGCATGTAGCCAGGTTCTGAGCTGGGATGGTGCAGTGAGCTAAAAAACAGTGATGGATCAAGCCCTGATCTGTTGACTGGGTGTGAGTGTTCTGTTCAATTCAGATACTCTGTCCATCACCACCCCCTTTTCTGAATCGTTTTGTCCACCATAAGCGTGGAAGGGTATACTCAGATGTGAGTCCTTTGCTCATTGCACCATCAGGATTCAAGCAAGCCGGGCCGAAGACGGCTGTAATGCCAGAAACCGGTCCCCGGAAGCTTGTTTCCTTCCCAGTATAAAAATTGGCTTGGTAGTTTGGTCTGCCCTGTTCCCATGATGCACTGGGCCAGGGACAGACTAATTTGCATGTAGCCAGGTTCTGAGCAGGGATGGTGCAGTCAACTAAAAAACGGTGATGGATCAAGCCCTGAACTGTTGACTGGATGTGAGTGTTCTGTTTAATTCAGGTACTCTATCCATCACCACCCTCTTTTCTGAATCGTGCTGTAGCACACAGCAGGAGAGGTCTTACTTAACCCACCCCATGTTTTGGCAAAATTTACAATCATCATAAAATCTTTAGTCTGTCAAGCAAAGCGAGCAAAAAATTACAACCTACATTAAAAACGAGTATATATATATATATATATATATATATATATATATATATATATATATATATATATATATATATATATATATATATATATATCTCTACCATATGGCTCCCTCCTTTCCCATATAGGCGCTGCTAGATGTGGTCGCGTCACTCCCACAGTTGAGCCCAACTGTTTTTATATTTCAACAAAGTTCTCCCCCTCGAGGGAAAATGGTGGAGTTGCAATTCAAAGAAGGTCCAGCACCACGCTACAGGTAGTTTACTTCAAGTGATTTATTAATCCATGGGGTAAAAAAAAAAAAAAACAACGCGTTTCGACAGCGTCCGCTGTCTTGATCACGGTCAGTTTGCGTGTGTGTGCTCACATATTTTAAAACATTTCCTGAAACCATGATTCACGCCCCTTAGTGGGTGTGTCTCTTTCCTTTTCATAAATTGCATTATGGGATTTGTAGTATGTTAAATCATTTCAAAAGTAAAAGGCATTTTCAGACATTTCAAACTTTGTAACCTTTTCAAAAGAAATCTGGTGTACAGGTGATTACCATAATTCAATAATATGTGGTTAATCAGGATGGATGGATGTATGTCTTTTTACGTCATTATTCGAAAGTACTACCCTCCAGTGGGCCAATTACTGTATTCGAGCATATGATATGTGTGAGCATCAAGTTTCCAAAATGTGAGGGCAAGTGAAGTGAGGGGATGGTAAACATTGACAATTTATAAAATTGATTAAAATCAGGACAAGTGAGATGTCCAACAGAAACAACATTTTTACATTTCACTGTACATTAGAGTCCCCTAGAGATGTATATAGAGGAGAGGAAAAATTCTTGGAATACTTCACCATTCTAAATAGCAGTACGTCATGTATAAAATTTACCTACACCATAAATCGGTCGCCAGTAGGTAGTTATAGTTAGGATTTTTTTCAATGTTAAATCTCCAAATTCTATTTGGAATAACTTTGGCGCCGGTTGACGAATCTGCCTGAAGATTTCCTCAAAATCGCCTCTTCGAGCTCTGGTCCTTCCCTGAAAGTTTGGGGGGGATTTGTCAAGCGGGGGCCGAGATAAAAGGGGGGTCCCAAAACGCGTTTTCCCCATGTTAATTTCCATAGGGCGGTCGACCTCACTTTTAGCCCGAACGGCTGAATGGATTTCCACCAAACTTGGCAAAATTGTAGGGACTGGTTGCCCGATGTGCCTTTGCTATGTCTCAAGATATGTTCTCCAGTGGATTTTGAGTAATTTAGGTTCAAAAAAATATATATATCTATAAGCGCGCCCCGGTACACGCACCGGGAGCGCACCGGGCGCGCCACACGACTTACGCACGGAAAGCTGATTGGCTTTTGGGTGACTGTAAATATTCTAAACAGTCTGGAGCGGCCGCCATCTTGTGTCTCAGTAGGATCGAGACATGAGAGGTGGCCAAAACAAAGGAGCAAATTATCATAAGGGGGCAGAGTAGACCCTCTCTGACCCCCGAGGTTTGATGTGGGGGCTTTAAAAGGGCCCCGTGGGGCCCAAATTTTTTTTATTATTTTTCGATTTTTGCGGGGGAAGCACCCGGTACGCGCACCGGGGAGCGGTCCGGGAGGCGTACTATGGGGAAAAAAGAATGGCAGACTTTCAAAAATTGTATGTTTATTAATTGTTCTTTTTGTTGTTTTTTTTATTTAAGTACCAACATGTTGGTACCAATGCAGAGTCTATAATTTAATATACACCGTTTCCTTTGTAGATATCTTGCATGTTGTTACAGAAGTTATTGTGGTATATGGAATTCATAGTATAGTCTGTCAGGAAAGCAGAAACAACATGGAGGCAGGAGGTGATAAAGAGATGTTAAATACACATTGGAGATAATATAGTGGGAGAAAGGAAGTAACTATGAGCAAACTTACTATGTAACACAAAAAAGTTGCACAGTATACTATAAGTCTCACTTTATATTTTAAACATTTTTGATCTACTTGATGAATTACATATACAAATGAATAATGGCTCGAACAATTTTTGATTATTAAATATAAATTCATTCTTCTGATTCTTTTTCATAATTCAATAAAACTTCTAATAATATATTGTCTGGAATGTCCTCATTTGTATTCTGTGATTCCATTGATTCCACACACTGAACTAATTCATGGTCCAGAGACTCATCCATAAAGTCAAAGTCATCATTTTCAGCAATTGTTTCTTCTGTGTTGTTGTCCAAAACAATTTCAAAAGAAAAATCCTGTTCTCCTTCCATTTTGTTGCTGTAAATTGCATTTAAAAAAAATTTCAGTAGAGTTAGGGCACTGTTGTGTTTAAGTTCAGACAGGCAGTTTGGATTTTTTAATAGTGAAGTTATCTTTGGGTAGTGTATGGTATTAGGCTGGAATTAGAAATATATAAAAGTGTATGTGATAAAGCCTAAGTAAATTTATAATAATATAAGGGAAGCCTAACTGAATCCATAACTATAACAGAGAAGTCTATCTCAATCTATTTCTATTACAGTGGGATAGTATTTAAGTAACAGAATATTTTTTCTCAAATTAACTGAAAGTTCACAACATACTTCACTTTTCCAAATAACAACTTACCTTTAAGAAAGCAGTTGAAGTTGTCAGTGTAATTTCTTTTCAAATGTACTTCAGGAAGTAGTAGTCAAAATGGCTGTGTTTCCTGCTCTTTTTATATATATATTGATGTACATAACCAATCAAATGTCAGGAAATAATCGTAGAAAATGTAAGAAACTTTTTAATTGGTTGTCAATTCTAACACTTCATATGTGTTTTGGTCATGTAATTTACCTCAGGATATTTAGACAGGTCTGCAGCCTAAATGTCTCAATGGATTTTTCACCAAATTTGGGCAAATGGTAGGGACTGCTATGTAGTAGGGCCTACTCTATATTTGATGAAAGTGTCTCCAGTGGTTTTTCTGTAAATTACTTTCCCACCTTTTTTTTTGGAGTGCTGTAATGGCTGGATTTTCTGTTTAGATGGGATCAGCCCCCAGGGGCCCCTGTGACCCAGCCAAAACGTACTCACCTTCCGTCCTCAGGACTCCTCTATATCCAGGCACCTGGTACCTACCTGAGGATAGGGAACTCGCAATATACAAGCTCATATTATTAAGAACACCACTAAATCTATAGGGATACTAAGAATACTCACTGATTACTAGGGATATCCATACCCTACACCACACTTATTTACATCAGTTGGTCTCGCGGCCACCCTGACCCAGACCGTTCTACCCTAGGGCAGATCTGCTACACACGTGGGTCTGCAGCCCCAGTGCTCTCCTTTTCCAAAGCGTTCGCGATCCTGCGAAACATACACGGTGATCTCCCTCTCACCGCTCTCATTTACACACGGGCTGCAATCCGGCAGCCCTACACACTGGTAATCCTCCCCAGTGCTCTCATTAACGCCGCATATCAACGACGACCACATTCCTATGAACACCTATACATATATATATATATATATATTGGGATATTATCTCAGCTGTCTACTCGGGATGAAACTACAATGATGACTTTGGATATGGTTTCAGATTATAATGTATTACCTGTTCTCGGCATCAAAGGTCCACTCACTCCCTATTTATGTGATCACTACTCACCTGATTGGGATTACTCATCCATTCATGCAGCAATTACCTAGGAGCTATGTTTACCTTTAGTGAACAAGAATAGGGATTACACACCAGTTAGTTATAAACTGGGGGGTGTTATTTTATTACAGTAATATAAACATTAATACATATCTAACAAAGGCTATAGGTAGAACACACCGCTTGAAAGAGAAAAGATTACACATAACAGGAACACTCCGCTGAAAGGGAAAAGATTAAGTGTAGAGTGTAAATGTAACTAATTCAGACTACCTCACCTATTAGAAGGAAGATTTCTCTCTCTGCCTCTGGTGGGATTAGGGCTCTCTCTGTCTCTCCCTCCTTCACCACATCACCACGCCTCTGGTTCAGTTGCTCCAGCTGACAGCCTTCTTTGATGCTCTCTGCACTGCTTTTCTCTCTCCTCATCTTCAGCAATCGTCTGCCTTCTTTCTCCATTCAAGAACTGCACTCTATTCTGCAGCTCCTAGCAGACATCCTCTCTCTCTCTGCAAGCTATTCGGAGCTCCAAGTTGTTCTGGGCTCCCAGCAGTCCTATGCTCCAAGTTGTTCTGAGCACCACGCTGAACTGCACACCACGCTGCAGACTTCCAAAACTGAACTGAACACTCCTCCTCTCCTGTAGCTCGCTATTATGGATTCCTCTCCCCTCATGGAAATTTCCACCGGAGGGCTGTCTCCTACCGAATTCCTGTGCCAGCTCCCAGGCTTTCACGCAACCGCAGTGGCCATCTGCTTGTTACGTCTGGGCCCAAGAGAAAAACACATTTCTCGGATAAGAAGCAGTCCTAACTGGATCTTCCCTCGAGCACAACAGCCTTAAGTGAAAACATTACCTTTGCCCTAAAAAGCCTCTCTGCTTCCATCAAGATGGAGTCTCTCTAGCTTTAGGCCTGAAAGGGGTGAAATGCTCCTTAGCTCTGTATACCTACATGAACCATACCAATATGTCTAATATGTCAAAGCCAATAGGCAATAGACAGGTTAAAGTCAAGAATAAAGGCATATTAAGCAGCTATCCTCTTCTAGGTCTGGAAAAAGGGCTTAAAAGGGCCAACACAGGCTAAGAAGGCCTATACTAGATGCGAGCAAGAATAATGATCTTTTATCACTGCTAAATAAAGCCAAAAACCCTGCCATAACATTGCACCCTAGATCCTTATCTTGCGAGCATCTTATAAACAACAACAACCATCTAAACAAACATCAACATAATCTATCCAACATAGGCTAAAAATACCTATCCTAGATGTGAGCAAGATTAAGATCTATATCACTGCTAAATAAAGCCCAAAAAACTCTGCCATCCACCCTTAGATCCTTATCTTGCGAACATCTGACAAACAATAACATCTAAATAAACAAACATCAACACAATCTATCAACAAATCAAGACCTAAAAAAACCCCTAAAAACAATGACAACTCAAGAAAATTCCACCTGAAACTCAATTGTAGGGAATAGAAACCTAAAAACAAATCAAAGCACCCTTGACTTGAATGCTGAAACATATCTGAGATTGGATCTGATAACAACAGAAACTAACCAGAGCATCCTCAAACTAAATGTTCCTCAACTTCTAATGATAACTGGTGAAATCTAGTGATGTAGGGACTTATGTGTTGAATGAAAACAGCAAGGGGCCTAAATGGGCCTACTTCGGACAACTTAATGCTAAATGAGGCCTACCTACAGTTGTGAACTTAAAAACTAAATGTGTTTCAACTTCTAATGAGAGAACAAGAAAGGGCCTAAATGAGCCTTACATACTATAGGCAACTTAAGCTAATGATGACACATGAAACTATTGGTGTAGGTGCTAATATGTGAGATGAAAATACCAATAGGCCTAAATGAGGCCTACCTGCTGACATTTGTCAATTTAAAGTGAAATCTGAGAAATACAGTTGCAAGGTCTGGGCAAACATTAATACATAATCATACTAAAAGACACTCTACCCAGAATAATCAAAATTTTAAGGTAACCACCCTTTGATCAATTAAGGTGAAAATGTAAGAACAGTAACAAAAAACATTTTAAATCACACGGTGGAACACATGTGCGCACCATCATTGAAAAAAGTCCTTCATTTGGAAAAACTATAATAGGTGACATATTCTTTTAAAAGTGGGGCCTGCTTGTCCAAGGGATTATTTAATGTCCAAATTCTTCAGTGTAGGCCACCACCCTGCATCCTGGGCACTTCCTCCAATGGGGCCATCCATCACCCGGTCTGGTCTGGTCTGGTCTGGTCTGGTTCCATCATCCAAAACAATAAACTAAAATAATAACATGAAAATAAAAAGCTAAAACAAATAAAGGGAGTGGGCAGACGCACGCACGCACCCCAACTGCAGCCATCCTAGAAACAAGAGAAGAAGTATCATTATTCTTGTAAAATAAAATTTTCCATTTAAAAAAGCACCCCGGGTGCCTTTCATTATTGAAAAGGAAATATCCTAATTAATTAAAACATTCAAAATTTAACTTTTAGCAACATTGAGTGGGGCCTAACATACCCTAATCCTAACTAAGCCAGTACCACCCTTCTGGGCAAGAGCCATGCTACAGTGTGAAAAAAAAATTTGGAGTACCGCCCAAATGGTGACAGCATCAGCAGGGCACTGCAAGCCTCCCATTTTCCCAGGTCAGAGTCTGAAGAGCCAGGCCACCCCGCCCTTAAATAAACAAGCCGTGCGCGGAAGAAAATTGGATTGTAGCCCATCATAACACACTGGGACGTGATCGAAACTTGCAAAATGAAAAAAAAGTTCGTCTGCGCAGACCAGCTGGGCTGCCAAGGTCAAAAAACAAATTTCTCCTGCCTTATTTTGTAACTAACAGAAGCTCGAGTTTAACAAAAACAATTCTGTTACAGTGCATTGCCAATTAAAAAAGGTCCAATTTTTTTTTAAAAAGACGTTTGTCCAACTAACTCAACTAAAGGCAAGACATTTCACTTATTTAGGGTCCATATGTCAAAGAGAAATAATTTGTAAAACAGCATAAAAATGCAGATACATTTCAACATTGTATTTAAGTTCACATTTATAAAAACATACATTTTCATTTTAACATTTTCATTTCAAAGGCAAATAGTTGCCAGTCACTAATTAAAAGCACATGTTACCATGCACAATCGGGCAAGATTTATTATTTGAAAACCAACACATTCCTGTCTAGATGGAAACCCCTCACAGAAATAATTAATGAAAACAGCTCGTAGCGTGCACTCTAACGGGCTATCTTTTTAACATTTCACTCATTTTAAAAGAACACAGCTTTCTCCGTAATTCACTGGTTGATTTATAAGCACTTAAGTTCCAAGGTGAACCCACACAAATACGTAGACGCATTTCAAAAGGAATGTGAAATGAACAGAACCCTTCTCAAAACACAAGATGTTACCTTTCCGTCAAGAAACTGACAAAGCACGTAGGCTGACCAAGGAACCAAAAAAAAAAAAAAAAAAAAAGTCAAAATCAAACCATCAAATATCCTTATAATAATTCACTGACTTTTATAGTCAGGTCAGATAACCATGCATGTTGACAGCATGTAAAAAATAAAGGCTGCCATCTCAACTCAAGATATTAACCCTTTGGCAGCTCAAATGGAAACATTTCCCAACGTCCATTTATACATGGGAAAATCATTAGCACATTTCTTCACGTTTACAAATGACACGTACATATTTTCAAAAACGTTATCCCCAAGCACCCGAGAAAGATCCAGCTCTCTCCTGCCAAACGTAATGATAACATGCCCTGTCCAAGCCATGACCACATGGCGCTATTCACAAGCCATATTTACAAGACAAGCCTTTCACAAACAACATTTCCAAGGCGCAATGCACAAGGAACACAATAGATCAACATGAGAACATGCACCTCACAAGTCACAAAAATATGGCGCTATTCACAAGTCATATTTACAAGACAAGCTTTTCACAAACAATGTATCCAAGGCGCAATGCACAAGGAACACAATAAATCAACATGAGAACATGCACCTCACAAATCACAATAATATGGCGCTATTCACAAGTCATATTTACAAGGAGCTATATTCACAGAACTCCACAGATCATAGAACAATGAACATATTTCACATTGCACAGCATAAGCAGATGCAGCAAGCAATTGAATGGGCAATTTAAAAGCATTTTTTACACACATTTATACAATTGGACCATCACAAAGATGTAACTGGCTTTCTCATGTAATGCCATCCTTCAACTCTGACAGTTTAAACACCAAGATGAAAACCATTCCTTCCACCCTGAATAAACCAAATGCCATGATGAAATACAATCTCCTCACGCTGCAACTGTTCAAGCCAATAGGTCTAACAGGCTACATAAACTGCAACATTACGCCAGATGGAACTAGCGTTCAGGGCACTCCCTCAGAACACATGGGCAACTCTCTAAACACATGGCCAGGCACACAGACTTCGTAAACTGTCCGACTACGCCAAAATGTAATGTTTGGCGCTCACTCACAACACATGGGAGACAATCTAAGCACCTGGCCAGGCACACAGAGTTCGTAAACTGTCCGACTACGCCAAAATGTAATGTTTGGCGCTTACTCACAACACATGGGGTCACACAGGATTCGTAAGATGCCGACTACGCCAAAATGTAATGTTTGGCGCTCACTCACAACACATGGGGTCACACAGGATTCGTAAGATGCCGACTACGCCAAAATGTAATGGCTGGATTTTCTGTTTAGATGGGATCAGCCCCCAGGGGCCCCTGTGACCCAGCCAAAACGTACTCACCTTCCGTCCTCAGGACTCCTCTATATCCAGGCACCTGGTACCTACCTGAGGATAGGGAACTCGCAATATACAAGCTCATATTATTAAGAACACCACTAAATCTATAGGGATACTAAGAATACTCACTGATTACTAGGGATATCCATACCCTACACCACACTTATTTACATCAGTTGGTCTCGCGGCCACCCTGACCCAGACCGTTCTACCCTAGGGCAGATCTGCTACACACGTGGGTCTGCAGCCCCAGTGCTCTCCTTTTCCAAAGCGTTCGCGATCCTGCGAAACATACACGGTGATCTCCCTCTCACCGCTCTCATTTACACACGGGCTGCAATCCGGCAGCCCTACACACTGGTAATCCTCCCCAGTGCTCTCATTAACGCCGCATATCAACGACAACCACATTCCTATGAACACCTATACATATATATATATATATATATTGGGATATTATCTCAGCTGTCTACTCGGGATGAAACTACAATGATGACTTTGGATATGGTTTCAGATTATAATGTATTACCTGTTCTCGGCATCAAAGGTCCACTCACTCCCTATTTATGTGATCACTACTCACCTGATTGGGATTACTCATCCATTCATGCAGCAATTACCTAGGAGCTATGTTTACCTTTAGTGAACAAGAATAGGGATTACACACCAGTTAGTTATAAACTGGGGGGTGTTATTTTATTACAGTAATATAAACATTAATACATATCTAACAAAGGCTATAGGTAGAACACACCGCTTGAAAGAGAAAAGATTACACATAACAGGAACACTCCGCTGAAAGGGAAAAGATTAAGTGTAGAGTGTAAATGTAACTAATTCAGACTACCTCACCTATTAGAAGGAAGATTTCTCTCTCTGCCTCTGGTGGGATTAGGGCTCTCTCTGTCTCTCCCTCCTTCACCACATCACCACGCCTCTGGTTCAGTTGCTCCAGCTGACAGCCTTCTTTGATGCTCTCTGCACTGCTTTTCTCTCTCCTCATCTTCAGCAATCGTCTGCCTTCTTTCTCCATTCAAGAACTGCACTCTATTCTGCAGCTCCTAGCAGACATCCTCTCTCTCTCTGCAAGCTATTCGGAGCTCCAAGTTGTTCTGGGCTCCCAGCAGTCCTATGCTCCAAGTTGTTCTGAGCACCACGCTGAACTGCACACCACGCTGCAGACTTCCAAAACTGAACTGAACACTCCTCCTCTCCTGTAGCTCGCTATTATGGATTCCTCTCCCCTCATGGAAATTTCCACCGGAGGGCTGTCTCCTACCGAATTCCTGTGCCAGCTCCCAGGCTTTCACGCAACCGCAGTGGCCATCTGCTTGTTACGTCTGGGCCCAAGAGAAAAACACATTTCTCGGATAAGAAGCAGTCCTAACTGGATCTTCCCTCGAGCACAACAGCCTTAAGTGAAAACATTACCTTTGCCCTAAAAAGCCTCTCTGCTTCCATCAAGATGGAGTCTCTCTAGCTTTAGGCCTGAAAGGGGTGAAATGCTCCTTAGCTCTGTATACCTACATGAACCATACCAATATGTCTAATATGTCAAAGCCAATAGGCAATAGACAGGTTAAAGTCAAGAATAAAGGCATATTAAGCAGCTATCCTCTTCTAGGTCTGGAAAAAGGGCTTAAAAGGGCCAACACAGGCTAAGAAGGCCTATACTAGATGCGAGCAAGAATAATGATCTTTTATCACTGCTAAATAAAGCCAAAAACCCTGCCATAACAAGTGCTTACCGGTGCGCCCTCCGGTACGCGCACTGGCAGCGTTACGGGAGTCCTCCATTTTGTGTTTCGGTACAATCGAGACAGAAGATGGAGGACAAACAACATTGGGAATGGGTAGAAGGGGGCACGGTAGACACTTCTTGACCCTCTAGGTTTTCTGAGGGGGGCTTAGGACGCTCATATAGGCAAAAAAAAAAATTGAAAAATTTCGCGGGGGGAGCGCTCGGTACGCGCACCGATAAGCGTACAGGGGAGCGTACTTTGGTGACAAATAGTGAAAAAAGTTAGAAAAAGATAAACATTTTGAATGATCAGAGGTAGGATAGCTCTGAAAAGAGCTTTTGGGTTCTGTGGCTGATTTAGGTACCTACAAGTAGGTTCCAATGCACAGTCTAAAATTCAGGAGGAATATTCTATTCCCCTCATCTGAGAAGTGCACACCATCTCCTCTGTAGATGTCTTGCATGTTGAAACGCAAGTTATTATTGTATATTGAACCCATTCCACAGTCTCTCATGTAAGCAGAAACAGATTTATTCACATGTTTCCGTGCTTTCTCAAATTGTGGACAAAATTGGTTGGACCAGTTCCATTTCTGTCTTTGGCATATATTGGAATATACCAAGGCAGTTTGTGGAAAAAGTGTCATCAATTGATCAAAGGTGTCCTTTAAAAGCATTTCAAGACCAACCCCAGTCATAGTGCCCAAATCATTTCCACCACAGTGCACTATTAAGAGGTCAGGGTTTGGCAGATGCAAAAAGGTTTTCACCAATGGTATCAATTGATGACATCTCAATCCTCTCTGGCCAATCCACTTAATTTCCACATTTGATAAATCAAGGTTGTGATAATTTCTGCTTGCTGCATACCTTTGAGCCCAGTGGATGTAGCTATGTCCAATAATCCATACAGAATACATGATGTGAGAAGGTTCTGGTGCAGTCAGATGAAGTGTGGGAATGAAATGGCAGTTGGAACTGTAGGAGTTTACAAAAAAATAATTGTGGAGTTTTCCTGCTCTTGAAT
This sequence comes from Lissotriton vulgaris, assembly GCF_964263255.1. Classification (NCBI taxonomy): domain Eukaryota; kingdom Metazoa; phylum Chordata; class Amphibia; order Caudata; family Salamandridae; genus Lissotriton; species Lissotriton vulgaris. The sequence continues at coordinate 48,131,839 of NC_141693.1, read as the reverse complement.
CACAAGCAACGATTGGTGGATTCAGTTAGTTGAAAACAGAAAGTTAGGGTGCATGGTTGTGTTGTGTGTAAGAAGCAATTTGAATGGTTAAGAAAAAGTTACTAAAAGCAATAATGCCCTGGATATGCTGGGGTATTGAGAGGTCAAACATCCTTGCTGACTTAATTTGCAACATTGTAGAATAAACTTTTGAACCTGAGAGTTCAGTTAGGAGGGAGTTGCTATGGTAACAGATAGAAAGGTCTGAGAGGGGGAAGGGTATTGGTTTGAAAATAGTGAGGGAAGACTTTTGATTGGTTAAAATAAGGCATATGTGTGTAAAGTTAGAGATTTTCTATGCCAGTCTTGGTTTCAGTGTATTGAGTGCACACCTTTTGCTCTGCTAAAGAAAAATTGGTGTGTGTGTCTGACACTGTTCTTAATCTCGTAAAGCATTTGTAAAGGTAAGTAATGATTTATTTAATTTAGATAGCGACTTGTTTGCTCTATGGAGAATATTTGGAAGCAGATAGTTATGTTTCAGTAGTGAAATTGTATGCTTGTACATAGGTCCTGTGTTGTGTTTCTAAAATGTTATTCAAAAAACGATTTTGGGTGCAAATCAATGGTATTTACATTTGGCCCTTATTTAAGATTGCCTTGTGCAGCCGGTGCATCACCTTTAACATAGGAAATAAGTGACGCTCTTGTGGCGCAAGGCCGTCATAATTAAGGTCCTGATTTTTTTTGGTGTTGGTTTGTGTTTTTGCTTTTTGTTAATACTAGCTATGAACATTTGCAAAATAGAGGATTTGTATTTTGGGAAACAGTGAGGTTTCAAAAGTGATATTGAGTGGTTGTACATTGGTTCTGCGCAGTTTTTCTAAAATGTTATTCAAAAAACGATTTTGGGTGCAAATGAATGGTATTTTCATTTGGCCCTTATTTATGATTGCCTTGTGCAGCCAGTGCATCACTTTAAACATGGGAAATAAGTGACGCTCTTGTGGCGCAAGGCCTTAATAAATAAGGCCCTGAGTTTGTTGGCTGTTGATTTGTTTTTTGTTTTTTGATAATACTTATAATGAACATTTGCAAGATAGTGGTTTTGTATTTTGGGAAACAGTGAGGTTTCAAATGTGATATTGAGTGGTTGTACATAGGTTCTGCGCAGTGTTTCTAAAATGTTATTGAAAAAACGATTTTGGGTGCAAATCAATGGTATTTTCATTTGGCCCTTATTTATGATTGCCTTGTACAGCCAGTGCATCACTTTAAACATGGGAAATAAGTGACGCTCTAGTGGCGCAAGGCCTTCATAAATAAGGCCCTGAGTTTGTTGGCTGTTGATTTGTTTTTTGCTTTTAGATAATACTTATTATGAACATTTGCAAGATAGTGGTTTTGTATTTTGGGAAACAGTGAGGTTTCAAATGTGATATTGAGTGGTTGTACATAGGTTCTGCGCAGTGTTTCGAAAATGTTATTCAAAAAACATGATTTTGGGTGCAAATGAATGGTATTTTCATTTGGCCCTTATTTATGATTGCCTTGTGCAGCCAGTGCATCACTTTAAACATGGGAAATAAGTGACGCTCTTGTGGCGCAAGGCCTTCATACATAAGGCCCTGAGTTTGTTGGCTGTTGATATGTTTTTTGTTTTTTGATAATACTTATTATGAACATTTGCAAGATAGTGGTTTTGTATTTTGGGAAACAGTGAGGTTTCAAATGTGATATTGAGTGGTTGTACATAGGTTCTGCGCAGTGTTTCTAAAATGTTATTCAAAAAACGATTTTGGGTGCAAATCAATGGTCTTTTCATTTGGCCCTTATTTATGATTGCCTTGTGCAGCCGGTGCATCACTTTAAACATGGGAAATAAGTGACGCTCTTGTGGCGCAAGGCCTTCATAAATAAGGCCCTGAGTTTGTTTGCTGTTGATTTGTTTTTTGCTTTTTGATAATGCTTGCTATGAACATTTGTAAGATAGAGGATTTGTATTTTGGGAAACAGTGAGGTTTCAAAAGTGATATTGAGAGGTTGTACATAGGTTCTGCGCAGTTTTTCTAAAATGTTATTCAAAAAACGATTTGGGGTGCAAATGAATGGTATTTTCATTTGGCCCTTATTTATGATTGCCTTGTGCAGCCGGTGCATCACTTTAAACATGGGAAATAAGTGACGCTCTTGTGGCGCAAGGCCTTCATAAATAAGGCCCTGAGTTTGTTTGCTGTTGGTTTGTTTTTTGCTTTTTGATAATGATTGCTATGAACATTTGTAAGATAGAGGATTTGTATTTTGGGAAACAGTGAGGTTTCAAAAGTGATATTGAGAGGTTGTACATAGGTTCTGCGCAGTTTTTCTAAAATGTTATTCAAAAAACGATTTGGGGTGCAAATGAATGGTATTTTCATTTGGCCCTTATTTATGATTGCCTTGTGCAGCCGGTGCATCACTTTAAACATGGGAAATAAGTGACGCTCTTGGGAGCAAGGCCTTCATAAATAAGGCCCTGAGTTTGTTGGCTGTTGATTTGTTTTTTGCTTTTTGATAATACTTATTATGAACATTTGCAAGATAGAGGATTTGTATTTTGGGAAACAGTGAGGTTTCAAAAGTGATATTGAGTGGTTGTACATAGGTTCTGCGCAGTGTTTCTAAAATGTTATTTAAAAAACGATTTTGGGTGCAAATCAATGGTATTTTCATTTGGCCCTTATTTATGATTGCCTTGTGCAGCCAGTGCATCACTTTAAACATGGGAAATAAGTGACGCTCTTGTGGCGCAAGGCCTTCATAAATAAGGCCTTGAGTTTGTTTGCTGTTGGTTTGTTTTTTGCTTTTTGATAATGCTTGGTAAGAACATTTGCAAGATAGAGGATTTGTATTTTGGGAAACAGTGAGGTTTCAAAAGTGATATTGAGTGGTTGTACATAGAATCTGCGCAGTGTTTCTAAAATGCTATTTAAAAAACGATTTTGGGTGCAAATGAATGGTATTTTCATTTGGCCCTTATTTATGATTGCCTTGTGCAGCCATTGCATCACTTTAAACATGGGAAATAAGTGACGCTCTTGTGGCGCAAGGCCTTCATACATAAGGCCCTGAGATTGTTGGCTGTTGATATGTTTTTTGTTTTTTGATAATACTTATTATGAACATTTGCAAGATAGTGGTTTTGTATTTTGGGAAACAGTGAGGTTTCAAATGTGATATTGAGTGGTTGTACATAGGTTCTGCGTAGTGTTTCTAAAATGTTATTCAAAAACGTTTTAGGTGCAAATCAACGGTATTTTCATTTGGCCCTTATTTATGATTGCCTTGTGCAGCCGGTCCATCACTTTAAAAATGGGAAATAAGTGACGCTCTTGTGACGCAAGGCCTTCATAAATAAGGCCCTGAGTTTGTTTGCTGTTGGTTTGTTTTTTGCTTTTTGATAATGCTTGCTATGAACATTTATAAGATAGAGGATTTCTATTTTGGGAAACAGTGAGGTTTCAAAAGTGATATTGAGTGGTTGTACATAGGTTCTGCGCAGTTTTTCTAAAATGTTATTCAAAAAACGATTTCGGGTGCAAATGAATGGTATTTTCATTTGGCCCTTATTTATGATTGCCTTGTGCAGCCAGTGCATCACTTTAAACATGGGAAATAAGTGACGCTCTTGTGGCGCAAGGCCTTCATACATAAGGCCCTGAGTTTGTTGGCTGTTGATATGTTTTTTGTTTTTTGATAATACTTATTATGAACATTTGCAAGATAGTGGTTTTGTATTTTGGGAAACAGTGAGGTTTCAAATGTGATATTGAGTGGTTGTACATAGGTTCTGCGCAGTGTTTCTAAAATGTTATTCAAAAAACGATTTTGGGTGCAAATCAATGGTATTTTCATTTGGCCCTTATTTATGATTGCCTTGTGCAGCCGGTGCATCACTTTAAACATGGGAAATAAGTGACGCTCTTGTGGAGCAAGCCCTTCATAAATAAGGCCCTGAGTTTGTTTGCTGTTGGTTTGTTTTTTGCTTTTTGATATTACTTGCTGTGAACATTTGTAAGATAGAGGATTTGTATTTTGGGAAACAGTGAGGTTTCAAAAGTGATATTGAGTGGTTGTACATAGGTTCTGCTCAGTTTTTCTAAAATGTTATTCAAAAAACGATTTTGGGTGCAAATGAATGGTATTTTCATTTGGCCCTTACTTATGATTGTCTTGTGCAGCCAGTGCATCACTTTAAACATGGGAAATAAGTGACGCTCTTGTGGCGCAAGGCCTTCATACATAAGGCCCTGAGTTTGTTGGCTGTTGATATGTTTTTTGTTTTTTGATAATACTTATTATGGAAAGGGGCGACCATTCGGTCCCCCCGAACGTATGGCGGAGTACCACGATCCCGGGAAGCCATCTTGGGCGGGAGGCGAGTCTCGGCTGGTATGCCCGAAGCGGCGTAGCCGGGGCGCGCCTTTTCCCGCCCTGGAGTGGGTTGTCCTAGACACTGACGCGACTGGCCACGCCCTCGGAGGCAGGCGGGGGCGGGTTCACGCCCGCCCTGAAGACGAATAAAAGGAGCAAAAGCCTAGGAAGCTTCCTCTTGTTCCTGTGCTCTGAAGCTGCACCTCCCCGCTGCACGTGAGCTCGAGACGGAACGAAGAGCCAATTTTGAGCGTTGTAATCTTTCTTTTTGTCTTACAGATACTCCGTCTGAGAATGCCCAAGAAAGTCGGAAAGCGGGTCAGTACCGATCAGATGCTCCGCATGCTCATGAAGGAGATAGCCGATTTGAAGAAACAGGTGGCGGCTAAGGACGGGGAGGGAGGACCGAAACGACCTTTGCCGGGAGTAGTCCCCGGAGGAAGAGGCAAGAGGTCCAGAAGGGGGGCAATTGGGGGAGAAACCCCAGTGCCCGATACCCCACTTGAGGAGCTAACCCCGGTGCCGAAGGAGGGGAACCCGATCCCCGTGGTGGTCACTCCCGTAACCGGGGAGGATATGCCTCCTGAGTTAGCGGCGCAATTAGCAGCGTGGTTGGGAAAAGATAGCGAGGGCACCACGGCTGACGACACCCGGGCAGTTATGAAACAACTGCGGGAATCTAGGGAGGCTGTGAAGGCACCATCCGAAAATGCAACAGGCCCAGGTTCGGCGGCAAACGCAGCTTCTGGTTCAGGTAAGCGGCCATTGCCGATCGCAGGGGAGGGGTCTGCACCTTCACGAAGGGAGAAGGTGGCGCAGCATGTTCCACTGGCGATTAAGGAACAGATTTGGGCGAATAAGTATGTGAACATTTTTTCTTTGCTTACCGACCATTATGAGATGGAGCATGTTAAGAGCCAAAAGGAGCTCATGCATCCGAGTGTTTGGCGCGCCAAAATGGCCGCCTTTAAGATTGACGAAAACATTGGTACTTGGGGCAGAGCGTGGGGCATTTTTACCTCCATCATGGGTGAGCGCAGGCCCGAGTTGCTGACCGAGTTGCCTATTTATCAATCACGTATCATGGAGTATTCCGTGGCATATGGGGGCAATCAGTGGTTCTGCTATGACAATATTTTTAGAAAAGCTAAGGAACACGATCCAATTCTGACTTGGGATTGTTACGACTCCGTTTCATGGCAAAAAATGGAGAGTTCAGGAATGTTGAAAGTACCATTGGTAGGCAGTAGCGGGGGTGAATCTTCCCGCCAATACTCTGGGACACCCTTTTGGACGGGTGCAGGTAATGAGTATCACTCGAAGCCGAGTGGCAACACAGGTAAAAAGGGGATTTGTTGGAGTTTTAACAGAGGAAAATGTACGAGGCCCCAGGGGTCATGCAAGTTCAGACATGAATGTGGGGGTTGTGGTCAGCCATCCCATCCTGAGTCCATGTGCAGAGCCAAAACGGGTGATAACAGTGGTAAGGGAGGCGCCAAACAGGTCTGAAATAGTCCGAGGGGCGCCTTTACCTACTCCGATTGATACCCTGGCAATGATTCCTTGGCTCAACGAATACCCGGATCATGCTTCCGCTGGGATGTTGCGAGACGGGTTTTCATATGGTTTCCGCATCCCAGTGGGGGATTTTCAGGGTGTAGCAAAATGTAAGAATCAACTGTCGGTCTTGCAGCATACGGCCATGGTACAGGTAAAGATTGGGAAGGAGGTTACTCGAGGTCGAGTCGCCGGTCCATTTGATTTGCCACCGGTTGCTAACTTTGTTTGTTCCCCATTAGGGGTGGTCCCCAAGAAGGACCCGGGGAGTTTCGGCTGATACATAACTTGTCAGCCCCACGTGGTCTTTCCGTGAATGATGCAATAGACCCGGAAGTGTGTTCAGTGCGGTACGCATCATTTGATGAGGCCGTCGCCATGTTGAATCGCCTGGGGCCCGGGGCGCTGATGGCAAAATCAGACATAGAGTCAGCGTTCCGGTTGCTCCCGGTACATCCAGACGATCAGCGTCTCCTTGGTTTCATGTTTCAGGGTTACTACTACATGGATAGATGTATGCCAATGGGATGCTCTATATCTTGTGCCTATTTTGAAAAGTTCAGTAGTTTTCTGCAATGGGTCTTCACAAAGAAGACGGGTTTTAAACATGTCATGCATTATCTCGATGATTTTCTGTTCCTGGGGGCGGCCGGGGACCCAGAATGTGGACAGGCCTTAAATGAATTTTGTGTCTTAATGAACCATTTTGGTGTGCCATTGGCGCCAGGTAAGACTGTGGGTCCCTCGACTTGCCTCGAGTTCCTGGGGATCGAGCTCGACTCGGAGGAAGGTTGTTTTCGATTGCCAAGAGAAAAAGTGTTAAAATTCAGGGCATGCCTCGAAACATGTATTTGTGCGACATAAGTAACCCTGCATCAATTGCAACAAGTGGTGGGCCAGTTGAATTTTGCCCTGAGAGTAATGCCAATGGCCCGCCCCTTTTCCCGCTCGATTGCACAAGCCATGGTCGGCCTGAGGGAAGGACATCATCGCACGAGGCTCTCGGCAGAGGTTCGCCAGGATATGCGCATTTGGTTGGCATTTCTGGCGGATATCAATGGTCGAATTGTCTGGAACAAGCCGGCGGTGTCCTCCGAGGAGCTGGGGCTGTGGACAGATTCGGCGGGGAGTATAGGTTTTGGCGCCATATTCGGCACACAATGGTCGGCTCAGAAATGGCCGTCATGGTGGCACGAGTGCGGGCTGACAAGCAACATTGCTTTTCTTGAACTTTTTCCCATTCTGGTGGCCTTGAAAACCTGGCCCGAGGGGTTCAGAGATCACTCTGTGGTGTTCTGGTCTGATAACATGACCGTGGTTGAGTGTATCAATAGTCAGGCAGCACGATGCAAATGGATTCTGAGACTGCTCAAAGAAATTGTGTTATTGTGTATGCAATTGAATGTGCTATTTAGGGCACGACATGTGCCGGGGGTAATGAACCAAGCGGCTGATGCGCTTTCTCGTTTCCGTATGCAGGCCTTCTGGGGTTTTCTGCCCACAGCGGACCCGGTGGCGGCACCCTTTCCCGAAGCTCTCTGGTCTCTCGGTGCCCCGAACTACAAAACCTCGTGGGAGAGAGTTTAGCACCAAGGACAAGGAAGGCATATGAAGGGGCGTTCCGTTCCTATTGGGCCTTTTTGGGGACTGCTGGGGGGGAGCTTTGGGGCCAGGAGGAGTTTGTAGTAAAATTTCTGCTGTCCTTACATCAGGCAGGCAAGTCAGTGGCTACGGCCCAGAGACATCGGGCAGCCATTTCCTTCATGGCAAGGGCTCATGGGATCCAGGACCCGACAGCGTCCTTTGTTGTGCAAAGGGCGCTACGTGGGTGGCAACGCCTTGAGGGTCGCAGAGTAGATGAGAGGCACCCGATAGGTCTGGATAGGTTGGCCCTGTTATTATCCGTACTCCCCGCAACATGTTCATCCCAGTATGAAACAGTGTTATTCCGAGCCGCTTTCACGCTAGCATTCCATGGGGCTATGCGGGTAAGCGAATTAGTGGCGAGGAACAAGCAGGATACGATGGGGGGACTGTGCCGAGAGCACATTCAGGTCAAGGGGGAGACGATGATTGTCTCGTTTGTCAGGTCCAAAACCGATCAGGGTGCGATGGGGGACTGCATAATCGTACAAAGGATTCCCGGGTCTTCCATGTGCCCTGTGGTTTGCGTAGAGGCATATTTAGCGCAAAGGGTGGCATCATGGGGGGGGACCTTGTTGAGACACGCTGACGCCACCCCACTGACGAGGTTTCAGTTCCAGCGGGTGCTTGCAATGTCGATTTCGGCCGCGGGCTTGAACCCCGGCGAGTTTGGGACCCATTCCTTTCGGATAGGGGCTGCTACAGAGGCTACAGCCAGGGGTCTGAGTGTAGAAGAAGTAAAACGTGTGGGGCGTTGGTCCTCGAACTGTTATAAAAGGTATGTGCGGTTGCACATGTTGTGAAGCTTTAATGATGTACTCACGCTTCTTGTTTTTGTTTGGTTTTCAGTTGCGCAAGCCTACGAGGCGGGGCGGACTGTGCAGTCGACCCGACACCTGGGGACCAGCGGTCAGACATCACCGGCTGTGAAAAAAGAGGTGTGGGTCGTGGGCCACTCATACGTGAGGCGTGCCGCGGACGTATTCAAAGCAGGTGATATGATTCACGTGGCTGGGGAATACGGGTACAGTGTGTCCTTCTACGGAAAGGGCGGGCTCTGTATTGACCAGTTTCAATCATTTTTCGAGGGTTTGTTAGGGCGGACAAGGTCACCGCCGTGTATAATCATAGTCCATCTTGGGGGCAACGATTTGGTGACCACTGGTAGACGACTTCTTCTTGAGGCGATGCTTTCCACAGTAAGTTGGTTGGCAAGAAGAGTTCCAGGGTGCACAATTGCATGGTCCCATATGATCCCACGGAAAGTGTGGCGGGGGGCTATTTCGGTATCTGCTCTGAATCATTCAGTAAGGAAAATTAATAACAAAGTGAGTAGATTGTTTCGTTCAAGTACACTGCATTCTGTTTCGCATGGTTGTATTAAAGGGGACAGTATGTATTTGGGGGACGGTGTTCATTTGTCCCGGGTGGGGAACGAGTTACTCATAGGAGACCTCATAGCTTGGTTAAAGAGTTTATAACATGACCTTTAGGCAGGAGTGTTGTGGGGGGTCCGGATAGCCGGTCAACTATCCGGCCTGTGGCGGTAAGGTCATGATCGGTGAGCAGTAATTGGAAGATCCCTATGGGGGGCGTCACCCATTACGGATGGGAGCGCTCGGGGGAGGTGGCCATTGGCCCCTCAACGGGGAGGCGGTCCCGTCTAAGGATAGGCCGCCGGAAGGAAAGGAAAGGTGGTCAAGGCCCCTTCCTGGATAGGAGGGGCTACGGGCCCTCCTGGGGAATTTCCCGGGGCCAGGACATCTGCGACGGCAGATGTGTAAGTTGTGTGGGGTTCGGGAGGGGGTTTACGCTACCTTTTAGACACCTCACACGAGTCCTCGGACGACCGTTAAATGGCGTTGAGTTCATTGGGGCCCCCGTCAAGTACAAGGGAAATTGGTGGATGCACTTGAGGTACGCCTCTGTGCGGTTGGCCCCCTCACAAGTGAGGGTGGTATTTCTGGTTTAGGGATCTGACACCGGTTACGACCTTGCCGTTGGCCCTTAACGTTAGGATGTACAATTTCAAGTCAAATATTTTGTAGGATGTTAGTTCGGCTAGGAGAACCTTTGTATTAGAGATCTGTTAAGGTTAGCCAAACATCGTAATGTGGAAATGAAATTGTACATAATATGAAACTGTTATTTTAATGTTTTGATTTTGTTTCATATTTTAATAAATACGGCCGGGAGGGTCACTCCCTCCCGCCTTCCAAAAGTTCAGAACCGTTTCCGGTTTCCCATCCTTGGGGATTGTGTTGAGAGGGGGTGGCGGGTATCTCAGCCATATGGAAAGGGGCGACCATTCGGTCCCCCCGAACGTATGGCGGAGTACCACGATCCCCCCGGGAAGCCATCTTGGGCGGGAGGCGAGTCTCGGCTGGTATGCCCGAAGCGGCGTAGCCGGGGCTCGCCTTTTCCCGCCCTGGAGTGGGTTGTCCTAGACACTGACGCGACTGGCCACGCCCTCGGAGGCAGGCGGGGGCGGGTTCACGCCCGCCCTGAAGACGGATAAAAGGAGCAACAAGCCTAGGAAGCTTCCTCTTGTTCCTGTGCTCTGAAGCTGCACCTCCCCGCTGCACGTGAGCTCGAGACGGAACGAAGAGCCAATTTTGACCCACCCACCAGCCCCTGAGGACAGCAAGATGTTTTGAATAAAGTTGATGTGGTAACTCTATTTCTTGCAGGTTGTGATGATTGTCGTGGTATACATATTTTTGATTATACAATAAAGATGGTCACTTCAGTATGTTTTCAAATAAAGTATTTTGCACTAGTGTTGATCAGTAATCATGCTTGTAGTAACTTATAATTGTTTTATAATTTAGTAATTTAGGTAGATCTGTCGTATTTATTGTCGGGCGGTAAGGTCATGATCGGTGAGCAGTAATTGGAAGATCCCTATGGGGGGCATCACCCATTACGGATGGGAGCGCTCGGGGGAGGTGGCCATTGGCCCCTCAATGGGGAGGCGGTCCCGTCTAAGGATAGGCCGCCGGAAGGAAAGGAAAGGTGGTCAAGGCCCCTTCCTGGATAGGAGGGGCTACGGGCCCTCCTGGGGAATTTCCCGGGGCCAGGACATCTGCGACGGCAGATGTGTAAGTTGTGTGGGGTTCGGGAGGGGGTTTACGCTACCTTTTAGACACCTCACACGAGTCCTCGGACGACCGTTAAATGGCGTCGAGTTCATTGGGGCCCTCGTCAAGTACAAGGGAAATTGGTGGATGCACTTGAGGTACGCCTCTGTGCGGTTGGCCCCCTCACAAGTGAGGGTGGTATTTCTGGTTTAGGGATCTGACACCGGTTACGACCTTGCCGTTGGCCTTTAACGTTAGGATGTACAATTTCAAGTCAAATGTTTTGTAGGATGTTAGTTCGGCTAGGAGAACCTTTGTATTAGAGATCTGTTAAGGTTAGCCAAACATCGTAATGTGGAAATGAAATTGTACATAATATGAAACTGTTATTTTAATGTTTTGATTTTGTTTCATATTTTAATAAATACGGCCGGGAGGGTCACTCCCTCCCGCCTTCCAAAAGTTCAGAACCGTTTCCGGTTTCCCATCCTTGGGGATTGTGTTGAGAGGGTGTGGCGGGTATCTCAGCCATATGAACATTTGCAAGATAGTGGTTTTGTATTTTGGGAAACAGTGAGGTTTCAAATGTGATATTGAGTGGTTGTACATAGGTTCTGCGTAGTGTTTCTAAAATGTTATTCAAAAACGTTTTAGGTGCAAATCAATGGTATTTTCATTTGGCCCTTATTTATGATTGCCTTGTGCAGCCGGTGCATCACTTTAAAAATGGGAAATAAGTGACGCTCTTGTGACGCAAGGCCTTCATAAATAAGGCCCTGAGTTTGTTTGCTGTTGGTTTGTTTTTTGCTTTTTGATAATGCTTGCTATGAACATTTATAAGAGAGAGGATTTGTATTTTGGGAAACAGTGAGGTTTCAAAAGTGATATTGAGTGGTTGTACATAGGTTCTGCGCAGTTTTTCTAAAATGTTATTCAAAAAACGATTTCGGGTGCAAATGAATGGTATTTTCATTTGGCCCTTATTTATGATTGCCTTGTGCAGCCAGTGCATCACTTTAAACATGGGAAATAAGTGACGCTCTTGTGGCGCAAGGCCTTCATACATAAGGCCCTGAGTTTGTTGGCTGTTGATATGTTTTTTGTTTTTTGATAATACTTATTATGAACATTTGCAAGATAGTGGTTTTGTATTTTGGGAAACAGTGAGGTTTCAAATGTGATATTGAGTGGTTGTACATAGGTTCTGCGCAGTGTTTCTAAAATGTTATTCAAAAAACGATTTTGGGTGCAAATCAATGGTATTTTCATTTGGCCCTTATTTATGATTGCCTTGTGCAGCCGGTGCATCACTTTAAACATGGGAAATAAGTGACGCTCTTGTGGAGCAAGGCCTTCATAAATAAGGCCCTGAGTTTGTTTGCTGTTGGTTTGTTGTTTGCTTTTTTGATAATGCTTGCTGTGAACATTTGTAAGATAGAGGATTTGTATTTTGGGAAACAGTGAGGTTTCAAAAGTGATATTGAGTGGTTGTACATAGGTTCTGCTCAGTTTTTCTAAAATGTTATTCAAAAAACGATTTTGGGTGCAAATGAATGGTATTTTCATTTGGCCCTATTTATGATTGCCTTGTGCAGCCAGTGCATCACGTTAAACATGGGAAATAAGTGACGCTCTTGTGGCGCAAGGCCTTCATAAATAAGGCCCTGAGTTTGTTGGCTGTTGATTTGTTTTTTGCTTTTTGATAATACTTATTATGAACATTTGCAAGATAGTGGATTTGTATTTTGGGAAACAGTGAGGTTTAAAAAGTGATATTGAGTGGTTGTATATCTGTTCTGCGCAGTGTTTCTAAAATGTTATTTAAAAAATGATTTTGGGTGCAAATCAATGGTATTTGCATTTGGACCTTATTTATGATTGCTTTGTGCAGCCGGTGCATCACTTTAAAAATGGCAAATAAGTGACGCTCTTGTGGCGCAAGGCCTTCATAAATAAGGCCCTGATTTTATTTTTTTGTTGGTTTGTGTTTTTGCTTTTTGATAATACTAGCTATGAACATTTGCAAAATAGAGGATTTGTATTTTGGGAAACAGTGAGGTTTCAAAAGTGATATTGAGTGGTTGTACATCGGTTCTGCGCAGTTTTTTAAAAATGTTATTCAAAAAACGATTTTGGGTGCAAATGAATGGTATTTTCATTTGGCCGTTACTTATGATTGCCTTGTGCAGCCAGTGCATCACTTTAAACATGGGAAATAAGTGACGCTCTTGTGACGCAAGGCCTTTATAAATAAGGCCCTAAGTTTGTTGGCTGTTGATTTGTTTTTTGCTTTTTGATAATACTTATTATGAACATTTGCAAGATAGAGGATTTGTATTTTGGGAAACAGTGAGGTTTCAAAAGTGATATTGAGTGGTTGTACATAGGTTCTGCGCAGTGTTTCTAAAATGTTATTCAAAAAACGATTTTGGGGGCAAATCAATGGTATTTTCATTGGCCCTTACTTATGATTGCCTTGTACAGCCAGTGCATCACTTTAAACATGGGAAATAAGTGACACTCTTGTGGCGCAAGGCCTTCATAAATAAGGCCTTGAGTTTGTTTGCTGTTAGTTTGTTTTTTGCCTTTTGATAATGCTTGGTATGAACATTTGCAAGATAGAGGATTTGTATTTTGGGAAACAGTGAGGTTTCAAAAGTGATATTGAGTGGTTGTACATAGGTTCTGCGCAGTGTTTCTAAAATGTTATTTAAAAAACGATTTTGGGTGCAAATGAATGGTATTTTCATTTGGCCCTAATTTATGATTGCCTTGTGCAGCTGGTGCATCACTTTAAACATGGGAAATAAGTGACGCTCTTGTGGCGCAAGTTCTTCATAAATAAGGCCCTGAGTTTGTTGGCTATTGATTTGTTTTTTGATTTTTGATAATACTTATTATGAACATTTACAAGATAGGGAATTTCTATTTTGTGAAATAGTGAGGGTTCAGTAGTGAAATTGAGTGCTTGTATATAGGATCTTTGCTGTGTTTCTAAAATGTTATTCAAAAAACGATTTTGGGTGCAAATCAATGGTATTTTCATTTGGCCCTTATTTATGATTGCCTTGTGCAGCCGGTGCATCACTTTAAACATGGGAAATAAGTGACGCTTTTGTGGCGCAAGGCCTTCATAAATAAGGCCCTGAGTTTGTTTCCTGTTGGTTTGTTTTTTGCTTTTTGATAATACTTGCTATCAACATTTGCAAGATAGAGGATTTGTATTTTGGGAAACAGTGAGGTTCCCAAAGTAATATTGAGTGGTTGTACATAGGTTCTGCGCAGTGTTTCTAAAATGTTATTCAAAAAACGTTTTTTGGGGGAAATCAATGGTATTTACATTTGGCCCTTATTTATGATTGCCTTGTGGCACCAGTGTGTCTCTTTTAACATGGGACGCACTGGTGGCGCAAGGCCTTCATAAATAAGGCCCTGAGTTGCTGTGGTATGAACTTTAATATGTTGCAAATTAGTGTTTATATTGTTTTCTTTTTGTCATTACTTTGTTGTTTGCTAATAGTGGTCTTTTATGTGTTATTTTTTTCAGAACCACAGATTGAAATCAACATTTTAAAAGCAAGCAAATATGCCATCAAGGCAAAGGAATAGAAAATATACCATACGTAAAAAATCAAAATCATCAAAGGAAATACAAGATTCTTCTACAACAGTACTTCAAAAAACACCAGAAAAGCTCCTGGTAAGACAATTAAGTATTTTCTTCACAATTTATGTAGATCAAAAAGTAATGTTAACGGTCATAAGAAGATCCAGAAGCAGTCAACAAATTTAAAAAGGAAGGAGAGGCCCTCAAAAAATGTCTCTATTGGATCAGGAGATAAGACTATGGATAGAAATAGAAGGTTAAATCAATTTAGGGACATTCGTAGACGAATGTTTCGCAATAGGGTAGTTTTAAATTTGCTAAAAAATAAAAAGAAAGGTAAACAGAGAGCTGCTTTTTACAAGAAAAGGAAAAGTGTAGAGAAGATTGTTGATCAGGCTTTTGAAGTTAAGAAAAAATTATTTATTTTAGTAATCAATAGAATTAGAATACTTAATAAGTCAATTGATGTTTTCAAATCGAACAGTAGATGGAAAAGAATTATTAATCGGACTAATTTTTGTGAAGTGTTTTCTGGAGAATGCATGCATAGTTCAAGTTCTGAGCCATTTTTCAATGAGGAGAGTTACTTTCAGGACTGCACCAAATCGCATGCAGTTGACACCAGTGGTCGAGCATATGAGGTGAACGATGGTTGCCCGATGGAAAAAGAGAAACTTATGTCTAGAGATGCAGAAGAGGTGTTAGGTGATGAAGTTTTAGGGAGAAGTACTAAGCGTCCAGTGTACACATGGAAATGCAGTAGTATTTGTAGTGTGCGACAGGATTCAATCGATTTACTTCG
Source organism: Lissotriton vulgaris (assembly GCF_964263255.1). Lineage (NCBI taxonomy): Eukaryota > Metazoa > Chordata > Amphibia > Caudata > Salamandridae > Lissotriton > Lissotriton vulgaris. Next base: position 48,116,757 of record NC_141693.1, on the reverse strand, counting down.
AAATTTCGTACGTACATATAGTAAGAAAAGTCTAAAACAGAAAATGAAGATCTTGCAAGAGTTAGATCCTTGCAGAGTGAGAGAAAGCACAGGTTTGCATGGGCATTCACTGGCTTGTCTTTCTAGAAAAATATGTCAGAGTGTTTTTCATCATTTTAGGATGTTAGCAGTGCATCATAATAAGGTGAGGAAATTAGTGAGAAGGTTGTATGATGCAAAAAGTCCAGCACTTAAGCTTAAAGTTAAACAGTGCTCTTTTGCATGGATCTGAAGTGGATGTGAAGACTATTTGTGAAGAAATTGAGTTTTCTTATTTTGGGAACAAAGTGGACAGTGTAGAAATGGATATAGTATTGGATGGTAATGTGGAAGACAATGTACAGATTTCAAGTACAGAAAAGTTTGACGAGGAAATTACCAAGTTTAAGGTGAAATCAAGTGAAAGGCCTAATTTAACTTGTGTGTGTTGTCAACGGACTCATTATAAGCTTCAGACTAGGTTAGTTGATTTATATGCAAAATGTGAATTGGAAAATAATAGTGAATGGCAGGATTTTGTAAGGTATTTGTTGGTGGAGAATTCTTTCGATTTGAGTTTTGATCAGTGTATTTGTAATTATTGTTTGAAAAAATTAAATGAAAATAGAATGCCTGCTAAAGCTGCTCATAATAATCTTCAGTTGATAGATATTCCTTCTGAATTGATGGATTTAAATACTTATGAATCAATTTTGATTCAATGTGTCCATCCTTTTCAACCTATTGTTCGCATGGAGCCTAAGATAGGGAAATTACCTCCTACAGATTTACAAAGAGGAATAAAGGGAAGAGTTGTTTATTTGCCTCTAGATATCAAGAAAAATATTGATACAATTGGTGTAGAAAGAGTAGAAGAGGATCCTCTGGTTATTCTAGTTAATGGGGTTCCGACAAAGAGTAAGAAAATCTGGCAAGATTTAGTGGATGTTAGGAAAGTCAAAAAGGCAACGTTGTATTTGGTCAAAAACAATGAGTACTATAAAGATGTAAGTGTTGGAGCAGAGGAAACGGCTACAGAAGAAGACAGTGATTGTTCAGTTGGCCAAATTGAAAAAATTGATGAGTCTAGAAGTGAAGAAATATATGAACATTATACTGTTCATCCTTTGCATTCCAAAGAAGTAATGGGGAATGCAATTGACTTGTTTCAAATGAAAGCAGCAAAAGGAAGTCCCATTAGTGTATGGGAAGAAAGTTTGGAAGCTCGTTGTTTTCCACAGTTATTTCCAACGGGTCGTGGAGGATGATATGACGATCAACCAGTTCAAATTCATGCCTGAATACCGGACTTTAAGATTATATGCTGAAGATCCAAGGTTTCGGCAATGCATTCCGTATTTGTTTCATCTACTGTCTGAAAGTGATTTGTCTGGGCTTTCCTATGCAGTTAATCATATATTGAAAAGTGGAGCTCATCTGCAAAATGTTTCAGCAAGGGACTTTATGGAGAAAGTCAATGTGCAAGACAGTATTTTGGAATCTCAGCTAATCAATCTCATGGCATGTCAGCGTGGAACAAATGAGTATTGGTTCCGTCGTCATGGGGAATTGAAATGTATGCTAAGAAACTTAGGAACTCCTACATGGTTCCTTACTCTTAGCTGTGCTGAGTATGCATGGGACGACTTACTTCAATTTCTACGAGAGGCAAATGGAAACATACAAAATATAGAATTGAAAACACCTGGAGAACTGTGTTCTTTGGATCCAGTGAATGTTTGCAGATATTTTAATCATAGATTTGAAGCTATGATGTCTTTTATTACCAACAAAAAAAGAGAGGTTTTGGATTTCTTTTAGAGGAAGGAATATCAAGCGAGAGGTGCTCCTCATATACATATGCTGTTATGGATTAAAGATGCACCCAAATTTGGATTAGATTCGGATGAAACAGTGATGAATTTCATTGAACAGTATTCAACATGTGCTGTTCCAAAAACTACTGAAGAAACCAGTTGAGGTAACAAGTTTTACATTTTCAATCTCATCGTTGTGGAAAGTACTGTCATCGAAAATTTAAAAACAAGGAAAAGTACTACACGAAATGTCGTTTTGCGTTTCCACGACCAGTGATTTCTAAGGGAAGAGTAAATCATTTGATGTCATCTCTACGACATACTGTGACGAGGAAATCTCCCAAAAAATACATATAATTTAAAAAGAAATGAAGAGTCCAGGTACATCAACGACTACAACTCAGTGATTTTGTCCATGTGGAATGCTAACATGGATATTCAGTTCGTTGCTGACAACTCTATTGCTGTGGCTCGATATGTGACATCTTACATCACAAAAAAAGAAAAGACAGAACTGAAGGAAATGTGGGAGGACATTTCACATGAAAAGAGTCTAAGCAAGAAATTATACAGTTTCAGTCTGAAGATGTTGTCGCATCGAGAAATTGGAGCATATGAATGTTCTGATCGGTTATCATCAGCAAGTCTCTATGCCAAATCAAGAACAATCATTTGGGTGAGTCTAGGTCTTGCTGCAACACGAAACCGAGTTTTGAAATCTGTACAAGAAAGTGAATATTTGGCGGAGAAAGAACCAAACAGTACAGATATTTTTAAGACAAATATGTTGGATACATACTATCCAAATAGAAGTACTCACCTTGAGAACACTTGTTTATATGAAGTTCTGCAAAACTACAGTTATAAGAGGAACATTACAGAAGATATCAATAATGGAAAATATGCTGTCATTGGGTATGAAGGATGTCTAGTGAAGCAGAGAAAAGGCCATTTGATTAATCATCGAAAATTGAGTTGCGAAGCTCCAGACAAAAGAGAATTTTACTATTTAGCTCTTTTGCAACTCTTTAAGCCATGGCGTACAGAAGAGGAACTACTTGGAGATTTTCTGTGTTATGAAGACTCTTTTAATGCAACTAAGGATACTATAGAATGTTCTGTTTTTCCAAATTATCTGCAAATGTTGAACAAAGAAATAGAGCAAGAAACCACAATTGCTGAAGAGATTGCTAGAGACAGTTCTCAAGACAGTCAGAGTTCTACTTCATTGAGCCAGGATCCACTAGGAGGACCAATTATCCAAAATGAAGCTGCAACTGCCATGGATGAGGTGGAAAGAGCTATGGAACAAGCTCAAGAGGATGGAGTTAACTTAGAAGATTTGGTAAAGCAACTAAACGTTGAGCAGAAAAAGATATATGATGAAGTCACAGAACAGATTGAACATGGATTCAGACATGAGAAAAAACTAGTGCTCATGTACATCATTTGAGCCTGTCCGACTGTACGTAAGTGGAGAAGCAGGGACAGGAAAGAGTTTTCTGATTAAAGCCATTTCAAGTTATCTGCAGAAAAGAACTGATTCACCGCTGTCTTGTGTTGTAACTGCTCCAACTGGTCTGGCAGCACATAACATTAAAGGGATTACTCTACATCGTTTATTGATGCTGCCAGTTGAGCATGATAATAAATTGCATTACAACAAATTATCTGGAGATGCGTGTTCTGAAGTTTCAAGAGTCTTGAAGAAAATGAAACTTCTTATCATTGATGAAGTAAGCATGGTCTCAAATCTAATGCTTGCTTCTGTGCATTTGAGAATGCAAGAAATTCTTAGAACAGAGTATGATGTGTTATTTGGAGGAAAACACATTATTGTTTTGGGAGATCTATTGCAGTTGACTCCAGTAAAAGGACAACCAGTGTTTAAAATGCTCACGCATGAAGATACCAGGAAGTCCCTTGGAAGCATTGGAAACGTTAATATATGGTTAAATTTTAAATATGCTGAACTGCTTCAAAATATGCGACAGGCAAAGGATGAAGATTATAAAAATATTCTACAAGATGTAAGAATTGGAAAAGTAAGTGAGCTTGGGAAAGAAGCTTTACATTCTCGATTAATTTCAAATTTGTATCCAAATAAAAATATTCTTCCAGAGAATATTTTTAAAAAAATGACTGAGAAGAAATCTGGGATTTGTTTGATGCCAAATCTACAAGAATGTTCCATCTTCAACAACAAAATGTTAGAGTTAGAAAATGAAGAGATTGTGAAACTGGAAGCAATAGATAAAATAGAGCATATGGGTGCAACAATTGTTTTGTCCGAAAACTTGAAAACCAAATTGGATTCATTAGAGAAAAGTATTTCTAAAACAGCTGGTTTTGAAAAGGCTCTGAATGTGTGTTTAAATTGTCGTATCATTTTGAGAAGGAATTTAAATGCTGAAAGAGGTTTGGTAAATGGAGCAATGGGTTATGTTGTTGATTTTGTGAATTATAGAAATAGAGATGGAATTGAATTTTTAAAAATAAAATTTGGTGGTATTCAGCAAGTATAACAAATCAGTCGTTGTTCTGCTAGATTTTTACTTGTAAAAGACTTATATGTTCGCCTAAAACAGTTTCCTGTTTGTTTGGCATATGCAGTAACAATTCATAAATCTCAAGGTTTAAGTGTAGATAATGCTTTAGTGAACATTGGAAGATCTGTGTTTAAAGAGGGTATGGCATATGTGGCATCATCCCGAGTCAGCACTTTATCAGGATTGTACTTGATTGAGTGTGATGAGACAAAAATTTGTGCAGATCTAGATTGTGTTAAAGAATACAATAGGTTAAGAAGAGAGTATGCTCCACATTTGCCTCAATATCCTCTGTTTGAAAAACGTGTGGTATGCCGAAAAAGAAGAAATGAGGATAATTACAGTGAGGTAATAGCAAAAAGACAAAAAGTAGATGAAACTGTAATTCAAAACAGAAAGAAAAAGGATTGTGATGAAAATGTTGTTGGATTTCAGTTTGAAAATAGTTCTGCTGTCAACTGCTATGCTAATGTAGTGGTTAATGTTGTTTTTTTTCTTCAAACTTTACAAGAACTGATTGTTGAAAATCGGGATCAAAGATTGTGTGGTTTATTGAATTCTGTGTTTGAGAAATGTAGCAGTGATCGAGCAAAAATAGAAGTGTAACAGAAATTCGAAATATTTTAGATATGTGTTCTGGTCAAGATAAATTTTCACAGAACATTCAGCAGGATTGTCAGGAATTTTTAATGTATATGTTTGGTTTTTTGGAAGATAAAGGTATAGATGTAGATAATATTTTCAGCCTTTCTTATCAATGGCAGCATGACTGCCACAATTGTAGTTCAACAAGTAATACTAGAATAGACACTGAAAGATTTATATATTTGACTTTACCAGACTGTAAATCAGTGTCATTTAAAAATCTAGTTAAAGCAGCAGATCATAATATGGTGTGTACCCAATGTAACTATCCAATGCTATCCACATTATTTATACAAAGTTATGGTCAGTATATCATTTTAGTTTTCCAACGATGTAGACCTGATGGAACTAAATTGACAACTTCTATCAAAAATTTTGTGGCTTCTCAGTTATCAATTTCAGGAAGAACCTTTACAACTGAAGCTATTATTTATCATCACGGTCCTTCGACAACTTCAGGACATTATACATGCTACTTAAAATGTGAAAAAGGATGGAGTTACTGCAATGATTCTCATTTGACTTATAAACAATGTTTGCCTTATGACTCTACAAATTCTTACCTAGTGTTTTTAAAACCAAAGTTTTAGAAAAGGGAATTGGCCTTTGAAGACTTGAATAGATAATAATAGTTAGTTAGTTAGTTAGTTAATCTAATGTTTTAAATTATTTATCTCATATAAGTACTGTAAGTGGATCTCAAAGTAAAGAATATTCATATATCAGACACGATTTGACCGTAAGGAAAGTGTAGGTATGATGTTCTTAGATTTTTTTTCATAGGAAGTCGATGAAATGGAAGTTATAGAGAACAGCAGACTTTTTTTCCACCAAAAGAATGTTCCCTATCTTCTATTTGGCCTCACGGAAAAGTAAGTGAATTAAAGATTAGTGTACTTATATGAATTATAAGTTTTTATGTTTTTTTTAACACAATCTTTTAGATTGTGTTTTTTTTCCCGCTGTTATATGATGAAGAGTTTGAACTCACTAATTTAAGTGAAATTCAATATATTCTGAGAACAGCAAAAAGTATGTTGTATAAGTTATTCTATAGTTTGCATTGTGTAATTTATATTGTATTCCCATTGTCTCACACTCATTTTCCTTTTTCCACCCTTATTTAGCTCTCTTTACTCACTTACACTGCCTTTTTTTTAACTTTGTTTCATCGCTGTTCCTTTACTCCACTTCATTCACAACTCCTCAATCCAATTTCAACTGTCTGCATTTCCTCTCTCCCTTCCACCAGTTTTAATCTTTCTCACATTCTCTCAGTACCACTGCTTTAGTTCTCTTCCCCTCTATTTCCTTCTTTTGCTCCTTTACTCTTTTTGCAATCTTCACTCATTGTACTGCAGTTCACTCAGTCCTTCTCTTTGTCTTTCTGTGTACTTACTTCCTCACTCCTTTTTCCTCTATCATTCTATATTAAGCTCAATCCTTTCATCCCTTTACTCTGTGACTCCCCTTCACTCACTCTCAGTCACCTTCCATTCCTGTTTTTTATTAATGGATCATCATTTAGACTCCTTTCCTTTTCCCTCATTTTCCTTTTACGTACTTCTCTTTCCTGATTTCGTTTTGATATCTCTCATTCTTTTAGTATTTTACTTATCTTCAGTAATTTGTTCTCCTTCTATTTCTTTTTCCCTCTTTTTTGTCTTTCTACATTACTTTATTTCTGTTTCTGTATCCTTCACTCTTGCTTTATTTCTTAGTATACTTTTTTTGTTTTTTTTCCTCTTGACCTGTTTCTTCTATTTTAAAATATATATTTTACTAATTATAACTTCTTTTTTCTTTTGTCTTTCACCGATACAAAGTGTAGTTTTAACATGGAGTAAAGGTTTCAATATTTATATGGTAAGTGTGATTAAAAAAAGTAGTTTATCATCAGCCTTTGCTTTAACTTCACTACTTTTCTCTCACCCTATTTCACTCCTAATTCCTTACTGTGCTTCCCTCACTTATTCTTATCCTCCATGTTTACTCCTCTTTTCCTTACTTTCCTATCACATTCAACTTATTTTAGTGTCCCTGCTCATTTGAACTCCTTCACTTACCTTTTTTTTCTGATTCACTTAGTCCCTTTCTGACACTCCTTCCTTTACTCTCTCTGTTCTTTCTCTCTATCACTCCCCATATCTTACCCTTATTCACTTTTATCCACCCTCTTTCACTCCTCTTTACTTACACTAACTGCTATTTTGTTTCCCTCTGTCACCGCTGTTCCTTTTCTCGAGTTCTGTCCCTACCTGTCATTCCCCATCCTTTACTCTCCTTCTTTTTACTTTCATCACCCATTCACATTCTCCCAGAACTTCAACTTTAGTCTTCTTCCTCTTTCTTCTCTTCTTTTCCTCCCTTATTCATTTTCCTTTTCTCATTATTTTTTTTCTTTTTTTTTAAAAGTGCGCTGACGGAGCGCGCCCCAGTACGCGAACCGGGGCGCTCACCGGTACGCGCACCAGAAGCGCACCAAAGTGAAATTTTTAAAAAAACTGAATATACTTTAAAAAAATATATATTATATTAATATACAATATAGGGTTCATTTATATAAAAACATACCTTTCTCAGCTGTAGACATTTGCGAAAAAATAACCTTAGAAATTCACTAAAAAGTACATAAGTATGAAGCCCTAGAAAAAGTTAAGAATTAGCATTTAAAAAACCTATGAAATTCACAGAAAAAAACAAAGGTTTCACACCAGTTATAGTTAGGAATTAGCAGTTAAAAAACCTTTGAAATTCACTGAAAAAACCATAGGTTTCACTCCAGTTATAGTTACCTGGAAATTTTACTGACATAAAACCATTGAAATTCCCACGTAATAGTTTGTTAGACTCACTATAACTTGCGCGTGTAATGCACTGCTGATGATATCACATATTACATCACTCATGACATGGTCAGTGACATCACTCATGACATCACTGATGACACCATCCTTGTGACAGAGAGACTGACCTACTTTCACTGTAAAGTAACCCTTGAAACACATTTTGAAAAATAAAAACTAACATTTAAAAAAAATGGACATACCTATACCAGTTACAACAACCATTTTAGTAATTCCACCATTTATACACACATCCACTCACTCACCAACACTTCTTGGGGATGCCCTGTAAGGTCTATCTCACAGGGAAAAAGCCAGGACGGGTTCCTGGAAAGGGGCAACCACTCGGTCCCCCCGAACGTATGGTGGAGTACCCCGATCCCCCCGGGAAGCCATTTTGGGCGGGGGGCGGGTCTCGGCTGGTATGCCCGAAGCGGCGTAGCCGGGGCGCGCCTTTTCCCGCCCAAGAGTGGGTTGTCCTAGACACCGAAGCCGCTAGCCACGCCCCGGAGGCGGATTGGAGGTGGGTCCACGCCCGCCCGAAGAAGGATAAAAGGAGCGACAAGCCAAGAAAGCATCCTCTTGTTCCTGTGCTCTGAAGCTGCACCTCCCCGTTGCCCGTGAGCTCGAGACGGAACGAAGAGCCAATTTTGAAGGATTTAATTTTGTCTTTGTTTTTTCAGAAAGTCAGCGTTGGACGATGCCGGGCAAGAAGGTCGGCAAGCGGGTCGGTACTGATCAGATGCTCCGCATGCTGGTGAAAGATATGGCCGAGATGAAGAAGCAGATGGTGGCAATGAATGGTGTGGGGGGACCCAAGCGAGTCGTCGGACCAGCATTGCCGGGAGTAGTCCCTAACGGGAGAGGTAGAAGGGCCAAGAAGGGAGCGTCAGGGGGGGAGGCCCCAGTTCCCGAGGCGCCGCCTGTGCACCCAGATACACCGACTGAGGCCCCGATCCCGGTCCCGAAAGAGGGGCAACCAATTCCTGTTGTAGTCACCCCCGTGAACGGGGAGGATATGCCTCCCGAACTGGCTGCACAGTTGGCAGCATGGTTGGGGAAAGATAGCGAGGGGGCCACGGCTGATGATGCCAGAGCAGTGATGAAGCAGTTGCGGCAATCGAGAGATGCTACGAAGGCACCATGTCCTCTTGTTCCCCCGCAGGCTCCCGTGGAACAACCAGTAGCGGGCGTGAGTTCGGCAGCGACTACGGTCACAGCTACCGGTTCAGGTAAGCAGCTATTGCCGATGGCGGGGGAGGGGTCGGTACCCTCAAGAAGGGAAAAAGTGGCTCAGCATATCCCGATGGAAGTCAAAGAGAGGATATGGGCTGATAAATATATAAACATGTTTTCTTTACTAACTGATCATTATGAGATTGAGCATGTGAAAATTCAAAAGGAGTTTCTGCACCCTAGTGTTTGGCGCGCTAAAATGGCCGCTTTCAGAGTTGACGAAACGATAGGTAATTGGGGCAGAGCGTTTGGGATGTTCACCGCAATTATGGGGGAACGAAGGCCCGAACTGTTGGCTGAACTACCCGTGTATCAGACACGTATCATGGAGTTTTCGCAGACATATGAGGGTAATCAATGGTTTTTGTACGATAGCATATTCCGTAAGTCCAAGGAGTTTGATGCATCTCTGACGTGGGATTGTTTCGACTCCATTTCCTGGCAAAAAATGGAGAAATCAGGCATGGCAAAGGCGCCATTGTTGGGGGGGAACGGGGGCGAGTTTTCCCGCCACTCGTCTGGGGCGCCCTTTCGGGCGGGATCAGGCAATGATCAGCACTCAAGGACTAATGGCAACTCAGGTAAAAAAGGGGCATGCTGGAATTTTAACAGAGGCAAGTGTACAAGGCCCCAGGGGTCATGCAAGTTTAGGCATGAATGTACAGGGTGCGGGCAGTCCTCGCATCCCGAGACCATGTGCAGAGCCAAAACGGGTGACACGGGAAGTAGAGGGGGCGCCAAACAGGTCTGAAATAGTCCGAGGGGCGCCTTTACCTACCCCGGTTGATACCATGGCAATGATTCCTTGGCTCAATGAATACCCGGATTATAACTCCGCTGGGGTGTTGCGAGATGGTTTTTCGTATGGTTTCCGCATCCCGGCGGGGAATTTTCAGGGTGAAACACAATGTAGGAACCAACTGTCGGTTCTGCAGAATACAACTGTGGTACAAGCAAAGATTGGGAAAGAGGTGACCCGGGGTCGGGTTGCCGGACCATATGACAGACCGCCAGTTCCTGATTTTGTTTGTTCACCCCTGGGAGTAGTCCCCAAAAAAGACCCAGGCGAATTTAGGTTGATACATAACTTGTCAGCTCCGAGGGGTCTTTCGGTGAACGATGCGATTGACCCGGGAGTGTGTTCGGTGCGGTATGCATCTTTTGATGAGGCCGTCGCCATGTTGAATCGCCTGGGGCCCGGAGCGCTGATGGCCAAATCGGACATCGAGTCAGCGTTCCGGTTGCTCCCGGTACACCCAGACGACCAGCGTCTCCTTGGTTTCATGTTTCAGGGACGCTATTACATGGATAAATGTATGCCAATGGGTTGCTCCATTTCTTGTGCGTATTTTGAGAAATTCAGTAGTTTTCTTCAATGGGCGTTCACAAGAATAATGGGGTTTACGCATGTTATGCATTATCTTGACGATTTTCTCTTCCTGGGGGCAGCCGGGGACTCGGAATGTGCACAGGCTTTGACTGCATTTTGTGATCTCATGAGACATTTTGGTGTGCCATTGGCGCCAGGTAAGACTGTGGGACCGTTTACTTCGCTCGAGTTTCTTGGAATAGAGCTCGATTCCGAAGAGGGTTGCTTCCGGTTGCCCAAAGAAAAGGTAACGAAATTCAGGGCCTCGCTGGAAACATGTATTAGCGAGAAAAAGGTAAATTTGCATCAATTACAACAGACTGTGGGTCAGCTGAATTTTGCCCTTAGAGTGATACCAATGGCTCTCCCTTTTTCCCGCTCGATTGCACAAGCCATGGTCGGCCTTAAAGAAGGGCACCACCGCACAAGGCTCTCGGCAGAGGTTCGCCAGGACATGCGCATTTGGTTTGCATTCCTGGCGGATTTCAATGGTCGTGTGGTCTGGAACAAACCGGCAGTGTCCTCCGAGGAGCTGGGGTTGTGGACAGACTCGGCAGGGAGTATGGGCTTTGGCGCCATATTTGGTAATCACTGGTCAGCCCAAACATGGCCATCGTGGTGGCATGAGAGTGGGCTTACAGGTAACATTGGGTTTCTCGAATTGTTCCCTATTCTGGTGGCCTTGAAAACATGGCCTGAGGGGTTTCGGGATCACTCTGTGGTATTCTGGTCTGATAACATGACCGTGGTCGAGTGTATCAATAGTCAGGCAGCACGATGCAAATGGATTCTGAGATTGCTTAAGGAAATTGTCTTGCTATGTATGCAACTGAACGTCCTTTTTAGGGCAAGACATGTGCCAGGGGTGCTGAATCAAGCAGCTGATGCGCTTTCTCGTTCCCGTATGCAGGCCTTCTGGGATTTTCTGCCCACAGCGGACCCGGTGGCGGCACCATTTCCCGAAGCTCTCTGGTCTCTCGGTGCCCCGAACTACAAAACCTCGTGGGAGAGAGTTTAGCACCCAGGACAAGGAAGGCATACGAAGGGGCGTTCCATTCCTATTGGTCCTTTTTGGGTTCTGCTAGGGGGGAGCTTTGGGGCCAAGAAGAGTATGTCCTGAAATTTTTGTTGTCGTTACATCAGGCAGGCAAATCAGTAGCTACGGCTCAGAGGCACCGGGCCGCCATTTCTTTTATGGCTCGGGCTCATGGTATCCAGGACCCCACAGCGCCTTTTGTGGTACAGAAGGTGCTGCGTGGGTGGCAACGCCTTGAGGGTCGCAGAGTGGACGAAAGGCACCCGATAGGTCTGAAAAGGTTGGCCCTGTTACTGTCCGTACTCCCTGCAACATGTACATCTCAATCAGAGACAGTGCTATTCCGGGCCGCTTTTGCATTGGCATTCCTTGGGGCTATGCGGGTTAGCGAACTGGTAGCAAAGAACAAGCAGGATACGGGGGGAGGTCTGTGCCGAGAGCACATACAAATTAAGGGGGAGACGATGATGGTCTCGTTTGCCAGGTCCAAGACCGATCAGGGTGCGATCGGGGACATTGTAGTAATCCAGCGGATTCCCGGATCTCCCATGTGCCCGGTTGCATGCGTTGAGGAGTATTTGGCGCACAGGGCGGCATCATGGGAGGGAACCTTGCTGAGGCACGCAGACGCCACCCCACTGACTAGGTTTCAGTTCCAGCGGGTGCTTGCAATGGCAATTACAGCCGCGGGCTTGAACCCGTGCGAGTTTGGGACCCATTCCTTCCGGATAGGGGCTGCTACAGAGGCTACAGCCAGGGGTCTGAGTGTGGAAAAAGTAAAACAGTTGGGGTGTTGGTCCTCGAATTGTTACAAAAGGTATTTGCGGTTGCACATGTTGTGAAGCTGATATCATGCACTCACGCTTCTTGTTTTTGTTTGTTTTACAGTTTCGCAAGCTTACGAGGCGGGCGGACTGTGCAGTCGACCCGACACCTGGGAACCAGCGGTCAAAGACCACCGGCTGAGGAGAGAGTGGTGTGGGTTGTGGGCCACTCATACGTGAGGCGTGCCGCGGACGTATTTAAAGCAGGTGACATGATTCACATGGCTGGGGAATACGGGTACAGGGTGACCTTCTACGGAAGGGGCGGGCTCTGTATTGACCAGTTTCAAACTTTTATGGAGGGCTTGTTAGGGCGGACAAGGTCACCGCCATCTATAGTCATAGTGCATCTTGGGGGCAATGATTTGGTGACCACTGGTCGGCGGGTACTTCTCGAGTTGATGCTATCCACTGTAAGTTGGTTGGCGAGGAGGGTTCCGGGGTGCACGATTGCTTGGTCCCATATGATTCCTCGGAAGGTGTGGCGAGGGGCTAATTCTGTGTCTGCTATAAATCATTCGGTAAAGAAAGTGAATAACAAGCTTGGTAGACTGTTTCGTACAAGTACACTGCATTCGATTCCGCATGGATGTATCAGGGGGGACCATATGTATCTAGAGGATGGGGTCCATTTGTCCCGGGTGGGGAATTCTTTAGTCATAGGAGACCTCGTAGCCTGGTTAAAGAGTTTACAGCCATGACCTTTAAGTAGGAGTTTTTGTGGGGGGTCCGGATAGCCGGTCAACTATCCGGCCTGTGGCGGTAAGGTCATGATCGGTGAGCAGTAATTGGAAGATCCCTAGAGGTGGGGGCGTCACCCATTACGGATGGGAGCGCCCGGGGGGAGGCGGCCATTGGCCCCTCAACGGGGAGGCAGTCCCCTCTAAGGATGGGGACGCCGAAAGGGAAGGCGGCCATAGGCCCCTCCCTGGGGAGGAGGGGCTGCAGGGCCTCTCCTGGGAATTTCCCGGGGCCAGGACATCTGCGACGGCAGATGTGGTAAGTTGTGTGGGGTGGGAGGGGGGTCTACGCTACCTTCTAGACACCTCACACGAGTCCTCGGACGACCACTAAGATGGCGTCGAGTTAACATGGGGCCCCCGTCAAGACAAGGGAAATTGGAAATAGGCACAAAGGTGTAGTCCTCTGTGCAACCGCCCCTCACAAGTGAGGGGGGAGTTCTGGGTTAGGGATCTGACACCGGTTACGACCTTGCCGTTGGCCCGTAATGTTAGGATGTACAATTTCAATTTTAGAAATGCATTTGCAGGATGTTTAGTATCGGCTAGGAGAACCTTTGTATTAGAGATGTGTTAAGGTTAGCCAAGAACATCGTAATGTGGAAATGAAATTGTACATGATATGAAACTGTTATTTTAATGTTTTAATTTTGTTTCATATTTTAATAAATACGGCCGGGAGGGTAACTCCCTCCCGCCTTCCAAAAGTTCAGAACCGTTTCCGTATTCCCATTCTTGGGGATTGTGTTGAGAGGGGGTGGCGGGTATCTCAGCCATACAAGGCAAGCGCAGAGATACCCCTTCGGGGGTCGATTCAGGCGCTATATAAGAAACATAATAATAATAATAATAATAATAATATATAGTCACTCATACATATACTCACTCATCATATGTAGTGAGACACCTATACATCTATTAACACACCAACAGTCTTCCAAAAGTTGCTCACACACATACTCACACATGCAAATAAACTATTGAACATCCATTTATTTGCATATACAACTATACACACACTACCACCTTACTTCTAAGGAAACTTACACATACTTAGTCTCTTAAACAATCACTTATAGAAATACATACTTATTAAAACAAGAACTCTTTCAATCTCTCACTCTCACATATACTCAATTATATACACCAATACTCACATATACTAGATTAAAACATATGTAGTTACTGATAAAGACACTAGTGAGACATTCATTTACTTACTAACACATACATATACACACTCATTCACCCATACAGTCTGGCACATATGCTGTCTTAAAAACACATACAAACAGTGAGTCAGTCATTGATGCATCAGTGTGCTAAGTAACACCCCCACCAAATCATACAGACATTTATACTGATACTAAAAAAAATATCTAATAAGCCATAGAAACACACATGTAACTACTCACCAACCCATGCACCCACTTATATACAAAGTGAAACACTGATACAAACATTTAAATATTGAAACAATACTCGCTAATATATGTATTCACTATGATACACTTAATAAGCCAGTTAACCAATCATTTAAAAAAAAAAATATCCATTAAGACACTTATTTAACCATTTATTCTTCCATCGACATTTACATATACATATATGAAACATATTTATTTTTCAGAAAGACACACATTCACTGGATGGTGACATCAGTGATGTCATGAGTGATGTCACTGACCATGTCAAGAGTGATGTAATATGTGATGTCATCAGCAGTGCATTACACAAGAAAGTTATAGTGAGTCCAACTAACTATAACATGGGAATTTCAATGGTTTTATGTAAGTAAAATTTCCAGGTAACTATAACTGGAGTGAAACCTATGGTTTTTTCAGTGAATATATGTATATATATATATATATATATATATATATATATATATATATATATATATATATATATATATCAGCTCCGTTGCACCAGATAGCCGGGTCACTCGCAGACGGGTGCCTCTCGTGGTGGCGCTCCACGTTAACAAATTGCAGCTCCGAGTTTCTCTCGTTATTAGCAGAAAGAAAATCCGGCGCTCGTAGGGGAAGTGTTCAAGTTGAGTTTTAATTAGAAACACTCAGCAGACATTTGTAGCTACACTTCCCCTTCGTCTTGCTTCTCACATTCACATCCAGCACACCTGCACGCACTCGAGCTTACCCGGTAGCGAAGCCTCAATGTCTCGGGTTTCTCTTCTCGGCGTGGTCTTCGGTATTGCTCAGTTCGATTCGGTGAGAGTGGTGCCCCGTTAAGTATTACAGCTCTGTTGCACCAGATAGCCGGGTCACTCGCAGACGGGTGCCTCTCGTGGTGGCACTCCGCGTTACCAAATTGCAGCTCCGAGTTTCTCTCGTTATTAGCAGAAAGAAAATCCGGCACTCGTAGGGGAAGTGTTCAAGTTGATTTTTAATTAGAAACACTCAGCAGACATTTGTAGCTACACTTCCCCTTCGTCTTGCTTCTCACATTCACATCCAGCACACCTGCACGCACTCGAGCTTACCCGGTAGCGAAGCCTCACTGTCTCGGGTTTCTCTTCTCGGCGTGGTCTTCGGTATTGCTCTGTTCGATTCGGCGAGAGCGGTGCACCATTAAGTATTACAGCTCCGTTGCACCAGATAGCCGGGTCACTCGCAGACGGGTGCCTCTCGTGGTGGCGCTCCACGTTAACAAATTGCAGCTCTGAGTTTCTCTCGTTATTAGCAGAAAGAAAATCCGGCACTCGTAGGGGAAGTGTTCAAGTTGATTTTTAATTAGAAACACTCAGCAGACATTTGTAGCTACACTTCCCCTTCGTCTTGCTTCTCACATTCACATCCAGCACACCTGCACGCACTCGAGCTTACCCGGTAGCGAAGCCTCAATGTCTCGGGTTTCTCTTCTCTGCGTGGTCTTCGGTATTGCTCCGTTCGATTCGGTGAGAGTGGTGCCCCGTTAAGTATTACAGCTCCGTTGCACCAGATAGCCGGGTCACTCGCAGACGGGTGCCTCTCGTGGTGGCACTCCACGTTACCAAATTGCAGCTCCGAGTTTCTCTCGTTATTAGCAGAAAGAAAATCCGGCACTCGTAGGGGAAGTGTTCAAGTTGATTTTTAATTAGAAACACTCAGCAGACATTTGTAGCTACACTTCCCCTTCGTCTTGCTTCTCATATTCACATCCAGCACACCTGCACGCACTCGAGCTTACCCGGTAGCGAAGCCTCACTGTCTCGGGTTTCTCTTCTCGGCGTGGTCTTCGGTATTGCTCTGTTCGATTCGGTGAGAGCGGTGCCCCGTTAAGTATTACAGCTCCGTTGCACCAGATTGCCGGGTCACTCGCAGACGGGTGCCTCTCGTGGTGGCGCTCCACGTTAACAAATTGCAGCTCCGAGTTTCTCTCGTTATTAGCAGAAAGAAAATCCGGCGCTCGTAGGGGAAGTGTTCAAGTTGATATTTAATTAGAAACACTCAGCAGACATTTGTAGCTACACTTCCCCTTTGTCTTGCTTTTCACATTCACATCCAGCACACCTGCACGCACTCGAGCTTACCCGGTAGCGAAGCCTCAATGTCTCGGGTTTCTCTTCTCGGCGTGGTCTTCGGTATTGCTCCTTTCGATTCGGTGAGAGTGGTGCCCCGTTAAGTATTACAGCTCCGTTGCACCAGATAGCCGGGTCACTCGCAGACGGGTGCCTCTCGTGGTGGCACTCCACGTTACCAAATTGCAGCTCCGAGTTTCTCTCGTTATTAGCAGAAAGAAAATCCGGCACTCGTAGGGGAAGTGTTCAAGTTGATTTTTAATTAGAAACACTCAGCAGACATTTGTAGCTACACTTCCCCTTCGTCTTGCTTCTCACATTCACATCCAGCACACCTGCACGCACTTGAGCTTACCCGGTAGCGAAGCCTCACTGTCTCAGGTTTCTCTTCTCGGCGTGGTCTTCGGTATTGCTCCGTTCGATTCGGTGAGAGCGGTGCCCCGTTAAGTATTACAGCTCCGTTGCACCAGATAGCCGGGTCACTCGCAGACGGGTGCCTCTCGTGGTGGCGCTCCACGTTAATAATTTGCAGCTCCAAGTTTCTCTCGTTATTAGCAGAAAGAAAATCCGGCACTCAAAGGGGAAGTGTTCAAGTTGATTTTTAATTAGAAACACTCAGCAGACATTTGTAGCTACACTTCCCCTTCGTCTTGCTTCTCACATTCACATCCAGCACACCTGCACGCACTCGAGCTTACCCGGTAGCGAAGCCTCAATGTCTCGGGTTTCTCTTCTCTGCGTGGTCTTCGGTATTGCTCCGTTCGATTCGGTGACAGTGGTGCCCCGTTAAGTATTACAGCTCCGTTGCACCAGATAGCCGGGTCACTCGCAGACGGGTGCCTCTCGTGGTGGCACTCCACGTTACCAAATTGCAGCTCCGAGTTTCTCTCGTTATTAGCAGAAAGAAAATCCGGCACTCGTAGGGGAAGTGTTCAAGTTGATTTTTAATTAGAAACACTCAGCAGACATTTGTAGCTACACTTCCCCTTCGTCTTGCTTCTCACATTCACATCCAGCACACCTGCACGCACTCGAGCTTACCCGGTAGCGAAGCCTCACTGTCTCGGGTTTCTCTTCTCGGCGTGGTCTTCGTTATTGCTCTGTTCGATTCGGTGAGAGCGGTGCCCCGTTAAGTATTACAGCTCCGTTGCACCAGATAGCCGGGTCACTCGCAGACGGGTGCCTCTCGTGGTGGCGCTCCACGTTAACAAATTGCAGCTCCGAGTTTCTCTCGTTATTAGCAGAAAGAAAATCCGGCGCTCGTAGGGGAAGTGTTCAAGGTGATTTTTAATTAGAAACACTCAGCAGACATTTGTAGCTACACTTCCCCTTTGTCTTGCTTCTCACATTCACATCCAGCACACCTGCACGCACTCGAGCTTACCCGGTAGCGAAGCCTCAATGTCTCGGGTTTCTCTTCTCGGCGTGGTCTTCGGAATTGCTCCTTTCGATTCGGTGAGAGTGGTGCCCCGTTAAGTATTACAGCTCCGTTGCACCAGATAGCCGGGTCACTCGCAGACGGGTGCCTCTCGTGGTGGCACTCCACGTTACCAAATTGCAGCTCCGAGTTTCTCTCGTTATTAGCAGAAAGAAAATCCGGCACTCGTAGGGGAAGTGTTCAAGTTGAGTTTTAATTAGAAACACTCAGCAGACATTTGTAGCTACACTTCCCCTTCGTCTTGCTTCTCACATTCACATCCAGCACACCTGCACGCACTCGAGCTTACCCGGTAGCGAAGCCTCACTGTCTCAGGTTTCTCTTCTCGGCGTGGTCTTCGGTATTGCTCCGTTGGATTCGGTGAGAGCGGTGCCCCGTTAAGTATTACAGCTCCGTTGCACCAGATAGCCGGGTCACTCGCAGACGGGTGCCTCTCGTGGTGGCGCTCCACGTTAATAATTTGCAGCTCCGAGTTTCTCTCGTTATTAGCAGAAAGAAAATCCGGCACTCAAAGGGGAAGTGTTCAAGTTGATTTTTAATTAGAAACACTCAGCAGACATTTGTAGCTACACTTCCCCTTCGTCTTGCTTCTCACATTCACATCCAGCACACCTGCACGCACTCGAGCTTACCCGGTAGTGAAGCCTCACTGTCTCGGGTTTCTCTTCTCGGCGTGGTCTTCGGTATTGCTCCCTTCGATTTGGTGAGAGCGGTGCCCCGTTAAGTATTACAGCTCTGTTGCACCAGATAGCCGGGTCACTCGCAGACGGGTGCCTCTCGTGGTGGCGCTCCACGTTACCAAATTGCAACTCCGAGTTTCTCTCGTTATTAGCAGAAAGAAAATCCGGCACTCATAGGGGAAGTGTTCAAGTTGATTTTAATTAGAAACACTCAGCAGACATTTGTAGCTACACTTCCCCTTCGTCTTGCTTCTCACATTCACATCCAGCACACATGCACACACTCGAGCTTACCCGGTAGCGAAGCCTCACTGTCTCGGGTTTCTCTTCTCGGCGTGGTCTTCGGTATTGCTCCGTTCGATTCGGTGAGAGCGGTGCCCCGTTAAGTATTACAGCTCCGTTGCACCAGATAGCCGGGTCACTCGCAGACGGGTGCCTCTTGTGGTGGCGCTCCAAGTTAACAAATTGCAGCTCTGAGTTTCTCTCGTTATTAGCAGAAAGAAAATCCGGCACTCGTAGGGGAAGTGTTCAAGTTGATTTTTAATTAGAAACACTCAGCAGACATTTGTAGCTACACTTCCCCTTCGTCTTGCTTCTCACATTCACATCCAGCACACCTGCACGCACTCGAGCTTACCCGGTAGCGAAGCCTCACTGTCTCGGGTTTCTCTTCTCTGCGTGGTCTTCGGTATTGCTCCGTTCGATTCGGTGAGAGCGGTGCCCCGTTAAGTATTACAGCTCCGTTGCACCAGATAGCCGGGTCACTCGCAGACAGGTGCCTCTCGTGGTGGCGCTCCACGTTAACAAATTGCAGCTCTGAGTTTCTCTCGTTATTAGCAGAAAGAAAATCCGGCACTCGTAGGGGAAGTGTTCAAGTTGATTTTTAATTAGAAACACTCAGCAGACATTTGTAGCTACACTTCTCCTTCGTCTTGCTTCTCACATTCACATCCAGCACACCTGCACGCACTCGAGCTTACCCGGTAGCGAAGCCTCAATGTCTCGGGTTTCTCTTCTCTGCGTGGTCTTCGGTATTGCTCCGTTCGATTCGGTGAGAGTGGTGCCCCGTTAAGTATTACAGCTCCGTTGCACCAGATAGCCGGGTCACTCGCAGACGGGTGCCTCTCGTGGTGGCACTCCACGTTACCAAATTGCAGCTCCGAGTTTCTCTCGTTATTAGCAGAAAGAAAATCCGGCACTCGTAGGGGAAGTGTTCAAGTTGATTTTTAATTAGAAACACTCAGCAGACATTTGTAGCTACACTTCCCCTTCGTCTTGCTTCTCACATTCACATCCAGCACACCTGCACGCACTCGAGCTTACCCGGTAGCGAAGCCTCACTGTCTCGGGTTTCTCTTCTCGGCGTGGTCTTCGGTATTGCTCTGTTCGATTCGGTGAGAGCGGTGCCCCGTTAAGTATTACAGCTCCGTTGCACCAGATAGCCGGGTCACTCGCAGACGGGTGCCTCTCGTGGTGGCGCTCCACGTTAACAAATTGCAGCTCCGAGTTTCTCTCGTTATTAGCAGAAAGAAAATCCGGCGCTCGTAGGGGAAGTGTTCAAGTTGATTTTTAATTAGAAACACTCAGCAGACATTTGTAGCTACACTTCCCCTTTGTCTTGCTTCTCACATTCACATCCAGCACACCTGCACGCACTCGAGCTTACCCGGTAGCGAAGCCTCAATGTCTCGGGTTTCTCTTCTCGGCGTGGTCTTCGGTATTGCTCCTTTCGATTCGGTGAGAGTGGTGCCCCGTTAAGTATTACAGCTCCGTTGCACCAGATAGCCGGGTCACTCGCAGACGGGTGCCTCTCGTGGTGGCACTCCACGTTACCAAATTGCAGCTCCGAGTTTCTCTCGTTATTAGCAGAAAGAAAATCCGGCACTCGTAGGGGAAGTGTTCAAGTTGATTTTTAATTAGAAACACTCAGCAGACATTTGTAGCTACACTTCCCCTTCGTCTTGCTTCTCACATTCACATCCAGCACACCTGCACGCACTCGAGCTTACCCGGTAGCGAAGCCTCACTGTCTCAGGTTTCTCTTCTCGGCGTGGTCTTCGGTATTGCTCCGTTCGATTCGGTGAGAGCGGTGCCCCGTTAAGTATTACAGCTCCGTTGCACCAGATAGCCGGGTCACTCGCAGACGGGTGCCTCTCGTGGTGGCGCTCCACGTTAATAATTTGCAGCTCCAAGTTTCTCTCGTTATTAGCAGAAAGAAAATCCGGCACTCAAAGGGGAAGTGTTCAAGTTGATTTTTAATTAGAAACACTCAGCAGACATTTGTAGCTACACTTCCCCTTCGTCTTGCTTCTCACATTCACATCCAGCACACCTGCACGCACTCGAGCTTACCCGGTAGCGAAGCCTCAATGTCTCGGGTTTCTCTTCTCTGCGTGGTCTTCGGTATTGCTCCGTTCGATTCGGTGAGAGTGGTGCCCCGTTAAGTATTACAGCTCCGTTGCACCAGATAGCCGGGTCACTCGCAGACGGGTGCCTCTCGTGGTGGCACTCCACGTTACCAAATTGCAGCTCCGAGTTTCTCTCGTTATTAGCAGAAAGAAAATCCGGCACTCGTAGGGGAAGTGTTCAAGTTGATTTTTAATTAGAAACACTCAGCAGACATTTGTAGCTACACTTCCCCTTCGTCTTGCTTCTCACATTCACATCCAGCACACCTGCACGCACTCGAGCTTACCCGGTAGCGAAGCCTCACTGTCTCGGGTTTCTCTTCTCGGCGTGGTCTTCGGTATTGCTCTGTTCGATTCGGTGAGAGCGGTGCCCCGTTAAGTATTACAGCTCCGTTGCACCAGATAGCCGGGTCACTCGCAGACGGGTGCCTCTCGTGGTGGCGCTCCACGTTAACAAATTGCAGCTCCGAGTTTCTCTCGTTATTAGCAGAAAGAAAATCCGGCGCTCGTAGGGGAAGTGTTCAAGTTGATTTTTAATTAGAAACACTCAGCAGACATTTGTAGCTACACTTCCCCTTTGTCTTGCTTCTCACATTCACATCCAGCACACCTGCACGCACTCGAGCTTACCCGGTAGCGAAGCCTCAATGTCTCGGGTTTCTCTTCTCGGCGTGGTCTTCGGTATTGCTCCTTTCGATTCGGTGAGAGTGGTGCCCCGTTAAGTATTACAGCTCCGTTGCACCAGATAGCCGGGTCACTCGCAGACGGGTGCCTCTCGTGGTGGCACTCCACGTTACCAAATTGCAGCTCCGAGTTTCTCTCGTTATTAGCAGAAAGAAAATCCGGCACTCGTAGGGGAAGTGTTCAAGTTGATTTTTAATTAGAAACACTCAGCAGACATTTGTAGCTACACTTCCCCTTCGTCTTGCTTCTCACATTCACATCCAGCACACCTGCACGCACTCGAGCTTACCCGGTAGCGAAGCCTCACTGTCTCAGGTTTCTCTTCTCGGCGTGGTCTTCGGTATTGCTCCGTTCGATTCGGTGAGAGCGGTGCCCCGTTAAGTATTACAGCTCCGTTGCACCAGATAGCCGGGTCACTCGCAGACGGGTGCCTCTCGTGGTGGCGCTCCACGTTAATAATTTGCAGCTCCGAGTTTCTCTCGTTATTAGCAGAAAGAAAATCCGGCACTCAAAGGGGAAGTGTTCAAGTTGATTTTTAATTAGAAACACTCAGCAGACATTTGTAGCTACACTTCCCCTTCGTCTTGCTTCTCACATTCACATCCAGCACTCCTGCACGCACTCGAGCTTACCCGGTAGTGAAGCCTCACTGTCTCGGGTTTCTCTTCTCGGCGTGGTCTTCGGTATTGCTCCCTTCGATTTGGTGAGAGCGGTGCTCCGTTAAGTATTACAGCTCTGTTGCACCAGATAGCCGGGTCACTCGCAGACGGGTGCCTCTCGTGGTGGCGCTCCACGTTACCAAATTGCAACTCCGAGTTTCTCTCGTTATTAGCAGAAAGAAAATCCGGCACTCGTAGGGGAAGTGTTCAAGTTGATTTTAATTAGAAACACTCAGCAGACATTTGTAGCTACACTTCCCCTTCGTCTTGCTTCTCACATTCACATCCAGCACACATGCACACACTCGAGCTTACCCGGTAGCGAAGCCTCACTGTCTCGGGTTTCTCTTCTCGGCGTGGTCTTCGGTATTGCTCCGTTCGATTCGGTGAGAGTGGTGCCCCGTTAAGTATTACAGCTCCGTTGCACCAGATAGCCGGGTCACTTGCAGACGGGTGCCTCTTGTGGTGGCGCTCCAAGTTAACAAATTGCAGCTCTGAGTTTCTCTCGTTATTAGCAGAAAGAAAATCCGGCACTCGTAGGGGAAGTGTTCAAGTTGATTTTTAATTAGAAACACTCAGCAGACATTTGTAGCTACACTTCCCCTTCGTCTTGCTTCTCACATTCACATCCAGCACACCTGCACGAACTCGAGCTTACCCGGTAGCGAAGCCTCACTGTCTCGGGTTTCTCTTCTCTGCGTGGTCTTCGGTATTGCTCCGTTCGATTCGGTGAGAGCGGTGCCCCGTTAAGTATTACAGCTCCGTTGCACCAGATAGCCGGGTCACTCGCAGACGGGTGCCTCTCGTGGTGGCGCTCCACGTTAACAAATTGCAGCTCCGAGTTTCTCTCGTTATTAGCAGAAAGAAAATCCGGCACTCGTAGGGGAAGTGTTCAAGTTGATTTTTAATTAGAAACACTCAGCAGACATTTGTAGCTACACTTCCCCTTCGTCTTGCTTCTCACATTCACATCCAGCACACCTGCACGCACTCGAGCTTACCCGGTAGCGAAGCCTCACTGTCTCGGGTTTCTCTTCTCTGCGTGGTCTTCGGTATTGCTCCGTTCGATTCGGTGAGAGCGGTGCCCCGTTAAGTATTACAGCTCCGTTGCACCAGATAGCCGGGTCACTCGCAGACGGGTGCCTCTCGTGGTGGCGCTCCACGTTAACAAATTGCAGCTCCGAGTTTCTCTCGTTATTAGCAGAAAGAAAATCCGGCACTCGTAGGGGAAGTGTTCAAGTTGATTTTTAATTAGAAACACTCAGCAGACATTTGTAGCTACACTTCCCCTTCGTCTTGTTCTCACATTCACATCCAGCACACCTGCACGCACTTGAGCTTACCCGGTAGCGAAGCCTCACTGTCTCTGGTTTCTCTTCTCGGCGTGGTCTTCGGTATTGCTCCGTTCGATTCGGTGAGAGCGGTGCCTCGTTAAGTATTACAGCTCCGTTGCACCAAATAGCCGGGTCACTCGCAGACGGGCGCCTCTCGTGGTGGCGCTCCACGTTAACAAATTGCAGCTCCGAGTTTCTCTCACATCCAGCACACCTGCACGCACTCGAGCTTACCCGGTACTGGGTAAGCACGAGTGCGCCGAGAAGAGAAACCCGAGACAGTGAGGCTTCGCTACCGGGTAAGCTCGAGTGCGTGCAGATGTGCTGGATGTGAATGTGAGAAGCAAGACGAAGGGGAAGTGTAGCTACAAATGTCTGCTGAGTGTTTCTAATTAAAAATCAACTTGAACACTTCCCCTACGAGTGCCGGATTTTCTTTCTGCTAATAACGAGAGAAACTCGGAGCTGCAATTTGTTAACGTAGAGCGCCACCACGAGAGGCACCCGTCTGCGAGTGACCCGGCTATCTGGTGCAACGGAGCTGTAATACTTAACGGGGCACCGCTCTCACCGAATCGAACGGAGCAATTACCAGAGACCACGCCGAGAAGAGAAACCCGAGACAGTGAGGCTTCGCTACCGGGTAAGCTCGAGTGCATGCAGGTGTGCTGGATGTGAATGTGAGAAGCAAGACGAAGGGGAAGTGTAGCTACAAATGTCTGCTGAGTGTTTCTAATTAAAAATCAACTTGAACACTTCCCCTACGAGTGCCGGATTTTCTTTCTGCTAATAACGAGAGAAACTCGGAGCTGCAATTTGTTAACGTGGAGCGCCACCACGAGAGGCACCCATCTGCGAGTGACCCGGCTATCTGGTGCAACGGAGCTGTAATACTTAACGAGGCACCGCTCTCACCGAATTGAACGGAGCAATACCGAAGACCACGCCGAGAAGAGAAACCCGAGACAGTGAGGCTTCGCTACCGGGTAAGCTCGAGTGCGTGCAGGTGTGCTGGATGTGAATGTGAGAAGCAAGACGAAGGGGAAGTGTAGCTACAAATGTCTGCTGAGTGTTTCTAATTAAAAATCAACTTGAACACTTCCCTTACGAGTGCCGGATTTTCTTTCTGCTAATAACGAGAGAAACTCGGAGCTGCAATTTGTTAACGTGCAGCGCCACCACGAGAGGCACCCGTCTGCGAGTGACCCGGCTATCTGGTGCAACGGAGCTGTAATACTTAACGGGGCACCGCTCTCACCGAATCGAACGGAGCAATACCGAAGACCACGCGAAGAAGAGAAACCCGAGACAGTGAGGCTTCGCTACCGGGTAAGCTCGAGTGCGTGCAGGTGTGCTGGATGTGAATGTGAGAAGCAAGACGAAGGGGAAGTGTAGCTACAAATGTCTGCTGAGTGTTTCTAATTAAAAATCAACTTGAACACTTCCCCTACGAGTGCCGGATTTTCTTTCTGCTAATAACGAGAGAAACTCGGAGCTGCAATTTGTTAACGTGGAGCGCCACCACGAGAGGCACCCGTCTGCGAGTGACCCGGCTATCTGGTGCAACGGAGCTGTAATACTTAACGGGGCACCGCTCTCACCAAATCGAACGGAGCAATACCGAAGACCATGCCGAGAAGAGAATCCCGAGACAGTGAGGCTTCGCTACCGGGTAAGCTCGAGTGCGTGCAGGTGTGCTGCATGTGAATGTGAGAAGCAAGACGAAGGGGAAGTGTAGCTACAAATGTCTGCTGAGTGTTTCTAATTAAAAATCAACTTGAACACTTCCCCTACGAGTGCCGGATTTTCTTTCTGCTAATAACGAGAGAAACTCGGAGCTGCAATATATATATATATATATATATATATATATATATATATATATATATATATATATGTATATATATATATATATATATATATATATATATATATATATATATATTGCACAGATTACAGTAAGATAAAAACATCATAAAATGAAAAATTAAGAACAGAATTAATATCCATCATCAACTAAAGTGTCCTATTGCCTCTCGCACCTCACTGTAAATTGGCCTGCCGGTCCCCAGCAACCAGGTCCTTCAACCATCCACGTGGGACATGAAGCTGTATGATGCTTCTTTCTGCTTGTATAGAGGATATTGGTATGGGTCGTTTATGATACAGGTACTCCCCGCCATGCTGGAATCCATTTAGTATTTGCTACAAGTGGTATCTAAGATGAAGGGAAGGAGCGAAGCCAGACAGTAGATGTGTATTTCAGGGCTCTTCCAGGGCAGTGCAGCAATCCTTTGTACTGGAACAAACTTGTGGGTGTGGAAGAGGAGACAAAGAAACCCTTGAAACTGGGAAGTTAACCACATACCCTTCCCTGGCCTATTGTTTGCTGGAAAGGCCACTACCCACAGGTTATCAGAACTCTTGCTTACCCTCACCTTCCTGCTAATATCTTATGATAAAGATCTTGGTTGAATCAGTCCTAGTGAAATAACCAAAGGGACAGAACTGGCAAGAACGACTCGCAGGGCTGACTGTTGAAATGCATAACTACTTCATAGTACAAACTTCCAACCAGTGTGCAAGGTGCCTATGCACTTAGAAGGCAGGGCCAGGGAATGTTCCCTGCAACAGTGTGAGCCAGGATGTAGTGTGCCAGCGAGGCTCACTAAATAATGAAAGATAATAGTCAGATATCTGATTTCTATAAATCGGGACACTTGTATAGTGTGCTTCAGTGCTTAATTTGAGCAGGTTGTTTCCGGTGCTCTGAACTAGCACTTAATTGTCAACACCTGCACTTGTGACAGTCTGACACAAGGTGTCGCCGTCTGGCTAATTGAAAGATGATCAAAACAACAGATGATTATTAAGTCACTATACACTAAAAATTACTATTTCCTCCACCCAGCCCATTCTTATAGTTTTGGGGGCCTGGAATTGTCCAAATAGTTTTTTTGTAGAAGTTGTGTTTTTACAATCATTGGCTGCATGGCTGATTTTATGATTCCAGGAAAAGATGAGCTCCAAAACATATGATATCTATTTGCCAATGGAGAGCAGAAATGATTAGAAAAAGGGAAAAGTGCCAATGAAAGAAACTGCATGGCTCGGAGACAAATGGCTTATGATTCCACTTGTAAGTGTATTTTGGAATATTCAGTGATTGGAAACATGTCCCACATTGTAAATGAATTAAATATAAACAACTTATTTATTAAACGTCAAATAAACATGTTTATCGATTGTTTGAATTAAATAACGTTATAAGCTGTAACTGATCAGAGAAATGCCAAACGTACTAGAAATTGGTATGTCTTGCTATTTCTAGCCACACCTCTGACCCCGCCCACTAATCCAAGCCTCTGTTTATTCCCCCCCCCCTGACTCTCCGCCCACAGTTCCCCTACTGGCCGTCAGAGCGGTCTGAGCGTCCCAGGCAGTGAGGGCTCCGCCAGCTCTCTTGAAGTAGGCCCATGCGCGTCGTTGCTTCATGCACGCGCCTCCTTTGTTTTCTACAGCTACACACGGGAAGCTGCTTCACAGGAATTGCCTGTCACGCACAAGTGGAGGCGCAGAGCATATTCCTTCGCATGGCAGAAATTTAGAACATGTTATTCTTCATTGATACTTCCAATTCTGAATAAGATACCAATCATGTAGCAGCCTTCCATCCATCTCTGCACCGCCCTGTCTTTGTGCTGTTGTGTAAACCTTGTTGCTTAATAAAATCTGTCAAATGATCAATGCATGTTTCATCATGTTAACAGAGGCATCCGCAGCATACTCGCCTGTTTAGAGTCCGAGTCTCCCTTTCCTGTAATATCTCTTTAAAATTTTATGTGAGACCTCTTGGTACCATTGCTTATATATCAGTTTATTTGTTTTGTTATGTTAGGTCATGTTATGTTATTTTATGCTTTGCTATTTTAACAGAGATTTGTTTAGGGGGCGTGGCTTTTAGTGTGGTCCACAGTGATGGTGGTTTGGGTAGTGCCATGTCCACTTGCAGTTTCTGTTTCTTCAGGGCCCTTTTACAGCGTGATGTTGATTCTGTCGTACTTGGGTTTCCTGTTGGCGCATGGGTGAATTTGGTTGTTGAATACTGTGCATGTTTTCTCTGAAGATGGCCCTAGTAATAGCTTAGGTTGCAGGTGGTGGGCACCGGGGCACATTTTTGGCGTTTGGGACTTATTTCTCATTATCAGACTTTGACCCAGAGCAAGAGAGGGAAAAGCAAAGCATGGAGAAAGCACGAATAAGAAAAAGACAGAAATCAGTGACATAAGTAGAGATGAAAAAGAACCTGCAATCACGGGAATAAAAGAAAGTAATGAATGTGGAAGAAAGAGGCACGAGGTAGAAAGAATCAAGACTAGCAGCCTTTTCATTTGGAAACCCTGGAGTTTGACGGTAAAGCAGTCGGCTCCCAAGAAAAGCATTGCCCCCCTGCACTTACTACTTTACAATGAAGTGCTGGTCCGAGAATGTATAGAACTTAGAGCGTGAACGGTGTTAGTGGGCCGAGCAGATCTGTTGTGCACTTTTATGCATGCAGGAAGGTTGGCCTGTGGGGAATTCTCGTGCTAAAATAATGTTTCTACGTTTTTAGATGTTTTTTCACTCTCTGTGGTGGTGGTGAGGTAATAGGAATTTTATGGTCAATTGTGTCCCCTAACGTAGACCCCAACGGCTCCATGTACGCACTTCAAGTACATGTAATTTCCCTCCATGACCAGATATGAAGACGCAAATACATTTGCGTCCAACGTTAACTTGTCATCTATCAGATCCACCATGAATGGGTCGATAATTCCGTTCCTAAGTATGCCGTGCCACCGTCCTTACATGGTGCACTTTCACGTTTTCCTGGCTATGTTGAGTTAGGCCCTGATTTCTGCCATCGAGCCCTTTCTGCCTTCTGCCTCAGAAAGCTACAGCCTGGATCTGCATCCATGACCCTTACCCTACTCCCTGCGCGGCGAGCGGTGCCCGGCTCGGCCTGCTTGCCTGCCAAGACAATTTAGCCTTCAAGTTATCTGCTCCGCTCCTCGACAATACATTCCTGTCTAGTGATTTAGGTAAACATCTCCCCAGCTGCAGAGCAAAGGGCCCGGCCTTTCTGTCTCCATGCACGAAATTCATTGCTCCCGTTACCATGGTAGGCCCATGGCCCCTCGCATTACACGTAGACACGTAGACACATATGCACGCACTAGTAGTCAGTATAGAATAGCCTCTACCCGACAGACCTTTCCTTCTAGATAAAACAGTTCTCCAAACACAAGATATCAGATATGATTAGGGTTTAGGTTGTTCTGACACGCCAGACTTCTGTCTCCCCTTATAGTGCTAAATGTCAAGTCCTTTTCACCCTCCAGTTCCACGTCATGCACACGTCATGTTGCCTGCGCGCGCACCCAGCCATATATTTCTGCTGACACTGCAGGATTCCTCTATGAATCCACCCACCTGTGACACTTTCATGTGACGTTTCTAGCACACGCCTCCGTGTACGCCCTCGTGCACGCCTTCTGTTACGCACATGTGTTCTTATCTCGTTTTTTTCAGCTGTTACGCCTTCTGTATCCTTCACCATTGTATGCATTTACTATATATATTGTGCACTGTTAATAAAGCATTGTCTATCCCTTCCTGAACCTTCGTGGTAAAGGAACACGATACCATGGTTCGAACCATTGCATTACATGGAATAAAACCCTTATAAACTCAGACTCCACGGACTCTGCCTCTCATTTGATTGAGCTATTTTATTGAACTTATACCGCATAGAAATTCAGTATACGGTAAATCTTTCTTTACCACATAATTTGGCGCCCGAACAGGGACCCCTCCCCCACCTTACACGCCGGCGATGCGTCGCAGGCCTTGCCCCCTGCCACAGCCGTGACGGACAACTACGCGTACCCGCAGGATTTCCTGTATCTCCCTCAGGCCTACGGAGGTGACGGAGACTGCGATCGACATCCAGACGAGGCGGTGAGGAGTGCGGAGGATCCCGACCAGAGCCCAGCCGAGAGAGCAAGGTCCGAGGTGTCTAGAGGCCCACCAGTTCCGAAGTACCTACGTCACGTGTCGAGTCGAGTCCAGTCCGGTCCAGTCCAGTCGAGTTTCCGAGGCCTTCCGTTCTGTGCTTCCCGGTGAGTACCGTTGCTGGGGACGCATCTAGACGGGTGCATTAATTTGCATCCGGTCAAGACGGGTTTGGGTACGCAGACCCGGTCTGCACTGTTTTAGCAGTGTATCTGTACTGTTTAGCAGTGCATCTAGTATTGAATTATAGTTATTGTTGTTCGTTTCAAAATGTCTCAATGTGTTTTAATGTCGTGGTATGAGTGATTGTTCGCATTTTTTTTCTTACTGTGTTTATTGTGTATAGTGTCTAGATTGAGGTAGCGATGCCTCTATTCTCTAAACTGAGACAGATAGGAACTAGGAAAGGGATACTTGAGGAAGCTGTTCCCATCCCACCCACGGACACTCCCGGATATTTTATGTACCACAAGCATGGCTTAGATGCCATATTATTTCTCGACTTGTGGGTGGAATATAAGAAAGACTTGGCAGAGAGTCAAAGATGGCCCGTTACAGGGACATGGGATGCCGAGTGCATCATGAGAGTAGAAGAAGCATTATGGAAAAAGAAAGCCAGACAGTCACAGAAAGATGCCATCGAACTATGGCGTAAAGAATCACATAGACGGACAGAGAACGCACTCAGAAAGGCAGAGAAAAGCAGAGAGGATTCTGAAAAAGCCAAAGAAAAAGAACTACTAGAAGAAGGAGAACGAGTTAGAATGGAACAACAGGACAGACAGAGTAATGCCATTATGACAGGACTGTATCCGGTCCTGGCCGAGGGCCTGCCCAAGGCGACCCCGGAAACACCGAAAAATCTGCCCCCTCCATTGGTTCCGACTAAATTACGTCACAAGACCGCAGCAGACATTTTCCTTTCTTCCTATTTAGACGATGTAGCTCCCGCATATACCAATGTACCTGCCCGTGTACCTGTACCACCTGCTGACCTTAACCTACCCCATGATCATCTGCCCCCGGGTCTGCAACAGCAGACCCCTCCTGCACCGCTTCCTGCACCGCTTCCTATTCATCCGCTTAATCCTTTTTGGGGCTGGCGCTGCTCAGGCCCCAACCCCTTCTCAGCAGATAACGACCCTACAGCCAGGTTATGCTCAAGCCTCCGCTTCAGGAGGTGCTACAGGAGGTTATCGAACCCCGCCACAGTTACATCGAGAGACAATGAGAGAGTTAGCAATGTCGCGAACACCTAAAGGAGCCCCGGCCGAACAGCTTAGAGAACGGCTTACAGATTGTATATATGACACAGTGCCTGGTAAAACAGGACCCATGTTGTTAGCGTCCCTACGTTTAAGACGTGTTACAGATTATCTGCAATTGCTACCAGAAATGCCAGACCATCTAGACAATTTGTACCATTTTATTAGAACAGGAGAAAGATCAGAGTGTGTTGGTGCAGCCATGTCACGTCAGAAAGTTGAGAACAAAGGTTTAATTATGCGATTTTTGGTTAATTGTTTGATAAGGGAACAAGATCAGATAGGCTTTCCACAAGAAGAGATGGATAGATTGAACAGATGGAGTCAGAATATTGCTGACGGTAAACATGATAGAGAGAAATGTGTACATGCTATGGTTAGAAAGATCCGTAAAGAAATAATAGCAATACATGCCCGTCGAGAGTCTGAAGAACCACTCGAATCAGACGAACAGGACTCCTCGCTGGAGGATGAATCAGAGAATACAGCAGAAACATCACAACAGGCAGATAGAAAAATGATAGCATATGTGGGTAGAGAGAAACTCCCTAGACCGTATCCTCTTGATAGGCCCTTCGACAGACCCATTCGTTTAGAAAACAAGAAACGTTACCTTTGCCCGATACCAGAACGATGTACCCTTGAACATGTATTCCA
Source organism: Lissotriton vulgaris (assembly GCF_964263255.1). NCBI lineage: Eukaryota > Metazoa > Chordata > Amphibia > Caudata > Salamandridae > Lissotriton > Lissotriton vulgaris. The sequence continues at coordinate 48,084,978 of NC_141693.1, read as the reverse complement.
GGTTACTGATAAAGTACTGAAAGAGAGAGTAGGTTATCAAGAACTCAATACTTTACGTGATCAGGAACTAGCCCGGTCCGCAGTACAGTGGGCCGGGGATGACAGCACATATAAAGATGATTCAGTAGTGCAAACGTTTTTAAGTCTTACTCCAGAAGAACAGCGATTAGCTGGTATATACATGACACAACACCTCATTATACAGTACGAAAACCAAGCATCTGACCCAGGTCCGTTATATAATTTGCTGCAAGACTTACTCCTGAGAAGATGGAGAGGTCTGGGTACTGATCTAATTGAAAGATTTTAGAACAACGCCATAAATATAGAACTTTCCTGACTCCACATCTTGTTTCTGTTCCACCCCCAGTCAGGAAACCATTTCACTTTGACTTTGACAAACAGAATCCTCTACGAGAAGTACATCCAGTCAGGAATACTGATGATACCCTTACACGTGTGTATGTATACACGCCTATAACTAAAATGGAATTATTGGAAATGAAGAAAATAGTGCCCAGTCATGATAAAGACCCTGCAGGTTTCCACCGTGAAATAAAAAGCATGTTACTCATGGGAGATTACACCTATCCCGACATTATGAAAATATTGAAAGTGTTATTGCCTGCCGGTATTTACGAGAAACTCAAAGAAAAAGAATGGGAGGTGGGAGACCAAAAGATAGATTGGGCTGCATTAGAAACTGAAGAGACTGGTCGAACCCCAGGTTTGGGGCTTGGGGATAAAACTAAAGCATTACCAGGATTGTTAGTACAGGTTTTGCCACGTTTGTTAGCAACTAAAAAGGAGGACTGGGATGCAATCTCAGCCTGCAAACAGAAACCCGACGAAGACACTAGTGATTTTTATTCCCGATTTGAGAAATGTTTTATTATAAATAGTGGCCTGAAAGCAAGTAGCGAGTCATACCCACATCTTTTTGTATCCAAATTAGTTGAGAATTCCCTGCCCCAGGTTAAGAACCGTGTACTGAAAGTCGAGAGCACATGGCAAGCTAATTCGCCTTCCCAAATGTTACAAATGTTACAGTATCACCAGAACAGAATTAGAGAAGAACATGATCACGAACAAAGACGTATGAAAGACACGAAAATGAAAGTGCTAGTTGCTCAGTCAGTTCCAGCTGACGGTCATAAAAGGGGTACTACACAATCCAATAATTCAAATTCAGCAGCTCTTGTTAAAGGGATATGCAACTATTGTAAACAGCCAGGTCACTATGTAAACGATTGTGCAGTTTTGAAACACAACATATCCACAGGTAAAACTAAAGAGAGACCGCGTCCTCCTAGACAGGACCAGGCCCAACAACACGTTCCACAGAATGTTCAGCCTATGCAGATGCCACAACAGACCGTAGCGGTACCACAGCCACAACCCATTGCCGCAACACAACATGCAACACAGCAGATGTACCAATATGCACAATCTGACTATCCCGATTATCAGCGATACACATGAAACAGCCTAGAGAGGGAGGTTGGCTTGCCTCTTATTGAGGTTCCTGTAGATCAAGAGGGTCCTTACGTACATAGTCAGGTATTAGGAAAGGATAGAAAGTTTTTGATTGACACAGGGGCAAGCAGGACGACAATCAGTCACGACGAGGTTCCAGGGGCACCCCTCTCAGGCTCACAGAATGTTTCCCTTGGATTTTCAGGAAAGCCCATTGTTAATGAAGTTTCAAAACCAGTTCCCCTTGCAGTTGGTCCATTGTCACGTACTACAGACTTGTTGCTCACGAAATCATGTCCAGAAAACTTGCTTGGTATACAGACCTTGAAAGCTCTAGGGGCTGTAATTTGTTGTTCTCCAGAAGGAGTAAGACTGTTTCTGCGTGACTTTAAGGGTCACTATGTGTTGAGAGATATTGATTCCAGATTACAGAATGTTCTTGCACATTTATGGGCACAAGGCCCCACTGATGTAGGTTGTATGCACATTACACCATATCGAGTTACACTCAAACAAGGAGTGGTACTACCACGCATCCGACAATACAAGTTACCACCTGATGCTGTAGTGGCTTTACTGAAAATCATTGACGAGCTCATTGCACAAGGAGTGGTTGTAGAAACCGACTCCAACGTTTGTAATTCCCCTATCATTCCGATTCCTAAACGCACTGATCCGAATGCACCTCCAGTCTATCGATTAGTGATCGATTTATGAGAATTGAATAAATGTATTGTACCACAGTACCCTGTGGTTCCAGACATCTCCTCATTATTGACAGCTATTGATTCAGAGGCGACGTTCTTTACTGTAATAGATCTGAAGAACGCCTTCTTTAGTGTCCCTATCGATCCGGAAAGCCAATACCTTTTCGGATTCTGTTTAAATGGCCGAAGCTTCAAATTTGCACGCGCACCTCAAGGATTCACAGAAAGCCCCAGTATCTACAGCCAAGCATTGAAGAGACAACTTAACAGTATCCACATGCCTAACAACACTGCCCTACTCCAGTACGTCGATGATCTATTGATCACCGCCCGTAGTGAACCAGAATGTGATCAAGCGTCACTGACAGTTTTGCATTTCCTGGCGGACAAGGGACACAAGGTGTCCCCTTCGAAGCTACAATTCTGTGCCCAGCAAGTGGTGTACCTTGGGCACTTGCTGTCCAAGTGGGGTAGGCAGCTGACACCTGAACGAATTCAGTTAATTGCACATCTTCCGCAACCCAAGACACAGAAAGAAGTACGAGCCTTCATTGGACTCACTTCCTATTGCAGACAATGGATTCCACAATATGCATTCCTAGCTAAGCCGCTCATACAGTTGACAACACAGTAGGCAGCGTCTTCGACTGACCTCCCTTGGACTCAGGAACATACACAAGCTTTTGACGAATTAAAGAAAGCCTTATGTCAAGCACCAGTTTTAGCAACACCATGTTACAGCAAGCCTTTTACACTTTTTGTCACAGAACGCGAAGGTACTGCATTGTCAGTACTCACCCAGGATCAAGCAGGTTCACACAAACTGTGTGCTTATTTTTCTAGTACATTAGATCCAGTATCCCAGGCTCTGCCTGCGTGTTTGAAATCTGTAGCAGCAACAGCTCTAGCAATCAGACAAAGTGATTCCATAGTGTTAGGACATCAATTGACAGTACAAGTTCCACATTCCGTGAAAGTCCTTTTGAACAGAACACAGACTCAGCACTTGACTGTAGCACGACTGACAGGTTATGAATTGACATTGTTTCAGCCACACATAGAAATCAGACGCTGCAATACATTGAATCCTGCTACACTTCTACCATTAAGTATGACAGACCCTATGGCACATGATTGTGTAGAAGTCATTAACACTACGACGAAACCCAGACAAGACTTAACAGACATCGCATTACCAGATCCAGACCTGACACTTTATGTGGATGGTTCATGTATGAGAACAAGTACAGGAGAGTTGGTGGCCGCATATGCAGTCACGACCGAAACAGAAGTCATAGAAACACATCGCATTGACACCCTGTCAGCCCAAGCAGCAGAGCTCATTGCTCTGACTCAAGCCTGTATACAAGCAAAGAACAAGAGAGTTAACATATACACGGATTCACGTTATGCATTCGGAGTCGTACACGACTTCGGCGTCCTCTGGCAAGAAAGAGGTTTCTTGACCTCTCACGGAGCCAAGATTCAACACGGTCCCCTCATTCAAGCTCTGTTAGAAGCAATACATTTGCCTACAGCCATAGCCATCATGAAGTGCAAAGCACATACGAAAGTTACAGATACCATTTCCCAGGGTAATGACCTGGCAGATCGAACAGCCAAGCATACAGCTCAGACTCATACTCACACAACTGATATGACAAAGACAGTAGTCCCAACACCGACACATTGCATGACAGTTAGGGATCCCGCCCTAGATGTAATTGACATACAGACACATGCTACACCAGACGAAATCAAGAAATGGACTGAACTAGGAGGGATACAGACAGAACAGGGATGGATGACGAAGGGAAAAGCCACATGGTTTCTCCCCGACTCTATGGTTCAAGTTATAATTAACACAGCACATAGTCCTGCACATTTAGGAGAAAAAGCCATGTTAGACAGTATTCAAAACCTTTGGTTCAATAAGCATTTACGAGCAGCAGCAAAACAGAAAGTGCGTACTTGCATGATCTGTTGTCAGTTCAACCCAGGTAAAGGCATTCCTGTAGAGCAAGGTGGATTTCATCCTCCCGATCACCCTTTTGAAGTCCTCCAGATGGATTATATCCAGATGGAACATTGTCGAGGATTCAAGTATGTCCTCGTAGTTGTATGTGCACTTTCCCGATGGACAGAAGCATATCCAGTCCCAGATTACACTGCTCCGACCACTGCCAAGCAGCTGGTACGTGAATTCTTCCCACGGTATGGTTTGCCCCGTATCGTATACTCAGATAATGGTCAGCCATTCTCGTCCGAGCTTATGAAGCAGGTATCACTCCTGCTAGGATATCAGTGGAAGTTCCACTGTGTCCGACATCCCGAGGCAGCAGGTCTCGTAGAGAGACACAATCAGACCCTGAAGACACGCCTCGCTAAAGTGTGTAAAGAGAAAGGCGTAGATTGGATAGTAGCTTTACCAGTTGCCCTTTTTTATATGAGAATGATAGCACATTCAAGAACAGGGCTATCCCCGTACGAGGTTGTCTTTGGCAGGCCACCGAATATGTGGGGGACGCCTCTGCCTCGTAAGATCACAGATGTTGACTGTAATATGCTGACAGATTACCTTGCCTCCTTGATGTCTGCACTACAATCATGTCGTTCACAGGTAGCTGCAGCCTTTCCCGACAACACCGAGGTGAAGCCACACGAGATCGTCCCTGGAGACCTAGTGTTTATCCGGAATTTCGATAGGAGGAGTCCGCTGGAGCCCCGCTGGCAGGAGCCGAAGCTTGTTCTGTTAACAACAAGGACTGCCGTTAAGGTGGAGGGCCGCAAAGGCTGGCTCCACTCGAGTCACATCAAGAAATACCATGGACTTCCGCCAAGTACAGACTCCCAGCCCTGCCCCATTCCAGAGACTGATACTAAACTCCCCCTGGTAGAAAATACTCCTCAGGAGGAGTTCTGAATGAAATTGAGGTCTAGCAAGTCAGACAGTTTAATTGTTTAAGTCCTCCCCTAGGTGAAGCGGTTAGACAGGTTCCTGACATGTACAAGTTAGACCCCAATAGAGAGAGAGATAGACAGAAACAGATAAAGAAACGACAATATTGTAAATCTCTCCGCAGTCACTGCATTGTGACATTACTGATTATGTTTTTTCTGAGTCTTACGATTATTATTACAAGTTTATTGTTACACATGTACTTTCCTATTTCTATACGTGCACATTCTTCCTCAAATGACACTGTCGAGCATACTTTCAGTGAATTGCCCTCTCACGAGTTATCATACCGACTTGCGCTGCGCAACAATACTTTCATCAGTATGTTACATCATTCCCATCAGACCAGTAATGCTACAAATTGTTGGATATGTGGCCGACTCCCTCCCTATCAGAAATACAAGGGAGTTCTGCCCCTCTTTCCGTACCCGTTCACACACAACGGTTCCTGTGGTGCATGGTTTAGTTTAATGAATTCATTAGACTCTGATTTCATAATTTACCAGGGCAATTGGGTATGGGGAAATCTGAACACAGTTATGAATAAGGCATGTTTCCCTGACAAGGAGGGTCTTCCACGAAGGACAGGGACCGACCTAGAAAACGAAGTGTATGGATTAGGTAATTTTACACTTAACCTCATGATTCTGAATGTCCAGTCCGATACAAAACCAGACTTACCCGCTATGTCAGTATTACCAGTCAAAGGTGAATTATGTGTCAGAAAGAACGGTTCAGTACACCTAGGTCATAGTGAATGTACTACTGTGATTGAATTCAGTGATAAAGGCAAGTCTACATTCAAAGCTACCCGTCATTCCTATTTCATTTGTGGTCAGACAGCTTATATACGCTTACCTCTGGATTGGGATGGTACTTGTTACATTGCATTCCTTCTGCCACCTGTTTTCCTAGCCCCACCTGATTATCATAGGGACTCCCATCTAGTGCACAATAGACCCAAGAGAGATCTCCCGATTGTCGACTATACTGAAACGGCATGGGAGCAGTATACAGACTTCAATAAAGGTTTCTTTCCCTATTTAGGTACTGTCTCGAATAGTAAACTGATACGTAAATTAACTAGAACCTTTGAAGCAGTAGTAAATGAAACTACTTCCGCCTTAGGCAACCTAACAGAGGAACAGTCTGCTATGAGACTTGTTGTTCTTCAGAATCGTCTCGTTCTTGACGTCATCCTGGCCGATAGGGGCGGAGCTTGTAGAGTCATCGGATCGAGTTGCTGTGTTTTCATTCCAGAAAACGCACCATCAGTATATAGAGCCATAACCCGTCTCCACAAGATTGCAAGTCAGATACGACTGGGGGTCCAGAAAACTGCTCTGGACCTGCTTGTATCGTTTCTGGCCAATAGATCACAAGCAGTATCTCTAGGACCCTACCAATCATCGAAGGTGTCTCTGCCGGGTGGGGTCCCTCAAGGCTCATCCCTGAGTCCGACACTATTTAATATCTACGTGTCGGACCTTGCAAATGTCATCAAAGCATTTGGGATGAGCCTGACCTCCTACGCCGATGACACCCAATTGGTACTGGCTATCAAAGGGGACGGGGAGGAAGTGGCCAATCGATTCACGAGAGGAATGATGGCAATAGGTGACTGGATGGCCACGAATTGTCTGAAACTCAATTCAGAAAAAACGGAAGTGGTCATCTTCGGTCACCTCTCCCCGGGCTGGTCACCTGTCTGGTGGCCACCATCTTTCGGTCCCCCGCCGAGTCCAGCTAGCAAAGTGAGAAATCTAGGCGTCATCTTCGATGCTGGCCTCAATTTTATGGCACATGCGAATAAAACTGCGGCTTCAGCTCATATGAAATTGAGAATGATTAGGAAAATACTACCTTTCCTACCGAACACGGCCGGGAAAACACTGGTCAGCTCACTAGTCCTGTCCTCCTTGGACTATTGTAATGCTCTATTCTTAAATGCCCAAGTCCGAGTGACAAATAAGATGCAGTCAATCCAAAATGCAGCCGCACGAATGCTGGCTGGGATCCCCAAATTCGCACCAGTTACAAACATCATTAGGGATCTCCATTGGCTCCCGATACGCAGCCGTATCAAATTCAAATCGCTGTGTATTGTTTACAAGTCACTCAATAATCAAGCTCCCCACTTTCTCAAACAGAATCTTCTCCATCATGTCCCAACCCGATCTCTTCGTTCCTCTATTCAGAACTTCTTGGCTGTGCCTTGCACTAGAACAGTCACCTGGGGCGACAGGCGTTTCCTGGTTGCCGCCCCTAGACTCTGGAACACCCTTCCTGCACATATCCGAGCAAGTCCCTCCCTGTTCACATTCCGCAAACAGCTAAAGACGTGGTTATTTGACCAATAGCCTTGTATATCTTCTTTACCCAGTTGCTGATCCATCCCTTAACTAGCGCCGAGACGCCCACGGGTATTCGCCGCGCTCTACAAATGTCAATAAATAAATAAATAAATAAATAAATAAATAAATACACCAGTATCCAGGCACTTGGACTTGGTCCGGTTGGCTCTGGAGCGTGTTATCAGCCTGGGGATGGAAAGTCCTATCCTTCCTCGGAATAGCCCTTCTCATAGTATTCAGTTGTTGTCTATGTTTACAGTGTGGGCCAGCGATTTGCGGCTTGTGCGCCACATCATGTATTCCCCATCCAAGTCCACGTTCTAAATCCCGCCTGAAAAAGGAAGAGCAAATGATGTTATATGAACAAATAGATGGACTAATGAAGATTGATATATCATGAAGGGTCCGTAGGGGACAAGGAGGGAATGAGGTAATAGGAATTTTATGGTCAATTGTGTCCCCTAACGTAGACCCCAACGGCTCCATGTACGCACTTCAAGTACATGTAATTTCCCTCCATGACCAGATATGAAGACGCAAATACATTTGCGTCCAACGTTAACTTGTCCTCTATCAGATCCACCATGAATGGGTCGATAATTCCGTTCCTAAGTATGCTGTGCCACCGTCCTTACATGGTGCACTTTCACGTTTTCCTGGCTCTGTTGAGTTAGGCCCTGATTTCTGCCATCGAGCCCTTTCTGCCTTCTGCCTCAGAAAGCTACAGCCTGGATCTGCATTCATGACCCTTACCCTACTCCCTGCGCGGCGAGCGGTGCCCGGCTCGGCCTGCTTGCCTGCCAAGACAATTTAGCCTTCAAGTTATCTGCTCCGCTCCTCGACAATACATTCCTGTCTAGTGATTTAGGTAAACATCTCCCCAGCTGCAGAGCAAAGGGCCCGGCCTTTCTGTCTCCATGCACGAAATTCATTGCTCCCGTTACCATGGTAGGCCCTTGGCCCCTCGCATTACACGTAGACACGTAGACACATATGCACGCACTAGTAGTCAGTATAGAATAGCCTCTACCCGACAGACCTTTCCTTCTAGATAAAACAGTTCTCCAAATACAAGATATCAGATATGATTAGGGTTTAGTTTGTTCTGACACGCCAGACTTCTGTCTCCCCTTATAGTGCTAAATGTCAAGTCCTTTTCACCCTCCAGTTCCACGTCATGCACACGTCATATTGCCTGCGCGCGCATCCAGCCATATATTTCTGCTGACACTGCAGGATTCCTCTATGAATCCACCCACCTGTGACACTTTCATGTGACGTTTCTAGCACACGCCTCCGTGTACGCCCTCGTGCACGCCTTCTGTTACGCACATGTGTTCTTATCTCGTTTTTTTCAGCTGTTACGCCTTCTGTATCCTTCACCATTGTATGCATTTACTATATATATTGTGCACTGTTAATAAAGCATTGTCTATCCCTTCCTGAACCTTCGTGGTTAAGGAACACGATACCATGGTTCGAACCATTCCATTACATGGAATAAAACCCTTATAAACTCAGACTCCACGGACTCTGCCTCTCATTTGATTGAGCTATTTTATTGAACTTATACCGCATAGAAATTCAGTATACGGTAAATCTTTATTTACCATAGTGGCTCCTATAAATATATTCAAAGGCTTCTGTCCACACTTGTCTGACAATCCTGGTACATCTTTGTTGTCTCGCTGGTGATAGCCTTACATTTCTCATGTGTAAAGCGTGACAGTATAGTTCAAATTTATTATCATAACTCACTTTAGAAACTACTTGCTGCATGTCATGCCATCAGCATGCTAAGGACACTGCAACACTATGGCAATGCAAACACCACCCGTGTCAAGTGACAGCAAGAGAGTGACAGCAATATGAGGGCCTGCATCAGAAATAGAGGCCTTGAGAGAGCGTCGCCCACTCTGCACCAGGTATCAAAACATCTTAACTGCAGTGAACGAGCTGTTCCGAGTGTAGAGAAACCTGTAACAACAGCAGGGCTTGTTCTCCAGCAGATGGAAGCAGTTTGGCAGCAGTGTTTCCTCCACCAGGGGCTGCGTTACATGAAGTGCCCTGGGGCATACCAGGCATGTGTGCCTGCTTCCTGTGTCCTCGGTACTTTGATATTACAGAATGAGCCGTATATGTTTATAACTTTTATAATACAGATCATGCTGGGGAAGGTGTAGCACTAGGATAATCCTAAAGGGGCGCTCTCTCAATGTGTGGGGGCATCGCCCCATGCAGATCAGGGGAACACTGCCTCTGAGCTTGCACTGAACTATAGATGTAAGCGCAGAGCTACAGTGGTTCTCAGCAGGCACACTTAGTGTGCACCACAAAGAAGTGGCGCAGAGTCAGTTTAACCCCCAAGAATCCCTCTGAAAGGGGGGGTCCCGTGTGCCCCCTAGACATCCCCTGCAAGGCGGGGCAGTCACTCACTGCACCCATTTGCAGGGCGTTCTCTCTTCTCCTTTGTGAATCTGGCCGGGAGTGAAAGGCTATCCAGGAGTGACTGCTTGAAGCAGCCTGTCTGCCTTTAACTAATGCTATTGCCTTGAGGGTCGCTCATTATTTGTAACAAGCCATGCTGACCGAGTGATCTGGAAATCTTCTCAGCTGACACGTGTGTGGTGTCAGCAGAGATGTGTGTGGTGTCAGCAGAGATGTGTGTGGTGTCAGCAGGGATGTGTGTGGTGTCAGCAGAGATGTGTGTGCTGTCAGCAGGGATGTGTGTGGTGTCAGCAGGGATGTGTTTGGTGTCAGCAGGCACGTGTTTGGTGTCAGCAGGGACGTGTGTGGTGTCAGCAGGGATGTGTGTGGTGTCAGCAGGGATGTGTGTGGTGTCAGCAGGGATGTGTGTGGTGTCAGCAGGGATGTGTGTGGTGTCAGCAGGGATGTGTGTGGTGTCAGCAGGGACGTGTGTGGTGTCAGCAGGGATGTGTCTGGTGTCAGCAGGGACGTGTGTGGTGTCAGCAGGGACGTGTGTGGTGTCAGCAGGGACGTGTGTGGTGTAAGCAGGGATGTGTGTGGTGTCAGCAGGGATGTGTGTGGTGTCAGCAGGGATGTGTGTGGTAGGGATGTGTGTGGTGTCAGCAGGGATTTGTGTGGTGTCAGCAGGGATGTGTGTGTGTCAGCAGGGATGTGTGTGGTGATGTGTGTGGTGTCAGCAGGGATGTGTGTGGTATCAGCAGGGATGCATGGATGTGTGTGGTGTCAGCAGGGATGTGTGCGGTGTCAGCAGGGATGTGTGTGGTGTCAGCAGGGATGTGTGTGTGTCAGCAGGGATGTGTGTGGTGATGTGTGTGGTGTCAGCAGGGATGTGTGTGGTGTCAGCAGGGATGTGTGTGGTATCAGCAGGGTTGCAGGGATGTGTGTGGTGTCAGCAGGGATGTGTGTGGTGTCAGCAGGGATGTGTGTGGTGTCAGCAGGGATGTGTTTTAAAGGCTTCTGTCCTCCACTTCTCTACAACTAAGAAATGCGCCATATGGGCACTGTAAGGAACTCTTTGGTACTATGTCTACGTCTTGCTTGACGCAAGGCCTATGCATCTTTGTTCTGTACTTTGGATACTTAAATGCCAATAACATTGTTGAACACCAGAAATATGCAATATGATAACAAGCATTGGCATAGCCAACAGGTCTCGCCTGTGGGACCTTCTAAGGGTTTAGCCATGCAACAGTTGATGTTGTTGCACCACGGATATTGTGCTGTTTAACTAAATACTTATAAGGTCCCAAAGGCGAGACCTATTGGCTATGCCAATGCTTGCTTTTATTATCTGGCTATTGTTATATAGCAGAGACCAAGACTGTTCAGATGTCGAGAAAGTGTTCTAGAGCTGGTTAGGATTGCAAGGGAAGGATGCTGGGCAATCAGAGATACCCAAGCTGACAGGAGAGTTTGACGAGTAAATAGGATGAGATGTGGTGCAGTGGTAAACAGATTAACAACATGCCAGGTCTGGTTAGACCCTGTCATAATGATCCCAATAATCTCATGCAAACGCCTCCTACCTCTTCTTCAAATGAAACCATCCTTCCCTCGATGTCTCTATATAAGCTGCACAAGTATCGATAGTGGTCAAATCGAGATTGCACACACAGTCATTGATCTTTTGATTCCGACAGAGACGTGGCTTCGAGAAGCTGCCCGCCCTCTGCTCATTCCATCCACTTACCTCAACAAGAGTCCAGATAGGGTCATTAACTGGGGGTGAGTTCTATGCCCTGTCGGCTAAAGGCATCTGAAGATCTCCCATGTTTCAGTGTCTCACTGTTGAACGTCAGCCCATGGCCTGAATTCACAGGATGGACCCATCCTTTCTTGACCACAGAAGCTCATCATTAACCCCATAACACTGTAACTGACTTTGGCTCATAAGAATGACATATTTTCTGGAGTTTTCATCCATCCTCTTTTATGGCACCCTTCGTGCGGGAGAATGATTTGACCCAACACTGACTCCAACCCACATATATTGAAATGAGACTGCCTGGAAGGGTGATGTTCTCGCAGAGGACACCTACTGACAGACTGAGCTGACCCTTATGACATTAAGAGATGGCTATGAGGGAAGACATGGGTTTAGGATTGAAGAGGAATCGTTAAGAGCTTGCAACTATGTCTGCAGCAAACCCTCATTGCTTTCCGGTAGATGATAACACCAAGAACTTCAATGATGCCATGGGCTTGATTGGCAATAAACTAGCCTCATTCAGGGAAAAAAGCACGTAAAAGTTAAGGGTGGCTCCCTGATGCACCAAACCACTTGTTTACACATTTTATTAACTTAATACAATATTACAGGTCATATGATCCCTACCCCTGCACCCTTACTGGTTACATTATGCATTCACTCAACCTATAGCATTGATTCGTCAGAGGTCTAAATGCTGTCTAAGCATTATAGCAAGTTTACATCACGATTCAAGTTGCATGTTACAAAAACATAGTAAAATCATAAGCAAGGGTACGACTAACACAAAGAGGAATCCCCCCAATATACCATGTAAAAACCAGTAAAACACCATGAACGGGTATTACTGTGTTGGAGTGATTATTCCGATGATAAACCAAAAAGAATCCCCTATAACATACAATTTTGCTACATATATTTACCACTGGCTCTGTACAGGAGGTAAATGCATGTGAATCCCTATGGATGAATATAGATGTGATGGAGGGTTAGGGAAATTAAGGGACAGAGCCTTTTTAGGTCTCGCATAGGCAGCGCACATGTGCTGGCCTATGAGGTCCTTTAGTCATCGGTATTCACTCTTGAAGCACTGCACTCGTGCTTGTGGTGGCATTCACTTTGCGGGAGCGAGCAGCAGCGCGGCCACGTTAATTACAAACATATGGCCACTGCTCACTCCCGCAAGGTGGATGCCGCCACAAGCACGAATGCAGTGCTTCAAAAGTGAAGACCACTGATCATTGCTGTGTGACTTTTGGGTAGTGTCTATGCTATGGTATCCCGCTTACAGCTCCCACTGTAATCTACATCAATCGATATAACTGTGCTTTCTTTGTTAAAGCTATATCTTGTTAAATTTTGTGGCCGATTACAATCTCCTCTTCCTCTCTAAAAACACAACTTACAAGTGTTTAGCCAAAGTTCTCCCTAGTTTGCTTTTATAATGCAATACCCTAACTGTGCTTTCTTTGTCAAAGCAGTATATATTTTTTGGGTGTATGCAGGAGCTACAATGCCATTTTTAGGCACCTTTAGTACATTCCAGAATGATAACTGTGCCAGCTGGTAAAAGTATGCCTACCTACATACTTCTTACCAGACAGACACGTCCCCCAGCACTTTGTTTACTGTCTGGGAGGTAAATCTGATAACCTTATCTTTAACACCATCCACTATGTGCACTCAGTTAGCTGCTAGGAGCAAAGTGTTGTGGTTTTGAAACCACATCCTGCGACTTTTCCCATCTCGGTGACGGCATTAATTCTATTGTAGATAACAAAAAAACAGACTTTCCCATGTGCCCCCTTCGAGATCCTTCTCTCCTTCCTCATTCTGCTAGCACCCTCCTACCCAATAATCGTCCACCACCACGACCATGTCCACCACCACCACCATGTCCACTACCACCATGTCCACTACCACCACCATGTCCACATGTCCACCATGTCCACCACTTCCACCATGTCCACCACAACCACCACAACCACCACCACCACGTCCACAATGTTCACCACCATGTCCACCAGCACCACCACCACCAAATCCCCCACCACGTCCACCAGCACCACCACCACTACATCCACCACCACTATGTTCACCATCACCACCACATCCACCACCACGTCCACCACCTCCACCACCACCACCACATCCACCACCACCATGCCCACCACCATGTCCTCCACCACCACCACCACGTCCACCACGTCCCCCACCAGCACGTCCGCCACCACCACTACTACGTCCACCACGTCCACCACTACCACATCCAGCACCACCATGTCCACCACCATGTCCACTACCACCATGTCCACCACCACCATGAACACCACCACATCCACAACCACCACGTCAACCACCAATATGTCCACCACCATCACGTCCACCACCACCACCACGGCCACCACCACCACATCCACCAACATGTCCATCACCACCATGTCCACCATCACCACGTCCACCACTGCCACCACCTCCACCCGTGACATGTGGAGGGCAGGGGTAATAGGAGTGTCAACCCCAGCTGTACATGGGACATTTAAGGATGCATTGGGTGTGAGAAGACAGGAATAGGGGCTAGAAGTAATACACCAGAACCAAGATACATTTTGAAGAGGCACAATGTCACAGCGGCTCCTGTAAAAGCACTCAGAGCATCTCTACCTCACAGTGGCATACCTGCACGAGCCACTCACTCAAAACAAGCATTGGCATAGCCAATAGGTCTCGCCTTTGGGACCTTATAAGTGTTTAGCCGTGCAACACTTGATGCTGTTGCACCAAGGATATTGTGCTGGATAACTAAACACTTATAAGGTCCCAAAGGCGAGACCTATTGGCTATGCCAATGCTTGTTTCTTATTGTAATTACTGTGCCCCTCGTTTTGTACTGTGATTTTTGTGCCCCACTGCTCATTCGTGCTGTTTTTGCCCTTTCTATTTTTCCTGCTTCTTTTTCCACGCTCCCTCCTCCCGCCGCTGCTGCCCCGTGCCCCCTCCCCTCCGCTGTCCTGGCTCCCACCTCCCAACTGTGCCTCCCTTCCACCTCCCCCATATAATGCCACACGATGTGCGACCTTGCAGTGAGCGCGCCACGGGCGCACCAAAGGCAAGCTCGTCTGAGCCCGCCCGCGACCTGACCGCAACCAGCACCAGGAACCCTGGATCTCTGCACCACCAATGCTGGAACCCAGTGGCACTCCGCGCTCTCAACCCAGGCCACAAGAACAACTGCAAACTTGCATCATCAGCCGACACCCACGGACCCTTCAGCTGTCTCCGCTGTCGTCACACCTCCAGCCCCCAAGACTACAGACCCAGCACAATCTATCCGCAAGAACACAACCGAACCGAAGACCCTGCAATGCATCCTCCTCAATGTCCGATCTCTCCACAAGCACGCCACCGAAATCTGGGACCTCCTCGAAAGCACCACCCTGGATGTAGCATTCTTCACCGAAACTTGCCATCGCCATTCCCCAAGGATACAAGATCTCCAGGAAGGACCGCCCCACCCGCCCAGGAGGAGGAATCACCATTGTCCACAAATCCACCCTCCACCTGAGCACACTCCCCGACGAGCCCACATACCTGGTGGAACACCTTCACTTCAAGACACTGGCCAGTTCTACCTCCACCCTCCGAGGAACCCTCATTTACCGACCTCCTGCACCCTGCGGACCTTTCACCAACACCATCACGGACATCATCTCCCCACATGCCATCGTGTCCACCAACTACACACTGCTGGGAGACCTCAACTTCCACCTCGACAACCAATTGGACACCAGCACCGCATCAGTTGTGAACTCCACCAGATTGTGACCGAACCCATGCACTCAGCAGGACACACCCTCAACCCTCTCTTCACAACAGGAAACTCCTTCACCTTCAGCCACACCACCGAACTCCCATGGACTGACCATTGATGCGTCCACTTCACCTTCAAAACACTCACCGTCCACGAACAGCAGCACCTGCTCCAACGAAGAAACTAGACCAGAATCACTGATCACCAGCTAACCTCCTCACTCAGCAACTCCACCCCAACTATCACAGAAAACGACAACCCCAACACCGCAGCCCGAACCCTGCACAAATGGATCTCCAACAGCGCCAACACCATAGCCCCGCTCAAGAAAAACAACACCACCAATGCCAAGAAAGCCAGATGGTTTACCAACAAACTTCGAGAGTCCAGACACATTTGCCGCCGCCTCGAAAAGGCCTGGAGAAACACAAAATCCACGAAAGCCCACAACAACTTCAGAGCCGCCACCAATGCCAAATACCAACTCATCCGAGAAATGAGAAAAAAAGCAATTGAAGACAGATTTTCCACTCATGCACACAACAGCAAAGAACTCTTCAACATCATCAAGGAGTTCGCCCAACCCACCAGCGAGTCCACTGACATCCTTCCCTCACAAGACCTCTGTGACAAACTCAGCACCTTTTTCCACCACAAAATCAAGAGTATCTACAACAACTTCGACGAAGATAACCAACACATTGAACCCTTACCGACCACCCTGACAACCCTGAAGCCAACGATCGACAACTGGACAGCCCTCACCACCGAAAACACTCTGAAGACGATGAAGTCAATCCACTCCGAAGCCCCCGCAGACCCCTGCCCCCACCACATCTTCAACAGAACAGCCAACACCATCGCAAGCATGCTCTGCCATACCATCAACCGCTCCCTGGCGACCGCCTTATTCTCCAATGACTGGAAACACGCCGAGGTCCATCCCCTCCTGAAGAAACCCTTGGCGGACCCTACCAACCGCAAAAACTACAGACCCATCTCCCTGCTCCCTTTCACAGTAAAAGTCATGGAGAAAGCCATCAACAGCCAACTCGCCACTTTCATCGAAGAGCACAACATCCTCAACTCCTCTCAATTTGGCCTTAGAAAAAAACACATTATGGAAACCACCCTCCTTGCCGCAACAGATGACATCTGCACCTTACTGGACAAAGGAGAAACAGCAGCCCTCATCCTCCTCTACCTCTCTGCGGCATTCAACACAGTCTCTCACCGCACCCTAATAAACAGACTCCACGATGCAGGGATCCAAGACCAGGCCCTCTACTGGATCCTCTCCATCCTTTATGGCAGAACGCAGCAGGTCAGATGCCCCCTTTCATCTTGGACCCTACACCTACCACCTGCGGAGTCCCCCAGGGCTCCTCCCTCAGCCCAACACTCTTCAACGTATACATGGCTCCACTCGCCCCCATCGTCAGAACCTACGGGCTCAACATTGTGTCATACACAGGTGACACCCAACTCATCCTCTCCCTATCCAACGTACCCAACACCGCCAGACACAACTTTTGAGAAGGCATGGAAGCCATCACCAAATGGATGAAAAATAGCTGCCTACAACTAATCACCAACAAAACGGAAGTACTCATCATAGGCCCAAACCCCAATGCCTGGAACGACACCTGGTGGTCCCCGGCCCCCGGAAGCCCGCCCACCCCCACAGACCAGGCACGCAACCTGGGAATCATCCTGGACTCAGAGCTCAAAATGGACCACTAGTTCAACTCTGTCTCGTCCTCCTGCTTCCACACCTCTGCCTTCTAGGCAAGACCTTCAAATGGATCCCCCTCAAATACAGAAAGACTGTCACTCACACCCTTGTCACCAGCAGACTCGACTACAGCAACACTTTACACCAGAATAAACAAAAACCTCACCCGCAAGCTACAGAACATCCAAATGGCCGCCACAAGACTGGTCCTCAACCTACCAAGACACTGCCACATCTCCCAGCACCTGCGCACAGTCCACTGGCTCCCATTGAAGCTAGATTATCACCTTCAAGATGCTAACCCACGCTCACTAGGACCTCCACGACACTGGACCAGCGTACCTGAACAGCTGACTCAAATTTCACACACCCCAGAGGACCCTACGATCAGCTCAGCCCTCGTACGCCGGGGTCCCATGCGCCAGAAATACCAGATCGGGAGGCCGCTCCTTCTCCTTCCTTGCGGCCAGAGCCTGGAACAACATTCCGCTCCACCTTAGACAGAAAACATCGCTCCCCATCTTCTCAAGAAACCTCAAAACCTGGCTCTTCGACAGACCTCCTCCTTGATGGATTAGAACCTGTGCCCCCCAGGACCCCCCAAAGCACCTTGAGACCCTTACAGGTGATTAGTTGCGCTTAACAAACACCTGATTGATTGATATATCTGTCACAGAGCTCTGCTGCCATCATTGATCTTTCATCATTTGATGCTGTCACCTAGGCCTCTCTGGGCTCTCCACTCCTCATTGGACAGCAGATGAGGAGGATTCTAAAGGTTCTACTGTTCAACATCCATAAGCACCATCACATCACACCCATCACTGATGTAGAAGAATCTTGGCGCCAATCAAACCCCTGCTGAGCAAAAGTAAAACACTCACAAGATCTGTGCAGCTTAAACAAACCTAACATAAAACCAGACATGAGCGGATTTTGCGGATTGGCAATCCGCGAATTTGCAGATTTGCGAATTTGCGGATTGCGAAAATCCGCAAAATCCGCGAATCCGCGCGGATTTTTTTTTTTATGTTCGCACGGGTTTCTGCAAGTTCGCGAGGGTTTTGTACAATTTCGCAAATTGCAAAATTGTACAATACGCATGCGAACTTGCAGAAACCCGTGCGAACACAATGTGCCCAGTAGGGTATGTGCCTCTTGTGTGAATAAAAGGTCAGAGAAAGATCAGTTCAGCAGATGAAGAGAAAGAAGCTCCTGGTCACAGGAACAGCACGGGTATTGCTCTCGTGAAAGTCAAGGATGCAAAGCCTATCCAGAATCACAGCTGATTTTCCACGGTAGATTTGGGAAGAAGGCACACCTGTCCAGCCTCGACGATGCTCACGATTGTTTTTGGGCTAATGAATGAGTCACTGAATTTGAGCATCAACTAGTTCGAGCGACCATGTGTGTGTTACTATGCAATCGCCCCGAAGGGCGCAGGGGTCCCTTGAGTGAGCTGCAGACCTGTGCCCAGCCATGCAACTATTTTACAATGGCGCCAGCAAGCTGCCAGCGCCGTTGTAAAATAGTTACAAAGTTAGCTTGCACAGGAAGCACTTAGATAAAATAAAGCAGCACCTGCTTCGTTTTATCTAGTGTTTCCTGTGCAAGCTAACTTTGTAACTATTTTACAACGGCGCTGGCAGCTTGCTGGCGCCATTGTAAAATAGTTGCATGAGTGGGGGTTCAACTTTTGAACCCGTTACGTTCGCGGATTTTTTTTGCGGATTTTGCGGGAAATCCGCAAAATTCGCGGATTGCGGATTTCCCAAAAATCCGCGAGCGTAACGGATTTCCCGCTCACACCTACACCTTGGAAAATATTAAATGGTGTGCTTTCTTGTTTCTACCCAACCATAAGTGAACATGCTCTGTGCCGAGACCTCTCAGCAACAACATGCTCCAAGTATACATGAAAACACTGATGTATTCAACCACAACCCATCATTTAACAGAACATTTAAGGTTAGTAACTTAAAGTGGCCATACTTAAAAAATGCAATCTGCCTGCAGCAAGAGAACCATGAGCAGCCATTGGATGTATTGAATGCCTGCAATGGAGGCCAGAGTATAGCATAGTATGTTTCATTTCAAGATGGCAGTTGTTGGTAATGGTGGAATGTTTTTCATCCAAGCTACCCCTGAGGAAGGGCAGTTTTTCCCGAAATGCATTGGGTTGATATTTCCTACATTGCTCTATGAAGAACATTGAATTAATGTGTGCGTTTTGGAGAAAGCCTGATAGGCACCTGTTGGAACTTGTGATAAACGGTATGAACAATTTATGGTAGAAAATGGAGTACAAATGGATTTAACAAGATTAAAAAGAAAGAAGAAGTTTGAACTTATTTGACTGTCCATTTTCTTTGCTGTGCCTCCAGGCGCTTCAGGGACCTGAGGAAGCTCCAGCTTCTGTCCAGATATTCACACACACAGATGGAGCGCGGGCCAGGGTAGCACGCTCTATACACCCGCCTTTGACCATCATAAAATCTGAAGACTATTGCAATTGGTGTGCATTCTGCCTACTCTTGATGAACCTTCAGCTGTACCACACAGGTGGACACTCTCGGTGAGGGCAGCCATTTTAAGGGCTGAGTGGCCACGCCTTGTGTATCCCTGACTGGGGGGTGCATCAGGTACAGCAGGAGTTTACTCACTGCTAGGAAATGACCACATGACTTATGGAAAATAAGCTTTCATCCGAATAGAGTTGCACAACATGTAAACATGTGCCTTCTAGGTAACAGCACTCTGCCTTCCATCGGTTTCTCTTTCAGGGTCATTACCCTGGAAACTATGCACTCAGCAGTTTAAACAATCAGAACAAATCAATTTCCATTACCAGTCAGCGACTCTACATTTATGTTAGTTTTTATTTTAGGTTTTCATGAGCAGAAGACTTTGCCTGCATCCATTACCAGCGAGTGCAGCCTTGCCTTCATCAACCACCTGTAATGATTGGGCATTGGTGACAAACATTTACAAAAAGTATTCAGAGTCATTTAGTTAATTTCTTGTTACTCTTTTGACACAAATATAGTAAAAAATGAAATGATTACACCGGTTTGCATAATTATGAGTAATTTGGCACTTAAATCCTACGGCAGGATCCCAGGACGAGCAAATTTAGCGAGTGCGAGCGGCTGGGGCTGCTGTAGATCGTGTTCTGTTGCAGTTCGCGCTCTTTTCTCAGCTCAAGATGCATCCTCTGGCCAGTTTTAGGCGTGAGGGGCATTTCGTACTAAGATAATGTGTTGGGTTACACTGCTCGCACAATTCTGTGTAATTTCGCATAGATTTTCTGTAATTTCGTGTAAGTACACTAGATCAAATTATACAAGTAATGTCCACCCCTAGTAATGTTTCTTCAACCCTCCCCCGCCCCATTGATGGCCTTATATGGACAGCGTTCAGTATCCCTTTCAGGGCCCCCCTGCATCAGTCCTGCAGGCTGATGCTAGCTGCTGTTTCAAGCAGTAACTGTGACTGTCTCTGAGGTGTGAGGTCACGTGATCTGAGGTAGCTAGGGTGGTGTAGGTCTCTATATCCACATCCCAGCTTTGAGATAAATGGGCCCAGTTGATCTGGTAAGAGTTGTGGCGTTGCTCAATATATTGTGTGATATTTTTCCCATTGAGAGAGTATTCCTCATCCTGTTGATCCAGTCCCGGTAAGGTAGGGGTGCATGTTTACCTGACGTACCTACTATAGCTTGAATAGTTACAAGGCTATCATTTTCTTTAAAGGTGGTAATGAGAGCCTCTACTGAGGTGTGAAGAAGCGGGCACCCTGTTTTCCCTTCATTGATCTTGTAGCCCTCCCCACATTCGTGTTGCCTGAATTTGGGGCTAGAAAAAGAGCCAGATCTTCTGTATATAACTTAATTCATGACAACGCAGGTAAGGGAGGAGCTGTCTCCGGGTTGGAGCAGCTGTAATGTGCCAGCAGTTCGATAAAAAGTGAAAACAGCAAGGATGAAAGGGGACAGCCTTGCCTGTGCCATGTCTCAAGCCAACCTGACCTGCAGGAGAATTATTAATACCTAGCAGTGCCAAGGCTACTTGATACAGGTGCTGAATAGATCTCATAAATTGAAAAGGAAACCGAAATCTATCTAAAATCTTAAACACCTCTAGTCAACAATTAAAAGACTTCTTGCCATCAATCAGCAGGATCACAGCAGGAATAGCATCCGCCGTGACCAAGTCAATGAATTTATTCATTGTGTGTTGGCATAGAGGCTCGCCCGCTGACGAAACTTTTCGGATCTTTGGTCATGGGAAAAGGGGCAACCTTATCAACCCTATTAGGTAAAATGTTTGCATACCTCTTATAGTCATAGTTTTATAAGGTTTTTATTCTATAAGATCCCAGATCTGTGGGTAATGTGCCTGGTTTTAAAAAAGTCACAAAGACCCCTCTATTGAGGGAATCCAGAACCTTTCCTCCCCCTAGCAAATGTTTAAAAAGTATGGCCAAAGCAAATCTAGGAGTTTAAACTAAGGTCTTGTAAATTCGGGGCAGCTCCATATTCTCCTGAGGCTTTCCCATTAGGGAGACACTTTCTGGTGTCTTCCACCTCCTCCTCCTCTGTTGTGGATCTTCATAAAATAGAGACAGGTTCCTCCATCAAAGGAGGCAGTTGAATCTTTTCAAGGGAATTTGTCACCTGCAATGCCAGCGACTCACTCTTTGCTAGTTTGTACTCATACAATCTTGAGTCATAGTCCAAGAGGACGCATTTCATTTTTTCCAGGTTTTAATGTTTGTCCGCCTGGGGATCCCAGATTTTGGAGATTCGATTTTGATTAGTCTTCTCTTTTGCCGCCAGGATGAAAAGCATCCCACAGATTCCCCTTCGTCGTACACCTGTGGTTGGAAGGTTCTATCATTGACGTTTCCCTTAGGATATAATAATCCCTACACTTCTGCTCGGTATTCAATCACCTCTCATATGTGGCTTCCAAACTATGCGATCCTAATGCTTGATAAGCTCTGTCTTCTTCCCCCTGTAGGGCGACCCCTTTCTGCCTCCATTTCTGCCTCTTATATGCTTGTAGGGAAATCAACACCCCTTGGATGGTGCCCTAAAATGCCTCCCACACTATTA
Organism: Lissotriton vulgaris; assembly: GCF_964263255.1. Taxonomy (NCBI): domain Eukaryota; kingdom Metazoa; phylum Chordata; class Amphibia; order Caudata; family Salamandridae; genus Lissotriton; species Lissotriton vulgaris. The sequence continues at coordinate 48,062,625 of NC_141693.1, read as the reverse complement.
AATCTCAGCAGAAGACTCATTGGTGGTGAAAAGGCTAAACATTTGCAGAATGATAACATCAATAACCTCTGGTTCCCCCATAATCATGTTACCCATCACCCAGCTCTGAGCGTATGTGGATAGGGTGGCGTCACACGTTAAGAACACCCCCGTTGATGAGTCCGCCTGCTAGCATGATTGGAAATCTCAAGAATCGAAAGAGACAGGAATCCCTCATTCTCTTGCTATGGTAATTTCAAAGGCTTTCTCCAATTCTGTCAGAACCTCATCCCAATGTCTCCCTAATTTTGGTCAGTAGTAGATGAGACAGGCAATCTGTTTGCTCTCACCCGCTCCAGCAGGAATCCTGTTTGGTCTTGTCCCACTTGGCTATTCTCTGTAGAGTACTGTACCAGTATGTTGGTGTTTTATATTGAGTTTCCATCACTCTGGTGTTATATGCGGTAATTCATGCCCTGTCATACATTCTGTCCCACTCCTTGGCATTCAGTGTCTTCCCTAATTCTAACTCCCATCTTATTTGAGCTGGCATTTTGTGCTTTGGTGTTATTACCAGTTCGTGGTTGTATATGGCCAATATGGCATTTCTGTCCTGAGTAGCACCCGCTCGCCATTTTATAAATTGGTGAGTGGCCGAGAGGCCCCTTCTCTGACCGAGGGCATGAGTACTTAATGACTTACATGATAATAGAAAAAGCTTTCATGCTCGATAACACTGTACTAATGCTTAAGCTCTTCAAATTGTTTGATTTGGGGATTTGGAAATACGGAGCCTGTCCTTACACACCGATATTCCCTTTGCTTAAGGAAGGTGGGCTAAAACAGCTAGAGGTGAATGTAAAAGGGAAAGACAAGAGCCCTCTTTTGAACGCCGCCTTGTCTCACACTGCTAGGGGGGCACATGTTACAGGTGATCAGGACAGAAACCATATTCTATAGGAGCGTGAGAGCCAGGGAGCCTGTCAATGAGGGTCTCTGCTATGAGATCAACAATCCAACAGCATGTTTTATTTGTATCCGTTGTCTCCCACTCCACCAGATACCTTACCATTGTCACCTGATAGTCTGCATGGATATGTGGAATTGCTGGATCAATCTATGATACCAACTTGTACCTATTGTAGGTGTTTTGTTTGTCAATATATATCGCTATTTGCAAGGAGTGCATCTGATTCAGGGTAACTAGAGGCAGAGCAGCCTGCAGGGTCTGGGTACGGTAGAAGATCCTCAGGATTGACAGCCTACCAAGCCAGAGCGGTGTCGCAAGTTCCCCCTCTGAAGATCAATCCTTTCAGTACTGCAAGCAATTCCTATTGAAATTGTGTTCTGTTGAGGGCCACAGTTCAGTTCCAGATGGATCGTCACCTTCAGCTTTTCTGCTGTAGGACTTGAATATGGATTAGGGTGGGATGCCGTGGCAGTGCCTCAAGCTTCCCCAACATTGATTTTGAAATCTAAGACCACTAATATATTTCCTGTCCTCCAAAGGAAGCCCCATCAGGCTTGTGGGGTTCTTGTAAGAACGCCATAATGTCATCAGCAAACATGGAGTTAGAGCAAATAGTAGAGGTGATAGTGGACATCCTCGTCTACAGCCTGCACTATTCAAAGCTCTGAGGATATAACTTCATTCATCCCTATGGAGCTCTTGAGATTGGTGGCTAACTGGGCCCAGTTCCTAAAGCAACTGGTGAACTTCTTTACCTGCAGGGCACGCTCCATGAGTGCCCAGTCAACCTTTCATTGTTCAAAGTGAGGAGCAGGAGTTTGCTCTGCTCCTGTCGGCGCTCTGTTCTGACTCCTGATTGGTCAGTGTTTGAGTAGAAGGGTCTCCAACTGCTTCACCAAGATACTTTTGAAATGTTAATATCAATATTCAAAAAGAGAGACTGTCCTATAAGAGGCACACCTGTTTGGTCTCTTATCTGGTTTCAGGATAATGACTATTTCTGTTTCTTTCATGGATTCCGCGGTCTCGCTTGTCTTGCCAAAGCTAATGTAAAGCCTCAGCAATAACTGTGCTAGAGAAGCATAAAACATTTAGTAGAAAATGCCTGTATTACCCAGCTGGGCCTAGTATATTCCCCTATTTATGAATGTGGATAGTGCATATCATTTCTTCCTTTGCTATGGGTTTATATATTGTGTTTCTCCACTTTTCGAAGCGCTATCTTGAAGTTACTCACCCCGGTCTCAGTCAACGGTCTATAGGAGGCCTCCACTCCCTGGTGTGTAGTGTCTCATAGCACCCCTCAAAGATTGGCAATGTCTCTGTCACCGACAATCTCTGCCCCATATAGGTTAATAATCTTTTACTGTGCTATTTTAGCTTTATGTTGTCCTGTCAATAGATTGCCAGCTTTATTTGAGAGTAATATTTCTGTTTAGCAAACAGAGCGCATACTCCGCTTTATTTAAATCTAACACTTTTGCTTGTGAAGCCCAAATCTGCTTTAAAGCCTTGGTGGAACAATTAAGATGATGGGTCCTCTCTAAATCTGACATTATCCCCCGGCCTTATCCCTAAAAACTGTCCCACCCTAAAAACTACCCGACCCCCTCCTGAGTCCTAAAGCCTACCCCGACCCCAAAAACTACACACCCACCCCCCAAGCCCAAGCCCCAGCCCCACTTACCTCACAGCGCCCTCTTCTGATTCCGATAGTCCATAGCTGCCAAGGTTTCAGATTGCTATGTGTGACATTTTCATAGTTTCAGTGTAATTTTGAGTGACATTTCAACAACTATGAGTGACACTTTCTCGTGGGCAAAATCAATCAATGAAGACAAGGGAAACATAGAAATATCAGAAATTACACTCATTTGAGCAACAAGAAACTCCAAGAAGATCTTAAAACTGCAGCAAAGCACCAGAAATCATTTCCCGCCGTTGGCCCCTTGCCTCCCAGCAACCAATCAGGAGAGCATCAAGACTCTAGGGCCTCTGTCTGTCCACATGACATGGAAACCCAGGCCCAAAAGGAATGATGAGTGAGGCTCCAAACGTGAACAAGACAAGTTACACAGGGACCCAGGGATATTAGCTGCCTGTCACACAGGGCCAGTTAGCTGCCTCCCACGGGAACTAGTTGAGCACTATTTTGGATTCTCTTCACAGGTTAAGGCCAGTGCAATAATCTCCCATACAACATAGCAACGCCTGTCAGAAACCTGTTAAACCTACCCCAGCCCCAGCAGTTTTCAGAAATAAACCGCAAACTTAAACTAACATCAAGTGAGGGGTTCGGGATATCGTACTATGGCTTATTGAAAACCCTAGTTTAGCACCCATTTGTCAGAATTATTCCCTGCCGTGTAACTCCAACACGATGTCTCATCTTGATTTCTGTAGCCGGATAAGGGTGTTGTGCACAGAGAATCTACTGCCAGCTGGCTGTCCCAGTCTCAAAGCACTGGTCTTTTACAGGCCGGCGCGAGACCAAAGTGTTACTACATTGGCCCCATAAGCAGGTCGATCTCTGTGACTTACCAAAGGCAGGACTCCCTTCCGCGGCAATTTCATTGGCGCGGCCGAGGGTCAAATTTACTGCAACTGCCGAGACAGCTGAGGCCTGCAGCGGGGGAGGCCCGAGGGGCAAAAGGCAGCACTGCCTGCGTGCCGTGATCATGATGATGTATTCGAATTTTCCGCAAAGAAGGCCAGCACCTTGGCCTACTGCCTCCCACAAGGGAACTTTGGAAGCAGGATGTGACATCAGGTCCCAGCGGAGCCTACATCAGTGTTACATAACCTAACTGGCTGTGTCATGTCTCAGTAGTAGCCATTGGGCACTACCTCGACCTGACATCATCAGATAACCGCGCCACAAATCATCTCCAAGGCGAGAATTCAACTAATGATACAACACCAAAGAGCTCTTCAGCATCGTGAAAGAACTCTCCAAGCCCAGCTCCAACGCCAATGACATTCCATCATCACAGGACCTGTGCGACTCCCTGGCCAACTTCTTTCACCACGAGATCATCGACATCCACGACAGCTTCAACTCCGACACCCCTGCACCCACCACCGAGACTACCACCCCGTGACCTCCACCCGCACCCACCACCGAGACCACCCCCGCGACCTCCACCCGCACCAGCTGCCTGACCACCTGGTCCACCGTCAGCGACAAAGACACCATCAAATGAACTCCATTCACTCCGGATCCCCATCCGACCCCTGCCCTCACCACGTCTTCAACAAAGCCAGCACAACAATCACATCCCACCTCCGGAAAGCAATCAACATCTCCTTCGAAACAGCAACCTTCCCAGAAAGTTGGAAACACGCAGCGATCAATGCCCTACTGAAGAAACCCAAGTCAGACCTCAAGGACCTCAAGAGCTTCCGGCCCATCTCCCTGTTCCCGTTCCCGGCAAAAGTGACAGAGAAGATTGTCAACAAACAACTAACCCTCTTTCTCGAAGAAAACAACATCCTGGACCCTTCCCAATCTGGTTTTCGCAGCAACCACAGCACCGAGACCACCCTCATCGCTGCCACTGATGACATCAGGATCCTGATGGACAAGGGAGAAACAGCCGCCCTCATCCTCCTGAACCTATCAGCAGCCTTCGACACGGTCTGCCACCGCACCTTATCAGCACGCCTCCACGACGCCGGAATCCAAGAGAAGGCCCTGGCCTGGACCACTTCCTTTCTCTCCGACAGAACCCAGAGCGTCGTCCTCCCACCCTTCCGCTTCAAAATCACCGAGATAATCTGCTGCGTCCCTCAGGCATCCTCCCTCAGCCCGACGCTGTTCAATATCTACATGGCACCTATAGCCCACGTCGCACGACAACATAGCCGCAACATCATCTCCTACGCCAACGACACCCAGCTGATCATCTCCCTCACCGAAGGCCCCCATGAGGTTCCGTGACGGTTCCGTGACGACTTGAACCCGTGTTTTCAAGTTTGTCGGAAATACATAGTATTGGTATCAGTGAACCGCAAATGATCCATTTAGTATATCCTAGTGTTTTCGCTACGCTACGAGCAAGAGCACTCCTTCCATTGACATATTTCTGATATACCCACGGCATCCATCTTAGATCATGACCGCCATTTTGTGTTTCCTTGCCCTCACATATGCAATAGCCTCTGATCATTTCATTTACTCCATTTTGATTAAGGACACGTAGCCTTAGCCGGAGATTCACCTCGTACATGACACGTGCACCTTAAACCAAATCACGCTGTATCTGCATGACTCGACAAAGACTGCCTCCTCTGCCCGAGGCCAGTCCTGCCAAACTGGTCTTCGTGTCCATTGTACCTGATCATGATTAGGCGGCCGAAGCCGGTAGCCTTGCCCATTTACGACCTACAAACATCCCTTATCCCACTTTTCTATCTTCCACACCTGGCTCTGTTTCTTTCTTTCTGAATCTTTATTAGGGGGAGGTAACGAACTTTACGATGAGGCGGTCCGGGTCCTGAATGCAATATTGACAGGGGATTGTGATGGACTGGTGGGAACCCCTCTTCGTGATGTTTGGTATCAGATATTATCGACAGTTCCTGTGTAACGCCAAATATTTATTGTTTAGAGACACAAAAGGTTTGGGAATGTACCGACATGCGAAATATTTGCCTAGAGCACAATTTTTGGTATATAAGGAGCAACCCACTTTGTACAAATCGAACAGGCTCCTAGTTTCTGCCCGTGCGTAGATTCTGTGACTTCTGTGTCCCTGCAGTAATAAACCTTTGGTCTTTGACGCCACCATCGAGAAGCCCGTGTTTCTGTTCATTTGTGCACCAAGGCAGGTGGAACTCCGGGGTCTTTGGGTGTTGTACCCTGACACCTCTGGACGGAACCAAAAAGTCCAGAACTCCAATTGGCGCCCAACGTGGGGCGACGTCATTCGGTACCGGTCCAAAAGCCTGAAGAGTTCGAGAAGCTTCGTGTGAAGATTCCTGAGGGAGGCGCCCCACTTCATCGATCCCGGCATATCGCAAAAGTGGCCCTGAAGTTCTCTTCCACGAGGGTTTCCCGTTCAGGACGGCTGCAGTGGGCCGTTGCCTTGACCGTCGCCCTGTCTTGGACCCGAAGTGGTGCAGTCCTTAGTACGGCGAAACGTGACGGGTTTCTCCTTGGTGACGTCTTCAGTGCCTCAGTTAAGTATTTAGTAATAGCTAGCTGGTTACTTTTGTGAGGATTGTTAAAAATCCTTGATCGGTTCTTGGTTTAGTTTGGTTTTGTTAGATTATCATTGGTTGTTCTAGTTACGATAATCTATTTGGTTTAGTTTTGGGTATCGATACATCAGTTCGTTTTGGTAGGCCTAAGTTCTTGGTTCGAGTGCACATATTTGTTCCGTGTTTTGTTTGTTTTGTGTTCCGGACTGAAAATGGTAAGTCGGAAAATGTTGTCTTGTTTTAGTTGCAACAGTGACTCGCGATTGGAGGACTCTTGTCTGGTTCCTCCGATTGGGACTCCCCTATATGATTTATATTGTAAGTATGGCGTGGGTCCTATAAATTATAATGAGATATGGGTCCGCTATTGTAAGAAGGATGGTGTCCTTAGTTGGCCACTGCATGGTAGTTTTGAGCAAGAAATTCTCGACAATTTAGAAGCGAAATTGTTTAAGAAGAAAGCCCGGCCGGCAATGTTTGACTCTTTTCGTTATTGGCGGAAAGAATCCAAACAGAGAGAAATGAAAAGGTTGAAGAAAGAGCAAAAAGAACAAGAAGAGTTAACTCTAGAGCAAGCGACTAAACAGTTGCAGGCTAACGAGTGTGAGAAGGCCATAGATGTAGCCATTAGAGAGCATAACTTAGCGATTGACAAGTGCTATCCTGCCTTGCCATCGAAAATGGCTAAGATACTGGAGGACTCCGAAAACGATCCTCTGCTATCTTATCTGTTACGGTCACCTCCACCGTATGCACAAGGTGCTACGGCTCCGCTCGTCCCGAATGTTCAATTGCCGGTTGCTGGACAACCTGGTGCTCCTGCTCCTGTCCCTCAGAACCAAGTCCCTGTACTTCCTGTGGTGAATGTAAATGTTCCTACAGCTCCTCCTCTTCCTACACTGCCAACTCTTATACCTACCTCTGTACCTACTGCTCCAGAAGCTATTTTCCTCGATACTCCTACTGCTTCCTCATCTATTCCTACCTCCACTGCATTCTCTATGTCTGCGAGTGTACTAACTCCACTTTCTGTTCGTCGAAGAATCACTGATTCCGTTACTAATATGCTGTCTCCTATATATAAAACCCTGATTAAGACTCCTACTCCTGACTCTGTACAGAGACGGAGTCAGCTTCCTAGTACTGAGGAACGGGGAGTTTTAGACTCCACGGCTCTCAGATGGATTTCGAAGGGTAGAAGATATAGTACGAGAGATGTGTTAGAGACATTTATGCAATGGGGAGAGCCAACGCAACGATACGTCTTTGATGAGATGTGCTCGTTGTTACGTGAAGAGATAGAAGAAGACGATGTCGAATCAGATTTGGAAGATTTAATTAAAGTTCAAAAGGAGTTTGCTGCTGGAATGATAGTGGGTGAGAAAATAAAGCAAGCGATGGAACTCATTTTAAGTTTTAGGAGTGATCCATCTCTTCGTTCTCCGAGAGATTTAGAGAAAGGTAAAGTGAAGCTAAGTCGCCAATATCCTATGAGGGAGGTTCCTCCAATTTGGCGCGAAGCAGTACAACGTGATGATAATGCTGGTATTGCAGGTGCTCCAGCGCAGTTCCAAAGAGTATGGATACACATTCCATGGAAGCGAGCAGAAGTGTTAGCAGTGAAACAGGCCTTGCCAGATCCACGTAAGAATCCAGCCGGATATTACAAGGAATTAACACAGACAGTTGAGGCTTGTATAATGAACTTAGCCGACATTGATATGTTATTTGGTAACGTAGTTCCGCAACCAGTGTGGGCTAAAATTCGTAGAGAGGATCATCAGGCTGCTTTAGGTGGTGATTGGGCAGCTATCACTGCAGCAGATGGTCAACAAATAGGTGGTGCGAAACCCGAACCTTTGATTGCTAATCTGCCAGGTAGAATAATTGATTTAATGAAGACTCTGATGCCAGCATTGCGTGTTAATTGGGACAAGTTGTCAGCGTGTAAACAGAAGAAAGACGAAAGTGTCTCGGACTTCTTCACGAGGTTCGAAGAGACTTTTGTGGATCATAGTGGCCAGGACATGAGTACAGAAGGAGGGCAAAGATTGTTTGTCGATAAATTTGTGCATAATTTGTTACCTGAATTATGCAATAAATTGAAAGACTCAGAAAGTGCGTGGGCTGTATCTACGACAGCGCAAATACTTGCGACTGCGCAGTACTACGAAAATAGAGATAAAGAGGAAAAGGAAAAATCAGAGAAGAAAACGAAAGATTTAAAAACTAAAGTTCTTTTGCAGCAGGCGTATCCGCCTCGCGCGAACCAGACTAATACGCAGCAGAACTCATACCAAAGGACAGATTATAGTACATCAAGACCTCAATATCAATGGAATCAATGCGCGTACTGTAAGAAAGAGGGTCACTATAAAAGTGAATGTCCGATCTTGGCGCAAAATAATGCAGCAGCAGCTCAGAGAGGTCGTGGTGGTTTTGTGCAGAATTCTAGAGGACGAGGACGAGGTGCTATGCCTCCACAAACTAATGATCGTCCATCCAATCACTTTGATCAACGAAATGGACAATCTGTTCAGCAAAATAAATCTCAGCAATATCTTGTTGAAGATTATTGTGAAATAGATGAGGATTCTCAACAAAATGGGTACTAGGACAGCCATGGACAGAGAGAGGGAGTAGTATCAGTTCCAGTGGATCAGAGTGGGCCTTATGTCGCAGTAGCAACATCAGGTGTAGTCGAACCGTTTCTGTTGGATACTGGTGCCGCGAAAAGTTCTATCATGCATGCGAAACTCCCTGGCGCACCTTTGTCTGGCTCAACAAATGTTTCCGTAGGTTTTTCAGGCGCCCCTGTGTACAACCCGATATCTGGTCCTTTGTCTATTTCTGTTGGACCGTGTCACTTGAAAGCACCCCTGATTTTGACGACAGGTTGTAATGAAAATCTGCTTGGTTTAGATTTGTTAAAACGACTATATGCGACATTGTACTGTTCTCCGGAAGGAGTACAGCTTACTTTGGGTAAAAGACTCACCTCTCCGATGTACTTGTCAATGGACGCACTCCCGCCGGAGCTCCGTTCACTCCCTGATTCTCTTTGGGCGACTGGTCCCAACGATGTAGGTCTCCTAGAAATTCCACCGTATGTAGTGACTTTGAAAGCAAATGTGAAATTTCCAAGAATTCCCCAGTATAAAATATCGAGTGAAGGTGAGCGTGCACTTTTATTGATTGTGCAAGACTTGATTAAGAAGGGTGTAGTTGAAGAAACTAGAGGAAATGTCTGTAACAGTCCTGTATTACCGATTCTGAAGCGAACTGATCCTACAAAGCCTCCAGTTTATAGGTTTGTCATAGACCTTAGAGAAGTTAATAAGATTGTAATTCCGCAGTTTCCTGTAGTGCCAGACATTACTGCCTTGTTAACATTGATACCTGCTACAGCTACGTGGTTCTCAGTTATAGACCTTAAGAATGCCTTTTTCAGCATTCCGATAGCTGAAGAGAGTAGGGATATTTTCGGCTTCTGTTTAGGAGGTCGCAGTTTCAGATTTAAACGCGCTCCACAAGGCTATTGTGAAAGTCCATCCATTTATAGTCAAGCTTTAATAAGTCAGCTAGATTCTTTTGTCCTTCCTCCAGGTTCTGCCCTAGTACAGTACGTAGACGATCTTTTAGTTGCTGCCGATGACAAGGAAACTTGCAAAGCAGCTACGATTTCGTTATTGCATCATTTGTCCAATTTGAATCATAAGGTGTCACCTTCCAAAATGCAATACTGCTGCCAAGAAGTAACCTACCTAGGTCACCTCTTATCAAAGGAGGGAAGGAAGTTGACCCCAGAAAGAATAAAAGCAATTACGCAGATGAGTGTTCCACGCACACAAAGAGAAGTACGTGCCTTCCTAGGTATTACCTCTTACTGTAGGCAGTGGATTCCAAATTTTTCACTTTTAGCGAAACCATTGGTAGCTTTGACTGGGAAAAATGTTCCGAGTCCGGTGCCATGGTCTGATGAATGTCAAGAGAGTTTTATTGAGTTACGAAAAGCACTGTGTTCAGCTCCTGTATTGGGTACACCTGATTACAGCAAGCCATTCACGCTCTACGTTCACGAAAGAGAAGGTTGCGCGTTGAGTGTTCTGACACAGAAGTTTGGTGATAAACAACGCCCTTGTGCGTATTTCTCATCAACATTAGATCCGGTAGCTAGAGCGTTACCTAGTTGTTTGAGGGCTACAGCGGCAGCTGCAGCTTCCATTCGACAATCTGCTGGTTTGGTGATGAACAATATGCTAGTGGTCATGGTTCCTCATGCAGTGGATACACTCATGAACCGAACGAAGACACAACACCTTACTAGTGCGAGATTATCTGGTTACGAGCTGACGTTATTAGCGAGTCATATTCAGATCAAAAGATGCAATGTATTGAATCCAGCAACATTGTTGCCGACTGATCAAGAGTCGAGTGATTCTGAGCCACATGACTGCTATTTCAAAACGGAGGAAGAGACAAAAGGACGTATCGATTTAAAAGATACTCCCCTGTCCGACCCAGATGGTACGCTGTATGTGGACGGGTCATGTTTTAAATTGGAGAATGGTGATGTGACTGCTGCCTACGCGGTAACGACTTTGAAGACGATTGTGGAGACTGCAAGAGTGAGTCAGAATTCTGCCCAAGCAGCAGAATTAATAGCTCTAACGAGAGCGTGTGTTTTAGCTAAGGGAAAGAGAGTGAATGTGTTTACAGATAGTCAGTACGCATTTGGCGTGGCCCATAGTTTTGGCCGGTTGTGGAGAGAAAGGGGTTTCATTACGTCCCATGGGACTAAGATCCAACATGGTCAGCTAGTTAACGACTTGTTGGAATCTCTAACCTTGCCGACTGAAGTTGCGATTGTGAAGTGCAGTGCTCATAAAGCGATCACGGATGATGTTGGTCGGGGAAATGCCTTTGCTGATGAAACTGCTAAACAAACAGCTAGAGACATGATGAGTAGAATGTATGTTGCTACGTCTGCAAGATGGATTGCTGAGTCTGGAATGTGTGAGGACACTATGGAAAGTGTGAAAGAGATTCAGAAAGAAGCGACTGAGGAAGAGAAACGTGTATGGAGAGAAAGTACGGGCAAGTTGGACTCGAATGGATGTTGGATCGATTTGACAGAACAGCAGCGTTGGATGTTGCCTGATGCATATGTGCTTGCAGTAGTGACGATGGCGCATGGAGTGGCGCATATAAGTTCTAAAGGGATATGTAAGATGTTAGCTCCGGTCTGGAAGAATGAGGGAATCAGTAAGTGTGCAGAGAGAGTGGTGAAAAATTGTATGGTATGCTTGATGCATAATCCTGGCAAGGGAACTCCAACTCCAGCTGGTCATTTTGCTCCTCCTTCCTGTCCCTTTGAAGTGATTCAGTTAGACTTCATTCACATGGAACGCTGCAACAATTTAAAATACGTCCTGGTGGTAGTTTGTGCTTTTTCCAGGTGGATAGAAGCATACCCATTAAAGGACAACACTGCCCTATCTACTGCCAAAATTCTTCTAAAAGAATTTTTCCCTAGGTACGGAATGCCACGGATTGTATGGTCAGATAACGGAAGTGAGTTTATAGGGAAAGTTATGCAGAGTGTGTGTGCTGGTCTAGGATTGAAACAAAAATTCCATAGTGCAAACCATCCCCAATCTGCTGGTTTAGTCGAGGGTTACAATGGCACTCTGAAGCTTAAGATAGCCAAGATACAAGCATCCACAGGTTTGGCTTGGCCAGACGCACTTCCTTTGGCCTTGTTATCAACGAGAGCAACAGTGCATTCTAGAATAGGGCTTTCTCCATATGAGATTGTGTTTGGCCGCCCAGCAAATATCTGGGGTGTGCCGAGGCCTAAACACTTTTGCTCCATTGAATATCCTATGTTGATAGACTACCTTTACGACTTGACTGCTAAATTAAGTCTTATTCATCAACAGGTCTTTGATGCTTTGCCAAAACCTCCGGAGAGTCCAGGGCATCAGCTGAAACCCGGCGACCACGTGGTGGTCAGAAATTTTGCGAGGACAAAGAATCTTCAGCCTCGCTACATCGGCCCCTTCCAGGTCCTGCTGGCGACGAGGACAGCTGTACGTGTTGCTGGTCGCAAGCACTGGATCCACGCTTCTCACGTAAAGCGTGTTCCACTGCCGCTGCCCTACGACGACTGGGTGAAGAAGGGAATTGGTGCCTCCGAAGCTGAAACAACTCCGAAATTTGTCCCTTTCAGCGATGCCGGTTTGATTACTGACACTTTGAAACTTGACTCCCCTCCTGAAAAGACTGCTTTGAACATTGAACATTTGTCTCCAGCATCACAAGAAACTTTGCTATCTGCGAACTTAAACTCTACAACAGCTGCTAGTGATACACTATTTTCCGATCAGACAGTACCAGCGAAGAAAAGATACAACCTTAGAAGCCATAAAAAGGACAAATAAAGCAGGCAACTGCATATTGTGATTTTGATATATATATATATCGAACTTTTGCTTTTCAGCCAGGAAGTTTGCTATTGTTTATTGTTTTTTTAAAATTGCCTTGCCGTCTGGGTAGCCGTAGGGTCGTGGCTGTGTGCCTAGTTTGAATTTGCAGGGGTCTGACACAAGGTCGATCTTTCTGTTGGTTCTGGGAACTCCCAGGGCTGACAGAGGCATTTTCATCTACGTACACATCATCAGTGGTCGCGAGCGGATTGTAGAAGATGGAACTTCCTGCGCTGCAACGAAAGAATGTGATCTACGTTCGCAGAAACAGACTTAATAGAATTCTTCACAGCAAATGTTTCTTGATGCAATGTGCCGTTACATTTTTGATTGTTTTAGCAACATTGGTGGGTGGAATCGTCTTTAGCATAAAAATTTGATTTTTGTGCCAGTTTCTACAGTACCTCCCCTTGATCCTGCTATTTCTACTGTTTCCTCTATACACTCTTTTCACTCGTTTCCGGAACATGAGCAAGCTCGACGCTCAGAATTCATTAATAACACTTTTGTGCAGCTCTTGCACCAACACCAACTGGTGGTTAACACTACAGACTGCTGGGTATGTGGCTTGATACCTCACACTATGGATAAAGGTATTCCATATCTGGTTTTGCCTTACAGCTATAATGGATCATTTCAGGCTTTCCAAACCATCTTTGCTTATGCTCTTGAAACCTATCCTCCACGTCCACCACGTTCCACTAAATATAACTCTGCTAACAAAGCTTTAGTCCAGGGAATTATTGATATGGTCAAGGACGTCAATAATACTCCATCTTACCCTAGAGACGAATTGCGAGTATATTTAAGTTGGAATACTTCAGAGTATCGCCTTAGTTTAGGAGAAAGCAAGCGTAAAAGCTCAACTCCAATCTGGGTCGTACCTCACCGAGGTCAGGTCTGTTTGCAAGGTAATGGGAGAAATCCGAGAGCTCAGCTAGGGAGGAGTGAGTGCGTAGAGACTTATGTGTTTCCGGCTAACTCTTCCCCTGCCTTCCTCACTGCTAGGGGTACCTACTTCATTTGTCGAGACAGAGCTTATACATGGTTGCCTGCCGACTTCTCAGGATCATGTTATATTGCTCGATTGTTACCTCCGACATACACTGCTTCACCGGATTACCACAGAACAAGAGTAGCTAGAGGTGTTTTCAGCAAGGAAGATACCGCTGGTCAGGAAGCTGGAGACTTCTTCAAAGGCTTCCTTCCGTTCTGGGGGCCTATGGCCAATAGTAGAAACATACGTCAGCTAACACGGGTAGTTGAATCTACTATTACCGAAACTGCTGGTGCCCTTAGCAATCTGACAGCTGAGCTTCAGGCGGATAGACTCATGACATTGCAGAACCGTATGGTTCTAGATGTTATACTTGCAGATCGAGGTGGGGTATGCAGAATGATCCAATCGAGCTGCTGTGTCTTTATTCCTAATAATGCTCCAACAGTTTACGAGGCGATCTCTAAGTTGCACAAGATTTCGGACTCAATTCATGTAGACAAGGGAAACTGGTCCTTCATGGAGTGGTTTTGGACTCTGATCTCAGCGTGGGGATGGAAAGTTCTAATGGTCATTGGTGTCATCCTAGTATTCCTATTCTCATGTTGTCTGATTATCCAGTGTGGTCCTGCTCTGTGTAGTCTTTGTGCTACGACTTGTCTCAGAAAACCACCTGCGTTTGGAGAAAAGACACGAGAAAGGATGATGATACAACAACATGTCACTGACCTGATGAGCATAGAACTAGATTCTGACATAGACTGAGTAATTGCCTATGTAAGGGCAAAAGGAGGGTCTGAGGTTCCGTGACGGTTCCGTGACGACTTGAACCCGTGTTTTCAAGTTTGTCGGAAATACATAGTATTGGTATCAGTGAACCGCAAATGATCCATTTAGTATATCCTAGTGTTTTCGCTACGCTACGAGCAAGAGCACTCCTTCCATTGACATATTTCTGATATACCCACGGCATCCATCTTAGATCATGACCGCCATTTTGTGTTTCCTTGCCCTCACATATGCAATAGCCTCTGATCATTTCATTTACTCCATTTTGATTAAGGACACGTAGCCTTAGCCGGAGATTCACCTCGTACATGACACGTGCACCTTAAACCAAATCACGCTGTATCTGCATGACTCGACAAAGACTGCCTCCTCTGCCCGAGGCCAGTCCTGCCAAACTGGTCTTCGTGTCCATTGTACCTGATCATGATTAGGCGGCCGAAGCCGGTAGCCTTGCCCATTTACGACCTACAAACATCCCTTATCCCACTTTTCTATCTTCCACACCTGGCTCTGTTTCTTTCTTTCTGAATCTTTATTAGGGGGAGGTAACGAACTTTACGATGAGGCGGTCCGGGTCCTGAATGCAATATTGACAGGGGATTGTGATGGACTGGTGGGAACCCCTCTTCGTGATGTTTGGTATCAGATATTATCGACAGTTCCTGTGTAACGCCAAATATTTATTGTTTAGAGACACAAAAGGTTTGGGAATGTACCGACATGCGAAATATTTGCCTAGAGCACAATTTTTGGTATATAAGGAGCAACCCACTTTGTACAAATCGAACAGGCTCCTAGTTTCTGCCCGTGCGTAGATTCTGTGACTTCTGTGTCCCTGCAGTAATAAACCTTTGGTCTTTGACGCCACCATCGAGAAGCCCGTGTTTCTGTTCATTTGTGCACCAAGGCAGGTGGAACTCCGGGGTCTTTGGGTGTTGTACCCTGACACCTCTGGACGGAACCAAAAAGTCCAGAACTCCACCCACACCGCCAAAGCCAATCTCCACAGAGGAATGAAGGCCATCACCGACTAGATGAAGAACAGCAGGCTAGGGGCGTGGCTTGGATGCCAAGGAGGTAGGCAGCGTGAGCTCGCAGCTCCGCGCCCGATCCTGAAAAATATCCTGAATACCTGATCGGACCCCAACGAAACTGATATAATCCGGTACTGGAAGGTGCCACGGAGGGTCCGGCGCCGACGGTGGTCGACTCGAGGCCGTTCCCAGCCCGGTATTGGAAGCTGAAAGTTGGCCTCAGGCGTGAAGTCATTGAGCTAAGATGGCGGCGGTGGCCTGAGGCACGGGGACGACGGAGTCGCAGGCCCGGAGCCAATTCATGGGCTGCTGCTCTTCTCCGATGGGAGGTATGGGCGGACGCTTATGACCTCCCTTAGGGATCTAGAGTGGCCCTTTCGTGCGCTGCCAGCCGTGGATGGGAGTCGAACCCTTGGTAGTGGTGGCGACAGCATGGCGACGGCCCAGTGACGACTGGCACCGGACGACTCAACGGCCCATCGGAAACCCTAATCCCAAGAGGCGGCTTTGGCCCCAGAGTTCAGAGTGGTGCTCAAGGCATGGAAAGCAGCGAGCCCACAGCCCAGATGGGGAAGCCGAAAGGGAAGGGGGAAGGTGCGACTGACACCGAAGCTGCGGAAGGAGCGGATCGGGACCAGTCGGCGCTGCAGCGTATGCAAGACCGTATCCTGGAGGCCATCGCCACCACAAAGGACGCCTTGCAGCAGGACATAGCCCAGGTGGCGACGGGCTTGGGCCTCCTGAAAGCTGACCATGATAAGCTCAAGGACAGGGTGAAGTCCGTGGAAATCACGGTTCAGGAATTGGCCCCGAGCCATGCAGCGGTGAAGGCGCAGGTGGCGGATGTGATGGACCGATTGAAGGTGCTGGAACGGAGGGCTGAGGACGCGGAAAACCGGAATAGGCGCAACAACGTACGCCTCGTAGGCCTGCCGGAAAAAATCAAAGGAGACAATATGGTGGGCTATCTCGACAACTGGTTGCGAACTGAGGTGGCGCCAGAGGGATTGTCCCCCTTCTTCTCCCTTGAGCGAGCACATAGGGTTCCGGCGCGCCCGCCGGCCCCGGGCCTCCCGCCTCGCCCAGTGGTGTTCAAGTTGCTCCATTACAGGGACAGAGACTGGTTATTGCAGAGAGCAAGGGAAGCAGGACCTTTTCAAGTGGACAACAACAGGGTCACTATGTTCCCATACTATACGTTTGAGACACAGAAGCTCAGGGCTAATTTCTTGTCCCTTAAGCGGGAACTCCGTGATGAAGGCATTAAGTACTCCCTGCTCTTCCCAGCGAAGTTGAGAGTGGTGGTGGATGACAAGACACTCTTCTTTACAACCTCGGCGGATGCCTGGGCCTGGTGGGACACCTACAAAGCGGGAACAGATGGCGCCAAGGCCAGGGAGGAAGGGGCTAAGGTGACACAACCGATCAGGAAGTCTCAACGGATCAGGAAGAACCGCAGGAGGACCGGCAGGCCTTCGGTATCGCAGACGGAGACGGAGAGGCAGGCGGCCCTACAGGCGGTGGTGAACTTATCCAACAATACCAGGAGCCAGTCCGGGAAGGGCACGGAATCGGAGGACCCGGGCACGGGCTCAGAGACGGGACTCTCGGAATTTGGTGGAGCCCAAGGCCCTATTGTGACGCCACAGACTTCGGAGGAGATCATTGTGGCGTGAAGTACTGGACTAGCGGAGCGGACCTGCTGGTTGGACTGGACACCGGGGCGTTGGGCCCGTGGCAGCGGAACACTGTTACTTGAGGTTTTGGGGCGCTATGATGTGGGGATTGTGGGGTGGAGTGTGCGGGACTGATTTGCTTTCACGAACCTTTCGCATCGATCCGCGCCCTACTGGCCCTTAAGGTCATCGCAGTGGAGACTGCGAACATTACTGCCTTTCTTTGAGGGGTGGTTGGGAGTGTTGGTTTGGATGGGGGTACTTCCATTTGCGGGGGGGCCTGTCCTGGGGGGGTGGGATTTGAGAGCAGTTGGGGTTGCTCTGGGTGTTGTTGTTGGATGGGGGGTTTGGTTCCTTGTTTGGAGAGGGTGGGGGGGACAGTCCGTGGTCGAGGAGCGTGCAAAGTCAATGATTTCTATTGTTCGGTCTGGATGGGCGAAGGGGAATGGCTAGTACCGGGGCATTGAAATGTGTGTCCTGGAATGTGCGGGGTATGCAGTCCATGACACGTAGGCATAAAGTTCAGGCGTACCTAAAGCGTAGGGGGGTGCACATAGCGTTCCTGCAAGAAACGCATCTTAATAAGCATGGAGGGCGTTGCACCCCACTACTAGGGATTACTCCTTTCACTCGCAGTTGCACGATCTACATGTTAGGCTAGACGCGTTTTTGTGTTCATCATATGTACTTTCTGCAGTGGGGGGGCGGAATATTTGGCTCGGACGATGTCGGACCACAACCCTTTGCTGTTGTCCCTGAACTGGATGGTGGATGTTAACTGCGTACCAACATGGCGCCTGCAACCCGACACCCTGGATGACTTGTTGTTCAGGGAGGCCCTTGGAGACTGTATAGAGTGTTATTTTGAGGAGAACAGTGGCTCCGCCTCCACGAGGGCGGTGGAGTGGGATGCGTTTAAGGTAGTGGTGCGAGGGCACTGTATCGGGCACACGGCTGGGGCTCGCAAAACTTTGATGGATGATTTAGATAAGGCGGAGACGCGGCTGAGGGATTTGGAGAAGGGTCGCCCGAATCACCCTGAGTTGCAGGAGGGGCTTAGTGGGGCCAGGGAGGGGCTGGCAGTGGAACTGGAACGGCTGTGCAGCTTTGATCATAAAGCGTACATGACGAGAGCGCATGCGGAAGGCGATAAGGCGGGGTCTATGTTGGCGTGGCTTGCCAACCCAGTCAGGAGGGGTATGCCGATCATGATGATACAGGAGACAGGGGAGGAACCCTGCCCCAAACCGGGATACTGAACAAGTTTCGGGCGTACTATGAGGGTCTAGACGAGAGTGGAGGAACAGGGGGGTTGGATGAGCTGGGCGATTTCTTGGACAGTTTACAACTGCCGAGGGTGGAAGACTCAGAGGCAGAGGAGCTGGGTCGGCCCATTACGATCGGGGAGATAGGGTGTGCGGTAAAACAGATGGCCAGGAATAAGACCCCGGGTCTCGACGGCCTCCCGATCGAGTTTTATGGTAAATATCTGGAATACCTTGCTCCCCAGCTGCAAGCAGTCTACAACGAGGCTCAATCGAGGGGTCGGCTCCCGGGCTCCATGTGTGAAGCTATCATGATTCCGCTCCTGAAACCGGGTAGAGAGGGTGCGGCCTTATCCTCCTACCGTCCGTTGTCCATGTTGACAACGGACTACAAGATCCTGAGTAAAATCCTTGCCAACAGGCTGCTAGTGCACATGACTGGCCTTGTTCATAAGGACCAGTGCGGCTTTATCCCGACACGCAACACCGCCCACAATACCCGAAGGCTTACGAGATTGATGGGGGCAGACTGGCCGGGCGCCGTCTCTCCATTTGTTCTCTCTATTGACATAGAGAAGGCCTTTGACAGTCTTGAAAGGGGGTACTTGTATGAGGTGATGCGGCGTTTCGGGCTGGGAGACGGATACATAAACTGGACCAAGGTCCTGTACACTGGCGCGGTGGCTAGAGTCCGGGTGGGCGCTCTGATCTCGAGGCAATACCCCGTCCGGCGAGGCACTAGGCAGGGGTGCTCCCTATCTCCTCTCTTGTTTGCCCTGGCGATGGAACCCTTCGCAGTGGAGGCCAGGTCGGGCCGCCACTACACCGGATTATCGTATAGGGACAGGCCCCATCTCATATCATTGTACGCAGACGATCTGCTGATGTTCTTGGCAAACGCGGGCTCGGAGCTTTTAGGGGCGAGACGGCTGCTGGAGCGGTTTGGCCAGTTGTCAGGCCTGAGGGTCAACTGGCCTAAGTCCTGCCTATTCCCCCTGCGCTTAGGAGAACCGTGCCCACTCATGGCGCAGGAACTCCGGTGGGAACCGCACTGTTTGCATTATCTGGGAGTTTATATCTATCACACTCCGGCGGCTCTGCTGGAAGGTAACATTACCCGTTGTAATAATGCTCTGCGAGGGTGCATGGATTTCTGGTCTACACTGCCGCTATCCCTGGCTGGTCGGATCTCCCTGCTTAAGATGGTGGCCCTGCCCAGGCTGTTGTATTATTTTAGGACGCTCCCGGTATGGATCCCGAGCTCTACTTTTCGGCGCCTGAGGTCTCTGGTCATAGCGTTCTTATGGGGTATGGGGAGGAGGCGCATAGCGCTGGACACTCTACTACGCCCCAAGGATGAAGGAGGATTGGCAGTGCCTGATTTTGAAGGGTATTATCTGGCGGCGCAGCTGCAGGTCTTCACTCAGGAGGTTGCGAGAGTGTATAGAGGCCCTGAGGAAGCGAGAGCAGAAGGTACCCCGCGACATGTGCTGGCGTACATCACATTGCACCAGAAACTCATGGTTGGGGACCTGACGGTTGAGGAGCAGACGTTCCGACTCTGCTGGAACCGGGCACATAAACGAGCGGGGGTCCGCCTTATGTATGCTCCTGAAATCCCGTTGGGGATGGTTACGGCCCTCCCTCACGGAGGAGACTGGTCGCGATTGCTGGGGTGGGAGGAGGCAGGGATACACATGCTAGGCGACTTATACGAGGATGGGGTACTGCTGCCGGTTCAGGAGTTGCAGGAGCGATTCGACCTACCGCGGGGCGACTACTTGTTGCACGCGGCGGTCACGGGCGCCATACAGGCTCACTGGGGGGAAGGCTTGCAGGAACCGGGCGTCTCTATGGCGTGTCAATATACGATGATGGCAGCAGGGACCTTTAAGGCCGTCACCTGCTTGTACTCCAGGATGCTGCGGGAGACCCTACAGCCTCTAGCGGCTCTGAAGGCCAAGTGGGAGTTGGACCTCCAATTGGAGATCCCTGATACGACCTGGGGCCAGTTACTGAGGCGGGCACGGAAAAGCTCGAGAAACGCCAGGTTTCAGTTGATTCACTTCTACGTCATTCACAGGGCATACCTCACGCCGGGGAAAATACGACAATATTTTGGGGTGGAACAAGCTGCTTGCCCCAGATGCAATACAGTAGGGGCGGACTTGGGTCACATGTTATGGGATTGCCCCTCCCTGGGGGACTACTGGCAGGAGATTGGGAGGACCCTCAACAGTGCAACAGATAGGGACATTCAGTACACGAAAGCAGTAGGGGTCCTCCATTGGTTTCCACACACGCCTAGGAATAAGACTACCAGCAAATTTATAGACTTGGGGCTAATACTGGCTAAGCGGGAGATAACGAGAAATTGGAAATCGAGAACAGGGCCCACATATAAAAGATGGTATGGGGAATGCCTGCGGTGGGCGGCGTGTGAGAGCACTTTGAGGTACCAGGTGGCCTGGAGAACGAATGATGAGAAAGCTATGGAGAGGGCGACTGCGTGGGAAATGATGGTGCAGGCGCTCCGAGACACAGCCGACGAGGAGCGGGAGGACGTTGAGGAGTTGGGTACTGCTAATCCTGTCACCTTACCGGGGGACACACCTTAGCGAATGTATGTACTTCCTACGCCACAACAGACGTTCTTTCGACAGTGATTTAGCACAGCGCGACCACGGGGGGGGCAGGTTGTTGGAATTGGCGGGCTGTTGGGGATCGAAAATTCTGGGGTGGGGGAGGGGTAAAAATCACAAAAGCAACCCATTATTACTTTGGTACTACTAGCGTCAGGCAATGTAAGGTATCACAAGAACTGTTAGTGGACGGAAGCCGAGCTGCGCCAGAGGAGGGGGCGGGCCTCCCGGAACGGGGAACATTGGAAAATGTCAACTCTTGTCTTATGTTGAATTATATTTTTAATTCTAATGTCTGTACAATGATATTGGTGATGCAATAAAAATGATGTTAAAAAAAAAAATGAAGAACAGCAGGCTGAAGCTGAATTCAGACAAGACAGAGGTCCTCATCCTCGGACCCACCCCATCAGCCTGGGACGACTCCTGGTGGCCCACATCGCTAGGCACCGCCCCGGAACCCAGCGACCACACACGCAACCTGGGGGTCATCCTCGACTCCGCCCTCTCCATGACCAAGCAAGTCAACTCCGTCTCCGCGTCCTGCTTCAACACCCTCCGAATGCTCCGCAGGATCTTCAAATGGATCCCCCCCGACACAAGAAAAACCATCACCCAGGCCCTCGTCACCAGCAGACTCGACTACGGAAACACCCTCTACTTAGGAACAACATCCAAGCTCCTGAGACGACTACAACGAATCCCCGCGCCTTGACTCCCTCACGGGTAAGTAGCGCGCTTTAGAAATGCAGTGATTGATTGATTGATTGCCTGTCAGAGCAGCACACACACACACACACCACGGCTGCTAGCTGCCCAGTGACTCCACAGTTTAATTTGGCAGCCGAGCACTCAATAAAAGAGGATGTCTTCCAGCTGAGGCGCTATGAATTATGCGTGACAATGCATTTCAGTGCGTGAGCACCACACTGAAATGCGTTAGTGTCACGTTTGATGCGTGATACTTGGCAGGACTTGAGGAAACACAGCTAATAGGGACTTATCACAGGGAATTTGCAGAAAGTAGAAAAACATGTGATATGTAACATCTGTGTGTGTGCGTGCGTGTGTGTTTGAGTGTGTTGTGTGTGCGTTGCATTGGTGGTTCCACAATTAACATTTGCAAGAGCTACTCTACGCTTAACTCTGCTGATATCTGAGCAATAACAAGCATTTCAAATGCAATGGGTCTCGCATTTACGCAAGTTTAAGCTATTGGCATTGTAAATGACAAAGCCTTTTACTTATGTTTTAAAACCCAAAACATAAATAAAAGGCATTGTAATTTTCAATGCCAATAGCTAAAACATGCGTACACGTGAGACCTATTGCATCGCAAATGCTTGTTTTTTTTATCACACCGTGAATAAAAGGGATACAGTCGTGTTTGCAGGTAATTTTAGCCCAAGACCCCGGCGGACGAATTATCCAAAGTGCTCGCTGGGGCATCATCCTGGTATTTAGGGTCCAGGGTGACCCCGATGATGAAGCATGACACCAATAGGGTGTGCAAGAGTCTACCTAATAAAACCATGTGATGTCCAGAATATGGGAATAGATTCACTCCGTATGCACTACTGTTCCTCCATGATCCACAGGAGGACCAGTTAAGCGTGTAGGAAACCTTGCTGTGGAGATGTAACCACGGAAGAGCCACAATTTAACCACGGAATTTAACCACGGAAGAACCGCAATTGCCCCAATAACAAGCCCATCATCCACTGTGATAGAGGGCGAAGGATCAACACAAGTTTTGCATTTGGCAGAAAATGTATCCTAGAAAAATTGAGAGTTTATCACAGAGACATTGAGAATGCTCAAAGTGGAGCATTAGGGAGAGAACAATGAGCGCACTACAGACAAATTATCATTTGAAGAGTTCAGTGTAGCCGAAATCTTATTGACAAAGAAATCGGCTTTAGCAGAAAACACTAGTTTCTTCTACGTCTTGAGTGCAGATTGCAGCTGAAGTTTAGCTCTAGAGAGTATAGTGGGACAGTCAGATCTTTGCTAACGTTTCCAGCCGCATCTTGTCCATTTTAAAGAAGAGGAGTAGCCAATTGCTATCAAAGCTCTTAGGAGGAAAAGTCGCAACTAGGCCACGATTTAGCTAGTCTACATCGCCCTTCTAAACAGGGCCAACCAAGCCCATGCCTCTCACTCTGATCAAGGAGTCAAGAGGGTATCTTAATTTGTTAACAGAGTTTCCGCCATGGACCTGCCAGCTCTGGCTTACTCGCAGGATGAACCTACATCCATTGATGTCCAAGATCCCAAAAACGGACTGTCCATACTTAGGGCAAGTGTTCTTACAAATTACCCTGCATATAGGGCTGAAAATAAGGTCAGGCGTTGGCCGCTTTGGTGGGCAGGTCCTGCAACCACTTGAGAAGGTTCACAGGGTTCCAGAGTATCAGAGAAATAACAAGATGCCGGCCTGCCAATGGGAGGCTCCTCGAGGCAGATAATAAAACCACCCAATACCAAAAGAGCAGAATGGAAGAGAAGAAACAGTAACACAGAATCCACAAAGGAATCTGTACTTCCGCCCCAAGGGTCCTAAGGGAGAATAACACATGATCCCACTAAACAGAGCCAAACCAGTCCTTCAGAGGGAGAAACCAATGATTTTTACGAGAGAAGGGAATTCAAACACAACTCTTCATCCTTTAGGCCAACCTTGAAAATGATGACAACCCTCCATCCCGCCATTAAGGATGGTGGAGAATGGTAACACCCTGGAACAAAATCAGCACTGAACTACGTTTCAGTGACAAAGAATGAATCCAAATAACCCCTTGAAAGCAAATGAAAAATGTGAGTTGCATGCTTAACTGAAGGACACATCAGAGTGTCCTAATCTAGAACCGGGGGATGGGGGGGTCAGATGGTCCGCATCATTCCAGCCGGCACAACAGTTACCTGTGGATTACTCTTCCCAGGTGTAATCTGCAGGGGCTCCATTAGGGCCGAAAACTGGGATGGACGAAGCCGGACAGATCAATAGTTAGTAAGTCAAGTCATCTCTAGAATACCCAATGTGATATGGTGGACAAGCAACAGATAGAGATCCATCATTCTCTAGAAGAAGAAGAACTGGCAGCATCTCTTCAGCTGAGCACAGATAGAGACCCACCATTCTCAGAAGAACAGGCAGCATGTCTTCAACTGAGCACAGATAGAGACCCACCATTCTCACAGGCAGCATGTCTTCAGCTGAGCACAGATAGAGCCCCACCGTTCTCAGAAAACCAGGCAGCATGTCTTCAACTGAGCACAGACAGAGACCCACCATTCTCAGAAAAACAGGCAGCATGTCTTCAGCTGAGCACAGATAGAGACCCACCATTCTCACAGGCAGCATGTCTTCAGCTGAGCACAGGTAGAGACCCACCATTCTCACAGGCAGCATGTCTTCAGCTGAGCACAGGTATAGACACACCATTCTCAGAAAAACAGGCAGCATGTCTTCAGCTGAGCACAGATAGAGCCTCACCATTCTCAGAAAACCAGGCAGCATGTCTTCAGCTGAGCACATATAGAGCCCCACCATTCTCAGAAAAATAGGCAGCATGTCTTCAGCTGAGCACAGATAGAGCCCCACCATTCTCACAGGCAGCATGTCTTCAGCTGAGCACAGATAGAGCCCAACCATTCTCACAGGCAGCATGTCTTCAACTGAGCACAGATAGAGCCCCACCATTCTCACAGGCAGCATGTCTTCAGCTGAGCACAGATAGAGCACCACCATCCTCATAAAAACAGGCAGCATGTCTTCAGCTGAGCACAGCTGGGCTTGGATTTCCCTCTTGTCTTCAGCTCTTTCCTAGGTCAGAGCAGGCTAGATGGATACATGGCTCGCGTTCGACAGCTTTGGTACATTGATGTAGAGGGCCTTTTGCTTCATTTGTTTCATCCTTCGTCTCACGTCTGATGGTATCCTCGTTGCTAAGAGCAACTGGAGCTGTTAAGCTTGTCAGCCAGACAGGCAGGGTAGCTGGTTGTGATTCAGCTGGTGTGAAGATGGTGAGGGCTGCCAAGTGAAGGCTGGGAGCTTGCACTGGGTATAGGATGGTGACACATTTTCCACTAAGTAGGGTTAGGGTGTACGTCTGCTTCCGTGGCGGTCCCCACCTTCCTCATCCAGACTGCTTTGAAATGCAGGTTCCTAAGTTTGATACTCCTCAGAGTAATGATAATGGGTGGTGGTCACTGCTCTATTTGCTGCAGTTTAAAACATGAGACAAGTTTGATCCATAACTAGGCCCAAAAGGAACTGTGAAGTAACTGAGGCCCAGTTAGTGCTGGTGAGCTTGGCAGATGCCAGGTAGACCTCTGGAAGCCTGTTTTGTCCCTGTGGTTCAAACAGGAGGTCAGCCAACTGAACCTTGTAGTCACTTCTGGGTTCCTGGGTTCAAGGCAAGAATGTCCAGTCTTCCTTCTTCACACAGCCGGTCAGTCCTTCTTCTGAATCTTCCACAGGTCCACTAGTGTTCTAATGAGAAGTTCTGAGGGTGTCATTTTTATACCCTGAGCCAGCCTGTGTGTATAGATTTCTTTCTCTACCTCAAAACTGGGTTTTGTCAGTTCTTCCTCTTACCTGGAGTCAGGCTTCAATCTGTCTGGACTAACGAAGGGCAGGTAGGCTCAGATGTGGGCTGAATTTGCCAGTGACAGGGAAGGAAGTTTCGCAAGTCAGGAAGGATGTGGGCACAGCTCTCAAGCTACCCTTTGAAGCTCAAGAAGGGCTAAGTACAGACCCCCAGGCTGTCAGGCCGTCCTGCTCAAGAGAGGAAGACCGTCCCCATATCCAAGGCCCTTTTGAGTCCTGTCTGCATAAATTAACATCACACCACAGGAAAGCCATTAACAGTCAATTGACTGTGGACACTGTCAGAAAGACACATTTGGTTTAGGCAGGAGATTGCCGACTTAATAAAAGTAGCATTTTCAGAATAGTAACTTAAAGTCTGATTTTACCATTAAAGTGGGTTTTTGAATTAGAATTCAAATGGGTGGAAGACATATTTCTCTACTTGCTAAGTGTAATAAGGTAACTGAAACTGAACTCGGACAAGACGGAAGTCCTCATCCTGGGATCTTCTCCCTCTGCCTGGGATGACTCCTGGTGGCCCCCCGCCCTGGGCAGCGCACCCAAACCAACAGACCACCCACGCAACCTGGGCTTCATCCTGGACTCCTCCCTCTCCATGACCAGACAAGTCAACGCCGTCTCCTCGTCATGCTTCAACATCCTGCGAATGCTACGTAAGATCTTCCGGTGGATCCCCACCGAGACCAGGAAGACGGTCACCCAGGCCCTCGTCACCAGCCGTCTGGACGACGGCAACTCCCTCCACGCCAGAACCACCGCCAAACTCCAGAAGAGACTCCAGCGGATTCAGAACGCCTCAGCACGACTCATCCTGGACATCCCCCATCGCAGCCACATCTCCGGACACCTGAGAGATCTGCACTGGCTCCCGGTCAACAAAAGAATCACCTTCCGTCTCCTCACCCACGCACACAAAGCCCTACACAACCAAGGCCCAGGATACTTCAACAGCCGCCTCAACTTCTACGCTCCCACACGCCAACTTCAATCAACTGGCCACGCCCTCGCTGCCGTCCCCCGCATCCGAAGAGCCACCACAGGAGGAAGGTCCTTCTCCTACCTGGCCGCCAAGACTTGGAACTCCCTCCCGACCCACCTCCGCCTGACCCAGGACCACCTTGCCTTCAGGAAGCAGCTCAAGACCTGGCTGTTCGAACAGTAGTGGACCCCCCCTCCCCTAGCGCCTTGAGACCCTCCGGGTGAGTAGTGCGCTATATAAATGCTTTGATTGATTGATTGATTGACCCAGTGTTAGTCTAGAGGAGAGTTAGCCTTGCTTTAGTGAAAAACTACTTCGGGAGTTGTTCACTGCTAGGACATATAGCCCTAAAGTACACATATACTACATTTTAAATACCATGCACCCTGCGTACGAGCTTTTAGGGCCTACTTTGGGGGGGTATTAGAAGAATTAAAAATGAAGGTTAGTCCTAGCAAAAAAAAAGTATCTTACCAGGTTGAAATGGCAGTTATAAACTGCTCTACAGGCTGCAGTGGCAGGCCAGAGGCATGATTTATAGTGCTACTTCAGTGGGTGGCCCAATGAGTACTGCAGCCCACACTGGCATTTAATTCACAGGCTCAGAGTGCATGTAGTGCCATTTACTAGGTACTTATAAGTAAATTGAAAGGGCCAATTAGGTGTATACCAATTTTACTGTGTTTAAGGGAGACAGCGCAAGCACTTTACCAGTGGTTAGCAAGGGTAGTGCACAGAGTATTAATGTCAACAAAAACGGGTTCAGCAAAACAGCGTATTGAAGGCAAAAACTGTGGGGGAATGCAACATCAAAGGTGTCCGTTCACCCAGCTGGAACTGGAGATCAGTTTTAGGCACCCTAAAATCACCATTTACTTTGCCTTGGATAGCATCATTATTCGTTTGGTTGTGCATTTTTGGACAAAGTGATTTTTACTAGGAAATTCAGCAGCTCGATCTTTAGCCGAGTTATCCCATTTGCACCCACAGTCAGAGGAGCGGATCTATCACACGTGTTTACTAACCCTGCTGTAAACCCAACAAGTATTGAAGAGAGCTGGGAGCTTTCAAACCCTGCCCCATGGAATAGCACTGGAAACTTTCACTATGTTGCATCCTGTGCTCTGATGTATCAGAGTTTGTAACCCTCCTGCCAGAGACAATGAGCCTTGACAGCTCCAATTCATTCCCACTCAACTTCATTCCAATGGCAGTGCAGCAGCACTGATGGCTGTGGAGCTCTCATGGTAAAGAAACGTCACCAATAAGGACTAGCTAGTTTTAAGGAAAGTAGAAGACTCAGGTAGGTACGTCAACAAATAAGGAAAAGCACTGTTTTCCTTATAAAGCCCTCACCCACCGACCTAGTCGGTGGCATGCTTCATCATCGGGCCCACCACAGTGGCACCGAATGTGCCCCGGGTGTGCTTCAACGCCAGGTGACTGCGGAGCTGGTATGTTGCTGAGTGTGCGGTGAATAGGGTGAGAAAGGTGAAGTTTAAAAGCTATACAGAAGGTCCCAGCACCCGAGGTTTACTTATTTTTAATGAACTGGGCCTCTGTTAGCAGATAAAAGGCAGGAAGACGTAGATTGGAGTGCTAGTTATGACCTCCAACGTCTAGTGTGGTCTACATGTTTCAGCCAGTGCCTTGTAGATTTTAAGCTGGCTTTCCTCAGGACCGTTTAGATATGTGAAAAAAATGTGCAGATTAAATAATAAAATTAAATTTAAGTGATTGTGTAGTCTTTTGGCTATGTGTAGCGCACACTAAGGCGCTATAACTGTTAGAGGGGGATTCCCTCAAGCTTGATCTGTTTTATCTTGTAAAAAGCTTCATGGGTCGCCTGGCAGAGAAAGAGACCGAGTATTGCAGTCTGGTTCCTCCTTGGACCTACTCGTCCTTCCGCGGCGCTTTTCCTTATTTGTTGACGTACATACCTGAGTCTTCTACTTTCCTTAAAACTAGCTAGTCCTTATTGATATATATATATAATCCAGGGGATACGGTCTAGCCTATCTAGTCCTCTCTCTCTCGTTGATTTAAGCAAAGAAACGTCACCACCATGAGCACTGGCACGCTGACTGCTGCCAAGGCTGCAGGAAAGGCCCCTTGTGCCCATGGAATGTGCCCGCTGCATCGGTCATTGGGTCATTGACGGAGGCCACCTCAGGCCGCACTCATCCCTCTTATACCAAGAACAGTCCTGCCAGCTCTTTGAGTACTTACAAGGGGCCTTCAGGATAACCCTGCTGAGCCCATTAGGAAGAATACCCTGCCAGAAGCTGCCACCCCCACCATGCCAACCCAGGCTGGCAAAGGCTCCCTTCCCCCATTAGGGTGGACTCTACCTGAATGCCCCCCCACCCTGCCAAACCAGGCTGGCAAAGGTTCCCCTCCGCCAATAGACTGGACTCTACCTGGATGCCTGGAGGGATCTGACGGGCTTCGCTTATGCAGTCATGTGCTCCGAGTGGGATATTCACTCTTAAGTGGGGATCCCATTGAATGCTCATATTGGAAGCCTCAGTGCCCACAGCCTGGTTTAACAGCCCCTCCTGCATTGAGGGGGATTGTGTTAACCGCAAAACTAAGGTATCTGAGGGGCTTTGCATAGCTGTGATGTGTGTTTGGGAAGAATTCACAAAAGACCCTTTCTTGTACTTAAGAGGAGATACCACCTGTGAGAATGATAAAGCCACATGACTCTCCCACGCCTTACCCTCACACTCGCCCTCTTTCATGGTTATCCCTTCGTGTGCACGTGCATTGATGTGCGGAAGTGATCAGAGTGTAATACGGCAGGGCCAAGGGCGGCCAAGGCCGTCCATCCGTCTGTCCTGCTCACCCTACTACAGCTGTTCCATCCGGGGCTTTTGCTTATCCATGAGCGGCTCAGGATGCTGAGCCATCGAGGGGAGGGACCAGTGTCTGCTTCGAAAGAGAGGCTGCTAGAGGGAGTGACGCAGACTGTCACAGGCGCGGGTCCGACCCCCAATCTCCTCGTGAGATGCGGCTCAGCGAGCACAGCTGGCCGGGTCCAGGGTACTGGGGGGTGAAATGGCAAAAGGAGGTCACAAGCCTCTGCCCCTTCAGATACTGCAACTCGATTGGATCTTAGATTGGTCACTTTGACCACTCTGGCAAGAAGATTATAGTACTATTTATATTTAAGGATCACCCTCTTATGAAAAAAGTAAGGACTGTAATAGTTAGATATGAGAGCCTTTTGAGTGCATTTTTACTGCCACCTCCAAATGTTCCATGGGTCGGCTGTTCTGGGTTAATACCCTGTGCACCTTTTTGTGCACATAGTTAGAAGCCCCCGTTCTTCGGTGGTATGCACGCCAGTGCCAATGCAATGCTTGTTCCAGGGGATGCTCAAGGAATCGCCGTTCAGTCCCACACATCTGCAGTTACTGCCCCTCATATCTCCCTTTCTGTCCGACTCAGAGATACTGGGCCTCCTGCACTCGCAGCGTAAATGTCCGCTGCACACACTGTGGAGCCGATGCCCAGGGCTGTGAATGCACCTGCAACCAGGGCTGTGAATGCGCCATGCTCCTGCAGCCAGGACTGTGAATGCGCCTGCAGCCAGGGCTGTGAATGCGGCTGCAGCCAGGGCTGTTAATGCGGCTGCAGCCAGGGCTGTGAATGCGCCTGCAGCCAGGGCTGTGAATGCGGCTGCAGCCATGGCTGTGAATGCACCTGCAGCCAGGGCTGTGAATGCACCTGCAGCCAGGGCTGTGAATGCGGCTGCAGCCAGAGCTGTGAATGCGGCTGCAGCCAGGGCTGTGAATGCGGCTGCAGCCAGGACTGTGAATACTTCTGTAGTCAGGACTGTGAATGCAGCTGCAGCCAGGGCTGTGAATGCGCCTGCAGCCAAGGCTGTGAATGCGCCTGCAATCAAGGCTGTGAATACGCCTGCAGCCAGGGCTGTGAATGCGGCTGCAGCCAGGGCTGTGAATGCGGCTACAGCCAGGGCTGTGAATGCGGCTGCAGCCAGGGCTGTGAATTCGGCTGCAGCCAGGGCTGTGAATGCAGCTGCAATCAGGGCTGTGAATGCGGCTGCAGCCAGGGCTGTGAATGTAGCTGCAGCCAGGACTGTGAATGCAACTGCAGCCAGGGCTATGAATGTGCCTGCAGCCAGGGCTGTGAATGCGGGTGCAGCCAGGGCTGTGAATGCGACTGCAGCCGGGGCTGTGAATGCGAATGCAGCCAGGGCTGTGAATGCGGCTGCAGCCAGGGCTGTGAATGCAGATGCAGCCAGGGCTGTGAATGCAGCTGAAATCAGGGCTGTGAATGCGGCTGCAGCCAGGGCTGTGAATGCAGCTGCAGTCAGGACTGTGAATGCTCCTGCAGTCAGGACTGTGAATGCAGCTGCAGCCAGGGCTGTGAATGCAGCTGCAGCCAGAGCTGTGAATGCGCCTGCAGCCAGGGCGGTGAATGCGCCTGCAGCCAGGGCTGTGAATGCAGCTGCAGCCAGGGCTGTGAATGTGGCTGCAGCCAGGGCTGTGAATGCGCCTGCAGCCAGGGCTGTGAATGTGCCTGCAGCCAGGGCTGTGAATGCGGCTGCAGCCAGGGCAGTGAATGCGGCTGTAGCTAGGGCTGTGAATTCGCCTGCAGCCAGGGCTGTGAATGTGGCTGCAGCAAGGGCTGTGAATGGGGCTGCAGCCAGGGCTGTGAATGCAGCTGCAGTCAGGGCTGTGAATGCTCCTGCAGTCAGGACTGTGAATGCAGCTGCAGCCAGGGCTGTGAATGTGCCTGCAGCCAGGGCTGTGAATGCGGCTGCAGCCAGGGCTGTGAATGCAGCTGCAGCCAGGGCTGTGAATGCGCCTGAAGCCAAGGCTGTGAATGCGGCTGCAGCCTGGGCTGTGAATGCGGCTGCAGCCAGGGCTATGAATGCAGCTGCAGTCAGGGCTGTCAATGTGGCTGCAGCCAGGGCTGTGAATGCAGCTGCAGTCCGGACCGTGAATGCTCCTGCAGTCAGGACTGTGAATGCAACTGCAGCCAGGGCTGTGAATGAAGCTGCAGCCAGGGCTGTGAATGCGCCTGCAGCCAGGGCTGTGAATGCGTCTGCAGCCAGGGCTGTGAATGCGTCTGCAGCCAGGGCTGTGAATGCGACTGCAGCCAGGGCTGTGAATGCGCCTGCAGCCAGGGCTGTGAATGCGCCTGTAGCCAGGGCTGTGAAGGCAGCTGAAATCAGGGCTGTGAATGCGCCTGCAGGCAGGGCTGTGAATGTGGCTGCAGCCAGGGCTGTGAATGCGCCTGCAGCCAGGGCTGTGAATGTGCCTGCAGCCAGGGCTGTGAATGCGGCTGCAGCCAGGGCAGTGAATGCGGCTGCAGCTAGGGCTGTGAATTCGCCTGCAGCCAGGGCTGTGAATGTGCCTGCAGCCAGGGCTGTGAATGCGGCTGCAGCCAGGGCTGTGAATGGGGCTGCAGCCAGGGCTGTGAATGCAGCTGCAGTCAGGGCTGTGAATGCTCCTGCAGTCAGGACTGTGAATGCAGCTGCAGCCAGGGCTGTGAATGTGCCTGCAGCCAGGGCTGTGAATGCGGCTGCAGCCAGGGCTGTGAATGCAGCTGCAGCCAGGGCTGTGAATGCGCCTGCAGCCAGGGCTGTGAATGCGGCTGCAGCCAGGGCTATGAATGCAGCTGCAGTCAGGGCTGTCAATGTGGCTGCAGCCAGGGCTGTGAATGCAGCTGCAGTCCGGACCGTGAATGCTCCTGCAGTCAGGACTGTGAATGCAGCTGCAGCCAGGGCTGTGAATGAAGCTGCAGCCAGGGCTGTGAATGCGCCTGCAGCCAGGGCTGTGAATGCGTCTGCAGCCAGGGCTGTGAATGCGACTGCAGCCAGGGCTGTGAATGCGTCTGCAGCCAGGGCTGTGAATGCGTCTGCAGCCAGGGCTGTGAATGCGACTGCAGCCAGGGCTGTGAATGCGCCTGCAGCCAGGGCTGTGAATGCGCCTGTAGCCAGGGCTGTGAATGCAGCTGAAATCAGGGCTGTGAATGCGCCTGCAGCCAGGGCTGTGAATGTGGCTGCAGCCAGGGCTGTGAATGCGCCTGCAGCCAGGGCTGTGAATGTGCCTGCAGCCAGGGCTGTGAATGCGGCTGCAGCCAGGGCAGTGAATGCGGCTGAAGCTAGGGCTGTGAATTCGCCTGCAGCCAGGGCTGTGAATGTGCCTGCAGCCAGGGCTGTGAATGCGGCTGCAGCCAGGGCTGTGAATGGGGCTGCAGCCAGGGCTGTGAATGCAGCTGCAGTCAGGGCTGTGAATGCGCCTGCAGCCAGGGCTGTGAATGTGCCTGCAGCCAGGGCTGTGAATGCGGCTGCAGCCAGGGCTGTGAATGCAGCTGCAGCCAGGGCTGTGAATGTGCCTGCAGCCAGGGCTGTGAATGCGGCTGCAGCCTGGGCTGTGAATGCAGCTGCAGTCCGGACCGTGAATGCTCCTGCAGTCAGGACTGTGAATGCAGCTGCAGCCAGGGCTGTGAATGAAGCTGCAGCCAGGGCTGTGAATGCGCCTGCAGCCAGGGCGGTGAATGCGTCTGCAGCCAGGGCTGTGAATGCGCCTGCAGCCAGGGCTGTGAATGCGTCTGCAGCCAGGGCTGTGAATGCGTCTGCAGCCAGGGCTGTGAATGCGACTGCAGCCAGGGCTGTGAATGCGCCTGCAGCCAGGGCTGTGAATGCGCCTGTAGCCAGGGCTGTGAATGCGGCTGCTCAGACAATTCACGGCCTCCAGCTGCAGCGTTAGATACCCAAGGACACAAGCTCTATTGTCACTGTCTGGTGCTGTCAAGAGTAAACAGATGGGACAGAACAACGTAGACAGAGAAGAGAGACAGGGCTAGATAGGAGATGGAAGTGAGAGAGGAGGTGCAATGAGAAAGGAGGTACAGGGCAGAAGAGAAGAGAGGAAGAAGAAACGAAAGAGATGGAAGCAAGACAAAGAAGCTTTAGAAAAGAGGATTAAGGATAAAGAATGGAGACAGAGGGGAAGATGGAGAGGGATTCCAACAGGGTAGGAGATGAGGGAAGGACCTGAGAGTATACAGGAAAAGAGATGGGGGAACTGGGAGGGAAAAGGGAAAGGTACAAGATGGAAATGAGAACGAGAGTGGACATTTATAGTAAGAAAATGGGAATAGAAACATGGAGGGGTGAGGAGAATAAGAACAGAGAGAATCGATGAGAGAGCAGAATAAACAGGAAGGAAAATGAGATGGGGAAAGCAGGGCTTAGGCCGTAACAACTTGCTATACAAGGAAAGGGTGTTGGATTGAGTATGTTGTAGAGAAGGAAGAGAGAGCAAAGTGGCAGGGAGAATGGGAGCCTGAGAAAGAGAACTGCAAAGAAAGAAAAGAGAAGTTGAAGAAGTGAGGTGATACATGGGAGGGAACAAGGATGATCCATAGATAAAATGTGAAGAATCGAGAGAAGGAACCAAGAAAGAGTTGATAAGGAAAGAATTGGAAGGAGGAAGAGACAGACAGTGAGAATGAAGGGGCATTAACGCACTTCTTGTTTTAGATGAAGGCACCAAAAATGTATTTTATTAATGTGCCTAAACATTGATGAACTAGATTTGGAGCAGTTTCTGTATGGTATGCTCAGACGTGAGTCCCGTGCTCTCCATGCCACTGGAGTCAAGCTATCCTGGCTGATGACGGCTGATAGCCAGACACCGGTCCTAGGAAAAAATGATGGATTTAGGCCCAGATCTCTGTACTGGGGTGAATGTATGACATTGTTCTGCAGTCTGTCCATCAACTGTTGTTTTTGTTCTTTTCTTAATGTGGCCCAAATATGTGCAATCTTCTGCCTCATTGCCTCTGTTTGGGATCTGGTCTTCTGTCTTTCAGATGCACTTTGAAAACGTGGTTCATTTGTCAAGCATAATGTATTTACCAGTCCAACACATTTTGTTCAACTCATGAGTTAAAGCTAAGAAACCTGGGGGTGAATGTGGGCGCTACAGATATGAATAAAATACCATAACAACATGATGTAAAACAGAATGGGGAAAAAATGGTCTGATTTTGACCCCAACTGTACGAAATGAAACTGGGTTGGCAACGGGCAAGAAACGATGTGGTTAGTAAACATGCTTGATGTTATTTCATTCCTTTTGGTAGGTCATTGTTTACCACATGAGACATTAGGAAAGTATGAAAGTGTTACCGAATATGCTGGGTATGGACAATGTTTTGTGACTGGAGAGGGTGATCACCTGCTTTTGGTGCCAGTGACAGATTTTCCACACCAGGTGACCTGCATGATTTGCTCTTTCCCAGAACAGGTGAGGAGCAGTGAGACTTTACCTGCAGCAGAGAGAACAGGAGTGGAGCAGTAAGACTTTACCTGCCGCAGAGAGAGCAGGAGTGGAGCAGTAAGACTTTACCTGCCGCAGAGAGAACAGGAGTGGAGCAGTAAGACTTTACCTGCCGCAGAGAGAACAGGAGTGGAGCAGTAAGTCTTTACCTGCTCCAAAGAGAACAGGAGTGGAGCAGTGAGACTTTACCTGCCGCAGAGAGAACAGGTGTGGAGCAGTAAGACTTTACCTGCCACAGAGAGAGCAGGAGTGGAGCAGTAAGACTTTAACTGCTGGAGAGAGAACAGGTGTGGAGCAGTAAGACTGTACCTGCTGCTGACAATGATGTAGATGGGCGGGTACTATAAGGTGCTGAGTAGTTGCACTTCTGCATTTTGAAAGTAAAGTACAAGCATTTCTTAGCAGTGTCTCAATAAATGTAATAGGAAAGTACCAAGACTTCTCATTAAAGAACAAACACTGTGGATAGTCATTCCCTGCTGTTATCTCCATTTTAGACTATGGATCCTTTGGTGGCTGCGTCCACTCACACCTTTTGTTTTAGCCTTGCACTGCAGGATACGGATTGATGTGGGGATTCCTGAAGACCAGATGAGCGCTGGCAGAGAACACTTGAGTGCGAAAGGGAGATCGGCGAGAACAGTTTGAATGTGAAAACAATTTGCTTTTGCATAATCCTGTTATATGTCGGAAAAATCGCATGAAATTACATGTGATTGCACCAAATTCAAATAAGATGGTTAGCACTATAGTTTACTCTTGGACTTGGCCCTTTTTGCAGAGTCATACCTGAACTTTGTGCCTTTCTCCTGTACTGTTTCTGGCCTGTTTTTATTGGTGTGATGGGCACTTTACCACTGCCGATCAGTACTAAAATGCATATGCTCTCCTTATAAATTGATCTATGAATTAGTGACTCCATGATTGGCTTGTTTGATTTACTGTCAGACCCTAGTACAGTGCACCGCGTGTGCCCAGGGCCTGTATATCAGATGCTGCTGGCAGGCTTGCAGCACTGGTTGTGCCACCCACCGGTGCAGCTTGTAAAGTGTGTCTCAGGCCTGCCATTGCAGAACCTGTATGCAATCTAGTACTGCCATGTCGATTTGGTAAGTGCACCCACTTACCAGTCCCCAAAACTTCCCTTTTCTGCATGTTAGTCACCACTAAAGTAGGCATGCAGGCAGGGTGCATTTTATGTTGAAGGTAGGACCTGCCCTGATGTGTGTGGCATGTCCTGATAGTGAATTACAGCCAATTTCGTTTTTCAATATTGCATTGCTACCTGCTCCCATAGGCCAGAATGGACAGTTTGATTGTAACATTTCATAATCCTAACTGACCCAGAGAACATGGTGGAAAAACGAATTTAGTATGCCTGGACTCAGAATGATAAAATACATCTTTTTGTTGAGTTGGTTTTAACATTGTGTGTTTGAAAATACAACTTTTAGAAGTAGGTTTTTTCTTGCCTAACCATCCAGTATGCTCTGCTGTTTTGTGTTTTGACTGTCTGGTTTTGGAGGGACAGGAGCTGGGGAGGGCAGGTTGAGTCAGCACTGGGCTGAATAGGAGAGCTGCATTTGGAGTAGGGGGAGGAGTTTTCCCTTTCACTTGCCTGAGTCGACATAGGAATAGAGAGTATATGGAGGAGTTGTTCCCCGACCTGAATAGGGCTGTGCCTGCCCAGGTGAATGCTGGCTCCACCCCCTGTGGTGTGTGGGATGGCAGATCCCCAAGCTGATAAAGGAAAGAAGGAACTGTAAACAAAGGGCTCCAGGACTGCACATAACTGGTTTGGGCTATTTACAGGCCCCCTCTGCCTTTAGAGTACAAAGGATTTAGTAGTATAAATATTGGGGCCCAGACCCCAAGACTTTAGCTCATTTCTGGGAATCAACACATACCTTTGCCAAGGAGAAAACCCACGGAAGCTGAAGGAGGAGACTACCCCTATGCTGCGTGTTGTTGGGGTTGGCCTGCAGTGGTTGTTTTACTGCCAAGGAAAACAAGAGGACAGAGTGTGCTTTCATCATCTTGAAGAAGATCTCCAAGGGCATGAACATTGAGCTTGCTCCCGCCTGAAGTCTCAGAGATACAAGACTTCACCCCCAGGTCCTCTCCTGAATTTCCTTTGCAGGGAATTGAAGTGCCTACTGCTGTTGGGCCTTCTGAGAGACTGTGTGTCGCTGGGACCTGGAAGCACGACTCAACGGAGAGGAAGCATGTTGCCGCCGCAGCTGTTGCATCACCAAGGAAGTGTGCTGCCGCCCTCGCATCGCTGTAGCGGCTCGCATCACCGGAGAAGCATGCCGCCGCTGCAGAGTTCGCAGTCGCATCACCGGAGAAGCGTGTTGCAGGGCCTGTCGCGGCTCAGAAGTTCATCGAGTCGCTGCACGGCTGTTGGGTGTGCACGCATCATGTCTAAGTTGTCCCACCAAAGCAAGACGCCATTTTGCTGCATTGGACAGGATCGTCATCACATTGAGGCACCATCTTGTTGCATTGTAACCGGGGCGCACACGAAACCAATGCATCACCTCCCCACGCGGTGAAGAACCGACGCATCACTTCCTCTCTGGTAAGGAACCAACGCATCACCGTCCCTGCGCTGCAGTAGAGAACCGACGCATCACCTCCCCCGGAGCAAGGAACCAACGCATCCCCGTTCTTGCATGAAAGGAATCGACACATCACCTTCCCTGCAACTCTTTTGTTTGTTTAGGGTTACGCATCCAAAGGTGCATTAAGAGTAAAGTGTTGCATTTATCATCTACATTGAACTGAACTATTTTTACCAATTGACACTCATATTTTGGAGTATAGTATTGTGGATTTTTGTCGTTTGGATCTTGTGTTAAGTCTATATAAAAATACTTATTTTTATATGTGGTGGTGTCTAAATGTAGTGTTGTCACTGTGTTACTGTATGTGTTCACAAATGCTTTACACACTCCCTCTGAGATAAGCCTGCCTGCTCGTGCCAAACTACCAAGAGGGTGAGCAGGGGTTACTTTAGGAGTGTACTCTCTTATCCTGACTAGAAGCAAGGGTCTCTATTTGGATAAAGGTGCAAACCATTGCCAACTAGAGACCCACAGTTCTAACATGTACCAAAAAAAACATTTTGTGCTAAAAGAAAAAATACACGTACTGTGAATGACTGTTTCACACGTTCCGCTCATTCACATTGT
The DNA here is from genome assembly GCF_964263255.1 of Lissotriton vulgaris. Taxonomy (NCBI): domain Eukaryota; kingdom Metazoa; phylum Chordata; class Amphibia; order Caudata; family Salamandridae; genus Lissotriton; species Lissotriton vulgaris. The sequence goes on along the minus strand of NC_141693.1, from coordinate 48,024,471 downwards.
TTCCACGCTATGATTTTGCCAGAAATATATGCCTTATCGCTCGATAAGACTTAGTTGCATATTTACAGAAATTTTGAGTGGCAAGCATAATGTGAAATCCCCAAAATTACCCAAACGACACTATTTTAATTAAAATTTCACCCCAGCCTGGAAAAAGCCCGAGTCCTCTCTATGTGCTCTCAGCATGAACAGCTAAATATCAAACACAGGGGCGACCCTTCACATTTAGCAACAAGAGGTTGCTATGAACAGGTCATGGGAGGGAAGGAAGCTTCACAGTCACTGACAAAATGATGCCAGTGAGCGCTGCCCTCCAAAACATAACTTGTGGGACTAGGAAAACCCAGCGGACTTGAATGGCCGGACCCAGGCCCACCTTACAGCAGCCTACAAATAGTGAGCAGGGAAATACATCAAATAGCTTTAGGCGACCCACCAACCTTCCTGCTTCAAATTTACACCCTTTTTTGGGCATATATGTTAAATGTCACCGACAGCTAGAGGAAACGTTGCACAACCCTCCTCTTCAGTGAGCTTTGAGTGCGGAATGCAAGGCATGTGAGGTTGGGCTCAGCATCAGTACTCAACGGGTGCGTAGCCAAGAACAACCAGAACCTGTCTGCCAGGATGTGGGGCTCAGCATCAGTGCTTAACAGGAGCGTAGCCAAGAACAACCAGAACCTGTCTGTCAGGATGTGGGGCTCAGCATCAGTGCTTAACAGGAGCTCAGCCAAGAAGAACCAGAACCTGTCTGCCAGGATGTGGGGCTCAGCATCAGTGCTTAACAGGAGCATAGCCAAGAACAACCAGAACCTGTCTGTCAGGATGTGGGGCTCAGCATCAGTGCTTAACAGGAGCTCAGCCAAGTACAACCAGAACCTGTCTGTCAGGATGTGGGGCTCAGCATCAGTGCTTCACAGGAGCTCAGCCAAGTACAACCAGAACCTGTCTGCCAGGATGCCATTAGTAACTTTAGCTCAACTTCGCATGTTTTAGTGATCTTTCACTATCTGACTTGCAAAACAATAAGACATTAGGTAAAGAAGGAAGTGACTGATCTTTTAAAGTACTTCATACAGCTTAACTGTTCATGTAAATTAATAAGAAGCTCTGTCATTCTCAAGGGGCCTCCTTGAAAAGGGGGGCGGGGTCAGAGCCCACTTTGTCCATGCCTTAAAACGTCTCTGGGTGGTTGATTTTTTCTGCTTGATTCCAAACAGTCCTGGGGGCAAGTTAGGGGCTTAACACAGCCCTCTGCAGTCCCTGTGGTGCAGAGGGGCCTCCAAGGAGCCCCCAACTCTTCAAGGGGCCCCATCCAGCCCTATGTCAGTGAATATCCGTGAGGTTTGGGAAACTCAGGGGCCTTTCACATTCTGCAGAGGGCCCCATCATTGTGAGTTATGATGCTGGGGCAGGTCCCCAGTTATGATTGCTCCCCCTCTTTGTGTTTAAGGTGTCCGACCTGTCCTTCAGGGGTGGAGTTTACACCTTGCACTCTTGCAGTAGGGGCTATAAGTGCCCTGAGGCTATTTCAGAATTGTGTTTACCACCATATCCATGGAAGCTGTCAAAAGAGCAGACTAAAGTGTCTCCCTTAAAACAAATCAGAAATATGCCTGGGATTGGATAACTTTTAGTGTAATGGTGGAAGAGGTAGAAGGGGGCTGACCAGATCTAATGCAGCCCGCCTATCTGAACACTCATATTCTTTTCAGGGCGGAATCGCACATTCCACACATACATTTGAGTATTTTCTTTTCTTTATACAGCGCAAACTAGAACCACAGTATTGGAGTCCTTTACATGAACACTGTCTGGGGAGAAAAAATAAGGCGAGAATGTGCCATAACAGCCAAAGCTGCTGACTTTGTAACTAGACAACCAGGCTTAAGTCTCAGCGTCCCTTCAACATCATGGGATTCTGAGCAAGTTACTCAATCTCCCCATACTTGAAAAATATAATGTAATCTTCTGTAATGTAACTGATACTCATGTAAAACATTCAATACCTGGGTGGTGTTGAGTTTGCACTCTTTAAAACTGGAAGCACAGGTATCAATAGTTCCTCAATCACAGGCTATGGGCACTAATTAGGTTAAAAAAAATGTTCTTTTAAATAATGCATACTCCACCATAGCCTGAAACTTCCAATGTGCTGCTACCATAAACAAATCAAGCAAGCACCAGGAGTAAAAAACAGCGTAATGTTTAATATATAGGGGATTTAAAATATACACTGTCCCTTTAGGAAACCAGCAGCCTCTTTATTTTAACATGTCCTGCACTGGCAGTTATTTTACAGGCTCCACTCTTTAATGCAGCTCATATAAAGAGGATCTCAGAACACTTGTCATCATATTTTATGAGGTTTTTATCTAAAAAAAAATATTTTTGTGTCTTAACTTGACATTTCAACATGTCTGAAGCCTTTCCAGCAATATGTTCCTCTACACTTCATCCTTTCTCTGCCCCTACAGTATATGAAAATCTTCTTGCAGGAGAAGTTGTTATTTTTATTATTATTATTATATGCATTTATAGAGCGCATGGCTGCCCTAGGGCTTCCAGCGCTAAGAGACACATAGTTAAATGGAATTGAACAGACCTTAAAGGTGTTGCTTCAGCAGCCATGTTTTAATTGCTTTGTGAAATGCAGTTCTTTGTCCAGTGTCCGAAATTCCCATGGTAGAGAATTCCAGAGTGTAGGGGCCAGGTAGGAAGAAGATCTTCCTCCCCACCTCTCTCTTGTGACCCAAGTTGGTTTTAGAAGTCCCTCCGAGCGTGATCTCAGATGCTTGTTTGGGGTGTAAAGGGATATTAGACTCTTGTTTTTCCTAGAGCCCCTATTATGTAGAGCTCTGTGCGTCATGACCAGAATCTTAAATTTGATTCTAGACTCTACTGGACGCCAGTGTAGCCCTTTTATGGGTTTTTTACCGACTCCAGAGCAGGAATATTGCATAGCATCCTTGCTGCCGCATTCTGGACCACTTGCAGTTTGTGGGTCACATATTTTGGTGCCCCTAAAAATAACGCGAAGTGACCAGGGATTGGACTACCCTCTTCCTGCACTGCATAGCAATTTGATCTAGGATTTTTTGGAGACTTCTACGTAGTCCAAAGCAGTTGGCTGTGACTTTCTTGGCTTGTGTCACCATAGAAAGATCATTTTCTATCTAGAAACCTACGTTTTTGATTATTTCTTTAGGTACAGGAGAGCTGTATAGACATTCCGGCCAGCATATGGAGGGCCTGGGAATTTACTTTTTCCAGAGGACCATTAACTCTGTTTTGTCCCCGTTTAATTTTAAGCAGCTTTTTGTCATCCACGGCTTGACTTTTTCCATGCAGGGTGATATTTTCTCGGGGTCCCTACAGGTTTTTGGGTCAAGGGAAATCACCAGCTGGGTGTTGTCCACGTAAGATGTCATGGAGATGTTAAACTCTTTAGACAATCTCCGAAAGTGGTTGCATATATACAGTGAATAGTGTGGGGCTTAGTGAGGAACCCTCTGGTACCCCACAGCTTAGTGAAATAGTTTTCGAGAGGGTGGTGTTTTCCAATACTTGGAATGTTCTTCCCTTCAGAAAATATGCCAACCACTTGAGCATAGTACCTTGTACCCCGATGGCCGAGAGTCTCTTTCGTAATATGTGGCGGTCTACCATGTTGAAGGGAGCACTCAAGTCCAAGAGGAGTAAGGCAACTGATTTTCCCTGGTCTAATGATGCTCTGAGTTCCTACACCACCAAAGCGGACTCCGTGCTTTGTTGTGCCCGGAAACCCATCTGGGTGCGGTGGAGGCATTGATTTGTTTCTAGAAATTCTGCCAATGATCTATTGATGTGCTTTTCCACTAGCTTACCACAAAAGGCAGCAAGGAAATAGGGCGGTAATTAGCTAGTTGTGAAGCTAGTTGTTAGCTAATCTTATGAAGACCCTGGTGGTTCCTCATTAATGTATGTTATTTCAACATCTCAAACACAGCCCTTGGGATATGGAGTTCCTTTTGATATCCCCTTCTCACAGCCACACCAGGATAAGCCTAGCTAGATGCAACAAATATACTTGACTGCAAACCATACTTTGCTGAAAGTACTAAATTATTGATATATATCCTCCAAAAATGAGTCTTCAGGCACACAATGATTTAGTCAAAGAAGCCCAGTACTAAGACGTCGATTACAATGGCGGACAGAAGGACGACCGCCGGCCTGGAGTATGCGGAAAATGCCTTTTCCAGTCCGCCAGCCGCGGCTAGTCCGTCCGCCATATTAGGATGGGAAGCACTGTCAAATTTCCGTATGCCGCGGAAGATCATGCACCATCGCCTAAATAAACCCGACTCCGTGGCGGACGTAACCAATCCAGAGACACCGCCGTACAGAATGACGTCTCGACCGTCCTAGGAATCACGACGACGACGCAGGTACGTAAACACACCAACCACTGTCGGAAGGGGAGTACCTGGCAGGGCTGTGACATGGGGAGGGGAAGTGGCATGTTGGGAGACAATAATGTATGGCAAACGGATGTATGCAGGTAAGTAAACATAGAAATGATTTGTACGGATATCTTAGCGTCCACTGCATCGCATTTGGGTATGCAGTGCACACCAAGAAAATGTAATGAGCAACACATATGTTCACTTACCTGCAAACATCCATCATCCATATATCACAAACCCCCAATGCCCCTCCCCCTCCCCACGTCACCACCCCGGCAGGTACTCCCTTGCCGACCACGGTTGCAACACACACACCACGCACGTGTCGGAGCCCCTGCCCACAGCAGAACATCTGCTCTGGACATGAAAACACAATCATGCACCACCAGCAAAACCACCTGGGCACAACAGACCCCACTCACCCAGAACACACACGCACCGCTAACAAACAGCCACACCACAGACAACGCTACGGAGCAGAGCAGATGACGGAAACCATGCCCACATTCAACTAGGCAGGCAGGCTAGAATGGCTAGGCCACACAGCTCACAAGCCCACATATACACACCAACACACAAGGCATACCACACATAAGGAGGCATGCTGGCCCAACCTCAGGCAAACCCCACACCTACCCCACCAACAGGCAGAGGCCCATACACCACACACCACAAAAACAACACTGCTGCACACACATAAACAACCAACACACACACGATGAGCCCTGACATGTACACTGACAAAGTCACTGACAAAGTCGACACTGAACAACCTACTGTCTACCCACAAATCCTGAGTGTGACACATGCACCAAATGAAAAACATCCACATTACCTGCAGTGCATGGTAAGCCCTGTTGTCCCAAAATGAGACTCTGAGTGCCTCCTCCACCCTTACACAGTCAACAGCCACATTGCAATGACTATCCCCCCAGCCAAAGTAAATGAAACAGTGCTGGGCAATCGTAATGTGAAAGTGGCAGACACAGCATGTACGACAGCAACAAAATATTAACAATGCAAGAAGACAACCAGGAATGACACAGAGAAACCACTACACATGAGTAACTTGCTTTATTGCACATAATTGAGGTTGACTCCAAGAGTAGCCAGGAGCATGGCCACTGGATAGAACAGAGAATGTACATCTGAGGCAGCACATGAGTAGGGCAACGAGCATCAACAGTCCATGGCACAGAACAGGTACATCTGAGGCAGCACATGAGGGGCTAAGTGCATCAACAGTCCATGGCACAGAACAGGTTCATCTTAGGCAGCACAGGAGGGTCTAAGTGCATCAACAGTACATGGCACAGAGCAGGTACATCTGAGGCTGCACATGAGTAGGATAACAAGCAGCAACAGTCCATGGCACAGAACAGGTACATCTGAGGCAGCACGTGAGAGGGGCTAAGTGCATCAACAGTCCATGGCACAGAGCAGGTACAAATGAGGAAGCACATAAGAGGGGCTAAGTGCATCAACAGTCCATGGCGCAGAACAGGTACATCTGAGACAGCACATGAGAGGGGCTAAGTGCATCAACAGTCCATGGCACAGAACAGGTACATCTGAGGCAGCACATGAGGGGCTAAGTGCATCAACAGTCCATGGCACAGAACAGGTACATCTGAGGCAGCACATGAGTGGGGCTAAGTGCATCAACAGCCCATGGCACAGAGCAGGTACATCTGAGGCAGCACATGAGTAGGGCAACGAGCATCAACAGTCCATGGCACAGAACAGGTACATCTGAGGCAGCACATGAGGGGCTAAGTGCATCAACAGTCCATGGCACAGTACAGGTACATCTGAGGCAGCACAGGAGGGTCTAAGTGCATCAACAGTCCATGGCACAGAGCAGGTACATCTGAGGCTGCACATGAGTAGGATAACGAGCAGCAACAGTCCATGGCACAGAACAGGTGCATCTGAGGCAGCACATGAGAGGCTAAGTGCATCAACAGTCCATGGCGCAGAACAGGTACATCTGAGACAGCACATGAGAGGGGCTAAGTGCATCAACAGTCCATGGCACAGAGCAGGTACATCTGAGGCAGCACATGAGAGGGGCTAAGTGCATCAACAGTCCATGGCGCAGAACAGGTACATCTGAGACAGCCCATGAAAGGGGCTAAGTGCATCAACAGTCCATTGCACAGAACAGGTACATCTGAGACAGCACATGAGAGGGGCTAAGTGCATCAACAGTCCATGGCACAGAGCAGGTACATCTGAGGCAGCACATGAGGGGGGCTAAGTGCATCAACAGTCCATGGCACAGAACAGGTACATCTGAGGCAGCACATGAGAGGAACTAAGTGCATAAACAGTCCATGGCACAGAACTGGTACATCTGAGGCAGCACATGAGAGGGGCTAAGTGCATCAACAGTCCATGGCACAGAACAGGTACATCTGAGGCAGCACATGAGGGGCTAAGTGCATCAACAGTCCATGGCACAGAACAGGTACATCTGAGGCAGCACAGGAGGGTCTAAGTGCATCAACAGTCCATGGCACAGAGCAGGTACATCTGAGGCTGCACATGAGTAGGATAACGAGCAGCAACAGTCCATGGCACAGAACAGGTGCATCTGAGGCAGCACATGAGAGGCTAAGTGCATCAACAGTCCATGGCGCAGAACAGGTACATCTGAGACAGCACATGAGAGGGGCTAAGTGCATCAACAGTCCATGGCACAGAACAGGTACATCTTAGGCAGCACAGGAGGGTCTAAGTGCATCAACAGTACATGGCACAGAGCAGGTACATCTGAGGCAGCACATGAGTAGGATAACGAGCAGCAACAGTCCATGGCACAGAACAGGTACATCTGAGGCAGCACATGAGAGGGGCTAAGTGCATCAACAGTCCATGGCACAGAGCAGGTACATCTGAGGCTGCACATGAGTAGGATAACGAGCAGCAACAGTCCATGGCACAGAACAGGTACATCTGAGGCAGCACATGAGAGGGGCTAAGTGCATCAAGAGTCCATGGCACAGAGCAGGTACATCTGAGGCAGCACATGAGTAGGGCAACGAGCATCAACAGTCCATGGCACAGAACAGGTACATCTGAGGCAGCACATGAGGGGCTAAGTGCATCAACAGTCCATGGCACAGTACAAGTACATCTGAGGCAGCACAGGAGGGTCTAAGTGCATCAACAGTCCATGGCACAGAACAGGTGCATCTGAGGCAGCACATGAGAGGCTAAGTGCATCAACAGTCCATGGCACAGAACAGGTACATCTGAGACAGCACATGGGAGGGGCTAAGTGCATCAACAGTCCATGGCGCAGAACAGGTACATCTGAGACAGCCCATGAAAGGGGCTAAGTGCATCAACAGTCCATTGCACAGAACAGGTACATCTGAGACAGCACATGAGAGGGGCTAAGTGCATCAACAGTCCATGGCACAGAGCAGGTACATCTGAGGCAGCACATGAGGGGGGCTAAGTGCATCAACAGCCCATGGCACAGAACAGGTACATCTGAGGCAGCACATGAGAGGAACTAAGTGCATAAACAGTCCATGGCACAGAACTGGTACATCTGAGGCAGCACATGAGAGGGGCTAAGTGCATCAACAGTCCATGGCACAGAACAGGTACATCTGAGGCAGCACATGAGGGGCTAAGTGGATCAACAGTCCATGGCACAGAACAGGTACATCTGAGGCAGCACAGGAGGGTCTAAGTGCATCAACAGTCCATGGCACAGAGCAGGTACATCTGAGGCTGCACATGAGTAGGATAACGAGCAGCAACAGTCCATGGCACAGAACAGGTGCATCTGAGGCAGCACATGAGAGGCTAAGTGCATCAACAGTCCATGGCGCAGAACAGGTACATCTGAGACAGCACATGAGAGGGGCTAAGTGCATCAACAGTCCATGGCACAGAACAGGTACATCTGAGACAGCACATGAGAGGGTCTAAGTGCATCAACAGTCCATGGCACACAGCAGGTACATCTGAGGCAGCACATGAGGGGGGCTAAGTGCATCAACAGTCCATGGCAGAGAACAGGTACATCTGAGGCAGCACATGAGAGGAACTAAGTGCATAAACAGTCCATGGCACAGAACTGGTACATCTGAGGCAGCACATGAGAGGGGCTAAGTGCATCAACAGTCCATGGCACAGAACAGGTACATCTGAGGAAGCACATTAGGGGCTAAGTGCATCAACAGTCCATGGCACAGAACAGGTACATCTGAGGCAGCACATGAGAGGGGCTAAGTGCATCAACAGTCCATGGCACAGAACAGGTACATCTGAGGCAGCACATGAGAGGGGCTAAGTGCATCAACAGTCCATGGCACAGAACAGGTACATCTGAGGCAGCACATGAGGGGCTAAGTGGATCAACAGTCCATGGCACAGAACAGGTACATCTGAGGCAGCACAGGAGGGTCTAAGTGCATCAACAGTCCATGGCACAGAGCAGGTACATCTGAGGCTGCACATGAGTAGGATAACGAGCAGCAACAGTCCATGGCACAGAACAGGTGCATCTGAGGCAGCACATGAGAGGCTAAGTGCATCAACAGTCCATGGCGCAGAACAGGTACATCTGAGACAGCACATGAGAGGGGCTAAGTGCATCAACAGTCCATGGCACAGAACAGGTACATCTGAGACAGCACATGAGAGGGTCTAAGTGCATCAACAGTCCATGGCACACAGCAGGTACATCTGAGGCAGCACATGAGGGGGGCTAAGTGCATCAACAGTCCATGGCAGAGAACAGGTACATCTGAGGCAGCACATGAGAGGAACTAAGTGCATAAACAGTCCATGGCACAGAACTGGTACATCTGAGGCAGCACATGAGAGGGGCTAAGTGCATCAACAGTCCATGGCACAGAACAGGTACATCTGAGGAAGCACATTAGGGGCTAAGTGCATCAACAGTCCATGGCACAGAACATGTACATCTGAGGCAGCACATGAGAGGGGCTAAGTGCATCAACAGTCCATGGCACAGAACAGGTACATCTGAGGCAGCACATGAGTAGGGCAACGAGCATCAACAGTCCATGGCACAGAGCAGGTACATCTGAGGCAGCACAAGGATGTGTGTCATGCGCACCGTCACATGGACAATAATAATACAAGGGTGGTTACAATGGACATTCCTGACATCAATTACAATCACATTTCAGTGATGTGAACTGCACCTCACAGCACAGAATCAGGTGGACTGTGTGAGCCTGTAGCTTTGGAGCTGATACAGGAGTGTGAGACACAGCCACAGCTCTAGTGACTGACACATGAGCCATAGACCCAGACACACTGGCAGCACCAGATACAGTAGTGTGAGACACAGCCACAGCTCTAGTGACTGACACATGAGCCATAGACCCAGACACACTGGCAGCACCGGATACAGGAGTGTGAGACACAGCCAGAGCTCTAGTGACTGACACATGAGCCATAGACTCAGACACACTGCCAGGACATGTCCCTGTACAGTGACCACACAAACCATGCTAGCATCTGAGACATGAGAGTGGCGACACACACAGTGGCAGTACCTGAAACAGGAGAGAGCACAGCTGACACAGTCCCACTATGTGGCCCATGAGAGTGAACTGCAGCTGACTCACTAGGACCACTGAAATGATGAGTCACAGGGCTGTATGGTCCAGGAGGCAGGGTGGCTCTGGGAGCTGGGGACAGCTCTATTGGAGCGACATAGGGGTGATCAGGTGTCACTGATGTGTGTTTCCGTTTCTTTGGGATATGTAAGGGCACCCTGGACATGACTGGACTGGTAAGTGGTGCGGGCTCATCAGAAACATCACCCATCAAAGGTGGATTATGTGCTGGTGGGGGTCTGCTCTCTGGGGATGTGCTGGACTCTGCTTGCTGTGACAACTTAACAATCCTGGCAACCACTGTAGGAACGGGTTTGGTGTCCCAACCCAAAACAGATTTGATCTTTTATGAGGCCTAGAAGCCTGTGACTGACTTGAAGGCCCAGGAGAACAGGGAAGGGAGAGTTCGATTGACCGGGATTCACAGAAGCTACCTTGGGCAAAAGGTGCTCTAACAATGTAATCTCTTGGAACATTGCCGGCTTAAGTGCCAAGATGCAGGATTGTAATTGGATTACTTACAATAAACAGTATCTCATAATTTGTCTGCAGGAGACCTGGTCTATTGAATGTAATCACTTTTTAGAAGGGTATAAGGCATATTATGTTCCAGCCATTGCAACCAACAGGGGAAGACCTAAGGGGGGGCTGGTTACATATATCGCTGTTGCACTGACTTGTAAAGTACGTAGAGTACCATCTGCTAACCCTGGTATTCTTGTTTTAATTTTAAATGGAGAAAACTGTCTAGCTGGTCTGGTAAATTTTTATAATTCTGTCAACTCATGCTCAGCTTTTAGTCAACTATCTGCTTTGAATGTTTTCATTAGTATGTCAATGAAACAGAGCCTGCATAATTTTATGATTATGGGTGACTTTAATGTTCATCCTTGTGGTGACCCCTTATTCAAATGTATCCTAGATCTAAACTGTGCACGGTCTAATGGTTTACACTTAGAGCATTCAATTGAGGGGGAGCTTTTCAATGACTTTTTGAATGATCTGGATGTGACACCAACCATGGCCTTGATGGATCCCGCTAAAAGATTTGAGACACCTACTTTTAAGGGTCATGGGAGGGGGACTTTCATTGACTATGTGCTAATCTCATTATCTATGCAGCGTTTTGTGGATTCTTTTATTATTGAAGAGAGTGAATTTAGCAACCATAACCCTCACACTGTACGTTTGCTTGGACCCTGGATAGCTAAGGAAGGGCAGAACCCCAGTCAGGGAAGACTGAGCACAACTGATGGGAGACGCAGACTGAGATGGTCCAAGATTATGCCAGATCTGCTGTATAAAGACATTAAAGTCATATGTGAAGATGAAATTACCATCTGTACCCAAGAAGGCACAAATCCGAGAAAGGTGCTTGCGGTGTTTCAGTCACTCTCACATAAGGTCTCGAAACTGTTGTCGGCACCAGCTAAAAATCAAGCCAATGTGGACCCAAAGTGGTTCAATCATGACTGCACTAAAGCAGCAAGTAATATTAGGCTGACTTTAGTAGCTAAACCAAGAGAACAGGCGACCGTACAACTTTGCCGGAAAGAATATAAATCTATTATAGCCAAACATAAGGAATCCCTATGGGAAGAGGCCTGGAATGAGATACTGGACCCCATAACTCTAAAGAGTAGCTCTAGATTTTGGGCCGTAATGAAAAAGCCTTTTCTTGTCCAGGAGACCGGTAATGGTCTTGAATGCCATATACCCAAGGGGGACTGGAAAGTGCACTTCAAGCAACTATACTGTAGTCCCATGGAAGAAAGTTTTACCCCGGCACCTGCCATTAATGGAAAAAAGATTAGCATTGACAGGGGTGAAATTCTTGAGGGTATCATGGGACTAACAGCCGGGAAAGCACCCGGACCAGATGGGATTCCTCCGGACCTATTTAAGTCTGAGCCTTCTTTTTGGGCTCCTGTTCTAGAGTCTGTATTTAATGCCGCAGTGCAAAATGGATGCCCACAATCCTGGGTGGTCTCTACAATTGTCCCAGTTTTCAAATAAGGAGACAAATGTATCCCACATTGCTATAGACCCATTTCGCTCATCGATTCCATGGTAAAAGTTAAAGGAAGGATACTACTGCAGAGACTTTCAGGTTCGATGGTGGAAAATAACATCATATCCATCTCCCAGTATGGATTCTGCAGTGGTCGTTCAACAATAACTAAATGCCTTAACCTGTTCTTAATTTTAAGTAAGTACACAGTGGCTCAGAGGGGCACCATCCACCTCGCCTTCATGGACTTGTCCTCAGCTTTCGACTGTGTGAACAGGCGGAAGCTGTGGCAGTCCATGAGGGCGAGGGGGGTGGACAGTGGTATTGTTGATTTTCTTATAGATCTCCACAGCAATACCAGAGCCAATGTTAGATACTCTCAAGATCTGAGCGTGACAAACAATTTCGATATCAAAAAGAGAGTCCGCCAAGGATGCATCCTGGCTTCTTTCTTTTTAATTTTTATATTGATGATCTGGATAGCGTTTTACAGGAGGTGTCGGCTGACTGCCCCAGAGTCGGTCGGTGGGGCATTCCAGTTCTCTTTATATGCAGATGATGCAGTATTAATATCGAGGACTGAAAGGGGCCTTCAAGCTCTTTTGAATGCTTTTAAGTCCTTCATGACAGATAGAGATCTAATGATTAATAACTCTAAATCATTTGTCATGCAAGTAGGTCAACAACCCAGAAGAAATTTTCTATTTAAAATAGACGAAGCAGTAATTCCGATATCAAAAACATTCTCCTATCTTGGGGTCCTTTTTGATACTAAGTTGAACTGGGGCCCGCATCTACTTAAAAAGAAAGGAGAACTGGTCAGGGTGAACACCTCTATTTTTAATTTTGCCTCAAAATTGGGGAAAAAACATACTGGTGCTATGCTGCAAACCTATAATGCCAAATCAGTGGCCACGGCTACATATAGTAGCGAAATATGGGGGTATGTCGGTGGTGAGCAGCTGCAGATTGCTGAAAATTCTTTTATGAAGCGTCTCCTGTGTGTCCCCTCAGGTACGTCCAATCTTGCAGTTCATTAAGAACCGGGGACACAATATATAAGTGATATCCTCTCCCTACGCCCACTGACCTGTTGGATAAAACTTTGGCTGAATCCTCACATCCCATTGACACACCTGATTGTGATGGACTGCTTGTCTCAGGACAAGGCACTGGCTATCCCATAGATAAAATATCTAAAATCCAGTTTCTCTAGACTGGGGCGTCCTGATTTGTTTGAAAATCCCAGTCATATTGTCAAGGGGGACCCGGAGGTAACGAAACAGGCCTTCCTCATGGACAGGAAGACCCAGAGGGAAGGCATAGAGCTCCAGAAGCCGAGTGTCAGAAAATAAGTTATGTTGAAAACGTGTGTAACTACTGAGCCGTATTAATTGGGCTCCCTGACCTCTCATGAAATTTTTTTATTAACTAGGTTCAGGCTGAATCTTTTTCATCATCTGCTTATTAGGCCAAGAACTGCTAATTTTAACAAGACTGCAGCTCCCTGCGGCTGCGACGGAAAGTCTCAGCAGGATATGCTGCACTTTATATTTTTATGTAGTTTTTATGAATACCTCCGTAAGCACTATCTGGTGAATCTTTTAAGAAATCTTAATTTTACTCAGATCAGACCGGCCCTGATGTATTTTGCACAATGATAGTATTCTCCAAGTTACTGAATTTTTAAAATTAACTGTTAATTATAGAAAATGTATGGATCTGTAACGGGCCTTATGCAATGAATTTTTTTTCAATCTCCTAGTTTTCTTGTAATGATGACATTATATCCTTACACCTTTGCACTTTATTATGATATGTGTTTTTAACAAAAAGTATTATGAATTGCTAGCATTACTGTATATGTACTTTTATGGTTTTGACAAAAACCGAAATAAAGTTTCATTGACTTGACTGGACTGTTAAGTGGTGCGGGCTCATCAGAAACATCACCCATCAAAGGTAGATCATGTGCTGGTGTGGGTCTGCTCTCTGGGGACGTGCTGGACAGTCACCCACCGCCGGGTGCGGGCGGTGGGTGACCGCCCACACCATGGCCATCCATGCCAGGGTGACATCATTACACAGGGCGGTCACCCATCACCCGCACACGGTGGTGGGTGACCGACCGCTCCCAGCGGTCTGCGGTGGGTGCTGTAATGTGACTGAAAGGGGGGGTACCAACTGCCATTTCCACTTGCACATTCAAATGTATGTGTTAGCCTGCCCCGCCCCCGCGGAATGCGTGCTTCGCCATTGCGCTGCCAGTGAGTGATGAATTTCAAATGATGCACCATCGTGATGGACCCTGACCATGCAGCCAATGGCACGCACAATTGCAATATCAAGGATCATCTTCTGTGATTGCGGAAGGCGTACCCGGATGCCGTGTGTAGACACACTGCATTTCTCCGCACACATGTAATGATTATAGGTGTACATGTGTGTCAGGCCATGTCCGTAATGCGTCAAATGCATCATTTAAATGGCCCCTGTCCACGTGTCACATTAATGTCCATTTGTTGCATGTGTGATCATACTATTGACCTTCCCAGTGCTTTACAATGGTTTACAATGCTTTACAATGGACAGGGATGTGAGCCCAAGCTGCATCAGATGTGCATGTCAATGTGGTGACATCTTGGTTTTGAGATCACATGCTGCAGATTGTACACATCTACACAGTCCATGAAGGCTGTGTACCCACATTTTTAACTACTTCGATGCTGATGACGGAACCGCTCCGTCATCAGCTGCGGTTGGGCTGTGCTGATGACGGAGCGGTTCCGTCATGGCCCGGCCGCCGTGCCTGCGCGGCGCTTTCTATTAGGCGGGCGGGGCCATGACGGAACCGCTCCGTCACGAGCACAGCCCAACCGCGGCTGGTGACGGAGCGGTTCTGTCACCAGCATGCGGCCGCCCCGCCCTTTTAGCGCTGCGGCGGAATAGCCACCGCAGCGATGTGGTTAAGAAGTCATGAGTGTGTGTTTTGTGTGTGCAAGTAGCAATGATGGGGGTATACATGCTTTCTGTGTATGCGTCTGTGTGTCGTCTGTTGTGTGTCCATGCCTGTCATGAGAGGATGCACAGCATTGTTGGTGTGGTCATGGGCGCATGAAGACACGGAGGGTGTGTTCCATGTTCGAGTTGTGCGTGCACATCCATGTGTGTATGTGGGGATGGTTGTCCACACATGGGCACTCAGTCATGTGATGTTGGCTGTTCTTTCAACATGTGTGCACGTACCATTGGACATGATTGCACACAGGATGTTGTTTGTGGGTGAACAGTGTGTGTGTAGTTAGCTGTAGTGCCTTATATTTCTGTCACGTCACACATACAATCAGTGTCTGCAACATGTATTATTTGGATTGTGTTGGTCAAGATGTGATAGTGTTGTTCAGGTATGCGGTGCTGGAGAAATTACATCTGCTTCCATCTACTCCCACACAGGAGGGCTCCAAATGTGCATCGACCATACACTGTGCTGGAGGACATGGTTGATGAGGAGGTGATCTGCAAATTCCGGCTTTACTGACCGACATTGCTGGACCTTGTAGCACAATTGGCACCCCATCTGCAGCCACGAAGCCCATATCCTGGAGCAATTACACCCACAGCAAAGGTGACAGGCACATTCCAGTACACAGTTGGTCATGCCGGGCAGATGTCCCAATCCATGTTCAGCATGGTACTGCGGGATGTGCTGGACGCCATGATGCGTTACAAGGATGATTACATCCGTTTCCCGCATCCAGGCGAGCTGGCTGCAGTGAAAGGGGACTTTTATGACCTGGGCCAGATTCCACACGATTTGGTCTGGTTCCACCCCAGGCACGTGAACCTATCTATCGCAATCGTAAGCACTACCATTCAATCAATGTGCAAGTGGTGTGCCTGGCTGACAACATCATCTCCCATGTGTGTGCCAGATTTCCCGGGTCGCACTTGACTCACACATCCTGCGGAGCAGCATTGTCCCCCAACTGATGGCCAATCTGCATCAAGAACGTGCGTGGCTTGTAGGTGAGTGTGCTGTGATGACTACTGTGTTGTATGTGTGCCATGCTGTTCACACCAGTCCTGGTAATGATGTATGTGTCTGTCATCCCCCCACCTAGGTGACTCTGCGTACCCAAACCGCCTGTGGCTGCTAAGCCCCCTATGAAATCATACTACCACCCGTGAGAAATGCGCTCTAATGATGCCCATGGGAAGACACGTAGGGTGGTGGATCATACTTTTGGACTGCTGAAGTCTAGCTTTCCCTGCCTGGATAAAACCAGAGGGGCCCTGCCATACTCACACGGCAAAGTATGCAAAATCGTGGTTGGCTGCTGCATGGTCCACAACCTGGCCTTGCGCAAGGATATTGAACTGATCATGATTCCTGCTGACCAACAGGTTGCTCCGCCTCCCATCGCAACCATGTCCAGTGATGAGGATAGTGGGGAGGAAGAAGGTGTGGACCAGAGGCGTCAGCTCATTGATCGCTACTTTCCTTGAATGTGAGTAACTACCTCTTGTGCTGCTGTTCAATGCATGATGTATGTCTGCTGGTGATGGGTGGATGTGGTGTGTGAATGCTGCCTGTTCTGTTATCTTCTGTTTGCACATGTGTGTGGGACATGGTGTACGAACAATGCTCCCTGATGTGTGTCCTGTGATCTGCTTACTTTGTGATGATTGTGGTTTGTGGCATGTTGCAGAATGTTGTTGTGTGATGGGTGTGATTCAGTTTCCTGACCTGTGCTTGTTGTTCTCTGATTGTCCCTAGGTCACTCACACAGAGTCATGATTCCAAACAACATTGATCCCTGCACCTGCTGATGACAACAACTAAGACAAATCTGTGTTTAAACATGAAGACCTTGAGTGTTTCCTTGAGTTGTATTTACAGGGTGTGGATTTGTGTTAGTAGATATTTACAAATGTGTGGTGGAGGGGAAGTGTGAGTTGAAGGTCATGTCAGATGACACTACCGTGGGGACACCACATTGTGTGATGTACACCTAGTCCAACAGACATGTGCCAATGCTTGGCAATGTGGGGCAAGATAGTTCACAGAGTCAATGCCAGGTTCAAGGAAGGGTGTAGTCAGTGCCTGCCCATGTTCGTCCGGGTGTCTAGTGCTTTGCCACTGCTCTGTCCTGGGTCCAGCCTTGGACGGCCCCTCCGTCTTGGAGCCTGAATGAAGCCAGCTCTGGGGGCAGGTTGTTCGGGGGACACCTCCCTGTCAGTGGCCTCAGGTGATGTTGGCGGTGGTGATGGTGCCCTGTCCTGCTGGCCACTTGGGGGAGGGGGAGGTGGTGTTGTGTGGGATAACCACTCCCTCCAAAGAGTTGTTTGCTGCCCCATGAGGTCCAGCATTTGGCCCATACGGTTGTCCATGGACCGCAACAGCTGGCAGGTGTCATGTGAGTCTTGGCACGCCCGATCCGCCTGTGCCTGCGACTGCTCGTACGACGCTTGCACTCTTGCAATGGCATCCAGGGTCTCGGTCCCAGGATTGTGTTGGTCTTGTCCCTGACCTCGCCTTGCACCTGCCATCGTGTTCGTGACCTGTGGCCTCACCTGTGTCCTCCCCCGTCCACTCTCCCTGCTAGCCTGTGATGTTGATGGACCATCATCGTCCAATGGGTCTGGCAGGATGGCACTGGCAGGAGTGGTGGTGGTGGTGGTGGTGGTGGTGGTAGTTGCACAGGTCACATGGGCAGTAGCTGCTGTTGTTCTAATGGCCGAGGTGGTGGAGGCAGGAATGTCCGGGGGGCCTGATGGCCCTGGGAGTGTAGTTGGACCGGCATCGACCTCCGCACCCGAGTTGTCCAGGGAATCATCACCGGAGAGTCCAAGCTGTGAGGGGGCGGACTGGTGCTGGCGGTTGGTGTTTTCTCCTGTCAAGTCTCGGTCACCTGAGGGACAAGAATTTAAGAATCAATGCTGTGGACATGACAGGTTTGTTGTTGTTACATTTTAATTTACTAGGGACATGAAGGCCTGTTGGGAGTTGTAGTGCTGGGCCCACCCCCACCCCCACCCTCCCTGTAGACATGGGGGTCTTTTGGGAGTTGTAGTGCTGGAGCCACCCCCCCACCCACCCTCCCAGTAGACATGGGGGCCTGTTGGGAGTTGTAGTGCTGGAGCCACCCGCACACCCACCCTCACCCTCCCTGTAGACATGGGGGCCTGTTGGGAGTTGTAGTGCTGGAGCCACCCCCACACCCACCCTCCCTGTAGACATGGGGGTCTGTTGGGAGTTGTAGTGCTGGAGCCACACCCACACTCACCCTCCCTGAAGACATGGGGGCCTGTTGGGAGTTGTAGTGCTAGAGCCAACCCCACACCCGCCCTCACCCTCCCTGTAGACATGGGGGCCTGTTGGGAGTTGTAGTGCTGGGCCCACCCCCACACTCACCCTACCTGTAGACATGGGGGCTTGTTGAGAGTTGTAGTGCTGGAGCCACTCCACACCCACCCTCCCTGTAGACATGGGGACCTGTTGGGAGTTGTAGTGCTGGAGCCACCCCCACCCCCACACCCACCCTCCCTGTAGACATGGGGGCCTGTTGGGATTTGTAGTGCTGAAGCCACCCCCACACCCACCCTCACCCTCCCTGTAGACATGGGGGCCTGTTGGCAGTTGTAGTGCTGGAGACACCCCCACACCCACCCTATCCTCCCTGTAGACATGGGGGCCTGTTGGGAGTTGTAGTGCTAGAGCCACCCCCACACCCACCCTCAACCTCCCTGTAGACATGGGGGCCTGTTGGGAGTTGTAGTGCTGGAGCCACCCCCACACCCACCCTCACCTTCCCTGTAGACATGGGGGCCTGTTGGGAGTTGTAGTGCTGGGCCCACCCCCCCCCACCTACCCTCCCTGTAGTCATGGGGGCCTGTTGGGAGTTGTAGTGCTGGGCCCACCCCCACACCCACCCTCCCTGTCGACATGGGGGTCTGTTGGGAGTTGTAGTGCTGGAGCCACCCCCACACCCACCCTCACCCTCCCTATAGACATGTGGGCCTATTGGGAGTTGTAGTGCTGGGCCCACCCCCACACCCACCCTCCCTGTAGACATGGGGGCCTGTTGGGAGTTGTAGTGCTGGAGCCACCCCCACACCCACCCTCCCTGTCGACATTGGGGTCTGTTTGGGAGTTGTAGTCCTGGAGCCACCCCCACACCCACCCTCACCCTCCCTATAGACATGGGGGCCTGTTGGGAGTTGTAGTGCTGGGCCCACCCTCACACCCACCCTCCCTGTAGACATGGGGGCCTGTTGGGAGTTGTAGTGCTGGAGCCACCCCCACACCTACCCTCCCTGTAGACATGGGGGTCTGTTGGGAGTTGTAGTGCTGGAGCCACCCCCGCACCCACCCTCACCCTCGCTGTCAACATGGGGGCCTGTTGAGAGTTGTAGTGCTGGAGCCACCCCCACACCCACCCTCACCCTCCCTGTAGAAATGGGGGCCTGTTGGGAGTTGTAGTGCTAGAGCCACCCCCACACCAGCCCTCACCCTCCCTGTAGACATAGGGGCCTGTTGGGAGTTGTAGTGCTGGGCCCACCCCCACACCCACCCTCCCTGTAGACATGAGGGCCTGTTGGGAGTTGTAGTGCTGGAGCCACCCCCACACCCACCCTCCCTGTAGACATGGGGACCTGTTGCGAGTTGTAGTGCTGGAGCCACCCCCACCCCCACACCCACCCTCCCTGTAGACATGGGGGCCTGTTGGGAGTTGGAGTGCTGGAGCCACCCCCACACCCGCCCTCACCCTCCCTGTAGACATGGGGGCCTGTTGGGAGTTGTAGTGCTGGAGCCACCCCCACACCCACCCTATCCTCCCTGTAGACATGGGGGCCTGTTGGGAGTTGTAGTGCTAGAGCCACCCCCACACCTGCCCTCACCCTCCCTGTAGACATGGGGGCCTGTTGGGAGTTGTAGTGCTGGAGCCACCCCCACACCCACCCTCACCCTCCCTGTAGACATGGGGGCCTGTTGGGAGTTGTAGTACTGGGCCCACCCCCACACCCACCCTCCCTGTAGACATGGGGGTCTGTTGGGAGTTTTAGTGCTGGGCCCACCCCACACCCACCCTCCCTGTAGACATGGGGGCCTGTTGGGAGTTGTAGTACTGGGCCCACCCCCACACCCACCCTCCCTGTAGACATGGGGGCCTGTTGGGAGTTGTAGTGCTGGACCCACCCTCCATGTGGACATGGTGACCTGTTGGGAGTTGTAGTGCTAGAGCCACCCCCGCACCCACCCTCCCTGTCGACATGGGGGTCTGTTGGGAGTTGAAGTGCTGGAGCCACCCCCACACCCACCCTCACCCTCCCGATAGACATGTGGGCCTGTTGGGAGTTTTAGTGCTGTGCCCACCCCCACACCCACCCTCCCTGTAGACATGGGGGCCTGTTGGGAGTTGTAGTGCTGGAGCCACCCCCACACCCACCCTCACCCTCCCTGTAGACATGGGGGCCTGTTGGGAGTTGTAGTGCTGGAGCCACCCCCACACCCACCCTCACCCTCCCTGTAGACATGTGGGCCTATTGGGAGTTGTAGTTCTGGGCCCACCCCCACACCCACCCTCCCTGTAGACATGGGGGCCTGTTGGGAGTTGTAGTGCTGGAGCCACCCCCACACCCACCCTCCCTGTCGACATTGGGGTCTGTTTGGGAGTTGTAGTCCTGGAGCCACCCCCACACCCACCCTCACCCTCCCTATAGACATGGGGGCCTGTTGGGAGTTGTAGTGCTGGGCCCACCCTCACACCCACCCTCCCTGTAGACATGGGGGCCTGTTGGGAGTTGTAGTGCTGGAGCCACCCCCACACCTACCCTCCCTGTAGACATGGGGGCCTGTTGGGAGTTGTAGTGCTGGAGCCACCCCCGCACCCACCCTCACCCTCGCTGTCAACATGGGGGCCTGTTGAGAGTTGTAGTGCTGGAGCCACCCCCACACCCACCCTCACCCTCCCTATAGACATGGGGGCCTGTTGGGAGTTGTAGTGCTAGAGCCACCCCCACACCAGCCCTCACCCTCCCTGTAGACATGGGGGCCTGTTGGGAGTTGTAGTGCTGGGCCCACCCCCACACCCACCCTCCCTGTAGACATGAGGGCCTGTTGGGAGTTGTAGTGCTGGAGCCACCCCCACACCCACCCTCCCTGTAGACATGGGGACCTGTTGCGAGTTGTAGTGCTGGAGCCACCCCCACCCCCACACCCACCCTCCCTGTAGACATGGGGGCCTGTTGGGAGTTGTAGTGCTGGAGCCACCCCCACACCCACCCTCACCCTCCCTGTAGACATGGGGGCCTGTTGGGAGTTGTAGTGCTGGAGCCACCCCCACACCCACCCTATCCTCCCTGTAGACATGGGGGCCTGTTGGGAGTTGTAGTGCTAGAGCCACCCCCACACCTGCCCTCACCCTCCCTGTAGACATGGGGGCCTGTTGGGAGTTGTAGTGCTGGAGCCACCCCCACACCCACCCTCACCCTCCCTGTAGACATGGGGGCCTGTTGGGAGTTGTAGTGCTGGAGCCACCCCCACACCCACCCTCACCCTCCCTGTAGACATGGGGGCCTGTTGGGAGTTGTAGTGCTGGCCCACCCCCACACCTACCCTCCCTGTAGACATGGGGGCCTGTTGGGAGTTGTAGTGCTGGGCCCACCCCACACCCACCCACCCTGTAGACATGGGGGCCTGTTGGGAGTTGTAGTACTGGGTCCACCCCCACACCCACCCTCCCTGTAGACATGGGTGTCTGTTGGGAGTTGTAGTGCTGGGCCCACCCCACACCCACCCTCCCTGTAGACATGGGGGCCTGTTGGGAGTTGTAGTACTGGGCCCACACCCGCACCCACCCTCCCTGTAGACATGGGGGCCTATTGGGAGTTGTAGTGCTGGGCCCACCCCCACACCCACCCTCCCTGTAGACATGGGGACCTGTTGGGAGTTGTAGTGCTAGAGCCACCCCCACACCCACCCTCCCTGTTGACATGGGGGTCTGTTGGGAGTTGTAGTGCTGGAGCCACCCCCACACCCACCCTCAACCTCCCTATAGACATATGGGCCTGTTGGGAGTTGTAGTGCTGGGCCCACCCCCACACCCACCCTCCCTGTAGACATGGGGGCCTGTTGGGAGTTGTAGTGCTGGAGCCACCCCCACACCCACCCTTCCTGTTGACATGGGGGTCTGTTGGGAGTTGTAGTGCTGGAGCCACCCCCACACTCACCCTCACCCTCCCTATAGACATGGGGGCCTGTTGGGAGTTGTAGTGCTGGGCCCACCCCCACACCCACCCTCCCTGTAGACATGGGGGTCTGTTGGGAGTTGTAGTGCTGGAGCCACCCCCATCCCCACACCCACCCTCCCTGTAGACATGGGGGCCTGTTGGGAGTTGTAGTGCTGGAGCTACCGCCACACCCACCCTCTCCCTCCCTGTAGACATGGGGGCCTGTTGGGAGTTGTAGTGCTGGAGCTACCCCACACCCACCCTCATCCTCCCTGTAGACATGGGGGCCTGTTGGGAGTTTTGGTGTTAGCTGCTTGACCACATGCAAGCCTGGGAACGTAGGAGGCTACATTTGTGGTTGATCATGGTGGGTGCATTTGAGCCCTGGCCTTCACATTTTGGTGACTGTGTGGTCCACATGCATGGATTGGAGCCTGGGAGATGTGTCAAACAAATGTGGTTCGACACGGATGATTTCATCCACCATGACCTTCAACTCACTTTCTGTGAACTTGGGGTTTTTCTTGGGTGCCATGGTGTGTGATGTGCAAGGTGTTGGTGTGGGGTGTGCAGGTGTGTGGTATGTAGGGATGGTGTTGTGGGGGTTTGTGTGGTGGGTGTGTTGGTGTGCAGGTTGTATGTGTGTTTGTGTGTGTCTGTTGTATGTGATGTTCTGCCTCTTTCTTGCAGCTGTGCTGTGTTGCAAAGGATTGTGGTTATGGGTGGGATTCCTTTTATACTCTGTGTGGTGCTTGTGTCCCAATGTTTTTTTGCAGTCAGGTGTTCTGTGGGTGTGGTGACTTGGGTGCTCTTGTTAGTGCTGGGTGGGCGTTCCAGGTGGGTGTGTGTCCTGTTTTTGGGGTTTTCTATTTACTTCCGTCTGCCATTTTTGACGGCAAGGGTCTTGTTTGTTTGGTCCTTCCGCAGTCATGCTCCGTTTGTCGATGCTTTTTTTCCGCAGCGGTCGAGGACGGTGGTGAGTTCCGTTGGGATGGCGGGGTTATCCTAATTGTGTGCCCGGACCCTCCACAGGTCTGGCGGCGTTTGGGCCTGTTTCCACAGTCATTGCGTCCGCGGCGGACGGTGTTTCTGTGGTTCGTGCGGCAGTCTTTGATGTGATCCGTCCGCCGCGGTTGGTGTGTGATGACAGAAATATCCTAATCGCACCCGCGGTTTATCCGCTGTGCGGTCGGAGGTTTATTTGCCGCGACCATGGCGGTCGGACCCATTTCCGTCCGCCATTGTAATTGACCCCATAATTAGGGCAATTATCCCACCTGAATACAGGATGCCATGCCTAGGTCTTTCAAGGCTCGACTATGGCAAGCCCTGTTGACTGACATTCTCAGAATCCATTTGACCCCCTTAAAAGCAACCTGGTTCCAGAATAACTGGCCACATTGCCTGAATCACTATCACTCTTAACCAGCCCTATAAAAGCCAAAAGGTTTTTAAGCTGGCCTGTGTAGTACCCAGGTCCTTAGATGGGCAGCAATCTATCTGGCACGTGAATTTCTCGCATCAGGAGGATGCCACGTAGTTTGAAGTGGTAACCTTCTCTGCCTGGAAACTTCAAGCTTCAAGATAGTGAAAGTCTGAAGCAAACCTTCGCAGGGAGTGATGTCAAAATCTGGGCCTCTATCCACCAGCTATGAAGACGCACCCTTCATAAGACTAAGGTGCTTCAACAGCTACTGTTTCTGTCCATTTCCAGCTGCGATCAGTTACAAACCAGTGTTCAGTGGTTGTCAAGAATTAGTGAGCTGACATTTGTGCCTAGGAAGGGCAAAGATATCCCACAGAGACTGAGTTGCACTCTAGTGGGGAGCTCCGCTCTCTACCATCGCCTTAGTTTCCTCTAATCCTTCAGACTATAAGCTGCCACTATGGCCGCTGCTCCTCTGATACTATCATTTCTGTCTTGTATGTTATGTTTTCAGCTATTAACCTCCATATGCTACGTGCTATTTACATTCCTATACTACAGTAACTGTGCTGCTATTTATGATGCTCTACTGCCCTGGAAGGTTGGTTTACAGTAGATAAACCTGAAAAATAAACAAAGGTAATTGCACTGTCCCCATTCTCTCCCCAACGATTCCTCAAAATGGGGGTTTCCCTTCCTGCTTGGATAGCTCTCCTTCAGGGTTTGGGAGTCAGCTGTTTATGCCACACAACAGAAGCCAGAATGCATTAAACTCTGTGGAGCTCAGGGAGATCCGGCTAGCCATCAAAGCCTTCCTACTGCAAGCAAAGAACTCTTAGTAAATGGTTTGCATGGAGACTACAAAGACCATGTATTAGAACTGGGAGCAGAGAGGGGCAAGAGCTCTTCCTTTGGCGCTAGCAGCTCACTTGTAGCAGTGGACCCTGAAATACATCCTGAGACAGTTCAGCTAAAGCTGCTCCAAGAATCAGGCTGTGCACCTACAATGCTGCAGACAGCTGCCCGTAATAGGAGAGGCACACCAGACAACTGTCACTTATACTAGCCTGCTGGTGAATGCTGCAGTGGAACATCTTTGCATCTGATGAGAACTTCAGATCTCTCCTTCACACCAGCAGATGGAGTTACCCCAGGGTCCCATGGAGCGGTCTATTCAACAAGATTACATTTATTTAATTTTACAGGGTTTTTTATTGCACGAACTTGACCCGAATCGGGTATCCAAGCGCTTTACATAGAGACAGCTGCATACAGGAGGACACATTCATTTTTGTTAGGCACAGGGAGATTAAGTGATTTGCCCAGAATCACAGGATGTTCAGCGGCATCGCCGAGACTCAGACCTGGATCCCCAGACTTGAGGTTGACCCCCCCTAGCCGTTCGGCCATCTCCTCTGCCCTAGAAGATGGTTTGACACATTTTATTAATAACTTTCCTCCATTTCCATAGAGTCTGGGGAACCATCCGCAGTGATCTGAATGGCACGGCTTGGGCCGGAGAGCACGCATTCTTAGAGCTTTGGGAAGTGTAGACCTGGACCCAGATGCCTCCTCTGTTACCCTGGTGCAGGTGAGCGCATCACCATCTTGGCACAGTCGCCGCAATAAATCCGTTGCTCAGAACTCGGAGCTTGACTTGTAGACCTGTCGCAGAGAATATCCAGGACTCCTCCTACTTTGCATCTTATGTGGCACAACTGGAAACACTGGACCTACTCTCAAAGTCTCCCCAGCACTACTTGCCCTATCTTCTCCCTCTAGCAAGAGCAGGACTCAAATACTTGTGAATCAGGGTATATCTGGCTGCCATCCTTAGATACTTAAGGAAATCAAAGTGTCCCTCTTTATTCTCTTCAGTATTTTCGGCGTTCATGAGGGAACTTTTTCAATGTGTTCCACCAGGAAGACTTTGTCATAAGAGCTGATTCTGGTGCTGACCACTAAAAAACAATTTGGAACTCATCCATAGGAGCCCCATCCAGCATTTGTCTTGGAAGACTGCTTTCATGCTCACTGTCACAAGAGTCAGATAAGTGAACAAGATGCACACCTTTTGCTGTAAAGAGCCTTACTTTTGTTTCTTCAAGGACAGGATGGTCCACAGAACTAAGAACATGTGTTCCCAAACTACCGTTTCCAGTTTATCTGAATCAATGTTATCATTTATTTGCACAGCCATCTACTGCAGCAGTTACTGCTTCACTCTCTCAACTTCCAAGATACTATTTATGGCAAATTTGAGCAAATCTTAAAGAAACAAGGTTACACACTGGTGTAGGAAGACCCTTTCCCAGTTGTGGTAGAGTTCTCTCAGTGAGGGCTTCTTTGCAGGAGTGACTGAGAGAAATATGGAGAGTGGTGACTTTCAGGCAGACTCATGCCTTGGCCAAGTATTCTTGCCTTGGTGTAGAGTCCAGACCAGAGTCTACGGCGGAGAACATGTTAGCTCAGTACCTTTTCACATAAGATGATTCTCAACCCCAGCTGTCAGCTTCTCTGCTACTGTTTTGCAGCCATAATTTACGCTTGTACATCTTCGAAAGATCCAGTATTGCTAAACACAGATGAGTATGGTATCTTTCGTACATTAATTTGTAACTAGCATCTCCTCCCATTTCATGGGGCTTGGTAAAATATAAATGTTTGATGAGCTTTGGAAATCTAAGTAGTTAAGAGTGAGTGTTGGGTGGAAGACCCTTGTCTTTATTTGACTAATTGTCTGGAGTTTGTCACATAATGAAGAAGGTGGACTACACGTAGTATACGGCTGATTTCAATGTTAATTACCTGCACATCTGTACAGCTGTGTCAGCAATGACTACAGAGGAACCACATCCTGAGGTGGAATAATTCAAGCATGTGAATCTATGAAAGTTACCAACGCTGTAGAACTTTAGTTGGAGGTGGGCAACACATTTCATTGCAGCCCTGCCCAGAAATGTCCTGATTGTGCAGATGTGCAGAGCAGCTGCCGAGAGATCAGTCTGCATACAATTCTGCTACTGCACTTCAGTATTCAGTCCTAGAACCCTCTGCTATTACGGGCCCACTTACACTTCAATGTACCCAACCCTCACATACAGCAACACCCCCATCCCGCCCCCTCATCCCCCAACTGTTCCAGTACTGGGCTCTTCGGTACTCTCTGTGATTGTATACATAGCTCTGCCATTTCATGCTTAGCCTATCGTTTTCCATCCTTTGTATCTTCGCTACTCCATTCTAGGCTTGACATTCGGTTTCAGTTGTTATAAAGAAATGATAACCAAAAATGTTTCTGCCTTTTTAACTTTAACATTATTTGTATATACCCTATGTGTTTTTACTGTAGTAGGGTTTATGTGCAGGTTTGTCATAATATCACAGCTCTGAACTTTAGCTAGCTTTGTTGTTTTGAAGGTCTCTACTACGCAGCGCACGTTCGTTGCATAGGAGAGAGACATTTAGCTATCAGCACAGCTTTGGGGGCAAAAACGTGCACGCGTTGCATCGCTTGCAATGGCAATGTGTGCACGTCTGGCGATTCCCTTGCGTGCTGGTTTTGATTGACAGAGTGACGCCCATGTTGCTGTTTTTAACCATGGCCACCCGCCCTCACTATTGGAGATTAACTGTGTACGTCGCAGGATGCTTACTGGAGTGGAGTCTTTGTTGCTGTAGCCTGTGAGGATCCCTGGGTTGCTGATCTGTTTGGCACAACGTGCGCAGCATCTCCTGTCTGTCTCCCCTGCCGCCGCTAACCACCATCTCAGCGGCCACAGAGCGGGGGGACCACATTACCCAGAGCCCATAGCGGGACTGCCACGCCCACCCGCTGCATCTATGTGCCCGGAGGCGCTTAAAAACACCTGTGTTGCCTCTAGGAAGCAGGAGACCGTGTACGCCGCAGGACGCTTACTGAAGTGGAGTCTTTGTTGCTGTAGCCTGTGAGGATCCCTGGGTTGCTGATCTGTTTGGCACTACGTGTGCAGCATCGCCTGTCTGTCCCCCCCGCCGCCGCTAACCACCATCTTAGCGGCCGCAGAGCGGGGGGACCACATTACACAGAGCCCATAGCGGGACTGCCACGCCCACCCGCCACATCTACGTGCCCGGAGGCGCTTAAAAACACCTGTGTTGCCTCTGGGCAGCGGGAGACCGTGTACGTCGCAGGATGCTTACTGGAGTGGAGTTTTTGTTGCTGTAGCCTGTGAGGATCCCTGGGTTGCTGATCTGTTTGGCGCTACGTGCGCAGCATCGTCTGTCTGTCTCCCCCGCCGCCGCCAACCTCCATCTCAGCGGCCGCAGAGCGGGGGGACCACATTACCCAGAGCCCTGAGTGGGACTGCCACGCCCACCCGCCGCATCTATGTGCCGGGAGGCGCTTAAAAACACCTGTGTTACTTCCTCCTCGCGGGACGCGCACGGGCGGCGCCGGGCTAAGCCCGGGCAAAGGGCGGGCCGTCTGTGGCCGTCCGGGGCCTGACGGAGACTGGACTGGGCTACCCCCTTTACACCTTACATCCCGCCTCTTGGAAACTGCGATCAAGGTGACTTTAAAAAACTCTTCGGTCCACATCAAAAACATGTTAAGTAGTTGGTATTTGCATTTATTGCATTGTGTAGACTCATTTTGAACACATACTCACAGTTGTTTAAAGGCAATTATAAATAAGAGTAAGAACAAAAGAACACCAATGGCGACTCGTTCGTCCTCAAGGAAAAAAGCACAAATTACTACCCCACTCCCAACCCTAACTGCAATAGATAGGATGCTCCAAAAGACTATAGGAGTTGTTGTCACTGCGATAGCGAGCACGGAGAGGCGCCTCTCATTACCTCCAAGTATGCGCCTATCCACTCAGCTTACTCAGGCAATTAATATGAATGCAAATACCTCCACAATAATGGCGTATTCACAGGACTCCATTCTTATGGAATCATGTGCAGGCTTTCCGGTAAAAGAAAAAGAGAATAACTGCGCAACCACACTATATCAAACCTCTCCAACTGACTTTTTCACTCGGGAAACCAGGTTGTCATTGACTCTTAACATGCGGACAAATGTAGAATTCCCCCCATCCACTAATGTTTCGGATGGTGTAGAGGGGACGGATGTTTGTATTATTAATGACAGTAATTCTGTAGATAAAGTGTCCACCTCTGGAGATCAAATACAGACAAAGGCTACCCAGGGAACCA
Source organism: Lissotriton vulgaris (assembly GCF_964263255.1). NCBI lineage: Eukaryota > Metazoa > Chordata > Amphibia > Caudata > Salamandridae > Lissotriton > Lissotriton vulgaris. The sequence continues at coordinate 47,995,539 of NC_141693.1, read as the reverse complement.
CAGGCCCGATATAGAACTGTCTAAACAGGCAAGTGATAATAATACTTGCGTGGAAACCCTAATGCAAAGAATGGAACACTTAATGAAGTCACTCATGCTCCCAATGTACGAAAGGATAAAAGTGATAGGGTAAAAATAGGTAAAAATAGAGGAATTGCAACAGCATAACAATGAAATTCTGGTGAAATATACTAAACCCCCCCAAACACAGACCCAGAACAAAGTTAATGACAGGCCAGTAAATCTACCAAATAATAAGAATACTATAGAAGCTGCACCAGGCATACGCAAATCCGCCAAACGTATGCAGCTACGGACACTATTAGGCAACGGGCATAAGGAGCCATCAAAAGACCCGCCAGTACACTCAGGTGGGAATAGAGATGAGTTGCCTGCTAGTGTACAGTCCAGAGAAGCAGGACCGGAATATACAAACAGGAAGGATGAGAGTAAGATGGTAGCTGAGGGTGTGAATAATAACAACCAACAGAAGCAACCCAATAGAGCAAGACCACCCAACAAGAGCACACACATTGATTTGCCACCTGAGTCTCCCCCTTTTACTGTGGTCATGATAGGAGTACCAATTTTAGGAGAGGGAGAGTTAGAAAACCACTCTAAACTAAAGAAAAAGGTTAGCTATTGGCTAAATAAACACAGGCCTATCCCCCTTTCCTAAATGGTCAAATACTCCATGTAAGAAGATGAAGTTGGGTGGGCCAGAGGAAAAAGGACCAAGAAGGTGACTGTATTATTATAAATTTTAAAGATAGGCGTGTGGTGAACTATACTAGCGGTTTGAGGGAAGGTGACTTAGAAAGTAGAATTCAAACAGTAGATATCAGTTATTTCTACCCTTCACCACCCATGGCTCAACGCAATATGTTCTCAAACTACACACAAGGAAGTAGGTACTATGACCCTTATGACAATCAATACAGGATACCTAGTCTCAACCGATTTGACACCTTCCACTCTCAGGAAGGCCTCGAGGGAGTGGATTGACCCTTTGTTGAGATTGGGACCCCAGCAACTTATAATTCGTTTGAACCACAAGCCAGTGTAGCGAACAGGGAACAGGCGCAAGCAGTTCTGCATTCGGTGCCCGCCTCACGGGATGGATTGGATTTTCTACTACTGAATGTCCTGGGGGAAAGGGATGAGCCTGAGAAACTCGCAGGGCAATTGGTGGTAGATAATGAATTACTGAGTAACAAAAATCTAGTTAAAGACCCATCCGCACAAATGTGCCAACTTATAAGATTGCCATTAACTGAGTGGAACAACGCCCCTGACTTAAAAATACTCAGCTGGAACGTTGCGGGCCTTCAACCTAGACTAATGGACAAAGACTGGGTTGACCTAATTTCAAGGTACGACATAATTATGTTCCAAGAAACCTGGGCACCCTATGACTTGCATGTTAACGGGTTTCACTGTTATAACACAGTGGCTCGTAAGTCACACTATGGTCGAGCAGTCGGAGGATTGTTTGTTGGATTCAGTATAATGGCCGGGGGAAAACACAGGATTATTAACATTAATAATGCTAATATACAAGCTATTGAGTATACGCGAAAAGTTTCCTTTGTTTTAATGCATTTTTATAATAACGATTTTATTTCGGTTCCAAATAGGAATTTCCTAGCACTTTCTAAATTTATCTCTAAATTAGAGGATACTCTGGGCAAAAGTAACGGATTCGAGATTATTTTGGCTGGCGACTTCAATGCTCAGCTCTCAAAGAATGTACGGCAGGCAGATTTAAGAAAGGGGGACTCAGCTAATCAAAGGGGCCAAGAATTGAGAGTTATGCTAGGCTAGCATATTTTGAGTAACATAATGGACTTTGGCCAAAAGCCCCTGTCGCAGCAGGCCCCTGCGCATAGAGGACTAGCTTGCACCTCAACTATTGATTTTATTTTTGTTTCTCCGGGTATGGCAGACCGTATAATAACACCTTACACAATAGTATCAGACTTTGGGGACCATAATCCCGTAACTGTAACTATGAATTTAGAACCCGACCCGTCTTTAGTATGATGCAAGGAGCAAAGGATATAAGTGTAACTACAGATAAACTGAGGTTAAAATGGAAAGGCATAGATAAAGAGGGAACTACCATGTCCCTACTAAGGGAAGAACAGAGATCAATAGATTGCTGTCTAGATTCCACAACTAGTGGTCAGGTAATTATTACATACTTTAGTACAATATGCTCCACAGTCAGAACTTTGTTGACAGTACCAGTAGCCCAGGACCCCAAAGACCCTAGGTGGTTCGACAACAGCTGTTCTGTGGCAAATAGGAATCTACGCAAGGCCCTTTCAGACATCCCCAGAGTCAGGGCGAATGTTAGTGCAGCAAGGAAAGCATACAAATTAGCTTTAGATAAACGGAGAGCCAAACTATTGGGTGAACGCTCGGAGGCCCTGGCTGAAACTGCCGGAGGGAAATCAAGTAACTTATTCTGGCCTGCAGTAAAAGAACTTAGGAATATGGCCCAACAACTCACCCCAATTAGTTGTACCATTGCCAGTAGTTCCTGGGAATCCCACTTTTCAAAAATGTATGCCAGACCATTAAATATTCCGACCCTCGATACATTCGAGATGACTAGCAATCTAAAGATAACTCTGGGAGAAGTGGAGGAGGCAATTGCCCAAAGTCTTGGAAATAAAGCTCCCGGTCCAGACGGGCTGCCCATAGACCTTATTAAATGGAAACCTGATGTCTGGGCTCCGATATTGGTGAATGTTTTTAATAGCCTACCTCAAGCTACAATGTCTAATACTTGGAGTACTAGTATAATAGTCCCCATATATAAGAAAGGAGATAGGTCTGACCCTATGAATTACAGACCGATCTCATTGTTAGATAACACACTAAACATTTTGGGCCAAAAGTCATCTAGAATAGGCTAATCTCATGGACAGAGGAAAGTGGGATTTTATCACCTTGCCAACGAGGATTCAGAAGTAGGGTTGGTACAGTTGAACAATGCCTCAACCTCAAACTAATTATTGATAAATATAACATCGCTCGCTCCGTCCCTATTTATTTAGCATTTATGGACTTGTCATCCGCTTTTGAATTGGTTAACAGGTCCAAACTTTGGTCTATTTAATGGGAGTATGGCCTGGACATTTCCCTGGTCCACTGTTTAGCTTTTCTACACATAGATCTAAAGTCCAGAGTAAGAATAGGAATGGGTGGGGAACTATCAGGACCGATTAAAATTGGAAGAGGAGTTAGGCAGGGGTGCGTTTTAGCACCTCTGCTTTTTATTATTTATATTAACGGCCTCAGTAACCATCTCGGAAAGTCAACCACAGATGTCCCCTTAATAAATGGTAAGCCTATACCGGCCCTATTGTATGCAGACGACGCGGTAATAATGGGACGCACTCCGAATTCACTCCGTATTTTGATTTTAAATTTTACAAACTTTATGGACAACTTAGACCTGCGGGGTAATTTAAAAAAATCTTTTATAATGTCATGTGGGCCAGGAAAACGACAGATGAACTCCATACAGGTTGGTGAAGAAAAACTCACTGCAACCCATAATTTTCCATATTTGGGAGTGACCTTTGCTGGGAATGGATCGTGGACTGGGCATATGGCCCAGGCCACGAGCAAATTCTCAAAGGCCACTAACTCGAATTTAAGTATTCCTAGACCAAAGAGATCAAACGTCACTAAAGCGATTGTTAAAATGTTTAAATTACAGTGTGTCCCTGTAGCAACCTATGGGGCAGAAGTATGGGGCATTGGGAATAGTACCATTATCCAGCAAGAAGAAAATAGGTTTTGCAGGAAATTGTTAAGTGTGCCAATTTTCACATCTAATTTTATTGCACACAATGAACTAAACTCACGATTTGTCTCGGATTTTGTTAGTGCCCGACCAGTACTATTCTGGCATTCAGTTTGGATGTATCACCCAGCGACACTCACACAAGAGATAATAACTGACTGCTTAAACTGTGATAGGGGGATGAAGATCCCGTGGCTTTCATATGTGTATAACAACTTGCGCAAAATAGGCATGGATAATATCTTTGTTAATCCAAGCGCTAGTACAGTCAAGAAATCTGAACTAAAGGAAGCACTATATGCACTATTCATCGAGAAGATTTAAGATTGAATTGAGGAAAACTACAGTTGTTAGGTACCTGAACATAGAGACACCCAGACATCCTTTTGCACTGTATCTAACATTACCACTGACAAATTGGGAAAGAAGTCTTTCGTTTCGATTAAGGGCTGGCTCCATCAGGTACTTGCTAAAGTTTCCCTTGGGTCACCAGCCAAGTACAGTTAAAATCAGTTGCCCTTGCAACGGGCAAAGTAACCAAAATGATTTGCACTTTCTTTTTTACTGTAAATACTATCTGAAATATACAAAATGGCATTTAATTCTGTTTTTTTAAAAACATAGACCTATTACTTTGGACCAACCTTATCAGGCGCTGTTAACTCTTGACAATGGAGAAATAATCTGTCGTATTTGTACTTTTTAAAAATTGCTGTTCATGCTCGCAAGATGATTGAAAATGCCTAAAGTAATACCTTCACCCGTTTTATCCCTAATTTTGTATTTTTAATGGAACATAGGTTTTTATGAATTGTGTATTAAGATATGTGCTTTTATGAATTTCTGTAATTCGAATAAAGATTTTGAACTGAACTGAACTGAAGTACTTAACCAATGATTTGAAGGCAGGTTTTAGAGTTTCCATAATCTGTTCATAATATAGAACCATACATTGCGAGAAGGCCAAATAAATCTGTCCAAATTAATATTTCACAAATAAACATTTATGCAACACTAACTAATAAGTCTTACTACCCAAAATAACCATTTCAGCAACCTTGGAATTAGGTAAAACTGAGGGAAAAAATAGTAAAGTTCCAAATTTCTGCACTTCAGCCTGCAAACAGCACCTTGTTGCCAGTTCATAAGTAACTGAGCTGTGATTCAAGAAATAGAACTTGAAACTTGCGGGTAACCAAAGGATCTTTCCACAATAAACAGAAACTGACAAAATTGTCTACAAAAAATACAAATCTGTGACCCGTGTATTACATTTTGTGTTTTGTAGAAGGCACATTAACCCCAAGCTATTTTATGAACCTGTAACTAGAGAGTTGAGAATTCTCCAGCAAGTGCCTTGACCACCAGGTAGCTTAATGTCAATTAGCCTTCCTTATCAGGTGGTTTACAGCAGTTTCAAGGCTGTTTCCTTCTTTGCAGCAGTTTCAAGGCTTTCCCTTGTTCAAAGTGGGTCATTTCTGATTTTCATCTATCCACATGGAGCGTTTCACTCGAACTGTTACATATTTGGTAGTGAAATGCCACGCAGAAGTACAAAGGAACCATAGAAAATCTCACATATAAGTGGTCTTAAAACCTGGCAGCTATGTAAGTGGAGATGGAAGGATACACTAAAACCTCTAAAAGCTGCGGCGGGGCTGGCCTCTTATTCTATCAGGCATTTCCCAGATGGTCTGGAGCCATTGGAGGCTGGTTTCAAAAGCCAGTGGTAGCCGACAGAGACAGACTGATGGAGCGGATGGAGGGGGCTTGGGGGATTTCGGGGCGGCTGGAAGCATGCAGGGAGAGAGCACAACAGGGGGATTGGGGTTAATCATAATAGCATCTATTACTGGTCCCAGCAGTCCTTGGAACAACATCGGACTCTCCATCCAATCCCTGGGCCGCTCTAAAGCATGAGAGCAGCGTGGGGATTGGCCTGAGCGGATTGGATAAACGCCCGTCCGTGTGCATGTCATCAATTAGTCTGCTTGACAGCTGCAATGTCAAAACTGAAAAGTAAAAATAGAATAATTCCCGTTTCTGAAAATGTGCACAAAGTAGCTATAGTATCAGAGAGAACTTAGGAGAGCACTAATTATGATGCTGTGGAAGTTCCGGAAAAACATAAAACTGTTGATTTCTTAGCTTATCACAATAAACATAATTTTTGTCAGGCATGCGTATAAGATCGCCATACAATTCTTCCCTCAAACACAATGCTCTTTCCTTTATTAGGCACACTTCTCCAAGCGGTCTCCCCATCCTTCGCTTGTTGCAGGGCATCCTGGCAAAATGCACAGCCAAATCACTCGGGTGCGTGGTTGGTGCACTCCTAATTACAACATGCAGCGTTTGCAGTTTACAAGGGTTATGATTGTGGACTCACAAAAAGATCGGAGAAACACATTTGGAAATTCTCCTAAAACCCTTTGCTGAAAGGCAGGGCCGTCATAACAGCATCATGGGCCCTCAGGCAAACCAGCGCACTGGGCCCTGCCTCCACTCACAGGAATAAACATTTCAATGGCAAATGTGTGTTAAATTCTGGTCTGCACGTGCCTCCTATACCCATGGGGCCCCCTGGCAACTGCCCAGCATGCTCATGCACTAAGACCGCACTACTGAAAGGGACGTCCTGGTCATACATCAGACTCTAAAAAACCACTTGCATTTACCAGTTACGCTGAGTTATGCGAGCATAACAATAGTTGATGTTTTATGTTTAAGTGAACTGATGGAGAAAGAAAGGCTTTGGGCCCCCCATAAAGTTTATATTTTTTAGAATTAATAAATACCATCCAAAGTTCAAACTTCCAAATAGATTAACCTAATTTTGTTTGAGCAAGAATGCAATTCAGAAGACTTCTATGAGACTTTCCTTTAGTGAAGTCTAAAGCTGATGCGGCCATGAGCTTATCTATGCTGGCGCATTTGGCCTCCTTTAGAGTATGGCCAAACATGAGGATGGCCAAACGTGAGGATGGCCAAACGTGAGGATGGCCAAACATGAGGATGGCCAAAAATGAGGATGGCCAAACTCAAGGTTCCCTCATACTTTGTAGAGTCGGCAGCAACACTCGGTTAACACCAGCAAGCCTTTGACCTCATGGCCTGAAGCCACTGGGCATGTCAGGTTAAGGTGAGAGACACCTTCTGTGTCATACAAGTTTCCTGCCTTGGACCTCCATGTGAAGCATGGAGGCTCCTAACAGGACAAGCATTGGCATAGCCAATAGGTCTCGCCTTTGGGACCTTATAAGTGGTTAGCCATGCAACAGTTGATTTTGTGGAGGTAAGGATATTCTGCTGTTTTCTATTGTTGGGCCCATGTTCGTTTGAGGTTATATGTAAAACACTCAAAGTCTGGTTACTTTTCTGCAATGTGACCACATTAATCTGCGTGATTTACACCAGTTGTACCTTTCACATGATCAGTTCCTGATTTTGCTGCTTGTCTGCGATTGTTGAAGGTATTGAACAAACTTAAACCTACATATGTAACAAACCGGAAAACCTTGTGTTCTTGCTACATAATCACGACTCCCTCTGTCTCTTCTGGTTTGGGGTCGCATTTAGATCAGTGTCACTGTAGGTCAAGTGTCGTCTAACCAATTATGATAGAAAGCAATTACTTCTCATTGTGTCCGTCAAGCTTAGATTTACATGCCCATGATGCGGAACATTGAGGATGTGAAGGAAAGGGGTTCTTGCATTCTACTCCTGATTAAATCCAGTGTCAAGATCTTATACCTCTTTAATTAACCATTGACATTTTCTTCCCATTTCAGTAGATCAAAGTGTCCCAACCTATGTGCTTGTGAAACCAGGGCCCTCTACATTAGCATTAACCCCGGGTACTGCTGAGGGGTAACAATGCTGCAAACCTTTAAACATTGGAATTTACTGTTTATGATCACTTGCCTTTCTTCGAAGAGTCCAGGCTACATCGATGGTCCAGTGACTGTTCCCAGACTCTGGGACCAGTACTTTAAATAATGGGCCTTTGAGATGAAAAGGTTCACATCCATCTGGAGCGTCAATCATAACCAGGAGCGTTATCTGTGACATGCGCATCACACACCCATTTATCCACTTGTACATTTGGTGATTGGCTTCAGAATCTTAGAGATAGCATGATATTTGGTCAGCATGTAATGAGAATGACTCCCACCTTCCTGCATCCCTCTCGCCACAAGGGCAACCAGAAAGTTCCTGGAGGAAGAGTAGTCTGTGCGCAGGTTTATGGAAAAACATGTACAGTGTTAGGTGCAATGTCTTGGATGTGTCCTAGAATTGATCAGAAGACTAAGGAGCTGCCTGAAGGACTGAGTTGGAAGAATGTATAATGCCCTGTTGTTAGATTTTACAGCGGGTTCTGCAGGTGATAGTCAGCCTGAAAGCTTGCCTTAGAGAAATGATAAGCGTTACTTTTCAAAGTAGAGCTTAAGGTTATTGCGAGTCGATATACGCCTGCATCATTTATGGAAGGTTGGCTTCGCTAATCATTCCATCTTTTCCTTTTCTGGTGGTTTAGAATATGTCCAGCACCCACTTCAATGTGACTCTGATCTACCGCTTGGTCCTTCTAGAGTTTACTTGATGTATGTTGAACTTTTTGTCAGACTCCATGTATTACAGGATTTTAATTCTCTGGAGGTAGACTGGGACATTCATAATGCCGCTCTTTCTGAAGGCCGGAATGCTGATCTTGTCATTATTTTTCTTTATTGTCCCTTTTCATTGCAGGTCTAATCCTGTTTTCTCAAGCTCCCAGGTCAAGTGATTTGACATTTAGAGACCTATCCATAAGCCGCGTCCTCTTCGGTCCCACTCATGGCCCACCCTACCAGAACATGCTGCAAAGACGTCTACATATCAGAGAAGGAATATTGAGCAGCAGGAGAGATGGAGGTTACACCCACGCCTATCTGCATTACTACTTCCTCCTCTAGTCTCCTGTGAGCTTAGGCTTCCTTCTGACCCCTGCAAGTGAGAACTATGGTACAGCCAGGAAGAATCCATGGACCTAAGACTGAGGCAGTCAGAGGACTGGACTGCATGAGTGACGCTGGCGATGAACCTATTCCCCCAACATTGGATTTTGAATGGACTCATCTGGTGGGACATAAGCATCCTTCTGATAGGGCGATAATCAATGGGTCAATCAGAGTGAAGGATACCAAAGCTGGCGACTGTAAGCTCATGTGTGGAACGGTTTCCTTTTCTTCACAACTCCTTCAGTTCTATTTGTGGAGAGCTTACCAAGTTCAACCTTTGGTAGATGCGGGTCTCTGCTCCAATACTTTTTCATATAAGGGCCTTAACTCACATCTGAGGTGTAGAGTTTGTTAAAAATGTAGGGAGTAGCACCAGGGAAAATTTTGCAAACCATGTCAATTCTACCTATCTCTGAAATGCTGTGTAACCACAACCTCCGTTATCATTCAACCTTCGTGTTGTGGTCAACGCCGGCTCTTGCGGCTCTCATGCCTGAAGGCAGAAACTCCAATATGGCAGCTATGCTTGTAAGTAATGGACAGACTGACAGGTGAGGCTGGGCAGGCAATCTGCCCACCAAGAAGGAAAGGACCCGCCTTCCTTAGGAACAGAAGGCAACTGCCCAAAGTAGCAGAGAGATATGACGGAAGTCGGGCATGTGGAACCGGAAGCGAGATGATGCAGCAATCTGAAACGGGTGATTTAGGAAGGATGAACATTTTCAGGGACGTGGAAGAGCGATTCACTGACAGTCTGCTTGCCATAAATCAATTACTGTTAGCTGATTTTTGTAATTTACTTCCACCTGGAGGATTTCCATTTCCTTGGACTAAAACACTGCCAGATTTCACCAGGTGTTGAGTTTGATAAGTGTGGTTCTGCAAAAATTGTGTTGTAAGCCATAGCACCTTGAATCCGTCCATACACAACCAGGGCCTCAAGAAAGAAGTACTGTTTGGCAGATTTTTGAGCTCAAATAGAAAAAGAAACTGTTGGTCCAATGTCAGGTTTCAAAACGTGTTACACTGATGTCTAATCTGAGTCATTTCAGCGAATAAAACATTTCTAATAGATCTATTGTTTGTCCTTTTTAATCAGCAGTCCACAACCTTTTGGAGTTTTGACTTGTACATTTTTACCCAACCCCTAGTATAATCATGGGATATGGAGAAATCCAAGGGGATTAACAAAAGATGAATTTGAAGTTACACGAAAAACACCTAGCACAACCACTCTGCCATTCCACCTACCCGTGCTTGACCTGGACTTCGCAGTCGCCAACTTTGTCAATCAAGGGATCTTGATTGATGTTTTTAAACCTAAAAAGGTCCCATGGATGTTCGGAATTATGACATGCAGAGGCCTAAACTTCATTTTGTAGCACGTTTAGCTGTACTATAGTCAGTCAACTCTCATAATACAATAGGTCTCTGCCTTTTTTGCTGAGCAGATACATCTGCCCCAACCATGAATATCTCTGGATTGCATATACATTTTTGTGGTAAATTTGGGATGGATGGGGGGGGGGAGTACCTGAAAAATGCAGACTACTTACTACAAAATGGAAGGGCTCCTGGGAGGAGTAAGGGGTTTAGGGTGGGACTAAGACCCCCCCACAAAAGAGTAAGACCATTGCAGGGAACTTCGCAAAGAGTGAGGGCATCCTGACAGAAAAATAAGTATTTTCTGTCAGAAAAGTATTTAAATGTACTCTTAGTCTTCAGAGATGCCCAGCGAATCGGGTTTTGAAAGCTTTCCAATGAGAAATAAAGCCAAAAGTCAGAGCTCAGTTCCCCAGGATCTTGTTAGTAGGAGCCGTAAAAATGAACTAACATATCACCCCTGGGGCATGAAGGGATACAGAGGGGACAATGAGGTCAGCAAGAGGCCAGTGGCAGACTATCTGCTCACAGTGCCCTTCATTCCATTTCCTTTTAAAGAAGGTGTATGAAAGATTTCTATGGTCACTTTTATGTAATGGAATATTTGAACTGGTTGCTTTTTCTAAATCAAAATGAAATGAAATTCAGCCGTTTTTATTGGCTGTAAATATGCCTTTTTCGTTTTCTTTCACTCCGTTCTACTGAAAGGATTTGCGCAATTGAATATGTGTACAAAGATATATATAATTGATTCATCAGATTACCAGCTTGGGTTACTCACACACCTTATACTCACCTGGGCCCATAACATTCATACAATAAGCTCGTAGTACCGCCGATGTCAATTTTATTTACCTGGAAGATTTTGTTATCTTTACCCAAATCTTACCATTCCAATCTCCTTGTTAATACATGTCCTCTGGTCAAGGAATCTAGTAGCTAGGAAAATAGGTAGAAATAACATTTAAGGTTTTCTCCAATAACCACAGACTTAAAGAGTTTTAAAAGTTTTATCTAATAAGAATTTTGTGAGTCAAAGATCAAATACATGTTCAGATCCGGTTTCATTGAGGAAGAAATCAAGTTTAGTTCAATAATAAGTCTCAAAAAAATATTGTGATGACAGTACTTGAAGAGCGAGAAAACAGAGAGCAGGTACAAGGGTAGATTTAACAGAATTATATTTACCTAAGGTGAAAGATTAACCCAACTCCTTGAAGATGGGTCAGATGGAGTCCACGAGGTCAGGTGGAAGACAAAGGATCAGGACAGGTTCAGGACCGGAAAGGGGGCCTCTTCTAAGTGCAACACCAGCGTTGCACCCCTCTCTGGCACAACTCTCCTTGATTTTTCTTCCGCGACTCCCCTTCTTGATGATTGGATTATCGATCAGTATTTCGGTCTCTCGAGTAGGGTCTTTGGCATCTGCAGGGTCTGGACAGCGTCTCTGACAGAGTCTGTGGCAGCATCTGTGTCGGGTCTGTGACGGGTCTGAATGATGGGTCTGACACATCTAACTAACTAACCTACCTCAATTATACTATTCTGTGTTCGTGTACCAACCCCAAATGTTTCAATATCCTGAATCCCCTATTTCTGATTGGAAAGGGCAAGGAGGTGAGTTTATCACACCATGCTAAATGTAATATTTTAAAGTTTTAATTGTTCAATGTTCCCGCCCCTTAATTTAGTTTAGCAAAGCTTTATTCCCACCAGTGTATGTAAAAATTGTAATTTCTTGTTCCTCTATCTGGGTCAATGGTTTAAATTCTCATGTTATTCTTGCCAGCTTGACCTTGTCTCGGTTTCTACAGTGTCATCATTGTTCCAGGCAGGGTTGTGTGCCCAAGCGCATGGGTCAGGTGGGGGAGGGATTTCAGTCACCCTCGGAGGCCCAAATACAAACTAATAATAAAGTCAGAGAAAGACATGTTAGAATACGAAAATTAATGAATTCACTGTATACCACTTATCACTACTCTAATCCCATTTACTTATAAAAATCTTTTGCATTAGCAATTTAGTAGAACTTGCAAGGTTTAGTTTAAGCAAAAGCATGCACATTAACATGTGAGTCACAAGCAGCCATTTTAGAAGCTATTGCGTAGCTGCAAAGGTTTCCCCCAAGCATAGTAAACGTCATACTACGTAAATGCAGTAGATGCATGCGCAGTGGAATTCCTGCATTTGGCGCCCATTTTAGGACATTCCGGTTACTGGTTAGTAACACACATAGACAAGCATCCCCCAGATATGATATATTGTGTAATGCAATTATTAGTATTCACAAACAGGTTGATAATAGTGTTACACGTTATTTGAGAGGATTGCATCCAAGCAAGTTTCTTCTTTACTTAACCTTGCTCCATCAATCCCCTCTCTGATCGCATTTTATGCCATCACCAATTTCTGTGACTAATTCAGATGCCATCTTTTAGCACTTTTCCATTTTGATTTTTTCTTCAACTCTTTCATTTCTTTCTCTTTCCCTTTTGTGTTGTCAACCCCTTATCCTTTTGTAAAAATCTCCCTTTATTTCCTCCAGGTGTATTTCTTTGTATGTTCTCTTCTTTCTCTTTTCATTCACTCCATACTCCTTTATTTTCTTGCATCATTTGTGCCAAAACATAATTGCTAAAATTAATATTGTTATTCCCGTTATTGTCATTATTATTTGACCTACAATACATTTACCTATATTAGGAAACCAACCACCTATAGTAGAAATGCAATTTGTTTATTTCTTCCATACACTGTCAACTTGCAGTGGTTTCAAATCTTCTAATTTTGTAATATTTTCCATGTATCCTTCAATTTCAAAACTTTTATCGGGAATGTATGTGCAACAATGTTGCGCTTTCAACGTTTTATAGACTCTGCCCATTTTGCCAATAATATATCAAGAGCAAGTCAATTTTGCAAAACCATAGATCTGATCGTAACCAATTCTGTATTGATCAACAAGAACCCTCCAGCAGTGTCAGTAGATAACCGATCTACTACTGTAGAATGTTGACAAATTTTACGAGAGTTCAGAATTACTCCCACTGAAGGTTTCAAAGCACCGAAAATGTCACCTACTATTTCAGAAAAACTAGCTCTTTTGATACGTGTTAGTTCTTTTGTGTCTTCGTTGCTTCCAGTGATTCTTTTCACATGGTACACTTTTGGAAAAATGATTCCAAAATAAGAACTCCCGTCCCAATGATCAGGCAATCTGAAATAAGCTTTATTTTAGCGCCGGGACACTTTGAGTAGCCGTGCGCTGTACAAATTGAATATAACATATTGCCACATACATAATAAATTCCAGGAAATACTGGATCTGTTTCAACTTTTAGTCCCCATCCCCCAATAATCAAGAAATTTTCCTCACATTCACTGGAACCAATAAACACATTGTTATTATCTGGCTTTAATCTATGGAGGCAGATCTTCCTTTTCTTTTTAAAGTCCAAGGACATAGCAGCACGAGTCTTACCATTTTTATAAATTTCATCCTTCTCAGCCCACTGAGGTATCTGTGGTTTCGGTTTAGAAGCCCTTCCCTGGAAGTCCTTTCTCCTTTTCTCAACTAAATTCAAAAATATATTTTCTTCTTCATGTAATTTACATGTTAAATTGTATTTGTGTACTTCAGCTATATCTATCATCTTCATTGTTAGAAAATATTCTCCCATAAACTCTGCGTCTTTTCCATAGAAAACTCGGTAAAAATCACATCTACATTTAAATAATAATATTGTAATTTTCCTGTTCTATAAAATAAACTGGCTAACACACTACAAGAAATACTGTATGTTAATGGAATATGATGATATGTCACACCTTCTGCAACTGATACCGGTACCTTCATACACACATAACAATCACTAACTTCCATAGTGTCCACATATTGCACTAATAACTTTGTAAAAACATTTGAAGCAGTGTCATTATCTATCACAGTGTATGATTTGTCTAACTCATCTGGTGCTTCTAAATCTACTTTGTCTCGTCTTTTCTTATTCTCATCTGGTGCTTCTAAGGCTATCCTATTTCTTTTAATGTTAGCTACTCTCTCGTGTGTGCGTGTTATTCTTTTCTACTGTATTCATTATATACTGCTGTTAGTGCTTATCAAATTATGAGTACTAAAAATATGCTACACATACCTATTCTACAACATTTCTGTATACAATTTCATTTCAGTTTTCCAGCAGCTCTATTGTCAGCTATTTTCTTTTGGATAAGAAGATTTTATCTTCTACAATTTGGAATTTTTATCTGCCATGGTATCTTTGGTAAACAATTTTTCTTTCAGATTGGTCTCACTTTTTCGTCATTTTGCTATGCATTTAATTCTTCATCACTTCCTACATTTATTTCCAGAATCTCAAAGTCTTCAAGAATAACGTACGCCCATTCAGGACCTTTAAATTTATTGTTCAATATTTTCAATCTTGTGCTTCTTCGTTTAGGATTTTCCTTTGATTGTTCAATCTGACTGGATACCTCGTTTACTTGGTCTGGTTCCTCATTTATTGTTTCGAGCAGATCTCACTTTCTTTAAAACACTAGGCCGATTGTCGCCTTTTCTGATTCTTTTGGCTTGCACTGCACTTTCACTTTCTTTAAATGTTCTTTTGTTTTCATTGGTTTGCGGCACAACTTGATTATTTCCGTCTTCAGAATCACTCTCTATCTGACCCTGTCCAGGGCCTATTACCTTAGTATCATCTGCCTGGATGCGTTCTTATTCTCTAATCTGACACTGTTCAGGTTTTATTTCAATTTTTTTTTCTTCTTCTTCTTCTCCCTGAACTTATTTTTCTTTTCCTGTCTGGTCCTGATCAGGTCTTACTGCACTTTGGCTTTCTGCCACCTGAAGGCATTCTTCTAAGCCTATCTGCCCCTCCTCAGACTCAGGAGCTGTCGTTTCAGTTTCTTCCATCTGAGTATATTGTTCTCTCTTTGACTGGTCCTGCCCAGGTTCCCTAAATTTTGTATTTTCACTCTCCTGAGTGAGTTCTTCTTCTCCTATCTGGTCCTCACTCTTTTCCTGACTAACTAATCTGGTTTAGCTTCTTGTTCTTACAATAACTTCAGGTATATCTACTATTGGGATCCAATCATCCTGACTGGTGCTCGGTTGTTCTTTGTCAGCTACTTCAGGATCTGTTATTATGGATCCTTCAGCTGTACAACCTTCAGCGTTCCCAACTGCTTGAGTCATTTGAGGTCCCTCTTCGTCAGGTGCTGGTACTCTTTTAGTATGGCCTGCATGATTCCAATTTGGCAAGCCTGTACATTTTCCTGCTGTTGTTATAATCAATAGAACCTGATGTGGTTTTTCCCACCTTGGTGCTAGGCACAATTCTCGCATGTGATTCTTCACATCTACTCAGTCGTTAGGGTTCAGATCATGCGCTTGGTTCGGCTGCCTGGAGATTGCGTCTTCTCTAACATGGTGAGAGATAGAACACACTTGGTCAGCCAAATCATCAGATATATTCAACAGCTTGTGTCCTGGTATGCATGCCTGTCTCATTGCTCTTCCCATGAGTATTTCATGGGGACTCAAACCGGTACTCTTGTCTCCAATACTTCTGAGTCCCATCAGAACAAGAGGTAAAGCATCAGGCCAGTCCAGTGCTGTGGATGCATACACTTTTCCCAATCTTGACTTAATTGTGCCATTCACTTGTTCTACCACTCCAGAAGCCTCTGGAGGGTATGCGCAGTGCAGCTTTTTTTCAATTTGAAATGCTTCACAAATTAATCAAATTATTTCATTATTAAAATGAGACCCTCTATCTTATTCAATAGTTACTAGAAAACCGAATCTAGGAAGGAGTTTTCTCAATAGAAGTTTGGCCACTGTCAAGCTGCCATTTCTTCAGGTTGGGTATGCTTCCATCCACTTTGAGAATAACAAACTATGACAAGTACATATTTCAAACCTCGACAAATAGGCAACTGAATGAAATCTATTTGAAGCCTTACAAATGGACTTTCTGCCTTTCCAATTCTTCCCATACTGACTATGGTTTTCTTGCCTGGATTCATTTGTTGACAGGTTAGGCATCTCTTGCAAAGACTCTCTGCGACATTCCTGTACTTTGCATTAAACCAATCTTGTCTGAAAAGCCTAATCATTGCATCTCTGCATATATGGGTGTCTCCATAATACATCCTAGCCATTGATGCAAGCATAAAGTCTGGCATTACTGGTCTGCCATCTAAGTAAACCAATACACCGTCTTCTACCCTACTCTGACAACCAACTTTCTCCCACTCCTCTCTTTCTCTTGTTTCCACCGATCTTGTAGTTCTCTTACTTCCTTCCATTATTATAATCCTGAAAGCAACATAAGTTGGCAACTGAATCCACATGTTTCAATTTTCTTGTTCACTGCTATTTTAAATTTTGTGCAGTGTTAGGCAACATGGGCAGCATATCGGTTACCTGCAATTACATGGCCATTTCCTTACTGATGTGCAGCACACTTGACCACTGCCACTACTTTTGACAATTGTATTGCCTCAAGCAATTCTTTCACAAAATTTCCATTTTTAATGGGAGACCCTGAAGAAGTCAGGAAGTTTCACTGCATCCAAAGCTGGCTAAAGTTGTGCACAACCACGTAACCATACTGACTATCAGTGTAAATGGTTACTCTCCAATTTTTCCAATTTTTGCAAGCTTTAATTAAAGCTATCAATTTGGATACTTGTGAAAACTTGACTCCTGGTAAATAGGATGCTTTGACTATTCCTGCCAATGTACACACTGCATAAGCAGCCCTTAGTCCACCTTCCTCATGGCGCATACACAAGCCATCTACAAAGAGCTCATGTTCAGCATTCTCCAAGGGTTCCTCCTGTATGTCAGGACGGGGTTTGGTGCTGATTTCTGTCACGTCAAAACATTCATGTTCGACTTCATCCTTCACCTCTTCATTGTATGGATCTGGTAACAAGGTAGCTGGGTTAAGAACAGTGCATCTGACTATAGTGATGTTTTCAGCCCTTAGTATAAATCTTTTGTATTTTGTCATTCTACTTAGGTTAAGATACTGAGTTTGGGTTCTTGTTAAAAGAATTACAACTGCATGTGGGACGTACACTTTTACAGGGTGTCCCATCACAATGGACTCGCTCAGTTCCAAACTCATGCACGTTACAGCTACCGCTTTTAGACATCCAGGCAATGCTGATGCTACAGGGCCCAAAGTAGCAGAAAAATATGCCACCGGACGTCGCATTAAACCATGTCTCTGTGTTCAGACTGAGAGTGCACAATTATCTGTCTCACAACAGAACAGTGCCAATTTTTCGAATAGTCACGCATACCTAAAGCAGGTGCTTCACACAAACATTTTCGCAATTTTAGAAGGCTTCCATGCTTTGATCATCCCACTCTAATGGGTCCTTTGCTAGCTTCTTTGTCATTTGTATCAGGGGTTTTGCCAATAGGGAAAACCCTACAATCCATTGTCTGCAATATCCTACAACACCAAGGAACATCCTTATTTCTTTCTGGTTTTGTGGCAATTTCATTTGACTTATTAGTTTTATTCTCTCAGAGGTCACTTTTTTTAGTCCTTGCTGTATCTGATGTCCCAAATATTTAACTGCTGTTTGGAAAAACTGTAATTTCTCTGGGGACACTTTATGTCCACCTTTGGCCAGATGGTTCAATAAAGCAATGGAATCAGAAACATAGTCCTCCCTCGTTTTCGTTGCGACCAGCAGGTCATTAATATACTGTACCAGGACTGACTCCCTAGGCAGCACTAATGTTTCAAGACACTTTTCCAAAATTTGATAAGAAATCGAAGGGCTTTCAGTATATCCTTGAGGAACACTATTCCAAAGATAAATTTGATTCTAAAATTTGAAAGAAAATAAAAACTGACCATCAGGATGCAATGGAATAGAGAAAAAGGCATGGTATGAATCAATTACGGTAAACCATCCTGACTTCCATGATATCTGGTACAAAATCACCCGCAGGGTTAGGTACTATAGGGCAGCATGGCACAACAATCTTGTTTATCTTGCGTAAATCTTGTATTACCCTATATTTTCCGTTAGGTTTCTTGATGCCAATTATAGGTGAATTACAAGGACTACTCATTATTTCTTTTACAATGCCTTGTTCGACAATTCAATCATTTTCTGCTGCAACACCAGCTTTTACTTCGGGACTCATTTTGGATTGTCGAGTATTTGGGTAAACTGCACCTTCTTTTACAGTCACTTTTAAGGGATCTACATTTTTCATCAATCCCACTTCTTTTCCTGTAAAATCCCACACTTCAGGATTTACTGTTGTTTTGACCTCTTTAGGTAACTCATCCTTTGTCATCACTGAAATAATTTGTCTACTTCTATTCCTTGTTTGGCTAGCATGATTTTGTATACTCCATCTTCATCTGGGGTCTGAATTGCAACACCATCCGGTGTGCAAAATATGGTGCAATTCCTTTTGCACAGTGGATCCCTACCTAATAAGTTCACAGGACTGGAGACCCACACTACAAACTTATGCATCTCTTTGAATTTTCCGATACATACCTCCATTGGTTTTGTAATAGGGTTTCTAATTTGTTTATTAGAAATGCCCACTACTTTCATCGCTTCTCTCGAGAGGGGTAGGTTTGGGATGTCTGCTGTTCTCACAGTAGAACAGGTAGCACCAGTGTCCAACAGAAAGGTGATGTCATTTCCTTCTACTTTATCATCAATATATGGATTTGACTGATCTACCGGCAAGGATGCACCAAGTACGCACTCCTCTTCCTCCCCCCTCAGGCACCGTCATAAGGTGCTGTCATCAAAATTAGAATCGTGCAAAAGAAACTGCGATGTCACAAAATTTCTTCCTTCTTGAAATCCCATGTCCATACTGTACTTGGCTTGACTCACAAAATTTGGCATAGAGGCAGGTGGCAATTGACTTTGTAGGTTTACAACCTGCTACGGTTGACTCATTATCACCTCATTCTGCGTCTGTGGATTTAAATTTTGATTTGGGCCATTATTATGCAGTATACTTTTACACTCGTTTTTCCAATGCCCCAATTTACTGCACCAATGATAGGGAAACATTTTCTTTGCCTCTTCTCTGCTCATCCGCCCTTTTGGTTTACCTCCATTATTTTCACCATGACCTTGCCTCCTTCCTGCCTGATTCTGTAGCTGTAGTTCTTGCTGCTCTGCTAATTTCACTTGAGCTCACTTCACTTTCTCCTCTATTGTCAATTTCATCACCAAAGTATTTTGCATATTTTATGATCTCATCTATGAGCTTCACTTGCCAGCACAGATTATGCTGCTTAATCATTTGGGATATCTCTTGCCTTAACCCTGACATAAATTTGTACACGAAATGAGTCATGTCCTTATCTCCGATATTTTCAAATCCACTATACTGTTTGAACACCGGTAAAAGGCGCTCATTGTAAGCATGTACAGGCTCATCCTTTTCCTGGGTTGTTCAATCTACCTTTATCCAATCTGTTTCTTTTGGTGTAATTTTCCCTTTTAAGAAAGTGATTACTTGGTAATATTTCTTCATAAACTCTTCTGACGAGGCTCCTGTCTTTTCATCTCTCGGGTACTCATCACTAGGCCAAGCAACTGTAATTTGACATTCTGTCCACAAATCAGCAGGCACTACTATGTCAAATAAAGTATCCAACTCTTTCAACATAACCTTTGAAACCTTCACAAACCTCTCAACTTGCCTGTACCATTCCACTGTTTTTTTTTCTCAACTTAGGGAAATCATTTGGAAATGATAAAATATCCTGTCGGGTCCATTAGACATGTACATATCCCCTCTTTTCGTCCCTGTGGATGTCTCTATTCGTACTTCTTTTGAGCAACATGGAGTGTCCCTTCTTGGTGTGTCATTTATTTGCCCTCTTATTGGTAAGTCCATTAATGAAATCACTGACTCACATTCACTAACCTGGTCTTCAATTGTTATTTTCTCTTTTGTAGGTTCAATGATGGGAGTGGTTATGACGGGTGTTTTAGGACTTATGCCCATACAATGGGACAACATGACCTATATTCACTGGTATAGTCAGAGCTTCAGGATGCGTGCTTAACTGGGTAACTTTCTGTATTAATTCACTCCTATTTTTATTTATCGGTTCCCTTTCTCTTTCTTGGAGTACCCTTTCCATTGTTTTTTCATGTACAATTTGTGGAACTAAAGGTTATCTAGAGCTGGGGCACTCGGGGTAGTTCTATTAGTTCTTTCTTCATACAGTGGAGGATTTTTCATTAAAATATCGTCTGGCTTCTAATTTATTCATTCTAGCACATAAGTTGGGTAAGATTCTCCCATTAAATGTACCAAATTCTGGGAAAGGTAATATTCCATTGTCTTTTATGTATTCTATCCAGTTTTCTAACCATACACAGGTATGATAGCCTCTTTCCATCATCATGTATGATACGGGCAGTTTCGCGGGAGGGATAAGAATTCCTTCTCTAGTTTTAATAGGTTTATCCTTTTTAAAATAATTTTAAATTTTCTGCATAAATTAAATTTTTCTCTTTTCTCTGTACATTGTGTGTGAATTCTGGTTAAGATACTGTTCGTAAGCAAAATCCGTAAACCTTCTATCTGGACGGGTCCCTATTAATGTCGGATCATATATACAAATTCCACTGTCTATTATTAATCTTGGGGATTCTATGTTTAACCAATCAGGTATCTGCTCTTACTTTAATGATTCTCGAATACCAGTGCGGCTTCTTATTCTTCTAACCAATTAGATACTGTTTTGCTGTGTGTTTAGCCAATACTAGCGCGGCTCTCAGTGACGTCAGTATCGCTCCTTTCTACTGACCCATCCTTTACAATTTTTCATGTCAGTCACACGCCCGCTGCTCTATCCAATCACAGCGCGGCCCTCTGTGTCGTCAGCACTCACAACTGACCCCTCCTTTACAAGGTAATGCAAAAACTTTTTTTCTCACAATTAACTAGCAATTTTCATTAATTAACAACATAGAAACATTTGCTACTTTGTCTTATCCTCTAAATTCAAAGAATAGTCAATTTCTTTTGGTGCAAGTAAATATTTCTGCTTACTCTTCACACACTACGAGTAAAACCTTTCCATTTACCCTTCACACACTATGAGTAAAACCTTTCCTCTTACTCTTCACTCTACCATCAGAGAACCTGCTACTCTTTCAGTATTACCCTTTCTAGGTGATATAAGACCAAAGTTTTTCAAGTGAACTCTTTTGCTACCAACCAATTACTCTCACTTTTATATGAAAGAAAATAACCCCTAAATCAGTGCTTCTAGTCCTGCATAACTTTCAGCACCTTCTTGATCCAGATAATTAACCACACTGCAGTGTGGCTCCCATTCGCCAACCGCTATTCAATATTCCCGGGAATTTCCAGACAACATAAAACAAAACATAAATGAATAACGGGTGTTTATGCATAAATCAATAATTCAATCCACAATATTTTCTACCTAACTAACTAGAACCCTACCCATATAGCTCTGCTACTAAGTAAAACTGATCCAGCGGATTACCAGCTTGGGTTACTCACACACCTTATACTTACCAGGGCTCATAAAATCCATACAATAAGCTGGTAGTACCGCCAGAGTCAATTTTGTTTACCTGCAAGATTTTGTTATCTTTACCCAAATCTTACCATTTCAATCTTCTTGTCAATAAATTTCCTCTGGTCAATGAATCTAGTAGCTAGTAGAATAGGTAGAAATAACATTTAAGGTTTTCTCCAATAACCACAGACTCAAAGAGTTTTAAAAGTTTTATCTAATCAGAATTTTGTGAGTCAAAGATCAAATACATGTTAACATCCGGTTTCATTTAGGAAGAAATCAAGTTTAGTTCAATAATAAGTCTCAATAAAATATTGTGATGACAGTACCTGAAGAGGGAGAAAACAGAGAGCAGGTACAAGGACAGATTTCACAGAATTATATTTAGCTAAGGTGATAGATGAACCCAACTCCTTGAAGATGGGTCAGATGGAGTCCACCAGGTCAGGTGGAAGACAAAGGATCAGGACAGGTTCAGGACCGAAAGGTGACCTCTTTTAAGTGCAACACCAGAGTTGCACCCTTCTCTGGCACTAATCTCCTCGATTTTTATTCTGCGACTCCCCTTCTAGATGATTGGATTATCAATCAGTATTTCGGTCTCTCGAGTAGGGGCTTTGACATCTGTAGGGTCTGTTCAGCGTCTCTGACAGAGTCTGTGGCAGCATCTGTGTTGGGTCTGTGACGGGTCAGAATGACAGGTCTGACACATCTAACTAACTAACCTACCTCAATTATACTATTCTGTGTTCGAGTTGATGAAGCGAGCTTCAGAAATTATTTTATTCTGACTCGTGAATTCAATTCCCTATAACATGAACTTATTTATTAATGAGCTGTTGCATGATTTGTTTTATTAATCAACTTAGATTAAGATTGCATCACACACGAACACGCGGGAATTAATAACATGTGCTCTTGTTGCATTTGCAAGTCTGTTTTGTAACACGTGATTAATATTGTTTTGTTTGTCATGTTTGTCCTTTTGTCTTTGTCACTATTATTATGCGGCTGATTATTCATGACATGTGCTTTTTATATGTGCTTACATGTTTGTCCTATGTTGTGTTTGTCTGTCGGTGTATCATTTAATCATCTTTTTACTCTTTCAGAAACTTAAAGCTGGACTATATGAAGAATGCTAGATAATTTATGTGCTGCTTTATTTGTTTGCTTCTGCTAGATGTCATTTATTAATGGGTTAATTATTAGCAATGGTCGGGTGGGTAACAGAAGGGTTTATTTTACTTGTATTAATCACCTTTTTTGTGTTTGTTTAAATACTAGCTCGAGTAAAAGTTTGGGGCCTAGTGCTAATGAAGGTTGGTTGGCCTGACAAAGGAGCAGAGTGCAACGTGACGATCTTGTCGTTTTGAAAAAAAACTTCCGCGCACGGAAATGTGCAGAAGCTCAAACAATGGTTGTACAGAACGGCTCCGAAAGCAAAGGCGTCAAGGCCAAGGAAGCGTGTAAAGGCAGCTTGGCTAAAATCCTGGAGGAAATAAACTGAAAACTTTTGGTTTAAAGTATCAACTTTGGGAAGCCAGTGTTGCTTCGTCTCAATGAACAATGACACAGTGATATCATAGGGACTGTTGTGTTGGCCTCTTGGTGGTCTGATGGGTGTCAACCAATTAGGTTGCTGAATTTTACTAAAACATAACATTTAGTTAGATTAGCGAGCGAGAAAGGTATAAAATTGAGCCTCTTGAGGGGAACGGGGCTGACTGTTTCCTGAGGGCGAAGTGCTGTCCGATTTTCTATGGATCGTAAGCATTCAACTGTTTATTAATTTTATTTTACTTTTCAGGTCAGAAAGCTAACTTAGCGAATAGGGTTAATGTTTTCTTAAATTCATTATTTTATGCAATGTTGAACTGTCGGATTTTTGAGCCAATGATTAATGTTTTAAACTGAATTAATAAAAATTAAA
Organism: Lissotriton vulgaris; assembly: GCF_964263255.1. Lineage (NCBI taxonomy): Eukaryota > Metazoa > Chordata > Amphibia > Caudata > Salamandridae > Lissotriton > Lissotriton vulgaris. The sequence continues at coordinate 47,971,806 of NC_141693.1, read as the reverse complement.
CGTTTGATATTAATAAAGAGTTAATAAAGTTTATGCAATTTGTGAATTTTAAAATAAACTTTTAAAATGACAAGCTGGTCTTGTTTATTGTAGAAAGTTTAAAAACAACATATTAGATTCATTCGCCTCATGATTCAGCCGCTCTGTTATTTCTTATGGGCCTGGTATTGATTGGTAAGTCTGGTGGTAGATAGTGGCATCATTTATGCAGAATTTTAGTAGGAGCGGTAGCATTCGTACGGTTATATGTTGTTTTTGACATGCATGTTACATATATGTTGGTATAGTCATAGGATCGATGTTTAACAAATTTTAAGTTTCTGATTTTGTCAGATTGTTATATGTAGTCGTAAGGATTTTTTCCAGCACTGTGAAAAATTCCTGGTTATTTGTCGGCAAAGGGTAGTATGACTAGAAGAGTTACACAGTGCATGTGTTCTGTTTCAAAATTGTGGTATAGAATATATCACGTGTTGTGGACGTACAACACAAGTTTAGGGACCTTAGATTGTCTGGTTAAATGCTATAGTGAAGATTGCCTATGAAATCGTAGCATTAGGCATAGGGACTTGTTGCCCGTTTTAAAACTTTTTGTGAAAAGAGTAGTAGGATTTATCTAAGCTTGAGAGAAGGGTGAGATAGCATTGTCTGTTCTTATCAACGATTGACATTTTCTGTGGTTGGTTCAAGTCCTGCCAAGATCTCGTGTGTGAATGATCAGGGTTTTCGTATGTATGTGTGAATTAATGATCGTATAGAAATAGCGTTGTCTATTTTATGCGTAGAGTGAGTTCTGTATGACTGTAAAGCTATCACTTTGTTAGCGAAACAGACAGGTGGTTTGTTTATTTGTAGTTACTAATTAAAATTCATTGGAAAGTTTGCTTAAAATGGCGCCGTGAAAAAGTTTTGTGAAGGAGGGGTGAGTTTACGGAGTAACACACAGAGGAGCTGCAGCGGTAGCCTACGTCATTTCGGTTTGCGCTGTGATTGGCTAACATACGTCACAGAAAGTGCACTGATTGGCTCATGTGACTGTGACGAGCCGGTACCAGATTGGTCAGTTTTGAATACTGTATTTCTATTGGAAGAGCAAGGTGGTGACGTGGCTTAACCTGATTGGCTTGTTGGTGTCTTTCGCGCACGGATTGGTTGGAATAGCGGAACACCAGAAAACATTTTTGAAGCTTACGGAATAACGATTTTGATTTAAAATCATGAGTTATTGGAGCGATTGTGTAAATAAGAAGCCTTCATGGTTTCAGAAAGTGAAAAATAATTTTAAACCTGACAAGAAAATTGAAACGTGTGGTGGTAAATTACTCCATAAGTAGAAAACACCCGCAGCCTATATGGAAGGCGAATATGGCTATCATACTGTAATTTGGTTTGATAATTGGATGCATTACACCAGAAATGGCGTATTAGCCTGGCCAAAAGATGGGTCATTTAATATGAATGTTTTGAGAAATTTGAGAGGAAAAATGATGGATCTTGTGCCGAAGCCAAGACCTACACAATTTGAGGCATTGGTTGAATGGGAGGTTGAGATGATGGAACTTGAGCGTGAAAGCAAATGCCCGACACCTAGACATTCTAAATACATTTTAAATAGAGAAACACATGGGGATAAAGTGAGACGCTGGAGAAAGGCAGATATGTATGATGGTCTGTATCCAGTGAGAATAATGATTACTGAAGATTTGGAACAAAAGACAGCTGGAAGGAGAATTGATGAGGAATTAGATGATGCAGTTTTAGAAGACATTTATGCTACTAAACGCAAACCGCCACCTTATCAAGCAGGTTCTCAACCTACTCCGAGAGTTTCTACAGAAACTTCTCCAAGTGCACCTCCTAGAGAAGCTGAAGAAGGTTCTCCCAGATTTTTAAAATTACCTGAAAGGGTAGGGTCAGTAAATAATTGTAGTACACCCGTAGAAAATAGATTTCCGCAACAAGAAAATAATTTTGTGAGAAATCAAGAGAGAATACCTGCTGTCATGCCAGAAATTTCTAGTTACAATAAAGCGAAAGAAGATTTAATTCAACAATTGACAAAAGGCATGGAAGCAGTGACAGTACCAGTAACTATTGGTCCTGTTGTACCGGTTTTTGATAAAGGAGACAATAGACAAACAGCTTTGACAGTTCCATTGAATGCAGAAATTCAAAAGGTTGCTGAAAGATTTTATTCGGAACTTTCAGAGATTCATAGATAAAAATCTATGATGCCAAATTTAACATTAAATGGAAGTTTGTCAAGTTCGCAAACACCATCAGTGGAAGATTTAGATTCAGGTCTGTCAGAGAAAAGTTTAAACAGAATAGAATTATCCCAAAATGGATTGTCCCCTGAACCTCCTGATTATAAAAAGCGTGATGTTGCTAAATTAAAAGCTGATTTGGAAGAATTAATCATTGGCACAATTGGTACTGACAATTTGAAATTGTATCAGGATGATGAATTGCTGTTTATCTGCAAAAGTATTCAGTGGAAAACTAAAAACAGGTATGAACAACTGGAAGAAATGGCTGCTGAGTTAGAAATTGATTTGAGCAAACAGAAACATTTGCAGAAACATTACAGGGTGGATTTCTCTGAGAGAGACATAGACAATCTGAATGCTGCTGGAAGAATGACACACATAAGAGAATTAATACGTTTTCTCAGAAAATTAGGCGAATTAGGTAAATGGAGAATAAAATGGTCAAAGAAAGAACAGGATAAAAGATTAAGAAACAATGTAGTTTCAGAATTTCCAATGAGGGAAATAGCCGGAGGAGGGTATGTACATGTCCCTTGGTCTAGACAGGATATTCTCCTGTTTACTAATGATTTTCCACGTTTGCGAGAGAAGCCAGTCGAATGGTATCGACAGGTAGACAGATTCATAAAAGTGTCAAAAGTTCTGTGGATTGATTTAGATGGATTCTTTGACATTATTGTCCCGTCAGATCTTTGGACAGAATGCAAAATTTCTGTGGATTGGCCAAAAGAAGAACCTCCCCGAGACCCGGTTACAGGTGCCCCAGCAAAAGATGTCACGGACATTTATAATAAAGTAATTTATTGGCTGAAAGGAAAAATTCCCCCGAAAGAAGTGGACTGGGTTAAAATAGACAGAACAAACCAGGTTACTGTTAGTTTTTAAACAGTACAGTGGCTATGAAAAATTAAGTGAAAAAGACATGAGCCACTTTATATACAGATTTGTATATGGCCTGAGACCTGAAATTGGTGACATGATTAGAAATGGAATTGTCTGTTGGCAAGCACTTTCAATTGATGACATCCTGAGAAAGGCAAAATATTGCAGTGACGAGATAGACGCGAAACAAAAGAATCTTAAGGAAAAAGCGATGTGGGCACAAGTGAAGGTAGCAGAGCAGCAACAACAACGGTTAGCTTCTATGCAGCAGCAGCAGAATCAGGGAAAGTTCAAGAATAATTTTAATAATAATAAGCCAAAATTTAATGTAAATGTTGAAGAGCTGAAACAAAAGCTCCCATGTTTTAATTGCGGCGAGATTGGACACTGGAAACGCGAGTGTAAAAACCCGTCCAGAAATTTTTAAAATAATTTGTTGAATCCACAGGTGCAGTGTGAGTTAAATCCGCAGCAACAGCAACAGCTACAGCAGCAGTTAAACAAGTTAAGTCTGCAGCGACGACAGATAGCGAATCAGCAGAGCCAGATACAGCAAAGCCAGTTTCAGCAGAACCAGGTAACAGCAGAGTCAAATTCAGCAGAGTCAGGTACCTCAAGCTCCATTCCCTGGTAGTGCTAACACACAGAGACTTTCTCCTGAAACAGGCTTCTGTGGAAGTAGTTTGGTAAATAATGTGTCAAAGGTTAACATGTCAAATGCTTCTCAATTTTGGTTAAAAGACAAAGAGGAGAGTGATTTATCAGAAGATTACTCATGACGGTGCCTGAGAGAGGAAGAAGAGTGTGTGCTTGGACCCACTCTTGAGGTAGATCAGTCTGGTCCATTTGTGAATGGTAAAGTAAATGATGTCGATGTTACCTTCCTTGTGGATACAGGTGCTACCCGTTCTACTGTTAGATCAGCAGAAATAGAAAATCTTCCTCTCTCTGGGGAGTCCATCCAAGTTGTAGGTGTAGCTAATCAGCAAATTAAAACAAGTCTAACAGAACCAGTAAAAGTGGAAATAGGCAACTACAAAGATAAACACAGATTTCTAGTTTGTGACAGCAGTCCTGTGAATCTGTTGGGTCGTGATATATTGTGCAAAATGAATTGCAAGATATATTGCTCCTCAGATGGCATTGAAATGCAAACTGCAGAAGAAGAAGGGCTCTATAAATTGACTATGCTAATGGTTGATGAGGAAAAAACATTACTGTTTCCTGTGTTTGATAAAAATGACTTGCCAGAAGAGCTTAAAAGGCCAGTTAATCCAGCAATTTGGGACCTAACAGGTAATGATATGGGTCTCATGAAAAACATAGATCCAGTAAAAATCACTGTTAAGCAGGGAATAGATTTTCCAAATGTTCCTCAATACAAAATGAAAGCTGAGACAATTGAGGGTGTCATTCCAGTGATTGAAAAATTCATAAGTCAAGGTGTGCTAAAGGAAATTGAGAGCAGCCCATGTAATTCACCGATTATGGGTATTAAAAAGCCAAACGGAACATACAGAATTGTTCAGGACCTGAGAAAAATTAACCAGATTGTTGTTCCATGTTGTCCCATTGTTTCAAACCCTGCAGTAATTCTTTACCAGATTCCACATGATGCAGAATGGTACACGGTCATAGACCTGTGTAATGCCTTCTTTACAGTTCCATTACATCCAGAAAGCCAGCAAATTTTCGCTTTCAGGTTCCAAAATAGGATCCTAGCATGGTGTCGTATCCCTCAAGGGTATACTGAGAGTCCATCCATCTTTAATCAATTGTTAAAGAAATCCCTGGAAGATCAGGTATTGCCTGGTAATTCCACACTGGTACAGTACATTGACGATTTGCTTGTGGCAGCTAAAACACGAGAGAATTGTGTTACTGATACCATTACCCTGTTAAATCGTTTAGCAGATGAGGGACATAAAGTGTCACCTGCAAAATTGCAGTTTTGTAAACAAGAAGTGAAATATCTTGGTCACAGAATTTCAAAGGGAACGAGAAAAGTGACAGTTGAAAGGATCAAAATGATTCAAGCAATACAGCCACCGACAACACAGAGACAGGTGAGAATGTTTCTGGGAATGGTTGGTTACTGTCGACAATGGATTAGTGGGTTTTCAGTAATTGCAAAACCACTTCAGAGATTAACAAAAGCAGACATAAAAGATCCAATTAGCCTGTCAAAAATTGAACTGGAAGCTTTTGAGCAGTTAAAAAAGAGCTTATGTGAAGCTCCTGCTCTGGGTATGCCAGATTATGAAAAGGAATTTGAACTCTACTGCAGTGAAAGAGAAGGTTGTGCATTGTCTGTGTTGATTCAGAGGCATGGTAAGTTGAGAAAACCAATTGCATATTTTTCAGCTGTTTTGGACCCTGTTGCAAAAGCTTTGCCAGGTTGCTTAAAAGCAGTGGCTGCAACAAGTGTAAGTCTTGAACAAAGTGAGGGTATCATTATGGGATTTCCTGTAAAAGTATATGTACCTCATTCAGTTGAAATTCTTCTTACCAGAAGTAGGACTCAACACTTGACAAGTAGCAGACTGACAAAATATGAAAAAACAATTCTGGGATCAGACAATGTGTCAATTGTGAGGTGTGTGAACTTAAATCCTTCCACACTGTTACCAGATGGAGTTATTACTGAGGTAAGTAATGAAAATGACATTGATCATGAATGCCTGGATGTTGTAGATTACTGCACAAAACCAAGACAGGACATAAAAGATGTTCCTTTACCTGAATCAGACATAGTCTATTTTGTGGATGGGTCTTGTTTGAGGAATGATGAAGGGATTCTGAGGGCAGCATACTCAGTGTGCACAGTTTCAGATGTTGTTGAAGGTTCACCTCTGGATGGAATTCGTTCTGCTCAAATTGCAGAGCTAATTGGCCTAATCCGAGCATGTGAAAAAGAAGCTGGCAAAAGAGTAACCATAGTGACTGATAGTCAATATGGTTATGGTGTGGTTCATGATTATGGACAACTGTGGTCTCAAAGAGGTTATTTAAACTCTGCAGGAACACCAATCTAAAATGCAAAATTGATCAAGAGATTGATTGATGGCATTCAGTTACCAGAACAAATTGCTGTAGTAAAATGTGCAGCTCACAAGAAAGGTGATGATTACATCACCAAAGGAAATGCGTATGCAGATGAGATTGCGAAATACTGCGCCAAAAATAATTACTCAATCAATCGGGAAAAAGACGAAAGTCACACAATGAATTCTCTCATGCTAATTTCTGTAGTTGAAACATGGCAGGCAGTAAAAGATTTACAAGATGAGGCAAGTGAGGAAGAGAAAAACACATGGTTAAAAAATGAATGCAGGCAAAGAGAGGAAGATGGAATTTGGGTTCACAAAGATGGAAGGCCTGTAATGCCAGACTGCATGATTGCTGATAAGGCACGGATGTACCATGGTCCAGGACATTTAGGGAGAGATTTCATGATTAGATTATTCAGAGAAACATGGTTTAACACGAAATTTAGAATAATTGCGGAGTCACTTTGCCAAAGATGTTTGACCTGCCAGCAGATGAATCCTAACAGAAAGACTGTTGTAAGTTTGGGAACCATAGGACGGGAGGGTGGTCCTTTTACCAGATTACAAATGGATTTCATTGAGATGCCGATGCACAACAGACTGAGATATGTATTGGTATTTGTTTGTCTGTTTTCAAGATGGGTGGAAGCTTTCCCAACTCGTCACAATGACTCAGTCACTGTGGCAAAATTGCTTCTTAGGGAGATCATACCTAGGTACGAATTTCCAGTCACCATTGAAAGTGATTGCGGAACTCATTTTGAAAACAGATTGATGAAACTGATTTGTGAAGCTTTGAATATTCAACAAAAGCTGCATTGTGCTTACAGACCAGAAGCATCAGGTGTTGTTGAACAAGTAAATGGAACTATCAAGAATAGAATTTCAAAAATGTGTCTAGCCACAGGAGTGAAGTGGACGGATGCACTTCCACTTGTTCTAATGTCAATGAGAAGCACTCCAGAGAAAAAGACAGGTCTTAGCCCATATGATATTGTGATGGGTAGAGTAATGAGGCAAGCATTTATTCCAGTTGGTATTAATGATAGTGCAATCATTGAATATTGCCAGAACCTGTCTGATGTAGTAAATTCTGTATTTCATCAGGTGGGAACAGATGTAATCTCAAAGGAGAAAGTACAAGCCCATGATTTGTTACCCGGAGACTGGGTAAGGACCAAAGTTCATCGAAGAAGAAACTGTTTAGTCACAAGGTGGCAGAAGGCAAGACAAGTAATTTTGGTTACAACAAATGCAGTCAAATGCAAAGGGCTAAAAAGGTGGATTCACGCAAGCCATACGATTCGTGTGCCACCTCCTGAAAATCCTGATGAAGACAGCGACACAACAGCTGATTCAGATTCAGAAGGAGACCCAGAAGATCCTGAGTCTGATGATCAACAAGAAAATCAACATCAAGAGAATCTAGATGAGAATCAGAACTTGAATGAAGAAGATCTGAATATCGAACCTGGAGATCGAGGTGTTGATGATGATCTGCTTGAAAAGGAGTCTCTAAAAGAAAAGGGAGATTCAGAAGAAGCAGAAGATTCTGAGCGAGATGAAAGTCTCAGCCAAAGTATTGAAAGGCGAAAAAGTAACTCTGTGATCAGGAGCAAAAAGCCTGAGACTGGGAAGCTAAAGGTGATTCCTGAAGAAGAAGAAGAATTACCAAGTACCAGTAAGGATATTGTTTCTAATGGAGTGAAGCTGCCGAGTAAAGAAGTTCCTAGGTACAGATTTGAAGTCTCAGATACAGATACTGATGAAAGTGATGAAGAATCTGAAATAAGAACATTCAGAAAAAGAGCTTGGAAAGCTGAATGTAATGAAAGTGTGCCAAAGAAAAAGGTCTTGAGAAAAGGAGACATTTGGCCTGAAGACAATTTGAAATTCAAACTGGTGAAGAAATCAAAAGATCAAATCAACGAGGTATCTAGTCAGGGAGGTAAACCTGAAAAGAAAAACGAAAACAAGAAAATAGAGGTAATCACTCGAAAGACAAAGAGAGTAATAAAGCCAAATCAGAAATATAAGTCCCCAGAGTGGACCTATATTATAATCCCACCAATTGTAGAGGTTGAGAGCAGTAGTCAGGAAGACTTGGAACTTAGTGACAAAGATTGAAATTGTTATACATTTTGATAAGGGTTTTGTTTCCTGGCATAAGGCTGAAGAAAATTTGTTAGGTGACTTTAGGTTGAAGAAATTGTGTTTAGTTGGAGAGCACATATTTATGTGACACAAGGTCGAAGAAAAGCTGTTTAGGGTTTTATTCTAAAAAAAAAAAAATGTAAAGGGGGGATATAGTTTGTAGTTACTCACATTTAAAATTTTTGTTTTTCAAATTTAGAATGCCTAGATCAGATACTTCTAGGTGTTCGATTCTTAAGAGATGTTGTAAAATGACTTCAATTTGTGTGATATTATTAATCTTACTTTGGTTAATTTTAGCTGTGGTTTATCCTTTTGATGTTAATAAGCAAAAACTTAAGACTAATATAACAAGTAAGGTAGAGCTTACACATGAGAAACATGCTGGCAAGTCTAGCAGAGTTATTAATCATGATCCAGAGTCTCATCAAGATAGATCTGTTGGAGATTTCTCAAGCAATTCATTTTCAAGGCTTCTGTCTGAATATGTTAAAGTAATGAATGTTAAAGACTGTTATGTTTGTGTGAAGCTGCCTGCTTCTGTCTCAAAGGGAGTTACATATAACATGTTACCTCTCACTTATGGCATTACTTGCAGTGTAATTGCTAGCCTGTTTTATCAAACTGGTCGCCTAGAATATTATTATTCAGACTTTGATGAGGTTTTTGCGACTCTCAAAGTTGTAAATAGCTTGAACAAAGTGAAACCTGCTAAACAGATGAGGGAATTCTTTTTAGTTACTAACGAACTCAATTATGAATATGCTTATAGAAATAATTTAACATGCAAAATGAGAGCTGAAGAAAAGACTTTCCTGAACATGGTTGAGGAGAGAAGGGCTGTTTACAAAAGAAATGAAATGCTTAAGCATGCTAAATCTAAGTACTGGCAGATGGAGGACGCAAAATTAAATGGTGTTAATACTAATGCTGCAATTCATATAGACGAACCAGTTAGTGGTAAATTTTGTATCAGAAGAGACAATACGTTATATGATAATTATTTTGTGGGTGCTAGTCAATGTGAGGATACATATCGTATCATAGGGGGATGGGGATTTAAAGGTGGTAAGGATCCAATTTTTCCTGGGATTTACTTTACCTGTGGCAATAAAGCATATTTTAGCCTCCCAGACCACTGGTATGGGACATGTTATCTTGGCTTGGTCTTTCCAAAAATGTTTCATGTTGACAGAAATGAAAAGGGTACCTTTGAATTTGGTGAACATTTGAACCTGAAAAGGTATAAAAGAGAAAGCTTTACAGAAGTTCTGGGAGACAATGTTTGGTGCTGTTATTCCTATGGTAGGAATTACCATGAATTCAATCAAAATCAGAAAGGTTTCTACAATTGTAGATAGGTTGTCAACAGATACTGCAAGTGGTTTTCAATTAGTTAATACTGAACTTGTTGCTACCAGAAGCATGGTTATGCAGAATCGTCTTGCTTTAGACATTCTGCTTGCAAAAGAGGGAGGAGTCTGTGGGGTCTTACATGTCCAACATTGCTGTACTTACATACCTGACAAAAATCGGGATATAGAGTTGCTTGTTAAAAACATTACTCAATTTCATGAAGAGATAGTACCCATGGAAGAAGAAAGTTTTACAGAAAGAATTGGAAAAAGAATGGAGGCTATCAAAGAATGGTTTTCTGAAGTTGGTAGCTCTATCATTGGCAAAGTGCTCTATCCAGTAATTGTCATCATCATAGTGATAATGCTGCTAAAAATTAGCTGTTTGATTCACAAAAGGAGAAAGCATCAGAAAGAAAAGAGAAGGATTTACAAACTCAGAAAGGAACAAGAGAAGGAATATGAGTTAGAGGAAATGCGAAGGGTTCAGTTTGAAAGAGATGATCAGACAGCAGAAACAGGGGTTTAGGGAGACTAATATCAAGAGAATCCAATGTGTGGTGTCTCCAAATTGGGTGAAAAATTTCCTGAAATTTTTGGGTGTTGTTTGGTGATTTTAAAATCACCAGATGAGGGAGTTGATGAAGCGAGCTTCAGAAATTATTTTATTCTGACTCGTGAATTCAATTCCCTATAACATGAACTAATTTATTAATGAGCTGTTGCATGATTTGTTTTATTAATCAACTTAGATTAAGATTGCATCACACACGAACACGCGGAAATTAATAACATGTGCTCTTGTTGCATTTGCAAGTCTGTTTTGTAACACGTGATTAATATTGTTTTGTTTGTCATGTTTGTCCTTTTGTCTTTGTTGCTATTAATATGCGGCTGATTATTCATGACATGTGCTTTTTATATGTGCTTACATGTTTGTCCTATGTTGTGTTTGTCTGTCTGTGTATCATTTAATCATCTTTTTACTCTTTCAGAAACTTAAAGCTGGACTATATGAAGAATGGTAGATATTTTATGTGCTGCTTTATTTGTTTGCTTCTGCTAGATGTCATTTATTAATGGGTTAATTATTAGCAATGGTCGGGTCGGTAACAGAAGGGTTTATTTTACTTGAATTAATCACCTTTTTTGTGTTTGTTTAAATACTAGCTTGAGTAAAAGTTTGGGGCCTAGTGCTAATGAAAGTTGGTTGGCCTGACAAAGGAGCAGAGTGCAACTTGACGATCTTGTTGTTTTGGAAAAAAAACTTCCACGCACGGAAATGTGCAGAAGCTCAAACAATGGTTGTACAGAACGGCTCCGAAAGCAAAGGCGTCAAGGCCAAGGAAGCGTGTAAAGGCAGCTTGGCTAAAATCCTGGAGGAAATAAACTGAAAACTTTTGGTTTAAAGTATCAACTTTGGGAAGCCAGTGTTGCTTCGTCTCAATGAACAATGACACAGTGATGTCATAGGGACTGTCTTGTTGGCCTCTTGGTGGTCTGATGGGTGTCAACCAATTAGGTAGCTGAATTTTACTAAAACATAACATTTAGTTAGATTAGCGAGCGAGAAAGGTATAAAATTGAGCCTCTTGAGGGGAACGGGGCTGACTGTTTCCTGAGGGCGAAGTGCTGTCCGATTTTCTATGGATCGTAAGCATTCAACTGTTCATTAATTTTATTTTCCTTTTCAGGTCAGAAAGCTAACTTAGGGAATAGGGTTAATGTTTTCTTAAATTCATTATTTTATGCAATGTTGAACTGTCGGATTTTTGCGCCAATGATTAATGTTTTAAACTGAATTAATAAAAATTAAACGTTTGATATTAATAAAGAGCTAATAAAGTTTATGCAATTTGTGAATTTTAAAATAAACTTTTAAAATGACAAGCTGGTCTTGTTTATTGTAGAAAGTTTAAAAACAACATATTAGATTCATTCGCCTCATGATTCAGCCGCTCTGTTATTTCTTATGGGCCTGGTATTGATTGGTAAGTCTGGTGGTAGATAGTGACATCATTTATGCAGAATTTTAGTAGGAGCGCTGGATCAGTGTACCACCCCCAAATGTTTCAATATTGTGAATCCCTTATTTCTGATTGGACGGGGCAAGAGGGTGGGGTCATCACACCATGCTAAATGTAATATGTAAATATAATGTAATATTTTACTTTAGGTTCATTGTTCAATGTTCCAGCCCCCTAATTTACTTTCCCAAAGCTTTATTCCACTCCCGCATTTCATATTATGCTCAATACATTGTATGCAATTTTTTTTATTTCTTGTTCCTCTGTCCGGGTCAATGATTCTTGCCAGTGTGACTTTGGCTGGTTTTCAACTGTGTCATCATAGATCCAGGCGGGGAACATCGTTTACAACGCAACTTTTACCACACAGTACCTTTACCACGCAACTTTTACAACGCAAGTCGTTACAACGACTTGCGCTGGGGGGCGCTGTAGGATAGGGAATAGTTTAATTTACTATCCAAAACCTTCCCTATTATCCACGGGGACTGGAGTTGGAATAGTACATTAAACTATTCACTATCCAGCGCCCCCCAACGCAAGTCATTGTAACGACTTGCGTTGTAAAACCTGCGTGGTAAAGGCATGCGTTTTAAAAGCATGTGTAGTAATGACATACATCCACAAACTAATAATAAAGTCAGAGAAAGACTTGTCCAAGAACTAAAGCGCGTCATTGTCCCCTATTGGACCAGCATCATTAACGCCTCCCTCTCAACAGGGAGTGTTCCTACCTCTCTCTAACTTGGACAAATCACTCCCATCCCGAAAAACCCTAAGGCTGACCCTAATGACCCTAACAACCTCGCCCTTATCTCGAACCTCCCCCTCCTCTCTAAAGCCCTCGAAAAATGTGCCCTACTTCCATTGGACAAGCACATTGACACGTACAACCTACTAGATCCGCTACAATCAAGTTTCCGCAAAGGTTGCAGTACGGAAACTGCACTGCTCAACATAGTCAACGACATCCACCTTTCCCGAGACCTGCCTACTTATCCTTCTTGACTTTACCCCTGCATTTGACACAGTTAACCACTCAACCTTACTCAATGCACTCAACGATCGCATTGGCCTTCATGGCTGAGCCGCGCAGCTGTGCTCGAAAGATTGAAAGCTAAAATCACTTCAGGATGCGTTAGTAAAATGGCAAAGAAGCTAACGGTAAAAATATGTAAAACTATTTCCTGGTGGCGCTTATGTATGGCTCTCACACTGGAATGGCGAGTTGAGGTTAACGTGTCTTACAGTGTTGCGTGTTTATCTAGGTTCCTGATCGATACTGTGACCTTATGCCCCTATTCGGCTATAAATCCTTTTATTCCCTATATTGGCATAACCGTTCAAGTGCGATTTTCAGAAAAGTCATCTCTGGCCTCACACGAACAGAGCCACATTCCAGCATAGTTCCCTCTGCCACTTCCTTTGCGACCAATTAGTGCAATGACAGAGCAGTAGTCACTATCTGATATTCCTAGATAACACTCCGAGTTCTTCAACAAGATAAAAACTCAGCAAACCTGGAAATCCCCGCTTGCTATGTTTTGATTAGTAATGGAACTCTAATGAGCAACTGATAACTATCACTTCCTACTGACATCTTTAATTGACGTCTTATGTCCAGCAAACTTGCGTCAAACCCGGCACCTGTCAGGTATAAATATTACCAACGTTGCCTTAAGCAATGTGAGCTGCAAGCTACTGTTGCTGATGCTGGCTGCCTGCAAGATTCCGTGTTGGTAAATCTAGCACTCTGTCGCTGCAGCCTGCTATCCTGTGGTGGTGAAGCTGCTGATACCATTATCGCCGCTAAAGCGCAAACTATGGTGCAGTACGCTTAAGGAGCTGAACAGCCGTCCCTCTGTGAAGACATCCAGCAGATTCCAGCTGCCCGCGGACGCTGTCCCCCCTCCTTCCTCGACGCGCTGAAGAGAAGCCGCTGCCTTTCTCCTGCAGAGAAATCCAGCTCCGGCGTTTCCGGTCTACCTTCGCGGGTGACTGGGATATCGAGAGAGACCCCTGAAGGAGATACCAATCCTCCATCATTCTATTCAGAAGTATGGTGTTGACTAAACCCTTAGACGAGAATTCTTGAAACAAACCTTGGCAAAACCAACTTAACTTAAAGCTACTTACTTACTCCCCTTTCACGTGTTAGGCTTAGGTCAGGCACACTGGGGTAGGCGTAGTTAGAAGCACCAGTTGAGTATGTTAGCCTAATGTATATATGACTGTATATATGTTTTATTACTTTTAAACCATTGTATGGCTAAGAAACCATATCAATGCTTTTACAGTTCTATTTCGCAATACTTATCTTACTGTACGTACTTTTTATAATAACAATTATTGCAATTGTGGCAATACATTTCTCTTGTACGAGAAGAAAGACTGTTCAATAAATGTTAACCCTTTATTGACAAACGCCCGTCTCTCTATTCTCTACATCTCGTGAAAGTAAACTGCACTAGACTGACTGAGTGAAATACATGTCTATTGTTTCACATGACCCTAGAGATTGACTCTTGATCTGAGGAGCAAAGTTGTCATGTTGCACGGTTGTTGGAAAACTGAATCCCTTCTTGTCTGTGCCAAGGAAGCTGATCACTTCCTATGCAGAGAAGAAAGTTTCCAGTGACCTCTGAGCTAGTTGGTAACACAACCCAATTAAGTTTAGCATAGTCAGTGGAGGCCTGGAATATCCGCAGTTCCACGTCGATACTACTGTTTATGTTATTCCAATGCGCAGGGCCTAGTGGGAAACTAGGAACTACACTACATGGCGCCCAACGTTTGGTAAGGCGATAAACTAACGCAAGACTTTTAGAGTAACTCAGTCGTGCATATTTCACACCCCTTTCTCCCGTAAATACTCCAATAGACGTCTGGAGTGGGTGAAAGGTTAAAATCCGCCCGACCTTAGTAGGAAGAGATTCCTATGTAAAGCTCTGGTTTATTCAACGTTGAAGGATACAGTGTTCCAAAATATTGTGCATCTAATCTTTGTCTCCTTGGAGACCTACTCTGCAAACCTCGCATTTTTACAATGCCAGAAAACGGAACCTCTGGGGCCGCAGCAGATGCGACTCAGCAAGGTCCCGAATACACAGACCCGGATGCTATAATCATCCCGGTCCACTTAAGAAGATCTATAACGTTAAAACTTATAGAAAACGGACTGACACCTCAAGGTGGTACAGTAATTTTCGTGATAGAGGCTCACGAGTATCGGCAGACAGAGGTATTCTATTCATGGATAAACTTTCCAGCGGTAAACGCTATAACAAAAGAGTTTCACTATTACAAAATAGAGAAACCTCCGGAAGAGTACGCTCCTTTCGAGGAGATTGAAATTCCACTTAAATTTCAAGAGCACCTGCTCTGGTTTAATGGCGCCCTAAAACATACTGATCACATTACCAGGCTCGGTCCACTAGGTAGACCAGGAGCCACGTGGCCGGTTCTAGCCAGCTACACACCACATCCTGACATTGTAAAAATGTCTAGAGAAGAGCTGTTAGTACAGCTAAACACATTAATAAAAATACATAGGCAATTAGTCCAATATGTAATGCGGACTGCAACAGTCCAGCCAGCTGTTAATACACCACAGCTGACCCCTCATCAGGGGAACACAAATAAAATTACACCACAGAACATACAGTCATGTCTTGGTAAAACACCCGTAAAACGGGAACAAATTCCTTTCTGGTTAGCACAGAAAATCACTCAAATAGAGGCAGTATTTCCTGATACTACCCCTATTGAGAAACACAGAATCTTGACCATCTGCCTTCCTATGGGAATCGCACCACACGTGGAGGACTGCGACACTTGGGGTACAGTCTTTGCTTCCATTTACACAAAAACACACGGTGTTCCGTCTATGGCGGTAATACCAGAAGTGCTAAAACAGATTCAAAATGAATTCGGTCCAGAGCCCGCTTTAAATCTAGGTATGAAATTACTGAAAGACTTCAAGCAGGTCACGGCTATATTATTAGCCAACATAAAGGGAGAAGCAGCATCTGTGGCGATCCGCCAGAAGTTGAAGGAAACAGATATAAAAAATCCTGTTGAGCTTGCAAAAATCATAGAAAAATGCTATGAAGAATTAGGTAGAGACAGCTTGGGTGGGAAACCTTTAAAGCCCCAACTGCTCGAAAATCCTGAAAAATTATTTATTAAAAATAATTTAAACACTCCTAAAAAGAGCTGGGATGGAAATAAACAATCCACTCCCAAGGAAAAAGTTTTCCAGTCCAGAGGAAGGTCTCCTCGACGGAGGGAAAGAACTCCGACTCGAGAACGCCAGTCTCCCCAGAGGGAGCCCTCTGAGAAAAGATATAACCTTAGAAATAGGGATAATCTGAAAAAACCTGATAGATATCAAAGTATTGATACACGTCCCTCTCGATCTTTTCCACAGAATTCGGAAAGAAGAGGACGGTCAGACCCAGGAGAGCACACCAAGTCCAAAGACAAGGAAACTGCTCAAAATAAGAAATCTCAATTTCAGAAAAAGAAGGTAGCCAGTATTAGAGTAATCAACCATGCCGAGAATACTGAGGACACAGTTGAAAAACGGGGAGTGGGCATTGACAATGTTGGACAGTGCAGCAGAAATCAGTATAGCGCGCAAGATCTTGATGAGTCATCTGGAGACAGTGGACACGAATGAATACATTCAGGTTGAAACTGCCGATGCCAGACTTAGCGAGCCCCATAAAATATACGAAATAACATTGCGTATGGAGGGTGATAAGACTAGGAAAATTAAGGGTCTATTTTGGGATAAGCTCTCAAAAGGCTATGATATTCTGTTAGCTGAAAAAGATTGGCCCCCAGAGTTTGTCAGGGAGTGCCCTCGTGGCGAAGAAGTGATTATGCCTGCCTTCTCGAATCACATTCCGATTCACAAAAAATATACATATGCAAGGAAATGGGCAGTAGCCCAGGCACCTGCATTATATAAAAATCATGTAGGATGGGATGAGGATTCACCTCCTCACAAAATCCAATTAAAAAGTGACCCAACTGCCCAACAGCAGTATCCCATAAAGCAAGAAGCTAAAAAACAAGTCAGGGAGATCTTAGATCAACTTGAGTACCAGGGGGTGATTGAAACATGCACCTCTCAAATGAACAATCCTTTGTTTCCTGTCTCCAAGCCAGACAATTCATATCGTCTAGTTTTGGACTACAGACACCTTAATACATGTTGCAAAACTTTTGCAGTACAAAACTCGCATAGTGCAGCCCTAATGAATAACATAGTTAGGAAAACATATAAAACGACATTAGACATTTCTAATGGTTTCTTTTGTCAAAATATTGCACCAGAAAGCAGATATTTGACTGCTTTCTCTGCATTTGGGTCGCAGAAAAAATTCTGTCGACTCCCACAGGGGTTCAAGAACAGCCCAGGACTATTCTCAGCTAGGGTAACAGAGTTACTACAAATCTATGATGATGAAGCATTGTCTTACGTAGATGATATTTATCTCACAGACGACGACTTGGATACTCACTTGAACAGAGTGAACACCATTATACTTGGGTTCGCAGCAGAGGGTTACAAATTCAACTTTAAAAAGTCCCGAATTGCCCATCTGACAGTACTGTTTTTAGGGTACGAATTATCAAGTGAAGGGAAAAGCCTAGCGGACAACTTCTTAGAGAAGTGCGCTGTACTCCAAGCTCCAAAAACGCTGAAGAATTTACAATCCATTCTAGGTTTTCTGAATTTCGGAAGAACTTACATACTAAATTACGCAGAGAGGGTTAAACCTCTCTACGAACTAATTAAACCTGATTTTAAACAAATCAATTGGACTCAAAAACACACAGAAATTTTGAGATCACTGCAAACAGACATGTTAGCAAAAACTAAATTAGATACACGTGACAACACACGTGATCTTGTAATCCGAGTCATCCCAGGAAGATGCGGATTCACGTACCTAACCTCTAATGAGGGAGAAAAGGTACCTATTTCAATTAAATCTCACTTGTACACACAAGCAGAAAAAGCATTCAGTCACACAGAAAGAATTGTGAAAGCTGTGCAAATCGCATTAGCAAATGAGCGAGAACTAGCACACGGCAAACGGATTAATATCCTTACAGCGGAATCCGCCTTCGAGGCGCTATTCAGCCCAGTAAACCTGCCTACATTGTCACTGGATCCGAAATGGATACAGTACGTAGATTCTCTTGCAGCAGAGGACGTGAAATTCTATCACGGACCGCTCCTAAATGAACTGAATGATTTAGAATATGAAGAAGAATATCCTCTGCCAATCGAAATTCTGCCTCTCCCACAATACGCCTGTATAATCTATACAGATAGCTTTGTACAGCATTTCAATGTAGAGAGTAAAACCTACGATGCAGCATGTGCGATCATTAAAGGTCGTTGGCTGTGCGGTAAATTCAGACCGAAAGTAATAAAAACTGAATCTGTAAGAAACTGTTCGGTTCAAAGAACTGAGATCAGATCTTTAAAGATGGCGCTCGAAAATGCAGAACGTGAATTCCCGACACTTATAGTGTGCGATTCTCATTTTTGCGTCAACTCTTACAATAACAAACTGCAGAGTTGGATCGAAAACGACTAAAAAGATGACACAGGTGCCACAATAAAGCATAAATTGCTCTGGAACGAGGTAGCTCTTTTACACAAAGAACTACAAAAGACTCACGTGATTCACGCACAGAGTCTTCAACGTGATGGCGTTCACGTTGCAGGGAATTCATTGGCTAATACAGCCAAAGCGGAAGCAACTAACCCGGCTTCCATAGCCACAAAAAAGCGTACAGATAAGTACATAGACGGGGAAACCATGCTGGCAGTAAAAACGACCGTAAAAGGCGACTATGCAGCACTACCCGTAAACTATCCACTCAATTATGCATACATAATCGATGCAAACTCCGTTCCTTTTGCTCGAATCCCTGGAGTGGGGGACAGAGTAATTCCAAACACGAACAGGAGAATATTTTTAATAGCAGACGCACATATGGGTTTGGGTCCTAGGCACAGAGAGATCAAGGAATCACTGACTGAATTACAATCAGTATTTTGGTGGCCGGGAATGAGTGTAGAACACCAAATATATGCAAACAACTGTGAAAACTGCAATAGGGATCGCAGTAGCGAACCTTGCTACCGGCTACCAGTCAGAAAGAGCGTAACGCTGCCTACACCCCATCCTGCGTCCTATTAATAGTTAAGGCGAAAAGCACTTAAAAATGTGGCCCCAGCGCTCGGCTGACGCTAGAACGGTTATAAAAGATTTGCGAGTCTGGGGGGCGCTAGAGGGCGCGCAAGCGGAATGGCTGCTTGAACACGCAGCTCCCGCACCTTGGTAAATGATCCTGCATATATCTGCTGCCACGGAGTGCCAAACCTCCTGATTTTCACGTCATCTGCTGCAAGTGTCCCACTCTACAATCGACCCAAGTCTGGTGGTGCTCTGTTGCTCGAAACTCGAGATATGAGCGGTTGAAGTTCCAGCGGAGATCGCACTGGAGCTGACGGATTGAAGTGGCCGGCTGCAGCAATCTACGCTACACCGGGGATGACCACGAGGGTCTGGGCCACATGACAGAGCTGACGGCGGCCTGTTACTGAGACCTCGCGTGTGGACCTGGCCGGGCGGTAGGAGGCTGTCACCCCACCCGTGTAGAGCGCCCCCCCATCTACCGCTACTGCCCTCACTCCTGGGGCTTTGGACTGACCCGCTACTGGTTGCTGGCGGGAGCCGCGGCGCGGCCTGTGTCCTGGGTCCGTGTGGGGGCCCCCGACTGCCTGGGGCTCTTGGCGGTGCGGTGAGTCCCTGAAGTATACCGGATCCGGGATCGTGTGTTGCGCCTGGCCCCCGCGGTGCACGGCGCCGCCGCGCTTTTGCCCGGAGCGTCCATTACGCTGCTGCCCCACCTCTGGACCCTGAGTGGACCTGCGGACTGCTGCGCCGCCGGCTGCTGCTACGGACGGGGCCCTGCTCCCCTCCTGGCTCTGCTGTGGCCTGGCTCCTCCTCCGGGGACCGCGACACACGAGAGACTCACGCTGCACCTTCCCAAGGGGGCTCCTCCTATGCCACCCCTCTTCACCGGTGCCCCACCGCTCCCGGAGTCCACTCACCTGGGCCATCGGCGCCTCCACTGAAACGCGCACGGAGGTCCCGGAGCCTCCCCTGCCTCGGCGCCTTCTCCTGCTCGGCCTCACGGCACTTGAGATCCACGCAGGCCTCCTGTACCCCTGAGCCCGCCTTTGCATTGGCCCTTGCTGTCCTACTGTGGCACCTGCGGCATCGCTACTCTCCTACAGTCGCCTCCCTCTGGGATACCCTGACGCGCTACCACGCTCCACGGCGCACAGGTGCGGGGATAGATAACCACCATGGTGCGGCCTGAAAATCGGCAGGCGAAGCTTAGCTTTGAAGGCACAAAAAAAGGCGCGAAATCGGTACAAGCGGATCCTGTACCTAGTGCATCGTCCCCACAAGCTACCGGCTCAGCTACCACAGACATTGATCTGACCAACCTAATACAGGAGATGCGGCAGGGGTTTGCCACGGTGGTTGAGAAGGTGGATGGAGTCACTGCTCGACTGGACGCACTAGTACACAAAGTTGACCGTCACGAAGAGCGCATCACAACTGCGGAGCAACGTATATCCGACACTTCAGATGTTACCGCGACCCACACGACGCAACTGAGTAGGATGGACAACTTGCTTAGGGTCATAGCGGCTAAAAATGAGGACTTGGAAGCTCGCAGCCGCCGGAATAACATACGGGTCACCAATGTGCCGGAATCCACAGACACGGGCAGGATGGAGCTATACATCGAGAAGTTGCTCAGAGGCTCGATTGGCGAGGATGCCTTCTCGCCACAATTTATCGTGGAAAGGGCCCACCGCTCCCTGGCACCCGTGCCCAAGCCTGGGCTCCCACCGAGGCCCATAATAGCTCGTCTCTTGAATTACCGTGACCGGGATACTGCGCTTCGGGCGGCCCGGACTCAGAGGTCGTTACATTATAATGGTGTGACGTTCTCCATTTATCCAGACTTCACGCCCATGGTTCAGGAGGAGCGACGCAAATTCCTTCCGGTAAAGAAAAAGTTGCGAGAGGCCCAGATAGACTATGCGCTCTTGTATCCTGCGAAGCTCCGAGTCACGCACCAAGGCACACAAAGATTCTTCACTAATCCGCAAAAAGTTGAGGACTTCCTGAAATCGCTTCGAAGGACCCAGCGGGATGGTCGAGCAGATGATGAAGGACAAGAAGGGGCAGACTAGTCCCCAGCGCCCTGAAACGGCTAACTAAAGCCATGTGCTGCTCCTTACGCCTTGTCTACTCTGGATGGTGTTCTTTATACAAACTACTGCACAGACACTGGGGGAATTGCGGATGATGGACCTGTGCTGAACCTGCACCCCTGTGGTAACGTAAAACCAAGGTCCACTTTTCTGACCCTAGTCTCCACCGAGGGCGGTACAGTGATGGAGCTCAGGGTCAGGGAGTGACTGTGCGTACTCTATGTGTTACCCCTATTGGGTGATCCCCTTTACCTTGCCAATGTTTGAGTTGTTGCTGTTGCGGGAATTGGGTGGGGAGGGCTGGGGGAAGGGCTGTTGGGTGGGAGAGATCGGCTTCTGGCATGATTGGGATGCTGGGGTGGGTGGGGGGTCGGGATGTTTCAAGAGGCAATCATTGACTAGACTTTCCACGTGGACATTATTCTGGTGTGCGCACCGTTGCTGGCTGGGCAGGGGTGGCTATGTTACGCTGCCTTTCTTGGCGCCGCTATGTTATCTTACTGCTCTATCCATGGCGGCTCTGTCTGCGTGTATTCTGCTAGCCTGTTTGTCCCGTAATGCCTGGGGGCTGTACAAAATGTGTATATTTATGATAACCTGGGGTACACTCTGGCACTGCCAGGGTGGGGGAGGTTGCATTTTGCGGCCCTCTCGGGCTCTACCTTACTCATTGTTGTTTTGTCCATGGCTGATTTAAATGCGAATGCGCAATTGACATGTTTATCCTGGAATGTCCGCGGACTGAATAATGCTAAGAAATGCCGAAATGTTATTGCCTACCTCGATAGACATCATGTACAGTTAGCCATGTTACAGGAGACACATCTGCCCGCACGGGATGGCGCCACTTTTGCAAAGAGATGGGCTGGACACCGTATCTTTTCCTCTTATTCGACTTATGCCAGAGGTGTGGCAATTCTTGTTGCCCGCAATGTGCCTTTCCAACCATGTGGGAACATGTCGGACAGAGAGGGCCGTTATGCTCTATTGTGGGGCAGAATAGGCCGTGAACTGTATCTGTTTGTGTCCGTATATGCACCTAATATTGATTCACCTGCCTTTTTCACCACTCTGTGGGGTAGGATTGTGGCTGTTGGGGCGCGACACATAGTATGGGGTGGTGATTTCAACCTGGCGTTGGTACCCACATTAGACAGAGCGGATGGGGTTGGCTCCTATAAGCCGAGGGCCAGGGAGGCACTGGAGGGAGTTATCGAGGAGGGTGGACTTTTAGATGTCTGGAGACACTTACATCCTAATGGAAGGGAGGGTACACATTTCACTTCTCATACTGGGACGTGGGCACGCTTGGATTACTTCTTAGTCACTAGGATGGTCGCTGCGGAATTAGTGGGGGCTACTCACCTGCCTAGAACCTACTCTGATCACGGCCCTGTACTTTTACGATTCCGTATCCCTGGGTGGGACGCTCCCCGGCCGCAGTGGCGGTTACGCCCTGCCGTACTTCTTGACAACCTGTTTCGCACTGAACTGGGGGAGGAGATAGCGGACTTCTTTCCCAGGAACAAGGGGTCGGTTGACTCGGTTGAAAACATATGGGAGGCGTTTAAGGTCACTGTCAGGGGATACTGCATATCTAAGAGCCACGGGGTACTACGTGACATTTTGCATTCCATTACCACACTGGAGAAGGAACTACGGGCCCTGGAACTCCGCATGACATCAGACACTGACCCCGGCCTGCATGCCGCCTTTAGGGAGACACTGTCAAGGTATGAGGAGGAGGCTGCCAGGGAAGCGAAATACCGGGGCAAACACTGGACAGCCCGTAAATACTGTGAAGGTGATAGGCCCGGGAAGGTACTGGCTACACTCACGCAACCCTCACATATACACCACACCATATTAGAAATCACTGACGCCGCCGGTACCACTGTGAGTGACTCGGATGCGATATTACACACATTCGCAACACACTACTCCTCACTGTACACTTCCACGGCGGAGACGAATGCGCCATATGCATCATACCTCAGCGATGTGGCGTTATGCTGGCTCAGCGATGGGGACAGGGAGTTTCTGGCGGCGCCTTTCGAGCTCGAAGAGGTGCGTGAGGCCATTATGTCCCTCAGGAACGGCAAGGCCCCGGGCCTTGATGGCATACCTGCCGAATTTTATAAAGCCTACATCGATGTTATGGCGCCAGTGCTCCGTGAGGTGTTTACGGAATCCCTTGCTGATGGTATTCTTCCCCGCTCTATGCGCGAGGTGGTGATCACCTCCCTCTTAAAACCAGATAAAGACCCCACACCATGCGATTCTTACCGCCCGCTCTCCCTCTTAAACTGCGACGTCAAGATACTTGCTAAGGTACTAGCCACTCGGCTATCGCTCCTTATGACCAGACTTGTATTGCCTGATCAGTCTGGCTTTGTGGCGGGCAGATCTACGTCCCACAATCTTCGCACCCTCTTCTCCTTGCTCCGCACGGTTCACCCTGACACCCCGGTGGCAGCTGTATTCCTTGATGCCACCAAGGCTTTCGACTCTATTGAATGGCCTTACCTTTTTTCGGTACTTGCCAGCATGGGGTTCCCTAAACTATTCCTGTCTTGGGTCCGCCTCCTGTACACGGATCCCACGGCCAGGGTGCTGATTAATGGACGCCTGTCGCAGGCCATCGCGCTCACGAGGGGCACCCGTCAGGGATGCCCGCTCTCTCCCCTGTTATTCGCCATCGCGGTTGAGCCTCTTGCCTGTCGCCTACGGCAACTGCATCGAACTGGTGCTGTGCAGTGCCTGCAGCGGCAAATTGACGTATCACTCTATGCGGATGACATCACGCTATACGTCAAGCACCCTGAGACGCATCTGAATCCCCTACTTCGGGAATTTATTTTATTCGGCGGAGTGTCAGGAGTCCACATAAACTGGACCAAGTCGCAATTTTTCCCACTAACGGATGCGGTGCGCGACTTCCCCCTTGATTACCCGTTGGAGTGGTGTAGTACGGATCTCCGTTATCTGGGAATCCGCATCTCTCGTGACAAGGACGAGACACTGCGTTCCAATTATGGAGTGGCCATGACTAAATTAACTGCCTCCGTCGACAGATGGATCACGTTACCACTCTCTATGGCCGGGAGGGCCTCGCTCATAAAAATGGTGGTCCTACCCCGCTTTCTGTACCTTTTCCTCAATATCCCTTATTTCCCTGGCGCTTTCTTTTTCAAAACGCTCCGGACGGAGTTGCGCAGGCTTTTCTGGGGAGGCAAGAGCCCCCGGTTAAAATGGTCGACGCTGATCCTTCCCTATGAAAAGGGAGGTTTTGATGTCCCTGATTTTGAGGCATACTACCAGTGCGCACAGGCGCAATTCGCCTACCACTGGATGGCTCCTACCCCCTTTATGCCACACATAGCGGTCGAAGACTGGATCGTGCACCCAATCCCGCTCAATGGGCTGCTGCACTGTCCTGAAGCGTCCATAACCACGCCGAATACCTCGGTTTCCTGCACTCTGGACGCGTGGCGCCGCATGGCTAAAAGTTTATCGTGCCCATTGATCTACTCGCCCAGGTTACCGCTTGCCTATCACCCAGAGCTCACACTGTTATCGGAAACGGGTTTCCGACGTCTTTGTGATACACTGCGTGTCACCTGCTGGGGCGATCTGTTTCATGAGGGTCGTTTCAAGTCAGTTGACCTGTTTTTCAAAACGCATGAGCGCACTCCCCTCGAGCTCTTTTATTACATTCGTTTGCGTGCGGGGATGAAAGATATCTTACCTGATTATCCTATTGAGCCCGAGATCCTTCCTCCGCTGCACTTCCTATTAGGGTCACAGGACGGGGCACATCTGGTCTCTGGACTCTACCGACAGATCCGCAGTGCTGCCCCTGATCCGGAATCCGCTGCTCGAATGCGCTGGTCTGCTGAGCTTGCGACTGAGGTGTCGGACGACCAATGGCACTACTGCTGCGCGCTCACTTCCCGTATCTCTGCCAGTAGCAGGTTGAAAATTATCCACTATAAATTTCTTCAACGAGTGTACTACACGCCGGTGCGGAAACGTAGGTTTGGACTGGCGGATAGTGACCGATGTGAGCGCTGTTGTGCTGACCATGCTGATTTTCTTCATCTGGCATGGGAATGTCCCCAGGTGGCTCGCTACTGGCGGCAGGTGCTGGGAGCTCTTGCCGAAATGGCAGAGGAGGTGGTTCCTGCGGACCCCCTGGTGGCCCTCCTCGGGTATACGATGCAGATGCCTAGAGGCTGCAGGAAATTCATTGACACTGCCTTACTCTTGGCCAAGCGGCGGGTCGCGTGCCGATGGGGCAGAGGAAGGGCGCCCAAATTCAAAGACTGGCTCACAGACTTGATATACTGCCAAGACCAGCATGCTACCTTTGCAGAACTGCTGCCTCCCTTGTGTCGTCCCAGTGACATCTGGGAGCCGCTTGTGCACTATATGCTCGCACGCCCGGATGACAACGCTCGATCGGAAGGTCAGCCCGACGTCACTTAAGAACCCGAACTGTGCTCTAGACCCAGCCTGAAGTCCCGTCTGGGCTATCTTGATTCCCTTGCCCGAGCCCCCTTGTACCCCTGAGCAGTCATTGACATTATAGGCTGTCCTGCCTTGACCTGCCCACCGCTCCTCCCTCTCTGTACGTGTAAGCTCTATACTATACTCTCTGCACGCTCTTACACCTTCAGCGGATGATGCTCCAGGGTTCCCTACACCTTTCCACGACCGGCCCTTGTTGGTTCCTCTTGTATTGGATCGTGCATTCTGAACACGAGATCTCACACACACCTCTGCTTGCCTGGGTCGCCACGCCAGAACTCTATCACTGATCCTGTTATACAGTCATGCATTGCCTTTTCGTTGTTACCTAGTTGGGGGGTTTTTGTGTTACTGTTTATGATTTTCGACAAAAAGGAGAGAACCCTCTCTCGCAAAAAACCCTGTTCAACTGCTGCTCATCCTTGCTAGTCCCACGCCATCAGCTGCCGAACAAGATTACCATGTGTGTATGATTGCCGCCGGGCCCCCGGGATGCCGGCTGTATGGCTGTGTACAGACCTCTCCATTCTGCTGCCGGCCTCCGGGTTGTGGGCGAAGCAAGCTGTGTACTGTACTCTATCTCATACAATAAAGCAGATTTGAACCCCCCAAAAAAAAAAAAAAAAAAAAAAAAAAAGATTTGCGAGTCTTTATCGGCACATACGCAGTTACCACGTTCCATTCTGACCAGGGTCCTGCTTTCAGCTCTCGAGCTTATAAGGAGGCCATGGCCAGCATGGGAATTGGGTTGCGGTATTCTTGTCCGTCGCACCCCGAAGGGAACAGTGTGGTAGAAAGAAAAAACTGTGACATAAAGCAATCTATAACAGCGAAGGTATTAGGTTCAGGCGCTGGGTGGGTCAAACATTTAATAAGTGTCCAGACTAGTCTTAACAACATGCCAAGAAATTCTCTAAAAGGTTTCAGCCCATACGAACTATTGTTCGGAATTAGAATGCGAGTTCAGGACCTCGATAGTCAGATGTCAGTGGTACAAGAAAAAACAACAGACTTTGACATCAAAGATCGTTTGGCTGTTTTACAGGAACTGAATGAAACATGAAAATAATTAAGCAACATAAAGTTAAAGCAACAGCCAAGTACCCCTGACGAGGCACCACCCGCAACAGCCCCAGCAAGGCCTGTCTGGATTCCAAAGATTGGGGATCTAGTCAGAGAAAAGATCGCGGTTAAGAAGGAATTTGGGCCTTCTTACAGAAAAGCAGTACCTGTCTTGGCAGTCACCGGAACAAGATCAGTTGTGCTACCGCCCCTTGCTGGTAAAAAGGAGAACAGAGTCGTGTCTATCGATCTGGTAAAACCACAAGCATGTGGCCTATAATCAACAGTAGGCCCAGTGGACTCCCAAGAAACAACAGAATACCCAAACTTGCAACAATCCAAGAGGTTCAAACTGTAAGACTAATCACATTCGATCAGCCTGCAGTGCACAATGAAGGACTATGCAATAATGCCATGGAACTCGTGCCTCTTGAAACACAGATTGAAACAGTTCGTCAAGAAACAACACCAGTCTACAATGATGTGGCATCAGAAAGTGCTACCGAGAGACAGATTGAAAGAACAATCCCATCAATTGACAGAACTGCCTCTGGTTATTTCATCAACTTCGACAACTTCTCTGAAGATTTAAATGACCCCGAAGTGATGCCAGAAACTAAAAAGACTTTTAAAGAAAAAACAACGGAACTCTTTCATCAACTGAAGGAAATCTACCTAATTTCCCCTTGGCTAGAGTTCTGGTTCGGTCTAGGTGTATTTTTCCTCCTGCTTTGGCTCATCATGGTACTGTGTTTGGGAAAATTCATTGAAGGAAAATATATTACAATGGACACAGCAAGTCAGAACATCAACCTAGTCCTGAAACCACACAGATCATCCCACGTGAAGAAAAGAGAACTGTCAACAGTAAATGTCACAGCAATTCCAATACCTGGTGGGGTAGTATGGGAGAAAACAGACTATGATATCTATGGTCCGGTCGAAATCCTGAAGTATCCTCATCAACTAAAGGTTTCCTTAAGTGACTTTGTGACACCTAGTACATTCTCCGATGATTGGGACTTTAACAGTATTAATGACATGATGTCTGATTTAGTAATGTCAGCTAGATTCACAGATCATGATTATTTACAAGGTTCATCTAGTTATGAGCAGTTATTCTGTTACACCCACTATGGGGATCATTACTTGCATAAATCTGCACAGCCTAGAAATGTTTTTATGTATAATCAATGGGAACATTGTGCTACACCACCTAAAAGCAGTTCTAAAGCATTTTTTGAGAAAATTCAAATACTTCTCAGGGTTTAACACCAGTGATGCAGAAACGTTTTATTAAAAACTGTTAGATAAAACAGGATTGAAAACAATGCTGACAAATTCTAAATTGATATATTCAGAAGCATTTTATGACAAAATGATGACATTTGGTTTTGATTATTGGAAAAATAATATTGAAACGAAAACAATTTGGGGTACAAAAGATTGGCAGGTGCAAGGCATTGAAGCACTATTTAGAACCTGCATGATACCAGAACGAATGTTATTTTTAAATGACACAATACACCAAACATCTTGTCTTGGCCTAGCTAAGATCAAAGACCTTAAAACACCGTCTATACCAAAGCCAATACCTGAAAATGTAACTGCAGATATTGAGTTAGACGTGTCACAAATTTTACATTTCAACAGAACACATCCTGATTGGAAAAAGTGGTTAATCTGGCCTACAGACACAAATAGCTGTCAAGATAGATTCCTGAATAAAACACAGGGGTTAAAAATGACCAGATTAGACTCGAGATATTCCCAGAGACAACATCCAGGGATTATAACAACATACAGTGTAGGGAAACTCTGCCTTGAATGGCTAACTTTGTCCACACTGGCTGAAATTAAGCAACACTTGTCTTTACTAAAAGATGGTGCTGATTTGCGCGATTTCATTCTTGGACCACGCAAACAGCGTCAAAAGTGTTTCATAGCGACCAGTATCTATGCTGCTTACAACGAGGCTTGGAAAGTAAAGCAAATTGAAACTGCTGAAAAAATACGAGAAATTGATCGTATTAATTTGGAGAAATCACTTTCTGTGGTAGACAATGGGTTAATGACTCTGTCTTCCAGAATATATTCGTTGGACAATATTGTATCCTCTGCCTTTGATGTGATAGACAGAGATTTGCTTATGTTACAACATGGCCAGTCTCAATTACGCTCTATTATAGAATTAGGCTGGACGCTGCAAAATCTTTGTTCAGGCTATGTGCCTTGGCGTTTAATCAACACAACGTCATTATTTTCCAGTTTTAACCTTACTGATAAACAGATCAGTTTGGCACAGAAAGGAGCAGACTATACAATCCTGAGCATCGAAAAACTCGAGAGATTACCATTGACAATGTCAGAGAGTCCTGTCATTGAATGGATAATACAAGGAATTATCACAATTCCGATAACAACTTTCCGATTTAAAAAGTGCCTTGAGTACATACCTGCTGGCCAATATGAACAATTGGGTAAAGGATATGTAAAATCCGAATGGAAATTACCATACACTCATTCTTGCTATAGTGACAGTGACAAAAATGTATTTCTTAGTGGTGAGAATTGTAAACATTCACTAAGCGGTATACTTTTGTGTCAGGGTATTAATTTACACGGAGCATGTGATGGAAATTCAAACAACCTTTCATGCCACCAGCTAGTCACACCTGCAACTCAGATAGAGCCCTTCTTTATGCAACTCGCGAACGCGAGTTACATTCTTAGAACGGATCACAGATGTTGTGGCCTCGTGCCAGGGAAAAGTTATCTAGTAGAAGTAACATCCATGGTCAAATGCTGTATGCAAGCATTGTTTCCGAGTGGGCCTCCAGACATAGTGACTCCCATCTGGCCTCGTCTGAATCTCTATTCTATACGAATTGATACATTAAGCAAAATGAAATCTGTACTTTTACAGACAACAGTGCCTATAACGTCATCTAAAGAGACGTATGATCTTCTAGTTGCAAGGACAGCTACTGAAGTTCATGCCCTTTTATCAACAAATTGCCCCGTGCATTTCGTAGAAATGTTCAGCCAACTCCTTAACATGTCTAGTGCAACAAGCATCCCAGGCATATTTAAGACAGTCTTTACGGGACTGCTAACACCCTTCCAGGCAATTTTGGGAATCTTTCCTAATTTTGTGCACTCCATTTTTGGCGGCATACCATTATTTTTGGGACTCGTCGCAGGGATTCTATTTTTGACCCTCCTGCTTCGTTATGGCAAGCCTCGGCTCAGACATAGCTCCCATGGGAATGGAAGAGACAATCCTAGCAATGCGCTACCGGGACAGGATAACTAACGTCCTTGGATTGGCCAGGCTGAGAGATCTAAACATGACCTGGTTCCTTTCATTCAGACCGATATGGCAAAATTGCATTTTACCTGTGCTATGGTGTATGCTTTGCGGCGATGAATGCATGTTGGACATCTGTCTTTCACTTCCATCAGCAGTACCAATGGACGTCGATACTTTGCTCAGTCCAATAACGGCTTACGCATTGTGTTGTCCCCAGCGGCTACCAATCCTGATGACGGCATTCGTGGACACTCCTGTACTACAGCCAAGTGGTAACAGTGGAGTGAGTGACAAAAGCAACATCATCCAGGTACAACGTTCTGTGAGCATTGCTGGTCCTGCCTTCGATGACAGCAATCATTCTCACACCTGCCAAGTTTCAGCGCTATCTAATTTGGTTGAACTATCACCTGAATTTGTAGACCAATTCTTTGAGAGCCTGTCTGATACGATGTTCTCACCCGTAGAGAAACAATAACTTTTAAGAAGCTTTCCGACACACAGTGTTCCCATGAACTCTGAATTCGGCCTTCAGTTTTGATCAACAAAAACTGCCAAGAGCTTTGGTAATCTATTTTCTTTGAATTGGACAATTTTTTTAAATATTGACCCTTTTTTGGCACGAACAATTCTTTGCTTAACGTAGAAACTGTTCTTAGAGAACAGAAGCTTCACACTTCTATTTCTAAACACATCTAGAGACATAACAACATTACACCAGCCTCTAGCACACATGTTATTACAATGCATTTTTATGTGATGATTTATCTCGCCCTTCTTCTGTCAGAGATACTTCATGTGTAATTCCTTTTGCATAATCGTTCATTGATTTCATATGCAATAATTTTTTGAATGATTACTATGCTTTAAAAATCGTACAGTACCTATATTCCATGTATTACGAGTACGCCTATTTCGAATGCATTTATGTATTTTGGGGTGGGCAATGTTACACATGCATCTTATTGCTTAGTTTTAGTAATTTCGATGGACATTAACCCGTGGAGTGGGTGTTGCGTGTTTATCTAGGTTCCTGATCGATACTGTGACCTTATGCCCCTATTCGGCTATAAATCCTTTTATTCCCTATATTGGCATAACCGTTCAAGTGCGATTTTCAGAAAAGTCATCTCTGGCCTCACACGAACAGAGCCACATTCCAGCATAGTTCCCTCTGCCACTTCCTTTGCGACCAATTAGTGCAATGACAGAGCAGTAGTCACTATCTGATATTCCTAGATATCACTCTGAGTTCTTCAACAAGATAAAAACTCAGCAAACCTGGAAATCCCCGCTTGCTATGTTTTGATTAGTAATGGAACTCTAATGAGCAACTGATAACTATCACTTCCTAGTGACATCTTTAATTGACGTCTTATGTCCAGCAAACCTGCGTCAAACCCGGCACCTGTCAGGTATAAATATTACCAACGTTGCCTTAAGCAATGTGAGCTGCAAGCTACTGTTGCTGATGCTGGCTGCCTGCAAGACTCCGTTTTGGTAAATCTAGCACTCTGTCGCTGCAGCCTGCTATCCTGTGGTGGTGAAGCTGCTGATACCATTATCGCCGCTAAAGCGCGAACTATGGTGCAGTACGCTTAAGGAGCTGAACAGCCGTCCCTCTGCGAAGACATCCAGCAGATTCCAGCTGCCCGCGGACGCTGTCCCCCCTCCTTCCTCGACGCGCTGAAGAGAAGCCGCTGCCTTTCTCTTGCAGAGAAATCCAGCTCCGGCGTTTCCGGTCTACCTTCGCGGGTGACTGGGATATCGAGAGAGACCCCTGAAGGAGATACCAATCCTCCATCATTCTATTCAGAGGTATGGTGTTGACTAAACCCTTAGACGAGAATTCTTGAAACAAACCTTGGCAAAACCAACTTAACTTAAAGCTACTTACTTACTCCCCTTTCACGTGTTAGGCTTAGGTCAGGCACACTGGGGTAGGCGTAGTTAGAAGCACCAGTTGAGTATGTTAGCCTAATGTATATATGACTGTATATATGTTTTATTACTTTTAAACCATTGTATGGCTAAGAAACCATATCAATGCTTTTACAGTTCTATTTCGCAATACTTATCTTACTGTACGTACTTTTTATAATAACAATTATTGCAATTGTGGCAATACATTTCTCTTGTACGAGAAGAAAGACTGTTCAATAAATGTTAACCCTTTATTGACAAACGCCCGTCTCTTGAAAGTAAACTGCACTAGACTGACTGAGTGAAATACATGTCTATTGTTTCACACGACCCTAGAGATTGACTCTTGATCTGAGGAGCAAAGTTGTCATGTTGCACGGTTGTTGGAAAACTGAATCCCTTCTTGTCTGTGCCAAGGAAGCTGATCACTTCCTATGCAGAGAAGAAAGTTTCCAGTGACCTCTGAGCTAGTTGGTAACACAACCCAATTAAGTTTAGCATAGTCAGTGGAGGCCTGGAATATCCGCAGTTCCACGTCGATACTACTGTTTATGTTATTCCAATGCGCAGGGCCTAGTGGGAAACTAGGAACTACACTACAACAGTGAGAGGTGGTTTAGTGAACATGAATTGTCTGCAGCCCTCTCAGTCTAATGACCGGAAAGGGGGGCTTTATGCTTCGTCTGATTAAGTCGCATTTTTCACAGATGACAAATTCAGCGAATCTGCGCGCTCCATCCTTTTTCTGGTTAGATGCAAAGAAAAAATGCATTATTAGCTCCAGTTTTCCAAGTTGAAAATAATTTTGGGGGGGAAACGTATTTTATCATAGATATTCTAACTTTTAACGCTCTAAAGATGATGCTCAGTAACAGACACTTTCCATCAGGTTGTTTTATGCAATTTATAGAGTAAAGGAACTTCAAGTTCTTCTACAAATGACGTCTTAGTTCGGTCACATTTCAAAGTTATTATCAATTAGCATAAATGAACAACGTTGCCTATTAATTATTCTTTAGCTTTGAGAATAGGTCATGTTTCTAAGAGGCAGTGGCAGTGGGCTCCGCGGCTGAACATCCAGGAGGATAAGGGCTTTCTTTCCCCTGGCATCAGTCTCTTCAGCTCTTTCCTTCCAGATTCCTCAGTATTTCTTCCCCCACCAGGGCGCTCCATGCAGCAGGGTGGAGGGCCCTTGCGACAGACGATGACGAGGGAAAATTAAATAAATAATTCATTTTCCTTCGTTGTCGCCTGTCGAGATCCCCCCCACACCGGGCCCCACCGCCCTTACCTGCCCGGGCCGCGGCTGCCTCCTGTTGCCCCTCACTCTGTGTAGCTTGTCCATCGTGTGCCCTTCATGTTGCTTCCCCTCACCTGTTCCCTCCCTGTCCCCGCCCCCCCCCCCCACGCTGCATCAAAGAACAAAACACCGCTTTTATGCTACTTTACTAAAAAATCTTTGCAACTCGCATCAGTAAAGAAATGGGAAATAAAAATGCCTGTGTCATTTCGTAGATGTGCGCGTGGTGTGTTGTGTACAGCAACAAAAGGAGGCAGTGGATACAGCAGATAATAGGTAAATATGCCAACAAGGGATTTTGTTCAGTAGACTCCGTTGAGGTATTCCAGTCAATTACTTGTAGATCAAGCCCCAAATGGTGGCTGACTATTAGATAATATAGGAATCTTTCTTTACTGCCACAGCATAAATATATTCATGCCATGACGTAACAATGAAAGTGGCCCAATACAACGAACTGTACTAAAAACAGCACATTCACACGTGTTACTGCAGTGCAAAGGTCAAACTGCAGTTTATGACCAGATTGGATCAAACTGGGCATGATAACATCTGCCTCATAGATTGTATATTAACAATGGAAACAATTCTTTTATAGTCAGGAGGCCTCTGCAGTGTGATTTTACAATACTTCACAAATGTAACCATTTGCATCCCGGTTACAGTGATCTTTAAAATAAACATAATATATGAAATAAATGGAATGCCATAAACCATGTATGCACTATGCAGATGCTCAGAATGTAATATGCTGGTTATTACCATTGTTGGCGTTGGAGCATCTTCTAGGCTTTGCCTCTAGTGACTGATGCCCTGCCCCACACTCAACAACTGCAACATGATATGAAGATGGAGGGTTTGCTCTTTAATCTGAGTGCATTCGTCTGTGTGTTTCCCTACAGTGGGTGTTTTAAATAGCTCTCCCTTAGACCTCTGGGAACCACTGTACGCTATAATGCATGGCACACACCAAGAAAACACCTATTGCTCTCTCACTTTCTTCATTTCCTTTTCACAGAATATGTGGTGGGAGTTCTGTTTTAATGTTATCACTAATCCCTCACCAAAAAGAAAGGAGGCAAAGCATACTATGTATGGCGTAAGATGCACAACTTGTGAGGCGAAGCCACTGTGTGGGTTTTGTCCACTGGTTACCTAAAGGTCTATTCATTCCTATACATCTCAGTGTCTCTAGTGTTCTTGTATTCTCTCACACTTTCTTTTGTATATATCCATATTTATTGTTTCTAACTGTGTCATGTATCCATATTGAAGTTGTGAATAGTACATGTTGACACAAAGCTAACTAAAAAAAAGTACACTCAGGTGTCAATGTAGGATTGTGGTTACTAAGAATTCAAATAGACTTAAGCAATAAACTCATCTGAAAACACTAGCAGAGTAGCATTGGCCAATAGCGTATGCGTCATGCCAAGTCTGTAGTATTGACCAATCGTGTGCTCCGAGACACTCATCTGAAAACACTACCAGTGTAGCATTGGCCAATAGCGTATGCGTCATGCCAAGTCAGTAGTATTGACCAATCGTGTGCTCCGAGACACGCATCTGTAGTACAAGAATAACAAAGAGACACACCACAAAATAGTAACAATTTATCTGCACAACATCAACACGAATCCTCATGGGTTTCAAACGAGTCGAACTAGAGATCCCAAAGTCCAGAGAACTATGTCTGATTAGACAACTTCTACAACTTCAACTTCTACAGCTGCGCAGCAAGCAGTGCCAGCTGCACCGTTTAGGCCTTTTCAGCTTCTTCAGCTGCGCAGCAAGTAGTGCCAGCTGCGTCGTTTAGGCCGTTAACAGATGTGCAGCAAGCAGAGCTGCTTACAGCTGCACTGTTTCTGACCCTTTTCAGCTGTGCGGCTATTAGCCCTTCTGCACCCAGTTTTAGTTACTTCTCCTTGGGGTCAGATCTGATTAAGATGGAATCCTACTGCAGAGACAGCACCATTGACACTATGGTTTTAGGGCATGTGAGTCCCCATCTGAGCTGGCCAGTTGGACAAGGAGTCTGCAAGACTTTTAGGGGGCCAGGCCAGTAGATATATGTTGGTGTTAGAAATTGTTTTTCATATAGTATGTTCTCCACACCCTGCTCTGAGCACCTCTACTGATAGTCTTGAGATGTTGAGGCTGGTGTGCACACCTAGGCCTTGCTAGTCCCAAACGGCACACTAGCTCTGATATCCTCACCCTAACGTCCGGACTATGTGCCCCCTTTATGCTCTTCTATTTCTCTTCTCCACCGCTTTCCCAGTAACACCTTCCTCTCATCCCCCCCACACTCCTTCGCCACATTTTACCATCATGGCCACCCCTCGAGTTAAGGCTCGAGCTAATTGCTACAAAATCATTTATCCTCCCAGCCTGTCTAAAGCTGCAACTAAACAATGGAAACATAACACCATTGAACGTTTCCCAGATTCCCTTTTTGTTGATCAATTTTACAATAGTCGTTTTGGGAGGCTTAAAAATGATTTCATTTTCTTCACTCACGACATCCCCTCCTGGTCCAACAGTTTTTACTATTCCCTTAACGTCACCTCCTCCTCCTCTATCCCCCATGGGAAAAAACTAAAAATTTCCCCCTCTGCTTGCTTCAAAGGTAACCTCACTATCTCACTCTATAACAACGGTACTGTCTTGATCCAAGGCAAAGACAACTGCCTCTCGCTCTTTGACTGCCTCTTCCCCTCCTTACTCCCCTCCTCTGCAACCGGATTTCCCCATGACTCTCCTTCCAGCTCTACCCATTACTCCCTTTCTCCTCCGCAGACCCCACCTCACTCCAATTGGCTGCTCCCTCGAGAAGCACAGGTCGGCCCCCTTCCTTCCCCTCCCTGGTGACCTCCCCTCCCATTCCTCCCCCTCACAGTATGTCCCTTCACACATCACTTCAGGCTTACCTCAAGCCAATACGCTCCTCGTCCCATCTGCACCATCCCGATTCTCCAATCTCTTCTCCTCCCCCATATTCCTTCCCATCTCCCCCCTTTTTAGTCCACCTCTCCTCCGTCCTTCCCCCCGTGTACTTTCCTTATGCTCCCCTCATCCCTTCCATCCCTCCTCCCCACCCCCTCCTCCCCTCGCTATTCACCCCGTCTTCCCCTCAATCCCACTGCATCTCTCTCCTCCCTCCTACTCCTCCAGTAATGCTGCACTACTCCCCTTCCCCGCCCAGTAACCCCTTCCACTTCCCTCCCTCGGGCCCAGCAGAACCACTTCCTTTCCTCAACTTCCCTTTCTCCCAACCCCCCTCACTCTGCCAGATGCCCGTTCTCTCACAGCCACCTCTCCTAGCTGACAGGTCCTCCACAACCACCGCACCTCTTTTCCTCCCAAACCTCCTATATTCTCATGACTCCACACAGGCCTCTCCTCTCCTTCTACCCTACCGCCGTGTTCCGCACCCCTCTCCCCCTAAATTTGTCCTTAATTCCTCTCCCCCTTGCAACACCAACAAAGACAACTCACCCTTAACCTCCGTTCCACTAACTCCCGCTCTCACCCACCACCCCTCCCCACTTATGAACCCCACACCCCAAATTACCTCCTATCCTGCCACCTCTCCCTGCCTGCCACCACCTACTCCACCCCCCCTTGTTTCAATCGAGCCACCCAACCTTTCCCAACTCAACCTTCCGTGCTCTGCCTCATTCTCACTGGAAAACACGCTAGGCACTCTTATCACCTCCATCTCTCAGCTTACAGCTGCTATTTCACTGTTATGCTCTAAGATTGTCACCCCTTCTTGCACCGCTACTCCTTCCCAACTTCCCACGAGATGCACCTCGCCCCCTCACCCCAGTACAGCCAAACTTAACCTATCGTCGGAAAACTCTGTTAACTCACTCAAGCCCCTGAACGCCACCCTTCCTCAACCGGCATACCCTAGCAACCCCACTATCTACACCATTCCGATCATCACCTCTGTCAGAACAAAGCATCCACCTAGACCCTCCCGAGCACCCCCTCATAAGTACAATATCCCGATCACCCTTCAGAGCCCTAGGGCCCCCGTCACCAAAACAGTCTTGACAGAGCTGCGCTGCATGCTTCACAACTGCAGATCTGCAGTAAAACACAAACTTGAAATCTCCGATACCATCACCCTTCATAATCTTGACATGCTCTTCCTCACAGAGACCTGGTTCAAAGATACATCTCACTCTATATTTGATCTCCTATTACCCACAGGCTACTCTTTATTTAGGAATGACAGAACTGACAACACGGGGGGAGGTGTTGCAGTCATCTTTAGAAACACCCTCCAACTCAAGGCCTCTCCTAACAGCTCCTCCAAAACCTTTGAATGCCTTTCTCTTGAGCTTCAATTGCAACACCGTTCACCCCTCAGATTCCATGTCATTTACTGCCCGCCTCGTAGTGGCCCTTCGTTTATGGATGAACTCACCGACTTCATCAGCGACCAATACTCGCGAAGTGACAATCAGACCTTCGTGGGTGACTTCAATCTCCACTGGGGAGTACCACAAGACTCCTCTGCAAACTCACTGGCCACTTTCCTCTCTGCAAACGATCTTATCCAACACTGCACTGAATCAACGCATTCTAAGGGCGCAATCCTGGACCTTGTTATTTCTAAAGCAGGCATGCTCTCTACCACTACCCCAATTCATGTAGATTGGTCTGACCACCTCATCATCCCATTCTCTCTTCAACTTTCACACTCTATAACTCTTGGCCAACCCAAGAGGGCCATCTCATGGTTCCGGGATGCCAAAAATATTGATGTGGGTTCCCTCTGTGAATCAGCTTTGTCATCACTTCCAAGGCTCGACCCGAACCTAGATGTTGACGAACTCACCTCCCAAAGCCTCATAGTTCTTGCAGCTGAAATTAATAACGTCGCTCCACTCAAAAGCAAAAGGTTAAGGCCCACTCCCTCAGCACCTTGGTTCAACAAATCCCTTTATGAGGAAAGGAAGCAGCTAAGATTCCTGGAGAAACAATGGAGGCAAGTGCCCTCCTCTGACAATTTGGCCATGCTTCGCTCAGCAAGATCCAAGTACCACAAGCACATCTTCCTTGGGAAAGCGCACACTTCAAAACCCTCCTTGACTCTGCCAAAAATAGACCCAAACAACTATTCAATCTCATCAAAATGCCTAATTGCTCTCCCCCAACCTCCAAGGTGGATGACTCTACAAAGAGAGCAGCGGATTTTGCTACTTTCTTCGATGAAAAAGTGAAATCACTTGTGGATCATGTCGCTCATCCTACCCCTCCAGAGGAGCGCAAATCCTTAGCCATTTGGCAGAGCTTTGACCCCATATCTGAAGATGCCGTTCTCAAGTGTATACGAGAAACGAAGCCATCCAACCATTCTCTTGACCCTATCCCCAGTGCCATTGCCATTGAATTCTATACCCATTCCCTCTCCTATTGGACCACCCTGATCAACCTCTCCCTCTGGCAAGGCTCCCTTCCTGCCTCCTTCAAAACTGCATATTACAAACAACAGGGTTGAACCCGAATAGTCAGATGGACCTGGGCATTCAATTGTTATAAACAGAGGGGTCCCCAACAGGTGTGGAGTAGGTGAAGAGCATGGAAAATCAAGAATTATTTTTAAAAAATCAAAAGAAAAATCAAACTTGTTCTAGAGATGCAGTGTTTTATTCACCATGCATTCATGTCATCATAGTCGAGTTCTTTTTCTTAAAAAGATCAAATTACACAAGTGATTCTCATTTGTTCGTGTGCCCATAGAGAGAAGGAGAAGGAAGGGGGAATGAAGTAAAGTTAACAAAAAGATTGTGACTCACTTTACATTCAGTTGAGACAAAGAACATACATTGAAATTCATGTGTAAATTCTGAATGATCCCAATCCAATCGGGGTCATATACAATATACAAAAGTCTAGAAATTTTCAAAAAAGTCAAGCTCCTATGAAGCCGTATAAATCACGCTGGTGGTAGGAGTTGAAATGGGGTAGATAGCAGTCTACGTTTCGACCCAAGGTGTTGTAGGATAGTTGATCCTTACAGTGCGGGTCTTCTTCAGGACATGTGGGGGTGAGGGGGGGTTGGGCAAACCTCCTAGGGTAGAAGAAAAATTAAAAGTCAAAACAATTATTACAGGGCTGCGAGTCCCTATCAAAACCGTAGCGGGAAAATGCCGCCCGGGAACAACGTTAAAAACACTGAGGGCTAACCATGAAAACATATTATCTGCAAATGTGCAGTACATTTACCTGCTGTGAATTACAGGTCGGAGGGTAACAGGAGTGATCAAAAATGACTGCGGATTATAATCTGGGGAGATCAAAAGATCGTAGAGGAAAGGTCAGAATCGTTAAGTTGAAACAATTCAGGGGTCGGAAAGGGAACAGATGCGGATTTTACCTTATTTTCAAAAAACTGCTGGGCTAATTCAACAGTCCGTATCTGAGAAAGGAAATGAAGGACCAATGAGTTATGCGTCCCAAGACGAGTGCAAATCGAATATAGATTTTGTGGACAAGCTTACCCGTAGGCACAAGTCTTGCCGTGTCGAAAGGGGTGTCTCGAGGTCGATGGCGTCTCCTGTGACCAGGAGGTAAGACGGGAGGGGGCGTGGGCTGGGCTAATTCAACAGTCCGTATCTAAGAAAGGAAATGAAGGACCAATGAGTTGAACGTCCCAAGATGAGTGCAAATCGAATATGGAATTTGTGGACAGGCTTACCCGTAGGCACAAGTCTTGCCGTGTCGACAGGGGTGTCTCGAGGTCGATGGCGTCTCCCGTAACCAGGAAGTAAGACGGGAGGGGGCGTGGTAATCCTTAAGTATGCTACTAATGGAGATGGAAAAAAGACTCCACAGCGGTTGCCAGGTTACCATCCTGGTATACAGAGTCATTGAGTTGTTGTGTTTGTCAGCAAAAGACCACCCTATTTCTGGGTGCTCGGCCGCATGAACCTCCCGATATGGTGGTTGGATGCATCCAAACTGGGATGAGGTAAAATAGATTCTATAAAGTGATTTTGAGACGGGATGGGACCTTTCCGGGTAATACATTGCGTTTTAACAAAGATACTCGATTGCATGAACCAGCGCGACATGGCGGTTTAGATGCGTAACCCATTCCGAATATGAAAACAATCAAAGATATATCTAGATCGCCTATCTGCAACAGTATATCAACAGTGCAATTACACAGACACGCTATGCTGTAATCCAAATGTTAAAGTCAAGATAAAAAGTTTAGATAAAAAGTTTCACTTGTCAGCATGAACCTGCCAACAGGGCGGTTAAATGCATAACAGCTACTCAGAATATAGTCAAGGCTCGAAGACAGATTTCTGATGATAGATTGAAAATACAAATTTGAAAATCAAAGATTAGCCAGTTGAGCAAAGGTATTTTCAGATTCATTTAACCCATTTTTTACAGAGTCGAAAAAATTGATCCATTTCAGTTCCCTGACATTCAGAACAGGGGCTATATTACCACCCCTTGGGCCGAGTTTGACCTGCTCTAGGATGACCCACCTCAGGCTTTCCGGTAAATGTTTTTTTTCAATACAATGTTCTACCATTGGGGCTCCTTGTACCTTACATTTGACCCTGCTACAGTGTTGGAGAAACCTCACTTTGGCACGTTGCTGTGTCTGTCCAACATAGGGTAAATCACATGGACATATAATGCAGTATACCACGTTGGTGGTGTTGCAGTTGGTGTGTGACTTGAGTGTTACTCGTAGTTGCTTATGAATAAATTCCTTAGTCTGTATGGTCGCAGGGCATGCTTTGCAAGATCCACATCTGAAGTGACCCACAATAGGTGGGAGATTCCACATTGAGGTGATGGTGGGTTCATTCACGGTATCAAGGAGTGAACAGACCACGTGGTCACGAATATTTTTAGCCTTTTTGAAGGAGTGTAGTGGTAGGTCTTTGCTATCAAGGTCCTCTGAAATTAGATTCCAATGTTTATTGATGGCTTTCTTTATTGAGTTGCTCTGAGTGGAAAAAGTGGTTACACAAATTAGGCGCTTTTCCATATTTCGTTTTTGCTCATTGGGTTGTAGCAAGACATCCCGGTGATTGAACCATGCTCTCTTCCTGGCTTTTCTGATCAGGCGTTTCGGATAGCCGCGTTCTGTCAGTCGTACCGTAAGGATTTCAGATTGTTCCATATAATCCTCTTTCCTGCTGCAATTGCGGCGAATTCGCAGGAATTGCCCAAAAGGCAGATTGTCCCTCAGACCTCGTGGATGATGGCTGGAATATTGGAGTAACGAATTTCTCTCCGTCGGCTTCCTGAATAGGGTTGTATGTAATACATCCTCCTCAGCGATGATGGAGATATCCAAGAAATTGATAGCTGTTTTATCAAATTGAATAGTAAATTGGATATCTTGTGACCTCCTATTCAGCCAGATGAAGAAATCCTTAATTTCTGTCTCTGTTCCCGTCCAGATTAAGAGAATATCATCTATATATCTCATCCACATACGTATGTTGGGTCTAAAGGGATTGATATCATTCAACACGAATGTTTCTTCATATGTTGACATGAAAATTATGGCTAGGTCCGGCGCAAATGCTGCCCCCATAGCCACCCCTTTGGTCTGAAGGTAGAAAAGGTTCTGAAACATGAAGACATTTTTCATCATGGAAATTCTAAGGAGTGAAATGATGAATGAAGTAGGAACCTGGACAGGAGCCACTCTTTTGTTCAGCGCAAGTGTGGCCACAACAAGTGCTTCTTCTTGAGGTATGCTAGTATAGAGCGACACAATGTCACATGTCGCAAGTAGTTCTTGTCTTGAGTCAAAAGGGCATCCGTCTACTAAGTTGATTGTATGTGTTGTATCCCGAATGTAGGTTGCAGTGTCTTTGGCCAGTGGTTTTAGAAAAAAGTCTATATATTTACATAGGGGTTCCAGTA
This sequence comes from Lissotriton vulgaris, assembly GCF_964263255.1. Lineage (NCBI taxonomy): Eukaryota > Metazoa > Chordata > Amphibia > Caudata > Salamandridae > Lissotriton > Lissotriton vulgaris. The sequence goes on along the minus strand of NC_141693.1, from coordinate 47,929,689 downwards.
TAGAGCCGCAACCGGAGACGATAGGTCGTCCTGGTGGTTGGTTCAGGTCTTTGTGCACCTTCGGCAAGGTGTAAATTGTCGGTATCCGTGGGTCTTTCTGGTTAAGGAATCCAAACTCTTGGTCCGATAGAAAACCTTGATCCAAGCCCTCTTGTGTTGTTCTAAGTATTTCCCTTGCCAATTCTTTTGACGGATCACCGGGCAGTCTCCTGTAGCTGATTCCATCTCCTAGTTGCCTCAGGATCTCGTTCTTGTAGTTATCCACGTCCTGAACCACAATTGCACCGCCCTTGTCTGCGGGTTTTACGACCACAGTTTTGTTATCTTTCAAGGATATTAGAGCAAGTTTTTCTGCTTTGCTAATATTGTATTTGATACATTTCTTTTCATCAAAGATCCTCTTTACATCACGTATAACGAGGCTCTCATAGGCCAGGATGCGTTGGGTCATGGCGTAGGTTGGGGGAACAAAGGTTGATGGGATTCTAAGGCCAGTGGTAGAGGAGAGTCGTTGGATTGGTCTATCTACCCCATTTCAACTCCTACCACCAGCGTGATTTATACGGCTTCATAGGAGCTTGACTTTTTTGAAAATTTCTAGACTTTTGTATATTGTATATGACCCCGATTGGATGGGGATCATTCAGAATTTATACATGAATTTCAATGTATGTTCTTTGTCTCAATTGAATGTAAAGTGAGTCACAATCTTTTTGTTAACTTTACTTCATTCCCCCCTTCCTTCTCCTTCTCTCTATGGGCACACGAACAAATGAGAATCACTTGTGTAATTTGATCTTTTTAAGAAAAAGAACTCGACTATGATGACATGAATGCATGGTGAATAAAACACTGCATCTCTAGAACAAGTTTGATTTTTCTTTTGATTTTTTTTAAAAAAATCTTGATTTTCCATGCTCTTCACCTACTCCACACCTGTTGGGGACCCCTCTGTTTATAACAATCCTTCAAAACTGGGCAGGTCACCCCTCTTCTTAAAAAACCCACTGCTGATGCGAATGACCTCAACAACTTCCGCCCCATCACTAGCCTTCCCTTTCTGGCGAAGATCACAGAAAGATGTGTAGCAAAACAACTCTCCCGTCATATCAAGGACAATGATCTTCTTGACAACTGTCAATCTGGCTTCATCCAAAACTGCAGCACTGAAACAGCCCTACTGCAAGTGGTTGATGACGCGTTGAGGATACTCGATTCAGGGGGGTCCTGTCTTCTAATTCTCCTTGACCTTTCCGCAGCCTTTGACACTGTCAATCACAACACCCTCCTCAATATTCTTCAACAGAGAATGGGCATGGAGGGCACTGTGCTTAAATGGTTTGCATCCTTCCTTTCTGGCAGATCCCAAATGATCAAAATAGCGAACAGTCTTTCACCTCCTGTGGCGGTAGGTCAAGGTGTTCCCCAAGGCTCGATAATTGCTCCCACACTGTTCAATCTCTATTTAGAACCACTGGGAAATCTCCTAAGTAAATCCGGGATTTACTATCATCTCTATGCTGACGACACTCAACTCTACCTCAAGATTGCTTCTACTCACGATCTCTCCATCCTAAGCTCCACTCTCGACTCCATTCAAAACTGGATGTCAACTCATCAATTGATTCTGAATCCCTCCAAAACTGAATTCCTCCTCTTCTCCTCCTCACTCTCTCCTCCCCCGGTTCAATCATGGATGGATCAGATGAATCTACTAAACAATAAACCCATCATTGTCGACAGCGCCAAATCCCTTGGTGTCATACTAGACAAAAACCTCAATCTAATTCCCCACATCAATTCCATTGCAAAATCTGCTCGATACCAACTGCACCTTCTTTGGGGAATCCGTCGCTTCTTCCCGGAGCGGGACCTTATAATCCTGGTGCAAGCACTGGTCCTCTCCAGACTCGACTACTGCAATTCTCTTCTTACTGGCCTCCCCAAATCCCACTAGTCCCCACTTAAGTCTGTTATCCACTCAGCAGCTCGTTTCATTTATGGGGCCAAAAGAAGCGATCACATCACACCAATGTTATCTACCCTCCGCTGGCTTCCCTTTGAGGCTAGAGCTATCTACAAGACCGCTTGTATCACCCACAAAGCCCTGCACTCCTCTTCTCCTCGCTACCTGGCGAATAAACTGAAACTCTCTGGAGGTTCTAGACCTTCACGCAATGCAGAGAATCTACTGCTTGAACCCCCCACTTTCAAGAAGGAAAGAACGATGGCCCAATCCTTTTCAGGCAACGCAGTGAGAATCTGGAACTCATTCCCGCCTCAGCTCCGGACCACCGCCTCCTCCCAGGCCTTTAAAAGGGACCTCAAAGCTCTCCTCCTCCAGAGACACCTCCAAAAGTAATTCACGTCCTCTCTTTTATCTGAAGGAAGACCTCCCACTACTGGAAATTTCTACTTCTCATGTCCATGGAAGTGCCTTCTCAGTGTGTTCTTGTGGTTAGAGTGTTTGTCTTTTATTGCAGTATTATCCATGTACTTGTGTTTGGTACCCTCTTGCAACTTGCACTCACCACTTTGCCCCTGTAACACACGGTTTGCTTCCTCTCACATGTTTTATACCTTTGATACTTGCACAAGTGCCACCTTTGCCTACGTAACGTTTGTTCTTGTGCATGAGTGTCTAGCATATATTGCAGTATTATACCGCAAATTATACTCTTATTTTCTCTTGTAGCCTGCACACTTGTCACTTTTTCCTCCTGTGCACTTTTTACTACCTCATGTATTTTTGGCAGCTCACATTTATACTACCTCATGTACTTTGTTTGCTCACAAGTGTCACTATTACCTTGTCTACCTCATGTATTTTTGGTTGCTCACAATTTTTACTACCTCATGTATTTTTGTTTGCTCACAATTATCACTTTACCGTATGTAACGTAACATATGCTTTTGCAATCTGTTGTTCGTGTAATGTTCTCAGTTTGTATAATTTCTGTTCCTTTTGTGAAGCGCTCTGACGCCTTCGGGTAAAGTCCGCGCTATATAAAATTGCATAAATAAATAAAATAAATAAATAAAGATAGTCTTTATTTCATGGCACAATACAACAGGAAGGACAGCTAAAGCGTTTCACCCCAGAGAACCAATGGGACATCTTCAGGTTTGTCATTAAGAAAAATAAAACGTGCTTTTATTCAGAAAATCAATTGAATTGATGCTTCGACAGTTAAAATACATTACCAGAATGGTAGTTAGCATAATGGGTAAGTTACCCAAAGTGAAAAAATGACACATGCCGTGTACAGCTGCCAAATTAAGTGTCACAATATTCTGAGAAATTGTAACGAAGAGGCAAAATGTGAACAAAACCTTGACTTAGCTATTAGTACAATGACACAGAGAGGCTGTATTCTGACCATCTGTATAAAAGACCATACAGAGGGCGAAAGCAATCCCAAGGGAGAATCTTATTAGAACTGCTAAACAAAACAAGCATTTACAATGCAATATGTCTCGCATTCACGCGAGTTTGAGCTATTGGCATTGTAAATAACAATGTGTTTTATTTATATTTTGCTTTTTAAAACATAAATAAAAGGCATTGTCATTTACAATGCCAATAGCTCAAACTCTCGTGAATGTGAGACCTCTTGCATTGCAAATGCTTGTTTTTATATTATCCTGGCCACTTCCCAAGCCCTGTGTGGGAGCCCAGGAATTGAGGGGCATATTGAAGTAATTGCAAGTCACTGTGAGAAAGTCATCCTTTTTGCCCTGATTGACCTCATTTCATTGATACTGGTGGTAACTGACTTGACTGCTCACCAGACACTGGGCGGCAGCTCTGATTAAAAGGTATATGGTAATTAGGTTTAATTACAATTGGTGCTGATGGCATTGGCTGTACGTGCATAGTAAATAACAGGGCATTTAGGTTTAGAGGCCCAGCAAACTTAAGTGGGCACCACTGTGGCGTCTGCTGTCATTTTAAAGGCAGCCCTGCTTTTCAGGCTGCCTTTACATTAAGCAAGCAGCGGAGCAAAGAGCAGTATGCGGTAGAGGAGCAAAACTGGTCTGGAAAGGGAGAATGACAGTTTAGGGCAGCACAGGCTCACCCCTACAGCCTGCACCCCAGCCAGACAGGAGCCCCATTAATTAGATTAGCAGAGGCGCTAGAAGGGGAGTGTTAGAGAAACGTACCCATATCCTTGGGTTGGCTTAGCCAGATATAACCCTTCAGGAAGAATAGTGCTTTCCAGGGCAAGAGTAGTTCACACCGTGGAGGAAGTGGTCATACTCCTGGGTGGCAACCTGCATCCCATTGGTAAGGGGTGTCTCCCTGATTGACACACAGGAACACTGAATAAATATGGGAGAGCCGCACAGCATCTCAGATCCCTGCCTGAAACAACAAGGAGAAGAAGAACTGCCCTGCTGGAACCTCATCTGCACCCCAACGATTGCACTTTGAAGAACTACAGCCCTAAGGACTTTGCCTGGCTTCACATGGATTAAGTAATGAACTCCCTGAAAGCAACAGGTTAACAGAGCTCCACCTGCATCATCTCCACCAAGAAGGACCCATCGTGACTGCGTCCAGTGGACTTTTAAGGATTTTGCCAGGTGCATTGTGGGAAACACAGTTCCAACATCCTGTGTACCATTTCAGTGCTTTTAGACCCTTGGAGTTGTGTTGTGGACACTTTGCAATCCCAAAAGGACCTTCTGAAATAAGATCCAGAAGTTTGGAGAATTTGTGACAAAAAGCTCCATAAGGTGACTGACCCGTCAACGAGAGTCAACCCACAGATGTGAAACCGTGACCCGGCCTGGATTTCTGGTTCGTCCCGCTGAATGCTCTGGAGCTCAAGACTTCCAGGATTTTCCAGGGGTTTTGCCCTGAACCAGGCCGCCGTCATCGACTCGAAACCCAGCCTGAAAAAGTTTCTAAGTGTGAAAGTAAAATTTTGGCCCAGGCCTCCCGCTTAGTGTATCCGACCCACGCTCCATCGTAGTTAGTCTCAAACTTTGACTTTGTCAAAGTCAAAAGCGACCAGATGTCCTATGCAGGCACTTTTGTTTTTTAAGCACTAGAAAATGTCTCTGGTTCCCTACATTGGCTTTTTATCATGTTGGTGTGTATTTGATCATACAAATATAACTTATTTTTATAAATTGGTGTTGGATTTTTATTGTGTGTGGTGTCTTACTTATTTCATGTATTGGCGTTTTAAAAAAAAAACATCTTTTTATTGACAAATAAAATGATAAACAAATAACAAGCATCAGGCAACAACAGATGAATTTACAATACTCACTCATTTAGCACCGACCATCACAATGGATACATCACGTTTTGTGGGGTCATGGAGATTCCGACTCCAAAGTGTCATTATGGTCAACTGGAGGGGTACAAATATCACCTCTATAACTGTTCCAGGTGCCCCAAATTTTCCCCCACGTTCCAGGGCGGCCCCTAGCCACATATACCGATCTCTCCCTAAACATGCTCCAATCAAGATCTTCCATCCATTTCCCCAGTCGGGGCGCCTGAGCAGCACCCCAAAGTTGCGCGATATTACACTTGGCGATCATACATGCTAGCGTCACCCATCGTTTCCCATGCGCTGTGAGGTCAGAGGGCTCCCAGACATTCAAAATACAGTGTCGGGCCTCCACCTGCACACTCATCCCCAGCACTTCCCGAAACTTCTTGTGTATCTTCATCCAATAGGACTGCACCTCTGTACAGTGCCACAATACATTCATAAAAGTGCCAGTTCTCCACACCCTCTTCGGCATCTCTCGTCTTACGCCAACCCCATTCGCACCAATCGAGGCCCCGTCACATAGGACCGATGTAGAATCTTCAATTGCACCAATCGCCACCTCATGTGAATGGCCACTGTTTTAGGAAATGATACCACCTCCCTCCAATCTTCATCGTCTATGACTAAGCCGTCAGCACTCCACTGCTCTCTAAGTTCCACTAGCGGATCCTCCATGTGATTAATCAATTTTCTATAGATCAGTGAAATGGTTTTTGTGGGAAGATGCCCATCTAACACCCGATCTTCGAGTGGGGAAGCATCAGGAGGTGTAGTGTCACGGGGAATCTTTGTCTGCAGGGCGTGCCTAACCTGGAGATATCTATACCTCTCGGTTAGTTGGTAACTTTTTTGCAGGGCCTCAAACGAGAGAGTCCCGTCTTTCCCCCAGACATCCTTGACTCTTGAAATCCCAATCAGTTCCCATCGGTCAAAGCCTTTTGTTTTTCACAGATTGCCCAAGCCTCTGAGCTCCATAGGGCAGTGGCCTGTGTGATTATCCCTTCCCGCTTGAGGTGCCTGTTGACTACGTGCCAGACCTGAACCGCGTGAGCTGCCGGCCTAATGAGAGAGATCTTACCCGACTTAGTATAGAGGGCTCTCATATAATCATGCCCAGGCATCTGGCCCCGGTCCATTGCATAACCGGGGTCCAGGGGTGACCTGTAGATTGCATGATTAATCGGCGCCAGTTGGGAGGCCCAATAGTATTTACGGAGGTCAGGCAAGCGAATTCCCCCATCATACCAAGGCAGTGTGAGCTTGGAGTAAGCCATCTGTGGCCTTCCCTCCCAGAGGAGTCATCGCTGAAGAGACTCAATGTCCTTAATGTATTGGCGTTTTTAAATGCATTACACACCTGTCTCCCAAGGTAAGCCTGCCTGCTCGTTACCAGCTGCTAAGGATTGAGCAAGAGAATAATTCTTTGAGACCCTGACTGAACCTTATATTGTTTTTGCGGCCATATTACTAGTGGAAGGCTCCTCCTTATTACTACAAATGAACCAATTTACAAGAGTCACTTTGCTGAGCTGCACCGCGTTACAGAGGAAGGGCAGGAATGCACAGTATTTATTACAAGATGATGCTCTCCCGTCCTTTTCCCAGTGCTGACACCAATGAGCTGCCTAGAATCAATACAGACACCCTTGCATCGTGGTGCACGGGTGTCTGCATTGTATGCAGGAGTATTTTAATACAAACTTTACTGTACTTTCCTGCACAAAAACAATCCCGAGAGGCATTTTTCTCTTACCAGAATAGAAAGAGAAAGTAGCAAGCAGAAATAAAGATATATCTTCTTGTTCACCTCCCCTGACAAAGCATATCTTTGGAGCATCCCCAGGTACAACAGTGATGGTAACTCTGAGGTTGCATTAAAATCCACAGGCGTTGCATGTGCACACCCACGCAACGCCCATGAAATGCCTTTCCAGGGCAGAGTAAAGCAACGCAAAAATGTGTGCTGTGTTACTACTGATTTGTCAAGCCACGCAGGGCCACGAAAGTAGGTTTGCATGGCATGATGAATCACATTTTAGGGTTTGCATCATGCATGCACCACGATGCATGGTGCAAACTCAATGCAAACCCTGGTAAATAGGGGCCTGGGGCTACTGGCAAACTCATGGTAGTTTGTGAACATGTGTCTTGTGGACCCTTGCAAGATGAACGCTAAAGATTGTTGGCCCTTTCGGGCATGGTTCCTATTTATAAAACCTATGGGTTTTTTTTATATTTAAGGAAATAACACAGCGGAAGTTGACCTCCACAGACTTATCTCTTCCAAGGCTTCCCGTTCGTTGAAGACATCAAATGGCTTCCAGCTGAAAGAACCACAGAAAAGACAAATAAGGGTCACAGCTCATATTTAATAATTGCCAATTTCAGAGGACTGTTTAGATATAATTTTGGAAACTCTGAGATTTTTGATACACATTCAAGATATTGTTTAATCAAAAAAACACTTGAAGAAATCACTGACTGTGTTGAATTAGTATTGCTGTACTTAGGAGACTTTGGGGCACATGCATCAAACTTCTATTTATTAAATACCAAATAGCGCCTTTTAAGGACTCGCTATTTGGTAATTGCAAATGTTTATGCAAGTATGAATCGTAAAACAATGTGTGATTCCTTAACATTACTTAATAGCGATTCAGTAAATAGCGAACCGCAATTAGGTAATGTGACTCTATTCATTCCTATGGGCCTGCATGCCCATAGGAATGAATGGTAATGCATTCACTAATGCAAAGCCAAGGGTGCCCAGGAAGCACCCCAAAAAAACCAAGTGCACACATATAAAGCACACACATGCCCTAAGGGCATGAGCAGCGCTACATGGCACTTTGAAAAATGCATTCTTTTGCATTTTTATAAGTATACACATATTACAATTAATTTGAAATTGATGGTAGTTAGCATTTCCTAAATGCACAGTTGACATTTAGGAAAGGCTTGTTGCATCTGCTTTAGGGAAATTACTAATAGTGATTCCCTATTGGGTCAGACAGGGCCATCCTTAGGGGTGAGTTATATGTATAACAAGCATTGGAAATGCAATAGTTCTGCTTGAGTTGGAGCTATTGGCGTTGTAAATGGCAATGTCTTTTACCTGTGTGTTTTGTAGTGTATGTGTGCAGTATGTAGTCGAATTATGTGGGTTGGATTGAACTTATTAGTTGTGGAATTGTGTGGCATGGAATTGAAGTGATGTCGTAGAGTGGTATTGGTTAGTGCGGTGATGACAGGGTTTTCGTAGGCTGGTCCGGGTGGTAGTGGATACTGTAGGGTAGTTAAGCTGGTGGTAGTTATGGTGGTGAAGGAGGGTGGTGGTTGGTAGGGTGTCACGTAAGGTTAGTGAGGAGTTTTTTATAGCTCCTAGAAAATGAAAAGGGGAGATATTTAGCACTTCGGAGGCCCAGAGCAAGCAGTGAGTACAGTGCCAGCTCCATCACCTGGGTTGGCTGCCTTTGCCTGACAGAGTGAAGCCTGCGGGGATTCCATCCCTTTGAAACTGAAAGCACACACATGCCTTGTTTATGTAATAGTTTTACTACCTACCCAGCTGGTTTGCCTCTGCGCTGTGGCAATCTTATTTATTGTATTCCTAGGAGATCGTGTTACTGTCTGAGGCAGTGCTCAGAGGGATGCTGTGCACGACCAGCTGACCAGAGGCAACATGATGGATTTAAAAGACAATCACTGCATGCATCACATTGTATGTTTGGTATATGATGGAAAAAACACAGCCATGTAATGTCAGATAGCCACAATGGGCAGCTTTCAGCGTAGGATCATTATGTTTGTCCATGGAGCTGTCGCTTAGCCCTAAAGACTCTTTGGTTAAGGGTATCCAGTCTTTACTGTTCGCTATAATAAATAGCACGGAGGCAGCAGAGAGGCACAAAAAAATGAGAGAGCAAAAGGAGAGGAATTTAGAAAGTCATGAGCGAAACAGTATTGTGTTATGGGTGCACAGGAGCACACAGAGCTTGAGAGGGCAGAGGGCAGGGGTGTGAGAAGCAAACAACGGACACAACTGAAAACATGTATCTTTGCAACAGCGTAGCAGCACCACAGATACCAATACCTGGTGTCACGGTTCTAAGTCCGCTCAGCAGATAACCAAATCCTCGGGAGCGAAGAAGGTCCTCCACTCTCCCTCAGGGTACCACCAGGTCTGACTATAGCCAGATTACTAGCTGCCTACCCTTAGGGCAGAGAAGAGTCAGCTCAGGACCACCAAGTAGAATGGAAGACACCAAATTCCCCGAGACTTGGGAACTTCAAGAATACTGAGCACAGGAGCGGATACCCTAATAGGATACAAAAAGAGAGAGAGCCACACATAAATGGACACTAACTGTACACCACTATATGTATACTGCCCCTTAAAACTATCCACGCGTATGGTTGTGCACTCTCTCAGACTCACCGTGGACAACAAGGAATGTGCTGAAGGAAGATCAGGAATCAAAACACAATGGTGCAGGAACTCAGTGTAGTAACTTCTCAACCTGACACGGAGATGCAGAATAATGCAGGTTTCCAGCTTCTCAAAATTCCAATAAAGTAAAAGTCCATGTGTCGTTGAAAGAATATTTTTCAACTGAGGCAATTCCAGAAAAGAGGAATTCACAAGTTGCTCAACGCACAAAGGATCAGAAAAAATAAAGATCACAGGAAGGTATCTTGAAAAGTAATCACCACCGCTAAACAAAAGTGGTTATGTCGCTAGGAAACCCACCAAGAGAAAAGAGGAAACGCAGCAATAATATTAACCGCCGTAGACCTTAGCAGAAACTAAAGAAAAACTACCGCCATTAATCGAGGCGGCAACGCCACAAAATAAACAACCGCCTAGAACTAAGGCAGCAACGCACTCGGGCTGAACAGAAAAAATTGTAGTGCGCGCGCAGCACTTCAATCCTTTCAAATGAAAACAGTGGCAGCGTAAACGCACATTGGTGATTAGCACAAAAAGGAAAAAACGAGATCCAGCAATAAACATAGAAGTTCATCCGAAGATGACAGGAACATAGGGAAAGATGTCAGCAATAGCAAACAGAATCCAAACAGAGTTATTGCACTGATACTGGGAAACGTTGTCCCTCAAGAAGAGGTTGCCAAGCACCTGTGCCTGGGGGAAGACTTTCTTTTTTGATCTAGGAAGTCACGAGATGAGGTCTGAGAGTGCACACAAGCACTTCCCTAATAGTGCATTATGGGTATCGTAGTTTTACTCTTTAATGATATGTCAGAACCTCCCCCTAACGTGTAACACCTGGCCTTTGTCGCAGTGCGCCACATGCCATGCAGGGACTGCAAAAGGCACCTGTCTTAGAATGGCCTTTAAAACCCTTCAAAGTTGGTGGCCTGTGCATGACTGCACATGCATGGACAGCCATCTTGGAGTGAAAGTAGTGGCCAAAAGTGAAAGTAATGGCATCAGTTGCCGATTTGCGACATGAGCAATACTGGCCTGATAAATGGATCATAGATACAAAGCGACTGACGGCAGCAGCCTGTCATTTAGTCTTCAAGCATAGCGCTGCAGTCGGAGTGCATTGCACGTCACAGGAAATTCTCAGCATCAAATTGGCTCCTGCAGGGTGCCCTCTCTCCCCTTCCTGACATCCGAGGTGGGATAATTAAGAGACGCCGTGTGTGAGCAAAGAGACACCATGCGTGAGAAAAAGATTCAGTCCTGGTGGGTGGGGGCCAAAAGGAGACAGTGCGGGAACAAATAAGCCTCACTGTCAATCAGAGGCCAGCATTCAGCATTAAGGATGACGGCAGCCAATGAGATTCATGGGCGGAGTTTCTATCCCACTTCCGAAAGCAACCCGGTGACAATAGATCTCGCAGAGTGTGCAGCGCATGCGCTGCAATGCTAGGTGAGACCTCAAAAGGTCTGTGTTTCTTGAGAGCAGGGTGAAAAGTGAGTGATATCATGATGCCTCTGAGCACTAGGCAGACATGCAGTTTCGCATAAGATCCTGCCCAAAAACGGTTTACTCAGCCAGTGTACGACCATAAAAGCACAAAGCATAAAACAATTTAAAAACCTTAATTTAAAATATCACTTTAAACAATCGCAGAATAAAAGTTTATGGTCTTCATGTTGCATATTTCTTTCTCAATTTCACTGCTGGTACAAGATCATTTACAACCGCAAATCATAATGTGGGGGAGTCTAATCGCTGTATAAACTGCACCCCTTCTTGATGCCTGCTAAAATTTCTGCCACGTAAAAAGGGATATATAAAACAAGATTGTAAAGATGCGGTATAAAGTGCAGAAAAGCATAAAATGCTTTGTCGATTGAATGGGCACTCCATCACAAAGGTAACAAGGGAAAGACATGAACCAGGTCCCAGGTTGAGGGAAGACAAGTAGATTTTGGATTGTACTAAATATCAGCCTAGTCAAATAGAATCCTAATTCTGCGTTCTCTATCCATGTCAGATATGGTTCCATGCCAGGCACAGGAGAGAGAGATTCTGTCAAGAGATGCTAAGATTCTCTTGCTCTCCTTGCATTCAAGGAACCTTTGCTTTACTAACTCTCTATCTTGTTTGTTAATGTTATATGGGGTGTAAAATAGTCTGCTTAAACCCAGATCACAGAGGGAAGAAGCCACGAGATGGCTTCCACCCTACTCAATTTAAGACAGTCCTCTAAAACTTTATGTGTGAATTTCAGCTCAGGGGTGACCCATATTTTGAGCCATAATAAAATGGGTGCCAAACTTGCACCATCTTCTTTACACATGTAATGCATGATGATGGAGGTATAGACGGCCAAGGCCCTCATTGCAGTGTGCATGTCCCTTCTTCCCATCTGATGCACATTCTCTTCCCTTACCAAATAAAGTTCTAAATGAGATCCTACAACTTAAGGGATGGTGTGTGGGAATGTTTAATACAAGTAAAGGATTCTAGGCAGGATTGTCATTCTCGCTGTTTCCATTCACCACATCATCCCAGGCACCTTTTACTGAGGTTTGAAGTCATTGCCCTATTTACTCTAGTCACTTCAGGTATGAAGATATTTTTTGTGGTAACTGATCCTTAGTAGCCTATCTCATCTTCCTACCATCAAAAGGGAGTGGCGATTTTAAGGGGTTAGATTGTTTGTATGAAATAATAATGTTTAGTTCATCACATTTGGACAGGTTGGTTTTGAACCAGGGAACACCTGAAAGTATTGAAGTTATGACAGTAGATCTGTCCTCAAGATTAGTGGGTGACAAATGTTATCATTGGATTCATTTGTGTGCCCTTCTGGCTTTCGAATCCTTGGCAGTATATAAGTGATATCAGCACAAATACTGAGTGTCTCACCACATATATGGGCATATGTAAGGGCATTTATCTTAATTGGTAAATCATTTCCACGCACCATTATAAATTAACCTCCCAAAATCTCTGAGCAGAAAACAACCAATGTAGGTAATTGGGTAATAATTAAATTTATTACTAACTAGCGTAATCCGACGCTGGAAGCTCTTCATGAGGTATCCCCCCATGCATGATCGGTGTTCCATCAGTGGCCCCTCGAGTCTCCCTAGCCCGGCGAGGTTTCCACCCTCAGAGCTCCAATGTGACACAGCTTCAGAATGCCAGTGTCATAGATGAGTCTTCCAATCTCCACTGAACGTTGCTTCATACATCAGTTCCCGTCAGTATCCAGTGCGCCCTGTGTTCTGTTGGATACTTCTAACAGGAGATTCCTCGCCTTCAGAATATTCCACAGCCACCAGACTGAATCTTGACGTTTCCACTGCAGTGCCCCTGCTTGCCACTAGGCTGCATGTAAGCGCCACTCCTGCATGGAGATGTAATGTCTTTGTTTCTGCGCCTTCATGCTCAGATGTGTTCTCTTTCAGCAGTTAACACATTCCTTCAACCATTCTTTCCAGTGTGCAAGGGAACAATGTCCCCACTGGAGGTGACAGGAGTCAAACTGTGCTGTGACTCTCTGTAGCAGATGCTGGTGATAGCCCTGCACGCGGTCCGCCTCTGGTGCTCGGGGCATGACTCTAAGACCTGCAAAGGATGTACCTGCATGTATGTCCTGTTGGGAGCGCACCAGTGTGCCCACGGACGTCCGTATCTCTGTAATTGGCGCTGCTGTGTCTTGGCGTGCCAACCACGCCAGTAGTGTGCCTGTTTTGTCACGTTCTCTGTGTATGCGAGCGGCGTAAGCACGGAAATGTAATTTCCACAAGTCTGCTAGGGCTGTTACATATTTCGTTTTGGCCTCGGCTACCTGTGCTGTCGTAGCTGACCGGGCATCCTCTGTTTTGGTGAGCGTCGCCAGCGTGCATTCCGAGTCGGTGAGCGTGTGTTCGAGTGTGCGGCAGGCCCCCACTATTTGTTTGATACAGGCACCTCTTACAACTATTTTGAAAGCGTCCCATTCCACTAGCCTAGAGGTGGCGGTCCCGGCGTTGTGGGTGAAGTAATCTTGGACCGTGTGTGTGTTCGTGTCTGAATACCTGGTCTGTGAGGCAGTCCCTCGGGAGGCGCCATGTGGGCACCGGAAGGTGAGGTGGTCTCCAGTGTATATTTAGGATGTCTGCATCGTGGTCTGAGACTATTCGGCCTAGGTAGTCGGTGTATTGGACCTTGGGTATCAGTGACGGGGTGCATAAAAACCTGTCAAGTCTAGTCCGCAAGTCATGTGGGATGGAGTGGAAGGAGTATAGCCGCGTGTGGGGATGGTGAGCCCTTCATGCGTCTACGAGCATCCAGTGGTTGATCCAGCGGCGGAATCTTTCAGTTCGTGCCATGACTTGGCAACGTTGGGGTGGTGGGTGGGACCTGTCAAGTGTTACGTCCAGTTCACAGTTGTAGTCGCCCCCTAATACCCATGGGAGAGCGGAGAATTGGGCCAACACTCCAGAGAGGGAGTCCCAGAATATATCCTGCTCAACGTTGGGCGCATAGATGCTGCCTAATAGGATTGGTTGCCCGTCTAGCAGACCCTCCAACAGGGCATACCTCCCCTCCTTATCTACTACTCTGCGTGTTTCCTGAAAAGGGGTGCCAAATGAGCACACCGCGTGTGAACGCAGAGTATGATGTGACGCATGGGGTACCCCGCCAGCAAGTTCTCAGTTTGTCTTGCTCGGGCGCTGCGTTTCTTGCAGGAACGCAATGTGGGCACGTTGGCGCTTAATATATGCATATGTCGTGTATCGCTTGCGTGGCGTGTGCAGACCCCGCTCGTTCGAGGTGAGTATACTAACGTCTGTGTGTTGCATGGGTAGGTGGGCGAAGGACTATCTGCGCCATCGCGCTTGTTCTCGGACGTGGCGCGTGTCGTGGTGGCAGGGGAAGAGGCAGCGCTGCGCGTAGAAAGAGCCCCCGAGTGCCCCCCTCCTTGTGTGTTATCTGCCCTGGTGCTCATGTCTTCTATTGGGTGTAGGGGAAGAAAGAACAGGGTGAACCAAACATACAACTCAGTGGGAAAACCGTCCCAATACTTGGGACGCATCGGCAAGCTCGATACGTCCAAACTATCGCTCCAGGAACCAGGGCGCGAGCAGTCAATTCGTAGGGGTGGCGGGCTGAGCCTGCGAGGCAAGTGCCTTTCGGGGCGTTAGTAGGAGAAATGGTCGTCGGTTCAGGGTGTAGTGTTTAATGTGTTCTGATATGGATGGCGGGTGGCCCCCAGCCGGGGTACCCACCTGTCAAGATCTATCTGCGGAGCACGTCGTCAGGCAATAACTGGGATCGCCCCTACTGGGTGATATCAGCGATCACTGGTGTGATCGGGGGCATAGTAATTGAGTCTGCTGTGGGACTAGCCGGGTTACGGTCCTCTCCGCTACTTGATGTGAAAAGGTGGGGGACCCAATCGATGTCCTTCTCCGATGGGGGGGCACGAGATCCGCCGCAGCTTGAAGGGCCTTTCGACGCTCCTGCATGTGTTGTTCCAGGTCCGGGGATTCGACTTCCGGGAGCCTGGCGGGGTCCCTGCTGTTGTGTTTGTTGTGGGGCGCGCTTTCTGTTGCGGGGTGCCCTGTGGCTGGGCTTCTGCGGTTGGGCTGCTGATGATCTTTGTGTGCAGTGGCGATCTGCCCAGTCGCAGGCCTCCTCTGCCGTGGAGAAGAAGTGTGTGGAGCCAGCATGGATGACTTTCAAGCGAGTGGGAAATAACAATGAGTACTGTATGTCTTTTGCTCATAGGCGCGGTTTCACTTCTAGGAAGGTCGCCCTAAGTTTTGTACCGCTTTGGCATAGTCCGGGAAGATCATAACATGCTGTTTTTTGACTTACAAGGGGCCTGCTCATCTGGCTGCCCGTAAAACCACGTCGGGATCCTGAAAATTTAGAAATTTCACGAGCAGGGGGTGAGGGGTGCCGCCAGGTGGCTGTCTCCCAGTCGGAACCCTGTGGGCTCGTTCCAACATGAAAAAGGCAGTGCGGTCCTTGGTTGGAGTGAAGGACGTTACCCAGGCCTCCACATATTCAATAGGGTGGGCTACCTCGACTTCCTCCGGCAGTCAGAGCACGCATATGTTGCAACGCCGAGAGCGTCCATCCAAATCGTCCACCCACTCCTCCATTGTCGCCAAGCGATCCATGGCTGTCCGAAGTGTCTGTTGCTGGGTCTTCAGGGTTGGCTGTACGTCCGCCAGAGTCTTCTCTCCCTCCCGGACCCTATCGGCTAGTTTCCGCTGGTTGTTGCGGATGAGGTTGATATCCATAGTGAGAGTACCCAGGCGCTCTTCCATGGAGGCCCTAGAAAGTTCTATGGCTGCTAGGAACCGGTCCAGCTTGTCAGATATAGTAGGGTCCGGTTGCGGCGATGGCACCTTGGAAAGGACGCTGGTGTGGGGTTGATTTTCTAGCGCCGTTTCCGGGACCGCCGTTTGCTGCGTGGCCCTCGGCTTCCCCATGGCGCTGTCCCTTGAGGTTGGTCCCGCGGGGAAACATCCTTTACAACGCAACTTTTACCACGCACTGCCTTTACGACACAACTTTTACAACGCAGACCATTACAACGCATTGCGCTGGGGGGCGCTCTAGGATAGGGAATACGTTTAATTTACTATCTAACACCATTCCATAGTGTCCACGGGGACTGGAGTTGGAATAGTAAATTAAACTATTCACTATCCAGCACCCCAAAGCGCTATGCGTTGTAAAGGTTTGCGTTGTAAAAACCGCGTTGTAAAGGCATGCGTGGTAAAAGCATGCATTGTAATGTCATACATCCGTTCCCGTGTTATGTTCTGTCCGGCGCGGGGGTGAAGTCGAAGTGTCATGCCCCTGCGTGGCGGACGTATTGCCCGTCGCCTTCTTGTGGTAGGGGGCTTAGTGTGCCCTGAGGTCTCCTGCGCCCCACTGGGGACCGCACCGCCGTGTTGCCAGCCGGGTGGGGCCCACCGTGTGTCGTCGAACCTTCGCCATGCTTTCCAGCGCTCCCGCACCCAGGGTATGCCACCCTCCGAAAGCGATCGGCTCCAATACAGCAATGAATGCCCAGTAAATACCCTGAGGGTCTGCTTTCTTTATGACTGGCCGGGGGTGGGCCCGGGTTCAGTCCAGGTCAATATGCTGCAGTCACCATCTTATGGTCAGGCAACGTCAGTGTTTTATTCAGCCCACCTGTAGCGTGTTCAGGCCTATGGGGAGTCTCGTGGGGGGGGGCTCGCAGGGAAGCCAGCAGTGCGAGGCACTCACCCCTTGATGTCGCTTCTGATGTCCCTCAGGACCGCTGGGGGAGCCATCTGCTTCAGCGCCGTCGCATCATGGGCGCCATTTGGGGTCAGGCTGGTATCGCCTCGGAAGCCCCCGTCGGGTGTCTGACCCCCAAGGGGTGGGAAGTCTGGCCGCCGGCTCCCTCCTAGGCCGATGCAAGTGTTGGGGTGGGGGCCACCTCTCACTCCCCCCGTGACCCGCACCTCTGTGGCAGTGGCCCCCGACGTCCAGCCGCCTCGGCCGCCTTGGAAATGGCACAGGCTGCCTGCCGTTCTCAGGTAGCGCCGCCGATCACCATTGCGGAGGGCAGGGGGGGAACCACCTTGTGGCTGATCCCAGATTCGTGAATCAGCCGAATGTGTTTACGGGAGGTGCAGCGCCAGGCGGGATGCGCCGTCTACTCCCCTTTCAGCGGTGGGCCTCCGCCATCTTGCCGATATGTCCGCGGGCTAGGGACAACGCTGTTTTCTGCCCATGCAGAGTGGGGCACCGCAGTTTCACCGGCTGTACCGGAAGCCGACAGAGCTCCGCCGCAAGGCGGGATGTTTTTTTTCCCCCAACGACGAGGATTACAGGGCTGTTTGGCCGCCCGCCCATGGAGCCTCAGCACTGCACAGCCACCATCGTGGTTTGTTTAGCCACGCCCCCCGAGCCCATGCTAACTTCACCGTAAGACCTAGAGTGGGATTTGCTTTGACCCCCAACTGAGGACGTGCCTTGATTCCATTCCAGCGCTCCTTGTCCCAATACATTTCAAAGTCTTCCTCCAAGGTTTCACTACCTTTTAAGGTCGGATTCTGGTCAGCCTGGTAATGATGACTGAGAAGACAGGCTGATTTACCTTGACACTATGATGGTGATAGAGATGACATTTACATGGACTTGGAAGACCTCAGTAGTTTGGATACCTCTTCCGACACAGTTGGTTGTTGTCCCTACAGAAGGGCACATCTTTTGCAGTGATAAATAGACATGCAGCTTAGGTCCTGGACTTGCAGCCACTCTCATTGTCTCAATGTACTAACTGAAACTTTGCACTCAGGGCTGGCTTCATCTAGCCCTTACTCCCATTTAATAAAGCTTTGACTGATAGCCTATTGGTACCTATTCAAAGCTCATCTCTTTCCCGCTAGTAAATAGAAAGAGGCAGCGTGACCGTACCCCGGCTCCAGGCAAGCTAGGCTTTGTTGCTTAACACCTAACTCCTGAGAGTTTGCTGGTCCAAGCATCCACCAGTGAAGTTAACTTGAATACATTTCCTGAAGATCTCTCCGTACAGGAAGTTGAAAAGGATTGAGGCATTTATTAAAAGGATGTTCTCCTCTGCCAGTTTAGTTTTGATTTTAATCAGTGCAGTCTGCCTGTTAGGCTGTCACACATATGCCTTTTGGGATATGTCTAGTGAGATGTTACTCGTAGTTTCAAAGGAATTCCGGGCTTCTTTGGCCCAAACCATCCACAACGGCCAGAACACAGCCAGATGTGTCATCCGGGCTGGCATGGACACTGCAGGCTACTTGGGTGTGTGGTGGGCACTAGTGTGGTGCTCCAGTGTGCCGTGTGGATAAGATCCACCAGCTTTTCTGGGGATGTACAGTTGTCCCTAATGGATATGCCTTTTGATGGGCCCACCTTTTTGGAGAAATGGTTAATTTTTCCTTCAAGTTCTTCAAAGAGAATAGTCACGGTGAATTCATAGGGCCTCTCAACTCCGGCCTAACAATTCCCACGGAGGTTGCGACCCTTTTGAGGCTAGTCCTGAGAGCTAGAATATAGGCATCTCCAAGCACCACAACAACCACCACAGAACTGACACCTGCCTTTTTATGGCACGCCACAGGGTTTCAATAGACATCGCATAGCTCAGCAGGGTCAGCACTCCACTCAGTCCTTCTCTCCTACGACATCAGTCTTCAAGCTGCTTTAGATTTAGTAGACTAAAGAGTCTACTTTATTGGCCTGTGTTCAACCTCATGGTCACAGGTTCAAACCCCAGCGGGTCCACTCAGCCTTTCATTCTTCTGAGGTCGATAAAATGTGTACCATTTAGTTAGGTAACAATAAACATCTGTTATTCAGCGCCAAGATAAACTTGGGTGAACGTGTGCTTTACAAATACACATTTGGTTGTCTTTGACATTCAGGATGCATACTTTCATCTGCCGATCCTGCTGTCCCACAGGACAGCATCTGTGGTTCAGGGTCAACTAGGGCACATTCAGTTTGCTCTTTTCCCCTTCAGCCTTACCAGTGCCCCTTGGGTGCTCATGCTGCCCTTTTTCAGAGTTTGGGGATACTTCTTTTCTCCTACCTCGATGACCAGCTGCTGAAGACCACAGTCAGTCGTAGACCACCTCCAGATGACAGCAAAGTCCAAACATCCCGGGGGTTCTTGATCAATGAGCCGAAGTTGTACCTGACTCTTTTGCCGAGGCTCCCCTTTACTGGAGCCATTCTGGACACAGTGCTGTTTATGGCCTTTTCTCCACCAATAGGAGTCCAGGACATTTGGACTATGGGGCTTATGTTTCATGCTTGAGCCTGGCTCTCAATCGGAGCAGCTATGAGACTCCTTTGACTGTTGGCATCTGCTAAAGCATCCGGGCACTACCCTGATTGAAAATCACCTAGTGGGATCTTTAAACTTCAGGGCAGACTAGCTCAGCGGATGCCGACGGGGATCACAAATGGCTTCTATACTCCGATGTGGCAGAGGGCATCTTCCAACAGTGAGGAGAACCCTGGCTTGATCTGTGTGCCTCTGTCAAACCTGCAGTGTCACTACTTTGGTGGGCTGGAATTCTTAAGAATGCTCTCTCAATAGGAGATGCATTCCGATTAGAGTGGAGCAGGGGTCTCCATCCTTGTCTGTTATAAAAGCTACTTAAGTTCAGTAAAAATTATCATGATCTACTATTGTTAATAATGTTGTACTATTGACCTGACACAACTACATTAGTTGCTGCCATTTACAAGAATACTAGCAGTTATCACCTCAGTTTTTCAGGCACTGTTGCTTTTCTAATACAGTTTTTAAATTACAACTGGCAACAGTGCCTGAAAAACTGAGGTGATAACTGCTAGTAAGCCTAGCAACAACCAGCACCTCTGTCTTAATGTTGGCAACAAAGTAATAACATAAAAAATATTTTTCAAAGCGTGCTCTATGTCTGATACCGTGCCACCCACAGTATCACTTAATGCAATCGGAACGATACGATTGTTTTAAACAATTCAATAACAAAGACAGAGCACAACTAACACACAAGTAAATAGCTGATTGAGCCCAACCAGCAAACGTATTTAATGTAGAAATTGCGACAAATGAAATCTGTTCAGCAAATCAATCTTCTTTTACACATGTTCTTAGTTCATAACATGGATACAGGTACAGCCAGCCGACACATGTTTTGTCGCCATAAAATACGTTTGTTGCGACTTTTTCAAGGCTTTAACAACATTCTCTTGTGACTTCTGGGAATCAGTAACAACCAGAAGGATCCATATGTTTCATTACCGGATTTAATAGTCCAGGCACGACTGGAACTACCACTGAGAGAAGGATGGTTCGATAGCACTAATGAAAGGACATTGGTGTCGTCTTTGAGTGACCTATACTTTTTGGTTACTCTACCGTTCGCGTGCCTGAACTATTAAATCCGGTAACAAAACATATGGATCCCTCTGGTTGTTACTTATTCCCAGAAGTCACAAGAGAACGTTGTTAAAGCCTTGAAAAAGTCGCAACAAACTTATTTTATGGCGACGAAACACGTGTCGGCTGGATGTACCTGTATCCATGTTATGAACTAAGAACATCTGTAAAAGAAGATTGATTTGCTGAACAGATTTTATTTGTCGCAATTTCTACATTAAATACGTTTGCTGGTTGGGCTCAATCAGCTATTTACTTGTGTGTTAGTTGTGCTCTGTCTTTGTTATTGAAATGTAAAAACTGTGTTGTCAATGTGGAAAGCCTCTGCGTGGGTAATACATAACAGCCATAACCGTAGTGCCCTGGCACCAAGATAATAACAATAAGTCACCCCAGCATCACATGATTTATCAATTATCAGCAATAAATGGATTTTGGAAATTCAAACATCAATCAATCAATCAATCAATCAGCTAATACATTATGAAAATAAATCCACATATCTATTTATCAAATATATGCTTTTAAATGTTGATATACATGTATGAATGCAACCAAGGACAGACTTCTTATTTATTAGGCTGGACTACACAGGACAGCTACTTATGGGTAGCTGGGAGGCTATCAGTAGCTCTTGAGCTACTCTTTGTTGAAGCCTAGAGTGGAGCTTAGGACTTCTGTATGTCTTTCTGCCACTGCCTCTCCTGCCCTGTGTTCTGAAGATGATTTGGAATGAAGGGGCCCAAGTCATCATAGTGCGTTCTCTGTTGGAGGAGAACTGCAAGGTTCTTCACCCAAACCATCATAATGCACGCCTCCAAGTGTGGAGATTGAGCTGGGGAAGATGGCAGTTTGATCTACCATCGGAGGTTGCGGATTTTATACTCCCATCCAGGCGTCGTCCTACTAAGTCCATCTACGCAGGGTGCTGGGACAAGTTTGTAGCTTGGTCTCTTACAAGTCAAAGCTTTGGGTGTGTTAATATATGTCCATTCAGGTGACTTGTATTTTTGATTTGGTCTTCTCACTCTTTTTGTCCTTTGAACAATCTCTATCTTTTTACCCAACAACCCCTTTTGACTGATTATTTTGTTTACTTGAGCTTCTGGTACTTTTGCTTTATTAACCAGTTTGATTTTCAGACCATCAGTTTCTTTAGGCCAATTATCGCCTTTAGGAGCCCTCTTGGTTTCAGGTCCAACAGTGTTACATTCCACTCTCCAAGCTCTTTTTCTTGAACTTCTTCTCAATTGAGTTTCATCTTCACTGTCATCAGACTCAGTTTCAGATCTCTCTACAATTTCATTTATGGTGAACTTTATAATGTCTGTTTCTTTCTCTGAGCTTGTTTTCTCTTTGGTCAGTTCTTTCACTCTGTTAGGAACTGCTCCATAGCTGGTACTTGGAAGCTCATCCACATCGTGAGTTATTTCCTTTTCGCCAGTTTCGAGATTTTGGTTCCTGCTTCCAGAGCTTTCAGACTGCCTTTCAGTATTTTGCTTACTACCAGTTTTATCTTCACTTTGCTCAGTGTCCTTACTGGTATCAGTTCCTACCAAATCTCGACTTTCAGATCGATCTTCAGAATTTGGTACTTCAATAGCTTCACTTTCTCCTTTAGACGCAGAACTTGCATCTGATATTTCCAGATGTCAACGAACAGGTCGAGCTTCAGTATCTGGATCTTTCTCTGGTTCCCCCTCAGAATCTGAATCAGTTGTGCTTTCTCCTTCGTCTTGTGGATTTTCAGGCTCAGGCACACGGATGGTGTGGCTTGCATGGACCCATCTCTTCACTCCAGCACATTTAACTGCAGTCGTGCTGACCAAAATGACTTGTCTGGGCTTCTGCCAACGAGGGACTAAGCAATTTCTTCTCTTCTGTACCTTTATCCGAACCCAATCTTCAGTGATTAGATCATGAGCTGGATGTTTTTCTTTCGAATCTGCCTTAGTTCCCACCTGATAGAACACAGAAGTTACCATGTCAGACAGGTTTTTGCAGTAATCCAGTATGATATCATCATTAATAGTCAATAATTTATCAACGGGCACAAATGCTTGTCTCATCACTCTTCCCATCAGAATGTCATGTGGACTTAGTCCCGTCTTTTTATCAGCTATGCTCCTTAGGGTCATCAGAACAAGTGGCAAAGCATCAGGCCATTTCAGTCCAGTGGCCAAACACATTTATTCAATTCTGTTTTTTATGGTTTAATTTACTTGCTCAACTACCCCAGAAGCCTCTGGTCTGTAAGCACAATGCAATTTCTGACGAATATCCAGTGCTTCACAAATCATCTGCATTAACACCTTCCCTGCTGATTTGGAGCTGAGCTCGTCATGGCACACACTGCTCGTGTGTTGATGACGAGCTGAGCTCGTCATCACACCCAACCCTGGAACTCCCTCTCGTGCGGGCACCAGAGGGATTCCCTCTTCTCCCCCAGAGCCTCGGGAGCTGGGGAAGAGCTTCCCCAGCTCCCGAGGCCCCCCCCCCTGGTGTTCCTGAAATGACGATCAGCGCGCACGTTGCGCTGACGTCATTTCAGTGAAACCGACTGGAATGAGCCAAGAGGCTCATTTCAGTTTCCCTTTCTTCGTGCTCTGGGGGCTATCCCAGCCCCCTGAGCACGTAGAAAGACGGGAGAGGTATCATTTGAAAGGGGAGAATCTCCCCTTTCCCCTCCCCAGTGGATTCCTGCTTGGGGATCGCCACAGGATGGCGATCCCCAAGCAGGGATCCACCCACTAGACCCCAGGGAGGGGGGAGCGGCACCGTGGGCAAGGGCCTTTGTTCCCCCCAATTCTATTTGGCAATGTTTTCGTCTTTTTGCCCCCTTTGGGGGGCAGATGGGGGCATTAGCCCCCAATCAGTCCCCCGGGGGGGGGGCGAAAAGCCCACTAGACACCAGGGATTTTACAAAAAATTTTAAATAAGGGTGGGGGCTACCCAAAACGGGCATGCCCATGCCCCCTCCACAATTGTTACAGTCTTTGGCCCCCAATCTGCCCCTTCGGGGGGACAGAAAGCCCACTAAGCACCAGGGTCTTGTGTTTTTTTTTTTTTTTAGGGTGGGGCCAATGCCCCCACCCACCTGCCACCATTACAGCCTATTTGCCCCCCCCCCCCCCACCCCCCGGGGCCACTAGACACCAGGGATTTTTTTGGGCACATTTTTATTAGGGCAGGGGCAACGGCATGCTTATTTTGGGCAGACCCCACCCTAATTAAAATTTGCCCAAAAAACTCCCTGCCATCTATTGGATTTTTTGACCCCCCCTGCCCAGCCGGGGTTGCCAAAAAGCCCACTAGATGCCAGGGATTTTTTGGGGGCAAATTTGAAATAGCATTGGGCTACCCAAAACGGGCATGCCCATACCCCCACCCCCTCCCCCGCAATAATTACAGCCTTCCTGTCCCCCTGGGTGGCAATCTGCCCCCCGGGGGGGCAAAAAGCCCACTAGACACCAGGGTTTTTTTTTGGCAAATTTGTATTAGGGTGGGGGCATTGGCATGCCCGTTTTGTGCAGACCCCACTCTAATTAAAATTTGCACAAAAACAACCCTGCCATCTAGTGGACTTTCTGCCCCACCTGGGGGGCAGATGGGGGATTCATCCCCAATCTGCTCTGCCGGGGGTGGCAAAAAGCCCACTATATGCCAGGAATTTTTTGGGGGGCAAATTTGAAATAGGGTGATGCTGCCCAAAACGGGCATGCCCATGCCCCTCCTCCTTCCCCACAACAATTACAGCCTTCCTGCTGGCAAGGAGATCCCACGCATAAATGTATGGAAAAGTGTTTTTTTAACCTAATTTTAAGGTTTGCAGGGAATTCTGGGTAAGAAAACGTTTGGTAGTTTCCAAAGATGGCCGCCGAGCACGGGGCAAAAACCTCAGGTGCCCCCCCCAAAAATAAGGTAGTTTTGCTATAGGTAATTTTTAAGTCTCCACCGTAGTATTTGGGCCTTTTCCAGTTGCAGCCACTATGCCTACCCACACAGGTGAGGTACCATTTTTATCGGGAGACCTGGGGGAATGCTGGGTGGGAGGAAATTTGAGGATCCACTCAGATTCCACAACTTTACCACACAGAAAGGTGAGAAAAAAGTGATTTCTTTGGGCGAAATTTGAGTTTTGCAGTGGATTCTTGGTAGAAGAATGATGAGGTACCCACGCAAGCCATACCTCGCTGGACTCCAGCGACTGTCTAGTTTCCAGAAATTTATAGGTTAGGTAGGTTTCCCTAGATGTCTGCCGAGCCCCGGGCCAAACACTTATGGGACCCTCCTTGCAAAACAGGTTGCTTTGTGATGGGTAATTTTGATGTCGCCTCATTAGGTTTTGGGCCCTTGACTGTTGCGGGTCCTTGAGCCACCCACGCAAGTGAGGTACCATTTTTATCGGGAGACCTGGGGGAACGGTGGGTGGGTGGAAATTTGTTGATCCATGCAGATTCCAGAACTTTCCACCACAGAAATGTGAGGAAAATGCGTTTGTTTGTCAATTTTTTAGCTTAGCTTTGCAAGAGTTTCTGGGTAACAGAACCTGGTGGGAGGCAGTCGAATCACCCCATCCTGAATTCCCCTGGGTATCTAGTTTTTAAAAATGTATAGGTTTGCTAGGTTTCCCTAGGTGCCGGCAGAGCTAGGGTTCAAAAACGACAGGTAGGCACTTTGCCAAAAAAGGCCCATTTTTCAAAGCGAAATTGAGGAGCGACCACGTTGCGTTTTGCACTGTTTCCTGACGCAGGCACAAGGCAGACCCACGCAAGTGAGGTACCATTTCTCTCAGAAGACTTTGGGGAACGCGGGGTGGGAGGAAATTTGTTGATCCACGCAAATTCCAGAACTTTCCACCACAGAAATGTGTGGAAAATGTGTTTTTAGGTTTAAAGTAATTTTATTGCAGCATTAAAAAAAAAAAGAAACAATACAAACAGACAACCACAGATGCCCCAAAAGAAATAGTGCAAATAGTTCGCTATAGATGTGCAATCCGCAAGTACAGTGTATTGGGCACATCATTCTCCGGTTCCTTATGTCGAGTGCACATGCGATCGGGACAGACCCAAAAAAACCACTACCTCTCAACCAACTGCCCCCCTCCCATCCCACCCGAACCCCCCCCCCCACCCTCTGTACTGTGCTAAAGATCTCTCCTTTCCCCACCCTTGCAGCATATTCATCCTTCCCGCCCAGCTATCATCCCAGGCATTTCAGGTGGACGGGGTTGTCTCGGACGTCAGCCGTAGCAGTCTGAGGCATCTAGGACAGGTAATTTCCCTAAATTCCGACTGTAATAATGTATGGAATGGCAACCACAACTCCTCGAATGTTCCCACATCCCCCGCCACCACCAGGGACATCTTTTCCATTCCTAGGACATGCCACAATCTGTGTAACCAACCAACAACAGTGGGGAGCGTGGTAGTGCGCCAATGGATGAGTATGTTCTGAATCGCCGAGCCCAATGCGATTGCTATCTGCCTACCCTTCTTAGATCTTAGGGGGTACATCAGGCTATTGGGCAAACCTAGCAGAACATAGGCAGGGAAGCGGGGTAATTGAATGCCAAAGCACCGGTCTATCGAATTCAACACCTCTTCCCAGTAGAGATTCAATAAGGGGCATTCCCTCAGTATATGAGTAAGTGTGCCAGTCTGTCCACAGTCTCGCCAACAGGTCCGTGGAATGTTATGGCTCATTTCATGAAGTTTCTCGGGGGTGTGATACCAGTAAGTGGATACCTTGGTAAATGTTTCAGAGAGCCCAGTGTGATAAGCAGAGTGTCGTGCCCGGTAGGAGATGTGGTCCCAGTCAGTGTGGCTCAGTGATTGTCCCAGCTCCCGTTCCCAGCGTTCCCGTCCGGGATTGTAGATGTCAAAAGGGGGGGGGCTGCAGGAGTTTATAGAGGTCTGAGATAAGCTTGGAGTCTGAAGAGCGCGTCGCCAGCCATTTCTCATAAGGCGTGAGCTTCCGGTCCGCCAAGTCGCGTACCTGCGGCTGGAGCGCCCAGTGACGCGCCTGCATGTATCTCATGCGCTCTGTCTCGGGTAGGTCGAATTCCCGTCGAAGGTCCTGGAAGGAGACGACGCCCTCCGGGCCATACATATGAAATAGTGCAGAGCACCGAGCCGCCCGCCAGAGCGCGAAGGCTCCAGGTTCCATACCAGGGCCGAAGCCCGGGTTCTCAACTATCAGCGTAAACGGGGAAGGAAAGGTGGTAAGTTTGTGTTTGTGATTCACGGCATCCCACACTTGAAGCGGGACCCGCGTGACGAAAGACGCATAGAGGTTGGGAGGGCGGTGGGTTCTGCGCAGGAAAGGCACCTCCTGCAGTGTTCTGCCCGCCAGCGCCTGATCCTGGAACAACCAGTTTTTATCAGATTCCCATCTACTCCACTCCACTAGATATCGTAGTTGTGCCGCCTGAAATTATTTGTGCAAGTCCGGTATGCCGAGCCCCCCGGATTCAGGCGCCAGCGTGGACAAGGTTCTTTTGAGCCTGGGTTTACGGCCCTGCCATACGAAGCGTGCAATATCTGTCTGGGTCTGTCTGAGCCACCCTTTAGGGGGCTGTAACGGGAGGGCCCGAAAGAGATACAGGACTTGCGGCAGAAGGGTCATTTTCACCGCGGCTATTCTGCCCAGCAAAGACAACGTGCCCTTGTCCCAGCGGGCCAATTCTTCCTTAATTTTCCTGCTTAAGGCCGTGTAGTTGGCCGTGACCATGGCAGGAAGAGAGGGCGCTAGAAGGATGCCCAGATAGGGCACTTGGTCCTTAGACCAGCTCAGGGGGAAGAGTCTCTGCAAATCAGTTCTCGTGGTGGCAGACAGCGAGATATCGAGGGCCGCTGATTTCCCAAAGTTCACCTTAAAACCTGCCACAGTGGAGAAGGTTTCCAGCTCATCAATACAAGCAGGTAGCGACTTCCTAGGATCATCAAGTGTCAAGATCACGTCATCCGCGTAGAGACTAAGGGTGTGGACAATCTCCCCCATGCGGACGCCCGTCACATCAGGGTTCTGACGAATCCTCTAAGCGAACGGCTCCATATAAAGGTCAAAGAGCAGCGGCGACAGCGGGCACCCCTGCCTGGTGCCCCTCTCTATCGCGAACTTCTGGGAGCTGCAACCATTCACTCTCACCACTGCGGACGGGAATCTATAGCAGTTGAATATCAGGTGTCGAAACTTCTCCCCCACGCCCAATTTACACAACACCTTCTCTAGGTAAGGCCAGTGCACTCGATTGAACGCTTTCTCCGCGTCTATAGAGAGGAGCATGCGTTCCCTGGGAATCCGGGAGGCTTTTTCCAGTATATGGGTTACCCTTTTAGTATTATCGACTGTCTGCCTGCCTGGGACAAACCCAGCCTGGTCCGGGTCAACCAGACCCGGTAGGTGGAGTGCCAGACGCGCTGCAAGGATACCGGTGTATAGTTTCAGGTCCACATTCAGGAGCGAGATCGGGCGGTAGGAGCCGCACTCGGTCCGGTCCTTGCCCGGCTTAGGGATCCCCGACACTGTCGCTTGGAGGAACTCCGGAGGGATAGCTCCTGGTTCAGAGAACGAGTTGAAAAGACGTGTTAACAGCGGTGCTAAGTCGTGGCAGAATGTTTTGTAGAAGAGAGGTATGAAGCCATCGGGCCCCGGAGCGTTCCCATGTTTGAGTCGGGAAATAGCCATGACCACCTCCTCAATCCGAATCTCCCGTTCCAGGTGCTGGGCTTGTTCCGGGGTGAGGGAGGGGAGAACGACCGACTCCAGATAGTCAGTCTCGGCTTGCGTCGAGGGGGGGACACCCATGTAGAGATCGGCGTAGTGTCTACGAAAGCCATCCGCAATCTGGCCATCCTCCGTGACCGTTCCCCCGTCGGGAACCGACAGTTCTTTCACCCGATGTTGCTGATGCTGTATGCGAAGCTTATTCGCAAGGAGCCGGCCACACCTGTCTCCGCCAGTGTAGTACTTGTGCTTCAGGCGTAGTACTGCGTACTCCGCTCTGTCCATGTCGAGCGCGGACAGGAGCTTCCTGGCGGCTTTAAGTTGCCTCCAGACTCGGGGGGCTCCTGTCCGCTGATGAAACTGTTCCAGTTCCCTCACCTTGCATGTAAGTTCGTCCTTTTTTAACTGTCGGTCTCTATTCTCTGCCGAGGAGACTGCAATAAACTCGCCGCGGAGTACCGCCTTTAAGGCGGCCCATTGTGTCGCGCGAGTGGTGTCACCATTATCGTTGTGACGCTGGTATTCCTCAATTGACTCGCGTATACGCTTCACTACTGACTGTTTGTATAACAGGGTGTCCCTGAGACGCCAGACCCCTCGCGAGGGAGACACGGGAGGTAGTCGGAAAGTGCCCTCCACCGGGGCATGATCCGATAGTGACAGGACTCCTATGTCAGAGGCCGAGGCTAGCTCATACATCGGACCTGTCACCAGGAGATGGTCCAGCCTCGCATAAGATTTGTGGGCGTGTGAGTAGTATGAATAGGTACGTGTCGTAGGATGGAGGCGGCGCCACATATCGTGCAGGTCCAGATCCTCTAGGCGGGACCTAGTCGATTGTGAGAGTTCCCCTGATTGCAGGCGCCTCTGCGCCGACCTGTCGAAGGACGCATCGAAGACCATATTCATGTCCCCTCCAATAACAATATGTCTGTCTGGGGTGGCTGTTACCTCCTCCAGCGCTCTGTGCAAGAACTGTTCCTGATGGTCGTTGGGGCTATATATCGAGCCTACAGTGAACACCAGACCTCCCACCTTGACTCTGTAATTTAGGAGCCTCCCCTTTTGTTCCGCTACCTTGTGTAGGATCTCCCCCTTAAACTTCCTAGACACCATAATTGCCACCCCCGCTGTTTTGGAAGTACAGGAAGAGAAGAGCTGTGTGGGGAATTTTGGAGACCGCAGTCTATGGCAGTCTTTAGCTAGCAGGTGGGTTTCCTGTAGAAGACAAATGTCTGCCTGGGTATCAACTAGTAGGGACAGCACAGCCTTTCGCTTGACCATATTATTCAGCCCCTTCACGTTCAGGGTGGCAATCTTAAGGGCCATCAGTGAGGAGAGTACCAGTAGCGCTCAGCGAGGCGGGCTCGGCCCGCACGGGTAACCTCAGTGACAACAGAACGTAAGTGTGGCACGCGGTGAAAGTAAATGACATCATAGCACAGTACAGTCCCCGTGTCCCTTCCCCCCAAACAGTAGGAACTTTCCCCTGGAACCCAACGCCACCCCACCCCCCCTCCTTCCGTTCAACTCCCCAATTTCCAAACCTCCCCATTCAACTCCCTTATCCGCCCCCCTCGTCCCCAACCATGCATAGTACTCCATTGTCCCAGTCTGGTCCTCAACGGACAAGGCCGTGGAAAGTTATTCAAGTGGACGTCCAGCCCCAACCCCAGTGCTCCCGCCACCCCCACGCCCCCGGAACCCCCGCACCTGCAATGAAGATGAGTCTACTGCAATCTCCCCCCGGAGTACGTTCAAGCTGTCAAGGCCATATCACCAGCCGTTGTGGTCCTGGAAGCCTCCTGTATGGCGCTGTAAATTTTTGCCCCAATTGTAGGTGAGTCGGGTCTCATGGGCGGTGGCGGGGTTCGCCGTTCCCCGGCCAGCTGCCAGCCGTCCCTTGTGCTGCGCCTGCGACGAGGCATTGGAGTGTCAGCATCCGTCACGGTGATTCCCAGCACTCCGCAAACGTCCCGGAGGGATCGGAGCGGGTGTAGAGCCCCATTCCAGCGGAAGATGAGACGAAAGGGGTGACCCCATGAGTACTGTGTGTCATGTTCCCTCAAGAAATACGTAGCTATTTTAAAGGCCTTCCGTTT
Source organism: Lissotriton vulgaris (assembly GCF_964263255.1). NCBI lineage: Eukaryota > Metazoa > Chordata > Amphibia > Caudata > Salamandridae > Lissotriton > Lissotriton vulgaris. The sequence continues at coordinate 47,899,187 of NC_141693.1, read as the reverse complement.
TTGTAGCGTTATTGTGGACAAGTCCTGATACAGAGCAACTTGATGGCTTCGGAAACGTAGAGGCTGCTGTCGTCGGGCCTCCCGGAGAATCCGCTCCTTCAGAGGGAAGTTTGGCAGAAAGGCTAAAATGTCTGGCGGAGGCGCCGAGGCCCTTCGTGGTCGGCCCACCATGTGCGCCCTATCAATTCGGACCGGGAAGTCTCCAGATTCGCCCAGTATTTCACGGAACAGGGCCCCCAGGTAAGCGGCCACACTGGATGGAACGCCTCGGACCCGGATGTTGTTACGCCTAGACCTGTTTTCAAGGTCCTCGGCATGGGCCTGGGGGTCGATCTGCTGATCCCTCAGTCTCAGGACCTCTTGTTGTAGGTGCGTGATCTCCTCATCTCGGGAGTGGCCAGCTGTATCCACCGTGTTCACTCTCTCTCCTAGGGAGTCAACCTCTCTCCGAACTTCTCGAACCTCCCCGGCCACTTCTTGTTTTAGTGTCTGAAAATCCTCCCTAAGGGAGCTGAACAGCGACTCCAGAAAAGATCTAGTTACCGGAGGCTCCCCACCTTCCGCACCCCGAGAGCCGGTCGAGGGGCTCGGGGCTGGTTGGTTCCTGTCTTGTCTTGGAGCGCCCCTGCCCAGCATGTCGGTCAGGGTCCGGTCTCCCTTCTTCCCTCCTCTGGCATTCGACATCGTGGAGGTGGGGTTTCCACAAAGTCCCACACGTTATGGCGAGGAAGGGGCCAGGACCCGTACAGCAACCTCCCACAGGGTGGCAATCCCCTCTACCAGTGGGATCTCCGGGCCCCGGGGCGCCGATTCAAACTAGAGCTCGGGTGGGTGCTTCCAAGTGCAGGGTACGCTGGTTGCTTCACGGGGCCGGTGTGAGTTTCCCGCCCTCGTCCAATATGTTAATCCGCCTTCGAGGACCAGCCACTGCGTTGTTATGGCGTCAGCCTCGTCCTCTGGGCTATATGCGTGGCACACCACTCTGGTCGGGGCCAAGGTCGTGTCTCTCCTGCTACAGAGAGAGGCGCCACAGGTTGGCTCCCCCTCCGGCTGCCTCCAGACACCGCGGTCTCCGTCCCCTTCTGAGCTGCGTCCGTGGGCAGCCCACGTCTTCCAGGGCCCCCTGCAGGTATCCGCCGTCCACACAATCCAGCCCAAATTCCACATGGGGGAGGCGAGGGGGTGGGGGCCCGCTCCCAGCTCCCAACTCGGGCTCAGGGCCTGCTCGATTACGACCTGTCCCAGGGCCGGTAAAGTAGGTCGCCTAGTGTCAGGGACCGAGCGAGGGTCAAGCCCTGCAGGCAGCGGGGGTGTCTCTGGGTGTTCTCTTGTCCGGTACTATCCGGTCAGGACACAGGGCGGGGGTCCGGGGCCAGCCCCTACGGCACAGGCCTCGCGGCCTACCTGATCCCCGGGCTCGCGTAGCTGCTCCCTGCCGGCTCCGTTGGGGGTGGCCACGTCTAGGCCACGCCGGAGGCTTGCAACAGGAGCACCCGCAAGCTGCCGGGCCCCACCGTGCCTCAAAACCTCCTCTTTGGACCTCCGGTGGTCTGCGGCCGCTGGCTCTCCGGGCCTTCGGGAACTCCTCAGACGGCTCTCGCCGTGGGTCGGCTCTGTTGCGGCACCGCCGCCGCAGCAAGGAAAATTGGAGGCTTCGGTCTGCTCCACAGCACTGTTGGGTGCACCGGGCGTGCTTTCCGCTTGATCCGGGGGAGATCAGCGGTGCAAGACGGTGCAGGGTTTTCAGGGGCTCGGGTGCTCACGGCAAGAGCGTCCTCTCAGCCCGCCATCTTGGCCACGCCCCTGGAAAATGTGTTTTTATGTCAATTGTTTAGCTTTGCAAGGCATTCTGGGTAACATAACCTGGTGGGAGGCAGTCGAGTCACCCCATCCTGAATTTCCCTGGGTGTCTAGTTTTCAAAAATGTATAGGTTTGCTAGGTTTCCCTCGGTGCCGGCAGAGCTAGGGTTCAAAAACGACAGGTAGGCACTTTGCCAAAAAAGGCTCATTTTTTCAATGCGAAATTGAGGTGCAACCATGTTGCATTTTGCGCCGTTTCCTGACGCAGGCACTAGGCAGACCCATGCAAGTGAGGTACCATTTTTCTCAGAAGACTTTGGTTATCACGGGGTGGGTAGAAATTTGTTGATCCACGCAGGTTCCAGAACTTTCCACCACAGAAATGTGAGGAAAATGTGTTTTTTTTGGTCAATTTTTTAGCTTTGCAAGGGATTCTGGGTAACAGAACCTGGTGGGAGGCAGTCAAGTCACCCCCATCCTGAATTTCCCTGGGTGTCTAGTTTTCAAAAATGTATAGGTTTGCTAGGTTTCCCTAGGTGCTGGCAGAGCTAGGGTTAAAAAACGACAGATAGGCACTTTGCCAAAAAAGGCCCATTTTTGTTACTGCGAAATTGAGGTGCGACCACATTGTGTTTTGCGCCATTTCCTGATGCATGCACTAGACAGACCCACGCAAGTGAGGTACCATTTTTCTCAGAAGGCTTTGGGGAACGCGGGGTGGGTAGAAAGTTGTTGATCCACGCAGATTCCAGAACTTTCCACCACAGAGATGTGAGGAAAATACATTTTACTTGTCAATTTTTTAGCTTTGCAAGGGATTCTGGGTAACAGAACCTGGTGGTAGGCAGTCGAGTCCCCCCATCCTGAATTTCCCTTGGTGTCTAGTTTTCTAAAATGTATAGGTTTGCTAAGTTTCCCTAGGTGCCGGCAGAGCTAGGGAAGTACCGGGTTTTTAAGAATCCAGCTGTGCCAGGGAACAACACCCAAAGACTTCGAGTCCTTCCTGTTTCAGACTACAGAAACACAGAGTCTTCTTGGTGAAGTCAAAGATCGAATTTATTGGCTGCAGCCAGTGACAGGTATCCTAGAAGTACAGCACTCTGTATATTCTCAGGAGACTGCTCAATTTTACAAAGCTAGCCTTCTCCTTTTATACAAAATAATATGCTTCGGGCAAACATTCCTTATTTTACAGTTGACCATTCAAATATTTTCACTACAAAGAAAAAGCAAAGTCATGATGACAAGCCCACATTTCAGTTTGTCCAGCCCGCAATCAATTACCCGGCAAGGCCCAGTATTTTCATCAGATATCGACGGACCCCCAATAAAATCGGGCACCCCCTCCTCGTAAAGCAAGTCATAAAGCAAAAAACAGGGACAGGTGTGTGTAAGATTAGGCATGGTTTGTGTGCGGTGAAAGGTTTATGATATTTTGTGCCTTGATACTAATCTCGCTCGGCCACTGGGAAAGGAACTGGCCGAACAGGTTTGGCTTCGGGCAGTGGAGTCAGCTTGCCCAGGTCACGGAGGAGCCAGCGAAGGTGTACGTGTCCTTCAGAGTCGTTTTTGGCCTAGTAATTTGGCTATGTGAGGGCAATCACAAAATGGCTGCCGTTCACAAAATGGAACCCGAAGGTTCTGGACGGAAACTCCAATTTCAGGGTGATTCCGTCACCCGATCGTGACGAAAATGCTTACGCACAGTATTCGAATCATTACCGGTCTGCTGAAACCAAAATCGTCATGATACGATGATGTTTATAACACGGGTCCAGAATTTTTCAGTACCACACTAGGGTTAAAAAACAACAGGTAGGCACTTTGCCAAAAAAGGCCCATTTTTCACTGCGAAATTGAGGTGCGACCACGTTGCGTTTTGGCCATTTCCTGAGGCAGGCACTAGGCAGACCCGCGCAAGTGAGGTACCATTTTTCTCAGAAGACTTTGGGGAACGCGGGGTGGGTAGAAAGTTGTTGATCCACGCAGATTAAAGAACTTTCCACCACAGAAATGTGAGGAAAATATGTTTTTTTTGTCAATGTTTTATATTTGCAAGGGATTCTGGGTAACAGAACTTGGTGGTAGGCAGTCGAGTCCCCCCATCCTGAATTTCCCTGGGTGTCTAGTTTTCTAAAATGTATAGGTTTGCTAGGTTTCCCTAGGTGCCGGCAGAGCTAGGGAAGTACCGGGTTTTTAAGAATCCAGCGGTGCCAGGGAACAACACCCAAAGACTTCGAGTCCTTCCTGTTTCAAACTACAGAAACACAGAGTCTTCTTGGTGAAGTCAAAGATCAAATTTATTGGCTGCAGCCAGTGACAGGTATCCTAGAAGTACAGCACTCTGTATATTCTCAGGAGACTGCTCAATTTTACAAAGCAAGCCTTCTCCTTTTATACAAAATAATATGCTTCGGGCAAACATTCCTTATTTTACAGTTGACCATTCAAATATTTTCACTACAAAGAAAAAGCAGAGCAAAATTCGTTGATCCACGCAGATTCCAGAACTTTCCACCACAGAAATGTGAGGAAAATATGTTTTTTTGTCAATGTTTTATATTTGCAAGGGATTCTGGGTAACAGAACCTGGTGGGAGGCAATCGAGTCACCCCATCCTGAATTTGCCTGGGTGTCTACTTTTTAAAAATGTATAGATTTGCTAGGTTTCCCTAGGTGCCGGCTGAGCTAGGGTTAAAAAACTACAGCTAGTCACTTTGCCAAAACATGGTCATTTGTCCCTGCGAAATTGAGGTGTGACCACGTTGCGTTTTGTGCCGTTTCCTGTCGCAGGCACTAGGCCGACCCACACAAGTGGGGTACCGTTTTTCTCAGAAGACTTTGGGAAACACAGGATGGAAGGAAATCTGTGGATCCATGCAGATTCCAGAACCAGATTCCAGAACTTTCCACAACAGAAATGTGGGGAAAATGAGTTTTTTGTACACTTTTTTAGGTTTGCAAGGAATTCTGGGTAATAGAACCTGGTGGGAGGCAGTCAAGTCACCCCATCATGGATTTCCCAGGGTGTCTACTTTTGAGGGATACATTTTTAACTGGGAAATTGAGGTATGACCACGTTGCATTTTTCCCCGTTTCCTGTCGCAGGCACAAGGCCGACCCACACGAGTGAGGTACTGGTTTTATCGGGAGACTTAGGGTAATTCAGAGTTGTAAATCAACTGTTATTACCTATTGAGTTTTTATGCATTTCTCCCTTCAAAATGACCGGGCAGGGTATGCTCAGACGTGAGTCCATTGCTCACTTTGCCACTGGATTCAAGCAAGCCGGGCTGAAGACGGCTGGAATGCCAGAAACCGGTCCTCGGAAGCTTGTTTCCGGTCCAGGGAAGACATTGCTTGGCAGTTCGGGCTGGACTGTTCCCATGAGGCACAGGGTCAGACTGATTTGCATATAGCCATGTCTGAACTGGGATGGCAGAGTGGGCTAAAGAACGGTGATGGATTAAACCCAGATCTTTTAAATGGGTGTGAGTGTTTGATTGATTCAGATGCTCCGTCCATCACCACCCCCTTTTGTACCGCTTTTGGCCGCCATAAGTGTGGCAGGGTATGCTCAGACGTGAGTACCTTGCTCACTTTGCCAATGGATTCAAGCAAGCCGGGCTGAAGACGGCTGGAATGCCAGAAACCGGTCCTCGGAAGCTTGTTTCCGGTCCAGGGAAGACATGGCTTGGCAGTTCGGACTGGACTGTTCCCATGAGGCACAGGGTCAGACTGATTTGCATATAGCCATGTCTGAACTGGGGTGGCAGAGCGGGCTAAAGAATGGTGATGGATTAAACCCAGATCTTTTGACTGGGTGTGAGTGTTTGATTGATTCAGATGCTCCTTCCATCACCACCCCCTTTTGTACCGCTTTTGTCCGCCATAAGTGTGGCAGGGTATGCTCAGACGTGAGTCCCTTGCGCACTTTGCCACTGGTTTCAAGCAAGCCGGGCTGAAGACGGCTGGATTGCCAGAAACCAGTCCTCGGAAGCTTGTTTCCGGTCCAGGGAAGACATGGCTTGGCAGTTCGGACTGGACTGTTCCCATGAGGCACAGGGTCAGACTGATTTGCATATAGCCATGTCTGAACTGGGGTGGGAGAGCGGGCTAAAGAATGGTGATGGATTAAACCCAGATCTTTTGACTGGGTGTGAGTGTTTGATTGATTCAGATGCTCCTTCCATCACCACCCCCTTTTGTACCGCTTTTGTCCGCCATAAGTGTGGCAGGGTATGCTCAGACGTGAGTCCCTTGCTCACTTTGCCACTGGTTTCAAGCAAGCCGGGCTGAAGACGGCTGGATTGCCAGAAACCAGTCCTCGGAAGCTTGTTTCCGGTCCAGGGAAGACATGGCTTGGCAGTTCGGGCTGGACTGTTCCCATGAGGCACAGGGTCAGACTGATTTGCATATAGCCATGTCTGAACTGGGGTGGCAGAGTGGGCTAAAGAAAGGTGATGGATAAAACCCAGATCTTTTGACTGGGTGTGAGTGTTTGATTGATTCAGATGCTCCGTCCAACACCACCCCCTTTTGTACCGCTTTTGGCCGCCATAAGTGTGGCAGGGTATGCTCAGACGTGAGTCCCTTGCTCACTTTGCCACTGGATTCAAGCAACCTGGGCTGAAGACGGCTGGAATGCCAGAAACCGGTCCTCGGAAGCTTGTTTCCGGTCCAGGGAAGACATGGCTTGGCAGTTCGGGCTGGACTGTTCCCATGAGGCACAGGGTCAGACTGATTTGCATATAGCCATGTCTGAACTGGGGTGGCAGAGTGGGCTAAAGAACGGTGATGGATTAAACCCAGATCTTTTGACTGGGTGTGAGTGTTTGATTGATTCAGATGCTCTGTCCATCACCACCCCCTTTTGTACCGCTTTTGGCCGCCATAAGTGTGGCAGGGTAAGCTCAGACGTGAGTACCTTGCTCACTTTGCCAATGGATTCAAGCAAGCCGGGCTGAAGATGGCTGGAATGCCAGAAACCGGTCCTCGGAAGCTTGTTTCCGGTCCAGGGAAGACATGGCTTGGCAGTTCGGACTGGACTGTTCCCATGAGGCACAGGGTCAGACTGATTTCCATATAGCCATGTCTGAACTGGGGTGGCAGAGTGGGCTAAAGAAAGGTGATGGATTAATCCCAGATCTTTTGACTGGGTGTGAGTGTTTGATTGATTCAGATTCTCCGTCCATCACCACCCCCTTTTGTACCGCTTTTGGCCGCCATAAGTGTGGCAGGGTATGCTCAGACGTGAGTCCCTTGCTCACTTTGCCACTGGATTCAAGCAAGCCGGGCTGAAGACGGCTGGAATGCCAGAAACCGGTCCTCGGGAGCTTGTATCCGGTCCAGGGAAGACATGGCTTGGCAGTTCGGGCTGGACTGTTCCCATGAGGCACAGGGTCAGACTGATTTGCATATAGCCATGTCTGAACTGGGGTGGCAGAGTGGGCTAAAGAACGGTGATGGATTAAACCCAGATCTTTTGACTGGGTGTGAGTGTTTGATTGATTTGGATGCTCCGTCCATCACTACCCCTTTTTGTACCTCTCTCTCCACAGAGAGGCCCAAAGCAGGTGGTGTAGTCAACCCCTGCCCATCAGCAGGATTGGTGGAATAAAGAAGGGAAAAGTGATCAAACCACGCTTGCCCTGTAATGTTACATGTGATAAGGGTACAATCGGGCCTGTTCCTGGTCCTTACCAAGTTCCAGAAGCCACCGCCATCCCTCCCTGCTTTGGCAACCATTAGGTCGCACCAAAACTGGTCATCCCAGTCCCTCCTAGCTTCCCTAGTGGTGAGCCTATAAACCTTCCTGGTGGCCCGAATCAGCTCTAGATCTTTTAGCTTGACAGCCTTCACAAGGGCTGTTTTTGACTTCCGCCACTTTTTAGAAAACCAACCTGAATTGCGCCTAGGTTTCTGGTGCCCCCTTGCAAGGGAATCCCTACACGGTTTTATAAGTTGGCTTCCCAGTGCTTAGGTTGTATTGCAAAAGAGACAAAGAACCACGGACGGGTCCAAGGTGGAGGTGTCCAACCTGGACATAGCCCCTTCCATCAGTGCCCCTATATTCTGCACCAGCCCCTCATCAAGGGCAACCGTACACCATTTGAGGCGCCTCCCTCCATTTGATGGGCGAACTTCTGAGGTTATTCTTGATTGTGGTTGGTGAGCATCATTTGTGGATGACCAAATAGACTTTAAACTTAGAGATAGCGGATTGTGGTCTCTATCGGCGTTGGACAGGACTTCCATATCTCGCATACAACTCCAGAGCTTTAGATCGAGAAAAATGTAGTCTACCCGTGAGGAGTGGTCTACCCTATTGAACGTTGGGCTCCTGAAGGGTCTGAAGGTGTTCTACCATTCACTGCCCTCAAGCCAAATTTTAGGGTTAAGATGTTAAGCTGGATGGACCATTGGGACCATCTCTTAATAGGCGGAATAGTAAGAGCTGGAATACCCCTTCTAACATCCTCATCGGAAGTGCCCAAAATGTCTTCATCCGCCAGGGGCTCAAAAGTACAGTTGAAGTCCCCTGCAATCAAGACGTATGAATTCTTACTACATTTACTAAGCTCCTCTCCAAGAATAGAAATAGTATGAGATTCAGAACCACCATTAATGCCTCTAGCGTAGGTGTTAAGTATCTCCAATGTACGCCCTTGGTGTGGACCCCTGACTGACAGTCTTAAAATATCAGGTGATTTAGATACAAGATGTCTAGTATGGCAGCCCAAGGAAATAATAATCCAAATTAAAAGACCTCCTGAAGGGCGACCTCTCCGGGAGTGGGGGGGGATTGCTGGTACAAAAAACGTAGTGAAGCCAACCTTGTGACAAGGTTCCACACTCCAAGTCTACTGGAAGATACGAATCCCAAAGGACTCGATAAATAAGTACCAATCAGGAACATCTAGTTTCCTGGAGATACCTGCTATTTTCCAGCTGAGGATCCTCAGATCATTGCTCATATTGACTACCTCAGAAGGTTATAGTGTAACCACCAGACTGGGCCCAGCAATAGTCTCCACAGAAATGGCCTCCCGCTCCCCAGACCTACTGGTATTCTCACAAACCAAGGGACCAGAGGCAGATCAGGACTGATTAAAGACTCTGCCATCGGGGTCCTCAGTCGCCTCTCTACACCCAGACATACCCATAGCCTTTGGGGGGACTCGGCTAGCTTGGCAAGGGAATAAGTATCGTGTCACCAGCCATAGCCCATCCTATGTGCCGCTCTACCTCCCAAGGCATATAACACTGAAGGGAGTCATAGTTGGCTTGAGGATGGAACCTATTGTCCCTCCAACCCCTAGGATGATGACTAACAATGGGTTGAAGGATCGGGAGAGTTTAGAAGTGGCTAAGTTCGAATGTGCCAATTCCTGTATTCCTTGGGTTCAGCTGGAGGTTGCACATATACCTGGCCACCCTGGGGTCCCTAAAGTTAACCAAAATGCAGTCACCTGGCAGATTCTTGGTCCTATTCCCAACCCAACTTACTCTTCTAACGTGGAGAATCTGGCCATCAAATGAGTTAGGAAGAGGTCTATTTTCGGTTAACCAGAACATCATTTTATTCTTGAGCTCGTTATACGATTCTTGGTTGCCAGGCTTACGGAGAGGTACCCCTGTGAGCACGACTACATATGGCCGGCATTCTGGAGGTAGGTTAATAATGGGGAGATCAATGTCTTTATTGGCTACAGTGGATGCTTGGATTAAGTCAGAATGTTTACCATTTGGGCTCTCGCTATTTCCCGTAGTGGTCTTAGAAGCCTTACTCTGGGCAGTCAAGCTTACGCAGCGCCTTTTGGGCCCTTTATCCTGAATAGAGGTCTTACTAGCTTGGACATTGGTTTGGATAGATCCGTCTTGGGTGGCAGAATTATCACACACTTGGAACCCTATTGCTTCCTCTGGTGCTGTTTGCCCCCTTGCCACTGGGGATGTTAGGTCCAACTGTGTGACTTTAGTCGTTACAGGTGCCCCCTCCCTGATTTTGGTAAGTAATTTAGTAAGGGACTTGAGAGAGAAAAAGTTATCAAGAGTGGCCTGCTCGAACCGATCAAGCCTCTCGGTCAAAACTCTTACACTTTCAAGAACCGGGAGAATAAGTGATTTCATCATTTTCTCGATTTGGGCTAAGGGGGGCAGATTGTCAGGATTAGCCAATGTACTAGAGGGCACCTGCTTCCCACTCTCCGACTCACTCTGGGTGGATGACACCTGAACTCCAGACAGAGGAATTCCATGAGAAGCAGGGGAAGAAGTAATAGTTTGGTGGTTCCCAGGCTCATCTCCCCTTATTAGTTTACCACATCCCTTAGGACATTTACCCTTGAACTTCTTAGAGGGTTTTAGATAGTCTGCCCTTTGATGGAGTGCAGCTCTTTTCCGCTTGATAGATACAGTTCTGGGTCTGCTAATAGGCACTACCTCTAGTTGTACAGGGGGTTCCTTTGAGGAAATGGGATTGCTAATAGTAACTTGACCCCCTACAGGTGGACACGAATCAACCCCTAATGTAGGCTGTGTAGTCGGATATATACTACAATTAAGGGCATTAAGCCTATCGAGACTAGCCCTAATGGCTCCTATTCTTGCCAAATCTGGGGCAGAAGGGGCTTGATCAGGCGGGTCATCAGCTAACTGTACAGGAGATACCGCCAAACCCGTTGGTCCCAGGGTGGAGCGCTTTTGATTAAATAGTTCATGTGAAAAACGGCGCTCAGTGTTGGCGATCTCCTTATCAATGGCCGAAACGACTCTGGTAATAAACTGATCCATCGAGCCTATAACAGAACCTCCCCCGGCCCCCTTCCTCTAACCAGATCGAGTTGTTATTGTCATCCGCGGTGGCACTGGGCTTAGGCACAGACACCGCCAACAACTAAACTGCAAAATTTATCAAAAGAGCGATACTGTACAAAAATATAGAACCATACAAGTTAGGGGTGTGGCTCAACCCAACCCCGACCGGCCCCGGACGGCACAGACGGTCCCGCCCTTGTCCCGGGCTTCTCCCGGGAAGCTCCCGCGCAGCGGGCTTCTGGGTCAGTTAAATATCATGTGTGGCAGCCGTGGGCGGGGCTCTGAGCCAAACGCGGGACCAGCTGGATCAGGTCGGGCAGGGGCTCCTGCAACTTGCAGTCCCTGCTAGCGTTCGGTGTGATCTTTCCTCTCGCCCCCTAGACCCACAGCCTGCACACACAAACAGCCCGGTGACCAAGGTTCCCACCACAAATTCCAAGTCGTGAAGCGGCACCCGCGGAGCAGGTGTGGCGAGAAGTGGCGTTCAAGTCCTGAGACTCCTCTCTTGGCAACAGTAGCAGCAAGGCTCCACTCGCAAATGCACAAACAGTTCCAGGATCCATTATTGCTTTCAAACTCATTTCTACCGTTAACTGGAAGGAGGTTGAAAGAACTAAAAATAGCAAAAATAGGCTATGTCCCAAAAAAACATTTGCAGGGAAAAACCCAGAGGCTTTCATTTGCAACCCGTTTTCCCCATTTTTCTGAAAAAAACTACATTTGTAATGTATTTTACTTAATTTCTGGGACCCCTCCAAGGAAATCCACAAACCCTGGGTAGCTTTAGAATCCTCATGATGTTGGAAGAAAAGGACGCAAATTTGGCATGGATACCTTATGTGGTCAAAAAGTTACAGGGGCCTAAGCGCGCACTGACCCAAATTGCCAAAAAATGGCGTAGCACAAGAAGGGAAAAGGCCTAGCAGCGAAGGGGTTAACTCTTTGTGAAAATGTGTTCCATGATCTGTTTCAATGGTTACTGGGAAACCGTAGCGTGGAATGATTTCTCGCAACAACAGTTTTGCAACAGTCACTTCATCATTCCTCCTTGTAGGAAAGGCCTCCACCCACCGAGAAAACAGGCATATGATCACAAGTACCTATCGAAGTCGATTACAAGGTGGTAGTTCAATAAAATCCCATTGCATTCACGTGAGTGGACCTCCCTCCCATCCTATGGTTCCCAGACTCACAACTGTCTTTCTTCTTGGGTTCAACTGTTGACAAACAAGACATCGCTGACAAAGGCTCTCAGCAATCATCCTGAATTTAGGCTTATACCATGTCTGTCTGAACATATGGATCATGGCATCCCTACCAATATGGGCTTCAACATGGCACATTCGGACCATATTTGAAATCATGTTATCAGGTATTACTGGTCTTTCATCTTTGTAAACCTAAATTTCATCCTCTTCTCTTTGTCTACATCCTGATTTTACCCAGACATCTTTCTCCTCCTCACTTGCTTCTTCCTGCATGTATCTTACTTCCTGCCAAGTCTTAACTACTGTGGTTAGCATTAAAGGACTTGAAACATGTTCAGCTTTTCTGTCCCGATTTATAGATGCAAGATTTTTAGCACAGTATTTTGCAATTGAGTCAATAAAACGATTACCTCTGGTGACATAGTCATCTCCTTTTTTGTGAGCTGCACATTTCACAACAGCAATTTTATCAAGTAACTGGATTGCATCAATCAACATTTTCACAAATTTAGCATTTCTAATCGGGGATCCTGCAGAAGTTATATAACTTCTTTGAGACCACAGCTGACCATAAACATGGACAACCCCGAAGCTATATTGACTGTCAGTCTCTCTGGTGACTCTTATCTCTTTTCCCAGTTCACATGGCAGAATGAAAGCAATCAATTCTGCTATCTGAGCAGAAAGAATTCCTTTTAGACAAGATGCTTCCAGGACATCTGCCACTGTGCATACAGCATATGCAGTACTCCCTCATCTGTTCTCAGACATGAACCATCAACAAACATTACATAATCAGATTCAGGCAATGGTTTATCTTTAATATCAGGTTTTGGCTTGGTACAGTATTCAAGAACATTCAAACATTTATGATCAACTTCATTTCTCACCTCAGCATCAGCTAACAGTGTAGATGGGTTTACATTCACACATCGTGACATTGTCACGTTATCTGCACCTAGAATTGTCTTCTCATATTTTGTCATCCTGTTATTAGTAAGGAACTGCGTCTTTGTCCTAGTAAGGAAAATCTCCACTGAATGAGGTACATATACCCTCAAAGGAAATCCCATCACTATACCTTCACTTTGTTCCAAACTCACACTTGTAGCAGCTACTGCTTTTAAGCATTCTGGCAATGCTTTTGCAACGGGATCCAAAACAGCTGAAAATTATGCAATTGGTTTTCTCAGTTTTCTGTGTCTCTGAATTAGAACTGACAATCCAAATCCTTCTCGTACACTGCAATATAATTCAAACTCTTTTTCATAATCAGGCATTCCTAATGCTGGTGCTTCACATAGCCTGGTTTTTAGTTGCTCAAAAGGTTTCATTTCAGTTTTATTCAACACTATGGGATCTTTTACATCTGATCTTGTCAATCTCTGTAATGGTTTGGCTATTAGTGAAAATCCACACATCCATTGTCGACAGTAACCTACCATTCCTAGAAACATTCTCACTTGTCACTGTGTTTTTGGAGGTTGCATTCCCTGTATCATCCTGATTCTCTCAATGGCGACTTGTCTGAATCCTTTAGAAATTTTGTGACCTAAGCATTTTACTTCTTTCCGACAAAACTGTAGCTTCGATGGGGACAAATAACACTGTTTAAAGGGGGTCAAGGGGAATATTTACCGACCTAGTATCCCATTCCCCTACTTAATGTCACAAACCATAAAATAGAGATACCCGGTCAAAAAGTGTGTGTTGTTGTACAGAAAACTAAGGAAAGAAGAGGCGACATACTATGCATAATGAGTCATATCTGGCTGAGAAATTCCCATCAGATCACCCTTGTTGGCGGAGTATCGTCATATGGGAGTTGGTACTCAATCCAAATACCGCCCAGACCATCAAGTGACGGTGCGGATGTGGATCTTGAAAAACTCTAGCCAAGATGATGCTCAAGGAGTGGAAAAGATGAAGTGCAGTGCTCTTGTGAGGGTGAAAATAAAATTAACTACTTAGACAAAAAATATGTTTAATGGAAATTGTCTAAGTGTCAAAATTAAAAACACGCCCTGTAGTGGAAATTAATAACTACAAAATTACCGAATCCTTAAATTAGGCCTCTACATTTCAAATGCCTAAGCCAATCACTTAATTCCTGCTCTGTCGGTCCTACTGGAGTTTGTGACAAATCTATTTTCTCTATACTTCTCTCGGGTGTTGCAGAATCTGATTCCGCACCAGTTGGAAACTTATATGGGAGACTTTAATTAAAAGTCAAGTCAGGCGGTGTCATATGGCTAGTACGCCTAACCTCGGCCAAATCTGGATAAACTTTTTCTCTTACTTTTTGTAAACTTTGATGCAAAGAAATTGTGAAGGATGGGTCTTTTATTTTCTGGTTTTAAACCACTGGAATTCCAGGACCTATTGTTACTCGGACAGTTACAGCTTCTATATTTTTAGTGAGTTCCTGTATCTTTTCAGTCAATTTATTAGTAGAACATATATATTCAGAAGTACTTGGTTGTTCTTCAATTCTACTCTCTACTCTAGCTACACTTGCTCTGTTTTCATCATTTTGTCTGGGTGTACCAGTAAGTCTGGTTTCCATTAATGGGGCATTCGAATTATATCTCATTTCTGCACTTTCCGGAAGATCTCTGAAATTAGACAATCGTCTCGGGGTACCAGTAAATCTGTCCTCCATTATTGGAGCATTTGGAGTCACATTTACAAAACTTGGTATGGTATGGAGGTGGTCTTCTATTTAGTATCTCCTCCAGCACTACATCCTCTGCTTCACAATCCTCATAACTTTTCCTTTCTGACTCCACATTATTTCTTTTCTCCATACATTTTCGTCCTACCATTTCATCAACTGTTCTTACCGGATACATTCCATCACACATATCAGCATTTCCCATCTCCGCATTCTACTCTCATGAGTCGTTCCCCACAATCCTTGCAATCTACCTCTCGGTCCTCTAAACTCTTCAAGCCTTTCTAGCTCCAATTCATGTATCTCATCTTCCCATTCAGCTAATGCTTCAAATTGAGTCAGTCTGGGTCTTGGTTCTAACTTTGTCATCTTTTCTCTCAAATTTCGCAATACAGCAAGGCTAAAGGAACCTACTTCTGGAAATGCTAATGCACCATCATTCTTGGTATATCTAGCCCAATTTTCTAACCATATACATGTATGGTAGCCATATTTTGTCATCATATATGATGCAGGCATTTTAGGCGGAGGAAGCATTTTTCCCTCTCTTGTCACTATTGCCTTGTCCTTTTTTAACACATTCTTCAACTTTTTGAACCGTGTAGGTTTTTCTTTTTCCCCTCCATAATAAAACTCAATTTTTCTAATGATTTCCTGTCTTTCAAAACAATTGTGCACTCTTCCGCAAACTGATTCGCTACACCAACCTATAGCAGCGCAGTTCACACTAATGCACCAATCAAATCAAGATATGTTTCACTTACTCACAACCAGTGATTGCACAGCCTTTGCTCACACACCAATCAATGTTTATTCCGTCCTAGTCATGGGGACCAATCCCAGCGTGACACTTTTGACGTCAGCCATGCTCCGGCTTCTGCAGCTTCGACTGACCCCTCCTTTACAAAATTTACACCTTTATATAACTAAAATCAGTTAGTAACGACATAAAACACAGAATTTTTGTTTTGCCAATTAAGTAGCACATCCCTCTACCTTACCCTCTCTCAAGCTTGGGTTAAACTCTATAACTCTCTCAGGGATAAGTTTTAAGTCAGATTACGCAATGATTCCTTTGCTTAAGCCCAAAATTTTATAGGTTGCCTGCGCTATACATTCACCACTTCTACACATAAAGGTCCTCAAACTTGTAACATACGATGATGTCACCACTTTGAAACAGATGTGAAGTGTGACTTACATGCCACACAGTGAGACTTACATGACACACGTTCCTCTTCCTAGGCAGAGTAACCAGCTTCCTACTTCCCAGAAGCCTCAAATTCCGGATTACATATAGCGCAATACAGACTCAACATATAATGTTAGTCCTAATTTCTGTACATCAAATTTCTATATACATTGCCCTATTCATTTTATACATTACTTATCCTAGTTAACCTATAGCAACCAATGCTCTGCTACCAGGTTTTACTGATCCAGCGCGGCTCCAGACAAACCCTGCAAAACCATCACCATACTCCCTAGGAGCTATTCACGCATTACTCAGTAGGGCCAATAACACCGCGAGGCATCTGTATACATACATTCACCCTGCTCCCATGATTGGTGAAGACTTAGAGGAGAGCTGCTGGATTTTAGCGGAGTGTCTTATTTCATACTAAAAATGTATACACTATATACATCTGCAGTTTATCGATATTACCATGGTTTTATTTTCTAGAAACATTGAAACACCCCACCATTATTGTCAATTCATCTGCTAGTAAAAGTTAACTAATGGACAATAAGACCAGGTTAATTCTCCATGTATGTAATTTTTATTTAGAGATTAAATCTCCTAGCATGACCTTACTTTTATTCACTCTATTTTAATAATCATTTAAACATTTAATAACCTAGAGAGAAAGAGAAGTTAAATTCAAACATTTATATTTATTAGCATAACAGTTCAGAAAATAAATTGAAAATATATTACCAAGATTTCAGGACACGGACATCAGAACAAGGACAGAACAGTTCCCAAAAACCACCTCTCTATTCTTTCTTGATGTTCACCTCCCATCAGGACTCCGCACCCCTTCAAAAGTTAAAGTCTAGAAAAATGTCAAAGTCTTTGCCCCATAGTAAAAGTTTGTCATTCCAACAGCATGTCATGGTGCGAAATAAAATCGAAAAGCAAGCTTTTTTCTTACTTCCAAACGTCCACTTTTATACCCTTTTTCCCTAAGTTATCTATCTAAGATTCAAAACTTTTAGGGTCCTCATTCATTCTTATTGGTCGAATCAAGGGGTGGATGAGCATAACCTCCTCTCCTCTTTGTCCTCTTTGACCTTCTACACGCCCACCCACCAGCTACGACCTACTAGCCTCGCCCTCGCCGCCGTTCCACGCATCCGAAGAGCCACCGCCGGAGGCAGATCCTTCTCCTACCTGGCGGCCAAGACATGGAACTCCCTCTCCATCCACCTTCGGCTGACCCAGGACCATCTCGCCTTCAGGAGACAACTCAAGACCCTGCTGTTCGAGCAGTAACTGACCCCTTCCCCCAAGCGCCTTGAGACCCTTCCGGGTGAGTAGTGCGCTATACAAGTGTTCTGATTGATTGATTGATTGATTGACTTAATTAGTAAATTATGATTTGCAACACACGCAAATTAGTATCCCACGTGTATTTGTGTGTGCATTCTATTCTATGTTGGTTACTTTCAAAACCAAGCACTTAGTACATATTACTGTTATAGGTAAATGACTTCACGAGGGGTATCCAAAAAATGTAGTTTTTATCCTTGCTCCATCACATTGCGTGGTATTTTCTGGGGGTATGCCGATATGTCCCCCCATTCCCTGTCCGTGAGGTCCCGTCCCACGTCCACCTCCCATTGTGCCCGCGTGACATGCAGCGGAATTTGGGCATGTGTCCGGATACTGAGATATAACCATTTAATAAGATGGTTACCACGCCCCAGGTAATACAGGAATTTAACCAATTCATTTGTCTGGGGTTCCTCCCGCTGTGGGGCCCATTGTCTTTCAATATATTGCAGTAGGGCGGCGTGTGTCATGTAGAGTGTGGGAGGAGCTCCCGTGGCTTGTATGAAAGTGTTGTGGTCCATAAGTATCTAACTTCCATAAAAAAGCACCAATGGTCTCCACCCCCACATCCGTCCAGAGTCCTGGTATTCTCTGTGTTGTTCTTGTGTCCATCATGAATGCAGAAGTTTTAGAAGATGTGTGAAGACGGTGGTAACATTCGTAGGGATATCAATTCCAAAACAGAATCCTGTTGAGCCAGTATAACTGAGACACCACGATTACAAATCCTGTATTGTTAATCTTAACGTCAATCCAGGATATGTAATAAGAATTAGAAAACCTAACTGCCACATAAAATGTTAATCTAGGTTTCAAAAGCCGTTCAAAGTGGTTAAAACTAGGAGAAATTCTGCATGCTGGGAAAGATGGAAGGCAGTGGAATGCTAACCGGGTTTACAAAGTGCCCCGTGATTTGCCTTGTAAACGTGAAGCAGCCCCAAGAATCGCACCTTCAGTGGCCGAGCCACAGCTGTGAGGAGGACCTCGGGGCAGTGGAAGAGAGAAAAGGCAGGCTGGAGATGGGACCTGCATCAGGGCACAAGTCTTAAAAAAAGAAGTGGGGGGACGTTGACATCACAACAGGAAGTGACGTCACGAAGGGTGGCTTGCACTCAGTTGCAGTTTATAGTTATCGAGCTCCCGGTAAAATAAGTGGGGGCACGCCGTCCACCGTGTGGTACCCCGACTCGAGCCCTGACCTGCATCAAGAGTCTACACATACCCCCAAACTAGCGCGTGGGTGAGCAGGCAAGCGTGCCAAAAGGTGAACCCTCGGGAGGGGAGCGAAGGCCGGAAGCGGCTGAGGAAGACTGCACCCGGATTGGACGGGAGAGTCGGCGACTTTTAAACAGGCAGATCCTGGGTAGATATGGGGGGCAGCAAAGGTACTCCTCAAAGACAACCACCTTGCACTGAGGGAAGATTGTTGATTATTTGAATTTTCACTCTTCGTAATTATTATTTTTATTCAGTATCTGTTCTGACGCCTCGAGCTCTGTCCTGTTCTGGCTGGCTCGTTGATCCTACACTAGCCAATCTTTAAAAGGCCCAGGTTTAACCCACTCGCCATTGTGCCTCATCCAGATGCAGGACATGATTCTGGGTTTTTTACTCACTCACTCCTATCCCTGGGGAATAAAGTTTTCCCTGAAGCCGTCTCTTGCGCTGGATGTTTGAGGCACAGTGGGTTCCGGCTGCTGAGGTGCGACGAGGGTGAGGCCGCACTGCAGGGATATCAAGGGGTTGCTGTGAGATGGAAAGAGGCGCGACAAGGACACGGTCAGTACTACATTTGTGAAAAGAAAAAAACAAGCATTTCAATAACTTTGTATACCAATGGCAATCTCACAATGCAAATATGATTAATTAACTGCTAACAGAAACACACAAGTAAAAAACATTGTCTTTTTCAAAGCCAACAGCTCTAACTTAAACAAATGTGAGACCTATTGCACCGCAAATGCTTGATTCCAACTGCTTTTTTCAGTTTTTAGAGTTGAGAGTTCGGATGGAATTGCTATTTCTTTATTTTGCACTCAGTGGTGCGCCTTCCTTGTTAGTACAATGGGCAACGTGTCCGGCAGCACAAGTGTGAGGGAAAATGTTCCCGCAGGTGGCTCCACCTATAGGACAAGGGTTACCTTAAGTATCAAAAGCGTGCCTTTCATTGCTATCCATGGAGTCTCCAGAAAGACTGTCATGAAAAAATGCATTCAGTGAAAATGTGAACAATGTTTTAAAGTACAGATGCTTGGTACTGCCAGGTCGAACCCCGGAATCAGAAGAGAAAAGTTAAAAACCAAAGCCAGTCTCCACCAAAAAGCACCGAGCAAGTGTCTTTTAGATGTGAATTTGTCATCCTGAAGAATTCCTCTAAATAGTCCGCGTATGCAACCGACTTTACACCTGGAGGGGCCTGGCGGGGCTGCTGCTGTGAGGCGTAGCTGGTGTAAGCAATGCCCTGCTCTCAACACCGTCTCCAAAAACACGCGGGCCCATATTAGAACCCAAGAAGCGGCCATAACCCTGGAAGGGATGCGCATGGGAGCCCCTTTACATCAGGCTCCACGTCTTCCAGCTGCACAGGATAAAAGCCACTATCGGGTGGCCGTGAGTAGGGTGTCTCTGCGGGATCCGGCGCCGAGCTCTGCTGCTCTACATTGATCACTGGCGCGTCCTTATGTCTACTGCCGAGGCAGCGTCGGCTCTTGCCTACAAGTATTTGGCTAAAGCACTCAAGAATGCTTCTCTGACAGGGTATTCGTAAATTGTGTACTGCAGAATGGTCTCATAGCGCACGCTTGAGAAAAAGAACCCCTTCCTGCCTCCCGCTAAGAGATGCGCTGGCACCAAGCAGCTTCGTGGGGGGTCAGAGATCACACTGCTTCACTTCCCAGCAGGTGCGCCTCTAGGCATCATGGTCAATGCAGTCGACAAGTGTATGTACTTGCAAAGTCTCTCGAGTGTTTCACCAGGTAGGTGCAGATTAGTGCTGGCCATCTCTAAACATGTGTTTCTGGATTGTTAACCGTCATCAGTAGAAATTAGGAAATCCAAATGAAAGGGGTTGCTGAGCAGGCTGCCAAAATATTCTCGGTTCTCAGTAACTCTCAAGGTGCGGAGGAGCCTCTCCATGAGCTCGTCAGCTCAAATGGCTCAAGGGAGCCTTTTAAACAGGAAATCAATGTGGGCTCACACTGCTTCACCGCCCAGCAGGTTCGCCCCTAGGCATCATGGTCAATGCAGTTGTTTGGAGATACGTTTGGGTTTGGCGAGCTTGATGGGGCGACTCTATATGTGCAATTAGTGATCAAGACAAAGAAATTCTTGACAGACTGTTATAGGTTGGCTGCAATGTCGGATGGCATTAGTTGCTGCATGTAACAGCAAATAGAGGGAAATTTAATGTCAAATAGCAACATATTGGTACAGCACTCTTCAGAGAATAGCCAAGTGGGACAAGACCAAACAGGATTCCTGCTAGGGTGGATGTGGGCAAACAGATTCCCTGTTTTATCTACTGTGCTACTGCCCCACATTGGGGGGATACTGGGATGACGGTCTGACAAAATTGGAGAAAGTCTTTGAAATTAAAGTACAAAGAGAATGAGAGATCCCTGTTTCTTTTGATTCTGGAGATTTCCCATCATAGCATTGGGCTGACTGATCCTCGGAGGGTGATCTTATAGAGTGACGCCTCCCTACTCACGAACCCTCAGAGGTGGGTGATAGATAAAATCATTGTGGAGGAACCAGAGGTTCTGGATATAATTAGCTTAGCAAAGGTAGCCCTACAGAAGGAAGTAGATAGAGCTTATCAAGCATTAGGATAGGATAGTTTGGAAGTCACATATAAAGGGTGGTGTAATGCCAAAAGATAACATTCGGGAGTATTACGTTCAATGGGAAATAGTCAATGATAAAACCTTCTAACAACAGGTGTACAAGGAAGGGAATCCATGGGACCCTTTTAGCCTGGTGGACAAAAGAAAAGACAAATCCAATCTCTAAAATCTAGGATCCCCAGGCTCACTGTACTGAAATGCTGGAAGAAATGAAACATGCCTACCCTAACTATTACTCGAGATTGTATGAGGATGAACTTGCAGGGAGTGACACACTGGTTCAGCAGGTGACAGATTTACTTGAAAAGACACAACTGCCTGCTTTGATGGAAGCGGCCTCTATCTTGTTCCGATCCATTACAGAGGAGTAGGTGGAAACATCATAAAATGTCTCCTGAACAGGAAAGTCTTAGGAGAAGATGGGTTTGGCCCCGAATTTTACAAAACCATTGTTTCAACTCTTAGATCCCCTTTGGACATCCATTTTAAGCAATTGCTAGAGGGAGTAAAGGTTCTGGTTTACGTCTGCAGGGGGGCCTTGGTGAATTTCTTGAAACTAGACAAATTACCAACAGGTCTGGGATCTTATAGACCAATAATCGTATGGCTGTAAGATTTATAGAAACGTTTAGGTTAATAGGATTGATAAGGTTGCTCCTTTTCTCATAACCAAAAATCAGAATGGTTCCATCAGTGGGCAGAGACTCTATATCAACACACAGTTCATGAATGAATATATTGAGATGGTCCCAACGAATGCCATTCCTGCTGTTATCATGCTTATTGATGCCGAGAAGGCCCTTGACCTTTTTGACTGGAGGTATTTATTTAAGATTTACATATGTTTAGGTTTTCTTTTCTGTTCACGAGATCTATTCATCTACTGTTTCAAGAAGCCTTGGCACTGCTTGTTATTAATATTTCTTCTGCAGGTCAAATTGGTTTGAGATGTGGCACACGGCAGGGCGGACCCCTTTCCGCCTTGCTCTTTGCCCTTTTTATCGAACCGCTCACTCAATATATCACTCCAACCCAAAGATAGCTCCTCCCTTACCTTACGTGTCAGGAATTAAGTTATGTGCAGATGATCTGCCTATTTTTCTAGCCCCAACTTCAGTCAACATCAAGAATGCTTTGCAAGCAATCAAAACCTTTATGAATGTGGGGGGCTGCGAAATCAATGAAGGAAAAACAGTGTCTCCATTGAACACCTCAGTTGAAGTTCTTCCTTCTGCCTTGATGGAAGTCTCAAGCTATAGCAGATACTTACACCATCAGCTTATTAAGACTGGATCAACAGGCTACAGAATGCTCTCTCAATGGAAAAAAAACCAACTAATATATTGCGCAATGCCACAAGTTTTACGATATCAACTGGGCCGATATGTATGTTTGAATATAGTAACTATGCAAGCATAGATACCTTAGGTCATGTAACCTCATTGCTAAGAGATAGTGCGGTTACTGCCTCAAACAGCAGACTGCCTCAGCCTGCAGAATAACACTCTGAGAGGCCCAAAAAGTGATAGGTGAATGCTATCCATGTAACACCGTCAATAGGGGAGGTTGGAAAATAATTTCTAGGGGTGGGCATTCCTTGCATAATTTGCTCTAGAGTAAATACACAAAATTACTTCAAATTTATGTGAAATTACATGGAACTATGCGAACAGCATAACCAAAAATTTTGCACTATTTTTTTGAACACAAAATGCACCCTAACATCTAAAATTGACCAGAGGATGCATTTTGGGCTGAGACAATAGCACTAACTGCAGCAGAACATGAACAGCAGCAGCCAGAAGCCGCTCACATTCACCAAATTCGTTAGCCCTGTGATTGTGCAGTAGGATTTTTGTACCAAATTACTCATAATCATGCAAACCTGTGTAATCACTTAGGGCCATACTTATGAAGCTGTTTTGCGATCGCAAACACTGCGATTCGCAAAAAAAGTTTTTTGCGATCGCAAAACAGTGGTACCCTATGTATGAGAGCAATAGTGATTGCGAAATTGCAATCTCAAAATTAGCGATTAGCAATTTTGTGAGAAAAAGATTCTGCAAATAAATTTGCTGAATCGCTATCTCAGCCACGCAAACAGCGAAAATCGCAAAAATAAAATCCTATATTTCAACTTCGCAAAGCAAATTGCATCAAAAAACGCAAATTGCGATTTCCCGAAATCCGAAATTTTGCTAATCACAATTACCACCAAGTCAGAGCAGGTGGTAACCATGTACAACCTATTTAAAGAGGCCCACAATGCCACAGGCCTTTTCCTTAATGGCTGGGCTGTATGTGATATCCAGGAGGTTGCGAATCAGAGCTGATGCACAGAGAAGGAGACACTAGGAAAATATCTTTAGACCGCGCATGACCCTGTTCCAGTGGACTGTGTAGGAGATCCATGTAAACTACAGACTGGATGAATAGAGCATCCTGGACTTAATAGCGGAGCTCAAACCCATACTTAAACACCCCACACGCAACACACACACCAGCCCCACCTATGTACAGGACTTGTCCTCACCACACATACTGGCATGAGGGAGTTTCCAGGGTGTGATAGCCACAGCAGGAGGGGTGTCTCAGAGTGCGCTGTCGCACTTTTTCCCAGCATTCCTTGAGGCAATGCTACAGAGGCTGCATCACCACTTCCAATTCCCCAGCACACAACAGGCACTAGACCAAACCAAGCAGGAGTTCTATCAGATAGCACAATTCCCCCACGTCATTGACTGCATAGATGGGACCCATGTTGCTATATACCCCCCCTCTCAGAACGAGTATGTGTTCAGGAACTGGAAGTACTACCATTCCCTGAACATACAGGTAGTGTGCAATGCCAAGCATATTATCACTGACATTGTAGCAAAATACCCAGGCAGCACCCACGACTCATTAATCTTTCGCCACAGTGGGATTCACCGACAACTCACAAATGGTGAATTTGCTGATGGCTACTTACTAGGTAAACACATTGGTAACAAGGTCACACCAGTGAAGCGCAGCAGCTGCAGGACAGTGTTTGACCTGATTCTTCTCATCCTACAGGTGACAGTGCGTATGCTGTCCGTGACTACTTACTGACCCCGTACCTGAATCCTGCCACCGCTGAGGAGCGGAGGTAAACAGTGCCCACACAGCCACCCGCTGTACCATTGAGAGGACAATTTGGGATACTCAAGAGCTGTTTCCGCTGCCTACACAAGAGTGGATCGGCACTACAGTACAACCCCGAGATCTGTTGCAAGATTGTGGTTCCGTTTGCCATGCTGCACAACATCGCCACCAGGAAAGGCACCCCAGAGGAGCTCACCGATTCCGAATAATCTGATGAGGAGGGGCCAGCTCCAAGATGCAGGCCAGCTGGTGTCATTGGAGCGCTGGTGGTCGCCAAAGGCGAGATGAGATCACACAGAACTAATTCTAGGTGAGAAATGATGACTGTGTTTTAATTTCCTTACAAACAGGGAGGTTCACATCACACAGCCGGTGTTGCACACTATATAGTTTTAAATGCCCGCACATGTTTAATACACAGTGCAAAAAAATCATATTTAGCATGGGTCTGTGTGCAATGGGTTAACTCACCCATTGCCATGTGTTAGTCAGGGCACCTCAACGTCGGCGTTGCCGGCTTGTAGCCCTTCGCTCAGAGTGCACAGTGCCTTTTCCTGAAGCATCGCCAGCCCTACCCTGAGGCACACTACGGCGCCTGTCCTCTGGGAGGGGTGGAGTGATGCTGCTACGCCTCAATTGCCCTTCCTCCTCCAGTGAGCTGAGGGCTCCTGTGCCAGCAGTGGCTGCTGCCCGCAGGTGGTCCACCACACGTGGCTTGTACTAGTCCCCTGGCCACGTCCTTGCTGCAGTGTGCCAATTCATGCTGCATGCTGATGCAGCGACGTGACATCACTGAGGTGGCAGAGGCAAGCCGATTAACAGCCCTCGTATGTAAGTGCAGGCGCTGTCTCTCCCTGCACCTGGCTGCACGTCCTCTCGCATCTCAGTGCACAGTACCTCCAGGGCACCCATCAGGCCCTTGAAGCTCACCCTCATTTGCCGCTGAATTGATTTTATTGTCTTTGCCTCCAGCATGTGGCCCTCAAGCCCTCAGAAGACTGTGTCCTCTCCTGTGGCAGCTGTGCTTGTGTAAGGATGTGCCCTGCACCTGGTTGTAATAGCTGGAATAGGATGTGCAGGGGACTGTGCTCTGTGTTGTGTGTCAGACTGGTCCTGGACTTGCTCCCCATCCTCAATCTGTGTTGGGTGTTTCTGACTCCAGTGGTGGCAATGGTGCTACTGTGACACTTCTGCCCTGTGGGATTCGTCCTCCCCTCCTGCCATTGGTCCCTGTGTTTCTTGGTGTGCTGTGGGCATAAATGCACACATTAATTTGGTGTCCTGCCTTGCTTTTGTCATGCAATAAATCACACTGTTTGGAGTTACATGGGTCCTAATTGTCTGTATTTTGCCTTTTCGTGATACACACATACTGATCGACCCTTGCTGGTTGTCACTGCTCCACAGTTTGGTGCATGTGACTACATCTCCCATAATGCATTGCTGTGTGTGCTTGTGTGCATGCACTTGACATGCATTTCTGTTGGGTGCCTGGGTCTCTCCTGGGTGTGTGGGTGAAGTAGGGAGGTATCAGGAGTGTGATGGCATGCTTCTTACCTTGTCTGGGGTCTGGGGGTTCAGAGCTGTCAAGATCTGCCATGCCACTCACACTCTCCAGCAGCAGGGTCCCCTCGACCAATTCCTCCAGTGGCGTTGAATCAGTGGCAGTGGACGTCCCACCACCGGTCTTTCTTGCCCCCTCCAGCCTGGCAGCAACCTTTTCTTTAGACCGCTGGCGCAAGTCGTACCAGCATTTTCGCAGGTCTTCTACGCTGCGGTGGGTGACACCAATTGTGTTGACCTTTTCCTGGATGTGAGCCCAGATTCTGCGATTGCGGGTCTCTGACACACGCAGGGATTTTTTCACAAATAGCAGCTCATGGCTCACCACCTTCTCCTGGATGAGCACCTCCTGCTCCCTTTCAGAGAACTTCTGTTTTCTCTTCCTGGTTGTTTCACCCTGCTGCGTATCCTGTGTGGCCATTTCTCCCGTCTCTGTAGCAGTGCACTGGTGCCTCAGCCATCCTTCCAAAAACAACAGGTGATGGACCGAATGTGGATCAATGTCACACACTCAACCCAGTCCAAAGATCTGGGCCCAAATCCATCGTTTTTTTGCACTCCACACCACCCCGGGTTAGACAATGGCGATATGCAAATCAGCTCTGACCCTGTGCCCCATGGGACCAGTCCAGTCCGAACTACAAAAGCCATGTCCTTCCCAGAACGGAATCAAGCATCCGAGGACCGGACCGGTTTCGAAGTAACACCTCTCATCAGCCCGGCTAGCTTGACTCCAGTGGTGTGGAGTGCCTGGGACCCACGTCTGGGCATCCCCAGCGCACTTAGGGCGGAATTTGCAAAAACAACAGGTGATGGACCGAATGTGGATCAATGTCACACACTCAACCCAGTCCAAAGATCTGGGCCCAAATCCATCGTTTTTTTGCACTCCACACCACCCCGGGTTAGACAATGGCGATATGCAAATCAGCTCTGACCCTGTGCCCCATGGGAACAGTCCAGTCCGAACTACAAAAGCCATGTCCTTCCCAGAACGGAATCAAGCATCCGAGGACCGGACCGGTTTCGAGGTAACACCTCTCATCAGCCCGGCTAGCTTGACTCCAGTGGTGTGGAGTGCCTGGGACCCAGGTCTGGGCATCCCCAGCGCACTTAGGGCGGAATTTGCAAAAACAACAGGTGATGGACCGAATGTGGATCAATGTCACACACTCAACCCAGTCCAAAGATCTGGGCCCAAATCCATCGTTTTTTTGCACTCCACACCACCCCGGGTTAGACAATGGCGATATGCAAATCAGCTCTGACCCTGTGCCCCATGGGAACAGTCCAGTCCGAACTACAAAAGCCATGTCCTTCCCAGAACGGAATCAAGCATCCGAGGACCGGACCGGTTTCGAGGTAACACCTCTCATCAGCCCGGCTAGCTTGACTCCAGTGGTGTGGAGTGCCTGGGACCCACGTCTGGGCATCCCCAGCGCACTTAGGGCGGAATTTGCAAAAACAACAGGTGATGGACCGAATGTGGATCAATGTCACACACTCAACCCAGTCCAAAGATCTGGGCCCAAATCCATCGTTTTTTTGCACTCCACACCACCCCGGGTTAGACAATGGCGATATGCAAATCAGCTCTGACCCTGTGCCCCATGGGAACAGTCCAGTCCGAACTACAAAAGCCATGTCCTTCCCAGAACGGAATCAAGCATCCGAGGACCGGACCGGTTTCGAGGTAACACCTCTCATCAGCCCGGCTAGCTTGACTCCAGTGGTGTGGAGTGCCTGGGACCCACGTCTGGGCATCCCCAGCGCACTTAGGGCGGAATTTGCAAAAACAACAGGTGATGGACCGAATGTGGATCAATGTCACACACTCAACCCAGTCCAAAGATCTGGGCCCAAATCCATCGTTTTTTTGCACTCCACACCACCCCGGGTTAGACAATGGCGATATGCAAATCAGCTCTGACCCTGTGCCCCATGGGAACAGTCCAGTCCGAACTACAAAAGCCATGTCCTTCCCAGAACGGAATCAAGCATCCGAGGACCGGACCGGTTTCGAGGTAACACCTCTCATCAGCCCGGCTAGCTTGACTCCAGTGGTGTGGAGTGCCTGGGACCCACGTCTGGGCATCCCCAGCGCACTTAGGGCGGAATTTGCAAAAACAACAGGTGATGGACCAAAT
Source organism: Lissotriton vulgaris (assembly GCF_964263255.1). Lineage (NCBI taxonomy): Eukaryota > Metazoa > Chordata > Amphibia > Caudata > Salamandridae > Lissotriton > Lissotriton vulgaris. The sequence continues at coordinate 47,871,447 of NC_141693.1, read as the reverse complement.
GTGGATCAATGTCACACACTCAACCCAGTCCAAAGATCTGGGCCCAAATCCATCGTTTTTTTGCACTCCACACCACCCCGGGTTAGACAATGGCGATATGCAAATCAGCTCTGACCCTGTGCAAAAAACGATGGATTTGGGCCCAGATCTTTTGACTGGGGGAATGTGTGACATTGATCCACATTCGGTCCATCACTTGTTGTTTTTGCAATTGCCGCCCTAAGTGCGCTGGGGATGCCCAGACGTGGGTCCCAGGCACTCCACACCACTTGGAGTCAAGCTAGCCGGGCTGATGAGAGGTGTTACCTCGAAACCGGTTCGGTCCTCGGATGCTTGATTCCGTTCTGGGAAGGACATGGCTTTTGTAGTTCGGACTGGACTGTTCCCATGGGGCAACAGGGTCAGAGCTGATTTGCATATCGCCATTGTCTAACCCAGGGTGGTGTGGAGTGCAAAAAAACGATGGATTTGGGCCCAGATCTTTTGACTGGGGGAATGTGTGACATTGATCCACATTCGGTCCATCACTTGTTGTTTTTGCAATTGCCGCCCTAAGTGCGCTGGGGATGCCCAGACGTGGGTCCCAGGCACTCCACACCACTTGGAGTCAAGCTAGTCGGGCTGATGAGAGGTGTTAGCTCGAAACCGGTCCGGTCCTCGGATGCTTGATTCCGTTCTGGGAAGGACATGGCTTTTGTAGTTCGGACTGGACTGTTCCCATGGGGCAACAGGGTCAGAGCTGATTTGCATATCGCCATTGTCTAACCCAGGGTGGTGTGGAGTGCAAAAAAACGATGGATTTGGGCCCAGATCTTTTGACTGGGGGAATGTGTGACATTGATCCACATTCGGTCCATCACTTGTTGTTTTTGCAATTGCCGCCCTAAGTGCGCTGGGGATGCCCAGACGTGGGTCCCAGGCACTCCACACCACTTGGAGTCAAGCTAGCCGGGCTGATGAGAGGTGTTACCTCGAAACCGGTCCGGTCCTCGGATGCTTGATTCCGTTCTGGGAGGGACATGGCTTTTGTAGTTCGGACTGGACTGTTCCCATGGGGCAACAGGGTCAGAGCTGATTTGCATATCGCCATTGTCTAACCCAGGGTGGTGTGGAGTGCAAAAAAACGATGGATTTGGGCCCAGATCTTTTGACTGGGGGAATGTGTGACATTGATCCACATTCGGTCCATCACTTGTTGTTTTTGCAATTGCCGCCCTAAGTGCGCTGGGGATGCCCAGACGTGGGTCCCAGGCACTCCACACCACTTGGAGTCAAGCTAGCCGGGCTGATGAGAGGTGTTACCTCGAAACCGGTCCGGTCCTCGGATGCTTGATTCCGTTCTGGGAAGGACATGGCTTTTGTAGTTCGGACTGGACTGTTCCCATGGGGCAACAGGGTCAGAGCTGATTTGCATATCGCCATTGTCTAACCCAGGGTGGTGTGGAGTGTAAAAAACTGATGGATTTGGGCCCAGATCTTTTGACTGGGGGAATGTGTGACATTGATCCACATTCGGTCCATCACTTGTTGTTTTTGCAATTGCCGCCCTAAGTGCGCTGGGGATGCCCAGACGTGGGTCCCAGGCACTCCACACCACTTGGAGTCAAGCTAGCCGGGCTGATGAGAGGTGTTACCTCGAAACCGGTCCGGTCCTCGGATGCTTGATTCCGTTCTGGGAAGGACATGGCTTTTGTAGTTCGGACTGGACTGTTCCCATGGGGCAACAGGGTCAGAGCTGATTTGCATATTGCCATTGTCTAACCCAGGGTGGTGTGGAGTGCAAAAAAACGATGGATTTGGGCCCAGATCTTTTGACTGGGGGAATGTGTGACATTGATCCACATTCGGTCCATCACTTGTTGTTTTTGCAATCAGCCATCCTTCCAGCCTCCCACTCTGCTTCTGAAAATCAGGTGCAGCATGGGTAGTCACAGTTCCTGGTCATCAAGCTGCACCTGAGTTTCCGATTCGCCGATTTGCGATTCCTTATTTGCGATTTCGCAATTAAGGAATCGCAAATTTGGTATTTGCATAACATTTCGCACATTTATGGGAAACGCAAACTTTTTGCCAAGTTTTAATTACATCGGGTTTTGCAATTCTCAAAATGCGATTCGTAAAATCTGAGTTTCATACATATGGCCCTTACTTTTTAAGTAAATACATGTCAAAATGTAATGTGAAATTAACAAAATTACTCCAATTACTTCATGGAAATAAAATTTCACCAATGCCTATAATTACATTTGGTTGATGAAGTAAATGTTGCACTTGCTGGTTAATGGATGTAGGCAATCTCTTCTGTGCATCAAAAATTCTAAAAAAACGTTGACATTAAGGGCCACTTGCATCAAAAGAAAAACTGGTCACAGACGGGCAGATTCTCAGAATCTGCCCCTTTGTGAACAGTATTTTTGCGTTTGGGATGCATCATCACAAATGCAAAAAATTGCAATTTAAGGAATCGCAAAAGTAGCGATTCCTTAAATTGCGATTGCATTTAAGGAGTCGCAAATTGCGATGCCTCAGATGCAATGCATGATGCCACTGAAAATAGCGATTTCACTATTAGGGGATGCAAAGTACCGTCAAATGAAACTTGACGATAATTTGCAAAAACTTTGAAAAATGCACTAAAGTGCATTTTTCAAAGTTCCTGCTTACACACACACACACACACATGCCCTTGGGGCATGTGTGTGCGCAGCATCTGTTCACATTACAATTTCAGGGGTGCAACAGGGTGTCCTTTTGGCACCCTTACACCCTTGAAATTGCATGCACAATTTGTGAGTACCTATTGAGTACTCGCAAATTAAGCATGCAATTTCCATTCATGAATGAAAGGGAAGCAATTCCTTAATTTTGACTCACAATTTGCGAGTCGCAATTAAGGAATTTGTAGAAATCGCAATTTTGTTTGCGATTCCAACATGCATCGGCAATAGCGATTCTTTAATTGTGATTCCTTAAAAATTGCAATTAAAGAATCACTATTGACTGCTTTGATGCATGTGCACCTAAATGTATAGTCTCTGGTCTGTAATGGAAATTGATTTGTTCAGAAAAATAACGTCTGATTGTTTGAAACTAGCTCTAAGACCTATGCGTCTCCTTATGGTGTACCACAGGGCTCAATCCTTAGCCCTGCGCTATTCAATCTCTATGTTAGCCCTCTAGCTACAATTGCGGAAAAAGCTGGGTTGTCTATCTTTTCTTATGCGGTTGACACCCAGCTTATCTACTCCTTATCCTCCAATGAGCCATCGACGGTATCATCTTTACAGGTAGGGATGCAAAAGATAGCTAGCTGGATGCACACTAATTGGCTAAAGTTAAATGGTGGAAACACTGAGGTTCTGATCCTGGGGAACCACAAAGACCTTTGGGGCCATAGTCACTGCCCCCCCCCCCCAATGGGCACTCTGCCTTAACTGGTGCAAACAGCACGTAATTTAGGTGTGTGTCTATAGATGATCAGCTATCTATGAGGCAGCAAGCAGTCAAGGTCGCATCAACTTGCTTCACCATCCTAAAATGGCTCCATAAAATACTTTGGATGTTGCCTGGTCCCACACAAAGAACTGTGATCCAGGCCCTGATTATGTCCAGGCTGGACTATGGCAACGTCCTATACCTAGGAGCAAATAAGGAGGTCGTTCGCAAACTGCAAGTTGTTCAGAACTCTACGACTTGACTGCTCTGTCATGTACCGAAAAAGTCTTCTACCTCATGCGCTCTCCGTGACCTCCACTGGATCAGAATAGAGAATCGCATTACATTTAAGGCCTTATGTTATATGCATAAGATCAAGCTGGGCACAGCACCCCAATACCTGAGCTCCTTAGCCCATTTATATCTTCCGACGGTCCTTTTCGTATCTGGCCCGTACTGTGGAGTTCGTTACCCACACCTCTCAGTCACAAAACCAGTCACAAAAACGTTTGTAAGGGCCTTAAAACGTGGCTATTTAATCAGTAGATGTTGTTCTTTCTTTTGTATTGTGTCTGTTGGCGCCGATAAACCTCTGGGTAGCTGTGCGCCTTATAGATTTTAATAATAATAATAATAAAACTAGTTACTGGATAGTTTCCAGGATAATGACCCTGAAAGAGAAGCTGATGAAAGACAGAGTTCTCTTATCTGGAAGGCAAATATTCTCATGTTGTGCAACTCTAACCAGAAGAGTGCTAATTTTTCAGAAGTCATGTGATCATTTCCTGGCAGTGAGTGAATTCCTGCTCTACCTAAATCACCCCCCCAGCAAGGAATACACAAGGCATGACCATTCAGCCCTTAAAAAGGCTGCACACCATAGATTTTCTACTTGGCTGATACAGCTAAAGGTTGGCCATGTTTCTTCTCAACAGTGAAGGGTGCCGCATATGTTCCAAACTTAGGTAAACATTATCTGTTGTGTACTGGGATTCAAAGTCTCCCAGACCAGGTAAATGGAAAAAATGTATTGACGTGTTGAAAGAGACGGGTGCCGGAGTCTTTCAATTTAACACTTTTGTAAACACAGCACAGAGATGCAGTCTCCTCTAAATGTACTGAAATGAAAACAGATTTTATAAAGCACGACAATCACCCGTGGGTATCTAGGCGCTAAGCAGAACCCGACAGGCTGACTTTGAGAATCATTTTTGAGACCCCGATCAAGGAATAAAGAATAGAAGCAAAGTAAAGGGAGACTCAGAGTGCACTGGGGGCATATTTACAGCAGAATGGAGGAGTGTGGTGTTAGGCAAACATTGCTAACATCACGCTTCTCCATTCTGAAAATACAGGGATGTGATGTATTCACAAGAATGCAGCGCACCCCTATGTTCTCTCTAGCGCTGGCTCGGAGTTCAGCTGCCTAGCGCCAATGCAGGCCCCCTTGCACCGTAGAGCAAGGGTATCTGCATTGGGGAAGATTGTTTATAGGCAGGAATGCCCCCCTTCCTGCACATAAACAATCATTAAATGTCGTTTTGTACTTCTATGTGTGCTGCTTAATGGAGCACACATAGAAGTTGCAAAACTGCAATTTAAAAAAAAGTATTGTCTATGTGTAGAAGAGGGTCCTTCGCCCACATAAACCATCATAGGCAATTTGCTGTTTCTATGTGTGCTGCACAAGGCAGCACACATGGAAACAGTAAAAACGAGGAGAAATAAAGCGTTTCTCTTTGTTTCACCTTTTAAGGGCAGGTTTTCCCTAGTCTAAATTATGGCGCTGGCTCCTATTTACGCTGCCCTTGTATGCCCCGGCGTGTCTTGTAAACCTCAGTTTTACACTCTCTAGAGGTGCACTCAAGATGCGTTTGCATCAGTGATGGATGTGGTAGTGCCTATGGATGTTGAACAGTAGAACCCATTAAACCCTTGTGCGCTGTCCAATTTGGAGTGGAAAGCCCAGAAAGGCCTAGGTGACAGCAGTGAATGATGAAAGACTAATGATCGCAGGAGAGTTTTGATACAGATCGAATCCACCATATTCTCATTGTCTCTTGTGTTCTCTGGTATTCGCTGGGGAGCTATTACCCATTTTCTCCTGCACATGGAATGTAAAATGTAATGTAATGGTACTTGTATAGCACACGAATCACCCTGAGGCATCTCGGCACTTGTACGAATACCGCTGAGGAACACTTCCTGGCCTTTCCCTGTGAAGTGCCCACTCCTGGGCACCCCCTAAGGTGAAGCCAGGCATCCTAGCATTGTTGGGGCCGTTGTGGAGATTAAGCAAGCTATTGCCCAGAGTTGCAGAGTGGGACCCATGATTAGAATAGGCACTGAGGCGAGAATTATCAGGTCCGGGGAAATTGAGCCCAAGAGCTGCCGAGGCGGGAATTGAACCCTGGTCCCGGGCAAGACCTCTGCATCAGGGTCTGCCGCTCTAACCATTGAGCCACACTCCTCCACTGAGACACTGGAAGTGCCAGCTAGCCCACAAAAATCACCCATCCACCAATAATTTGATGAAATCTAATTATACCTTAAGTGTTCTAAATTATCAACATCCTTAAAATTTGATACTGTCTGGACATCATTTTGAGGGGGGCCAGATTTACTAACATTTGATGCAACACAACGCAACGCATCAAGACAAGTTGCTGTGCTGCGTCATATTGAGAGAGCAGAAATGGGCCGTAGTTACTAAGATACGGAGTGTTGCCTAGCCCCAATGCAGGCACCCTTGCGCCATGGTACACGTGTGTCTGCATTACAGGCAGCTTTGTTTCTGTGCAGCAAGAGACACCTTCCTGCACAAAAACACTCCTCAGAGGCATTTTCCTCTTTCTATGTGTGCTGCCGAAGAGGAATTCGAGAGGGTAAATAAACATATTTCTCCTCATTATGCCTTTTGGGATGCCGTAGCATTTTGACGCATTCCCAGGTTGATTAACCTAGTAACTCCAGGAAAGCGCCAAAATCAATGCGTGGATGCGTGGGAACCCATGGAACACCTTCGCAAAGCACAGTAATGCAAGAGAGTATACGGCGCTGCCCTGCGCACTCGGAATTCACTAAATCACACCAGGCGGCTTTGAGGGGCTCAGGAAATATCATGAAGCATTGCATTGGGGAAATGACCTTAACAAGCTCAACCACTCGTGCCTTAGCTACGCATGTGCCTTAACCACGCATATGCCTTAGCTACGCATGTGCCTTAACCACGCATATGCGGGGTTAAGGTAGTGCTCAGTCTTGATGCTGGGATGGGAGGGCCCAGGAGCAGGAAGGATCGGGAGAGGACGTGGTGAGGTAATTGGGGTTGGGGGTAGTTTATAGGGCTCAGGATAGTGTGTAGGTCTTAGGGTGGTATTGGGATAGTGTTTAGGGCTCAGATGGGGTCAGAGTAATGTTTAGGGCTCAGGCTGGGTGGTGTGTAGGGCTTGGGGGGTCAGGATAGTGTTTTGGACTCAAGGGGGGTTGTGCTAGTGTTTAGGGCTCAAGACGGGAGGATTGGGGTGTGATCTTTACCACACATCCCTTTACCAGTCATGCCTTTACCACAAAATTGCATGGTAAAGGCATACATGGTGAATACATGAGTGGTAAAGGAATGCGTTGTATAGACGCATTCGCTGTTGGGGCCTCATGGTAGAAGCACGCGTGGTTTAGCCATAAAACCCTTGCATTGCATTGCATTGTCTAGCATGATGCAAAGCCAATGCAAAGGCAATGCAAGCGCTCAGTAAATCTGGGCCCTGATGTCTGTTGTGTGTCTGCAAACTAAAGTCTCATTTGTCCTCATTAGCAAAGAATCTCTAGCAATTCTTAAACAGTGGGAACATATATATGACCCTTGACCATGCTCGCAGGGCCGGTCGCTCCACGCACCGCACGGCTCCCCGTGTGTTTCCAGGACCTCACCGCTGCTTCCGCGAGTTTGCCGCTGCTCCTGCGCCCTAAGTATTTTGTGTTTTGCTGTTCTGTGCCCCTTTGCATTTGTTTGTGACCACTGTTGTTCTGCCTGTATCTTTATTCATTTTTGCTCTGCCCGTGATTGTTTTTTCCCACTTGGTGCCCCCCCGATCCCCGCCGCTGCTCCCCGGCAGCCCGCCCCTTTTTTCCTTCTGTACCTGCTTCCCCGCCGCCCATTCGCTGCCCCGCTCCCGCCTCCCAGCTGCGCCTCCCTCCCACTTCACCATATATGGAGGAGACCGCGCGGAAGCGCAGCGGGCACGTGCTTCGACTCCCCTCTTCCAAAAAGAGAGGCAGCGCTCAGTAAGCTCTATCTCTTGAGAAAGAACGTTTGCGGCCCTTGTTAAAAAAGCATCAAGTGTATTAACTAATGCCCCTCCAGTTATTCACCCATTGCCTTCCACTTACCCATTTTGGAGGTGCTCCTTTTGACAGTGTAGAGCAAATGGACCTCCTCCAAGTTCACAGGTTAGGGGCGGGCCAGCCCGGCCTCTTTTGGGCTCCGACGGGTGTGGACGGGCCCGCCATTGGCACAGGCTTTGCTCCGGTGTAGCCTGGGCGCATCCCACCCCTCAGGGCTTGTTGCGTCCTTTGTAGATCAAGGTTCCTGGAGGGTGAGGGGAGATATAGTCTCCAGCGATGGAGGTGTCAGGCATGGCTCTCAGCCCCTCTCAGGCGTCAATTTCAGTTTGTTTTCTACTACAAAGGGTGCTGGCTGCGTTGTTTCCTTTGTAGGTCAAGCCTGCTGGAGGGTGACGGGAGATGTAGTCCCTACCTGTCCGGGTGTCAGGCATGGCTCTCGCCCCCTCTCCAGCATCAATTTTGGCTTGTTTTCTACAACCTTTCTAAGACCTTCATGTCCAACAGGGGGCAGACAGTGAGCAAATAAGTAGTGGTACATTGACTGTGGAGGAGTTTTTGTTGTTTACTGAGTAAGAAAGGAAAAGATCGGAGAGTGAAGGCAAATAGTGAATTTAGTTTCTGGGTCACTGATAGATACTGCAATGATAATAGCCACCCAACATTGGGACAAAGCATCCATTCTGCAGGGCCTGTTCCTCCTGCACCTCATTTCTCAGCCCCCTCCTCCAGCAACATCAATTTACCCATCATTTTCAGGTCCCTACATACACTGTGAAAAGAATAACACACACAAGCAGGCACTGGCTACAAAACCAGGCTTATCACATGTCACTTATTTCCACATATCTCTGGGAGTTGATTTAACTATGGTATCTGACAAGTTAACTAGCAACAGAGAAGACAGTTTTAGAACACCAGTCCTGAATGAGCACTTATCAGTTGGAAGAGACATGCTACATGCTTTGAATCACCAGCCCAAACTTCCGCATTTTGTCTGAGTGAAGAAGAGAGAAACAACCAGGAGGAAGGCAAGGAGTTGGCACACCTGAACAAGGAGGCAGATGAGTTCCAAGAAGATGTGAACACTGATAGGGAGGGAATACAATGCTCCATTAATAAACTCCAATATAAGCTAGAGAAGAGGGAGCGGCTGATACATGCACGGTCAGGCACAGAGGCACTAAAGGGAAATGTTGAGAACTCATATACGAATCACTGACATATTATCAAACACAAAAATATCTACCTACACAAATATCGATGCAGAAATATCAATAGCTAAAATATCGACATCCTATGCTTATAAGGTAAATTACAAAAATATTGAAAAAATAATATTGATGTAAAAAATATCGATGTAAAAAATGTCATTTTTATATATATAAAAACATGTTAAATAAATGCAATAATAAAATTTACTTTTAAAATATGACAGGTGTAATGAACATATACAAAAATATAATAAACAAATGTAATTTGAAAAACTTTAAACATACATATATAAAATGTAATGTATAAGTATATATTTACTTTAAAACAATAAACTAATAACTTTATTTTTTTATATTTTAAATATATAAAAATTAACGTTTAAATATATATTTGTGTATACATACACCTATAAGACAAAATTTAATAATAAAAACATTACATAATACAATAAATTGTTAAAATATTTATACATTTTTAAACTTACATTTTGCACTTCATTGAGTGCAAGGGTATGACATTTTTTGGATAGCGTAGGGGTGAACATTACTATTTCCACTCCAGTGAGTGCAACAGCAGGGAAAGTGTTGGATAGCGGAGGGGAAATAATTACTATTCCCACTCCAGTGAGCGCAACAGTAGGGAAAGTGTTGGATAGCAGAGGGCTAAAAATTACTATTCCTACTCCAGTGAGTGCAACAGTAGGGAAAATGTTGAATAGCGGTGGAGTAAATATTACTATTCCCACTGCATTGAGAGAAACAGTAGGGAAAGTGTTGGATAGCGGAGTGGTTCAAAATACTATTCTCACTCCAGAGAGTGCAACAGTAGGGAAAGTGTTGGATAGCGTTGGGGTAAGAATTACTATTCCCACTCCAGTAAGTGCAACAGTAGGGAAGGTGTTGGATAGCGAAGGGTAACAATTACTATTCCTATTCCAGTGAGTGCAACAGAAGGGAAAGTGTGGGATAGCGAAGAAAAAAAATGATTATTCCCACTCCAGAGAGCGCAACAGTAGGGAAAGAGTTGGATAGCGGAGGGGTTCAAAATACTATTCCCACTCCAGAGAGTGCAACAGTAGGGAAAGTGTGGGATAGCGTTGGGGTAAGAATTACTATTCAATCAATCAATCAATCAATCAATCAATCAATCAATCAAGCATTTGTATAGCGCACTACTCACCCGGTCCGCTACTGCTCGAACAGCCAGGTCTTGAGCTGCTTCCTGAAGGCAGGTGGTTTTGGGCAGGCGGAGGTGGGTCGGGAGGGAGTTCCAGATCTTGGCGGCCAGGTAGGAGAAGGACCTTCCTCCTGTGGTGGCTCTTCGGACGCGGCGAGGGCGTGGTTGGTCGATCGAAGCTGGCGTGTGGGAGTGTAGAAGTTGAGGCGGCTGTTGAGGTATCTTGGGCCTTGGTTGTGTAGGGCTTTGTGTGCGGGGGTGAGGAGACGGAAGGTGATTCTTTTGTTGACCGGGAGCCAGTGCAGGTCTCTCAGGTGTCCGGAGATGTGGCTGTGTCCGGGGATGTCGAGGATGAGTCTTGCTGAGGCGTTCTGGATCCGCTGGAGTCTCCTTTGGAGTTTGGCGTTGGTTCCGGCGTAGAGGGAGTTGCCGTAGTCCAGTCGGCTGGTGACGAGGGCCTGGGTGACCATCTTCCTGGTCTCGGTGGGGATCCACCGGAAGATCTTACGTAGCATGCGCAGGATGTTGAAGCGCGACAAGGAGACGGCGTTAACTTGTCTGGTCATGGAGAGGGAGGAGTCCAGGATGAAGCCCAGGTTGCGTGCGTGGTCTGTGGGTTTGGGTGCGCTGCCCAGGGCGGTGGGCCACCAGGAGTCGTCCCAGGCGGAGGGTGAAGAGCCCAGGATGAGGACTTCCGTCTTGTCTGAGTTCAGTTTCAGGCGGCTGTTCATCATCCACTCGGCTACGTCTGTCATCCCTTTGTGTAGGTTAGCTCTGGCGGTGGCGGGTTTCCACTCCAGTGAGTGCAACAGGACCGAAAGTGTTGTATAGCGTAAGTGAAAACATGTCTATTCCCCCTCCAGTGAGTGCCACAGTAGGGAAGGTGTTGGATAGCGAAGAGTGACAATTACTATTCCTATTCCACCGAGTGCAACAGTAGGGAAAGTGTGGAATAGCGAAGGAAAAAAATGTATTATTCCCACTCCAGAGAGTGCAACAGTAGGGAAAGTGTTGGATAGCGGAGGGGTTCAAAACACCATTCCCAATCCAGAGAGTGCAACAGTAGGGAAAGTGTTGGATAGCGGAGGGGTTCAAAATACTATTCCCACTCCAGAGATTGCACCAGTAGGGAATATGTTGGATAGCAGAGGGTTAACATTTATATTTCCAAAATAATAAATTCTACATAAAATGAAACAAAATATCAACTACAATACAACATTTGTCAATAACACAAAAATAAAAAATATATATAAAATATTAAAAATTTCAAGAGATAGAAACATAAAATGTTAAAAATACTAAACATTAACCACAAACATTAATTTATAAAAAATATTAAAAAAATATGTATTTAATATAAATTAGTTATAATCAAAAACATTAATTATTACACAAAACAATACTTTTTATTTCCCACTCTATAACCCTACACCTTTCATAACACACATCTACATTTCTATCAAAGTGTAGCGCTATAATTAATATAATTAATTATCAAATAAACAATTATTATTAATCAAACATCTATTTTAAACATATAAAAATTAATTTGCGCACCAAACATTACCTTTATAACTTCATAATTCTTGCACAAAATAAAAGTAAACATTTAGAATAAAAATGTCTAAATTAATAAATCAATAATAATTAGCAAATATGAACCAATTAATAAATCTTTAAATAATTTCCACCCTCTACGAAACACACACATACAAATTATTACACAATTTCCATAACTAATTTAACACTATAACATTATTATTAATTAGCAACTTATTAATTAATTAAAATTAATACACTCCCCACCCTTTACTACTATAAACCCCACAACTCACATCTCTAATTAATCACGCAATTTCCATATTTAATTTTCAATCAATAAATTACCATTAATCAACACATAATTACTAATTAATTTTAAATAAATAACTTCACACCCTACTCCCCTATAAACCTGCAAAGAACTCCTACATAATTGACACAATTAACATAATTACCAATTAGGTATTAATAATTATCAAACAATTAATAGCTCATTAATTAGAAATAGAATACCACAAACAACACTATAAAATATAAATCAAAAAAAGTAATTACTTTATTAAATTAAATTAGTTCCCACCATATTCCCCAATAAACCCCAACCCACTCATAAAAAACTACCACAATTAACATTATTACAATTAATTACTTAATTAATTAATTAAAATGAATAACCAATCAATAATTAAATAATACAAAATTAATTATAAATACTAATAATTACCTAATTAGAATTAAAGGACTTCCCACCTTACTCCCCTATAAACCCACAACCTGCTCCTAAATCAAATAACACAATTAATTTAATTATCAATTAATTTAAAAAAACGAATAACCAATTAATAATTAATACAAATACAAATATTCATAAATACTAATAAATACAAATTATTAATTACTTTATTATAATTAAATTACTTCCCACTCTACTCCCCTATAAACCCACAACCCACTCCTAAAAAAATATAACACTATTAAAATATTTATGAATGAATGAATTAATATATAATAATAAAAAATAAACAATTAATTATAAAACATGATTTCTGAATACTAATAAATAAAAAATCTTAAATACCTTATTATAATCAATATACTTCCCATCCTATTCCACCATGTACACACAACCCGCTACAGAACAAAAAAAAGCAAAATTTCATTAACATAAAATTATTCACTTATACAAACAAATTAGATCACATACTTTTAAAATACAAACTAAAATACATAACACAAACATACAAATCGATATTATAAACAACTATATTTTTACAAATGTTATTACTGACTTCGATATTTAAAAAATATATATATTTCTTACCTTACTGTCGATATTCTGGGCCATGACATTCTTGCAGTCGATATTCTTGTATTACGATATTTGCAACTCGATATTATGGTGGTTCGATAAGCACAACTCGATATTCTGTCTGTGCACCCTCATATCATGATGAAATATTATTAAACACTAAAATATCTGCACCAAGCTGGGGAACATGGCGGCCGCTAGTTAGCAACGTTTGCAAGCTCTCCGAAGCTGATGGTGGACTTGGCTAGCTAGAAGCAGCAGTTTGTGCTTACTGTAACTGATTTGGCGATGTAAACCTGGCGTGAGGATGCTGCTGGGTTAAGTTTCTCTTTTTTTGGCAACATTTGGGTGTTTTTCTTTAGTTTCCTTGCCACGCTAGCCCTGACATTTTCGGCGGTGCTACGCGGTGGAGGACAATCGTTAGTGAGAAGCGGGGAGGAGTGTGGGTGGAGGCGGCAGCGTCGCTTGGGAGGAGTCGCCGTGCTGCAGCAAGGAACGGTTTCCCGCAAAGGAGCACCGACGGGCTGGGAATACTCAGCACTGCCCAAGACTACGCAAAGAAGTGTATGCTTAAAAATCCTGCTTTGATCTCTAATCAGAAGGCGCAGGGAAATGCAAGTGGAACAACCCCGGTAAGGAGGCGGGGCAGATCTCACCAGAGGATTCTGGTTCTGGAAAGTGGGCAAAAATTCCTGGTATAAACACAGTTAAAACAGGGAATAAGGTAAAACAGGCAAAAAAGGATAAGAGAGGGGAGTTTAAGGTAACAATAAGTAACAGAAATACCATAAACAGGTATACACTAAGGAGTAGAGGGGTTTGGTGTAGGGAGGATCTTACTTCAAGCATTGTGAATACAAAATCAAAAATCCAGGTGATCTCCAACCACGCAACCCGAATTTCTTCCAGATAACGCAGCTGTGTTTGCATCTGCACCAGACGTGAGTAAAGGGGCTGCATAGAATCAAGGGCATAATAAATTCAAACAGATAAAGAAGGAGAAGCCCAGGAAAGTAAAAATCACTCCCTCTCTGCGTATATATTTTAAGGTACAAACGCAGGAATCATCAACAAAAACAAGAGACTACTCGAGTCCAGGCTCACAACAACCCCCTAAGGCTGCACCAAATAGCCAGAAGGTGGAGGAGAGTATGTCTACTGCTACAGGCTCCAAGGAACTATCCATAATCCAAATAACAACAAAAAACAGATTTAAACCGTTAGTAGGTCTTGAAGACGGTTCAGACTTGTGTTCGGATAGCATAACTCCTAGGACCGAGCAGAGTCTGATCACTTCACAATCCCCTCAGGATGATCTGGCACCGGCTATGTTATGAAAATCAGAAACATTGCCAGCCCAGCCGAGCTTCCCCAATTTAGAGAACTTAATGACGACAATGGGAGAGGTTTGTTATCTCTGAAACTAATCAACAAAAAATACAAGGGCATTGTGAATCAATGGAAGAAAAAAATCAATAGTTTAGTGGAACGAGTTGGAGCTATTGAACTCGCACACGAACAGCTCTCAACGAAGGTGGCAGATAATCAAGAGGAGATTCCGAAGTTAAAGAAAAACTAACAAGAATTGAGAAACAGGTTAGAAGCCCTGCAAACAATGCAAGATGAAATAATATAGGAATTCTGAATGTTACTGAGGGGTCAGAAGGTGGGGATATTAAGCCCTTCGTAGTTTCCCTAATAATGGAGCAGAATAAGGATCTTGATTTTATTTTTTTTTTTAATATATTTTTATTGCAGGAATTAGTAAATCGTTACAAAATCGACCAGCATTATATCACAAGCAATATCAGCGAAATACAACCCTCTGTCCCCGCACCGGAAGTTCCGTACACAGCCATCCAGCCCACAACCCTGGGGTCGGGCGGCGAAATTCAATGGGGGCTCAGAAGGATGTCAGAGCTGGTCCGGATGATCCACTGTCCGTCATCTGCTTTTCCAAACAAGTCTATAAACCCAAAAGAAAACCCCCCACCCTCAAAATACTACTAACCAAAGTAAACCCCACCCAACCCCGCCATCAGCGCCTGGGAACTACCGAAACAGGATCTGCTATGGGACCCACGGGGAAAGCAACAGGACTAATGGTGCAAATGTTTAACGGGACTCGGGGCGAGTCGCTTCTTCACCTTCAGAGTCGCTGGGGGCGCAATAATCCCTGAGGGCCTGTACTAACATTTCCCACTCCAACGCTGCCTCCTGCGCCTTCTCATTACGCTGCCTCCAAGCCAGTTGGTATCTCAGTGTGCTCTCCCCCGCCGCCCACTTCAAGAGCTCGCTGTGCCATCGGCTTCCTGTCGGACCAACTCGTGCCTTCCAGTTCCTGGTCACCTCTCGCTTAGCAAGGAGGAGCCCTAGGTCGATACATTTGCTGGAAATTTTATTCTTGGGGGTATGAGGGAACCAGTGTAGGAGTCCCACCGCCGCATCAAATGATAAGGATCTCCCCGTCACCTCCTCCAGGGTCTTCCCCACTTCCACCCAGTAGGATGATAATCCCGGGCAGGCCCATAACATGTGGAGGAGGTCCGCCTCCTGAGCTGGGCACCTAGGGCAGTCCGCCGAATTCGTGGCAAAATATCGCTTAATTTTCACTGGGGTCAGATACGCTCTATGGAGAACGTAATAATGGACCAGCTGAAAACGGGCGTGGCGTGTGCCCTTCCAGGCTCGCCGCACCAACTGGGACCAGGTCGTCTCCGGTATCTCCCTGCCAATGTCCTCCTCCCAGCGGTTTCTCAAAGTAGTGAGAGGAGCCAACCCTTCGTTGATCAATCTACCGTAAAGGCAAGTGACCGCCTTCACCGTGCCCGCAGACATCATCACGTATTGGCACACCAGAGATAAGGCGGGTTCCTCCTGCCCGCTCTTCCAGTGTGCCTGGATCGCTCGGACAATGGCCGAGTGCAACAGAAAATCACCAAGGGGGATCTCGAAGCGGTCAATAAGATCCTGGAAGGGCAAGAGCGCCCCGTCCTCATACAGATCCCCAACTAGCTGTAAGCCGGCGTCCTCCCAGGCCGCCAATCGTGACCAATCGCCTCCATGGGGGAGGGCAGTCAGCATCCCCAAAGGTATTTCGGGCGCATACGGTGTTCTCAGATGGCCTCGGGCGTGAGCCCGATTCCAACACAGGCGGACGGTCCGCTCCTCCAGCGACAGATCCCGCAGGGCCAAACGTTGTCGCAGCGCTATGAAGGAGAGAACATGCCTGGCCATGCCCGTCCCCCTTCTGTCTTCCGGGCCCTGGAATTCTCGGGCGATCTCCTGGGTGAAGGTCTGGAGCTGCGCCGCCAGATAATATTTTTCAAAGTCCGGCACCGCAAGCCCCCCCTCATCTTTCGGCCTCATCAGGGTATTGAGGGCCACCCGACGGCGGCCCGAGCCCCAGAGGAAACCGACCATCATAGTTCGTAATAGTCGAAACGTGGCCGGTGGGACCCAGATCGGTAGTGTCCGGAAATAATATAATAGCCGGGGAAGCGCCACCATTTTAAGCAGAGCGATCCGTCCCGCCACCAAGAGCGGCAGCGTGGCCCAAAAGTCCATGCAGCCTCGAAGTGCTCGAGTGCTGCGGGCAATGTTCCCATCCAGGAGGTCGGATGGGTCGTGATAGACGAATACCCCCAGGTACTTAAAGCAGTCGGGTTCCCATCTAATCTCCCTGCTTAAAGTAGGGGCGGGGGCACCCTTACGAACCGGGAAAAGACAGGTCTTGGACCAATTCACCCGGAGGCCCGAAACCTCCCCAAACTCCGTAAGTGCCGTCGCCGCTCCATGTAAAGCGTCGAGCGGGTCCTCTAGGAAGAGCAACAGATCGTCTGCATACAGCGAGACGTAGTGCGGGCCCGAAGGCGTCCATAGGCCCATATAGTAGGCTCCCGATCGAAGATGCAGCGCGAGTGGTTCCACCGCCAGCGCAAAGAGAAGTGGGGACAACGAACACCCCTGCCTCGTGCCGCGTTCTACCGGATATTGTGAGGAAATCAGTGGTCCCGCCCGGACCCTGGCCGATGCAGAGGCATAGAGAACCGCGGTCCATCTGATGAAGCCCTCACCGAGGCCGAATCTCCGCAGCACCGTGTAAAGGTAGTCCCACTCCAGGCTATCAAAGGCCTTCTCTAGGTCCACCGATAAGACAACCGGGGACGGGGCATCCACAAACGGTTCCCCTAGCAAACGGAGCAACCTGCGAATGTTCATAGTCGTGTTACGCCTTGGGATAAAACCCGCTTGGTCCTCATGCACCAGGGAACTCATGTGTCCCAGCAGCCTCGAGGCCAAGATACTGCTCAGTATTTTATAGTCCACCGTCAGCATCGATAAGGGACGGTAAGACCCCGGGTCGGACGAGTCCCTTCCTGGTTTGAGGAGAGGAACCACCAACGCCTCACACATCGAGCTCGGGAGCCGCCCCAGCCTCTTCGCCTCTCTGTAGACCACCAACAACCTAGGGGCTAGGAGGTCAGCATAAGCTGCATAAAATTCCACGGGCAGGCCGTCTAGGCCCGGGGTCTTATTTCTCGCCATCCGTTTAATGGCACCGCGGATCTCCCCTAATTCTATGTCAGAGCCCAGGGCTTTCGCCACTTCTTGCTCCATTGTTCGGAGCTCCAGTGGGCGTAGATAATTATCGAGCCGGTCAGGGTCTCGGGCGGAGCGACTGCGGTACAAACGTTCGTAATAATGCCGGAAGCAGCTGAGAATCTCCGGTTGAGTGTATACCTCGGTTCCGTCTGCCTTACGCATACTTGTCGTCAATGAGGACTGACGCGTAGGGTTGGCCAGCCATGCCAGCAACGCGCTCGATCTGTCCCCCTCCGCGATGGACCGGACCGTATAGGCCTTGTAGTCGAAACAGCGGAGCCGTTCGACCTCCGCCGCCACCTTCTCCCTCGCCTCCGCCGTGTGTACCTGTAATTCCGGGCGCCCGGGGCGGCGAAGTTCCAGCTCGCGGAGTTTTGGTCCGCTGCATCTAGGTCAGCTAGGATAACTCGCCTCATGCCCACCTTTTTAGAAATGCAGTAGCCCCTCACCACTACCTTAAAAGCGTCCCACTCTAACGCTCTCGTACTCGCGGTGCCGCCGTTGGACGCAAAATATTCCGATACCTTATCCCCCAGGTCCGCCCTGAAAACACTGTCCTCAAGAATCTCGGGTCGTAACTTCCAGGTGGGCACCGCCGGCGCCCCGGGGAACCAGCGAAGGTCCAGCAGGAGGGGGTTATGGTCTGAAATGGTTCTGGACAAGTACTCAGATCGGACCGCTGCCGAAACCAGTTCGGGCGAGCCAAGAAATCCATCCAGTCTGACATGCAACTCATGGAGGCTCGAGAAGTATGAATAGTCCCTAAATGTGGGGTGGTGCGCCCTCCAGATATCCGTCAGACCCCAGTGGGTCTGCCAATCCTTACGACCCTTAGCCGTGCGACGAACCGGAGAATCGGGAAGGGGCGGATGTGAGCGGTCAGTGTCTACGTCCACTACTGAGTTGAAATCTCCCCCGAGCAAAAGGGGCCCGGAGAAGAAGTGGGCCAACGAGCCCGATAACCTGGAAAGGAAGGCAGTCTGGTCTATATTAGGAGCGTACACACAGCAAACGTTCAAGTCCCTCCCTCCTAAAGTGCCCGAAATGGCCACGTAACGCCCCTCTGGATCTACCACTGTTTTCGTGACTTGGAAGGGGACCCCAGCTCTAATCCATATTAGCGCCCCTCTGGCATACGCGGAGAACGATGTGTGAAAGACCTGCCCCCTCCATCTACGCTGTAGCGCCGCCCCTTCCGCCCTGTTCAGATGAGTTTCCTGTAGCAGCGCCATTTGCACTCCCCTACGCACTAAATAAGCGTGGACTTTGTGGCGCCTGGACATAGTATGAAGCCCCCTCACGTTCCAAGTAACACATTTCAAGTTAGCAACATCAGCCATTGTCCCATATTGTTCTCGCACAGTCTCCCCATCCGGGTCCCCACAAAAAAAGGGCATCATTCATCCCAGCACTGGTGGCGGACATTTTCCCCAACCAAAACCAAACAACCCAAGAACGAACCAAACCCCCACCCACCCTCCCCAGAACAGGACCCAAACAGCTCCATCCAGATCCCATCCAAACCTTGCCCTCCAACAACCCAATAACCCCTACTAATCCTGCGGTCGCCACCGTAGGAAGGCCTTAAGGGCCAGGTGCGGGCCGGGCGGAGGCAGTGGGCCCTCGACGCTCAGGCTACCAGGACTAAAACAAGCCCAAAACAGTGCCGAAAACCTCCGGGGCAAAAACAGGGGCACCCCACCCTCCCCGCCCGCGTTGTCAGCATCAATTGACGGCAACCGCCTCCCCCCTGCCGGGCCCCCTCCCAAAATGAAGTAGCTCACCCCGTTACCCCTGTCCATCCAGAAGGTCTTCCACCGATTTCGGTGTGATCACCGGCGTATGGGCGCTATCAGTCACTGAGTCCTCGGAGTCCGATGGTGCCCCCTCATCACCCGGGTCTGCTTCCTCTTCAATGGCATCGTCTCGTGCGCCAGATAACTCAGATAGCACCTCCAGCACTCCCTTCCGCTCCGTCGACGTCTCTGCAGTTGAGGGCCCCCGCGAGCGGCCGCGGCGATTCCTAATCCTCCTGGATCGCCGTCTCTGTTCCGGCTCCTCCGCCTGTTGGGATGAGGAGCCGAAGCCATCTTTCCCTGCTCTGTAAAGCTCGAGCCAGGCAAGAATTGAGTCTTGTCATCGACAATGATGCGGAGCCTTGCAGGATAGAGGAGCGAGTACTGGATGCCCTCGCTCCTGAGCTCGCGCTTGACCGCCAGGAAGGAGAACCGCCTGCGTTGAGTTTCGTAGGTGTAATCCGGGAAGATGTTCACCTGACTGTTCGCCACTTTGAATGGACCATTATGTCTGGCGGCATTGAGGATTAAGTCCCTGTCCCGAAAGTGCAATAACCGCGCCACCACTGGTCTCGGGGCACGTCCCTGCTGCGGTGGCCGCGCCGGGACTCTGTGGGCACGCTCCAAGGTGTAGAAGGAGGATAGCCCCTCCGGGGCCACCGTGTCACGGAGCCAGGCCTCCAAGTATGCCACCATGTCGCCATCCTCGATCTTTTCCGGAAGGCCCACCACACGGATGTTGTTCCTCCTGTTGCGGCCTTCCGCATCTTCCGCTCTCTGCTCTACGGTCGCAATCCGGGATAAGGCATCCTTCATAGTCGCAGCCAAGGTTCGCTGCGTCGGCTCCAAGATTTTCACCGAGCTCTCCACTTCCTTGACCCGGTCCGAAAGTTTGCCGTGGTCCGCTCTAAGGAGACCTAGGCTCGTCGCCACCTGGGCAATGTCCTGTTGGAGGGCCGATCGCGTGGTTGCTATCGCCTCCAGGGCGCGGTCGAACTGCTGTTGCATCGATGCACCACCAGAACTCTTTGGGTCCCCATGTTCCTCTTTGTCCTGGGTCTCCGAGTCTGAGGCGGTTGGGGTGGTCCCCTTGGCTCCTCTAGGTTTCCCCATGTCGCCGGGGGCACTCCGTGATGGTCCAGGAGCAGGCGTCTCCGGGTGCAGATGCCGACCACGACCCTCCCGGTTACTGGACCTCAAATCGAGTATCGGAGACCTCCTTCTCCAGGGCCTGTGGGAACTTCTCCGCTTCGGCTCGCGCCACCACCACGGCGTCCGAGGGCACCGATGAGGGGGCGGAGACAACCGCCGCCAGGTCGGGCAGGCCCGCACAGCCGCTAAAGTCCCGGGGTGAGGGTCACCAACTCCACCGGACGATTTGTGGCGCCGGAGTGTCGCGCCACCCATGGAATGGACTGGCCAGGAAAATGTAGCTAAGTGCGGTGTCGTGAGTGGGGCCACCGCCTGGTTCACCAGACGTCCGCTCACGGGATCCACTATAACGTGGGCATCCGCCCAGTCACCCAACCGAGTGCATTCTCGTTGTAGAAAGTCCGATACAACCGATATCTAGTGCACAGATCAGCAAGGGATGGCGAAGCCGGGGGCGAGACGCTGCCGGCGACGCTCCTCCAGTTCAATGGATCCGGCCAGGGGGACAATGAAGTCCGGGCGCCATGTTGGGTCGCACTCCGCAACTCCGCAAACTTCGGTTTTACGCCGGATCACCACTCGTCCGAGCCACGCCAAGGGCCCTGGCAGGTCTTCGTCGGTCCGTCCAGCAGAATGCGGGGTCTGGGGTGCCCCGCAGCCTCCGATTTACAGGATAATCACGGGCTCAGTCCCGGAGCCGAGCTCTCAGGCGACCATCGCCATCGGCGCCCAAGCCACGCCCCCAGAATAAGGATCTTGATCAAGCTTTACTGGAGGAAGATATACAGAGAGTTCATCTGGATCCCTTTGTACTGCGTATAGGTAGTAAGGCAGTGAGAAGGATCCTAGTAAACTTTAAAACCTAGATACTGAAAGAAAGCATCCTTACAGGAGCACTACAAGTGAGATCATACAGGAAAAATGACTGGTCATTCCGTATCAGGTCAGATATATCCCGTACAACACCGGATAGACAGTGGGAGCTTGGCCAATATATTCAGGAACTAAGAGTTCTTGGCGCCACTGTGAATATCCGGCTCTCCGCAACCCTTAGGGTCATGAGGAATAATAAGATGCCTAATTTCTGTGATCCAAATGATGTGAGAGTCTTTATAGAACAGATTAAAGCACAAGGAGAGCTCAAAAAAGAGGTGTAACCAGTATACCTCAAGTTGTGAGGGAGGGTTACCCAGGGAGGGTGGGGTGGGTAATAGGCATAAAATCGAAATGTAGGAAAAAGCAAAATAATAAGAATCACAAGGTGGGGGAGCATGTGGGAAAAAAGTTAAAAAATCCTCAAATGTCATTTATGTTTAATTTTTTAGTTAGTTTAGATGTGTTATGGTTGTCTTTATTATTTGAATTTTTACTCAAAAATTTACAGGAACGTTACCCATCTGAATGGCAGATTTAACGAAGTCTAGATGTCTGAAAATTCTGACATGAAACGTCAATGGGTTGAGGGTGATACTAAGCAAGAGAAGGATATTAGAGTATTTGAAGTTGTGTGATTCAGATATTATTTTTATTCAAGAATCACATCTCTTAAAAGAAGAATGGTCGGAAATTTTAAAAAATCATCCATGGATAGACCATTGTATTTGTACCGCTCAAGCAGGTACATTAAAAGGGGTTGCAATTGTGTTTAAGAAAGCTAACCAATGTATTTTAAGTGAAACTTAGGTTGATCCATTAGGTAAATGGGTAATAGCAAAGGCAAAGATCCAGGGAAACTGGGCCGCACTCGTAGGTTATTATGGGCCAAACCTGGATGACCCGACTCCCCTAAACACATTATTTTTTATGTTGAATTGAGATAAACAAACCCGTTATCATGGGGGGATTTTAATGTACCCCTTAACCTTGCGCAGGATACAACCTCTAAGAGGGCGGCTGTCACTACACCAAAATTGAGAGTGACCCTAACACAAATAATGCAAGACCTAGGTTTTGTCGTTATTTGGTCCTTAAAATGCGTAGAGTCGGGGTCAGAACCGGGAAGATATACTTTCCATAACAAAAAACACAGTCTCCGATCGAGGATAGACTTTGTTCCTGGTAACCGCCGCTATTAGTGACCATCTTAAGAGTGTGGTACATATTCTGGAGCACTTATCAGATCATTCGGCAGTTTCACTGCAATTTTTGATGAAAGAAAAGTCAGCCGAAAGGCGCTGGATTTTGAACCGATCGGTGCTTTAAGATACTTTAATAATTAACAAATTGAAAAACTCTACAAACAAATTTTTTTCTTTTCAACCTGGACTCAGCTCCCTTAAATGAGGTGTATGGGACACATATAAATCTTATATCAGAGGCATATTAGTTAGTTGTAATTTGTCACACAATAAAAAGGTTAAGAAGGAGATTACATTTTTAGAAGATACAATCAAAGAAATCGAGAGGAACATATGGTGTACTTCAAATCCAACAATTGGATTGGGTCTTGAAACAGAATTAGCAAAAGCGAAAATTCATTTAGTCTATTATCTGGAGATTAAGGTACAGCAAAAATGTGAAGCAAGTAAACTTGCTAACTATGAATATGGGGAAGGATGTGGCAAACTATTGGCATGGAAGGCGAAAGCAGATCAAACCAGAAATGTGATTAAATAAGTAAAATATCAAACTACCGGGAATAGAATCACTGAAGATGGGGAGAATGAACAGGCTTTTGTCCAATTCTTCCAAGAACTCTCACAGAGAATACAAACCCGGACAGGGATTGAATAGCAGCCTTTTTTCAAGATATTGATCTCCCACTCCTCAGTGATGAATTTAGGGTAGAATTATCCGCCCCCTTCACAATAGAAGAAATGTATAGCGCAATAAAAAGCCTAAAGAAAGGCAAGGCTGCAGGACCTGCTGCTCTCCCAAACGAAATCTATTCCCATCTGAAAGAAGAATTGGCTCCCATTTTGCTTGATCTTTTTAATTTGGCATATATTTTAAAACAAGAACTCCCCCCATCCTGGGACCTAGCCACAATAATCGTCTAAATAAAACCTAATAAAGATCCAAGGTTATGTGAATCATATAAGTCGATCTTCCTTCTCAACAGTGATTATAAATTGTATACTCAGATAATTACAAAAAGGTTGGATCGGATGGTTGGCCTCTTGATTCACAATGATCATAAGGGTTTCATGAAGGGTAGGCATTTACATGACTTAACCCATGAGTTGGTAGGTGCAATTGACTTAGCAATGGAAAGTGCCCGCCCCTAACGGTGATGACATGCAACGCAGCCAAAGCGTTTGATAGGGTTAGTTGGCATTTCTTTCAAGAGTTGATTCAGCGTTTTAACCTAGGTCACAATTTCATTTCTGCAATTAAGACTCTCTATAAAAATCCATCAGCCCGAGTTTTAGTAGATGGCATTTTAATCTAAGCAGGTTACAATAGGCAGGGGTGCCCACTTTCTCCCTGGTTGTTTAATTTGTATATAGAGCCACTCACCATTAAATTAAGGGTATTTAAGAATATCATACCATTCTCCTGTAACGGGTGGGCTAAGAAAATTTGCCTTTATGCGGATGACTTGATGACATTTACCGGCCATTTACAGGACTCAATAGTAGCCATTTGGGAAACGTTAGAGATTGGGGGAAATATCTGGATATGCTGTCAATGCAGCCTAGACAGAGATTATGCAATGGAACACAAATTACAGGTGTGACCTAGTCCGACATAGCATCAGGTATTTAGGGATTGAGGTGGTCCAGGAACTTGATTTATTAGCAAAAACAAATTTTGATAAAGTTACTTCTAAAGTCAGGAAACAATTACAATAGTTTGAATCGCTACCTCTATCTTTCCTAGGCAAGTCTAATCTCCTGAAAATGGCAATTGTACCTAAATATACCTTTTTATCATGCGAGGCTTCTGCATGAGGGCGTATGGGGCGGAGCACCACCAGTCTCGGAGGAAGGAGATTGACAACTGGTCTGAGACTGCAGCACTTATTCTGTCTTATAGCAGTGCAGTACGGCCGTGTACAAACACACGCTGCACATGCGAGATGGACGACTTCAATATCGCCCAAATCACGCATGTGCAGTGTGTGTCTGTGAGGCAGTGGTGAGGGCAAACAGGCGCCACCTAAATCAGCTGTTTTTCCAGGACTTCGGTCGAAAACTCGGCTCGCCCGGATATCTGACGTAGCTCAGGACATTTTGCTAACATCCCGCCTCCTCCTCTGACTGGCTGACCCTTGAGATGGTCACTCTATGACAATAGGAGGCGGGATTTCAAGTACTGCTTCCTGTATTCTGTTCGTATTTCTCTCCTTGCTTCAGCCAGGCCCGAGAGAAACCTCTGGGAGAAATGGCGTAATCAAGCTGAAAACACCGAGTACAGGTGAGTGAGCCTTGCCTCGTTAGTCAAACTGCCTTAAATGCCTGGCGAGCGTCATCTCCATTACATGGCTGCCACATTTACAGTCTGCAGTAAGCATAGGCGATTGTCCCCCCCCCCGTCTGCAGTTTGGGGGTTCAGCTTCAGTGAAGTGTCTGTGTGGCGAGGCCGATCTCAGCTGCGACTCTCTGCCCAGCCCAATGAAACGAACCACAAAACACTGCTGACTGTTTGCACCTCCAAAGGAAGAAATGCAGGATGCACTCCACCTCAGCAACAGGAGCACAACCCACTCGAACTGCCTTTTCGGTTGACCGTGTTTTAGCAAACTCCAGCGTTGGTCCAGGCAGAAACACTGCCACCCCCACAATAACAGCAGCCCTTTCAACCCTCCAGCCACCGCTGCTTGCAAACAGACATCATAAACAGTTATCACAAATTAACCTTAGGCACTTCTTTTAGCCAAGCACAAAAACCGTAAGTGCAACATCTTCATCTTTCCAAAGAGTTTTTTTTTAATATCAAACGAAAGCTAAACAAGTTCAGTTTTCCTTGTGTCTTTTTAGCATTGATAGACGATGCAAAAAGAACGAGAACACGTCATGAGCATAAAAAAAAGAAATAGGGTTTGAGGTTGCAACAGCCCAGTTCTTTATGCAGAATAAAAACAGAAAGACAAGATTTAAATGAGATGCAGTGTTGGCAACCCCCGGAAACACTGCGACTGCATTGCATAAAAGCCCCAGTGTGCACCCGCTCTCGGAGTTAATCTGTTTCCAATACAAAATAATGTTTTTTTAAATCACTGGTCACCTCTCACTAAGACTTTAAACTGCACAAGCACACCTTTCGTTTACGTTGCTCTCGCAGAAATGGTGCCCATTTTCCAAGGAAAGGTGCAATTTAAAAATAAAAATGCCCAACAGAAATTCATAAATAAATGTGTTGTTTATTGTATAGCAGCCATTCAATTCCAGGTTTATGTTTTGCCTACCAGATGGTTTCAGAATGTAATTGTCCCCATGCATTGGGCGTATTTTCCTTTCCCAACAGCATATAGATATGTGTCTTTTTTAAATCTCTAGAACAAAACAACAATAGTAAGTATCCGTTTGACTCCATTATTTAGTGCACAAGGCCTCGTTACCTGCCTCTGTTAGATGCGATACTTGTTTGAATATTTCTTGTATGCTGGTAATACATACAAACTATCATTAAGACGTATTGGTTTGTTTCTAGGTTGTTTTTTTCCATTAAACTCCTGAGCTAAAAAAAAAGTAGCCCTCTACAAAACACCGCAGGGATGACGCTTCAGTTGGAACAGGCTTGGATATAGTCTCCTGCTGGCTTCATCGCGCTACATTCATTCTCCTTGCGAGCCTCGCCTTCACACTTTCTGCTAATTGATCCCCACCAGCCTCTCCACTGACTCCCATCTCCCATCTCCCTTCTTCCATTTTCTTGCTTTGCTGGAGCAACACAGCCACAGAATGTGCTATATTATGCCACATCATTAGCTTTTTCTTGCCGCATAATAAACAAAACGCCCCTCCACTCTTAAAGTTCACCTGCCGCAACTGCTTTATATTTGACTCTATTCCATTAGAGTTTAAGAAGGACTGGATAAAGAAAGTGCAAGGCTTTTTTTCTAGTTTCATATGGGGCAAGAAAAGACCTAGAATAGCTTGGCGGAAATTCCCAGACCTCCTTCAATACCAGAGAGCCTTCCATCTAAAAATTTCAGTCAACTATTAAGAGACACCGCTGACCTTTCACCGTTTTTTCAAGCTCTTTCTTTCGGCCCTCCGGACCGATCCAGCTTTTTTCTTTTTAAATTTGAACCCAAAACTTTTTAAAAAGGTGAGACTGAAAATTCTTCAGGCAGCATGTAAGGTATGGTTCCAAACGCGGGGGATATTGCATATCCTGTATTACCGCAACGACGACCCAATCTGGCAATCGCCTGGAACACCAGTTTGTTCACAAGACTCTCTTCGGTTCCAATTAAAGAATAAGGAATTGACAGATGGGGCCAATTGTTAGAGGGCTCGGAACTAATTTCATGGCAGAAAATACAGGACATTACAGAAGGTTCTCTCTCCAAATCCAAATATTACCAGTTGCTAAACTGGGCCAAAGAGTTGAGAAACGTGGAAAGGTTAATATTTTTTTTGAGTCAAAATTAGTTTTGTCACCACCGGGTCGAGAGGAAATATCAACATGGTACTGGATGTTGATACAGTCTCATGAAGATTCACAGCCTTGGTTTAAAGCACCTTGGAGGAAGGAGCTGCCGAGCTACGATTTGGACATACTATGGCAAGTATCTCTATCTTTTTCATGGCACAGTGTTAAGTTTGCACCTCTAAGAAAAAATCATATATTTATTATCCACAATGCATATTGGACTCCGCGAAGGCTCTCCTAAATGGGTTTACAAGTCATGAAGAAGTGACTAAAGTGCAGCAAAACAAATGCAGACGAAGCACATATGTTTTGGCCGTGTCCTTCCATGCAAGTCTTCTGGAAAAAAGTAGGTGCAACGATTTCCAGTATTGTGGGGCATGAAATTAAAGTGAGTCTAGCGCTGGTCATTTTCGGAGTAATTCCAGATGAAGACCCTATAATTAACATAACTAAACAATATAAAACCCTTATTTTTAGTTAATTTTACTGGTGCATAGAGAACTGTGCATTAAAAGGATTTCACCCGTTTCACCTTTAGAATGCAAATGGCTCAATTCTATGCATAGAACTGCACAATTAGACAGGGCAACATATAACACGAAAAAACAAAACTTTGGAACTTATGGGATAATTGGTGTAAGAATACACCTCCTTAAGTGGAATTTCTACAAGTATTCTTTTCCTATTTCTTTTTGTTTTTTCTCTTCTATGTTTTTTCCCTTTTTAGCTTTTTTTGTTTTGCTGGTTTTACAGCGATGTTCCCTGCAAAACGGCAATAACCTTGCTAATATGACCCACAGGTTCGTATCAGCATAATCCACCCCAATGTTGGTGAGAGGTAAGTCTGTATTTTAGCAGACGTTAGTTTTTGGATAAAACAGCGGTTTTCTCCAAAAACTAACGTGTGGTAAAATGTTGGGGCAGCCTTGTAAATATTGCAATGTGTACATCAGCGATATTTACAAGGTTGTCCATCTGGGGTATGCCCAGTGATCCCCAATGTGCATCTCTTTAGAGATGTAAAGGGAGGCAATGGGAAAAAGGGTGCTAACATGTGATTATGCATGTTAGCACCCTCTTGTAAATAGGGTGATATTTTAATCTCCGCTTTTAATAAATCCCTTGTAAATATGCCCCGGTATTTTAAGGATAAGGAAGGGCACCACTAAAAATGACAAAAGAATGATGTTTCAGCAAGAACAAAGAGAGGAGGAGCGAGATGGAATGTGCTATCAGGGGGCACCGCATAGACAGTATAACGGACAAGGACACCAGAGAAGAAACAAGAGTGGGGCTCATTGTTATGTTTGCCAAATATTCAAGCCCGATGCCAAGCGTCACCTATGGTGGAAAACAATGCCAAGGAAATGCATTTCCTGCATGTATAAAGCATCATACTTAAGACATTTAAAAATTAGCAAGTGAACTGACATATTAGAATTTGATGATAGCACAGGTAATTGGAACATAAGGGAGAGACAGTTAGTAACTAGGAACTGGACAGCTAAGGTACAAGGGAAACAAGTGAACTACACTTTACATTACTGGAACATCATTGTAGATGGAGAGACACTATTAATAACACCTAATGGTATTCTATATGATCCAATAACTGAGCAAAAGCATGCTTATGCTA
The DNA here is from genome assembly GCF_964263255.1 of Lissotriton vulgaris. Classification (NCBI taxonomy): domain Eukaryota; kingdom Metazoa; phylum Chordata; class Amphibia; order Caudata; family Salamandridae; genus Lissotriton; species Lissotriton vulgaris. The sequence goes on along the minus strand of NC_141693.1, from coordinate 47,842,694 downwards.
GGGCACCAAATGTGATTTCTAAAATATTAGAATATCCATCGTGGTCAGCTTGCTGCTTACACATGGCACAGTGGACAAATGTTACGCTTATAAATTCATCATGGAGTGGTTACAAATGGTGTGATCAATTTCAAAACACTTTCCCTGAAAGGGTATGCCTTCCTCTCAGTAAATATCTCACATTGGACACACAGTTACAGGGCGGTATGCAGTTTATTTGTGGCCCATGACTCATTAAATTTGGGGTATTTTGTTCACAGATTTTAAAGAGGCATACATGCGCCTATTCTGAATGCTAGACAAGTTCTATTCTTTGAGGTAATGCGTATATTATTTACTGGATATGGGGTTTATGATTTAGAATTGGCCCATGTTAACGTGTCTACTGAGCCAGCTTTAGCATTCAGTGCAACAAGAGATGCATTTCACCAGTTCCAGATGGAAATAAATTCCGTGGTTGCCATGACTATTCAACATAGAATTGCACTTGACCTCCTAACACAACAACAAGTAGGACTGTGTGTTTTATTGAATTCCTCTTGCTGTTATTTTTTATATAATAGTGAACACATAGCAAGGGATGTGGCATGCAGTTCAAATATTCTGTGGAGCAGAGAAATTGACTGATTCTGATGATTGGTTCTGGCTATGGTCAGGGCTACCAACAGGATAGTTAAAGAGCTTAGAGGCCTATTAGCATAGTGGGCGGATCACCACCGCCAGCCCGGCGGTGGCAATCCACCCGCCAAATTACCCATCTTCGCCCGCCATATTAGCCTGGCGAGGGGCACCGCGGTAGACGGAAAGACCATGCAGCGCTTTCCGCCGGTTGGATTCCCGGCCGGGTGGAAAAGGCCCTCAATATGGTTGCGGTGCCTTGCAGGCACCGCTATCCATATTAGGATGTGTCGTTTTTAGGACCTTTCCATGGTGGAGACTCCGCCATGGAATGGCCTGTGGAGTTTACTTTGTGGGCCCGTTGCGGGCCCCCAGAGGGGTGAGGGGCTGTACTGGGGTGTACCCATGGTACCCCCCCAACATTGGCATACACAAGGTGGCAGGTGGCAGGCACTACGTGGTTCCTGTCACGTTGTGCATGCCAATGTACAACATGCATATATTGCATTGTGGTGGGTGCTGCTAACAGCACCGCCCGCCAAATGTAAGATATGCGGGATGCCACCTCCCGGGTGGCGGTGGCATCCAAATTGCCATGGCAGGACCGCTACAACTCTGTGTACCACTACGTCCGCCTGCCATCATAATGAAACCCTTAGGGCACTATTACGATGTCCTTCCGCCACCGTAACAGTATGCGGGCCGCCCACCAGGGGTGTGGCAGCCCCGCTGTGCACATTATGATGCGTCCGCCGCACTGGCGGGCGCAAACATTGCAGGATGTAAAATCAGCATGTTGTGCATTTGCATACAAATCATGACAGGCACCACGTGGTGCCTGCCACCTTGTATATGCCAATGTTGGGGGGTACCATGGATGCACAGCATATAGCACGGGGCAATGACTCAGCCTACTTGCACAATTGGCTTCTCTCCGGCATGTTTTGGTATATTAAATACCAAACTAATATGACTCTACCCTGTACGTCTTGTCTTTGTCCTTTGTGTTATCTGTAGTCAAGCTTGAGGGAATCCCCCTCTAACAGTTATAGCGCCTTAGCGTGCGCTCCACTTAGCCAAAAGACAACACAACCACTTAAATTAAATTTTATTAGTTAATCTGCACGTTTTTCACATATTAAAACGGTCCTGAGGAAAGCCAGCTTAAAATCTACAAGGCACTGGCTGAAAAATGTAGACCACACTAGACGCTGGAGGTCATAATTAGCACTCCAATATACATCTACCTGCCTTTTATCCGCTAACAGAGGCCCAGTTCATTAAAATATTTTACCCTCGGGTGCTGGGATCTACATTATAGCTTTTAATCTCCACCTTTCTCACCCTATTCACTGCACACTCAGCAACATACCAGCTCCGCAGTCACCTGGTGTTGAAGCACACCCGGGGCACATTCGGTGCCACTGTGGTGGGCCCGATGATGAAGCATGCCACCGACTAGGTCAGTGGGTGAGGGCTTTATAAGAAAAACAACGTTTCTCCTTATTTGACGTACTAACCTGAGTCTTCTACTTCCCTTAAACTAGCTAGTCCTTATTGATATACATACATAATCCAGGGGATACGGTCTAGCTTATCTAGTCCTCTCTCTCTCGTTGATTTAAGCATAATTTTTCTCAAAAACATTTCTTCTTCCTTTACCGTTTTTTAATCTAGCAAGACTGGAGGGAAGGCAGCAGCATTGGCCGCATGCGTAGCCTGATTGTTATGAGCAAACAGTAGAATTACCCGACTGTATTCATTAGAGTGCCCACATAGCGAAGGCCGCTGTCATCTGGGGAGACAGGCCTTGAGTATCTGCACTTTTTATTCCATTGCCATAAGTTGTTGGTTAATACTTGAACAGCTCAGCTAAATCTGACATATCAAGGGTTAAACTATAACATTTCAGTCATAGCCCCCCCATTACCACACTGACACATTTAAATCACCAATTCTCTGCTTGTTAGAATTGGGGGTTTCTGGTTGGCGCAAGTATTCACTTGTGACAAGCAGGGACCCTCTCCTCTAAGTCAGGGCGAAGGATGACCCCTTAGAATTACCCTTGCTCACCCTCTAGGTGCGTGGCGTGAGCAGCCAAGGCTATTCTTCAGGCATTATTGGGTTAAGCATTTGTAATCACACACACAGTAAATGTACCAATCCCCCCACAAATGGACACCAGGCTGTGAATATGTGAAAATAGTATTTATATATATATATATTCTCAAGAAGACTTATCACAAGACCCAGTAACGTTGTTCAAGTAAGCCACAATACTTATAAAATAAAGAGTTCTTTTAAAACCGTTCAAGCAGAGACCGTGCGATGCGGCAGCCAAAATGGCCGCTCCTTCGTGAGCTCCGCAACCTCGGCGGCGCTTCAAATACGGAGGACTCGCTTTTGAACGGTGTATCCTTCAAACAACGGTGGATTCTGACGTCGGAAATTCCCCTGTGACCCAGGGTATGCTTGCTGCTCTCTGCGCTTCTTTTTTCACGAAGAAATATGTGAAAAAGTAATTTATCCGATAATGGCCTCCATTTTGTTTTTCTGTTCTTACTTCCGCTACCTCGGCGGCGCTTCAAACACGGAGCACTCGCTTTCGAACGCCTTATCCTTCAGACAACAGTGGTTTTAGATGTTGGAAATACCCCTGTGAGCTTGCTGATCTTTGTGCTTACTTTTTCACGGAGTAACATGTGAAAAAGCGATTTTTCCGATAATGGCCGCCATTTTGTTTTATTGTCCTTATTCTCACTCGTTTTTTTAAACAATCAAGTGACTTTCTACTCCCATTCTTATTGCTATAGACTTTGTGCTCTCCTGCTCCTCTTTGCTGCACCTATATCTCTGCAAGTCCTGTTCTTTTGACTCCAGCAGCATATAAATTGCCCACACCTGTTTTGCCTTAGCCTCTTGTGGTGCTCTTTGTCATTGGACTTACGGAACAGTAATTGACCTCTTTGGTGCTGCTGCTCGATTTACATGTTCACACTGCTTTTTTAGGCAGTTTTTTTACTTTTTGCTGTGGCTCTCTTGGAATCTTCTGTCATTGGGGCATTTGTGTGAGGTGCTCGCTCATTTCACTGCATTGAGCCCCCTGCCTCACCCGCAATGGACCATACGCAGAATTCAAAGGCTTCTTCTGCGACTCCTGCAGCGCGCAAGGACTCTACCACTTCTGGTAAGCGCCTTAAAAAAGACCCTCCTTCACCTTCCAAGTCTCCACTTCCTGTAATGCTTGAGGATATTATGAAGGAACTTCGCCTTATTCGCCCCTTCATGGCGGATACCACCACAACTCGGTAGAGACTCGATGAAAAATGGTCTACCTTAGACAAAAGGATAACTGATGTTGAACAACAGATTAGTGATGTTCAGGATGTTGCCGCCAAGGGGATGTACCATGTTACAACGCATACCGTTACAACTACCTACCATTACAACGCGACCATTACAACGCATACCATTACAACGCATAGCGCTTTGGGGTGCTGGATAGTGGTAAGTATAATTTACTATTCTAACTCCAGTCCCCGTGGACCCTAGGGAAGGTGTTGGATAGTAAATTATACTTATTCCCTATCCTATAGCGCCCCCCCAGCGCAATGCGTTGTAATGGTATGCGTTGTAAAAGTCGCGTTGTAATGGTAGTGCGGAGTAACGAATGCGTTGTAACAGGTGCATACCCCGCCAAGGTCGTCAGTCTCACCAAAGAAGTTGATATGCTTAAGAAAACTTCTGAGGACTTGGAAAATCGAAACAGGCGCAATAATCTGCGAATTTATGGTGTTCCAGAAAATTCGGAGGGGTCTGATATCATCCACTTCTTGAAGTCTCAAGTCCTGCCTATCACTGGTATCCCTAAACATTTGGACGTCAACATTCAGAGGGCACACCGCCTTGGCCCTAAAAATTCTTCTGCCTCCTTGAAACCCAGGGGTATCATTGCGTATTTTCTCCTCTACTCAGACCTAATGACCATCCTTCATTCTGCTAAGCAGCATAAGCAGTTATTATGGTCTGGTCACAAATAATTTTTCACTCAAGATGTATCGAAGCTGACCGCTGCTCGTCGTAAAGAATTTTTGGACTTAAGACCCATGCTTCGCGCCATGAATGCTAGATATGGGCTCATCCATCCATGTTTCGTCAAGGTCACGTATAAAGAAAGGTCATTCAGCTTCGACGATCCAGCTGACCTTCGCAAGTTCATTAACACTCATAAGGAGGATACTATGGAACACAGCGGCTGTTAATGTTTAACTGTTTCTATTTTGTTGTCCTATGAATTATTATTATTTTTTTTTTTTTGCTGCAACTTTTCTTGTTATAACGTGCTGTTGTTCTCTTCCCTTGTTTTTTAGATATGTCTTCCAAGTGTTTGATCCCACCTCTCCTTCGTTGTGTTGTCCCACCGTGCGATGTTTCTGTCACATCCCAGTATGACGTCTCCCCTCATGGTTGTCTGGTAAGTCTCCTTCAATTGTATTACATTGTCGGGCCTAGTCTCATTTTATTTGTCTTAGTTTATTTTACTTCTATGTTCCTTTTATATGGGGCTTTGCTTTCGACTTTCCCTTTTGTTGTGCGGCCGTCTTTCCCTGTTGCTCCTGCGCTCACTTTATTGTCTGTTTTGCTCTTGTTGTGTATGGCTAGAACCCTTTGGTTTTTTGACATTCTGTTTTTCCCGTTTTACCTCATGGGAGTTTCTGTCTCCCGTTACTTTTTCTTTCTCTCTATCTTTCAGCTTCTTTCCCACTCTTTTCTATTACTTATGGCATTCGTTACTCACTTCTGCTTTCCTCTCTCCATTTTCCCTTGGCTTTCAATTCTAAACTCTGCTTCTTCCTTTCTACTTTCTTTATTCCTTACCTATTCTTTCTCTTTTTATAGTGGTAGTTATGTAACCCATTTTTTCACAATTGTTTCTCTTTCTGCAAGCATTTCTCCTTCCTCCTCTAAGCTTCTTATCTCTGGTCTCAATATGTCTTTCCTTTCCTCATCTTTCTTTATTTCTGTGCTTACTTTTTTCTCCAATCTTTAAATGACTGGTCTTCGAGTAATATCTTGGAATGTTAAGGGTCTCCGCAACCCGGTGAAAAAGCAAAGAGTTTTATCTCATTTAGCAAGATTAAAATGTCAGGTTGCTTTGTTACAGGAAATGCACCTCTCCCAGAAAGACCTATCCTCTTTACGTAAACAGTGGGTGGGAGAATTATTCTGTTCACCTTCAGTTAATAATAAGAATGGTGTTGTGATTTTGTTCCATAAGTCATTGTCTGTTCAGCTTACCAATGAGATCTCAGATTCCCATGGTAGATGGTTGTACTTAGATGTATTAGTTAATAAGTCTGCTTTATCTTTTTGCAATGTTTATAGTCCTAATGGTATAGACCTTACTTTTTGGAATGATTTTTCAAAATTTGTATCCTCCCACTCAAGTGTTGACCTACTTGTGGGGGGTGACTGCAATCAACTAAAGGACCCTTTCCTGGACCGTAAATCACAGACCAGATATATTCCTAATAAGATGCAAAAATCATTTTCCAAAGCAATTTCTTCTAGAGGATTAATCGACTCCTGGAGGTTGTCACACCCTGATACCTTGGAATTTTCTTTTTTTTCCCCTGTTCATGCTTCTCACTCCTGAATTGATTATATTTTCCTTACTCAACATACTTTTCAATTCATGACAAAAATTGAAATCGGTTCAATACTTATTTCCGACCATGCTCCAGTCATTCTTGATATGGATCTTCCTTCTCACGCTCCTTCTTCCCGTCGCTGGCATTTTAACAATTCGCTCCTTCTGGATCCTCAATTCATTGATCAATTTATTATTTTCTTGGATGAATTCTTTCATAATAATCTAAACTCCTCTTCCCAGTTTCATTTTGTTTGGGATGCTTTTAAAACCTCGGCTAGAGGATTTATCATTGACTTCGTCTCCCGTAAAAAGAGGCAGGCCCTATCCAAGTCCTCTGCTATACTAAAACAGATTAAAGATCTCGAGCACCTTTTTTATACATCTAACTCCCAAGAAGCCCTTGCCTTTCTTATTAAAGCTAAACTCCAATTTAATAAATTCTCTTGTGAAGCGGCCTGCAATCATCTTTTAAAATGTAATTCTAAAATGTATGGCGGGCGCAATAAAGCAGGTCGATCTCTTGCCAATTATTTAAAAATCAAGAAACAAAAATCCAACATAGCTGTTATTACTGATTCGCATGGTACTCGCCATAGTACAGATGATAAGATCCTTTCCTGCTTTGTCCAATATTACTCCTCTTTATATACCCCTGAATCGCACCCTTCCTGCTCTCAAATAGACTCTTTCTTTCTTAATATACCTAAATCTTCTTCTACAGATCTTGATTTCTCCCCGCTAGATGCCCCCATCTCTGAACAAGAAATTTTACAAGCAATCACTCTTTTACCCAAGGATAAGTCTCCTGGCCCTGATGGCTTCATTGGTCGTTTTTATTTTCAATTTAAAAAACATCTTATACCTCACCTCTCCTTCTTGATAGCTTCCTTCCTCGCCATAGGAGAATCCAAAGGCTCTATCACCCAAGCCATGTTATGTTTACTCCCCAAAAAAGATAAAGATCCCTCGCTTTGCAAAAACTATCGACCCATTTCTTTAATCAATACTGATTGTAAAATATATGCAAAAATGTTGGCCTCTCGATTAAATACTGTTGTTCCAGATCTCATCAACATTTATCAATCCGGCTTCGTCAAAGTAGATCCATTACAGATAACTCCAGAACATTTCTCAATATTATTCACCTGGCTTCCAAGATGAAGGACCCCCTCGCGGCCATCACCCTTGATGCGGAAAAAGCCTTTGATAGAGTGAATTGTGACTTTATGTTTGGGGCTTTACTATGGCATGGTTTCAGTCCTCACTTCATTAATCTAATTCAACTACTCTATTCTGCCCCCTCCACTTCCATATGGGGTAATGGCGCTCAGTCTTCTTACTTTCCCTTGCATAGGGCCACCAGACAGGGCTGTCCTCTGTCTCCCCTCCTTTTTATTCTAGCATTAGAACCTTTCCTTGAAAAGATCCGGCGCTCTACCTCTTACTCCGGTTTTGTTTATAAATCTTTAGATATTAAGTTTACAGCATATACTGATGATATTTTACTTTATATTTCTAACCCTTCTACTTCCCTGCCTGCCCTATTTTCCTTACTCAAAGACTATTCCTCTGTCTCTGGTTACAAGCTAAACATCGATAAATCCGAAGTTTTGCCCCTAAATAAGCACTGTCTTCCACATATGTTTCAGGATTCGGGTTTTGAATGGAATCCTATTCGTATCAAATGCTTGGGTGTTTTGTATTCTAATTCTATCAAAGAAACTATTAAGATGAATCCCAAAGATATTTTTTCCAAGCTCTCTGCTCTTATATAACGTTGGTCTCCATTATTTTTATCCTGGTGGGGAAAACTGTCAACTATTAAGATGATGCTTCTCCCTATTGTTAACTTCTACCTCTCTATGTTACTTATTTCCCTTCCTGCCTCCTTTTTTACACAAATTAATCACATTCTTGTTCGCTTCCTCTGGAATAACCGCAAATCTAGGATTTCTCTCTCTCGTCTTCAGCATCCAAAGCACATGGGAGGGGTAAATTTTCCGAATATTGTTTGTTTTCATTCTTCCTTCACTTTAAAACAAATTTGGCCATTTCTATCTGATTCGCTCTCTCTTCCTATTACTGCATGGAGTGCCTTGGAGTTGGCGCAACTCTCACCCTTCACCTTCCTCGCTGCCACTCATTTATCTCAACCCCCTAAACGCTTCCTTTCACCCACTTTCAAACTCTCCAGGGCGCTTTCCCTCTCCCTGTTTCGCTCCTCTTTTTCTCAAGCTCATTTGCATTCCCTCACACCGTTATGGTACAATGCCTCCCTTAAAATAAATAATAAAGCTCTCTTTTGGAAGGAATGGATCGATAAAGTCATTATACTTGCTGATCAGCTTTTATCACACGGTTCTTTCATGGATTTTTCTGATATTTGTTCTTCTTTTTATCTATCTAATAAGTATTTCTCCCAGTTCCCAGCTTTTAGGCTGTTGCGTGCTTATCTAGGATCCTGATCGATACTGTGACCTTATGCCCTTATTCGGCTATAAATCCATTTATTCCCTATATTGGCATAACCTTGCAAGTACAATATTCAGAAAGTCATCTCTGGCCTCACACGAACAGAGCCACATTCCAGAATAGTTTTCTCTGCCACTTCCTTTGCAACCAACTAGTGCAATGACAGAGCAGAAGTCACTATCTGAGATTCCTAGATTAACACTCCGAGTTCTTCAACAAGATAAAAACTCAGCAAACCTGGAAATCCCCGCTTGCTGTGTTTTGATTAGTAATGGAACTCTAATGAGCAACTGATAGCGATCACTTCCTAGTGACATCTTTAATTGATGTCTTATGTCCAGCAAACTTACGTCAAACCAGGCACCTGTCAGGTGTAAATATTACCAACGTTGCCTTAAGCAAACGCTGTCTGCAGTACTCTGATGCTGCTGCTGTCTCGTTGCTGTTGGTGAAGCTACTGATACCATTATCGCTGCTAAAGCGCGAACGATGGTGTGGTGAACTTAGGAGCTGAACAGCCGTCCCTCTGCGAAGAGCCCAGCAGATGCCAGCTGCCCGCGGACGCTGTCCCCCCTCCTCCTCCTCGACGCGCTGAAGAAGAGACGCTGCCTTTCTCCTGCCGAGAAATCCAGCTCCAGCGTTTCTGGTCTACCCTTGCGGGTGACTGGGATACCGAGTTTTCCTGAAGGAGATACCAGACCTCCATCATTCTATTCAGAGGTATGGTGTTGACTAAACCCTTAGTGAGAATTCTTGAAGCAAACCTTGGCAAAACCAACTTAACTTAAAGCTACTTACTTACTCCCCTCCCACGTATTAGGCTTAGGTCAGGTACACTGGGGTAGGCATAGTTAGAAGCACCAGTTGAGTATGTTAGCCTAATGTATATATGACTGTATATATGTTTTATTACTTTTAAACCATTGTATGGCTAAGAAACCATATCAATGCTTTTACAGTATTATTTCGCAATACTTATCTTACTGTACGTACTTTTTATAATAACAAGTCTTGCAATTGTGGCAATTCATTTCTCTTGTACGAGAAGAAAGACTGTTCAATAAACCCAATTAAGTTTAGCATAGTCAGTAGAGGCCTGGAAGATCCGCACTTCTACGTCAATACTACTGTTTATGTTATTCCAATGCGCAGGGCCTAGTGGGAAACTAGGAACTACACTACAAGGCTTGCTTTATCCTCTCTTATCTCATACCATAACTCCCTCTCGGATGACATTCCATCACACTCTATTCATTTAGACTTTACCACCCCGCACAAAGCTGCTACTATTTATAAGATCCTCTCTCGTTCTATACCCGATCGCTCAAAATCCAAAACCGAACTTGCTTGGGAGAAGGATCTAGCACATGAATTTTCTTTTCCTGTCCGGGATTCCCTCTGGTCTGGGATTCACTCTGTGTCCCGTTAAGCTAGCACTACTCAGACTCTGTTTTTCTTTTACAATCGACTTTTTCTTACCTCTTCTGACCTTCATAAGTTTAAAGCCTCAGACTCTAGTCAAAGCTGGTCATGTACTCATCCTGATAGTAACCTTTTCCACATGTTCTTTCAATGCCCCCTAGTTAATTCCCTATGGAAAAACATATGGTGCAAGCTGAATGACGCTTTTGATATTGCGCATATTTTTTTAGGTGGTTCCTCTCCTATATGGAATGTTTCTAATATTGTTCGTAAATTTATAGACTTGTTTATAGCCATTTCCTTGCAGATTATTACCACGTACTGGAAAGACACTTCTAAAATCTCTTATACTGCATGGTGGAACCTGTTATGTCATCGCCATAGACTTGATCATGCCCTTGCAACGACTACCTCTCTTTTGATTAAAAGAGATTTGTTAAGGTTACCATTAACTGAATTTCTTTCCAGATGTGTAACATAATATGCCTTACTGTTATTACTATGTTATATTTTTTACTCTCGTTCTCTTTTCATTTTTTTCTCTTCTTTCTCCCCTTTTTCTCTCTCTCTCTCCTTTCTTTTCTTTTTTTTTTTTCTTTCCTTCTCTCTTCTCTTTCTTACTCATAAAAATTCTAAAAAAAAGCATTTTCTCTTAGTATAGGTATTATGTTTTCCCTTCCCTTGGGGATATCTAATATTTTACACTTCTCACTTATAATGTACTTATTAGTTTTTTTTCTTCTTCATCCTTTAATATCTTTTCATTTTCTGTTTCTCATTGCTTTGTGAATCGTAAATTGTACTTATGTTTTACTTTGTATATTTGATCTAATAAAGCTTTTTAAACTTAAAAAAAAATAAAAGTTCAAGCAAGTGCAGTTCATTCAGCCATGGGGTAGTTCCTTTAAAAATTGTTATTCACAGGTTTCTAGATACGTGGTGCCCGCTGGATGGTTCGTAGCGCTTCTGGACACCTAAAACGGGAGGAATCACTGCACCCTACCAAGTCTCACGCATCTCGCGTGAGTCGCGTACACCGAGGCCCTACCAATCCTCACGCATCTCGCGTGAGACGGCGTACGCGGCGTACAGCTTCCAGGCAATGCAAAAGAATGGTGCGAGCCGTACCCAGCTTGTGCGGCTCGTACTGCGGGGTGATTGCAGCGTACTTGTGAGAACTACAGCGCGCACAGCTCACAGTTCTCAGTGTACTCTTGTGAATGCGGAGCGTACAGGTCACAGCTAACTGTACAGTTCGCTTCCTTAACTGCGAAGCGCTCAATCTTTTCAATGCGCACCGTACCTTGGTTCTCGGCGAAGGTGAATGCGAGGCGCACATCGGCTCCTAGGCAGAGCGAGGCTAGCGCCCGAGGCGTCCAGACTTCAGGGGGTCTGCTCTCTGGATCTTTGGGTCCGGTGGGGGCTTCAAGGGGGAGCGTGGGGGGCACCTCAGCGAGCCTCCAGTGGCAAGGTGACAGGGCGGCCTGACACAGCGGGCGAAGAGCGGCTCAGGAGCGGGGCTATTCCTCGGCCGGAACGGCCAAACAGCAGCAGTCACGGCCTCAAGGAGGGGCTGGAGGGCACCAGGGTCACGGCTCCGGTGGAGCAGAAATCCTCACAGTTACCTGCAGACGAGCAGGGAGCAGGTTGAGCCAGATGGTCCTGTGGCTCAGGTCAGGGGGCAAGCTCTCTTCCAAGCCCTTGGAGATAGTTGAAAAGCACAAGTTCTTTGTAGATAAACAAGATGCAGCAAGTCTTTAAAAGTTCCTCTCTGCTCTCCTTTGGCAGCAAGGTCACCACTGCTGGCCAGTCTTCCTCCTTACAGCTTTACTGGCGCCTCCTCCTCAGGCAGAGCTTCTTCTTGGCTTCAAGCAGCTCTCGTTTGTTAGGAGCAGGGCTCCTATATTTATACTCAGTTTCTTTTGTCTTTTCTGGCCAGGGGGGCCTTTGCATAGCCCATTTCAGTTTTGAAGCACTCTATTGTGCTGTTCCTGGCTTTTCCTTTCAGTGTGAGGGGCAGGCACATCAGATGCTCCACAGGAGGTGGAGCCAGCATTGTGATGACAGGGGCAGCCAGGAGTACTCTGATGACAGTCCTCCCACTTCATGGGCCAGGTGTCGGGCTAAGTCATCAGTCGCTCCCCAGGAGGCAGAGCCAGCATTGTGGTGGCAGAGCACAGCCCTATTCAGAGTCCAGGGGTACTCCCACCTCCCACTAAGGTGTAATCCTTGCATTCACCACCTGTCATACCCCAGCCCTTTCACTCACATAACCCAGACAGTCAGATACACATCCTAGCAGAGGCGGGCTGAAATGGTTAGGCAAGCAAATGCTAGCTTTCTAAAAGTAGCATTTGCAAACACAGGATATGAAAATAACCTTTAGTAAAATAAGTATTTTGTTATTCTGAGTTCAGGCATACTAAACTTGACTTTCTACCATGTTCCCTGAGCCTGCTGGGATTATAGGGTGTAATAATTCCAGCAGCCCATCTTGGCCTATGAGAACAGGTAGCCTTACAATAGTGAAAAACGAAATTGGCTGTAATTCACTATTAGGACATGCCACACACATCAGGGCTTGTCCTACCTTACACTTACAATGCACCCTGCCCTAGGGCCTACCATAGGGGTGACTAATATGAAGCAAAGGGAAGGTTTTTAGGCTGGCAAGTGTGTGCACTTACCCAGCCAGCATGACAGTACCAGACTGCATGCAGGTTCTGCAATGGCAGACCTTAGACACATTTTAAAAGGCTGCTTCTGTGGGTGGCGCAGCCAGCGCTGCAGGCCCCCTAGCAGTATTGGTATTTACAAGCCCTGGCACCACTGGTGCACTTTACTGGGGACTGACAGTAAATCCAATGAACCAATCATGGACATCAATTGTAGGTACACTTTGCACAGGGAGAGCATATGCACTTTAGCACTGGTCAGCAGTGGTAAAGTGCCCAGAGTCATTAAACCAACAAAAACAGGTCAGAGAGAATATTGGAGGAAGGCAAAAAGTTCAGGGATGACCCTGCCAAGAGGGCCAAGTCCAACACAACCCCCTTCCAGCCAAAACGCAGGGTAGACCAATCACCACTGTGATGGTCTTCCGGGCTTTGGGCGATAGAACATGGACCTGGCCCGCAACAGCAGGGGCACATTCCAGTTCTACGCCAATCTGAGCATATCTCAAATCCTCTGTCCATACTCTCAGGGTCCACCCAGCTAATCCATGGGGCATCCTTCTCTTCCTCTGTGGACAACACCTGTGCAGCATCTAACCTTAACTTGCTCATAGGTGTGTCCCAACAGATAGCCATCAAATCGCAGTGGCCACTGACAGTAGTCAGGGCTGAGACCCATGCCTCATGCCTCTCAGGGCTCTCAAGCCTCTGTGGCCTCAGAGAGCGGGGAGCGGTAGCCCCAGGTGCTTGGCACCCTTTGTCCACTCTCCCTCCTGTCAGGTCAGGTATGTCATCCTGGCACTGATCCACCAGCCCCAGGCCTGTAGCTGGTGGCTGGACCAAAGACTGGGGTGGGCTCTCCCACACCCGGTCCTCCTCCTTGGGGCTCTGTACCCTCCCACCTGGAGTGGTACCCCCTTCCAAAATTGTCAGGTCACCTGTGGCAGGTGACCTGCACCATTCGCCCACCAGTTCAGGGGTGCTATCCTGCAACTGGGGCACCAGGTCAGGGGGGACACCCTGCAACTGGCCCTCTATCCTAGGGTCTAAACCCTCAAACTGCACCGGGGTCAGAGGCAAGGACTCCCTCCCTCTGCACCCCCTTCCAGAGTACTGCCCAATCTCCACTGGAGTGGTACCCCTAGAAGTGACATGGGTCAGGACACTGATTACAGTGGTCCCGCCCACCAGGTCAGACAACACTTGAGCCTGGCTCTCCAACTCAGGGACCCAACCCTGCAGTTGAACACTTGCCTGGCGCACCAAGACTTCCCGGGGAGCACCCATGCCCCCCCTGAGGGTGGCACGTAGCTCATGTGTCGTGCAACAGTCTGCCTGGCTCAGATCCTCCAACCCCTTTCCCTCTGACAGTGTGGAAAGATCTCCCAGGACAGAAGTGGTGTCCCCCTGGTCATTCACTGGGGATGCAGCCCTGCTGGCTGGCCCCTGACCCACTGGTTCTTCCACTGGGGACTCTTTCCTCCTCTCGCCCCTCTTTCTGGACTTCTGTACCCTCCCAACTGGAGGGGTACGGCCAGACACCAGAACTACTGGAGCTCTGTTTACAGAGTCTCCACGTTCTCTAGCCACTGGGGGATCCTCCTCAGTGGGTGACTCATCCGGACAGCCTAGGCTCGCCACCTGGTGTTCCCTTAAAGAACCATCCAGGCTCTGAGACTGAGGTGGGGCACTACCGGGACCAAACCCATTCTCACTCCTTCCCCTTAAGGACAGGACGTGAGGCCCTTCACCCCTCTCACTACTACAGGACCTAGCTGGGCTACTCTGAGCCACTTCCACCACTCTGGGCTGGAAGATACCTGAGCCACTCTCCACAGGATCACACCCCAATGCCTCTCCAGACCCTCTGGAATCCACCACAAGGTCTGCCTCCAGTGTGAGCTCCCTGGGGTCAGAGAACTCACTCTCTAACAGGTGTTGGCATATCTCTGGAAAACTGGGACTTAAAGTGTGCTCACCCACAATTGGATTACACAGCCCGCTAGCAGGGTTAACCAAACTATCCTTCACCTCTCCATCCAGTGCCTCACACACATACTCCACACCATTCTTCTGAGACTGGCCAGACAGTAGCGGACTGTCTCTGTCACACAACCCACACTCTTCTGGGCGGTCTTTACACTCACCCACCAGGACCTCAACCATGGGGGAATCCCTCCCACGACGAGGACCATGAACTCCTACGCCAGCTACCCTATTCCCTTCAGGGACGCTGTGCACTACTGGAGCTACCTCATGCCCTTGAACCTCCTGGTGTATGTCAACCCCCTCCAAGTCAGGTGCCATATCTCTAGGTGCGCGCATTATGCTGTCAGCACTAGATACCCGAATGTTGCTGCCACCAGCTGAGCTGGACTCTGCCTCCAACTCAGCAAAGCTCAATCTCTGAGCTACACAAATCTCTGGATGTTGGGCTGAAGCCCTCCTGGCTTCAAGCTCCTTGAGCTCCAAATCAAGTTCTCTCATTTTCAAGTAGTGGTCTCTTTGGCGTTTTTGCGCCTCCATGGCTAATCTCTGTTTCTCCATTTCCATTTGTGCCTTTAATCTTGCCATCTCCATTTCATGTGCCCTGGTTGCTGCCCTGTCTGCCAACTCCTCTGGCGACAGACCTCTGGTTGCTGCCTTTTCCATCCTCACTGAACCAGGCATGACGTTTCACCAGCACATGGAGATCTCCCAGCAAAATTAAAAAATAATAAAATCTGTGGCTGCGTTATCGGTCTGCTCTCACTATGTGGTGATCAGCAATTCACTGTATGTTAACTACAAATGCAAATTCACAAATCCTCACCGCTGCGTCCAATGTTAGAATTGGGGGTCTCTGGTTGGCGCAAGTATTCACTTGTGACAAGCAGGGACCCTCTCCTCTAAGTCAGGGCGAAGGAGGACCCCTTAGAATTACGCTTGCTCACCCTCTAGGTGCGTGGCGTGAGCAGCCAAGGCTATTCTTCAAGCGTTATTGGGTTAAGCATTTGTAATCACACACACAATAAATGTACCAATCCCCCCACAAATGGACACCCGGCTGTGGATATGTAAAAATAGTATTTATATATATATATTCTCAAGCAGACTTATCACAAGACCCAGTAACGTTGTTCAAGTGGGCCACAATACTTAATAAAGAGTTCTTTTAAAACCGTTCAAGCAAGTGCAGTTCATTCAGCCATGGGGTAGTTCCTTTAAAAATCATTATTCACAGGTTTCTAGATATGTGGGGCCAGCCTTGGGCCCGCTGGACGGTTCGTAGCACTTCTGGGCACCTAAAACGGGAGGAATCACTGCACCCTACCAAGTCTCACGCATCTCCCATGAGTCGCGTACACCGAGGCCCTATCAACCTTCACGCATCTCGTGTGAGACGGCGTACGTGGCGTACAGCTTCCAGGCAATGCAAAACAATGGTGCGAGCCGTACCCATCTTGTGCGGCTCGTACTGCGGGGTGACTGCAGCGTACTTGTGAGAACTACGGCGCGCACAGCTCACAGTTCTCAGCGCACTCTTGTGAATGCGGGGCGCACAGGTCACAGCTAACCCGAAGCACACAGGGCTGCGAGATGCTTGCCTTACAGTTCGCTTCCTTTACTGCGAAGCGCTCAATCTTTTCAATGTGCACCGTACCTTGGTTCTGATGATATCGGCGAAGGTGGAGTCGAGGCGCACAGCGGCTCCTGGGCTGAGCGAGGCTAGTGCCCGAGGTGTCCGGACTTCGGGGGGTCTGCTCTCTGGATCTTTGGGTTCGGTGGGGGCTTCAAGCAGGAGCGTGGGGGGCACACCAGCGAGCCTCCAGTGGTGAAGTGACAGGGGGGCCTGACACAGCGGGGGAAGAGCGGCTCAGTGGAACGGGGCTCTTTCTCGGCAGGAACGGCCAAACAGCAGCAGTCACGGCCTCAAGGAGGGGCTGGGGGGCACCAGGGTCACGGCTCCGGCGGGGCAAAAATCCTCACACTTACCTGCAGATGAGCAGGGAGCAGGGAGCAGGTTGAGCCAGATGGTCCTGTGGCTCAGGTCAGGGGGCAAGCTCTCTTCCAAGCCCTTGGAGATAGTTGAAAAGCACAAGTTCTTTGTAGATAAACAAGATGCAGCAAGTCTTTAAAGGTTCCTCTCTGCTCTCCTTTGGCAGCAAGGTCACCACTGCAGGCCAGTCCCTAGGAGAGGGACAGTCTTCCTCCTAACAGCTTTCCCGGCGCCTCCTCCTCAGGCAGAGCTTCTTCTTGGCTTCAAGCAGATCTCGTTTGTTAGGAGCAGGGCTCCTATATTTATACTCAGTTTATTTTGTCTTTTCTGGCCAGGGGGGCCTTTGCATAGCCCATTTCCGTTTTGAAGCACTCTGTTGTGCTGTTCCTGGCTTTTACTTTCAGTGTGAGGGGCAGGAACATCAGACGCTCCACAGGAGGTGGAGCCAGCATTGTGAGGACAGGGGCAGCCAGGAGTACTCTGATGACAGTCCTCCCTCTTCCTGGGTCAGGTGTCGGGCTGAGTCATCAGTCGCTTCCCAGGAGGCAGAGCCAGCATTGTGGTGGCAGAGCACAGCCCTATTCAGAGTCCAGGGGCACTCCCACCTCCCACTAAGGTGTAATCCTTGCATTCACCACCTGTCATCCCCCAGCCCTGTCACTCACATAACCCAGACAGTCAGATACACATCCTAGCAGAGGCGGGCTGAAATGGTTAGGCAAGCAAACGCTAGCTTTCTAAAAGTAGCATTTGCAAACACAGGATATTAAAATAACCTTTAGTAAAAGAAGTATTTTATTATTCTGAGTTCAGGCATACTAAACTTGACTTTCTACCATGTTCCCTGAGCCTGCTGGGATTATAGGGTGTAATAATTCCAGCAGCCCATATTGGCCTATGAGAACAGGTACCCTTACAATTGTGAAAAACGAAATTGGCAGTAATTCACTATTAGGACATGCCACACACATCAGGGCTTGTACTACCATACACTTACAATGCACCCTGCCCTAGGGCCTACCATAGGGGTGACTAATAAGAAGCAAAGGGAAGGTTTTGAGGCTGGCAAGTGTGTGCACTTACCCAGCCAGCATGACAGTACCAGACTGCACGCATGTTTTGCAATGGCAGACCCTAGACACATTTTAAAAGGCTGCTTCTGTGGGTGGCACAACCAGCGCTGCAGGCCCACTAGCAGTAATGGCATTTACAAGCCCTGGCACCCCTGGTGCACTTTACTGGGGACTGACAGTAAATCCAATGAACCAATCATGGACATCAATTATAGGTACACTTTGCACAGGGAGAGCATATGCACTTTAGCACTGGTCAGCAGTGGTAAAGTGCCCAGAGTCATTAAACCAACAAAAACAGGACAGAGAGAATATTGGAGGAAGACAAAAAGTTCAGGGATGACCCTGCCAAGAGGGCCAAGTCCAACACTGCTCCTTTAGCTAGACCCCTCCTTTTAAATCAGATTCATGTCATGTGGAAAATGGCAGTGGCACTTATTTGTGCCTCTGACTGAAAGCATTAAGCAGCTGGGCCCTTCAAGATCTCCTTGTGATTAAAGAAAAGGCATGCATGCCTGGATAACTGCTGGGACACTTGTGATGTAGAGATGACCTCTAATCGAGAAAGTTGCTACTGCCTCTTGCAACTTCCTGCAGTCAGTGTCTGATTCTGATTGGTAAGTCATACTGGTCAACATTCCTGGGCCACCTGCTTCTGGGCTCATTTTGGGCCATATGTACACAGCTTTTTTTCTTTTGCAAATGCCCAATTTGAAGAATCAGGCAATTTACAAATGCAAAAAGGCATTTTAAACTGTACACTCTATTTGTGATTCAGTAACCTATTACCGAATCACAAATTGGGTCTGCGATTCGGTATCAGGAAGGGGCGTGTTTAGGGTGTCCCTTCCAAATAACAATTCACATTATTATGCACAAATCTTTTGCAACCGAAATGCGGTTGCAAAACAGTCTCACTTCACCAACAACTCAAAGTTGGTAGTAATCCGAACGCAAATGGAAAGGGGTCCCATATTTTTTAAGAGCAGGCAGTGGTCTCAAGAAAAATGGGGTGCAAAACAAAATAATTTGCTTTATTTAAAAGCAAACGTAGACGTGGTGGTCTGCTGACCCCAGCAGGCCATCAACCCCAACACCATCAAACTCATGGATGAGAAACAGTGGTGGTCCAGGCACCGCTGCAGCAGCAGTCTGACCGCTGGATTACAACTTGGGTGGCCGGACAGCCATGGAACAGCCGCCACCTCCAGGAGGGCTTCAATATGCTTGGTCTTATTACAACTTTCCTCACCGCCAGCGGTGTCAGGGAGGTTCTTACTCCATGAAATTGCTGGCAATTAGGAAAGACAGGCAGACCTACTGGGCCCCATCTTGGTCCTGTGCATGGAGGTGCAGACAGGGAGGCACATGGTGTGCCCCCCTGTGTGCATGCACCCCATTCCTGCATGGCATGGAGTGCACAGTCCATGCCATGCAGGAACGTGCACTGGTGGTCCCGCGGCGGTGCAGTTTAAGGCTCACATATGAGCCTTTAAACTGCACTGCTGCGTCCTGCTCACTCCAGCCGCCAGACCACG
Organism: Lissotriton vulgaris; assembly: GCF_964263255.1. Taxonomy (NCBI): domain Eukaryota; kingdom Metazoa; phylum Chordata; class Amphibia; order Caudata; family Salamandridae; genus Lissotriton; species Lissotriton vulgaris. The sequence continues at coordinate 47,823,264 of NC_141693.1, read as the reverse complement.
ATAATACTCAGAATCTGGTGGGCGGCCGGCAGCCCTGTTTGGCGGTGTGGGAGCGGCCCCGGTGTGGCAGCCCGCTTCCACGCCACCAAACTGACGGACCCAGAGTAAATGCAGATCAATCACACATAACGAAACAACTTCCAGCAACCCATAACTGAACTCTGATGTTCTGAACACATGTTGTAAATTAACACCTAAAAGTGAACTCCAGAAGAGTGCTTAGTGACAACAAAGGGATGTCACTTTGATACTTGTGTACCATATTGGCACTTTAAATGGCATATTTAGGTAGGACGCAGAGCAGTGGCCTGTTGGGCCAGTGCATGTGAGTGTTGGCCTGTGTCTGGGTGTCACATACATTCCATTGCTGGAGGCACTTCTTGTGCCACTGTATTTCCAGTGGCCTTTGAGTAGCGCGTCATTGCTGTTTCATCCTGTTATCTTGATTAATGTAAATGTCCTTTAATTCTCATTACTTTTTTGGTGACACTTGAGTCATAGTCTGAGTTTTACGAATTTTAAAAGCGCACAATTCCTTTCAGTACGAGGCTCCAGAAGGCAAGGAACTCCATGCAACTACATTCCTATACTGCTGGATTTCTAGTCCTCGAAAATGAGATGCCAAAAAAGAAATATGGACAAAAAGATGTATTGATTAATTCTTTTCCTTGAAAAGTAATCAATAAAATGGTGCACAGACAAAATATCGACTCCAAAATATCGACTGGACATAATATCGACTTTTAAATATAGACTGGACAAAATATCGACTGGACAGAATATCGACTACAAAAATATCGTTTTTAAGGTAAGTGAAGTAATATCGACTGTATAAAATATAGATAGCAAAAATATCGATTTTTTAATAATATATAATATTTTATAGTGTATTTTTATGTAATAATATGTGTGAAAAGTGTGTATTAATGTTATAACATATTTTATTAAATGAATTTTGTTTTTATAATAATTGCGTAATGTAATTCTGTAGCGGGTTGTGGGTTTATAGGGGAATAGGGCGGGAAGTAATTTAATAATAATTAATTAATTAATATGTGTTTGTAAATATTTTTAATGAATAAATAATTGATAATTAATTAATATAATTTTGTACATATTTTTTATTAGTAATTAATTGGTAATTAATTAATTGTAATTAGTTATTTACATTAATTAGAGTACATTTTAAATATATATAATTTTGTGTTATTGTTAAGTAATTAATTGGGAAAATATAATATTAATTATTAAATTAATTATAGTAATGTGCTAATATATTTACTTTATTGTTATTGTTAATTAATAATTAATTGGTAATTAAATAATATTGATTAATTTTGGGTAAAGGGGTATTTTTAGGGTTCAGGGTCAGTTTTCAGTTTTTGGGTAAAGGGGTATTTTTAGGGTTCAGGGTCAGTTTTCAGTTTTTGGGTAAAGGGGTATTTTTAGGGTTCAGGGTCAGTTTTGGGCTTTTGGGTAAAGGGGCATTTTTAGGGTTTTGGGTCAGTTTTCAGTTTTAGGGTAAAAGGGTATTTTTAGGGTTCAGGGTCAGTTTTGGGTTTTTGGGTAAAGGGGTATTTTTAGGGTTCAGGGTCAGTTTTCAGTTTTTGGGTAAAGGGGTATTTTTAGGGTTCAGGGTCAGTTTTCAGTTTTTGGGTAAAGGGGTCTTTTTAGGGTTCAGGGTCAGTTTTCAGTTTTTCAACGATATTTTAGCAAGTCGATAATGTGAACGTCGATACTCTTTGGAGTGGGAATAGTATTTTTTACACTTCTGGTATAGTACGGTAATATAATAGTATCTTATTTAATTATAGTATGTTACTATATATATATGTTTTAACAAATATGATTGTAAAAAATTATTTTTATTATTTTCATTTATTATTTAATTATTATAAGTTTATTTAAGTATTTTTAAGTATATTTTAGTAATTAAATTTTAATATTAATTTAATTAAACACTGTTTTTAATAAAGTCGATATTTTGTATAACTATATTATTGTAAACGATATTTTGTACTCGATATTTTTGTACTTACCTGTTTGTAGATACAAACTCGATATTTTGACTGTCGATATTTTGTCCACGATATTTTTGCAAGTCGATATTTTGTCCCTCGACATTATTTCAGTGATCCCAATAAAATATTTGCTGTTTCACATTTCTAAGATATATCGAGTGGAAAACTATGCTATAATTGTATACCTTCTGTCGCTGGTTCATAATTGTTTTTCTTTAATGCAGGTAAGTTTCTTCTTTGAATCCCATAGATTGTGATTCATTGATTACCACGCCCCCTAACAGTAAAGGGGAGTTCTGCAGCATTAAGAGCAACATCCTGTTTGAGCCACTAACACACTGAACTCACACAGCTTGGTGGAGGGAGTGTGGAGCAGGCGTAGCATCATTCTTTCATTATTTCTAAACACTAACAAAGAGAGATGTCTTCTATTCCTGCCAAGAGGGTACATGCAATTGATGGCGCCAGCTTCAAGAGCATGGCAGGCCGCTAGATGGCCGAATGGAGCCAGCACACATACAAAATAGAAAAAATTGGAAGTCACTTAACTTTCATTACAGAAAAGCCAGACAGATTGCCTAATATTTATAAAATCATGGGAAGGTTTGCAGAATCAATTAGTCCTTGCATTTTGGATTTGCACTCAGCATGAAAATGTGTTCAATGTTTGCGACTAGTTTTTCAGCATAGTCGATTAGTAATTAAATTAAGGTGCTACGTTTGATGGGTGTATTTTCATGCAAACGTCAGAGCTGTTGTCCTTTAGAGGGCTTGTTCTATTCTGTGAAGACTGCCAGACCCTACCTAAGCTTTGCTGGTGCTTGCACCGTGGCCCTGCCCATGGGTGCACTATTCGCAGCACCAACCTTTAAATCTAGGAAACTAAAGTGATTCAGAGATCACTACCAGGGCATCTGTATGCAGCCATCTTTGAATGATGTTTGTTACACTTTGCTAAGCACGATTGAAAGAGAACAAGCAGTGGAAAAGCTAATAGTTAGGCAGCCAGTGCCAGACCTATTGGCTTTGCCAATGCTTGTTTACTGTGGTACCTATTTCCTCTAAGACTCCACCAAGGCTTCTTACCCTGAATCCTTTGCGCAGACAGATGCAGTTACCACAGCAGCTCCAGTATCATAGGCTCCCCCTGGGAAAGCATCACTCCCCCCTAATCTCTGATTCTGCGGGGGGGGGGGGAGGGGGGGATGAAACTCTCTCTCTCTCTGAAGGACATGGCCTCCATCTCACCAGGGGGCACGCGGTGCTCAGCAGGACACCCACAGCCAGGCACTTCACTCTGACAATAAAGGGCCCTCGTTACAAAGCGCTCAGAAAACAGACCAATCCGCCCATACCCTGGAGTTACCCATAAGGGGGGCGTAAATCAGGGGGAGGGAAATCGAATCCCTGATGAACCGGAGCCTGAGGGGCCTCAAAGACAAGAGGGATTGAGATGGAAACAGCAATCCGGGGTCTGATTCACCCAAAGTCAAAGTCAAAAGATAGCTTTATTCGGTATTTGACAAACACCATATAAGCAGACACAAGAAAATACAATAAAAACACAACATTTGACACTTGGATTAAAAAGGGAAATCACTGCAACAAACTTTTCTTCGTTACACTTGGCAATCAAGTAACCTAAATATTGAAAGCCATAAAATCATTTCATAAGAACATTTGGTACAAAGGATAAATTCCTAGGATTTATTAAGAAGGTTGAGGTAAATATAACATATTTATGTATTATGTGGTGTTATTAGGCACAGAATAATACTCCAACAAACCCTCAGCCTTCTAGTCATTTCTCATGGTTCCTCTACATTTTATAATGAATGACAAGAATTTTATCACCACTACAATAGTGAGCTCATCTTGGAGCAAGTACAATCTATGAAGGGCAGTCTTACAGCTTCTCAAACCCCACAGTTTTAATAGAGGCAGCAAGTGTTTTTTTCTCCCCCACTGATAATACTTACAGAAAAGAATACAATGTATATTGGACTGGGTGGCTACTCCGTCACACGGACATTTCATCAGTTTCCCAGACCAATCATTTGGGGCAGGGAACGTTATTAGCCTGAAGAAAGAATCCGTCCTCAATCGTGCTAAAAGCATTCTATGATAGCATGAAAAATTTGGCCCCAAATAAGGATGAAGGCCATGATCATGGAGGATCTGGCGATGGGCTATGATGGTAGGCTTATTCCCATCTAGGTGATATCTCCTCTCCTCCAGTAGGTCAAGGCATGTCTCTTTTAGTACCTTTTTTGACACTTGGGCACATGAGGTTGGGTTCAAGAACAATTCTGGTTGGCCGATAGAATTCAGAAATTTTTTAACATAGGCCAGCCATGGCTGTTTGGCGCCGTTAGCTTGCTGCAGGCAATCATGGATTACTTCCCTATTGAAAGTTGTGTCCTCGCATGTCCAAATCTTGTGCCACAACATGACTGGTGCTAACTTTATCAGATCACTAATGTGGGATCTGTCAAGTTCATTGTGGCATATAGTAGTAGATGTGGAGCGCGGGACACCTAAAAGATGCCTCAGGAAAGCATTTTCCACCCTTTGGATTTCCGCGCTATCTGCAAATCCCCAGATCCCCGCCCCATAGACAGCTGTAGACACACATTTTGCTGCATAAATCTTAAGTAGTGTGTCTACCGGTTTCCCGCCAAGTTTTTTGGCAAATTGCTTGACCGCCCCTATTGAACGGGCAAAGGCCAGGTTCCGGGAGGCAATCGCTGTAGACCATGTCCCCCTGTTATTAAAAATAATTCCCAGATAAGAAAAGGTTTTAGTCATTGCTATCTTTGAATCGTTAACAAAGGTGTTGCAGTCAGGTGTTTTTCTTCTGGTGGTACAAGACATTGTGAAAGTTTTCCCCACGTTTATTTTTAGGCCTCTAGAGCTCATGAAGGTTGCAAAGCCCATTAATGCCTTTTGGAGTCCCCGCTGAGTGCGTGCCATAATCACCGCATCATCGGCGTATAACAATAATGGGACAGCGAGACCATTTATCTTGGGGTAGTCCACCTCCAGATCATTCAAGAACTCTGCTACCTCGTTAATGTATAGATTGAATAAGAATGGCGCAAGTATGCAGCCCTGGCGAACGCCTTTTGCTATTGGAAATTTTCTAGTTCGCTCGCCATTTTTGCCAAATCGCACCGTGGCGCCTGCGTCTCTATACAGCTCCTGGATAAAGCTTAAGATGTTTTTATCTATTCCCATTGTGGTCAGGGTTTTCCACAGTATTCCGTGATCCAAACAATCGAACGCCGAGGTTAAGTCGACGAATGTTAGGAACAAGTTCCCTTTTTTTGGACCAATGTATTTATTCATTATAAGGGACAGGTTTAAACCCTGCTCTATTGTTCCCAAACCCGACTTAAAACCATACTGGAATTTTGAGAGTATCCCCTTGCTATTGGACCAAGTTTGCAATTTGGTTAGCAACACCCTGCCTGCCACTTTCATTAGGTTGTCTAGCAGGGAGATGGGGCGGTAACATTTTGGGTCTTGTCTGTCCCCTTTTTTAAATATTGGGATGACTATTGCTTCATTCCATGTATGGGGGAAACCTAGTTTAGTGTAAGCGTTCAGTACATTTGCTAGTAAGGGGGCCCAAAGATCTACATTCCCCTTGAACAAGTCGATGGGGACTCCATCAGGTCCCGGGGCCTTTAAGCTAGCACTCTGGCAAATTGCTTGTTCCAGGTCTGCAGGAGTAAATATTACTTTTAGTGGGAAATTTCCCTGAGACTGTGAAAAAACCTCTCGCCCCACATCCATCTCATCTCCCAAAGCAAGTGATTCTTTCTTATAAAGGGAGGTAAAATGATTGACCCAGACGTCTTCTGATATGCCTATTTCCAGGGAGTCTACCTTTCTATCCAGGAAGAAGGGGGCATTAATTTCCTTCCAGAACGACGTGTTATCCCTTAGGGAGCTTGCCTTTATCAGGGCTTCCCACGCTGCATTTTTAAGTTCTTTCTTTCTGGTCAGGAGGGTCAGCTTGTAAGCTTGTCTAGCCTCCTGAACTCGGCCGCTATCCCTAGGGACGGTCTTTAAAGCCTGTAAAAGGACTTTGTGTGCATTAGTACAGGCCCGATTGAACCAGCCATGTAATCTCGTATCATCTCCTACCTTTAATTTTTTGGTTAACTTGGCGTTTATTGTGACTTTAATCCCTTCATACGCCTGTATTATTAGCCCGGGGTTGATGTTTGGTTCCAGACAGGTGGCAAATTGACTAGATTCTTTCTGCACCAGATCTTTCAGGAAGTTTGTGGGTTCAATTTTTGCCCATTTAATGGCGTAGCCATTTTTCCTGGCCAGCGCCACTGAACGACCATGCAGTATATTCATGGTACTTATTTTTTGGGTCCCAGATTTCCCTAGACTAAGGGAGGTGCTGATAGGAAAATGGTCGCTTATTGCTAGATCCTCCGTATCAAAACCCCTCACCCATCCTTGATTCCTATTGGAGACTAGAATGAAGTCAATTACAGTGCCTGCCCCGTGGCCAAAAAAAGTTGTCTGAAACGCTACGGGTGGCTGACAAAGTTCATTTGCAAAGGCCAAATCCCATTCATGCATGAATTGATTTAGCAGATTTCCCCCTATGGAGTGTTCAAAGTGCGTGGTAGGGTCCCCTTTTAAGTCAAAAATACCACAGTTTTTTGTTTGACTATAGGGGCATAGGTGACAATTAAAATCCCCTGCTATGAGTAAGCAGTCTGCCGCCTGCCCACCTCTCTTTAACAATAAGTCCAGTTCCACTATTAAGGTTTTAACCTCAACTTTTGGCGCGTTATTATACAGGTTGATCAGATAAACAGAGCGCCCATTTGATTTAATGAACAGGCCTTGTAATGAACTCCCTACGCCTGCTTTTGGTCCGCTTGCCTCATGCCTACTCTGTTCTACGTTACAGAGGTTAGAAGTAAAGATACACAGTCCCCCAGAGCCTCTGCCTCTGTTGCCCTGGATCGAGGGAACATAAAAAGTGCTAAAACCCTCGATGTGGGTCTCATCTAAATCCCAGCACTCCTGTAGGCAGATTATGTCCTGCCTTTCCATAAAAGTTAGGAATAGCTGGTCCCGCACTTTTTTAGCCAGCCCAGCAATGTTCCACGATGTTATTTTTAGCGAACATTTCTCCACATTGGTTGGACTGGATTCATCCTGACTAGTATGTGAGACAATACCCACGGGCAGGGCCCCAATCTCATTTCCAATTTGGGTCTTAGTCTTGTCTGCTATGCTCAGATGTGGATGCGTGCTGGTGGTTTCAGTTGTAAACTCAAGTCCGCTCTCCATCAGAGACTTACTAGGTTTTTCTATTGGATGCTGGCCTGACAAGTTTCCACCCCCCGTGTCATACTCTAATGTAATCTCTGTCATCATGGGGTTGGTGTTTTCTGACTGAGGAGAGACATCATAGATCTTTAGTTGGGGGGCTGGGACTTGTGATACCCCTGTAGTGTCCTTTGTTGGTCAATCGACCATGTCTAGGCAGTCATATCTGTTCCTTGTGGGAACCCCCCCCCAGTAATCAGGATTTGGATTACCTCTACTATGGTACCAGGGGCGAGAATCCCAACCTCTGTTCCAGTAATTATTGTTGTTCCTATTTCTGCTTCTATTAGTGTACCCCACCTGTGTCCAAGGCCAGTCTTGGACTTCATCCCAACCAGTTGTATTCTCATAATTGGGAACATTTAACGGTGGATAAAAGGAGAGACGCTGTACGTCCACCCCCCCCCTTTTTTCTAGCGCTGGCCAAGAAGCGATATAGTCAACCATGGCTGGATCTTCACAATTGACTATAACACAGTCACCCTGTAGGCTTTTTTTCGTGTCCCCAATCCAAAACACTCTTCTGACTGAATTTATTCTGCTAAGATGCGATGGCTGAATAGGTCTGTTTTGACTTAGCCATTGCAGAACTTTGTTCCTTAGTGACCACGGGGGCTCCTCCGAGCCCTCTGGCAATTCTGACACCCCAGTTAGGATAACAGTGTACGGGGTAGCTTCAGGTGGGAGATGAAACGACCGCCTGAACCTAGTGCCCGTCCTCTGCTTTCCCTGAGATTGGAAGGACTGGGTTTTTTGTAATTTATGTGTCGTATCCTTAAGGTTGGCTAACTGTGTGTTTAGGGCCACTAGGGCTGGGGTGGGTTGTGCATTATCGCTGGTAGTATTGGGTTGGCCATTCCCCTCTACATTTAGGGGTTTAGGGGTATTTTGTGAGTTTTGTTTGATACTTTTGGTCTGGGTGTTTCCTTCTTTATCTTGTACACGGGGCTTTGGACATACAACTGGTAAGGGAATAGGTTGAGCCGGTTTAGCCGGTTTAACTGGCTGTTTGGTTTTCCCCTCCCCCGTGTCCAGGGTACTCAATGACTTCTGAGTAAATACAGGAGTAGTCAATTTAGCAAGTTGTTTTTCAATTATCCTTATACTTTTTTCCAAGGGTTTCAGATGGTATTTTAACAGTTCCCCCATGCTATTTGTGAGAAAGTCATGTAGTGTCACACATGTGGTGCATGGTTTGTGTATGCCGCCTGCTGCACCTAAAGCGTCCAGGTTCCCCAGTGGCGCATTGTTCTGTGGGGGCATGTTAGGGATCACACTGGTGGTGGGTAATGGTGTTTGGAGCACTACAATATTATTACCATTCTTATTCAGGTTGCAAGGGTTCACACAGTTAGGTAGAGTCGATGTGATCTCATGTGTAATCAACCCCTTGCTTGGCCTCTTAGGTATGGCACCCTCTCTTTCCCCCGTGGAGTTAGGTTCTAACGCCATATCTTGGTTTTGTATAAGTTGTAAGTCCGGTGTTTTTTCCAGATCCTCCACAGAATCAGATCCTAATGATAATTGTGTTGCTGACAGGTCCACAGTATTTGGAACTGTGTGAACTAGTGCACTTGCTTGATTCAACAGGGGGGTGATCGGACCCTTATGAATTGGAGTTTGAGCTGAAGCCAAGGGGCCCATTGACGATCTTTTTCTGGCCATCTCCAATTCGTGAGACACCCGTCGGTCTATCAATTGGATAGTATTATCAATGGCTGCATTGGCCTTATTTAGAAATAGGTCAAGTGGACCAGTTATGTCAGTGGTTTTATCTGTTTTTTTGCTTCTAGTAGCTCTGGTCATGATCGGACGCTGTGCGTCTCAGATATAATAACTACTAGGTCACGAGCAGACAGGTCTCACTGTTGAATATTAACTAGGATGTAAGACCCCACAATTTTTTATCAACACAGATCAACAAATGGGTAGGGGACAAATAAAAACACAAATACCGTGGCCCAGTCCAGTCCTGCACAGTCTGTAACGGGCTGAAACGGGCCCGCCCTTGGCCCGGGCTTCGCCTCGCGCTTCTCCTCGCGCGCGTCCCGCGTTGCGTGTAATGCGGTTCAATTTATAAGGAGGTTTGTGCACAGGGGCGTTACCGCCGGGGGAAGAGGCACCAGGTGTAAGAAGCAAAGGCTTCTGGGCCTCGCAGTCCCCCGGTGCAGGCAGCCAATGGTGATGGGGTCAAGCGCTTGCTGGGAGCTGACAGGCACTCCGTCGAGCACGGAAGAGCTCCCAGAAGCAGCGCGACCTCGATGGAGTCAGGATACAAGGTAGAGAGTTTGCACGAAAAGCGCTCCTCGCTTCTGCTGCTGTAAGAGTTCCTTTGCAGGCAGTGGTAGGTTTGTGAGTGGCACCCGCGGAGCGGGTGTCACGAAAGGTTAAGGGCGGCAGGTAGGGGGCGTTACCGCCGGGGGAAGAGGCACCAGGTGTAAGAAGCAAAGGCTTCTGGGCCTCGCAGTCCCCCGGTGCAGGCAGCCAATGGTGATGGGGTCAAGCGCTTGCTGGGAGCTGACAGGCACTCCGTCGAGCACGGAAGAGCTCCCACCAGCAGCGCGACCTCGATGGAGTCAGGATACAAGGTAGAGAGTTTGCACGAAAAGCGCTCCTCGCTTCTGCTGCTGTAAGAGTTCCTTTGCAGGCAGTGGTAGGTTTGTGAGTGGCACCCGCGGAGCGGGTGTCACGAAAGGTTAAGGGCGGCAGGTAGGGGGCGTTACCGCCGGGGGAAGAGGCACCAGGTGTAAGAAGCAAAGGCTTCTGGGCCTCGCAGTCCCCCGGTGCAGGCAGCCAATGGTGATGGGGTCAAGCGCTTGCTGGGAGCTGACAGGCACTCCGTCGAGCACGGAAGAGCTCCCACCAGCAGCGCGACCTCGATGGAGTCAGGATACAAGGTAGAGAGTTTGCACGAAAAGCGCTCCTCGCTTCTGCTGCTGTAAGAGTTCCTTTGCAGGCAGTGGTAGGTTTGTGAGTGGCCTGATTCACCCAGTAATTCCTCATTTCATCCCAGTCTTTGAAAACGAGATTTCATCATTTTGTAATCAGTGGGGGACTGGGGGGGTATGAAAGAAGCCGTCATGCACATGCACATACATGTGCCCCATTCTCGGTGCACTGTTGGAGAAGGGTCAGCAGGTGGAGCCCCCCAGCACATCAAGGGCACAGAGGGCACAGCCATCCCTCCCTGTGAGGAGACATAAGCTGTAATCAAGCTGGCATGAACTCCAGGGGACTGCCCCGGCCCTTCTGTGTATTTAACCCTGCTTCCTCTAAACTGCACTGTTTACATTTCCATATGTGGAAATCACCCCCAAGGCCAGAAATCAGACTTTGATCCCAGCTGTTGCCTTTTATTCCAAAGCTGCAGTCTGGCCACTCTTGTGGGAAGTTTCTTTGCTGCACCTGGTCCCTGAGCCCAGACAGGTTCTTGTCTTCAGGCAGGTGAGTAACCATTTATCAACATTCATTGCATGTCCTTCATGTTGTAAGCATCTCATGGCGCATATTTAAACCTGTTGTGAAAACAGCACAGAGCACTTTTGTCCCTCCCAGGCCACCCTCATTTCTTTTGCTAAACGAGTCTAAGAGGCAACTGCAGCCTGACAAGCTCGCGACATGCTGTGGCTGCAAAGCACTTCACCTCGGGCACTGCAACAAAGTGTAAAACAACTGGGAGTTACAATCTGGAAGGATACAGGCAGACAGGAGACAAATGGACCTGCAACCATTAGAGGGATCTATAATGCCTTTTCAAACAAGCATCGACAAAGCCAACAGCTCCGACATTTGTTCTGTGCATGCATATATTGGCATAGATCACACACATGTAGACCCATATGAAGATAGCAACATGCATATCGATATACAGCGCACCTATAGCAAAACACCTGCATGCATTCATGCACACACAGTTCAACACACAGACAGAAACATACACAGTCCAGGCATACACGTATCAGTGCGCACATGACCTACAAATATCAGGGCACATGGAACCCAGACACTACCAGACATGCAGTCACTGACTGATGCACACAAACACTTTAATGCTCAAAGAGAGAACCCTATAGACACACACGGATCCACAACACACAAGGGCAGTCACAAATCACACATGCAGGCTTCAGTCTCTAGACAAATTTACTGACGGAAAGAGAAATCAACAAAGACACGTATTCTGACTTCACCACCATATAATGTTTAACTCCTCTGTGCCCATTCAGTCCTTGGCCTCTTCTTTAGTGATGGGTTTGTTGCATGTAAGCATACTGAGTTTTAAAGACCCTAGCCAAAAGGCAGAAGTGCACCATACCTATTTGAAAGAAGGTAGGTGGGTTCTGAGAAGCGAGGTGGTTGAGCATGTAAGTGTGGGGTGTTTCTGTAAGCCCAGCAAAACATGTATGATGTGTATGTACATGATAGAAGGCAGGGGGTCGGAACAGGAGAAAGATGATGATACCTCAGCTGATTAACAGTGTTGTGATTGGAAATGCTCCAAGAAGGTTGGAGAACAAAGAATGAAAAAATGAAAGAATCATTTCAAATACTGCATCAAACCAAGTCACCAAACCAGATCCAATGTTCTTTAAAAAGATGCACAAAACCGATGAATTAACTATCGTGCATGCAATATCTGCTAAACGTGTTGGGTCTTGCATGTGTAACAGCCCCTGAACTTCTGAAACAATTCTGTCTGTCTGTAGAATATAAACACCAGCCTCTAAAGTCAAAGCGACATCTTTTTGCAAGAGAACAGTCATTAACATGTTTCAATTATCAAAACACATAGACTTCTGGTTTGTACGAGGCAAGGGATGCGACTAGTGCTATTTTAAGGCAGTGGATACAGGGTCATTCCACCACACTGAATAATTTCTGTAACTGTTATCAAGTTCTGCTGTCCGAGCTCCAACCCACAGCAGGTAACATTTGCTAGAAATAAATAAGAACCATTATTCAGGCGTTCTTTATGAGTAGGAATGGAGGCAATGGGGAAACAGGTAAAACACAGCTTAACCCTGGCATTAAAGCACTACACATTCAATGTAAGGATATGGTGTCTCATTGAAGGGAGCATCCAAGAGGATTTCTGCAATATGCTGTGCTGCTATGCAAAACGTCTTATTCATTTTCATTTAAACAAATGTGAGAAAAAGGAAACTTCATTGAATAGAACAATTGTGCATTGTGCATAGTTTCAAACCAGCCAAAGGATTTATATTTCTGACTGTCATGAAAATAAAAGGTTTAAATGGGTAAGGAAATAGGCATGCATAAGCCAAGAGATAGTTGGAGTGTCACTAACGGTAAATGATACATCTTCAGTTTTGTAAGGCTGAAACAGGGCTGCGGATAGAATCAGGTTTTATGAGTACACTCTCTTAGAAAGTGTGCACATTCCATTGTTTTCTTGGTCTAACTGTCTAATTTCATTCTGCTGCACCTTTTTCTGAATATTTATTTCATTCATTATAAATAGTGTATATTCCTGTGGTGAGGAAACGTTTATTTCTTTTAGAACATGGTCAGAAAGAAATCTAAAAAATCCATATCATATTTTCCATAATTAAGTAAAAGGGTTCCTTTCCAGCTATCATTGGCACAGCTTACTTACACTGTATGTGGTAACTATTACAGGTGTGTGTGTATGATAACACTGATCTGGATGATTCAATTTAGTTCCAGGAGTGTTGGAATGAAAACGTTGCATGTAGCTGTCAGAATCATGAGGCCATAAGTCTAGTTTTCAATAGTCAGTTGAGTGGGATTATAGGCTCCATTTTGTATCATCTCATTTATGTGTGAGAAAGACATATTCATTTGGATATGCCAATTATTCAACATGGTCAAGTCGACTTTGGTAAAAAAACAAAAAAGGTTTCTTCAAGTTCCTCATTGCTCCACATCCCAGACAGTTTGTCTATTGGATAGTTTTGTTCAGACAGATTGTTTCTTTCTGAATTATTCAGGCCCAAAATGAGGCCTCTTTTCATTAGATCTGCCTGCAAAAAAGGGGTTCCCCAAATACTTATTTCATCAACATTTACTTTCAAGAATCATATCCTTGAAAGATTTTGACTCAACTCAGTTGAGTAAATCAGCTTGTTGGTAGTGATTATATTTTTTGGAAGATGTTGTGGTCTCTGTGTGAAATGGTAGGCTGAAGGATGTGATCTCTCAGCACTCTGAAAATAGGGGATTTCTTCAAAAAATTAGAATGACTATCAGGGAGCAGGGCCTCACAAGGTTCCTATTGTGTGCAATTGTGAATTCCTCTAGGATAGATAGATAGATAGATAGATAGATAGATAGATAGATAGCTAGATAGCCTATGTGTGAAACAATGGGCGTTGTGGTCATAACAATCAATTTCCTCATAATAAGGATTTTTATTATTCAAAGTAGCTTATGCCTGTAAATCAGAAATCATTCTTTTAAGAGTCTCAATGTCCCAATCATCTGATATAGAACCAGATTTTATCACATCATTCATTGAAACATTTATCACATAAGGCAATTGGAATATTTCAGAGGGTTCCCTAATCTGTTATGGAATCTTTTCCCATACTGGGGCACAGGATAAGCTGCAATGTTTTCAATGTAAAACCTTCTTTGGGCTCTGTGAGATTAAGAGTGAGGCTACCTACACTTCAAGAACCACAGGTGAGGCAATTGTCCTTACAGGGATAAAAAGTCCATTAAACAATGAGTATCATTGTCAACCACAAAAGGAGAATAACATTTCCCAACGTGATCCAGGCGCAGGACCGCAGTGAAATCAAAAACTTGTCCCAAAACCATTAACAAATGCAAAGCAGTCTTTGGTGGTAAGAGACTGTATAAAGGGTTGAAAAATCTGTGAAATATCCAGAGTTATTTTAAATATTGTTGGTCTGTTGAGGCTCTTGAAAGGGTACTTTTCCAAATGATGTCGCATCAGATTGAATTTCATAGAAAACTATGGAATTAGGGTAGACAGTCACCACTGTCATGTTGTCAGCATCAGCTGTATATGTTGAACTCAATGTTCTGTGTAGACTGTTGCACTCAATTATCCCCAGCCGGGAAATCAAGCCAGTCATGTTACTGCTTTATCCATGGAATACAGCATTCCGAGTCGGGAGAGGCTATGAGGCACTACTCTGAACCTTTCTTGGTCCCTTCCAGTGGTCTGCTGTAGAGAACTAGCCACATAGTGTTCTTTAATGTGATCAATAGACACTTGTCTGGTTATTCTTGATCCAGGCAAAGGAGACAGTATAACAGCTCTGTTACCTTTTCCCCCCAGGAACAGAGACAGGTGGTCTGTAGGATGATTCAAAAGCTTGCTTGCCATGGAGTTTCTCATGAACTAAGTCCCAAACTTTGGGAAACTGACTGTCAGCAGCACTGATAACCTTCTCTTCCCAGGTGGAGACGTCAGAGTTGTTTGTATTAGACAGCATGTCTCTGATGTCTTGGATACTCTGTAAAACATTCAAACATTCCTCCATGTCAAATATATCTTTAACCGCCACCTTTTCAGGGACATACATAGGAACTTCAAAGAGAAACTCATATGAAGTGCTTCCTCCCAATACTCATCTAGGCAATTTATTTAATTCTCGCAGATTGTGGTACCAGCTACGACCTGAGCTTCTGTCCCCAGCAGGCATCGCCTGTTGAAAAATTCCACTGGCGCTCTCTGCAATGCTGTTCAGTTCAGCTTTGAATGGGCTGCTTAATTGCAGATAAACTCTCAGAGCAGACATTGAATCCATGTAAGCCTTAGAGGCAAATGCAGGACCATTATCTGAATAAAATGAATGAACTGCCCCCATTGACACTAGAAACTGCAAATCTTTTACTACTGCTGAAGAGCTTGCTTCTGTGGCCAAACCTATAGGAATTCAGAACATAAAACACTCGCTACCAACATATACTTTTTTTTTTTTTTTTTTTTGTTTGGGCGTTCAAAACTCCTTTATTGCATAGTTAGGAAATTACACTGCTGTGAATGCCCACAACCCGGAGGCTGGCAGCGACAGAGCCATAGGAACAAAGGCTAAGATACAATAGTGTTAGACACAGCCTTGATACCGGCATCCCGGAGGCCCGGTGGTGATAAACCGTACTAGGAGAAGGTGGGAGGGAAGGACGTTTGGCAGGAGAGGAAAGGGAGAGAGAAAAAAAAAAAAAAAAAAAGGGGGGGGGGTAGGAGAGGAGGAGGAGAGGGAGGGGGGAGGAGAGTCAAGGGAGGATAAAGGGAAGAGGGGTGGGAAAGGAGAGGCACGTATAACTCAGGATTGACAGCAGTAGAACAGATTTTTCATTGTTTTCTCCCCAACTCTCATCAACACGGAACAGTGAACCGGAAGGAAAAAAAAAAAAAAAAGGGGAAAGGAAAACACAGAGAGGCCGCACACACTGTCAAGTAGAAAGAAAGAGAAAAAAAAGAAAAAAAAAAAATGGAACAATTCGGATAAAGTTACACATGGAACAGCAAGCATAGATCATAGCGTGGATTTGTGATGGTGATTGTGGCACCCGGAGGGACATATACAGGAACAATGCAGGAGTCGTGAGTCATGTCCTAAAGGGGTGGTAGTCAGGAGGATAAAGCACGAGCGTGGAGTGTATTGGGACTTGGAGAAACAGCCGCACAGACTAGTTATCGCATCAGCAGAGCCATGTAGTAGGGAGGGGACATGTAGTGGATCAGAAATGCAGGACATGCAAGCACCAGGAGCGCATGGCTAAGCGCCCGGATATCCAGTTCAGCCGGTCGCCCCCTAGTTATCAATGCGAAGGTGCGTCGTCGTCATCCTGATGTGACAGGTAGGAGATTAGTGGTTCCCAAATGTCTTTGGGCCTAGTTGGGAGCGGTAGGAGTTCAGAATAAGTGACGTGTTGGACCTGACAGTGAGTCATATCCGAGAGCCACTCCTTAAACTTGGGCGCTCTGCCTCGGCCCCAACGACATGCCACACGTCGTTTAGCCAGGAGCAGAGCAGTGTCAATGAATTTCCTGCTGGATTTCGGAAAGTGTGGCGTGTGCCCCAGCAGAGCAATAAGCGGGTCTGCTTCCACAGTAACCTTGGTCATCGCTGTCAGGGCCTCCGTCACCTGTTGCCAGTACGCCCGCACAGCCGGGCACTCCCAAGCGAGGTGCAGGAAGCCGGCATGGTCAGCTCGGCAGCGCTCGCATTCGTCAGTGTCAGCGAGCCGGAACCTGAGTTTTTTGACTGGAGTATAATATAGCCGCTGGAGGAACCTGTAGTGAATCATCTTGAGCCTGCTGCTTGCCGATATCCTGGCAGTGAGCGTGCAGCAGTACTGCCACTTCTCATCAGTAAGAGCGGTAGGTAAATCCTCACTCCAGGCCGCTCGAGCACCTGTCTCAAGAGGGTCAATGTCTGACCGAAGTCGGCGGTATAGGCCGGAGACCAAGTGCGCCCCATCCTGCGAGCTGAGCAGAACGTGTAGAGGGCCCAGGGGTTCTGGCTCATGGGGATAATCCGGAAGGATATCCTTCATCCCCTGTCGGAGGCGAAGGTAATAGAATATGTCGAGAGGGGAACAGGCATGAGTGGCAAAGAAGATGTCTATGGACTTAAAAACATTATTCGAAAACAGATCACCCCAGGTGATAATGTGTAATCGACCGCAGAGCAGCTGGAAACCACGTTCTTGCAAAAGTGCGAGTGAGGGGTGGAATGTCAGGGGTAGGAGGGGAGAGTAAAGCAAAGAACAGGAGAGTCTCCTGGTCAGGCGGCGCCAAGCGTCCAGGGTGCAGGAGACCGAAGTGTTAGGAGTTTGGATCAGCGACTCTGGGCAATGAAGTAAGCCGTTGAGTGGTATGGGATGCACGATCCAGTCCTCCACTGCCAGTTGCGGCATGAAGGGCGTGGGAACCATCCAATGAAAAGCAAAGTGGGCCTGCGCGCAAAGGTAGTAGGCTTCAAGGTCAGGGACATCAAAGCCCCCGGCCTCGTAAGGCAGTATCAGTGTGGACCATTTCAGCCGCGGGGCCTTGCCTCCCCAGAATAAACGACAGAGCTCCGATCTCAGGGTCTTGAAAAAAAAAGCGCCCGGGTAATACGGGATATTGAGAAAAAGGTATAGGAAACGGGGTAACACAACCATTTTGATGAGGGACGCCCTACCAGCCATGGAGAGTGGCAGAGTGATCCAGCGGTCGACTGTGGCAACAAGAGATGTAATTGCTACTCCGTAGTTGGAGCGAAGGGTCTCCTCACGATCCCGCGAGATCTGAATGCCTAAGTAGCGAAGGTCCGAGCGGCACCATTCGAGAGGGTAGTCGAGGGGAAAGTGAATCACAGAGGGCGTGAGGGGAAAGAGCTGGGACTTAGACCAGTTTATGTGTATCCCCGACATGCCCCCAAAAGCTACAAACTCCCTCAGTAAGGGGTTGAGATGAAGTTGAGGATGTTTAACATAAAGGGTGATGTCATCCGCATAGAGGGAGACATCTATCTGGCGCTGTAGGCACTGCACAGCACTCTCCCGGTGCAGCTGACGAAGCCGACATGCAAGAGGCTCAACCGCAATCGCAAAAAGAAGAGGGGACAGAGGACAACCCTGGCGCGTGCCCCTCGTGATGTCTATCGAGGGGGACAGCTTACCATTGACGAGAACTCTCGCCGTCGGTCGTGTGTAGAGGAGTTGTATCCAGGAAAGAAACAGCTTGGGGAAACCCATACTCGATAGCACTGAAAATAGGTAGGGCCATTCGACTGAATCGAAGGCTTTGGAGGCGTCCAAAAAAACGGCAGCGACCGGGAGGTCAGGGTGAACTGTGCAGAGAAGCGAAAACAGGGTGCGCAGGTTATGGGACGTAGAGCGTCCGGGAACAAACCCCGACTGGTCTGGCAATACAATCCTAGTCATGAGCAACGAAAGCCTAGTAGCCAGTACCTTGGCTAAGATTTTCACGTCGCAATTTAGGAGAGAAAGGGGGCGATAAGAGCCACAGGAACAGGGGTCTTTACCAGGTTTGAGGAGGGAAGTGATGACCACTTCACGCATGGAACCTGGGAGAATGCCATCAGCAAGTGATTCCTCATATACTTCACGAAGGACTGGGGCCATTATGTCGATATAAGTTTTATAGAATTCGGCCGGTAGCCCATCTAGTCCGGGCGCCTTGCCATTATTAAGGGACATGATGGCTTCACGAATTTCGTCCAGTTCAAACGGGGCCGCCAAGAAGGCCCTATCGCCGTCACTGAGCCAACAGAGTGCCACATCGCTCAGATAATCAGCGTAGGGCATCTCCTCTGAAGCGGTGGTAGTGTACAGATTGTGATAATGTGAGGTGAGGGTGGCTAATAGCGCGTCCGGGTCCCTAATCGTGTGTCCTTGGCTGTTAGTGAGTTCCAGTATGGCATTACGATCGCGGGGAACTCGGGTCAAGACTGCCAGAGCTTTACCCGGGCGGTCGCCCTCACAGTATCTCCGAGCCTGCCAGTGTTTCCCCTTGAATCTCGCCTCCCTGTCGGCCTCCTCTTCATATTTGGTCAATGTGACCCTGAACTCCGCGTGTAGTGCAGGGTCATCCCCTGCGACCATACGGTTCTCCAGTGCTCGCAGTTCTCTGTGCAGTTTACGGATAGTGGCCTGTATGTCCCGGAGGACCCCAAAGCTTTTAGCCATGTAGAAACCTCTGACAGTCACCTTAAAGGCCTCCCAAATGTGCTCCACCGAGGCGACCGACCCCTTGTTCCTTGGAAAGAAATCCGCAATTTCCTCCCCCAACTCAGAACAGAACAGGGCATCCAACAGAGCCGTCGGCTGTAGGCGCCAAGGAGGCCTAGGGCAATCCCACCCCGGGAGTCTAGTATGCATCAGAACTGGGCTGTGGTCAGAGTATGTCCTCGGTAAGTGTGTGACCGCCGAAACCCCAGGTATTATGCCAGGTGTAACAAGGAAGTAATCCAGTCGCGCCCAGGTGCCAGTCTGTGGAGTGAAGTGAGTTCCCTCCTGTCTGACCGGTTGTAGGGATCGCCATATGTCTACCAGGGCCCCCTCAGCCATAATGCCCTCAAGGGCCTCTCGTGCCTTAGGTTTGTAGTGGGCAGTCCCATCAGCTCTGTCCATGCTGGGTACCAACGCCAGGTTGAAATCCCCACCCCAGATGACATGGCGGGAGCCCACGTCTAGGATTTTACCCCAAAGTGTGGTGAAGAAACAAGGCGTGTCCACATTAGGGGCATAACAATTTACAAAAGTGACAGTGTCATGACCCATTCTCCCCCAGAGCAAAGCGTAACGACCTCCCCCATCTACCAGTTCCCCGCATTTGTGAAACGGAACAGTGCCCCGGAGTAGGATGGCCACCCCCCTGGCATACGTGGAGTAGGATGAGAAGGTACGGGTGGCAGCCCACCTACATGCAAAGGTGGTCCGCCCTTGTGGCGACAAGTGGGTTTCTTGGAGCATAGCAACATGCACATCATGTCTAGTGAGGTATGCAAGAACATCCCGGCATTTCCTAGCATTATTGAGCCCACGGACATTCCACGACAAGCAGTGCAGCTGCGCTACAGACCCCAAAACCGCCATTTAGTGTGATGTAATGTAGTAGCATTTCTCCTGCAGAGCAGTGCAGGCAATAGCAAAGGACTCGAATCCATGTGAGCAACAAGAAATAACATAAACCAAAAACAGTTTCCGGTGTGCAGGCCTCCCCCATCCCAACGGATCCCCCCCCCCACCCACTACAGCGCCCCGAACTTGTCTGCAGCCAGTCAGTCCCACCCTCAGTCTCCCACCCTCTCCCCCCCCCCCCAACATCAAAGTCCAACATAGCAACAGTCATCATGGGGTGCACCCAATGGGGTAACAACATCGAGGGCGCACAACCGCTGCACCCGCCGATGGCCTCCAAACACTGTACCGCCCTCGGTGGAGGCCAGGGCTAGGTAAGCGGATCTTGGTATACGTTACCACAGAAGTGTCCAGGCACCGCCAAGTCCAGTCGAGGAGTCAGCCACCTCGGAGCAAGCAGGATGAAGAAGTAGCATGCCAGGACGAGGTAGGCAAAGGGTCAATTCAGGTAGATGGTCGTGGTCAGTTGTCGTTCTCCGCAGCAGAAGGATCATCATCCCTTAAGTCAGCAGCCGCAGCATGGTCGCCACCTCTGGCCCTTCGGAGTGATTTCAGGTAATCCTCAGCTTTTTGGGGGTTCGTGAAGAAACGTTGCTTCCCCTGATGCGTGATTCGCAGTTTCGCTGGGTAGAGTAGGGCGTAGTCCAGTTGTGCTTCACGTAATTTTTTCTTCACAGGGAGAAATTTGCGCCGTTCCTCCTGGACCATAGGGGTAAAATCCGGGTAGATAGAAAATGTTACACCATCATATTGGAGGGTTCGTTGAGTGCGGGCAGCCCTCAGCGCCACATCGCGGTCACGGTAGTTCAACAATTTGGCGATGATGGGCCTGGGTGGTAGGCCAGGCTTAGGAATAGGCGCCAAGGACCTATGTGCGCGTTCGACAATAAACTGCGGTGAGAAAGCATCCTCGCCTATGGATCCCTTGAGCATCTTCTCAACGTAGAGCTCCATCCTGCCCGTGTTGGTGGACTCCGGAACGCCCGTGACGCGGATATTGTTGCGTCGGCTACGGGCTTCCAAATCCTCGTTCTTAGCTGCTATGATCCTGAGGAGATTGTCCATGCGAGCCAGCTGTGTGGTATGGGTGGAGGCGACATCGTCAGCGTAAGAAATGCGTTGCTCCGTGGCCGCGAGCCGTTCCTCATGCCGATCCACCCTGTGGACCAGAGCGTCAAGTCTAGCTGTCACACCATCCACTTTCTCCACCACGGTGGCGAACCCCTGCCGCATCTCCTGAAATAATTGGTGTAAGTCGAGTTCCTTGGCAGGTGAGGAAAGAGTGGAGGAGGAAGCGGCGCCAGAGCCAGGATCCGCAGGAACCGTCTTCGTGGATTTCTTTGCGCCATCGAAGCTAATCTTTGTTTGGCGGTTCTCAGGACGAACCATCTTGAGCTACTAGATCGGCGCCGCCGTCCGTCCAGGCCGTACCAGCACAGTGCAAGCCGGGTCCAGTCGGGTTGGGATGTCGAAAGATCGTGAAATGACCTGTCTCAAAGACCCGTAGGCAGGAGTGTCCAACCGCGGTACAGAAGGGCAGTGCGGCACGCGTAACCTCAGTGGCGGCAAGCAGGAGGGGTCAGGCCGGAGGCCGTCCGCCCCGCAGCTGCGACAGGACGGCAGTCCCAGTGTGTGTAGGCAAGGCCACGGCAGCACAAGGGCTCCCCGGGGAGGCAGGTCCGATGGTAGGCCTGGGTGCGGGGAAGAACGCGTGGCCCGCAGTCCCACAGAGGAAGGCCAGTGGTGGTGGACCCCCGGGAGCAGTGAAGGTCCGAGTGGCAGTGAGGCCGTTGGCGCCCAGGGACCTCCGCAGGAGCCGGAGGATGAGCAGGCGGGCCGGCGGGCACCGGGGCCCGAGCAGGTCAATCTAGAGGCAGAGGTGGTGGTGCAGGAATCTGACAGGCCCAGCTGGGGAGACTCTTGGGAGCAGTGAAGGTCCGTGTGGCAGTGAGGCCGTTGGCGCCCAGGGACCTCCGCAGGAGCCGGAGGATGAGCAGGCGGGCCGGCGGGCCCCGGGGCCCGAGCAGGTCAATCTAGAGGCGGCGCGGGGCCACGCAGCTCACTCCGGCAGCAGCAGGCAGGTAAGGGCAGAGGTGGTGGTGCAGGAATCTGACAGGCCCGGCTGGGGAGACTCCTGGGAGCAGTGAAGGTCCGTGTGGCAGTGAGGCCGTTGGCGCCCAGGGACCCCAGCAGGAGCCGAAGGAGGAGCAGGCGGGTCGGCGGGCCCTGGGGCTCGAGCAAGTCTATCTAGAGATGGCGCGGGGCCATGCAGCTCACTCTGGCCGCAGTAGGCAGGCAGCGCAGGGCAGCAGCGGGAGGCAGGGTCCACGGGAGGAGCGTCACTCACCCTTCACAAGAGTGCGGCGGTATTCTCAGACGGCCGCCGGTAGTAGGCCTCAGCTCCGCCAGGCTATGCCGCTGTCCGGGGGTTCCGTAGGTCCGACGTCCGTTGGGGGCAAACCCTGCAACTGCTCGCTACGGAGGACCAGCGGCCAGGCGGCGGATCCCCAGGTCACGCTACAGTCCGAGGGCCCTGCACAGGGGTCGTGAGCTCCGAGGTAGGCGGGGCCCAGCGCCGCGTGTCAGGCACCGACCTCGCGCAGGACTCCACAGCCGACCTCAGCGTCCAGCAGCGACCAGGGCACCAGCCGGGCCGATGTCACTCGGCAAGATCCCCGCCTCTTGCGATAGGATCTGGACAGGCTCCTGGGCGATTGTGAAGGGCAGTATTGTGCTTCAGGTGACTGTGTCTGGGGCGATGCCAGTCACCCGTGGCAGAGGATAATCGAGGATCGATGGCCAAGGTGCGGGAGCTGCAGTATCAAGCAGCCATTCCGCGTGTGCGCCCTCTAGCGCCCCCCGCTACCAACATATACTTGAATGGGTTAGCTGGATTGATGGGACCGATGTGGTCAAATAAATCACCCAGAAGGGGCTATTCGAAATCATGAGGAGAATTGGCAAAAGTATTTTTACAGTGGAGTGTTTAATCTTTTAACAAATGTCATACTGGCTAACATAGTCCATAGTATGTTTATATAAACTGGGCTACCAGTAGTGGTTGCTGTAGCATTACTAAAGTTGCTTTAATTACTGCATGTGCAGAAGCCCACCGCTTATGTGCTTCTTTGATGAAAGCTAAACTAGACAGACTATTAGGTATTATTACGTCTCCCACTGCGGATAATGTGAGCACAGAAATGTTATCTGAATTGAGGGTGTAGGAGTATTTGAGAGTAAAACCTTTAGGAGACTTCGCTGCTTGCTTGGTTGCATTTATGGCTGTTCAATATCTGTGTTGATCTTTGTTTAAGATCTGGTTAAGACTGCTACTCTGACGGTCTGAAATGCAGCTTTTGCGACTAGGTCAGCTGCACAGTTTCCTTTAGCGTGAAAGCCCTCACACTGATGGCCTCAATGGTGCCTTACATGGACAAATGGAAGCTCGTCTTCGTAAGATAGCTTCTTTCCCCAGAGCTGTTTATTCTTTATAGGTTTTCCCTTTGAATCTTTGATTCCATTCAACCACTAATGCTGGAAATCAACGTTGTAACCCTGCACACAAAAGGATGAACTAGACACAATAAGTGTGGGAACAGATGAGTCAGCCTTTTGAATGCAAGTAACAGGGCATGTAATTCTGAATGTTGTGCAGTGCTATCACCTATGATTTTATGGTGAGTGTGCTGTGGTATGATCTCATCATCATGCGCTACAACTTGTAAAGCAGCACAGGCTGTGGAGTTTTGTACTTCATACCTAATGCAGGTTGGGCAGAACCATCATTATAGCATATGCTCTGGTAAGACTCAATGGGTAAAGTAGCAAGAGTCAGAACAACATCTTGTGCATGTAGAAGGAAAGCTTGTGTGCAAAGAGTTGGATCATATTGAAACTTTACATCCACTGTACCCATCTCTTGAATATGGCCTGAGCATTAGGAATGCTTGCTTTGGTGGCTGCTTCTAGTGCTGGTACGGGAGAAAAAACAAATATATGTTTTCCCTCCTTCAAAATAGATGTTTGCACAGCTGCAAGGATTTTTTCAATAGAAGCACAACAAGCTTTGCTAAGGAATACAAATGAAACTTGTAAGCAATAGAAATGATAAAACGTATATGCGTTTGTACCAAGTGCAGGTTGGGGGCAAAGTCCTTGGAATCCATTCTAGAAGATATCACACATACAGAATGTTTTAACTTTTAAAAGCATTGCAGTGTAGATGATCTTTTAAAGATGATTGACTGATTTTTTATTATTATAACATATCAATGTTTGAGTTTGTTCTGTGTGGGAATGCAAGGACAGATTATAGCAATGAGAAAGTCACATTATTAAAGTTTACACTTCTTGTCTCACTAACTTGGTACTGAAATAAGTAGTTTATATTTCCAAATTATATTCTGTGAATGCCTTGCCACATGGTGTGATGAGAGCCTAGGCAGAGGCGACTGGTGAAAGTACTATACAGTTTGGTGAAAAGATTTATGTAACAAACATTGATTTGTAGGACCTATTGCTGATCTTTGTACAACTGTGAGGAATATTTATACTGACCATGTGAATCTACACAGTGAAAAAAACAGATAATTAGAGGATTTTGCTTGAAAGAGATGACAATGCCTGTACACAGTCAGTGAGGAAATATTTCATTTATGTGTAGAGAGCATTAGAAATTAGAAAGACAATGGAGGAAAAACTATGATCCCGCCATCTAAAGCCAATACAAGCTGGCTATTAGACAGTACCATAATGGGAGCATCCAAGCCCAAGACAAATATTTTGATGGAAAAATTAATTCAGCATGTATCTCCTCAAGAGAGCTATTTAAGGTAGTGCGCTCCTTAACCTCCACTGATCAGGAAACTAACAAGCACTCCTCATTCAAAGAGAGATGTAATCAGATGGGGAAACTCTTCAAAAATAAGGTGGAAATAATATTTAACTCCCTGCAAAGAAACAGTAGTCCAAACAGTGCTGATGTTCACCCTAGTATCAATGATAACATGAGAATTAAAACAGAGACTAGATCTAAGTGAACAAGATATGACCTCAATCCTGCAGAAGATTAAATCTGGTCTCCACAAGACCCGATTCCACCAGACATCTTGCTGCAGGTAGGGAAAAGATCTAGGTCTACCACTGCAGCACTCATATCACTCTCTCTTACACAAGGGATTATCCCCAAAACCTGGAAACACACCATAATCCAGACACTGCTGAAAAAGCCCCATTTTGACCCGGCAGAGCCAGGGAATTATCAACCAATATCACTTTTGCCACTGTTAGGCAAAATAACTAAAAACACTTCAATCAGGCCCTGTCCATTATCTAGAAGAGAATCAGGTGTTGCATACCACTCACATGGGTTCTGACTGCAACACAGCACAGAGTCAGCCTTGTTGGTGGTCACAGAGGAACTAAAGGAAATCCTAGACCGGGGGTGCACAGCAGCTATCCTGCTTCTCGATCTTAGCGCTGCGTTTGACACAGTGGATCACTATACCATGATCCACAGGCTAAAGGAAGAGGGTATTACAGGCTCTGTGCTTAAGTGGAAAACCTCATTTCTAGAAGATAGATCCTTCCAATTACTGGAAGGTGAGCACCTATCTAACACCCTTCAAATCTCGTGTGGAGTCCCACAGGGATCTGCATTAAGCCCGACACTATTTAACCTGTATATGCAACCACTAGCAGAGATAGTGCAAGATTTTGGATTATCCATAGTGTCATATGCGATGACACCCAGCTGATTCTATCAGTAATGGAAGGTCCCCAATCCATACACAACAACCTGGCACCGTGCATGGTACAAGTAGCATATTGCATGAATAAGTGTAGCCTAAAGCTGAATGGAGGAAAAACAGAGCTCATGTTCTTGGGCAATAAGGCGGTCGCAAGCAACATTATCAGCTGGCCTCCAGAATTGGAAGAACCCCCGGTCCCAAAGAATGCTGTTAAAAATCTGGGAATATGGCTAGACGAAAGTCTGTCCATGGAAACTCAAGCCAAGAAACTATCAGGTGTATGCTTTGGACTTCTGTGCATGCTCCGGATGATCCTTCCTCTTATTCCTGAACATACTCGCAGAACCATGGTCCAGGTCCTAGTGATGTCGCAGCTGGATTACGGTGACTCTGTGTCTTGGCGCACCCATATACGATATTGCTGCACATCCCAAGACAAAAGTCAGCTAAGGCAGCCCTGAAGACATTACACTGGCTCCCTATCCAGGCCAGGGTCGAGTTCAAGTCAATAACTATTGACCATGGAGCTATGAATGACAAAGGTCCGGCCTTAATCGAAAAGCTTATCCCCCACTGTATCCCAGGCAGACCCCTAAGATCCTCTGCAGATCTACTCACAAAACAGACTAGGATGAAGAGATCTAGGTGGGGCGGTAGATACTTCTCGCAACTAGCTCCTAGCCTGGGAAACGCACTGCCTATGGAACTGCGTCTGTTGACTGATGAATTGGCATTCAGGAAAATACTTAAAACTTGTCTCTTCCTTTAATATCCTTGCACCCGGACTGCCAACTTTCTCCTAGTGCTGGGAAGCCTTTGGGCATCCATGCGCTCTACAAATCCATAAACAGAGCTGAACGTAGGCCCAGTGGGGAGGACCCTTACCTTGTATGTGTTGTTATTGTTAGACTGAATCCCGAGTAATAATCAATTTGCAGTTCATACCATAGTTAATACTAAGGAGTGACAGTGAAGTGAATCTGTTCAAGCAAAATAGTAGAGGTGTAGTTAGTAGCTTTTTGGGGGTATGTATACTAAGCATAAGATTATTGTGATCTGAACTAATAGTATGAATTTCTTTCTCTGTTCATTTTGTTAAATTGTTAAGACATTGCATACAATAATATCTCACATTTTGTTTCATTTTTAATTTTGTAAATTTAATGTATTTTTAACTTTTATTGTAAAGATGTGTTTGGTAATGCACATCTGCCATATTGTGTCAAGTATAAGCATGGCAACTCTTAGCAAATATTGCGCCTTCTACACTAAACCCTTAGTGAGAAGTGTAGTTATTTCATTCATTGCATTGTTTTGTTCATCACTGTGATCTCTATGAGAAACCTGTGGGATTTGTTCTTTCTCCTCTCAGAATGATGGCCCTTCCGTGCCTGCCAGGACTCTTCTCACTGCTGGTGCTGTGTCTGTACCATGAAACACCTGTTTCAGGTAGGTTAACTCTGTTTTCTTGTTTTATAATTTCTGGCCTTATTTATTTTTACAATCCTCCAGTCTAGCAGAGTCCCTGAACCCACCACATTTGTGGATGAAAGTCCCTCATATTTAAATACAGCTCCCGCAGTGTAGGGAGGTTTTCTCATAACGTGGGTTCTGCTGCAAAGACTTGAAACCACTTTGGGGGAAACACACTGTTAGACTCTCCACCAAAAGATCACTGAAACAATATTGTGGTAAAATATATATGTACGTTGTTCTCTGAACTGATTACGATTCCAGATTCAGAAATAATATTAATCTGTGCCAAATATAGTGTTAAATACTGCACTTCTTCCATTTCTAAGTGCACTAAATAAAATATGTTATCATTACGCAATTTACTGACCAACGAAAGAATCGAAGGCTAATCCGACCTTTTGGGATTTGAACTCATGATCTCCAGGCACTGCATTTTGACAGTGGCTGGCATTCAAATTACTGACTCATCCATGTGGCTGACATGTTATGCTGTATGTATTTGTAAAGCGCGCCAGCACTTGTAGGGGTTTCCTGGCACTGAGCAGGTGTATGTGACTAGCCTTGCCTATAGTTGGTTGGTTAATTGGAAAGCCAAGTCTTCAGCTTCTTGCAGTATTCAAGAAGTGAGGAGGAGGCTCTGATGTGGAGTGTGAGGCTGTTCCATGGTATAGGAGAAATGTAAGAGAAGTCCTGTTCTCCTGATCTGGCTGTGTGATGAAGAGTTTGAACTGAGTGTTTTTGTGTGTCAGGAGCTTGTGGAGTTTCCTGAGGTGTGGTGTGATGTGCATTCTGTGTGAAGGTTGAGGATGAGTCTGACTGCCAAGTCCTGGATGATTAGTCTTCTTCTGGTGAGTTTATTGGTGATCCCGGAATAAAGTGTGCTACCAAAGTCCAACTTATTGGTGACTAAAATCTTAGTGACAATTTTTCTAGTGTTGCTTGAAAGCCATTTGAAGATCATCTTCTACATCCTCAGGATGTGGAAGCAGGATTCATTGACGGCGTTGACTTGTGTGGTCATCATGTAAAGTTTGCTGTCCATGATTATTTCTGGGTTCCTGGTGTGGGATCTGGGTGTGGGTGTAGGTCTGAGTTTGGTGAGGTGCTCTTGCTGAAGATCACTACTCTTGTCTTGCCAGTGTTTAGATTGAGACAGCTGCTTTCGACCAGTTAGCAACTTCGGTCATGCAGACGGTAAACTTGTTTCTTGTGTTGGAAGTCTTGTCCGAGAGGGAGAGTAAAAGTTCCACACCGTCCGCGTGGGAGAGGATGTTGGTGTTGTGCGCACAGATGAAGTTGATAAGAGGGATCATGCATGCATTCAAGAGGGTAGGGCTGAGCAGTGAACACTGTGGCATTCTGCAGAGGAGTTTACGAGCTTCAGAGAAGTAAGATACCAGGATGACAGCTTGTGTGATATCCATTATGAAGAAGCAGACCCAGCCAAGTGTGGGTTCTTAGTTGCCTATCTCAAGTAGGCTCCTGATAAGGATGGTGCGTGAGACCGTGTCTTTTGAATACCTCCTAGCAGAAGTGGTGTTGCATAGAGCAACTCAAAGCAAAGGTGGTATATCCATATGGCAGACTTTATAAAAAACTTATATATATATATAACTAGCAGCCCGCCCCGGCATTGCCCGGGGGAGAAGGGGGCTGGGGGCAGCATATTAAGGCTCTGTGCACTCCCGCCCGCACCGACATTGCCCAGACCGCATCCCTCCCGCCTCGCCGCCGCCCACCCCGACATTGCCCAGCCCGCCTCCTGCCTCCAGCCCCGACATTGCCCAGCCCGTCTCGCGCCTCGATCCTCCCGCCCGCCTCCCGCCACCCGCCTCCAGCCTGCCTTTGCCTTGCATGAGCCGCCGGCAACGGACTCCACCGCCACTCCTCGCCGCACGTCACCGCTCCTCCCCGCATATCGTCATTACGTCTAGGTCGCGGTCAGCGCTACGTCGCGGCCAGCGCTTGTTTTAGGGGACTACTTTGTTTACAAAATTAAATTTTTTAATTTACGTTTTTTTAAAAAGTAATGTCGCCTATGTCCATCTACACACCCTGAGGATTCCAACAATGTATTGGGTGTGTGGATTGGCGCCGTGGTTCCCGAGTTTACCTGGCCAAAAGGTGCAAGTTCTCTCTTTATAATAGTAGAATAGATATATATACACAACACCCCTACTCCACTCAGGAAGAAGGCACGCACACGAGGGCTGCAAGGTAAAGGCTTCTTTATTTCATGGGGCCTCCCTCGACCCCTCAACTGAAGAGACACATTTCGGCTGCCTGCGCAGCCTTTCTCAGTCTAGCCAGCGCCATTATCATCGGAACATTTATACCCCCTCACAGTCGTAGACCTAGAAAACATACATGGAATTATAAAAAGAGAGGTTAATCTGGAGAGCAGTATTTCCAATAAAACAACTCCTAATGAGTATTGTTGATTGCTGGAAAATATCAAAATACATTGAGGCACTGAGTGTGGTTGATAAATTGTGTTGTCAATGAGCTCATAAACATGCTTAGTGCAAAGAAATAATACATCTAAAAAGTATAATACATCATTGACCCACATTGCCCTTAGTGATATATCCAAGTCTCACTGATACATCGGGAAAACATCACCTTGCTTCTGTCAAGGACATGCGATACTCGAGAGTCTAGTTTGTTTAATCTCAGATGCATTTGCGCAAACTCCTTCAGAAAATGCTCACCCATTAAAATAAAACAAAACTAAAACATAGTATGTTGTGTTTAAAACAGTATAACATCAAAGGAGTCATCATTCACTCAGCCTAATGAGTTCATGGCAAGAACATATCGTCCGGGCTAAGTTCGTAACCCATGTTTATAATTTAAAACGGGAAGCAATCCGATGTACATCAATTGACCACACATACTGAAGGTATTGGGGCAACCATCTGATACACCACTGGAGGCAAAAATCTCATACTGTGTACTTTTGAACTAAAGTGTCAGCCTCCAAGTGTGAAGATTGCAACAGTAAGGAACTGCCAGTCCCATAATGCCAGTGTCGTGTAATGAAAACAAGGGCAAAATCCCAAGTCCGTGACACCGTAATTAAAAGCTAAACTTCATGTTTCCTAAGTCCCGGGATGCACAAGACTAAATAGAAACTCACTAAAAGAGGCCCGACATGTCTCCTGGGTTCCCAACACGGCTTCATTTATTGGCCATGTGGAATAAACGGTAAATGCAAAATCAAGCCAATTAAAGGTGAAAGTCATGCAGCCTCCATAAAAACCGCAGTGCTAAGTATACCAAACTATTGAACAAAAGTGCAGGGTCAAAGGAGGTCAATTAACAAAAAATGTCTGAGCCAAACAGTCTGATCCGCCCGCCTCCCGCCTCCCGCCTCCCGCCTCCCGCCTCCAGCCCCGACATTGCCCAGCCCGCCTCCCGCCTCGATCCTCCCGCCCACCTCCCGCCTCCAGCCTGCCTTTGCCTTACCTGAGCCGCCCGCAATGGACTCCACCGCCACTCCTCGCCGCACGTCACCGCTCCTCCCCGCATATCGTCATTACGTCTAGGTCGCG
Source organism: Lissotriton vulgaris (assembly GCF_964263255.1). NCBI lineage: Eukaryota > Metazoa > Chordata > Amphibia > Caudata > Salamandridae > Lissotriton > Lissotriton vulgaris. The sequence continues at coordinate 47,792,484 of NC_141693.1, read as the reverse complement.
GTCAGCGCTACGTCGCGGCCGGCGCTTGTTTTAGGGGACTACTTTGTTTACAAAATTTAATTTTTTAATTTCCGTTTTTTTTTAATTTAATGTCGCCTATGTCCATCTACACACCCTGAGGATTCCAACAATGTATTGGGTGTGTGGATTGGCGCTGTGGTTCCCGAGTTTACCTGGCCAAAAGGTGCAAGTTCTCTCTTTATAATAGTAGTATAGATTAAACTAGCCTCCACCACAGTTGATGTATCTAAGGAGAACTATATAACAGAGGTATTATATCTATAGAAAGAACATCTGAGATAGCATGGAAGAGTGTCTAAGGTAACAATGGATAAAACCCAGATCAGTGACTGTGGGGTGAATGTTTTGCCAATGTGCAACATTCCGTCCATCAGCTTGTGTGTTTTGCTGTTCACCCTATGTGGGAAGGGTATGCCCAGACGTGGTTCCTGTGCTCACTACGCCACTGGAGTCAAGCTATCCTGGCTGATGATGGCTGATAGCCAGAATCCAGTCCTAGGATGCTTGATTACGGGTCCAGGGAAGACATGCCTTGGCAATTCGGGCTGAACTGTTCCCATGAGGCACCGGGTCAAGACTGATTTGCATATGGCCATGTCTGAACTGGGGTGGTGTGATGAGCAAAATAACAATGTATTAAACCCAGATCTGTGTCTGGGGTGAATGTTTTGCCAATGTGCAACATTCCGTCCATCATCTTGTGTGTTTTGCTGTTCGCTCTATGTGGGAAGGGTATGCCCAGACTTAGGTCCTGTGCTCAGTACGCCACTGGAGCCAAGCTATCCTGGCTGATGATGGCTGATAGCCAGAAACCGATCCTAGGATGCTGGATTATGGTCCAGGGAAGACATTGGCTTGGCAGTTCGGGCTGGACTGTTCCCATGAGGCACAGGGTCAAGACTGATTTGCATGGCCATGTCTGAACTGGGGTGGTGTGGTGAGCTAAATAACGATGGATTAAACCCAAATCTGTGACTGGGGATGAATGTTTTACCAATGTGCAACATTCCGTCCATCATCTTGTGTGTTTGGTGTTCACCATATGTGGGAAGGGTATGCCCAGACGTGGGTCTCATGCTCACTATGCCACTAGAGTCAAGCTATCCTGGCTGATGAAGGCTCATAGCCAGAAACCGGTCCTAGGATGCTTGATTACGGTCCAGGGAAGACATGGCTTGGCAGTTCTGGCTTGAGTGTTCCCATGAGCCACAGGGTCAAGACTGATTTGCATATTGCCATGTCTGAACTGGGGTGGCATGGTGAGCAAAATAACAATGGACTAAACCCAGATCTGTCACTCGGGGTGAATGTTTTGTCAATGTGCAACATTCCTTCCATCATCTTGTTTTTTTTTCTGTTTGCCCTATATGGGAAGGGTAAGCCCAGACGTGGGTCCTGTTCTCACTACGCCACTGGAGTCAAGCTATCCTGGCTGACAACGGCTGATAGCCAGAAACCGGTCCTAGGATGCTTGATTACGGTCCAGGGTAGACATGGTTTGGCAGTTTGGGCTGGACTGTTCCCATGAGGCACAGGGTCAAGACTGATTTGCATATGGCCATGTCTGAACTGGGGTGGCTTGGTGAGCAAAATAACAATGTATTAAACCCAGATCCGTGACTGGGGGTGAATGTTTTGCCAATGTGCAACATTCCGTCCATCATCTTGTGTGTTTTGCTTGTAGAATATATACTGCATCGTAGTGTTCCTTATAGAAGTGTGTAATTGACTCTTTTTTAAATTGAAGAAGGGTGGGGGCAATCCTGTGTTGATGGTCCATGTGAGATGTTATGCTCAGAAATATTTTGAGGCAGGGAAAAGTGGACAACTTTCAAGGAGCCGCTGGTAAAGTGAGTGGTACAGTCAAAAATCATCCCACAAAAACATTGCTGATAAAAAGCAGCAGGCTTTTTTCTAATTTGTGAGCAGAGTGTAGCTTAACAGAAAGTTACTGCTACATTTACTAGGGGTTTGTGTCAAGGCAAAGTCCAGCAAAGTGAAGGAAAGCAGCACACAATTGTGTAACAGTATTTACTTTAAAGAAGGTATTCTGTGCTGAAAAGTGCCTTTTTCTCTGCACAAATAACACTTTCCACTGATTTGCCCTCAATTTGTGTCAAGGGGGTCTCATTGCTTATAAGATTAGCACAAGTAGTAATAGTTTCTGAGGCAAACTCTGATCTAGTTAAATAGCCAGAACAGGTTTTGGGTAAAACAATAATGCCTTCTTGAAACAGCCACTAACATGGAAAAAAAATATTTCGCCAAAATTTCCTTACATTGAATGTGTGGTGCACTGTACACCACATACACAATGAGTGTAAAGTTTATCAATGTGTCTACTCATAAGAGTTTCTACTGCAACTGTATACTTCTAGTGCATCTATGCTAAACAGCCACGCAAAAAACTGCACCATGATGCACAGCTTGTGTGTGGAAATAGGCACCCTGTTTGAGCACAAGGCATAGCAGTAGTGAACAGTAGCAGGCCATTTTAACAAATGTAACTTTAAGCTGCTTTCTCCATTTTGCACAAGGCAACTTTGGTTGCTGTGCTCTGGTACACTACAAAATAATAAAACTACCCTTTGCCATAAGCCTGCTTAGCCTTAACCCTCACAAATTAAGGCAAGTAAATTGAAGGATGATCTTTCTGCATCATTTCTCCCTCATTTCTTTACCTTATTCCTACCTTAACTCTGTTGCTCAGCCTTTCTTTTAGTCTATCTTAACTTCTCTACATACCCGCATACCCTTTCTCTCTAGCTTTGCTTTCATTGTCTCACATTTATCTCCTTCTCTCTCAGTATACTTATTCCAAGTCATTCAATTTCATCTTTCCCTACCTCTTTCTTATGACCTTGTCTCACTCTCAATCACACTCTGTGCCTCTATCTATGTGCCTCAAACCTCTCTCTCTACCTCAACACTCTGCACGTCATCATCTCTGCCCTTCACTACAATTTTTCTGTCTGACCTAAAAATCTCACCTCCATCTGCTTCACATATCACAAAACCTTAAATGTCTCTACCTCTCCTCTCTCTCCATGTATAACTTACCTTTCTCTCAGTCCCTTTTTTTTCCTAACTAATCTCCTTCACCTCTATCATATTTCTTTCTCCACCTTGCATCTATCTCAATACATCACCACTCTCTATCCCACCTTGCTCTTTCAGTACCTAATCTCACACCTACAAATCCCCTTTCTCTTGCTCCACCTCTGTTCCTTTTTCTTCAACTCTCTAAATTTCTTGCTGCATTCTGGCTACCCTCTTTTTTCTACCTCTCACACTATTTCTCTTCCATCAAATCCTCTCACACCGTCTGTCTCTCTCTCACACAAACACATGGCTCTCTCTCTACACCTCCTTCCCAATTTCAGCTTACTGTTCCACGTCTTACTTTATTAATCTCTCTATCTCACCAGCTTTTCCTCGCATTCACAACTTTCTACCACTGTATAGACCTCATCTTGTTATCAAATGCATGCATGTATATCTGTGAACAACAGATGCTTTCTGCCACAGGCGCATGGTTTCCCCAGATAACTCTGCCCTCGTGTTGTTCTAAGTCTTGATCATCTGTACCATCTCCGCATGTGGTATTTGGTGTTTGGAAAACCTTACGCCAAAGGGAGAACAGTGCCTCTTCCAAATCTAAGACACGTTCACAACTCAAAGGATCCAAACAAGTAAGAGCAGTCCCATGGGTTAACACACCTACTTCAGACACATGGTCTACTTGATTCCCCTCTTTTCAGAGTTCTCAAGACAAGAGTTTTACTTTGTTTTTCTTCTCAGGCCCACTTTTTATTTCCCATGTGCTAGAGTGCAGTTTAACTTCCATTGCATTTCCCATAGATAGTCACCTAAACCTCAGCACTGTTCATCCTAACCTGTGTCCCTCTTGACCATCACTCCACATGTCGCTGTCTTCTCTCGCATTCTCTGTCATCCTCCCTTTTCATTTTCTCAACCTGCTCATTTCCAAACAATATATTCCACCCTTGTTTTGTTTCATAATGAACATTGTCTCCTTGTTGCAGCCTGGTCTTTCCTGCTTTTCCTAAATTGCTTCACTACAGATGCAGATCAAAAGAACATACCAAATTATATAAAAGCAATGATTATTAAGAAGATGTTCACAACAAAGTGCACTCTTGGACGGAGAGGGTGCACTGTTGAGAGGGGATAAGAAGACAGGCTAAATAGAGATCACCACCATCTGTCCAAACTCTTAGAGCACAAAGTCAACAAAAAAATCACCATTCAAAAGGATAAAGTCGATTAGGTATCTAACAGCGTTCGCTGTTTCAGCCTCAACTGCCGCTCTCTTCCCAAACATCAGCTTCATCTATAATTTTCTTGTTGATACTGATCCTGATGTGGTTTTCTTAAACAAAACCTGGCTTCATGATGGGTCCTTACCTGATGTGATTGCTGCACTCCCTGACAACTTTGCGCTGTTTGCTATAAAATAGCAGCTGTATTGCCATTGTCTTTAAGAAACTCCACAATTGTTAAATCGTGGAACTCCAGATTTCTAACTGCCGAGCCATGCTCTTTCTCCCCCAAATTCACCTTTTCAGGTGCTCTTATTTATCACTCCCATGAGCCTTCTAACAGTAGGGGCGCAGCTTTTGCAGACTCACTGGCCCCCATATTCTCTGGGTGATATATTTCCCAGTGCTTGGTGACCTCAAACTTCATCTTGAGGACTCTAATAATAAATTGGCATTAGCTCTCATAGAAGACTTGAAGACTCTTAACCTCCAGCTTATTGATTCCTTACCTACTCACTCAGTGGGGCACCTCTTGGACCCCATTTTTTCCAATCTGTCTACCTTGTCTGCTGCACTTCCTATTCAACTCAGTTGGTCTGGCCACTTTGCTGTTCCTTTTATAATCAATTCTGTCCTGGTCTCTCTTACTAGACCAACTTTATCGCAATGATCCAGGAATTGGTCTAAACTCGAGCGGCTCTTAAGCACAATCCCTTGCCTTATATCTTTGTCTGGGCGGTGACGTCCATTCGGCTTGTGGAGTTTGCAGAGTTTTCCGCACTCGACGTTACGTGGAGTTCCCAAAAACTCGGCTCCATGGAGCAGATCGTAGTTTTTTTCCTCGCTTGCATTCGTCAACATCAAGTTGGCGAGTGAGGAAAATCCAATTCATGGCAAGATTTTTCCTCATTCACGAATGTCAACATCAAGTTGGCGAGTGTGAGCTTGGAAATTCAACCTCTCTGTGAGATTTCTGAACGCAGAAGGTTAGATTTCTCATTGTGAATGGTCGCATATGCTCGCAACCACTCGCATTGAGAAACCATCCATTCACATTGAGAAAGCTGCAGCTCAAGTAAAAATCTACTCAAGCGGCAGAAAGGAAGAAGCGCCCGCTTGCGCAGTGCATGGTGCCGTTCGCGATGATTGCACAGTGTGTACAAGCACCTGCCACTGAAAATCATTGCAAACAGCATTTATCTAACGCACTCTGCAGCTTGCTGAGCTCCGCGTAACGTGGCAGAGTTTTATTTGCACTCCGCCCAGGCTTACTCATATCCCAACCTGACCCTGATACATTTTCTGTGCATCATTGTCTTTCGGAGGCTATTGAATCTACCCTCCCCCTGTCAGCCAAACCTCAAGTCAGAGTACATCCTCCCGCCCTTGGTTCACAGACTTCCTCAAACAAGATAAAAAAACATTGCAAAGCTTTAGAAAGACAATGGTGGAAGTACTACGCACCAGAGGCTAAGTTAGCTTACCTGACTGCACTGAAAAAATACCATGCTCTGTGTAGATCAGCTCGCACCACTTTCTTTACAGAAAGGATTACGAATTCCCAACACTGCCAGAAAACCCTATTTAAGGTTGTGAAACAACTTTCAGCATCTAGTACTTTTCTGCCTTCTCCTTCACTCTCACTACATCAGTGCAACAAGTGAGCATTATTCTTTGTTAATGAAGTAGAGTCTATTTACCGCCAGCTTGATTCACATTCTTCCCATCAAGGCAACTTTACCTTCCCTGCTACTTTTCATGCTTATCAGGCTGATATACTCCCTCAGGCTACCTCACCTGATGAGACTCGAAACATCAGCATCTGGCTCCCTCTAGACTTGGTTACTCTTCAATCTTTGTTGGAAACTTTGGAGTCTGGCTCCCCACTTGACCCTCTTACCCCATCCAAGATCAGACTTCTTCACAAGTCGGCCCTTAGCCTGATTCTTAATCTTCTCAACACCTCTTTAAGCTCTTATCTAGTTCCTCAGAACTAGAAACACGCTCGGGTGCTCCCCCTACTGAAAAAGATCCATCTTGATCCTCTCTGCTGGTCTAGTTATCGTCCTATTTCCCTCCTTTCTGTCTTCTTTAAAGTCTTGGAAAGGCATATCAACTCCCAACACTCCTCCCACGTGGCTACTCACAATCTATTTCATCCATCACAATCTGGCTTTTGTTCTGGCTACAGCACTGAATCAGCTCTGCTTGGGTCACTGAATATCTCAGGCTACAGCTTGATCGTGGTGGTACAGCAGCTTTCATTTTACTGGATTTGAGGGGGACATTTTCCAGCAGCGGAGCAGGACAGCAACAACCAGTCTTGGGGGCACTCACCTGCTCATAGCCTCGCCGCCTCTGGGGTGCTCACGCTGCAGCTCTCTCCCGCCGCAGTGGTCCAGCGAAACCTGTGGATGCCGCGGGGAGACTACAGCTCCCAGAGTGCTCGGCAAGAACTTCCGCCCACTTCCGCCTGCCAGCGCGCCCGGAGGCGCTTCAAAGGGCGAAGGCTCCATCTTCGGAGCGGGGACATTTTCCAGCAGCGGAGCAGGACAGCAACAACCAGTCTTGGGGGCACTCACCTGCTCGTAGCCTCGCCGCCTCTGGGGTGCTCACGCTGCAGCTCTCTCCCGCCGCAGTGGTCCAGCGAAACCTGTGGACGCCGCGGGGAGACTACAGCTCCCAGAGTGCTCGGCAAGAACTTCCGCCCACTTCCGCCTGCCAGCGCGCCCGGAGGCGCTTCAAAGGGCGAAGGCTCCATCTGAGGAGCGGGGTCATTTTCCAGCAGCGGAGCAGGACAGCAACAACCAGTCTTGGGGGCACTCACCTGCTCGTAGCCTCGCCGCCTCTGGGGTGCTCACGCTGCAGCTCTCCCCCGCCGCAGTGGTCCAGCGAAACCTGTGGACGCCGCGGGGAGACTACAGCTCCCAGAGTGCTCGGCAAGAACTTCCGCCCACTTCCGCCTGCCAGCGCGCCCGGAGGCGCTTCAAAGGGCGAAGGCTCCATCTGAGGAGCGGGGTCATTTTCCAGCAGCGGAGCAGGACAGCAACAACCAATCTTGGGGGCACTCACCTGCTCGTAGCCTCGCCGCCTCTGGGGTGCTCACGCTGCAGCTCTCTCCCGCCGCAGTGGTCCAGCAAAACCTGTGGACGCCGCGGGGAGACTACAGCTCCCAGAGTGCTCGGCAAGAACTTCCGCCTGCCAGCGCACCCGGAGGCGCTTCGAAGGGCGAAGGCTTCGTCCGCGTCGCGAGACGCGCGCGGGCGAGCGCCGGGCTAAGCCCGGGACAAGGGCGGGGCCATCTGTGGCCGTCAGTGGACTTCAGCGGCCGGGCGGGCCACCCATCTGACATCTCTCATTAGGTGAGTGGAGTCCCATTGAACATGGAAACTATCACCACCATGCCCGCACCTGATGACTTCCCATTTCCGCCCCCCTCTTTTGAAACTCTATTAGAAAATGCTTTAAACATGGTGTCCAATGAAATTGCCAATACAGAAAGGAGAATGTCAATGAGCAATTCTAATATAAATCTTAAGGAGTTACCAACCCCTATTATCCCTATTTCCCCTGTGGTTTTGATTACAAAATCTATCTCCGGCTCTCTGCCACAGGAGCCCTGACCGGACGAAACTGGCCTTGCCATAATTATTGATTCCCAGACTGACACTATTTCATCTAACCCGGTGAATGGAAGCACTAAACCGGCAGGGGAAAAACGTAAAAGGGCTTCCACCAAACCTTTTGCTAATAAAAGGAGACAACCCACTTGCAACAAGAACCAGCCCACACCGCAGAGTATGTGGTCTGAGCAGAAACAACAACCCTCCAGTGGGCCAACAATCTCCATAGCTGACTCGGAACTTGTTGATCTCGATGTTACTACCACTCCTACTGACATTCCTATTGGTAACAACAATACAATATGGACACAGACTGCCCCAGTAGGGGATAATAACCCCTTAACTAAACAAAATGGGAACCTAATAGAGACTATTGTGGACACTATTTTTAAACGTTTAGAGAGTCAAATGATCGTACATTTTAAGAATGTTTTTAAGAGATTGGATAGGTTGGAAAACTTGGTAAAAAATGAAGAAGCGAAAAGAAAGGGAACTGTTGCCCTTGATCAGATTAGGGGTGATCGTTTGCTGAAAGACTTGGAGACACTGAGTAACACCTTATCCACTGGGGGCCTGCTACCTCTTGTACTAGCACTAAATCTGTCAGTGCATCCAGCACTGGCGGCACCCAGACACCTAGCCAACCACCCATCCCTCCAGTAAGAACTAACAGTGCCGGATATAATAAGGCTGCAACTAGTTTGCAACCTAAAACTATTACACCTAATGTCTCGAGCACTTCACACAGTGCCTGCCCTACCACTAGCAACCTGAAAGACTCTCAGACATCAGCAAGATCAGGGTCTAACTTGGCTAGTACTAGCAACATGGGTCGGTCCAGGGACAGTAGACCCATAACACATCAGGGGCCTGCCTTGCATTTGCCCCCTGATGCCTGCCCTTATGTTTTGGTCTTGGCAGGCATTCCATCACTCAGAGAGGGACAAGGCGAATCATGGGTCCAGTTAAACAACAAATGTATTGACTGGCTGACAAAGCACAAAGGGGTTGGCTATGATATATCAAATGAGATCGTCTCAGCCCGTAGGGTTTCGTGGGTAGGCCCCATATTTAAAGACATTCAAGGTGACTGCATTGTCATTAACTTCAGGAACCCCGGCACAGTTAGATTTTTGCTTAACACAAACATGGCACGTCCAGGCCCATCCACCGTCGTAATTCCACTTCCTTTAAGTTATTTCTATAGACCACCAAAAAGGCCACTACATCCAGCTCTCTCTCCCTTTGGGTTATATAATAGGTTTGCACCTCTATCAGATCTGGATACTTTGGACTGACCACCAGTTGTTAAACTAGTATCCACCACAGTGACTGATCAGCTACAGTGCTAGCGAATCAAGAATTAGTACCAACGACCCCTGTGACCATCTCACCCACTGTTGAGAATAAATTGTCATGCATCACAGAAACGTTAGGGCAGAATTCTGACCTGTCTCTTATGAGTTGGAATGTAGCCGGCCTTAGGTCGACATTAAAAATCAAAGAATGGACCGATTGGATAAAAAGCTTTGATATACAAATGATGCAGGAGACCGGGTGTACCACCCCATTCACACTAGAAGGGTTTTGTTGCCACAATCAAATTGTAAATGCCCCGCATATGGGCCGACCAAGCGGGGGTCTTTTAATCTGGGTGAAGATTAAAGCTGGTGTGCAAACCAAATTGATTAAGAGTAATGCAAAGCGTTTTATGGCCTTGAAATATACCAACAAGTTAACGTTATGTTTAATTAATTTTTATAATAATGATTTTACATCTCATCCAAATGAATTTTTTTTAATATTGTTCAAATTTATTGACGATGTGATTGTCTGGCAAAAACATGGAATTTTTGATGGTATTTGTTTCGGTGGAGACTTTAATGCTCATATGCATCGTAGCAATTACACGTGTAGGAGTGGAGAAGAATTGAGGGACCATCTTGCCCCTCGTGTCTTATTAAATGCTATGGAAATTGCCGGTACTGAGGGGAATAGTGTCTCTACCCCCACATATATTGGTCAGGGGAGCCCCTCAACTATAGATTATATATTTGTCTCTCCAACATTGTGTGACATCTTGGAAAAAGCCGAGGTCGTTTGCTCTCCCTGTAGTGACCATTACCCACTATTGATACAACTAAAAAACCATGGGATTAATCAAGATGAAATTAATAGGTTAACTGGAGTACAAAACCTGGAAGCATCCACAGATGGGTTAAGGGTTGTATGGAAGGGAGTGGACAATAAAGGGCATTTTAGCAAATGTGATTCATAAACATCTCACACTAATTATGAACTGCCTGGCCTGCGACAAACCGGGGCACGTTATTATTGATTCCTTCTGTGAACTGTGTACTGCGATCAAAAGAGAGACCTCTAAACCAGCACGGGCTAATAGAACTAGCAACCCAGCTGGTTCGATTCGTCGTGCTCCCAGGCTAACAGAGATCTGAGGGACGCTATTAAGACCATACCGAGAGATTTGGCACTTGTAAGAACATTGAGGGCCAGGTATAAGTCCACATTACGTACCCGCTCTGAAGCATTATTGAAGAATCATTGGGAGGCCCTTGTACGTACTGCAGTTTTAAAAGACACTACAGGGTTTTGGAGGGAGGTCAAGGCCCTTAGATCGCTTGGCTCCAATTTAACACCTATTAATTGTAATATCACGGGGGATACATGGGCCGAGCACTTTTCTAAAATGTATGCGGTATCAGGGCTCCCCTCTGACACTGTCTTCCCTGTCAGGCCTTTGAAGATTGAATTACACGAGGTTGAGGATGCCATATCAGAAAGTACAGGCAATAAAGCCCCTGGCCCTGATGGTCTATCAATAGATCAAATCAAATCAGAAATTAGTTTCTGGGCACCCCTCCTCTGTAACCTTTTCAATAATGTATCTGACAACTCCATTCCAGATTCATGGTCTAACAGTGTTATCGTGCCAATATTCAAAAAAGGAGATAGATCAGACCCAGGCTGCTATCGCCCGATATCACTGATCGACAACACTTTAAAGGTTCTTGGGAGGGTACTTTTTAAGAGGATAAGCAGTTGGGCTAACGAAAATGATATTTTACACCAATGTCAGCTCGGTTTTAGATCTAACGTGGGCACTGTTGAACAATGTCTGAACTTGAATCTGTTAACAGCAAAATATACTATTGTAAAAATGTCCCCCCTGTATTTTGGTTTTATGGATTTAAGTTCTGCCTTCGATTTTGTTAACCGTTCACGTTTGTGGTCACTGCTCCTTAAATATGGTTTAGATGATTCCTTGGTTTATTTTCTTTCCTACTTGCACAGGGACTTAATAGCCCGTGTTCGCATCAATTGTGAGGGTGAGGTCTCCAAGGACATTTTAATTGGCAGGGGGGTCAGACAGGGCTGCGTGCTCGCCCCCCTGCTTTTTATTTTGTATATTAATGAGCTGAGCAACACCCTATGCACTTTAACCAATGATGTTCCAATTGTTAATGGCACCCCCATCCCCGCCCTATTGTACGCGGATGACGCAGTGCTAATGGGCCGCACACCCAACGCCCTACATATTTTAATTTCAGGCTTTGTTTCCTTTATGGCAGATTTGGGTTTGTCGACCAACTTTAATAAATCGTACATTATGAACTGCGGCCCTAAAAGATATAACATTACCACAATTAAATCTGGTGAAAATATTCTAAAAAGCACTAGCACTTTTCCATATTTGGGACTACTTTTCTCAAATTCTGGATCCTGGCAACCACATGTCGCTTATGGGAGAAATAAGATTGGCAAATCTATCAACTCAGTTCTCTCCCTTCGTCAACCTAGACATGCAGATGTTGTCTCCTCCCTTATAAAGATTTACCGCACCCAATGCCAACCTACTGGTACGTATGGCTCAGAGGTGTGGGGATATTCTAACTGTATCTCTATCCAAACTGAGGAAAATAGATTTTGCCGAAAGGTATTGGGGGGAGTTGTCTCTGCGGCAACATACATTTGCCATAAAGAACTTAATTTACCCTTCATAGAAGACTTCATCCGTTCAAGACCAGCGCTTTTCTGGCTAAAAATCTGGCTTAACTCTTCGGCCATCCTAACACGCAGCATACTAACTGACTGCCTTCAAAGTGATAGGTCCCACCATATTCCATGGTTGAACGCGGTTGAGAAAAGTTTGACTAGCGTGGGGTATGGCTCTTTATTTACTTCCCCTAACACCATAGACCACTCCCATAAGAATAAAATCAAAGGGGCCTTGTACAACCTTTATAACATGGAACGGACAAGACTTGAATATCTTAAGCCATCAGTTATCAAGTACTCTACCCTTCGCGACCCTAATGCTGGTTCATCAGTGTCACCACAGAGATATCTGCTTACTACATTAGGTAAATGGAATAGGAGTCTTCTGTTCCGTCTTCGGGACGGTAGTATTGATCATCTTGATAAGCTGGACTGTCCCTGTATGACGGGTGGTAAACAAAGCCTGGTACATTTCTTCTTTTTCTGTGGTTTTTATAGGCTGTACACCACTCGCTACTTAATGCCGTATTGTCGTAGATATGAACTTAGAGACTTTAATCTGGCATTAAAAACTTTTCGAATGTTAAGGTCGGACGAGGAGATATTCTGTGCAAGCAGCTTCCTTAAAGCTGCTGTCCGTTCCCGTGCTTCTATGGATTCACTTTGATGGAAAGAGTGAAATTGCATCCTTTGCACAATTTCTTTTTTGCACATTTTGATGGCTGTATGTTTACGATTGGACATGTGGAAGCTCTCCTCTATATGAAATGATATTTTAATTTTATATAACTTTTGTACTAACCATTATTTCGTTTTATTAATTGCACTAATATGATGTACCTGTTGTCTTAACTATGATCATTTTTAATGTATACTGTACTTTTATGGATGTATCTACTCCGAATAAAGATCATTTGACTTGACTTGACTACTGGATTTGAGGCCAGCATTTGATACGGTCTCACATTCCATCTTGTTTGATCGTCTTGAAGCCTCAGGCATTGTGGGTGTGCCTTTGAGGTGGCTGATCTAATTTCTTTTTAGTGATCGCTCATTCCAAATCTTCTTACATACCACTAAATCAAATCCAGTAGCTCTAACTTCAGGAGTGCCGCAGGGCTCGATTTTAAGGCCTCTGCTTTTTAATCTTTTCATTTGCCTTCTGGCGGACATTGCAGACAAGTCGTGACTGACTGTGATTTCCTACTCAGATGATACCCAGATCCTCTTCTCTCTTACAGCTGCTCAGCATCAGGACTCTTTCTTTCTCCAGCTCCTACTGTGCAATATCTCTTTGTGGATGTCAAGAAATTCCTTGAAGCTGAAAATTTCTAAAATGGAGGTCCTCATTCTGGGAAACAACCCCGAACAACGGGAAAGTACCCATTGGCCTGACACTCTGAGACCTTTACATGCTCCAGTCTCTAAAGTTAAGAACCTGTGTTTTATTATTGACAACAATCTCTCCCTAGAGCCTAGTTCTCCAAGGTCACCGCAATCTGCTTTGCAGTTCTCAAGTGGCTAAAAGAAATATTCTGGTTACTTCCACCTGCTGCCCAGAGAACAGTAATGCAGACGTTGGTGATTTTCAGACTTGAGTATGGCGATGTTTTGTACCTGGGCTCTGATAAAGCCTCTGTCCATCGCTTACAGCTCATTCAAAATGCGGCCGCTCGCCTTCTTTTTCTGCTGCCTCGACATGCCTCAGTCTCACTGTTGCTCCATCAACTCAATTGGCTCAAGGTGAATAAACCCGTCGAGTTCAAGGCCCTATGCTACATGTTCTGGGTCAAACATGGTTTGATGACCCCTTACGTACAAAGTCTGGTCAAACCCTACGTGCCCTCTCGACAGCTGAGCTCAATGAGCCTTTCTCTGTTTTTTGTTCCCAGAGTCCGTCTAATTCATTTGAGAGGTCGCTCGTTCGCCTATCTTGGCCCCAAATTATGGAATTCTCTTCCTTTGCAACTTAGGTTGTGTCATTCGCTTTAAGCCTTCTATAAGAAATTAAAGACTTTCCTTTACTAATAAGCATAACCCGCTTTCTGCTCCTTCTGCAGTCTGTGGCTTGCGTATTGTCCTGCTCAGTGCCGGGAAACCCTGTTGGGTAGCTGTGCACTGTATAAATCTATAAATATAATCTCATTTCAGTGCTTTTTTTTTAATTAAAGAGAGGAAGTGGCTGTTCTTCTGGAGATGGGTTAAACACTTAGAAGGAACTACTTCCACTGATAAATGTACGTTCTTGTACATATAGGGAGAGTGGAGCTAGGGCCTCAAAAATACCTTATCATCTTGTAGAGCTGAACTAATTCCTTTGCAGATTGAGCTGAGCTCCAGCACAGAGGCAGCCAAGTCCCTGAATACATAGTGCTAAATCCATGCACAAATAGAGCAGAGACTGTATACCAATAGGTCATTTCTTTCATTGAGCTGGAGCTCGGTTCAAGCATACATAGTACTGCAGCCCCCGGCAGACAGAGTCGAGCTCTACCAAGTATGCATCTGAGCTCTATTGCAGACAGTTGTGAGCCACTTCACAGCCAGAGTTGAGCTCTTTCGGCATTCATTCCCATAATGTAAAACCTGAGTAACTGTGAGAACTAAGAACCAGGACCAGCGAATATTCTGTGGGGGTATCACACGTCTCTCACCCTGGTTAATCTTCCTGATAGCGAGTGAGGAAGAGAAGGTGGAAGGGAGGTTGACAGTGAGAGAAGCGGGAGTGAGAGAAATGATTGAAGAGAGAGTAAAAGAGAGAAAGACAAGGTAGATAGTAGTGAAAGAGAATTTAGCATATGTGCGAATGAGAAAGAAATGAGGAGAGTGTGACTGAGGTGGAAAAGAAAAGAGAGGGAGATTAAACAAGAGACACCAGTGATAGATTTATGAACAACACCTAAACAATAATGCTAAGGCAAACTTTATTATGCTCAGGGTATTTGTGAACTACATAGCTCACCCTGGAGAGTATCCTGGTGCAGAGAAAGTAGGGGTTATGTCATCTGTAAATGTGACTTCATCATCAAAATGATTTATTCGTTATGCAGTGCACGACCATATAAGCAGATACAAATACACATGTTAAAATCATCACAGATACATAGATATTGATAATACTGCCAAGTTTGAAATAGAAAAGATGAGGAGACAAAACGTCTATCTCTTGAGGCTTAAAGTGGATGTTATCACTAAAAAAGGATGAAATTATTTCATTATTATCATCAACTAGCAGCCCGCCCCAGCGTTGCCTGGGGCAGAAGGGGGCTGGGGGCTGCATTTTTACCCCGGGGCAGAAGGTGGCTGGGGCAGCATGTTCTCCAACTCCCCTCCCCCCCGCCCGCCTCCCGGACTCGAATTAAGTTAAGAAGCCGCCCCCCCCCCGCCTCCCGCCCGGACTCCATAAACATTAAAGCCCGCGCTGGGTACCCGCCGACACCCTCCCCCCTCCCCCTCCCCCCTCCTGCCTCCGCCCTCCCCCCTCCCCCTCCCGCCTCCAGCCCTAGCAACGTACCTCTCACTGCCACTGCTCCTCCGGTTATCCCAGCTCCTATCGGCGCTGTTGTACTCCGCTCTTCCTGGTTCTGGCGCCGCTCCTCCCCTCACGTCGCTCATGTCGTCGCCGCTCCTCCCCTCACGCAGACATTGCGGCCGGCGCTAGTTGCAAGGGACTACTTTTTTAAATGTATTAATATTTTTTAAAACTTTTTTTTTTTTTGTAGCCTATGTCCTTCTGCTTGCCCTGAGGTTTTCTAAGATGTCTTGGGTGTGTGGATTGGCGCTGTAGTTCCCGAGTTTACCTTGCCTAAAGGTGCAAGTTCTCTCTTTATAATAGTAGTATAGATTGCAGGAATGACGGATATTCTTAGCAGGGAACATCGTGTGGAAATAGCAATAAAGTGCATTAGTCTAGGCTCAGCAATGTGCAAATTTCGCTTTTAGATACTTACAAAAGGTGCAAAATAAATATCTAAAAATAATTTAAAATTCAAATAAGTTGCATGAATGACAATTATTCTTAAAAATGAACGTCATATAAAAATAGAGGAATACAGTGCTTGAGGCATAGCTCAAAGATGTGCAAATTACGCTTTTAAGTGCCTACTGGAGATGCAAATTACACTGATTGCATCATGAGTGCCCCGCTTATAATATATACTGTGATATATAAGTTTCTCTAGAGACTTTCTTTAGTGACCTAGTAAAATGCATTAGAAGTTTTCCTGCTAGATCATGAAATACAAATTGCAATAACCTCTTAAAAACATTATTAGTCTGCTTTCTTAAAATGTTTCTTATCTAAATGTAAAAACATAATGTATAAAAACAAAATTTGTAAAACTAAGCTCAGACTACAGGTCAGTTCGATGTCGAATACAACATTTTAAAAACCTTGCCATATTTGTAGCTATAAACTCTGAGTCCAGCATTTGAGCCAGAAAGGCTGGTTGGCATTTACGTAAACCCATCAGTTTCAATAGCGGGATCAGCCAACGTTTTCTGGGTTCAGAATAAAATTTACAGATACGGGTTACATGGAGAAGAGACTGCACTGAGACACCATCACACGGGCATTGGATTAGCTGCTTTGACCAATCGTTGTGGATGGAAAAGTTATAAGACGATGGAAAACATTTAGTCTAAATCTAGTCAGTAGGAATGTGTCGTAGTTAGATACTGTAAATGTGACTTGTTCTGGCTGAAGTGCCATGTTTTCAGTTTCTTGCATACCGCAAGTACCGAGGAGGCAGATCAGATGTGTTGGGTAGGTTGTTCCAGGCTTTGGGCACGAGGTAGGGGAAAGCTGGTTCTTTGTATGCGGGAGAGGTGTGTGAGCAGGATTCTGGCTGAGCAGAAGTGTCTGGAGTCAATCACTCCTGGCCCAACACAATAGAAGTTTGGAAGCAGCGTTTGAATACTTCAATCTTTGTGTATATGATGGTGAATAAAAGTAGTTCACAGGCTCTGTCTTCCCAAATGCATCTTTTTGATCATTGAGTCTGACCTTGGAAAGGTTTGGCCATCTAATGTCAACCTATATTATGTTACATCCTCTAAATTATTTGTAATATTGCAGTGTATAAAATGGTCAATGACAGAAATGAAGTTGTTGTTATTACAAAGGCAACCTTTTTGGATGTTGAGCTTTATCCTTTGAAAGAGTTGACGATTTGGTCATCAAGTATACTATGCTCCCTCCACAGTATATTCCTTTACATGTGTATTTTATAATAGAGCATCCATTATTTATGTTCTTCCTGATTCTAACTTATGTCAACTTTGACAAATGGGTTTGCATTATCTCACGTAGAATAGGTTTTGAATGTGTGACATTTCCAATAGGGAATGCCCTTAATACTCTGTGATTTTTCAATGTAAATAAAATACTACACCTCCCTTACAGGACTCATTTGTTTTCTGAGGTGATAGTATTTTTAATGTGTACATACATTTGTTTATGACATTTTCTGAAAGGCCTTTTTCACCCTTAGTCAATTATTTCCTTTATGTTTTCCGGTATTTATCACAATAATTTAGGTACCATGAATTTGCTATTGGGTAACTAATTTTTGAAGGCCTTTAGTAACAAAAAACTCTGCTCTCATCGTGCAGGCGTCACTAGGCACGTGTAGAGATTTAAAAAGGTAGGCTCCTCACATTCATGCTTGTCGGGCTTGAAATCATAAGGCCTGCATACCTGAGCCAATGCATGAGACCACTGGCTTTGTGGAATTCATGCATAGTCGGCCTTAGATTCTTTCTACAATTCACCGCTTGTCTGCCAACAGAGGTGAGCTCCCGTGACAAAATGTTTCTATTGTTAGGAGGTAATAGTGAAGTGATTGATGCTGCTTCTTTGTTTACTTTCAAGCATTAGCCCACGTCACCTGGGTATAGAGTCTTCAGGTCTCATGGTTCCATTGGGATGCGCTGGCTGCAATTATCATGTATCAGCTCACTACTGGGACTCACAAGTTTAATCAGACTCGAGTAACATTGTTTTCCTGGTTAAATGAGCTGCCACCACATTTACTGTTTATTGGCAGTGTTCCAGTCACGAGGGCTGCTTTATCGCTACTTTTTTTGAGAGATTAAATAAGTTATTTTACCCCGCATTTGCATTAATGTAGCCTTATATCCCACTGTAGCGGGCTTACCAGCTATTAAAGGCCCGCTCCAGCATGAAATGTCTGAGCCCAGGGCGAGGGACTTTAACTATAAAGTGGAACTTTAATAGCCGGTATAGCCCAGCTACGAACATTCTGCCTCTAGAGGGCAGAATGTTCTAACAAATAAAACAAAGGCCGCTCGAGCCCGAGGGGATTTACAGGCTCCGAGAGGCCTTTGTTAAAAAAACATTGGAATGTTGATCTGCGGGCTTTTACCGGCCCATAAAATCACGGAGAACTCCATTGTATTCATTAGAGTGCTCCATATTCCAATGTTCTAATACATGTTAGGCACGTGCCTAAGGGTGCAATCTATAGGATTTTAAATGGCCAGATGAGTATTCAATCAGCAGCCCCAGTGATTGCCTTTTAGTGACTTACTGTATTCACACTGTCCTTTTGTTTGTAGATGATTTGAATTTCTTGTTGGTATTGGTATTCCTGTTGATACCACAGTTTGAATGTTACCACAATAATAACAACACTAAGACACATTCCTATTTCTTCACAGCCCCATTGAAATTATCAATTTGGGAATAGACATATGATCTTTTCTTTAGTGTTTTGAGCATGTGTAAGATACTGTAATATGACTTGTTCTGGGTGAAGTGCCATGTTTTCAGTTTCTTGCATATCGCAAGTACCGAGGAGGCAGATCAGATGTGTTGGGGTAGGTTGTTCCAGGCTTTGGGCACGAGGTAGGGGAAAGCTGGTTCTTTGTATGTGGGAGAGGTGTGTGAGCAGGATTCTGGCTGAGCAGAAGTGTCTGGAGTCAATCACTCCTGGCCTCAACACAATAGAAGATTGGAGGGAAGCAGCGTTTGAATACTTCAATCTTTGTGTATATGATGGTTATTGAAAGTAGTTCACAGGCTCTGTCTTCCCAAATGCATCTTTTTGATCATTGAGTCTGACCTTGGAAAGGTTTGGCCATCTAATGTCAACCTATTTTATGTTACATCCTCTAAATTATTGGTAATATTGCAGTGTATAAAATGGTCAATGACAGAAATGAAGTTGTTGTTATTACAAAGGCAACCTTTTTGGATGTTGAGCTTTATCCTTTGAAAGAGTTGACGATTTGGTCATCACTCATACTATGCTCCCTCCTCAGTATATTCCTTTACATGTGTATTTTATAATAGAACATCCATTATTTATGTTCTTCCTGATTCTAACTTATGTCAACATTGACAAATGG
The DNA here is from genome assembly GCF_964263255.1 of Lissotriton vulgaris. Lineage (NCBI taxonomy): Eukaryota > Metazoa > Chordata > Amphibia > Caudata > Salamandridae > Lissotriton > Lissotriton vulgaris. The sequence continues at coordinate 47,773,169 of NC_141693.1, read as the reverse complement.
TTTGCATTATCTCTAGTAGAATAGATTTTGAATGTGTGACATTTCCAATAGGGAATGCCCTTAATATTCTGTGATTTTTCAATGTAAATAAAATACTACACCTCCCTTACAGGACTCATTTGTTTTCTGAGGTGATAGCATTTTTAAAGTGTACATACATTTGTTTATGACATTTTCTGAAAGGCATTTTTCACCCTTAGTCAATTATTTTCTTTATGTTTTCCGGTATTTATCACAATAACTTAGGTACCATGAATTTAGTATTGGGTAACTAATTTTGGAAGGCCATTAGTAACAAAAGACTCTGTTCTCATCGTGCGGGCGTCACTAAGCACGGGTAGAGATTTAAAAAGATAGGCTCCTCACATTCATGCTTGTCGGCCTTGGAATCATAAGGCCTGCATACCTGAGTCAATGCATGAGACCCCTGGCTTTGTGGAATTCATGCATAGTTGCATGTTAAATGAGCTGCCAGCACATCTACTGTTTATTGGCAGTGTTACAGTCACAAGGGCTGCTTTATTACTATTTTCTTTTAAGAGATCAAATTAGATTTTTTACCCCGCATTTGCATTAATGAAGCCTTATAGCCCACTGTGAAATGTCTGAGCCCAGGGTGAGGGCTTTTAACTATAAAGAGGAACTTTAATAGCCGGTATAGTCCAGCTACGAACATTCTGCCTCTAGAGGGCAGAATGTTCTAACAAATAAAACAAAGGCTTCTCGAGCCCGAGGGGATTGAAATCCTTCAGGCCCTGAGAGGCCTTTGTTAAAAAAACATTGGAATGTTGCTCTGCGGGCTTTTACCGGCCCATAGAATCACGGAGCACTCCATTGTATTCATTAGAGTGCTCCACATTCCAATGTTCTAATACATGTTAGGCACGTGCCTAAGGGTGCAATTTATAGGATTTTAAATGGCCAGATGAGTATTCAATCAGCAGCCCCAGTGGTTGCCTTTTAGTGACTTACTGTATTCACACTGTCCTTTGTTTGTAGATTATTTGAATTTCTTGTTGGTATTGGTATTCCTGTAGATACCACTGTTTGAATGTTACCACAATAATAACAACACTAAGACACATTCCTATTTCTTCACAGCCCCATTGAAATGATCAATTTGGGAATAGACATATGATCTTTTCTTTAGTGTTTTAAGCTTGTGTAAGTGTTCACTGCACATCGCATTGGAGGTTATACCACTCCATTACATCAAGGGATATGCGCCTTCCGCATGGATCTTTGGACGGTGGTGGTGACTTACCTAGTTAGTAAGTCATTCTCATCAGTGTATCACATCAAACATATAGGCTCATTAATTAAACAGTTTTTTTGGATCTTTACACCTTAGAAGCACCTGATGTGTGTATGTAACTGAGAACAAAATTACAATTAATTTCCTGATTTTAATAAGATGGTTACTCTAATAAATGATTTTCTTTAAATTCAACCTTTTTAATGAAGGTTTGTTCTTAACTATTGCAAGCTATTGCCTTGGAAGTCTAAGGTTATATTTCCCTTCTTAAGGAACATTTCTGTTTTGAATTATTGTCTCACCGAGGACACAAGGTTATTGGGTAGCCCCATAATCCTTTCAAGTGGCATAGAGGGCAGAAAATTCATTCATGTAGTGGGATAGTGCTTAGATGTTAAGACAATATGACATTGAATAGAATTGTGCTCTGATTTCCAGAGATTGTAACTTTTTTTCATCTCAACGCTGTAATTCTGCAGTTTGTTAATTTAATATGCAAAATAAGATATAAAACGTCTTGATTTAGAGGTGAGGCTGAAGAATTTTCTGAAGATGAGATGCTGGTGGGTGCATTTTTTCTCTTTTGATTTTGCTGCCCATTTGGGACTTTTTTATTTTTAATTTCTCTGTATTGCCCTATTCATTAAGAACCTTCGTGGAATTCTCTCTGTATCGCTTAGTTTTTAAATTGTAATAAACCCCTTTAATTATTCTGCTCATCTGGAACTCAGTTATTGAGTGGGCGTTTTTACCTAATTAAATGTATTTTCAGATTTTTAATGGGAGTTGCCTTACCCCTGGAACACATTACCTCATGAACTTCAGGTTTAGGACTGGTTCTGATTCATCCTATTGTTGGCGTTCTCTAATGTAAATTTGGTGTGCCATAATTATGGACTCGCCATACCCGTCCACACTACCTCACATTTTTCTATTTACTTTTCTGTTGTCCCTACCTCCTGTATGTTTTTACATCATCTTTATTTCTAACTCCTTTTCCCACTACTTTATATCTCTTGCTAAACTGTTCTATTTCTGTGTTTGTCTGTCTCCTCTATGCTGTCCTTCCCATTTCTCTTACTCAGCAGGGTCACAGGTGACTGTCTAGCCAGAGAAGTGCACACATACAAAGAGAAGAAGGAGGAAAAGGTTGGTGAAGAGAAATTATGGGAAAGTCATTAGATTAATGGAATAGGCAATATCCAGAGAGCAGTGCTTTGATTTTCAGTGTTTCATTAAGAATGCCAGGAGTGAAGGGGGATGTATTTGTGGTTACAAATCCTCAGAATCTAAAACTCCATTTCCAAGCGTTGTGGAATATGTTCTATTTTAGCATCATGCGCTAATTCACTAATCATTTAACAAGTCACCCTAAGCATATTGTTTTCTACATAGGGAGTAATAAGCTCGACACTGAATTCCAAATAAAATGTGGTGGTTGCACAAAATATTCTAGATCCAAACAAACAAAACAAAACACATAGCTCTATTTAGTTCAAGATTTAATTGCTACTGTTTGGCTGGCAGACGCAAGGCAGGTCGAGCTTTTGGCTGTTTTGTATATCCCATTTTCTACAGCTTTAAAATATCAATATTATTTGCATCAAAAGAGCTTGAATGAGCTAAGAAGAGGCAATACATTCAAAGTTGTTCAGAACAGGGGTCCAAAATATTAATTGCCCAGACCCCATAAATCCTTCAGATGTAGCTGGTTATACTGCACCAAAAATGGGCAATAGAGTAGGGTCTCTCTTGATAGACTAGGGTTGATTCCTCTCGCCCACGCATCGCTAGCTCACAGCTACACAAGTAGGAGAATGGTTATGTAGAACAGCAACATCTCTGAAAATAATACCCTATATTGGCAAACATTCATGCAATGCACAGCAACAAATAGAGTTGCTGCACTGCACTGCATGAACTGAAGATAGTTGGAAAACGATATATGTACACGGATACGGTGCTCTTCGGCTCTCTACAAGTGCTAGGAAACTTGTGGCTGCCTTGCACCATTGCAGGCCCCCTCGCACCATGGTTCAAGGGTGCCTGCATTACGGGCAGGATTTATTTTGTGCAGGAAGGAATACCTTCCTGCAATAAACATGATTCCAAAACTATCCAGAGACATATTCTTCTTTCATTGCATGATGCAGAATGCATCGCACATAGAAAGTGGAAGTAATGAGGAGAAATAAACATGTTTCTCCTCATTATCCCTTTCTGTGATAGGTGTACCAATTTCACTCAATTCCAGAATTGTAAACTTTAGTGTTAGACCTGACAGGCTTATGGTGGTCTTTCCCCCAACTTTTTGCCTGCCTCCATCTATTTTTCTGATCCTGTTTATGCTGGTACTAGGAGTCTGTGCACTTTACCACTGCTTTTGCTCTCTCCCCTTAACATGGTAATATTGGCTCCTCCCCAGTTGGCATAATCAATTTATCCATAAGCCCTAGTAATGTGGTACCCCTTGCACCAGGGTCTGTAGATGAAATTATACTAGTGGATCTGCAGCACTAATTGTGCCACCCACATAATTAAACCTTTAACCATGTATCAGGCCTGCCACTGCAGAGCCTGTATGTACAGATTACACTGCCATTTTGGCCCGGCAAAACAAACCTCCTACCAGGCCTAAACCTTCCCTTTTTGTACATGTACTTTTAAGTTGTATATGTCCTGGTAGTCAAAAACTCCCAAAGTCCATTTTAACTCTTTCTAGGCCTATATCATAGGGTAACATTGTGATTACCTTATTATATTCTATAGGTGTCATTTCCGATTGGGAGGAGATGAGAACCCCAAGTCTAGTGTCTCTGGAATCACAATATAAAATCCCAACTCATAGTGAAGTTAGATTTTAAATTGCAATTCTGAAAACACCACTTTCTGAAAGTTCAAATGTACATATACTATACTCCCTCGACCATAGATTGATATTTCACTTTGTTTGATGTGTAACCCTTACCCGTACCATAGGGCAATTAAGGCCTCTGATCTGTTTCTTGACGTTCTCTTTCCCACTCCTCACTCTATGCCACCCATCACTCTCTAAAGATTCTAGTCTTTTAGTAGCATCTATATATATATCCCCTATATTATGTCAAATTAAATCTATACAATTAGGAGCAGTGAATGTGGTATGGCAAAGAAGACATTTGTTGATTTGTCACTGATTATTTTATTAAGGTTATTACATGTATAGAATAGTGTTACAGAAAGAAAACATATACTCATCTAATGTTTTTACAATTCAGACACATCTTACAACACGTCACTTACATATATTGTGTCTTTGCATCTATAACACTTAAACACACGCGTCCAGCATACAATTCACAAACAATAGGTTTGGGGATGCATTACACTCCCTCAGACATTTGATCCTAAAGGTATCTTGTGGCCCTGTGTGGTAGGGGAGACAGGGGTGGGGCTCTCCTAGCCTGTTTCTAGAATATATATTTTTTTCTCTTTATTTTTCACATATAGCATTTAATCTTTTAATGATGTTATTCCCCTCCTGACCACTTATTATAATATGCCGAAAAGTTTCAACCTTCACAAGGGGCCTCCTGGTTTGCACGAAGCTCTTCCTCAGGGCTGGGTATGTGCTTTGATTTGACACAGTGTTCCATTTGGACTGGTCAGTATGTCTCTCTAATCTTGGAATGCGTTGGCTGCCTCCTCAAGGAGTAATTAGTTCTGTACTTCCTATCTTAGGGCTGTTATCTTCTTTCTGTATTCACTTTGCGTAAAAACTGTTTTCTGGGAGTTACTCCCTCCTTGAAGTGGCAGTGAAATATCACTCTATGGTGGAGGGGGTAAAGTATAAGTACAATTGAGTTCCCCTTTACACTTCAAAAGGATTTTCTCTGTGTATGTTAGACTTTATGAAAGTTGGCAATTTCCTTACTAGCTATTTAGTGCCTGCTGCCTGTCTCTGTTTAGTCTGAGCTGGGAGAAAGGTGGGCTATGTGTATTCACTCTAGACAGCCACACATAAAAGGAGTAGGTGTGACTTGAAGGGCCATCCTGAGAGATATCAGGGGGGAGCTGGGTACAGCCTTGCACTTGCACCTGAATAGGCTGTGTGCTGTCTGCACATAAAGGGCAGCATACCCCGCTGTAGTGGGTCTGCAGCCAGAGCAGGAAAGGAGGACCTTTGTGGAGTTCAAAGACCATTCTTTGAAGTCCCCCCCACTTCAGTGGGACAACTGGGTATAAGTACTGGACCTCTGATATCATGACTTCAGTACACTTCTGGACCAGTGTCCATTCTCCAACGAAGAAGAATTGCTGAGATGCTAAAAAGACTACCGCTCAGCTAGACTCCTGTTTGCTGAACTACTGCTGTGTTGCCCAGCTACCTGCTGCTCTCTTTTGCCTGGGTGAGAAGGACTAGACTTGCATCATTTGGGCTAGCTGACTGGCCACCTGATCTGAAATCTCAGGGACAAAAAAAACGTTCAATCTGCCGGCTCCAGCACTTGGACTCTACAGTCTGTGAGTCTGCTCTGCCAAGTGGTGGCACCCCAGCACTAGACCCTTAGAAGTGGGCCTATGTGTTTGCTCCACGGGAACGGTTATATTATTTGCTGCAACAGCATAATTGATGCAACGACACTGTTGCGGGAACAGGACCAGTGCATCGTACCTGGAACCAGTGCTTCATCATCATCATCATCATAAGCGCATTGTCACTATTGCATGGAGAAGATTGACACACCACCTCTACTGCGTGGAGTAACCCAGAGCATTACCTTCAGAACTGTCACATCTCAGAACCTTGGCATTGCCTTCTAAACCTTTCCCATCACCGTTCTTGCATGGAGAAAATTGATGCATCAACCCGCTTGCACAGGGAACACAGACATATCGCATGACTGCACCACATCCTTACCGATGCAATGCAAGGATTAAGGTACTCTTGTTCAGCAGGTCTCACTGGGGCGCTGCATCCGGCCCGTGCTCCCTCCTCAGCCAGCCTGAACTCTTGACTTTGTTTTGGTCTGACATGACCAGCTTATTGCTCCTAAGCACAATTTTGCAGTTTATTTTAAAAAATATTAATGACTCTTGTTCTATTTATTTTGTTTTGATTTTGTTTTATCTATTAAATTCAGTTAGAGTTTTCTAACCTGGTGTGGTTCTTTTGTGTGTGGTGTTTTCACCGTTTTACTGTTTGAAGTTTTGCACAAATACTTTACATAGTGCCTCTAAGTTAAGCCTTATTGTTTTGTGTCAAGCTACCAGAGGGTGGGCTAAAGTTAATTTATGGTTGCCTGACCCTTACCCTGAGTCAGATTGTGGTTGCTGTTTGACTTAGGGTTACACCCCCAGTCAACGAACAACCAATTTTTAACACTTAGCAAATCTGGAATTGCGTGAAATCCATGGGTGGATCATGCTCCACGCATTAAACACCTAAAACTCAAATTATAATGCAACACAGCTAAATCTGCTGCATTGTGTTACATTTCTTTGTAAAGCTTTACAAGCCCACACAAATTTGCCATTGCCTTGTAAATCCCAAAGAAGAATTTGCATCGCCCTGTGTCGCCTCGTGGGATGCAAGGGTGATGCAAACGCTTAGTACATCTGGCCTTAATGTCTGGTTATATTGTGTGCATTCCTTTCCCCTACTCAGATTTTGTGGCAAATGAATGCTCCTGTGAAAGGCAGGGGTAGAAAGCCATTTATATAGGGAAAGTCGATATACAAATGTGGATTGCCATTGGGGTGTCACTATGGCAATGCTCACCAGTGTCTCCTTCCTGCTTGGGCGATATTACACAGCTACCTGTTGTATAATGAAACCACCGTTTTAAAGAATCACCACTCAGGTGCAGAGTAGATCAACCAATACATTTCATTTGGTTGTTGAAGGTTCAGGACACACATTGATGCGTTCAATGACACAATCTGCCTATAAGAAGACATATTAACGTGAAAGAAAATAGGAATTTAGCTTAGATTTGTAAGAGTAGAAACTAAAACCCTTACAGAATAAAACATGCCTGGGTTGGTTCCTTCCAGTGTGCACCCTGTGAGCAGCACCACCTCTGCTTTATCATTTGTGCTGATAGTTGTTATCTTCTGTTTTCATTGACAGGTGCAGCTGTGCAGTCTGTGGAGGCGGTTGGACCCAGTCAGCCTATTTGTGCCATTGTTGGTGGGGAGACCATACTTTCCTGCCATCTCAACCCCCCTGTTAGTGCAGTGGAAATGGAAGTCTACTGGGAACATCACAACTACGATGTGCACCTCTATGACAATGGGACGGAATGGGACCCAGATGAGCCGTATAAAGGGAGGACAAAAATGATAAAAAAAGACATTGCAAAGGGAGGCGTGGCCGTGTCATTCACCAATCTCACCCGCTCAGATGCCGGACGATACATGTGCGCCTTCAGAACTCGGGATATGGATACCCATGCGAAATTTGAGCTACAGGTAGCAGGTCAGTGCCCATGGAGTCATTTGTAGTTTTGTAATACTATAGGACTTGAAAATCATATGTACAGAATAGGATCCTTTGATAGAAAAGTGTTGTGCTAATCTTCACATTGGCAAGAATGTCTCCCCCCCATGCTCTTGTATTATGTTTTGTCATGGTTTGTTTTAGTGCAATGTGTCAATTCAGAGCAACCCTCTTGATTCCACCATAAGCTTCCATGGACGTATAGTACTGAGATCTGTGTTAAAGATTGATTGTGGCACCTCGTATGAACTCATTCTAAGTGTCAGAACTGCTCTGGATGGTTCCTTTGAATGGACCAGTTCATGCTTTTTCATTCTTTGTCAATATGCAGTTTTAATATATGTATGCATGTATGTGTATATGTGTGTGTGATGTCATTTTATAGCATAAACATGCGCAGAAGGCAGTAGTTTATTTAGTATTATCCTAGATTCAGTGTGACGGAGACTTGTGCCTCCTTTATATTCACTTCCTGCCCATATGGAGTGATTGCTTGTGGTAGGGGTAGGGTTGGACTGGGACACAAATAGGCCTGACACCAGAATAAAAGCAGCCCCTGTTAGAAAAAGCAGATGGCTAAAATAGTGAATGTAGCCACGAAGGAGTATGCAGTTCCTATAGGGGAGGGATGCAAATGCCGGAGGCTGGGTTGGTCGAAACCCCTGCTCTAAAGTAGAGTCAGGGTCGCTCCCAATAAGGGATGTGGGGCCCTCACACATCCGGTTGAGTGTCCTGCTTCATCATAGGGCTTGCTCCTTGTCAGGCTGGCGCTGCAATGCCTGACGGGCAACCCGTGAGGGGCTCTTTGGCGGAGAACTTTTTCCCAAGCCGTATGGGTGAAGTGTGGGTGCGGGGCCTTGTGGTGTAGATGTGATAGGAAAATGTGTGGGAGATTAAAATGGGGTGAGATGGTGCTCCAAAATGCGTTTATTCTGCGATCCCACTCGTCTCAATAAAACAACATTGTATGCTGGACCTACAAGCGCCCCTTTCCCTTTTTGTACAAAAGCTAAAATAGTGACCCACATTTTGAATCAAGACCATTTAGAACTGTTGTAGATGCTCTGTATGGGTATTTTGCAAGGGATTGGACACTGCATGCATTTGTGTTTGATGCAGACAATGTTTGTGGTAATATCGGGGAAATCAACAGTCAAAACTGCCCCCTTGGTCATTTGGCCAAGAAACTACTAAATAAAAAGTCCCTACTGTAGAGGTGCTTCATGAACTACACGTGACACTAACCGTTGCCTCCTACGTGTGTAGCTTTGTCGTTGCATTTTTACGGAGTGAGTATTTGCTGAACAAGGGCTTCCTGGAGTGCCTTTCTTAGTGACTGATTCTTTCTGTTTATTCCACCCATATACGGAGTGACTGAGACAAGTAGAAATCTTTCTAAATGTGCCTTACGCAGACCCTCTGTTTCCCTATTTCATCCCGTGCCTATCTGGAGTTGTTATGAGTGGTTGAAGGGCTTCCCAGGCTTTCTATGTCAGTACATATTATTTATTTCTACGTTTTCTAGAGCACTTCTTGAATCAAATTGGTGTTCGTGTGCTTTACATAAAACAAAGTCATCTAACATGGAGTCGGTCTGAGTTTTAGAAGCATTTCCCATACTTCCCGTGCTAGTAACCTCTTGTTCCCGCTTTATCTGGTACCACTGTGGATGTTGGTTGTTACTGATGCGTTTTATCCCACGTGTACAGTGATTCCTTATGGGTAGTAGAAAGTGCTTTCCATACTTCCTGTGCTAGTAACCTCTTGTTCCCTCTTCATCCGGTTCCCTTGTGGATGCTTCCTGGCACTGATGCTCTTGACCTGCCTTCTCCTATGTGGACACTGATTCCTTATGAGTAGTAGAAAGTGCTTTCCATACTTCCTGTGCTAGTAACCTCTTGTTCTCTCTTCATCCGGTACCCTTGTGGATGCTTCCTGGCACTGATGCTCTTGACCTGCCTTCTCCTATGTGGACACTGATTCCTTATGAGTAGTAGAAAGTGTTTTCCATACTTCCGGTGCTAGTAACCTCTTGTTCCCTCTTCATCCGGTACCCTTGTGGATGCTTCCTGGCGCTGATGCTCTTGACCTGCCTTCTCCTATGTGGACAGTGATTCCTTATGGGTAGTAGAAAGTGTTCCCAATACTTCCGGTGCTAGTAATCTCTTCATCCGGTACCCTTGTGGATGCTTCCTGGTACTGATGCTCTTGACCTGCCTTCTCCTGTGTGGACAGTGATTCCTTATGGGTAGTAGAAAGTGTTTTCCATACTTCCGGTGCTAGTAACCTCTTGTTTCCTCTTCATCCGGTACCCTTGTGGATGCTTTCTGGCACTGATGCTCTTGACCTGCCTTCTCCTATGTGTACAGTGATTCCTTATGAGTAGTAGAAAGTGTTCCCAATACTTCCGGTGCTAGTAATCTCTTCATCCGGTACCCTTGTGGATGCTTCCTGGTACTGATGCTCTTGACCTGCCTTCTCCTGTGTGGACAGTGATTCCTTATGGGTAGTAGAAAGTGTTTCCTGCAGTTCCTGTACCTGCATCCGATGATTCTTGCTTCATCCTCAGCTCAGATAGGGCTAGATGTAGGTAACTCTAATTTACCGACTCATAAATACCGACTTTTACCGATTCGGTATTTATGAATTGGTAAATTAGAAGGAGGGAGATAAAGGTAATTTTTAATTTTTAATTACCGAATCGGTAACATTCGGTATTTACCCAATGGGTAAATACTGATTCGGTATTGCCCATTGATTCCTATGGGCCTTGAAGCCCATAGGAATCAATGGACAATACCGATTCGGTATTTACCAAATCGGTAAATACCGAATCCTGCAAGGGTGTAGGGGGTGTCACTTTGACACCCTCTATTACCCCAAGTACAGGCTTGTGTGACATGTGGCACACATACATGCCCTAAAGGCATGTCTGTGTGTCACATTGCACAGGTGGTAAAATACCGACTCTTAGGGCCAGATGTAGGTAGCCCTTTACCGGTCGGAAACGGCCGAAAATACCGATTTTTGGCCGTTTCCGATCGGTAAAGGGCTATCGAGATGTAGGGGCACATTTTCGGAAATTTTACCGAATCGGTATCATTACCGAATCAGTAAATTTACCGATTCAGTAATATATACCGAATCGGTAAAATAATTACCGATTCGGTAATTTACCGATTCGGTAAAATTTCCGAAAATACAATGTAGGTAGGCAATGTACCTTCTGCACATGGCTTACAGAATCGGTATTTTACCATGGAATACAAATCCATGGTAAAATACCGATTCCGGTGTGCATGCACATGTGTGCATGCACACCTATGTCATGTGACAGGCAGACCTGCCCTTAGGGCAGGTATGCCTGCCACATGGCACCTGTGTCTGTTTTGGGGGTGCCAGAGGGTGTCAAAGTGACACCCTCTGCACCCTTGTGAATTCTTTAATTACCGATTCGGTAAATACCGAATCGGTAATGCCTAATCATTCCTATGGGCTTCAAAGCCCACAGGAATGAATGGCCATTACCGATTCGGTATTTACCGAATCGGTAATTAAAGAATTGTTAAGGATTCGGTAACGAATCCAGATGTTGTGACCTACATACCATTTACCGATTCTGAAATACCGAATCGGTAGGATTCGGTATTTTAAAATCGGTAAATGGCATTTTCCTACATCGGGCCCTTAAGGGCCTGTATTTACCGATTCTGTATATTTACCGATTCGGTAAATTAACAGAATCGGTAAAATATAGGCCCCCTACATCAGAAAACCCTAATACCGGTCGGTAACGGCCGAATTCGGCCGTTTCCGACCGGTATTAGGGCTCCTACATCTGGCCCATAGCTATTTACACAATGGATTCCTTGTGCTCCCTGTGTTGCTTGTCTGTTGATGAGAATGCCTGTGTCTTTAAGAATTTGTGATTGACAGGTTGTATATTCTGACTTGCTCATTTTTTGATGTGGGACATATTGTGCTGTGTGGAATGTTGGGCATTGGAATGGCATGGGCACGTGGGTTCGAAGGTGGCAATAGGAAGTGATGTCGGTGGATGTCGGAAGGTGTCTGCACCGCTCCTTATGTCCACATCCAATGTTAAATAAATGTTGTATGTACCTAGACTTACATGCATAGATGCATTGACTTCTTAACAATGGTGATGATGGTGGCTTGGTTTGCAGTGGCATAGGTGGTCGTTCAAGTTTTCAGGTGTGCGCACCTTTACAGCGTCGTGTGCTACTTCGCACTACAGCTGCATTTATCGGTGATCAACTGCACCCTTAATTTATCTTCTGATCACGTCTGTGATAGGGAATGCAATTGTAGAGAATGGTAGTGAGTGTGAGTGGCTTTCAATTATTATGAGGATGTTGTATTGAGTGAGGGAGAAAAGTGTGGGCAAGTTGTGTCTGAAACAGAGTGGATGCAGGAAATGGAAAAGGACATGGGGGCATATTACCAAGGGCCATTATCGCTGCCTTAGCGGGACTTTTTCCCGCTAGGGCGGCGATAATTTTATCGCCCTATTACCAAGCTGTCGCTAACACCAGTTAGCGACAGCTAATTGGAGATAGCGATCATCTTGGCAAGCACTTTGCATGTCAGCGATATTTATCGCTAATAACATGCAAAGTGGTCGTGCCAAGAGGTTAGCAACTGGAAACAGTCGCTAATATCGCTATCTCCAATTATCAACAAAGCCTTACTTTTGGAAATATTTGCGCTAAGTGCGAATATCTCCAAAAGCTAACGCCTGCCCAGAGCAGTTCTTAGCCATGTTATCCAATGGAAGGTGGATAACATGGCTAAGAGCATTGTCATGATAATGCATGAATATCGCAGATTTTTCAGCGATATTCATGCATTTTGCAGGATTTTTACCGCTTTTGAGATAAACCTTGATAATAGCAAGGTATCTCAGCGGTAAAAATCGTCGGAGTGCGGCGATATAATTTTAGCCGCTAACCATGCATAGCGATAATTATCGCTAGTGCTTGGTAATATGCCCCATGATTTTGAAAGTGCTAAGAGAATATATTTCGGGAGGTTGGCCAGGGAAATCTCAATTGGGTGGAGAATGCAGTGCATTTTGGAAAATTAAAGATGAGCTATCTGTGGGCAATAATATTGTGTTGAGAGGAGACAAGATTGTACCCCCGAGTGGTGTGCATGAGAATATCATTAAAGAAGGTCGTGAGGGGAACGGAGAACTGTCGAGCACAAAGAGTATGCCATGATTAATCATTGGGTAAGGAACTGCATACCCTGGAGTGCAAGGGATAGGGCTGTTAAACCACTTAATTTTCCCTCGACAACAGTGGAGTTAGCGTATGCACCATGGCATAAGTTGGCTGTAGACTTTATGGGGCCTTTTTTGAATTTATCTGCCATAGAGACATATGCAATTGTACTTATTGATTATTATTCAAAATGGCTGGAGGTACGTATGGTGAGCAAAATTACAACTGATGTAGTATTGAGTTTCTTGAGGATGTCTTTTCAAGGAAGGGACTTCCTGAAGTCCTGGTATCTGATAATGGAGTGCAATTTACATCATAGAAGATGCAAGTGTTTTAAAAATGTCTGCAATTAAACATGTAAAAGTTTCCTTGTACAACCCAGACGGTATTGGTCAAGTGAAACACTTTAATCAGAGGTGGTGGTTGGAAGTGACTCCGGTAGATGTCGAAAGGTGTCTGCGTCGTGCCTTACATCCGCATCCAATGAAAAATGAACGTCATACCAAGAATTACCTGCAAGGACCCAAGGACTTCTTAACATTTGGCCACACTCAATTCTTCACCTATCTGGACTTCTCAATTTGTGAAAATGTCAGAATTGTTCCCTCTTCTAGGTGACAAACTTAACCCGGACAAAAGTCACTCTAAGTCCCAGCAGGGTGTTCATCATTCCCAGTGTTCTGCACTTCTAGAACCTTAGTAGCTATGACACCAGGGACAGCGCAGGGTAGCCAGAGAGCCCAGCGCCCAAGGTTCCATGCCTGGGATGATGCTGACATAGAGGAGTAAAACCTTGATTTCAATAGATCTGATCTTCATTTGCTCTTCCTGATATCGCAGGTAGGAAGGACCTTCAAAGCCAACGCCTTGCCCCAGTAGAGCTTGAACATTTTACAAATATTCTTGTTTTATTTGACTCCATTCTTTCCCAACATTGCTCAGACTTCCTTTTCTGTGAATTAATCTTAATGTGTGTGTTTTTAATACAGTTTGTTGTGTAGCCTTGCTTTCATCCACTCTCTCTTTTAGGGGCTACTCTTTAGCTCTGCCAGCACCACCACAAAGAGGATTTGTAGGAAATGACTTTGCTTTGAAGACTGATAGGATGTTTCCTCTTGCAGGAAATTGTGTCCTGATAGTTGAGTTGCTATTAAATGGATCTATAATGGAATGCGCCGCTGTACATAGCTGCCAAGTTTTCAGAGTGCTCATGTGTGGCATTTTCATGGCTTCCGTGCAGTTACGAGTGACATTCAATGACCAAATGAGTGACACTTAGGATGACATTTTTTCGCATGCAGCTCTTTTAAGGCTTCATAGCTCACTGTGCAATATTAGGATTGTAACTTTCGAACTGCAAGTACCAAAAGGAGCTCTGTGACAAAAGCAGTAACCCACTGAGGTATCCACATAACATACAGTTCTGTGATCTCCGTGGTACACGTACTTTGCAGCAGGCATATTAACCCACTGTGCTACCTTAGATGATTATAAACTGCCACTAAGCAAAACTCTAATCTCTCTCCAGCAGCGACATTTATCACCAGCGTTATCTTGAATTTTTAGGTCTCGGGCCTAGCGCAGCGGGAGCCTTTTCCGGGCGATTTGAAAATGGACCTTGGATTCCACAACGCTCGTGCCGTTGTGGAATCCAAGGTCCAATTTCATTGGCCTTCGGGTGCTTGCTGTTTTGAAACAGAACACGCGATAGGCCATAGACGGTCACGTAGTTCCCCCCATGGCCTATTGGTGTCTGTTATGCGCACCAGAGGCCTTATGTTTTGAATTATCGCGGCTTGACAGCCGCGATAATTCAAAGCATATGCACACAGTGGCGCGTGCGCACGCACCACTAGCGGGCATGTTTTGTGGGGTTTTTTTTCGCGATCGGTTGAAGTGCCGCTTGTTTTTTAATAGGACAGACCTTTCCGAAGAAGGGACAGACCGCAATAGTGCATTACGAGGGTGAGTGATGATTACGAAGAGAATTTGGATTTGTGGGAGTCACTTGGAATAATGCAACATCGTGTTTGTCACTAAAAAAAAACACTTGCACATCTTAGCACTGCACTCTTAAGCATTCATTGGTACGTTTAGTATATCAAGTGACACCGGTTAAAATGTCCAGTGGAGGTGCCCTTTGTAGACTCGCATCTGTTTGTCATAGCGCAATTATCCCAAGAATGAAGCGGGGAAGTTAGCGAGTGAAGGTGGTTACCTCTTTCTTACAGTGCAATTCATACTGCGCAGCACTTCGGATGTAGCCTCAGCCAAGACCCAACAAAGCAGGCATATAAATATTGATGGGTCCTCAGTGATCGGGGGGGTGGCTCAGGACCGATGTATGCCCCATATAGGTAGGAGGCTGGGCGCAGTGATAGGCACTCAATTCAATTCAATTAGACTTTATTTCGGATATATTTCAATCCATAAAAGCACAAAATCAATGAACATTTCATAATTAAAATCACTGTTACATCTGGACAAATAATACATATTTCATAAATCATACAATTTTCTTTGATGAGTAAGTAGGCAAAATCCAAATCACAGTTAAAGTGCAGGTAATACCGAAGTACAACAAAGTGCGTTAGTGCATCATCCTTCAGGGATATATAGTCACTCATCAAAACATTTTCTTATTCTCAGAGTTAATTTTAAAAATTCTATCACCTGGAGGACACTGTCGCTGTGCAAAAGCGGTAAATACATGAGTGCAGGTCTAATTTGATTAAAATGTAGTTTAAAAGGGTAACAAGATAGCGTTTACGGGGGTATTCATAAAATCTACATAAAAAAATAAAATGCAGCATGTCCTGTGGAGACTTCCCGTCGCAGCCACAGGGAGCTGCAGTTTTCTTCAAAATGTCCAACTTTGGTCTGATTAAAAGGTGATGAAAGATGTTAAACCTGAACCGTGTCAGCAAAAATTTTTCATGGGAAGTAAAGGAGCATGTTAGGTATAGTTCCATAGTATCACAAGTTCTTAACATGACATATTTCCTAACATTAGGTTTCAGTAGCTCAACTTTTTCTCTTTGGGCCCTTCTGTCCATATAAAAAGCCCTCTTAATTGCTGCCACATCACCCTTTACTATCTCAATCGGGTTTTCAAACATGTTCAAGCGTCCAAGCTTCAGGAATTGGGACTTCAAGTATTTAAGCCAGGGTACACACATTGCATTATCATGCGAAACAAGATCTTTCACTATCTGGTGGGTTAACGGACTATCATGATTTAACCATAATTTTACCCAACATGTCAGTAGTCTTAATCCAACGATGTCGGATAAGTATTGACTTCCCAGCTCTTCATTTACCGCTAAATTCGATGTACTGGCTGGGATACAGAGCAGACGCTTTAAGAAGTTGTTTTCAGTGATCTGTAGCTGATCGCCACTTGCCATATCACACTTATATAAACTGCAGTAGCTATCGATTTAGCGTTGTATAGTTTCATCATGGCAGCGTTTGGCTTTTTCCCCAGTTTAGTAGCAAAGTTAAAAATGGAGGCATTTACTCTAGTCATTTCCCCCTTCTTTCTTGCCACATGTGGGGCCCAACTGAGCTTTGTGTCAAATAAAACACGAGATATGAAAATGTGTGAGTGATGGGGATCAGGACATCATCTAGTTTAAAAATGAAATTCTTTTTTGATTGACGGCCAACATGCATTATATATGATTTAGAATTGTTGACCTTAAGGTCCCTATTAGTCATAAAGTTGTTAAAAGCATTCAGGAGTACCTGGAGACCCTTTTCTGTTCTTGAAATTAAAACCGCATCATCTGCGTATAAAGGTACAGAAATACCCCTCCTGCCGACTCTAGGACAATCTGATTTTACCTCCTGTAGCACGGCATCTAAGTCATTGATATAAAAATTGAAAAGAAATGGGGCCAGGATACAGCCCTGGCGCACTCCCTTTTTAATACTAAAGTTTCCCGTGGTTTCCCCGTTGGATGAGAACCTAACATTGGCTCTGGTATCGCTGTGCAAATCCACCAAAAAGTCCACAATCCCCCTGTCAACACCTTTCTCCTTCATGGTCTGCCACAGCCTTCCCCTGTTAACACAGTCGAAGGCCGATGACAGATCCATGAAGGCAAGGTGTACTGCTCCCTTCTGTACAACAGTATATTTATTTAATATGAGAAACAGGTTAAGGCACTGTGTTATAGTAGAACGGCCTTCACAGAAGCCGTATTGGGAATTTGACATAATATTATTATCGGCAGTCCAATTTGTTAAACGCTGCAGTAAGATTCTCCCCATGATCTTAACCATAGAATCTATTAGTGATATTGGGCGATAGCAGAGAGCACTTCCGCTATCTCCTTTCTTGAAGACAGGGACAATAGTTGACAGTCCCCAAGATGTTGGACAACCCACTAAAGTGGCAGAATTAAATGCTGCCACCAGAATGGGTGCCCAAAAGTCTGGATCTGATTTATAGAGATCCGGTGGGATTCCATCAGGTCCAGGAGCTTTATTTGCTGTGAAACCCTCTATGGGATCCAATACCTCACTTTTGTCAAATTTAATATCGCCTCCCCTATCAGAGGAGGCAACATCAACGGTTATAGGATCCGCTGTATAGTACAGGTTTTTGAAATGACATTCCCACTCCTCCTTAGTTATGCAGCAGTCAAGTCCGTCACCTGGATCATCTACCAAAAAAGGTTTTTGACCAGTGCCCAGAACTTGGTGCTGCAATTCAAGGTGGAGGGGTCAAGTATTTCATCCCAGGTCTCTCTTCTTAAAAACTCCTTACGGGAAGCAATGACAACCTTGTATTCCTTTCTGCACAATTTTACATCCTCCCGGTTCCTCGGGGTAGCTGAAAAAGCAGACCTAAGTTTGCGTGCAGCTTTAGTGCAATCGTGGCTGAACCACCTCGGACCTACTTTCACCTGGTTCTTATTGGGGAAAGATAATAATTCTGACACCTTCTCCGATATGTTTTGATAAGCAGCTAGGACCTGCCTGGGATCTCCCCCCCTCAGTGGTACAGTCTTTGATATCCTCCGCACAACTATCAACAATGTTTTTATAGAGAATATCCACAGAGACCATTGACCATTTAAGTCGCCTCCTCCCATCTGTTGTTCCCAGCCTACCTAGGCTATTATTCTTATTCACCTTTTTTACCCAGGAACCTTTTAAACAGATTGTTAGAGGATTATGGTCACTGAATTCACTTGAGTCGATGCTGAACGAATCTAAGAAAGTTTGCATCGTCAGAGAGACAAATATGTGGTCTATGAAGGTACCCCTGCCATGCCCTTTGAAAGTAGGGATATCAAAACATTTTAACGGGTCCCTGAGTGTCATAGCCAGGGAAAGGTCAAAGTTATTCAGCAAATCATTACATAATTCCCCCTCCTTAGTGTGTTCCATATGGAGACCACCCATACGTTCACAATACAATTCTGATAAACATTTCTTCAGCGGATCACCACAAGGGTGCACATTAAAATCCCCCATAATCATGAGGTTATGGCCCAGATCTTTCAAAAATCTAGAGACAAAAGAATTTTAAATAAAAATTTGATTCATGCCTGCACTATCTTGGTTAGCATTATAAAAATTCACCAGGCCAATTACCTCTGGATAAAACTAAGCCCATCACGCCTGTATGCTGTCATTCAATTCTTCGTACTTCACAGGATATTAAAATAGAAACAAAAATTACAAATCCCCCCTTAGGCCTACCCCTTATCGAAGGTGTGGCTGGCACATAGAAGGCCTTCTACCCTTCCAGAAAAAGATCACACCCCACCACCCATGTTTCTTGTAGGCAGATGATCATAAATTGTTTTATATAGGTAACCCAATTTTCATCAGACATTTTGGCAGCCAGGCCTGCAATGTTCCATGAAACAACATGACATCCTGACGCTATAACCTGAGGGTTTTCTATATGGATAGATTCACCTGTAGCCACAGTGCCCTGAGCCGCAGGTGCCTCCTGTCAGTCACACAGCTCAAGCCCAGATAGCACTTCGTACCTGTTCTGTGTGTTAACATTAGACCCATACTGATAGCGGCCAGCACTATTAATCCTGTTGTAGGTTTCGTTCAAACCACCTGAACCACAGGGATTGGTGATGTTGCATATAAATTGTGCATCCTGGACTGGTGTCTGTGGTTCAAACACCCGCCTAAGTAGTCTTTGTTGGGGTGTGGGTTTGCATAAATGTGCATAGAAGTATCCCAGTGGGCGCACGCAAATGCTATTCTCATTATAGACTAGTGAGGAGGCTCTCAAAAGGACAGTTGCCACATGCTGGGGATGTTTAAAGTTTATAACTATTCAATCCCCACTGCCTGTCTTTTTGGAAGGGCCTACCCAATTTACACGCCTTACTGCCATTATCTGTTCTGAGTAGGAAATGGGAAAGCCACAATTTTTATTAAGCCACGCCACTGCCTTATTTTTTAAATCGGCATGGGATTCATCATAAGGAGAGGCGGGATGGGTACCACAAGGTGGAACATTGGTCAATACTGCCACAAACGGTGCACAATCTGGTGGTAAATTTAGGTATCGATTATACCTAGGAGGTCTAAGGGCTCTGCCACTTTAGGGGGCTATATTAGGTTGTGTCCGCGGAACAGCTGCCACAGGGGCGGCCGATGGATTTGATGCTTCAGTCCCAATGGCAGCTGTTGCAACAGTATTCCCCTTCCCCTTGTTCAGCTGGTCTTTGGCTTTCACTACTTCCTGCCCTTTTCCACCCGAATATGCGCTACCATTAGTTGGTGCACTCAGATGTGTAGATAACAAACCACCAAACCTGGCCACTTCTGTGACCAGAGTCTCAATCTTGTTGGTTAGTGGTTTGATTAACTCCTCTATCTTCGTAGTTGGTTTTGCTTCTAGATTTTTAATGAGAGAAGCAAACTGATCAGAGTTCAAGTTAAGACCATTGTCATTATTTCCTGTAAATACAAAAGGGGTTATGGCAGGGCTATGAGGTACCTTCCCATCCTTTTTTTTAGATTTAGCGTTATGCTTCCCCACCTCTTTTTGATGAGCTGTCCTATAAGTTCTCATCAGCCTGATTTCAGGCTGGGCCTTATTTGGCACACCCGCGTCCTCGCTTAGCAGGGCGTGTTGATCTGAGTGAACCTCAACACTCACTATAATGGGCAATGGTGGTTTTACTTCAGTAACACCACTCGAGTTTGCCTCAACGTCTAAGGTCATACTAGTGGGAGACAATTCTGGTAGGTCCACTATCACAGTGCCCTTCCCTAAAGAGGCACGTCTTTCATTATTTATCTGGTTTACTTTCCTAACCAAATAGTTGTCCAGGGTGGCGGGACCCACTACAGCCTTATCCATTTTGGATTTAGACATTTTAGACAATAATGGCACACAGCTCACACACAGGAATAACCACTACTTACTCATAAGAAATGTCAGAAATATATGAAATAAAGTCTCACGTGCTGCAGCACAATGAAGGTCCAATTAAAATGGTGTAGAGTCCCTGGCCCAGTCCATTCTCCTTTGGCCTCTGAGGGCCACAGAGGGCCCGCCCTTTGCCCGCGCGACTCGCGGGGCGAGAGGCGTTCCTCTCTTTTGTGGCGCCTCCGGGCGCATAGGTGGCGTCACAGACGTGATTCTGCCGCAGGGGCACCTGGAAGGTGTAGTTTCTGGGCCCCCCGGTGGCTGAGGTCGAAGTTGCGGCGTGGCCGCGACAGCCGTTCCCCTCACGGCGTCTCCCTCGCGCTGGTGGGGCAACAAGAAGCAGCAGCCGTTCCCCTCATGGCAGGTGAGCAAAATTATCGGCACTCAAACGTTTTCCTCTCCAGCTTGATCTAGCATCCGCAGCAATCTTACCCAGCTACAGATAGATGTCAGCGTGGCCGGTGGTGGGCCTAACATCCAGACTCTCTCCCAACAGCGCCGCCGAGCCGGGCGCAACATGCCCCTTGTGGTGTCAGTCGTGCGGAGAGGGCAATTAGGTGAGCACAATCTTCACTGGTGTCCAGCGGCGTCCACTGTCCCAGCCAAGCTCCTGCAGTTTCTCCTGTCTGGTCCTGGCAGCACCTTGCAGGTCTGGCTTTTCACGGCATCCGCTGCCGCACTCCAGCAGCATGCCACACTTGAGGAAGAGAGGCTGTTTTTTGCGTACATCGAGTTGTGAATACTGGCACTTACGAGCCGACAGCTCTCCACGCCCAAACCCGACAAAAAGGGTCACAGAACTGCTCCCTTGCTGCACAACGAGCGGTGTAAGCTGGGACTTTGCATCCAGGGGCTCAGGGCACGTGCCAGGGCATGTCCAGCCACCAGCATGATCACAGGTGAAGTGGTACCGTTCAAAAAGGAAAAATGCCAGGGCGGGGGCAAGGACGCGCTGCTGCTGCCAACATAAATATTCGGGTTTCCTTTTGGCACACAGGGCTTTGGGGCACGTCTGTCAGCCGAGCTGCAGTTTGCCTTTATGCAAACTATACCTGGGCTTGCACAAGATGAGGGGACTCCACGGATCAGGCATTGGAAGAGACAATGCTATCATACCACCCGTGTCTCGTGGCATTCCATAACAAGACACCCACGAAGCGCATTCCCGGTCTGTTCCCATCAAACAAGCACGGGGACTCAAGAATAACCTGGCCGGAGATCACACAAGGAGAGAGAAGGCAATACACGATTGTTATTTGTAGAGTAAATTTACCACAGTGCTTCACATAAAACATTTGCATACAATTGTGCATCACTGGTTCAGACCCTTTTTATCGACATCCAGGATGGCCTACCATTACACTAATCTGGAGATTCAAAATCTAGCTCTCAACTCACTTAACCCTCAATGTGGAACGGGTGCTGAAGTGCATCACCGCCCCGCGCGTGCCTTATTCCAAAATCCAGTCACACTTTAGTGCAAAGACGGGGGATTACCATTAATCGAGAAAAGTGACATGTCTTGAGAAGCATCTGTGCTGTAAAATTGTGGTTTTACTATGTATCCAGCCAACACATGGGGCTAGCAGCTTTTCCAATGCTGTCAACCTTTAGGAACGTGCTACTTTGAGCGACTATGGCTACACACTTGCCAGGTGCCCACAGGGACATTGCTAATACTATGTTCTGTGTTCCATTCCTGTGCCAAGCAAAACCCCTACACAGGAGGCACTTCTGATGCCATTTGCTTTTATAATCCTGCACCATGCAAAGCTTGATGGTTTCTTCCAAGTCTAAGTGACAGCATGAGTGACAGCAGAGTGAGTGTGACTGCAGAGTGAGAGTGAGAGTGACTGCAGAGTGAGAGTGACTGCAGAGTGAGAGTGACTGCAGAGTGAGAGTGACTGCAGAGTGAGAGTGACTGCAGAGTGAGAGTGACTGCAGAGTGAGAGTGACTGCAGAGTGAGAGTGACTGCAGAGTGAGAGTGACTGCAGAGTGAGAGTGACTGCAGAGTGAGAGTGACTGCAGAGTGAGAGTGAGAGTGACTGCAGAGTGAGAGTGAATGTGACTGCAGAGTGAGAGTGACTGCATAGTGAGAGTGAGAGTGACTGCAGAGTGAGAGTGAATGTGACTGCAGAGTGAGAGTGAATGTGACTGCAGAGTGAGAGTGACTGCAGAGTGAGAGTGACTGCAGAGTGAGAGTGACTGCAGAGTGAGAGTGACTGCAGAGTGAGAGTGACTGCAGAGTGAGAGTGACTGCAGAGTGAGAGTGACTGCAGAGTGAGAGTGACTGCAGAGTGAGTGTGACTGCAGAGTGAGAGTGACTGCAGAGTGAGAGTGACTGCAGAGTGAGAGTGACTGCAGAGTGAGAGTGACTGCAGAGTGAGAGTGACTGCAGAGTGAGAGTGACTGCAGAGTGAGAGTGACTGCAGAGTGAGAGTGACTGCAGAGTGAGAGTGACTGCAGAGTGAGAGTGACTGCAGAGTGAGAGTGACTGCAGAGTGAGAGTGACTGCAGAGTGAGAGTGACTGCAGAGTGAGAGTGACTGCAGAGTGAGAGTGACTGCAGAGTGAGAGTGACTGCAGAGTGAGAGTGACTGCAGAGTGAGAGTGAATGTGACTGCAGAGTGAGAGTGAATGTGACTGCAGAGTGAGAGTGACTGCAGAGTGAGTGTGACTGCAGAGTGAGAGTGACTGCAGAGTGAGAGTGACTGCAGAGTGAGTGTGACTGCAGAGTGAGTGTGACTGCAGAGTGAGTGTGACTGCAGAGTGAGTGTGACTGCAGAGTGAGTGTGACTGCAGAGTGAGTGTGACTGCAGAGTGAGTGTGACTGCAGAGTGAGTGTGACTGCAGAGTGAGTGTGACTGCAGAGTGAGTGTGACTGCAGAGTGAGTGTGACTGCAGAGTGAGAGTGACTGCAGAGTGAGAGTGAGAGTGACTGCAGAGTGAGAGTGAGAGTGACTGCAGAGTGAGAGTGAGAGTGACTGCAGAGTGAGAGTGAGAGTGACTGCAGAGTGAGAGTGACTGCAGAGTGAGAGTGACTGCAGAGTGAGAGTGAATGTGACTGCAGAGTGAGAGTGACTGCAGAGTGAGAGTGACTGCAGAGTGAGAGTGACTGCAGAGTGAGAGTGACTGCAGAGTGAGAGTGACTGCATGAGTGAGAGTGACTGCATGAGTGAGAGTGACTGCATGAGTGAGAGTGACTGCATGAGTGAGAGTGACTGCAGAGTGAGAGTGACTGCAGAGTGAGAGTGACTGCAGAGTGAGAGTGACTGCAGAGTGAGAGTGACTGCAGAGTGAGAGTGACTGCAGAGTGAGAGTGACTGCAGAGTGAGAGTGACTGCAGAGTGAGAGTGACTGCAGAGTGAGAGTGACTGCAGAGTGAGAGTGACTGCATGAGTGAGAGTGACTGCATGAGTGAGAGTGACTGCATGAGTGAGAGTGACTGCAGAGTGAGAGTGACTGCAGAGTGAGAGTGACTGCAGAGTGAGAGTGACTGCAGAGTGAGAGTGACTGCATGAGTGAGAGTGACTGCAGAGTGAGAGTGAGAGTGACTGCAGAGTGAGAGTGACTGCATGAGTGAGAGTGACTGCATGAGTGAGAGTGACTGCATGAGTGAGAGTGACTGCATGAGTGAGAGTGACTGCATGAGTGAGAGTGACTGCATGAGTGAGAGTGACAGCATGAGTGAGAGTGACAGCATGAGTGAGAGTGACAGCATGAGTGAGAGTGACAGCATGAGTGAGAGTGACAGCATGAGTGATAGCAGAGTGAGTGTGACAGCAAAGTGAGTGTGATTGCAACTGCAGAGTAAGTGTGACTGCAGAGTGAGTGTGACTGCAGAGTGAGTGTGACTGCAGAGTGAGTGTGACTGCAGAGTGAGTGTGACTGCAGAGTGAGAGTGACTGCAGAGTGAGAGTGACTGCAGAGTGAGAGTGACTGCAGAGTGAGAGTGACTGCAGAGTGAGAGTGACTGCAGAGTGAGAGTGACTGCAGAGTGAGAGTGACTGCAGAGTGAGAGTGACTGCAGAGTGAGAGTGACTGCAGAGTGAGAGTGACTGCAGAGTGAGAGTGACTGCAGAGTGAGAGTGACTGCAGAGTGAGAGTGACTGCAGAGTGAGAGTGACTGCAGAGTGAGAGTGACTGCAGAGTGAGAGTGACTGCAGAGTGAGAGTGACTGCAGAGTGAGAGTGACTGCAGAGTGAGAGTGACTGCAGAGTGAGAGTGACTGCAGAGTGAGAGTGACTGCAGAGTGAGAGTGACTGCAGAGTGAGAGTGACTGCAGAGTGAGAGTGACTGCAGAGTGAGAGTGACTGCAGAGTGAGAGTGACTGCAGAGTGAGAGTGACTGCAGAGTGAGAGTGACTGCAGAGTGAGAGTGACTGCAGAGTGAGAGTGACTGCAGAGTGAGAGTGACTGCAGAGTGAGAGTGACTGCAGAGTGAGAGTGACTGCAGAGTGAGAGTGACTGCAGAGTGAGAGTGACTGCAGAGTGAGAGTGACTGCATGAGTGACAGAAGAGTGAGTGACAGCAGAGTGAATGACAGCAGAGTGAGAGTGACTGCAGAGGGAAAGTGACTGCAGAGTGAGAGTGACTGCAGAGTGAGAGTGACTGCAGAGTGAGAGTGACTGCAGAGTGAGAGTGACTGCAGAGTGAGAGTGACTGCAGAGTGAGAGTGACTGCAGAGTGAGAGTGACTGCAGAGTGAGAGTGACTGCAGAGTGAGAGTGACTGCAGAGTGAGAGTGACAGCAGAGTGAGAGTGATACCAGATGACAGCAGAGTGAGAGTGACATCATTAGTGACAGCAGAGTGAGTGACAGCAGAGTGAGTGACAGCAGAGTGAGTGACAGCAGAGTGAGTGACAGCAGAGTGAGTGACAGAAGAGTGAGAGTGACAGCAGAGTAAGAGTGACAGCAAAGTGAGAGTAATAGCAGGTGACAGCAGAGTGAGAGTGACCGCATGAGTGACAGCAGAGTGAGCGTGATAGCAGGTGACAGCAGAGTGAGCGTGATAGCAGGTGACAGCAGAGTGAGAGTGACATCATGAGTGATAGCAGAGTGAGTAACAGCAGAGTGAGTAACAGCAGAGTGAGTAACAGCAGAGTGAGTGGCAGCAGAGTGAGTGTGACTGCAGAGTGAGTGTGACTGCAGAGTGAGTGTGACTGCAGAGTGAGTGTGACTGCAGAGTGAGTGTGACTGCAGAGTGAGTGTGACTGCAGAGTGAGTGTGACTGCAGAGTGAGTGTGACTGCAGAGTGAGTGTGACTGCAGAGTGAGTGTGACTGCAGAGTGAGTGTGACTGCAGAGTGAGAGTGACAGCAGAGTGAGCGTGATAGCAGGTGACAGCAGAGTGAGAGTGACATCATGAGTGATAGCAGAGTGAGTAACAGCAGAGTGAGTGGCAGCAGAGTGAGTGGCAGCAGAGTGAGTGGCAGCAGAGTGAGTGGCAGCAGAGTGAGTGTGACTGCAGAGTGAGTGTGACTGCAGAGTGAGTGTGACTGCAGAGTGAGTGTGACTGCAGAGTGAGTGTGACTGCAGAGTGAGTGTGACTGCAGAGTGAGTGTGACTGCAGAGTGAGAGTGACTGCAGAGTGAGAGTGACTGCAGAGTGAGAGTGACTGCAGAGTGAGAGTGACTGCAGAGTGAGAGTGACTGCAGAGTGAGAGTGACTGCAGAGTGAGAGTGACTGCAGAGTGAGAGTGACTGCAGAGTGAGAGTGACTGCAGAGTGAGAGTGACTGCAGAGTGAGAGTGACTGCAGAGTGAGAGTGACTGCAGAGTGAGAGTGACTGCAGAGTGAGAGTGACTGCAGAGTGAGAGTGACTGCAGAGTGAGAGTGACTGCAGAGTGAGAGTGACTGCAGAGTGAGAGTGACTGCAGAGTGAGAGTGACTGCAGAGTGAGAGTGACTGCAGAGTGAGAGTGACTGCAGAGTGAGAGTGACTGCAGAGTGAGAGTGACTGCAGAGTGAGAGTGACTGCAGAGTGAGTGTGACTGCAGAGTGAGAGTGACTGCAGAGTGAGTGTGACTGCAGAGTGAGTGTGACTGCAGAGTGAGTGTGACTGCAGAGTGAGTGTGACTGCAGAGTGAGTGTGACTGCAGAGTGAGAGTGACTGCAGAGTGAGCGTGATAGCAGGTGACAGCAGAGTGAGAGTGACATCATGAGTGACAGCAGAGTGAGAGTGACAGCATGAGTGACAGCAGAGTGAGAGTGATACCAGATGACAGCAGAGTGAGAGTGACATCATTAGTGACAGCAGAGTGAGTGACAGCAGAGTGAGTGACAGAAGAGTGAGAGTGACAGCAGAGTAAGAGTGACAGTAAAGTGAGAGTAATAGCAGGTGACAGCAGAGTGAGAGTGACCGCATGAGTGACAGCAGAGTGAGCGTGATAGCAGGTGACAGCAGAGTGAGCGTGATAGCAGGTGACAGCAGAGTGAGAGTGATAGCAGGTGACAGCAGAGTGAGAGTGACATCATGAGTGATAGCAGAGTGAGTAACAGCAGAGTGAGTAACAGCAGAGTGAGTGGCAGCAGAGTGAGAGTGACAGCAGAGTGAGCGTGATAGCAGGTGACAGCAGAGTGAGAGTGACATCATGAGTGACAGCAGAGTGAGAGTGACAGCATGAGTGACAGCAGAGTGAGAGTGATACCAAATGACAGCAGAGTGAGAGTGACATCATGAGTGATAGCAGAGTGAGTAACAGCAGAGTGAGTGGCAGCAGAGTGAGTGTGACTGCAGAGTGAGTGTGACTGCAGAGTGAGTGTGACTGCAGAGTGAGTGTGACTGCAGAGTGAGTGTGACTGCAGAGTGAGTGTGACTGCAGAGTGAGTGTGACTGCAGAGTGAGTGTGACTGCAGAGTGAGTGTGACTGCAGAGTGAGTGTGACTGCAGAGTGAGTGTGACAGCATGAGTGACAGAAGAGTGAGTGACAGCAGAGTGAGTGACTGCAGAGTGAGAGTGACTGCAGAGTGAGTGACTGCAGAGTGAGAGTGACTGCAGAGTGAGAGTGACAGCATGAGTGACAGCAGAGTGAGAGTGACAGCATGAGTGACAGCAGAGTGAGAGTGATACCAGATGACAGCAGAGTGAGAGTGACATCATTAGTGACAGCAGAGTGAGTGACAGCAGAGTGAGTGACAGCAGAGTGAGTGACAGAAGAGTGAGAGTGACAACAGAGTAAGAGTGACAGCAAAGTGAGAGTAATAGCAGGTGACAGCAGAGTGAGAGTGACCGCATGAGTGACAGCAGAGTGAGCGTGATAGCAGGTGACAGCAGAGTGAGAGTGACATCATGAGTGATAGCAGAGTGAGTAACAGCAGAGTGAGTAACAGCAGAGTGAGTGGCAGCAGAGTGAGTGGCAGCAGAGTGAGTGTGACTGCAGAGTGAGTGTGACTGCAGAGTGAGTGTGACTGCAGAGTGAGTGTGACTGCAGAGTGAGTGTGACTGCAGAGTGAGTGTGACTGCAGAGTGAGTGTGACTGCAGAGTGAGTGTGACTGCAGAGTGAGTGTGACTGCAGAGTGAGTGTGACTGCAGAGTGAGTGTGACTGCAGAGTGAGAGTGACTGCAGAGTGAGTGTGACTGCAGAGTGAGAGTGACTGCAGAGTGAGTGTGACTGCAGAGTGAGTGTGACTGCAGAGTGAGTGTGACTGCAGAGTGAGTGTGACTGCAGAGTGAGTGTGACTGCAGAGTGAGTGTGACTGCAGAGTGAGTGTGACTGCAGAGTGAGTGTGACTGCAGAGTGAGTGTGACTGCAGAGTGAGTGTGACTGCAGAGTGAGTGTGACTGCAGAGTGAGTGTGACTGCAGAGTGAGTGTGACTGCAGAGTGAGTGTGACTGCAGAGTGAGTGTGACTGCAGAGTGAGTGTGACTGCAGAGTGAGAGTGACAGCAGAGTGAGAGTGACAGCAGAGTGAGCGTGATAGCAGGTGACAGCAGAGTGAGAGTGACACCATGAGTGATAGCAGAGTGAGTAACAGCAGAGTGAGTAACAGCAGAGTGAGTGGCAGCAGAGTGAGTGGCAGCAGAGTGAGTGGCAGCAGAGTGAGTGGCAGCAGAGTGAGTGGCAGCAGAGTGAGTGGCAGCAGAGTGAGTGGCAGCAGAGTGAGTGTGACTGCAGAGTGAGTGTGACTGCAGAGTGAGTGTGACTGCAGAGTGAGTGTGACTGCAGAGTGAGTGTGACTGCAGAGTGAGTGTGACTGCAGAGTGAGTGTGACTGCAGAGTGAGTGTGACTGCAGAGTGAGTGTGACTGCAGAGTGAGTGTGACTGCAGAGTGAGTGTGACTGCAGAGTGAGTGTGACTGCAGAGTGAGTGTGACTGCAGAGTGAGTGTGACTGCAGAGTGAGTGTGACTGCAGAGTGAGTGTGACTGCAGAGTGAGTGTGACTGCAGAGTGAGTGTGACTGCAGAGTGAGTGTGACTGCAGAGTGAGTGTGACTGCAGAGTGAGAGTGACTGCTGCGTGAGAGTGACTGCAGAGTGAGAGTGACTGCTGCGGGCGAGTGACTGCAGAGTGAGAGTGACTGCAGAGTGAGAGTGACTGCAGAGTGAGAGTGACTGCAGAGTGAGAGTGACTGCAGAGTGAGAGTGACTGCAGAGTGAGAGTGACTGCAGAGTGAGAGTGACTGCAGAGTGAGAGTGACTGCAGAGTGAGAGTGACTGCAGAGTGAGAGTGACTGCAGAGTGAGAGTGACTGCAGAGTGAGAGTGACGTGAGAGTGACTGCAGACTGAGAGTGACTGCAGAGTGAGAGTGACTGCAGAGTGAGAGTGACTGCAGAGTGAGAGTGACTGCAGAGTGAGAGTGACTGCTGCGTGAGAGTGACTGCTGCGTGAGAGTGACTGCTGCGTGAGAGTGACTGCTGCGTGAGAGTGACTGCAGAGTGAGAGTGACTGCAGAGTGAGAGTGACTGCAGAGTGAGAGTGACTGCAGAGTGAGAGTGACTGCAGAGTGAGAGTGACTGCAGAGTGAGAGTGACTGCAGAGTGAGAGTGACTGCAGAGTGAGAGTGACTGCAGAGTGAGAGTGACTGCAGAGTGAGAGTGACTGCAGAGTGAGAGTGACTGCAGAGTGAGAGTGACTGCAGAGTGAGAGTGACTGCAGAGTGAGAGTGACTGCAGACTGAGAGTGACTGCAGACTGAGAGTGACTGCAGAGTGACTGCAGACTGAGAGTGACTGCAGACTGAGAGTGACTGCAGAGTGAGAGTGACTGCAGAGTGAGAGTGACTGCAGAGTGAGAGTGACTGCAGAGTGAGAGTGACTGCAGAGTGAGAGTGACTGCAGAGTGAGAGTGACTGCAGAGTGAGAGTGACTGCAGAGTGAGAGTGACTGCAGAGTGAGAGTGACTGCAGAGTGAGAGTGACTGCAGAGTGAGAGTGACTGCAGAGTGAGAGTGACTGCAGAGTGAGAGTGACTGCAGAGTGAGAGTGACTGCAGAGTGAGAGTGACTGCAGAGTGAGAGTGACTGCAGAGTGAGTGTGACTGCAGAGTGAGTGTGACTGCAGAGTGAGTGTGACTGCAGAGTGAGTGTGACTGCAGAGTGAGTGTGACTGCAGAGTGAGTGTGACTGCAGAGTGAGTGTGACTGCAGAGTGAGTGTGACTGCAGAGTGAGTGTGACTGCAGAGTGAGTGTGACTGCAGAGTGAGAGGGACTGCAGAGTGAGAGGGACTGCAGAGTGAGAGGGACTGCAGAGTGAGAGGGACTGCAGAGTGAGAGGGACTGCAGAGTGAGAGGGACTGCAGAGTGAGTGTGACTGCAGAGTGAGTGTGACTGCAGAGTGAGTGTGACTGCAGAGTGAGTGTGACTGCAGAGTGAGTGTGACTGCAGAGTGAGTGTGACTGCAGAGTGAGTGTGACTGCAGAGTGAGTGTGACTGCAGAGTGAGTGTGACTGCAGAGTGAGTGTGACTGCAGAGTGAGTGTGACTGCAGAGTGAGTGTGACTGCAGAGTGAGTGTGACAACAGAGTGAGTGACAGCAGAGTGAGCATGCAGGGTGAGCAGTGTGTGAGTGTGCAGGGTGAGCAGTGTGTGAGTGTGTAGGGTGAGCAGTGTGAGAGTGTGTAGGGGGAGCAGTGCGTGTGTGTGTAGGGTGAGCAGTGTGAGAGTGTGTAGGGGGAGCAGTGCGTGTGTGTGTAGGGTGAGCAGTGTGTGAGTGGGCAGGGTGAACATTGTGTGAGTGTGCAGGGTGAACATTGTGTGAGTGTGCAGGGTGAGCAGTGTGTGAGTGTGCAGGGTGAACATTGTGTGAGTGTGCAGGGTGAACATTGTGTGAGTTTGCAGGGTGAACAGTGTATGAGTGTGCAGGGTGAGCAGTGTGTGAGTGTGTAGGGGCAGTGTGTGAGTGTGTAGGGGCAGTGTGTGAGTGTGCAGGGTATGAAAACTCGAACTAAGTCCACCACACACGCACATAAGACCACACACATAAGACCACAGACACACACACCACACACACACCCCACCACACACACACTCTCACACCACACTCTCACACCACACTCTCACCACCACACACTCACCACCACACACTCACCAGTGCATGCTTTCACCAGGCACAAACACCACCAGCCGTCAGTGCATGCTTTCACCGGGCACAAACACCACCAGCCGTCAGTGCACGCTTTCACCGGGCACAAACACCACCAGCCATCAGTGCAGGCTTCCACCAGGCACACACCACCAGACGTCAGTGCACGCTTTCAACAAACACACACACACCACCAGCCATCAGTGCACACTTTCACCATGCACACACAACACAAGCCATAAGTGCACACTTTCACTAGGCACACACACCATCAGCCGGCTGTGCACGCTTCTACCAGGCACACACACCACCAGCCATCAGTGCACAATTTCTACAGGCACACACCACCAGCCATCAGTGCACACATCAATTGTTAACGCATCCACAACTAACTATTGTAGCAAACGCAGTATGGTGCACTTTACTTTTAAACATATTCATCTAAAGAGCAGCATGCCACCATTGCTACAATTCCAATCCAACCCACATAATTCCACTACACACCACATGCATACACTCCATAACACATGGCTAAAAGACATTCCCATTTACAATGCCATTAGCTCTAACTCAAATAAATCCGAGACCTATTGCATTTCCAATGCTTGTTTTATTGTTGCCTGAAAACAGCTGGACATGCAAGGAACTCTGTAGCAGGATCTGTAAAACCCATAAGTTATTTCTAAAGAGCACCCCCCTCAGCTCGGCGCCAGGTAATGCCAGTGCACTGCTGCTCAGAGACTGGTCTTTGCCATTCTGGAGATCACAAATGGTGCTCCTCTCAGCTGGTTAGCGCTTAGAGGTCCGGTTAGAGTCGTCCATCATAGCATGGCACCTGCCTTCAGAGCCGTCCATCATAGCATGGCACCTGCCTTCAGAGCTGTCCATCATAGCATGGCACCTGCCTTCAGAGCTGTCCATCATAGCATGGCACCTGCCTTCAGAGCTGTCCATCATAGCATGACACCTGCCTTCAGAGCTGTCCATAATAGCATGACACCTGCCTTCAGAGCTGTCCATCATAGCATGACACCTGCCTTCAGAGCTGTCCATCAATGCATGGCACCTGCCTTCAGAGCTGTCCATCAATGCATGGCAACTGCCTTCAGAGCTGTCCATCATGGCATGGCACCTGCCTTCAGAGCTGTCCATCATGGCATGACACCTGCCTTCAGAGCTGTCCATCATAGCATGGCACCTGCCTTCAGAGCTGTCCATCATGGCATGGCACCTCCCTTCAGAGCTGTCCATCAATGCATGGCACCTGCTTTCAGAGCTGTCCATCAATGCATGGCACCTGACTTTAGAGCTGTCCATCAATGCATGGTACCTGCCTTCAGAGCTGTCCATCAATGCATGGCACCTGCCTTCAGAGCCGTCCATCATGGCATGGCACCTGCCTTCAGAGCTGTCCATCAATGCATGGCACCTGCCTTCAGAGCTGTCCATCAATGCATGGCACCTGACTTCAGAGCTGTCCATCAATGCATGGTACCTGCCTTCAGAGCTGTCCATCAATGCATGGCACCTGCCTTCAGAGCTGTCCATCATGGCATGGCACCTGCCTTCAGAGCTGTCCATCAATGCATGGCACCTGCCTTCAGAGCTGTCCATCATGGCATGGCACCTGCCTTCAGAGCTGTCCATCAATGCATGGCACCTGCCTTCAGAGCTGTCCATCATGGCATGACACCTGCCTTCAGAGCTGTCCATCCTTCAGAGCTGTCCATCATAGCATGGCACCTGCCTTCAGAGCTGTCCATCATGGCATGGCACCTGCCTTCAGAGCTGTCCATCATGGCATGGCACCTGCCTTCAGAGCTGTCCATCATGGCATGGCACCTGCCTTCAGAGCTGTCCATCAATGCATGGCACCTGCCTTCAGAGCTGTCCATCAATGCATGGCACCTGTCTTCAGAGCTGTCCATCAATGCATGGCAACTGCCTTCAGAGCTGTCCATCATTGCATGGCACCTGCCTTCAGAGCTGTCCATCATGGCATTGCACCTGCCTTCAGAGCTGTCCATCATAGCATGGCACCTGCCTTCAGAGCTGTCCATCATGGCATGGCACCTGCCTTCAGAGCTGTCCATCATGGCATTGCACCTGCCTTCAGGGCTGTCCATCATAGCATGGCGCCTGCCTTCAGAGCTGTCCATCATAGCATGACACCTGCCTTCAGAGCTGTCCATCAAAACACCTGGCCTGTGCCGCCCGGACCTTCTCAATCCAGTCAGCAGGCAGCTGGCTATACTGCACAGTGGTGCAGTGACTGACTGCCATGAGGGATCGCGCGGCGCGTGCATCTGAGAGGTACTAGCCCCATTCTCTATCAGCTGACTCCATGAAACAAAGTTGTGCCCATCAGAATGCCCGCTACAGTAGGGTCAGTGACACTACACCTGTGGGGAGGCACCAGTTGCCGGAAAAACAATAACAAACAAGTTTCCATCTCCCGGATTCTCACCTAAGGGCACTGCTGGGGTAATGACACTAACTTCATATCCATCTTAGGATGTCATACAGGCAGGTCAGATGACACAGGGTGATGACACTGACCTCATATCCATCTAATGATGTCATACAGGCAGGTCAGATGACACGGGCAATGACACTGACTACATATGCGTCTTATGATGTCATACAGGCAGGTCAGATGACACAGGGTGATGACACTGACTCCATATCTGTCTGATGATGTCATACAGGCAGGTCAGATGACACAGGGTAATGACACTGAATGCAGATGGGCCATACAAATAGAACAGAATCCTTGTTGTGTATCTGGCCGAAGGCTAAGTTGTAGACCTGCAGGTTGATGGGCAGCCAGAAAAATTGTTTGAACGGCCGTAACAACATGGGCTGAGCGGAACCACGCTTGCCTTAACCACGCATGTGCGTGGTTAAGGCAGTGTACGGTCTAGATGCTGAGATGGATGGGCAAATGAATATGAAGGATTGGGAGAGGACGCGGACAGGTAAGTGGGGCTGAGGTACTTTTTAGGCCTCAGGGTTGGGGGTTGGGGTTAATTTCAGGTCTGGGGCAGGGTAGCTTTCATTGCTGGGGGAGGGTGGGTTGTTTTAGGGTCTCTGGGGTCAAGGTAGTTTTTATGGATCAGGGTGAGTCGGGGTAGTTTTTAGGGCTTAGTACGGGGTAGTTTTTAGGCCTCCGGGGGGGGAGGGTCAGGAAGTTTTTGGGCTCAGGGTGGTTGGGGATGTTTTTAGGGCTCAGTGTGGGTCGGGTAGTTTTTTGGGCTCGGGGGGTGGTCAGGTTAGTTTTTAGGGCTCAGGCCTCTTGTGTGATCTTTACCACACATCCCGTTACTAGTCATACCTTTACCACGAAATAGCGTGGTAAAGGCATGCATGGCAAAGCCATACGAGGTAAAGGAATGCGTTGATCAGACACATTTGTTGTTTAGGCAGCTTAGTAGAGGCATGAGTGGTTTAGCCATGTGTGCCTCTGTCATACAACCCCCCTTAAAATGAAGCCTAGTGTTAGCACAAGGCCTTCCATAAAAAACAGTTAAACTCTCAAAAATCATCAAAAAATACATCCTGAATAGCATCATGAACATAGAACTGACAACCTCTTGACAGGCCTATATAATTTAAGCTTTGGTCATAGCTCTATGTATTTATGCATATACAGCACAGAAACAAAAGAAGATAGACTCAATTCTAACTTTTTGAGCTATATTTATTTGTACAAAAACATGGTTAATTTTTACTCTTTTTTAAATAAATGTATAAAAACACTTTTTATGAAAACATATATCCATTGGAATAATTTTGACTTTTTATAAACAAACAATTGAATCACAAAGTTTCTAACAAAAAAACTAAATCGACCCCCACTGAAAATTGTATGAAAATCAAAAACCATTCATTCTTGCAATCTCTCTCTCATTCATTCTGCTCATACATTCTAGGACTCATACTAAATGGGAAGTGTAAACGCAAAACCACATCTGAGAGAAACAACACATTCTACTATGTATTATTTAAACATGGGAGATCATTTTTCTATTTCTCAGACGTGTGTAGGAGGCCTACGCGCGTTTCGGTGAAAGCTGGATGTTGTCACCTTCATCAGGCACGGGTAATTATGGGTTCCAAAACATAGGAGATGGGGGTCTCTAAAAACATCTGGTTCTAACAGTGCAACATCACTGAAGGGTAGGATCTTAGCTTAGTAATGCCAGTTGGTCAAGGGGCAAGAAATTATTGAGTATCTTAATAGAAGAATAGATCGTTGGGGCCGCTCTTTGCAAAGACATTTTTTCTGCACCTTGTACATAGCTACAATAAAAGATTAGATGTTGCCAAAATAGCCAGTAGTACCAGGAAACCAGGATAAGTAGGACAGGGACTAGGAATTCCCAGGGGACCTGTACCAAGGGCACCCAGAAGACCAGAGCAAGGAGGACTAGGTTAACTAAAAGGATCATGACCAGGAGGACTGCCAAGTGGGGAAGAGCAAGGGGACTGGAAAGTGGTGGCCTGGAGGAACAGGTCTAAAATGACTAGGCTCAGGACGACCCATCCATGAAGCTCCTGGATCAATGGCTGCAGAATAAGTAGGACTAAAATTACAAAGAAAAGATTCAGGACAACCCAAACCAGAAAGACAAAGACTAAGAATGCCAGGATATGAGAGGCCAGATGGACATGGACCTGCTGCCTGAGGGCTCGGAGGTTCTGAGTGAGAAGAAGCAAGACAAGTTGACAAAGGTCAAGAGGGCCAGAAAGGAAAAGAGGGAGATGGGCCAAAACTGGGGGAACCAAGAAGGGCCAAGATGGCCAAAAGGCAAGGAGTTTGATAGCAAGCACAATAGGACAAGAAAGGCCAAGATGACCAGGAGCATGGGGATTAAGGCAAGGGTGGTTAGTGAACCAGGTCCATGAGAACTAGGCACAGAAGACACCAAACTATAAGAAGGAGGACCAAGTGGAGCAGGACCAACAGGAACATAATCTCCAGCAGGACAAGGACTGTTAAAGACAAGAATAGCACAAATATTTCCAGGACTGCTAGGCAGGTGAGTCCAGGGACGCAGTCAACCAGAGCCAGAAGGATAAGTTATAAGAGGAACAGGAAACAAAGGACAAGGGGGGGAACGGAAGATCAGGGCAAAAAGCATCAGGACCTTGAGTACTAGGGTTAGGAGGTTCAGTACCAGGGACATCTGAACAAGGATAATCACAGCCTGAAAGTCCAGGCCACAGGGCTAGGAATAGGATACCCAGGAAGATACAAAACAGGGTGGCAAGGGCCTAGAGAACCACATAAAGGAGGACCGTGATCAGGAGCAGATCCAGGAAGACAGATCAAGGCTAATAGGACAAGGGGGCCAGAATAGGCAAGGAAGACGAGGATGGCGGTACCAGAAATACCATGAGGGCCAGGACTAGAGCAAGTAGGATTAGCAGGATTAGCACCAGGAGGACCAGGAACAAGCCTAGGAGTGCCAGAGTGACCGAAACCATAGGACTTTGACCCATAGTACCTAGTGGGGCAGAAAGACCAGGGCCTGGGGGTAGCAGGGCCAGGGAGAGGAATATCAGGTGGACCAGAGAAGTCAGATCCAGGAAGACTAAGGGAATTGGTCATGGATGTCCATGAGAACCAGGACCAAAATGACAAGGCTCTGAAGGACCCATACAAAGAAAACCAGGATCAAGAATGCCAATACCATTGGGTTCAAGGAGGACCATGAGACAAGGTTCAAGGCCAGGAGGATAAGGATGTTCTGAACCAGTAAGACAAGGGCTAAGTGGGCAAGGCCTAAGAGGGCCAGGACAAAGGGGACAGGGAGACCAGGTGGACCAGGAACTGATATACCTGGAATCAGATGAGCAGCATGAGAAGGGTCAGAAGAACCAGGCCAAAGGGTCAGGAAAGAAAAGGAAGAGCAAAGGGAAGGGGGGCTGTAGGGATCAGGATGGGCAGAAGGAGTATTAGGCATACATAGACCCAAACAAGCTGGGCAGAAACAAAAAGAGCATGTCTAGTGGGCAAACATCCAAGAAGAGAAAACAGACTGTTTCTGAGGACCAGGAGTAGGAAAACCAGACTGAGAGTGAGGACATTTAGGAGAACAGAGCCTGATGAATTAGGAGATGGCCAGGCAACTAAAGCCACCTTAACAAGGGATAAGAGGACTGGGGCAAGAATGACCAGAGGTCCTCAATCAAAGGGAAAAGGAAGTTCAAGTCACGGAGGCCAAAGGGTTTTAGGACCTGCCGTACTAGGACTTGCATGACCTGGGTGTGGAGGAAAAGGAGGAGACAAAGGATTTCAGGATGATAGGAGCCATAATGACCAAGCCGATGGCTAAGAACAAGATTTCCTGAACAAGGAGGATGAGGACAAAGTGGACAAGTTAGTCCAGGATGATAACGAGCAGGTGGACCAGGGCCAAGAGTATCATGACATAATGGAGGAGGACCTGGATAACTAGTCAAGTCAGGAGCAGGTGGGCCAGGGCCATTAGGACCAGGGACCAGATTGGGGAGGATTAGGTGACCTAGAAGCATCCGAAAAAGCAGTAACCGGGTTAGGAGGACCAGAGGGGTCAGAGCCAAGGACTACCACATGGAGCAGTAGGACTTGGAACTTAGGTATTAGGACCAGGCTGGAGAAGATCAGGAGAACTAGTACAACCAGAGCCAAAAGGAACAATGGGACCAGACGAGGACCAAAGTGACTAAGCCCAGCCCAAGAGGACCTAATAAAGATGACCAGGACCACTGGATGCAGCACAAGGTGGACCAAAATGGCCAGTCCAAGAAGAATCATGGTGACCCACACCAGGATCACTAGCAGTGCTAGTTCTAGTAGAACCAGGTAACAGGGCTTGGTGGATAAGTTCCCAGCATCCCAGAAGGATTAGGGTGAGGCTCAGTAGTAACAGGATCAGGTGGTCCATGAAGGGCTAATACAAAGATGAGCCAGGAGTGGCGCCAGGCAGAGCAAGGTCATATAGGACTGCAACCAGGAGCAACAGATTCAGGAAACCAGTACCAAGGTGACCACAACTAGTTAGAT
This sequence comes from Lissotriton vulgaris, assembly GCF_964263255.1. Taxonomy (NCBI): domain Eukaryota; kingdom Metazoa; phylum Chordata; class Amphibia; order Caudata; family Salamandridae; genus Lissotriton; species Lissotriton vulgaris. The sequence continues at coordinate 47,735,202 of NC_141693.1, read as the reverse complement.
CAAGGTCAGGATGATGATCAGGAGGACTCAAACATCCCAAAAAGGAGGACTTAGAACAGGGATGGATTGTACTTACCACCGGAACATGATCACAGGGAATCCCACACTGTTTTGATATAAGTGCAGTCAACCTATTTGATACACAATTGCCTACCTTGTAGCTTCCTTGCTGTTTTCAGCCACAAACCTATGTGACTATGCAACTGTATTGAGTGGAGCCCATCAGCCAAGACTGCAACTGAGTATTTTTTGCTTTTTCCAGGGGACTCCAAGAAAACTCTTAGATTCTCTATATCTTCTGGGTCAGTGAAACTTTAGATGCCACGGATTGCCAAACTGACTCCCAAGTTGGATTTATCAACGGCTGCTTCAAACTGAGCTGGAAGAGTTCATGAGAGGTCATTAGCATTCAGCACTGCATCCTGCAGATTACAGGTCACACACCCTAGCTTGTTTGTAAGCTTCTCCATTGCCTAGGTGGTGCGTCTACTCGCCAGATTTATAAATGACCATTAAGTTGGCAAGCATTTATAATGCATTGCCAGAAACTGCCGCTACAGCGGTTTCTGTCAATGTAATTCACTGTTTGGAGTTCGCTCCAATGGCAAGGGGAACGCATAGCAGTTTTTAATGCCTATTATAGCCAGGGATTTCCTTGCTGTGACAACTGACCTATAATTCTCTCCATCTAAACCAATTGGGCGGAATTCAGTATCTGCCTCCGACAGCCCCACTCTGCAAGGCTGTTGAAGGATTTAATGAAGGCGGAGATGGAATAGCCTCTGCTGTGATTAAACCTATAGTCCGCCTGCATCTTAATCAGGGATACAGACCCTTATCGTGGCAGGATAGATACTCCATTGCCGTTCAACTCGATGAATTTTATTCAAGATCTGGACCTCGAATGAGGTCCTCAGGAAAATAGACCGGAAAAGCAAATTACACTAATAACATTAACATACATTTAAAAAGCAATTTATAAAATGTAAACTTTTTGACAAGTTGGCAGATTTTTAGGAGAAAATAGAAATTGCAGAGCCTAAGTTGCAGTTTTAATATTACTTTTGAAAAACGTAATAACGAGCAGGTGGACCAGGGCCAAGAGTATCATGACATAATGGAGGAGGACCTGGATAACTAGTCAAGTCAGGAACAGGTGGGCCAGGGCCATTAAGACCATGGACCAGATTGGGGAGGATTGGGTGACCTAGAAGCACCTGAAAAAGCAGTAACCGGATTAGGAGGACCAGAGAGGTCAGAGCCAAGGACTACCACATGGAGCAGTAGGACTAGGAACTTAGGTATCAGGACCAGGCTGGAGAAGATCAGGAGAACTAGGACAACCAGAGCCAAGAGGAACATTGGGACCAGACGAGGACCAAAGTGACTAAGCCCAGCCCAAGAGGACCTAATAAAGAGGACCAGGACCAGTGGTTGCAGTACAAGGTGGACCAAAATGTCCAGTCCAAGAAGAATCAAGGTGACCCACTCCAGGATCACTAGCAGTGCTAGTTCTAGTAGAACCAGGTAACAGGGCTTGGTGGATAAGTTCCCAGCATCCCATGAGGATTAGGGTAAGGCTCAGTAGTAACAGGATCAGGTGGTCCCGGAAGGGCTAATACAAGGATGAGCCAGGAGCGGGGCCAGGCAGAGCAAGGTCATGTAGGACTGCAACCAGGAGTGACAGATTCAGAAAACCAGTACCAAGGTGACCAAAACTAGTTAGATCAAGGTCAGGATGATGATCAGGAGGACTCAAACATCCCAAAAAGGAGGACTTGGAACAGGGATAGGAGGAGAAAAACATCTAAAGGCACAGAAGGGCCCGAAAGAGAAGAACGGGAGCAAGAAAACACCAATGTGAGTCTTGGCCACATGCATTAGGGTATCTCTTTTGTAAATGGTTCTTCTTCACGCTTCCTATGCAGCCAATCCTAAGAAACACCCCACCTTTTCAGCTCACGTAGTAAAACTGATAAGAATATATTGAAAAATCAGAGCATGCAAAGGGAATAAAAAGCCAGGACTATTACACTTTGACCTCTGAGTGATAGAAGATAGAGTTTGCTACTGGTACAGCATTCTGGGGGTATTTCCGAGGACATAGGGACTGAAACTTGACAGAGGAGTTTAAAGGTGAATGAGTAAAAAAGGAGTGTGGTCTGTGAAGGATGGCAGAAAGGGTTTGAGAAGGTCAGATGGCTGAAGTCAGGAACAATGGTTAATGGCTAACATATTGCTAAAAGAGCTGGGGAAATCACGAAGGTGATCTCAGGATCAACAGAAGGTTCTGGTGAGCGTGGGGGAAGGAGGCTCGAAAAATGTGGTCTCAGATGGCCCAAAGGACCCCAGATCTTTACACTGATATTCTAAGTATGTTGTTGTGAACATATCTAGGATCCTAATTAAATATTCCCGATTCATGCCCTTATGTGGTTATAACAAATCATGTCCTTATAAAGGCATAAGAATCATATCTATATTTAGTCATAGCCAATGCAGTCCAAATGCAGTCCAAATCCCATAGTCTCCTAGAAAGTACAACGCGTTCTTTAAACAAACCAAGCCTCCAGCAGCCGGGAATTCCCCCTGCTTCTGTTTTGATTTGTCCTAGAACTCCTAGAGTCCTGAAAGAACTGCAAGTTCTTAGTGACGTCTTATGTCCAACCTTATGTCAAACTCGGCACCTTCCAGGTTCTTAATACCAGGTATTTGCACTATTTCTACTTTTTCAGACATGGTCCAACTTTCACCTACTGTTGTAGACCAATTCTTTTCACACCTATCTGAGATAATGTTCTCTCCTAACAACGAGAATAACTTTTAGAAGAAAAAACGAGCACACCCTGAACTCTGAATTCGGCCTTCAATTTTTGATAAACAAAACTTCTGAAAACATTTGAACAGTTTTTCTTCCAGAAAGCAAAATGTCTTCCCCATTTCGAAAATATTTACCTTTTTTTTGGCACATGAAACCCTGCTTAAAGTAGAACTATTCTTAGAGAACAGAACTTCTATTTTTAGAGAGTCTAGAGACAATATTTTGACTTAGTGTCTAGCACATGTACAGTCTTATATAAATATGTGATGAAATGGTCTCGACATTCTCTTCTGTATTAAGAGCCATTTCATGAATGTAATTTTCGCAAATCATTCAGCCGATATTTCATCGCACTATATATGTACTATCTGAATGATACCACTGCTTGAAAGCGTACAGTATAATACTCATTTTCGTGTATATACCATTTCAAATCTATTTTATGTATTTTGGGGGGGCTGGAAAACACATGCTTCGTTATATGTTTAGTATTGCTTAGTATTTAGTAATGATGGACATTATACGTGGAGTGGGTGTTGTGAACATATCTAGGATCCTAATTAAATATTCCCGATTCATGCCCTTATGTGGTTATAACAAATCATGTCCTTATAAAGGCATAAGAATCATATCCATATTTAGTCAAAGCCAATGCAGTCCAAATACGGCAAGGCTACTCCCAGAGACTCCTAGAAAGTACAACGCGTTCTTTAAACAAACCAAGCCTCCAGCAGCCCGGGAATTCCCCCAGCTTCTGTTTTGATTTGTCCTAGAACTCCTAGAGTCCTGAAAGAACTGCAAGTTCTTAGTGACGTCTTATGTCCAACCTTACGTCAAACTCGGCACCTTCCAGGTATAAATATACCAGCATTTGAATAAGCAAACACACAGTGGTTTGAACCAGATCGGTTATCTACTTCCCTGACGCCCTGCTGAAACGAGAGCTGAAGGAAGCCGACCCTCCCATTGACGCACTGAGAGAGACGCTGTCTTTTCTCCTGCCGAGAAATCCAGCTCCAGTGTTTTCCGGTCACCCTTGCGGGTTGCTGGGAGATCGAGTCCTGAGAGAGAGACACAAGACCTCCTTCATTCTATAACCAAGGTACGGAGCTGATTAGACCCTTAGAGAATTCTTGATTCAGATTCTTGGCAAAACCTATCTTGACTAAAACTATATCTCCCTTACTCCTTCCCAAGTACTAGGCTTAGGTTAAGGTACACCGGAGTAGGCGTATTTTAGAAACACCAGTTGGAGTACTTTTAGTCAACTTTTATCATTGTATGTATTTTATCCATTTTAACTATCTTATGGCTCAGAAACCATATCATTGCTTGTACAGTATTATTTCATAATACTCTTTCTTCTGTACGCACTTTACTTTATGACAAGTATTGCAGTTGTGGCAATCCACTTCTCTTGCATGAGAAAGAAGACTGCTCAATAAATTACAACTTTTATTGAAAACGCCTGTCTCTCTATTTCTCTGCATTCCTGGTGAAACTAAGCATGCACGATTGACTGAGTGAAATAACTGTCTTTTGTTTTCACACGACTCTGGAGATATACTCCCTATTCTGGAGGGAGCAAAGTTGTCATGTTTATGCGGTTGTCAGAAACAAATCCCTTCTTGTCTATTCAGGAGAGTTAACCCCTTCCTGTTCACTCGAGAAAGTTTCTAGTGACCTCTGAGCTAGCTGACATTCATAATTAAGTCTAACATATTCAATAGAGACCTAGCCGACCTCAGTCCTACATCTAAACTATCGTTTATGTTATTCCAATGCGCAGAGCCTATTGGGAATATTGGAACTACACTACATGGCGCCCAACCTTTGGTAAGGCAATAATCTAACGCAAGACATTAGAGTAACTCAGTCGTGCTTTTCACACAGACCCCCTTTTCCTGTCAAAAACTCCAATAGACGCCTGGAGTGGGTAAAAGGTTTATATCCACCAGAACTTAGTAGGAAGAGATTCCTATGTATTAGTTTTTGGTTTAATCAACGTTGAAGGATACAGTGTTCCAAAATATTGTGCACCTAATCTTTGTTTCCTTGAAACCTGTTATGCAAAACTCTCAAAAAACAGTTTCAGTCCAGAGGAAGGTCTCCTCAACGGAGAGATAGATCTCCAGAACGAAGGGACAAGTCTCCACAAAGGGAGCCCTCTGAAAGAAGATACAACCTTAGAAATAGGGACAATTTAAAAAACCTGACATATCAAAATAATGATACACGTCCCTCTCGATCCCAAGTATGATGGTGTTCACTCTTTTCAAGTGTGTCTTCAGGTCATCGTCTGTAAGATAGATGTCATCGACATATGATAGTGCCTCATCATCATACATTTGTAGTAACTCTGTTACCCTGGCTGAGAATAATCCTGGGCTATTCTTGAATCCCTGTGGGAGACGACAAAATTGCTTTTGGGCCCCCATACTGGAGAAAGCGGTCAAATACCTGCTTTCTGGTGCAATGTTTTGACAGAAGAAGCCATTTGAGATATCTAATGTCGTTTTATATTTTTTGTGCACAATGTTATTCATTAGTGCTGCACTGTGTGAGTTTTGTACTGCAAATGTTTTGCAACAAGAGTTTAGGTGTCTGTCGTCCAAAACTAGACGATATGAATTGTCTGGTTTGGAGACAGGAAACAAAGGATTGTTCATTTGTGAGGTGCATGTTTCAATCACCCCCTGATATTCAAGTTGATCTAAGATTTCCCTTACTTCCTTTTTAGCTTCTTGCTTAACAGGATACTGCCTTTGTGCAGTAGGTTAATTTTTTAACTGGATTTTGTGGCGAGGAGAATCTTCATCCCATCCTACATGATTTTTATATAATGCAGGTGCTTGGGCCACTGCCCATTTTCTTGCATATGTGTATTTTTTATGAATTGGAATGTTATTTGAGAAGGCAGGCATAATTATTTCTTCGCCACGCGGGCACTCCCTGACAAACTCCGGTACCCAGTCTTTTTCTGCTAGAAGGATGTCATAGCCTTCAGATAGGTTATCCCAAAAGAGACCCTTTATTTTCCTAGTTCTATCCCCCTCTATACGTAATGTTATTTCATATAATTTATGGGGTACACTAACCCTGGTGTCTGCAGTTTCCACTTGAATGTATTCATTCCTGTCCACTGTCTTCAGAAGATTCATCAGGATCTTGCGAACTATGGTCACGTCCGCTGCACTGTCTAGCATTGTCTTGGCCCATTCTCTATTTTTCAGTTGTGTCCTCAGAATCCTCTGCATGTTTTACTTTAATACTAGCTACCTTCTTTTTGGGAAATTTCAATTTTTTACTTTGATGAGCAGGTTCCTTGTCTTTGGACTTGACGCGCTCTTCTTTATGTTCTGACCGTCTTCTTCTTTCTGATTTCTGTGTGGAATTCTGAAAAGATTGAGAGGGACGTGTATCATTATTTGGATATCTGTCAGGTTTTTTCAAATTGTCCCTATTTCTAAGGTCCAGCCCGAATTGCCAAGCCATGTCTTCCCTGGACTGGACGGCTGTAATGACAGAAACAGGTCGTGGGAAGCTTGATTCCGGTCCAGGGAAGACATGGCTTGGCAGTTCGGGCTGGACTGTTCCAATGAGGCACAGGGTCAGACTGATTTGCATATTGCCATGTCTGAACTGGGGTGGCGGAGTGAGCTAAAGAACGGTGATGGATTAAACCCAGACCAGTTGACTGGGGGTGAGTGTTTGTATTGTCAACGCTTCGTCCATCATCACCTTTGGTTTTTCTTTGTTCGCGCTAAGTTGGCAGGGTATGTTCAGACGTGAGTCCCTTGCTCACTTTGCCACTGGAGTCAAGCAAGCCCGGCTGAAGATGGCTGTAATGCCAGAAACCGGTCCTGGGAAGCTTGATTCCGGTCCTGGGAAGACATGGCTTGGCAGTTCGGGCTGGACTGTTCCCATGAGGCACAGGGTCAGACTGATTTGCATATGGCCATGTCTGAACTGGGGTGGCGGAGTGAGCTAAAGAACGGTGATGGATTAAACCCAGATCAGTTGTCTGGGGGTGAGTGTTTGTATTGTCAACGCTCCGTAAATCATCAGCTTTGGTTTTTCTTTGTTCGCCCTAAATTAGCAGGGTATGTTCAGACGTGAGTCCCTTGCTCACTTTGCCACTGGAGTCAAGCAAGCCCGGCTGAAGACTGCTGTAATGCCAGAAACCGGTCTTGGGAAGCTTGATTCCGGTCCAGGGAAGACATGACTTGGCAGTTCGGGCTGTACTGTACTTTTGGTTTTTCTTTGTTAGCCAAATTTACAGAACATGATTATTTACAAGGTTCATCGAATTTAGAGGAAATGTATTGTTTTAATCATTATGGACATCACTATTTGCATAAATGTGCTAAACCTAGAAATGTTTTTACTTATAATCAATGGGAACATTGTCCAACACTGCCAAAAGGCAGTTCAAAAACATTTTATGACTAATTCCCATACTTCTCTGGGTTTATTAGCACTGATCCAGAAGCGTTTTATTTTAAAATAATGAATAAGACGGGAATGAAAAATATTTTGACAAATATTAAACTGATTTATTCTGAAAAATGGTATGAAAAAATGTCTACATTTGGTTTTGAATTTTGGAAAAACAACATTGAGACAAAAACAATCTGCGGTACAAAAGACTGGCAGGTACAAGGTCTAGAATCATTATTCAGAGCCTGCATGATCCCAGAACAGATAATATTCCTGAATGACACCATTCAACAAACAACCTGTCTTGGCCTAGCCAAGATAAAAGACTTGAATAAACCGTCTATTCCAATGCCCATACCTGATAGTAATAGAACTACAGAAGTGGAGATAGACGTATCCCATATATTACACCATAACAGATCTAATACTGATTGGAAAAAATGGTTGATCTGGCCCACAGACACTAATAACTGTCAAGATAGTTTCCTGGAAAAAACAAAAGGGTTCAAACAGACCAGGCCAAACCCAAGATTAGCATCCTTTGAAGCAGTCCTGAGCCTCTTCCCGAATTTCGTGCACTCTGTGTTCGGCGGCCTACCTCTCATCTTGGGACTCGTAGCAGGAATTCTTTTTTTGTTCCTTCTGCTCCGATATGACAAGTCATGTCACAGACAAAACTCCGGCAACAATGGAAGACACGATCCTAGCAGTGAGATACCGAGAGCGGATCACTAAAGTCCTCGGCTTGGCTCGGCTAGGAGATCTGAATACCACTGGGTTTCTTTCATTCAGACCAATCTGGCAGGATTGCATCTTACCTGTTCTACGATGCCTGCTATGCGGAGAAGAATGCGTGTTGGACATCTGTCTTGCACTACCATCAGCGGTACCTATGGATATCAATACTTTGCTTGGTTCAGTAATGGCTCATGGGAGCCATTACTGAACTTGGTGGAGTTCATGGGAACTCCACCAAGGAGGAATCAAGATCCCTTGTTCCCGTACACTTCAAAGGCCATGGCCAAGGCTGTCAGTAGACAATTTGTCAACTGCTCTCGAAAAATCTGCTCCCCCCACAGAATCCGATGTTCTTCAGGCAGACATAAATTTTCGAGACTGGCTCACTAACTCCTTGGATTCGGTTCTGCCTCTTAAACTCTGTACAAAAAAGAGCAATACGTTCAAATCTCCCTGGTTCTCGCCTGAACTAAGAGAACTCAGGAAAGAGTGCTAAAGAGCCGAGCGTGCCTGGCGCAAAGACTGGGCACCTATTCACAAAACCGCATACAAAGCAGCCCTTAAACTCTACAAACTAGGACGACAAAAATCTAAAGCTGCCTTTTTTGAAGAAAAAATTTGTCTCTCTTCTAATTCCTCCAGAGAAACATTCAAAATTGTGAACATGCTTCTTAAAGTCCCAGACCCCCCTTTGGTCCAGAATGACCCAGTACTGAGATGCAATCAGCTATCAGAATTTTTCGACACCAAAATTCGGAAAATCCTAGATAGCCTCCCTCAAACCTCCATCACTGAACTTGTCGAGATCCCTCCCCCTGACCCTACCTGTCCAAACTAGAGGCTTTCAGCCCCATATCCAAAGAAGATTTTTGTAATATCTTTTCCACTATTAAAAGCGGCTCTCCCTCAGACCCAGTCCCGATGCACATTCTTAAACAAACTTTAAACATCATTGCCCCGGTAGCCACGGAGTTACTCAACTCGTCGCTATCTTCAGGCATAGTGCCCCCGAGCTGGAAACAGGCCAGAGTCAAAACACTTTTAAAGAAACCAGGACTAGACACGTCCGATCTGGCCAACTTTCGCCCGATCTCGCTTCTACCTGGACTAAGCAAAGTGGCCGAAAAAGTGGTGAATAAGCAGATCTCCGAGTACCTAGAGGTTAACCATCTCCTCAGTGACTCTCAGACTGGTTTTCGTCTGGGTCAGGGCACAGACACCGCCCTTTTGGCGGTGACTGAAGAGGTAAGATGCATCTTGGATTCAGGGGGATCAGTAGCTCTGATCCTCCTGGATCTGAGTGCTGCATTCGATACTGTGGATCATGCTGTCCTGGCCCAACGCCTGGCCTTGCTGGGCATTTCAGGATCGGCCCTCAAATGGTTGCAGTCCTACTTGGAGGAGAGATCCTTCAGGATCTGGGAAAATGGGTCCATGTCAGAGCCCTTCCCTCTTCAGTGTGGGGTGCCGCAGGGCTCCTCCCTCAGCCCCACACTGTTTAATGTCTACATGGCCCCGCTGGAGAAGGTGATAGCCCCATTCGGGGTTAAAGCTATAAGTTATGCTGACGACACGCAGCTTGTCGTCTCACTGTCGCAACATGAGGGCAGCTCGGTTGATCTCCCAGATTGTCTTACAGCCATTTCCTCCTGGATGTCCAGTTCAAAACTTAAACTAAATGGATCTAAGACGGAGATCATGCTCCTAGGCAACCAATTCACCTCTCTGCCCCCTGAGATGTGGCCTGCCTGTATGGGAGATCTTCCCCCCCCTAAGCAGCAAATAAAAAGCCTCGGGATTTGGTTCGAACCCCAACTGACCTTCAAGACCCAGGCGCAGAAAGTGGTTGGAGGCTGCTTCGGCTTGCTCCGGGCAGCCCGGAAGGTACTCCCTCTCCTTCCGTTTCAATCTAGAAAGCTGTTAATCCAGGGCTTGATCTTGTCCAAACTGGACTATGGTAACTCCCTTTTCCTCGCAGCCCCTCTTGCTACCATCAAGACTCTTCAGCGAGCTCAGAATGCCGCAGCCAGGTTGCTGATGGGGGCGCCGAGACGGGCCTCAGCCAAACCATTGCTGAATGCCCTGCACTGGCTCCCCATCCAAGAGCGGGTCTCTTTCAAGTCTCTTTGTATTGCACATAAGACCCTGCAAGGTAAAGGCCCTCAAGCCTTGAGAGGTTTGATCCGACCTTACAAGTCGACCAGGGCCCTTCGCTCGGATGGAGAAAATCTGGCCATTGTCCCACGTGTGAGGAAAGCACGAACAGGAGGCCGACGGTTCTCTCTGAATGTGTCAAACAAATGGAATGCTCTCCCTAGAGAACTTCGAATGGAACCGGATCACTTGAAATTCAGGAGAGCACTTAAAACCTTTTTGTTCCCTACCACCCTCTAACCTTGCTTTGCTTGAGTTCACCAGGTTCAGATTAGGATTAGCGCTGGGACGCTCCAGGGCAGCCATGCGCTCTACAAGTCCAAATCAAATCAAATCAAATCAAATCAATCAACGTGTTGTCCCCAGCGGCTACCTATTCTGATGACGGCATTCGTTGAGACTTCACCATTACGATTAGGTGGCGGTGAAGTACGAGATGAAAGCGACACACAGGTACAACCTTCTGTGACCATTGCTGATGTAGACACCGATGACGGCAATGAATCTCACATTTGCACTATTTCTACTTTTTCAGACATGGCCCAACTTTCACCTACTGTTGTAGACCAATTCTTTTCAACCCTATCTGAGTTAATGTTCTCTCCTAATAACGAGAATAACTTTCAGAAGAAAAAACAAGCACACAGCGTTCCCTAAACTCTGAATTCGGCCTTCAATTTTTGATAAACAAAACTTCTGAAAACATTTGAACAGTTTTTCTTCCAGAAAGCAAAATGTCTTCCCCGTTTCGAAAATATTTACCTTTTTTTTGGCACATGAAACTCTGCTTAAAGTAGAACTATTCTTAGAGAACAGAACTTCTATTTTTAGAGAGTCTAGAGACAATATTTTGACTTAGCGTCTAGCACATGTACAGTCTTATATAAATATGTGATGAAATGGTCTCGACATTCTCTTCTGTATTAAGAGCCATTTCATGAATGTAATTTTCGCAAATCATTCAGCCGATATTTCATCGCACTATATATGTACTATCTGAATGATACCACTGCTTGAAAGCGTACAGTATAATACTCATTTTCGTGTATATACCATTTCAAATGTATTTCATGTATTTTGGGGGGGCTGGAAAACACATGCTTCGTTATATGTTTAGTATTGCTTAGTATTTAGTAATGATGAACATTATACGTGGAGTGGGTGTTGTGAACATATCTAGGATCCTAATTAAATATTCCCGATTCATGCCCTTATGTGGTTATAACAAATCATGTCCTTATAAAGGCATAAGAATCATATCCATATTTAGTCATAGCCAATGCAGTCCAAATACGGCAAGGCTACTCCCAGAGACTCCTAGAAAGTACAACGCGTTCTTTAAACAAACCAAGCCTCCAGCAGCCCGGGAATTCCCCCAGCTTCTGTTTTGATTTGTCCTAGAACTCCTAGAGTCCTGAAAGAACTGCAAGTTCTTAGTGACGTCTTATGTCCAACCTTACCAAACTCGGCACTTTCCAGGTATAAATATACCAGCATTTGCCTTAAGCAAACACACGGTGGTTTGGAGCAGATCGGATATCTACTTCCCCAACGCCCTGCTGAAACGAGTGCTGAAGGATGCCGACCCTCCCATTGACGCACTGAGAGAGACGCTGTCTTTTCTCCTGCCGAGAAATCCAGCTCCAGTGTTTTCCGGTCACCCTTGCGGGTTGCTGGGAGATCGAGTCCTGAGAGAGAGATACAAGACCTCCTTCATTCTATAACCAAGGTACGGAGCTGATTAGACCCTTAGAGAATTCTTGATTAAGATTCTTGGCAAAACCTATCTTGTCTAAAACTTTATCTCCCTTACTCCTTCCCACGTACTAGGCTTAGGTTAGGTACACCGGGGTAGGCGTATTTTAGAAACACCAGTTGAGTACTTTTAGTCAACTTTTATCATTGTATGTATTTTATCCATTTTAAGTATCTTATGGCTCCGAAACCATATCAATGCTTTTACAGTATTATTTAATAATACTCTTTCTACTGTACGCACTTTACTTTATTCAATTGTGGCAATCCACTTCTATTGCATGAGAAAGAAGACTGCTCAATAAATAACAACTTTTATTGAAAACGCCCGTCTCTCTATTTCTCTGCATTCCTGGTGAAACTAAGCATGCACGATTGACTGAGTGAAATAACTGTCTATTGTTTTCACACGACTCTGGATATATACTCCTTATTCTGGAGGGAGCAAAGTTGTCATGTTTATGCGGTTGTCGGAAACGAATTCCTTCTTGTCTATTCAGGAGAGTTAACCCCTTCCTGTTCACTCGAGAAAGTTTCTAGTGACCTCTGAGCTAGCTGGCGTTCATAATTAAGTCTAACATATTCAATAGAGACCTAGCCGACCTCAGTCCTACGTCTAAACTATCGTTTATGTTATTCCAATGCGCATAGCCTATTGGGAATATAGGAACTACGGGGAGCATCGTTTACAACGCGGTGTTTATGCCGCAGTGCCTTTACGACGATGCCATTACAACGCAAGTCGTTACTACGACTTGCGCTGGATGGCGCTTTTGGACAAGGAATGTTGTAATTTTATATTCCAACACCTTCCCTACTGTTACGGGGACTGGTGTTGGAATATAAAATTATAATATTCCAAAATCCGCGCCCTCCAACGCAAGTCGTTGTAACGACTTGCGTTGTAATGGCAGCGATATCAAGTACCGCGATCTGAAAGATCGCGTTGTACCGACATACATCCAGGAACTACACTACAATGTGTGCAGCATGTGTAGCATGTGTGCAGTAGTAAGACTTCCTATGTGATGTAAGTCTAAGTGCAGAGAACATCACCACCAGATTAGACCATATAAAAGAAGAAGCATGGTGTGTGCCTGGATCAACTAGAAAGGCAAGTCTTTGTGGTTGAAGATGCTCATACAACCACTAATGAACATCTTTGAAAATGGAAAAAGTTTTGAAGCTCATAAAAAACAGAGACTTGAAAGTTAGATCCAGGCGGAACAACATCTGCATAGTTGGACTCCCTGAAACCACCACCATGGACAAAATTGACACCTGGTGGAAACCATGCTGTATTCTTTGTTTGGTGAACACTTGTCCCCATTATTTCCAGTGGAATGGAGGAACCGATCCGTAGCCTTCCAGAGCTCTGGTGCAGCTAATAGTGGCCTGCCTTCTGAACTATAAGGACAGGGACAACGTCTTAAAAATGGCCAGGGACCCCAGAGACGTGCAATATCAAGGGAATGCAATATCTCTCTATCCTGATTTTACATTGTCGGCTGGAGTTGAGTGTTTCTTACAGCCAAAAGGCTTCTCCAGAATGCTGGGCTGCCACATTTTTAATGATTTTCTCGACCAAACTCTGTGTTCCCCTGAATTTAAAATTTTTCATCGATCCCAAGGTTGTCTTAAAATTCCCCTACAATCTTGCCTCGGCTCAGAAAACTCACACAACCATGACAATCCCTGACACAGAGGACTGACAACATCTTTGTCCTCACCTCCCAGAAACTGTTACATGCTAGTCCAGGCTCTAAGTGCTGGTGGCCTGCCACTCTTGGCCACCGCAGGCCTCTACATATATTTTCAGTTCTGGTCCAAACGGTCGGTGCACAGGCTGGATTGTACTTACCACCAGAACATGATCACAAGGAATCCCACACTGTTTTGATATAGGTGCAGTCAACCTATTTGATAGACAATTACCTATCCTGTAGCTTCATTGCTATTTTCAGCCACAACCCTATGCGACTATGCAACTGTATTGAGTGGCGCCCATCAGCCAAGACTGCAACTGAGTATTTTTTGCTTTTTCCAGGGGACTCTAAGAAAACTCTTAGATTCTCTATATCTTCTGGGTCAGTGAAACTTTAGAGGCCATGGATTGCCAAACTGACTCCCAAGTTGGACGTATCAACGGCTGCTTTAAACTGAGCTGGAAGAGTTCATGAGAGGTCATCAGCATTCAGCACTGCATCCTACAGATTACAGGTCACACACCCTAGCTTGTTTGTAAACTTCTCCATCGCCTAGGTGGTGCGTCTACCCGCCAGATTTATAAATGACCATTAAGTTGGCAAGCATTTATAAAGCATTGCCAGAAACTGCTGCTACAGCGGTTTCTGTCAATGTAATTCACTGTTTGGAGTTCGCTCCAATTACAAGGGGAACGCATAGCAGTTTTTAATGCCTATTATAGCCAGGGATTTCCTTGCTGTGACAACTGACCTCTAATTCTCTCCATCTAAACCAGGTGGGCGAAATTCAATATCTGCCTCCGACAGCCCCACTCCACAAGGCTGTAGAAGTATTTAATGAAGGCGGAGATGGAATAGCCTCTGCTGTAATTAAACCTATAGTCTGCCTGCATCTTAATCAGGAATACAGACCCTTATCGTGGCAGGATAGATACTCCATAGCCGTTCAACTCGATGAATTTTATTCAAGATCTGGACCTCGAATATTCGAGGTCCTCAGGAAAATAGACCGTAAAAGCAAATTACACTAATAACATTAACATACATTTAAAAAGCAATTTATAAAATGTCAAACTTTTTGACAAATTAGCTGATTTTTAGGAGAAAATAGAAATTGCAGAGCCTAAGTTGCAGTTTCAATATTACTTTTGAAAAAAGTGGTCTTAAAATATGATGGTGAGGAACGTACAGCGCAGAACAAACCTAAAATACATGATTAAGATCCTGAATATTGTTACTCCAAAGGTTACACAATGCATCCTTAACTATGGAGTTAGACTAGTTTGCTGTTTTGTCCAAAAATGATTGATTCCATGCTCTAGGTCTCAAGATAGATATTACTGAGCTTTGCGTCACTGACAGGAGGCGGTTAACACCTTAAATATTCTCCTTGATTCCCGCGCTTTAAAAAGCTTCAAGTTTAATATAAGAGAATTAGCCCCGCTGTTTCAGCTTTAGATCAGATTGATTTAGTGCAAAAAAATGAAGATAATATGTTCCTAACGTTGATTCAAGTATTTCTAAGTGCATAAAAAGACTCAGTGAAATCACCTTACCTTTCATAAACTGGTATCTCCACCAGATCACACTAGCCAGCCGTTCACATGATAACTTGCTAAGCCAATTTCTTCACTTAGTACATGTACCGGGCCAGACACTTTTTCGATCATGCCTAGCATTTTCTTTTTTTTCACAGGGTTGGACGATCCACTCTCAAATGCTGTGGAAAATTCTATGAAGGCAGCGTATAGAAGGGGCTCAATATAATGTTGGGCAGATCACCACGGACAGGCCATTGGTGGTGATCCGCCCAACAATCAGGGACGCGGACCAACTGCCTCATTACAGAATATATGTCATTATAATGCATGCGTTAAATCACATGCCATTACAACACGGTCGTTACAACGACCGCGTTGTTACATCGCAAATCATTACAATGACTTGCTGTAGGGGGCGTGCTGGATTTAGGAATAGAATAATATACTATTCCTACTCCAGATTGTACAACAGCAGGGAAGGTGTTGGATTGTAAATCCAACACCTTCTGCCCCCTACAGCAAGTCGTAGCAACAACTTGAGATGCAATTTGATGCGATGTAACAACGCAGTTATTGTGACGACCGCCATGTAATGGCATTCGATGTAACGCATGCGAAGTAAACAATGTCTCTCCTCATGTTGATGCCGGTGGTTGCAACAGAAACTGTCGGGGGAAAGACCACTGCTTCCGACAGGATCTACGATCCCGCCGGGGTGACGGTCGTAATCATATTCCCTTAATGGCTGCGGTGCTCAGCAGACACCACCATAGAGATTATGATTACCATTTCCCAGAGCCTTTTCATGGCAGTCCGACTACCAAGAAAAGGTTGTCGAAAATGGTATTTGGGGGCCCCAAACAGGGCTGAAATGTGGCCCTGGGGACACATGTAGTGCCCCCACACACAAACATGCATGTGTGCCATGCACCACATGGTCATTCACCACATGGTGAATGGCACACGGTGCATGGATGTGAACATATTGTCCTTTTTCCTTGCGACATGTGCTGCAGCCTTTAAGCTGGGCCTCAGCACAAGCCACATTGGAAAAGAACAATTTCTCACCGTAACACTGGCGGTCATACCACAATATGCCTGCATGTCGGGCAATCTTCCGTCCGCTGTGATGTCGGGCTGCGGTCCCGCTGCCCGAAATCATAATCAGGCCTTAGTTTCAGCATAAAGATGCTATCTAGCATGCTGTAATTCTTCTCAAACCCCGCTTGTTTAACAGGGAGCATCTTTGGTCCTCAACCCACACTGAAAGATAACAAAAACATACTGAAATGGCAGTAAGGGATTTATCTGTTGCACCACCTGACTATACACTAGAGGTTTTTTAGTGAATATGTAATGTAATGATGTCTTGTAAAGCGCATGAATCACCCCACATGGGGTATCTCCACGCTGTAGACCACTGGGGAACCCGTCCTGGCTTTCCCTGTGAGATGGTCCCTACTGGGTATCTCCAAGGTGAAACCAGGCATCCCCGGCGTATGTGGGGGGCCGTTGTGGAGATGAGGCAAGCTAATGCCCAGAGTTGCCGAGTGTGATCCCTGGTTAGAGTAGGCACCGAGGCGAGAATTATCGAGTCCGCTGACCATGGTCCATGACCCTGCCGCGTCGGGAATTGAACCCTGGTCCCGGGCCATCCTCTGCTTCCGGGTCTGCCGCCTCTAACCAGTGAGCCACACCACTCCACAAATGCTGCCCACCTCGCTAGTCCACTGCCACAGGACTAAACAATTATGAACAAACCAAAAAGCACACAGAGAGGCAGCAATAAAGATACTTATACAATGCTTAAATACATCCAATGAGACACATGTCCTTCTTTTGATATGAAAAAAAGTCCTTTTTATTATTGATATATCCTCTTGATAAAAGGATGTACAGATTGACAGCCGATGTTCTTAATAAGTGAAGACCAAAGAAACAGCCAATGCGTTTCGCCCGTAGGCTTCTTCAGGGCTAATATTCAAGGTAAGCACAGCTAGACTGGTTTCCACTTGAGTAACTATTCAAAACGTATCTGTTAGTAACAGAAACGATAAGGATGAAACGTGAGATCACAGGGCCGATGCTTCCAGTTTATTATGCCTCAATGGTACTTTCTAAATTCCCGTTAATATTTCACTGTTTAACAAGCGTATCGGCATTTCAGGCATATTTTTGGTTAGTACTATGATATGTACCACTCCCGTAGATCCAGTATTACTCAGACCATCCCAATGTGGTCCGTGGTCTCACAATTCATCAGTTCCTCGTAACAAATTTTGTGCAAAAAGATGACCACGTATACTTCTGTCAAATATTTTACTACCGCACCACCTATGGCAATTTGACTGCAATTAGAGGGGCGATTTTGGGACCCTTTTTATGTAAATGAACTAGAATGCTCCAGGCCAGAAAAGGGGAATTATGCTATGGTGGTAGCAGTGTACAACAAAAGGAGTAAGAAAAGTAGCCCAAAGTGAGTTCTCTATTTTAATTACGGAGAGGGTAATCTCATGGGGCACCATCTTCTCATCTCCCTTGAGACTCTCAGTCTCCCTATATTAGCCGCATCTCCTTTGTTTGTTGATTCAGGGCCAAATGCTGCTGCGGGTATAGGAGGAAACGAGAAGGGCAATAGGCAATAATTCCATGCATAAAGATCACACATGTAATGTGCCATTCACCTTCCTTAATTGGATTTGGAAAAGATTTTATTCTAGAACCAAAGCAGCTAGAAATGATCTCCCAAAATCTTTCTGTGTTCTTAAGGGAGGCACCTTCTTTTAGCTCAAACCATTTATGATCATACTTCTAAGGAGCAATTTGTAGTCTCTGCCTTCATCTTTTCAGGAGATTAATTAAGACATGAATTGACTTCTCACTAGTCTATGCATCTCCCTATTTAGGTGGCCAAAAGGATTATAATGGGTTCTTTGGGCGGAAAACAACGTGTTTTTTTTTGGTTTAGCCACCAGGGACTTTTTATAGCTTTCAAATTCAAATAGTGGCTCTCTGTGCAGAAAATGGGACTCTGCAGTTAATGCGATAAAGATTCCTTCACTTTAGCAGTTCGCTTCATATTTCAATGAGTTCTACCATTTGATTTAGCAAATTTGACTGTTGTTTCTTTGAAGAGCCCTACTCCCTTTTGAACTAAATTGATCATAAAGGAGAGTGCTTTAAGATCACCAAGGGATTTATCATTGACATTCATATCACAAATAATACCAAAAGAAGCAAAAGGGACAGCTACATAGTCATTGAGCGGACAGCAAACAGTAGATTTAAGTGTAAAATGTGCAGGAATCTCATTCTCAATTCTTCCATTGAGTATTACGCATGACTTTTTTCATGGTACTTCAAAAGGAGAACACCTCTTTTATGAGTTTTACTATTGGTAGGGACGATTGAAGGGCTAATTTTTAATGCTATGTCTTTGTCCTCATTTGCAAATAACCTAAGGGCATGGGTGGATACTGTGGCATAAAGTCACCTACCAATATTACATATTTACATTCCTTTCACTCCCTAATGCCATAGATAAAGGTGACAAATGTGGTTACTGGACATGCACCGAGTCAGTGGGGATATATGGGTTCACCACCATAAGATACTCGTTGGTGTCTTGATGTCCTTGAAGTATATTTTTATGGCAAGGATTACATTCCAATCATGGATGAAATGACTGCAAGTCAATTGTAATTATTGCTCAAAAGACATGCAGCACCACCCCCTTGTATGCCCCCTCTTGGAGGGGATTGACACACAGTTTACAGCAAAGTACCCTTCTAGCACAAAACAGCTAGTTGACCAAGTTTACTGGGTGCTTGTTGTATCGGCCAGCAGCCTGTTCAGAAACACCATTTTATTACCATCACTCTGGTGTTCTGCTGTATTTCACAAAAGCAGTCTTTAGTTTTGACCATTACTAGGTGTGTTTATTGCT
The DNA here is from genome assembly GCF_964263255.1 of Lissotriton vulgaris. NCBI lineage: Eukaryota > Metazoa > Chordata > Amphibia > Caudata > Salamandridae > Lissotriton > Lissotriton vulgaris. The sequence continues at coordinate 47,716,101 of NC_141693.1, read as the reverse complement.
GTTTAACCCCATGTCACTCTTAGAATTAAGAATAACTGCTATACAATAGCGCCTCCCTGTCTCATCTTCTGTAGCCAGAGCTTCCCACCACCCCTCCTTTCCTGGCAGACATACACTCCTACCCTCTTTACCAGAGACAGCAGCAAAATTGTTAGATTCTCATTTAGCATGCATTACAGTGATGGTGATACTGTGAGGTTTGAAGGCCAAAATGTCTCACCAAGAGTTTTCTGGAGAAGGAGACTCTGCTATCCTCCTCCTAAAGGAATTACATCGATGACTCGACTGCATAGCGTGTCATAACTTCATAGAATTACATTTGATACCACTTTTGAATTGAAAAATACTCTGGCCCTGCTAGATGCACATGGGTTCTTAATTTGCCTGAGGCAAATAATAATTCTTTGAGCCATCTGCAATTCATCAATATTAGTAAAGCACTCTTAAGATTTCTTGGTCAAGATGCCAATACATTTCAATGAAAAAGGCAAATTCAAAACATTATAAAAGATGTTGGCCCCCACTTTTGCTCAACTATAAAATATATTGTGCACCAAATTGTAGGAAAATATCTTAACTTGTAGATTCAGGGAGATAAAGGAGACAGCTGGGGGAAGATATCCATTTGGAGAGGCCAGGATATCCTCAGTCTGTTGCCATGATGAATGGCTGGCAGCCTATTTTGGGGAAGAAACAACCACCCTTTCCAACATTTGCACATTGTCTTTTTTCTTAACTTCCACACCAGCATTGGCATTTAAGTTGAAGCAAAGTTTTTAGGGTTTAGCATGTTTTCTGCAGATGATACAATGTCCTAAGCTGTTTTATAATCCTCTTGTTTCTTTGTTTTTTGCCCCCTCTATTCTTCAGATCTTTCTTACCGCCCATTTTGTAGACACAGGCGCTTCTTCATTCACAGACATTAGGAAGAGATTGCTGATTTTACCCTTAATAGGGAGAGACGAGGGCCCAATTACTGATTCCATTGAGGAAGGCTCTAAGAGACTTTTCAGGGTGAAGAACAGCTATTCTCCTTCAAAATGTGCTCCAAACTCCCTGAATCGAGAGCTAGACAGAGGTACCCTACTTGATTTACCATGTTGGACAACTTGTTGTGAGGGACAGCAAAAGATTCCCTCCCGCTTTCTTTACTTGGAAGTGGTGGGGGGGGGCAGATAGTATTATCCGAAGAAACCCTTATATCCTGGGTCTAGGACTTTAATATGGTCAGGAGAGAATCTAAAATAGGATCTGAATTGCTGACAGATTTTTTCAAGTGAGCCGAATTAGAGGGCAGAATTCTCTCTAAAACCTGTAATGATTCAGAGTACTTTATGGATTAGAGCAGATATAACTCAAATGATAGTAGCAGACGTCTTTCAAGTGGTAAAGAGATTCTCACCGTACTATTAAAGAGCTGCATCCTAGGCTGCAGGATGTGGCCCACAGAAGTGCTTACCTCACAGGTGATGCAGTTGATATGCAGTGGCGTCTGCTCACGAGAAGCCGCAGTGGGGCGTGGATCGGGGAAAAGGGGAAGGCGGGTAAAAAACAAATGACTTACCTGCCAGCCGTCCATCCGGCCGCCAACTCTCCACCGTCCGCTCCGTCCACTTCCTGGCTTCTTCTGTGGAAACAGGAAGCACCCGAGCTCCCAGGATCCCCATAGCCAATCACAACTCTGCAATGCAGCGTTGTGATTGGTCTGAACGCTGTGCTTCGGTGCTCAGATAGGGAATGAGGGCCTGAGCATGTGCTCCATGCAGGGTGTAATCCAGCCTGCATAGAGAACATGCAAAGAGCGCATAAAAGGCCAGTAAAACATTCATGTGCACTTATATAGTGCACCCCACTCTTCCCATTGCTCTGAGAGCAAATTCACCCCACCCCTTACTTAGAGTTCTTATTAGTTTCTTTTTACTTTTTTTTCACTGCCAAAAGCAGTGGGGCAACGCTTCACCTCCCTGGCAGAGGAACCGCCACTGATTGATATGCGATGATGCTGGTTAAGGTCAATAACTAGGTCAAGGAGAGTAAAGTCTCCTATGGGAGGTGCTTGTTCCATGATCTCAAGGCTCTTAGAGTTCATGCACGCACCCTCGCCATCGGATAGCTCATTGAGTAGATATGATTTCTGTAGCCACTCCACGCCGCACCGCCGGCTCTGCTTCCCAGTACCAGCATCCGCTCAGGTATGAACCTGGCATTAATAAGGTGCCACGTTGCCCAGATGTTAAAAATACCTGTTAAGATGGCAAAATAAAAGACAAAAAATACAGGAACATTGCCACTGTCATGTAAATCAGTCGTCCCCGCCACATAATTCTAGTGGCCCTGGATATACACTAACAAATATCACTCAGACGTACACTCTCCATTTTAGTGGTCCTAGGGTGGCTTCAGCGCATGATTCAACATTATGTTCCTGTAAACTGAATTTCAGCATATACTTTATATCATCTCTGGTTCTCATTTATTGGCTTGGGGGGGAGGAGGGGGGAGATAAAATTGTGCACATATGAACAACATATCACTATAAGTAAAATCATTTCCCAGAGTGCTGTAAGGTCTGTGTAGGCAGGCAAAGCCCATGGTACTCATAACTACTCTAAAAGGATTGGAACACAGGCAGATGCCAATGGAAACAAAACAATCTGTTGAATGGAAATTACTACTGAAAATGACTCTTTGCAGTCTTCTAGTTCATGACGTGGTGCTCATTATATCATTAGAGATAACAACCAAACATAGGCAAATCCTTCCTAATGCTTAAACAGCACCCCTAAACTCCCCCAGACACACTTTGACTTTGATGGGTCTATCTGTTGAGGTGCAGCATGATTCTGGGGCACAGCTGCATGGCCAGTATCGGTCACACCAGGACCGCTTGGGAATATGCTGCAGTGATACTTCCAATAGTCCTTTCTTCTGGTTTGCTATTGGGGAGCTGTGAGCTTTACTCTTGTGAATTACATTTCAGTGTCTGGTGTCTGTTGTCCATGGTTCTCTTTTAACTGTGGGGAAGAAGAAGGGTGATGATGACTCGTATATGTGTGAATTCAGTGGATGCTCTTAGCGTTCACCCCCAAATGGGGAAAGTGGCCATGCATCTAATGTGAATGTTGTGTTTGAAATGTACCAGTGTGTGCTCACGTCTTCATCATGAGATAGAAACATTCCAAAGTAGATTGTGTCTGATATTTCTCTTCTCCCCTCAGGAGCCTCAGCCTGTGACCTGAAGAAGGAAAAAGGTAAATGACATATTAGTGAATTTGAATATTTATTAGCTAAATATGAAATCTGTGGAGATGGGGTCAAGTGTAAGCACATATGTTTTGATATGCTTCCACACTGAAGGAAGGAGTACATTTTAGAGGTGTTAGAAACTCATTTAGTTTGCTTTTGTGTGAATAAGTGACATTTCATAGGAATCATGCAAGATTATGCATAATTAAATGATGTACAAATTTGCACTAAATGTTAGCACAAAATTATTAATAGCGTAAATTTTTTATGTGAAGGAATCTTTTGTGCCAAAAAAAAGTGCCAAAAAAAGCACCATGAACAACACCCATTGTGTTCTGTTGTTCCTGTGTTTTCATTGTATATTTGAACCTGGAATGGCATAAAAAAAAGTGATGGATGGAATGCTTGAATTACTCTCACACAAATAGCTGATTTTCTCAGAACCAATATATTTAAGAAAACTGACAAACTACAGAAAGATTTGAAGTATTATTCGAAAGAACGAACCTATTCGTATCTGAAAAAAGATTTTTTCCAACAGGGTCAAGGACAATCACACTGGGCACCAAAACATATTACCTTTTCTGATACAGCATCGTCCAGTTCTGACGAGGGTGGTAGTAGAGGAAATAATCCCAACCAAGGGTTCGGAAGGGGTCAAGGACAGGGTAATTTTTTTAGCGAGAGGCCAGACACCACCACGGGGACGAGCACACACAGCCAGAAGGGGTTGGTACAGAAACCAATATACCCCAGGATTTCGGCTAACGAGGAACAATTACTACGAATGGTAGACGAAATAGACACACTACCAGATATCATGGCAGACAATCCCTCGTTGGAAGTAGTTCCTATTTTTAATCTCTCTAAACACGAGTTGAATAGGCAGGAACTAGAACTCCAAAGCTATGGATTATCCTTTGTTCCTACGAGTAGAAATGATCATTTCACCACCCAAATGGAAATCCATAGATTCTTCAGGACTCTTCAGCTTAGACACTATTTCAATAAAACCCCCACACAAAATCTGTCGTACAATGTCACAGGCCTTCGATGTCCTTCTACATTCTATCCAAGTAACAATCTTATGCCAAAAGATGTATGACCTTTGAAAATGTAGTTCTAATTGAACTGGATCAGTTATTCAAAGGGAAAAGAAAATACGTAAAATATAACTTCACTAAAGAGCAACACCTAATACTTGACGCTCTAGCTAAACGTGAAGATATTTACATAAAACCTGCTGATAAGGGAGGTAGTATAATAGTGCAGGATAAACTTGATTATGACACGGAGGCCTTGTCACAATTGAACAAAACCCTATACTATACCAAACTTAGGGGTGACCCCACTGAAAGAATAAGAACAGAAATAATGACTATCAGTAAAGAGGGTCTGGATGGAATGTGGTTAAGCCAGAAAGAGTTTGACTATCTGAATAAAAAAGACTTCACGATTCCTGCATTCTATACACTCCCAAAGATCCATAAGAGTGCAGAACACCCCCCTGGGAGACCTATTGTGGCGGGGTGTGGATCTATATTGCAACCCCTGGCGGAGTATGTGGATTATTTCATAAAACCCTTTGTAGCGCTGACTAAATCTTATACTAAGGACAGCATTAGTGTGATCAATGCGTTGGAAGGGGAAGCTTTTGACTCTAATAATAACATCCTAGTGACAATGGATATTGAGAGTTTATACTCTAATATCCCACAAAATGAAGCCCTACATATCATCAATAAAGTATTGCAGAACCAAATTCTCCCTATGCAAGTTCCGGTGGAATTTGTGATCAAGTGTGCTAAGATAGCACTGGAACGTAATTACTTTATATTTAATGATGATTTCTATGGTCAACGTAAAGGGGTGGCTATGGGGGCGATTTTCGCCCCTGATATAGCAAACCTGTACGTGGCAGATTTTGAGGAGAAAGTTATTTTCAATAACAACCCTTTTGGCACACAGGTCAAAAGATATCTGAAGTATATAGACGATGTCTGTTTAATTTTGGAAGGCCCGGTGGATCATCTCAATGAGCAAAACCCTAACTTACGTTTCACGATTGAGTACAGTAATCAGTCCATAAATTTCTTGGATCTGAATATCAAAAATGACAATGGTTCTTTGGTGGTGGACCTATATACGAAGCCCACAGCACGCAACACCTTGCTAAAATACTCGAGTCATCACCCGAGAAATCTAAGAGATAACCTCCCTTTTGGACAATTCTTACGAATCAAACGTAATTGTACCAAGAGGGAGGATTATTTCAGGGAGGCTAAGATTCTCCAACAAAAATTGAGTGCCAGACCATATCCATATAGGCTAGTTAAACGAGCACTCAAACGTGCGTGGTATTATGACCGTACGGCATTGCTGGATGAAAATAAGAGGAAGGAAGGAACAGACAACACCATTGCTTGTATAACTACTTTTGGCACAGAATCCAATCAGATCAAGAAAATTATTTCAAAAAATTGGCATCTGATACAAAAAGTTGAGCCCCAACTAAATCTCCCCAGGTTTGCGTTCAGGAAAGCAAGAAACCTTCGGGACCATTTGGTAAAAACCTATAGGGAACCCAAACCCATTACTCTACACAATCAATGGGGGCTTCCACCTATTGTAGGACATTACCCGTGTGGACAATGTGCCGCATGTGACACTACTACACCAACTAAAACCTGTGTACTCAATGGGAAACAAATTGATTTCAAGCATCATTCCAATTGCCTCACAAAGAATGTCATCTATTGCATAGAATGCCCATGCAAACTGTTGTACATAGGCTAAACCACTCAAGAAGTGAGGAAAAGAATAATCCAACATCAGTCCCGCATCAGGTGTAAAGTACTAACAGCCCCATTAGTTGAACATTATATACAACAATCTCATGGTCCAAGAGATATGAAATGGTATGTAATGGAGGTTGTCAAGGGCTCTAAAAGAAGAACCAATGTGGATCGTCTACTTACATTAAAAGAGAACAGATGGATTTGGACAGGAAAGACAGTGGAGTATGGTTTAAACCAATGTGTGCAGTGGCATAATTTAGCTACCCTGTAATGATGTCATACGGGAATAGTGTGCTTGATAATCTGAATTTTGACCTTAATCTATGATATATAAAGCAACAATGACATTTTAGCGAGCTGTAGGTATTCTTTGACTGGTTCTGGTTTTGATGTTCACATATTTTGTTACTCCATCAAAGGACCTGAAGCCCTGTATTATTGTTTAATGTAGTGGTAATCGCATTGTATAGGGGGATTGAATCCCGTTTTATATGGTTATTTGATTATATTACACTCCTTTCTAAGATGGCCGCCATACGTGGGTTATCGAGTGCTACCATGTGCGCATGCGCATAGACCCGAGAGTGTTTACCGACGCTCACGAGCGAGGCATACGAACGCCGACGGAGACTTGAGTGATACGGTCACGTCTGTAGAGAGAACTTTCCAAGTAAGTTCCCTGCTCATGGTCAGTCTCGGATATTATCGTGGGCTTTCCACTAGATGGTTGGATAAACAGACAGGATATTTTACGTTTGTTCCCCCCGCAGTTAAGATGGTTTGCAGGCTATTCAAGAGCCGATGTTTGCCCGTGTACATGTGATTCAAGGGCTATAAAAGAGAGTCAAAGTGAAATTACGGTGGAGGTAAGCTCCACACCTAATTTTGCTTAATACTATTGTCTGTAGGGTAGGACTCCAAACTTAATCCGTGCAATGTTTACCTAGGAGTGGTGTCGATAACCCTGAGAAGTAGTGGTGGATTGAGACTTTGGAAGACATCTTGTCTAGTGAGTATAGAGAGACACATGAAACCTTATACGAGGTGTTAAGGAGTTAAGGGTTGTATATATGTATATATCTAGTAAGGCTTTTGGTCACACTGGGTGTGGTGGTGGTATTTTAATGTAAGCAGACGATCATATATTGGACATAAGTAGATGGATCCCTTATACTGAATGTGTATATATTGTATACGTTTTTGTAGATACCATGTGCAACGCTTAGTTCTGAGGATGGTCTCGGTGAAAAGCATACAATAGAGACCGAAACGTCGACGCACATACACCGTTTGGTTCATAATCATCCAAGCAAGGATTTGTATATATTGGATTGATGGATTAGCTGACTGCATGTACAGGAGCACCCTATGTATAAATCTGTATATTACATATTGTACCAACGGTGTATCACACTACAGGAAATGTACAGGAAATTGTAGTGTTGTTTGTGTTGCCTATCATTTGGACTTCTAGAATCTTGTGAAAAACGAAAAGGATCATTTTCTAAACAATATAAAAATTTTGGAGATACCATGTTTCTTATGTTTTCTTTTGAAGTGAAGTACTTATATAAGACTTAATATAAATTGTTGAGATATTGGAAATAATTCCTCAAGGAGCCTTCTTCTATTTAACTTATGTTACCCAGTTCCTTGGGGACTATTGGGTTGTCCTGTTTCTAGTGTATTAATTACTCTCAGGCACTGTCGATCACTCTGGGCCACATCCCAATCCACCATTTTCCCCCACCATTCCACCTCAGTTTGGACCCACTCATATGTAGATAATCTTTTACCCTCATCCAATCAGAACAGTCCAGCTGGACTGTGAGGCTAGGACCTCCCTCAACTGGAAAACAAGCGGCCCAGGACCGGTTTTGCCATTATTATGGGTTCGACCGCCAGGTATAGCTTGATTCCAGTAGCACGGAGAGCCCTGGACCCATGTCTGGGCATACCAGTCACACTTAGGGCATCAAAAGCAAAGCTTTGGATGAAAAGCTTGAATTAATTTAAACCACTGGCGATCTCTCTGGGCCGCATCTCAATCTTTCATTTCATGCCCGCCATGTCACTCTCATTTTGCACCCAGCCATTTGTATACCAGTCTTGACTCTGCTTCAAACAGTCCAGACCAAACTGCCAGGCCAGTTCCTCCCTGCAGTGGAACTCAGGCAACCCAGGACCGGTTTCACCTTTATTATGGGCTCATCAACCATGAACACCTTCATTTCGGTGACACAGTGAGCACGGAACCTCGTCTGGGCATACCTGTCACACTTAGGTCATCACATAACAAAGTGACGTATGGAAAGCCATGTCCAAATCCATAATTTTTTACCCACCGTGCCACCTGAGGCAAGACCCAAACATGCAAATCAGTCTTGACCCTGCTCCAATCAGAACAGTCCAGTTCCAAGTACCTAGGCAGGACCTCCCTTAACTGGGAAAAAAGCAACCGAGGACTGGTTCTGCCTTTATTATAGGCTTGTCAGCCAGGTATACCTTGATTCTGGTGGCACAGTGAGTACTGGGATCCAAGTTTAGGCACCCCGGTCACACTTAGGGTCTCGAAAAACAAAGTGATGGATGGAATGCCTGAATCAATCTTAGCGACTGGTGATCGCTCTGGACTGCATCCCAATCCATTGTTGATCACTTACCATGCCACCTCAGTTTAGACCCAGCCATTTTCAAATTAGTTTTGACCCTGCTCCAATCAGAACAGTCCAATCAGAATAGCGAGGTCTGCACTTGCCACAGGAAGGCGTTCCATGGTTGGAGTGTGGGTGCCTGCGTTGGCGCAGTAAGATAGCAGGGATGCGTCTTATCTTAGTAGATACATTGCATTCCTGTCCTCTCCCTGTCACACAACACTGTGCAGTAAGGTGTTGCGCTGTGTTGCGCTGTGTGACTTGTTAGCAAATCTGGCACTAAATACATAAATACATACAGGCTAGGTATATAAAAAGAAACCTAGGTATTATAATCATACAGGTTAGGGATATAAAAAGAAACCTAGGTATTATAATCATACATGCTAGGGATATTAAACAAAGCCCAGTTATTATAATCATACAGGCTAGGGACGTAAAAAGAAACCTAGGTATTTTAATCCTAGAGGCTACGGATGTAAAAAGAGACCTAGGTATTATAATTATACAGGCTAGGGATATAATTGTTACTAGTCCCTCAGGCTACACATACGTAGTTTTCAATGTGGGACAGACAACTCCTATAGCTTAAAATTTACATTTGTATTCCGCAGTCGAAGCCCACTTCATTCTCATAAAGAAAATTATTATGTAGTGCACATGGCCAAATTGAAGGAGTGCCTTTGGTACAGCGGAAACTAATTATCATATGTCTCCTGTTCCTACACTGAAAGCGATGACAAAAGCAAGTATACCTAATCTTTACACTTTTTACCAGCAGTGGGCAGTTCACAGTTCACATTTGCAATACTATATCAAAAATACTGATGGAAATAGCTACCTAAAGAATCTAAAATGATATGCAGCAACACGATATTGCAAACAAACAAATGTTGCCAACAAATAGACCTGCATAGAATCTTCTTGCTGGCTCTGAATAGAAGTTTGGAATAACTTGCCTTGATCATATCATATCAATCACAGCAGTAAACCAATATGCTAGTTGCTGCTGATTCATGCTCCAGATTCATGTGTTTGACCACAAAGAACTGCTGATGCCTGAGCAGTCATAAAAGACTTACTATGACTAGTCGCAATTGGCGCACTTCATTCAGACAAATGTCCTGTGTTTGCAGCAAAGGCATTCAGGGATTCCATGGGCCTAATTCACAAAGCTAAACTTACACTTATGGAGTAAGATTGTACTTGATCTCAATAGATCTGAGCCGGCAGAGAGAACATGTTTGACCTGTACACTCACTTTTATTGCAAAATATCCAAGAAGTCAGAACCAACCTATCTATTGTGAAGCGTTCCAAATCCACCACTGGTGAAGATAAGGTTTCTAAAGCGGCTGGAGGGTCACTCCCCAAAGTGGAAGTGCTAGCTCAAGAAAAGATCCCTGAAAAAGAAGTTTACATACCATCTTACAGACCACCCTTTCTAGTTCTTGAGGTAAAGACACAAATAGTAAACCTGCTTCGACTGCTTGGTTCAAAGAAAAACAGGAAGGTTCCATCTACCACCTCAAAAAGCATTAAGTGGTCGATTCTATTCAGCAGACCCCTCTTGACACCAAAATGTCTTCAGAGTAGAATCTCACAACGTCTCCCTCCCGCCTAGAAAAGAAGCACAGCCCTGTCGAAATTCTGAGTCTCATTCCGGGGACTCCAAATCCTTCTATGTCTCCAGCTTTACTCCAAGTGCCAGTTTCCATGGAGGGCCTTGATGCTGCAATTTCATCAATCCCAATGATTTAATCTACTGCTGTAGTTTATTATGAAAACTATACATGAAACTATCTATGAAATGTTCTATGAAACAATAACACACTCCAATGTGGGCCCAAATAGATTGATTGACTAAGGAGACATTGCCAAAGGACTATCAAAAGTCATTCCTATATTGACTAAATATTACTGTTCTCTGTATGTCTGTTTAATGGTTTGTACATTCAAGTTAAGTGTGTGTATTCATTTGGACATGTCGTCTTTATGTGAAGTGATCATTCTGTTTTCATTTGAAAATGACTTGTTGAGGCATATGGGCTGCAGACCATGATTACACTTTGTTGTTGTCTTGGAAGAGTATTTGTCTGCTGGATGACTCCTCCCTTAGATCGATCGTAGTGCGCATGGGCATCGACCCCATCTTCAGATTGTTTTTTTCCGCCATCGGGCTCGGATGTGTTCATCGTTCGTTCCCGTTACCGATCTCTTTTCGAATCCATAAATCAATCTACAAACATCGACATCGTCTTCGACACTGATTCCGGTTACCCGCGTTGAAGAAAGGTTCCACTTCTCGATTCCAGCATTCATCGGGGCCGTCGGGTCCAACTGCGCCATTGGGCCTTTGGCACATGGAAAGAACACCCTTCAAGAAGTGCCCTCAGTGTAGACACAAATTTCCCCACACTGACCTGCATGAGGTTTGCAACCTGTGCTTGTCTCCAGAGCACGAGAGTCGAGACTGTGAGGCCTGCGCTTCGTTCCGGTCCAAGAAAACAATCCGGAACCGTTGAGCTCGTAGATCCATGGAAAAGTCATCGTCGTCGACACCAGACCTCATCATCGACGAGAAACCGATCGAGGTAGACGCCGAAGAATAGCAAGAAGACGTCGCTTCCGAAGCAGAGGATTCAGCTTCCGGAGCCGAGGATCGATCCGAAGATGACAATCTTCTTCCAGCTGGTCAACAGGTCGTGAGTAAGAGCGTCGACCCTGTTTACCCCACCATACCGGGACAGGCTTCGGTTCCACCTTCACCTTCGGGTCCAGGTGCACACCGACCAAAACCTTCCGGCGCCCCGCCTTCAGGCTCAGCAGCGAAGAGTACTAAAAAACCTCCAGTCAACTCGGGCTCGAGTCAGTCTGTCGGTCCCGAAAAGCAGAAGGTGCCTAAGCCAAAGTCAACACCGGCACCAAAACATCCATCGGTACCGAAAACGGGCGAGCCGAAACCAAGTTCGGCGGCAAAAGATGTTCCCAAAGTTACCGAAACGAAAATAACCCTGGTTCCGAAAAAAGCAGACCCGAAGACAGTTCCAATACCGAAACATACTTCGGCTCCAAGAGCAGGTCAATCTAAACACCCGGGAACAAAACCTTCGGATCCAAAAAGCACAGATTCAAAGAAAAGACAATAAAAGTCTTCAGAACCGAAACCAAAAACCGTTCTAAAGACAATAGACACTGCAAAGTCTAAGCCTGTCGGCTCCAAACAAGAAAAATCGGCGCCGAAAAAGGATTTAACAATAGAAGAGCTTTTCCAACCTGATTCAAGGCAAAAGACTCTTAAAATTCATCCAAAGACTGGACACATATACACAGTGTCTGAAAAGAGGAAAATGGACCAGCCTAAACCATCGCCAGTTCCTTCAAAAAAGCATGTTCAAACTTCCCCTATAAGAATTCCTTCACCTAAAGTACAAATGCCAGTAGATATCTCTCTTGTATATTCACCAGCTAGTACACATAGTCTTATACCTCAAGATGAGGATTATGGAGATACTTACTCACAAGAGGTAGGGAGAGAACATTAAATGGATGATATTAATGACCCAGATGATATGGCTGGGCTATCAGGTGACCCATGGGAAGATTATAATGCACCAGATCTACCACAAGACGAGGCATACCCGTTTAGGCCATCTCCCCCTGATGATACCATTGGGTTCACCCAGCTCATTCATAGAGCAGCCACTTTCCATGGAGTAGACTTACATACAGATCCAGTAGAAGAAGACTTTCTAATGGACACACTGTTAACATCACATAAGACCACAACCACACTGACAATACTTAATGGAGTGGTAAGACACGCACCACAAATATTTAAAGACCCAGTCAGAGCCAGGGTATTTAACCCCAGACTAGAAAAGAAGTACAAAGCGGCTTCAACTGTTCCAGCATATATTAAAGGACAGTTGCCACTAGGCTCAATGGTAGTGTCAAATGCGAGAACGAGAGCTAACTCACAGACAACAAGGCATGCTCCACAACCCGACAAAGAGTCTAACCTTTTAGATGCCTCAGGAAAACGCACCATCTTACAAGAAGCCAATATATGGAGGATTGCTAACACTCAAGCCCTGTTAGCAAGATATGACAGAGCTCATTATGATGAGTTAGAGTCACTCATGCAACACTTGCCAGAACAATATCACGCTAGGGCTTCTGACCTAATACAAGAAGGCAAGGTTATAACAAATACCTCTATAAGATGCGCACTAGATGCTGCAGACACATCATCTAGAGCAGCAAATACAGGGATACTGTTGCGTTCAAACCAGAAGTACAGGCTAGTATCCTTAAGTTCAAAAGGATTTTATTGAAGTATTTTGTAGACAAAAGAAATAGACAAGTACAATACAAAAAGAATAAATCTTACATGCGTAAATGATTAAATGATGAGCATGAAATGCAGTAAGCCAAAAATGAAGAGTAAGGGAAAAGGGAGAAAAAAGGGGGGGAGGGGCGGGGGAGTGAACATATCATAGAATCATAAAATCATAAAATATAGAGTCACAATTAAATTGAATAGAAAAAAGATGGTAAATAAGGAGAAATTAAGCACCAAAATTCATAAGAGAATACTTAATCATATCATTGCATAACATATGAATCAATAGGAGACCAAAAAGATTGAAATGACTGTGAATTGTGAATACCGCCTTTAAGAGACAGCTGAGCACCTCTTCTTGTAAAGGTAATCCACGACCACCAAGCATGAACTGAAAGAGAAGAGGCATCTTTCCAAAAAAAAGTAATGGACTTTAAAGCAGCTGTAATTAAAACATTTAATAATTTTGCCTCTGACTTACTAAGAGGATGGGAAAGGGCAACCGATTTACATATTAACATAGCATAAGAAATATCATCATGTAAAGGCAAAAATTTTCAAAATGACATTCCAAACATCCGACCAAAATTTCATAATAACTGGGCATTCAAATAACATATGACGAAGTGACCCAGAACTTGAATTGCAGTGCCAACAAACATCAGATGGTAACAATTTTGCACGTCTTAATCGAGATGGGGTCCATAGAGCGTTAAATAAAATATAAGCATTAGTCTGATAAAAAGACACCGGGAGCCAACCAGAGATACTGTTGAGCCATATTGAGGACCATGAGTCATCTGATAGGGAAATGGAAAGTTCATTATTCCAAAAAGATGAGATTGCACCAACATTGGAGCCCTGGGAGGTGGTACATTTTTTATAAAAAACAGAGACAGCTTTTGGGGAAGACGTAACAGCCGTAAGGTAAATTAATAGGTCATTAGTGGTGGAAGAGGGAATACCATTGGGAAAAGAGTCCAAAATGATTTTAGGACTCTATATCAAACCAAATTGGATGTTTGACCACATGTGAATTTGTAAACCATAAGGAGCTTTGTTTTAAGATAAAAGCTTTATGGTAGAGGTAAAAGTCTGGAAGGGCAAATCCCGCCTGGGATGTTTTAATTTCCTGTAAGCAATACGAGGAACTTTGTTAGAACAAAGGAATTTAGATAACAGTTTATCAACATCTTTATAGAATTTTAGAGGAAATTGAGGGGGAATCATAGCCAAGGAGTAAAAGGTTTTTGGTGCAATATTCATTTTTACAGCCTCCATTCTCCCCCACCAGGTGAGATGAAGGGAAGACCACTTGGACGTTTTGTTTTTGATATAATCAAGTATAAAATTGCTATTTCGTTTTAATGTAGCAGGCAACGAGGAGGCAAATAGGATACCTAAGTACTTAAGCTTAATGTTTTGCCAAAGAATATCTGTGTTTGGTAACATATCCGAGGTACAAAAAGCATTCAAAGGAAGAAATTCAGTCTTACTTACATTTAATTAATAACCTGAAACCACAGAATAATTTGCAATGATGTCTAATAGGGAGGGAACAGAGGAAAGAGGATTACTAATAAACAATAAAACATCATCTGCATAAGCTAAAATTTTAACAGTGACATCATTTATCGCAATACCCTGAATATTGTCACAGCAGCGGATATAATTAAGAAAACGCTCAATTCCTAATAAAAATAACAGTGGGGAAAGGGGACAACCCTGCCTAGTACCTCTAAAGAGAGGAAATTGAGTAGAAATGTGACCATTAATAAACAAACGAGCAGTAGGGGCAAAATATAAAGCAGAAATCATACGAATAAAATGGGCACCAAAATTAAAAGATAATAAAGTTTTAAATATAAATTGCCAATGAATTTTGCCAAATGCTTTTTCTGCATTAAAAGCCATCACTCCCGCAGGGGAAGTAAGGTAAGGGCTCTGTTCAATAACGTGTAAAAGTGTTCTGGTACTATTAGCAGAGTACCTATTTTTCATAAAACCAGATTGATTTGGATGAATGATGGAGTGAAGGACAGGAGCTAATCTAGTGGCAAGGATTTTAGCATAAAGCTTACAGTCCTGGTTTATTAGGGGGATGGGACGATAATTAGAAACCAGGGTAGGGTCTTTATCAGGCTTGGGCAAAACAATGATTAGAGCATCCGTAAAGGACCCCGAAATAGTACCAGAGGAACCAAAATGGGAAAAAAGTGCACTTAGATAAGGTAAAAGGTGAGACTGAAACTCTTTATAAAATTCAGCTGGGATACCATCCGGCCTGGGGATTTATTCTTAGGAAGTGATTTAATAGCAATTAAAATCTCATCACAAGTAATTGGAGAATCTAAACCTATTCTATCTGAGGGAGAAACGTGAGGTAAATTACACTTGTTTAAAAAGCAATCAATTAAAGAATCATCACAGGGGACTGGTTTACTATATAGGGTAGAATAAAAATGTAAAAATTCTTGGACAATGTCATTATGGGAAATAGCAACTTGGCCACGGGAACCGCGTATTGATGTTATTTGAGTTTTATCCCTCTTGATCCGTAAATAGTTTGCAAGGAGTTTCCCAGATCTATTGGTATTAAAGCGAAATTTAGCATTAACATTTTGCGAGTTGGATTCCTGCTCTAGTACTAAGTAAAGCATTAAATTCATAATGAAGCTTTTGTAGTTTAAATTTGTGTTGAGGGTCAATAGAAGAAATAAATAAACGTTCATATTTAGCAATTTGTGTTTCCAAATGTTTAACATTAGAGTTAAATTGTTTGTTCTCATGGGCCATAATAGAAATTGTGGTACCTCTAATGTAGGCCTTAAAGGCATCCCATCTATTGGCAATCGAAGTTGAACCTTCAGGGTTGAACAAAAAATAGTCTTGAATAGCTTGTAATAGTTTAGATTTATGCGTATCATTAAGTACAATGTTCATGTTCATACGCCACCTACTTTGTTTGGTAAAAGTAGAGGAAATGTTTAAAACAAAGGAAATTAAGGCATGAGAATTATGGGGATTAGAGAAAAAGGAAAACCATTTATCAGTAGGAAAGTGTAGCCTCCAAATATCAGCCAACTTGGTTGTGCGAAGGAAAGATTTAAAGGCATGAAAAACTGTAGGAGGTCGGAATTTTGTAGTGGAAAGCCTATCTAGCAACGGATCAATAATAACATTAAAATCCCCCCCAACAATCAAAGGAACTTGCCCCAACTTTAGAACTTCGGTAGTTATAGTAGACCAGAACGAAGGGTCATCAGCCGTAGGACCATAGATATTAAGCAAAAAGAAGGTTGAGTCATGAATTTTAACCTTAACCACAATATATCTACCTTCTGTGTCAGTGAACTTACTAAGAATCTGACAGTGCAACCTTTTTGCAAAGAAAATTGCAACACCATTTTTCTTCCCCAGCGCAGGAGAGGAAACAATATTATCTACCCACTTTTTCCTCATATATTGTAAAATTTTGTCATCAACATGCGTTTCTTGAAGAAAACAAATGTCAGCGTTGCACGCACCCAGGTAGTCCAAGATTTTAGTGTGTTTTACTGGATGCCGTAGAACCTTGACATTAAGTGAAACAATTTTAACATTATGAGTATTAGCCATTAGGAATTAGAAAGAAGAGGATAGAAAAAAGAATCAGAGGAAGAGGAAATGAAAAACAGCCATGGAGAAAGAGCAACTCTATGTAGAGAGCAAGAAAAGGAAAGACACAATAGGGAGAAACACAAAGGGAAGGAAAAAGGACAAACAAGAAACATAACCATTAAAGAAGAATATAGAGACGCACACCCGTTCCTCAAGCATGGCCATAAAACCGTTGGAGCCCGTGAAGAGAGAAATATTTAAATGCCAGGATAAATCAGACTATAAGCGTTCAAGTAACAGGATCATGAGTGTCCATTGACGGTGAAGCTTGTTGTTCCAGAAAAAGTCTTAGATCTTCAGGACGATGAAAAGATTTAGAGAAGGTGTCTTTCCAGACTCTCATCGTAGAAGGATCAAATAGACCATACTTAAAACCAAGGCTTCTCAGTTGTTGGCGATAAGAGGAAAATTCCTTGCGAAAAGCAACCGTTTCCTTAGCAAAGTCTTGATGGATAAAGATTTTACAACCATTCACTAAGAGTGAGGGAATGTCTCTTGCTGCTTTCCTGATAAGGACCAAATGATGGTGTCGCAAAACCTTAAAAATCATTTGCCTGGGTTTAGTGTGGCGAAGATTCCTATGTGAGGGAATTCTGTGAGCCTTATCCACTTCAAATTGTTCGGGGAATTTGATATTTAGGAGGCCAGGTAGCAATGACTCTAGATATAAGCGACAATCAGATCCCTCAAACTCTTCAGGCAGATTGAAAATACGGAGATTGTATTGTCTACTACGGTTTTCCAACTCCAGAAATTGAGTATGCATTCGTACTATTTGATTCACCAAAGGTGTAAAAGAGTCCAACTTATTTTTATTGTTCTGCATTTTCATAGTATTATCAGACACTTTCATGGATATAGAAGCCATATCTTTGCGAACATTTTTCACTTCAGTCGCAATAGTATCAGTATTCATGCGCAGCTCTTGAATTTCCTCCAAAATTAGAGCAAGTGACGGCTCAGAAGATTCAACAACGTTAGACTTAGATGGAGTAGGCGATATCTGCTTTTTCCTTTTATTAGCAGCCAAATTTTTATTTTCCATCTTGAGGTGAAAAAATACCCTTTTGCGTCAGTGAAATGTAGGATATGAAAAAACACCTCAAAATTTAATAAATATGAGTGAAAAAGGACGTAAAATTCCCCAAAAAGTCTTCAAAAGGACTGGTGCAGCAGCTAAACTGGGTCGTGGGTGTGGCCAGGCCCAAGCCAGGCCCTCTCTTCGTGAGCACTCCGCCCCCTATGCAGAGCAAGCCGGCAGAAGCTGAAGCAGAGGCAGGGGAGAGGAACCAAAGAGCCAGCAGAGGCACTTCCCCACAGAGAAATCGTTCAAAATTCAAGCACAAGGTGGGAAATATGTATAAAATGCAAGCGCCGCCACAAATTGGTGATTCCTGACAGGAATATCGTCGTTTATCGGCTAATTGGGCTGGTACACTTACGGAGCTCCGGTGGCGGCGGCCATCTTGGTCGACGTGCTCGCGCGACTCTACATGCTAGTATCCTAAACCAACCATTCTACCAACAACATCTTTTCGGTCCAGCAGTGGACAGTGCACTAGAACAGATGAAGAAGGATACGGACAAGGCAAAATCAATGGGAGCTTTACAGACGCAAGCCCTTAGACCTTCCTTTCGTCGCTCCTCATATAGGGGCGCCTCTAAAAGTTTCTAAACTGATAACACCTCCTCTTCTTACAAAGATACCAACCAAACTTCGCCCAGTAAGGGATATTATAGAGGAGGGTATAGGGGAAACAACAATAAGGGTAGCGGTAGAGGCAACAACAATTGCAACACCTCTGCCCCCAATAAGTAACTTCCCTTCCAACCCCCTAGACCATTCCACTCCTGTCGGGGGGAGATTACAACAGTTCCTACCTGTCTGGAACTCCATCACCACAGACAGGCGGGTGAGGCAAATAATTCAGTCAGGTTATTGCCTGGAGTTCACTTCCACTCCTCTAACAATACCACCCAGACTGTGTCCCATGTCACGGGAACACCTCATACTATTAAGACAAGAGGCGGAATCTCTACTGCAAAAGAATGCAATAGAACCAGTCCCAAAACAGCATCAAAACACAGTGGTTTACACTCTTTATTTTCTCATACTCAAAAAGGACGGGTCCCTCAGACCTATTCTAGATCTGAGACCCCTAAACCTGTACATACAATCAGACCACTTTCATATGGTCACACTACAACAGGTTCTACCGTTACTAAGGAAAGGCGACTTCCTTGCCACATTAGACCTCAAGGACGCCTATTTCCATATTCCCATTCATCACTCTCACAGAAAGTACCTACGGTTCATACTAGAAGGTCAACACTACCAATTCAAGGTACTCCCTTTCGGAGTAACTACAGCACCTCGAGTGTTCACAAAGTGTCTAGCAGTAGTAGAGCACACTTAAGAAGGGACAACATTCATGTCTTCCCATATCTGGACAACTGGTTAATAAAATCCAAGTCATACAACCAATGTGTACAGCACACGCATCAAACAATCTGCCTGTTGCACAAATTAGGATTTACGGTAAATCAAAAGAAGTCACATCTCAAACTGTCCCTGTCTCAGCAGTATCTAGGTGCCACAATAGATACCTCCAAAGCAATATCGTACCCCAACCCAACAAGAATACAAGCTATGCAGAATCTCATCCATAGATTCCAGCCACAACACTCGCTACAAGCTCGAGTGTTCATGCAACTAATAGGAATGATGGCATCTTGCATTTTCATAGTACCATACGCAAGACTACAAATGCGCCCCATACAAGAATGCTTGGCAAGGCAGTGGAATCGGCTCAGCAACAAATAACAGATCTGGTGGTGGTAGACGACCGGACACATCGCTCTCTGCAATGGTGGAACACCAAAAACCTTCCCACGGGTCGGCAGTTTATAGAACCTGTTCCACCAATGATACTAATCACAGACGCATCTCTCACAGGATGGGGAGCGCATTTACAAAGACACACAGTACAAGGTACATGGACACTGCAACAAAAACTACTTCACATAAATCCTCTCGAGTTACTAGCGATTTTTCTAGCTCGAAAATCGTTTCAACATTACCTATCAAACAAAGCTGTACTAGTCGGAACAGACAATATGACAGCAATGTACTACATTCAAAAGCAAGGAGGGACTTACTCCCTACAGCTCTCCTGGCTGGCGCAGAGCATATCGAGGTGGCCCATTCCTCAAAACATGTTTCTGTTAGCAGAACATCTACCAGGAGTTCACAATCAAGTGGCAGATCTGTTAAGTCGTCAGAGACAACAGATACACGAATGGGAACTTCATCGTCAAGTTCTTCAGCCATTTTTTCAAAGATGGGGTCAACCAGAGATAGATCTGTTTGCTACACACCACAACTCCAAATGCTCAAGCTTCGCCGCCAGATACTTACACCCATTATCCAAAGGCAATGCGGTATGGATGAACTGGTCAAACAAATTTGCGTACGCCTTTCCACCTCTCCCTTTAATTCCATTAGTGGTACACAAGCTACAGCAACATTCTCTCACATTGATTCTCATAGCACCAACGTGGGCAAGACAACCGTGGTACACCACGCTACTAGAGCTCTCAGTAGTACCACATCACAAACTAAAACTCTCCCCACATCTACTGACACAGAACCATGGAGAGATTATGCTTCCAGACCCAATGCAGCTCAATCTAGCGATCTGGCTCCTGAGGTCTTAGAATTTGGATATCTAAATTTACCTCCTAATTGCATGAATGTCATTAAAGAAACAAGACGTCCTACCACTAGAGCATGTTATGCAGAAAAGTGGAAAAGGTTAGTTGTGTTTTGTACAAATAACAACGTCAACCCTTTAGATGTTTCCATACAAAACATCATATGCTACCTGTTACATCTGCAAAGATCTAACTTAGCGTACTCCTCAATCAGGTTACATCTTGCTGCTATAGCGGCATATCTCCAAAACAGACAACATTTGTCATTGTTCAGAGTACCTGCAATCAATGTGTTTATGGAAGGACTCAAAAGAATAATTCCTACCAGAATACCACCCTCTCCAGTATGGAATTTAAATATTGTCCTCACCAGACTTTTGGGTCCACCTTTTAAACCATTACATAAGTGTGAGTTACAATTTCTTACATGGAAAGTTGCTTTTCTTGTAGCAGTTACCTCACTAAGAAGAGTAAGTGAGATCCCGGCATCAACAATTCAAGAACCATTTATACAACTTCATCACAATAAAGTGGTTCTTAAAACAAATCCTAAGTTTCTGCCAAAGGTCATTTCACCGTTCCACCTCAACCAATCTATTAAGTTGCCAGTATTTTTTCCCCAACTGCAAACGGTTACAGAAAGAGCTCTACATACATTAGATGTAAAAAGAGCACTTCTCTACTACATTGATAGGATAAAACCATTTCGGAAAAGTAAATAACTGTTTGTGTCTTTTTCACCTCCACATAAGGGCAATCCTATTTCTAAATCAGGCATTGCAAGATGGATTGTTAAGTGCATTCAATTTTGCTACCAAAAAGCAAAACGCACTCTATCCGTTCCTCCTAGGGCTCATTCTACCCGTAAGTTAGAAGCATCTATGGCATTCTTAGGGAATATACCATTAGATGACATCTGTAAAGCAGCTACATGCTTTACTCCGCACACATTTACAAAACACTACTGTGTAGATGTGCAGGCAAAACAACAAGCAAGTGTGGGCCAGGTTGTACTAAAAACATTATTTCAAACTATTGCAACAGATGCGGGTGGTTGCCGCTAAGGGAGAAACTGCTGTGCAATCTATGCAATAGTGTGTGGTCTGCAGCCCATATGCCTTGAATGGAAAATGCTACTTACCAGTATGCATCTGTTCTTGGCATGTAGGGCTGCAGAACCACACACGCCCACCCGCCTCCCCGGCTACCTGTATCTGTTCCAGTATTATCTTATTTAGATACACAACACATGGTCATCTTTATCTGTACTCATACAACTCCATCATTTGCCCAATGGCGAAAACAATCTGACAACAACAAAGTTAAATCATCCAGGCCCACCACCAGATGGTGATCTAATGCAATAGTGTGTGGTTCTGCAGCCCTACATGCCAAGAACAGATGCATACTGGTAAGTAGCATTTTCCTTTTGCATTTTTAACCTATATATATGTTCAGGTTACCAAAATATATGTTGATGCCGTGTTCTCTATCAAAATAAATAATAGAATAAGTAGAGAGCAAGTGCAAGCACACAGGGCTGTTTCTTTGTGTTTTAACAAAGGTTCAAGGGGGATTTGTTATTCACGGTGTTGCTATTGATTATTCCACCTCCTGCCTTACAGGACCACACCCTTTTTCTTGTTTAGGTAGTGTAATATGAGCCATCCACTTAGCCAATGCCACTTCAAATGATGGCACTTCAGAAATTGCATGAGAATGGCATTGATACAGATTTTGCATTAAACATCATACACACACTCCACAGTTACTCAACGCCACCGAAGATTTATTGTTAGCTACTGGTTTTGAGATAGGTATGTCATTTCACGTGGTCCTATTTCTGGATTGCTACGTCTGGAGTATTTTCCACTTATTGTGGATTATCATGCTGATTGCAATCTTGTTGCTAATGAATTGAATTTACATTCCTGGTAAAAATGCTGTTTACCATGGTTTAGGAATTGCAACCGCATTCTTCTCACAGAGCACTTTGGGATCATCTTGCTTTGAACATTGCTGCATAACCTGTGCTGGACGGTGTAATTTGGGGCAAGGTTCCCTATCTGATCCTGGGATCCACTGAGTTTCTTCAGATTTTATATGGTTCTAAAGTACATCTATATGATTTAATAACTCTTTCAATTATACACAATGCGAGGCGGTAACGTGGGCTTTGTGAATGGGAGCACTGCTGGGTTCTACCCATAAATAGCTATCGAAATGTTCCAGAGATTTCTTATTTCTGTGGTACTGAAAGGTCAAACTCATCTGCTTGTATTGTTCCCAGAAACCATACATACTTTAAAACCACAAACTGATATATTGTACCCAGTTTCTTGACAATCAGCTATAAAGGGATATGAGAATTGAAAAGAAAACATTAATGAGAGAAAATATTTAAGGTACAATTTTGTTGTGGAGGCTTTATTTAGAACATGTATATGACCCCCAAAAATTATTTTCCTGAATAAAGCAGTTCAGCAGACAGCCTGCTTGGGATTTGGGTCTATTAGAGATTTGAAAACACCCTCTATTACAAACGTCAATTCAACACCGTTTTCAGGTTTGCAATGAAGACACAAAGTTACAGATACAGATTTAAATGAAAGATCCAAAATAGCACTAATAACTTGACGGTGTTCCAGTCTAAAGGAAAAGCTCTGTGGCCAATTGATATGAGTGTACTTATAGGAGGCTGGCTTAGTATATGGTGTTCACTTATGTATGTGTAGCACCCTGCACTAATTCTGACAACCCTTATGGTGATTTTAGTTGTCTTAGAGAACAGAAGGTGTAGGTTAAACGAAAAATAACCACACAGTGTAGTTATAAAAATATGTATTTATTATCAACACTCACTTACACATTGCAATATCTCCTACCTGGTGATATAAACATCATACACAAAAATACTTTGGAAATAGAACACGTAAGTAGCATACATACACAGTGGTCTCCACAAAGAGGCCAAACCATATACTAAAATAGTGGAATGTGAACCACGACTTAAGTCTAGACTGGACCCAGAAGACTTAGAAGAGTAGGGGACCCAAGGAACCACCCAAGGTGAGTATCTAGGAACCTCACGGAGGCTGTGTGCAGTGTGGGAACACGACTGCGTGTTCAATGCTAGTCGAAGGGTAAGTTGCATTGCAGTTTTAAACAAGAAGAAGGCTTCCCAGCAGACCCTGAAGAAACCCCGTGGAAGATGGAAGGTTGGAGAGGCACCCAACCTGTGGATACACCAGGAACCAGAATACCTACAATAGGGAAGCGGTGCATAGGTGCGAAGTGACGTCAGAAACTGACATAGAAAACAATGGAGGACTTCAGAAAGGATGCCGCTGGAGAAGAAGGTGAAGGAGTCCGTTGGAACCCAAAGGTGGATTCAAGATGAGAGGTATCTCTAAGCAGAGGGGGCAGAGTCTATGCCATTTCAGGATTGTCCATGAGGAACGGAAGACGAATGCTCGCCAATGTCGGAGATGCAGGAAAGTTGACGGTGCCCTTGAAGTTGCAGCTGTGGGGACCAGGAGCCTTTCACAAGCTGTCCCAAGTTGGGTCTCAAGAGCCAAAGGGTCAGTATCCCGCAGGGGCACCAACAAGCCTTAGCAACGGCAATCAACATAGTCATAGAAAAAGGTGCAGTGTCGGGACCAGCAAGTTCCTTGTGACTCACCATGAGCAGGTAAGTAAGAGCAGGTACCGAGCAAGCAGGGGAGCCCACTGGAGCCAAAGAAGACCCTCAAGAGGACCCACAAGCCAGAGGAACAGGAGTTGCAGGAAGATGTGGAGCAGCTCAATAGAGGAAGAAGGACCATGGGGAAGAGGATGTGGTGCGGGCGGAGATCTTGACTGCAGGAGATGGTTGAGGTTGGAGCTTCTTGGAGCCTGAAGGTCACTGGAGTAGAGAATCAGCAGGCCTTGGCAACGGCAAGTCAACGTGATGCACAGGGGTACTGCTCCAGTGGTTCCAACAAGGGATACTGGCTTCAAACTTGCTGTGAAGACAGGGTGGGCCTTGAGGGAGTTGCAGAACTACAACCTGTGTTGTTGTGCCTTTTGGAGTCCATGGGAGCCCAGGATCAGCAGACCGGTCAACTGCACTGCGGTGCCGGCAAATGCAGGTTATTGACTGCTTCACTCCAAGGAAGATTTCTTTGCAGTGACTTGGATGGCCACAGGCCTGGTGAAGAACCTGTATGGAGCACAGGCACAGACTTTGCAGAAGACTGGCAGGATGATGAGACCAGGAGCAGCAGGAGTCTTCCCAGTTGGCCGACTCGGTTCCCAAAGCGAAGTCCAGAGTACCCAGATGGTTGAAGTTGAAGTGGTTTCGGATCTGAATCTTGTCCCACATCGAATCCAGGGTCCCACCCACAGGTAAGCCCTCAAGTACCCTAAGGAAAGGGTTGGTATGATTCATGGGTCCCTCCCAGAGGAGGGGGTGGACAGTGGGGAGGATAATCCCATATATTCGAGTTTCGCACCAGCACTGGTTTCAACTAGAGCATGCAAGGAGGGCACCAAATGTGCTCTTCAAAGCAGTCTAGTGGCGTTGGCAAACGCCCCACCCTGCCCTAATACACTAATTCCTGTCTGGGAGGTGGTCACACCTCCCTGTGACAGGAAAACTGTTGTCCTGCTTTCCCCTGCTCGAGCTTTGCTCAGCAGCAGGAGGGCAGAATCGTATCTCTGGTCGACAGCAGCCATAGCTTGCTGTCCGTGTCTAGAAGACTGGTAACGGGAGCACTGAGGGCCTCCCGAAGGCGCTTTACAGTCCATAGAATCATACCTCCAACACCATTTACAGTATTGGTGTATGATTCCAACATTTACAGCCAGTTTAGAGATAGCCATCCTGTAATGACGCATGGTCACTCAATATATTGTAATGGCTGATGCACTTACAACCCGGTAAAATGGACTTCGAAGGATGTAGGGGTGTCCTGCTCAGGCAAGGGCACCCTCACACTTAGAACCGAGCACCCTGACTTCAGGATTTAAAGGCCTGCCTTAGGGCTGACTCATAAGTTTTAAGTGCACTGAGCTCAGAAATAAAGAAACCTATATGTGTCATAAGTGGTGCTATCACCAGCTTACACAGGCTGCAATGGCAGGCCCGTAATCACAATTGGAGTGCTCTCCCATGGGTGCCATAATTCATGCTTCAGCCCATGGGGGACCCTTAGTGTACCTATGTCCTGGGTACCTTAGTAACATATACTAGGGACTGACAAGGGTACATCAGTTGCCAATCTGGAGGGTACCTAAGTACTCACCATGCCCAATTTAGGAAAGAAACATCGAGAATGGGGCCCTGATTAGGAAGATCCCAGTCAGACTAGCCAGAAACAGCATAACACCAGGCAAAAAATTAGTGGTAACCATGCCAGAAGGATCCTACCTTCCTACAGTACTTATGAATCTAGTTCTTTCTGAGACTCCTGGTCCAAATCACCCATTCCCCAGATATAATAAATACACACCAGTCATAAATACAGTGTGGGTCAGCTGTGCCAAAGATGACAAGCACACTAATGGGAATACATTGATTTGAATGATTATCTATAGTGTCCACATCTTGATATAAATAAATGCTTTGCGCTGTTCTTAGGTTATGCCGTATATAAGTGCAGACTTATTCAGAAATAGAAGTGCTTGAAAGAATTAGAGAAACCGAATGAGCGATAATGCAAACCACATCTAAAGTTATTGAAAAAACTTCTAAGCATTGTGAAAATGGGTGTAACTATAAGCACTATAATGCCCTCACCTCTTAATCTCCTCTAAAAGAAAATGTAAGTCTTTTACAACCATTACATACTCAGATTACTAGGGTAAATTGGGCCTTACAAACGTTAGAATCTGTCAAGTGACAAGGCAGCTGATAAATCAGAGTGCTGTGTTTGAATCTGATCTTGTACGTTTTACCCATAGGACAATGGCTACGAAAGAAGCCACCTACAACCTTTAAAGTATTGTAGCCGCACACCGACTAATTACTTGACTACACATTGGGTAATCCCCTTATCCATTACTGCATTTCACTTCTGTGAGTGTCAAAACATAGGTCCTTGGGTTTATGAAAAATATACAACAATTTCCTTTTGCAGACATTGAAGTCTCTGTTCGAATTCCACTGTCCCATCCATTCCAATGCAGTGTTCATAAATACAGCTACATGTACCATTTAATTTAATTTAATTTGCGGGTTTGTAGAGTGCTTGAATAAACTCCCAAGGGAGTATCTCCGCGCTATCTGACTGCTAAACTTGCAGGAGATGGTATTACCTGGGTCCAATCTAGTTCTTAAACTGTGTGGTTAGACCTGGAACAAGAACGTCTTCAGCTTTTTTCTGAAGGCCAGATGATTTTCAAGCTGCCTAAGCTGGAGAGGGAGACCATTCCATATCCTCGGATCCCTCACAGACAGAGCCTTACCCCCTTGCCTTACCCGCTTGATCCTAGGAATCGTGAGAAGCATTTGGTCACTGGACCGTAGAGCACGAGAAGGAACATACGGCACAAACTTGTCTGCCAGATAGGAGGGACCCAAACCATGAAGTCCTTTGTGGACCGTACAACAGATCTTAAAAACAACTCTGACGGATGGAAAGCCAATGAAGCCTGGCAAGTAGAGGTTTTGAAGGTGTTCTCGGAGGGGCATTTAGAACCAACCTGACTGCGGTGTTCTGCACAACCTGTAACCTATCCAGATCCTCCTCATTAGCTGACAGCAAGAGACCATTACAATAGTCGAGACGGCTGATAACCAACGCCTGGACCAGGGTCTTTCTGATGGTGTCTGGAAGCAATGGAAAAACTCTGCGCAGCAATCCAATGGTCCGAAAGCAAGATCCAACAATGTTGGTAACATGCTGCTTCAAGCTGAGTTCTTGTTCCAGACGTACCCCTAGGTTCTTGACTATCTGCTTAGGCTCGGGGACTGGGCCTAGATCTAAAGGCCACCAGTCAGTAGCCCAGCAGATCTTAGCCTCACCGAAAAGCATAACCTCTGTCTTTGAAACATTGCACTGCAACATATTCAAAGACATCCACTGGGAAACTGCTCTCATCCCCTCAGAGAAAGAATGTAATACCTCTGGAGTAAGATGGTCGAAGGGAAAGACGGCTGTGCTTCATCCATTCGGCTACTTCTATCATTCCTTCGTGTAGGTTGGTTTTGGCCGTGTTAGGTTCTCTGGTGAGTGATAGGATCAGTTGAGTGTCGTCGGCGTAGGAGATGATGTTGAGGTTATATTGGCGTGCGATGGCCGCGAGGGGGCTCATGTAAACGTTGAAGAGGGTGGGACTGAGTGAGGACCCTTGAGGTACGCCGCAGATGACTTCAGTGGCCTCTGACTTGAATGGTGGGAAGCGGACTCTCCGGGTTCTTCCGGAGAGGAACGAGGTGATCCATTCCAGTGCTTTTCCTTGGATTCCGATGTTTTTGAGGCGCTGTAGAAGGGTGCTATGACAGACTGTGTCGAAGGCTGCGGAGAGGTCGAGGAGGATGAGGGCGACTGTGTCTCCATTGTCCAGTAGAGTTCGAATGTCGTCTGTTGCTGCGATGAGGGCGGTTTCGGTGCTGTGCTTGGCTCGGAAGCCGGACTGTGAGGAGTCGAGGGATTTGCTGGTTTCGAGGAATGCGGCGAGCTGGTTGTTGACAGCTTTCTCGATGACTTTGGCCGGGAATGGAAGGAGTGAGATAGGGCGATAGTTTTTGAGTTTGGTGGGGTCAGCTGTGGGTTTCTTCAGGAGGGCGCTGAGTTCGGCATGTTTCCAACTTTCCGGGAACGTTGCGGAGTTGAGGGAGCAGTTGATGACGTCTCGGAGGTGCGGTGCAATAATGGAGTCTGCTTTGTTAAAGATGTGGTGAGGGCAAGGGTCTGTGGGGGATCCTGAGTGGATAGAGTTCATCAGACGGATGGTGTCCTCAGTGGAGATTGGCTTCCAGTCATTGAGGATGTTCAGGGGGGGTGGGGGTCCTGCAGGGGATTGGGTGGGTTGGTCTTCGGGTTGGTTGTCGAAGCTGTTGTGGATGTCTGCAATTTTGTTGTGGAAGAATGAGGCTAGGGAGTCGCAGAGGGCTTGAGAGGGGGTGATGTCGTTGGAGTTGGCTGGGGGGTTGGTAAATTCCTTGACAATGTTGAATAATTCCTTGCTGTTGTGGGCGTTGTTATCTAGACGGTCCTTGAAGGCTGCTTTCTTGGCATTTCGGATTAGTTGGTGGTGTATGCGGGTGGCGTTTTTGAAGGCGTCCTTGGTGCTGGTGGTTGGGTCTTTTTTCCAGGCCTTCTCGAGGGAGCGACAGAGTTTCTTGGATTTCTTAAGATCATCGTTAAACCAGGAGGCCTTCTTGCTGCCTAGTTTGATTTGTCGTTTTTTCAGTGGTGCTAGGATGTCGGCGCTGTTGGATAACCATTGGGTGAGGTTGGTGGCTGCTTGGTCTGGGTTTGAGGAGTGGGCGGGGGGCTTTTGAAGAAGCGATGAGGAGATCTGGTCGATGGTGATTTTGTTCCAGTTTCTTTGCAGAGTGGGTTGGGGGTGGTTGTTGGATGTGGGCTTGTTGTAGGTGAAGTGAACGCAGCTGTGGTCAGTCCAAAGCAGAGCTGTGGTGTGGCAGAAGGAAACATGCTTGCTGGAGGTGAAGATAGGGTCGAGTGTGTGACCTGCGATGTGGGTGGGGGTAGTGACAAGTTGTTTAAGTCCGAGGTTTGCGAGGTTGTCCAAAAGGGTGGTGGTGTTGCGGTCGTTGTTCTTTTCAAGGTGAAAGTTGAGGTCTCCCAAAAGGATGTAGTCCTCGGAGGGGAGCGCGTGTGGAGTGATGAAGTCAGTGATGTCTTCACTAAATTGTGCACGGGGTCCTGGTGGCCTGTAAAGGAGGGTGCCTCTGAGTGTGGTCTTGGGGTCGATGTGGATCTGGAAGTGAAGGTGTTCAGAGTTGGCGAGATTGACGTCTGAGCTGGTTGAGATGCGGATGGATTTCTTATGGTCGATAGCGATGCCTCCTCCTGTGTGGCCGGTACGGTCCTTGCGAATGATCTTATAGCCTTCCGGGATGGCGATGGTGATGTCTGGGGCTGAAGAGGCATTCATCCATGTCAGATGTGCATTATGGTTTTAGTATTATTGTGAGCGATAACCTTTTTATATGGGCGTATAGATCTATATATAACGCCACAGAAAATCATAGTTCATCACATCTCAGCTGATGGGCATCAAAATCCATTTGCTGATTGGGTTGTTTTGAATTTGTGGGTTGTAATCTGAGGATTGCGTTTGAAGGTGCTTGACTGTAACTTGTAGGTATACCAGTTCTTTCCCTTAGGAGACTGGATAATGCAGAACTCCTTGAGCATTGCCCTTCTAGCTATAGGTAGTCAGTGGAGTGACTGCAGGACTGCAGTCAGGAGTTCTCTTGGGTGAAGGCAGAGAAGAAGCCTTGCAGCAGCATTCTGGATGAGTTGTATTTTGTGTATAATGAATGCGAGTTCACCAAGGTATAGTCTTTTAACATAGCCAAAATTAGAGATTATGAGTGTGAGGATGGCTTGCAGTTTATGCTGGTGTGCAAGGTATAGGACAAGGTAAAGTAATGTTTTCATTACATAAGAAGCACTCTTTGTGACATTTTTAGCATGTGGTATCAAGGAACGGTCCTAATTCTTGGTTACTATTAGGCCTCTAACTTCTCTTGATGTTGTTGGAGGTGCTTCAAGTTCCTTAAGCCACATGGCTGTAAGCTGCTTTTTTTGTGCCATTGACGTTAGGTCATGATCTTTTTCTTGAAGGGTATTCATCATCCATGTGTTTATGACATGAAGGCTGTCATTGAGTTGTGAATGGGAGAGTACTTCGGTGCTATATATTTTTTTACTGATTTAGGTGTCATCTGCATAGTTGAAACAAGTCACGTTGTATTATTTGATCAGATTAGATAAGGTGGGTAGGTAGACATTGAATAATAAAGGGGTTATGATGGACACCGGAGGAACACCACAGTGTTATGTGGCAGGAGGTAATGTGAAGGCGGTAGGTAGACTACACTCTGCCCATCTGTGAGATAAGAAGCAAACCATTTTACAGCATTTTCATGGATTCTGATATTGTGAAGTCATCTGGTGGTGGACAATTTCAAATGCGGCTGATAAATCCAGAAGCAGCAAGGTAGTACTCGGTTATTGTTCACTGTAAATTCTAGATCATCTCGGATGGATGTGATAGCTGATTCTCTGCCTCAACCTGGTCTGAAATCAGACGGTTGGTCTGACAGTATGCCATAATGTTTGATAAAGTTAGAGAGTTGAGTAAACACTTGTTGCTGAAACATGAAATACCTTGAAAAAACAAGATAGAAGGTGCATTTGGCAAAACAGGAAAATTTCATTTAATTAAACAATGTGGTTGGGAGAACAGTAACAAGCATAGGGTCTGAGGGCTGTCTCAACTTGCAGCGATCTGAGATCTGTTTATATACAATTCATTGGATGCCATAAACAGTTCCGGCTATCCCTGTATGGTAAGGAATGTGAGTTGCTGCCTCTGGAGTTGTAAATTAATTTATTTGATGGGGAATCGAAGTGGGCTTCAACCTCACATTGACAGAGCATGTGATCACTGCATGAGCTGGGTCCTGTTTGGCTATATGTTCCTAACTTATGTGGCATCTGGCTGTCTGGTGTTTTGGGAGCACGCGCACCCTCTCACCCATGTGTGCTTTATTGGGCCCATCTCCCTGGACCATTGGGATGTTGCTGCACCCATCTGTGGAATTGATCTGGGGTTTCCTATTCGTGCATTTGTCTGCCACCAACATGCCACACCTGTGCCCTGTCAATCAGTGACCTCAGACCTAGGTCTCAGAGCCTTCCTGACTATATATTTTCAAGTTGGGGTTGACGTGGAGCTCACAATAGGCAAATGTATAAAGAAGGGTGTGATTTTGTTTTTTAAACATGAATGTATCGTTCCTCATATTGACATCGACTTTCTCAATATTAGCATACCTCCCCTCTAGTTGAATTTTTAACTACACTATCTAACCCATACTTCGTGACAGTTACTTTATTGGGGACCTGTTGTGATTTAAGCTTTAAGCTCGCTTTTGACAAATGCTACTTTCTTAGGTACTTGTAATCTACCCAGTTTGAGGGCTGTGTTTTTTGTACAGATCCACACAAAAACAAGAACACAGTGAAAACCAGCAACAGTGATGTGCACAGGCCAGAGATCTACCAGGGGAGCCAGGAGAACTAATATGACAACCACTACTGCTCAGAGGCACCTACCTCCTCACGCATTTCTCTTTATAAATGGTGCAGTGCTTGGATGCTAAAAATCAATGTTCCATTGTCCATATTGTTCCCTGGAATAAATGTGCAGCACCCTCGTTAAGTCTAGCATATATCAATGCTGCATCACCATGAGGCAGTTTGCTCTCAGTTCTTCCTTGATTAAACTAAGGCCAAGCTCAGTGCTATTCATAATTTTAAGCATCTTCTACCTAGTTAATTGTAACCAGCGAGCGTTCACTTTAGTCTGTACCCTTAAGAAGAATAAAGCCCCTCCTGCCGATACTTGTGTGTCTGTAAACAGCCTGAATTCTTCTGAAATGTACCTGTAATGAGCCCAGCGATAATAATACAGTGCTTTTTTCATGAGCCTGATCCAGCAAGGTTGTCTTCTTCATTAGCGGATGCGGGTGCAATTCTTACAGTTTTTCGCCGGGAATGACCAGGTTCAAGGTGTGTATGGTTACAAGGAAGACAGAGGGCCATATTCTCAAGGAGCTATCACCGAGTTATCAGCACTTTATCGCAGCCAAAGTCGAGATACATTTATCACCCCATTCACAAGCAGGTGTTAACAGCCCATAACACCAGTTTACCAGCCATAGCAGCCGCAAAAAACATTGCCACAAATGACCCCCGCAGCTATCACTAATGAGATGCAATGTAGGTGTTCCTGTGCAAAAAGCAGCAAAAAACCACACCGCAACATTCTCAACAACCAGCCAGATTTGAGATGAGAACACAGGCAAATTAGCAGCTGGAAACTAACACCTGCTCTTACCTGGTGTAAAGTCGGACAACAACCGGCACCAGACAAAGGAGCACAGCCCATAGCCAAACATGAAGAACAGATGCCATGGAGCCACTCATCATGCAGGCCGGAGCCCCAAGAGGGCAACAACACACACCGCCACCACCCCCAGGACCACCCCTCCCCACCCCCCTCTCCAGCTAAAGACATGCAATATCAACTACATGGAATCACGTACCAAATAATCCTCCTGATCTCGCACAATAACATTTGTTGACATGCATGTGTCGTCACAATAATAAGCATCACCGATTCACTATCGATGTAACAAATGAACATTTATTCAAAGAAACACAGAACAGAAATGAAGACACATGTCGTCTCCCCTCGGGACAATCCGTGGGTTACAGACTGCAAGACAAAAACCATGATGAGAAGGTGTGTCTTGCGCACATCAAAAGACAGAGAGAGAGCGCAAAGGAGAGAAAAAGAGAGAAAGAGAGGGGGAGCGAGAGAAAGACGGACAGAGAGGGGGAGCGAGACACAGACAACAGAAGAGATGGACAGGGAGAGAGAGTGCCAACAATGTGCAACCAGGCCACACTGCTCACCTGCTGCCACTGGTGTGTCTCCTACCACGATCCTGTATGTAGTGCAGTACACCAGGTCACACATCTGAAACAGATCCGTCATCTGAAACAGAGTACAGATACATGAAGGGCAAAGTACATACAATTGCACAAGACATCATCACCTGTCTGCCCCTGCGTACCCGGGCAGATGCACCCCAGCCCTTCCCGCTGCCCAGTGGTGCATGCCCGCCCCTGCGCACCCAGGCAGATGCACCCCAGCCCCTACCACCACCCAGTGGTGCATCCCCGCCCCTTTCCACCCAGGCAGATGCACCCCAGCCTCTTCCGCCACCCTGCGGTGCATGCCCACCCCTACGCACCCAGGCCTCACTTCTAACCTTCTGCCCTTATCGTGTAGCAACGAAGGCCCACCACGTGCTGCTGCAAGCCACATGCCCGGGGCCCACGGACATGGCACCGTCCACACCACGCAGCCCCGCTCCACAGGCCACCAGGTCTCACATTGGATGCTGGATCTTGATTGAAGTCCCACAACATGAGCAACATGGATGTGAGGTGCAATCATTGGCCCTAGATGCATTCATGCCTCCACACCTGCAAGATCATAGGCATGACACATCATTGTGAAAATTAATGTTTAGTGCTCTTTCAAGGTAGTGTTGTATGGGGATCAGTACAGAGACATGGAGAACCCACCTTGCAGCGTCGGACCGTGGCGGGCCAGCCAAAGCCCTTCTGTGAATGACATGTTCCTCAGTAGTGAAGGAGTTCAGTCCACACTCTGCTATCTGTGTCATGAGTGAGCAAAACGTCTATGGCAGTCCATGTCAAGGTCCGAGGTGAGTGTCGCAGAATACATCGGGGGACACTAGAAGAAGATGATGCTGAGGGCAGGACCAAGCAGTAACAGGCCAAATGACGGACATGGATGCTACAGCTTCCTTCTGACCATGAGGCCAGATTCATCTGCATCTTTGTCCACTGCTGTTTCAGGCGCCTCACATTTGGGTGGTGATGGTCTTTTTCCAGCACAGTGTGGCAGTGACACCGCCCGAGCTGGAGGCGAAATGTCCGCTGCACTGAGTGGCACTGACACATCAGGGACAGGAGATGTGGATGGAGCGGTAGCAGCAGCATGCATCGGTGCCAGGCCTTGTGGCAGCAATGCCATGAGAATGTTCTTTATGTCATTGAGGGACCCAGCCACCTCTCACTCGTGCGCAGCTGTGTCAGTCATTGTTTCCGCATGCTTACACCTGCTTTCCTCCATGTACCTCTGGATGAGTCCCAACTCCCGGGTGAGCTCGCTGGAGGCACTGTGACTGGACAGTAGTTCTTGCCTCTGAGTCAGGACCCTGGCGATGTCGCACATGGTTCTTTGGAGAGCATGGTTCGGACTGTCGGGGCCCGCCAAGGACTGCGAGTGGTCCCTGATGGGACTTAGACCCTGACGAATGTCGTCTAGACTATCTGCCATGCGGTCGAACCCCCCCCACCTGCATCTGTTTTGCTAGCTTCTCCTGGCACCCCAACACACGGAGTTGGAAGGCCATGTGTAGGTCGTGGGGGTCCTGGGAGGCAGCCGTGGTGGTGGATGCTGCCTGCTGTGTGTACTGTGCAGGGGGGTGGGTTCTGCTCATAGCAGCTTGGCTGCCCTGCTCCTGGGGGTGTGCTGCGGAGGCAGTCCACGAACTGTTGGTGGGCGTTGGAGTCGAAGGTCTGGTAGTCCTCTTCGTCATCAGAGAAGAGAGGTTGGGACTGCCCTGCAGGAGGTGTTGAATTTCCCTCTGCAATGTGAAGGGTAGATGCAGTTTAACATTGTGTTCAAATGTATGTTGATGCATGGAACATGTTTGCATGACAGTGTACATTATGACTGTTTGTGGGGAGCTGCCTATGTGGTGTGGGACAGTGGACATTTCAACCACTTCACGGATGTGTGTTTGTACTTGTACATTGTCAACTCACATTTCCCTGCAATGCCATATGTGATTGGATTGGCCAGGTACTGTACACAATCGGGACCAGTGGAGTCCCCAGTGGTGTTGTGGACATGTCGCAGATTGTGCCACATCGCTGTCAATGTTGATGTGCTCTGCATGTAATGTGTGTGCCACTTTTTGGGGAGTCGCACCTGCAGCTCGGAGTTGGCTGCCCCTGATCCCTTACATGCAGTATGCCTCTGCCTTCTGTGCTTCTACAGTGCTGGGTTGTGACATTCGTGGGTACAATGGTATCTTTGTGGGATTTGGGGGTCTGGGGCATAGTTTGTCTGATGATGTGCTGTGCTTGTTTGTGCATGTGTACCATTGTGCCCATCTCCCACTGTCCCCTCAGTCCCTGTTCGTTACTCACCCTGTTTCAATTGTGTCCAGTCCTGTTGAACAGTGTCCGGGCCCCGACTCCTGCCACCGTCTCCCCACTGATGACTCTGGACACCAATTCTTCCATCTCGTCCAGCTTCTCCTGTGGCGCTGGACTGCCACCTCCAGTCTGCATTCCTGCCTTCCGGTTGTTGGAGAATTTCTGCTTGGTTTTGCGCTTGACATAATTTGAGCGCCTCTAGACCTCTTCCATTGACCTCTTCAGCACTCCGACTACATTCACGTTGTCCACGATGGTCTGCCATATTCCATTTTTAGTTGTCAGTGACACAGTGAAGGTGACGAACAGTAGTTGATGGTGTTCTGTCACCTCTGTTATCAGGATCCTGTTTTCCTGCGGACCGAACTTCATCTTCCTCTTCTTCTCCTCCTTGCCCTTCCCTGACCCCGAGGTTGCAAGCTGGTCCTCCAATGGGCTTGTGGGGTCCACCTGGTCCTCTGCACTCGGTCCTGGTGCATCCATGGTGCTACGCAGTTTATTGTTCGTTTTTTTATGTTTTGACTGCTTTTATTGTGCATTTTCCCGCATGAGATGTGGGCATTGCAGGCCTGTCACTGGTTTTAGCTGATTTTTGTACCGCGATTGGTGTAATCACCGCTTTTTTTGCAATGGTGTTTTGCAATTGTTTGCAGTGTCGCATTGGATTTAACGCAGTAATTTGTCGCGTTATGGTGGAACTATCGCATGGTGCCGCTAGGTTGAAAATTCCACGTTTACACTGTGTTTCTTTCTTGCGATGTACTGCGATGTGAGAAGTTGCGTTAAGCTAAATTTGTGAAAATTAACACACGTTCTTGAGAATATGCACCAGAGTTTGCACCATCCGGGGAAAAGCTGAGTGTAGGCAAACTCGGCGCACTGCCAGCAAAAATTGTTCAGTGTGATTGTGTCCCATTGCATACCTGGAATGTGCACAATTTATTTTTTATATAATTTAAAAGCTTATAGAGTGCCCGAATCACCCCATAAGGGTATCTCTGCGCTAGGACCACCTAAGGAGCTGATGAAAGATGATAAGAACAATTATGTTTTCAGTAGTTTTCTGAATTATAGGTAGTCTGTGCAATGACGCAGGTTCAGGGGAAGTTCGTTCCAGTAGTTTGGGGTCAGATGGTAGAAGGCCTTTCCACCTTTGCTGTTTTTTTGAAGCACGGGCCTTGGAGCAGAGCTTTGGTTCTGGAGCGGAGGGGTCCGGAGGGAACATTGTTAACAAATTTTTGATTTAGGTAGCTGGGGCCAAGTCTGTTTATAGCTTTGTATGCCATACAGCAGATCTTACATTTTATCCTTTTCCTAATTGATAGCCAGTGTAGTTTTTGAAGCAAAGGGAGGGAAGTGGTTCTTAGGGGGCATTGGTCACTAGTCGGGCCGCAGTGTTCTGGACCATTCGAAGTCTGTTTATGGCACTTTCTTTAGCTGAAATCAGTAGTGCATTACAGTAATCCAGTCCATTTAAGATTAGTGCCTGGATCACGGATTTATGGGTTAATAAAGGCAGGAAGGGGAATACTCTTCTGAGCATGCTGAAGCTATGAAAGCAGGCTCTAACTGTGGAAGACACATGGTCTCCCAGCATGAGATTGTGGTCCAATCGGACCCCAAGGTTTTTTACCATTTGTTTGGGACATGGGGTAGGACCTAATTCCTCTGGCCACCAGCTCGGTGATCATTTCACGGTGGCTTCGCCAAATGACATTATCTCCGACTTCGCTGTATTGAGTTGGAGAAAATTGACTTTCAGTCACTCTGCAATGGTGTTCTGAATATTGGGAGTTGGCTTTGTCAAAGGAGAGGAGTAGTTGGGTTCCATCTGCGTAGGATATGGGGATGAATCCCAGTTTCCACAACAGTCTTGCCAGGGGAGTAACGTAAATGTGAAACAAGGTGGGGCTCAAGCATGAGCCCTGTGGTACTTCCTTGTGTTGTATCTTAGCAATGATGTCATTGTCTCATGGTCGCTGTGCTCACTGGATTCCAGAGTGTGGAATCCGGGGAGCAGATCAGAGATGCACAGTTACTGAGGAAGTTGGTCCTTGAATGCTCCTGGGGTTGTTGGTTAAATAAACTACTTTTCTACTCTCAACCACTGTACTCCAAGTCATTTCAGTGGCGACGAGGATGGGATACATTTGAAGAAGAAAAGACTTGGATTGAAGATTTTTCTACAAATTGAAGATTTCTTCACACAACCCCAGGAAGCCTGAACATTTTATAAAAGTTTCAAGGTACCTTTATTATACGTTGTCGTTTTGAAACGGATGGACTCTTGTTTTGCGCTTAATTTGGAATTTTTTTTTTTTTTGAGATTGTCTGAATCCAATTTTTGAACTGTTTTTTGGCATGTGAACTGTTTTTAGCATGTCAAATTAGCGCGCAGCATTGTAATTTTAATGGCATTTTAAATACGAAGGATTGCTTTCTCTTCTATCGCTTTAAGGATTACAACAGTGTTGTTTATTTTGAAAGATGCCGCCATGTTAACAACTTCATCTTACTTACATCGTTTCTTCATTCAAAAAATGCCGCCGTGTTGATTGCTGCCTTCGCGTGCACATCGCGCTGCCACATCAGCGCGTCTAACGCTCTGATATCAATCACCTGCATTCTTTTGGTTACCGTGTCATCGCGTTGCCACATCAGCGCGTCCAACGCTCTGACATCAATCACTGCATCATCACGTCTGACGCTCCGTTAATCGGCCATCTTGAATAACCATAGCAACTGATGCTATTTCACTCGTACAGACGTCGGATGTAAACAAACAAGGCTATTTCACTTGTCAGACACAATTTCCTTCGGCAAGTCTACAACTTATTACATATTACTTCTAAAACCATTACTTGGCATAATTAAACGTCCTTCAGTAAACAAGATTATTCATTCTTTGTACACATTTTTCTATGAGGTGAATTTAGAACATGAGATGAACTTAATGAAATAAACGCCTGACAACAGTTTTTCAAGCAAATACCAGCTATTGACAACGGTGACTACATTAATTATTTTAGTTATTTATTTACAAACTACTTTGACAACGGTGACTACATTAATTATTTTAATTTATTATGTTTATTGCATTTACAAAGTGTTATTCTAATATTTAAATTTTATTTAGTCATTATGGATGTTTCATCTTCTGTAGTTGCTCCTCCCAAGTTCTTGCAGTCTCCTGGTCCGCCTTCTATGAATTGGGAAGATTGGTCAGAATCTTTTGAGACCTATTTAGAGGCCATAGGCGGCGATGTATTTTTACCTTCTAGAAAATTAGCATTACTTAAACACAATTTAGGTGTTGAAGGCAGAAAAGTTTTAAAAACTTTACCTGTAACAAATCGTGTTGTTTCAACGGTTATTGACAATGATGAAACAAGTGAAACTAGTGAAACCAGTTCTAATGATACAGCTATTGATGTATATTCTGATGCTTTAAAAGCATTAGAAGAAAATTATGGTAAGAAAACGAGTATTGTTGTTGAAAGACACAAATTTTTCTCTAGAGCACAACTAGCTGGTGAAAATGTGCAACAATATGTGGCATGTTTAAGAACCTTAGCCATCACGTGTAAGTTCAAAGACTTACACGAAGAAATAATAAGAGATCAGTTTATAAATAGAATTAAAAACATCAAAATTCAAGAGCGTTTACTTGAGCTAAAAAATCCATCTCTTGACACTGCTAGGAAAATGGAGAATACGTCCCATTATGTCAAAGAGTTAAGTTCTAAGGATGAATCTATTAATGTTAATGCTGTATCTACAGGTTATAGAACATCTGATTATAAAAGCGATAACAAAGAAGTTAAACCTAGTTTTTCTAAAAATAAATCTAGTTTTACCAAAAGAGTCTGTTACAGATGTGGTAGTCAGAAACACACTGCTGATTTCATTAAATGTCCTGCTAGTAAAGTTACATGCATTAAATGCAAAAAAATTGGTCATTTTGCCAAATGGTGTAGAACTGGCGATTACAGTAATTGGAAGCGTTCTGTAAATCTTGTAGAATCTCACCTTGACAGTGATGAGGAAGTATTTGATGGCAATGAGAATGATATTGAAGTGATGATGTTGCAGGATGATTTTGTTAATAATATCTCTGAAGATTATTGTCCGCCTAAATGTGAAGTACTGATAAATGATGTCTACATGATGCTCTGGGCGGATTCATGTTCGCCGTACACCATCATTGATAAAAACATGTGGGAAAACGGGAACAAGTACACCTTAATAACATCTGATGCACGACCTAAAGGTTACTGTGGTGTTAGATTACCTGTTGTGGGCTATTTTGATGCCAAGGTAACTTTCAAAGGTAGATCATGTTCAACTAAAGTTTATGTTGTCGAACAGGGACGTGCTTTATTGAGTTGGAAAGATCTTAAAAAAATGGGGTTGGTACTAAATCCTAATCATCCTGACCAAGTAGTTTTGGCTAATGACTATCTCGAACATGTATTGGTAACTAATGAAGATTCATCTTCTAAATGGGAATCTGTTTTTCCCAAATTATTTAGCAAGGAGCTAGGATGTTTAACCAAATTTGAACACAAGATCATTTTAAAAGCAGACAATACTCCATCTGTTCATAAAGTAGGAAATGTACCATTTGCCCTACGGAATCCCTTGAAGGATGAATTAAATAGATTATGTAATGCCAAGGTAATAGAACCTATTGAAGCCTCAAATTGGCTTAGTCCCATCGTTTTGGCTCGCAAACCCAATGGAAAAATTAGGAGGTGTGTGGACCTGAGGGACTTGAATAAAAATATCTGGGTTGATAGATATCCGCTGCCACACATCAATGAAATGATTTCGAGCATTAAAGATGCCATGTATTTCTCGTCGATTGATTTGTCAAATGCATATCACCAAATCAAATTACATTCTGACTCTAGGCATTTAACATCTTTCATTACACCTGAGGGTGCCTTCCAATATCTCAGAATGCCATTCGGATTGGCATCTGCATCCTCAGTTTTCCAGAGAGTCATGTGCAGTATTCTGAAGGGTGAATCGAATGTGAGAATTTTTCAAGACGATGTTCTTATTTGGGGGAAAGATATACTTTCTCATGATCAAGCAGTACACGGTGTGCTGCAGAAATTACAGGATGCTGGTCTAACTGTATGTGGTGAAAAGTGCAAGTTTGGAGTGAAAGAAATTGATTATCTTGGTCATACCATTTCCAACGAAGGGGTTAAACCTAAAATGAAATTATTAGATGCTATTGAAAAAGCACCCCACCCTATTAATAAAGATCAGTTACGATCATTTTTGGGACTTGCGGAATACTATTCTAAATTTGTCCCAAACTTTGCTGACAAAGTGCATAATTTAAGATTGTTAATGAAAAAAGGCGTTTCTTTTGCATGGTCAACCTTGTGCCAACAGGCTTTTGAGAACATCAAAAAAGACATCACAAAAGCTGTAGCTCTTAAGCCTTATGATCCTGATCATATCTCTATAATTGTTGTGGACTCAAGTGCTTATGGTTTAGGTGCTGTCCTTATGCAAAAGCACAATGGGGCTGAACGTATCATAGCGTTTGCATCTCGCACACTTAAGGGTGCTGAACCTTCTTATTCCGTAATTGAAAAGGAGGCTTTAGCATGTTGGTGGGGTGTAGACCATTTTAAAACTTTTATTTGGGGCACTTGTTTTGAATTAAGAACAGATCACCGACCTCTTATGGACATCTTCACAACTAAAGGTGCTTCAAGAGCCACTCCCAGAATAGCGAAATGGTTATATAGATTACAGGGGTATAATTTTCAAATAAATTATGTTCCTGGTCATAAAAACATTAATGCAGACTGTTTATCACGTCTTCCCTTGCCATGTGACAAAGATGATACTTCTGAGGATAAAGATGAATGGTTAGTTGCCAGCATCGAAGAATCGTGTAATAATGCAATCAGTGAACAAGAATGGGTTCAAGCTGTGACTGATGACACTTTACTACAACAAATCATTAATAACTTACATATTGGTGTAGATCTGTCATCCTTGGATAAGTCTATTTTGGCTGATTTTAAGATGGTTTGGCCAGAATTATCTTTTTATGATGGCATTCTTAGGAGGGGCGACAGATTAGTTGTACCTGCACTTCTGCGTGACAAACTATTGAGTTTATTACATGAAGGACACAGTGGAATGACTAGCATGAAGAAGAGAGCAAGGAATGATTTTTGGTGGGCTGGAATGGACAAGGACATAGACAGGTGCGTTAGGAATTGTCTAGCATGTATGTCTAGTGACAAATCTCACAAATCACATGAAACCACTATTTCGGCAACTCCTTTTCCTGAAAAGCCTTGGGATAAAGTTGCTATTGATATTTGTGGTCCATTTCATGTCAAAGGCATAGAAAATAAGTTTGCAATTGTCTTAATGGATTTTCACTCTAAATGGCCTGAAGTGGCTTTTGTAAGGGATATCAAAGCTTCCAATATTGTCGAATTTTGCGAAGGTATTTTCCGAAGAGAAGGGTACCCTAGCACTATTTTATCAGATAATGGCCCGCAATTTATAGCCGAGGAATTTTCCGCTTATCTTAAAAAGTTGGAGTAAAACACATTACCACCTCTGTATATAATCCAAGAGAAAATGGTTTAATAGAAAGATTCAACCGGGTGTTGAAGGAATGCATCCAACTTGCTAGCAACAATAATGATAACTGTAAGGATGCTGTCAAGGAGATGTTATGGTGTTACAGAAATACTCCCCACACAGCTACGGGAATATCTCCGTTTTCTTTATTAAAAGGGCGTGAGGCTGGATCTAAGGTTAAACCTGTATGGATGTCTAAAAATATTTCAAAAGTGACTGATGGTAAGAACCTTGCATCTAAGGTTCGACAATATCAAAATAAATATGTTCAAAATCACAATTCTAAAATCAATTGTAATGCTAATGCATTTAGGGTTGGTGACTGGGTACGCTCTCAATTAATGGGCAATCGGAAACCTGGTTCCTCTAAATGGTCTAAACCAAAACAAATTATTTGTGTAACTGGTAATATAGTGAAGTTAGATGATGGTAAACAGTGGAATGTGAGGAGCATTACAAGATGTAATGATCTAGAGTGCAAACAAATGAATGGTCTGGTAGACAATTCTTCAAAAACATCTGTGGAGAAAAGAGATGATGTACCCATTTCTATGTCTGTATCTACCAGGCCTAAATGTAGACCAGTTTGAATGAAGGATTACATCTGTCCTTGATTGTGTATTTCTTATATGTATCAGTATGAAATGTGTTCTTTGTTTCCGTTGTTTGTTTTGTTATTTTATAGAAAGGGAGATATGTTGTATCTTAGCAATGATGTCATTGTCTCATGGTCACTGTGCTCACTGGATTCCAGAGTGTGGAATCCAGGGAGCAGATCAGAGATGCACAGTTACTGAGGAAGTTGGTCCTTGAATGCTCCTGGGGTTGTTGGTTAAATAAACTACTTTTCTACTCTCAACCACTGTACTCCAAGTCATTTCACCTTGGTCACCTTGGTTGTCTGTAAGTGGAATGGGCCTAGGTTAATGGTCTGAGTTTTGTTGGATAGAAAGTTGGACAGCCATTTTAGTGCATTTCCTGTGATGCCTATGTCTTCTAGTCTTCTGAGCAGAGTTTGGTGGGAGATGGTGTTGAATGCTGCGGAAAGGCCCAGCAGCACCAGAAGCACCGCTTGACCCTTATCCAGCAGCATCCTGATGTTGTCTGTGACTTCCACCAGGGCGGATTCAGTGCTGTATCTGGGACGGAAACCTGATTGTGAGGGGTCTAGGCAGTTATTGGATTCCATGAAGTCTGAGAGGTGTTTGTTAATGTGTTTTTCCAAAATTTTGGTGTGAAGGGGAAGAAGAGCAATGGGGGAATTTTTAGGATTCTCTCTAATCGGTAGGATCTGCACAGCTTTCTAATCCCGGGGAGGATCCCTTCCTGCAGGGAACTGTTTAAAATAGAGCAGATGGGATCGGCTAGTTGTTTGGACAGAGTTACAGTAGTTTTCGCAGGATTGAGGTCAAGTGGGGATCCGGATTCTGCGCATCTTAGTAGGGCTTCTCTTCCTTCTGGAGTGAGTAATCGGAAGTTCTCTAGCTTACGAGAGATGGGCGGGATAGGTGGTAGAGCAATTTCTGGATAAGTTGGAGAATCTTTCGTAGAGGTGATTTTATTATAGATCGTGTCAATTTTCGGAGTCAAGTGGCTAGCTATGTTGTCGCACAATGTTTGTGATGGGGCCGATACAATGTTGCAGGCCTTAGGGTTAGTGAATGTTTTTACGATCTGATAGAGAATGTTCTGAGAGCTCCCTGCTTGTTCAAGTGTGGATGCAATGTGAGATTTCCTAGCATTTTTTAAATTACGGTGGTAGTGTGCTAAAGCCTGCTTACATTTTTCTTTATCTGTCATGTTCTGTGAGCGCCGTCACAGGCGTTCGAGTTTTTTACATGTACCTTTTTCTAACTGCAAGGCAGAAGAGTACCACGGTGCCTGGTGCCGTTTTGTGTCATGCTGCAGTTCTCTTTCATGCCCCGTGGAAGCGTTCCTTTACCTCTGAAACACAAGAAATTCAGTGTATGTTTTCTCATGTCTGTCCTGGTGGGTGACTGTAGGCACAGTCAGTGTGGGCTACGTCTTTCTCCCTACACCTGCGCAGCACTGTGCAAGAAATGGGCGTCACTTTTATGTGTTGTTGGTTTTTGCAACGTGCCCCAAGATCACATGCATGTATCTCTCAGTTCCTGGCATGTGGTTTGCAGTGTGACTCTTCCTTGTGGTGCCTGATATCTCGACTCCCCCTCTCTTTAAAGACTTCTTTTTGGG
Organism: Lissotriton vulgaris; assembly: GCF_964263255.1. Lineage (NCBI taxonomy): Eukaryota > Metazoa > Chordata > Amphibia > Caudata > Salamandridae > Lissotriton > Lissotriton vulgaris. Next base: position 47,671,836 of record NC_141693.1, on the reverse strand, counting down.
CTAACTTTTGGCTTCTTTTGTTGTTTTTAGGTATTTCCCTAGGTCTTGCAGGATCAGCTACCTTATTTATCGTGAGGCGGATGGGGTCGGAAATTTGATCCGTGGCCCCTTTGTACCCCCTGATTATGCCATCTTGTCGTATTCAAGGTCTGGCTCTACTGCTTTTCCCAGATGGTGCATTGGAGGCTGGGTACATTGGTTAGTTGCTAGACCTGATATGGGATTGAGCTCATTTTGTGTTCAACTCAAGCTGGGGTGGACACTGGGGATGCCTCATCCCCCTGGCACCCCCCTTTCCCTCGGTCCACGTCCTGCCTCCTTTTAGCACATTTAGACCATCTGTTTCTGGCTTGTTGCGAGGGACTTCTGACAAGCGGACATGCTTCTGTTGTAATTGAATTGTGGAGGAGTGTGGTACGGTGGTCAGACTTGGAAAATTGTAAAAACCTGAGAAAAAAGAGAACAAATAATACTTGGAACATAAGAATGGGAAGAGCCCGGGGCTATGGTCAAAAAACTTTTGCTGAAGTCTGCCGAATATTGATGATGAACTGCTGCAGCAATTATGGGATGCCTAACTACTCTGTAGAAACCCCCCACCTAAGGGCTTTGACTTGACATAATGTGGACACTTTGCAGCTTATTGGTTCTTGTGCGTGCTTTGGATGGTGTAGGGCCTTCATTTTCCTCGGCGTACAGGAATCCTGGCTCCCGCTACTGGAGGACAGTTTCATTTTAGAAGTGAAATGGGGGCTTCCATTGGGTGGAGACCTCTGGTTTTTGGAGTCGCTGTTGGGGTTACGTGCCACAAATGAAACTTTGGTCCTGTGTGGAATGCCTGGGAATGGGGACACTTCGACTTGGTGCTTGGAAACTGCCCGTATCGATTTTTGTGCATGGGGACCTGGGTGCCTGTGTTTTGAGTACTTAATCTGGGAGCCGCTCAGTCCCGATGTCAGACTGCCCTCCCGCTGGGGATCAGCAGCAGAGGGGGGTCTCGGCTCCCGCAGGTGCCCCTGAAGGCTCATTTTAGTGAGGATACCCGGTCGACAGAGCACATACAGCAGCCCTTGGTATTTCTGAATCCCTGAACGCAAGTAAAGGTTTGCATTCCCAGTGCTGTCTCATTGGTCCTTCTTTTGGCTTGATGCAGTTTTTGGGGCTGTGGGTGAAGTGGTCCTATTTATTCTGGGGATTTATCTTACTGCACATTTAGACCCTGCGCTTGTGTGAAGGCTTACCTCCCCAGACAGTAATCAATCCCTTCCGAGGTTTTGGCCCTGGTCCCTGTTGGGCTGAGTTCCCTGTCTGTGGTTGCTGCTGCCACATGTTTGTCCAACTACCTGATCTCCTCTGCGGGGTACAGCGGTTGATGGACCTCCCTTTGCCTGAACGTAAGCTGCATTAGGGTGTCCTTCCACTATATCCATGTCATCTGGTTCGAAGTTTCCTTCCTCCGGCCAAGGTCTATCGTACTAGTCTCTTTCTTTGATCCAGCATGCATACAAGTGGCAGAATGGGCTCCCAAAGATCTTGCCTTCTTCTCTTTCTACTATCTCCCTTGGGGTCAGTTTATCCTTCCCGTGTGTTCGGGTGGAGCAGCTTAGGTCCTTGTTGTTGCTCCTCACGTATGTGCGCTAAGATGCCATCTTCATTGTCCTGTGTCTTGGTTGGGTCAGTACCAGGCTGGCCTGCTCTCTTAATTCCCAGTCAGACCGTCTCCTAGGTTGAATGATTGGTGAGGCTCGGATCCCTGCAGAAGCTTCCCATCTAATTCTATCTCTGATTTTTCCCAGATCGTTGCTCTGTACCCTGTATCTACAACGCTTCCCTAGGTGATAGGTGTGCTGCTCTGTTTTCTCTCTGTGATTCTTAGGTGCAAGCTGTAACTCTCTGTTGTTTCCTTGGCTACCTTGGTAAATCCTGTAGCCTCACCCTCATCATCATTTCTCGGGGGACTGGGGCTCCCTTCCTCACCCCCACTTGCTGTATCACTATCTAGAACCTCCACAAATCTCCCTGTCACTCGTGTATGTTTGCCTAAACCAGTGGGAGTGTGTACTCTCCATGCTGCTGGGGTTCTATGTGTCAGACACAACAGACAGGGGTATTTACTTTGTTTGTGTGTTCTCATATGTTCAATTGCGTTAGTTCAAAAGTTCCGTCCTTTGGCCAGAGAAATGTCTGTGCCTTCATGTGTGTGCGCCATTCTTGGTAAAACATATTCATTTTTTTAGTCTGTGTGTGGAACCTGGTTTGCATGTGTTTTAATGTGTTTTAATGGGAAATCCATGGGAAATCCATGATAAGTCTGGTAGTTTTAGTGGACAAAGTATGGCTTAGCTCCTTTTTGGGGAATCTTTGTTTTGATCTAATCTTGGGGGGAAATGTATGTGGTGCACTCTTATAATTTTGTTCTACGTGTTCAGCACTATCTACAGATGCATCAAACAATTTAGTATGAACACTTCAGCAACACAAATAACAATGCTTGTCAAGGGTTGCAACATAGGTAAACAAGCATTTACAATGCAATACGTATCGCAGTTGCAGAGTTTGAGCTATTGGCATTGTAAATGACTATGCCTTTTATTTATGTGTTTTGAAGATCTGCAAGCGGTGCGTAAATATGCACTTTGTACCTAAAGTCGTTGCTTACGAGAAGCAAGATTGGAAGTAACTGAGCGTCTTTTACTGTCAGCCTTGCTTCTCGTAAGCGACAACTATAAAAACAAATTGCGTGTTTATGCACCGCTTACTCGTTTTCAAAACACATAAATAAAAAATGTTGTAATTTACCATGCCAATAACTCAAACTCCCACAAATGCGACCTATTGCATTGAAAATGCTTGTTTTCTTTGCAGCATTTGATATCCTCAGTGTAGTTGGTGATCAAAAGCCGAAAGAAAGCGGGCGCAGCTGACAACTAAGACAACAGGTACAACATGTGAGTCACATCTGTAACTTATGTTCCAGCCCAACAGAAGAAACATGTATATGGCTCTTAAATAAACTAGTGGTTTGGACAGATAACCAGGCTTTGATTAACATGAATAAACTTTTCATTGTGAGATTTTAAATTATTACACATTTTATGTCCACTACAAAATGCAAGATAAATAATTAAATAGCAATAATATAAAAACACCCAAAGTCACTATATTATACGCTTGTCTTCAAGGAAGATAATGTAAAAAAAATATATTTTGGACTTTTAAACAAAAAACTTTGATTTTCTCAGAGGCTACTGCAGCTGTTTTCACTTTGTTCAGTTCATGAACTTTAAGAACTGGGCTGGCAACGTTTTAATTTAGCACAAAGGAAAAAAAAATTGTTTAGTACTAATTGCTGTCTCACAAGATTAAATTCTAGCTGAAATTGCAACAGACTTGTACAATCTGAATAAGAGGAAGAGTTGATGAAAACAGTTGCATTGCGCTTTAACTAGCCGGTAGTCAAATCTATTTTTTCAATGTGATCTCCGTGAAAGTCAATGATGGCATCAAGTCATAATCAACTACCATTGTCAGAGCAGTTATGTTTGGAGAGTTCAGAATCTGTAATGAACTTTGAAAAGCAAAAATCTGAATTTGACTGCTGCTCTTTTGACCTTTCACATGAGCTGTGGATTGACCTCTTACAGCCATCCAAAGCCCTAGACATTTGTAGGAAGAAGCCCTCTAGAGTTTCTTTGTTTAAAAACCATGAGCTATTTTCAGTGGAATCTAATACAGCACTTGTGATGTCTAAAAGACCTGTTGTAATCTCTTCTGTATGTTTTTGGCACACCCAGTATTGCCATTTGCTCAATGCTGGGCCATTCAGAAATACTGCCTTCTAATTGGTGCATTTGTTGTACTTGTCCCTCCTTTGGGTGTCTGGTTGACGCCCAGGTGATTTCACTCATTGTTCTTCCAGGTGAACCATCACTATGGGAGAATGGTTCCTCCTGGTCGGCCATCCCTTCTCAGGTGCGCTGTTCACTTTTATTTCGGCAGCTCGGCATCCGTGTGCATCATTTTGTAGTCCTTTGTTTGCTTCGTTTTTTGATGTTCAGCTCTGGCGCGTCATTCCGTAGTCCTTTGTTGGCTCGTACACGATTCTGGGCAGAGCTGGAAACACCCCACGGTACCAGGAACTGATACTTCGGCCGGCTAGATGCTGCATTGCCACACGCCTCTCTCTGACCCAGTCTCAGTCCCAGCCACCCTCTCCATGGGGTCCTGCGAGGCCTTTCTCTGACCCCGTCTCAGCCCCAGCCACCCTCTCCATGGGGTCCTGCGAGGCCTCTCTCTGACCCCGTCTCAGCCCCAGCCGCCCTCTCCATGGGGTCCCTGCGAGGCCTCTCTCTGACCCCGTCTCAGTCCCAGCCACCCTCTCCATGGCGTCCCTGCGAGGCCTCTCTCTGACCCCGTCTCAGCCCCAGCCACCCTCTCCATGGGGTCCCTGCGAGACCTCTCTCTGACCCCGTCTGAGTCCCAGCCACCCTCTCCATGGGGTCCCTGCGAGGCCTCTCTCTGACCCCGTCTCAGTCCCAGCCACCCTCTCAGTGGGGTCCCTGCGAGGCCTCTCTCTGACCCCGTCTCAGCCCCAGCCACCCTCTCCATGGGGTCCCTGCGAGGCCTCTCTCTGACCCCGTCTCAGTCCCAGCCACCCTCTCCATGGGGTCCTGCGAGGCCTCTCTCTGACCCAGTCTCAGTCCCAGCCACCCTCCCCATGGGGTCCCTGCGAGGCCTCTCTCTGACCCAGTCCCAGTCCCAGCTACCCTCTCCATGGGGTCCCTGCGAGGCCTCTCTCTGACCCCGTCTCAGCCCCAGCCACCCTCTCCATGGGGTCCCTGCGAGGCCTCTCTCTGACCCCGTCTCAGTCCCAGCCACCCTCTCCATGGGGTCCCTGCGAGGCCTCTCTCTGACCCCGTCTCAGTCCCAGCCACCCTCTCCATGGGGTCCCTACGAGTCTCTCCCTGACCCAGTCGCAGCCCCAGCCACCCTCTCCATGGAGTCCCTGCGAGGCCTCTCTCTGATCCAGTCTCAGTCCCAGCCCCCCTCTCCATGGGGTCCCTGCGAGGCCTCTCTCTGACCCCGTCTCAGCCCAGCCACCCTCTCCATGGGGTCCCTGCGAGGCCTCTCTCTGACCCCGTCTCAGACCCAGCCACCCTCTCCATGGGGTCCCTGCGAGGCCTCTCTCTGATCCAGTCTCAGTCCCAGCCCCCCTCTCCATGGAGTCCCTGCGAGGCCTCTCTCTGATCCAGTCTCAGTCCCAGCCACTCCATGGGGTCCCTGCGAGGCCTCTCTCTGACCCAGTCTCAGTCCCAGCCACCCTCTCCATGGGGTCCCTGCGAGGCCTCTCTCTGACCATGTCTCAGACCCAGCCACCCTCTCCATGGGGTCCCTGCGAGGCCTCTCTCTGATCCAGTCGCAGTCCCAGCCCCCCTCTCCATGGAGTCCCTGAGAGGCCTCTCTCTGATCCAGTCTCAGACCCAGCCCCCCTCTCCATGGGGTCCCTGCGAGGCCTCTCTCTGACCCCGTCTCAGCGCCAGCCACCCTCTCCATGGGGTCCCTGCGAGGCCTCTCTCTGACCATGTCTCAGCCCCAGCCACCCTCTCTGTGGGGCGCCTGCGTGGCCTCTCTCTGACCCAGTCCCACCCCCAGCCAACCTCTCCATGGGGTTCCTGCGAGGCCTCTCTCTGACCATGTCTCAGCCCCAGCCACCCTCTCTGTGGGGTCCCTGCGTGGCCTCTCTCTGACCCAGTCTCAGCCCCAGCCACCCTCTCCATGGGGTCCCTGCGAGGCCTCTCTCTGACCCCGTCTCAGTCCCAGCCACCCTCTCCATGGGGTCCCTGCGAGGCCTCTCTCTGACCCCGTCTCAGCCCCAGCCAACCTCTCCATGGGGTCCCTGCGAGGCCTCTCTCTGACCCCGTCTCAGTCCCAGCCACCCTCTCCATGGGGTCCCTGCGAGGCCTCTCTCTGACCCAGTCTCAGTCCCAGCCCCCCTCTCCATGGGGTCCCTGCGAGGCCTCTCTCTGACCCAGTCTCAGTCCCAGCCACCCTCTCCATAGGGTCCCTGCGAGGCCTCTCTCTGACCCATTCTCACTCCCAGCCACCCTCTCCATGGGGTCCCTGCGAGGCCTCTCTCTGACCCCGTCTCAGTCCCAGCCACCCTCTCCATGGGGTCCCTGCGAGGCCTCTCTCTGACCCCGTCTCAGTCCCAGCCACCCTCTCCATGGGGTCCCTGCGAGGCCTCTCTCTGACCCAGTCTCACTCCCAGCCACCCTCTCCATGGGGTCCCTGCGAGGCCTCTCTCTCATCCAGTCTCAGCCCCAGCCACCCTCTCCATGGGGTCCCTGCGAGGCCTCTCCCTGACCCAGTCTCAGCCCCAGCCACCCTCTCCATGGGGTCCCTGCGAGAACTCTCTCTGACCCTGTCTCAGACCCAGCCACCCTCTCCATGGAGTCCCTGCGAGGCCTCTCTCTGACCCCGTCTCAGCCCAGCCACCCTCTCCATGGGGTCCCTGCGAGGCCTCTCTCTGACCCGGTCTCAGTCCCAGCCCCCCTCTCCATGGGGTCCCTGTGAGGCCTCTCTCTGACCCCGTCTCAGCCCCGGCCACCCTCTCCATGGGGTCCCTGCGAGGCCTCTCTCTGACCCAGTCTCAGCCCCAGCCACCCTCTCTGTGGGGTCCCTGCGAGGCCTCTCTCTGACCCAGTCTGAGTCCCAGCCACCCTCTCCATGGGGTCCCTGCGAGGCCTCTCTCTGACCCCGTCTCAGCCCCAGCCACCCTCTCCATGGGGTCCCTGCGAGGCCTCTCTCTGACCCAGTCTGAGTCCCAGCCACCCTCTCCATGGGGTCCCTGCGAGGCCTCTCTCTGACCCCGTCTCAGTCCCAGCCACCCTCTCCATGGGGTCCCTGCGATGCCTCTCTCTGACCCCGTCTCAGACCCAGCCACCCTCTCCATGGGGTCCCTGCGAGGCCTCTCTCTGATCCAGTCGCAGTCCCAGCCCCCCTCTCCATGGAGTCCCTGAGAGGCCTCTCTCTGATCCAGTCTCAGACCCAGCCCCCCTCTCCATGGGGTCCCTGCGAGGCCTCTCTCTGACCCAGTCTCAGTCCCAGCCACCCTCTCCATGGGGTCCCTGCGAGGCCTCTCTCTGACCATGTCTCAGCCCCAGCCACCCTCTCTGTGGGGTCCCTGCGTGGCCTCTCTCTGACCCAGTCTCAGCCCCAGCCACCCTCTCCATGGGGTCCCTGCGAGGCCTCTCTCTGACCATGTCTCAGCCCCAGTCACCCTCTCTGTGGGGTCCCTGCGTGGCCTCTCTCTGACCCAGTCTCAGCCCCAGCCACCCTCTCCATGGGGTCCCTGCGAGGCCTCTCTCTGACCCCGTCTCAGTCCCAGCCACCCTCTCCATGGGGTCCCTGCGAGGCCTCTCTCTGACCCCGTCTGAGTCCCAGCCCCCCTCTCCATGGGGTCCCTGCGAGGCCTCTCTCTGACCCCGTCTCAGCCCCAGCCACCCTCTCCATGGGGTCCCTGCGAGGCCTCTCTCTGACCCAGTCTGAGTCCCAGCCACCCTCTCCATGGGGTCCCTGCGAGGCCTCTCTCTGACCCAGTCTCAGTCCCAGCCACCCTCTCCATGGGGTCCCTGCGAGGCCTCTCTCTGACCCCGTCTCAGTCCCAGCCACCCTCTCCATGGGGTCCCTGCGAGGCCTCTCTCTGACCCGGTCTCAGTCCCAGCCCCCCTCTCCATGGGGTCCCTGTGAGGCCTCTCTCTGACCCCGTCTCAGCCCCAGCCTCCCTCTTCATGGGGTCCTGCGAGGCCTCTCTCAGACCCCGTCTCAGCCACAGCCACCCTCTCCATGGGGTCCTGCGAGGCCTCTCTCTGACCCCGTCTCAGTCCCACCCACCCTCTCCATAGGGTCCTGCGAGGCCTCTCTCTGACCCCGTCTCAGTCCCCTCCACCCTCTCCATGGGGTCCCTGCGAGGCCTCTCTCTGACCCAGTCTCAGTCCCAGCCACCCTCTCCATGTGGCCCTGCGAGGCCTCTCTCTGACCCAGTCTCAGCCCCAGCCACCCTCTCCATGGGGTCCCTGCGAGGCCTCTCTCAGACCCAGTCTCAGTCCCAGCCACCCTCTCCATGGGGTCCCTGCGAGGCCTCTCTCTGACCCCGTCTCAGTGCCAGCCACCCTCTCCATGGGGTCCCTGCGAGTCCTCTCTCTGACCCCGTCTCAGCCCCAGCCACCCTCTCCGTGGGGTGCCTGCGAGGCCTCTCCCTGACCCCGTCTCAGTCCCAGCCACCCTCTCCATGGGGTCCCTGTGAGGCCTCTCTCTGACCCCGTCTCAGACCCAACCCCCCTCTCTATGGGGTCCTGCAAGGCCTCTCTCTGACCCAGTCTCAGTCCCAGCCACCCTCTCCATGGGGTCCCTGCGAGGCCTCTCTCTGACCCCGTCTCAGCCTCAGCCACCCTCTCCATGGGTTCCCTGCGAGGCCTCTCTCTGACCCCGTCTCAGCCCCAGCCACCCTCTCCATGGGGTCCCTTCGAGGCCTCTCTCTGACCCGGTCTGAGTCCCAGCCCCCCTCTCCATGGGGTCCCTGTGAGGGCTCTCTCTGACCCCGTCTCAGCCCCCTCCACCCTCTCCATGGGGTCCCTGCGAGGCCTCTCCCTGACCCAGTCTCAGCCCCAGCCACCCTCTCCATGGGGTCCCTGCGAGGCCTCTCTCTGGCCCAGTCTGAGTCCTAGCCACCCTCTCCATGGGGTCCCTGCGAGGCCTCTCTCTGACCCCGTCTCAGTCCCAGCCACCCTCTCCATGGGGTCCCTGAGAGGCCTCTCTCTGATCCAGTCTCAGTCTCAGCCACCCTCTCCGTGGGGTCCCTGCCTGCGAGGCCTCTCTCTGACCCCGTCTCAGTCCCAGCCACCCTCTCCATGGGGTCCCTGCGAGGCCTCCCTCTGACCCCGTCTCAGCCCCAGCCCCCCTCTCCATGGGGTCCCTGCGAGGCCTCTCTCTGACCCCGTCTCAGCCCCAGCCACCCTCTCCATGGGGTCCCTGCGAGGCCTCTCTCTGACCCAGTCTCAGTCCCAGCCACCCTCTCCATGGCGTCCCTGCGAGGCCTCTCTCTGACCCCGTCTCAGCCCCAGCCACCCTCTCCATGGGGTCCCTGCGAGGCCTCTCTCTGACCCGGTCTGAGTCCCAGCCACCCTCCCCATGGGGTCCGTGCGAGGCCTCTCTCTGACCCCGTCTCAGTCCCAGCCACCCTCTCCATGGGGTCCCTGCGAGGCCTCTCTCTGACCCCGTCTCAGCCACAGCCACCCTCTCCATGGGGTCCCTGCGAGACCTCTCTCTGACCCCGTCTGAGTCCCAGCCACCCTCTCCATGGGGTCTCTGCGAGGCCTCTCTCTGACCCCGTCTCAGTCCCAGCCACCCTCTCCGTGGGGTCCCTGCGAGGCCTCTCTCTGACCCCGTCTCAGCCCCAGCCACCTTCTCCATGGGGTCCCTGCGAGGCCTCTCTCTGACCCCGTCTCAGTCCCAGCCACCCTCTCCATGGGGTCCTGCGAGGCCTCTCTCTGACCCAGTCTCAGTCCCAGCCACCCTCCCCATGGGGTCCGTGCGAGGCCTCTCTCTGACCCCGTCTCAGCCCCAGCTACCCTCCCCATGGGGTCCCTGCGAGGCCTCTCTCTGACCCCCCTCAGCCCCAGCCACCCTCTCCATGGGGTCCCTGTGAGGCCTCTCTCTGACCCAGTCTCAGCCTCAGCCACCCTCTCCATGGGGTCCCTGCGAGGCCTCTCTCTGACCCCGTCTCAGTCCCAGCCACCCTCTCCATGGGGTCCCTGCGAGGCCTCTCTCTGACCCCGTCTCAGCCCCAGCCACCCTCTCCATGGGGTCCCTGCGGGGCCTCTCTGTGACCCAGTCTCAGCCCCAGCCACCCTCTCCATGGGGTCCCTGCGAGGCCTCTCTCTGACCCGGTCTGAGTCCCAGCCACCCTCTCCATGGGGTCCCTGCGAGGCCTCTCTCTGACTCCGTCTCAGCCCCAGCCACCCTCTCCATGGGGTCCCTGCGGGGCCTCTCTGTGACCCAGTCTCAGCCCCAGCCACCCTCTCCGTGGGGTCCCTGTGAGGCCTCTCTCTGACCCTGTCTCAGCCCCAGCCACCCTCTCCGTGGGGTCCCTGCGAGGCCTCTCTCTGACCCAGTCTCAGCCCCAGCCACCCTCTCCATGGAGTCCCTGCGAGGCCTCTCTCTGACCCAGTCTCAGTCCCAGCCACCCTCTCCGTGGGGTCCCTGTGAGGCCTCTCTCTGACCCCGTCTCAGTCCCAGCCACCCTCTCCATGGGGTCCCTGCGAGGCCTCTCTCTGACCCGGTCTGAGTCCCAGCCACCCTCTCCATGGGGTCCCTGCGAGGCCTCTCTCTGACTCCGTCTCAGCCCCAGCCACCCTCTCCATGGGGTCCCTGCGAGGCCTCTCTCTGATCCAGTCTCAGTCCCAGCCCCCCTCTCCAAGGGGTCCCTGCGAGGCCTCTCTCTGACCCCGTCTCAGCCCCAGCCACCCTCTCCATGGGGTCCCTGAGAGGCCTCTCTCTGACCCCGTCTCAGTCCCAGCCACCCTCTCCATGGGGTCCCTGCGAGGCCTCTCTCTGACCCGGTCTGAGTCCCAGCCACCCTCTCCATGGGGTCCCTGCGAGGCCTCTCTCTGACCCCGTCTCAGCCCCAGCCACCCTCTCCATGGGGTCCCTGTGAGGGCTCTCTCTGACCCCGTCTCAGCCACAGCCACCCTCTCCATGGGGTCCCTGCGAGGCCTCTCTCTGACCCAGTCTCAGCCCCAGCCACCCTCTCTATGGGGTTCCTGCGCGGCCTCTCTCTGACCCCGTCTCAGCCCCAGCCACCCTCTTCATGGGGTCCCTGCGAGGCCTCCCTCTGACCCAGTCTCAGCCCCAGCCACCCTCTCCATGGGGTCCCTGCGCGGCCTCTCTCTGACCCCGTCTCAGCCCCAGCCACCCTCTTCATGGGGTCCCTGCGCGGCCTCTCTCTGACCCAGTCTCAGCCCCAGCCACCCTCTCCATGGGGTCCCTGCGCGGCCTCTCTCTGACCCAGTCTCAGCCCCAGCCCCCCTCTCCATGGGGTCTCTGCGAGGCCTCTCTCTGACTCCGTCTCAGCCCCAGCCACCCTCTCCATGGGGTCCCTGCGAGGCCTCTCTCTGATCCAGTCTCAGTCCCAGCCCCCCTCTCCGTGGGGTCCCTGCGAGGCCTCTCTCTGACCCCGTCTCAGCCCCAGCCACCCTCTCCATGGGGTCCCTGAGAGGCCTCTCTCTGACCCCGTCTCAGTCCCAGCCACCCTCTCCATGGGGTCCCTGCGAGGCCTCTCTCTGACCCAGTCTCAGTCCCAGCCACCCTCTCCATGGGGTCCCTGCGAGGCCTCTCTCTGACCCCGTCTCAGCCCCAGCCACCCTCTCCATGGGGTCCCTGCGAGGCCTCTCTCTGGCCCCGTCTCAGCCCCCTCCACCCTCTCCATGGGGTCCCTGCGAGGCCTCTCTCTGACCCAGTCTGAGTCCCAGCCACCCTCTCCGTGGGGTCCCTGCGAGGCCTCTCTCTGACCCAGTCTCAGCCCCAGCCACCCTCTCCATGGGGTCCCTGCGAGGCCTCTCTCTGACCCAGTCTCAGTCCCAGCCACCCTCTCCATGGGGTCCCTGCGAGGCCTCTCTCTGACCCCGTCTCAGCCACAGCCACCCTCTCCATGGGGTCCCTGTTAGGGCTCTCTCTGACCCCGTCTCAGTCACAGCCACCCTCTCCATGGGGTCCCTGCGAGGCCTCTCTCTGACCCAGTCTCAGCCCCAGCCACCCTCTCCATGGGGTCCCTGCGAGGCCTCTCTCTGACCCCGTCTCAGCCACAGCCACCCTCTCCATGGGGTCCCTGTTAGGGCTCTCTCTGACCCCGTCTCAGCCACAGCCACCCTCTCCGTGGGGTCCCTGCGAGGCCTCTCTCTGACCCAGTCTGAGTCCCAGCCACCCTCTCCATGGGGTCCCTGCGAGGCGTCTCTCTGACCCCGTCTCAGAGCCAGCCACCCTCTCCATGGGGTCCCTGCGAGGCTCGGAGGATGTCTTTGTGGTGGTCCTTTGCCACCTGTAGGAGTCGTCACCGGTATTTAGACAGGCCTGCACACACACTTTACTGCAAGCCCTTTTCAAAGGCGGACACGACAAAAAACGTGGCGCTGTTATTGATCTCTTAATGAGACATGAGACACATCTGCTCTCGTTCCAGTGTGTCCTTTCTTATTTTCTGTAAATTTATTTGTTTTATTTATTTATTCCATGTTCTGCCGACCACATGTCGTGGGCTGCCTGTCAGTCAGCTCTCTCTTAGTCTCCCACACACTTACTGTATTCTCCATTTGTGTCAAAAACTCAAAAAAGGGGATTTGTAAACATAAGGCAACAGAAAGAGAAACATCCCCTCTCTCAAGTTCCTGCAGTGACGAGATACATTTTACATTCTCGACAGAGGTGCCCTGCCGATAAGTTGCAGAACTTAAGCATCTTTTCAGTACATAATGGATTCCCCTTAAAACCACATCATTAAAAAATGCCATTTCTGCAGCTCGTGCCAGTCGGGCATTTTGTGGCTGTCCAACAACAGGCGGTTCCCAAGGCCCCAGCAGAGCACAAGAAAACACAGCTCAACCTTATTCAAGAAGACCATGTAAGGTCACGTTTACAAAAGGAACAGCTGCTCCGGGGAAGCAAAGAACTTTGCCTTTTCTTCCGGTTCATAGAAGCTTTGCTGATTATTTACTGAATGAGAAAGCTTCGTTGGAAGCATCTAGGGAACACCAGTGCAGAAAGCTGCCAAGGGAGGGGGATGTTAGACACCCCCTTTCCACCAAGCCCTGGGACTGGGAGCCTGAAAGGAGCTCAGATGCTGGCAGAGCCTGGCCAATGGGAGGGAAGGCAACTCAACATGACCTGCATCCTTCAGAAGACAACTCTCGACAGCCTCTACAAACAGAATAGGATATATTTCAAAGGCAGAAAGAACTGGCAAAAACAGCAATCTGACACATTTGACAGTGTTCAGCAGAGTGATAATATTCAATATATCGCTGACAGTCGCTCACGTTGGTTTTTGTTTTGTTTTGCTGTACTTTACTATGGTTTTCTTAATGTATATGTGGTGTCATGATCAAAAAAATGACACAATTAGGGTAACACATTGCGTACCATATGCAAAATTGAAAAATATAATCTATGGCTTATGGGTGTCTCTCACTTTAGGTGCCGAACATTCTATGTGTGAATTTACACCTGTGTAGATCAAGGCCAATTTATACTGCTTACTGCCGAACTATTTGTAAAAAGGAAGGCTTCATCATTAAGAAAGGGTAAGTCACTCTGAATGCTGAATTTCATTAAAAGAAAAGGGTGTGAGTTAATTATGTTTTTCTCTTGCTCTAATATTATTTTACACCGAGATTCAAGAGGTGAAGTGCGGCCATATCAGAGCTGCTACCTCTGAGCTCTCGAACTATATACATTTTTAGGTCGAGCCTCAACAGCGCTTGCGCTGTCTGTAAGACCTGTTGTAATCTCTTCTGTTGGCTTTTGGCACACCCAACATTACCATTTGTTCGATGCACTGTGACCTCTGTCTGAAAGATTGTAGACTGGCAAATACCCCCTTTCTTGTTGGTGCACTTATGGGGTGCACTGCCACACTCTAGGCTTCAGCGCATTAATTTAGAGATTCTTTGTTCGGGGAAGGGCCCCAGAGTTCAGGATACAATACTAAGAGGCTGACTTTTTCCCCTTGCCACGGCTTCATTCCCTGCAGGCTAACAATATTCTTTCCAACAGGGGATCAAATAATCAGGTCCACTGTCATTACTCATGTGGGTTTACTTAATCTCTTGTTTACAACACACCCGTGCACGCCAGCAGCACTGCACAGACTGCAGTTAGTGTCTGCCTCGAGAGGCTTTGCAGTAGCTACTATGCTGAGATTGGGGCCACAACCTCCATCAGTGCCCCTGTGCCCCAGCACACCTGGACTGGAGTCACTTCCGAGGCCTGTCAATGGAGATGCCAGGTTTTAAGCCACAGTTGGGCACAGACCGTGTTCCTTCCACTGTTGTCATATAAAGAGCAGAGATTCAGAGTGGAACAATCAATTATATTAGCATTATTGCTCAATCATTCATCAACAGAGTAAATCAATGAAGATATAAAAACTGGACCCATTCATCAATGTTGAAGTATATAGTTTATATGAACAGCACCATACGAAGATTCAACAAGTACTCCGAGTGCACATAGTAAAAGAATTTGCCATTTTCAATGCCAATAGCTCCAACTCCAACAAATGCAAGACCTACTGCAATTCCAATGCTTGTTGTTTAAAGCTAAAGCAAAACAAGCAAGAATCTTAAGTGGCGTGGCCTATATTGCTGTTACCTTACTCTTTAATCTGGTATCTGAGTGAGTATAAGTTTATTACAGCGTTTATTTGGGGTTGCGGAATTCCCCACTTGGCCAGTCTGGCCCAAAGATGGCCTCTGACATTCTGAAATGTTGTAAAACCAATGAATGCAGCGTATGAACATGAATAATGGTGATATAAAATTAAAATGTAAGCCCAATCTGAATGAAGAGTTATAAGTAAAAGGCCTGTTTTAGAATTCTGTGGAGCCGTTGTTGTTAGCTGACCCTACTCCATGTTTAGGAGGGAAGCTATGTTACATTTGAGATTATGTTGCACCACTTTGTCAGACAAAATGAAGTTACAGTATGCCGTTTTGACTTTTAATTATGCAGTTAAATGTGATCCTGCCGAGTTAGAAAGTATGGTGTGTCATGTTAATGTATGACATGGCGTTTGCCTTACACAGAAACAAATATTTCCTCTTCAAACTTTGCGAATAATATCATTTCTCACTAACCTCAAATTTATCCACTCAAAACTCGTCTCTTAGGCCAGCTGCAGCCTCGCTGGAGTGCCAACCTGCAGAAGTAGCGCAGCGTCTAATCCATGCACAAGTAGCACCACATCGAACCCCTTTCAGAAGCACAAATATTACCAACATCAATCTCAAAGGGGGCAAACATAAGAGTTGTAAGTGGAATCCCTCAACACCCTTTTTAGAACCAGAATCAGTTACACATGTGTGCTGTAGATAGGCCGCTATTGTATGCGCAAATGTAGCGTAAGAATGACGCACTTTGGTTAAAGACTGTAAAAACAAGCATAATCAAATCCCAGCACCATCTCTCATTCACAATCCAGAGAAAACTAATTTTAAAGCCGTATTGCCTACAATTGACTGAGAGACCATTTTTTATTAAGACACCAGTTGCTAGTTGATCGATTTAAGAAGTTAAGAAAGTCTCTGTCCCGTAGCGTTTGACTCAAGGGTGAAGCGACTCTGAGAATATGAAGTCCATTGCACTGCACTAGCAGGGGTCCACAAGGGGAGCCAATACGGGCAGAAGAAAATGGAGGAAGCCGCTGAGGAGGGCAAGTATTCACAGACAGTGGCGTCGCAGTGCGCATGCGCCTTCTACGTAGCCAACCATAGGAAGCTGAGGGAAAACAAGATGACTATTCCGGTGGCCATGTTTGTAGAGTTTGGACATGCAATAATTTGAGTTGTAGTTGTTCGGGAACCGTGTCTTTGTGGCATATACCAAATCCTGATCGATCAAGAACCATGCCCTGTGTGTAAATAACTGTTCTTGTACACACAGTTAATGCAAATTGCATGATGCAGATGGGGTAGAGGTGCCACCCAAACAAACTCCTGCCGGGTACACGTGACATTTAGAAAATATGGAGATGGGGTGGAGGTGCTGAGAAAAGCCTGCGATGGGTGGAAAGTAACAATAAACAAAAGAGTTTCACTAAAGAACAGGTAAGGAACACAAGTATAATTAAACTATAATTGACTGGTGCTAATCTGCTCTAAACAGAAGTGAGGTATTGACTGTGGCGGTAAAGTTAGGAGGCAGCAAAAAAGAGTGACACTGCAGTGAACATATATCAAGCAGGAGGTGGGAAAGAGTAGCTTGTATTGAACACAGCAGGTATTGCATACAGCGCACGTGCGCTGTCAAGGCTCAACAAATGTCAAAAAACAGTATCTGAACAATACCTGGCGATCAGGGCCTATTGCCCCAAACTGCCTCCTGGGGGGGCAGAAAATCTGTGGCATTTTTTAGGGGGTTGGGGGCATTGGCATGCCCATTCTGGGCAGCCTTCCCATCCGAACTTTGGAGAGAAAAAAATCCCTGCTGCCTAGTGGACCTCCTGCCCACCCTGGAGGAGGCAGATAAGGGGCTATTGCCCCATCTGCCTCGGGGGGGGGCAGAAAGACTCACGCAATTTCTTTGAGGTGGGGGCATTGGTATGCCCATTCTGGGCAGCCCCCACCCCTATGTATAAAAAAACATATTAATCCCTGGTGCCTAGTGGGATACTGCCTCGCCGGGGGCATATCATGGCTTACTGCCCCAATATGCCTCCTGGGGGGGGCAGAAAGGGTCTGGGATTTTTTTTGGGGGGGTGCGGCCGTTCTGAGCAGACTCCACCCTTATGCATAAAAAAACCAATTATCCCTGGTGCCGAGTGGGCTTTCTGCCCCCAGGGGGGCAGATAAGGGCCATTACCCCATCTGCCTCCCGAGGGGGCAGAAAGACGGTGGCAATTCTTTCTGGGGTGAGGGAATTGGCATGCCCATTCTGGGTAGCCCCCATCCCTACGCATAATTTAAAAAAAATCCCTGGTGCCTAGTGGCTTTCTGTTCCACCGGGGGGCTCATCATGGGCTACTGCCACCATTTGCCTTCTGGGGGGGCAGAAAGACTGTGGCATTTTTCTGTGGGGGTGGGGCATTGACATGCCCATTCTGGGATGCCCCAATACCGAACTTTGAAAGAAGCAATCCCTGCTGCCTAGTGGGCTTTCTGCCCTTTTGGGGCAGATAAGGAGCTATTGCCCCATCTGCCTCCTACAGGCGGCAGAAAGACTGTGGCAATATTTTTGGGGGTGGGGCATTGGCATGCACATTCTGACCAGCCCCCACCCCTATTTATTTTAAAAAATCCATGGTTTCTAGTGGGCTTTCTGCCCCCCCCCCCTCCCGCAGGGCAGATCAGGGGCTATGGCTCCCATCTGCCTCCTGGGGGGACAGAAAGTATTGTGCCTTATTTGGGAGGAAGGGTGGGGGCATTGGCATGCACATTCGGGGCAGCCCATACCCCTGGCTTATAATAAAACAATCCCTGGCGTCTACGGTGCTTTCTGCCGGGAGCAGATTGGGACTACTGCCTCATCTGCCCCCCTGTGGGGTAGAAATACTGGTTGTGGCGGAATAAAATGGGGGAGCAAAGCCCTTGCCCAGGGGCTGCTCCCCCCTCCCTGGTGGCTAGTAGGTGGATCCCTGCATAGGGATCACCCTCCTGGGGCAAGGGATCCACTTGGGAAGGTTAGCATTGGAAAGGGGAGATTCTCCTCTTTCCATGCGGTTCGGTGCTCGGGGGGCTGAGATAGCACCATGAGCACATAGACTATGAAACTGAAACTAAGTTTTAGTTTTGTTTTCATATAATAACGACAGTGCGCCATGCGCATGATCGTCATTACAGGAAATCAACGAATATGGCTTGGGAGGTTGGGGAAGCTAATGATTTGGGATGATTTTACCCTGGGCCTCGATGGCGCTCACCAATTGCGGTTAGTAATAGATGTCTAAGTATTTTTTCACTTATGGGTGCTTAGGGTGGGGGCAATCATCCAACACCCCCAAAATCAGATCTGTTGATCCTATAACTTTGTTCATTACTTTAAATATACGACATAAACAACAACATCATACATCATATATGTTCTTAAATCTCTGGTTCAGGCTCCAGCCAATACGTGTTTCGCCGTTCGGGACAAGACACCCGCGACTTCCTCAGGGATGGAAACATATACAGATAGTACAGTGTAAGCCTAAGTTACAGCGGGCCATAATGTTACAATATAAGTCGTTTTGCAATACACCCATGCAAGTAGCATAGGAAGTCCCTGCCAGTCAATTATGCAGCGGACCAACGAACGTGAGGGAAAAGTAATGATTAAAAGCATCCAAATAGATCCCTAGGTCCAAATCGTTATTTTAGAAAAAAGGGCTGATCAATGATGGTCGTGTTCGTGAGAGAAAGATAGAAATGAGCGGCTAGTGCATTACGTGGGAATTGGGAGTGGGTGGTGTAGTATTCAAACTTGCATTAATAAGTGCTATAGAACCCCCGTGTGATTGTGTCCAACACGTGATACAAGTACTGAGGCAAGCCCCAGACCTACCTTAGGGATGCTACCAGGGCAAAAAATGAAAAATAGGAAATATTTTTTGCACGTGTGCTCATGACGTAATGATTCCGTCATGCGCACACTTGCACTTGTGCTCATGACGGAACCATTTTGTCATGAGCACAGAAGGGGTCAAGCAATTTCAGTAGCAAAACCTTGTTCTCCAGATTTGTCACTCAATTTGCATTCATCTTATTTGATATCACCGTAGAGAGCCAAGTTATATTTATTGCTGAAGTAGCAGATAAAGTCAGAGACCTCAGGCTTGTGAGCTGTGGAAAACATCTATGTAGCTGGGAGTTGGGATTGCTTACCATGAAAGAGTGATCTGCTGGTTAAGAGCATTGTTTCAAACTCAGGAGAAAGATGGCACTTTATCTGGACACACTAAGGGACATTTTATCAAAAACGGCGTTAAAATTATCGACGGTTTGGCAGCAGAAAACTGCTGCTAAAGCTGCAGTAATGGGCTTGATAATATGCCCTGGAGAATTCCAATAGAAGCCCAGGTTCACACCAGAACATGGACTTCTATTGGAATTCTTAAGGGCATATTATCAAGACCATTATCGCCGTTTTAGCTGCAGTTTTCTGCCGCTAAACCGGCGATAATTTTTAACCCCGTCCTTGATAATATGCCCCCACGTATTCTGCAGGCACAACACCATGCCTCGTGAGGTCCCAATTACTGAAGTGTGATTTGTGGGTGCCAGTTGATGGCAATTTTACACATCATGATGTAAGACAGCACAGAGTGAGACAGGCCATGAGATAAGGATGCAGTTGGGGAGGAGAGTTGTCCTTAACTTCAACAGTAGACACTTTTCCCTTAAAAACAGCCCATTCTGTGCCAGATATTCAAATCTCCTACAAACCCAGTTGCCACCTCATTTTGTAGATCTTGTGCACACTATTTTGGTTCATCAAACATGACTGGCATAGCACACTTTTTTAAAGGTATTGAATCTGGCTTGTTGAGTGGTTTTTAGACTACTCTTTGGTTCCTTGTTCTCAGGCCAACTTGGTGGATTTTCAGCAACTCTTTTCCTCATTGATGGTGATGTTTTGGTCTCTTACTAGTGAAGAAAAAAAACAAGTCCAACCAACAACATGAATTACAACTATCCCACCAAGAAGCAGTGGCAGAAAAATGTGCCATTTTACCTTGGATTGTAATGGGTTATTTATCAAAGTTAACATCGAACTCTATCATTTCATAAGTTAAATGCTCCACAAGTGAGACCGGTCTTTTGGTGCATGAACTGTTTACAAGACAATTTTAGAAATACTGCAAGTGAAGGCCCTGATGGCGTCCATCAAGGTGAAAGAACTTCTTCTGCCACCAAGCCTAGTGTTGCTCATTGCAATTGGCAATATTTAAATTTGCTAAGTGGGCCATCTATATTTCCAATGTTCGAGCACTGAGCCACCTTCTGACAAGAATTAATTCAATGGCAATGCCTCCATCACTGGATTTCCTGGACATTGATGATCTGTTCCACTGCATATACACATCCACCCCATTAGAGATTACTGAATCAAGATTAAAAGGTCAATTTATAGACCACTCCTATGTCATTCAACCAAGCACTAACTCTTTTCTGGCAGTAAAACTTGGATTTCATGAACATTTCATGACATCATCATCACTGATTAGGAAAAAGTAGAAATGAATAAATTACCTTTTAGAACAAAAGTAAGAGACTGTTCCCTACTTTTTGGAGATAAAATGATGAAAATTGTGCCAAATGGCAGCTATTAACTTTTTATTTTTTAACCATTCCTTTTTCACTTAACGTCAATAGTGAAAAACAAATTAATTTTATGGCAAAACCGAAGGCTAAGATCATGCAATCTTCCTTTATTGCGCCACCCACAGCACCACCTTTGAAGAATATAGAACACAACCAAACTTCGAAGAAATCTAACAATGTGCCTGAACCTGCAGTCATCTTCCTTCTTTTTTTTTTGCTGTTGCCCTTAAGATAAGTCTTGTGCGAGGTTGCTCTGATACTGATCCAGCGGGTTACCAGCTTGGATTACTAACAAACCATATACTCACCTGGGCCCATAAACATTCATACAAATAAGCTAGGAATTTACCGCTGGGATCGATTTTGATACTCCTGTGTGATGTATTTACCTTTGCCAATTCTTACCGACCTTATCTCGTTTGGGTATAATTTTCCTCTGATCAATAGATCTAATTAGTAGCAGAAAAGGTAGAAATAACATTATGTTTATCCTTCAAATGAACACAGACTCAAGAGAGTTTTAAAAGTTTATCTGATCAATAATTTCGTGAGTCAAACATCAAATATATGTTAATTCACCGTTTTCATCTGGAATTAAATCAAATTAGCTCAATATCAGTCACAGTTAGAATTCCTGTAATGACAGTACCTGAAGAGGGAGAAACAGAGGGCAGTACAAGGACATACTACATAGAATTATAGTTACCTAGAATGGTGTGAGGACCAACCCCTGGCCAACGAGCTGGATAAGGACCACAGGACAAGTCAGGAGCCACAGGATCAGGACAGGTTCAGGACAGGATAGGTGACCTCTTCTAGATGCAATGCCAGTGTTGCATCCTTCTCTGGCACTACTCTCATCGATTCCCTTCTGCAGGCCCTTTCTTGTATCTGCCTCCTCGATTTTCTTCCGTGATCCCCTTCTAGATGATTAGATTCTTCGATCAGCTCACGCGCAGTATCTCGGCATGCTCTTGTAGGGTCTGTGTCATCTGCAGCATCCCCCTCATCTGTGTGTCTAACTAACTAAACTACCTCCGTTATACTATTCTACGAGTATGTTCCACCCCCAAATTTTTCAATATCGTGAAAACCCCTACTTCTGATTGGGCCAGGCAAGGGAAGAGGTCATCACACCAGTCTAAATGTAATGCTTTTTCTTTAGTCCTTTGTTTAATATTCCCGCCCCTTAATTCACTTTCCAACCCGCATTTCACATTATGATCAATACATTGTATGCAAATTTTATATTTCTCCTTCCACTCTTGGGTCACGAGTAATGTTCCCAGGAGATTCTTGCTTGCGCGACCTTGGCTGAGTTTGAACGGTGTCATCATAGGTCAGGGCGGGTTTGGATACATGTGAGCATAAGTCAGGTGGGGTAGGGATTTCAGTCACCCTCCAAGGCCCAAATACGAACTAATAATAAAGTCAGAAAAATACATGTTAAAATACAAAAATAAATGAATTTACTGTATACCACTTATCTCTACTCTAATCCCATTTACTTGTATATATATTTCTCATTAGAAATTTGGTAAAACTTCCAAGGCTTAGTTCAAGCATAGCATGCGCAATAACATATGAGTTTTAAGTGGCCATTTTGAGAGCTATTGCGCAGCTGCAAAGTTTTCCCCCAAGCATAGAGAACGTCATACTACGTAGATGCAGTAGACGTATGCGCAGTAAGAATCCCGCGTTTTGGGTGGCAATTTTAGTGACACTCAGGTTACTGGTTAGTAATACACACAGTCAAGCTTCCCCTAGATACAGTATAATGTGTGTAATGCAATATTAGTATTTACAAACAGGTTGATTATAGTGTCACACATTATTTGAGAGGATTGCGACCGAGCAAGTCTCTTTTATACAAGACCTTGCGCCATCAATCCCCTCTCTGATGGCATTTTATGCCATCACTAATTTCCACTACTAAATGCCAACATTTAGCACTTTTCCATTTCAATTTCTTCTTCAACTCTTTCATTTCTTTCCTTCTCCTTTTTGTATTGTAAACCCCTCATGCTTTTGTAAATATCTCCTCTTATTTCTTCAAGCTGTATTTCATCATATTTTCTTTTCTTTCCCTTCTCATTCACTTCATACATATTTTCCTGCAACATTTGTGCCAGAACATTACTACCAAAACTAATAAAGTTATGCCCATTATTGACATTAGTATTTGACCTAAAATACTCTTACCTATGTTAGAAAACCAACTACCTATGGTGGTAATACTATTAGTTAGTTTCTTCCATTCACTGTCAACTTCCATTGGTTTCAAGTCTTCCTCCAAATGTGTCATATTTTTGATATATCCTCCAATTTCTACACTTTCATCAGGAATGTAAGTGCAACAATGTTGCACTTTCAACATTTTACAGACTCCAACTTCTTTTGCCAATAATATATCAAGGGCGAGTTGATTTTTATAAACCCATAGATCTGACTGCAACTAATTCTGTGTTGATCTTCAAGAATCCTCCAGTAGTGTCAGTTGATAACCGATCAACTACTGTAGACAATTGACAGATTTTTTGTGAATTTAGCAGAACTCCCACTGAAGGTATCAATGCACCAAATATGTCACCTACTATTTCTGCAAAACTAGCCCTTTTGTTGTTTGGTATTCCTCTATTGTCTTCATTGCTTCCAGTGATTCCTTTAACATGATATACTTTAGGGAATACTATTTCAAAATAGCAACTCCCATACCAATGACCAGGTAGCCTAAAATAGGCTTTGTTACCACACACATAATAGATTCCAGGAAATACTGGATCTGTTCCTCCTTTAAAGTCCTCATCCCCTGTTTACTAAGAAATTATGTTCACACTCACTAAAACCAATAAATGCAATGTTATATTCTGTCTTTAACCTATGGAGACAGATTTTCCCTTTCTTCTCAAAGTCCTGGGACATAGTAGCAGGAGTCTTGCCTGTAGCCATAAGGTCTTCCTTCTCAGCCCATTTAGGTGTCTGAGGTTTCGGATCAGTGGCCCTTCTTAGGAAATCCTGTCTTCTTTGCTCAACTAAATTCAGAAATATCTTTTCTTCTTCATGTAATTTACAAGTTAAATTGTGCTTCAGCTATATCTATTGTTCTCATTGTTGGAAAGTATTCACCCATGAATTGTGAGTCTCTAGTGCTAAGAACTGGGTTCATGCTCTTTCACATAGGAACCTCGGAAAAAATCATATCTACATTCGAATAATAATATTGTAACTTTCCGGTTCCATAAAACAAACTAGCTAAAACACTACATGAACTACCATATGTCAATGGTAAATGATGATATGTTACACCTTCTGCTACTGATGTTGGCAGTTTCATACATACAAAGCAGTCTCTAACGTCAATGGTTTCTACATAATGCACTAATAAATTTGCAAAAACAATAAAATCAGTGTCATTTTTATTTACAGTGTGATGTATATCTGACTCATCTGGTGTTTCTAAGTCTACTCTATCTCCTTTAGTGTTAGCTACCCTTTCATGTGTGTTAGTACTATTCTGTTTGTCCGTAACTATCAACTAGGGAATGGCCACTGGTAGTACTAACCACATCATAAGTACTAAAAATATGCTACAGACACATATTCTACATAATTTCTTTATACAGCTTTGTTTCTGTTTTCCAGCAGCTCTATTATCAGGCATTTTTGGGATAGCAAGATTTCTCTCCTTTAATTCAGAAATTTAGTATGAGATAACACCTTGGGTGTTTTCTTTTCTTTCAAGTTGGTCTCACTTCTTCGTCAATTTGCTCTGCATTTAATTCTTCATCACTTTCTTTATTTATTTCAGGATTTTTTAAATCTTCAAGAATTACGTATATCCATTCAAGACCCCTGAATTTATTATTCAATGTTTTCAATCTTTGGCTTCTGCGTTTGGGAGTCTCAGTTCAAGGTCCAGACTGGCTGGATACTTTGTTTACTTGATCAGGCTCTTCACTTATTGTTTTAATGTGATATTTTATTCTTTTGATAAAACTGGACCAATTATCGCCTTTTCTGACTCTTTTAGCTTGCACTGCACTTTCAGTTTCTTCAAGAGTTCTTTTGTTTTCATTTATTTGTGGCACAACGTGATCACCTTCGTCTACAGAACTCCTCTCTATCTGACCTTGTCCAGGGCTTATTACCTTAGCCTTTTCTGCCCGGATGTGTTCTTCTACCCTAATCTGAACCTGTTCAGGATTCGTTTCAATTTGTTTTTCTTCTTCTCCCTGAACTCGTTTTTCTTTGCCTATCTGGTCTTGTTCAGGTCTTTCTGCCTCTTGGTTTTCTTATGCCTGTAAGTTTTCTCTAAGGACTATCTGCCCCTCCTCTGACTCGTGGACGGGGCTTTTATTCTCTTCTGTCTGAGTACATTGCTCTTTGTTTGTCTGTTCCTGATTAGGTTTCCTAATAGCTGTATTTTTACTCAGCTGAGCTCGTTCTTCTAATCCTAACTGGTCCTCACTTCCTAATCTGGTTTGACTTCTTGTTCTTATGATTACTTCAGGTATGTCTACTACTGGGACCCAATCATCCTGACTGGTGCTTGGTTGTTCTTGGTCAGCTACCTCAGGATCTGTTATTCTAGATACTTCAACTGCACAACCTTCAGCAGCCACAAATGCTTGAGTCAGTTGAGGTTCTCCCTCTTCAGGAGCTGGCACTCTTTTTGTATGGCTTGCATGAATCCAATTAGGCAAGCCTGCACATTTTACTGCTGTTGTTGTAACCAATATAACCTGATGTGGTTTGTCCCACCTGGGTGTTAGGCACGATTCTCCGGTGTGATTCTTCACAACTACCCAGTCACTGGGATTCAGATCATGCGCTTTGTTCGGCTGCCTGGTGACTGCGTCTTCTTCAACCTGGTGAGAGATAGAACACACTCGGTCAGCCAACTCTGCAGTACTCCAAAACGAAATCATCAGATATATTGAACAGCCTGTGTCCTGGTATACATGCTTGCCTCTTTCCCATACTGACCACTGTTCTCCTGCCTGGATTCATTTGTTGAAATGTTAAGCATCTCTGGCAAAGACTCTCTGCGACATTCCTGAACTTTGCATTAAACCAGTCTTGTCAGAAAAGTCTAATCATAGCATCCCTGCCTATATTGGTGTCTCCTTGATACATTCTAGCCATGGGTGCAAGCATACAGTGTGGCATTACTGGTCTGCCATCTAAATAGACCAACACACGATCTTCTGCCCTTCTTTGACAACCTACTTTTACCCACTCCTCCTCTTCCTTTATCTCCACTTCATCTCTTGTAGATCTTTTACCTCCTCCCATGTTCCCAATCCTGAGAGTAGCATAAGTTGGCAGCTGAGTCCACATGTTTCAATGTTCTTGTTTAATGCTATTGTATGCTTAGCACAGTGCTGGGCAACCTGGTCAGCATATTGCTTACCTGCTGTCACATAGTCATCTCCTGACTGGTGAGCAGCACACTTGACCACTGCCACTTCTTTTGCCAATTGGATTGCCTCAATCAATTCTTTTACAAAATGTCCATTTTAAATGGGGGATCCTGAAGAAGTCATGAAATCCCTCTGCATCCAGAGCCGGCCAAAGCCGTGCACATCCCCGTAACCATACTGACTGTCAGTGTAAATGGTTACTTTCCAATTTTTCCCGATTTTACATGCTTTAATTAAAGCTATCAATTTGGCTACATGTGCAGAATTGACTCCTGGTAAATAGGATGCTTCGACTATTCCAGCCATTGTACACACAGCATTAGCAGCACTCAATCCTCCTTCTTCATGGCACATACACAACCTATCTACATAGAACTCATGTTCGGCATCTTTCAAGGGTTCTTCCTGTATGTCTGGAGGGGGTTTGGTATTGAGTTCTGTCACGTCGAGACATTCATGTTCAACTTCATCTTTCACCTCTTCTTGGTATGAATCTGGCAACAAGGTAGCTGGGTTAAGAACAGTACAGCTTACTCGGGTCACGTTTTCAGCCCCTAATATACTTATTTTGTACTTTGTTAATCGACTAGGGGAAAGATAATGAGTTCGAGTTCTTGTTAAAAGAATCACACTTTTACAGGGTGTCCCATCACAATTGATTTGCTTTGTTCCAGACTAATGCACATTGTGGCTACAGCTTTTAGACAACCTGGCAATTCAGATGCGACAGGGTCTAGAGTAGCAGAAAAATATGCCACAGGAGGTTTGCATTAGACCATGACTCTGAGTTAGGACTGTTAGTGCACAATTATCCCTCTCGTAGCAGAATAATGCAAATTCTTTTGAATAATCTGGCATACCCAGGGCAGGTGCTTCACACAAACAGTTTCGCACTTTCACAAAAGCTCCCATGCTTTAATCATTCCACTGTATTGGGTCTTTTGGGTATACACCTGTTACAACGCATTTTTTACTCCGCACTACCATTACAACGCGACTTTTACAACGCATACCATTACAACGCATTGCGCTGGGGGGCGCTCTAGGATAGGGAATAAGTATAATTTACTATCCAACACCTTCCCTAGGGTCCATGTGGACTGGAGTTAGAATAGTAAATTATACTTACCACTATCCAGCACCTCAAAGCGCTATGCGTTGTAATGGTATGCGTTGTAATGGTCGCGTTGTAACAGTAGGTAGTTGTAACGGTATGCGTTGTAACATGGTACATCCGTCTTTTGCTCTCTTCTTGGTCATCTGTATCAAGGGTTTTGCCAGTAATAAAAACCCCACAATCCCCTGCCTGCAATATTCTACGACTCCAAGAAACATCCTTATTTCTTTTTGGGCTTGTGGCAATTGCATTTGTCATATTTTTTTTTTCTTTCAGCGGTCACTCTCCTAAGTCCTCGTTCTATTTGATGTCCCAAATATTTGACCACTATTCAGCAAAACTGTAGTTTCTCTGGGGACACTTTATGTCCGCCCTCAGCCAGGTGATTTAGCAAGGCAATGGAGTCAGTAACACAGTCTTCTTGTGTATTTGGTGCGATCAATAGATCATCAATATATTGCACCAGGACTGAATGTCTGGGCAAAATTAGAGATTCAAGACATCTTTTCAGAATTTGGCTCAAAATTGAAGGAATTTCAGTATACCCTTGAGGCACATGATTCCACACGTAAACACGCTCCTCAAATTTGAACGAAAATAAAAACTGACAGGATGCAATGGAATGGAGAAAAATGCACCATTAATCAATTACAGTAAATGGTATCTGGTACAGAAACACAGCTGGGTTGGGCACTACAGGGCAATATGGCACAACAATCCTGTTGATCTTTCGCAGATCCTGAACCACCCTATATTTCCTGTTAGGTTTCCTAGTGCCAATTATGAGTGAGTTACAAGGACTGCTCATTATCTCTTTCAAAATTCCTTGCTCAACCAATCGATCAATTTCTGCTGCAACTCCTACTTTAATTTCCCGACTCATTTTGTATTGTCCAGTATTTGGATAAATGGCACCTTCTTTCACAGTCACTCTCACAGGATCTACATTTGCCATTATTCCGAATTCTCTTCCTGTAAAATTCCATACTTCAGGATTTACGGTTGCTTTGACCTCATCTTGTAACTCATCTTTTGTCATCAGGGATTACATTTCATCTACCTCTGTTCCTTGTTTGGTTAACATGAATTTGTAGACTCCGTCTTCATCTGGGGTCTGAATTGCAACACCGCCCGGCGTGCAGAATATCGTGCAATTCATTTTGCACAGTAAACCTCTTCCTAGTAAATTTACAGGACTGGAGTCACATACTACTTTCTTTAAAATTACCAATTCGTACCTCCATTGGTTTTGTGATAGGGGTCCTTATTTGTTTATTAGAAACACCTACTACTCGGATTGTTTCTCCCGAGAGGGAGTAGAAAGAGTAGCACCAATGTCCAACAAGAAGGTAATGTCATTTCCTTCTACTCTACCCTCGATATATG
Organism: Lissotriton vulgaris; assembly: GCF_964263255.1. NCBI lineage: Eukaryota > Metazoa > Chordata > Amphibia > Caudata > Salamandridae > Lissotriton > Lissotriton vulgaris. The sequence goes on along the minus strand of NC_141693.1, from coordinate 47,643,841 downwards.
GACCTGACTGATCTACCGGTAGGGATGCACCAAGAACACCCTCCCCTTCCTCCCCCCTCAGGCACCGTCATTGGGTGTCACCTACAAAATATGAATCCTGCAAAAGAAACTGTGATGTTACAATAATTTTCTTACCACTTCCTTCTTGAAATCTGGCGTCCACACTGTACCTGGCTTGACTCACAAAATTTGGCATAGTGGCAGTTGGCAATTGGCTCTGTAGATTTACAACCTGCTGCAGTTGACTCATTATCACCTAATTTTGCGTATGTTGATTTAAATTTTGATTTGGGCCATTATTAGTCTGTATGTTTTTACTCTCGTGTTTCCAATGCCCCAATTTTCCGCGCCCGTGTCAGGGGAACTTTTTCCTTTGCCTCTTCTCTGCTCAATCGCCCTCTTGGTTTACCCCCACTAATTTCACCTTGGCCTTGCCCCTTTCCTTGGTTTCCTGCCTGAATATTTTACTGGAGTTTTTGCTATTCTGCTAATTTGACTTGGGCCCACATTACCTCTTCTTCTAAAGTCTTTAGTCTGTTATCAATTTTATCTCTGCAGTACTTTGCATACTTGAGGATCTCTTCTATGTGTTTTGATTGTCAGCACAGCCTGTGCTGCTTAATCATTTGAGATGTAGCCAAATTTAACCCAGACACAAACCGGTACACAAAATGTTTCATGTTCTGGTCTCCAATACTCTCAAAACCACTGTACTGTTTGAACACCTGTAAAAGGCGCTCATAGTAGGCATGTACGGACTCGTCTTTTTTTTCTGGGTTGTTCTGTCTATTTTTATCCAATCAGTTACTTTTGGGGGAATTTTCCCTTTCAGGAAAATGATCACCTGGTGATATTTTTGTATTACTTCTTCTGACGGTGCTCCTGTCTTTTCATCCCTTGGGTACTCATCATTGGACCAATCTATGGTAATGTTACATTCTGTCCACAAATCAGCAGGTACCACTTTATCGAATAGACCATGCAGGTCTTGGAGTAACACCTTTAAAACCTTCACAAACCTTTTGACTTGTACCATTCCACAGGTTTTTCTCTCAACTTTGGAAAAACATTTGCAAAAGACAAAATATCCTGTCGGGTCCATGAGACATGTACATACCCCCCTCCTGGTACCTCTCTCATTGGACACAGTCTCTCAACCTTTTCTGTTTCTCTCATCATATATTCAGATGTCGTTCGATTTCCCTGTGCCTCTTCCTTTTTCTATGTCCACCTAGTTTTCTATCTGTCTAAATCTCCCCATTTTTGCAATAAAGACAATAATTCTTTAATCTGTAACTTTCTTCCCAAATCTTTATCAGAAAATTCTGCTCTATAGGATTTCTGCAACACTGTAGATCTCCCTATTTTAATTCCCATTTCAGAGGCCAAATTTGTAAATTTTTCATGAAATATTTTTGTATTGAACTAAAATTCATAACCTTCCTCTGCTACCAAGAAAACTGATCCAGCGGGTTACCAGCTTGGATTACTTACAAACCATATACTCACCTGGGCCCATAAACATTCATACAAATAAGCTAATAATTTACGGCTGGGATCGACTTTGATACTCCTGCGTGATGTATTTACCTTTACCAATTCTTACCAGCCCTATCTCATTTGGGTATCATTTTCCTCTGGTCAATAGATCTAATTAGTAGTAGAAGAGGTAGAAATAACATTAAATTTATCCTTCAAATGACCAGAGACTCAAGGGAGTTTTAAAAGTTTATCTGATCAATAATGTTGTGAGTCAAACATCAAATACATGTTAATACACCATTTTCATCAGGAAGTAAATCAAATTAGCTCAATATCAGTCACAGTTAGAATTCTTGTGATGACAGTACCTGAAGAGGGAGAAACAGAGAGCAGTACAAGGACATACTACACAGAATTATTGTTACCTAGAATGGTGTGAGGTCCAACCCCTGGCCAAGGAGCTGGATAAGGACCCCAGGACAAGTCAGGAGCCAAAGGATCAGGACAGGTTCAGGACAAGATATATGACCTCTTCTAGATGCAACAGCAGCGTCACACCCCTCTCTGGCACTACTCTCCTTGATTCTCTTCCGCAGGCCCTTTCTTGTATGTGCCTCTTCGATTTTCTTCCGCCATCCCCTTCTAGATGATTGGATTCTTCGATCAGCTTACGGGAAGTATCTTGGCATGCTATTGTAGGGGCTGCGTAATCTGCAGCATCACCTTCATCTGTGTTTCCAACTAACTAAACTACCACTGTTATACTTTTCTATGTGTATGTTCCACCCCCAAATGTTTCAATATCGTGAAAACCCCTAATTCTGATTGGGCCTGGCAAGGGAAGAGGTCATCACACCATACTAAATGTAATGCTCTCTCTTTAGTCCTTTGTTTAATATTCCCACCCCTTAATTCACTTTCGCAAGCGTCCTTTCTGCATTTCACATTTTATGATCAATACATTTTATGCAAATGTTGTATTTCTCCTTCCCCTCTCTGGTCAAGAGGTAATGCTCCCAGGAGATTCTTGCTTGCGCGAACTTTGCTGAGTTTTAACAGTGTCATCATAGTTCAGGGCGGGTTTGGATATGCATTCGCATAAATTAGGTGGGGTAGGAATTTCAGTCACCCTCCAAGGCCCAAATAGAGCTAATAATAAAGTCAGAAAAAGACATGTTAAAATACAAAAATAAATGAGTTCACTGTATACCACTTATCTCTACTCTAATCCCATTTAATTTATATATCTTCTGCATTATCAATTTAGTAAAACTTTCAAGGTTTAGTTCAAGCATAGCGTGTGCATTAACATGTGAGTTTCAAGCAGCCATTTTGAGAGCTATTTCGCAGCTGCAAAGATTTTCCCCCAAGCATAGAAAATGTCATACTACGTAGAAGCAGTAGACGCATGCGCAGTAAGAATCCTGCATTTGTAGCGGCCATTTTAGTGACAGTTGGGTCACTGGTTAGTAATACACATAGTCAAGCTTCCCCTAGATACTGTATAATGTGTGTAATACAATATTAGTATTAACAAACAGGTTGATTATAGTGTTACACGTTATTTGAGAGGATTGCATCCAAGCAAGTCTCTTTTATACAAGACCTTTTATACAAGACCTTGCTCCATCAATACTAACTTAATTAGAAACTGTTATGTTGCATTTTTATTGGCCAAGGTTTGTGTGAGTCTTTTATGACCATATCTATGAGATCACGAATATCTGAAATTCATCTATTGGCTTTCAAAGCAAAAGTAATGCCGGATTTCAGTGCAAACCTCCATTGGAGGTCTTAGTGGGGAGAAGTGGCCTTCATCTGGTCACTGTTCATGTTCCAGACTTGCACAAGCTGCTAGACTGTGAAAGGAAATAGCTAACTTGCTATTCCATAACAAACACGTTGTGTGAACCATCTTAAAAACTCAAGAAGAGACTCTCTATTTACTGCTCCAGCAAATTTAGCATATGACCTCAAAAATGCAAGAAGGAGTTAGGATGATTAGTGTTGTAATCTTCCTTGCTGTAGGATTTACCTAGAGTGATATGTTACACTTGGTATGCCCCCTTTCCCCCCCCCTCCCTTTCCCCTGCCAGTGGTTTGCCCCTACTTTGGAATGTTGGTGAGGAGTTCACCTTAGAATGTTGGAGTGAGGCAGTGTTGGTACTGAGGATCAGAGTTGAAATAAACTGCTCTTTCTTCCATTTTTGTGTCAGCGGTTTCTTAACATTTTGGCCACGCTGCTGTGCTGGGGGCAGCTTCTGATCCTCCCCCTGTTTCTCCTGTACCAACTGAGGTGATACCATCCAGCCAATTAATAAATACATCGTAACCGCTGTGGGATTTTCTTGGAGCCAGCGGTAACCCTTTGAAGATTGAGTTTGTTCCTTCTTGTGGGCTGCCTCCTTATAGTTTTGCCGCCTCATGACTTTTATTTTGGTAGCTGCTTAATTCAAGTGGTGGTCCGTTTTCATCCCTGCATGCAGAGTGATTCTTGGCAGAAACTCCTTAACTTAATAATAATTCTATGACGCATTGTTTGAGTGCACGTTGTGCCTTTGAGTGCGTTCTGCCTCTTTCACTTGTCACATTTACGGAAGTGCGCTCGTTGAGTGGTTCATGCCACTAGAGGCTGTGTTCCTCTTTTGGTTCTGCTCGCCTGAGGCGCAGTCCGAGAAGTGGAGAAGTGTGGTTCAATGATTAGAGCGGCAGACCCTGATGCAGAGGTCTAGCCCGGGACCAGGGTTCAATTCCCCGCCTCGGCAGGTCTTGGGCTCAAAATTCCACGGACCTGATAATTCTCGCCTCGGTGCATATTCCAATCATGGAGTCCCACTCTGCAACTCTGGGCATTAGCTTGCTTAATCTCCACAATGGCCCCCACAACGCTAAGGATGCCTGGCCTCCACCTTGGGGGTGCCCAGGAGTGGACGCCTCACAAGGAAAGCCAGGATGGGTTCCACAGCGGTATTCGTACAAGCGCCTTGAGACCCTTGCGGGTGAGTAGTGCGCTATACAAGTATCAATTTAATTTACATTTAGTTCGACAACAATTTAGTGCCATTGCCCTTCTATTGGAACAAAGCAGCTGCTCCGATCTGTGGATTCCTATGCGGTCCTGTTCGCCTGAGGCTAAGCCCTGCTCAGCTGCCCTGTCAGCTTGACTGTGTTGACGTCTCGATTCTCCGTCATTGTTCGCTCTCCGTGAACGTTTTGAGGAGAGTGTGGGACAGTTGTGTTTCTTCAGCTACAAGTGGCTCAGGGACCTTTTTGGGTGCTATTTCTCTCCACATCGTTTTCTGAGGAAAAAAAATATATATATTATTTGGTGGTGTGTTTCAGCAGTCTGGAGTGCGGAGGTGCAGTTCCTCACATCCTCCACAGACGTCTCACCAAGAGGGAAAAGTCTAACCTCTGGGCGTCAGCATCACACAACAAAGTCACCACCAATCTAGCACAAACTAAATACTGGCTACTCCACAAAACATACTGGACCCCTTCCCGCCTAGCGACAATAGGGCAACGTGACAGCGACGTGTGTTGGAAATGTAACAAACAAAAAGGGGACCTGGCACACTTAATCTTCAACTGCCCTAAGGTCAAACGATTCTGGATTAGAATAAACGACTTTATAAACAACGCTCTAGGTCTATCACTACAGCTAGATTTCCACGGGTTGGCCACGGCCTTCATGGCACCGTCAATCCAATCCAAAGAAGACAGAGATCTGACTGACCTCCTACTCACAGCAGCAGTTAAGACGGTCCTAAATAACTGGAAAGACACAGGTAAAGCATCCTTCAGGAGTTGGTTCAACTGGATCACCTTCCTACGGGGGCCAACACCATAACCTCAAACCAAACACCAAACACCCGCACAAGGGGCGAAATGTGGCTCTCCCTAGATAACTACCTGTCCACACACAAGCCCCATAGGCGGCCATCCAAGGTGTACAGCACCCCCACATACATCGTAGGGGCACAGCCTGGCCGACCCAATCGACACTTGAACCAGGTGTTCCTCCCGTACTCTCAATTTTCTTTTCCCACTTTCCTTTTCTCTCCTCGTCACCTGGGGGTACATACACGAGCCGCTCACAACAACACACACCAAGTATACGAATGTCGCATGCATGCTCTAATAAGAGGCCGTATGTTACCCAACCGGCATATAATGTGATCAAGTTTTTTTTTTTCCTCAGGCGATCCACACTGTACTCCTGTATACTGTATTCTGTATACACAAACTTCTTCCTCAATAAAATTCACTTGAAATAAAAAAAATTAAAAAAAAGAGAAGGCGCACTTGATTCATTGTTGTTTGGTGCCCTCTAGTGGTACTTTTCCATAGCAACTCTGTGATTTTTCAGCGGTGGAAGCCTTACTTTTATTTTTTTTCTCTCTCTTCAGTATTCTCAATGGCGTCATTTGCAATGTCTCAGCCTCCCCCATTTTTTAAGTGAAGAGGGGAACCTCTCATTCCGTGGAATAGATGGATCAAATTGTTTGAATCATATCTAATTGCTATTGGGGGGGATAGATTTTCTTCAGTGCGCAAACAACATATTTTATTACACAATCTAGGAAAACAAGTTAGAGAAATCTGCGATGATTTACCTGACACTATCACAGTGGGTGAGGGAGGGAGTTAGGATGCCCATGGTGACCCTCAACGTGACGTATACCAAATTACTCTTAAAAAATTTGAAGCTCAAGTTGGAAAAAAAAATATATAGTTTTGGAACGTCATAATTTCTTCTCCAGATCGCAAGGAAGAAATGAAAAAGTAGCAAATTACATTGCTGTACTGAGAGGTTTGGCAGCTACTTGTGATTTTGGACCTATTACTGAATTACTTATAAGAGATCAATTAGTGCGGTGCACAAGTGACAAGAAAATTGAAGAGAAGTTATTAGCGGATGCACCTGAATTGAAGCAGGCTATTGACATCGCAAAGGGTATAGAGCATACAGCGTTTTGTATGAATGAAATGAAGGATGCTATGGAAGTTAAACAAGTGAGTGATAATGAGGTACTAAAGGTGGTCGCAAAGGAAGATAGAAATAAAACACTTTCTTCTGTAAAATTCAAAACAAAAGGTAGATCATAGACAAAAGAATGTTATGTCAAACCGTAAATGTTTTCGTTGTGGTGATCCTAAACATTTGGCTAATGATATAAGATGTCCAGCGAGGAGAGTGGTGTGTAGGAAATGCAACAAACGTGGACATTTTTCAAAAGTGTGTCATGACATGAAAGGTAATGTATCTCACATGGTGTATGGTGAGGACATACCCAATGCAGACATTATTTTCCATGTTGAGAACCTTCAGAATGTATCTAACATGAAGTATCCTGAGTGTAATATTTTTCTTGATGACATGCAGTACAAGGTTTATGCAGACTCCAGTTCCCCATATATTTTAATCAATGAAGCCACATTTAAGGCCAACTCATGAAACAAAGTATATGAGATGTTGACCCCAGATATTAACCCAGGTGGATATAACCATGACCCTATACCACTAGTGGGTATGCTTGTTATGCAAATTAACTTTAAAGACAGAGTTACTGTGTTTAAAATTTACATCACTAAACATGGATCGAACTTACTTGGATGGAGGCATCAAAAGGATCTTGGCATAACATTAGATCCTAATGCCTCTGAACCGGTGTATCTGGTGGAAAGAGATTGAATTGGGAAAGAAGTTTATGATGAGTTTCCTGAGGTGTTCTCTGATGAATTAGGCTTATTAAAAAGCTTTTTGCACAAAATCAAATTGAAGAAACAGTATAAACCCTCTGTTCACAAAGCCAGATCAATTCCTTTATCCATAACAGATCCCCTCAAGAAAGAATTAGAGAAATTGGCGTCAATTGGGGTAATTGAAAAGATTGGAAGCTCGGAGTGGTTAGCTCCCATAGTAGTCGCATGCAAGGAAGGGGGTAGAGGTATTCCTTTATGTGTGGACCTGAGAGATTTAAATTCCAACATCTGGGTGGATAGACATCCCCTTCCTAGAATTAACAAAATGCTCAGTATCATACAGGGTGCTAAATTCATCAGTGTCCTTGACCTCTCCGCAGCTTACCACCAAGTTGCCCTCTACCCGGAGTCCAAAGCTTTGACTTCATTTATAACACCTTTTGGGGCATACCAATTCAATAGAATGCCGTTTGGGTTGGCATCAGCTGCGGCTGTAATTCAACAGATCATGCAACATATTTTAGGAGGTCTTAATAAAGTGTTGTGTTTCCAGGACGACATTTTAATCTATGGAGAGTCAGAAAGAGAACACAACAAGATTCTCAGGGATGTTTTAAACAAGCTAAGTAAAGCAGGTTTCACCACGCACAAAGACAAATGTAAGATAGGGGTGAAATCAGTAACATATCTAGGACACACTATATCTGAAGAAGGCATTATACCTAAAACCAGTTTGGTAGACTCTGTGAAATTAGCCCCCCCCTCCTACTAACAAGGAAGAACTTAAATCGTTTCTTGGCCTTGTAGAGTATATGTCGAAGTTTGAGGAGAATTTTGCGGGGCATGTACACTCCTTAAGAGACATATTAAAAAAAGTGTATTCCTTTATCTGAAGTTCTCAGTGTCAAGATGATTTTTACTACATCAAACGAGCCATTTCAAAAGCTCCCACGTTAGGCATGTTTGACCCCAACGCCAAAACTTCTCTAACCACTGACGCCAGCAAAAAGGGACTTGGTGCGTCCCTTACCCAAACTATTGATGGCAGTGAAAGAATAATTGCATTGGCGTCTAGAGCCTTAAAAGAACCTGAATATAATTACTCTACAATAGAGAAAGAAGCACTTGTGTGCTACTGGGCAATAAACCGCTTCAAATTTTTCGTGTGGGGTATTCCTTTTATTTTGCGCACGGACCACAAACCCTTACTCCCCATTTTCTCTACAAAGAGCATAGAAAGAGCCACTCCACGCATCTCCAAATGGGTCTTAGCATTTCAAGGTTTTAACTATTCCATGTGTTTTGTAGCGGGTGAGAAAAACACTATAGCGGATTGTTTATCCAGACTCCCCATTTCTGATGATAGTTTCCAATGTAATCCACCGGATGAAACTATTTTAGCCATTGATTGTCCTGCTAATAACCATGAAGAATGAGAGAAAGGTATACAGGAAGACTCTGTTCTAAAAGAACTTAAAAATTTGATTTGTAATGGATGGCCTGATCCATCAATGGGATTACGGAGAGGTTGAATTCCTTGTGAGTGGTAAGAGATGAACTATCCATAATTGGTGATCATGTACATAGAGGGAATAAAAGTCTGCCACCTGCAAACATAAGAGAACGCATTATATTGATTGCACATGAAGGGCACCCAGGTAGAAGTATGACCCAAAGCAAGATTAGACAGTATTATTGGTTCCCCAATATGGATAGTAATGTTGAAAACACTGTGAAAGATTGCATAACCTGTGGAGCTAGTGACAAATCCAAAGTGGTACGTAAAGCACCCTTGCTTCCTGTATCTGCTCCATCCAAAACCTTGTGTAGCAGGGATTCCGTTCTCCTACAGAACTGTGCATAGAGATCTAGAACCTCAGTGACTTAGGGTGACCCAAAACTCACCTCAGTATCCAAAATCCCCTTACCGAGCTAGCTACAGTGTCTCATTGGTCATAACAAACTCCCAATGACTTAGACAAACCAGAACATGAACTTAGGTTACCTCAGGTATCGTGGAACACATGAACACGCTTTCACTCTTTAATCATTTCAAACCAGAACTTGGAGTAAATGAGGACACGTGCATATTTGAAATATTTATTAATCAATGCAATGTTCTCAAACGCAGTATCTTGTATAATACTAACAAACAGATTATAAGAATCAAAGTTATCAGCATAGTTACTAGTCCATAGTAAGCAAACGGTGATAGCATATTATAATGCTGAAATGAATAGGAATTAACAACACCTATTTCTCACCTCCCTATTTAGCATATTATATTATATTTATGAAGGTCTCTTTTGGGTTTTAGCAGGGCAGGCCCATACCTCTAAATGTCAGGAGGAGAGGATCACATCATCTGCCACCAGCTCTCTGCATGCGAAGCATCATCAAGTGTTTTCTTGCATTCCCTGTAACTCTATCTTAAACCCGCTTAGAGCCCAATGTTGGCAGCAACTGTACTTATGTTATGTCTAATGTGGTGCGAAGATCAGACCTCCCAGCAACCTTGTATCGAGTTATTCTTAGAGGGTTCAGCACTCACTGTTCAGACAGTGTACCAAGCAAAACTGATATCAGAGTAATAACATATTATTTTCAAATAAATCACATCGCTCTTCTAGGTTGAAAGCTTCAACAACAAGTATGTGTCGTGTGCAAACTGAAGCCGAAGGAAAAATTGTGTTTAAACATGTAATAAGCTCATGCTAACTTAACACAGTATATATAAAGAAGTATCTACATGACACTTGGGACAAGTTAGGGCTAGACATCATTGGTACTCTAAACTTCCTAGGACTCTCTAAGAAATTCATATTTGTTCTTGTGGACTACCAATCCCATTGGATTTCCACTAAAACGGTTTCTTCTATCACCACATCTGCTTTGATTGGATTCTTAAAAGACATTTTCTCGAAAGAGGGAATACCCAGTTCCCTAGTTACGGACAATGGGGTTTAATTTACATCTGACACTTTGACACAGTTTTCATCTAATTTGGCCATATCACATATAAGAACTCCTCTTTATTGTCCTAAGGCTAATGGGCTGGTTGAGAGAGTAAATAGAGTGTTAAAGAACACCATTCAATTAGCTGTTACTGCACATGAACCTATTGATGATGCTATAAGGAAGACTTTATGGTTGTACGATTCTTCTCCTAATGCAGTCACTGGAGTTTCTCCCTTTTTGTCCCTCAAGGGGAGGAATCCAGGGACCAAACTTAACCCCAATTGGCTCAATGAGGGTAGTTCTGTCTGGGTGGATAGAGAATCAATTTTGGTTAAAATTGGTCTCCATCAATCCAGTTACAAAATAAGATATGATCAGAAGTGGGGTACTAGGAATAGGCAATGGTGTGTAGGTCAGTGGATAGTGGTCAAGAGACCTCAAGTAGGTTGTGCAAGATTTTCATCATTCTCCAAACCTCAAAGGATTCAACGAGTAAATAATAATTTGGTTGTTTTGGAGGATGGTAGCACATGGAGCATGAACAATATATGTTGCTGCCCCAGTGTATGTATTCCCTTGTCTGCAAGAAGAGATAACCAAGAAGACATGCTTACCAAGAACCCACTGACTAGAGAGACCAGGTCACTCTTTCCTCCACGATGGCAAGAGGACTTTGTGATGTAATGACCATGCACAGAATATTCTGATGTTCCTCTTCTGTTGTAAATACTGTGTATAGAATATTTCACTTGTTCCATTTTTTCCCTACAGAAAGAGGTGTGATGTAATCTTCCTCGCTGTGGGATTTACCTATAGTGATATGTTACACGTAGTATGCCCCCTTTTCCCTTTCCCCCCTCCCTTTTCCCTGCCCGTGGTTTGCCCCTACCTTGGAATGTTGGTGAGGAGTTCACCTTAGAATGTTGGAGTGAGGCAATGTTGGTACTGAGGATCAGAGTTGAAATAAATTGCTCTTTCTTCCACTTCTGTGTCAGCGGTTTCTTAACAATAAGGACTTAACATCGAATTTTTCCCTGCTGTTTCATATCACCATGACAGTATATACTACATTTATTTTTACAGTCTGTGTTGTTAACCTTCAGAGTTTAGGTATTGAGTTATAAGTTTAAAATAAATATTTTTAAACGCATGTCCTGTTTCTTAGTGGTTTTGAGTGTATTACTCATCAAAGAAAGAGGGGTTAGAGTTCGACTGTATCCCTGAAAATATCAGATATTGTAATGATTTGTCACTCCCTCGTTTCGAGAATGGCCTAATTAGAAACCCCAATAGGATTTCTTCCTTTCAATATTAGATAATGCTGCTGTGTTTATTAGCTACACCGGATACAGAATAGCTGAGGATTTACATTTTAATCCTGACTTTAATTTTAGCAAGATTTCTTTTCAGTTCAAGTAAGCATAATAACATCTTAGTGTAGGATTCGTACAAGGGCAGGTGGCTGAACAGCATCCATTTCATTTTCTTCATTGACAAGCATCTGAAATATTCCTGGATTTCACAACAGACACATGTAAGCAATATAGGCTTGGGCCACAAGTTATACCTTATTGCTGCCGATGTGGGTGGACATAAGCATTACCTATGGTTTCAGCATATATAAGAAACAAATAGAAGAATGAGGCAGAGACAGATCGATGATAAAGGGATGGTCCCATGGTTATGATTTAAAGTATTAATATATGGCATTATTTAAAAATATATTTTCTGCATCACATTATGAAGGCATCATGTAAGCTAAATGTGCATACAGACACAAAGGTTTTACACAGCCTCTAAAATGGTGCACATGGTTGTAGGTCTTGTATTTTTCAAAATGCAGATTTATCTGTTCTGGTCAATCCTGACTGTTGAATGCTCATTGTGGTGGGCATTTTCAATGTCACCATTTTCAACATCATGCCAGTAATGTTTGTGAATAGTTTGAATTGTGAGAATTTCACATGACCACAGTTGCCATAAGCATAGAATAACTCTTGAAAGTTTGCGTTTTACATTATTAACAATGGAGTCTTTAATCTGTACAAGTAACACATTTGTCTTCCCTTTTTCAGACACTCTTCAGAAGGAAAAAGGTATGTGAAATTTCATTGAAACAAGGGTGAGGATAAGGACTGTGGTAAATAAAGTATTACCCTGTCATAATTTCTATAAATAAACAAAGGGTCATGCATTAAATGAGAGGCAGAGTCCGTGGTGTCCGATTCAAAAGGGCTTTATTTCAATAACTCAAGTTAGGGGAGAATCGGTTCCATCACCACTAAGGTTCAGGAAGGGTCTTCTAAACTTTATTCACAGAGTACAATATTTATACATTCAATTGCATAGAGGAGGAGCGCTCCAGGCAGAGCAAGAGAAAGAAAGAGATAAGAGTATGTGGGCGTGCATGAGGGCGTACATGTGGGCGTTCACTTGAGGAGTCATAGGTGAGTCATAGGTGGGTGGATACATGGAGGGGGGTTGCATGGCAAGCGGAAACCTTTGCCCTACTTGTGTGCGCAACTTGATCATGACGTGCAATTGACGTGTAACTGGGGGGAAGCTGACTTTCGGTCTAGTAGGGAGGCCTTCAGTGTCAGGGCGACCTGCACGTCTGGTATTATCTGATATCTTAAGTCCGGGGATGTATTATCTGAAGCAGAGGTCGCTCATCACCAAGAGCCAGTGTGGGCATATATTTCTTCGTTCATTGCGTGGGGGCTTTGAGCTTTCTATGGACGCGAGCTCTGCAAATCACTTAAACGGAGACAGAAAAGCTAGGCCCTATCTCTGCAGACGGGTTCTGTTTACCTTCTTCACCAGGCAGGAATGTGATTCTGTAGAGCAAGCAGATAACTGTTGTGCAAAATACTGTCTTGGCACCCCGGGCTGGGCCCCTCTCGGCTTAGCCAGAAGTATGCGAGGTCAGGGATACGTAGCTGCAGCCCTCAGAGTGTCTGGAGCCATGAAACCTTAATTCGGAGACTGGCTCAGGCTGAGCCACAAAATGGGTTCTTCTCGAATTTAAAAGTGCACAATGCATACACATGGGCCACATGGGCCTCAGTGCGAAATTAACGTTTCTTTCATGGAAGGCTTGGTGACTGACATCCTATTGTGGGACGTAAATGCAGAGGCCTCATTATTCAGGCCACAGAGGGAAAATGCATGGGTGACATGCACATACACTAAACGAGGGGTACACGCAGGGGACACATTGGCCATGTAAAATTTCATTTTCCTCATCCCCTCCTTGTCCCCTACTGTACCCTTCAGGACACATCTATATTCATGAGACCGTATATCTGATCATACAGCATCATTTGTTCATCTTTGATCTTTTGTATACGTGGATGTGGGACACAGGCAGTGGCACACAGGCCGCAAATGGCCGGGCCACACTGCAAACAGAGACAGCAGCCGAATATCATAAGCAGTATCATTCCTAGGAACGACAACACTTTCCATCCCCATGCCGATATTACACTCCAGAGCCAACTGGACCAAGTCCATGTGCCTGGGTCTTGATGTATGTCATGAGCAATCTTGTGGAGCCTTGTTATTGCTGCGTACACAGATGGCGCATTATTTGGAATGAAAACGCAGCAACCGGAGCCGATCACTCTACAAGCCCCGCCCCTATCTGCCAGGATGACGTCAAGAACAAGGCGGTTCTGAAGAACTACAAGTCGCATGGCAGACTGCTCCTGGGTCAAGTTCGCCAGGGCACATGCAGTCTCATTCACAACTGCTTCCAGAGTTCTTGTTAACCTGCGTATGAGTTTACTGTTTTGGACGGGACCTATGAAGAAAAAGAATCCTCTATTGAAATCTGTATATTGCTCCCAGGCTGTCTCAGTCTGATCAATCACTGAGGAATCAGTCTCTCTCCTGTGTCTAACATGCTCTAGTTGTGAATCTCGATGATAATTGGATGAGGCTAGAAAGACGGGTGGCAGCAGGAACGCTATATAGCATGTTCCACCCCAGTTTAAGGGCAGATGTACATAGGCTGTCTGACCGCAAATGGGGACGAGGGGCAGAACTCCCTTCGTCTTTTGATAAGGTGGGAGTCGGCCACATACCCAGCAATCTGTCGCATTGCTGGTCTGATGAGAACGCTGCAACATCCGAATAAAAGTATTGTTGCGCAGGGCTAGTCGATATGACAGTTCATGGGGTGGCAGATCACTAAATGTATGTTCTACGGTGTCATTAATGGAAGAATGTATATGTGAGGCAATAGGAGGAAAGAAAACATGTAGTATTAAGCTGATACAGATTATAGTGATGCACAGAAGAGATAGAAAAATCAGAGTTACTATACATCTACTACGTAATATCTTGTAGTATTTTTCTTTCATTTTGCTCTTTTTACGATTACTATCTACGATCTTATACATGTCAGAAACCTTGTCTAACCGATTCACCACCTAGTGGACTTAAACAATTAAACGTTGTCTGGCTTTCTAGATCGTAATTTGGACCTGTACTCTTGCTGTGGAGTCTTTTCTAGCAAAGGGGGCTCAAAGTTTGTAATGTCTTTAGTCTTTACCAAAGTTCCAGAGTCTCCAAAGTACTTTTTGCAATGATGGGCATGGAGCCATCCTTTTTTCCCTTCGACTTTGATCGCTGTCCTCGTGGTCAGTAACACTAATTTCGGCATCTTCCAACGCGGCTCAAGGGGGCTTGATCGATCAAAATTCCGGACGAGGACGAAATCCCCAGGGACTATGGCGTTCTCCTTGACCTTGGTGTTGTCAGGGAAGGCGGCGGCAACCTGTGAACGACAAGAAAGTAGTGCAGACATCAAGGAAATCTGTAAGCATGTTACTGTCAACATCAGTTATTTTCTTAGGCATAGGCGTACCCCACATGTTCGGCGGTCTACCGAAAACCACTTCATATGGTGATAGGCCTGTTCTGGAATGGGCTACCATACGCATGTAAAAGAGGGCAACCGGCAAGGCTACCATCCAATCCACGCCTTTTTCTGCACAGATCTTTGCTAGTTTCGTCTTTATTGTCTGATTATGCCTTTCTACAAGGCCTGCTGCTTCAGGGTGTCGTACACAATGAAACTTCCAATTATATCCTAACAGAAGGGACACTTGTTTCATTAATTCAGAAGAAAAAGGCTGACCATTGTCTGAGTAAACGACACGGGGCAATCCGTATCTAGGGAAGAATTCGCGCACCAATTGCCTGGCGGTTGTCACAGCAGTATAATCTGGGACTGGATACGCTTCTGTCCATCTGGATAGTGCACACACAACTACCAGGACATACTTGTAACCTCTACATTTGTCCATTTGGATATAATCCATCTGGAGGACCTCAAAAGGGTGGTCAGGAGGATGAAATCCGCCTTGTTCCACCGGGATGCCTTTACCTGGATTGAACTGGCAACAGATCATAAATGTTCTTACTTTTTGTTTCGCTGCTGCACGCAGGTGCTTGTTAAACCAGATATTCTGTAAGCTGTCTATCATTGCCTTCTCTCCCAAGTGTGCTGGACTATGTGCTGTGTTTATGATGACTTGTACCATGGAATCTGGAAGAAACCATGTTGCTTTGCCCTTAGTCATCCAACCTTGGTCAGTCTGGACCCCTCCTTGTTCAGTCCATTTCTTTATTTCATCTGAAGTGGCATGTGTCTGTATGTCGAGTACATCTTGAGAAGGATCCCTGACTGTCATACTTTTTGTCAGTAATGGTACCTCTGTCTTTGTCGTGTCTGGTGGTGTCTGGGCTGTAAGTTTAGCAGTTCGGTCTGCCAGGTCATTACCCTGGGAAATGGTATCTGTAACTTTGGTGTGTGTTTTACATTTCAGGATAGCTATGGCTGCAGATAAATGTATTGCTTCCAACAGGGCCTGAATAAGCGGGCCGTGATGAATTTTGGCCCCATGAGAGGTCAAGAAACCTCTCTCCCTCCATAATACGCCAAATGCATATTGTGAATCTGAATAAATGTTCACTTTCAAGTGCTTAGCTCTTATGCAGGCTTGGTGTCAGAGCGATGAGCTCTGCTGCTTGTGCTGACAGTGTGTCTATTGTTTGTGTCTCTATGACTTCAGTAGCAGTGGTCACGGCATATGCTGCCACTAACTCTCCCGTACTCGTTCTCATGCATGATCCATCTACATAGAGTGTCAGGTCAGGGTCTGGCAGTGCTACATCTGTCAGGTCTTGTCTTGGTTTCGTCACTATATTCATTATTTCCACACAGTCATGTGGTGCGGTGTCTACTGTACTTGAGGGCAAAAGTGTAGCAGGGTTCAGAATGTTACATCGTCTGATCTCTATGTGTGGCTGAAATAACGTCAGTTCATATCCTGTCAGTCTCGCTACAGTCAAGTGTTGTGTCTGTGTCCTGTTCAAGAGAACTTCCACTGCGTGTGGTACCTGGACTATCAGGGGGTGTCCCAGCACTATCGAGTCACTTTGTCTTATGGCTAGGGCTGTTGCAGCAACTGATTTCAGGCACGCAGGCAGAGCCTGGGCCACCGGATCCAGTGTACTAGAAAAATAAGCACAAGGCTTGTGTTTTCCTGCTTGATCTTGTGTGAGGACAGATAATGCTGTTCCATCCCGTTCAGTTACGAAAAGCATAAAGGGTTTGCTGTAACTACGAGTCGCTAAAACTGGCGCTTGACATAAGGCTCTTTTTAATTCCTCAAATGCCAAGGTATGTTCTTGTGTCCAAGGGAGGACAGTCGAAGACGCTGCCTCCTGTGTTGTCAACTGTATGAGTGGTTTGGCTACATAGGCATACTGGGGAATCCACTGCCTGCAGTATGAAGTGAGGCCAATGATGGCCAATGTGTCTTGGGCTGTGAAAGGTTAGCAATTAACTGAATACGTTCTTGTGTCAGCTGTCTACCCCTCTTGGACAGCAAGTGTCCAAGGTACACCACTTGCTGTGCACAGAATTGCAGCTTCGAAGGGGACACTTTGTGCCCCTTGTCTGCCAGAAAGTGTAAAACCGTCAGTGATGCATCTTCACAGTCTGTTTCTGATCATGCTGTAATTAGGATGTCGTCTACGTACTGGAGCAGTGCAGTGTTGGTAGGCATATTAATACTGTCCAGCTGTCTCTTCAATGCTTGACTGTAAATGCTAGGACTCTCTGTAAAACCTTGTGGTGCTCTGGCAAATTTAAAACTGCGTCCTTTTAGACTGAATCCGAAGAGATACTGGCTATCTGGATGAATTGGAATGCTGAAAAAGGCATTCTTCAAGTCAATGACTGTAAGGAACGTGGCCTCAGAATCAATAGCAGTCAGTAATGAGGAAATGTCTGGGACCACTGGGTATTGAGGGACTACACATTTATTCAATTCTCGAAGGTCAACAACTAGTCTGTAAACTGGTGGTGCATTAGGGTCTGATCGTTTAAGGATAGGAATGACAGGTGAGTTACATACATTCGAGTCAGTCTCCACCACCACCCCTTGTGCAATGAGTTCGTCAATAATTTTTAATAAGGCCTCTTCGGCCTCAGGTGGTAACTTGTATTGTCGTATACGTGGTAGTACTACTACTGCTTTGAGAGTGACACGGTGTGGTGTTATATCCATGTAACCTACGTCAGTCGGACCTTGTGCCCATAGGTGCTGTGGTACATTCTGGAGTCTGTGGTCAAAATCTGTCAACACATAATGGGCCCGATGTAGGTAGCCCTTTACCGATCAGAATCGGCCGAAAATACCGATTTTCGGCCGTTTCCGATCGGTAAAGGGCTATCGAGATGTAGGGGCACATTTTCGGTAATTTTACCGAATCGTTATCATTACCGAATCGGTAACTTTACCGAATCGGTAATAATTACCGATTCGGTAATGATAACGATTCGGTAAAATTACCGAAAATGCAATGTAGGAAGCCAATGTCCCATCAGCACATGGCTTACAGAATCGGTATTTTACCATGGAATACAAATCCATGGTAAAATACCGATTCCTGTGTACATGCACATCTGTGCATGTACACATGTGCCATGTGACAGACAGACGTGCCCTTAGGGCATGTCTGTGTGCCACATTGCACACATGCCCGTTTTGGGGGTGCTAGAGGGGGTCAAAGTGACACCCCCTGCACCCTTGCCAAATTCGGTATTTACCGATTCGGTAAATACCGATTCGGTATTTGACTTTAATCCTATGGGCTTCAAAGGCTCATAGGATTCAATAGCAAATACCGATTCGGTATTTACAGAATCGGTAAATACCGAATTTGTAAGGAATCGGAAACGATTCCAGATGTTGGGACCTACATCCCATTTACCGATTTTGAAATACCGAATCGGTAAAATTCGGTATTTCAAATTCGGTAAATGGGATTTACCTACATCGGGCCCTTTGTCCCTTAAAATCACGTAAGAACAGTCGCACTCCCTCCGGAGAACAACAGATAACTGCTCCTAGTTCTTTTAATGTCTTTATACCAAGTAAGTTTTCTGGACATGATTTAGTAAGTAGCAAGTCTGTGGTACGTGACAGTGGACCAACCCCGAGGGAGACTGGTTTCGATACTTCATTAACAATAGGCTTTGCTGAAAATCCCAGGGAAACATTCTGTGAGCCCGAGAGGGGTGCCCCTGGAAACTCGTCATGGCTGATGGTAGTTCTGCTCGCCCCTGTGTCAATCAGAAATTTTCTGTCCTGTCCCAATACACGACTATGTACATAGGGACCCTCTTGATCTACAGGAACCTCAATAAGGGGCAAGCCAACTTCCCTCTCAAGGCTGTTTCATGAGAACGATTGGTATTCTCGATAGTCTGACTGTGTGTACTGATACATTTGTTGTGTGGCATGAACAGGCGGTGGTGGGGGTGGAAAAGTCGCTATTGTCTGTTGTGCGCTCTGTGGGGTGCTATTTTGCATACTATTTTGCCTAGGAATGTGTTGTCGTTCTTTTGTCTTGCCTGTAGCTATATTGTGTTTCAGGACAGCACAATCCTTTACAAAGTGACCTGGTTGTTTGCAATAATTACAGTTCCCCTTGACAGGTATTGTGCCATTTTTGTTCGTATTTGCCGGTACCGTTTGGGCAACCAGCACCTTCATTTTTGTCTCTTTCATGCGTCTCTTTTCCTGATCCTGCTCTTCTCTAATCCTGTTCTGGTGATATTGTAGCATTTGCAACATTTGTGAAGGGCTGTTTGCTTGCCAAGTACTCTCAACCTTCAGTACTCTATTCTTGATCTGGGGTAGGGAATACTCTACTAGTTTACTCACGAAAAGATGTGGATATGATTCGCTACTGGGCTTAAGGCCACTATTAATAGCAAAGCATTTCTCGAATCTAGAATAGAAATCACTTGTGTCCTCGTCTTGTTTTTGTTTACAGGCTGAAATAGCATCCCAATCTTCCTTTTTAGTAATCAATAATCTCGGCAAAACCTGTATCAGGAGTTCAGGTAGTTCTTTAGCTTTGTCACCAAGACCAACCCCCGGAAGCCTGGCTTTATCCTCTGTTTCCAATTCTGCCAAACTTAACTTTTTCTCGCCCACCTCCCAGTCTTTTTCCTTAAGCTTTTCATAAATACCTGCAGGCAATAGTACTTTCAATAGTTTCAGAATGTTAGCGTACGTATAATCTCCGATGCGGAGAATGTCTTTTAATTCTCGGTGAAACCCCCCCGGGTATTTATCATGGCAGGGCAACATCTTTTTCATTTCCAGTATTTCTAATTTCGTCAAGGGGGTGTAAACATACACTCGTTGAAGCTCACCGTTTGCATTATTGACGGGATGTACCTCTTGTAGGGGGTTCTGTCTGTCTATGTATAGGCGCTTTCTGTCGTGGTGTGGCGCGGGAAGCATGCATGTGGTCAGAGAATTTAAGTACTTATGTCGTTGATCCAGGATGACGTTAATTAAGTCAGTACCCAGGCCTGTCCATCTTTCTAGAAGTATGTCGTCCAGTAATTTATACAATGGACCGGGATCGGAATATTGATGCTCATACAACGTTATTAAATGTTGGACCATGTAAATACCGGCCAAACGCTGTTCGTTCGGCGGAAGGCTCAAGAAAGTTTGAGCCACTATATCATTGCTATATATGTTAGAATTGGACACCCACTGGGTGGCTGACCAGGCCAATTCCATTTCGTGTGGGGTGTGAGATCGCTCGCTCTCTATCCGTCTTTTCAGTGCTTTTTCAGTAGCTTGAAATAGATTCTCACGGGAATATCTTTCTTTTATAGCCGGCCCCTGTTTACGGTAGTCGAGGCACTTGGGCCTGTCAAACTGTCTTGCCTTGCCTACATAATTCATTTTGTCCTTCGCCTCGTTTACCTCTTCCGTTGATGACTCACCCTTCTCGTCAAACTCTACTCTGTGTGTTGCTGATATTTCCTTTTGTATTTTCTTCGTCATGCTATCTGTCTGTCCCTGTTTATCATGCCGACCGGCATCTATGTTGTCACTCCATTCTATCAAACCAGGCTTTACATCCCCGTCTCCTTCGTCTTGTTCCCTGATCAGGCAGTTAATAATAAAACGGAGAATGTAGTTCTTAACCCCTACCTTTCTGTGTTCCATGGCCTGTGCTATACTCTCGGGTCCCTCCCCCGTCCTAATGAAACGATACATTTTATCTAGGTGGTCTTTCATGTCTGGTAGTGTGTCCAAATAGTCGACGGCCTGTCTTAGTCTTAGTGAAATCACGAGCATTGAGCCCTTTCCTGGTTCTGGATCGTATATACAGTGAGGGATTGCTACATCTACAGTAGGCGTTGGCCCCCCTCCCCCTACCTACGGCCCCTTGTCCTACGTCGTCTTTCACGATCTGCTGGAGCTGATCCGCTGATGGGGGCGGAGGGAAATCTGCGTTTACGCAGTCCGGTGGGGACTCGTCTAGATAGGAGGAAATAAAAGCCTCTGATGCTGTCGGCTTTATTCTACGCACTCTATAGGGTACAGGTGGTGGCGTACGCGACCTACGGGGTGTTTCTGAGGGGGTCACTCTAGCTAGTTCTTCTGAGAGGACAGGATAAATACCAGCAACGACGGCATTTCTTTCTCTATCAGCCTGTTCTGCTTTGACCCGTTCCCCCTCCTCCCGCAGTTCTTTTTCTTTGGCTTTTTCCGCTGCTTGTTTACTCCTCTCTGCTTGGTGGAATTCTTTCTCTGATCTCCTATGTGCTTCTTTGCGCCACAACTCAATGGCATCTTTCTGGGAGGGTCTTGATTTCTTTTTCCATAGCGCTTCCTCTTCTCTCATAATGCATTCAGAATCCCACGTTCCTGAGGCAGGCCATCTGTACTTCTCCTCTAAATCCTTTGTGTAATCTACCCATAAGTCTAAAAACAATATGGCATCTAGCCCGTGCTTATTATACATATAATGACCAGGTGTGTCTCTAAGCGGGATGTTAACTGACTCTTCGAGTATGCCTTTCCTGGTCCCTATCTGACGTAACTTTGAAAACAGTGGCATGTTGAAACCAACGTAATGAAAACACAATACACACAAAAAAAACTGACTGAAACAATCATTAACACTAAAACACTAAAACACTAAAACAGATACAGTTTGACTCTATGTTCTTGAAAACAGTTAACTTTATGCACTGGAATACAGTACAACCATACCGGTCTCATAAAGAGACCCGTCTTTACCGTGCCCACCGAAATGGACCCGTCTTTACCGTGTTCGTGTGAACGGACACGTCTTTACCGCGTTCAAATAAATGAACCCGTCTTTAACTTTATGCGTTCCCAATAGTGGTACTCACCGGGAAGCAGAACTTGAAGGCCTCGGATACTTGATACTGCGCATGCGCGGAACAGGTGGACCTTCGGAAACCTCGGACCTTGCTCTCTCACGGGTTGGGCTCTGGTTGGGATGATCCGCGATCCTCACCGCCTCGTGTAGATGCCTGGTCGCAGTCCGTCTCCTCCGAGGGCCTGAGGGAGTAAGCAGGAAGTTCTGCTGGTGTGTACACTTTGAAGTCCGTCACGGCTGCAGAAGGGGGCAAGTGCTGGACCTACATCTCCGGCGCGTGGGGAAGGGGATTTGTCCCTATTCGGGCGCCAGATTTATGTGGTAAATAAAGTATTACCCTGTCATAATTTCTATAAATAAACAAAGGGTCATGCATTAAATGAGAGGCAGAGTCCGTGGTGTCCGATTCAAAAGGGCTTTATTTCAATAACTCGAGTTAGGGGAGAATCGGTTCCATCACCACTAAGGTTCAGGAAGGGTCTTCTAAACTTTATTCACAGAGTACAATATTTATACATTCAATTGCATAGAGGAGGAGCGCTCCAGGCAGAGCAAGAGAAAGAAAGAGATAAGAGTATGTGGGCGTGCATGAGGGCGTACATGTGGGCGTTCACTTGAGGAGTCATAGGTGAGTCATAGGTGGGTGGATACAAGGAGGGGGGTTGCATGGCCAGCGGGAACCTTTGCCCTACTTGTGTGCGCAACTTGATCATGATGTGCAATTGACGTGTAACTGGGGGGAAGCTGACTTTCGGTCTAGTAGGGAGGCCTTCAGTGTCAGGGCGACCTGCACGTCTGGTATTATCTGATATCTTAAGTCCGGGGATGTATTATCTGAAGCAGAGGTCGCTCATCACCAAGAGCCAGTGTGGGCATATATTTCTTCGTTCATTGCGTGGGGGCTTTGAGCTTTCTATGGACGCGAGCTCTGCAAATCACTTAAACGGAGACAGAAAGGCTAGGCCCTATCTCTGCAGACGGGTTCTGTTTACCTTCTTCACCAGGCAGGAATGTGATTCTGTAGAGCAAGCAGATAACTGGTGTGCAAAATACTGTCTTGGCACCCCGGGCTGGGCCCCTCTCGGCTTAGCCAGAAGTATGCGAGGTCAGGGATACGTAGCTGCAGCCCTCAGAGTGTCTGGAGCCATGAAACCTTAATTCGGAGACTGGCTCAGGCTGAGCCACAAAATGGGTTCTTCTCGAATTTATAAGTGCACAATGCATACACATGGGCCACATGGGCCTCAGTGCGAAATTAACATTTCTTTCATGGAAGGCTTGGTGACTGACATCCTATTGTGGGACGTAAATGCAGAGGCCTCAATATTCAGGCCACAGAGGGAAAATGCATGGGTGACATGCACATACACTAAACGAGGGGTACACGCAGGGGACACATTGGCCATGTAAAATTTCATTTTCCTCAGGACGCATCTACTTAAGTTAGAGTACATATGTTAAACAACTTGTCTGTATATTGTTAGTTCCTGTCGTGGATCATTTGCTTTTGTTGAAGTTGTGAACTATATTTTGCTCCACAGGGACCATTAGCTGAAATCTGTTTCCTGTATGCAAACCCATAAGTCCCCTACACAGTAAGCAAAGCAAGTCCCACTCTGCACTGCAGCACTAAACACCAAGACACACACCAAGGGATTTTACTGAATTTAGACTCTTTGACTCCATCTTAAATATATTCATAAATTACATTTTCAAGTTCGAAAATCATTTGTTTGCTATTTGAGCAGACATATCTAAGAAAATATTTTCCAATTGATAGTACATCTAAAGAAAGAATTTCCAAATGAAATAGTTTTGAGGTTTACATCATGACCATTTTGTTTATAACATAACTTTGAAGCCTTTTTATAATCTACATTGAATGTATTACTATTTTACAAACCCCCTAACTACCATAGTGACAGACAACTTTAAGTCATATACTTCAACAAACCATGCCCATAATTGAAGGGCTATCGAAAAGTATAATAATCGTAAATGTGATAGGTCAGTTTCAAACATAGAAACTATTTATTATGACTATATGAACAGAAATATCTTATGTTTATCAAATTGTCAGATGTTTTGCAAAACAAAATTAGAATATTGAGAAAATCCTCCGAGATTGATAATGCTACTCTTTCTGAGTTCTCTTTGTTTGTCTAGTTCCACCAGTGGGCAATGTAGAAATGAATTTCACATCCTCAAAGCAAGATTAAATTAGTCTTCTCTATAGCTTCTCAGATAGATGATTTAATTAAAGCAAGAGGAAAGTTTCTAAATTGAGCTATAATAGATGGATCATATGGAAAAGCAAATTAAATGATTTTCCCCTGCCTTGGTAGTTGCAAAATCCATCTCCTATTATTTGCAGACAACACCCTCCTGATCTCAAAGACCCTAGTGGACTACAAAGTTTGGTGAATACATCAATAAATCTAAAGACTTTTGCACTGAACAGTGGGCTTGTAATAAACCATTCTAAGACCAAGTTTATGGCCATTACCCCTCACAAAACATTTAGGGGTTTGATAATGCTGGAGGGGTCGACCTCTGGATAGGATATGTCAGTTTGACTCTTTGAAGGTTAGGTTAAACAGATTTATGGTGTGGGCACCACATGTTGAGAAGAGCAGCCTAAATTTAACTCCGCACTCGGCTGCAATTTTAAGACACTATTGGATATCCTGGACCAGATGTATTTCTCCTGTACTCTAGGTATCCAGAGTTTTTTTAATATCTTTTTTATTTGCATTTATACATATAGTGGGAAGATAACCAGCACAGTTACTGAAGTATAGCAAGAGCACGTTCACTACAGCATGTTTGGATTACAGCTAGGATAATAAGGATAATATTTCAGGTGCATCCTGCAAGGCAATCTTAGGTTTTAAGCTCAGTATCGCATACACATACAGTAATATAGGCGGCAAGAATTCCTGGCAGATACAAACATCTTCGTAACAGTCAATTGTTATTAACTCCGATTCAGTGAGGAGTTGGTGAGCATCTATTTTTGTATCTTGTCGTCCATATACATATGGTTGTTGTCTACCTTACCATCTCTGCAGTATACACTCAATCAGTGCTAGGCTGATAAAAGACGCCATTCAAAAAAAGATAAACCATACAAAACAAAACAAACTTTGGATAGGATATGTGAGTTTGACTCTTTGAAGGTTAGGTTAACCAGATTTATGGTGTGGGGACCACATGTTGAGAAAAGCAGCCTAAATTTAACTCCACTCTCGGCTGCAATTTTAAGACATTATTGGATATCCCGGACCAGGTGTCCAGAGTTAAAGCCGAGGGCAGTGCCCTGTAGGGGGCTGAAGTATGGGGCACTTGGAATCTGACTAAACTTGAGGTAGAGGAGAATACATTCAGCGAGCACTGACTAACCTCCCGTATAATACTCCGCTAATACAATTAAGACGAGATCGGGACCTCAATTCAATGACATATGAGGCCTAATTGAGGCTGTTACATTATTGGAGAAGGTTGAAACACTATGCAGATCTTGATGACCATCTTGGACCCTTGGAGGAGCTATTATCACTGGACAGTCATGGTAGAATTAAGTGGTTATCTTATGTCCAAATGTTGCTAGTACACATCGGTTTAGGGGGCCCATGGGCCTACTCAGCATCCCCGACCTATCTATTCAAGACTACACCTAAGGATGCATTCTGGTACCATGTAAATTCCAGTATGTGTCCAAAGGGTTGCTTAGTACTCTTTTTTTTATTTTAAACTTGAATTTCAATTTGAACCTTACTTGGATATTATTAACCCATTAGCTGCAAAGTCCTTTACCTTACATTTATCCAGGGAACTTTACCATTAATGTCTTTATTATCAAAGTGGAACCATCTAAATTCAATAAGTAGTGTATGTCCAGTTTACTAACAGCTAGAGGAGTCACTAGTTAACATTATTTTATTCTGTTCTGGTTATACCTGGCCAAGAAAAACATGGATCATCCCTTTTTGGAAGCAATTTGGATGCCGTCTACCAGAGGTTACCACACGGTTCCTCTGTACAGTATCCTCTCAGTTAGTTACTTTGCGGTATCCAAGTACCTTCCTTGGAGCAAGCAGGTCCATCAGATACAGGGTGCTGGAGTTATTGGCTTTCACATTATGCTTTGTCTTTGTCTTAGCCTCCCTGTACCTATGTATTTGTTATATGATGCTTAGCATCGGTGTCCTTTATTTGTTGTATTTTAACTATATATATTTTTAAATGCCAATTGTAACTAATTATAAAGTATTTTATTTATTACAATTTAAAGGTACACTTCCATGGATCATTTAAATTTTGTAATGGCATGACAAAGCGCTGTGTTGTAAATTGAGTTTGTGTATCTCTAGTTTTACATATGCACTGTTATGTACTTTTATGGTTTAAAACTCTGAATAAAGTATTTGATGATGAAATATTTGACACATCTGAAAACAAAATTAAATTAGTTTTCTCTACATTTTCTCTTATAGATTATTTAATTAAAGAAAGAGGTAAGTTTATAAATTGAGCAATCATAAATGGATCGTATATAAAAGTAAATCTGAAAGAAACATGTTAGTTATAGATTCCTTACCTTAGATTTACCCCCAGGTGTCAGACTGGATCCGGAAAGTTTTTTCGTCAGCAGTACCCCTGCGTGTCGAAAGGTGGCGTCGGCCAGCTCTGTGATTGTCATTGGCATCGTGGTTGCCGGGATGACGTTGCATCAGCTACTTAGACGCCGACCTCGCGAGCCAACATCAGTTCTTTCTTTTTCTGCGCTAGCCAGCGCAGATCAGGGAAGAGTGGTACCACTAGTACATTTTTTAGTAATCTTTTTGCGACTTTTGTCGACTTCTTTTTCGAGTCGTATGACACCTGTTGTACGAGGGATGCCCAGTGTCTAGCAATGCAGTTCCTGTAAGCTACTGATGTCAGTGACGGATCCGCACAGCATGTGTCTTTTTTGCCTGGAGCATGACCATGACCCCAAGTTGTGCTCTGACTGCCGGCCCATGGCCCGACGACTTTGCGGGAGCGGTCCCGTAAGTTACTCGAGGCTGGGCAGCTGGCTCCATGCCGCTCAAGGTCCTGCTCCCGTGGGAGGTCGAGGGACCGGTCGCGGAGTAATCATCATCACTCCTCGTCGATGTCTTTGCACTCAGGGCTCAGGTAAGTCGAAGCACAGGAAGAAGTCGAAGAAGCGCCATTGCTCTTCGACTTCCTCTCAACCGTCGGCTGGCGCAGCGCACGGTGCGGGTGGTGCCACTCCCAATGCTCCGCATGTGGAACCTCCATGGTTGACTCTGGGCTTCCCTCCCTTTCTGGGATCGAGCTTGACCCCTGCCCAGCTCCGTCAGTTCTATGAATCGATGCACGCCATTTTTGGGAGACCCAATTCCGCCAGTGCTCTGTTGTGCCAGATGGAGCGGGGTGGGGCCATAGATCTTTGACGCCAGCGCCTCCGGCCCCGGCACCACAGGGCATCCTTGGATCCAGACCTGGTCTGGATCGGCGCCAGTAGTCCTTGTGACACCTCCTCCGGTGCTGGCTTCACTACACCACATCCATAGCCGGCACCAGCTGGACCCCCTGCTGGCATTGACCCCAACCTCATCCCGGACATAGACACGGAACCAGACCGGCATCGCCCGATGCCAGATCTGGCACTGATGGGTAATTTTGCCTCTGTGTTCAGCCCTGGCCCTTATCAGCCATTTTGGCAGCCAGGGGAGGATGGTGAGGACTGGGAGGGTTATGGTGTCCCTTTATCTGACCAGAACTTGGATGAACAGGACTGGAGAGAGGAACTGGGGGAAGCCAATGGTCTAGATATATCCTCAGACATTGGCATATTGTCTCCTCCTACCGTGGCTACAGAGGAGCGTCTTACCCAGTGGTGTCACCTAGGGCGGCCGAGGCCCTAACTCTCGAACTTCCTATGGTGGCAGTCAGGAATAAAGTCAGGATTGAAACACTATGCAGATCTTGATGACTATCGTGGACCCTTGGAGGAGCTATTATCACTGGACCATCATGGTAAAATTAAGTGGTTATCTTATGTCCGAATGTTGCTAGTACACATCGGTTTAGGGGGCCCATGGGCCTACTCAGCATCCCCGACCTATCTGTTTAAGACTACACCTGAGGATGCATTCTGGTACCATGTAAATTCCTGAAAATTCCAGAATGTGTCCAAAGGGGTGCTTAGTACTCTTTTTTTAATTTTAAACTTGATTTTCAATTTGAACCCTTCTTGGATATTAATAACCCATAAGCTGCAAAGTCCCTTACCTTAATGTCCTCCAGGGAACTTTACCATTAATGTCTTTATTATCAAAGTGGAACCATTTATATTCAATAAGTACTGTATGTCCAGTTTGCCAACAGCTAGAGGAGTCACTAGTTAACAATATTTTATTCTGTTCTGGTTATACCTGGCCAAGAAAAACATGGATCATCCCTTTTTGGAAGCAATTTGGATGCCGTCTACTAGAGGTTACCACACGGTTCCTCTGTACAGTATCCTCTCAGTTAGTTGCTTTGCGGTATCCAAGTACCTTCCTTGGAGCAGGTCCATCAGATACAGGGTGCTGGAGTGATTGGCTTTCGCATTATGCTTTCTCTTTGTCTCAGTCTCCCAGTTCCTATGTATTTGTTGTATGACGCTTAGCTTCGGTGTCCTTTATTTGTTGTATTTTAACTATATATATTTTTAAATGCCAATTGTAACTAATTATAAAGTATTTTATTTATTACAGTTTAAAGGTACACTTCCATTGATCATTTACATTTTTTAACGGCATGACTCAGCACTGTGTTGTGAATTGCGTTTGTGTATCTTTAGTTTTACATATGTACTGTTATGTACTCTTATGGTTGAAAACTCCGAATAAAGTATTTGATGATGAAATATTTTACAAATCTGAAAACAAAATTAAATTAGTTTTCTCTACATTTTCTCTTATAGGTGATTTAATTGAAGAAAGAGGTAAGTTTATAAATTGAGCTATCATAAATGGATCTTATATAAAAGTAAACCTGAAATAAACATGTTAGTTATAGATTCCTTACCTTAGAATTACCCCCAGGCATCAAACTGGATCCGGAAAGTTTTTCGTCAGCAGTACATCTGCGCATCGAAAGATGGCATCGGTCAGCTCTGCGATCGTCATTGGCATCGTGGTTGCCGGGATGACGTCACAGCAGCTACTTAGACGCCGCCCTCGTGAGCTGACATCAGTTCTTTCTTTTTCTGCGCTAGCC
Source organism: Lissotriton vulgaris (assembly GCF_964263255.1). NCBI lineage: Eukaryota > Metazoa > Chordata > Amphibia > Caudata > Salamandridae > Lissotriton > Lissotriton vulgaris. The sequence goes on along the minus strand of NC_141693.1, from coordinate 47,614,681 downwards.
AGTGCAGATCAGGGAAGAGCGGTTCCTCTAGTACATTTTTTACTAATCTTTTGAGACTTTTGTGGACTTCTTTTTCGAGTCGTATGACACCTGGTGTACGAGAGATGCCCAGCAATGCAGTTCCTAGAAGCGACTGATGTCGGTGACGGATCTGCACCACATGTGTCTTTTTTGCCTGGAGGACGACTATGACCCCAAGTCGTGCTCTGACTGCCGGCCCATGGCCCGAAGACTTTGCGGGAGCGATCCCGTAAGTTACTCGAGGCTGGGCAGCTGGCTCCATGCCGCTCAAGGTCTCGGTCCCGTTGGAGGTCGAGGGACCGGTCGCGGAGTCATCAACATCACTCATCGTCGAAGTCTTCGCACTCGGGCTCAGGTAAGTCGAAGCACAGGAAGAAGTCGTAGAAGTGCCAACGCTCTTCGACTTCCTCTCAGCCGTCGGCTGGTGCAGCCCAGGGTGTTGGTGGTGCCACTCCCAAGGCTCCGCATGTGGAACCTCCATGGTCGACTCCGGGCTTCCCTCCCTTTCTGGGATCGAGCTCGACCCCTGCCCAACTTCGTCAGTTCTATGAATCAATGCACGCCATTTTTGGGCACCCCGATTCCGCCGGTGCTCCGTTGTGCCACACGGAGTGAGGTGCTGGGTTTTTAGAGACCCGGTGGTGCCAGGGGACCACACCCGAAGACCTCTAGGTTCTCCCTGTTCTGGACTACAGAAACACAGAGTCTTCTAAGTGAAGTCAGAGATCGAGGTTTATTGGTTGCAACCAAGTAACATGTGTCCTAGAATTACAACGACACGGGCTGTAAGTTCTCAGGAGACTGTTCGTTTTTACAGAACCAGCCTTCTCCTTATATACATAAATAACAGCTGCAGGCAAGAATTCTTGAGTTTATGATATGGTTATACACATATTTTCACAACAATACAATGAGCAAAGTCATGCTGGTCAGCACATATTTTAGATGTCCGGATCGTGATGGATTACCCCACCAGACCCAGAATTCCCATCAGATATCGATGAAACACCAATAAGGTCGGGCACCCTCCCATCGTAAAACTGGTCATAAACAAGAATCATGGACAGGTGTATGTGTATGGAAAACATGGTCTGTATGTAGTGAATGGTTTATGGCATGTTGAGCCTTGATGATATCTTACTCGGCCACTGGGCGAGGAGCTGCCCAAACAGGTTTGGCTGGAGGCAGTGGAGTCAGCTCGGCCAGGTCATGGGGAAGTCAGCTACGGTGGACGTGTCCTTTCAGATCAAACTCGGCCTTAATCAATTGACTATATGAGGGCAAGCCATAAGATGGATGCCGTTCACAAAATGGCGTCTGAGGGTTCGAGACGGAAACCACGATTTAAGGGTGTCAGCATCACTCGATCATGACGCAAATGCATAGGGATAATGTTCTAATCATTACAGGTCCGTCGATACCAAATTCGTCATGGTACGACGACATTTTGTGATACGAGTGTGTGGACCCCGAGGCTGGTGGAACGGTAGGGTCCAGAATTGCAGTACCACAAACTCTCCTTTTGCCCTCATATTAGGCAATAACTCTAATCTGAATCCAGATCTGTATTGATGAATTCGTGGAGATGCTGCTGGAGCATCATTCTGTTGCTCAATTCGTCCCTTGATACAGGCTTCCTTGCACATGAAGTAGCACAGAGGCCACATAATGCAGGAGCGCACTGTACAAACAGGCAGAACATAAACAGAACGGCTAGGATCATCCCAATGAAGATCAGAGTTTTCCATCCCCAGGCAGAGATCAGTTCCCACAGCCATCCTAGCAGGGATCAATCCCCTTTCTCCACGTGAAGGGAATCAGAGATTTTGTGTAATTTGGAGATGGCCTGGTACACTGTCGGAGCATTATCGGGGATGAAAATGCAGCAACTAGATTGGATCACTCTGCACACACCACCACGGTCTGCAAGTATGACACACTAGGGCAACCCTGTTCTGAAGTGTCATAAGTCGATCCGACTGAAGCTCAGCTGTTAAGTTGCTAAGGGCACCGGCCATTTCAGTCACGGCGGACTCAACTATCCTCGTCAATTGTCGAATGTTCCTGCTGTTCACCATAGGCCCCCAAAATGGCAGAAAACCCTTTGCGAAGTCTCCAAACTCTTGACCCGCGGTGTCGTCTTGACTCACGACACCCCTAACTGTCCTTGTCCGATGGTAATCTGCCCTGGCCGTGTAGGTGGGTGGCAGCAGAAACGAGATGAAGCATGTGCCCGAGAAGTCAGGGGGCAACCATGTGTATGCCTTGTTGTGGCAGATGAAGTATGTACCCTTAGCCGCCAAGAATGGAGGGAAAGTTCGGGATGCAAACACATATGTTTCTGTGCAGATGCTCTTCCCCAACTGTGCTTTGGGATCCCTGCCAATACCTTGCAGACATAGATGACCACGGTGGGGTACTACCCAAACTGAGGAGGATTTCTTTGATTTCTGGCTCTCACTTAAGGAAATCCCATACTTGGTGATGTTCCACCTACTGTATGGGGTAAACTCATCCTTGGGAGTTGCTCTGATCGTGTCAATATCTCTACTCATATTCTTGATTCCTGCAACTAGTGCCTTGTTGTTTGAGTTTTCCCCTCGAATGTATGGTTCAAGGGAGAACAGGAACATGGTCTGGAAAGCCCACAAAGAACCGAAATAACTGAAGGGCAGGACGAAGTAAGGGATACCCTTGTCGGTTGTGTGTGGCATGAGTCCACATATCCAACAGTTCGTAGTATTCATAACAGATTGGTGCTGGTGTAGGAGTAAGACAAATGAATTATTTACAAATTCTAGTCTTTTGGCAGACTCGTGTTCAGGTAGTGGATGGAAGGAGTGTGTGGGAACGGTAGGAGGAGGTGTGAGCTGGGTGTTGTGTATGAATGGAACTCGAAAGATGGACAGAGCATAGCCAGTTAAAAACATTATTATACTACACAACATTGAGATGCTCAATACTAGAAATCGTCTCCTTACCATTACAGTGCATATTCTCTTTTCAAAGTTCATGCGTCTAGCAGGTCTCTCTACCCTTGGAAACTCCATCCTCTGGTTGCTGCCCGCGGTGGGAGGTTGCTTCTGCCAAGATGTGCGCTCTGTCCAGTCCGGGGTGATTCCCTCAGACTGACCAGAACCGTTGACCTAGGCGTCCCCGGCTGCACTCCTCAGACTTCAACCGCGGCCTTAGCAGCAGAACCGGATGGCGGTTCGAAAATCAAAAATGAGCTAGTTCCCTGGGCGAGAGAGCTGTGAAATCAAAAATAGTTCATGGGAAAAAGGGGGAAAATCACACTAATTTGATTACGTCAGTTCCTTGGTCTTGACCTCAGATTGTATCGTTCTTTCCCAGGCATGGTGTGATTTTCGAACAATGTTTCAGGCTCGGTAGTGTCCAACTGCTTTGCCAGTGGCACAGTTCCTTGCAGAATGCAATCGCTCTCTTTGTTGGTATCAGTTCCTTTTAATCGTGCATCGCTGAAGGGGACAAAACGAGGTATGAACTCTGTCTCGGAGTCAGCGACTCCTTGCTGGACCCACCGGTCATATGGAAGGGGCAGCGGGACCCTTTTGCAATGAGCGCCGTGCACCCAGTGTTTTTTCCCGTGGACACGTACTGCAGAGCGGGTAGACAACAAGACCTGGAAAGGTCCGGTCCAGCGAGGCTCCTCGTTCTTTGTTCTCCTGAAGTTCCGAACTAAGATCCACGAGCCAGGTTCGATGGCATGGCCTGGATCGTCAGATGCCGGTGGAGAGGAGCTGTAGACCTGTTGATGTAAAGCATGCAGTTTAGTTGTCAAGTCGTGCAAATAGTCAAACAGTGCAGGGTACTCGATCTCACTGAGCTTTCTGGGCCTCGGTACTCCCCATATATTTGCTGGGCGCCCGAACACGATCTCGTGTGGGCTAAGTCCCAGTCTAGAATGGACAATCATCCTGGTAGACAGGAGTGCTAAAGGCAGGGCGTCTGGCCACTTGAGACCTGTGCTGGCTTGGATCTTGGCCAGTTTCAATTTTAATGTGCCATTATAGCACTCTACCAATCCCGCCAATTGGGGGTGGTTTGCAGCGTGGAACTTCTGGAGGATGCCTAGACACTCACACACTCTCCTCATCACTCGTCCCACGAATTCACTTCCGTTATCACTCCCGACAATCCTAGGCATGCCAAATCTAGGGAAGAATTCTTTGACAAGGGCTTTGGCAGTTGACAATGCAGTGTTGTCCTTAAGGGGGTACGCTTCTACCCACCTGGAGAAGGCGCAAACGACAACAAGCACATATTTCAGGTTGTTGCACCTCTCCATGTGGATGAAATCAAGCTGCAAGACCTCGAATGGATACGTTGGAGGTGCAAAATGACCAGCTGGGGTTGGGGTCCCTCTACCGGGATTGTGCTTCAAACACACCATACAATTTCTGACCAGATTCTCTGCACATTTTGGGATACCACTATTCTGCCATACTGGGGCCATCAACTTACATATTCCTTTAACACTGATGTGTGCCACTCCATGGGCCATCGTCACCACTGCGAGCACATAAGCGTTAGGTAACATCCATCGCTGATGTTCTGACGGTTCGACCCAACAACCATTTGCATATAATCTACCCTTGCTTTCTCTCCATTCATTCACCTCTTTCTCGGTTGCATCAGCTTGTATAGACTTCACGCTTTCGATGGTGTCCTCACACATACCCACATCAGGGGTCCATCTAGCAGGACCTACAACATACATCCGACTCATTGTGTTCCTTGCAGTCTCTTTCGCGACCTCGTCTGCAAATGCATTCCCTCGACCAACATCATCTTGAATCTTTCTATGTGCACTGCATTTCACGATCGCAACTTGTAGGGGCAAGGTCAGTGACTCGAGAAGGTCGTGTACTAGCTGGCCGTGTTGGATTTTTGCACCATGTGACGTCAGGAACCCACGTTCACGCCACAATCTTCCAAAACTGTGGGCTACGCCGAAGGCGTACTGACTATCAGTGTACTCATTCACTCGTTTTCCTTTTGCCAACACGCACGCTCTTGTGAGTGCGACTAACTCTGCTGCTTGCGCGGAATTGTGGGGGATGCGAGCTGTCTCTACAATCGTGTGTAATGTTGTCACGGCATATGCTGCAGTCGTATCACCATTTGGCAACTTGAAACATGAACCATCAACCCATAAATTATCATTACATTCAGGGAGGGGAGTGTCCTGCAAATCTACTCTCCCTTTTGTCTCTTCCTCTGTCCTAAAGCAGCAATCATGTTTTTCGACCTCATCTGTCTCTGCTGGAATGGGTAATAACGTAGCAGGGTTGAGTGTATCACACCTCTTTATGTGAATGTGACTTGCTAACAGTGTCAATTCATAGCTGGATAGTCGAGCACTAGTCAGGTGTTGTGTTTTCGTTCTGTTTAGTAAAATATCTATTGCATGTGGGACCATAACGGTCAGGGTATTATTCATGACTAACCCAGCAGACTGTCGAATACAGACAGCTGCTGCAGCGGTGGCCATCAAGCAACTTGGTAATGCCTTAGCTACAGGATCTAGAGTCGCGGAGAAATATGCACATGGGCGTTGTTTGTCCCCAAAGTGTTGCGTCAAGACTGATAATGCGCAACCTTCCTTCTCATGGACATATAATGTAAAAGGCTTGCTGTAGTCGGGGTTGCCCAACACAGGAGCCGAATACAATGCCTCACGCAACTCATGGAAACTCGCCTGACAATCTTCAGACCAAGGCAAAGGATTGGGTGTATCTTTACGGATTAGTGCCTGCAAAGGTTTGGCCAACAGTGAGAAGTTCGGTATCCATTGTCTACAGTACGATGTAATGCCCAAGAAGGCACGCACTTCTCTTGTGTCCTTGGGACACTCAGTTCTGCAATCGCCTGTATTCTTTCTGAAGTCAGTCTCCTTCCCTCCTTCGATAAGATGTGACCTAAGTAGGTTACTTGTTGTCGGCAAAATTGTAGTTTGGAAAGCGAGACTTTGTGTTTCATGTCGCATAAATGACGCAATAATGACAATGTGGCTTGCTTGCAAATCTCTTCAGTATCTGCAGCGATCAGTAAATCGTCTACATACTGGATCAGAGTCGCGCCACCAGGTAGAACAATCGTATCGAGTTGTGTTTTCAGAGCCTGACTGAATATTGATGGACTCTCACAGTAGCCCTGAGGAGCGCGTTTAAAGCGGAAGCTTCGTCCTCCTAAATTGAAGCCGAAGATATCTCTGCTTTCCTCGGCAATCGGGATGCTGAAGAAAGCGTTCTTCAGGTCAATCACTGAAAACCAATTGGCTGAAGCTGGAACCATTGTCAATAAGGCAGTAATGTCGGGGACGACTGGAAACTGCGGTACAACGATCTTATTCACTTCCCTGAGATCAATCACAAATCGGTACACAGAGGGCTGTGAAGGATCGGTACGCTTTAAGACAGGCAAAACAGGACTGTTACAAATGTTGCCTGTTGTCTCTTCGATGACATCTTTCTCGATCAGGTCGTAGACGATCGCTAACAAAGCCTTTTCACATTCATTTGATATTCTATATTGGGGAACGCGTGGTAACCTAACATTAGCTTTCAATGTTATGACATATGGCGCTATCTCCAAACGACCCACATCATTGAAACCATTCGCCCAAAGTTCGTCCGGAAGAGATGACAATTCGGTTGGAATATTCTCCTTTGCCAAATACATTGGAGAAGTAACTTTTCTTCCTAGGGTAAGCTGTACTCCCGAAGGGGAGCAGTACAAAGTTGCATATAATCTTTTTAACAAATCCAAGCCTAACAAGTTTTCACCACAACCTGTTGTAAGAATGAGGGATGCTTCTAATTCGCATGGGCCAACAGAAAGGGGCAGCGGGTTGGAGATCGGGTTTCTAACGGGGGCGCCAGAAAAACCTACTGAAACATTCATTTCGCCAGACAAAGGTGCGCCAGGAAGTTTTGAGTGCATGATAGAACTTTTTGTAGCACCAGTATCCAGCAAAAATGGCTCCGCCACACCTGATGTGGTCACCTCAACATAAGGTCCATTCTAATCTACTGGAACTGAAACAACTCCCTCTCTTTGTCCATGGCTGTCCTAGCAATTATTACCCTCATTCTCGTTTTCGGCGTAATAATCGTCTGTATAGTACTGAGTTGACCTGGAAGAAGCAATATTCTGTTGGTCAAAGCTATTCATGCAATTTTGAGGCGGAAAAAAAGTGGTGTTCTGGGGGAAATTTCCACTGCCCCTTCCTCTAGGAGCCTGTTGAACACCTCTACCTCTTGCACCGGAAACACCGTTTAAGCGTTGCGCAAGAGCTGGACAATTACTTTTTAAATGACCCTCTTCTTTGCAATAGGCACATTGATTCGGGCCATATGGAGAACGCTGATGGGAAAACTTGTTTCCTTGCGCGTTTCTCGAATACTGCTGTGGCTGTTGATAATTGGGCTGACTAGCAGTGCGAGGCGGATAGGCTTGCTGGAGGAGAATTTTAGTTTTTAACTCTTTAGTCTTTTTGTCTGCTTTATCTAGTTCATCTTTGCGCCTATTTTCATAGTACTGGGCTGTGGCTAAAATCTGCGCTGACGTGGAAACAGCCCAAGCACTCTCTGAATCTTTCAATTTATTGCACAGTTCAGGAAGCAGATTATGTAGAAATTTGTCTACAAACAGTCTTTGGCCACCCTCGGTAGCCATATCCTGACCACTGTGATCGGTGAAAGTCTCCTCAAATCTTGTGAAAAAGTCAGACACATTCTCATCTTTCTTCTGCTTGCATGCGGACAGCTTGTCCCAATTTACGCGCAATTCAGGCATTAATGTTTTCATGTATGCAATAATCCTACCGGGAAGTTCTGCTATTAAAGGCTCGGGTTTAGAACCACCGACCTGTCTAGCATCAGTAGCAGTAATATTAGCCCATGAGTCACCTAGTTCTTGATCATGATCTGCATGACGAATCTTACTCCATAAAGGATGCGGAACAACGTTCCCAAACAGCATGTCTACATCTGCTAAATTCATTATACATGAGCTGGCAGTCTGTGATAATTCCTTGTAATATCCAGCTGGGTTTTTACGCGGATCGGGTAGTGTCTGTTTGAGTGCTAAAACTTCAGATCTTTTCCAGGGGACATGTACCCACACACGCTGGAAATGCGGCAGAATTGGTGGATTTACAGTTGCATCACCTTCCCTCCATACTGGAGGAACCTCTCTCATGGGGTACTGTTGCGCCTTTTTCCTATCTGACACATCATCTTCATACAATGATCTAGAGACATTTCCCTTACTCCTATAGGATAACAATAAATCTATTGCTTTTTCAACATCGGCACCTACAATCATACCTTCATAGAACTTAAAACGCATGCGGAATAATTCCTTCATTTTGCGCTTGGGATCGTTTGTCTCTAAATCCTCACATAGATATACACACATCTCTTCAAACACGTATCGTTGGGTGGGTGCATCCCATTGATGGAAAACTTCCATAACGGACTGAACATCATATTTAGCAGTGTCAGTAACCCATTTGCGTGCTAACTCATTTAGCACCTCTCTTTCTTCGTAATCGGGCAGTTGACTACGCAACTGTTTACGTCCTGTTTTAGGGGTCGTTTTAGGCGCCCCAAAGAAGGGTGAGAATAGACCAGTGACAGTATTTGCCACTCTCTGTCTGACAGAAGGAGAAGCTTGCGGCGAGGCAGATGCGCCAGAGAAGACAGGCTGATGTAAAGAGGAAGTCGAGGCAATAGCAGAGGAAGTGGAAGCAATAGCAGAAGTAGTATCATAGTGAACAGTTGGAGCAGTAGGCAAAGTTGTAGAAGTAGATGGAGTATGTAGCAAAGGCGGCGGCCCTTGAGAAGGCTGCGCCGGAGAAGTAGGAACCAGCTGAAGAGGAGCTGGTGCTTGTGCAAGAGCTGCATTTCGTGCGCCAAGGCGCGGTATAACGAAACGCTTTGGGGGTGCAGTAGCGTCTAACGCCTATGGAGGTGGTGAGCTTAATAAATGGGACATTAATGGATCTTTCTCGGATGTTCCCTTTGAGTCTTGTCCTTCATGGGGCAACATCGGGTAGCATTTATCTACTGCTAGCTTCCTGCTCCTAAGCATTCGTTCACTTTCTTGCTCTTCCTGATTATCCCTGTATGCAACGGCGGCTTGCACCATTGACATACCTCTTTTGTTTTTCTTCACTAATTTTATTTCTTTCTGTTTGGCTTCTTTGCGCCATAAGCGAAAAGAGTCAAACATCGCCGGCCGGGCTTTCTTCTTGAACAATTTGACCTCGAGGTTATCTAAAATTTCTGAGTCAAAACTACCATATTCGGGCCATTTTAAAACACCATCCTTGCGGGTGTATTTTAACCACACTTCATTATACGTGATAGGACCTACTCCATGTTTTATATATAACTCATATGTTGGAGTTCCAATCGGAGGAACCGGACACGAATCCTCTAATCGGGAGTCCCTACTACAACCAAGACAAAACAAGTTTCCAAGTCTGCTAAGACCAGGCATCTTTGCTCACTAGTCTAGCTTCAAACTTCAAGGGATTATCTAATTACGATATTTTCGTGAATACACGAATCCCTCCGTTTTGGTGCTTGCAAGTACCAATACAAACCGTATCTCTGGGATACCAAAACTAAGAACCAAACTAAGAACTGGGAGACGCTCCACTTATACTTAATTGAGTATTGAAGATCGGTGACGTCACTAGAAGACTTGTCTATCGTTTCGCTCTACCAAGGATCACTGGGTCCAAAACAGGGCGATAGTCAGGGCAGCAGTCCTTCGTAGCCGTCGGGACGCGGGGAACCTCGCAGCAAAGACCTTCGGAACCACGTCGACATGCAGGGGTCGCTGAAGTGGCTGGCCTTCCTCCGGAATTTTCACACGAAGCTCCTCATGAACATCTGGCTTGGACCGTCACCGCTTGATATCGCCTCGAGCCCCACGTTGGGCGCCAACTGAGGTGCCGGGTTTTTAGAGACCCGGTGGTGCCAGGGGACCACACCCGAAGACCTCTAGGTTCTCCCTGTTCTGGACAACAGAAACACAGAGTCTTCTAGGTGAAGTCAGAGATTGAGGTTTATTGGTTGCAACCAAGTAACATGTGTCCTAGAATTACAACGACACGGGCTGTAAGTTCTCAGGAGACTGTTCGTTTTTACAGAACCAGCCTTCTCCTTATATACATAAATAACAGCTGCGGGCAAGAATTCTTGAGTTTATGATATGGTTATACACATATGTTCACAACAATACAATGAGCAAAGTCATGCTGGTCAGCACATTAACAGTTTCAAAATGCTTTATTCGGTTTGTACAGGTACAACCATATAGCAACATTCATGAATACAATTGAAGTCACTTTTATAAAAGATTAAAGAATGATGAAACTTGCTAAAACAATTACATTAATTCAGCCAATCAAGGTAAAAACCTGAAAAATAGAAAAATAATCACTAAATGTAGTGTCAATTTAAACGTTTGGTGCAAGGCATGCGAAGTGGGATAGTACTAAACAAGAGGCCTATGCTGGACGTAAAGTGCAGTAATATGTGCAAAATAAGCAAAAATTGGATATAGTATTTAACAGCAATTTAGCAAATTAGTGCAAAGCATATCACATTTATATACCATAGAATAATCACTTATATGTAGCAGCCGTTTTAAACGTTTGATGCAAAGCATGCAAATAAGATGGTACTAGACAAGAGGCCTATGCTGGGCATAAAGTGCAGTAGTATGTGCAAAATATGCAAAAATTGAACGTTGTATTTAGCAGCAATTTTAAAATCTAGTGCAAAACATGCCAAGTGAGGTAGTACAGGTCGAAGAGAGGCCTGAGCTGGGCATAAAGTGCAATAGTATGTGCAAAAATGTGCAAGGATAACTAAAGTGCAATGTCTATAAAATCTCTTACGTATTTTAGCAGCAATTATGTACAAGAAGTTTAAAAAGCATAAGTCCAGAGAGGTACAGAACCAAGGGAACGATCGATAACCGAATCTAAAAACATAATAATAACCAAAGTTCATGTATAAGAGAAATGCAAAAGGTTTGGCAGTAGCTCACAGTTGGTCAATAGGTGTCTTTTCCAACGGTGATCATATAATGATTGATTTCCTGTGCCCGATGCATTTAAGAACAAAGGTGGCTACACGGTAACACACATTAGGGGACGACAGGTCAAACAACAGTTGCATTGCAGCTCTTATGTCATACGTACTATATTCTAAAAATAGTTGCTTTAGGTAAAACTTTCTAAAACCAGTATAAAAGTTACAAAGTAATAAAAAGTGGCAGATACTCTGTTTCGATTTCCCATCGCATGGGCACGGGCAAGACCCCGGCTTCTTTACAAATAGGGAAGGCCACCAGATGGTGGACTATACCCAGCCTCAGGCGTGCCAGAACGAAGCGATGGGAGTTGATACTGACAAATGTCAGGTATGATGGGGATCCTGTGCTTAAATTATATTCCAGGTACAATTTAAAAGTACTTTGTGTAGCATACCCCTTCATTCTAATCCCTTTTGCATGATCCATGTAGGTGGATTTAAGGTCACGCTTCGTTAAAACTGATTCTGTTGGGGTGTCTTTGAAAATATCTTGACCAAAAAGGGAATTATACCAGTGAAAAATGTGTTTTAGCCAAGGGATTTTTAAGTGCTAGTCTATAGTGAATGGTTTATGGCATGTTGAGCCTTGATGATATCTTACTCGGCCACTGGGCGAGGAGCTGCCCAAACAGGTTTGGCTGGAGGCAGTGGAGTCAGCTCGGCCAGGTCATGGGGAAGTCAGCTACGGTGGACGTGTCCTTTCAGATCAAACTCGGCCTTAATCAATTGACTATATGAGGGCAAGCCATAAGATGGATGCCGTTCACAAAATGGCGTCTGAGAATTCGAGACGGAAACCACGATTTAAGGGTGTCAGCATCACTCGATCATGACGCAAATGCATAGGGATAATGTCCTAATCATTACCGGTCCGTCGATACCAAATTCGTCATGGTACGACGACATTTTGTGATACGAGTGTGTGGACCCCGAGGCTGGTGGAACGGCAGGGTCCGGAATTACAGTACCACAGGAGCCGGGTGGGGCCATAGACCTTCGATGCCTGCCGCTCCGGCCCCAGCACCACAGGGCCCCCTTGGATGCAGACCGGTCTGGATCGGCACCAGTAGACCTTTTGACACCTCCTGTAGTGCTGGCTTCACTGCACCATGTCCATAGCCAGCACCAGCTGGACCCCCTGCCGGCGGTGGCCCCAACCTCATCCCTGACATGGACACGGAGCCAGATATGCATCGCATGATGCCAGATCTGGCACTGAAGGGTAATTTTGTCTCTGTGTTAACCCCTGGCCCTTATCAGCCATTTTGGCAGCCAGGGGAGGATGATGAGGACTGGAAGGGTTATGGTGTCCCTTTATCTGACCAGATCGTGGATGAACAGGACTGGAGAGAGGAACTGGGGGAGCCAATGGTCTAGATACATCCCCAGACCTTGGCATGTTTTCTCCTCCTATCGTGGCTACAGAGGAGCGTCTTACCCAGTGGTGTTCCATGGGACGGCCGAGGCCCTAACCCTCGAACTTCTTATGGTGGCATTCAGGACTTACCCCCTGACAGAGGTGCTTCAGCCGTCAGCGAGCTCTTCGGAGTCCCTACAGCTGTTTAATGATGCCCTCACCAAAATCCTTTTGAGCACCTGGTCCTGGCCCAACACAGGGGCTCCTGTGGATAGGATTGCTTGCCCGACGCCATCACCCGGCTCCAGGCGAACCAAATTTCCTCTGCCAACATCCCACCGTGAGAGCTTGGGGGTCCAAGCCTCAACTTCCAAAGGCGCATTCCCTAAAGCACCACCTGATAGGGAATCCAAGAAGCTGGATCAGCTTGGGAAGAAGATAATTTCTCCCTCCAGCTTAGGACTGTAGTCCACAAACACTGCATGATTGTTGGGCTATTATTCCCACTCCGTGTGGGATACAGTGGTTCAGGTGCTGCCCAGTATCCCCAGGAGGCCCGGGCCGTACTCCGCCTACTGAGTCAGAGGGGAGAGAAGCAGCAAAGTTTATGATTCGCTGTGGACTGGACACTGCCGATTTACTGGGTAGGACCATTTCAACGTCGGTGGTGCTTCGCCGTCACACCTGGTTGATAGCGACTGGCTTTTCAGGGGATGTACAGAACTCTCTCATGGACACGCCCTTTGATGGCCATCCCCTGTTTGGCGACAAAGCAGACAGTGCACTAAAGCGTTTGAACCTCTCCACCACATGTCGCGCAGAGTCTGCTTTTCGCGCCCTTCGTGGGTACGGAAGTGTGCCCAAACACGTCCCATTTCCAGCCACAGCTGTTCTGCCCCAGCGTGGCCAGGGACTTGGGAACAACCAACGTGGTTCTGGGGGCCAGCGGGCGGGCCAGTCTACCACTGCCCCCCTGCAGCAGCCTCCAAGCCCTCCTAGTCCGATCTTTCTGGCCCATCAAACGCCAGTGGGCGGCAGGATCCACCATCACCTCCCCCACTGGTGCACCTTAACGTTGGACAGGCCGGTTTTGCAGATAGTCTGAAGGGGCTACTCCTTTCCTTTCGAGTCCACCCCTCCAGCCATGCCACCCCAGTACCATTGCATGTCAGGGGATCATCTGGCACTTCTCCAATAGGAAGTTGCGGCTCACTTGGCCAAGGGAGCCATTAAGCGCGTTCCTGCCCCAAAAGTAGGGTGTGGTTGTTATTCCCACTACTTTCTGGTGTCCAAGAAGGACAAGGGCCTGCGTCCTATCTTGGATCTCAGGAATGTCAACAGCTTCCTACAGAAGGAGAAGTTCAAAATGTTGACCCTTCGCTCAGGTCCTGTCTGCCCTCAACCGTGAAGACTGGATGGTAGCGTTGGACTTGCAGGACGCTTACTTTCACATCCCTGTCCTGCTGGCCACTGGCACTACCTACGGTTCAAGGTAGGCCAAAAGCATTTAAAGTTTACTGTGCTCCCCTTTGGCCTTACTAGTGTCCCTCGGGTGTTCATAAAAGTGATGGTGGTTGTCGCAGCTCCTCTGACCTCCTACTTTCGCTGGGGTTCTCCATCAACGTGTCAAAGTCATATCTGACTCCCTCTCAGAAGCTCCTTTTCATTGGCTGGGTTCTAGACACGATGCAGTTTCTGGATTATCCTCCTGAGCAGCGCGTCCGGGATATTCGGGCTATGATTCCGATCTTTCAGCCTCTATGCCAGGTTTTGGTCAGACTGACCCTCTGGATGCTGGGTCTGATGGCCTCCTGCATCCTGCTGGTAGATCATGCCAGATGGCAGATGCATACTCTGCAGTAGAAGAAATGCGTTACTTACCTGTAACAGCAGTTATCCAGTATTGGTGTCTTTCATAGATTCACATGCCTGAATCATTCCCCGTCGTCGAGACGGGAGCCTCCGGTAAATAAAAAAGTAATGTCCATAGACATACATAGAGAGAAAGGGTCCAAGGGTCTCCCCTTAGTAGCCTTTCCTTGTCCTTATGTAAAAAGGACCAAACTGACATAGTCAGCCAATCAGCTCCGACCTCCCTCTAGAACCTTCCTGGGAGGAGCCTCAGTCCCTCAGATTTTCGTACGCACCCAGCTAGGTTTGGCATAATATAGTTCCGAGAGGGAAGTGAGTCCTTCCAGGGGAGGCGGGAGGGTTGCATGTGAATCTATGAAAGACACCAATACTGGATAACTGCTGTTACAGGTAAGTAACGCATTTCTTATCCAGTATTAGGGGTGTCTTTCATAGATTCGCATGCCTGAATCAGAGTAGCTAGCAATCAAAGTAGCACATTTGTAAAACAGAGTTGCTCTGCCGTCATAGTAGATAAAGCATATAATATCATACAATAAAGAGACAGCTTAGACATAATATCATCAGAGCAATAATGTGCATACCTGGAAGGCGGGATGTAGGAAGGCTCACCTTACTGAAAGAGATGGCGAAGCACCGCCTGGCCCACTGCCGCATCCTTCTGGAGTTCGATATCCAGGCAGTAGTGTCTGGAGAAAGTATGCGGTGACTTCCAGGTCGCCGCTCTGCAGATGTCCAGGATCGGCACTCCAGCAAACAGTGCTGCCGACGTAGACATCGCTCTGGTTGAGTGAGCCAGAACACGGTCATTCAAAGGCCGGCCGGCCTTTTCGTGGCAGAAGGAAATCGCCGAGGAGATCCATCTGGAGATACTCTGCTTCGTGAGGGGTAGGCCCATTCGTGGCCTGCTGTATGCCACGAACAGCTGTGAGGATTTCCTGAGATCCTTAGTCTTGTCCAGGTAGAACTTTAGGCACCTCATAAGGTCCAAAGAATGCAGCAACCTTTCCGCTGCCGTGGAAGGGTTGGCAAAGAATGACCTAAGGACTAATGGTTCGTTGAGATGGAAGTCCGAAGGCACTTTTGGAATGAACTTAGGGTTTGGTCGAAGTATCACCCTATCATGTCTGAATTGCAGATATGGTTCCTGAATGGACAAGGCTTGCAGTTCGCTAACCCTTCTGGCCGAAGTTAGAGCGAGCAAGAGCGCTGTTTTCCATGAGAGGTGTTGAAGAGATGCCCTGTGAATGGGCTCAAACGGGTGACGCATGAGCTGGTTGAGTACCAGGTTATGCTGCCATGTGGGAGGTACTTTCCGAGGCCTCGGGAAGGATCTGTATAGCCCTTTGAGGAATTGTTTGACCAGTCGACTAGACCACAGGGAAGGTCCTGTGACCGTTCTGGTGAACCTCGAGATTGCTGCCAGGTGAACTTTGATGGACGTATGCGCCAGTCCCGACTGGGCCAAATGCAGGAGGTATGGTAATATCTGTTCAGGTGTGATGGCGAGGGGCCGTAGGCCCTGGTCTGAACACCATATGCAGAACCTCTTCCATTTGAGACAGTAGGTCTTGTTCGTACTGTCTGCCCTTGCTTTGGCTAGTACATCCCTGCAGTCCTGTGGGATATTCAGGCCACCGAACTCTCTGTGCTCAGGAGCCAGGCTGATAATTTGAGCGATTGGAGGTTCGGGTGCTGCACTTGCCCGTTGGACATCGTCAGAAGGGCCGGGTGTTGGTTCAGGCGAATCGGTGATCTGATGGATAGTCGAAGCAGATCCGAGAACCAGTGTTGCCTCGGCCAGTACGGGGCAATCAGGATCAGGGTGCAAGGTTCCGCCTTCATCTTCCTGAGGAGCCGTGGAATCATCGGGAATGGAGGAAAGGCGTATGCAAAGACGCTGTACCATCCGATGGAAAACGCATTTCCTAGTGATCCTGGTTGGGGATGCCAACTTGCGTAGTTCGGGCATTTGGCGTTCCTCTTGGTGGCAAAGAGGTCGATGTTTGGTACTCCCCAAAGAGAAAAGATGTGAGTGAGGGCGCTGTCCGATAGTTCCCACTCGTGGGAGAGGGACTTTTGCCTGCTCAGGGCGTCCGCGATGGTATTGTCCTTTCCTGGGACGTATTCCGCTTTGAGTTGGATTTCGTGTAGCACCAGCCAGTTCCAGATCGTCTGTGATTCGCGTGAGAGCGAGAGCGAACGTGTTCCCCCTTGTTTGTTTAGATAGTGCATCGTCGTGGTGTTGTCTGTCCTGACGAGCACTGGGGATTTCTGGATGCGGGGTAAGAAGGCTTGAAGAGCCAGATACACTGCTCTTAGCTCCAAGAGGTTTATATGGAGCGATTGCTCGTGAGAGTCCCATTTGCCGCTGATCTGTAGGTCCTGGATGTAGCGATTGTGGTGCCCGGGGGTCGAGGAACGATTCTACTATCGAGATCTAGGAGATGGTATGCCTGCGGGGATGTGTGTAGAAGGAGTCGAGCGAACTACAATGACCAGCATCCCAAGGGTCAAGCAGGAAGTGCCACGAGACCAAAGGCATATTAGCACCTCCCATCCACTAGGACGGTGCTTGTCAATGTGATTCCCAAGTCGATCGGAGTGGCGGATGGTGTTCCCCGCCGGATCCCAGCGAGAAGAAAGAAGTTTCCTGGCGAAAGACCCGTGATTTCCCCTGCGCTTGGCTGATTGACTGAGCTCTGTGGCTAAGTACTCTTGTAGCGAAAGTGGGCTCACTTTCGTTGTCTTCCTTCGTGTTCATTCGTCTCTAGTTAGTTAGCTTAGGGCGGTTCTGGGACATAACTTTTGTTTTGTACTTTATGATCAGTGAGCGTTCTGCTGGAAGACGCGCTGCGCTGATAATCTGTGCTTGATCTCCCCAAGAGAAGGATTCTGGGAGATGTAGTCCCAAGTTGTTTTTGTTTTTGATTCAAGGACCATATTGCCATTGAGAGACAGAGACCTTTTTCCTGTGAAGTTTGTTTAGCTGTTTCTTGTCTTCACTTTGTGGCAAAACTATGAAGGCGGTTTGTGCTTTTATACAAACCGCGACAATTTCCTTTCTTTGCGATTACTGCCTGCTGCAGTCCTGAACACTTGGCAGAACTCTTATGATTCAAGCAGGATTGCTTGGGGGCTTTTCTTACAAGGCCTGTGTTGTGCATGATTCTGGTAAGTGAGGTTCCTAGGTATTGTTTAGGATACGACCCGAGACTCCTGAACTATAGTATTAATGGTGTTCATTACTCTTCCCTAATTAGATGGGCCCTTCCATGCTGTCTTCCGCATCTTGATGACCAGACTCCCGGGGGAACCCAAAGAATCATCGCTACCCATTTATTATTTTATCCACTTCCCCTTTCCCGGCTAGGTACGAGGGCACACAGTGTGTTTTGTTTCCACTGTGGGTTTCGTGGTTGGCTGGGGGAAGAGAGCTTAGCATCCGAAGTCGTTTCTGCCGGACACCCTGTATAAGGTTAGTGGCGTGTGTGAGCCTGCGCTGCTGCCTGTCCCTGACAGATTGACAAGCCCAAGTTTACACACCGGCCCGAACGATGAATGTTGAGGCTGTCTTGAATTCCCTGGTGGAAGGCATGGCCGCTTTGCAACAGGAAGTAGCCACTTCCAGAGCCGAAAACCAGACTCTGTACAAAGAAGTTGGGACCTTAAGAAGGGAAGTCTCAGGACTAGTCCAAAAAGGAGCGGGAGGTAGTCCTTATATTAAACCAGCTACATTACCTCCCCCTGGTGCAAAAAGATCTGTGGAAGCAGAAGGGGGTGGGTTCTCTGTACCCCCTCAATTAGCCACCTCTAGTGCCTCTTCGGCTGAAGCTGCTCATACTGTACATGTGGTACAGACCGTAGGCGTTCCGTTAGCTTCCCCTGAACGTTTTTACGGGGACCCCCGTAAATTTGAAACATTCTTGAATCAGTGCAGGTTACATTTTTTATGTAAACCCGGGGTTTTCCAAGATGATTCGGCGAAGACCGCATTTATGATGTCTTATATGGGGGGGTAATGCTGCCAGTTGGAATATCCCATTGCTGGAGAAGAATGACCCAGTGTTGCACGATTTTTCTGCTTTTTGTGCTGAGTTGCGCAAGCTTTTTGATCGTAAATCCCATATGCTGACCTTGGATAGAGAACTACTCACCATACGTCAAGGTTCTCAGGACTTATTGTCTTATATCACATCATTCAACCGGTTGGTGGTAGAGACTGATTGGCCCTCTGCAAAACGCATCTCATTGTTTTATCAAGGTCTTCGTGGAGAACTAAAGGACGTCCTTGCACAGGTGGTACAGTTGCCCGATACCTGTGAAGAGTTCATCGATTTAACAGTACAATTGGATCACCGGCTCCTAGAGAGGAGAGGGGATAGATCAAGAGGAGACTCTCGCCCTTTCTACCCTCGCTTTAGGGGTCCTACGGAAGACCGTGCTAAACCCTCTGAAGGCCCTGAACCCATGCAGATCGGTGGTATCCGTGGTCCACTGACACTGGAAGAAAAGGAGAAAAGACGTCGTTTGAAGCAATGTCTTTATTGCGGAAAAGGGGGCCACTTCATAAAGGACTGTAGAGCCAGGAATACGCTCCCAGCCAGAAACCCCGTTTCAAAAGTGCAAGCCCTAGTAGAGTCCGATCAACCGACGGAAAACTGAAGAACCCAAACCAGGAAGAGGTCTCTGTCTTGGGTTGTTTGCCGCAAATGATCTCCCCCTGTCTTGCGAATACCTTGCATCCTGCAGTGGCGCATATGAACCTCCAAATCATCCTCTGGGTCACCCCTCAGAAATCATTGAATATCGACGCCTTAGTGGATTCAGGGGCCACCGGAAACTACATTGATCAGGAATACGCCCTGAAAATAGGGATTGCTTGTGAGAAAAAAGAAAGTTGGTGAAAGCTGTGGATGGTACGGTCTTATCATCGGGTCCTGTGGCCTATCACACCTGTCCTATGCTCATGCAAACTGGAAAAGATCATCAGGAGTATATCCAGTTTGATCTCATTGATGCACCCCAATTCCGGCTCATCTTGGGGATGCCCTGGTTAACTCTCCATGATCCAAAGGTATGTTGGGCAGCGCGCACTATCACCTTGTCGTCTGCATACTGTCAGGAGCATTGTACTCAGGTTTCTGCTGTTCCCTGCATTCCAGAACTCTCGTCTTCTCTCTGTCTGGCGGCTTCATGCTCCCCTGAAAAATACTGTTGTGCCACCCTACTTCCCTCGGAGTATCAGGCGTTCTCCCCTGTGTTTGATAAACAACAGGCTACTCATTTGCCTCCACACAGGGCATACGACTGTAGAATCGATCTCATACCAGGAGCCGATATTCCCTGTAGCAGGGTCTATGCCATGACCGAGAAAGAGACAGAATATTTGAAAACGTACATAGAAGAGAACCTCGCATCGGGATTCATCAGGCATTCTACATCTCCTGCCTCATCCCCTATGTTTTTCATTCCGAAGAAGGACTGCGCAGAACTCAGACCCTGTATTGACTATAGAGCCATTAACCGAGTGACCATCAAAAACCGGTACCCTCTCCCCTTAATACCGGTGCTCATGGACCAGCTCAAAGGAGCCAAATACTTCACTAAACTCGATCTTCGTGGAGCATATCATTTGGTGCGTGTCAAAAGAGGGGATGAGTGGAAGACGGCGTTTCGAACGAAGCTGGGCCTGTTCGAATACAGGGTAATGCCCTTTGGGTTATGCAACGCCCCCGCTGCATTTCAGTTTTTTATGGATGAGGTTCTGCGGGGATTCTTGGAAACCTACTGCATTGTGTACATCGACGACATCCTGGTGTATTCCTCCACTCTTTCGGAACATGTCGGACATGTGAAGTCCGTGCTGGACCGTTTACAACGAAACTCTCTATACGCCAAGTTGGAGAAATGCTTATTCCACGTCCAGGAAGTGTCTTTCCTTGGGTACGTCATCAACGAGAAGGGTTTTCAAATGGATTCGAACAAAGTGGAAGCGATACTCACATGGCCTACACCGAAGACTGTGAAAGCTGTGCAAAGCTTTCTCGGCTTTGCAAACTACTATCGTAGGTTTATCAAGGATTTCTCCAAAATTTCATCCAATTTCTTGTTTGTTGCGGAAAAATATGCCTTTTGTATGGAGTAAAGAGGCTGATACATCATTTCAATACCTGAAGAAGCAGTTTACTCAAGCTCCCATTCTTCGTCACCCTGACCCGCAATTGCCATTCATATTAGAGACCGACGCTTCACAATATGCTGTGGGAGGAGTGCTTTCCCAAAGACACCCTAGTACAGGCCAAGTGCATCCTGTTGCTTTCTTCTCCAAGAAGCTCACGCCCTGCGAGGTGAATTATGCCATAACGGATAAGGAACTCTTGGCCATCAAAAGGGCATGTGAGGAATGGCGTCACTATCTACTAGGAGCGGTCCATACTGTGGAGATCTACACGGATCACCGAAATTTGTTATTCTTGAAGACAGCGAAGGCCCTCACTCCCCGACAATTACGGTGGTCTCTTTTCTTTTCCGACTACGATTTCATAATCAAATACAAACCTGGAACCCAAAATGGGAAGGCAGACGCTCTATCACGTTTGGAGGATGGCGAACAGAGAAAGACCGAAGAGGTAGAAACACCTTTGATCCTTCAGGAGACAACTGCCAGTGTAGGGGCTGTAGCTCTCCTGTCATCAGACAACTTTCTTGAAGACGTGAAAATAGCCCTTGCAGATATGAACATACCTGAGTGGATACAAGAAGATCCGGAACATCGCACTATAAAGGATGATCTCGCCTATCAGGATACTGCGTTATTCATTCCCACTGAAGCCCTACGGCAACAAGTATTGATTTGGTCTCATGATTCGGTCCTGGGAGGTCATATGGGAATGTACAAAACTATTGCCATCGTGGAACGTTCCTTCTGGTGGCCCCAGCTACGAGAAGAAGTCCGGTCTTATGTGAGGAATTGTGCCATCTGTACGCAAGGAAAATCTGTGCATGCTCGCCCGGTGGGTCTACTGAGACCTTTGCCCATACCTCCGCAACCTTGGCATACTCTCTCCATGGATTTTATCGTTGAGATGCCCCCGTGTAATGGAATGACAGTGATATTGGTTATCGTCGATCACTTGACGAAAATGGGCCATTTCATACCTCTGAAGGAGGTACCCACGTCAGTGGAATTGGCAGAAGTGTTCCTTCAACATATCGTCAGGGCTCATGGTCTTCCTTGTGTATTGATCACCGACAGGGGTTCTCAGTTCACTTCCCGGTTCTGGAAGGCGTTATGTACAACCTTGAACATTGATGCCCGTCTATCCTCCAGCTACCACCCGCAGACGGATGGCAAGACGGAACGCCTGAACCAAACCCTGGAGCAATATCTTCGTTGTTTCTCGTTGCGGAATGATATGGAATGGACTGTGTTACTCTGGATGGCCGAATTCGCATATAATAATGCTGTGCACTCAACACTGGGTTGTTCACCATTTTTTTGCCTCCATGGGTATCATCCGAACATCCTCCCCTTTGAGTGGCCTGTCTATTCCCCTGTTCCTAGCATCCACGAACACCACGCACATCTGAGAGCGGTGTTGTTGGATGCGCGTAACAGTCTGGCCGATGCCCAGTCCGCGCAGAAACACTTCGCAGATAGGAAGAGGAGGGCTGAACCATCGTATGGAGTGGGTGACAAGGTGTGGCTCTCCACCAAGAATCTCCACATTAAGGGGCATACTAAATTGACACCTAAATATGTAGGTCCCTACAGTATAGTGGAAGTGATTAACCCTGTTGCTGTGAAACTCCTGCTCCCAGTGGGTTGGAAGATCCATCCTGTGTTCCACGTTTCCCTCTTAGTTCCTTGCCCTCCCTCGATGAGAGTCCCGGTAGCTCCGCTCCCGATTGATGTGGATGGTCAGGAGGAGTTTGAGGTGCAGGCCATTCTAGATTCCCGTATGGTGCGGGGCAGAATCCAGTACTTGGTGGAGTGGAAAGGGTTTGGCCCTGAGGACCGTTCTTGGGAACCTCTGAGGAATCTGCACTGTCCAGAGCTTGTTGACCATTTCCATGCCCTGCATCCGGGTAAGCCGGGTCGACCGCCGAGTCGGCAGTCCTCGAGAGGGGGTTCTGTAGCGATTGTGGTGCCCGGGGGTCGAGGAACGATTCTACTATCGAGATCTAGGAGATGGTATGCCTGCGGGGATGTGTGTAGAAGGAGTCGAGCGAACTACAATGACCAGCATCCCAAGGGTCAAGCAGGAAGTGCCACGAGACCAAAGGCATATTAGCACCTCCCATCCACTAGGACGGTGCTTGTCAATGTGATTCCCAAGTCGATCGGAGTGGCGGATGGTGTTCCCCGCCGGATCCCAGCGAGAAGAAAGAAGTTTCCTGGCGAAAGACCCGTGATTTCCCCTGCGCTTGGCTGATTGACTGAGCTCTGTGGCTAAGTACTCTTGTAGCGAAAGTGGGCTCACTTTCGTTGTCTTCCTTCGTGTTCATTCGTCTCTAGTTAGTTAGCTTAGGGCGGTTCTGGGACATAACTTTTGTTTTGTACTTTATGATCAGTGAGCGTTCTGCTGGAAGACGCGCTGCGCTGATAATCTGTGCTTGATCTCCCCAAGAGAAGGATTCTGGGAGATGTAGTCCCAAGTTGTTTTTGTTTTTGATTCAAGGACCATATTGCCATTGAGAGACAGAGACCTTTTTCCTGTGAAGTTTGTTTAGCTGTTTCTTGTCTTCACTTCGTGGCAAAACTCTGAAGGCGGTTTGTGCTTTTATACAAACCGCGACAATTTCCTTTCTTTGCGATTACTGCCTGCTGCAGTCCTGAACACTTGGCAGAACTCTTATGATTCAAGCAGGATTGCTTGGGGGCTTTTCTTACAAGGCCTGGGTTGTGCATGATTCTGGTAAGTGAGGTTCCTAGGTATTGTTTAGGATACGACCCGAGACTCCTGAACTATAGTATTAATGGTGTTCATTACTCTTCCCTAATTAGATGGGCCCTTCCATGCTGTCTTCCGCATCTTGATGACCAGACTCCCGGGGGAACCCAAAGAATCATCGCTACCCATTTATTATTTTATCCACTTCCCCTTTCCCGGCTAGGTACGAGGGCACACAGTGTGTTTTGTTTCCACTGTGGGTTTCGTGGTTGGCTGGGGGAAGAGAGCTTAGCATCCGAAGTCGTTTCTGCCGGACACCCTGTATAAGGTTAGTGGCGTGTGTGAGCCTGCGCTGCTGCCTGTCCCTGACACTGGAGCACCGCGCCCCATCCTTCTAGGGAGGCGTCCGTTGTTATCACCAGCGGTGATGCTGGGAGGAGAAACGGTAAGCCCACTGTTAGATTCTGGCGATGTGTCCACCATTGTAGAGCTTTGGAAATTTTTGGTGTGACCCGAAGTATGTCCTCGAAGGAGCCAGTGCTTTGGGTCCATTGGCTCGCGAGTGCCTCCTGTAAGGGCCGCATTCTGAGCCTGCAGTGCGGGATGAGGAGTATGCAGGAAGACATCATCCCCAGGAGGGAGGTGTAAGTCCGAACTTTCAGGTGCGTTGTCTTCGCCACAGCCGTGGCCAGAGATAAGATCTTGTCTGTCCTCTCTTTTGAGGGGAAGGCTTTTGTGCACACTGTGTCCAACATGGCCCCTAGGAAGGTAATCTTTGTTGCGGGGACCATGCATGATTTTTTGAGATTGAGCGTCAATCCCAGATTTTGAAAGAGATTGGTGCAGGCGTTGGAGGACGTGATTGCGTTCCCAGGTGAGGGTGCTTTCACCAGCCAGTCGTCTAGGTAGGGGAAGACTTGGTGGCCCAGTTGACGCAGGAAGGCTGCCACTGGCGCAAGGCATTTCGTGAAAATGCGCGGTGCGGACTTGAGGCCGAACGGCAGGACTTTGAACTGATAGTGACGGCCCGCCACCTCGAATCTTAGGAATTTCCGGTGATTTTTGAGGATGGGGATGTGGTAGTATGCATCCTGGAGATCCAGTGATACCATGAAATCTCCTTTCTCTAGAATGCCCAGGATTTCTTGAATCGTCACCATCCTGAACGATTGGCTCCGCAGGAAGGTGTTGAGTCCCCGGAGATCCAGGATGGGTCTCCACTTGTTTTCTTTTTGTTGTACAAGAAAGAAGTGGGAGTAAAATCATTTCCCCTTTGAGGATGCCGGAACCCTTTTGATTGCTCCTTTTTGTAGCATTGTCGAAAGTTCCTTCAGAAGCAGGCGTGGATGTTTGTGTGTCCGTCTGCGTGGAGGGGTATTGGGAGGGATGGAGGTGAATTCGAGAGAGTGGCCGAATCGAATAATTTGAAGAACCCACCGGTCCGTGGTGATGTACTGCCAATTGTGGAGGAAATGGGT
Source organism: Lissotriton vulgaris (assembly GCF_964263255.1). Classification (NCBI taxonomy): domain Eukaryota; kingdom Metazoa; phylum Chordata; class Amphibia; order Caudata; family Salamandridae; genus Lissotriton; species Lissotriton vulgaris. The sequence goes on along the minus strand of NC_141693.1, from coordinate 47,589,915 downwards.
CAGCTTTCCTCCAATTTGAAAGGATGGATATGGTGTTTGGACTGGCTGGAGTAGTCGGTCACTGGCGGCCGCCAGCGCCCCTCTTGGTATTTTTACCTCTGTAGGTTGATCTTCCGAATGAAGATTGACGGCCTTGCTGTTGTTTGTTTTGGTACTGGCCTTTGTGATTGTATGAGGACGAGGACCTGTTTTGATATGAGCCTCGATAGGAGGACTGACCTCTGGGCCTGTTGCCCCGAAAGGACTGGTTTCTAGACTGCAGAGAGCCCAGTGCCCTTGCCGTGTCTGTGTCCTTCTTAATGGCCTGTAGAGCCTCGTCGACCTTTTCTCCAAACAGGAGCTGGCCGTCGAAGGGCATGTCCAGAACCTTCGCTTGGACTTCTTGGCGGAATGAAGTCGCTCTTAGCCATCCCTGGCGTCTCAGTACAGCAGCTCCCGCAAGTTGACGGAAGCCTGTCATGGCTGCGTCAATAGCACAGTCTATGAGTTCCGCTGCAGAAGATTGACCTTCCGCGAGGAGCGCTTTCACCTCACCCTGGACGTCATCAGGCAGTTCCTTCATGTAAGGAGCAATGTCCTCCCACAGCTGGCGATTGTAACGCCCCAGCAAGGCAATGGAGTTGGCCACCTTGATGGACATGGCCGATGTGGATGTGAAACGTTTGCCAATCGTATCAAGTTTTCTGCCCTCTTTGTCCGGGGGAGCGGACAGTGGTGAGGAAGGGTTGCGGGAGTGTTTCTGGGCCGCCTGCGTCACTACCGAGTCCGGTTTGGGGTGACCATTAAGGCAAGCCGCCGCAGTGAGTGGTGCTCTGTATTTCTTATCTAGGCGTGGGACCACCGCCGGCACAGAAGCAGGAGTTAGCATTAACTTCTTTCCTTGTTCCCACAAAAATTCTATGATCGGAACAGCTTTTGTAGATTTCTGAGTCTGTTCCTTAAAGTCGTGCAGGAAACAGTCAGTTTCCGTGGATTCCACCACCATGTGGAATCTCTTCGCCGCACTCTCCACCAGCTTGTGGAAGCCAGCAATGTCCACCGGGGGGGAGTCCGCTTGGCGTGGTTGTGGTGAGGCTGGGGATGATGCTATATATTCATCCTCTTCATCCTGGTCCGAGTGGTCCGAGTGAACCTCCTGGACCTCTCCCTCCTCCAGTTCTTCCTCTTCCTCCTCATCGTCCGAAGAAACCCCCACTTGAGGCTGGACGTCGTGGTGGGTTTGATGGTGAAGGTGAGTGCGTTCCGGTGCGGACACCTGTCCTTGAGCTGGAGGTGTCTGATCCCCCTTGTCCCCTGGTGCGGGACTCTTAGGCGCTTGACCACCTCTGTTAGCCTCCGGAAAGCGTTGCTTGTAGTCTTGCACAAGAAGTCGTAAGTCATCCACCAGGGTCGCTGGTAAGCATATCATGGGGGTGACTTCAGTGCGGACACTGGCCTGGACGGAGTGTTCCTGGTAGGTGAATTCCTCCAGTTCCTCATCAGTGCTTTGACATTTTATGTGAAGTTCTGAGACTTAAGTAGCGGGATCCAGATGGTCATCCTCTTCGGATTCCTCACTTTGGAAAATTTCTTGAGGTGGTTGCTTGTCCACCTTGCTTGGAGACGTCGTTTCCGGGGTAATTAGTGGTTTGCTTGGTTTACCAGACCGTATGGTAGAGCTGGTCGTCGTCGAGGGGATCGTCGACGGTGGTAGCATCATGGACGGTGCCTCCACCAGTTTCGATTTTTTCCATGGTTCATTCGACGACGAGTCGTCCGTCGACGGTGTCGTCGTCGAGTCCGTCGACAGAGCCTTTGGTGTCGTCGTCGACGGGGTCGTCGTCGACGGGGTCTTCGTCGACGGGGTCTTCGTCGACGGGGTCGTCGACGACGAGTCTCTCGTCGACGGGGTCGTCGACGAGGTCTTCGTCGACGGTGGGGTGGACGAAGGGATCTTGGTCGTCGACGACTGCGAAGTCGTGGTCTTCATCGACGGTGCCTTCGTAGACGATGGTCTCGTCGACGAGACTCTCGTCGACACTCTGGTCGTCGCCGGTTTTGACGACGATGGGCTCGTCGCTGGTGACGGCGTCGACGACGGTGTAGTTTTCGTTGTCGACATGGTCTTCGTCGTCGACGACGATGTCAGTGGAACAATTGAAGAAACAGGTCTACCTGAAGAGGAGGAGGACTTAGTCATCGTCGTCGATGCTGAGGGCGACGACGCTGATGTGGTAGAGACGGTGGTTTTGACTGAAGTAGTCCTCTGGCTTTGTCTGGAGGACGGAGCAGGCATTTTAAAGGTTTTATCCTCTTTAGCAGACACTGAAGATGACGCAGATCTCGCCTCTGAAGACTTTTTGTGAGTCTTCGTAGGAGGAGTGTCTGAGGGGCCCGGGGAAGCTTCCCTTGGCCTCTTGTTTGAGACAGCAGATGGCCTGGAAACGCTGCTCACAGAGGAGTCCAGATTGTCTCTGTTTTTAAGCCTGTCCAGCCAAATCAGAAGGCGACCTTCCCTGTCTCTCACAGTCTTTTTTGGAAAAGACCGACAGATTGCGCATTTCTCCGAATTATGGTCCGGGTAAAGGCAATACAAGCACAGGTCGTGCTTATCATCCACATGTATTCTTTTCTTGCTGCAGGAAGAGCAGGCCCTGAACAGGGCTTTCTTCCCCGAGTCAGACATGGAAAAAGCAGTAGAAACACACACTTACTTCAGGGATAGTGTGCTGAAGAAGTCCTTGAAGAGTTTTGAGTTTCCAGAGAACACTTTCAAAGAAGGTTTGGTGAAATTAGAGTAATCCTGAGGAGAGCTCAGGCAGGAGACTCCCTAGCACAACGTGCGGTAGAAAATCTGAGGGACTGAGGCTCCTCCCAGGAAGGTTCTAGAGGGAGGTCGGAGCTGATTGGCTGACTATGTCAGTTTGGTCCTTTTTACATAAGGACAAGGAAAGGCTACTAAGGGGAGACCCTTGGACCCTTTCTCTCTATGTATGTCTATGGACATTACTTTTTTATTTACCGGAGGCTCCCGTCTCGACGACGGGGAATGATTCAGGCATGTGAATCTATGAAAGACACCCCTAATACTGGATAACCTGAAGTTCCAGTGAAATTAAATGAAATGAATTCATACTTGTATAGCGCACTTATACCCTGAGGCGTCTTGGCGCTGTACGCATACCGCTGTGGAACCCTTCCTGGCTTCTCCCTTTAAAATGCCCACTCCCGGGCACCCCAGAGGTGAAGCCAGGCATCCCAGCACTGTTGGGGCCGTTGTGGAGATTAAGCAAGCTATTGCCCAGAGTTGCAGAGTGGGACCCATGATTAGAATAGGTACTGAGGCGAGAAATATCAGGTCCGAGGAAATTGAGCCTAAGACCCGCCGAGGTGGGAATTGAAACCTGGTCCCGGGCCAGATCTCTGCATCAGGGTCTGCCGCTCTAACCATTGAGCCACGCTTCTCCACGTGGGCACAGCATCAGGGAAACCTGTCCAATTACGTCCAGATCCCAGAGGGCACTGCACACCAACTGCAGTGGTAGCTCACAAACCAGGATTGAAACACAATGCAGATCTTGATGACCATCGTGGACCCTTGAAGGAGCTATTATCACTGGACAGTCAAGGTAAAATTAAGTCGTTATCCTATGTCCAAATGTTGCTAGTACATATCAGTTTAGGGGGCCCATGGGCCTACTCATTATCCCCGACCTATCTATTCAAGACTACACCTAAGGATGCATTCTGGTACCATGTAAATTCCAGAAAATTCTAGAATGTGTCCAAAGGGTTGCTTAGTACTCTTTTTTTTATTTTAAACTTGATTTTCAATTTGAACCCTTCTTGGATATTATTAACCCATTAGCTGCAAAGTCCCTTACCTTAAATTCCTCCAGGGAACTTTACCATTAATGTCTTTATTATCAAAGTGGAACCCTTTAAATTTAATAAGTACTGTATGTCCAGTTTGCCAATAGCTAGAGGAGTTACTAGTTAACATTATTTTATTCTGTTCTGGTTATACCTGGCCAAGAAAAACATGGATCATCCTGTTTTGGAAGCAATTTGGATGCCGTCTACTAGAGGTTGCCACACGGTTCCTCTGTACAGTATCCTCTCAGTTATTTTCTTTGCGGTATCCAAGTACCTTCCTTGGAGCAGGTCAATCAGATACAGGGTGCTGGAGTTATTGGCTTTCGCATTATGCTTTCTCTTTGTCTCAGTCTCCCAGTACCGATGTATTTGTTAGATAGCGCTTAGCATCGGTGTCCTTTATTTGTTGTATTTTAACTATATATCTTTTTAAATGCCAATTGTAACTGATTATAAAGTATTTTATTTATTACAGTTTAAAGGTACACTTCCATTGATCATTTAAATTTTGTAATGGCATGACTCAGCACCGTGTTGTAAATTGAGTTTGTGTATCTTTAGTTTTACATATGTACTGTTATGTACTCTTATGGTTGAAAACTCTGAATAAAGTATTTGATGATGAAATATTTTACAAATCTGAAAACAAAATTAAATTATTTTTCTCTACATTTTCTCTTATAGGTGATTTAATTAAAGAAAGAGGTAAGATTATAAATTGAGCAATCATAAATGGATCTTATATAAAAGTAAATCTGAAAGAAACATGTTAGTTATAGATTCCTTACCTTAGAATTACCCCCAGGCGTCAGACTGGATCTGGAAAGTTTTTTCGTCAGCAGTACCCCTGCGCATCGAAAGGTGGCGTCGGTCAGCTCTGCGATCATCATTGGCATCGTGTTTGCCGGGATGACGTCGCGGCAGCTAATTAGACGATGCCCTCGCGAGCTGACATCAGTTCTTTCTTTTTCTGTGCTAGCCAGTGCATATCAGGGAAGAGCGGTACCTCTAGTAAATTTTTGACTACTCTTTTTGCGACTTTTGTCGACTTCTTTTTCCAGTCGTATGACATCTGGTGTACGAGGGATGCCCAGTTTCAAGCAATGCAGTTCCTTTAAGCGACTGATGTCCGTGATGGATCCGCACCGCATGTGTCTTTTTTGCCTAAAGCACTACCATGACCCCAAGTCGTGCTCTGACTGCCGGCCCATGGTCCGAAGACTTTGCGGGAGCGGTCCCGTAAGTTACTCGAGGCTGGGCAGCTGGCTCCATGCCGCTCAAGGTCCCGTTCTCGTGGGAGGTCGAGGGACCGGTCGCGGAGTCATCATCATCACTCCTCGTCGAAGTCTTCGCACTCGGGCTCAGGTAAGTCGAAGCACAGGAAGAAGTCGCAGAAGCTCCGTCGCTCTTCGATTTCCTCTCAACGGTTGGCTGGCGCAGCGCAGAGTGTTGGTGGTGCCACTGCCAATGCTCCGAATGTGGAACCTCCATGGTCGACTCCGGGCTTCCCTCCCTTTCTGGGATCGAGCTTCGTCAGTTCTATGAATCCATGCATGCCATTTTTGGGCAGCCCGATTCCACCGGCGCTCCGTTGTGCCACATGAAGCCGGTTGGGGCCATAGACCTTCGTCACCAGTGGCTCCGGCACCACAGGGCCCCCTTGGATCCAGACCTGGTCCAGATCGGCACCAGCAGACAATGTGACACCTCCCCCGGTGCTGGCTTCACTGCACCATGTCCATAGCCGGCAACAGCTGGACCCCCTGCTGGCGTTGACCCCAACCTCATCCTTGGCATGGACAGAGAGCCAGACCAGCATCGCCCGATGCCAGATCTAGCACGGATAGGAAATGTTGTCTCTATGTTCAGCCCTGGCCCTTATCAGCCATTTTGACAGCCAGGGGAGGATGATGAGGACTGGGAGGGTTATGCTGTCCCTTTATCTGACCAGATCGTGGATGAACAGGACTGGAGAGAGGAACTTGGGGAAGCCATTGCTCTAGATACATCTCCAGACCTTGGCATGGTGTCTCCTCCTACCGTGGCTACAGAGGAAGGAGCGTCTTACCCTGCGGTGTTGCATAGGACGGCCGAGGCCCTAACCCTCGAGCTTCCTACTGTGGCAGTCAGGACAAACCCCCTGACAGAGGTGCTTCAGCCGTCAGTGAGCTCTTCCAAGTCAATACTTTTTTTCAATGATGCCATCACCAACATACTTTTGAGCACCTGGTCCTGGCCCAACACAGAGGCTCTTGTGGATAGGATTAATTGCCCGACTCCACCACCCGGCTCCAGGCGACCCCAATTTCCTCTGCCAACATCCCACCGTGAGAGCTTGGTGGTCCAAGCCTCAAGTTCCAAAGGCGCATTCCCTAATGCACCACCTGATAGGGAATCCAAGAAGCTGGATCAGCTTGGGAAGAAGATGATTTCTCCCTCCAGCTTAGGACTACAGTCTGCAAACACCGCATGTTTGTTGGGCCATTATTCCCACTCCATGTGAGATACAGTGGTGCAAGTTCTGCCCAGTATCCCTAGGAGGCCCGGGCTGTACTCTGCCGTACTGTGGCAGAAGGGAGAGAAGCAGCAAAGTTTATGATTCGTTGTGGACTGGACACTGCCGACTCACTGGGTTGGACCATTTCAACGTCGGTGGTGCTTCGCCGTCACGCCTGGTTGTTATCGACTGGCTTTTCAGGGGATGTCCAGAACTCTCTCATGGACAAGCCCTTTGATGGCCATCGCCTGTTTGGTGACAAAGCACACTGGCAACGCGTTTCAACCTCTCCACCACATGTCGCGCACAGTCTGCTTTTCGCCCCCTTCGTGGCAACGGAAGGGGTGCCCCAACAAGTCCCTTTTCCAGGCCGGCACACGCTGTTCATCCCCAACGTGGCCCGGGACTTGGGAACAACCAACGTGGTTCCGGGGGCCAGCGGGCGGGCCAGTTTACCACTTCCCCCCTGCAGCAGCCTTCAAGCCCTCCTAGTCTGACCTTTCAGGCCCATCAGACGCCAGTGGGAGGCAGGATCCGACATCACCTCCCCCACTGGTGCACCAGAACGTTGGACCGGTCGGTTTTGCAGATAGTCTGAAGGGGCTACTCCCTCCCATTCGAGACCACCCCTCCAGCCATGCCACCCCAGTACCATTGCTTGTCAGGGGATCATCTGGCACTTCTCCAATAGGAAGTTGCGGCTCTCTTGCCCAAGGGAGCCCTTGAGTGCGTTCCTGCCCCAAAAGTAGGTTGTGGTTGGTATTCCCACTACTTTCTGGTGCCCAAGAAGGACAAGGGCCTGCGTCCTATCTTGGATCTCAGGCATGTCAACCGCTTCCTACGGAAGGAGAAGTTCAAAATGTTGACCCTCGCTCAAGTCCTGTCTGCCCTCGACCGTGGAGACTGGATGGTAGCGTTAGACTTGCAGGACACTTACTTTCACATCCCTATCCTGCCGGCCACCGGCGCTACCTGCGGTTCACAGTAGGCCACAAGCATTTTAAGTTTACTGTGCTCCCCTTTGGCCTTACCAGTGTCCCTCGGGTGTTCACAAAAGTGTTGGTGGTGGTCGCAGCTCCTCTGCGCAGATCAGGGGTTCCAGTCTTCCCCTATCTCAACGACTGGTTGTTGAAGGCGGACTTGCCACCTCCAGACTACATCCGACCTCCTTCATTCACTGGGGTACTCCATCAACGTGCCAAAGTCATATCTGACTCCCTCTCAGAAGCTCCTTTTCATTGGTCGGGTTCTGGACACGACGCAGTTTCTGGTTTATCCTCCTGAGCAGCGAGTCCGGGATATTCGGGCTATGATTCTGATCTTTCAGCCTCTATCCCAGGTTTTGGTCAGACTGACCCTCTGGCTGCTGGGTCTGATGGCCTCCTGCATACTGCTGGTAGATAATGCCATATGGGAGATGCAGGCTCTGCAGTGGGACCTGAAGTTCCAGTGGGCAGACCATCAGGGAAACCTATCCAATTACGTCCAGAACTCAGAGGACACTGCACACCAACTGCAATGGTGGCTCACAAACCAGGATTGGATCATCGTCAGACCCCTCTCCCTTCCCCAACCAGAGTTCACAGTGGTGACTGATGCATTACTTCTGGGACGGGACGGCCACATGGGGAATGTGGAGATCAGAGGACTCTGGTCTCCAGCGGAGTCCGGGCTCCATATCAACCTTCTCGAGCTTCGGGCGATTCGTCTTGCACTCAAGGCATTCCTTCCCTCTGTCCGGGGAAGAGTAGTTCAGGTGTTCACAGACAACACCGCCGCATATGGTACAGTAACAGACAAAGTAGGGTGGGGTCCGTGGACCCTCTGTCAAGAGGCCCTCCGTCCTGGATATGGCTGGAACATCAGGGCATTGCCCTGGTGGTTCATCACCAGACAGGTTCACTTAACACCAGGGCGGACGAACTCAGCCGCAGGTGCATAATGTCTCACGCATGGCTTCTCAACTCGGAGGCGGTGCAAGGTCTCTTTTCGACAGTGGGGAGAGCCTTGGTTAGATCTATTCACCTCCAAAGAGAACGCGCAATGTCAGCAATTCTGCGCATTGGAATTTCCGAGGCGGCACTCGCTCAGTGACACTTTTCGTCACAAGTGGAGTTGTGGTCTTTATACGCCTTTCCGCCTATACCACTTCTGCCCAGAGTGCTGAAGTAGATCAAGTGTGACTGGGCCCAAGTCATCCTTGTGGCTCCAGACTGGGCATAGAGAGTCTGGCATCCCGAGCTCTTGAACATGGCCATTGATCGCCCGACTCTACTGCTTCTTCGGGCAGATCTTCTGTCGCAGCAGCAGGGGACGGTCCTCCACCCGAACCTGTCCAGCCTCCACCTCCTTGCGCAGAGATTGCGCGGCGACAGATGACAGCTTTTGACCTTCCCCCCGAAGTCTGTGATGCGATCTTGGCCAGGCGTCCCTCCACAAAAAACGGTATACGCCTGCCGATAGAACAAATTTGTGGCATGGTGCACAGCAGAGGCTGTGGATCCCCTTTCTGCCCCTCTTTCTGAGGTTCTCTTGTTCCTCCTTTCTTTGGCCCAGCAGGGATCTGCTCTGGACACCCTAAAGGGCTACCTCTCGGCCGTTTCAGCCTTTCTTAGGCTTACTGATCAGCCTTCTCTTTTCAAGTACCCTGTTGTAAATCACTTTCTTAAGGGCATTACTCATCTCTTTCCTCCTATTCCATTCGTAATGCCTCAGTGGGACTTGAACTTAGTTCTTACCTACCTTATGTGCGTTCCCTTTGAGCCGCTACAAAACTGTCTTTTTAGACTTTTGACACTAAAAACTGCCTTTCTCGTTGCCATCACCTCTCTACGCAGGGTGAGTGAGCTACAGGCTCTCTCCTCAAAACCTCCTTTTCCTGCTGTTCATCCAGACAAGGTTGTCCTTCGGACCGGTCTGTCCTTCCTGCCAAAGGTGGTCACTTCTTTTCACATTGGCCAAACCATCACTTTGCCCACCTTCTTTCCACCTCTGCACCCTTCAAAAGAAGAAGAGCGACTCCACCGTCTGCATCCAAAATGTGAGCTTTCATATTACTTGGATCGCACGAAACAATTCCGGGTGGATGACCTTCTCTTTGTTGGCTTTGTGGGCGCCATGAAATTTCAGGCAGTGCACAAGCAGACCATTTCTCGGTGGGTCGTCTTGTGCCATCAAGGCTTGTTTCTCTTTGGCTAAGAAGGAGCCTCCATTGGGATTAGGAGCCTATTCTACCAGGGCGACGGCAGCTACCACTTCTCTGGGAGGTGAAGTTCCCCTTAATGACATCTTTTAGGCAGCTACGTGGGCATCACTGCACACATTCACAAAACACTACTGCCTGGACAGCTAAGTCCGGAGAGACGGCTTCTTTGGCCATTCTGTTCTCCAGGACTTTCTGGTGTGAACTTGGTTTGCAGACCCACCTCCAGGGTTGGTATTGCTCGGGTATCTATTCTAAGGTAAGGAATCTATAACTAACATGTTTCTTTCAGATGCACAAGTTACTCACCTTTGGTAACGATATTTTTGTAAGAAACATAAGTTACTTATAGATTCCTTACCGCCCCACGCATCCTCCCCATTCAGCGAACTGATTTCTAGGGTTAAGGTATCTCCTTTTCAGGGCCCTAGTATTGTGCACCAGTGGTCAGTGTCTTGTATGGCTCAGTGCTACTGACGTGGAAAGTTGTGTACAGAACTGACGTCAGTTCACAAGGGTGGCGTCTAAGCAGCTGCCACAATATCATCTCGGCGATCACGAGGGCCAACAATGATCGCGGAGCTGACCGTCACCACCTTTCGACGTGCAGGGGTACTGCTGACGAAAAAACTTTCCAGATCCAGGCTGAGCCTGAGGGCAATTCTAAGGTAAGGGATCTATAACTAACTTATGTTTCTTAAAGATATATTGTTACCGAAGGTAATTAACTTGTGCTTCTACTTATCTCATATTAATTTGTTTTTGTGTACACAATCTCCAACATGAAAAAGGGGAGTGTGATGGTATTTCTATTGATATAGTGGCATTGTACACAGTAGTTAATCTATCCCAGTTCAAGTTTGGAAATAGTTTTTTTGGCATCAATATCAGGGACCTTAGTGGCTTCTTGCATAAAGCTCTCAAATGTTGAAATCCTTCTACGCATTGATGATCTGATTCTGGAAAGTAAGGATATGACAGGGGACCAGGCAGGGCTGTCCCCTTTCGCCCCTTTTATTTTCCCTCTTCATCGAGCCATTGGCAATAAAAATACGAGTTAAAACGTCAATCTGGCCCCTCTACCAGGGACGACAAAAATTAAGCTCTTTGCAGATGATTTCATATCTGAACCCAGATAAGGCAAATATCCAGTTGGCGCTTGGGGAAATTCAAGCATTTACAGATTATGGGGAATAAAAGGTCAACAAGTCCAAAATGGAGCTCCTCCTTTTTAATTCACCTGAGGTCAATCTTCCTTAAGGGTTAAAAGTTCGGCCATTAAGACCTATTAGATATCTGGGCTTATTCGTCAACACAGATTTCTCTCAACTGTTTCAATTAAACTACATAAAAACGCTCAATAAAATAAAAATGTTAAGAAAAATTGTCGCTATCACCTCTGACAATAGTAGGCCGAGTCTCTTTAGTGAAGATGTCAATTCTTCCTCTGCTGATACTCTGTTTTTTTAATCTCCCCTTAAAAATACTGATTGTTTATTTTAACAAAGTAAACAAAACTCTATGGCAGGTTGTATGGACAAAAAAAGCCCAGGAACAAGCTTCTATTCTTCAACTAGACGTGGAGCAGGGAGGACTTGCCTTCCCTCATTTATCTATCTATTATCAAGCTGCATTGATGAGCTTATTAACGTAGCTGATGGCTCCTACCTCGAAATTTGACAACATTGTTTTTTAATCTGATGCTGGCAGAAACCGAAATTAAGTTACCAGCATTTCTGCGTACTGCGAAGCTACCCAAAAGAACAAGGTATAAGGTGGTGAACACTATGGCTAACCGCAATCAACGGATCCATAAAGCTTACGATATTCCACTGTGCCACCAATTTATTCCCCTTAAAGACTGTGAGTTGTGGGGTCTCCAGGTTTCACAAAATGTATTGCAGTCCTATAATAGGCTAGGATTCCGTAAACTTGGAGATTCCTACAACGGTACCATTCTTATATTATGGGAGGTATTTGTATCACATTGTGCACTTCAGAGGGGCAATCTCAGGTTAAGTTTTAGACAATTTGTCTCCTTACGAACAAGTATAAAATAATCATTGAGAGGGAAAGAATAATTCTGAAAGCAGCACAAGAGTTGAACTAAAGCAGAATTGGTAATTGGTATTGTTTATTACGACAAGGTTTGAATCAGAAGCTCATTGAATGAATGAATGAATGAATGAATGAATGAAAAAAGAATTTATACAGCGCACGTTCACCAACGGTTTCTTGGCTCTTTGGGACAGACTGGAGCTAACAGCGGAGCAGAAAGATTCTAATCAAATGCTTGTGCGAATAACCACGTCTTCAGTGCTTTCCTGAACACCTGGTAGGAAGGGATGAGGCGAAGGTCAGGTGGGAGGGAGTTCCAGAGGTGGTGGGCTTGTGAAGCAAATCTTAAGCCCACAAGCTTTTTCGCCTGAACAGGCAAGTGGAAAGCAAATTGAGGCCCGCCGACCGGAGTGCTCGGGAGGGGGTGTAACGGTGGAGCAAAGCGGCAATGAAGGAGGGGCCTTGGTTTTTGAGGGCTAGGTAGGTCATACAGCCCACCTTGAAAAGACTCCGCTGAACAACAGGAAGCCAGTGTAAGCTTCTCAGAAGCGGTTTCACAGAACAAGACCTACACTGCCGAAAGACCAGTCTGGCGGCCTGGTTTTTAGCCAGTTGGAGTTGATGGTACTGGTAAAGGGGGATCCCGATATAGAGAGAATTTGCATAATAAATGCGGGACACTACTAGACCCAGTATGACGTGGACGAGGGCATCATGGGTAAGGAATCTGCTAATCTTCTTGATGCGGCGCAGATAGAAAAAGCAGGCCGACATCACTGATTTAATTTGAGGTTTCATAGACAGATCCTTACTGATGGTAACACCAAGACTCTTAACCGAACTCGCCGGGCAGGGTGCGCCGCCCAGCGTGTGCAGCCAGAAACTAGGGTTCCAAGGATTATTCGGGGGACCAGTGAGCACCAGCTCAGTCTTGTCTGGGTTAAGCTTGAGCTGATTGTCCCTCATCCAGCAGCTGATAAGGGTCATAGTGTTCTGGAAATTCGCCACTGAGGAGGGGGAAGAAGCAATATTGAAGATGAGCTGCATGTCATCTGCATAATTGAAAATAACCACAGGTTTCTCCCTGAGTTTGGCGATCAGTGGGAGGATGTAAAGGTTAAATAGCAAGAGGGAAAGGGAGGAGCCTTGGGGGACCCCACAAGTCAGGTCCTTCGCCTTGGACATGAAGGAGCCAAGACGAACTGCTTGCTTACGGTCTTGCAAAAATGAAGCAAGCCATCTAAGCGGGGTGCCCCTGATGCCGGCGTTCTCGTTCCGCTGAATAAGGATGGAATGGTCAACGGTATCGAACGCCGGCGACAAATCAAGGAGCACCAAGGCCTGAGAGATGTTCTGGTCTTTCCTAAGTTCGTCGTGGACTGCCACCATGACCGACTCAGTTGAGTGCTGGGGTCTGAATCCTGCCTGGTGCTGGTCCAAAAAGTCTGAGCTTTCAATAAAGGTGCCCAGGCAGCTGGAAACATGGGCCTCCAGTAGTTTCCCCAGAAAGGGGAGCAGGGAAATCGGCCGATAGTTACTAAGGGTGGCTGGGTCAGCCCCAGGTTTTTTCAGGATAGGTGTAACAATGGCCGATTTGAAAGAACTGGGAACTATGCGCTGGCAAAGGGAGTTGTTCAGCAAGGAGAGGGGGACTTCAGGGAGGTCGAGAAAAATCTTCTGAGTAATATGGGCAGGGGAACTGTCAGAAGGAGAGCCAGAGCGAACTCTGCAGAGGAGCGGGGAGAGGGTGTCCGTGGTGATAGGAGGGAAGTTCAGCAGAGAGATTGAGTTTATTGGGGGGCAGCCTGTGTCAAATCCTGGGTCAGGGTTAGAAATGCTAGCTTTAATAGGATCAATCTTCTCAACAAAGTAATTATTGAGGGAGTCGCAGAGGGGCTGGGAGAACACAGGGGTCATCGTGATCCGGTCTTGTTTAGCAAGTTCATTGACTATCGTAAAGATCTCCCTAGATTTATTGGAGGAATTGAGGATTTTCTGCGAGAAATACTCTGTTTTCGCCGAAAGAATGGCTGATTTGTATTCTTTCAAGGCTGCCAGAAAGACCAGCTTCTTGCAATGGCAGTAGTCGGCCCTCCACTTACGCTCAGCTTGCCGAAGGGTAAGTTTCATATCAGAAAGATTTTTAGTAAACCAACGTTGGGCGTTGTGGGGGCGTTTAGACCGGAGTTTCTTTAGTGGGGCGAATGTGTCCCGGGCGTCTGCCAACCAGGTGTGGATGTTATCAGCCTGAGCATTGACGGACAAGGGAAGACCAGTCTCCCCAATCAAAGGGGGGATCGTTGTAGTCAGCGAGAGACAGAGTGAGGGGAGGTTGACTCGGCCCCAGTTACGAGTTAGAGGGGGGTTGCAAGGGCACGCTGTGGTTGTTGGGGGCTTGGGGACCGTGAAAGAGACAAAGAAATGGTCCGACCAAGCACATGGAGAGATCTGTACGTTAAGGATGTCCTGGTTTAGTGACCAGATCTGGTCAAGGGTGTGTCCCTTGACATGAGTAGGTGCATGGATGAACTGGAGAAAGTTGAGACCGGCTAGCAGGTCTGTGAACTCCCTAGAAAGGGCGCTTTCGTGCAGCGTGTTAGGACAGAAGTTGAAGTCCCCAATAACGAGGATACTGGCGTAGTTAACTGCCAGTTCAGCTATCACGCTGCCAAAGTGATGCAGAAAGCTGGGCGAGTGACCAGGGGGGCGGTAGAATAAAGCAAAAGTAAGAGGGAGGGTATCCAACTCAAGTTTAAAAATGATATAATCAGCAGAGGGTATCGGAAACATTGTGAGGAATTTGGATTTGTAGGAATGGGAGATGATGGCTGCCACTCCTCCTCCCATTTTGCCTCGGGCGCGATTGGCCTGAAGGACATAGTAGCCGTCAGGGACGGCTGCCAAGATGTCAGGAGAGGACTCTTCTGTGAGCCAAGTTTCAGACAGCAAAAGTATGTCTGGCTTTGCTGCATCTAGAAGATAAAATATCTCAACCTGGTGTTTAACCAACGATCGGGTGTTGAGATACCAGATGGACAGGCAGTCGAGTTTGACACCCAAGCTGTCTAAGGGCAGGTTGGTTAGCGATGGGACCAAGTTGAGGTCACTAGAAGACAGCGTGGCAGCAGCAGAGATAGGGGGGGAGGGTTCCAGTGAGCTAGGGCATACATAGTTGTCTGAGGCAAGCGTAAGCTTAGGAGGGGGCACTCTTCCACGTAAGGCAAACATCTCCTCAGCCGAATACACCCTAGTGGATATCCGCGCAGCAGGGGGACTGGCCCCTGGTCCCGGCCGTGCGTGGACGGGCGCAGACGGGCTTGCCTTTGGCGCACCTTTGGCGTGCCATCGCCGCACCCGCTGCGCGTGTCCGCGGCGCGTCGTGGATTGCATAGGGTAATAAGGAAGAGAAGGAGGTCGGAGCGCTAGACCGCTCACCTCCTTCTACCGAAAGTGGGGAATCCCTAGCAAGTGTCGCGGTTAATGGGCTCCCTCCACATCAATCGAGCTTGCAATCAGCTTGTGGTGGACCGGGGAGTCCAGCGGCACAGCCACACACACGGAGGGTAAGAGGAGAAATGCGGGGAAGGTTAAAACAGCACATACAGCTCTTAGTCAGCTGTAGTGATGGTAGGCATAAAGAAATAAAAGATTTTAAAATTACGATAACAATCGCGGGGAAAGTGTAAAACAGCACACACAGCTTAGTCAGCTGTAGTGGTGGTAGGCACAAAGAACAAAGATTTTAAAATTACGGTAACAATCACCGCACAGCCGCAAGCAGCAGCGCATCCAGCGCGTGTCCTTCCTGCCCCGGCTTTTGAAGAGAAGGAGGTCGGAGCGCTAGACCGCTCACCTCCTTCTACCGGAAGTGGGGAATCCCTAGCAAGTGTCGCGGCCAATGGGCTCCCTCCACATCAATCGAGCTTGCAATCAGCTCGTTGTGGACCGGGGAGTCCAGCGGCACAGCCACACACACACAGAGAGTTAGAGGAGAAATGCGGGGAAGGTTAAAACAGCACATACAGCTCTTATTCAGCTGTAGTGATGGTAGGCACTGAGGAAATATAAATTTTATGGTCAAGTTATGTTCCCTAACGTGTACCCCACCGTCTCCATGTACCAGCTTGAAGTGCATGTAACTTCCCTCCTGTGCCAGCTATGAAGACGCAAATACATTTGCGTCCAACGTTAACATGTCCTCTTTCAGACCCGCCATGAACGGGTTGAATATTCAGTTTCTAAATATGCTATGCCAACGTCTTTTTGTGGTATACTTTACACGTTTTTCAGCTCTGGCGAAGTAGGCCCTGAATTCTGCCATCAAGCCTTTTCTGCCTTCTGACTCTGAGATGCCTCAGCCTGGGCCAGCCTCTGTACCCGTGACCTCTGCCTTACTTCCTGCGCGGCTCCCCGCGCTTAGCTCAGCCTGCTGCCTGCCAAGACTGAATTCAACCTTCGAATTATCTGTTCCGCTCCTCGAAAATGCATTCCTACCTACTAGTTTAAGTAAACATCCCCCCAGCTGCAGAGCAAAGGGCCCGGCCTCACTGTCTCCGTGCAAGTAATTCATAGCCTCTGTTACCATGTTACCATGGAAGGCCCATGCCCCCACGCTTCTCATACAGACACTTAGACGCTTATACACGCACAGTCAGTATAGAATAGTCTCTGCCCCAGAGACCTTTTCCGTCCAGATAACTTAGTTCCTAAACATCAGATACCAGATATGATAGAAGCACAAGTTGATCTGACATGCCAGACTTCTGTCTCTTTCCGTCAGTGTAAATGACAAGTCCCCTGCACCCTCCAGCTTCACGTCAATCACACGTCATGCAGCTGCGCGCGCATCCAGGCCTCAGATTTCTGCTGACATTGCAAGATTCTGTTTTTTGTTGCCACCCCTTTATGACACTTACATGTGACGTTTCTAGCACACACCTCTATGTTCACGCCTAAGTTCACGCCTCCTAATTACGTATCACTACCACGTGTGTGTTTTATCTTGTTTCTCTCAGCTGTTACGCCTACTGTATTGGTTTCTATAATCCGTTTTAAGTATATAAGCTATGTATTGTCAATAAAATATTGCTCTATCCCTTCCTACACCCCAGTGGTGGTAGGAACATGATATCCGGTCTGACCATTCCTTTTTAAGGAATAAAACCCCTAAGAACTCTAACACCACGGACTCTGCGTCTTTCTTTCCGATTGAGTTATTATTGATTAAGTACTTACCTGCATAGAAATTAAGACGGTAAATCAAATATTTACCACATTATTTTGGCGCCCGAATAGGGACCCCTCCCCCACCCCACGCGCCGGTTGGTGCGTTGCAAGCTCTGTCCCCTGCCATCAGTTAGACGGAACTACGCATACTGGCAGGATTTCCTGTATCTCCCTCTGGCCCACGGAGGTGACGAAGACTGCAATCAGCACCCAGACGAGGCGGTGAGGAGTGCGGAGGATCCCGACCAGAGCCTAGCCGAAAGAAGCAAGGTCTGAGGTGTCAAGAGGCCCGCCAGTTTTCCGAAGTATCCACGTGTCGAGTCGAGTCCAGTCCGGTCCAGTCCAGTCGAGTTTTCCGAGGCCTTCTGTTTCCGTACTTCCCGGTGAGTACCATTGCTGGGACGTATCTAGACGGGTGCATTATTATGTATCCGGTAAAGACGGGTTTGGGTACACAAATTCGGTCTGCACTGTTTTAGACAGTGTATCTGTACTGTTTAGCAGTATATCCGATTATTCAAGTTCTTGCACTGTTCTCAGCAGTGTATCTGTACTGTTTAGCAGTACATCCAGTATAGGGGGTAGTCATATATGTTTCAAATGTCTTTCATGTGATTAATGTTGTGGTATGAGTGACTGTTTTTAATGTGCATTATTGTGTTCTTGTGTAACTAGTTGTGTCTAGAGTTAAGCAGCAAGGATTGAGCATTCAGTACTAAGTAAACAAGATGCCGTTTTTCAATAAGTTAAAGCAGATAGGAACTAGGAAAGGGATACTAGAGGAAGAAATTCCTATCCCCCTAGGGACACGCCTGGAAATTTCATGTATCATAAGCATGGCATAGATGCCATATTGTATCTAGATTTATGGGCCGATTATACTAAGCATCTAGACGAGAGACACAGGTGGCCCGTTACAGGAACATGGGATGCCGAGTGCATCATGAAGGTAGAAGAAGCACTATGGAAAAAGAAAGCCAGACAATCGCAGAAAGACGCCATAGAATTTTGGCGTAAAGAATCACATAAACGTGCTGAAAAAGCACTCCGTAGAGAAGACAGACATAGAGAAGAGTCAGATAAAGCCCGAGAAAATGAATTAGTTATTGAAGGGATTCGAGTAAAATCAGAACAGGTAGACCGCGCACGAAACAACCTCGTAAATGGCATGTATCTTGTGGCCGAGGGTTCGCCTGAAGCCACTTCAGAAATGCCGAAAAATCTGCCGCCACCATTGGTTCCAACTAAAGTAACTCACAGGACCACTAAAGACATATTTCTGAATTCCTATCTAGAGGATGTAGCTCCCGCTTACACCAGTCCACCTGCCCGCGTCCCGCCTACTGATGGTGACGGAGGTGGCAACCCGCCTCCAGACCATATCCCGCCATTACCGCAACAAGGTTCCCCCGTCCGACAGACTGTTCCTCCACCTCCACCACTTCCCACACCTAAAATTAATATACCAAATCCGTTTGCGCCTGATCCTACTAAAAGACAAGTTCAAGTACAGATACAGACTCCACAGAGAGATAATGCTCAAGCCTCAGCCTCAGGAGGTGCGACCGGGGGTTACCAGACCCCGCCAGCAACACACAGATTACACCTTAGGGACATGCAGAAGCCCTTTACACTCCAATCACCCCGTCTCGACATACTCAAAGAACCGCTTCAAGTTTGCAGATACGATCCAGTACCCGGTAAAGACGATAGGATGTTTATAGCATCGCTACGCTTACGACAAGCTACAGATTACCTAATGTTTTTCTCAGGAATGAAAGAGCACCTAGATAGAATATATCATTTTGTCCAGACTGGGGAAGACCCTGAAAGTATCAAGGAGGCCATGGCACATCAGAAAGTTGACACTCAAGCATATATACTACGTTTTTTCATAAATTGCCTAATAAGAGAACGAGACAGGCCTGAGACAGAACAGGATGAAATGGAAGCCCTAAACAAGTGGGGTCAAAATATATCCGAAGGAAGACATGATAAAGGGGGTTGCATAGCTAGTATGTACAGGAAAATAAGAAAAGCAGTAATAGACATACACGAAAAAGAAAAAGAAAAAGAGAATGACTCCTCCGAGGAGGAGGAAGAACCTGAAGAACCAGAAAAGACTACAGATACGATAGCATATGTAGGTAAGGGAACTTATCTTAGGAAAGGCATTCGTCCAGAAAGCAAGAGAGTCTTCCTCTCTGGCATAACAAAACCAAATTCTCCTGAACATCAGTTTCAAGAGACTGATAAAATGCTTCGAGAACGAATGGGGTACCATGTACTCAATTCTATGGATGAACAAGAACTAGCCCGGTCAGCAGTACTATGGGCTGACAATCCTAATATATACAATGATGACACAGTAGCACAGACATTTCGGAACCTTTCCCCAGACGAGCAGAAATTAGCAGGTGTATACATGATTCAGCACCTCCTCACGTTATACAGAAACCAACATTCTGATCCAGGTCCCTTACACGATACATTAGAAGCACTACTCATGGATAGATGGAGAGGCCTAAGTACCAGGTTAATTCAAATAATTCTAGAACAACGGCACAGATATAACACTTTCTTAGGCTCATAATATGTTCCCGCTCCGCCCCCAGAAAGAAAAATGTATCATATGGAGCGTCTGCATGGCATTGAAAGTCAGAACCCATTACGAGAAGTACACCCAGTCATGGGTACCGATAATACCCTGAAACGTGTGTATGTACACACACCTCTGACCAAGTTAGAACTATTGGAAATGAAAAAACTAGTACCCTGTCACGATAAAGACCCTGCAGGTTTCCACAGAGAACTTAAGGATATGTTACTGATGGGAGATTACACATATGCAGATATCATGAAAATGTTAAAGGTACTGCTGCCCACCGGCATCTACGAGAAACTGAAGGAAAGAGAATGGGAGGTGGGAGAGAAAAAGATTATATGGGCAGAAATAGAAGACGAGGAGAAACTTCGTACCCCAGGGCTAGGCCTTGGGGAGAAAACTAAAGCATTACCAGGTTTAATAGTACAGGTCCTGCCAAGATTACTGACAACTAGAAAGGAAGACTGGGACGCAATTTCGGCCTGTAAACAGAAACACGATGAAGATACCAGTGACTTCTATTCAAGATTCGAGAAATGTTTCATTATTAATAGTGGCCTTAAACCAAGTAGCGAGTCGTACCCGCATCTTTTTGTATCAAAATTAGTCGAGAATTCCCTGCCATTAGTTAAGAACCGCGTATACAAAGTTGAAAGTACTTGGCAAGCAAATACGCCATCCCAGATGTTACAGATGTTACAATACCATCAGAACAGAATTAGAGAAGAACAGGATCATGAACAGAAACGCATGAAAGACACGAAAATGAAAATGTTAGTGGCCCAGTCGGTTCCAGCCGACGGCCAGAGAAAGGGTACGACCCAGACAGGTCACGCCGCAGCTCCCGTTAAAGGGACATGCAACTATTGCAAGCAGCCAGGTCACTACGTACATGAATGCCCAGTCCTGAAACATAATATAGCAACAGGTAAAACTAAGGAAAGACCGCATCCGCCTAGACAAGACCAGGGTCAGCAACAGACTTCACAGAATATACAGCCCATGCAGAATACACAGCCTATGCATGTTTCACCACATGCAGCACAGACAGTAGCGGTACCACAGAGACAGTCACAGTCACAGCCACAGCCCATTGCCGCGACTCAGCAAGTCTCGCAACAGATGTACCAGTATGCCCAATCTGATTACCCCGATTATCCTCGATACACATGAAATAGCCTAGAGAGGGAAGGTGGCTTGCCTCTTATTGAGATTCCTGTAGATCAAGAGGGTCCTTATGTACACAGTCAAGTATTGGGAAAAGACAGAAAGTTTTTAATTGACAAAGGGGCAAGTCGCACCACAATCAGCCATGATGAAGTCCCAGGGGCACCCCTCTCAGGCTCACAGAATGTTTCCCTTGGTTTTTCAGGACAGCCTATTGTAAATGAGGTATCGAAACCCGTCCCCCTGGCTGTGGGTCCATTATCACGTGTTACAGACTTGTTACTCACGAAATCTTGTCCAAAAAACTTGTTAGGAATAAAGACATTGAAGGCTCTAGGAGCCGTGATATGTTGTTCTCCGGAAGGAGTTCGACTTTTCTTGAGAGACTTTAAGGGTCATTATGTATTACGAGAGTTTGATGTCAGATTGAAAAATGTACCGGATCACTTATGGGCAAAAGGCCCAACTGACGTAGGTTGTATGCACATTACACCATACCGTGTTACACTCAAGCCAGGTGTTGTTCTACCCAGAATCAGACAATACAAGTTACCACCCGATGCTGTAGTGGCTTTACTGGAAATCATTGAAGAGCTCATTGCCCAAGGAGTGGTCGTAGAGACCGACTCCAATATCTGTAATTCCCCCATCATTCCGATTCTTAAACGTACTGATCCCAATGCACCGCCAGTATATCGGCTGGTGATTGACTTACGAGAACTGAATAAATGTATTGTACCACAGTACCCTGTGGTTCCCGACATCTCATCCCTATTGACTGCTATTGATTCAGAAGCAAAGTTCTTTACTGTAATTGACCTCAAGAACGCCTTCTTCAGTGTGCCCATTGATCCAGAGAGCCAATATCTCTTCGGATTCAGTTTAAATGGACGAAGTTTCAAATTTTCACGCGCGCCTCAAGGATTCACAGAAAGCCCCAGCATCTATAGTCAAGCACTGAAAAGACAACTTGATTGTATTCAAATGCCAGTTAACACCGCTTTACTGCAATACGTCAATGATCTGCTGATCACCGCACGAAGTGAACCCGAATGTGAGCAAGCATCACTGACAGTTTTACATTTTCTGGCCGACAAGGGACACAAGGTGTCTCCTTCGAAGCTACAATTCTGTGTTCAGCAAGTTGTGTACTTGGGTCACTTGCTGTCCAAAGTGGGGAGACAGCTCACTCCCGATCGCATTCAGTTAATTGTAAATATGCCACAACCCCAGACACAAAAGGAAGTGCGGGCCTTTATAGGCCTCACCTCGTACTGCAGACAATGGATTCCCCAGTATGCATTTCTAGCCAAACCACTCATCCAGTTAACAACACAGGAGGCAGCGACTCCGACTGTCCTTCCCTGGACTCAGGAACATACACAGGCTTTTGAAGAATTAAAGAACGCTTTATGCCAAGCACCAGTTCTAGCGACACCATGTTACAGCAAACCTTTTACACTTTTTGTTACAGAACGTGGTGGTACAGCATTGTCTGTCCTCACTCAAGACCAAGCAGGTTCACATAAGCCTTGCGCTTATTTTTCAAGTACATTGGATTCAGTAGCCCAGGCACTCCCTGCGTGCTTGAAGTCAGTAGCAGCAACAGCGCTAGCAATCAGACAGAACGACTCAATTGTTTTAGGACATCCATTAACAGTACAAGTTCCACATTCTGTAGAGGTTCTTTTAAACAGAACCCAGACTCAGCACTTGACTATAGCACGACTGACAGGTTATGAATTGACGCTATTCCAGCCACACATAGAAATCAGACGCTGTAGCATTCTAAACCCCGCAACATTGTTACCTACAATTATGACGGATCCAGCCCCGCATGATTGTATAGAGATCATTAATGCAGTGACAAAGCCTCGACGAGACTTAACAGATGTCCCACTGACAAATCCAGACCTGACACTTTACGTGGACGGTTCATGCATGAGAACAAGTACAGGAGAATTAGTGGCCGCGTATGCAGTGACCACTGAAACTGAAGTTAAAGAAACACATCGTATTGACACACTGTCTGCTCAAGCGGCGGAGCTCATCGCTCTGACCCGAGCTTGTATACTAGCCAAGAACAGAAATGTTAACATATACACTGATTCCCGTTATGCGTTCGGAGTTGTACACGACTTCGGAATGTTATGGCAAGAACGAGGTTTCTTGACCTCTCATGGTGCCAAGATCCAACACGGTCCCCTCATTCAAGCACTGTTAGAAGCAATACATCTGCCCTCGGGCATATCCGTCATGAAGTGTAAAGCACATACTAAAGTTACGGATTCTTTTTTTCCAGGGTAACGACCTAGCAGACCAGACAGCAAAACATACAGCATTGACTCACACCCAGACTACTGATATGACAAAGACAATAGTACCGACACAGTGCATGTCCGTCAGGGACCCTACCCTAGATGTAATCGATATCCAGATGCATGCCACTTCAGATGAAATAAAGAAATGGACTGAACTAGGAGGGATTCAGACAGATCAAGGATGGGTCACGAAGGGAAAATCTACATGGTTTCTCCCTGACTCAATGGTTCAAATCATGATAAATACAGCACATAGTCCGGCACATCTAGGAGAGAAAGCTATGTTAGACAGTTTACAGAATCTCTGGTACAACAAACACTTACGAGCAGCAGCAAAACAGAAAGTGCGTACTTGCATGATCTGTTGTCAGTTCAATCCAGGTAAAAGCGTTCCTGTAGAGCAAGGTGGATTCCATCCTCCCGATCACCCTTTTGAAGCCCTCCAGATGGATTATATCCAGATGGACCGTTGTCGGGGATTCAAATATGTCCTCGTAGTTGTTTGTGCACTTTCCCGTTGGACCGAAGCATATCCAGTCTCAGATTACACTGCCCCGACCACTGCCAGGCAGCTGGTTCGAGAATTCTTCCCACGGTACGGCTTGCCTCGTGTCGTGTACTCAGATAATGGACAGCCGTTCTCATCCGAACTCATGAAACAGGTTTCCCTTCTGCTAGGATATCAGTGGAGATTCCATTGTGTCCGACATCCCGAAGCCGCTGGCCTTGTAGAAAGGCATAACCAGACACTAAAGACCCGCCTTGCCAAAGTTTGTAAAGAGAAAGGGGTCGACTGGATAGTCGCCCTGCCAGTTGCATTGTTCTATATGAGAATGGTCGCCCATTCTAGATCAGGACTATCCCCGTACGAAGTGGTCTTTGGCAGACCACCGAATATGTGGGGGACGCCCATGCCTAAGAAAATAACAGATGTCGATTGTAATATGCTGACAGATTGCCTTGCCTCCTTGATGTCTGCACTCCAATCATGTCGTTCACAGGTTGCTGCAGCCTTCCCTGACAACACTGATGTAAAGCCACACGATGTCCGACCAGGGGATACAGTCCTAATTAGGAACTTCGACAGGAAAAGCCCGCTGGAGCCCCGCTGGAAAGAGCCAAAGACCGTCCTTCTTACCACGAGGACCGCGATCAAGGTGGAAGGCAGAAAGGGGTGGATCCACACGAGTCATATTAAAAAGTGTAACGAACTGAAACCAGAAACAGACTCGTCCACCCCCTCCAAAGACTGCATCGAACCTAGTGACTTTAAAGTTCCCGAACGAGAGAAAACTCCCCAAGAGGAGTACAGAATGAAACTTCGATCTAGCAAGTCAGACAGTTTAATTGTTTAAGTCCTCCCCTAGGTGAATCGGTTAAATAGTTTCTGACATGTATCCCCTAGATCGAGAAAGAGAGAGAGAGACAATTCAAGAAACGTGCATACTGCAAATCACTCCGCAGTCACTGTATAGTGACATTATTGATTATGTTTTTTCTAAGTCTTCTGATTATTGTAGCGAGTATATTGCTTCCTATATATTACCCTATCTTCAAGCGTGAACAATCTGCTTACAATGTTTCTGCTGAACATTCTTTTAGTACATTACCGCCTCACGAACTGTCTTACAGACTTGCGCTGCGCAACAACACATTCATCAGTATGTTACATCACTCCCATCAGACTAGCAATGCTACAAACTGTTGGATATGTGGCCGACTCCCTCCCTATCAGAAATACAAGGGAGTTCTGCCTCTCTTTCCGTATCCGTTCACTCACAATGGCTCCTGTGGTGCATGGATTAGATTGATCAATTCTTTAGATCCTGATATTGCTGTTACCATCGAGGGGGGCTGGATTTGGGGAAACCTGAATTTAGTTCTGCTCGACGCCTGTTACCCTGACAGAAATGGACAACCCGTTAGAATAGGAACTGATCTAGAAAACGAAGTATATGGATTAGGTAATTACACAGTTAACCTCATGATTCTTACTATTGAGTCCGAAGCTGCACCCATTCTCCCCGCTATGTCAGTATTACCAGTCACTGGTCATTTTTGTGTTAGAAAGAAGGGTTCAGTACACTTAGGTCATAGTAAATGTACTACTGTGGTCGAATTCACTGATGAGGGTAGGTCCTCATTTCGAGCTACACGTCATTCCTACTTTGTTTGTGGCCATACCGCATACATACGCTTACCTCCAGATTGGGATGGTACCTGTTACATTGCCTTCCTTCTGCCCCCTGTTTTCCTGGCTCCTCCTGATTATCATAGAAATACAAATCTAGCAAAGAATAGATTCCGAAGAGACCTCCCGATTGTCGACTATACTGAAACGGCATGGGAGCAATACACAGATTTCAATAAAGGATTCTTTTTCTTCACAGGTCCCGTCCAAAACAGTAAATTAATACGTAGATTAACTAGAACACTTGAAGCAGTAGTACATGAAACTGCCTCCGCCCTAGGTAACTTAACAGAGGAGCAGTCTGCCATGCGGATTGTTGTCCTTCAAAATCGTCTTGTTATTGACGTCATCTTGGCAGATAGAGGTGGAGCTTGTAAGGTCATCGGGTCAAGTTGCTGTGTTTTCATTCCAGAAAACGCGCCAACTGTATACAAAGCTATTACACGTCTTCATAAGATTGCAAGTTTGATACATCAGAATCCAGGCACCTGGACTTGGTCCGGTTGGTTCTGGACAACGTTGACCGCTTGGGGATGGAAAATCCTATCCTTCCTGGGCATTGCCCTTGTCATAGTATTCAGTTGCTGCCTGTGCCTACAGTGTGGGCCAGCGATTTGTGGACTGTGTGCCACATCATGCATTGAACATTCCAGTTTTCTCTCAAACCGCCAAAGGAAGAAAGAAGAGCAAATGATGTTACAAGAACAGACTGATCGATTCATGAGGATCGATATATCATGAAGGGTCCGTAGGGAACAAGGAGGGAATGAGGAAATATAAATTTATGGTCAAGTTATGTTCCCTAACGTGTACCCCACCGTCTCCATGTACCAGCTTGAAGTGCATGTAACTTCCCTCCTGTGCCAGCTATAAAGACGCAAATACATTTGCGTCCAACGTTAACATGTCCTCTTTCAGACCCGCCATGAACGGGTTGAATATTCAGTTTCTAAATATGCTATGCCAACGTCTTTTTGTGGTATACTTTACACGTTTTTCAGCTCTGGCGAAGTAGGCCCTGAATTCTGCCATCAAGCCTTTTCTGCCTTCTGACTCTGAGATGCCTCAGCCTGGGCCAGCCTCTGTACCCGTGACCTCTGCCTTACTTCCTGCGCGGCTCCCCGCGCTTAGCTCAGCCTGCTGCCTGCCAAGACTGAATTCAACCTTCGAATTATCTGTTCCGCTCCTCGAAAATGCATTCCTACCTACTAGTTTAAGTAAACATCCCCCCAGCTGCAGAGCAAAGGGCCCGGCCTCACTGTCTCCGTGCAAGTAATTCATAGCCTCTGTTACCATGTTACCATGGAAGGCCCATGCCCCCACGCTTCTCATACAGACACTTAGACGCTTATACACGCACAGTCAGTATAGAATAGTCTCTGCCCCAGAGACCTTTTCCGTCCAGATAACTTAGTTCCTAAACATCAGATACCAGATATGATAGAAGCACAAGTTGATCTGACATGCCAGACTTCTGTCTCTTTCCGTCAGTGTAAATGACAAGTCCCCTGCACCCTCCAGCTTCACGTCAATCACACGTCATGCAGCTGCGCGCGCATCCAGGCCTCAGATTTCTGCTGACATTGCAAGATTCTGTTTTTTGTTGCCACCCCTTTATGACACTTACATGTGACGTTTCTAGCACACACCTCTATGTTCACGCCTAAGTTCATGCCTCCTAATTACGTATCACTACCACGTGTGTGTTTTATCTTGTTTCTCTCAGCTGTTACGCCTACTGTATTGGTTTCTATAATCCGTTTTAAGTATATAAGCTATGTATTGTCAATAAAATATTGCTCTATCCCTTCCTACACCCCAGTGGTGGTAGGAACATGATATCCGGTCTGACCATTCCTTTTTAAGGAATAAAACCCCTAAGAACTCTAACACCACGGACTCTGCGTCTTTCTTTCCGATTGAGTTATTATTGATTAAGTACTTACCTGCATAGAAATTAAGACCGTAAATCAAATATTTACCACAGCACAAAGAAATAAAAGATTTTAAAATTACGATAACAATCATGGGGAAAGTGTAAAACAGCACACACAGCTCTTAGTCAGCTGTAGTGGTGGTAGGCACAAAGAACAAAGATTTTAAAATTACGGTAACAATCAGCGCACAGCCGCAAGCAGCAGCGCATCCCATTGAGGATTGAGGTATTTAAGGACAGCGCATTGAGGTAATGCTTCCAGAAATTGCCCAGGAAACTAACTGCTGGTTTAATAAAAAAATCGTCAGCGTCTATAAAAAAAAAAAGCACCGCCCTACTGCTCTTACCTGTTTGGGCTGCGGCTACTACTTAAGGCCTTCCTTGTGTGCCCCCAAAGTAAACATCCTGTACACTTCCCTTTTCTTCTGATATCTGTTGTCTTCACTTCCTCTAATCTGATGGATCGCCTCCGAAATAGTTAATTTGAAGCAATTTTCAGAATGTTCAAGTTGCGCCCAATGTTGTTTAAGAGGGGCAGGGATCTTATTATTGTGTTTAGCCAATTTCTGTTTACGGAACCTTACCCTAAATTCGCATCCCGCCTTACCTATATATCCCAAAGCGCATGAGCATGGACTCACTATATTAACAAAATAGGGCAACCCAATCATACCCAAGGAATTGTGTAAAATATAATTTTATATACAAAATATCCCTTGAGCAATTGTTTATATCACAACCAAGATTGATTTTTACTCCAGGTCAATGATGTGATCCAAACCTTTAAAGAAGGAAGATTACTTTCAAGGATGTATTCAAATATAAATGTCTTTACTTCATTCATATTATATTTCATTCATCTTACAGAACACTCATAATTATAAACAATATATACACAAAATACAAATAGACAAATATATGTCGCAACACTGCCACTACCAAAACAATCCCATTGAGTTTCTCAATTTTGTAATGGGATAGCAGGAAGTGAAATCACCTTTTTTCAAAATAGTTTGGACAGTAAATATAATAGCCCATATACTCCAAACATTGAATATTTACATCAGATAGAGAATGTTCACATCATGATATTCAAAAGAAATAAGGTTGTTTTGTCGACGTGTCAGTCTTTAAAAGCCATATGGGTCCGCAAGACCCTCCTCAGGACACAGTGTTGCACAAAAGATGATGACTTCTGAAAATACTAACAAAAGAAACTAATCAGTACATCCATGATCTAATGTATCATCTGCTCACAAAAACAACCATCAGTGACCATAATACTAAACCGTGTATCCACGATACTACCAGCATATTCTAAAAAAACAAAAACAACACCATGAGTGTCTATTCGTGTTAAACATCACATAGAGCAAGTTTGACCTAGTACATCATACCCAAAAATCTATTGAAACAGTATACCTTGCTGCCTTCTTATGAAGATTCAATGAGATTCCAATGATTCTAATTGTCCAATAATAAACAAAAACAACAAACGAAAAATAGAAGAACTAAAATCAGTCAAAGTGAACTGCCACCGAATGTGCTAGGAAGACTCATGGAAAATTATTGATTCTGTGTCCTTACCCGACTTCAAGGAAATTACAGTCATCTCTTCTACAAATTATAACAACAAACATAAAGTGACCACATGTTGCTAGTTGGATGTAATGCAATCAAAGACCAGCTTCTAATAACTGACAAAGTTGGCATCTAGGGCGTTATGTACTTACTCGATTTACTTCAAACAAACAAATGGCTTACGGCGTCCAACTACTTCATATGATCAGCACACATTGTGCTTCTACAAGCCTAATATTAATCAACTCAGTTAGCGTGCACAATTAGTAGGTCACGTGCGCCGGCCGCACAAAAGAGTCCGCCATCTTGATATTACCAGGGTATTATACCAACCAGTGTGTGGTGGTCTCCCAAAAAACTATGTTCACACAAAACTCCCAACATTTACTGTTAATACAGAGATTCCAAAAAAGTACTGCATCTATAAACGAAGCAGCAAAAAATCTTCACGGACACACTAGAGCGGAACTAAAAATGGGTGCCATTTTGACTTGGGACCAAAGATATAATTCACAGTTTATCACTACAGACAATAAATGGCCCACTGGACATCCAGTTAGAACAATAATAAAACAATAATAATAATAATGATAAATGAAACTAAAACTAAACATACGCAACAAGAGCTCCAGATCTCACATAAGAAGATATTTTTCTCGATGGCCTGAACATACATGCTAGTGGAAAACAAAAAAGCACAAGGGCACTTTAAGGTACTCACCAATTCAGGTTCCTCAATACTGCGTAGGTTTTGGCTGACCAGATCCACCTGTTTTCCTTCAGTGTGAGCAGGCGATCAATATCACATCTACATCTAGAACATTTAACCGACTCTAGTACAAACAATTTCATTTAATTCGGGCCTGAGCCATTCTCATGTAATGTTCAACTGGGGGTGCAGTAATTATTTTACAATGTATACGCGATTGGTGTTGAATTATATGTTTCTTAACTTCTTCTGTTGTTTTTTCCATTCAGTACAGTGAACACAGACATTCAATGCAATACATTACATTCTTTGACAGACAGTTTGAATGATGTTTCAAAATCCACTTTTTATCATTAAGCATACATGTTTTCACTACTGATGTTGTAGCGCAAGCTGTACAATGGCCACTTGGATAATGACCCACTACAGGTGTCAAGCCCCAAAGCTGTTGTAATGAATTAGGTTGACAATTGTTGTAAGCTCTGACCAGATAATCTCTTAGATTTTTTAAATGCAAACAATTGTTTATCTCTCTGTGTGTTCACTTTCTGTATTACATTTTTAATATAATGTTTTTTATTCTCTTGGATTCTGTTCCAAATGTGGTCACACAAGTTGGTCTCTTTGATCAGATCCCTGATGTTCTTTTACTTTGAGCAAGGCATCACAATTGTAGTACCAGGGGCATTTGAGTGAGTGTTTCACAAGACGGTTAGGATAACCCCTCAAAACCAATTGGGACTTGAGGAATTTTAGCCTTTTTGAAATAGTCTTTCTTTTAGATATAGTTGCGTTTGATCCTCAAAAACTGCCCAAAAGACAGATTATCTTTCAGATTATGAAGATGATAACTCGTGTATTTCAAAAGTGTGTTCCTAGCTGTAGGTTTTATATATAGACTAAGTGATAAAGATCCTGAGTCATAACTAATATTTAAATCAAGAAAGCTTATTGACTGGTTATGGTAGTCTATAGTAAATTGAAAGTTATTGTTTTGTCAATTCAACCACAGATGGAAATCCATAGGTTCATCCACGGAACCGTGTCAATTCAAGAAGGCATCATCAATGTATCTTAGATATTTCTTCACAATATTTATAAAAGGGTTGGTATTGTAGATAACCTTTTTTTCAAAGGAGGAGACATCAGATTGGCTGGGTTTTCTGGACATTGATGGTCTGTTCCACTGCATATGCACATCCACCCCATTAGCGATTACTGAATCAAGAGTAAAAGGTCAATTTATAGACCATTCCTATGTCATTCAACCAAGTACTTACTATCAACTGGCATTAACACTTGGATTTCAAGAATATTTCATGACAACATCATCATTGATTAGGAAAAAGTAGAAATGCATAAATACCTTCCAGTGCAAAAAAAAGAGACTGTTCCCTACTTTTTGGAGATAAAATGAAGAAAATTGTGCCAAAGGGCAGCTATTAACTTTTTATTTTTTAACCATTCCTTTTTCCCTTTACGTTAATAGTGAAAGACAAACTAATTTGCTTAGCTTGCATTTTTATTGACCAATGTTGAGTCTTTTAGGACCATATATTTGATATCACGAACATCTGAAATTCAGCTATTGGCTTTCGAAGCAAAAGTAATGCAGGATTGCAGCACAAACCTCAATTGGAGGTCTCACTGGGGATAAGTTGCCTTATCTGTCACTGTTTATGTTTCAGCCTTGCACAAGTTGCTAGGCTGTGAAAGGAAATAGCTAACTTGCAATTCCATAACAAAGCCATGTTGTGTGAACCATCTTAGAAACTCAAGAAGAGACTCACTCTTTCCTGCTCTAGCAAATTTAGCATATCACCTCAAAAAAGTAAGAGGGAGTTAGGGTGATAAGGACTCAACATCCATGTTAGAATTGTTCCTGCTGTTTCATCTCACCATGACAGTATTTACTACATTTCTTTTTATAGTCTGTATTGTTAACATTCAGAGTTTATGTATTGAGTGATAAGTTTAAAATAAATATTTTTATATACACGTCCTGTTTCTTAGTGTTTTTGAGTGTGTTACTCATCAATGAAAAAGGGCCGGAGTTCGACTGTATCCCTGAAAATATCAGACATTGTAATGATTTGTCAGGAGGAGCCATTTAGTGGCAAAGGAAGTTTACAACAGCATATCCCCAATATACATCATACCATCTACGAGAGTTCCCATAGACCAACCTCCCTAGCAAACAAACAAGCCATATTAGATAAGCAACCCAGAATTCTGACGTCTGATCCGCCTGGTCCTTTAAGAACACCAGAGTTAAGAAATGCTATGGACCAGAACATGCCTCCAAATATAGTTTT
The DNA here is from genome assembly GCF_964263255.1 of Lissotriton vulgaris. Taxonomy (NCBI): domain Eukaryota; kingdom Metazoa; phylum Chordata; class Amphibia; order Caudata; family Salamandridae; genus Lissotriton; species Lissotriton vulgaris. Next base: position 47,558,252 of record NC_141693.1, on the reverse strand, counting down.
TATGGTTAACGTCCCTAAACTTACGGAGGTAAGGGGATTGAAAGTGGCGAACCATTAATCAATAAATCTATTCATTGGATTAGCCACGTTCGTGGGTGTTGCTCCATTATAGGGAGGACATGATTAGAGCAAGAAGATGCACCATGCCCAATTCCACATTGGATAATATTGAACTGACCGTGGCTAATCCCATGTTGGCGGAATACCTCATAGCATTAGAGTTCCGAACATCTTCTCCTGACTCTTCCCTCATACAGTTAAGGTGTTTTCCCATTATAAATATACAAGATAGAAGGTGGGATCCCACTTTAGTGGCAAATGGGATTGAGTGAAGCCTAGATATAAACGATTGACTTCATCAAGAACTCTCAAAAGCAGGGAATAGGAGCAGTTATTCCATCTGTAGTAGCTCTTCTGTTTTGACTAAGTCTGTGTCATCCCCAGTACATTTTGATATTATCCCACCAGTAAGTGTTATTCAAAAGGAAATAGTAAGTTCAACCCCAGAAGATCAATCTCATTTAAAAATCCTGTCCTGGAATATAGCAGGGCTAAAAAAAAACTGCTATTGCCCCAGTGGAACGAGTATGTGAAAGCATTAGACATATGCCTATTCCAGGAGACTTGGAGCATAATTCCTTTACATAAATCTGGTTAGAACACTTTCTATGCTCCGGCAGTGTCTATAGGTAAGGGGCAGCCTTCAGGAGGATTGGTTGCATGGATTAGATTAGACCTGGCTGGACGGTCTCCCTACATAACACCTCATCTTCCGATATTATGTAGTTAACAATAAAGGACACGAAGGGAGGAGAAATATTAGAGCTCTTTAATGTTTATATTAGAGGGACAGAGGATGGCAAGTCCTCACCCATTCTAGCACACCTGGAAGAAGAACTAAGTAATTGCCTCCCTCTCTCCAAAGTCATTGTGGCTGGCGATTTTAACTGCACATATGAGCCACTAAGTAGTGAAGACTTCCTAGGGATTATGGATGAGGATAGTAATTGGGAAGTGCCACCTTTATACTTGCCTCCTCTAAAAAAAAGGACCCAGATCGTAATCCAAATAAATGCTCTAACAATAGAGTATGGTCTTAGAGCTGAGAATGGTAGAACTCCATCAGACATCCGGGGGTCTAACATTTTCAACAAACTTACATGTCCTTCCTGTATTGATTATATTTTGGTGGACTTGAATCTTTGGTCCGATGTTATAGATATGGAAGTGGGTCAAACCGTTGATAGCGACCATAATCCATTAATGCTTAAACTTAAGAACCTGTGGTCCCCATCTATAACAAATGTAGGTGTGACCCCTTTTTCTTACCCTAAGGAGTTAATTCCCTTGAATTGTGGTAGGTGTTTAAGGTGGTCGAAGGTCGCGGGGCAAGATTTGAAACTCAATAACATTTCTTCAATTTTACTGTTAAAGACAGCTGAACTCGAGGCAGCATCCTCTGAATTCCGGGGGAGGGAGACGGTGCCTACAATATATCTAGAAACAATTGGCCAGATTGGTGCTTATTTCCTTGCTCGATCAAGTAATGGACACAAAAAGAGACCAACAAAATGTCCCCATACATGGTACACAAAGTCATGTAGAGGAAAAAGGCAGGCAGTAGTTGCAGCAGTAAAAGATAAAAATTCCTCTAAGGTCTGAACAGCGAGGAAGGAGTATATCCAATCCTTGAAACAGGCAAAACGCAGTTGGGATGATGCCAACTGGCAGGATTTAAAAGATGCGTGCAGTGCAAGGGACTCCACCTCCTTTTGGGATTTAAACACAAAGGGAGAAAGGAGAGATAACATTGTAATCCCTAATCACATTACCATTTTGGCTTGGCAGGATCATTTCCCTCAATTGTACATGGAAGCGGATGACTGTCCCCACACAACTCCATCAAAAGCAGACACAGGTCCCACTAGCTATTGAAGCCACCAATCTCTTCCAATTGAAAGAAATTGAGGTGGCAATAAATTGTATCATTCCTGCAAAGGCAGCTGGACCCAATGGCATCCCAGGTGATGTAAATCTTGCAGAGCCGCAGAAGTGGGCCCATTATATTTTGCTCCTAATTAATTTTATACTAAAGGGACCTTAAGTCCCAAATTCTTGGAAGGGGGCAGAGCTCGTACCTATATTTAAAAAGGGAGACTGCCAGGACCCTTTTAACTATAGGCCTATTAGCCTAATTGATGTTATTCAGAAAGTGGTCGGCAGAGCCCTTTTAAATAGGATTCAGAACTGGATGGAGGATGAGGGTATTCTCTCCAATTACCAAGCGGGTTTTAGGAAATGCACTAGCACGGTGGATCAGGTATTTAGACTACTTCTCCTTTATTGGAAAGTGGTCGTAATTGGCAAGGGAAGCCTCTACCTTGCTTTTATTGATCTTAAGACCATGTTTGATTTAGTCCTTCGTGAAAAGCTATGGGTAGTGCTCCAAGAAAATGACATCCCTTCCTATATCTTAAACTTTTTAATACGGCTCCATGAGGATATTTATGCCCGAGTCAGATGGGGAGAGCAGGGACAAACCACAGAGAGGATACCAGTTAACAGGGGGGTCCGCCAGGGCTGTGTGTTGGCTCCTACCCTCTTTTCACTTTATGTGAATGGAGTGGTTAGTTTTTTAAGAGAATACCCAACTGATGCCCCAACCCTGGCAGGAGGAAAAAAAATACCAACTCTCTGTGTTTGCCGACAATACTTTTCTTATGTCGAAAACCCTAGTAGGACTCCAGAAACTTCTCAGCCGCTTCCAATTGTTTTGCAGCTTAAGGGGCCTAACGATAAATACTTCTAAGACAAAGTTTATGGATTTTAACCCAGGAAAATGCTTTAGAAGCAAACTTACTCTAGATGGATCTTCATTAGAGAGAGTCCACACATTCGACTATCTGGGTATTAGGCTTTCCGATAATATGCAATGGCGGTCCCACTTGGACAAAATGTTACTCAATCACAAGCGGGTGTCGGGAGCTATTGGTAAAGACCAACGCTCATCTTCAAGCAGACTGGTAGCCCCAGCCATTGCAGTTTACGAAGGAAAGGCTGTGAGTTCAGCAATGTACGGTGCAGAACTCTGGGGTTTTGGAAAAAACGAAGAGATTGGTAGATCAGAAAATAAATTCTTTAGAGACTTTGTATCCCTCCCTATTAGCACACCACTTAAGCCTCTATTCTATGACATGGGCAGACGCTCCTTTAGCGATATGGCTAGAATTGCCCCCTATTATTTTGGGTAGGATTAAGGCGCACCCCAGAACTCATCAGCTATGCGACTGGCCTTACTGAGCTCATTACACTAGATACCAATAAAAGGGTCAAATGGCTCAGGGATCTAAGGAATATGTTGATAAACCTGGGTCTAGGCGAAGCCTGTGTAAACCAGCTCCCGCCGTCCAAGAATGAACTTAAAAGGATCTATTGGAACTGGGTCAACCAACAGGATTTACACAATCCAAAGCTCAGGAGATTAACCGAGGAGTTTCTGCAACATAAATTGGCCAGATCCGTTGAACTATATTTATATTTTATTAGGACGCCTAGAGACAAGGCACTGTATATGCAGTTTAGATTTAAACACTATATCTGCCAAATGGGACTCACCAAAACGCACTTTACCAAACTGCCCTTGCTGTGACGCTCAGCAAGAAACTGTAGCTCACCTACTATTTGCCTGCCCTGCTTATAAACAGGCTAGGGCCAAATGGCTCAAGCCCGTATGCAGTCAATTAGGTACTACAAACCATCTAGTTGCCCTACGTATTCTGAGAACTGATTCATCTCTGTCTCTGCTTGTATGTGGAGTTGCCAAGTTTCTGGGCTGTGCCTGGATTGTTCGAACAAAAGTGATAAGCAATAAAGCCCAATAAGTAGTATCCAACTCATGGTTATTGGAGTAAGGCCAGGCATAGGATTGTGTTCCTCACGCTACTAGCGATTAATTAGTAATTGTGAGCCATACCTATTAGTAACATATATATTTTTATTCTTTTAAAAAAAGAGTTGTCTATTTATTAAATTGTCATGTATAGCAAGATTTTATTGTGTTTTAACTCAATGTAACTTTTAAATGTACACTCATACTATAATGTATGAGTGCAGAATGCTTTTGATACTTGATATTGCATAAAGCTAATTTGACTTGACTTGATTTGTCATTCTCCCGTTTCTAGAATGGCATAATCAGAAACCCCAATCAGACTTCTTCCTTTCAGAATTAGATAATGCTGCTGTATTACTTAGCTACCCTGATACCTAGTAGCTGAAGATTTACATTTTTGTACTGACTTTAATTTTAGCATTTCTTTTCAGTTCAAGTAAGCATAATAAAATCTTAGTGTAGGATTCGTACAAGGGTAGGTGGCTGAACAGCATCCATTTCCTTTTCTTCATTGACAAGCACCTGAAATATACCAGAATTCCACAACAAACACATCTGAGCAATGTAGGCTTGGGCCACAGGTTATACCTTATTGCTGTCGATGTGAGTGGACATAAGCATTACCTATGGTTACGGCATAAATAAGAAAGAAATAGAAGAATGAGGCAGAGACAGATCAATGATAAAGGGATGGTCCCATGCTTATGATTTAAAGTAGTAATATGTGACTTTATCTAAAAATATATTTTCTGCATCCCATTATGAAGGCATCATGTAAGCTAAATGTGGGCACAGACTCAAAGATTTTACACAGCCTCTAAGATGGTGCACATGGTTGTAGGTCTTGTAGTGTTCAAAATGCAGATACATCTGTTCTGTTCAATCCTGACTGTTGAATGCTCATGGAAAGGGGCGACCAATCGGTCCCCCCGAACGTATGGTGGAGTACCCCGATCCCCCCGGGAAGCCATCTTGGGCGGGAGGCGTGTCCCGGCTGGTATGCCCGAAGCGGCGTAGCCGGGGCGCGCTTTTTCCCGCCCTAGAGTGGGTTGTCCTAGACACCGAAGCCGCCAGCCATGCCCCCGGAGGCGGGCGGAGGCGGGTTTACGCCCGCCCGAAGAGGGATAAAAGGAGCGACAAGCCAAGAAAGCATCCTCTTGTTCCTGTTCTCTGAAGCTGCACCTCCCCGCTGCCCGTGAGCTCGAGACGGAACGAAGAGCCAAGTTTGAGCGTTGTAATTTTGTCTTTGTTCTTTCAGAGAATCTTCGTTCGAGAATGCCGGGCAAGAAGGTCGGAAAGCGGGTCGGTACCGATCAGATGCTCCGCATGCTCGTGAAAGACATGGCCGAGATGAAGAAACAGATGGCGGCAATGAATGGTGTAGGTGGCCCAAAGCGAGTCGTCGGACCAGCATTGCCGGGAGTAGTCCCTAGCGGGAGAGGTAGAAGGTCCAAGAGGGGGGCAACTGGGGGAGAGACCCCGGTTCCCGAGGCGCCGCCGGCGCTCCCCGATACACCGACTGAAGACCCGATCCCGGTCCCGAAGGAGGGGCAACCAATCCCTGTTGTAGTCACCCCTGTGAACGGGGAGGATATGCCTCCCGAGTTGGCTGCACAGCTGGCAGCGTGGTTGGGGAAAGATAGCGAAGGCACCACGGCGGATGACGCCAGGGCAGTAATGAGGCAGTTGCGGCAGTCAAGAGAGGCCGCAAAGGCACCATGTCCTTTTGTTCCCCCGCAGGCTCCAGTGGGTGAAACCGCGGCGGGCACGAGTTCGGCAGCGACTACGGTTACAGCCTCTAGTTCAGGTAAGCAGCGACTGCCGATTGCGGGGGAGGGGTCTGTACCCTCGAGAAGGGAGAAAGTGGCTCAGCATATTCCGATTGAAATCAAGGGGAGGATATGGGCTGAGAAATATGTGAACATGTTTTCTTTGCTAACTGATCATTATGAGATCGAGCATGTGAAGGGTCAAAAAGAGTTTTTGCACCCGAGTGTTTGGCGCGCCAAGATGGCCGCTTTTAAGGTCGATGAGAACATAGGTAATTGGGGCAGAGCATTTGGCATTTTCACTTCAATTATGGGGGAACGAAGGCCTGAAATGTTGGCCGAGTTACCCGTGTACCAGACACGTATTATGGAGTATTCTCAGTCATATGAGGGAAATCAGTGGTTTTGTTATGATAATGTTTTTCAGAAGGCCAAGGAGTTCGACACATCTCTGACGTGGGATTGTTACGACTCCATTTCTTGGCAAAAGATGGAGAAATCAGGCATGTTAAAGGCACCATTGGTGGGGGGAAGCGGGGGAGAGTTTTCCCGCCATTCATCTGGGGCGCCCTTTCGGGCAGGTTCAAGTAATGAGCATCACTCGAGATCGAGTGGCAATACAGGCAAAAAAGGCATCTGCTGAAATTTTAACAGAGGAAAGTGTACGAGGCCCCAGGGGTCATGCAAGTTTAGGCACGACTGTGGGGGGTGTGGGCAATCCTCGCATCCTGAGACCATGTGCAGAGCCAAAACGGGTGATAACGGAGGTAGGGGAAGCGCCAAACAGGTCTGAAATAGTCCGAGGGGCGCCTTTACCTACCCCGGTTGATACCATGGCAATGATTCCTTGGCTCAATGAATACCCGGATCATGTCTCCGCTGGGGTGTTGCGAGATGGGTTTTCGTATGGTTTCCGCATCCCAGTGGGGAATTTTCAGGGTAAGGCACAGTGTAGGAACCAACTGTCGGTCCTGCAGAATACGGCGGTGGTACAGGCGAAGATTGTGAAAGAGTTGACCCGGGGTCGGGTTGCCGGACCATTCGACACGCCACCAGTTGCTAATTTTGTTTGTTCCCCCTTGGGAGTGGTCCCCAAGAAGGACCCGGGTGAGTTTCGATTAATACATAACTTGTCCGCCCCGAGAGGTCTTTCGGTGAATGATGCGATAGACCCGGAGGTGTGTTCGGTGCGGTACGCATCTTTCGATGAGGCCGTCGCCATGTTGAATCGCCTGGGGCCCGGAGCGCTGATGGCCAAATCAGACATCGAGTCAGCGTTCCGGTTGCTCCCGGTACACCCAGACGATCAGCGTCTCCTCGGTTTTATGTTTCAGGGTCGCTATTACATGGATAAATGTATGCCAATGGGATGCTCCATATCTTGTGCTTATTTTGAGAAATTCAGTTGTTTTCTGCAATGGGTATTCACAAGAATGACGGGGTTTCAACATGTTATGCATTATCTTGACGATTTTCTGTTCCTGGGTGCAGCTGGGGATCCAGAATGTGCACAAGCTTTAAATGAAGTTTGTGGTCTGATTAATCAGTTCGGTGTGCCATTGGCACCAGGTAAGACGGTGGGGCCATCAACTTCGCTCGAGTTTCTCGGAATAGAGCTCGATTCACTGGAAGGTTGCTTCCGGCTGCCCAAAGAAAAGGTAGGGAGATTCAGGGCCTCCCTTGAGGCATGTATTCGGGAAACCAAGGTGAACTTGCATCAATTGCAGCAAACTGTGGGTCAGTTGAATTTTGCCCTTAGAGTAATGCCAATGGCCCGCCCTTTCTCCCGCTCGATTGCTCAAGCCATGGTCGGTCTTAAAGAAGGGCACCATCGCACGAGGCTCTCGGCCGAGATTCGCCAGGACATGCGCATTTGGTTGGCATTTCTGGCGGATTTTAATGGTCGGGTGGTCTGGAACAAGCCGGCGGTGTCCTCCGAGGAGTTGGGGCTGTGGACAGATTCGGCGGGGAGTATAGGCTTTGGCGCCATATTCGGTAATCACTGGTCGGCCCAAAAATGGCCGTCATGGTGGCACGAGTGTGGGCTGACGAGCAACATTGCTTTTCTCGAACTGTTCCCTATTCTGGTGGCCTTGAAAACATGGCCTGAGGGGTTTCGGGATCACTCTGTGGTGTTCTGGTCTGATAACATGACCGTGGTTGAGTGTATCAATAGTCAGGCAGCACGATGCAAATGGATTCTGAGATTGCTCAAGGAAATTGTGTTACTATGTATGCAATTGAACGTACTCTTTAGGGTAAGACATGTGCCAGGAGTACTGAATCAGGCGGCTGATGCGCTTTCTCGTTTCCGTATGCAGGCCTTCTGGGGTTTTCTGCCCACAGCGGACCCGGTGTCGGCACCATTCCCCGAAGCTCTCTGGTCTCTCGGTGCCCCGAACTACAAAACCTCGTGGGAGAGAGTTTAGCACCCAGGACGAGGAAGGCATATGAAGGGGCGTTCCGTTCTTATCAGTCCTTTTTGGGTTCGGCTAGGGGGGAGCTTTGGGGCCAGGAAGAATATGTCGTAAAGTTTTTGCTGTCGTTACATCAGGCAGGCAAATCGGTAGCCACGGCCCAGAGGCATCGGGCCGCCATTTCCTTCATGGCGCGGGCTCATGGGATCCAGGACCCTACTGCATCTTTCGTAGTACAGAAAGCGCTGCGTGGGTGGCAACGCCTTGAGGGTCGCAGAGTAGACGAAAGGCACCCGATAGGTCTGGAGAGGTTGGCTCTGTTATTTTCCGTTCTCCCTGCGACTTGTTCATCCCAGTCTGAAACAGTGTTATTCAGGGCCGCTTTTGCATTAGCATTCCATGGGGCTATGCGGGTAAGCGAACTGGTGGCGAGGAACAAGCAGGATACGGGGGGGGGGGGGACTGTGCCAAGAGCACGTTCTAGTTAAGGGGGATACGATGATGGTCTCGTTTCCCAGGTCCAAGACCGATCAGGGTGCGATCGGGGACAGTATAGTAGTCCATCGGAGTCCCGGATCTCCCATGTGCCCCGTCGTATGCGTTGAGGAATATTTGGCGCAGAGGGCGGCATCGTGGGGGGGGACCCTGTTGAGGCACACTGATGCCACCCCACTGACGAGGTTTCAGTTCCAGCGGGTGCTAGCAATGGCAATTTCGGCCGCGGGCTTGAACCCGGGCGATTTTGGGACCCATTCCTTCCGGATAGGGGCTGCTACAGAGGCTACAGCCAGGGGTCTGAGTGTGGAAAAAGTGAAACAATTGGGGCGTTGGTCCTCGAATTGTTACAAAAGGTATGTGCGGTTGCACATGTTGTGAAGCTGTAATCATGTACTCACGCTTCTTGTTTTTGTTTGGTTTACAGTTTCACAAGCTTACGAGGCGGGGCGGACTGTGCAGTCGACCCGACACCTGGGAACCAGCGGTCAAAGATCACCGGCTGCGGAAAGAGTGGTGTGGGTCGTGGGCCACTCATACGTGAGGCGTGCCGCGGACGTATTCAAAGCAGGTGACATGATTCACATGGCTGGGGAATACGGGTACAGGGTGACCTTCTACGGAAGGGGCGGGCTCTGTATTGACCAGTTTCAACCTTTTGTTGAGGGTTTGTTAGGGCGGACAAGGTCACCGCCATCTATAATCATAGTGCATCTTGGGGGCAATGATTTGGTGACCACTGGTAGACGACTACTTCTCGAGGCGATACTATCCACAGTGAGTTGGTTGGCGAGAAGGGTTCCAGGGTGCACAATTGCATGGTCCCATATGATTCCACGAAAAGTGTGGCGGGGGGCGAATTCTGTGTCTGCTATAAATCATTCGGTGAAGAAAGTAAATAACAAGTTGGCTAGACTGTTTCGTACAAGTGCATTGCATTCGATTCCTCATGGTTGTATCAGGGGGGACAGTATGTATCTGGAGGATGGGGTCCATTTGTCCCGGGTGGGGAATTCTTTACTGATAGGAGACCTCGTAGCCTGGCTAAAGAGTTTACAGCATGACCTTTAGGTAGGATTTTTGTGGGGGGTCCGGATAGCCGGTCACCTATTCGGCCTGTGGTGGTAAGGTCATGATCGGTGAGCAGTAATTGGAAGATCCCTATGGGGGGGGCGTCACCCATTACGGATGGGAGCGCCCGGGGGGAGGTGGCCATTGGCCCCTCAACGGGGAGGCGGTCCCTTCTAAGGATGGGACGCCGAAAGGAAAGGGAAGGCGGTCAAGGCCCCTCCCTGGATAGGAGGGGCTACGGGCCCCTCCTGGGAATTTCCCGGGGCCAGGACATCTGCGACAGCAGATGTGGTAAGTTGTGTGGGGTGGGGAGGGGGGTCCACGCTACCTTCTAGACACCTCACACGAGTCCTCGGACGACCTTAAAATGGCGTCGAGTTAATGGGGGCCCCCGTCAAGACAAGGGAAATTGGTATGTGCACATGAGGTACAGTCCTCTGTGTGGCCGCCCGTCACAAGTGAGGGGGTAGTTCTGGTTTAGGGATCTGACACCGGTTACGACCTTGCCGTTGGCCCTTAACGTTAGGATGTACAATTTCAATTTAAAAATGTTTTGTAGGATGTTAGTATCGGCTAGGAAAACCTTTGTATTAGAAATATGTTAAGGTCAGCCAAAACATCGTTATTTGGAAATGAAATTGTACATGATATGAAACTGTTATTTTAATGTTTTAATTTTGTTTCATATTTTAATAAATACGGCCGGGAGGGTAACTCCCTCCCGCCTTCCAAAAGTTCAGAAATGTTTCCGTATTCCCATTCTTGGGGATTGTGTTGAGAGGGGGTGGCGGGTATCTCAGCCATATGGAAAGGGGCGACCAATCGGTCCCCCCGAACGTATGGTGGAGTACCCCGATCCCCCCGGGAAGCCATCTTGGGCGGGAGGCGTGTCCCGGCTGGTATGCCCGAAGCGGCGTAGCCTGGGCGCGCTTTTTCCCGCCCTAGAGTGGGTTGTCCTAGACACCGAAGCCGCCAGCCACGCCCCCGGAGGCGGGCGGAGGCGAGTTTACGCCCGCCCGAAGAGGGATAAAAGGAGCGACAAGCCAAAGTAGCATCCTCTTGTTCCTGTGCTCTGAAGCTGCACCTCCCCGCTGCCCGTGAGCTCGAGACGGAACGAAGAGCCAAGTTTGACCCACCCACCAGCCCCTGGAGACAGCAAGTGGTTTGAAGTAAAGTCGTGATGTGGTAACTCAATTTTCTTACAGGTTACTTGGTTTTAAAAGTTGTGATTCATTATGTAATAAAGCGGTAACGTGATTTTCTTACAGGTTACTTTTGATTAAAAGTTGTGATTCATTGTGCAATAAAGTGGATAATTTTTTACAGTATGTTTTATCGAATAAAGTATTTGCACCAGTGTTGATCAGTGATGTTTTGACAGTTCATATATTGAGCATCTTCTGTCTTTAGTGATTAGTCCTTTAGTTTAATGTCGTATTTATTTTCGGTCGGGCGGTAAGGTCATGATCGGTGAGCAGTAATTGGAAGATCCCTATGGGGGGGGCATCACCCATTACGGATGGGAGCGCCCGGGGGGAGGTGGCCATTGGCCCCTCAACGGGGAGGCAGTCCCTTCTAAGGATGGGACGCCGAAAGGAAAGGGAAGGCGGTCAAGGCCCCTCCCTGGATAGGAGGGGCTACGGGCCCCTCCTGGGAATTTCCCGGGGCCAGGACATCTGCGACGGCAGATGTGGTAAGTTGTGTGGGGTGGGGAGGGGGGTCCACGCTACCTTCTAGACACCTCACACGAGTCCTCGGACGACCTTAAAATGGCGTCGAGTTAACGGGGGCCCCCGTCAAGACAAGGGAAATTGGTATGTGCACATGAGGTACAGTCCTCTGTGTGGCCGCCCCTCACAAGTGAGGGGGTAGTTCTGGTTTAGGGATCTGACACCGGTTACGACCTTGCCGTTGGCCCTTAACGTTAGGATGTACAATTTCAATTTAAAAATGTTTTGTAGGATGTTAGTATCGGCTAGGAGAACCTTTGTATTAGAAATATGTTAAGGTCAGCCAAAACATCGTTATATGGAAATGAAATTGTACATGATATGAAACTGTTATTTTAATGTTTTAATTTTGTTTCATATTTTAATAAATACGGCCGGGAGGGTAACTCCCTCCCGCCTTCCAAAAGTTCAGAAATGTTTCCGTATTCCCATTCTTGGGGATTGTGTTGAGAGGGGGTGGCGGGTATCTCAGCCATATTGTGGTGGGCATTTTCAATCTCATCATTTTTTAATAATTTTTGTGAATAGCTTGAATTGTGAGAATTTCACCGACCACGGTTGCCATAAGCATGAAAGAACTCTTGAAAGTTTGCCCTTTACATTTTTAGCAATGAAGTATTTAATCTGCAGAAGTAACACATTTGTCATCCTTTTTTCAGACACTCTTCTGAAAGAAAAAGGTATGTGAAATTGCATTGAAACAAGGGTGAGGGCAAGGACACATCTACTTAAGTAAGAGTATGTATGTTAAACAACGTGTCTGTATATTGTTACTGCTTGTCGTGCATCATTTGCTTTTGAAGAAAGTGTAGAACTCTATTTTGTGATGCACAGGGACTATTAGCTGAACTGTGTTTCCTTTACACAAAACCATAAGTCCCCTAAACAGTGTGAAAAGCAAGTCCCACTCTGCACCGCAACACCAAACACTAAGACACACACCAAGGGTTTTTACTCAATTTAGACTATTCAACTCCATCTTAAAAATATTCATAAATGACCATTTTCATGTTCAAAAATCATTTCTTTGCTATTTGAGCAGACATATCTAGGAAAAGAATTTACAAATGATAGTACATCTAAAGAAAGAATTTCCAAATGAAATTTGAGGTTTACAACAATAACATTTTGTTTGTTACACATATTTGAAGCATTTTTATAATCTACATTGAATTTATTACTATTATACAGACACCCTAACTACTATAGTGACAGACAACTTTATGTCATATACTTCAACAAGCCATGCCAATAATTGAAGGGCCATACAAAATTATAATAATCATAAATGTGATAGATCAAACATATAAACTAGTTATGACTATATGAACAGGAATATATTATGAATATCACATTTTCATAATTTTTTTCAAAAATAAATTCGAATATTTAGAAAATCCCCTGAAATAGATAATGCTACTCTTTCTGAGTTTTCTTTGTCTGTCTAGTTTCACCAGTGGGCAATGTAGAAATAAATTGCACTTGCTCAAAGCAAGATTACATTAGTCTTCTCCATAGCTTCTCAGATAGGTGATTTAATTAAAGCAACAGGTAAGTTTATAAATTGAGCAATAATAGATGGATCTTTTTCTTTTTTTTAACCACATGTTAAGAAGAGCAGCCTAAATTTAACTCCACACTCGGCTGTAATTTAAAAAAATTATTGGATATCCCGGACCAGGTGTATTTCTCCCGTACTCTAGGTGTCCAGAGTTTTTTTTTTTTAAATATCTTTTTTATTGGCATTTATACATAAACCAGCACAGTTACTGAAGAAGAGCACTTTCACTACAGCACATTTGGATTACAGCTAGGATAAAATTTCAGGTGCATCCTGCAAGGCAATGTTAAGTTTTAAGCTCAGTATCGCATACACATACAATAATACTGGAGGCAAGAATTCCTGGCGGATACAAGCATCTTCGTAACCGTCAATTGTTATTAACTCCGGTTCAGAGGGGAGCTGGTGAGCATCTATTTTTGTATCTTGTCGCCCATATACATATGGTTGTTGTCTACCTTACCATTTCTGCAGTATACACTCAATCAGTGCCAGGTTGATAAAAGACGCCATTCAAAAAAAGATAAACCATACAAAACAAAACAAACTTTCAACTACAACTAAATCTAAACCACCAGAGGTCTGTGCATAAATATGATTGTCATTTAAAGAATCTCCATCAGTGTCTAACAGAAGAGGGGCGGGGGAAGCAGGTCCCAACATAGATAGGGGAAAGTGAATAGTCATGGTATCTAAATAAATACTTCTAGCTATCCGGCCGAGTCGGTCCAGGATGAAATCTAGGTCTGATCCGGTGTGTGTCTTTGTTCCCACATTTTAAACATATCTGCCCAGGGTTCTGCCAGCGGTTTACGGCGTTTTGTAATCCTATCTTCTTGAACAAAGCTTGTTCCTCTGCTCTAGCCCACCGAGTAACATTCTCCTCCCAAGCCACCACCAGCGGGGCATGTTTTGATTTCCACCCAAGAGTTATCTGTAGTCAGGCCAGGATGAAAGCCAAGTCTATAAACCTATGCCCTATTCTCTGTGGCTTGGGTCTCGGAAATAATCCCAGCAGACAAATCTCCGGGGAACACGCTGGTGATCTAGAGAAGACACCATTAAGCATACCCACAATTTTGCACCAGAAGTCTACTAGCTGCCCACAGGACCAAATCATATGGTCGAAGTCTGCATCCAGTTGTTAGCACTGAGCACAAGCCTGGTCCTCCCTGGCATATACCACATTTAACCTATGTGGGGTAAGGTAAGTTCTGTGTATAATGTTAAATTGCACTAGTTTAAAAGCTGTATTCCGGGATATTTTTTTGGGACTGCAGAAAATCCTCCCCCATTCTTTCTCAGTCAATTGTCTATTTAGCATGCTCTCCCATCGCTCTAGCAGTCTAGGCAATAATGGTGAAGCTAGTTCCCTTATTGCCAGATACAACCACTTAACCAAATGCCCTGCCAAACCCAGAGTCAATAGTGCCTGTAGGGTGGGGTGGGTACCCGGTTCATTCTCTGCTATACCCCATAATTCTGTCATCGCCCCTCGAATGATATGGTAGTTTAAAAATTGTCCTGGTGGGAGTTCTTGATATTCAAGAAACTCATCTAACGGTAGCAATTCGCCATCTCTGTAGTAATCACCAACTGTCCGTATGCCCACCTCTTCCCATCCCACCAATTGTCGGTCAGTAAGAGGAGGACCTCTTCCCACCTGAGGGATACCTGTAAGTGGAATCCCGGGTGCGTAGATCAGGGTTCCCTTGGAACGTGCTATGATGGTGCAGTGAGCTAAAAAACGGTGATGGATAAAGCCCTGATCTTTGGACTGGGTAAGAGTGGTCTGCTTAATTCAGACACTCTGTTCATCACCACACCCTTTTCTGAATCATTTTTTTCCACCTTAAGCGTGGAAGGGTATACTCAGATGTGAGTCCCTTGCTCATTGCACCATCAGGATTCAAGCAAGCTGGGCTGAAGACGGCTGAAATGCCAGAAACCGGTCCCCGGAAGCTTGTTTCCTTCCCAGTATAAGAATTGGCTTGGTAGTTTGGTCTGCCCTGTTCCCATGATGCACTGGGCCAGGGTCAGACTAATTTGCATATAGCCAAGTTCTGAGCTGGGATGGTGCAGTGAGCTAAAAAACGGTGATGGATAAAGCCCTGATCTTTGGACTGGGTAAGAGTGGTCTGCTTAATTCAGACACTCTGTTCATCACTACCCCCTTTTCTGAATCATTTTTGTCCACCATAAGCGTGGAAGGGTATACTCAGATGTGAGTCCCTTGCTCATTGCACCATCAGAATTCAAGCACGCCGGGCCGAAGACGGCTGAAATGCCAGAAACCGGTCCCCGGAAGCTTGTTTCCTTCCCAGTATAAGAATTGGCTTGGTAGTTTGGTCTGCCCTGTTCCCATGATGCACTGGGCCAGGGTCAGACTAATTTGCATATAGCCAAGTTCTGAGCTGGGATGGTGCAGTGAGCTAAAAAACGGTGATGGATAAAGCCCTGATCTTTGGACTAGGTGAGAGTGGTCTGCTTAATTCAGACACTCTGTTCATCACCACCCCCTTTTCTGAATCATTTTTGTCCACCATAAGCGTGGAAGGGTATACTCAGATGTGAGTCCATTGCTCATTGCACCATCAGGATTCAAGCAAGCCGGGCCAAAGACGGCTGAAATGCCAGAAACCGGTCCCCGGAAGCTTGTTTCCTTCCCAGTATAAGAATTGGCTTGGTAGTTTGGTCTGCCCTGTTCCCATGATGCACTGGGCCAGGGTCAGACTAATTTGCATATAGCCACGTTCTGAGCTGGGATGGTGCAGTGAGCTAAAAAACGGTGATGGATAAAGCCCTGATCTTTGGACTGGGTAAGAGTGGTCTGCTTAATTCAGACACTCTGTTAATCACCACCCCCTTTTCTGAATCATGCATCTATCCCAGCAAGTCACCGCCACAGAGAGCAACACCCCAATTCGATTAATTCTCTGACGACAATTAAGCAACCTAGGGAGCATAGACATGTGTATAGTCTTAGGGGTAAATGATGATGTAGACAGGTCTCTCCGATCCAACCATCTAGCAAGCCACTGAAGCTGAGCCGCTAGATAGTAGGCCTCAAAGTCAGGGGCCCCCAGTCCGCCCGCCAACAGGAGCCTCATGGTCTGCAGCGACACTCTATTCCGAACACCATCCCACACAAAATCCCGCATTATCCCATCAAGAGTCTGGAACCAGTGTTTGGGCACCACAACTGGCAGGTTGACAAAGTAATATAAAAGTCGTGGCAGTTTTACCATTTTGGCTAATGCCATGCGAGCCATGACTGGAAGTTTGAGCGTACGCCAAAAGGCCACATTCGCCCTAAGTGTTCTCAAGGCATCCCCTAAATTACCGTCAAATAAATCAGTTTGTGTGTGATAAATCTAGCTCCCCAAGTATTTGAAGGAGACCAAAGCTCATTCTAGGCTAGGCGGTAATACTGGTGGCCTCGGGAGAGCGTGTTGCAGTGGTAATATAGAAGTTTTCCGCCGATTCAAGCGTAGACCAGAGAGTCCCGCAAATTCTTCCAATATGCGTATCGCTGTGTGGATCCCACTGAGGCCATCCCGAAAATATATCAACACATCATCAGCATATAGTGATATTATGTGTTCGGCCCCATCGAGGCGGATCCCCAATATACTCCCTTCTTGTCTAAAGAGTTCCGCCAGTGGTTCCATCGCTAGTGCAAAAATCAGGGGCAACAGGGGACATCCCAGTCTGGTGCCTCTATGAATAAGATACAGAGTCGATATTACATGGCCAGTACGCACACGTGCTCGAGGTTTTGTGTATAGAATACAAATCCACTTCTACCATCCTTCTCCCATCTGCATTTTCTCCATTACTGCTAGTTAAAAATCCCAGCGCAAAGAATCAAGAGCTTTTTCCAAATCTATCGCAACTACTAGAGCTTCTGGGAAATTCCCTATATCAAAATGGAATATGACATGGTACAATCGCCGAAGGTTTTTGGAAGTGGATCGTGTAGGGTGTGGGAGGAGCCGGGCAAACATGGCGGCTGAGTTAACTCAGCCAGAGGTGGTCTTTCCCCAGAGATGGCAGCAATGGACTAATATACTTTGAATAACGGACCCGAATTGAGCTCTACCGCCACAACAATACTCCCATAACGGTGCAGAACTTACTCGAGATCCAGTGGGTAATTGTCGTAATCGCTAGGGTCACGGAGCGGCTCATCGCTGGATACTGTGGATTGGAGACGGAGCTGGCCCGGGTCCAGGGCGTTGGAAAGCAGCCGAAGGTAACTCCGATCAATTCTCAGGAGATGGTTACAAAGACGGGGACGAAGGGCAAAGGAGGGTCTGCAGCGGCAGAATCCCCAAGGCAGACCACATCTGAGAACCCGGCAGAATCGGATGTGGTTCCTGCCATACAGGGCCATAGGCAGCCGCGCCTGCGGACGGAGAACACCCAGGATGGAAAGGAGAGGGGTGCGGAAGCGCAGCCCCAGTAACTAAGAACCGCTACTATTGTCGATCTGTTCCGGGGGACTGCAGCGAAGGACCAGACATGTATCAATAAGGAGAGGCTGCCAAAGGACAGAAAATTACCGGTAAGCCACCGTTGGGGGCTGGGGAAGTACAAGAATCTGGTCCCATTCAGATAACTACCTCGAAGCCGTTACTGGTACAAGCTGCAACCCCTATAAACGTAGCAAATGCTGTGGATGTGTGCACTGATGCTTTAGGAGCCGCTGGTACTTGTTCTGTTGATACAAGCAATGAAACTGGGGTACAGCAGGAGGAAAGTTTGGGTCTCCCGGCAACCCCAGATCTAGGGGTGAAAGAAAAAGAAGTAAAAAGGCCCCCCCAAGTCTCATAAGGAGAGAGATGCAGACCCAGATGATTTTTACTCATTCTCCGATGCTACATGGTCCGGATTAGGCTCAGGGCAGGGGTTTAATACTGAGTCAAGTGAGGACGTGGATCGTGTAGGAATAAAACTGTTCTGGTCCTCATGAACCAAGCACCTCATATGAGGCAAGAGCCTAGTCCCCAGCGCCTTGCTCAGTATCTTAAAATACATATTTAACATGGATGGTAGTCGAAACTCAGTCAATTGGGCATGTGTGTTTTTGGTTTTAGGCAGTAGGATCACTAATGTCTCATTAATTGAGGGCAGCAGTAGCTGTTCTTTAAGTGCAATGGCATACACCTGTGCTAGTTTTGGGGTTAGAATATCTACAAAGGTAGCGTAAAATTCAGCAGGGAGGCCATCAGGTCCCGGTGTTTTCCCTCTAGCCATATCTCTGATAGCCACTCTAATTTCTCCTGCTGTAACTGGTAGTGCCAACGAGCTTTCAGTGTCGCCTGTCCAAGCTTGGCAGTCTCAAGCCTTCGAGACATAAAAGGGGTTCACCCTCCCGGCTCACCTCCAGCAACCCATAAAGCGACTCATAATAGGTATGAAACGCAGCTTTACTAGCCCTTGGAGAGGAAATTATCTGGCCCTGTCCATCCATTATAATGGGAATAGGTGTATCCCTACTTTCCGGCCTAATCAACCAGGCCAGCAATCGTCCAGCTTTACCTCCCTCCATGTGTTGTTTCAATAGGTAGGTTTTGAGGTCTAATGCCCTCAATCTATCCCATGTGGAATTATAGAGGCTTTTCACTTCTGCCAATTTACCCTGCAAACAAGAATCACCTGCAATTTCCCTATCCAGTGTCAGGATTTGTCCTTCTAAGTCATCTAGTTCCTGGGTCACCATCCTTCAGATCCCCACCTTCTGTCCCATACAGTGTCCCCAGATCACCACTTTAAACACTTCCCATTCCACTAATGAGGAGCTTGCTGTCCCTTGATTTTCGTCAAAGTAGTGTCCCAAAGCTGCAGAAAGGAGTTGGGGGAAACCATCATCCTCCAACAGCGCTGGGTCTAACCTCCACAAGGGAATGGGGGTCCTCTCAGAGGTGGGTGTAAATTGCAAGAGTAGGGGACTAGGATCAGAAAGGGATCTACCCAGATATTCCTCCCGTCACCACATTGGATAATGTGGCCGAGCAGAAGAACATATCCAATCTTGTGTGTAAATCATATAAATGTGAATAATAGGAGTATTAGCTGCATTGTGTATTTTGTAACCTCCATATGTCCAGCAAGTCCCATCCCGCAATCCAGCTAAGAAGAACCTTCGCCGTACCCTTTAGTGGAGGAGTCGATCTATCCTTCTCCACATCATACACACAATTGAAGTCTTCTCCCACTACTAAGTTTCCATGTGATATTCCTGCCAATTTACCCGATAAATGCTTGAGAAAGGGAAGCTGCTCCCAGTTAGGTGCATACACACTGCATACCGCTATCTCTTTCCCATTTAAAGTGCTGGTGATAACTACGAACCTCCCATCTGTGTCTATTATTTTCCGAGTGAGGGAGAAGGGAACCTCCGGGCGGATCCATATTAACACACCCTTGCAAAGGCCGAGTACGTGGTTGCAAAGAGTTGTCCTCTCCACCTACGTCTGAGTCTAGTGACCTCGATCTCTGAAAGGTGCATCTCCTGTAGGAGGACCACTTGTGCACCCCTGCGTCTGATATAATTTTGGATACTGTAGCGTTTCAAGGATGAACCCATACCTCTAATATTCGACGTTAGAAATGTATACTGCTCCTCCATCAGCATTGCCAGCCATTACCATGTACAGCCCCTTCCTTCCACTCCCCATCTGCCCGCAAAATCATGCCAGACCATCTGGTGTATAACAACAATCCCAACCATAAAACTCCCCAACCCACGAGCGGTCTGACAACTGTCAGCTTCCCAAACTTACAGTAATACCACATAACAGTTACCTACAACAGGCAGTTAAGGCACCAGGCTACGAGTACCAGTGCCTACGGGGGAGCGTGGTCTTCCCTCCCAGGTTATTTAATAGTGAAAGAGGCAGGAAGACGTCACAGCCTGGCGGGCCGTTCCAACCCCACCCAGGTACGCCCACCCAGATGCCCACCCAACCATTCCCCAACACAGCAGAAACATAAAATAGAAAGAGAGAAACATATCACAGGTCACATGAGCTCATCAGCCGTTTGAGGAGTCACTACAGGCATAGAACCACTATCAACGTGTGAGTCATCAGTCTCAGAGTTCTCAGTTCTATATTTCGCTTCCGAGTCCCTGTCCAGGGAGGCGTCTCTGCTACGCATCATGACAGACATGGCCTTCAGTGCTTCAGCTCTCTCTATTGCTGTCTTAGAAGTACTTGGTTTCATTGTGGTATTTCATCTGTCGTCTCCTCAGTCGTTTCTCTTGGGTTACCGATTCAGGTCTGTGTTCCGAGCGCGGTCTGGGATTACCCTCTGTTTTATAGGCCTCAACCCATTCCCAGACCATCTTGGGATCCTCATAGAAATCAGTTTCCCATCTAGCATTATTTTGAGTTTAGCCGGTAACATCAGTGCATACTGAATCCCCTCATCCCTCAGTGCTCTTTTTACTTCCAAAAAGGAGGTATGGAGTCTCTGGACTTCCGGGAATAAGAACACCTTGTTATCATCCACTTTGTAGGGCCCAACTGTTCGTTCTCTCTTTAACAGTAGGTTCCCGTCTCAGAAAGGGAGAAATTTGGCCACCACAGCTCGCGGTGGGCACCCAGGAGCCGGTGATCTGGCTGGTACTCTGTGCGCACGCTCCAAAGTGTAGAATCGCGAGAGTCCTTCAGGCGCCACTACCTCCCGGAGCCAAGTCTCCAGATATTGGGCCATGTACGATCCTTTCACTCCTTGCAGAAGTCCAAGGACCCTTACATTGTTCCTCCTATTGCGTCCTTCTGTATCCTCTGCCCGCCTTTCTAGGACATTGACTCTGGTGGTCAAGTCTCCGACCTGTGCAACGAGGGTCTGATGCGCAGGAGTAAGTGTACCCAAGGATTGTTCGGTTTGTTTCACTCTCTCCGAAAGTTTAGTGTGTTCAGCTCTTAACAACCCCAGACCCACTGCCACCGTACTGATGTCCTGGTGCAGGGTCTCCTTTGTGTCGGCGATAGCATCTAGTATTTTAGCAAATTGTTGGTGGATGGGCACTTCCGTTTGCTCTCCCCCGTCGTCAACTGTTACAGTGCCTTTCGTGTTCTCCTCTTGGTCTGGGGGGGACCTACCTGTTTCCCTCTAGGTTTCCCCATTTGCAACGCGGCGTGGGCTCTTGTGGACGAGTGAAGGCGCTGCTCCCCAGGGGGGCTCGACACACATGTCAGTGTCTCCGGCCCCACCACTCAGTTATCCGATCAGAACTTTCCAGGGCTCTATGTATCTCAGCCTAGGTGGACTATTATTGTGCAACTACAGGGGTATATCTGAGGAATTACCGTTTGTGCCTTCCAGCTCCTGTAGAAAGATCACCTGCAAGGATGAGCTACCTCCAGAGTTATGTCAGCGTCCATCAACTATAGGGCCTCTCAGGCCACAAGTAATAGTCTCAGCGAGAGTACCCCTAAGTGTTGGTACATCCCCCTCAGGGCACTAGCGAGGTACCATGCAGCCACTATGAGTATCCTCCAACCTACCTAGTACCCCTATTCGATGTCGACACAGCGCACTGATGAATACAAACCAATGACCTTTAGTCCATGGGGGCCATTAGGTAAGGGTGAGCAATTTAACAGTCCCACCTCAAGACAGCGGCCAGTCTGTGTGTGTCTTTCCCACTCAGACAGGTACGTCAAGTAAGACAATGAGCAGCGGAGGGCGACGGGTGACAATTTGGGCCCAAATCCTGCAGAAAAGTACTTCATGCAATTTCCAAACTCACTCGCCCCAGGATAGTCCCTCCTCCACCTCACTGGCCAACCCAAAGGTACTCAAGCTCACCCGTTTTTGGAGATCGTGGTGGCGGCGCAAGGAACGGAACCCCCTTCTCATGGAACCGCACTGATGACGGTGAGGGAAGAAGGTCGAGCAGCAACACCTTTCTCAATCGCGCAGATTCTCAACCCTCTCAATTGCTGGGGGAAGGTCCGATATTAGCTGTCTTCAGGCAGGTCCACGTGGCCCCACTCCTCGATCCTGACTCCCCCCACTCCACAAGGCCTCAGGAACCATGGGGATCTCGGCAAGCACTGCAAAAGCCAGCATACGCCTCCCACCGACTGTGGGCCGCCGGTCTACTATCCGCTACGTTCTCTTCAAGCTATGGCGCATCCAACTGATCCTCCGACTTCGCAGCTAAGCGCCCATCTGATGCGCCACCCCAAGGCTGACGATCCTCCCGGTGCCTGTACTTCACTCACCGCTCTTCACTGAGGCCGCAGCGCTTTGTGAGCTTTCAGCACCCGTGTGATGTCTGAGCGCACTTCAAGGCTCGCCGTTCTTGCAGTCCCAAACTCAGCCTCGGTATCACACCAACTTCAGATGTAGTCCGTATTACTTTAATGTGCCTCCAGGCCATTGGATATGCCTGCCGGTCACCGCTGCCGGCCGGTACGTGTGACTCAGTACGATGTTCCGTGGTCCGTTTCTCCTCAGGCCGCCATTTTACTGCAGCGATCTCTGCTTGGATACGGTCATTTGGAAATTCTCAGCAGGTACTTGGGGTCAGCATATGCCAGCTGCCTCTCTAATAGTTCTCATGACGTGGGCCCCCAGTATTGCGCCCCTTGGACTGGGTGGAGTCACCTATATTCAGGATAATTAACCTGGCTGGTGTGGAGCTCTCAGCTCATGCGTCTGCCATAATTGGCTTCAAAGCCATGCCCCACCCCTAGGTGTCCAGGGTTAAAGCCAAGGGCAGTGCCCTGTAGGGGGCCGAAGTATGGGGCACTTGGAATCTGACTAAACTTGAGGTAGGGGAGAATACATTCTTGAGAGCACTGACTAACCTCCCATATAATACTCCGCTAATACAATTAAGACGAGATCAGGGCCTCAATTCAATGACATATGAGACCTAATTGAGGTTGTTACATTATTGGAGAAGGTTGAAATACTATGCAGATCTTGACGACCATCGTGGACCCTTGGAGGAGCTAGTATTACTGGACAGTCATGGTGAAATTAGGTGGTTATCTTATGTCCAAATATTACTAGTACACATCGCCTTTAGGGAACCCATGGGCCTACTCGGCATCCCCGACCTATCTATTCAAGACTACACCTAAGGATGCATTCTGAGACCATGTAAATTCCAGCAAATTCCAGAATGTGTCCGAAAGGTTGCTTAGTTCTCTTTATTTTTATTTTAAACCTGATTTTCAATTTGAACCCTTCTTGGATGTTATTAACCCATTTGCTGCAAAGTCCCTTTACCTTAAATCCCTCCTAGAAACTTTACCATTAATGTCTTTATTATCAAAGTGGAACCATTTAAATTCAATAAGTACTGTATGTCAAGTTTGCCAACAGCCAGAGGAGTCACTAGTGAACGTTATTTTATTCTGTTCTGGTTATACCTGGCCAAGAAAAACATGAATCATCCCTTTTTGAAAGCAATTTGGATGCCGTCTACTAGAGGTTACCACACGGTTCCTCTGTACAGTATCCTCTCAGTTAGTTGCTTTGTGGTATCCTAGTGCCTTCCTTGGAGCAGGTCCATCAGATACAGGGTGCTGGAGTGATTGGCTTTCGAATTATGCTTTCTCTTTGTCTCAGTCTCCCAGTACCTATGTATTTGTTATATGACCCTTAGCTTTGGTGTCCTTTGTTTGTTGTATTTTAACTACATATCTTTTTAAATGCCAATTGTAACTAATTATAAAATATTTTATTTATTACATTTTAAATGTCCACTTCCATTGATCATTTACATTTTGTGATGGCATGACACAGCACCGTGTTGTAAATTGAGTTTGTATATCTTTAGTTTTGCATATGTACTGTATATGTTTATGTACTTTTATGGTTGAAAACTCTGAATAAAGTATTTGATGATTAAATATTTTACACATCTGAAAACAAAATTAAATTAGTTTTCTCTACGTTTTCTCTTATAGGTGATTTAATTAAAGAAAGAGGTAAGTTTATAAATTGAGCAATCATAAATAGATCTTATATAAAAGTAAATCTGAAAGAAACATATTAGTTATAGATTCCTTACCTTAGAATTACCCCCAGGCGCCAGACTGGATCTGGAGAGTTTTTTGTCAGCAGTACCCCTGCACGTCGAAAGGTGGCGTCGGTCAGCTCCGCGATCGTAATTTGCATCGTGGTTGCCGGGATGACGTGTGGCAGCTACTTAGACACCGCACTCGCGCGGTTACATCAGTTCTTTCTTTTTCTGCGCTAGCCAGTGCAGATCAGGGAAGAGCGGTACCTCTAGTACATTTTTGACTAATCTTTTTGCGACTTTTGTAAACTTCTTTTTAGAGTCATATGACACCTGGTGTACGAGGGATGCTCGGTTTCAAGCAATGCAGTTCCTGTAAGCGACTGATTTCGGTGATGGATCTGCACCGCATGTGTCTTTTTTGCCTGGAGCACAACCATGACCACAAGTTGTGCTCTGACTGCCGGCCCATGGCCCCAAAGACTTTGCGGGAGCAGTCCCATAAGTTACTCGAGGTTCGGAAGTTGGCTCCATGCCGCTCAAGGTCCTGGTCCCGTGGGAGGTCGAGGGACCGGTCGCGGAATCTTCATCATTACTCCTCGTCGAAGTCTTTGCACTCAGAGTCAGGTAAGTCGAAGCATAGGAAGAAGTCGAAGAAGCACCGTCGCTCTTCGACTTCCCCCACGCCTGTAGGCTGGCGCAGCACAGGGTGCGAGTGGTGCCAATCCCACAGCTCCGCGTGCAGAACCTCCAGGGTCAACTCTGGGCTTCCCTCCCTTTCCGGGATCGAGCTTGACATGAGATACAAATAGACCCCATCCTCTGCTATGGTACAAACACTGACTTTGTCTGGCCAGAACAGCCCAAGAGGTAAAGGCTGCTGCTCCAGTATCCCTTTCTGGCTTTGAAAACTCTTTTTATTTACCTATAGTCAGCATGCAATGATCCTGGAGAGGTACATCAGGAGCTCCGCAGTGGCTCATAGCTGTTGCAGAATGTGTCAGGAACCCTGGGACAATCCCATTCAGACTTTCCTATTTCCACCACGTTGTCCTTTCAGACGCTACAATTTCAACTTTTTTGGCTAATTTCAGTCTTTTTTAGTTTTTTTTCCTAGAAAGCGTGAAGTTTTAGAGCTGTGAAAAAATACTAGAAATGTCTGCACCATATGCACCTGCTGTCTTGGATTGTATCAAAATGTTATCAATATCTTCTCACTATGATGATCGACATTGGTGCATTTGCAACAATGAGCATTTGTATTATTTTGATATAATCAGCAATCAAATACTATAAAAATCAGATATCAGTCTTTAGCTAAATAGTAGCTTCCCTCCAGGGATATTAAGTCAGAGGTCATGGAGGCTGGTGGCAGAAACCTCAGTCGGAGGCAACTGCAGTCAGAAGTGGCCTTCAGCCGGTTGCTGTTTATGTTCCAGCTTCTGCTGCAACTCTGAGGGGGGCAGCCCAGACGGAGTATCATATTAGCACACACGACAGGGCTCAGAATACCTGGACCTTTGAGTTGTTTTTCATGACACACTCAAAATAACAAATACTGCAGTATAAGGGAAACCTTTGTTGTAATATTGCGTACTTCCTTCATGTGAGATGGGGATCCCCCATTCACTGTAGCTCTTCGGAGTTTCACTTATAATAGGCATAAAAAAGTATTTCCCGCTTCTGTGATTTCTAAGTTTTGAATCCCATGTTTATTTAATCTGTTCAATATAAATGACACAACCTCTTGCAATAGGTATAAATTACAGGGCACAAGTTACAAAACATCTTGTTAACAGTGACGTCCTTTAGAGGGCTTACAGTATCATACATTTCCTATACTAGAACCTGAGCAGTATTTGAGATGTCTAGAAATATTAGGAATGCCTGTACCATAAGTACCTGCTGTGTAGGATTGTTTATAAATGTTAACAGTGTCACTATGGTAAAGGAGTTGGCTCATTTGCTGCTTGATTGTCTTGTCCGATTCTTACTTTAATGTCTGAAAAACCTGTCATTGTTTTCAAAATAAAAAAGTAGAATAAGATAGAATTGGAGGTCAGATGATACAGAAACTCAGATATCGGACCATGCATAAAGAGCGCCTTCCAGCCATGGGTATCGAGGCACATGTTATGTGGCAGTGAGGAGATGTGGCCTTCAGCTGGTGACGGTTTATGTTCTAGCCTCGCACACACTGCTAAGCGGTGATAGAAAATACCTAGGGGCATATTCTCAAGGACGTATCGCCGAGTTATCGCAACTTTAGTGCAGCAAATGTTGTGAGAAGTTTTACGCACCATTCACAAGCTGGTGCTCACAGCCGATATCACCACTTTTCCTGCGGTAGCATCCGCAAAAAACATCGCCACGGATGACACCGGCAACTAAAGCTAATGAGATGCAGAGTAGGCGTTCCCGTGCAAAAAGCAGCGACAACACCACTTCACAACATTCTCAACGACCAACCAGATCTGTGATAAGATCACAAAACATGCGATAAGCAGTGTTCCCATGCAACGTGCATGGCTGCTTGCGCGCCCACGTCTCTTTCTCAGAGCGCGCAGTCTTCTTGTGGAGCGCGCACCCTCAGCAAATCCCGGGAGATCCTTCGCGCTGCCACTTTTATAATGCGAGCGGCGCAAAAAATGATCATTTTCTGGTTCCTGTGACTCCTGCACTTGCTGCATTTCCTTCCTAACGAAGCGCAGCTCGGGGCTGTTGGTGGTCCTTTGTGAAAATATTTGTTAATCGCAGCACCGTAATGCGCTGCAATTAACATAAATATTTTCACAATGGCCCACAATCAGCCCCCAGCAGTGCTTCTTTAAGAAATGCAGCAAGTCAGTGTTTGGCGCAAAAGTATGTCAAAGGCACTTTTCAGGAATATTTGGAGCAAAAGTTTGTCAAAGGCGCTTTTCAGGAATATTTGGAGCATAAGTATGTCAAAGGCGGTTTTCAGGAATGTGGGGCTGGTGGCTGCAATCAAAATGATGCTGACGAAGTTCACATCTCTTTCACTCTCCAAGGCTGCAAAATGTGTCTGCCTTGCAAAAATGTTCCTGTTACAAAGACCCTGCCAATAGAAAAGTTTTCTGCGGGAGGATTTCTTTCCAAAACGTTTTCCTGCAGGAGAACTTTCCGGCTTGAAGTTGGCTTCATGGTTTGCCAATTTGTACAAAAATCTCAAATTTTAAGAAAGTGTAACATCCACAGCACTGCTGAAATCTGAGTTGCCCGGATCCACTATGCTTCCTTAGTACAAGTGTAACAGAATAAATAATATTCAGCATCCGTGAGCACAGCAACAGGTCTTGTGAATATTTCACATCTAGTTCATCTCGGGACACTACGAGGCCGGTGACGCAGCTGGGATCAAAGGGGAGGGGGGAAGAGATCTATGTCTGGGTCAGTTTGCAACAATTAGTCCCCATTTGTCGAAGTTCGCTCCCTAATGCGGCGATGGAAGGCTTATCAGAGGATCTTCGGGCGCGATCAATTCTCCTCCGTCGGCTGCTAATCATTCAGGCCGAATGCACATGCGATCAGCCTCGTGCGCTCAATACTCATTGGGTTCTGGCTGTGCAGGAAGTGCGCGCCAGCATCTCCTTAGTCCTTGCACGTTTATCCAGCGGTGACGTCTGCATGCAATGGAGAGAGGGCATGAGCATGAGGCCCGCTGTGGGGTGTTTAAAGTCTGGGGGCATAGACGTGCTTTACACGCCGTTATTTTGTGGAACCTATTTAAGTAATAACATGTCTCATGCCATGGCTCACGCAGGAGCTCATGCAGGTGCATGCGACAGGTTTGATACTTAAAGAAAAACACACATAAATAAATAAGAATGTAACACATCTCCCTCTTAACAAAATAAAGTAAAAGGGATAAAAAGAAACATAGAAAAACAATATATACAGATAAACATAAATACAATGTTATGCATAAACTTAAGCAGCTGTAAGTTACATATCATCTGTAAACCTTGTAGGAACTTTAATAACTATTTTAGAGACTTTAACTCTATGTGCAATGGAATCATTTGGAACATTTTGTACATATCTTCCTTCCACCTTCCTGTCCACATTATGGGGTTGATGGCATTTTGCCAATCTACAAAAATTCCATATCATTTTTCACTAACAACATCTCCAATAGTTAAAACAAAATCCAAATCACACACTGTGCTGACTTCATCTTGTTTACAAGGTAACCGTGATAAACAATCCGCTGTGACATTCTTCTTCCCAGGCACGTACATTGTAACAAAATTGTACTCTTGTAATTTAGATGTTAACCTTGCAATTCTAGCTGTAGAATTCAATCCTCCCCCTACCGACAAAATGTTAACCAAAGGTTTATGGTCAGTCCTAAGCGTAAACTGGGAACCCCACTCATACAACCTAAAATGCTCTATTGCCCAAACACAAGCAAGAAGTTCTCTTTCGATGACAGCATATTTTCGTTCAGATTCACTGAGAGTCCTTGAAGCAAAAGCAACATTCCACTCATCATCCCCTTCTCTTTGAGAAAGAACACTTCCCAAACCGTAAAGACTGGCATCAACTGTTATTATACATTCTTTGTTCATGCGAAATGGCTTAAGTGTGGGAGAATTTACAATGTCATGTTTGATCTCTTCAAATGCACGTTGTTGCACATCTAACCACTCATACTTTTCACCTTAACGGCTCCATCTTAGTAGCAAAATTGGTTACAAACTTACTATAATATTCACATAGACCAGCAAAACGATAGTAACTGGTCTTTGTTTTCAGGTGCTGGGGCCTTAATGATAGCTTCGACATTCGACTTCTTAGAAACAACACCTTCACCAGAAAGGGAATACTCCACTGATTCTTTAAAAAGGTTACACTTGTGTGCTTTAAGAGTTAACCCACTTTGTTCTAACCTAGTACACACAATGTGTAAGTGTTGCTCATGCTCAACTATATTTTTTGAAAACACTAAAATGTCATCCTGGAAACATTTTACAAAACTATCAACATCTCTGAAAATTTGGAACATAACTCTCTGAAATACAGAGGCAGCGGAAGCGAGTCCAAATGGCATACGTTTATATTGAAATAAACCCTGTGGAGTTATAAATGCTGTGAGTTTCTTGGAGTCTTCTATCAACCTAATCTGATGGTATGCAGACCGAAGATCTAGAGTTGAGAAAATGTGTGCACCATCAAAATAAAGAGACTAATTCGTTAATATTCGGTAAAGGGTGGCAATCAATGACAATATTTGTATTCAAAGCTCTTAAATCCACACACACTCTCAACTTCTGATCAGGTTTTCTCACCAAAACTATGGGAGAAACCCATTCGGAGGACTCAATTGGCTCTATGATATCATCTTTTAAAAGCTCATCCAACATGCTTTTAAGTTCCTCTCTAATGTTAATTGGGACACCTCTAAGTTTTTGCACTACAGGTGTGTGGTTACTCTTTAAAACAATCTTGTGTGAGAAATTCTTTAGTGTGCCTAATTTATCACAAAATACTCCTTTAAAATGATTAATTACCTTACATGCCTTTTCAGAATTGGTGGAGTTACATTCAGCAATGTTGCCAACTAATGAAGTTGATTCCATTAAATTTTCATCACATAAGGAAACTTGTTCCTTTCAACGAGGATTCAAAGTAATACCCAATTTCCATTGGTCTAACCATCCTAAGACATTCACACCTTTTTGTGAAATATACAATTTTATGTTAGTGTTCCTGTGTTTGAAATGCAAAATTATGTGGAAAAAACCAATGAAATCAATTCTATTACCACTAAAACTTTTAGCATCAATATCGGGCTGTTTGAGATCTACCATAGAAAGACTATTAGATAAAGTTACATTAAAATATTCAAGAGAAATGATGGTCCATGGTGAACCTGAGTCTACCATTAAACATAAATCAATTTCAAGAACTTGGAAAATGCATTTTGGGGATTTGAGAACTAAATTTGCATGGTCATCTATATTTGATACCACAAAACCTTCTCTCTCCCCCACGTCAACATCAGAGAAAGTGTTTACATTTTCTTCAGACATGGATGCAACTGCGCCTCTATTTTGTGAAAAAGGACGTTTATCTCTACACATGTTACTAAAGTGTCCAATTCTACTACAGTTCTTGCATTCTTTTTTTAACGCAGGACAACCAGGAAAAGATGCATAGTGTGATCTATTACCACACCTAAAACACATAGGTTGAAAGTTAGAACGTTGTTGTTGGAAATATCTTGGCCCACTAAAATTAGATTTTGATGAGTAATTTGTTGAAAGTTTCTTTGCATCAAACTTGTTCTTAAGTACACAAACTTCCTCTCCTTGAGCTTTCTTAATGGTATCCTTTCTGACAGTGTCCATCCACAAATCTGATTGTTCCTGAGCCTTAGCAGTAGCAATAGTTTCACTAAGATTTGGATTTCCCATGACCCATAACTTATCCTGAATTTTTTTGCATTTTACATGGACAATGATTTGATCTCGTATCATTTCATCAGAAATAGTACTAAAGTTGCAGTGAACACTAAGGGATCTGAGAGCAGTTAAAAAATCATCGAACGATTCATCCTCTTTTTGTTTTCTGGTGTAGAATTTGAAGCGATTTAAAGCAATGCTAACATTAGGTTTGAACCTTTTTTCAAGTCTTGCTAATGCTTCAGAATAAACATTCAAAGAGTCACCACTATTATCAGAAGGTGAAACAATTTGAGGTAGTGATCTGAAAATGACTTGGCCTTCGGATCCTAAGCAATGAAGCAAAATGCTTTTTTTCCTTTCAGAACCCATTCTTTCTCCATCAATTGCTTTCATGTAAGTCAGAAATTCTTCCTTCCATTTGGACCATGGCATAGGAGGATCACCTTTGAGTTGAAGGAATTTAGCTGGTGGGTCAAATTGCATTATGTTTTGTGAAGCGTAATGTTAAAACAGTGAAAATAGGTGTATTTTCCTTTTCCAGTTGTATTGTAAAATTCAGCTAAATAAATTGGCCAAAGAAAGCTGGGTAAAGGATTTAACTTTAAAGAGTAAATGAAAATTGTTTCCAAAAAATGTAAGTAAAATAACAAGAAAATGAAGCTTAAAACATTTGTGCCATAAATAGTGAAAATCGTGAAGGAATAAACTGTTTTGCACTTACTTGTGTTTGTCCGAAATAGCGAAGCGAGAAAATAATAAGCGTTGTCAAGGAAACACGAAGAAACACAAAGAAAATGGCTGACAGCGTCAGCGCGATGACGTAGGGCGTAGCGTCAGCGCGATGACGTAGGAGCGTACTTGCGTGTATGCTTCGTAAAGACGCTTCAAAGATCTCAGGGAGGAGAACGCCAGAAAGTTCGGTACGATGTTCCTTTTTAAATGAAAATAAAAGGTTGGACAAATGTTAAACAGAAAAAATTATGGTTTTTAAAAGAAGAGTTACAGTGCGAAAACCAAAAAGTATAGATGTTTCCGGTATAAATGAAGTATTTCGTCCAATATATTTTAAAATGCGAAGGCGTCAATATTTCTAAAAGAGAAAATACAGCCGCGGGTGCAATCAGAGCACGGAGAAATTAAAGACAGCCGCTGGTACTATCAAATGTACATTAAAATAAGTAAAATAAAACATACCAGGGAAAACTTCAGAAATCGTTCAAAAAGTGAAGGTCCTTTTCCAAGTACCACTCTTACTTCGTGCTGCAGAGTGGTTTAAATCGTCGCCAATTTGTAGGATAAATTCAATGAAGACTGAAGTAGGTTATGCTGGGTTTTAATGCAGCACGGAAATACAAGACCAAGCAGAGCAGTGGCAAGGGTTCAACTGACTAAATTAACACTGTGCATAACCTAACTAACTCCACTGGAATGTGGAACCTATTTAAATAATAACATGTCTCACGCAGGAACTCATGCAGGTGCATGCGACAGGTTTGATACTTTAAAAAAAAACACACATAAATAAATAAGAATGTAACACTCCTCTTCTAGCCAAACAAGGCAGGGGGAAAAGTCAATATCTCAGCCAAAAGCAAAAATAGGTCATCTCAACTACTACAAGATTTTCTTATTCACATAGAGCTAGCCACTGAAGTTCATAAGTATGTATGCTGATAGAACACAGGGTCTAGGGGCCCATTGTGTTATTTGTAGTGTGTTTGGAGTAGAATTTGCTTGCCTGGTTTGAGGTTTTAGCAAGTCCATATGGATTTACCTAAATGGGTTTGTCACTCTGTGTTTTGACTTTGGCGGGTGCCGCTCGAAGGCCCAGAGACAGCAGAGGAGTGAGAACTTCTAAGGAGGCTCCAGTGGGGATTTCGCAGTGCAGCAGAGGGACGTGGACGGACCCTAACGGCGCAGCGGGACTGCTAGTCCCAGGTACCCCAGCGGCTGCTGAGACGCCGCACCTGGGACTCTTCCCGGCTGGCCGCGCCTCTCCCCGGCTTTGAAAACCGCGCCTCGCGGCCCCGCTCCGCGGGAGCCGCTCGAAGGCCCAGAGACAGCAGAGGATTGAGAACTGCTAAGGAGGCTCCAGTGGGGATTTCGCAGTGCAGCAGAGGGACGTGGACAGACCCTAACGGCGCAGCGGGACTGCGAGTCCCAGGTACCCCAGCGGCTGCTGAGACGCCGCACCTGGGACTCTTCCCGGCTGGCCGCGCCTCTCCCCGGCTTTGAAAACCGCCCCTAGCGGCCCCCGCTCCGCGGGAGCCGCTCGAAGGCCCAGAGACAGCAGAGGATTGAGAACTGCTAAGGAGGCTCCAGTGGGGATTTCGCAGTGCAGCAGAGGGACGTGGACGGACCCTAACGGCGCAGCGGGACTGCGAGTCCCAGGTACCCCAGCGGCTGCTGAGACGCCGCACCTGGGACTCTTCCCGGCTGGCCGCGCCTCTCCCCGGCTTTGAAAACCGCGCCTCGCGGCCCCCGCTCCGCGGGAGCCGCTCGAAGGCCCAGAGACAGCAGAGGATTGAGAACTGCTAAGGAGGCTCTAGTGGGGATTTCGCAGTGCAGCAGAGGGACGTGGACAGACCCTAACGGCGCAGCAGGACTGCGAGTCCCAGGTACCCCAGCGGCTGCTGAGACGCCGCACCTGGGACTCTCCCCGGCTGGCCGCGCCTCTCCCCGGCTTTGAAAACCGCGCCTCGCGGCCCCCGCTCCGCGGGAGCCGCTCGAAGGCCCAGAGACAGCAGAGGATTGAGAACTGCTAAGGAGGCTCCAGTGGGGATTTCGCAGTGCAGCAGAGGGACGTGGACGGACCCTAACGGCGCAGCGGGACTGCGAGTCCCAGGTACCCCAGCGGCTGCTGAGACGCCGCACCTGGGACTCTTCCCGGCTGGCCGCGCCTCTCCCCGGCTTTGAAAACCGCGCCTCGCGGCCCCCGCTCCGCGGGGGCCGCTCGAAGGCCCAGAGACAGCAGAGGATTGAGAACTGCTAAGGAGGCTCCAGTGGGGATTTCGCAGTGCAGCAGAGGGACGTGGACAGACCCTAACGGCGCAGCGGGACTGCGAGTCCCAGGTACCCCAGCGGCTGCTGAGACGCCGCACCTGGGACTCTTCTCGGCTGGCCACGCCTCCCAGCCCCATACAACCATATCTCCACCCACTCACACACGCATCGCGGGACGTGCGCGGGCGTCCGCCGGGCGAAGACCGGGCAAAGAGCGGGCCGTTCTAGGCCGTTAGTGGCCGGCAGAGACCGGACCGGGCCACCCCTCTGACGCCCCCTGCCCCCTAGCACCTATCCGCTGAACCCCTAATGGCGACCAGGGTCTCAAGGAGCAAACCTGCTCAACAGGCTTCAAGTACACTAGAAAAATTCTTTCCAAAGGCGAGTGCTCTAGCCAACATTTGCCAGCCAGTCACGGAATCACACCTGGAGTCGGGACCTGAAAGTGTGACCTTGGACCCCGGGGATACCTTTTCTACGGATGTTAGCACGCCATTACTGCTGGACGCCACTCATATGTCTCTAATGGACAGTATCGACCAAACCATTGAGTCGGTTCTCCAGCAGTTAAGAACTCCATCAATCCCCCAGAGGGACATTGACTCCCCACGGCCATCTGGGAGCACTGTCCACTCCACTATTCCGGCCAACACAGGCATAGAGTCGCAGGAAGTGAGACAGGTTGCCCTGCTCACCGAGCCTGCAAGTAGTGGAGTGGAACAACCACCAAAAAGGAAAAGGTCCAGGAAACCAAAGAAGGCAAAAAGGGCCAAAGTTGATACAATTGAGGCAAACTTGGATATCAGCACAGACATTTCGGCCTCCCCTGTCCTTATTTCACCAGGGCCTAGGTCGGACCATATAGACTCCCCAGTATCCACGGCCTTACCATCGCACTCGGGTCCATTTATATTCGGAGGGGTAACTTCCAATAGTACTGACTTGAGAATCATCTCACTCACACACACTCTTAAGAATTTGCTGATTCCTATCTCGGACAAATTGGATGCCATAGAGGCTAGACTCAAGGCTATGGAAAATATTCACAAAAGGAACAGCCATGGGTCAGCTATAAATGCTCCTTTAGTCCCCCGTGATCCTCCTGGGAACAGATTGTCGTCGGTGGCGCTGACCCAGGACTCAAATTTGGTCCCGCGCAGCACAAACGGTGCGCTAGCCCCCCAAACGGTGCCATCCCTAACTCCTAGGCCCCCTGTTCCGGCCCCCAGAAGATCTAAGCCACCCCCTGCTCCTCATTCGAGGGGAGATGAGAACTCCACTAATGGCCCCACTGGCAACACCACTACCCCCCAGGACAGGCGGAGGGCGGTTAATCTGCCCCCTGAAGCGGTACCATATACGGCTATCATGGTGGGAGTACCCGAGCTAACTGGTGACACAAGGGAGCCCCAGGACTCTTTACGCAATAAGGTCATAAGTTGGCTTACTATTAACAGGCCTCTGCCCCCAAATTTGAAAGGTGAGGTTCTGATGGTCAGGAGGATCCCATGGATTGGCCTTACTCCAAAGAACAGGACAGGGGATTGCATTATTGTTAGCTTTAAAAGCCCACATGTTGCCAACTATATATGCAATTGGCTTGTAAGGCCTGATAAGTCTAATATTGAATTAGTCCCCCTCTCACACTTCTATCCAAATGCTTGCAACACGGAGGTGGGGAGGGAGAAGGGGTGGACTAGAGTAGGCTTTGCTGTAGATGGCTCGCGTTATAGACCAAAGCACTACCTACCACCTGTTCCGGTCAATATCACACATTACAATAGATTCTCCTGCCTAGACCAAGTCGACTGATCACAAACTGGGGAGACTCTTCTCAGACCTGGTAAACTAGTAGGGGAGTCGCAAAGCGGTGTGGGAGTGAGAGCCGCCCCTGTAACTGATTGTGGCCCACAGGTTACGCTAAAGAACGAACGGTTACCCCGGATGTTATTCTGGGCCAACATGGGCTTTCACTTAACACTGGGTTTGATGATAGTGCGCGGACTATGGAGGTGGATTGCCCACCCACCACCATGGTCTGTGACACTGTTCCGCTAGACTCACATCCCCCCTCAATTATGGCACCATCTCCTACCGGAGGCCAAGGTGCATTACCACAAGATCTGGGGCTGAGAATTCTCTCCTGGAATGTGGCAGGAATCGCAAACAAGGTAGGCACACCAGAATGGGATCACCTATTAGGTACCAGTGATATCTTCCTTTTCCAGGAAACATGGGCAAGGGAACCCCTAAACAGGAGAGGGTTCGAAATATTTGAAATCCCTGCCAAATGGAGTGGGAGGGGGAGGCCGTCAGGTGGCTTGGCGATCTGGATTGCGAGTCACACTGGGTGTCAGGCGGAACAGGTGCATACGTTTTCGCAGGACATCCAGTGTGTATTGCTTACTTGGCCTGCCAAACCATCGTGGGCTATTGTTAATGTCTACTCGCGACCAGTTGCTGCGCCAAATGAATCACCTACCCTAAACGAGTTGTCTTCCTTCCTGGGCCAACTGCCAGGAGACTCTAAGGTAATACTGGGAGGAGACTTTAATTGTCACTTTGAACCCTTGGAAGGATTACTGGAGGGTGCCCTCACTGCTGAGGATGACTACTGGGGGGTACCACCCTCGTCATCGCCCGCCCCTAAATCCTGGTCCCCTCTAGCAATACAACTCATGTCCCTCACCTTGAACTTCGCACTGAGGGCTTGCAATGGCCGTACCCCTTCCGACATACCCTCGGTGTGTACTTTCAACAGAAGGGGCCATGAGTCGAGGCTAGATTACATCATGATAGATATCACACTTTGGTCAAAAGTCCTCGATTTCAGGGTAATAAATAGGACAGATAGTGATCACAATGCCCTCTGCTTAAACATCCAGCAGCCCCTGCCCCCAGTGGGCCTGCCCGTAGAAAATGGTGAAGAAGACATGGGGGAGTTGCTTCTTACAACAAACAGGCGTCAGGTTAAGTGGGGAAAGCTCCTGAGCTCAGAAGATGCCATTAGCAAGTTATATGGTTTGGCACTCCCGAGGCTCATGGAGGTGGATGTGCTTCTTAATGAACCAAGAACCTCACAATACAACGAGAAACTGGGTGGCATACATCAGGAATTAGTGAGGGATCTGGCGGAGGTATTTTACCCGGTGGCGCCAACCCGAAAGAAAAAGACCCATGTTCCCACCTGGTATACTTCCTCCTGTAGGGCAGCCAAATCTGAGCTCATAGCCGCAATTAAAGAGGGGTCAAATAAGGCTAAGGTACGTGATCTCAGGAGGGAGTATAAATCAGTGATGGCTAATGCCAGGACTGAGTGGGACTGGAACCATTGGCAGGACCTCCATGAAGCCCTAAAAATCAGGGATTCCAGGAAATTCTGGGCCCTGGTAAATAATGGGATGGGGGAACTCAAGGAAGCAATTGAATCCAATATTGCCCCTGCGGTCTGGGAGGCTCACTTTGGGGCACTCTATCAAGACACTAACATCTGCCCAGATAGAGCTGTGTCAGTGTCCATAGGCTCTCAGGACCCAGCTCTGGAACTATCCCTGGGGGAGGTGGAGGCTGCTCTGGAGCACCTATCGGTGGGGAAGGCGCCGGGTCTGGATAAGTTACCCGGGGATCTTTTTAGGCATCACCCGGACATCTGGGGTCCGTACCTCCTTATTCTTTTTAATGCCATCCTAGGAGGTATGGCGATCCCCGGGTCTTGGCTGGGGGCAGAGATTGTACCGATTCATAAGAAGGGGTCCACTCTGCTCCCGGCCAACTACAGGCCCATTAGCCTAATTGATGTACCCCAAAAGCTCTTCGCATGCCTCATCCTTAACCATCTGCTGGATTGGGTGGAGGACAATGACATCATGAGCCCCCTCCAGGCTGACTTCAGAAAGAACACGTCGACCATGGACCAGATCTTCCGCCTCCTCCTCCTTTATTGGAAGACAGTGACGTTAGAGGGGGGAAGACTGTACATGGTCTTCGTGGATCTGAGGTCAGCCTTCGATCTGGTCCCTAGGAGGAAATTATGGGAGGTTCTGGAAAAGCTAGGGGTACCCCCTCAGTTACTCAGCATAATCATTAGGTTGCATGAGAACAACTATGCACAAGTGAGGTGCGGGAGGGATGGCAAGCTTTCATCCAGATTTCCGGTCCACCGAGGAGTCAGGCAGGGCTGTGTCTTGGCGCCGACCCTGTTCTGTCTTTTCATTAATAGTGTTATACTTCACCTTGATAACACTAAGGACAATGATGCCCCGCTCCTGGCAGGCAGGAGGGTCCCGGCAATAATGTTTGCTGACGATACCCTCCTGCTTTCCAAATCCCCCATGGGGATTCAGAGGATCGTGAACGGCTTTGGTCTTTTCTGTCGCCAACACGGGCTGGAGGTGAACACAGAGAAGACCAAGTTCATGATCTTCAATCCCCCCTCCAAAACCAGACCCAATCCCACACTGGGGGAAGTTAGTCTTGAGAGGGTCTCGATCTTCACATATTTGGGGGTAACACTCCAGGAAAACCTCTCATGGGACTGCCAGATAGCTAGATCTAGGGCAAAATTGTCTCAGCTATCGGGTGCAATGCTGAAGGTGGCTAATAAGTCCACCTTCAAGCCTCTGAGCCCAGCCCTGGAAACATATAGGTCCCAAGCCAAGGCAGCAGCCATGTATGGTAGCGAGTTATGGGGACACAAAGCAGGGAAGGCCTTGACAGGAGTGGAAAACAGTTTTCTAAGACGCCTACTTGGTCTCCCGCAAGGCACGCCACTCCTGCCCTTAAGACTAGACTTGGGTCTTCCCTCCATTGCTGAAGATCTTCTGTCAAAACCCGTGAAGTTCTGGCATCGAATATGGACTACTGATGAACTCCGCCATTACAGACAGGACCTTATCCATGTAATGAGCTTGAATGGCAACAACAAAATTCCCTGGCTGGCTTTTATCAAGACGGAACTGCTCAGTATGAACTTGCCAGACTTATGGGAGGATCCAGCGCAAGGCTGCCATAGGATTACCCGTAAAACCCTGGCTCAGATGTATAAGAACAAGAACTTGTCTCACATGGAAAATGCTTTTAACAGTGGCACCCTAACGGCACTCTTCATGGAATCCAAAAATTCTTATGTTTTCGAACCTTTTATGGATTTTATTTTCCCTGTCCTGGCGAGGAAATTGTTTGCGCAATGGAGGTTCGGTTCCCTCCCCACTAAAACATTCACCTCCAAATGGTCACCAGGGGGTGACAAACTCTGTCCATGCTGCAATGCCCATGATGAAGATGACCTACATATAATGTTTGTTCGCCATGCTTACCATAGACCCAGGAAGTACTGGATAGCACCGCTCTGCCGGAACCTGGGGTTTAGGAATTACGTACAGGCTTACAGGGTCATGAAAACCAGCACTCTGGGCCACATTGTGTTTGCTGTATCAAAATTTTTAATGGCAGCGTGGATAATTAGGAAAAAAATGTCCCCCTGAACTGGTACTGCCTTGCACTCTCTATTCCCCGCTGGACTCTATAGAGTTTTTATATGTATAATCACTGTATTTTAATGTATGTATTGTATTTTACTGCATCTTTTATGGCCTATATGGCCGAAATAAAGAATTTTTGGAATTGGAATTGGTTTTGACTTTGCAGATTCAACTTTGTATCGGATGGTGAGCCTGGTCCTGTCCTAAATGTTGAGCCTGGTTCTTTTCTATTTTTTGATATTCACAATTTCCATTTGGTTCATTTAAGATCAAGGGGACACTCCCCCTTCTTTTTTCCTGATTTTTCTTCTTTTTTTATTTATTTGGGTACACCCTCCTAATCTGATTGTTTCTATATTTTATATTTTCTTTCATTCCTTTACCCTGAAACAGGCACTTGATCGCTGCAACTGCAGTGCCCCCTTCTATCTGATCGCAAATAACATTGTCATTACTTATCTCTCCTTCCTACTAACTATCCCACTTACCTTCATTCTGCTCCTACTCTCTGCATCTCCAGATACCTGCCATGATCTACATTGCTTGTTGTGAAGGTGCTTCTGCTGTGGTGCTGTAAAACTGTCAATTAGTTGTATTATTTACCTATCTCATTTCTCTGGAGGTTGTTAGCACCAGTGTTCCAGTGGTGGGGATGTGTGCTTCTTAATATAGGTTACAGTGAATAACAGTCGAACTGCCTGCATGTGTATGGTATGTGGGCATTATACAGGGGCGGTGGGTGAGATTTTGAAGTGGTGAGGCGCAAAGTGATTTGCATACAGCACCGTAGCGAGCGAGCCCGAACCCCAAAAAGGGGGTTTGGCGGGGGTTACCCCCCCCAGAAAATTTTGAAGAAAAATCGTGCATTTTCAAGCAAATTTGAGAAAGCAGGAAGTTTAATAAAGCAATTGTGAAAGTGCAGTTATTACATTAATAGATGGCATAACATAGGTAGCTGCTTATTCAGTATAACCACAGAGCTTCATACATTCCGTCCTATTATGCTCAGGTGCTGAATTCAGACTATAAGACTTTCATGGAAATCTCAGCTCTAAGAGTAGAAGAAGTTGCACAGCAGTGTAATGCTTGCCAGGCTCGTTCCGCAGGAGCGTCAGGAACTTGAAGAAAAGTCCACAGTCTTCCCCTATGGCCTTCCGACTCTATCAGACTCTAGAGTAACGAATGGCACGCTATGGTAAAACAGGGAAACAAAACAAGGAAAGGCGGGGGAAGAAAAACAGGTCTTGAGTGTGGGAACCTCTTCGTGAATTCCTGAAGAATAGGCACTGGCAGGCTGTAAAGGAAGGAAGATGTTACACTCTATTCTTATCTATACTACAGAGAGTATGAACACACTTGTATATACAACCTACACAGCTTTCAGTCTTGGTTCTAGTAGACAAATGGCAGGTTAACATAGGTTGTACCCCTGTGCAACAGAAGGATAAGATTATGAGCACTATGGTCCAACACAATGTCAGCATATACAATGATAAGGTATGTATGGCTCACCACTCTATTCCCAGTGAGGCGCAAGAGGAGTGCGTATTCTTCTGTAGGTTATACGTACAAAGAATAATGTGCCAGGAGAGAGTGGTCATAAAGGTCACTTGAAAGACTATAAATATATTGAATATAAAAGAGGCAGCGCAACGCGCTGTTACCGTGATTCTGGTTGAGCTGAGCTTTGTACACACACTTCACATAGGTCCACGCAAGTACCCCAAACATAAATGGTATAAAGGTTTTCACAAGTTGCCAAGGGGAAAGGTTTGATAGGCAACACAAGCAACAAATCGTTCACCCTGCGGGAGACAGGTCCGGCCAGTGAACAAAGGTGAGAAAATCTGTGTAGTCTCCAAATAGAACAAACACTACAAACCTTTTCAAATCAGAGATAACAATGCATTTCTTACCTCAATCAGAATTTTTTGTATTCAACAAACAAGTAGCAGCATTCACTTTTTGTAAATGAAATCAGCACATCTGTCTTTCAGTGTAGCAAACTTGTCAATTACTTTCATGTTGAAGTCCGGTATCTTTTGGACTAGCTTGCTCTCTACAGATAGCATCGCCAAAGCATTTAGTCTTTCCTCTAGCATGGTGTTCCTGAGGAATGTCTTTATGCGCTTTAAGGCTGAAAAACATCGTTCAGCTTCTACTGTTGTCATTGGAGTCGTAATCACAATTTTTAGTAAAGTCAATGTCTCTGTAAGTGAGTTTTCCATATGCAGTTTATGAATTAAACTCAGCAAACTCAAGGCGCTTGTGGCCTTCTGGTACATAGGCATTCCATACAGTACAGTCAACTCAGTTCTCAGCTGCTCTTTTTTGAGCATAGGATATGCTTCCACAGTCTGATTCAGAGCACGCTCAGGGAAGGATTCATCATATTGTGCAAACTCTGTACTTTGCAATAAAGTGGCACTCACCAAATGTTTCATGAATGAAAAACGTTCTTATGCCTGCACAATTACAATGTCACATATCTCCTTTCCAATTCGAACCAGAGAGGTGATGTTTTGTCTGCGGTTTGCAAAAATAGAATGCTCCGGCAGTTTGCTTTCTAAATTGTCAACCCCATCTCTCACTTTCTTTATCTTTTGTACAAATGTAGATGTAACGGCTTTCACAGAGACAGTATCTATGTCTTTTCGTTGTAACTGATTGTATAACGTATCAACATGACGCATTATGTCATGAAATAAAAACAGTAAGAACTGAAACTCTTTGTCTTGTAGTGTTCTAATAAAGCCATGGGCTTCACCCTGACTTGTGTGATCAAAGTCTGCTCTGGATGCTATGGCGACAAAACATTTCTCAAGGCCCTCCCTCTGTTCAAAGATTAAGTTGACTGTACGAATGTAAAAGTTCCAACGAGTTGAGGATCCCCTTGGTACGCTTTTGTCCACAATCTCATGAAGGGCTTCTGTTCTTTTGGGGGAACGTGTCAAACCCGGAGAACCCACGGACTACATCCCATCGTCTCAACAAGACAACAAGAGCCTACGAACAAAGGCAAGCGGATTGGCTTGCCTGTTTTGACGGACCGCGTACTCGGCGGCGGACCTTCCCACCTCTAACACGTTTTCCTTGACGCTTTGAAAGCACTCCCTTCTCGCGTCTGTTAACGCATACACCCGATTAGGACCGGGTTGGAATTATCACCGGTCCCACGATACAGCCCTCAGCCTAACTTCGACAGCCCTGAAGAGTCAAGGGTCTCCCCCGTTATTGACGAAACACGTGTCGGCTGGTTTCTTGTGAAACAGACAAATTAAAAACAAATAAGATAACAATGGAGTTTTGATCTTATCCTTTCATTGAATGATACAAAACCTAACCTAGGAACTAACTCAGGTTGTGTGCGCTTGACTTTGCTTACATGTACACAGGAGGCAGAGCTCTTCTCCCCCTTCTTTTCTCAGAGACCAGGGTTATCTCTGACCAAGGAGCACCAACCACCATAACCTCATAATTACTCTTTAACCACTACCTGTAGAGCGCCATCATATTTCTGGACACTCTCATAACCCTTCGCTGAACTTCGAACGTGTGAAGAATGCTGCTATGCCTCCGATATCCTGAAAGAAAACTCGTGTCTCTCTGATCTTTGATACCGCCTGTTGCATAATAAGATTGAGTTGGTGGGCGTAACAGTGCACAAAATGAGCATTAGGGTACACATCTCGAATTCGTTTCTGTACTCCACCAAGGCTTCCACTCATTACGTACGCACCATCATAGCTTTGTGCGATAAGTTTTTGTTTTTTAGGCAGGTCCGGGAAAATTAAGTCCAGTTGACACAGTATAGCTTCAGTGATGGTTGCTGCACTAGAGTCTCTTAAATGTGTGAAACCATAGAACCTCTCCACAACATTTCTGTCACTGTCAAGGTACCAAAACACTAACACGGACTGTGTTTTAGTGGCCACATCAGTGGTGTCATCAGACTGAATAGCCACAAAGTCTGTGTTTCGCAACTCTTGCACAATATGGCTTCTTATAATTTCGAGCATACAGTCAAGAGGTTCATTTTGTATTGTATTAGAGTTGCCCTTAAAGACTGTAGCACGTGCTAAATGTGTTTCCAAATCCTTGTCTATGGTTGACATTAAATCCACTAGGCCTCGAAAGATACCAGGTTTTGAGGAAGTTTCTGATTCGTCATGGCCTCGCAATGCCAGTTCGAAAGCACCACAGAAACGAATGCCATCAATGATCTTGGTTAGATTTTGTCTGTTCTTTCAACAGCTTCATTGTGTTTTTGAATGGATTTGCGATATGCATCATTTATCTGCTGCTCAATTGGTGCGTCTTCCCCTAACATTCCCAGTCTTGTCAGGTTTTCCAGATGATTTCTTGTGAGTGCATGCTTCTTTATTTTTTCAGAGATGGGCTTCAGGTCAACCAAGCCTTGCCGTGTCCAAGAAAAGTCACCGCCAACCAGCAAGCAGGGGAAGCAGAACAGAGAATTTTTTATAGGGCACCCTGTAAGCCAATCAGCTTTTGTGTACCAGGCATTTGAGAATGTACGTTTTGACATTTTTCCTCGGTCCTGTGTAGTTTGCTGTAGGTTTATTTCAGGTTGATGAGGTCCTAATTGCTT
Source organism: Lissotriton vulgaris (assembly GCF_964263255.1). NCBI lineage: Eukaryota > Metazoa > Chordata > Amphibia > Caudata > Salamandridae > Lissotriton > Lissotriton vulgaris. The sequence continues at coordinate 47,514,804 of NC_141693.1, read as the reverse complement.
TATCTGTAGTTTTTGTTCAAGTGGCCGTGCCTGGAATGACCTTGCAATCAGTTCTTGTACTGTATTCATGATGGTGTGTTGCTGGCCCTACCAATCTATATATTAAAGAAACCTGTCAATAATCAAAGTACAACCTATAAGGTGCAGTGCAATAATATCAAATTTCATTATAAATACATATATCTTGTGCATTATCGTAATACATCTCCAACAGGTCAGCTCCCCTTTCCACAAAATGACTGCTAAAATACAGCCGTACTGCCTCCTGCCTCTCTGTGCCATAGTGGTTGCTGGAGGCACTGTAAGAGACACTGCTTGAGGGCCTGGAGAGTGACCACGTACATACATAGCCCTAACTCCCATGTAAAAAAATATATAGCATCAGTTTCCTTACCTTTAACACTGGTGTTTGCTGGGTTGTAGCCGGGGTGAAAGAGCAGCAAAGGAGGTTGGGATCCTCTTGTTGTTTGCGGAGAAATGGCCCCAAAATGCTGTAATGTTTCAGGTTGTCAGGTGCTGAAAATGAAAAGATAATAATTTATTTTTGAAACAGTAGGGTAATGAAACAAAGACTGTGGGGGAAAAAAACATAACGCTCCAATATTTTCCTTGCAGTTTGCATCCAGCTCTTAGATGACAGTTAATAGCTTGCTGTTGTATGTTAGGATTTTAGAAACTGCAAGTAACAAAAGGATCTCTCTGACAAAAGAAGTGCCTCACAGACCTATTTACATCATATGCATTTTGTGATCTGCATCAGGTATATGTTCTTTGCAGCAGGCACATTAAGCTTCTGCGCTGCCGCCTGCTGCTAATTCACTACTGGGACCACAAACATAGTCTGGCAGACTGCCAACGCTCCTAAATATATAGACCAACAACTGATGTTTCTATTTTTTGTTTTATATAGCGAAGTAGATCCGAGACATCGAGCATCAGAGCGCTTTACATGAGCACCAGTTTCGTAACATCACCATTATTGCCTAAATAAACATTAGAATAAAGCTTAACATCCATGCCGGGGTAATGTGGCCCAACATTGTCAGGAACGTGAAAACCAGAAATCAGATGAAACCAGGCAAGACATTCAATGGCACAGTTATAATTATTGTAACATTATTTCACTTGTAATGAAACCTACTTTATCATAAAGCCCTCTGACATCTTTGGGTAATGTCCGCGATATGTAAAAATGTATAAATAAATAAATGAATAAGCACTGTGTTGGATTTATCAGTGAAGCAAACACTATCATGGTAGCATTAAAGGATACAGGAGTGAAGGCACAGCGCAGGCGTGGATTCCATGCTCCAATCCTTGCCTGTGTAACTTGAGTCACGCTTGGAGCAGACTGCTTGTATGGAGTTGGAAACTGTTCTCTGTAAAGCGCTGTGATATCTACTGGGTCTTGTTCGCGCTATATAAAGTCGCACAGTCTTCCATTGTAACAATAATAAACATCTATCATAGTAGTACTCACTAGAAGAAGTAAATAATGATGACGACGGGTCCAGAAAGAAGGGCACAGGCTTGCAAGGCAAGCACAGGCTGCCAGTGATGCACACACTGTCTCCACTCCACACACCACGAGGCGAGTGAACCGGATCCAATGACAGCAGTGCCTTGCGCCGCAAAATGGCCAATCACTGCATGACTACATTAAGTCAGAGACAGTGATTGGCCATTGTGCAGTGCGGCTGAGCTACCACCACGCGCGGCATCCAATATGTGTTGCCCTTGCTCTGCTGCGCGGTGACCGGCCAATCTTGGCGCTGCATACAGCGCCAGGATTGGCTTGGAGGGCACACTAACTGCTCTCCCTGTCGCCCTTTTAACGCCAGGGGCTGCCACTGCCTGCACCCCCTGTCACTAGCTAATGTGGATTATGTGGGGGGACTTTATGCGCATGCTTGGGCAAGTTGCTGCCCCAAGCAGTACAAGCGCGTAGAATGAATATACTTGGAGAGTCGAATGTCAATCACACCAGCCCGCCACCCCTGCGCACTCCCGTTTCAGTCAAGTGCTGCCCGGCGGCGCTTGGATAAATATCATGAAAATATTTAAAAAATACACAGTGAGTCTGGAACATTTCATTTAATTATTTTACTTGGCAGCCGCGGGTCCAAGGGCTGGTGGGGCTACGCCCCTACGCCCCAATGGACGCACCACGGCTGGCATTATATGCTTGGGGGCTGGTAGTCTTACACAAGACGTCCATGGGGTACGAGGGATTAACCATATGCTGGTTTTCAAGATGTCATCATTTGTTTCAGTCAGGGTGCACTGTATTAGTGTTATCATTGGGTAAGTATTTTTAGTGTTCTTTTCAGGATATACTGTAGTTTGCCATTAAAGAAACCACAGACTTCATTCTACAGGTCCCTCCTCAGACATGTTCACTCTTGGCAGCTGCTTCCTGACTCGTATTGAAGTTTCGCACCTCCGTAGCTCTGACTAGCCTAGAAGACCATAAGTGGTACCTTCAACTCCAAACACTTAGGCCCATTTGCATCCTTGCCTTCCCTTGTTTCCTGCGCCTGGTCCAAATTCGAAATCTGTTTCCATCTAATTCAGGGATAGTGACATGCTTATTTCAATATTTTAATGCAGCAGCAGCTTGCTAATATTATTGCAAATAATATTTGTGATCTCCTCCTATTTCTTATATACGAAGTCCTGTTTTAATCTAAAATATGCCTTTTATGAATATTGCACGGTCATATAACTCACACTGAAAATAAATTAAAACTGTATTTACAACAATGTGTTTAAGAACTGTTCTAGGTCATCATGGCAAGACTCGCTACAGAACAGAGCTGTCTCTATCAGGGGGCTCCCTAAATGACTGCAGCCTTGGCCATAGCCCACTTTACCCATGCCTGAAAGCATCTCTGACTTTCATGGTCAGTGCAATCCTGTGTGCACTCCCATGCTGTCATTGGCACACGTGCTGTGCCCTGTATAGAACGGGGTGGTCTTGTTTAACAGTTCCTAACCTTTAGGTTCGCAGCTTCCTTCCCTATAAGTGCACTAGAGTTACGGCACAGCAAACTGATTTACCAAGCGGGAGCATAGCTACCATTGATGCAGCAGCTGTAGCGGCACTGGGCCCAGAGCACTGAGGGTTCCATTATTGAACCCTGATAATGGCTGTGTTTTACTACCCTCAACAACAGTTAACCTACCAGAAAACCTACCTCTTCCCGAGGACAGGCTAGCTGCTGAAGTTGCTGGATCAGGGTTCAAAGCGCCAGGATGCCCTTGGTGATGACAGGCTGCGCTCTATAAGTATACCACAATACAATACAATTAAAGGTGCCATTTCCCTGTTGACACCAAAGTCCATTCCATCCTTGCAACACATTTTAGTTCGAGCCTGGAGATCGTAGTGCTGTTCTGCGGAGCATGCTTTATTGTGTTATGACATAGAAGCTCCGGCCATTTCCTACCCATCTTTTTATTTTGGCTTCAGTCCTTTCGAAATCGTTGCTTTTAATTTGTGAATAGGCTTAGTAGCCCCTCCTTGGTACCTCCTTGTCTGCATTTGTATCCTCTCATAACGACTGGACATTTTACTTTTGTTGTTACACGGTCTGCTTTATCTAGTGGGTGAGCACTGTTTTCTTTAAGGATCTTCTATATTCCACAAATGACGGCGCAGCAGGCCGCCAACTTTTATATCATGTAATTTACTCATGTATTTTTTAATTTCCAGCGCAGTCCGCTTTAACTACAGCAGCCGCGCTTATTTATTTATTTACTGTGCAGTTAGCTTTCACTTGAGCAGCTGCGCTTATATATTTATTTATTTCCCAGCGCGACCGTTTTCACTTAAGTGGCTGCGCAACAAAAGCTTTCTTTGTTTCTTTATTTTCATTACACTTTGTGAAAAAGCGCTCCATAGGCACTTTCACTTTAATGTTGGCCGCTCCCTTTCTTTAGACGCTGCACCCACACGCGCGGTCTGGTTCCTGGTGCACATAATCTTGGCTGCAGCGCACGGAGACCTTACACTGCCGCACACAGAGGAAAAAAATTAGAGGGAACATTGGCGATAAGGCGTGTTAACAGCAGGGATTTCATATCTGCCTTTTACTGGTGGTAAGCAGGACGACTACCTGCAGCATGAAAGCGAGCCCAGCCCAGAGCCACATCTGAAGACCTACACAAGACATGGAGACACTGATCATGCAGCTCGGTCACCCCAGAGGGCCACAACACCCACCGCCACCACCCCCAGGAACCCCCCCTCCCCGAGGCCCTACCCCAGGCACGCCTACCCCCCCCCCCGGAAAAAGATATTGCACATAAACATTACAAAATCATGAACAAAATAATTCCCATGATCTTGCATATTTTACAACAATTAACATTCATAGGCTTTAGAGCAGCGCGGTCCAGGAAGAATTCTCTTCCCGGCGCACAGCATCTGTTTCCTCATCAAACATTTTAGATAAGTGAGGATTTAGTCACTCCATTGCGGGCCAGGCCACTCGAGTTTCAAACCATCTCCGAACCCCACTGGAAGGAACATTCATTTCCTTACCCAGTTTGGGTTCCAATTTCGGTGAGCCTCATAATTAGAACAACAGTCGGGCAGAATTAAAAGCCACGCCGACAGATTAATACAGCTCAACTTGATTATGAATTTGGGAACTCCAGTCCTGTACAGTTCCGGAAACCCACTGGGTAGAATAGTCATATTTATACCCAGATTGGCTTTCAATATTGGTGAGCCTTAAAGTAGAACGTTAGTCGGGGCTGAACTCTAAGCCACACAGACAGAACAGATCAATACAGCTCAACTCGCACCTCAACCCGGCTGGGTTGAACGAAGGCTGTTTGCTGTCCCCCCACAGTCCTGATGAAGACCAGTTTTTGACTCCATTTGACCAAACCCGCTTTTGCCATTCAGGAGGAAGCATTATCGCTGCACACGGAGGGTGCATTTTAACAATCAAGCAGTTCTGGTAAGGTCGCGCCGCTGGTGGGAGCTTCTCCGCACTTGGCGGACAGTCTGCACGCTCCCAGCGTGCGCTGGACCTTTAAGCTACCTGTTGCCTTCACCGGGGGACTGCGAGGACCAGCAGCCTCTACTCCTTACAGCTGGTGCCTCTTCCTCCGGCGGCCACGCCCCCTAGTACGATCACAATAAAGCGAACAGTCCCTCACGCAACGCGGGACGCGCGCGGGACGAAGCGCGAGGCGAAGCCCGGGCCAAGGGCGGGCCCGTTTAAGCCCGTTCAAGACCGGGTAAGACTGGACTGGGCCACCCCCTTGATAGCGTATCCTCTGTGCTGTCATTGTAGTACTTGTATTGTAAACCCCGACTTTCCGGTTATTTAACTTAGCGCTATACTTATTAATTTTTGTATCATGTCACCTAGGCTTACTAGAAACACCAAGCCTACCCATGCTGCACAGGTCAAAGGGCCTATAGATCAATTTATTGCTAAAGCAAACGATGCCATAAATCAAGGTGTTCTTTTACTTGAAAGGAGAGTCTCCCAGGATTTGGCCGCAGCCAGACGCTCCTCCCTGGGACTACTGGCGGCAGCCAAAACTCCGCAACGCTCCGTAGACGCTGGTTTACAGCTGGAGACTCATACTGTCCCTGGAACAGTGGATTTATCAGTATCCATTGATCTCTCCACTACTCACATTTCACCCTCTTCTGCACCACATACTCCCCCGTCACTCGAGAGAACTCCACTTCTCTTTACTATCCCTCCCGAGGAGGATTCTCCTTCTTCTCCCTCCTTAAATGTAAGGGGTCAGAGGGAGGGGGCCATTCCAAAAAAGAGGAAAGTGAAAAGGGGTGCTAAAAAAACCTCCCACAATAATGTCATCATACAACAGGATCCCCTGATACCCCCCTCAGATCACCCCCTTCCTTCAGCTTTATCCCCATCTTACCCAGCACTGTTTCAACAGTCAACGCTTACCACAGCGCCTGAAATAATAAATCTTTCGTCAGACACACTTAACCAAAACCCAAGTGGCAATTTACATAGCGAACTGGCTCCCAGTACACATGAGACCTTCTCTTTGGTGTCCATAGAGGCTTTAATTAAGTTACATCTGAAACCCATTGAGTTAACACTTTCGAAAATTCTAAAATCTCTAGCCTCATTAACAAATGACTTAAATGTTCAGAAAAGTCTGACCATAATCCCAACACCCTCACTCCCAGTGCCTCAACCTCAAAATTCAAAACCTAAAAATGCAGGTAAAACCAACTCTCTGCAAACATCCAAACCACAGAAAGTGGCGACCACCACAGCGGTGGTTCACCAGAATTCCACCAAATCACCTAGCAAACCAGCGCAGCAAATACCAACTAATAACGCAGCTAAAAACACTTCCATCTCTTCACGTCCTGCTCCTTCTGTAGCAAAGGCCCAACCCGTCACAATAACCACAACAACCCCGGCAAAATCCTCGACAAAAACCCCAGCCTCAAAAAACGCCTCTCATAACACAAGACGTAACGGAGCCCGGCCTGCTCACCTTCCCCCAGAAGCGACCCCGTACATTATCATTATGACCGGGGTCCCAGTTTTGCGTTCCAATTCTGAAGAACCGGGATGGTCCTTAAAAAACAAAATAATCCACTGGCTGTCACTGAATCGCCCACTTCCTCCATATTCTAACAACAGAATTGTTTCGGTACGCAGAGTCCCGTGGATAGGGAGGGAGCGAAAAACGATCCCAGGAGATTGCATAATCATAAACTTTGAGGATCCCCAAACTGTCGAGTTGATCTCCTCTTGGGGTCCCCAAACATCCCCTGAGGGAATCGGCACTAAAAGACTAGCCTTTTTCTATCCTCCAGCTAAACCCATGCAACCAAGCCTCGAGTGGAACTGGACCCAGGTAGGCAACTGGAATAGTAACTCGGATTGGTCAAACTGGGCAGGACAAGGAGGTAGAGATAACATGCCATACCTAGATTGGGGGGGCGTCCCTACTTATAATAGGTTTGACTGCCTAGAAATGGTGGACTGACCACCACTTTCCACCGTCTTGGAAGACAGGAATATATTCCCCTCCAGCCCTCTATCCTTGCCCCCTGTAAGTTCCTTCCAACTCCCAAGTCCAACGACTCAAATAAAGTCACCATTAACCACATTAGCTACAATTGCCACAGATGATATAAACCTCTGTCAAGGCGCTGATATTCAGCCCAGTCCCGCTTTCATATGTAACACGCAAGGTGACATCCTGTCCCTCTCTCCAAATTTCGATCCATGCGCAATAACTAAGACTCCTTCGCATATAGGATGCCCAGCGTATGGTACTGAAACCCCGTCGTTCCACCTAGTTTCAATAATATTCTGGAACGTTGCAGGTCTCCGATCCAAGATTGTACTGGCACCTTGGTTAGACTTTGTCATCACGCATCAGATAATTTGCCTGCAAGAGACCTGGACAATTAACCCACTGCATATACCAGGATACATAACACTTCACTCCCCAGCCAGTCCAACAACACATGGTAGACCCATGGGGGGCCTTGTGGTCTATATTTCTAATACTTTAGCAGCAAAAAAAACCATAACTCTACGTACTACACCAAATTATCAAATTATTTTGCTCACTTTTAAAAATGGTACATCTTACACTCTTATAAACTTTTACAACAATTTAACACCAGCAGATTGTGCAAAGACTGTGTCTGATATTTCTTTGTATATAACTGAACAACGTGTTAAGTATCCATCAGCTATGAGCAATGTAATATGGGGAGGGGATTTTAATGTACAACTGTGCCCTAACTATAAGAAAACTGTCTGTGGCCTCTTAGATGAACATGATTCCCCCTTGACCCACTTTACCCATACCCCTGTAGGAGACTCCTTTAATGATAGCCTAATGTCCCTAGAAGTGATGTTCGCAAATGAACTCGTAAACCCACCTGTGGAATTTAGACCTACCTTTCATGGCAGGGGTTGTCGTAGCACCATAGATTTTATACTATGTTCTTATCCTGTAATGGGTACGCTTAACCAATTTACTACAGGCTCAGAAATAGCCGGCGATCATTTTCCTAACAGTATTAAGATCAAGTTACCTACGACTGCTCCCAATACACCGAAGAAGAGTTTGCTGACCCAAAAAGCACTGACTATGGATAAAACAAACGGTTACTCTGTGAAATGGTCAAGTGTTGACCCATCAGTTACCTCAAGTAAGGTCATAGCTAAGGCTCTCCCCTGGATTTCCACCTGTCTCGATGAGGACTCCTCCCATGAGCAAATTATTACTAGCTTCGGAGAAATCCTCAATACCATCCAGAAGGTATTAACCCGAAAGCCCAATACAGGTAATCACTCTGAGCCTCGATGGTTCAACACGGCTTGTCGGAAAGCCCTAACCGCTTTAAAAAAAGAGCTACACAACCCAAATAGAGATAAAGATACTGTAGCTAAATTAAGAACAGAATACAAGCAGGCCCAAACGAGTTGCAAAAAAGATCATAAAAATAAACTGTGGGCCCAATTACATGAGAGCTGCCAGAGTAAGGATAGCATTCAGTTCTGGCAGATTGTTAAATCCCCATTCCTGCTGGAGGCTAGCTCACACCAACACCTGGATGTGGCCGTGACTGCCGACGAGTGGGTGTCTCACTTTTCCAAGATCTTTAGTGATCAACCCCCGGAACACTCTGCACAATCCACCTCAATAACCGACTCCCCAACAAAAAGGGTTTATCCAATTGATCTACATTTTACCCTAGGAGAGGTTATAAGTGCACTTTCTTCCTCTAAAACAGGTAAAGCGCCGGGCCCGGATGGTGCACCGCTTGACATATTTATATGTAACTTGGAACTATGGTCCCCAGTCATCACGCAGCTGATGGCCGCAGTCTTAAACATCGGCCTTCTGGATTCTTGGTCTTCCTCGATACTCCTTCCAATTTTTAAGAAGGGTGAAAGAAACAACCCCGCCTGCTACAGACCCATTTCCCTCCTGGATTCATTGGGTAAGGTCGCGGGTCGCCTAATTCTGGAACGTTTACAGGATTGGGCGGCAGAAAAGAACATCATTACTGACCTCCAATATGGATTCCGGGAGGGACTGGGTACTGTCGAACAGGCTCTGAATCTCACCCTTCTTATTGGGAAATATGTGGGAGTAAAACGGGGCAACCTATTCATGGTCTACGTCGACCTTAGTGCGGCGTTTGACTGCGTAATTCACGTCAAGCTATGGTCCATTCTGGAGGAGTTGGGTGTTGACCCTCCCCTCATCAAATTTTTGCGCGAGCTTTATACAGATGCCTCGGCTTGCGTAAGATATGGTAGGGGTGGAGAGTTAACATCCTCCTTTCCAGTAACTCGTGGAGTACGGCAGGGTTGTGTCCTGGCTCCCTTCCTGTTTAACTTATACACTAACGGTTTGGAAGAAGCCATGCTAGAAGGGAGTCAGGATCTACCTACCATTAATCATCGCCCTATTCCAGCGTTACTTTACGCTGACGATTCTGTACTTTTTGCTAGGACCCTAGTACAGCTCCAGAAACAGCTGGACAAATATTGTACCTACATGCTTTCGCTTGGGCTAAAGGTGAACAAGACCAAGACCTTCGTCATGCACTCCGGGCCCAAGGTAAAAAGTTCCAAACATCTCTGTATCGAGCTCACCAAACTGGAACGTGTGAGGGAATACCCCTATCTGGGTATCTTAATAGACGACCACCTGACATGGAAAAGGGCATTGGTAACCAGAAAATTACTCTTTCAACGAGCTACCTCTGCCCTTGTTTCATTTTCCAGAAAATTGGGTAAACCATCTCCATCAGCGCTCCTTAAGATCTTCCAAGCCAAATGTCAGAGTATCGCCACATATGGAGCTGGGGTATGGGGTTATGCTAATGTTATGGAACTGCAAAAAGTCCAAAATGTCTTTACCAAATATCTGCTGGCCCTCCCACAGAGTGCCCCCACCTATGGATGTCACATCGAGCTCGGGATTGACTATTTGGTAGACTACATCAAATGCCAACCTGTACTCTTGTGGCATCGTGTTTGGTCCAAACCACAATGTCATCTTACACGTGCCCTGATCTCTGAATGTTTAGAGATGTCAGCTTGGAAAAACATCCCGTGGCTGGCGTACGTGGTTAACTTCCTGAAAGATCTGGATCTCACTGAGTATATTATCGAGCCATCTTCTATCAGTGGGATAAGCAGAAAATCCTTGAAAAACCTATGTCTCAGTCATTTAAGGGAATTGCGCTTGTCTGGTGAAGTTTTCAAGCAATCTAATGTACATATTCTGATGGTTCAAGTGTCACCAGGCATACAGCCTTACCTTACATATTACATAACCAATCACGAAAGGTATTTATTAACCAGGTTTCGATTTAATTTGTTTTTTCGTTTGGTTTCTTTCCCAAAAATGTCAACTTGGACTCATGATCTGGGGAAATGTCCTTGTGATAAAGTATCTTCGCAATCAACCATGCATACAGTATTGTTTTGCCACTATTACACTGAAATACGTAGGCGCTGGGTTTTACCAGTGCTGCGCCAGATGGGGTTGAGGACCTGTCGCCCGGCGTTTCTAGCGCTACAACAGCTTGATACTCAATATGTGGCAAAAAGCTTAGCTATGTTTTTGAAATTAAGCCTATCAACTCGCAAAGCTATAGAACTGATTCCAACTTGAACATCTGTATATCTGTATTTATCACGTTCTGCGAACCCCAATGTATTTCTTTCTCATTTATTCATTTATTTTAATTTATACTGTAATAATGTATTGTAATAACAATAATGCGCCTTATTCAAGATGATGTCTTTTAAACAATTTGTGTACTTTTTATGATTATCAAAATGATTAATCGAATAAAAGACTTTTTGAAATTTTGAAACATTCATGTGTGGTCAGAAAAAGGAGAATCATTCATCCATCATTAAAATTCCAAACAAAATATTACATTAAAATTTAACTCAAAACAACTATTTAGAAGAGTCATGGTGGGTCTTCCCTGGACAATCTGTAGGTCCCAGCCCGCAAGACAAAATTCAAGATCAGAAGGAGTGTCATGCGGTCATCAAAACACAGAGAGAGAGAAAGAGAGAGAGAGAGAGAGAGAGAGAAAGAGGGAGAGAAAGAGGGCGAGAGAGAGAGAAAGATGGAGAGAGAGAGAAAGAGGGGGAGAGAAAGAGAGAGAGATAGAGAGAGAGAGAGAGAGAGAGAGAGAGCGAGAGAGAGAGAGAGAGAGAAAGAGAAAGAGGGAGTGAGAGAGAGAGAGGTAGAGAGAGAAAGAGAGAGAGGGAGATACATTGTACAAGGAGTACAAGGCCAATTGGGCACTTGGCTCATACATTCCAACTTTTGTGTGTGTATCCCTATTGGTGCACCATAAGCCCAAGGCCTGGCCACGATTGCAGCACGAAAGTTACATCACATTTCCAGAATGCAAGCAGTAGTCAGACTAACATTAGGGATGAAAGCTCCTTTGTCTCAATACTTAAGGCAGAAGGACATCTGCACCTCCTACCTTGGTCTTGAATGCGGCTCACGCCCCCTGAGAGAGATACCATACCAGATTATTACGACTCCCACACCACGCAAAGAGCTAATGAAAGACAAACGTATCCACACCACACACACGGAAGTCCCTGCAAGAGGTACCCTTGCATCGGATGCCCTTGACACTTATGTATACAACAACCCATACGTCCAAACGTTGCACACACATATAACTCATTGCTCCGAGCTGTGGCATATCATCTACATAACTGCCCAGATCAGAAGAGTGCTGATTCCACGAGACCCATCAATACAATGGCAGGACATCCCGGGCACATGCACAACCCCCGTCACGTGTAGAGTGCACGTATGCTGCATCTGTTGGGAGCACTGCCACTGGCAGTCTTGTTCATCATTTACCGTCTGAGCTTCTGTCTTGCGTACATCACCTGCGTCCAGCCCAGGTTCCACTGTTGATCATGCATATTTGAGTGGGCCATGGATGTCTGCCTATCCAACACAACGGTAGCTGAACTGGATTATGACTTGTGTGTGGCCCCCTGTTGACCCACGACCAGGAGTGTAACCTTGATACCCGTGCATGGGATGCCTTGATATCTGGCGTATTTGCTGACAGTTGGGCATGGGAGATTGCACAAGTCCTCATGTGCAGTGACCACATCGATGCGCTTCCCTATTAGGATGTGTTGAAGATTGGTGAAACAGGGGGGACGGAGCACATCTGCCCGGACTACTTAATGGATTGGCTCTCCCTGGTGTTCGTTCCTTCAAGCTTCTGTTCCAGAGCGTTGGTATATAGAGTGAAAAGGAATGGCGCAAGAACACAACCTTGTCTCACCCCCCTATCCACAGTAAATGGCGCAGTGCATTCCCCTTTGGAACCATAGCGCACCTTGGCAGTGGCCCCAGAATATAATTGCTTTAAAAACTGGACCAGTAAGGGGTCAATCTTCATATTTGATAGGATGTTCCACAGTTTATTATGTATGACACAGTCGAATGCGGCTGTAAGATCTACAAACGCCACATAAAGATTCCCACCCTTAGCCTGAGTGTACTTTCCTATTATGATATTAAGATTTAAAACTTGCTCATTTGTCCCTAACCCCTGTCTAAAACCATATTGCACATCACTTATAATATTGTTCTTGTCTGCCGAGGTTTGTAATTTGTTCAGGACGACCCTTCCCATTACCTTCAATCAAGATAACACGCCGGGTTTTCTCGTTCCCCTTTTTTAAAAATTGGCATTATTGCTGACTCCGACCAGGTCTTCATAAAGCCCTTCGTGCAACTAGCTTGAAGGACCATTGTTATCAGCGGTGACCGGAGTAGTGGGATAGATTTAAATAGGTCAATGGGGAGCCCATCGGGCCCTAGGGCCTTACCACCCTTTCTTGCATTTATTGCCCCAATTACCTCATCATGGGTGATTTGGAGGTCAATGAGTGAGAAAGTAGTAGAGTTTTCCACCTGTTGAGTTAGAAAGTCAGAAGTGATTTCCACCTTCCCCTGGGTGCTATAGACCGACGTAAAGTCTACCAATGTTTTTCCGTCTTTTGCGACCGCTATTGTCGCGGCATCCTTGGTTTTAAAATACAGCGCGTTTACTGCCCGGCAAAATATAGAACAATCTTTACTCAGTGATTCTTCGTAGAGTGCCACCCATGCTTGATTTTTTAGCTCTTTATTTCGGGTTCTTCGTGCCAAATTATAACATTTTCTACACTCTCTAACCTCGCCTTGGTCTCTCTCTGTCCTATGAAGGGCCTCCTTTAATCAAGAGTATGATTTTGTGCAATTTAAATCAAAGCACCCATTTTTGCGATTTTGTGTGCCCTTATTTTCAACTCTGAGCAGATTTTGAATAGTCGAAGTAATCTGTGAAAAGGCATTCAAGGTTCTTTCGTGAGTGGTACCTTCCTGCAAGCATACTAAAATGGAGTCATAAGCTTTAGATCTGATTTGCTTATTCAGCTCGACCGAGTCACAACTGTCCCAATGCATGGTGTATCCATTTTGACGGGAGAGGGATACGCCCTGGGTCCAGACCAATTTATTATTTATTTGCTGATCAATGACGTCTGACAGTGCTATGCCAATACTTAGGGGCAAGTGGTCACTCATGACATTTGAGTGGATTTTATAATTTGCTACCCAGTTTGCATAACAATTTGGAACAATTATAAAAATCTATTGTAGATTGGAAGCCTCTACCTATAAAGGTATAGTCAAAGTTCACTCTAGGTGTACACAACCGGTTTGCAAAACCATAGTTGTGAGAAAACAGAAATTCATGGAACTTTCCCCCCCTTTCTGAATGATCAAAATGAGTTATTGGGTCGTCCTCTTAAGCCAAAGACATCTTGCCCTGCTTTTGAGCATAGGTTAACATTAAAATCTACCCCCAGATAGTAATCATATCTGTATCCATTGGAATCCTTAATTTACCAACATCATCACTAAGCTGTCCTAAAATGTCCCCCAGCTGGCCCTTCTCTATATTATTGTAAAAATGTATTACAGTTAAAATACATTTTGGGTCCACATGTATCAATACTATCTGGTAATAAATAGCAGATTTTATCAGGGTAATTTTTTGTACCTCCAGCAGATTTGAAATGTAGAGGCAAAGCCCCCTCTTGTGTCTGCCATATTTTGAGTGTATTGCTGGTGTGTGGTATGTCTTATATCCTTCGATGTGGACTTCCTCTACCAACCAGGTCTCCTGGAAACACAAGATTTCAAATGTATCCATAAAGTCAAGCCAAGCTAAGTTATTTTCTTTACTCCGGGGGCCTGCTATATTCCAAAAGAACACACTAATAACCTTCTGAGAAATCGGTTTGTCCGGAATCATTATTTCCGGGGTAGAGTTGGTCTGACAAGTCAGCTCAGGCCCCATACTCTCATCCCAATTTGGGACACTGGCCAGACTTAACTTTAATAGTCCACTAGTTCGAGGCCCGACCCAATATCTCCTTCCTTTATATCCATGTTCTCCCTCCTACCTGTCTTCTGGGTTTTTTTTATGATTGGTCCTACGTGCCTCATAGTCCATTAAGTTATCATAGTCCCTCAAATCAAACAACTGTTCTCTATTTACAGGGGGGCGTGGTTTGGACGCCGATCGGGATGGCGGCGTGAGCTCGCAGCTCCGCGCGGAATCCCGCTAATTCTCCTGTTTTCGGAACCCTAGGCGACCCGGAGACGACGCTCCTGTCCTCTGAAGTGTGAGGGGACAGCTGGGCACAATCGGAGAGTCGCTGGGGGACTGATGGCCCCGAGAAGACCGTGTTGAGGAGGCGGCCGAGGTGTTGCCGAGGGTGCGAAGAAAATGGCGGCGAGGAGGTCGGACGGCCCCGAACTTCAGCCCTGAGCCAAGTTGTCGCCGATTGGCAAGAGATCCTGCAATCGGCTGATCGAGGCACTAGGATCGGCGGTGCTGTGTCCTGGGACCAGGGGACGCTGACTTGATTCGTCCGGAGCTTGGGGACCCTCGTTGGCCACCGCCCTAAGACTCATCCCTTCCCCCTCAGGCTTCCGAGGGGGGCGGCGGAACGGAGCTCGTCTAACTGGTCATTGCTCCTGAGAGCGTTGGTGGGGACATTGCACGGCCCGGTGCCCGGAGACTGGCACGGAACTACGGGCGCCAACGCAAAACGGGCTCCTGGACCTGTGACGCAGCACCCTGGGATGGCGGCGATCGGAGGGCCGGTGGCCGAGAGACGAGCTGAGGGGGACTCGGCGACATAAACTCGGCTGGGCGAGAGTCCCTCCCCGGAGCTCGACCAAGAACAGCGGCTGAACCGGCGTTTGGATGCCATACTTGATGCGATCACCTCAACTAAGGAAGCGTTGCATCAAGACATTGCCCAAGTAGCCACGGGCCTGGGGCTGCTACGCGCGGATCATGCGAAGCTAGCGGACAGGGTCAAGGACCATGACCAACTATTGCTGGACCTGAAGCCCTCGGTGGTGACCGCAGAGCACAGGATCACGGACATATTGGCCCGGCTGGACTCGCTGGAGCGGAGGGCGGAGGATGCCGAAGGCCGCAATAGACGGAACAACGTGCGGGTCGTAGGCCTGCCGGAACGGATTGAGGGGGAGGATGCGGTGGCCTATATGGAGAACTGGTTTCGCACTGTGGTAGCGCCGGAGGGGCTTACTCCTTTTTTCACTCTGGAGCGAGCTCACCGGGTACCTGCTTGCCCGCCGGGGCTTGGCCGCCCCCCGACCGATGGTGGTGCGGCTCCTCCATTACAAGGACCGGGATCTCCTCATCCAGCGGGCCAGGATGTCGGGCCCGTATGAGGTGGAGAACAGTAAGGTTACAATCTTCCCGGACTATACTCAAGCGGTCCAGAAGAACAGGACATCGTTCCTAGCGGTGAAGAAGGAGCTCAGGGAGGAAGGCATCCAGTACTCCTTGCTCTACCCGGCTAAGCTGCGGATCATTATGGATGGCTCTATGCACTTTTTTCAGACTCCGGATGAAGTTTGGCAATGGCTGGAGTCGTATAGAGCGGGGACGGACAGATCGCATAAAAGTAGGCGAGACCAACCCAAGCAGCCCCGGGTGAGGCAATCACAACGCATCAGATCCCGCAACAGGCGCCAGCGGGGGAAACGGGAGGCTCAAATGGCGGCGGAGAAGAGGGATGCGCTCGCAGCGACGGCGGCCATTACAGGGTCGCAACAGAACAGTGAACGGGCAGAAACAGACTCGGGAGGGGAAGGTAGCAGGACGGGAGAGGAACTCTCAGAGGCGGAAAGTTCGAAGGGGCCGATAGTGACCCCACAGACATCGGATGGTATCTTCTGCGGCTGAGATTGACTTGGGACTAGATCGAGACTTCATGGTAGGGTGGTATCCTGTTGATGGAGGGCGGGATGCCGGGTAGGGGAGCTGTGTGCTTCGGAGGGGATGAAGGCGCGGGGCGCGGGCTCCGCTTGCTGGGGTCGGCGGTGACTCACCCCCCTTGGGCCCTTAAGGCCGACTGTGGTGGAGATCACAGGGTAAGAGTGCGAGACGTTGGTTCAAGGTTTGGATGGGGGCGGGCATTGGGTTTGTGTGCTCTGTCCTGGGGAGTGGGGTTTGGGAAGTTTTTCTGTTTTGGGTATGTTCGGGGGGGGGGCAACTGCATTGGGGGGGCTATGAACCATCGTTATTTGAATCGGACTGTACGAAGCTGGAATGGGGACATTACCTAATTTGAAATGCCTGACGTGGAATGTCCGGGGGCTGCGAACTATGGTGAAACGTCACAAAGTCCATGCCTATCTAGTACGCAGGGGGGTTCAGATTGCTATGCTCCAGGAGACTCATCTCACTAAAAAAGAGTGCGCTGCCCTGCAGAAAAGATGGCGGGCCAGGTGTTCGGCACCACTTACTCAGCGTATGCCAGGGGGGTGTTGATCTGGGTGAGGGCGGGGATACCCTTTCAAGTGCTGAATCAAGTAGTGGATCCGGATGGCCGGTTTGTGGCGGTGGAGGGGAGGTTATATGGACGGGATGTGGTTTTCTGCTGTGTATATGCACCGAATACTGATCAAGCTCGATACTTTGATAGCCTCTCGGGGTCCTTGGCCTCTTTCCTGGCGGGCCCGATAGTGTTAGGGGGGGACTTCAATTCGATCACGGATGTGGCTCTGGATAGGTCCCATCCCCCCCTGGTGGACTCCCCGGTGCGCAGGTTGACTGCGCACAGGAAGGACTGGCAGGATAGATGGGGGTTGCTGGATGTCTGGAGGGAGCGGCACAGGGGAGCCAGGGATTATTCCTTTTATTCTGCTCTCCATGATCTGCATGTCAGGATTGATTCGGTGCTCTGCGGTGGATCCCTTGCCCCATTGATTTCCCATGCGGAGTACCTGGCTAGGACTATCTCTGATCATAACCCCCTATTTATACACACTCAGTGGCAGAGAGAGCGCTCAGTGATACCAACATGGCGGCTTCGGCCGGAGACGCTTGAGGATTCTGTGTTCAGTGACGCGGTTCGGCAAGGCATTGATAGCTATTTCGGAGTGAATGAGGGCACGGCCACGAGTAGGTCCACTGAATGGGATGCGATGAAAGTGGTGGTGAGAGGGGTGTGTTTGGGTAGGTTCTCGAATGCTCGCACAACTGTGTTGAACAAACTCACGAAAGCGGAAGAAACTTTGAGGGACTTGGAGCGCCGCAGGCCGGCTAGGCCGGATTTGCAGACCCAGTTATTGGAAGCGAAGGAAGTGGTTGCCACCGAGACGGAACGTTTGAGGTGCTATGACTACAGGCAGTATATCATCAGGGCACATGCAGAACGGGACAAGGTGGGCACCCTCTTGGCCAGACTAGCTAACCCGGAACTTAGGGGATGCCCGATCCTCAGCATTGGTAATGCGCAGGGAGATATGGTGTACTCCCAGTCAGCGGTACTGGAACGTTTTAGGGGGTATTATGAGGAATTGTACCAGAGTCAGCTGGGAGTGGAGGTTCAGGACATTGCGGAATACCTGGGGGAGAGGCAGCTTCCGGTCCTGGACGAGGAGGACGCGAAGGAGCTGGGTAGCCCGATTACGCTCACAGAAATACGAGTGGCCATCAAACATATGGCCCGCAACAAAACGCCCGGGGTGGACGGACTGCCGATTGAATTTTATCAACAGTATGTGGATAGCTTGGCTCCCAGGCTGCTGGTGGTGTATACGGAAGCTTTCGAGGCTGGGGTATTGCCTGGGTCCTTGCGGGAGGCCTTGATTGTGCCGCTCCAAAAGCCTGGCAGGGATGCCGCGAATGTGAGGTCTTATCGCCCGCTATCCATGCTGACGGTAGATTATAAGATTCTGAGCCGAATCCTAGCCACCAGGCTGGCCCCACATATGACGGGCCTGGTACACAGGGACCAGGCCGGGTTTATACCCACGAGGAGCACGGCGCTGAATATCCGCCGCCTAGTGGGAATAATGGACACCATCTTGGACGGGGAGGGAGCTCCGGCGGTCCTGTCCGTAGACATTGAGAAGGCCTTTGATAGTTTGGAATGGTCTTTCCTGGATGGAGTGTTAGAGAGGTTTGGCATGGGCGAAGGGTTCCGTAGGTGGACGAGGGTCTTGTATACCTCGGCGACGGCGAGAGTGCGTTTGGGCGGCCTGGTGTCTGCGGCGTACCCGGTGGGCAGGGGCACACGACAGGGTTGTTCTCTGTCCCCCCTATTGTTTGCTCTGGCGATGGAACCCTTGGCGGTCCATGCGAG
Source organism: Lissotriton vulgaris (assembly GCF_964263255.1). NCBI lineage: Eukaryota > Metazoa > Chordata > Amphibia > Caudata > Salamandridae > Lissotriton > Lissotriton vulgaris. Next base: position 47,496,058 of record NC_141693.1, on the reverse strand, counting down.
ATCAGGTGACAGGTACGCGGGGATAACCAGCGGCGGGCAGTGGCATTACATATCGCTATATGCGGACGACTTGCTCCTGTACCTCGCTGACACCTCGCGGGCATTGGTCGGAGCGATGGATCTACTGTCCGAGTTCGGCCGGCTGTCGGGCCTTAAGGTCAATTGGGCGAAGACTTGTGTGTTCCCGCTGCGAGCGGGATCGCCAGACCCTGGCGGAGACTTGGGCGTGGTGTGGGAGCCCTCTTGCTTCACCTATCTGGGTGTTCGCATCTACCACGCGACTGCGGACTTATTGGAGGGCAACATTGGTCGCTGTGTCCAGGCACTGAGGGGCAGCCTGTCTTTCTGGTCGACCCTCCCGCTGACGGTTCTGGGTAGGATCGCACTTTTGAAAATGGTGGCGCTCCCCCGCTTCCTCTATTATTTCCGAACGCTGCCTGTCTGGATTCCCCAGGGGATCTTTAGAGACCTGAGGTCCATGATTATTGGCTTCCTATGGGGGCATGGCCGCCGTAGAGTGGCCCTGAGCACGCTACTTCGCCCCAAGCTAGAAGGGGGCATGGCCGTGCCCGACCTCGAGCTGTATTATCTAGCGGCGCAGTTGCAGGTCCTTACACAGAACGTAGCTAGGGTGTTTCGGGGTCCAGAGGAGGACCGGGGGATTCAACGCCACGTGCTGTCCTATATCATCATGCAACAGAGGATCGAGTTGCAGGCCCTCACCATGGAGGAGCGGACGCTCCGGCTGTGCTGGCAGAGGAGCCTTCGGAGAGCGAAGGCGTCGCGGCCTTATGCACCGGAGATCCCGATTGGAATGCTGACGGCCTTGCCGCACGGGGGTGACTGGTCCCCGTTGCTGGATTGGGAGGAGGCGGGACTGCAGGTGGTAGGCGACTTATACATAGACGGGGCTTTGGCGCCGTTCGAAGCGCTCCGGGACCAGTTCGGGCTGCCCGATGGGGGGTTCCTCCTACACGCAGCAGTGGTGGCTGCCATGCAGGAGCACTGGAAAGGGGGGCTCATGGAACCAACAACGACTATGGCGTGCCAATATGTGGTGATGGCAGCAGGTACGTTCAAAGCTGTGACGTGCCTCCATAATAGGATGCTGAACGAGGGACTGGAACCGCTCCGAGGGCTCAAGGCTAAATGGGAGGAGAGCGTGGGCCGGCCTATACCGGATACGGCATGGGGCCACATCCTGCGGCGCACGTGGAAGGGCACGAGAAATGCGCGCTTTCAGCAAGTACATTTCTATGTGCTTCATAGGGCTTATTTAACTCCTGAGAAATTACAGCGGTACTTCCAGGTACCGGATGCCCGATGCCCACGGTGTTCGTCTCTGGGAGCGGACATGGACCATTTGTTTTGGGGGTGCTCACACTTGGGGACCTATTGGGCGGAGGTAGGGGAACTCCTGAACGAAGTGACTGACAGAGAGGTGGAATTCGATATGGCGGCGTGCCTGCTGCTTTGGTTCCCGCATACCAAACACACCAAGGTGACGAGCAAATTCATCGACCTGGGTCTGATATTGGCGCAGAGGGAAATAACGTGGCATTGGAAGTCCAGGGGGGACCCTCACTGCGTAGATGGAAGAATGAATTGCTGCGGTGGTCTGACTGCGAGAGTGTGCTCCGGATGAAGCAGGCTGTCAAGATGGGGAATGAGAAGGCATTGGAAGCGGCGCGTGCATGGGAGTTAGTGGTACAGGCGTTGCGTGATTCTTTGGTAGAGGATGAGGATGGTGAGAACTAAGCCGGTGGACACCGCGGGGCGAACACAAGAGTATTATACCTCGCACTGTAGTGGATCCATTTAGCTCGACAAGAAGAGGCATACACCTTAGCAGTTGCCAGGGGAGGGGGGGTTTTGGGGGGTCTGGTTAATGGGAGTTTGGGGTGGGCCGGAAGCCATTAGATGGTGGCCCGCTAGGGCACCTTGGATCTACTAGGATGGTGGGTACCGTGTGGAGTGTGGAGTGGCTGGGGGGAGCGGCCGGGCGTGACAGACCCATAGCGCCTAGGGCAGGTCCCGACAAGGGCGGTACCACTGATTATGTCTGGGATGGCTGACGGGAATGATGTTGTGGGTGGGGGGGTAAAAGCAGATACGCAAAACGACATTTCAACCATGGTCCCTATGGGACGTGCACCGTGATGTTTTCCTATTGAATGAAGAGATATGCCGCCCGGCCTCCGGGATGCGGGCTGAATGGCTGTGTACGATTTGGATTTCTTATTGAACGGGGGGGATGTCACGAGTGAACTGGCTGATTAATTGTATCCTGTGGTTTATAACTCTGCAATAAAAATATATTTAAAAAAAAAACTGTTCTCTATTTACAGGTAGTTAATTGTTCTCATCTAGTTATTGGAGGGTCCCAAATCTCTTTGACACCTCCAGGTTATAGTACATTTGGGCAGTACTCTAAGTGCTCTAGGATGATTGTCATTGTGCCTGTTAATCCAATTGGGTTGATAAAAGAAGCCCAAAGGGAGGACATTTATGCCTGTATCAGTGATGTTTTTATCTCCTACTCATTTCAACACTTCCCTAAACAGGGATGGTAAACCAAAGGAGAGAACAACACAATCCCCTACAAAAGTTGTTCTACCTTTTCCTACCCAAGGTTCACACCTTACCATCTTAAAAGCCCTAAACATTTCAGTAGACAGAACCACTGCTCCCCAGGCAGTGAATGGCCTTTTTCCTCAATGTGATCCATGTTTCAACTTCTCCTGGCTGGGGTGCGGGGACATTTGCCAAAATCACTGCAAAGGGGGTTGCTGCCGGGCAAAGATCTAGGTTATATACATGTTGTTGGCTTTCATGGGAGCTAGGTGTAATTGAGCATGGTCTTATTTGCGTCTCGCATGCTAGACTACCCACCTGATGTCTCTCTGGTGTTCTCTTCCCTAACATACGTGCCCCTCCAGCCTCTCTTGTAGTGCTACTATGTGTGCATACAGCAACATTCTTTTGTACCCCACCCCTTTCAGCTGGTTTTCTGGCCATTCCTGAAGAGTTATCAGTAGAATTTGGGCTTTGGCATCTAGTTATGGTAAATGCGCTATTAATACTGCCCGGTTTACGTAAGCTCTCATTCTGTAGTATAGTGTTCTGGTTTTTAATAACCTTCTCTGGACCTATTTCAATTCAGTCTAATCTAGCTTCCAGACTGCCTATATAGTGTTTTACATAACTTGTTAGCTATGTAAATAGATTTTCAATTTATTTACTATCAGTAATGGATTGTGCGCTGCATTTATTTTTTGAATGTGTAATATTGTCTTTTCCCTTTTGGTTCAGCCAGATACCCTTTTCCCATGTTGTTTAATCAGAATAGTCTTAGACGGGGCATTCACGAGGGGCCTGATATGTTTCTACCTGGATAGTTTTGGGGTTCTTTGACAGCTTTGGGTTACTTCGGTCTTTGGGGGGGTAGGGTATCAGTATCTTGATCACTGTTTGAAACATCATCTATATCATCAAATACAACTTGAATGCAGCCATTTCTTCTTTGCCCTAGACTCGGGTTTTCTGGTGGGCATTCCTCCACTGTCCCTTTACCAGGTATAGTTTTTTCTTGACTATTCCCCGTTAGCCCCTGCGATTCTACACTTAATGACACTTCTACTGTGGAGATCTGTTTTTCGATGGCGCCCACTGCACCGGTGAGGTAGTTTAGCAGGGTAATTTTCACATCTTTCAGATTGCTAAATTGTTTCTCTAATTTAGTACTGGATAATTTCCTTTTCCCCATTTTCAACATCCAATCTGCATGCAACGTCCTACTAGTAACTTACTTTATAACCACAAATTTCAGCGACCACCAGCTATTGTTAGAAGTTACACATACAGTTCAGACAATATCCAGAGCAACACCTCCACTCACAGTGTAATGAGACCAAGAGAGGGGGCCCCACCCAGCCCAGCCCAGGCTCCTCCTGCCACTGCCATCCAGGGCGTATCCCGCGTCAGGGTGATTGTTGGCGCACTTTGAGTGTGCACGTGCAGTCTTACTCCTCCCCCTGGGAGTTGAGTGGATTCTGGGGATAGCAGTCCCCCCTGGGTGGTGCTGCACGGCTCCTGGCGAGTTGGTGGGGGTGCAAGGGTACCTGTTCGCCATAGGCCAGAATGGGCAGTTAGATCATTACATCTTATAATACTAACTGACTAAGGGAACATGGTAGAAATTCAAGTTTATAAAATACATATTTTTGTGAAGTTGGTTTAACATTCTGTGTTTGAAAATACCACTTTTAGAAAGTAGGCATTTTCCTGTCTTACTATCTAAGCCTGCCTCTGCTAGGTTGTGCATTCCTTGTCTGGAGTTCGAGTGACAGGGCTGGGGGATTCCAGGAGACAGAATGAGTCAGCCCAGTGGTGAATAGAGAGATCTGCATCTCGATGGGTGGGAGGAGTTGCACCTGAACCTTGAATAGGGCTGTGCCTGCCTTCCACAATGCTGGCTCCATCTCCTGGGGTGCAGCTGATGTCTCTGCCCTGCACAGTGAAAAAAGAGAAGGAATACTGTCAACAAAGTGCTCCAAGACTTTGCTTTCCCTCCACAATGCTGGCTCCACCTCCTGTGGGGTGTCTGATGTTTCTGCCCTGCACTGTGAAAGGAAAGAAGGAGGCATGTAAACCAAGTGCTCAAGAACTGGTTTGGACTAGGCAAAGGCCCCTCTGCCCTCAGAGGAAAAACGATTTTGGGGTATAAGTATTGGGACCCTGATCCCAAGAATTTAGATCACTTTTGGACTACAAGAAGGAACCTTTGCTGAAGACAGGAATCTTAAGAAACTGAGGAGAGACTATCCCTAAGCTGAAGTGTTGCTTGGGGGATTGGCCTGCAGTGATGGCTTGACTGCCAAAGAAAGAAGAAAGGAATTTTGTGTATTTTCAACTTGTGAAGGATCTCTAAGGGCTTGGAAAAGAGCTTGCTTCCTGCTGAAGTCTCAGGGACAACAGACTTCAACCCCCAGCTCCCCAGAGTTCTTTGGAAGTGCTTGCTGCTGTTTTTGGGCCTTCTGAGGGACTGCGTGTCACAAAGAGGTGGAAGCGCCACTCAACGAGGAAGAAGCGTGTCGCCGTCGCTGCTGCTGCCGTCGCATCGTGAATGTCGGCGCCGTAGCTGTCGTATTGCACTGCATCGAGAGAAGCATCTTGCAACGAAGAGGAAGCGTGTCGCTGCAGCTGCCGTCGCATTGTGGATGTCAGCGCTGTCGCTGTCGTATTGCACCGCATCAAGAAAAGTGCCTCGCATCCCTGGAGAAGCGTGCAGCTATCGGATCTGCTGCCGTCGCATCTTGGATGTCGCCGCGTTGTGCGGAAGGCTCTCGAAACGTCCGAGAAGAGTGCTGCCGCCGAGGCTGTTGCCGTTGCATCGCTGAACAAGGGTGTCGCCACTGCAGTCAATGCATCGAACCGAGACTGCTCGCATTGTCGGAGAAACATGCCGCATCTGGAAGATCATCACTTCTTAATTTCTTTGCACCGGAACTTTGCCGCATTTCCATTGCTGCAACATTACTTGTTGTGGAAGCGCAACGCATGGTAAGGTACATTGACGCCAATTGTTGCATCTGAAGGACTGAACTGAACTAAGCTAAAACTACCATTTTTAAGTATAGTATTGTGGATTTTTGTTGTTTGTGGTCTTGTGTTAAGTCTATATAAAGAATACTTATTTTTAATATAAATCTTGTGTGGTGTCCATTTGTAGTGTTGTCACTGGGTTACTGTATGTGGTCACACATGCTTTACACACTGCCTATGAGATAAGCCTGTCTGCTCGTGCTAAGCTACCAAGGGGGTGAGCAGGGGTTATTTTAGGAGTGTACCCCCGTATCCGGACTAGAGGCAAGGGTCCCTATTTGTCACAAGTACCTACTGTGCCAACTAGAGACCCCCAAATCTAACAATAGACATGACACATCTGTGCGATTTGGAATGTTTTATTCACATTCTGTGGTGTGATTGAGCTGGAGCAGTACATGGCCATGCAAACCCCATTTTACATGGTTGCCCAGTGGAGGGCCAACCAGAGTCCTTTGGGGAATGACAAGTTAATCGGAAAAGAGGAGGAGTTCAGTCTGCAGCCATGATTGCTGTGATTGATAACCAAAGCAGATATGGCAGTCATGTCGGGCTCCAGGTGAATGTCGCAGAGTGTTTCAGAGGACAGTGGAGATGTTGTTCCAGGGCAGGATGCATAGTGCTGAACCAGGCAGGAACAGGCCATATTGCGGGGATGAATGCTACAACCTCTTTTCTCACACAAAGTCATTACCATCCACATCTTACTCCTCTGATATGTTTTTTGTGTCGGTGTGTCAGGTTTGGGTGGTGGTGTAATGGCTGTATCACTGTGTGCCCCTGACACATCAGGGGCGGAGGTGTAATGGCTGTATCATTGTGTGCCACTGACACATCAGGGGTGGAGGTGTAATGGCTGCATCACTGTGTGCCACTGACACATCAGGGTGGCGGAGGTGTAATGGCTGCATCACTGTGTGCTACTGACACATCAGGGCGTAAAGTAAAGACAAGGGAACCCTACTCACAACTGAACCAGGGTGATTAAGTATTTTAAGGAAAACAGTGGCTCCTGTGGGAAAGATACTTAATAGTAATTTGAAAATAGGTGAACATTTGCATATATATGCAGGGATTGAAGTGAGATGCCAGATAGAAAGAGACGCAGACAGACTGATTCAGTTCTTCAATGATTATATTGAAATTAAGTTTTGCAGTGAAACAGTTTTTTACGAATAACAAAGATTATTTACAGTTGTGTATTGTGTCCCAAGTGAAAGTATGTATACCATTTGTGTGACAGTATGTGCAAGGCTTCAAATAAATTTCGTGGTTTACAAAAGCGACCACTATCTTTTTTCAAAATACATAACATCTATATGATGATAGAATGCCAGTTACAATGGTTCGCCTTTTCTCAAATGTCGACAGAGTTTCGACCCTAATATGGATGTAGGGTCTCTTCAGGACCTACGATGTAGGGGACATTTAGGGAAATAGAGATATGTGTTTAGATTTGAGAGTTGGGATGGATTATGAGATGCTGCATTTAAAGTTTGGGGCAGGAAATATACCTGATTTGGGAATTGCTAGAATATAGGTGGTGTCCGTGACCAACCGTGTGCAGGTGAATTAAAATACTCACTAGGAATCCCAGTCGGGTTCTGTTAAGGAAGACAAAATCAAATAGTTTAGATAGAGGAGGAAATGAAAACAAGAGAAAAACAAGGATATGCTGGTGTAATCTTGTTGTACAACGGGTTCTAAGTCACTTACCCCTAACAAGCATGTGAAAAATGACAATTCAGGGAAGCGCAATGGCTGTACTCTTGGTTCCCGGGCTTGATTGAAGATGTTCCGATAGCCGGATAATGATGACTCATTCAACGCGGGTGCTGATTAGCATTCACCGCGGAAGGGGTTGATTTCTGCGATAGGAAATCAGTCACCCATTAGCTGCTGTGTATTTACCCAAATTATGTCCAAATGTACAGTAAGATACCCATGTTTAAATTGTCTAAATCAATGGTAGGATGCATGAGGGCTGTCTCTAAAATATATTTATTTATACCAATGTCAGACACCATAAACAATGATGGTTTCTGTGACAAGAAACCAATTACTTATCAGTTCATGTCTCTTTATAAAAGATAAGCAGTTTATTAGCCGAGTTCCACATGTCTAAGGGATGATCAAATTTAAATAATGGTTAAGTAAAGAATTCCCTTTAACAGTAAAAGTATATCTGTACGCTAGTATACATAGTCTTGGCCACATGTCTAGGGAGTCTGATTGTTTATAAATAATGGTTAAGTAAAGAATTCCCTTTAACAGTAAAAGTACATCTGTACGCTAGTATACAGAGTCAAGGCCATGCATCTAACATAGCAAAACCAAAGGGGATGATGGACGGAGCGTTTGAGCAATGCAAACACTCACCTCCAGTCAACTGAACTGGGTTTAATCCATCATCGTTCTTTAACTCACTCCGCCACCCCAATTCAGACATGGCCATATGCAAATCAGTCTGACCCTGTGCCTCATGGGAACAGTCCAGCCCGAACTGCCAAGCCATGTCTTCCCTGGACCGGAAACAAGCATCCTGGGACCAGTTTCTAACATACCTTTCTTAAATTGATATTACAGCAAATGAACCGCATCCGTCAATTCTCCGGAGGTGCAATGACGCCGACCGTGCGAGTTCGGTATCTATTTAAGGCCTCCTCAAATACCAGTTAACTCCGGCTGCAGTCGCAGCGTGCACGGCGGTTGCCGCATACGGCTGTAGATACCGGGCACGTATGATGTGACCCGCGTCACGTATTTCCAAAAATGCATAGCCGAGTTTTAGTTGGTGTTTACAAAAAGCAATATCCCGTGGAAGATAAGAATTGAGAATATAGATAAGGGGAATTGTGAGAATAGGGGATAACAGATCGAGAAATAATAATGAAATTGAAAAAGAAGAGAAGAAATGTACAATAGTAAGGAAAAATGGAAAAAAGACTATGGAGGTTCAGTAAGTGAGCAATTTGTACCTGTAAACGAACAGCTGTTTAGATTGATTTATGGGCATAAAGGCATCAGGTATATTTCCTGCCCCAAACTTTAAATGCAGCATCTCAGAATCCATCCCAACTCTCAAATCTAAACACATATCTCTATTTCCCTAGATGTCCCCCGCATCGTAGGTCCTGAAGAGACCCTAAATCTATATCAGGGTCGAAACGCCATTGACATTTGAGAAAAGGCGAACAATTGTAACTGGCATTCTATCATCATATAGATGTTATGTATTTTGAAAAAATATAGTGGTCGCTTTTGTAAACCACAAAGTTTATTTGAAACCTTGCACATACTGTCACACAAATGTTATTCTTATGTTTTAGTTCATACTTTCACTTGGGACACACTACACAACTGTAAATAATCTTTGTTATTCGTAAAAAACTGTTTCACTGCAAAACTTAATTTCAATATAATCATTGAAGAACTGAATTAGTGTGTCTGAGTTTCTTTCTATCTGACATCTCACTTCAATCCCTGCATATATATGCAAATTTTCGCCTGTTTTCGAATTACTACTAAGTATCATTCCCACAGGAGCCGCTGTTTTTCTTAAAATACTGACACATCAGGGGGCAAAGATGTGTGTTTCAAAGTTCCTGCAGCAGACATCTGGGACAGGCTCTGTGGCAGCAATGGCAAGATGAGTATCTTCAGGGCGTGGAAGATCCCAGCTACATCTCACTGGTGTTCAGCCATGGCAGCCATCATTCATGCATGCATTCGCTCTATGGTCTCCATTGTCCTCGGCATCTGTGCCAACTCTGTGCTGGCATCGCTGGAGCCTGTTCTCGTATCCGAGTGATGGCCCCAGCGAGGTCAGCCAAGGATTGTTGTAGAGCATGGAACAGACTGTGGGTGTCCGTTAGGAATGTAAGTGGTCCCTGATGGCAATGATGTCATAAAATTTGTCTGCCATGAGTTCGAAACCCAACCGCACCTGTTCAGCCAGCCCCCTGTGGCAGTCTAGCACACAGCGTTGGAAGGCCATGTGTTTTTTGTGAGATGCTGGGAGCCAGCTGTGATGATGGGTGCTTCCTGCTTTGTGGTCTGTGCAGGGGGTGGTTCACCTCGACGCAGCTAGGCTGCCCTGCTCCTGGAGGTGGGGTGCGGAAGCTGTCTACGAGCCATTGGAGGGTGTCGGAGCAGATGGCAAGGTTGTCCTCTTGATCATCACTGAAGAGATGTCTGGTCTGCTCTGCAGGAGGTGTTGATTGTCCCTCTGCAATGTTAATGGGCGATGCAGGTTAACAGTGTGTTCCATGTATGTTGACGCATTGTACATGTTTACATACAGACTGCATGACAATGTACATTGTGACTGTTTTTGAGGAGCTGGCTATTTGCGGGGAGGCAGTGGAAATTTCAACTGCATGACGGATGTGATGTTGCACTCGTACATTATCTTCTTACAGTTTCCTGCAATGCCTGATGTGATTGGCCAGTTTCTACGCACAAGCGGCAGCAGTTGTGTCCTCTGTTTATTGATGAAAGTGTTGCACTTTGTACCACATTGTCGTCGCTTTTGATGTCCTGTGATTGCTATGTGTGTGTGCTGCATTGTGGGAGAGTCGTCCCTGCAGCTCTGATTTATCAGCCCCTTATCCCTTTGAGGCGGTATGCCTTTGACTTTTGTGCTTTTACAGTGCTGATATGTTGGTGGCTTGGGTCATTTGTGCTCTTGGACGGTTTTTGTACTCTTGTGCATTGTTTGTCTGCAGATGTGTTGTTGAAGTCAGGGATTGTATGTGTACATGGATGTGTGAGAGTGTGACCTGCTCCTTTGAGGATGTGATCCACACTTGCTCACCTCAGTGTTGTGTCATGCACCATGTCATGTATTTTGACTGCAGCGATGCTATCGGTAATGCAATGTCACTTGAATTGTCAGTGTGGCTCACAGAGCTGCTGCTTTGCTCTATTCAGCAAATGTGCATGGGTAGGCTGTGGGATTGGTGATAGGGAGGGGTGCTTCTTTGTGATCATAATGGACGGGGGCCTAGTTGGTGTTTCTATGTGTGCTGCAGTGTGTCAGGGACATGTTCCACGATCATTGTGGGTGTGCAGTGTGCTACGTATAATTGTGCCCATCTTCCCCATCCCCCAGTCCCTGGTCCTTACTCACCCAGTTGTTGTTGGGCCAGGCCATATCGAGCTGTGTCTGGACCCCCAACTCCTTGCACTGTCTCCACACTGATGACCGTGGCCACCATTTCCTCCAGCTCATCCAGCTCCCCCTCCTCCTGTGGCGCAGGACTCCCACCTCCAGTCCCCGTTGCTGCCTTCCAGTTGTCAGCAAGTTTCTGCTTGGTTTGTCTTTACACAACATGCCAGCGCCTCTTGACCTCCTCCATTGACCTCCTCAACACTCCAACGGCATTCACGTTGTTCACGATGGACCGCCATATTTCCGTTTGTGTTGCAAATGACACAGTGGAGGTGATGAACAGTTGTTGGTAGTGTTCTATCACCTACATGACCACAATCCGGTTTTCCTGCGGACTGAACACCGTCTTCCTCTTCTCCTTGCCCTTCCCTGACCCCGGGGTTCCTGGCTGGTCCTCCGTGGAGCTTGTGGGATTCGAGTTGCCCTCTGCACTCGGTCCGGGTGCATCCATGGTGCTATGCAGTTTGTTTTGGTATATTTTTTTGGGTGCTTTTATAGTGCATTTTCCCGCATGACACGTGTGAATTGCAGGCCTGGCAAAGATTAACACTGATTTTTTTATCGCGGTTGGGCTCATCGCAACTTTTTTCACGTTGGGGGTTTAGATTTTTATCTCCGTCCCGGTGACTTTATCGTGGAGATGTGACGCATTATCGTGAGACTATCACATGGTACCGCCGTGTTGAGAATAGAACATTAACACAGCGCTATTTTCCCGCGATGGACTGCAGTATGCAAAGTTGTGTTAAGAAAATGTTGCGATAATTATCACACGATCTTGAGAATATGTCCCCTAGCTTGCTATTCCCTACCAAAACCACAAGTATGTTGTGTGAAGCATCTTAGAAACCCAAGAATAGTCTTGCTATGTAGTGCTTTAGCAAAGTTAGCATAACACCTCTAAAAAGCAAGGGGGGCTCAATAACGATGGTTGAGATTTCCTTGCAGTTTTTTTCTGACCATGACATGGTTTACTGCATTTATTTTTTATATTCTGTGTTTTATGTACTAGGTAAGTAGTTTAAAATAAATATTTTAAAAAATATTTCCTGTTTCTTAATGGTTTTGAGTGTGTTATTCACCAACGAAAGAGGGGTTGTAAAACCATTGTGTCCCTGAATTTATCTTGTCATACTTTTCATAACCATAAAACACTTCCTACCTACTGCTCACTTGGTTATGCTTGGGATACAGTCCAACTGGACATATAGTTCATACTAACACTGGAGTGTAGTTCCTATATTCCCAATAGGCTCTGCGCATTGGAATAATTTCTACTATAGTTTAGACGTAGGACTGTGGTCGACTAGGTCTCTATCGAGCATGTTAGACTTAATTGTGAGTGCCAGCTAGCTCAGAGGTCACTAGAAACTTTCTCGAATAAACAAGAAGGGATTCGTTTCTGACAACCGCATAAACATGACAACTTTGTTTCCCAATAATAAGAGTCGTGGAAACAATAGATATTTATTTCACTCAGTCAATCGTGCATGCTTCGTTTCACCAGAGGTGCAGAGAAATGGAAAGACGGGCATTTTCAATGAAAAGTATTTATTGAACAGTCTTCTTTCTCATACAGAAGAAATTAACTGCTACAATCGTAATACTGGTTGCAAAGTACAATGCGTACAGTATGAAGAGTATTATGAAATAATACTGTAAAAGCATGATATGGTTTCTAAGCCATAAAATACATAGAATATATACATAAATAATAAATACTAAAAGTACTCAACTCGTGTTTCTAAAATACGCCTACCCCGATGTACCTAACCTAGGTCTAGTAGGAGGGAAGAAGTAAGTGTGATGTAGCTTAAGGTTTAATATTCTTTTGCCAAGAATCTATCCAAGATTTCTCTAAGGGTCTAATCAGCTCCGTCCCTTGGTTTAGAATGAAGGAGGTCTGGTATCGCTCTCTCAGGACTCGATTTCCAAACAACCCGCAAGGGTAGCTTGGAAACACAGAAGCAGGATTTCTCGTCAGGAGAAAAGACAGTGTCTCTCCCAGTGCGTCTGCTGGAGGGTCGGCTTCCTTCGGCACTTGCTGTTGCAGGATGCGTCGGGCAAGTAGATAGTCAAACTTCTCTAAACCACCGTGTGTTTGCTAGGGCAAGTGTGAGCATATTTATACCTTGAAGGTGCCGAGTTTGACGTAAGGTTGGACATAATAACGTCATCAAAGGGTCTCAGTTCTTTGAAAACTCCATGAGTTCTTGGATAATTCAATACTCAAGCAGGGAGAAGTCCATGACTGCTGAAAGCGGGTTTTTCCAAGAAATCTTTGTAGATTTTCGGAACTAGTGGAAGTAGCCATGCCTTTTTAGGACTGCATGAGCTATGTCTTAATATGGTTATGATTTCTATGCCTAAATAAGGATACGGTAATTTATACCTATATAAGGGCATGAATCGGGAAAATTACACTAGGGTCCTAAAATGCTATACAACACCCACTCCACTTATTATGTTCGACATTACTAAATCTGTAAGCATCTAAAACATAACTAAAGCATGTGTTCACAATCCGACTCAAAAATACATAAAATGCATTCGAAAATGGTTGTACACATAAATGAGCATTTGTACTGCATGCATTTTTAAAAGCAATAGCTGTCATTCAAAGGATATTTAAGGACATTGGAAATGCTATCTGAATGAATCATGAAAAGACATTTATGAAATGGCTCTAAGTTTACAGAAGAAGAAAGGTCGAGACCATTCCATAGCAGAATATATAAACTGTTATTGTTTTTGAGGACAAGGCCAAATATCGTCTCAAGGAAGTGTTCAAAAGAATTTATTGTTCTCTAAGAATGGTTCTACTTTAAGCAGATTGCTTTGTGCCAAAAAGTTTCAAATTTTGTGAAAAAAATTAAAATCAAACAAAAGGTAGAAAAAATAGAGTTCCAAAGTTAGAAGTTCTGTTTTGAAAAGCGAAGGTCGAATTCAGAGGTCATGGAACGCTGTGTGATAATTTCAAAAGTTATGCTCGTGTCAGGAGAAAACATCAAATCGTCTAAGCTGGAAAAGAAATCGTCTACCACAGTAGGTCAAAGTTGAACCACTTCATTAAGTAGATCAATTGTACACAGATGAGAATCATCGCCGTCAGCGTCAACCGCGCTAGCAACGTTCACAGTAGATGGTACCTGTTTGCCTGTTGATCCACGAATCTCACTAGCAGTAACTTGCGTCTGTGAGACTTTAATGAATGCCGTCATCAGGATCGGTAGCCATTGGGGACAACACAATGCATGAGCCGTTACCGGACCTAGCAAAGCGTCAACATCCGTTGGGTGTGCTGATGGAAGTGTCAAACAAACATCTAACACACCCCTCGCCACAAAGTAGGCATTGTAGAACAGGTAAGATGCAATATTGTCGGATTGGTCTGAACGAAAGGAACCATGTGGTATTCAGATCTCTTAATTGAGCCAAGCAAAGAATCTGTGTTATTCGGTCACGATACTGCATTGCCAGAAGAGCACTTTCTGGGTAATCTGGGTATCGCTGGTGACTGGACTTGCCATATCGGAGCAGAAGAAATAAAAACAGTATCCCTGCTACGAGTCCCAAAATGAGAGGCAGACCGCCGAATACAGAGTGCACAAAATTTGGAAAAATGCCTAGGACTGCTTCAAAGGGTGCTAACAGTCCCAAAAAAATCGTCTTAAATACATGTGTCATACCACTGGTTTCAGACATGTTTAAGATACGACCTAACATTTCTGCGAAATGTATTTGGCAGTTTGTTGATAATAAGGCATGTATCTCCGCAGAGGACCTTGCAACTTGCAGATCATACGTCTCTTTGGACGAGGTCAGTGGCACAGTTTTTTGTAAAAGAATGGCTTTCATTCTGCTTAAAGTATAAATTCGAATAGAAGAGATGTTCAGTGAAGGCCAGAGCGGCAACTCCCCGTCTGTCTTCGTTTTTGGAAACAATACTTGCATACAACAAGTGACCCTGGCTGACACACTAACTAGATAGGCTATACCTGGCATCATTCCACAACAGCTGTGATCATTCAACATTATGTAGCTACCATTGGATAGCTGCCTAAAAACTGGACTTATCACTGCTGCCGGGCAATCGTGCATGTGGCAAGAAAGGTTATTTGAAGAACCCTCACAGGCTCCATGAAAATTAATACCCTGACACAAAAGTGTACTGCTTAGTGAATGTTTGCAATTGTTCCCACTAAGAAATATTTCCTTTCCCCCACTCCAACATGACTGAGTGTATGGTAAATCCCAGGTCGACTTAATGTATTCTATACCCAACCTTTCATACAGGGCTGCTGGTATGAGTTTCAAGCAATACTGAAACTGGAAAATCGTCACTGGTATTGTGATGGTGCCATGTATTATCCATTCTATGGCTGGTTTCTCAGAAACGGTTAATGCTAATCTTTCCAGTTTTTCTATGCTCAGCACCGTATCGTCTGCTCCCCTCTTTGCCAAAGAGATTTGTTTATCTGTAAGGTTAAATGCAGAAAACAATGACGTAGTGTTGATTAGACGCCATGGCAGTAACCTGAATGGAGATTTTGTAACGTCCAGCCTAGCAGCATTATAGAACGTATTTGGGACTGACCATGTTGTATCATTAGCAAGTCCTGTTCCATTATGTCTATGGCAGAGGATACTATGCTATCCAAAGAGTAAATTCTGGATTGCAGAGTTGTTAACCCATTGTCCACTACAGAGAGTGCTTTCTCCAAATTAATACGATACATTTCTCATATTCTTTCTACAGTTTCTATTTGCAAGATTTTCCAAGCTTCATTATAAGCAGCATATATACCGGCGTATATGAAACGTTTATGACATGGCTTATGAGGTCCAAATAGGAATTCTCTTAAATCAACGCCATCTTTAAGTGAAGATAAGTGTTGTTTAATTTCTGGATGTGTGGATTTCTGTAGCCATTCTAGGAATAGTTTTCCTACACTGTATGTTGTTACTATCCCTGGATGTTGTCTCTGGATATACCTTGGATCTGGCCTGGTTATTGTAAATCCTTGTGTTTTGTTCAGGAATCTATCTTGACAGTTATTCATGTCTGTGGGCCAGATTAACCATTTTTTCCAATCAGGATTAGTTCTGTTCTGCTGTAAAATATAGATTACGTCTACTTCCTCATCTGTAGTTCTATTACTGTCAGTTGTGGGTTTAGGAATGGACGGTTTGTTTAAATCTTTTATCTTAGCTAGGCTAAGACAAGATGTCTGTTGAATAGTGTCATTTAAAAACATTATTTGTTCCGGGATGATGCAGGCTCTGAATAAGGCTTCTAAACCTGGCACCTGCCAGTCTTTTGTTCCCCAGACAGTTTTTGTCTCAATGTTGTCTTTACAAAAGTTAAAGCCTATTGTAGACAGCTGAGAATAAAAAGCTGCAGAATAAATTTGCTTAGTATTGGTCAACATACTTTTCAATCCTGTCTTATTAACATTTTTAAAGAAAAAAGTTTCTGGATTTGTGACATCGAAGCCTGAAAGTATGGAAATTTTGCATAAAATGTTTTCGAGCTGCCTTTCGGAGGTGTTGGAAAATGTTCCCATTGATTATAAGTAAAAACAGTATTAGGATTTGCAGATTTATGCAAATAATGATGACCATAATGATTAAAACAATATATTTGTTCATAATTTGATGAACCTTCTAAGTATTCATGTTTTGTGAATTCTGCTGACATTTCTAAGTCTGCCATCATGTTATTAACAGTCTCAAAGTCACAATCATCAGAAAAAGTGCTGGGTGAAACAAAGTCACTTAAAGAAACCTTAAATTGATGTGGAATCTTCAACAGCTCTACAGGGCCATAGATGTCATAATCAGTTCTGTCCCATGCTATACTTCCTGGTATAGGAACGGCTGTGATGTTCACTGATGACAAGTCTCTTTTTTCACGATGAGATGATTTGTGTGGCTGCAGGAGCAAGTTGATATTCTTACTTGCTGTGTCCATTGTACTGTATTTTCCATCAATCAACTGTCCCCAACTTAAAACGAGAATGAGCCATAGTAGGAGAAAAAGTACACCTAACACAATTCAAAATACCCTAGCTGTAATAGATTGATTTATGTCATGTTTTTTTCTTTCCACTACCGCATTTCCCTCAGGATGGAATGGACTTGAGTACTGCAATTCAACGCCCAAACTAGCCATGGCCTCCTTGTGAGCTCGAGAGCTAAACGCAGGACCCTGGTCAGAATGTAGCGTGCCGATTGCGTATGTGCCGATAAAGACTCGCAAATCTTTTATAACAGTTCAGGCATCAGCCGAGCGCTGAGGCCACATCCAAATGAATTTTGTCCTAATAGTTGTGGGACCGCATCTGTCCATAAGGACGGCCGCATGTAGATAGTCTAATGCTGTCTAACAATGGTGTCTGTACTGGCCTGGCTACACTGTAGTCAGGTATCTGGTGGCTTTCTCTGCTGTGATCTCTGTTGCAGTCAGGGCAATTAATTACAAATGTTTGAATGTGGGCATTCATCCCTGGCCACCAGTATTTCTCCTTTAATTCTGTTATAGATTTGGAGATCACTCGAATTATCAGACCCTCTCCAATATGTGCTTCTTGTATCAAAGCACCTCTCCGTCTCCTGTTTGGAATTACTCTTTCCCCCACTCCAGGGATCCGAGCAAAAGGAACAGAGTTTGCATCAAATATGTATCTGTATTTGAGTGGATAATTTTGAGGTAACGCTGCACCGCTGTTTTTGCTTGTGGCATTTACAGCTAGCATTGTTTCGCCATCTATTTCCGTTTTTGAACGAGTGATTGCAGCTACGGAAGCCGTTTGCACAGAAAGTAATGTATACTTTATTTGATAAAAAAAATATAATCATAAAAGTGAAGTACATACAAACATATACATAAATAAACAGTTAAAATGCCTCAGATGTGATGGAACTGCTTTTTTTTAAAAGAATAAGAAAAAGGAAAAATGTATCAATATTGATACTAAAATCTAGCTTTGCCCCATGTTGGTTTCTTTAAAAAAGCATTGGCAGGCCCTTCCGGTTACTGAGCAAAATTACGGTAAGCATAACAAATAAAAATTGTAAGGCCTATGTTTAAAGATGTATTTTCAGGAGTCAGAGCTGCGATGATTGCCTGTCTACGGGTCCGGATTCCCAGCCTGTTCCACTCAATTTTCAATTTTTGTCTGCACTGTGGCAGTAGAGCAGGGCAAAGACGTACTACATGCTCCAAAGTTTCAGCCGTCTTGCCACACCCTCTGCACAATAGATCCTCTGAATTTCGACGCCAGGAGGGTAAATCCTTTAAAAATTGCCAGTCACCCAATCTAAGGGCCATAAAGCTAAGTTTTAAGTACAAGGGATAAGTGCAGGACAGATAAGAAGGAGAGGCCAGCCCATAAGAATTCATTATTTCCCTTGCGTGTCTACTTTTAGCAAAGTGAGCTTTATCAGTGATTAGGGACCTCATTCGAATGCGTTTCTTAATGCTGATTTTAAATATTGCCTTGCTGGGGTTAAGATCCCATAGATCGCCCGCAGACATTTGCTGGACGGAGTCCTTAAAAAATCGGCCATAAGAGCCACCTGGGTTTTTCTGAGAAATGTCTAACCAAAGTAATGACTCCAAGGAACCTGGGTCTGCTTGCCTAAGTTTGTGGCACAGATTCAAATACTTGCCAGTGTTTGAAATTTCATAGTTTAGTAAGCCCAGTTCTAATCTGATCTGTGCGGCAGAGGCGGCTTTAGGCATGTGAAGGACTTTTTTGTAAATTTTGGTCACATGTTGGTTTAACTTAGCATTTAGTTTTCCCCTAAAAATTTCAATGCCATACGACAGGGTAGGCCCGATTTTTGCTCTCATAACTTCCAACAGTGGTGATAAACTCGGACCAGACAGTTTTTTTGAGAGCTTAGAAAGGTTCACCTGAAGGTTCATCGCTTTTATTGATATTTCGCTACGTTGTTTGGCGAAGATACCCCTAGAGTCAAAATTTACCCCTAAATATTTATATGTTTTTCCTATTGTAAGACTCATATTGTTGTATAGCCATCCACCACCATGGTTACGTTTTCTACCAAAGATAACCACTTGGGTTTTCTTTAGATTAACCTCTAAAGTATTCATGATGGTATAGCTATGTAGTTTGTTTAATAGCCTTTGCAGCCCTACCCGGGTGAGACTAAAAAGGACCTAGTCATCAGCGTATAAAAGGTTACTTATTGCTGCACCACCAATCATGGGAGGGTGGCTGTTTATTTCTTCTAGGGTGGCTGGTAAGTCTGCTATAAACAAATTAAAGAGTAGTGGGGCTAGCACACATCCCTGTTTGACACCTCTAGTTGTCATGATTTTCCGAGAGAGATGTGTGCCAGTCCCCAGCTTGACTTGTATTCATGTGCCGGAGTGCAGTTGGATAATCGCCTCCAGACGTTTAGCTGGGATCCCCCATTTTTTTAGCTTTGCCCAAAGAGCAGCCCTGGGGACCCGGTCAAAGGCGGCTAAAAAATCTACAAAGCAGCAAAAAATAGCCCTAGATGTAATAAGTGCATTATCAACAGTTATAGACAGTGTCAGTAGGTTAGTCATGGTGCCAGAATTTGCAGTGACGCCAGTTTAGTTCCTTCTGCTCTGCCCAGGTTCTCAGTTCCTCCAGTAGAACACCTGCGTAATACTTTGCCTCAATGTCTAAAAGGGCGATTAGTCTGTAGTTGTTTGGATACGCGTGAGAGCCTGATTTGTAGATCGGGTGGATTATTGCGCCTCGCCAAGAATCCAGTATGGTTGAACTTCTTAATGCAAAGTTGAAAAGATTAGTTAAATATCCTGACCAAAGGTTTATATTTGTTTTGAACAAAATCTGTGGTAGGCCATTTGGGCTAGGCGCTCCATCTGATCTTGCTTTTGTTAGTACTTTGGTGACCATTTCTTGGGAGATCTGCAAATCTTCACTTGGAGATTCTGAAAGTTCAGTGGAACAGCTTCAGCCCTTACTCTGGCTTACTTTCGTCAGATTGAGAGCACATATGTCTGTAGAGGCTGTTCCCTCTGTAGCCCATAAGTGGTCAATCAAAAAGGCAGACCAGTCGGCTTCTGCAATGTTTGCACACCCAGAGGTGGATAATCTTGAGTTTTGACGATGGATTAAGGCCCAAAATCTTCTTGGGTTGCGATTTTTGCTCTCCCATAGTAGTTTACACCAGAATTGGCCTAAGTAAAGTTTTTGTCTTTTTTGGGGCGGTTTTGTACACATTCCAGAGCTCATTGTTCCCTGGAGATTTCTTAAAAGTGTGCAAGGCATTGTTTCTAGATTTCTTCAGTGCCATCGTTTGGCTTGAGATTGAAAACTGGGGACTGGAAGAAGCCTTATGGGAATGCTGTTTAGATGGAAAAAGGCTTACCAAGTGGGAACAGAAGATGGACCAGGAAACAGTGGGGGAGGCCGCCAAGTCAGTGCCTCCTGTTGTAAGGCCAAACATTCCTTCATAACGTTAGTGCAGATGTCTTCGCTCCATTTTAGTCGTTTAAGGTTTTCGGTGTAAATTCCTTTGCAAGTTATTGAGGCAGATTTGTGATACTCTGGCTTTACATTGAAGGTGGCGACTTGTGGGCGATGGTCGCTTTCCGATCGGGGGTGAATGCTATAGTTTGCGAAGTGTTGGAACAGGGCTAAGTTACAGATGGTATAATCAAGATAGGAGTCTTTGCGACCGTTTGTCCAAACCCTCTTTGGTGGAATGTCTTTCGTGGATCTACCATTCATTACCAAGAAGCCGGCACTGTAAAATTGCAACACACAAAGCTCTCCTAGAACACAATATGCTTGGTTTGGTGGTTTGGACTGTGCCTCTACTTCTGTTGATATAGATGGTACAAGCCCTTCAAAGTCAGCAGAGTTCCCCTGAAAGAGGTTGGTGTTAAAGTCTCCGGTGATCATACAGTCTGAATGAGGATAATCCACAGCCAGGTCGCATACGATTTTAATTAAGCGTGTTAAATGCTCCTTTTTCGAACGCGTGTTCGGGTTAATGTAAACATTAAGAAGTAAAAGCGATCGCTGTTTGCTCCATGAACTGATTTTAACTCCGAGTAACCAGTCCTCAGCAAAATTCAATAGCTCGGTCGGGCCTTTTAGGTTGTTTGAAACATAGATCCACAGACCACCTTTGGGGTGGCCGTAAATACGGTCTCTAATTGCAGGTTTCAAGTATTCAATAAAGCCTATCACTGGACAATTGTGGGTGGCCCATGTTTCCTGAAATGCTATTAAATCGTGCCCAAATGTGAAGTTGTACATCTCCAAGTTGGTCATATTCTGGTGGAGACCACTGATGTTCCATGAACACAGAGTAAAGGATGACTGCGACTGGGGGTTTAAATGGTTTATGGGAGGTGATAATTGAGGTCTTGATTGCACCAAGTCATTGCAATTTGGGTCTGCAGAGTATTTTCCAAGTGGTCAGTCTGATTTTTTGCTGGACAAGGCGGCCGGAAGCCAACCCCAATCTTGAGCTTTTTCAGGGTTAGGAGTTTTAGCCCATGAATTTTTAGTCAGTTGTGTTGACCCTAAGGCATTTTTTAGGATTGAATAAGGCCTGTTTTTAACACCATTCCTAGAGCATTGCGCTCTTGTCGGGATGGCTGGCTGCTTTAGTAGCACTGTGGGATAGCCTGGGGTAGAATAAGGGTGGATTTTGATTCCCCATTGCTGAAAAATATCCTTTTGGGCTAAGAATGTTCGTGCCCAAATAGCGGATCTAAATGTCACCTGGGTTACCTCAGAGGGTTGTAAGCCTCTTGGTGGAAGAATTTCAATGGACTCAATTTCGTCGGATGTCAGAGCCTCGAAACCGGGGGCACCGTTCACTAATTTGATTATGTTTGATCTGTTGAGGATATTGTGCTGACCTTGTGATTTATATTCAGGAGCAAGAAGTATTTTTGAGTGATGCAAGTCACTTTTGACACTCTGAGTGCTAGGGCTTAGGTTAGGCAGAATACATTTATCAGTTAAGGAGCCCAAGTCTGACACCCAGATGGAATTGGGGAGGATCTCGTGAACCTTGCCTGGATGTCTGCGTGTCTTTAAATGGAATTGATATATCATTAAACATTTACTTTAAGGGATTGGATCCAGTGTTTCATTTTTCAGGGTGAAGAAGACTTAAAGGGAAAGCTGGTTGGGGTTGAGTTATCGTATCTGTAGTCTTCATTGTGATCGGTGCGTTAGATTTACCACTTGTTTTTTCAGTACCAACCTGTGGCTCTAGCGCCACTATTTCCGCGGGTAAAGCATTTTGGTCGAGACGACACGCAGAAGTCTGTTGACTGGCATTTAAGGCTAAGTCGGCCATGGGGGAGCTTTGACAGAAACGTGTTGATATTGGTGGTGGTTGTGTGACACTTAAGGATTTTTTATTAGCAGCGGTTGAAAACAGTGGGAATAATTTAGGTAATTCGACCATTGGTTTTAGTCTTAATTTGTTTCTTTGTTTGCGCTGACATTTATGCTCTCTCTTACTGCAGGCTGGCAAAGGGACAGGAAGCATTTCGGGGTTGGGTGCTGCAACAGCTGCTGGTTTAACAGAAAACCCTACCTCGTTGTTACCGGTTGTATGAGTTTGCCCACTCGCTGTCTGAGGGCTTAAAGCCGATGATGGAATAAATGACACTGAGGATAAAGGGCCTTGGTCTTGGTGGAGGTCTTGGAGGTGGTCAGTCTGTTTGGGGGAAGGTTTTACTTCCCCACTCACCAAAGACCCAGTTGTGGGTAAGATCAGAAAATTTCTGAGTTGTGTGTTGGAAACTTTTGAGATGACTGGTCGAGGCATTCAGTTACTCGGCCTCCCTTCAACAGCTTAACTTCGTTTATGACACTGGTTAAAAAAGCTGGTAGCGGGGAGAGAGAATCTATGATAGGCGAACAACAGCAGACTGACTGTACTAATTTTGAGGACGATTGCGCTGCTATTATTAGAATATTCAGTTTTTCCAGCTTATTATCGATCCCTGCTGTAAAAATAGCTAAGGTACTCAATAGATCAACCTGCATATTCAATTTATCGGAGTGATAATTTAAGGCAGTGACTGTCAATTGGAAAGTTTGGAGTTATTGAGGTCAGATACTCGTTGTTGTAGAGTGGTCGGGGTGTAACTCAGATTTTTGTCTAGGATTAGGTGAGTTTTGAGAATTTTTAAAAAAGAAGGACAAGTCCGATAGCAGTTGATCATTTGGGTCAGTTTTTTGTGAGAACTTTGAAAAAACTGTTACTGCTGCTGGAGGTGAGTTTGGTCATTGTTGGAGTTTAGTTGACTCTGAACTCCCCTCAAGGGGACTTGACCCCTGTAGTGAGCGTGGACTGAATACATCAGAATTGGGTACAGAATCTTTTTGTGTATGAATTTGTGGGAAAATTAAAAAAGAATTTTGTGGTAACGTAGTCGAACAATTCTCTGTTTGCAATGGTTGCAATGATTGGGGACTAGAGTTGTAAGTGGGAGTCGCGGTGGATGGTTGGTTAGACCGGGCCTCTTGCTTGCAGGTGTCATGGGAGGGAAAAGAGTGACTTGGTGAAGGTTGGTGACTTGGTGAAAAATTTTGAGTGGCCCTCGTAAAGCACTCCGAAGCGGTGTTCTGATCATCAACTAATGATCCAAAGATAAAAACATCCGGTAATAAGGCAGGCTTGTTGGTTGACGTTTGAGGCGGTTGAAGCAAGAGCGTGCTTGGCTCAGTGGTTTGATCAGAGTCACAAAACTTAGTTGCCTCGGAGACTTGAGGGGGGGAGGGGTGCTTGACTCCACCAGGTGCTTTTTTGAAATAATCCAAAAGAGAAAAAGATTTTGAAGCGTTCGGGGATGGTACATGAGAGGGATGCATGTTGCTGTTATGATGCCATCCGTTGGACAAAGAGTTAGAAGCCTTCAATAAGACCGTAGGGGTCAGTGGTTTCGTAAGGTTCACTGGGGCACCCTCCATGTCTGTGACCAGCCGTTTTGATTTCTTTCGTTTTAGTGACAAAGGTGTTTTTCTTATTTTCCCGGATCTCATCACTTCCGTTGTTGTGCGTAGTTATTCCAGGCTTGTGAAAACTAGTTCAGATGGTCCCTCTGCCGTCCAGTCTCTTGTTGCCAGCGGAACCAAGATGTAGTCCGGAAAGTCAGGGGAGGTCGTGAAGAACCAACTTAGCCCTGAATCCAGCAATGCTGAATCTTATCTTATCCTGGGCAGCAAGGGCAGTTGGTGGTGGCCGTGGTGCGCAGGTACCCCCCACTCACTTTGTCCCGAAACAACCCCTTGTCATTCACTGCCCACAACCACCTATCCGCTACTCCTAAAGCTACTCCAAAGGCCTGACTCCTAGGCCTGACTCCTAGGCCCCCAATCCCAGTACTGCATTCACAGCTAGCAGGCTAGCAGGCCAAAGCCAAGGCCAAGGCCAGGTGGAGACGCAGTGTATGGGGGGTACCGAGTGAGCCGCCACGGGCCAGTTCCTGTCTGGACAGTAGGGCCGGCAGTGACGGCAATGGGTAGGTGGGGGCGGGGGGAGCAGAACCAGGGCTGACAGGACCAGGCGAGCGAGCCCCCGAAAGCGGCAAGGCGGCAGGAGGTGGGGCGGAGAAGGGGGCAGAGCAGAGACTAGGGGCAGCTGGCACTGGGGCTGGGGCGTGCGGCTGGGCGAGAAACCGAGACGGGTCAGAGGCAATTCGGGAACAAGCGGGGGAAAAAGCAAGGTTCAGGGTTGGCTAGGAACACGATGTGCCGAGTAGAGAGGACGGGATCTGACTCGATGCCGACTCAATGCCGACTGTCATTGAAACGCAGCGCAGCACAACCGCACAGGGAGTCTGCGGTCCGAATATCGACTCGGGACTCACCTTGGTTCGTTGGTCTGTGACAGCCGGACGTCAGCTACTCAATAACCACTCTCTCGGTCGACTTACTCGTCCCCGCCGTCACCCCTGCCTTCACTGCCTTCGCTTCCTCTACCGCCCTCACTCACCGCCGCCACCACCTCCGCAGCTGCAGCCGCCTCCACTCCGCTCTGCTCCGCTCCACCCACAGCCCGCGTCCTCACCACTGCTCATGCACGCTCGCTCAACAGCACGTCCTGACATCCGTAGTTCGCGGCCAACCGCAGTAGAGCAGAGTTGTATTGTATTCTGGATGCAGTAACAGAAAGCTCAGGTAGGAACCAGAATACACAGCTGCCTTTGCGGCTTCATCAGCCAATGAATTCCCTGCAATGTAAACGTCATCAGGCTGATGACTCAGTGTATGGATCACGTGGGTCTTTTGTAGTTCTTTCTGTAATAGAACTACTTGTTCCCAAACCAATTTATGCTTGATTGTGCCACCTTTTGTGTTTTTGAAACCATTTTGAATCCAGCTCTGCAAATGTTGTTGTAAGATTGAATGCAGAAATACGAATCGCACACTATGAGTGTGGGGAATTCGTGACCAGCATGTTCAAGCGCCATCTTGAAAGCCTGTAGTTCAGCTTGCTGAGCTGTACAGTCTCCTAGTGATTGAGTTTTTGTGACCACTGGTCCGAATTTACCATCGTGCCAGCGACCTTTAACAATCGCACACGCAGCTCTATAAGCATGTTTGCCCCCAATGGCGGGCTGTGCTGATCCGTCTCTATAAATTATGCAGCCGTAATGTTCTAGAGGCAGAATCTCAATGGGCAGAGGACATTAATGTTCGTATTGTAGAAATTCTTGTGTTTTCAAGTAAGGGTCAAAAACGTATTCAACGTCAGTTGCAGCAAGAGAATTAACCCATTGTATCCATCTCGAATGTAAAGCTTTAATACTTGCTTTTGTCACTGCCTCTAAGGCAGGTACAGGTGTAATGACAATTATGCGTTTTCCCTGTGCGAGGGCTCTCTCTTTTGCTACTGGAGTTTGAACCGCTGTCAGAATTTTGTCTGTTGAAGTGAATTTCATTTCAGCTTGTTTGTACAAGTGTGATTTATAAGCTATTGGTACTTTTTCACCTTCGTTAAAGGTTAGGTATGTTAATCCGCATCTCCCTGGGATGATTCGGATTAAAAGATTGCGTACGTTGTCGTGTGTTTGTAACTGTGTTTTTGCTAACATGTCTGTTTGCACTGAACGCAGAATTTCTGTGTGTTCTTGAGAACAATTAGTTTGTTAGAAATCAGGTTTTATTAGTTCGTAGAGAGGTTTAACCCTTTCTGCGTAATTTAGAATGTAAGTTCTTCCAAAATTCAGGAAACCTAGAATTGACTGTAAGTTTTTAGGGTTTTTGGAGGTTGGGGCAGCACACATTTCTCTAGAAAGTTTGCTGCCAGGCTTTACCCTTCACTTGAAAGTTCGTATCCTAAGAATAGGATGTTGAGGTGGGCAATTGCAATTCGTGATTTCTTAAAATTGAATGTATTCTGCTACACATAATAGCTTGTCCCGCATCGACTATTTCCTCACTTCGGGCGACGGCCAATTTACCATAGAAAACATGCAGATTAATCCTAGGGGAATGTCAGATTATTCGCCACTGACTTTCCCTTTATCATGTCCGGAGAGGACCCGCAAAAGAATATATCAGATACGCCCGGGATATCTTAAGGTATCAGCTATAAGAAAGGAGCTGAAAAAGGCGACCCAGTACTATTTTGTAGAAAACGCGGCCTCAGTAGAGTCCCCTACGATACTATGGGAAGCCTACAAAGCAGTTTTGAGAGGACAAGCCAGGTTGACCATAGCGGGGTACAAATACACTCAAAGGAGGGAATTATCAGAACTAGAGTCAGACCTTACTGAGGCAAATATAGCACACATGGCGGACCCGACGACGGACACATTACACTCGCTTCAACTTTGTCAACAACTGCATGACGATCACCTAAAGCGACGGGCAATAGAAAGCATAGCGGCAACCACGCATAAAATATATGACGTGGGGGATAAGGCAAGTAAACTCTTGGCCTGGATGGAAAAAAAGAAGGGAGGTGGTAGGAGTATACTACAGCTGAAAGATAGGGACGGGATAATCCACATGCGCCCAGCAGCAATAAGTGAGACACTGGCAGACCACTTTCAGGAGGTGTATACCCCTGAAGGTGAGGTAACTGAGGAGATAGCAGTAGCGGCATTCTGTAATGTACCAACACCGACTCTGTCACAGGTAGCAGTAGATGAACTTGACACAGACTTTACGGCAGAGGAAGTGCAAATGGCCATCAACGCGATACATTCCGGGAAGGCGATGGGCCCTAACGGAATCCCTATTGAATCGTACAAGACAATGCCAGAGACTCTAAGCCCGCCCCTACTGGCCATGTACAGAGAGAGCCTTGACCGGGAGATTCTACCTCTTTATCAACGACAAGCAACCATTGTGGCGATCCCGAAACTGGGCAAGCCACCCAATGAATGTGGGTCATATCGCCCGATATCGCTCCTCAACGCGGAAGCCAAAATTCTGGCGAAACTGATGGCCACCAGCTTAATGCCACACCTCACACAACTGATCCATCCAGACCAATCGGGCTTTATGCCACACAGGAGTACAGCGTTGAACCTCCGTAGAGTACATGGAGCGGTGGCGCGTGCGCGTGCGCCACTGCTGACCGAACCGGCGGCCATCCTATCCTTGGATGCCAGGATGGCATTCGATATGGTGGAATGGCAATATCTTTTTGCGGTGCTGGCCCACATGGGCTTCGGCTCTAAATTCATCTCTTGGATGCGGCTCTTGTACAACAGTCCGGTGGCGCAAGTGACGGCTAACGGTCACATCTCCCGTGAAATACAGCTGAATAGAGGGACAAGGAAAGGATGCCCGCTCTCACCTTTGCTGTTCGCAATAGTCTTGGAGCCATTAGCCACAGTCCTTAGAGCCACCCCATTACTTAGGGGGTTCCGCTGGGGGAAAACTGGGAAGATGGAGTCTCCCTCTATGCTGATGATATGCTGATCTATCTGACAGACCCAGAGAATGGTATCCCAGAACTTTTGGTACTGTGTGAAAGGCATGGACATGCGTCCGGATACAAGATCAACTGGACAAAATCAGTAATCTGTGAGCTGAGGGGTCCCTCTCCAATTCTTTCCAGTGATTGCCCACTAGCAATAGCGGACATCTCATTCAAATACTTGGGGATACAAGTAACCCGCAACGCTGCAGATTTCTATGAGCAGAATCTACTACCACCGCTAAACCGTTTGAGGAGTGATGTCGGACACTGGAAGACCCTTCCTCTAATGCTGCTAGGGAGGGCAGCACTGTATAAAATGATGGCACTGCCACGATTCTTGTACGTGCTAGAGAATGCACCAAGTTTGGTACCACCACGCTATCTCCAGAGGGTGACGGCAGTAGTGACTGGCTTGCTGTGGGGCGATCGCCCAGCTCGGATTGCGCATCTGAAGCTCAATAGAAGCTGGTACGACGGTGGGATAGCCCTGCCTAATATACAATTATATTACTGGGCGGCACAACTTAAAGTTCTCAACCAATGGATACATGCCCCGCAGGACGACCCCGGCCTACCTAGCGGACAGAGCACAGCTGGGCACACACAGTTTACTGGCGCCACTATACCACAAGGGATTGACGGCGAAACTAATGGGTCCAACAAGGCACACAGTAACACTATGGCACAGAGCGCAGGCGAGGCTTAAATGGGGGGGAGTCATAACAAAACTAACACCTTTGTGGGACTCTAGGGCGCTGGGCCATTTACGGCACAGCAAAGGATTCAATCAGTGGGACAATATAGGAATTTCCACAGTGGGGGACATGTGGTCGAAAGACGGGGTGGTCCCGCTCTCGCACCTCCAACAGCACTATAACCTGGATCCCAACGAAACATACCGTATGTCCAAATTAGGCATGCGCTAATGGCAGCGATACCAGCAGGTACCAATGTCCCGGAGTCCTCTCCACTAGAGGACCGCCTGCTAACGGACTATATGCAGACTAGTGCCACCTCCCTCACATACCGTAAACTGTTGAATAACATGCCTGACCCCCTAGATAAGCTGCGGGAGAAATGGATGAGTAAACTGGGGGACATGGATGAGACGGGATGGAATGCTGCAATGGCGTCCCCGAGAGAAGCGGGCATTTTGGCAAGGTTTCGACTGGTGCAGCTTAAAATCCTACACCGCATATACTTCACGAGAACCACGCTACATAAGCTGCACAGTGCGGAACACACATATTGTCTTAGAGGCTGTGGAGAGGAAGGCACTTTCTTACATACACTGTGGGAGTGCCCAAATATAGCGAACTATTGGCGACAAGTGGCGCGCACCATCTCTCAAACTCTAGAAACAACACTATTACCCGACCCCTGTATATGCTTACTAAATGTGTGGGGCCCTATTGACCTGAAAAATCAGGGTCAATTATGGGCCATAGTGGGTTTCATGGTCACCAAACGAGATATAGCGCAAAAGTGGGGGGCGGTGTACACGCCGACTCTAACCCAGTGGTGTAGGAATATGGACACGCTTATGGTGACTAAAAGGGCGGTATATGAAATGAGAGCTAACCCGCGCAAATGGAATAAGGAGTGGTTGCCCTGGAATAGATACCAGGGAGACCTGTGTGAACCACTGTCAGAAGAAGACTTAGAAAGCTCAGAAGATGAGGAGGAAGAGGGATGAAGAGCCCTGACTAATATTCAATAGCAATGTGAGACCGGATAGTCAGAAGCCAATGTAATGACCAGACGGACACACGAAGGGACACTCATGATAGGGTGGAGTGATGTAGGTGCCCAAACTGGACACAAGTAGGAAAGAACACGTAGCTAGGTGCGATACTATAAGAAATCTACAACACTATTGAGTCAAAAGTTTAGTTGTTTGGAAAAATAAAAAAGTAAGAGGAAATTTGTTTTAATGATGGAAGGTAATGTTGTTTTTATTGCCATCACGGTTAAACTTGCTGCCGGACCGAAGGTTGTCGGCTGAATAGCTGTGTATCACGTATCCAGTGATGATATCTAAAAATAGCAGCCGGCCTCAGGGTTGTAGGCATAATGCTGTGTGTTATTGGCAATTATCAATAAAACTTTTACGGATAAAAAAATAAATAAATTGAATGTATACCCTTCAGAAGCAAACCCATGTATTATGGTGTTCACTCTTTTCAAGTGTACGTCCAAATCATCGTCTGTAAGATAGATGTCATCGACATAAGACAATGCCTCATCATCATACGTTTGTAGTAACTCTGTTACTCTGGCTGAAAATAACCATGGACTATTCTTGAATCCCTGAGGGAGATGGCAAAATTGTCGCTGTGTCCCCATTATTGAGAAAGAGGTCAAATACCTGCTTTCTGGTGCAATCTTTTGACAGAAGAAACCGTTTGAAATATCAAACGTAGTTTTATATTTCTTGCGAACGATGTTAATCATTAGTGCTGTACTGTGTGCATTTTGTACTGCAAAAGTTTTGCAACAGGAGTTTAAGTGTCTGTAGTTCAAAACTAGACGATATGAAGGGCGTGGCTTAGCGGGCGATCATGGCGGACGTGGCTTGCTAGAGCTCCCGCCGGCCCGACATTTATCCTTGCATTATCCTGGCCCCTGAACCCGAAGAGTGTTCCACGACCGAGGTGACCTTGGCGGATGACACTGGGAGCCGTCCGGTGCCCGGGACAACGCGCAGAGACCATCTGGGGCGGAGAGGCGAGTGGGTGCAGCGAGCGGCCTGGTGCCCGTCAGACAGGCCGGGGCCTCAATTTTGGCGTGCCCGGGCCGGAAGGCTCGACCCGGGGCCAGTGGTGCCGCTCCCTGGCGGCGTTCCAGGGCGACCTATTGCCAGCGGCCCATCGCGGAGGGCCCTATCTCTCCCCACATTGCCAGCAGTGGGGGCCCATGCCTGTGGGGGGCTTCGTGGAGCTGCGGCCTACCTGACCTTGGCAGAGCCGGGGCCTCGAGTTTGGCGGCCCCCGCTCGTGGTTATCCTCGCCGATCCTGGGACCCTCCGCTGTTGCTGTCTGCAGCGCCCTCCACCTTTGGGGACACAGCGCTTTCCGCTGCCGGCGGGCGCGGCATCCTCCACTGCAGCTGACCGCTGCGCCCTGCCATCGGCGAGCGCTGCACCCTCCGCCCTCGCGGACCGAGGTGGATCGGACTGGGGCGGCCAGTGCCCGTGACGAGCCAGGAGTGCCGGTGGGCCCGGTGCGGACCGGGCGCCGGCCCGCAGTGGGGGCCATTGGCTGTGAGTGTGGCCCCCCTCCCCCTATACCGCGTTGCAGGAGCAGTTGCAAGACGCTGTGCCCGGGGAGGTTGCTGCGGGCCCTGGACAATCTGACCTTATTGGGGCTCGCTGGTTGCACTGGCACAGAGTGGAGGAGGCGGACATCTTGGGAGGAGTGGCCCGAGTGGCGCTTACACACGCTGGGATCTAGCGGGGCCGCGCTACCTGGGTACCTACCTATGACCGGCGGCTCGGCGACGGGTGGATCCTGAGTGGACTGGTGTGCTCCGGGCGCCCCGGCTGGGGCCTGAGTGAAGGACTTTCAAGCGGTGCGACCCCCTACAGGTGCGTGCTACTAACCGGTTGTTTTTGCCGCCGCCATGACCAGGGGCGCGGCCGCCACCAAGACTGGGCCCATCGACAAAATCACCGGCCCTGGTGGAAGTGCTGGAGCGGCTGGTGGGGGCCAGAGTGCTGGACCGGACAACGCGGCGCTGTCCCGCGACATGTTAGATGCAAAGATTGGTGCGGTGGGTGCCGATGTGATGCTTCTGCGCCAGGACCTTCGCAACGCAGTCGCCCGCATTACTGAAACGGAGACCAGGGTCACGGCAGTGGAGGGAGATGTTGGCGCCCTTAAGAAGAAGATTGCCGACATGGAACAGACTCAACGAGGCTTGGCGCTGCGGGTGGAGGATGCCGAAGGGCGGGCGCGACGGAACAACCTGCGCTTTGTTGGCTTTCCGGAGGACTGTGAGAAAGGGCCTATGGATGTCTTCCTGTCCCAGTGGCTGGAGGGCTGGCTACCCCCGAATGCCCTGTCGCGCTGCTTCGTGGTGGAGCGCGCACACCGCGCCTTGACGCAGAAGCCGCCGGCTGGGGAGCGACCTCGCCCGATCATCGCCAGGCTCCTCAACTTTCATGACAGGGATGTTATTCTCCGGGAAGCGCGGCTTAAGGACACATTGCTCTATGACAATCATAGGATTATGATATTCCCAGACTATACCAAACTGGTTCACCAGCAGAGACATTCCTTTCTGGCAGCCAAGGCCAAGCTGCGTGGTCTGAAAATCCAGTACTCGCTGCTCTACCCGGCTCGCCTTCGGGTGATCTTCAACTCAAAGACCCTTTTCTTTGATACACCGGAGGCCGTCTTCAATTGGACCGATGAGACTGTCAGGCTTCGCCCGCACGTCCAGCCGGGGCTGCACTCCGGGTCGCCGTGTGGCTCCTCGCAGGACCGGAGCAACCCGCCTGGCAAGGGGAAACGCCATCGTAAATCCCGCTCCCGACGGAGGTCCCTGTCCCGGGATCCCCTGCTGGGGGACACACAACCTGACACAGATTAACCTGGCGAGGACTCAGGATTATCGCCGGCCGGGGCTGCCTACTGGTTGCCTCTCATCGATGACCATACACCGTGGCTGCTGAGCTCTGATCGATGGAGCGGACATTAACTGGTGCAGTATTGACTTCTTCCCTGGCGGGTGTGTGGGCCCTCGCGGTCTGGTACCCCCTTGTTCGTGGTGCCTTACTTCTGATGTTGCTATATTCTTAGAGTGGGTTCGGGGCGCATTTTATGGGCTGCCTCCTCCGGGTGGGATTGGGGGGTGGTTCCGGGAGTGTGCCTAGTTGGTTTTAGGGGGGGCCTAGTTGGGATCCGTTGGTATGACTGGCTTTAGGCGCTGTGTTTTGGGTCTGAAGTACCGTATACCGCGACAGATACTTCATTGTTCATTGAGGTATAGGGGTGGGGGAGGGGGGACCTGGGGTGTTTGGTTGCTGGTGGGTTGGGTTGGGGTTAGCGGGGTAGCGGGGGTTGGGGTTGTGCTCTTTGGGGTGCACGTTTTTCGTATGATGTTGGCAGCTGGAGGGCTGGGAGTCTGGGTTGGGCTACGGGGATTGCGGGAACAGACCCATCGTGACAATGGCTGATGCTCCACGACTTGTGCCGTCTGGTAATCTTATGCGTATATTGAGCTGGAATGTCCGGGGGCTCCTGGACAAGATCAAACGGGGGGCTGTGCTTCGCTGGGCAAAAAGGGACTTGGCTGATGTGCTCCTTCTCCAGGAAACGCACATGCTGGGTACTAAAGCACTGAGCCTGCAGAGGTTTGGCTTCCACCAGGTGTTTCATGCCGGGTTTGCTAGGGGCTCGAGGGGGGTGGCCATCCTGGTCCACAAACGATTAGCCTATACTCATGAGCGTCAATGGCTCGATCCTCAGGGCCGGTTTGTGTTTGTGCAGGGGAAGATTGGTGTGGAGCCTGTAATCTTTGGTAGTGTGTATGCCCCTCCCCCGCTGCAGTGGGCCCTTGCGGAGCGACTGTTTGCCTTGTGGGCCGAGCTTCCCCGTTCCCTGGCTGTGATTGGTGGTGACTGGAACGATGTGTTGGATATGACTTTAGACAGGAAGAGGGGGCGAGGGGTCGCGGCTGCGGCCTCTCCTACAAAGCTGAGTGCAATGATTGATGGTCTTGGATGGGTGGATGTGTGGAGGCATCTTCATGCAGAGCGACGAGAATACACCTATGTGTCTGCTGTGCATGGCTCCCTCTCGCGCTTAGATTGTGTGTTTGTACCGGGGGCCTTCCTTGACAGGGTAAAGGGGGCAGCGATCCGGCCTCGCGGGCTATCCGACCACTCCCCTGTGGCGGTTCAGATTGACCTTTGTAAAGCGTGCCAACCGTTCAGATGGCGGATGTCTACATGGCACCTGCAGCAACCGGGCTACTCCCGGCATCTGCGCAGTGCGATCGCCCACTATTGGCAGGACAATCTAACCGAGGGGGTTGATGCGGTGACGGTATGGGAGGCCATGAAACCTGCCCTGAGGACTGTCGATATTGCCTGGTGCGCTTCTGCTCGCCGGACCCGACAGGAAAGTGTTGCTACTGCGGCGGAACGTGTGGAAAGGCGGGAGGCACGACACAGGGAGGCGGCCGATGATGTGACGCTGCGGCTGCTTTTACAAGCGCAACAGTCTTACTCCTCGGTCTTGTTGGATGAGGCCCGCCAGGCGTGGCTGGCTACACGTAGTAGAGTGTACCAATGGGGCGACAAGTCTTGCACCATGCTCCACCGGTTGTGTCAGCAGACTTTCCAGCCGATCACCCTGCCGGGGCTGGTCGACGATGCGGGGGTAGTAATTACGGACCCCTCGATCCTTGCAGCGAGCTTTGCGCGCTACTACGAGCATCAGTATGCCTCTCGTGAGAGCCTCTCCCCCAACTGCATTGAGGCTTACCTCACAGCGGTCCGCCCACAAGCGGTACCTGATGAGGTCCGTGATGCCCTGGATCTCCCTCTGACAGCTGAAGAATTGGGTGACGCACTGGGTCAACTTAATGCGGTTAAAGCACCTGGGCCCAGCGGGTTCCCCAGTGAATTCTACCGGAAATTCCACCTGCAGCTTGGGCCGCATTACAGGCGGGCACTGGAACTAGCTCGGGAGCGGGGTAGCCTCCCCCCGGACTGGTGTCACGCCGAAATCGTGGTGTTTCAAAAGCCGGGCAGACCCCCCGAGCGCCACGAGTCGTACGGCCCCATCTCCCTTATTAATTTTGAAGCCAAACTCCTGGCCAAGGTGCTTGCGAATCGCCTGCTTCCCCACATCTCGGCCCTTGTTCACCCGGACCAGGCGGGATTTATGCCGCACCGGGCGACGAGACACAACATTCGGCGGGCGCAGGCGGCGATTGACGCGATCGGGGCAACTGGGGACCAAGCGGCGCTGTTGTTGGCTGACATAGATAGTGCCTTTGACTCGGTCAGCTGGACCTACCTCCTTGCCCTTCTGCCACTACTGAACTTGGGTCCTGTTTTCATCTCTTATGTGAAACTGCTATATACTAATATCACCGCTTCCGTGCGCGTATCTGGGGCGATTTCTGCGCGGTTTCCTGTGGCCAGGGGCACTCGTCAGGGGTGCCCCCTCTCCCCGTACCTCTTCGCGCTGGCTATGGAGCCTATGGCCGTCCGAGTGCGCCAGGACGCGCTCTATCGGGGTTTCGTGTGGGGTACGGGCCATTCGGACCGCATTGCCCTGTATGCGGATGACGTGCTCTTCTTTATGACTGATCTACACCGTACAGGGCCTCGTGTTCTTGAGATAATGCAGGAGTTCGGTCAGGCGTCGGGGCTCTTTCTTAACCCTTGCAAGTCAACCCTGTGGGTGCTGGGGGGGGCCTCGGTGGGCTGCCAGTGGGCTGCGTCCCTTCAGGTGGCGGTCGATGGCATGCAGTACCTGGGCGTTTTCCTCTCGGCCTTGACTACCGTGGCGTGGGATCGGAACGTCCAGCCGGTGTGGGACAGGGTCCAGATTGACGTTAAGACCTGGACGCGTATGCCCCTTAATATCTATGGCCGGTCGGCCATATTCAAAATGGTGGCCCTGCCTCGGCTCCTCTACCAACTACAGAATCACCCATATAAAATTGACCCGCAATGGTTCCGTGGTGTCAACTCGGTACTGGGCAGATTTCTGTGGGCCGGGGGTGCTTCTAGGGTGGCACTGCGTACCTGCTTTCTCTCTACCTACTGTGGCGGCTTGGCGTCCGCGGATCTGCTATCGTATTACCAGGCCTCCCATCTTCTAGTGCTCAACGAGTGGTGGTATGGGGATTGTAGCGATCCGGCCTATGCACTGAAACACTCATTGATGGGAGGTGCCACACTCCACACCCTGCTGTACTCGGCCAGGCGGAGGAGGGCTTTGCCAAGGGTCACTCAGGTGGTCTTCGCGATCTGGCGGCAGGCTCTGCACCGTATGGGGTGGTGGGGCAGGCTGACTGCCGAGACGCCGCTGTGGCATAACGGCCTACTACCGGCGCTGGCCTCCTTGTCCGGGTTTGGCAACTGGGACGTGATCGGGATCTCGTCCCTCGGTAATGTTCTCAACGGAACTACACTTAAGTCCTTTCAGGACCTTAGTTCCGAATATAGTCTGTCTAGGTCCCAATTCTTTCGCTACCTTCAGTTCCTCCATGCCCTTGGCCCCAGCCTGGTGGGGTTGGAGCAGCTCCCCGACTTTAGTCCTATTGAGGCTAAACTGTTTATGGGCGACCTGGGTGACAAGAAGGTCTCTCAGATATACCGCTCCCTGGTCATACACTGCTCCCCCTCCCTCTCGACATTGAAGGCCTCCTGGGAGAATGATGTTGGCCCCTTGGATGAGGATGATTGGCGTGAGGCCCTCGAATCCCCCCGTGGCGCAGCTATAGCCGTCCGTCTTAGGTTTATTCAATTCAAGTACCTTCATAGGGCCTATTATACTAGGGAGCGGCTGTGGCGAGCGGGCCTCATAGCTGCCCCTGAATGTCTGAGGTGTGGTGCTGAGAGGGGGACGCTTTTCCATACAGTATGGTCCTGTGAGAGGCTGACCCGATTCTGGGCGGGGGTGTGGGACTGCCTGTCGGAGGTATTGGGGTGGGACATTCCCCGTACCCCTAGGCTGGGTCTCCTTCATATTCTGGAAAATGTTGGGGGTAACACTTACAAACGACACCTACTGCTGTTGGGGCTAGTGGTGGCCAAACGTGATCTGGCCCAAGCATTGAAGAGCGAACGTGCCCCCCCCCTGAGTGCGTGGAAGGCAGGATTGGACTTTCTAATGGGTCTAGAATTACCCGTATTTGAGGCCAGGGGGTGCCCCCGGAAACACTACAAGATCTGGAAGCGGTGGGCAGACTACAGGGGTCTGGACCTCGATCCGCCAGCTGATATTGATGATGTACTGGCCCTTGATGTGGATCCCGGGCCCTAGGCTATTAGCCGACTCTGACTCTGATTTCCATCTCATGTTGCTGACCTGTGATCACGTGCACTGGGTTAGGGTGGGATAAGGGGTGGGTAGCTGGGGGGGCGTTGGGGGGGTGTTGTTGGGGATGGGTGGGTTGGGAGGGAATTGGGGTGTGCTTTTCGTAAAACTCTGAGTTCACTGCCATGCTTTTATCTGTGTGTGTTGTTGGCAGTCTCCTCCTGACTGTGGAGGGCTGTCCTGAACCTTGATTGGACTCTCAATAAAAACGGTTTTGAAAAAAAAAACTAGACAATATGTATTGTCTGGTTTGGAGACAGGAAACAAAGGATTATTCATAGACGAGGTGCATGTTTCAATCACCCCTTGGTATTCAAGTTGATCTAAGATCTCCCTGACGTGTTTTTTAGCTTCTTGCTTAACTGGATACTGCCTCTGTGTAGTAGGTTGATTTTTTAACTGGATTTTATGGTGAGGAGAATTCTCATCCAATCCTACACGATTTTTATATATTGCTGGAGCCTGGGCTACTGCCCATTTTCTGGCATTGGTGTATTTTTTATGAATTGGAACATGATTTGAGAAGGCTGGCACAGCGATCTCTTCGCCATGTGGGCACTCCCTGACAAATTCAGGTGGCCAGTCTTTTTCAGCTAGAAGAATGTCATAACCCTTAGATAGCTTCTCCCAAAAGAGTGCTTTTATTTTCCTAGTTATGTCCCCCTCCATTCGGGGCGTTACTTCATATAACTTATGGGGTACACTAACCCTGGTGTCGGCAGTTTCAACTTGAATGCATTCATTCAAGTCCACTGTCTCCAGATGATCCTTCAGGATCTTGCGAGCTATGGTAACCTCTGCTGCGCTGTCTAGCATTGTCTGGGCCCACTCCCCATTCTTGAGTTGTGTCCTCAAGATCCTCGGCATGTCTGATTTTTAGACTTGCTACCTTTTTTTTGTGAATTGGGTTTTCTAATTTTTCTGAATGATCTGATCGTCTTTGGACTTCACGCATTCTTCCTTTTGTTCTGACCGTCCTCTTCTTTCTGATTTCTGTGAGGAAGTCTGAAAGGTACGAGAGGAACGTGTATCACTATCTTGATATCTATCAGGTTTTCTCAAATTATCCCTATTTCTGAGGTTATACCTCTTTTCAGAGGTCTCCTTTTGAGGAGATCTTCCTCTGGACTGAGAACGCTTCTCTTTAGGAAGTGTCTGTTTAGTGTTCTCTCACTTCTTTTTAGGAGTAGTGAGATTATTTCTAATAAACGTTTTTTCAGAATTTTCTGTTAGTTGGGTTTATCTGGTTTCCCACCCAACCTATCACTACCTAGTTCTTCATAGGATTTTTCAATAATTCTTCCAAGTTCATATCGTTGCTCAGTTACATCTATTTCTTTTAGCTTTTGGCGGATTGCCACAGATGCTGCTTCACCTTTAATGTTAGCTAATAGTATAGCCGAGACTTGTTTGAAATCTTTTAGGAATTTCATACAAAGATTCAAAGCAGGTTCTGGTCCGTATTCATTTTGAATCTGTCTTAGGACGTCTGGTATCACCGCCATAGACGGAACACCATGTGTTTTTGTGTAGATTGAAGCAAAGACTGTGCCCCAAGTGTCGCAGTTATCCACATGTGGTGCAATCCCCATTGGTAAACAGATTGCTAAAATCCTATGTTTCTCATGAGGTGTACTATCGGGAAATACTGACTCTATTTGAGTAATTGTTTGAGCTAACCAGAACAGAATTTGTTCCCGTTTTGCGGGCAATTTACCAATGACTGATTGTATAGTCTGTGGTGTAATTTTGTTTGTGTTCCGCTGGTGAGGGATGTGCTGTGGAATTCTTACTGCAGTTTGGACTGTTAAAGTCTGCATGACATATTGAACCCACTGTTTATGTATTTTAATTAACTGTTTCAGCTGAGCTAACAGTTCTGGACCTGTCAGTCTTTCAATGTCAGGATGCGGTGTATAGCTGGCTAGTACTGGCCATGTTGCTCCTGGTTTACCTAGTGGACCGAGCCTGGTAATGTGATTTTGATGTTGTAGGGCGCCTTTAAACCAGAGCTGATGCTCTTGGTATGTTAATGGAATTTCAATATCCTCGAAAGGAATGTATTCCGCTGGAGGTTCCTCCACTTTATAGTAGTGGAACTCATGTGTTACTTGATTTTCTGCAGGAAACAGAATTCATTAATACAATACCTCTGTCTGTCGATATTCATGTGCCTCTATTACAAATATTACTTTACCACCTCTCGATGATACTCCATTATTTATAAGTTTCTAATTTATAATTTTTCTTACATTTGCCGGGATGTCTATAGCATCCGGGTCATTTTCATTAAAACCTGTACTGTCCAGGTTTTGTGCAAGTGCTGCTGCTGCAGCTCTAGCCAATTCTTCGTCACTATTCGTCATTTTGTTTTATGTACGTTTGCAGAGCAAGTTTCAAGGAAACAAAAGATAAGGTGCACAATATTTTGGAACACTTTATCCTTCAACGTTAAAGAAGCCAAAAACGAATACATAGAATTTTTGTCCTACTCAGTTATGGCGGATATTATCCTTTCACCTACTCCAGATGTCTATTGGAGTTTTTACGGGAAAAAGGGGTCTGTGTGAAAAGCACGACTGAGTTACTCTAGTATCTAGCGTTAAATTAGTGCCTTACCAAATGTTGGGCGCCATGTAGTGTAGTTCCTATATTCCCAATAGGCTCTGCGCATTGGAATAATATCTCCTATAGTTTAGACGTAGGACTGAGGTCGACTAGGTCTCGATCGAACATATTAGACTTAATTGTGAGTGCCAGGTAGCTCAGAGGTCACTAGAAACTTTCTCGAAGAAACAAGAAGGGATTAGTTTCTGACGACCGCATAACATGACAACTTTGTTTCCCAAGAATAAGAAATGTATCTCTAGAGTCGTGGAAACAATAGATAGTTATTTCACTCAGTCAATCGTGCATGCTTCGTTTCACCAGAGGTGTAAAGAAATGGAAAGACGGATGTTTTCAATAAAAATTATTCATTGAACAGTCTTCTTTCTCATACAGTTGAAATGAACTGCTACAATGGTAATACTGGTTGCAAAGTACAATGCGTAGAGTATGAAGAGTATTATGAAATAATACTGTAAAAGCATGATATGGTTTCTAAGCCATAAAATACATAGAATATATACATAAATAATAAATACTAAAAGTACTCAACTGGTGTTTCTAAAATACGCCTACCCCAGTGTACCTAACCTAGGTCTAGTATGAGGGAAGAAGTAAGTGTGGTGTAGCTTAAGGTTTAGTATTCTTTTGCCAAGAATCTATCCAAGATTTCGCTTAGAAATCTTAGAAAAAGAGCAAGAGAGAGAGAAAGAAAGAGAGGGAAAGAAAGAAAGAAAGAAAGAAAGAAAGAGAAAGAAAGTTAAAGAAAGAGAAAGAAAGAGAAATAAAGTTAAAGAAAGAGAAAGAAAGAAGGAAAAAGTAAGAGAAAGAAAGAGGAATAAAGAGAGAGAAAGAAAGAAAGAAAGAAAGAAAGAAAGAAAGAAAGAAAGAAAGAAAGACAGAAAAAGAAAGTTAGAAAGAAAGAAAGAGAGAGAATGAAAGAGATAGAAATAGAGAGAAAGGAAGAGAAAGAAAGAAATAGAATGAGAAAGGAAAAAAAAGAGAAAGAGAGAGAGAAAGAATGAGAGAAAGAATACGAAAGAAAGAAAAAGAAAGGAAGGAAAAGAAAGGAAGGAAGGAAAAGAAGGAAAGGAAGGAAGGAAAAGAAAGGAATGGAGGAAGGAAGAAAGAAAAAGAAAGAAACAGAGAGAAAGAAAGTAAGAAAAAGAGAAAGAGAGAAACAAAGAGAAACAAAGGGAAATAAAAAGAAAGAAAGAGAGAGAGATAGAGAAAGAAAGAGAAAGAAAATTAAAGAATGAAAGAGAAAAAGAGAAAGAAAGAGAGAGAAAGAAAGAGAAAGAGACAGACAGAGAAGGAAAGACAGAGAAAGAAAGAGAAAGAAAGTAAAAAAAAGTGAAAGAGAAAGAGAGAAAGAAAGAAATAGAGAAAGAAACAGAGAAAGAGAAGAAAAAAGAAAGGAAGGACGGAAGGGAAAGAAAGGTAGGAAGGAAGAAAGAAAAAGGAAGGAAGAAAGAAATAGATGTCAGACATCCAACCCTATGTGTGTGAGTGAATCCTCACCCCCCTCCCTATGGATGGGCGAGACCCACATCTATAGATGTCAGACATCCAAACCTATTCATGTGAACGAAACCTCAACCCCTTCTTGTTAGCGCATCGTTCACATGGTTAGGTCTCGCATATAGACAACGCATGCGCTGTCTCTATGAGGCATTACGTAATCTGTATACTTTGGTGAAACTCCGCCTCTTGCCGGTAGTTTCTCCTGCCGCTTGCCATTCGTTAACTGTGGTATTTATTTTGTTAGCGGGCTTATGGTTGGCTTACGGTCCAATGCGGCACTTCTGTTTTGCTTCTCTTAGGCCGGAAGCAGCACCGACCAACTACAGTTTTGTTCTGCTGCTCGGCGCTATCTGTTCCTGGAGGGACTACTTCCTTGTTTGTCCCATGATGCAGTCTCTGCTGGGAATCCTGTTGCACCCAGATCGCGGATTGCCATCTGGGGAGCAGCGCCTGTGCAGACGCTCCTCCCACTACCCCGGAGAAGACCTGCCACTGCCCTGCGGCAGTTCCGTAGTTCCTGGGCGGCGCGAGACCATTGGCTTCCCCTGCTCTGCTTGTACGGCGAGATACTCCTCCATAACGCCTCCTGGATTGGACTTGCTAAAACTGCAGTCGCCAGCACCTACCTCCTACCTGCCCAACAGTCCTCACCCCCGCCCCACCTTCCTGTGATGTAGTGCATATCTGCCTTCTCCAGATGCACCCCTGCCACTCCCTCTCTATATACTCCCTCAAGCAGCGTGTAGAATACTTTTCCTAGGCTGCACTTATCGCTCCTGTCACTTCAACCTATTCTTTTTCTTCCCCAGTTGAGCTACCGCCCTGGGTTAGTGAAAACGAAAGGCCGATGTGACAAGGGGGGTATCAGCCCTGCGTAGTGTAGTGACACCCGTCTTGATCTTCGGTGAAGAAATCAGCGGCTGCCCAAGGGATAAGAGCTCCAATGATTGTTTCATCGAGTTTGTAGAAAAATCGAATTATCACTGTCGCTAAAATGACCAACAAGAGAATTATTTGTACTGTAGGGTTTGTTGTTGCTATGTTGGTTATGGCAGCAATTATGTGGTACATTGAGAAGGTGGCCCCTTCTCGACAGCTTTTCGTTGCCACTACTCCAGTACCAGTGGAACACCACTACTTCACGCTTCCCCACCATGAGCAGAAGCATCGGCAATCTTACTTGAACAACACCTTTATTCAGATGTTGCACCACACGCATAATGCCACGAATACTATGAACTGTTGGGTGTGCGGGATGATACCTGCTCACCAGAAAAAGGGAGGAACACCTTTCATTCCTCATCCCTTCTCTCACAATGGTTCTTGTCAAGCTTGGTATGCCCTTTTGTTTACATCTGGAAAGCCTTCAGTAGGTGGGATTAACTTTCACCTTAATAAAGTATGCGACCAAGATAAAGAAGGTTATCCGCAAGCTAAAAGAACTAAATGGGAATGGTAAGAGTATCAACCTGACAATGTTTCGACACCATATGTCTTCACAAATGTAAGAAAAATCAAGAACACTGGACCTTTTGTGATTTCTGTAACAAGAGCTAAAGCAGATTTATGTATTAATAGTGTTGGAAGAATTCCAGTAGGAAGGGGGGAGTGTACAGTAGTACTGACTATTGAAGGTGCCAATACCAGCAGTTTCACAGCCTCGCACAATACGTATTTCATGTGTGGAAATAAAGGATATTATCAACTACCTGTTGGGTGGTTAGGGATCTGCTATATATCTTTTCTGTTGCACCCTGTGTTTCTGGCACCTGCATCGTATCACCGTGATTTTAAACTGTATAATGATATTTCCAAAAGTAGAAATAAGAGGACAATAAGTATGGACGAAGTTGACCAAGCTGATACTTCCCTACAACAATATGTCGACTTTAATTTAGGATTCTTCTTCTTTGTGGGTGCTGCATTGAACAGTAGAAAGATCAGACGATTGACTCGTGTTGTGGAATCTGTTACCAATCAGACATAAATGGCCCTTGGGAACATTACAGAGGAGCTATAAGTTACAAGAATTGTAGCACTTCAGAACAGAATGGTTTTAGACGTAGTATTGGCTGATCGAGGTGGTGCATGTCGCATCATTGGGAGTAGTTGCTGTGTTTTTATCCCAGATCACTCGCCTTCAGTATATGATGCAATCTCAAAACTGCATAAGATTGCGGCAGAAATTCACACAGAGACTGGTACATGGACATTTTCGAACTGGATATTAAGTATGGGCGTAAAATCAGTTCCGCTCGCGAATTTGTGGATTTTTGGCAATTTCACGGTCCGCGAATCCTGCGAATTTGCATAAAAATCCGCAAT
Organism: Lissotriton vulgaris; assembly: GCF_964263255.1. NCBI lineage: Eukaryota > Metazoa > Chordata > Amphibia > Caudata > Salamandridae > Lissotriton > Lissotriton vulgaris. The sequence continues at coordinate 47,452,822 of NC_141693.1, read as the reverse complement.
TCGCAAGCTTGCGGATTTTTTTAATTTGGTCGCACTTAAAAAATACAATCTTGCGCGTGCGGCCTTGAATTACCGTGATTGTGAGTTCGCCGAGTTGTTTTCCTCCCGTTTTTCACGCGCTGCACCATTTTGGACTTTACTGCGAGAGTTTGAGAACGCGATCACGTCATAAGGGCCCACGATCACGTATCGCGATAGTAGACAATTGCGAACACGTAGATGCGACGCGCAGGTGACTTCCCGCGGGAGATTTGAGCAGCTCGCATTCCCGAAATTGCAACAATTGCAATTCTGCACAAGAAATCCACTACAGGCAGCATAAACCTTCTGAAATTAATGATTTTGATCAGAAAAAACCCTCAGATTGACAATTGGCTGCCCTTTTTTTTGCAAGGAGTCCATTTTGGGGGGGGGTGGGAGGAAGGAAGTGCCCCAGAAACTCCAACTTCCTGTTCCTGTCCAGCAGGCTCCTCCCAGTGCTTTGTCCATGCCCTGGTCACTTTTCATTTGGATCTGGAGCTGGAAGGATTACTTTTTGTGGCTGCTGCTGGATATTTGTATTTGAGGACTTTTTGGACTTTGGGTCACTTTTGGATTTGAGATTTTACAAGTAAGTTGGTGTTGTTTGTTTGGGGCATTGCAGTTGGTGCAACTCCAATTTTAAAACTTTTAAGAAAATATATTGTGTGTAGGCACAGTATCCAGTAGGTCTCTAATAAAAGGGAGGGACCCCAGCAACCAAAGGGGTAGGGTTCCAAACGACAATATGTCAGATATAGTGTCCCCTTTGGACAATTTATAAGCTAGAAGAAACACTTTCAGTCTCACCAGACATCAATCAATTAAATCCATTTAATTTAAGCAAGAGCGAAGATGATGCAAACATAGTCAGAAATTAAAAAATGTACACAATTTATTATACCAACAATAAAAATCAAATTCAAAATGAAAATGATTGTACATATATCCTATCACATTACATACAAATAATCATAACACAGTGGGAATAAAACATAAAAACGTTTCCAATAAAATAGAATGGGATACAATAGTCAGACTTAAATTAATCACACTCCAAATTTGTATAAATATCTGTGAGATGGAGAAGTTGTGTAGTCCAATGACTTAGCGTATCACAATTCAAAATGGCATTTTGGGGAAGTCAGTGGTGCATGGACCAAGGCTTTCTATGAGGTCTCTTGAATTTAAACATGATTGAGGGCATGGATGGCATTGGATTGTGGTGATTTTTGTGTTTTTTGTCAATATTTAGGGGGGGTTGTTGGGGCCTGGCCATGTGGGTAGGGGCCATTTTGAGGCCTGGTCCAGGCAGGGCCTGGCCATGTGGGTGGGGGTGAAGGGGCCATTTTATAGCCAGCAGTGTGCTTTGTGCCATAGGCCTGCACCTAGTCTGCCTTGCTTTTGTCCAGTATGCCATGGGGTAGTCAGTAGTGCATGGACCAAAGTGTAGTAATCACACTTAAAATCCAATGAAGTTGAAGAGTTTATTTATTGTGATACAGCTATCAGTGACCCTCAGCTTCAACTGCTTGCAAAGGAATCTTTCATGATGTCACACATACATCAGAAAGTTCTCTCTTAAAGAAGACATCACCACACATCTCCCCCTCATAACAAAATATAAATAAGCAACACAACCTCCTAAAATAATAATAAGATGTTACTATAGAAAGAACTTAACAATATATACAATTTCTTATCAAGATTACATACAAATTAATTAAACAGATGAGGAATGTAATTCTGCAGCTGTTCAAGTTAGTATTTCAGGAAAATGAGGATTGATTTTACACATACTTCCCAAACTCCAGATTTTTCCATTATCTAACTTTGCAACAGATCCCATGACCTTAATCACTTTCCGAGGTTGGGAATATTTACTTTCTCCTTTTTTGACAAAACCAGCCTTCCTCACAACAACCCAATCACCATTCTCTATACCCACAACTTTTACTCCTTTCCTTTGATCATAACTTTCCTTGTTCCTAGCATGAGAATCTTTCATTCTTTCTGCCATACATTCACGATCCACCCAAATCTGATCCTTCTTTCTTAACCAAACAGGTGATTCTTTAGTGGCTGGTTCTCTTCCTTTCAACGCAATGAAAGGAGAAATTCCCGTAACAGAATGAGAAGTTACCCGATGAGCCCACATCATCTTGTTTAATTCTTCTCTCCAAGCCAAACCGTTTGCTAATGATAATTGGATATTGTCCATTATAATCCTATTGACCCTTTCAACAAGGCCGTTAGCTTGTGGTCTGAACAATGCTACTTGAACATGCTCAATCCCAAAATTTTCCAGAAATCTTTTCATCATGCTAGACACTAATTGCACTCCATTGTCACTAACCAATGTTCTAGGAATCCCTTCTTCCATGAATGCTTCCTTTAAAAATTCAATTACCTTTGTTGCTGTGATATTCTCAACCGGTTTTATAGTGAACCACTTACTATGGTAATCCACTAAAAGCATCAAGAACCTGTTCCTAGTACCCAATTTCTCCATAGGACCCAAAAAATCTAATGCTAACTTCTCCCATGGGCGGTCAGGAATCTTCACACACCCCAAGGGTGGTTCACGTATAACTCTGCATTTGTCACTGTTACTACAAGCATAACAGTCTTTAATCATCATTTCTACCTCTTTGTCCATTTCTGGCCACCAGAAACTTTGCCTCAACCTTCTCTTACACATACTCCTGCCAAGATGACCCTCGTGCACCAGTCTAATTAATCTTGCTCTCAACACCTTTGGCGGTACAATCCTATTGCATCTTAAAACCTTCCCAGAGTGGATACTTAACTGATCCTTCACCTTAACATATTGTTTCAGATCTTCATCCAAATCTGACATATTTCTCCATCCATCTGATATAGCACATTTTAAATTTTCATACAACACATCACCTTCCAAAGCTTCACTCCAATCCTCACTTCTCAGAGCCAATCCATCTTCAGATAAATCCGATATAACAAATCAAAGAATGTTTGACCTTCTTAAACGCTTCTTCACATGCCTGATTCCACTCAAATTCCACACCATTTTTTAACAACGCCCTCATCGGCTCAACCAAATCAGAAAAATTAGAGACAAATTTTGAGCAGTACTCTGCCAATCCTAGAAATGATTTTAATAAATCCTTGTCAACGGGTCTCTGAGCCTCAACAATAGCTTTTACTATACTATTCTTTGGTTTAATCCCCTTACCAGATATTTCATGTCCTAAATAGTTTACTTGTTCTTTCCTCAATTGACACTTTTCTTTCTTTATGGTCATGCCATTTTCATCAATCCTTTTTAACACTTCGTTTAAAAGCTCATCATGTTCTTCATAAGATTCGCCCACCACTAGAATGTCGTCTTGAAAACAGAGGATCTTATCCATCCCTTTAAAAATATTGTGCATAATCCTTTGGAAAACTGCAGAAGCAGAAGCTAAGCCGAAAGGCATGCGACAATATCTGAAGGCGCCCAGCGGAGTAACGAAGGATGTTAAAGCCCTCGACTCTGGATGCAAGTTTATTTGGTGATAGGCAGCCGACATATCTAAAACAGAATTTTTTTTACCACCACTCATTCCACTCAACATTTCCCCAATATTGGGCAGAGGTTGCCGATCCACCCAGATATTTTTGTTTAGATCTCGAAGATCGATGCACAAACGAATCTTGTTACCTTCCTTGGGGGCAACGACGATGGGGGCGAGCCACTCTGAAGCTTCTATTGGTTCAATAATCTTACTTTCTAACAATTTATTCAGTTCTTGTTGGAGAGGTTCCCTCATAAGTAAAGGAATGGGCCTAACTTTATGTACTACCGGCACCGCATTCTTCTTCAAGATTATGCGATGTGTGAAGCCCTTCAACAAACCCAATTTGTCAGTGAAAACATTTGGAAATCTAGACATGAATTTCTCACTCCACTCCGTCTCAATCTCACTCACTCTCTCCACGACCATAACTGGTTCTTGACTATTCGGATTGAGAATTATGTTTAGATCTTTTTGGTGTCGCCAACCTAATAAGTTAGAACCATCTTCAGATATGTATACTCTTCCATGAACAACATTCCCTTTAAATGCAATATCATTCCATAACATACCCATGATATTGATAGTTTTTCCTCCATAGCCCACTGCTTTTATATCAGATCGTAGAAGATCATTCATTTGTCCCTTTAATTGTTCTATGAAAACTGTTTTACTGATAATAGTAAATAAACTTCCAGAATCAACTAGGACCCTTACTATTGCTTTTCCAATCATAACATCGCAATGTGGCTTTTCAAGTTTATCAGTGCTTTCTCTTTTTACCCCATTACTATTGGTACTATCAATGTTACAACACTTAACTACATTGTCATTAGTTTCATTAAAAATGTCGCATTCATCAATTGCAACAATCACATCTTCATGAATTTCACCAAGATTTTCTACTACCTTAACATTGGATTGTTGCACTGGCCGCAATTTTGTTCTACACATTTTAGCTAAATGGCCCCTTCTTCCACACGTTCTACAAATTGAATTCCTTGCTCCACAGGTTGGACTCGTGGCAATATGTCCAGGCCCACCACACCTATAACAAATAATTGTCCTTCTTTCAGGCAACTTATTCGTAGCAGTCTTATTTTCTAATGTCTTAACTTCTTTTTTGATCTTCACTTCTTCCACACCAATTGCAACAACATCTTTTTCTGAGACTTTGTTGCTTGGCTTCCCTACATCAATTTCTTTTAACCAAATATCAGTATTCTCCATACTTCTTGCAATTTGATTGGCCTCATCTAGAGTGGGATCCAAAGATAAAAGTCTCTCTTTGATCTTTTTATTTTTCGTGCATCTAACGATTTGATCACGAATTAAAGAATCCATTAACCCCTGAAATTCACAAGTTACTGCCAGTCCTCTTAAAGCAGCTACATAGTTTATAATATCCTCATCCTGGGATTGAGAACGACAGAAAAATTTATGTCGTTCAAAAACGACACTTATTTTTGGAGTAAAATGTTTCTCTAACATCATAAGAGACATATCATAAACATTAATTGGATGTCCATTCCCAACCCCCAAGGAAATCTCAGGTAGATCATCATATATTCTTCTACCTTCAGTTCCTAAGTGATGTAACAAAATTGCTTGTCTCCTTAAGGGACCATATTTATCCCCACCAATTTCTAACAAGTAAGTGAAAAATATATTTTTCCATCTTTTCCAGGTAATAGCTGGTTCACCAGGAACCGGTAAAAACTAGGTGGTGCTGACATTCCTTGAATTATCCAACATAAAGCATCACAGAATGAATTTTAACTCACGGTTTTCAATGTAATTCTTCAGAATTATTTCAGTTTACCGCTTAAATCCAGGGGTGAAGGTCACTGCATACACCGCCCCCTGCGCAGTGGTCCAATTATCCTCGTCGCCATGAAAAGTGTAGTAATCACACTTAAAATCCAATGAAGTTGAAGAGTTTATTTATTGTGATGCAGCTATCAGTGACCCTCAGCTTCAACTGCTTGCAAAGGAATCTTTCATGATGTCACACATACATCAGAAAGTTCTCTCTTAAAGAAGACATCACCACACAAGGCTTTCTGTGGGGTCTCTTGAATTTAAACATGATTGAGGGCATGGATGGCATCGGATTGTGGTGATTTTTGTGTTTTTTGTCGATTTTTGGGGGGTGTTGTTGGGGCCTGGCCATGTGGGTGGAGGACATTTTGAGGCCTGGTCCAGGCAGGGCCTGGCCATGTGGGTGGGGGTGAAGGGGCCATTTTGAAGCCAGCAGTGTGCTTTGTGCCATAGGCCTGCACCCAGTCTGCCTTGCTTTCTTCCAGTATGTCCAGGGGTAGTCAGTGGTGCATGGACCAAGGCTTTCTGTCGGGTCTCTTGAATTTAAACATGATTGAGGGCATGGATGGCATTGGATTGTGGTGATTTTTGTATTTGTTGTTGATTTTTTGGGGGTGTTGTTCGGGCCTGGCCATGTGAGTGGGGGCCATTTTGAGGTCTGGTCCAGGCAGGGCCTGGCCATGTGAGTGGGGGTGAAGGGGCCATTTTGAAGCCAGCAGTGTGCTTTGTGCCATTGGCCTGCACCCAGTCTGCCTTGCTTTCATCCAGTATGCCCAGGGGTAGTCAGTGGTGCATGGACCAAGGCTTTCTGTCGGGTCTCTTGAATTTAAACATGATTGAGGGCATGGATGGCATTGGATTGTGGTGATTTTTGTGTTTTTTGTCGATTTTTTGGGGGTGTTGTTCGGGCCTGGCCATGTGAGTGGGGGCCATTTTGAGACCTGGTCCAGGCAGGGCCTGGCCATGTGAGTGGGGGTGAAGGGGCCATTTTGAAGCCAGCAGTGTGCTTTGTGCCATTGGCCTGCACCCAGTCTGCCTTGCTTTCATCCAGTATGCCCAGGGGTAGTCAGTGGTGCATGGACCAAGGCTTTCTGTGAGGTCTCTTGTATTTAAACATGATTGAGGGCATGGATGGCATTGGATTGTGGTGATTTTTTTCGATTTTTTGGGGGTGTTGTTGGGGCATGGCCATGTGGGTGGGGGCCATTTTGAGGCCTGGTCCAGGCAGGGCCTGGCCACGTGGGTGGGGTGAAGGGGCCATTTTGAAGCCAGCAGTGTGCTTTGTGCCATAGGTCTGCACCCAGTTTGCCTTGCTTTCATCTAGTATGCCCAGGGGTAGTCAGTGGTGCATAAACCAAGGCTTTCTGTGGGGTCTCTTGAATGTCAACATGATTGAGGGCATGGATGGCATTGGATTGAGGTGATTTTTGTGTTTTTTGTCGATTTTTTGGGGGTGTTGTTGGGGCCTAGCCATGTGGGTAGGGGCCATTTTGAGGCCTGGTCCAGGCAAGGCCTGGCCATGTGGGTGGGGGTGAAGGGGGCATTTTAAAGCAAGCAAGCAGTGTACTTTGTGTCATAGGCCTGCACCCAGTCTGCTTTGCTTTCATCTAGTATGCCCAGGGGTAGTCAGTGGTGCATGGACCAAGGCTTTCTGTGGGGTCTCTTGAATTTAAACATGATTGAGGGCATGGATGGCATTGGATTGTGGTGATTTTTGTCTGTTTTTCTACTTTTTGTGGTGTTCTTGGGGCCTGGCCATGTGGGTGGGGGCCATTTTGAGGCCTGGTCCAGGCAGGGCCTGGCCATGTGGTGGGGGTCAAGGGGCCATTTTGAAGTCAGACAGTGTGCTCAGGCCTGCACCCAGTTTGCCTTGCTTTCATCCATTATGCCCAGGGGTACTCAGTGGTGCATGGACCAAGGCTTTCTGTGGGGCGTCTTGAATTTAAACATCATTGAGGGCATGGATGGCATTGGATTGTGGTGATTTGTGTCTGTTTTTCGACTTTTTGTGGTGTTTAACTGATGTTCCTCTGGCTTCCTTTGCTCTTAGGTGCACAAGAGAACCACCAGTGCCAGGAAGAGGTCCTGCAGCAATGTGTGCAGCACAACGTCACGTGACATCACGTGTGGCCACAGACAACTCTGCAACTCGTGCAACTGCGGCCTGCTGTTCTGATATCTAAAGAAGATGGGCCCAAAGCAAAGGCGGCCGAGGCGCCTCTACGAAAAAAGTTGCCAGTGCCACTGCCTGTAAGAAGGAGCAGAAGAAGCAAGTGGCTCCACCTACCAAGGAGACTGGTGTGCCCACAAACACTTTTTTGGGGGAAAAAAACCAATGCCTGCAGCAGCGGGGTCCACTGGGGACCAAGCTGGGAGCCGCACCTCCGCTTCATTGGCCTCTGTGCCACTACGCAAGGTTAGGTCCAAGGCCATGAGTGCTGCAGAGGCAGCCACTGTCTTTGCTCATTCACCATCGGCCAGTGATGTTGGCTCATCGCAAGAAAGTAGCATCCAATCAATTCAGGGTTTAACTCATCTGACAAGTGTTCAACAACCACAGCCGCAACGACAACCACAGGTGCAACTAGTACAAGCGCAAGTACATGCGCAAAGTGAGGCGCAAGTAGAGGTGCAAAGACAAGTGCATGGAGAGGCGCAACTAGAGGCGCAACTAGAGGCTCATGGAGCGGCATAACTGCCCACAATGCTTGTTCCTCCAGAAGTAGGGGAACATCAGGAAATCGAGATTCAAGCGGAGGTATCATCCGAGGAAGCCACTCCTCCTATGATGATCCATTGTCTTCTAGATCCCCAGCAAGAAAAAGGTCAAGGAGGGCTACTACAAGTTCTTCTTCAAGCCCCCTTCCTTCTGATGACCTTGATGTTGATTGGAACCCAGCAATGCAGTCTGAGGGAGAGGCACGCCATGAGCCAACAAAGGTAGCTAAGCCAAAAAGCAAGGTCCCCGCAAGGCTTTCACTTATGGGTGATGATGACGACGAACAAGAAGTGGAGTATTCTGCTGCTGATGAACAGTCTGATGACGACCTAGTCATCACAGTCGTCACTCCAGCCGCAGCGGGCATGCGGCAAGATCTTTTGACCCTATCCCGAATTGCTGCTGAGCGGGATGTGGGCGGCGTGGCACTGGTACCACCACCAACGCAGTTAACTACTACAGCAACACGAACTACAGCTTCTATATAAGGGCCGGCAGGGACCTCCATCCAGCTCGACCTCCATTACCTCAAGTAGTGGTGCTGTAAGTGCACAACAGAGTCAAATTCAGCCACGCCCATCCTCCACTTCATCTGGCATTGAAACTGAAAGTAGCACCTCCACCACCAGCAGACATTTCCAGTCCCCAGTTTGGGACTTCTTTAGTGTTAGCAAAAAGGCAGAAAACATGGTCCTTTGTTCGATTTGTAAAATAGTAGTTAGTTGGGGTAAGCTTGGTACCAACTATGGTACCGGAGGCCAGAGAGATCATCTACAAAAACACCACACTATCATGTGGGAGGCGCACCTAAGGAAGATCCGGGAAGCCAAAAATAGAACAGATCCAAATGTATCCATTCATATTGCATCTGATGATGAAGAGGGGCTGATCGTGCAGGGGGGAAGTCAAGAAGCGACCAACATTTTTTCTGGTACACCCAGTACCCCTGGCAGCAGCACTGCAGTGGTAGCGCCCACACCCTCTACCCCTGCAACATGTATGAGGCACACTAAGAGTCTGGGAGAGACACCAATGCAAAAAGGTACATCAATGAACCTAACTGGTTTGAAGAAGTCTGCATCATCATCATCATCACTACGTATGAAAACGGTCCAGACCACCATTCGAAGCATGTTTTGGTCGGATGCACCATTTGAAAGCAGCCACCCTACGGCACGTCTTTATAATGCAATGCTGGCTAAAATGTTAGCGCTGGACCTTCTCTCTTTTTCTTTCGTGGAAGGGGTGGGGTTTCTAGAATTTGTGGCAACAGTCTGCCCTAAATGCAAGGTTCCTAGCCGGTCCTATTTTGCCAGAGTTGCAATTTCAGCACTACATCAAGATGTGCTGGAGGTGATTGGGGCAGCTTTGCAGAAGAGTGCTGTTCACACTATCCACCTGACAACAGACATGTGGACCAGTTGCCAAGCCCTTTATTACATGTGCATCACTGCACACTGGGTCTCTTTTGGAGGGGTTAGAGACAAGTTAAATGCAGGTGTTAACCCAGAAACAGTTTTTCAGGCTACTCGGAAACATGCAACAGTAGCCATGTTTGCCATGGAGAAATCTCATACTGCACAAAACCTTTTGGATGAGTTTCAGAGTAAGGTCTATGAATGGCTGCATCAAAGAAAGCACATGATTGGTTATGTTTCCACGTATAATGGCAGTAATATAGTTAAGGCAATGCTTGATGGTAGCTATTTCAGAGTGCCGTGTTTGGCGCACAGTATTAACATTGTTGTGCAAGATTTCTTGAAAAAAGAAAACACAGTCAGCAAGTTACTGACCACCTGCCAAAGAATCTGCACACATTTCAGCCATTCTTTTAAGGCCTGGAAGCAGCTGAGGATCATGCAACGTGAACGTAGACTGACAGTCAAAGGACTCATCCAGGAGGTGGTATCACGTTGGAACTCAACCTTCTACATGCTTGAGCGTCTGTCTAAGCAGTGCATTGTAATCAATGAGTATGTCTTTCAATGCGGTTCTACTATGAAAGACATGAGGCTAGAGTTGGAGGAATGGAAGCTAGTTAAAAGCCTGACAGACATGCTTCGTCCTTTTGAGGTCTTCACGCGTGAAGCCAGCAGGAAGGACTGTACTTTGGGCAAAGCTATCCCATTGTTGCGCATGCTAGAGCACCAACTAAAGCGTGTGCCTTCAACGTTCCGAGATGATGCTGAAAAGCAAGATGCACATCAGTTGACAATGAAAGGCTTAAAAAAAATACATACAGAACAACATTACATTTGTGCCACTATTCTGGATCCACGGTACAAAAAGGCAGGGGCCAGCAAAGCATTCATTCCTTTTAATGAAGCTGATGTTTCAAAGTACAAACATTGGCTACCTCTGTCAGCCACTCGGTTAGATAAAGAGCGGCAGAAAATTGAAGGAACCGGCAGAAGTACTACTGAATCAGCAGGCCATCCGGCGTCAAGGTCCACTTCTGAATCTGTGTCCGAAGGGACTCACTTTCCCTCATAGCCGTTAACGACACCAGCAACCGTATCATCATCCTCATCTGCACCAGGCCCAGCCCTAATATTGTCGGAAGCGGATTGGCTAACTCATCAAGGGTTTGCTCGTTCCAGTGCGGCAAAGGCCACAAGTGATACGCAAAGTGGAGCAGCCCTGGAGAACCTTGAGTCGATGGTGCAGGCCTATCTGGATGACCCAACAGAGGTCTTTGTTAATCAGAACCCATTGCTGTATTGGTATGGGAAAAGGCCTCTATGGCGACTGATCACCAACCTGGCTCTAAATTATTTGTCTTGCCCACTCGCAGGCGTATCTTCTGAACGTGTTTTCAGTGCTGCTGGTGCCATTGTAACTTCAAAAAGGACCCGCCTCTCGCCCAAAAATGTGGAGAGGTTAACAATGATCAAGATGAATCAGCACTACATACCACCAGATTACAAAATAGGTGAAAGCACGCAGGAAGAAGAGGACACCGACTTAGGTGACGGAAGTTCTTCTCTGTTAGCTGACCTACTCCCATCTCAATTCACAGAGTTTGAGGACGAGCTCTACTTCCCTGACACCGAGGCCTGAAAATGACTTCCTTTTTTTTCGTCCTTATTCACTTTTATTCCTGTGTGTCTGTCTTTGTTTTGCAACTTTTACCACAACAAAACTCTAATCACCTAATCACAACTTATTTACTTATTGATTTGAAGGTGCCGCAGTCTGCATTCCTGAGGTTCATAAGTTCACAAGTTCCGTCATGCTCCTCTATCCTCCTCCTCCAGACTCCCCCTATCCATTTCTCTCAAGGTAGATGGCTGGATTACGCAGAATCAAGAAACTTTGTCTTCGTAGACGAGTCCCCTGAAGTGGGACTGGAATTCCTGACTACATGCTGATTGCTGACAGTTACTTCTGTTACTGAGTGTTGATGATCAAAGTTAAATAATATATCTTTTTTCTTTACAGTCACTCACTGGGATGGATGGATCATCATCGTCGGTTTACGGAAGAACTATGGCCAATTCGTGATGTGAGTGGCAAACAGGTAAACCAGTCTACAACAACTACTACAGCAGAACTACATGTTAGTCGTGGTATGGAGTGGTCGAGGCAGTGTAGTGTTGTTATGCCAGACAGAGTCCAGACAGCAGTTCATATAAAATTGGGCCTATGTGGCTTGCTGCATACAAAAGGAATTTGGTAGGGTTCCCGGAGTCTAGGGCTCAGGGCCTGATGCAGGCTCGTTCATAATGATGTTGGCAAGGTTTTAGGGGGGGGTTGGCGTTTTTTGGTAGAGAATTGGGCGAATTCTGGCCTTTTTTGGTGTTTTGCGGTTGTGTGTGTTTGTTAGGCCTCTGCAAGGTAGCAGTATTGCATGTTTTTGGAGGCTGTTTGGGGGTGTTCTAAATTTTTGGGGGTGGGTTGAGGGGTCTGGGAGCACTGCTGGGAATGTCTAATTTTGAATGCAAGTGGTTTGAAGAAAATCCATCGTGGAAAAAGGGGGTTTGGGCCTAGCTGCAGAGTGCATTTTGGCATGATTCTAACTTAGGGCTCTGGGAAAAGCAGTGTTGCATGTTTTTGAGGACCTGTTTGGGGGTGTTCTACATTTTTGGGGGTGGGTTGAGGGGTCTGGGAGCACTGCTAGGAAGGTCTAATTTTGATTGCAAGTGGTTTGAAGAAAATCCATGGTGGAAAAGTTATTTTTTTTAGCATTCTTGCATGTTTTTGGGGGTGTTCTAGATTCTTGGGGGTGGGTTGAGGGGTCTGGGAGCACTGCTGGGAATGTCTAATTTTGATTGCAAGTGGTTTGAAGAAAATTCATGGTGGGAAAGGGGGGTTTGGGCCTAGCTGCAGAGTGCGTTTTGGCACGATTTTAACTTAGGCCTCTCTGGGGATAGCACTCTTGCATGTTTTTGGGGGGCTGTTTGGGGGTGTTCTACATTTTTGGGGGTGGGTTGAGGGGTCTGGGAGCACTGCTGGGAAGGTCTAATTTTGATTGCAAGTGGTTTGAAGAAAATCCATGGTGGAAAAGAGGGGTTTGGGCCTAGCTGCAGAGTGCGTTTTGGCACGATTTTATCTTAGGCCTCTGGAGATAGCAGTGTTGCATGTTTTTGGGGGCCTGTTTGGGGGTGTTCTACATTTTTGGGGGTGGGTTAAGGGGTCTGGGAGCACTGCTGGGAAGGTTAATTTTGATTGCAAGTGGTTTGAAGAAAATCCATGGTGGAAAAGGTTTTTTCTAGCACTCTTGCATGTTTTTGGGGGGCTCTTTAGGGGTGTTCTAGATTCTTGGGGTGGGCTGAGGGGTCTGGGAGCACTGCTGTGAATGTCTAATTTTGATTGCAAGTGGTTTGAAGAAAATTCATGGCGGGAAAGGGGGGTTTGGGCCTAGCTGCAGAGAGCGTTTTGGCACGATTTTAACTTAGGCCTTTCTGGGGATAGCACTCTTGCATGTTTTTGGGGGGCTGTTTGGGGGTGTTCTACATTTTTGGGGATGGGTTGAGGGGTCTGGGAGCACTGCTGGGAAGGTCTAATTTTGATTTCAAGTGGTTCGAAGAAAATCCATGGTGGAAAAGAGGGGTTTGGGCCTAGCTGGAGAGTGCGTTTTGGCACGATTTTAACTTAGGCCTCTGGGGATAGCAGTGTTGCATGTTTTTGGGAGCCTGTTTGGGGGTGTTCTACATTTTTGGGGGTGGGTTAAGGGGTCTGGGAGCACTGCTGAGAAGGTCTAATTTTGATTGCAAGTGGTTTGAAGAAAATCCATGGTGGAAAAGGTTTTTTTAGAACTCTTGCATGTTTTTGGGGGGCTCTTTAGGGCTGTTCTAGGTTCTTGGGGTGGGCTGAGGGGTCTGGGAGCACTGCTGGGAATGTCTAATTTTGATTGCAAGGGGTTTGAAGAAAATCCATGGTGGAAAAGGGGGGTTTGGGCCTAGTTGCAGAGAGCGTTTTGGCACGATTTTAACATAGGCCTTTCTGGGGATAGCACTCTTGCATGTTTTTGGGGGGCTGTTTGGGGGTGTTCTACATTTTTGGGGATGGGTTGAGGGGTCTGGGAGCACTGCTGGGAAAGTCTAATTTTGATTGCAAGTGGTGTGAAGAAAATCCATGGTGGAAAAGGGGGGTTTGCGCCTATCTGCAGAGTGCGTTTTGGCACGATTTTAACTTAGGCCTCTGGGGATAGCAGTGTTGCATGTTTTTGGGGGCCTGTTTGGGGGTGTTCTACATTTTTGGGGGTGGGTTAAGGGGTCTGGGAGCACTGCTGGGAAGGTCTAATTTTGATTGCAAGTGGTTTGAAGAAAATCCATGGTGGAAAAGGTTTTTTTTAGCACTCTTGCATGTTTTTGGGGGGCTCTTTAGGGGTGTTCTAGATTCTTGGGGTGGGCTGAGGGGTCTGGGAGCACAGCTGTGAATGTCTAATTTTGATTGCAAGTGGTTTGAAGAAAATTCATGGCGGGAAAGGGGGGTTTGGGCCTATCTGCAGAGAGCGTTTTGGCACGATTTTAACTTAGGCCTTTCTGGGGATAGCACTCTTGCATGTTTTTGGGGGGCTGTTTGGGGGTGTTCTACATTTTTGGGGATGGGTTGAGGGGTCTGGGAGCACTGCTGGGAAGGTCTAATTTTGATTGCAAGTGGTTCGAAGAAAATCCATGGTGGAAAAGAGGGGTTTGGGCCTAGCTGCAGAGTGCGTTTTGGCACGATTTTAACTTAGGCCTCTGGGGATAGCAGTGTTGCATGTTTTTGGGGGCCTGTTTGGGGGTTTTCTACATTTTTGGGGGTGGGTTAAGGGGTCTGGGAGCACTGCTGAGAAGGTCTAATTTTGATTGCAAGTGGTTTGAAGAAAATCCATGGTGGAAAAGGTTTTTTTAGAACTCTTGCATGTTTTTGGGGGGCTCTTTAGGGCTGTTCTAGGTTCTTGGGGTGGGCTGAGGGGTCTGGGAGCACTGCTGGGAATGTCTAATTTTGATTGCAAGGGGTTTGAAGAAAATCCATGGTGGAAAAGGGGGGTTTGGGCCTAGTTGCAGAGAGCGTTTTGGCACGATTTTAACATAGGCCTTTCTGGGGATAGCACTCTTGCATGTTTTTGGGGGGCTGTTTGGGGGTGTTCTACATTTTTGGGGATGGGTTGAGGGGTCTGGGAGCACTGCTGGGAAAGTCTAATTTTGATTGCAAGTGGTGTGAAGAAAATCCATGGTGGAAAAGGGGGGTTTGCGCCTATCTGCAGAGTGCGTTTTGGCACGATTTTAACTTAGGCCTCTGGGGATAGCAGTGTTGCATGTTTTTGGGGGCCTGTTTGGGGGTGTTCTACATTTTTGGGGGTGGGTTGAGGGGCCTGGGAGCACTGCTGGGAAGGTCTAATTTTGATTGCAAGTGGTTTGAAGAAAATCAATGGTGGAAAAGGGGGGTTTGGGCTTAGCTGCAGAGTGCTTTTTGGCACGATTTTAACTTAGGCCTCTGGAGATAGCAGT
This sequence comes from Lissotriton vulgaris, assembly GCF_964263255.1. NCBI lineage: Eukaryota > Metazoa > Chordata > Amphibia > Caudata > Salamandridae > Lissotriton > Lissotriton vulgaris. The sequence goes on along the minus strand of NC_141693.1, from coordinate 47,437,790 downwards.
GTTGCATGTTTTTGGGGGCCTGTTTGGGGGTCTTCTACATTTTTGGGGGTGGATTGAGGGGTCTGTGAGCACTGCTGGGACGGTCTCATTTTGATTGCAGGTGGTTTGAAGAAAATCCATGGTGGAAAAGTTTTTTTTTAGCACTCGTGCATGTTTTTGGGGGGCTGCTTGGGGGTGTTCTATATTCTTGGGGGTGGGTTGAGGGGTCTGGGAGCACTGCTGGGAATGACTAATTTTGATTGCAATTAGTTTGAAGAAAATCCATGGTGGAAAAGTGAGGCTTGGGCCCAGTTGCAGAGAGCGTTTTCGCACGATTGTAACGTAGGACTCTCTGGGGATAGCAGTGTTGCATGTTTTTGGGAGCCTGTTTGGGAGAGTTCTACATTTTTCGGGGGTGGGTTGAGGGGTCTGGTAGCACTGCTGGGAAGGTCTAATTTTGATTGCAAGTGGTTTGAAGAAAATCCATGATGGAAAAGGTTTTTTTTTTAGCACTCTTGTATGTTTTGGGGGGCTGTTTGGGGGTGTTCTAGATTCTTGGGGGTGGGTTGAAGGGTCTGGGAGCACTGCTGGGAATGTCTAATTTTGATTGTAAGTGGTTTGAAGAAAATCTATGGTGGAAAAGGGGGGCTTGGGCCTAGTTGCAGAGAGCTTGTTGGCACAATTTTAACATAGGCCTCTCTGGGGATAGCACTCTTGCATGTTTTTGGGGGGCTGTTTGGGGGTGTTCTAGATTTTTGGGGATAGGTTGAGGGGTCTGGGAGCACTGCTGGGAAGGTCTAATTTTGATTGCAAGTGGTTTGAAGAAAATCCATGGTGGAAAAGGGATGTTTTGGACCTACTTTCAGAGTGCTTTTTGGCACGATTTTAACTTAGGCCTCTGCAATGTAGCAGTATTGCACGTTTTTGGGAGGGTAATGTGGGGTGTTCCAGATTTTTGGGAGTGGGTTTAGGGGTCTGGGAGCACTGCTGGGAAGGTCTACTTGTGTGTCCAAACAGCAGTTTGGTCGTAGGTTGAGGGGGAAGGTGATTTGGCCCTGTTTCTAAGGTGCATTTCGGCCCATAGGCTAACATTGCCAGTAATGCGTTATTGCAGATGCCACTGGAGACAACTCTTCTGGCACTTTACGCAGCTGTAGTGTAGGAAAAGCACTACACATTTACCCAACGAGGTAGCACTTACTGGATTAGCCAGTAGAAAGTACTCCAGTAATACATATGCAAATCGCAAAAAAATCTGCAAGTTTGTGGGAAAATCCGCGAATTTGCTGACTTTTTTGCGATTTCGCGTGAATTTGCGGACCGCAGCTCCGCAAAATTCACCCATACTTTTACACACTAAATGAAACTCAAGTGTACTCTTTTACCTTGTTTAATACAAATTGTACTTCTACTGCAGGGGCCAGCCAATACGTTGCATTTTTCAATATGGAAAATTTCCTTGGACTCACTGTGTGTGTAGACAGTGACTGGCTGCATTGAACAACATTGCGTTTGCCATTTTACCATGATGATGATGATGAGTCTTGATGATCAAAATTACATATTCTCTTTATTCTTTACACAGTCACCCACTGGAATGGATGGATCATCATCATTGTCGGTTTATGGGAGAAATATGGCCGTTTCGTCAGTGGCAAACAACAGGTAAACAAGTCAACAACAACCACAGCAGACCTACATGTCTGTCTAGTCGTGGTATGGGATTGGTTGAGCCAGTGTAGTGTATGACAGAGACCAGACAGCAGTTCATGTAAAATTGCAGCTATGTGGCTTGCTGCATAAAATTAGATATGCTTTGTCTGTCTGTGTCAAAGAGGTATGCTACATCATCAGGTTGGTTCACTCAGTGGTGCCTGCCTTGACCGTCTGCATGGCCCTGGCCTGCTGTGTGCAATTAGTTACTATCCTTGAAAAGGAGACTCGGAGTACTCACTTTAGAAATTATGCCTGTATGTAATACTGTCGCCTCTGAAAGTGTTATTTTTGCACTACACACCGTACCTTATATTTTTTCTCAGTGCTGTTTTAATATCCCTTCCTGTTTTTCCATCAACAATTGCAGGCCGGATTTTACCTTGTGCCATGGGAACAAGTCAACATTAACTCAGGCTTACCAGCAATCCGCAATTCCGCATCCACCAGGCAGGCAGTAGACAGTGTGTCTGGTTACCAAGATTGATCGACGGAGCGTCAGATGGAATGGAGGAGTACCGCGAATAAGAGGAATGGCTGGATGCATGCAACTACCCAAATTGAACAGGACAACAACAACATACAGTTACAGTATCCTCTTCACTTCTCCTTATCTTTTAAATAACTTATTTTGTGAACTTCTATGAGTGCGACTCTCTGCTTCAAATTCATCCCTACAGCTATTTCATAACTTTCTTTGCTATTTTGAAAACTGATGTAATGTACTACTAAGTCATTCTCTCTGAGTGAAATTGCGTAATTACCGCAGCCCTGTACTGTCTAATAGTTTAGTACTACTTAGTAAGTTGTAGTTAGTACTACTTTTCAGTAACCGAACCATCCATTTAGCAAACAACTTCATGCATGCACTTCCTTTATGTCTCTTAAAAGATTTATGGATATCTTCGTATCCAAAGATTTGTTTTTCTTCATTTGTTGTTTGTACATGCTGTGTTTTTTTTCCTCTCTCCACAAACCTTTCCCAAAAACCCCCATTCCCATCCAATTTTCAAACCCTAACCCTCTTCCCCCAGGCTGTGTGGTTTTCATTGAGGTGTGACTAAATGACAACAATAATTCCACACACTTGCGGGGGAGGATAAGGTCAAAGCAACAGAAAATCAATTTCAAGGCTGGTGAAGGAATCTGAGGATATATTCTTTTTCTTATTCAGCTTGACACAGACCCATAACTATTTGCAAATCAAATCTGATTTTCATGTGCGCCATCAACTGGATTGATCATCAAGAACATCCTCCTCCTACACGTGGCGAATGATTACGCTGCTGTGTCCTTCACCTTCAGTACTATTTCTTGTAGTAGCCAAAACTCCACGCAACTAGTAGTTATACTCTGAATACTTTAGCATTTGTTAGGCTAAATTATGGCACTGTTCTTGTATACTGTACTATCTATCGTACTGTTTTAATGCTCCACTCAGGCCACTCAAGATTTCATTTCCTTTTTTTTCATATGCTGCTACTGCCACTGTGTACCACCACTACTACCACCACAACGATGCCATTTCATCCGCCCAGGATTGCCAACCGCAATCACCATCTGCCATGCAGCCAGCCATGTGCCTAGCCCTATTCTCAAACACGAATCACAGGTAAGATAAGCATTTGGGGGAGGAAGAATAATGGAGTAGAAGGAGAGAGGAGAGACTGACGGTAGTACTAGTAAAGTAGTAGGACAATTGAATTCACTAACTCTGTGAGTGGCACTTACTTTTGTAAACATTTGGGCGATTACTTAGACAATTTGAATCAAGCAGCCAGTTAAGTTTCAGGAAAACAAACGCACAGTTAACCCCCCGCCTCTCCCGCAAAACAGTAAAAACGCGTATGCTATGTTTAAGTTGAAAATAAATTATTCTTTTTATCCCTAACAAAAATAAACTGTCCCACAAGACCCGACCCACCCCCCTCCATAACCCCAACGAATGCCCATGAAATAAAAGTCCCCAAAGTCCAAGAACAAAAACCAACTCCCAATTCCCACCCCCCAAAAGTCTTTAAAAAAGGGGCAAGGGACAGTCTCTCTTCCTCTACTGCCGCCGGCGGTGTCCTTTGGCCAGGTGGTCCTGATGCTCCCTGCGGAGGTCCTTGAGCAGGGTTTTAAGTCTCTCCACCTCCTGCTCAAGGTTGGACACCCTGAGGGTTAGGCGGTGCATGCGTGCCTTGCCCCTGCTGTGGGGGGCAGCTGATTTTTTGGCTGCTTGGCGGTGGCGGGTGGCTGCGGTACCACGGCTCCGTACCGCTGGAGGCTTGCGCTGACTGGCTGACCCAGGGTGCGCGGAGGAGGATGCAGCTCTGGTGGTGGATGTTGTGGACTGAGACTGCGTGTCCTCTGCCTCCTGGGCCACCAGCCGCCAATATTCGGCGACAATCACCTCCAGCTTCCTTTGCTGGGCCCGTCTAGCCAGCTCCTTCCGTGTTGGTTTGGAAGGAGCATCTATATGAAGAAAGAAAAACATGCAGTAACCAATGATCTTTAAGATTAACACAAAATAATTCAGCTGAAAGTTGTGTCACAGTAGCACTAGCAACTTGCAAGCACAGTACATAACATTTGTGGCCTGTATCTATCTAACCTCCCACTTCGTCGGCCTCTGCTCTAACATTAGTGGGAATTTCAGGAATCAATTCTACTAGCACTATATGGACTTACTCCATTAGACTCAGTCAGTACACCAGTCTTCTTCTTCTTCTTCTTCTCTCTTGTTTAGCGAAGTTGGTACGCAAACTTCTGGAAGCCGGCATAATGCCAGCGCAGTCAACTTGCACCCGAGAAAAACAGACGCAAGCCATGATGACACAGACTTGCGTTACTGAACCACTCTAATACATGCAGGTGGTGAAGCTCGTACTTTTCTATTGCGGGTTGCACTGGCCATACTCTGTTACAAGGGGTACTGTTTAATTAATTTAACTTTCACCCTGCAGTGCCAATGACTACTAGAAAAGGAAAATGAAGAAGATAAATAATATGATTATCTATCCCTTCACAGGATATTTGCTTACATATGGGATGCTTTGTTTTTTATTGAGTGAACACTGATAGGCCACATATGAATGACAGAGTTGTAATAAAATTATTAACAGAGGTAGTGAGTGGCCCCCGTAATGGCAGAATATATGCTGTGCTTACAAACTACTGTTACTAGTCATGGTAGTATTCTGAAAAATTACCACTTCTTATCCTCGCCTTTGCTACACTGGAACGGATGTGCGGGTGCGGTTTTAAATGCTCTTCAAAGTAACACTTACTTCATCCAGTGTCTGTCTACTCTGTCTACATACACCTATGCTATCTATGAGTAAGATAGTACCATGATCCAGGCATCCATCCATTCAAAGTAAATGTCAATCATTCTTCTTAATGTCTCTCAACTGGACAAACCTTAGTTTTTCTCACGGAAAAACAACCTTTTTATTTTATTTTGGAAACCGCCAGCCATGCATCCGTGCTTGACTTGCATTTGAACGAAAGTATATATTGAGCACACATACAGTTTCTGTTTCCCCACCCAGGCAGTGCACTTCCCTTTCTCCTTCCACCCATCCTTCCTTCAGCCTTAAACCGGCTATGCATCATATTCCCAGCCACCTCGGACAGCATTCAAAAACACGTATCATTCTTTGCCAGTCATTACTTTTAACTCACTCGTCCTTCCTTACACCCTTCTTTCCCTTTTCGTTCATCCCATCCATCAAGTTCATCTCTGATCTGACTTGGCTTCTCGATAAAACTTTCACAGCCGAGTTGAAGTCAAATTTAAAGGAGGCCATTGGTTACTCGTCAACTCCCGCCGCTAATGCTATTGCTCATGCGAAGTCAAGGGTGAATGTCTTCTACCTGGTTGACAAAAACTTACTTCTAAATTTGTAAGTCTTCTTAACAGTACGGTGTACTTGTACTGTACAACATATACACCCGTGCAGAGAGCACACTCTGCAGTCTGCAATCTCAATAAGTAAGGAATATAACAGCTTACCACTGCCCGCCACTACCATGGCGTCCCCCACAGCAGTTCTCGATGGCTGTTGCACCGCCTACGCCCCAGGAGTGCCCACCTCCGCGCTGGCCCCGGCAATGGTGGATGGCTGTGCCGATGTTTCGCGTAGAAAATACATTTCATATTCTTGGATGCCATATACACCACTCCCTATTTTGTCTGGGAATGAAACAATTTTACTAGTACTACATTACATAAACAAATTTAATAATTTGAGACTCTCTATACTCTAAACTACAAATTTCCCTTTCTTCAGGGAAAGATTATTTTTATTTTTTCTTAGCCGTAACATGTCTTGCTACACTTTTATGTATGAAAAATAGGGGTTGTGTCCTGTAATGTGGCCGGGTAGGACAACATAAAATGCTTAAGGATAAGAAGGACCCGGTCACTGTTTTGTTCTGCCTGTATTTTATTTTATGCAGAATCACACCCTAAGGTAATTAATCCTTGGATGTTTTAACTTTCAAGTAGTTACAAATTTCAGCACATTTTTTCAGAAAATTTGAAACAAAGTCTGAGGTTACGTTGTCGTGCACAGAACATGTATTTGCATATACTATAACCTTATTCACAATGAACACAATAGAAAATTATAAATAAATACATTTTTCACAATTTCTACAAAACATTTATCACAAACAAATATTTCTAGCTTCAAGGTTGTACCCTGCTTAATGGTTCCACCAGGTTTTGAAAAGAAAAACTTTTTGAATTTAGTATAAACCTGGTAACACAAAGGCTTTAAGCTAAATGTACGTTTTTTATGCCATTGAACTCATGGAGATGTGTAACAAAGCCTTTTGCGCAAAACGCATTCGGTTTTTGCGAATGTCTCAAAGCCGACGCGTTTCCAAGTCCGTCATTCATTTATCGGACTTTTTTTCAGAGCTTAATAGCTGGGTACCTGTATTGAAGTAAGGGGAGGACATACTTTAATGTCTGACTTTCACATGTATTGTCACCCACAAGATCGTTGTTTGGTGTATGCTTATTACCTTCTTGTACTGTATGGTCGAGTCTGTTGTATTTGTCTAAGACTCTTGACTGGCGTTTAAATTTTACTCTGCAAAAATGAAAAACAAGGGATGTATCTCTTTAGTGTGGGGGACACCATGTTACTACTTCTGTTGGATTGCCCAGAGTGATTAGGGTAACTTACATTGTTCAATGACTCGTGTTTTTGCCACCGCATGTCCTTTACGCAGATCCGGTGCGGGTTTAAATTGTTGAGAAGCTCGTCGAGTGCTGTAATGTTACAACAGCGCGGGTTTAGTTAGAGGGCTCACAATGTTTAACGTATGCAGCATTTTGAGGATTCAACAACTTTACTTAAGTAAAATTAAAACGCCAGTCAAGTGTCTTAGACAAATACAACAGGCTCGACCATACAGTACAAGAAGGTAATAAGCATACACCAAACAACGATCTTGTAGGTGACAATACATGTGAAGGTCAGACATTAAAGTATGTCCTCCCCTTACCTCAATACAGGTACCCAGCTATTAAGCCCTGAAGAAAAGTCCGATAAATGAATGACGGACTTGGAAACGCGTCGGCTTTGAGACATTCGCAAAAAACGAATGCGTTTTGCGCAAAAGGCTTTGTTAAACATCTCCATGAGTTCAATGGCATAAAAAACGTACATTTAGCTTAAAGCCTTTGTGTTACCAGGTTTATACTAAATTCAAAAAGTTTTTCTTTTCAAAACCTGGTGGAACCATTAAGCAGGGTACAACCTTGAAGCTAGAAATATTTGTTTGTGATAAATGTTTTGTAGAAATTGTGAAAAATTTATTTATTTATAATTTTCTATTGTGTTCATTGTGAATAAGGTTATAGTATATGCAAATACATGTTCTGTGCACGACAACGTAACCTCAGACTTTGTTTCAAATTTTCTGAAAAAATGTGCTGAAATTTGTAACTACTTGAAAGTTAAAACATCCAAGGATTAATTACCTTAGGGTGTGATTCTGCGTAAAGTAAAATACAGGCAGAACAAAACAGTGACCGGGTCCTTCTTATCCTTAAGCATTGCTACACTTTTTGGCACAACTGATGAATGCTTGCTTTTTAACACGCACCATTTTTCTCATAACAGACAGAAGCTTCCCTTCTAAGAACAAGAGCAAGATCAGATCATCATCACTTGGAGTCAGCAACGATTCATCCCCACAAAAAAGACTTGAAGTTCCAACCAGGTGAGGGCTCTCCCACAATTAATGTGTGAAATCAGCTACTTTTCAGCTTTGAATCCTTCACCGTTTATCTTATATGATGAAGTTGATTTTAATAAATGTTTTTACTTTTAATAAAGCTTTAAAACTTACATAGACTCTGTTTTTTGGTCATGAGTGAGTGAGCGAAAGGGTTTGCAATTTGCAAGCATGAGTATGTGGTTCAGAGAGGTCGGGACTCTGACTCCGTAGTCGTATGTCCGGGGTTGTATTATCATTGGGGATCAATCATCGCTGCATTCAGGAGCTAAATAAGGACTCTGACACACTGGCTAGTCAGTAAGGAGATTGGGGGTTCAACTTCTGCTATGACTGAGGTGTGTCGAAAGTCTAACTGCGCCTATTATAATTTATAACCAATGCCCTATTTCTTGTCCATAGTTCTGTTTCTGCAGAATAGTCCCTGCAACAGTAGTAGTATGGATTGTCCTCCTATCCAATCAAAAAGTAAACTAGTATCTTATTCTTGGTGGCCATTGACATTGTTGGGAATTGTCAAAGCATAAACATTTAAAAGACTTCAATAGACATTAAGGACAACCCAGAGGACTGCACTCAGTGCATAGAGCTGTTGCTGAATAGAATAGGAGTTTTGTTAAACACCTTTTGCCAACTGTGCAAGCTTAGTTAGCTACACAGACAGACTAATAATAATCTAGTAGTACCACAGGGAGTCATACTAGAGGCAGGTTAAGAATTTAGAAACAGTCTTAAAGAAGATCAAAGACGATTTAGGAAAAAATAGAATGAGGAACGTTTGGAAAAAATACAGGTGCTGTAAACGATAGGGAAGTATAATTATTAATATTAACAGGAAAACTTACTGGGGCCAGCAGAGGAGCCCTCGCCGGACCGATCCTGGCCGTCCTGCTGTTGTCCCTGCTCCGCCTGTGCCGCTACCTCCCCCTGTGTCCCCTTGCCCCTGGGGGAAGCTGATGTACAACATGAAAGGAAGACACAAACATGGATGATTGTTGTCAACCACATCAAACATAAATAAAAAACAATAACAAATTATTTCGGGGAAATAGACAACAATTGCACTAAATTTATTGACCTTTCTGATGTGGTCTGCTAGGATATTGCTGGATTCGCGGACCGTCTACTTGGAAAGTTATGTTACTCACCAAACCAACTACAAAAAGGTTCTACTAGGACTGGCAGGCAGCACTCCGCAGCACGTGAAGTGACAGACACAGTCTGTCGTGATCACCACCACTATCTCTTCTTAGTGGCAGGAGTACAAAGGAAGGACTGGACTTGAGTCTCTAATGTCTAGCATTACGCAGTTCTGTAAAGTACACTGATACATAATCATCTCCCAGGCCAAAATTGAAAAAAAGTAAGCATAGTAGCACCGCCAGTGAGCAGGCCAGCACCTGCAATCACAGAAGCTTTTGAAACATAATTTACCTGCAATGTAATCGGCAGCATTCTTGCCCTTCGGAAAAATCAAGCATTTGCAATATGATAACATAGAGCAGGAGAAAACAGAGTAGTGAATAAATAGCTACTACTACTCACCAAGCCCTGGGATCTCGACGCCTAGCAAGTCGAGCAGGTCGTGTTTCCGGCCCAGGATGTCGGCCCACCGGTGCGTCGCCTGGTCGTAGGTGCGGCAGACTCCCGATACCTTCCCCCATAGCTGGCGATGCTCCCGGAGCCCGTACCCGGTGCCGGGCCTGCCGCCTGCCACGACGGTCTTGGGGAGGTGGCGCTGAATGAAGAAAATCAGTGCGGCCACCTCCACTGCGCTGAAAATCTCCTGGGCTATTAATGCTTCCCCCCTTAAGTGCCCGCATGGGAGCCGGGTACGGGGTGCAGGACCCTTCCCCTTGCTCTTCCCGGCTCCCTTTGCCATGGTCCTGGACAGCTGAAAAAAAAAATAGGAAAGAATAGGGAAAAAGTAAAGAAAAGAGTTAAAAAAAGTAGCTTTAAAGTAACCAAAAGTAGAAAAAACACAAAATATAGAAGTAGAAAAAGAGAGGGATAGATAATGAGTAAAAAAGATCCCAAAAAAGTTCAAAGGAACAAAGGATTGCAAAGATTAGGGGATAATCCACCAGCTGATCCGCGCCGCCAAGAAAACAGCATTCAAGGACCGGTTGGACAACAACGCACACAACTGCAAGGAACTCTTCAACATCGTGAAAGAGCTTTCCAACCCCAGCGCAGGAAACAACGACATCACCCCATCGCAAGACCTCTGCAACTCCCTCGCTTCATACTTCCACAACAAGATCGCGGACATACACAACAGCTTCAACAACCAACCAACGCACACCATGACCGAACAACCACCCCCCACCACCACCCTCCACGCCTGGACCCCGATCAGCACCGAAGACACCATCCGCACGATGAACTCCATCCACTCCGGATCACCGACCGACCCCTGCCCTCACCACATCTTCAACAAGGCCGACGCTGTCATCGCACCCCACCTGCGAGACATCATCAACACATCCTTCGACACCACCATCTTCCCTGAGAGCTGGAAACACGCCGAACTCAGCGCTCTACTCAAGAAACCAACAGCGGACCCCACCGACCTCAAGAATTACCGCCCCATCTCGCTCCTCCCGTTTCCAGCCAAAGTCATCGAGAAGACCGTCAACAAGCAGATGGCCGCCTTCCTCGAGACGAACGGATCCCTCGACCCCTCACAGTCCGGCTTCCGAGCCAATCACAGCACCGAGACCGCCCTCATCGCCGCCACCGATGACATCCGAGCCCTGATGGACAATGGAGAAACAGCGGCCCTCATCCTCCTAGACCTCTCCGCGGCATTCGACACGGTCTGCCACCGCACCCTAGTACGGCGCCTCAGCAACATCGGAATCCAGGACAAGGCGCTGGAATGGATCATCTCCTTCCTCGACGGAAGAACACAGAGGGTCCGCCTACCACCGTACAAGTCAGAGGCCTCCGAAGTCATCTGCGGCGTCCCCCAAGGATCATCTCTGAGCCCCACCCTCTTCAACGTCTACATGAGCCCCCTCGCGGCCATCGTACGCAAACACAACCTCAGCATAATCTCCTACGCCGACGACACCCAGCTGATCCTCTCCCTGACCAACGACCCCGCCGCCGCCAGAGCCAACCTGCACGAAGGGATGAAAGAGGTAGCCGAGTGGATGACGACCAGCCGCCTGAAACTGAACTCGGACAAGACGGAGGTCCTCATCCTGGGCTCCTCACCCTCCGCCTGGGACGACTCCTGGTGGCCTCCCGCCCTGGGCACCGCACCCAAACCGACAGACCATGCACGCAACCTGGGCTTCATCCTGGACTCCTCCCTCTCCATGACCAGGCAAGTCAACAACGTCTCCTCGGCGTGCTTCAACATCCTACGCATGCTGCGGAAGATCTTCTGGTGGATCCCCACCGAGACCAGGAAGACCGTCACCCAGGCCCTCGTCACCAGCCGACTGGACTACGGCAACGCCCTCTACGCCGGTACCACCGCCAAGCTCCAGAAGAGACTCCAGCGGATCCAGAACGCCTCAGCCAGACTCATCCTCGACATCCCACGAACCAGCCACATCTCCGGACATCTGAGAGACCTTCACTGGCTCCCCGTCAACAAGAGAATCACCTTCCGCCTCCTCACCCACGCACACAAAGCCCTACACGACCAAGGCCCGAGCTACCTCAACAGCCGAGTCAACTTCTACGCTCCCAAACGCCACCTCCGATCAGCCAACCACGCCCTCGCCGCCGTCCCCCGCATCCGAAGAGCGACTACAGGAGGAAGGTCCTTCTCCTACCTGGCCGCCAAGACCTGGAACTCCCTCCCGACCGACCTGCGCCTTACCCAAGACCACCTCTCCTTCAGGAAGAAGCTGAAGACCTGGCTGTTCGAGCAGTAGCGGCACCCCCCCCCCCCCCCCCCCCCCCCCCCCCAGCGCCTTGAGACCCTACGGGTATGTAGCGCGCTTTATAAGTGTCACTGATTGGATTGATTGAATTGAAAACGCATGCCCAGAACCATAGCAATGAATGAAAAACAAGATGGCCGCGCCCATTGAGGACCGCGTGGGTAAGTTTGCGCTATATTCCCCCCGCGAGCAGGCAAAACCGCACGCCAACATGTAATCGCGCCCCGCACACAACGCAAGCCTGCAAATAGCACCCGGAAACGGAAATACGCAACGCGAACAAGATGGCCCGCCCAAGTACGACCGCATGGGTAACTTTGTGGTCGATGCACTGCAAGCGGCCCGCGAACACGCAAAAAAAAATCCTCAAATTCGCACGAATTCGCAGATTTTGTGGATCGCGAAATCGCTTTCGTGCCAATTCGCGTACCGCGAATTCGCAAATTTCGCCCATACTTACTGGATATGGACATTCTTTATTACTTGGGGCTGGAAGCTACCGACTATTCTATGTATACTACTGGTGATACTATTTACATGCTGTACTTGTATGCAATGTGGTCCTATGCTGTGCTCCATGTGTATCACTGCTTGTACATCTGCCAAAAGAAATTTTTATGAAATAAAAGCCCAACAAATGTTGAATAAAGAAGTCACCGAAATAATGCTAATAGATGTGCAAGATGCGTATCTAGATTACCCCAGAAAAACGAATGTCTTCAGCTAATGCTGAAAGGGTTGTCTGTTGTAATTTGGCAGCAATTAGGTTAATCATTAGCAGAAGACATCCTGTATTTAGAGACTATCTTGTCCGTTTTGTGGAATCCATTTTGTATTTCTGTCAGCCATTTTGTTTGCCATGTGCTACCATGTGCTAGCCATGTGCTCTGTCCTAACTTCCAGTTAACTGCTCTTGAAATCTGCCAAGAGACGAGATATATTTAGCCTTTTCTGCTTTGCACATGCTGAGTTGAGCTTGCAGCTGTCCCCAGTCTGTAACTGTCAGGATGTGTCCATCAGAATTATCCAACTGTTAGCCACTCTCACTTGTTGCCTGTACACTTTCTGTATGACCTTATATGTACCTACAACCAGCATTTTGTACTTGTACCGCCTTCATTTGAACACCCTGTGTGAGTATAAAAGGACCAAGCTCCTTCTATTCAGTCTGCTAATTCATACATTACCGAAGGATGCTGTGTGAATGTAGTTCCACCTCATGAGGTTTAATAAACTCTGTCTTTTCTATTCCAGTTTCTGTGCCAACTTCTTCCTATTGGTCTGAGGACTCTGTGCAGAGAAGGGCGAATCCCTTGCACTGGTAGGCTTGCTGAGGCCCACTACTACAGAGCCCCCTATAATGGGCAACTGTGACGGGTGTTTGTGCACATGTGTGTGTGTGTGTGTACACACATCTGTACTCACGCACATACAAAGTTATAGTAATTGCACTCACAAAACGCTGTCAGTTACAGACTCATGCATTTCCTCTGTCACTGATTTACAGTGAGAGTTACTTGGACAACATGGGAAAGAACAGATATAAATTGTTTTTCACCATCACTGATGCTAACACACCGACTGCCAGCTGAAGGGCACAGCCTTTCGAAGCAACATTTGCATTCCATAGCTTGTTAGGTTTATTTTGAAGATGCTATATGAAAACTGGCGCAAGAAGAGGCCCGGCTGCTCATAAAGTTTGTGCTGTCACAGAGATTGCGCCTTGTGAAGCAAGGCTGCTTTTTTTTCTGCCAACCTCTTGTAAGATTGCTGAGCTCTTAAGCTTATAAGCAGCTACCATATTTGGGTTAACTATATCCACTGTTGGTGTGTTTCTGTTTTCATTTCAGCCGAAGGATGCCTGGAAAGGGAAGTTTAAAAACAAAATGACACAATCCTACTGGTGAGATCGGAGTTGTGGGGGACTTAAACTCCCTGGTTGAGGCACTTTGACACTATGAACCATCTGGAATGTTCCCTGCTGGAGCCAGCGGAACGCTCTCTCTGGTCTCTGTTTTGGCACTCAGCAATCTGGTTCCAGGGAGATGGACTGCCCTTGAGTGATGATTCATTTTACTTTGCTTCCCCAAGCATGCATCTAACATGGGAACAATACAAATATTCCACCCATATCTGCGTACAGTGAGTATGACACCCCACATCTGTGCGTCATGAGCGAGCATCTTAACACCCACAGACTGCATCAAACCCACACACAACCCCTGTGCATTGTGATTGTGCACCTCAAATTCATCGTACTCATTGAGACTACTTCAGCGTCACATCTGAAGTCTACTCCCTTAGTATCAGGCAAGAGTCAGTATGAACGGCACATGCTATTGTTAGCTAATTTACACCATTATCTGCTGTTTTAACTTTAAAGTTATGTCGCAGGGATTCTGCTCCTACACAGAACTGTGCACAGAGACCCAGGACCTCAGTGAATTGTGGTGTACCAAAAAACCCACCTTAGTGCCTAGAAACCCTAACCAGATAGCATCAGTGTCACATTAGCTCTTCGTCCTATAGCAAAAGAACTAAGTATTAGACAACCCAAAACATGTGACTTAGGTTATACTCAGGAATGGTGGGAAGCAAGAACACTCTTTCGTTATACTCTCGTACCAGTCCACAACAGGAGTAAACAAGCATTGGCATAGCCAATAGGACTCGCCTCTGGGACCTTATTAGTGTTTAGTCATGCAACGGTTGATATTATAACACCAAGGATATTGTGCTGCATAACTAAATACTTATAAGGTCCCAAAAGTGCGACCCATTGGTTATGCCAGAGCTTGTTTCCCGTGTCACGTCATTTCTAGCCTTTATAAAGGGCTGCAAACCTTTGGGAATCTCAAGAGTTCAGAACCTGCCACTGCAAAGGGGCCCTGGGAGGAAGTGCAGAGGAAGGCTTAAGTTTCAGCAGCAGCACCCACAGAAAGGAGGGGCAGGAAGGCAAGGACCCGAAGATGCCAAGGAGCAGCCTCTGTAGCCGTGTGCGCTTGACTTTCGTCTTCCTCTTCCTTCTGGGAGAGACCACTTCTTTCCCCAACTCTTCCCCCCTGCTCATGAACCCAGGGTGGTCAAACCCGAACAGGCTGATGCACCTCTACACCGCCAAAGGCAAAAACAGCTAACCACCTGCAGATCAACCGCGATGGGCACGTGGACGGGGCACCCCTTCAAACCATTTACAGTAAGTGTTCCGACGTGAGCATAGGCGTGCTGCTGTACACAGCGCTTGCTATCTGATTTGGTGGTTTCGTAGCACTGAGGCCTGCTTACATACGCGTGTCGCTGAATGTTTGCCATATTTCTAGATTACGTGGGTGTGCACTGGTACAGGTTAGCACCGACATGCTAGCTACAGGAGACGATCAGTGACCATGTCTACTTTGAACTTGCCAGTGCAAATCTTAAAGTTGTACCGGTGAGTATCTGTGAGTAGATGTGAACTCCAGTGCAGTATTGTCCCGGCGCCAATGGCACCTCGTATAATAAATCGCCTTCGGTTTTTGTAAATCCACTGGTACCATTTAGTAACCTTGGTAGTATGAATAGCTAGGATAGCCCCACTTGGGTTTAAACCTATATGTTTGAGACTGCGCGCTCACTTCTGCGGCTGATAAGTTGCCCCACTGTTACTTTCTAAAGCCCGAATTTGCATTTTGTGTGACTGTGGAACAAGTAGCAGACTTTAGCTATTTCACGTGCACCAGTTGGGCTTAGACCCTTGAAATTCGCGAAGAGGCTAGGCAAGCATAATTTTAGCTGATGGAGAACAGCAGAGGGTGTGTGTAGAACTGATGCCAATATATATTATGTCAACAGCGACGATTGGCGAGCCACAATTTTGGCTCGATATATAACACAGCATGTCTAATGTATTTTAAAGGACTCGTTTTAGCAAACAGCATGGTGCCACTAAAAAGGGGAAAAAAGAGTCTGAAATGGTAGTCGATCGTACGTCATTGTTCTGTAACTTTCTTTCCTGATATGATTGTATATGAATCAAGTATTGGAGTGGCTTTCTTCTATGTGCTTTAAAAAAATCCCGCAGATAAAATAAACGAGGCGCAGGGAAGTTTGGTACCCAGAATCACACATCTTGTGTGATGTGAAGTGGGAAATAGAAGCCAGACCCCTGGTTCCAAGAATGGCTGCAGTGCTACCACAGGAGACACTAAGGGTGCCGAGGCGTTGATTGTGGCAATTATTAAAGGGTGCAGCATGCAGAGGGTGGTGGTACCCGGGCCACTTTATGCAGCAGCGGTGCGCCGGTAATGTGCTTCTTTTTATCAATGCTGATGAAGGGATAGTTAGAAAAAGTTTTGTCCCGGTGCTGACACTGTGCGTAAATGAATACTGTTTTGTTATTCTGCATGAAAGGGGACACGTGACACACATGCGTAGGATTACGTAAAAAAACTGCAGCCTACGCCATTAACTATTTTGTGCACGTGCTTCTGGGTGTTTTATGTATTGAACATGTCTAATTATACCCAAGTTTTCACAGCCTATTTAACGCTCGTCCCATGACGCGAGTCCCTTCCTTTGCTCTCATTATAAAGGCGGATTGTAAATAAACACACCAGAGCTCATTGTATCGACTCCAGAAGGCTAAAAAGCACGGCAGGTCTGCCGGTAGCAGGAGGAGGCGCGCGCGCGCCTCGCGCTGCAGTGAAAGTGGCAGACTAGCAGCAGGGGGAGGGGGCATGGGCGATTTCCTTTGGGGAGCGTGCAACCATATGGCGCCACCATATGGCGCCGCGCGCTCCCGAAAGGAAATCGCCAAGATGGGCACGCGTTGCATTGCAAGCAATGTAACATGTGCACTTCTTTGCTGCAAAAGCTCTGACAATGGCATTAGGTCCCCTCCTATGCAACGCATGCGCGTTGCATAGGACGAGACCTAAAAAGAGGCACGGGAAAGGTTAAAATATTTATTTTAATGACGTGCTCTCAGATGCAGTATCTTGGCTAATATAAGCAGACATATAGTCAGAAATAATATGGTTAGCATTGTTACAATTCCATAAAACACATATGGAGAAATCATATTACAATGATGGTGAAAACGGGTCTTATAGTGCCTAGTATAACACCCTCCCTAGATAGGAACTATGGTTTATAAAATATAGAAGGTCTCTTAGGCTTGTTTGGGGGACCCCATACCTCTAAGATCAGCAGGTGTGAATCACATCAGGATCTGCCAACGCTCTCTGTCTCTCTGGAAAAACCGGCTTCTTCCAAGTGTCTGAAATCATGCTTACAGTGCATTATTAAAGGCGCCAGAAATCACGCTGGCTGCAGCTGCATGTATGTTATGGCTAAAACGTGAGCTGATCAGCCTGAACAACAGCTACCTTGTTATGATAACCTTGGAGGCTTTAGCTCTCAGTGTGCAGACTAGAGTCACAATGTAAATCTAGGGATGCTGAAAACAAGCCATTCTCATGTAATGCATTTCACGCAGCCGAACTTACAACAACAGTTATATGCAGTGTTGTGTGCAAAAGCAGCAAAAGGGTAAAATGGCGTTTAAACTTCTAATAAGCCCATGCTAACCTAGCAGTGTAAGTAAGAAGGCCCAGCCCTCACTACAGTTGCAATTGTCTTCCTTCACATTGAAGGCCGCCGACATTCTCGACACACGTATGATCTTAGGGGTGTGGCTTAATGGCTAAAGCGGCCGACCTCAGAGCCGGGGAACCAGGTTCGAGTCTGGCGTCAGGCTAAAACAGCGCTTTACATGGGCACCATTTGCATTACAGATGTACACATTCATTTTTAGGCATGGGGAATTGCAGGGATTTGCCCAGAATCAGAGGAGGCTTGAGCCTCCGGTCAGGCTCGAACTTGCTTCCTCAGCTCCAATGTTGGCCGCCCTAGTACTTTAAGACAGACTCTGTCCCTGCGTCTAAAGAAAAGAATATATCAGTCTGTAACGCTACTTGTGCTGGTGTAAATCGCTGTGATACCGTAACGTCGGGTTTGCACTATATAAAACTAAAAAGAAATGCAGCCCGTAGAACGACACCTAGAAATACTGTGAAAGGCACCACAAAACCCAGCTCAGTTAGGGGACTTTAAAAATACATTTAATGCAACCATGTATGCCTTTCTGTCCACGCCACCCCCTTTCAAGAAACACTTTCCCCGCCGAAAAATGCCGGCTAAGCAGCATGAAGCCCAAAACCTTTCACTAGTAGCTACCTTAGTATCCTGCAAAGCCCGATTCTGCAGCCACACCCCCACAGCCCTCCCCCTACTCACACGGCCACCTCCAAGCAGGAATAATTAACCAGAGAAAGGAGAGACCCCTCCTACCTTCCAAATGTCATTGCACCCCTGGTGCCCAACTCCCTAAGGCAATCCGTGCATCCGGCTCCACAGGGACCCCTGCCACCTCGGTGCAGCAGGTGCAGGAGCACCAGGGCCCCCATGACCCGACAAGTGCTCCCCTTCTGCACCCCAAAAGTAGGGGGCACCTCTTGCTTGCACCTATACATCTTGCAGCAGTGCTAACACTAAAGATTTACAAACACATTCCTGCCTCTTGTCTAGCAGATCTTATATGGAACAGAGGGTACAATTGTGCTCCTGCTACTCCATTAAAGTCCGGGCCCTCTCGAATGTTGCTCCTGATGCTCTGTCGTCTCACCACAGATTACCCTCTAAACTCCACAGTCTTGTGCTTAGTAGTGAGGGTGAGGAGCAATGAGAAGAGGGGAGGACTGACCCTCCAAGCACGGCAGGCCCCGTGGCTCTGAGCCGACGGGAGATGACCGGCAGGCGCTTACCGCCCTACTTACATTACACGCCGTGCATACCTCTCAGCAGTGCAGGGGTGTGCTGGCCGTTGCGGCACCGGGCAAACCTCCGGTGCGCCGCAAGGGTGTGGGCCAGTTTTGGGCCCCTTGGGCCGTTTTTATTACAGGGCCGTTTTTGCAGCATAGCTGCAAAACCGTCCCTGTAACGAAATCGGCTGAAACCCGGCCCCGGCAAAGAGCTCGTCGCACCCCCAACCTTGTTGGGGGGGGCTGGCCGAGCACTTTGACAGGGCCGGTTTTGGTTCCCAGTCGTGCCCTGGATGTGCTGGGGCCTATTCCGCACCAGGGCAATCATAGTACAAAGTCTGTACTGCCTCCTGGAGCATGACACCCGCACCCCTGCACGTTGCCCCCTAATCTCTGTGTCTTATGCAACCTAGTGTTCAGACCCACACACACACACACACACCATATTCTTTCGGGGAAGCTCCATGCTTAGTGCTTCAGCAATAAAAGCGCTACATCTACCACACATCTACAACATCATTATCCTAGGGCGGCCACTCCTCGATATTCGCTTGTACCACCTAATGCTCTCTGCACCTCTACCCCCGCCCCATTGTGCCATCTCACCCCAGCACCTTATAATATGCCATGGTCACCACTTACTGCATTGTATTCTTTGGTCTCCAATCACAGTGGAGAAGTGTGGCTCAGGGGTTAGAGGCGGCAGACCCGGAAGCTGAGATCGGTCCTGGACCAGGGTTCAATTCCCCGCCTCAGCGGGTCTTGGGCTAAAAATTCCACAGACTCGATAATTCTCGCTCCGGTGCCTTCTCTACTCACTGGTTCACACTCTGCGACTCTGGGCGATAGCTTGCTTAATCTCCACAACGGCCCCTCGCGGCGGGATGCCTGACTTTCACCTTGTGGATACCCTGCTGGGGCTATCACACAGGGGAATATCAGGACGGGTTCCCTAAGCAAGCGCTGGGAAACCCACTGCGGGTAGCTGTGCGCTATATAAGCTCAACTACATTTACAATCGCAGGCAGTAGCCCACCCCTCTCCCCTGCACTGATTCCAGCACTTTCTCTGAACCAGGCAAAAGTTCAGAAATAATCCATCCTCGTCAAGACGCAGTCACTGGTTCCGGCTGATCTTAAGAGCTGTTGGCGCCCCGAGGCTTGCTTCAACTCCTTGTTTTTGGGTGTCAAAATTGCTCCAAATGAGGTAGTGTTAACCTGTAAAATTGCCAACGTTAGGAGTTAATGTTAACACAAAATGTGCTGCATTATGCTGCAGCATTTGCCTTTTCTTTGTGCCTAATTTAGTTAGACCTATCGCATAATTTGGTCCACCCCTAACGCATATGTTCAGTGGCCCTACTCATAGGTAATGTAAATACCAACTCTGGGGCACTCACCATTTTAAATGCTGCAGTCCTGTCACTGCACCACCTGTAATGCACTCCTGAACTGCACCTATGTGTCATTGAAGTGAGCAGTGCTTGTAGACATTAACCCTAAATGAATGTCACAAAATACCCATAATCCAACACAGCTGTTAATTAGCTAAAAAAGGAATTTTCCTCGAGGCACTACACATTTAACATGACGCCTGGCCACAGCATTGCGTCTCGCTTCCTAAGTTTTCAACTATCGCTTCTAAGTTTAGAAAACATAGGACATAAATGAAATGCTAAATTAAATTGTAGATGAGAAACTAATTTCTAGGGATATTTATTTCAATCAATCAATCATATCATTTGTAAAGCGCACTACTCACTCGTGAGTCTCAAGGCGCTGGGGTGGGGAATGCTGCTACTGCTCAAAAAGCCAGGTCTTGAGGAGTTTTCTGAAGGTCAGCAGGTCTTGGGTCTGCCGTAGGTGGGGGGGGGGGGGGGGGGGGGCAGAATGTTACAGGTCTTGGCAGCAAGGTGGGAGAATGATCTGCTGCCGGAGGTCGCTCTTCGGAAGCAGGGGACTGTGGCGAGGGCGAGGTCGGCGGAGCAGAGCTGGCGGGTGGGGGTGTAGAACCTGAGTTTTCTGTTGAGGTACATTGGTACGGTTTTGTGGAGTGCCTTGGGGGCGTGGGTGAGGAGTTTGAAGGTTATCCTCTTGTTGACCGGGAGCTAGTGCAGGTCTCTCAGGTGGGGTGTGATGTGGCCGCGGCGAGGGATGTCGAGGATCAGGCGTGTAGAGGCGTTCTGGATTTGTTGGAGCCGTCTCAGGAGTTTGGCCGAGGCTCCTGCGTAGAGGGCGTTTCCATAGTCCAACCTGCTGCTGATGAGGGCCTGGGTGACCATTCTTCTCGTTTCAGTGGGGATCCACTTGTAGATCCTGCGGAGCATGCGGAGGGTGTTGAAGCAGATGGAAGAGACGGCATTGACCTGTTTAGTCATGGAGAGGGTGGAGTCGAGGATGACCCCTAGGTTGTGTGCGTGGTCGGTGGGTGTTGGAGCGGTTCCCAGTGTGGTCGGCCACCAGGAGTCGTCCTAGGCCGAAGGGGTGGATCCGAGGATGAGGACCTCTGTCTTGTCCGAGTTCAGCCTCATCCAGTTAGCAACAGCCTTCATTCCTTTGTGAAGGTTGGTTTTGGCGGTGTGAGGCTCCTTGGTGAGGGAGAGGATCAGCTGGGTCTCATTGGCGTAGGAGATGATGTTGAGGTCGTGCCGACGGGCAACGTGGGAGAGCATGTAGATGTTGAACAGAGTTGGGCTGAAGGATGAGCCCTGGGGTACGCCATGATCTCGGTGGCTTCGGAGCAGAAGGGGGAAGGCGGACGCTCTGTGTTCTGCCGGAGAGGAAGGAGATGGTCCAGTCCAGGGCCTTCTCTGTGGAGGCGTGTTTGTAGTGTGTGGTGGCAGACGGTGTCGAAGGCGGCTGACAGGTTCTGGAGGATGAGGGCCGCCGTTTCTCCATTGTCCAGCAGGGACTTGATGTCATCAGTGGCGGCGATGAGGGCAGTCTCGGTGCTGTGGTTGTTGTGGAACCCGGACTGGGAAAGGTCCAGGATGTTGTTCTCCTCGAGGTAGCGGGTCAGTTGTTCGTTGACGGTCTTCTTGATGACCTTTGCCGGGAACGGGAGCAGGGAGATGGGCTGGAAGTTCTTGAGGTCCTTGGGGTCCGCCTTGGGTTTCTTCAGTAAGGCGTTGATCTCGGCGTGGTTCCAGCTCTCCGGGAAGGTTTCTGTCTCAAAGGAGGTGTTGATGACTTTCCGGAGATGGGGTGCGATGGCTGTGCTGAGTTTATGAAGATTGGGTGTGGGCATGGGTCTGCCGGTGATCCGGAGTGGATGGTGTTCATGATCTTGATGGTGTGGTCGTCGTTGATGTTGGTCCAGGAGAGCAAGCGGTTGGTGCGGATGGTGGATGTGGGGGTGGAGGTCTCAGTGGTTTATGGGGCAGTCGTGGCATTGAAGCTGTTGTGGATTTCTGCGATCTTGCGGTGGAAGAAGGTGGCCAGCGAGTCGCACAGGTCTTGCAAGGGTGGGACGTCGTTGGTGTTGGAACTGGGGTTGGAGAGTTCCTTTATGATATTGAAGTTCTCTTTGCTGTTGAGTACATTGTTGTCTCGGCGGTCTTTGAAGGAGGCTCTTTTGGCGCATCTGATGAGGTGATGGTGTCTGCGGTGGTGTTCTTCTGGGCTGCGTGGCTGTCCGGTGTTCATTCACGGAGCCAGACCTTTTCCAGCTTTCGGCAGGTTTGCTTGGAGGCCTGGAGGTCTTCAGTGAACCAGCTGGCTTTCTTGTTGGTGTGACTGTTGGAGGGTTTCTTGATCGGTGCGAGGGTGTTGGCGCAGTCGTTGATCTACTGTCTGAGGTTGTGGGTGGCGGTGTCGGGGTCGGTGGGGTCAGCGGGTGGGCTCTGGGCAAAGGTGGTGGTTAGCTGGTCTTTGGTGACTGTGCTCCAGCAGCGGCAAGGAATCTGTTGGGTGCAGTGGTGCATGGTGGGTTTCTTGAAGGTGAAGTGGATGCAGCGATGGTTGTTCCAGTGGAGTTCAGTGGTGTGGTTGAAGGAGACGTGGGGGCTTGTGGAGAAAATGGGGGTCAAGCGTGTGACCGGCAGAGTGGGTGGGTGTTGTGACGAGTTGTCTGAGTCCGAGGTGTGCTAGGTTGTCAATCAGGGTGGTGGAGTTGGTGTTGTTGTTGTTCTCAAGGCAGAAGTTCAGGTCCCCGAGGAAGATGTAGTCCGTGGAGGCGAGGGCGTGTGTGCTGACGAAGTCGGCGATGGCGTCGCTGAACTGTGGTCAGGGTCTGGGGGGTCTGTAGATGAGGGTTCCTCTGAGGGTGGTGTTGGGGTCGGTGTGGATCTGGAAGTGCAGGTGTTCGGCAGGGCTGAGGGTGTTGTCGGTGTTGGTCTTGACTCTGAGAGTGTTCCTGTGGATGATGGCGATACCTCCTCCTGCTCCGTTGGTGCGGTCCCTGTGGGTGATCTTGTAGCCTTCTGGGGACGGCTATGGCTATGTCGGGTGCTGAGGCGGGGTTCAGCCAGGTCTCCATCAGGAAGGCGACATCTGGGGAGGTTGAGTCGAGTGGGTTCCAGAGTTCAACGATGTGTTTGCGGGCGGAGCGGGTGTTGAGAAGGCTGCATCTGAGGTGGTTGGGTTCTTTCCTGGTAGGCAGCATGGTGTGTCGGATGCTTGTGAAGCGGCAGTTCCGCCAGGTGAAAGCTCCGTGGGTGCGCTTCCGGGCGGCCAGGAAGCAGGTGTGTGATCGTCCGGTGTTGAGTGCATGGAGGGTTCTGGAATCATAGCGGTGTCGGGCGTCGTGGCGTTCGCGGAGTCCAGGCACTGGGCGTGGTCAAGGCATGGACGGGCGCAGCCGCTGCGTCGCCTCCATATGAGGAGATGTGGGAGGGAGAAGCAGCTGGGAGGCGGGAGAGGGGCGTAAAATGGGATTGCAGGGGGCGGAGCCACAGGGACGCAGCGCTGGGAAAATGGACGGGTGCCACAGGAAAACTGGGCACAGGAAGGAAAAACAAGTTTAGGCAAGAAAACAAGTACAGGCACAGAGGAATAAAATACGTCTGGGCAAGAAAGCAAGTACAGGCACAGAGGAATAAAAACTAGTCTTGGCAAGAAAGCAAGTACAGGCACAGAGGAATAAAAACAAGTATGTGCAAGAAAGCAAGTTACGCACAGAGGAATAAAAACAAGTCTGGACAAGAAAGCAAGTTAGGAACACAGGAATAAAAACAAGTCTGGGCAAGAAAGCAAGTACAGGCACAGAGGAATAAAAACAAGTCTGGGCAAAAAAGCAAGTACAGGCACAGAGGAATAAAAACAAGTCTGGGCAAGAAAGCAAGTACAGACATAGAGGAATAAAAACAAGTCTGGGCAAGAAAGCAAGTTAGGCACAGGGGAAAAATACAAGATTAGGCAAAATCAATGCAGGCAGAGCCGTGAAGCAGCGTGGGGAGCAACCTGCCTGCGAGCCGGGTCAGAGGTCGCTCTCAATATTTGTCAATATCTTTGTGAATGGGATTGCAGGGGGCGGGCCGCAGGGACGCAGCGGTGGGAAAAATGGGCGGGTGCTGCAGGAAACCGGGCACAGGAAGGAAAAACAAGTTTAGGCAAGAAAACAAGTACAGGCACAGAGGAATAAAAACAAGTCTGGGCAAGAAAGCAAGTACAGGCACAGAGGAATAAAAACTAGTCTGGGCAAGAAAGCAAGTGCAGGCACAGAGGAATAAAAACAAGTCTGTGCAAGGAAGCAAGTTAGGCACAGAGGATTAAAAACAAGTCTGGGCACTAAAGCAAGTACAGGCACAGAGGAATAAAAACAAGTCTGGGCAAGAAAGCAAGTACAGGCACAGAGGAATAAATACAAGTCTGGGCAAGAAAGCAAGTACAGACACAGAGGAATAAATACAAGTCTGGGCAAGAAAGCAAGTACAGACACAGAGGAATAAAAACAAGTCTGGGCAAGAAAGCAAGTTAGGCACAGGGGAAAAATACAAGATTAGGCAAAATCAATGCAGGCAGAGCTGTGCAGCAGCGTGGGGAGCGACCTGCCTGCGAGAAGGGTCAGAGGTCGCTGTCTATATTTGTCAATATCTTTGCCTCTTATGCAGTTTCTATAGTTCCACTATGTCTGCTGGTTTATATGTTGTGACTCTGATCTCAAAAACAAATTCAGAAGCAGGGCTTAGACATGGCATATAATTACAATTGGGCTTAAGTTCTGGGAAAGTAGGATTTAGAACAGGAGAACCGATATGTCAACCTAAAAAAAATGAAGAACAATACTCGTACAGCATTACTGGCCTCCTTCTGCCTCCACTCCACCCCACTCCACTCCTTTCCTGCCTTTCATAGATACAATCTTTTAGTCCTCTTTTCTCTCTCATTCTTCTTCATTACATCCAGGCTCTAACACATTATGTCCTTCCTTTTCATCAGATATTACTTGCTTACAATTGCTTCATACCTCGCTCCTTCTCTTCCTTCTCTTCCTTCACTCCTTTCACTTTTCCTTACCTCCTTCCCTTCTCTTCATTACTTACATCACCTCAACCCCACTCTTCTTCTCCTCATACTCCCTGTCCTTCTTATTTACCAATTCCTTCTTTTGTCTCCTTTCATTTTCTTCCTTCGCTAAACTTCTTCATATACAAACTACCTATCCCTCTCATTCTTACTTTCTATGTATTTTATACAGCTCTCACCCCATCTATTAACCATACCACATATTTACAACACACAAATACACTACATACCACAGAATTCCACCTCACACAATTCAACAACTAATAATTCCATTCAAACCACATAATTCCACTTCAAACAACATACATCCAGTCCACTCCAAACACCTAAACATAAATAAAAAAACAAAATCATTTACAACACCAAAAATTCAAACTTCCACAATTGCAATTGCTTGTTTGGCGATGGCCGCTATCGAAACCTTAGTGTGTGAGTGAGACTGCAACTCCCAAGGAGGCGTGAGATCCAAATCTCCTACATATGGCAGACATCCGGCCCTCGGTATGTGAGACCACAACCCAAAAGCATTGCGCGAGGTCCATATCTATCGAGGATGTCGGCCAAGGAGCCCTATACATGTGAGTGAGACCTCAGCTCCCACGGGTGGTGTGAGATCCACATCTCTTACATATGTCAGACAACCAGCCCTGTGTGTTTGTGTATGTGAGTAAGACCTCAACTGCCAGGAGTGGTATAATATCCACATCTACTACATACATCAACGAGTCAACCCTGGTTTTGCTATGTGAGTGAGACTCCAACCCATATCTCTCGACGGTGCCGGTAATCGAACCCTGTGTGTGTGAGTGAGACTGCAACTCCCCGGGGGAGGGAGGCGTGGTGAGAAACATTTACTGCACATCCAAAATGCAACCCTGGATGGGTGAGACCCAGGTCCATATCTATTCAGAATGTCGGCCATCTAGTTCTGTGTAAGAGAAGACCTCAGCTCCCACGGGAGGTCTGAGTTCCATACCTCCTACATATGTTAGACACCCAGCCCTGGGTATGTGACACCCCCAGCCCTCAGGGGTGGTGCGAGCTCCACATATCCTGAGGGTGCCATACACCCTGACTCTGGTATGTGAGTGATACACCTACCCCCAGTGACGGCAATAGATACAAGTCTACCACGTATGTGAAACATCCAGCCCCAGGTATGTGAGGATTCATTCCCCAGGGATGACGCACGGCCTATAGATAACGAGGATGTCAGCTATCGAACCCAGTGTATGGATTGAGATCCACATCTCATACACGTGCCAGACATCCAGCCCTGGGTACGTGAGTGCACCCACCCCGAGAGATGTCAAGAGATCCACATCTGCTACATGTGTCAGCCACCCTGCCCTGAGTATGTGAGTGCACCCACCCCGAGAGATGTCAAGAGATCCACATCTGCTACATGTGTCAGACACCTAGCCCTGGGTACGTGAGTGCACCCACTCCCAGAGATGTCATGAGATCCATATCTCCTACATATGTCAGACACCCTGCACTGGGTACGTGAGGGACACTTCTACCGACAGAGATGGCGTGAGATCCACATCTCCTACATATGTCAGACACCCAGCCCTGGGTACGTTAGTGTCACTTCTACCGGCAGAGATGTAGTGAGATCCACAGCTCCTAAATATGTCACACATCCAATACTGGGTTTGCGAGACCACAACCTCCAGGGATGACGCGAGGTCCATAGCTCCTGGAGATGTCGGCCATCGAACCTTGTGTAATGTGAGTGAGACCCCATACCCGAGGGAGTGTGTGAGGTCCATATCTCACAGGGATGTCGCTCATCGAGCCATGTGTGTGAGAGTGAGACATACATGCCAGGGTGGTGCAGAGGGATAGATGCAAAAAGGCTAGTCCGGGAGTCATCAGAGCCGGATCATTGAATTTTTGAATGTTTTAATCAGTTTGAGATTAATAACCGGCCATTAATCTTGGCGTAACTAATCCTCTATATGATATTTTGTTTTTTCAATAATGTCTGACCATCTTGTTTCGGGAAAATCTAACAGATAACTCTGAGATTCCTTTTTTTTCTTCTGTTCCCAAGTACAGACCGCCGTACCCCACATCCCTTACCTACCCCTACATTTCCGCATACCTCTCATCCTGGTGCTATTCCTAAGGGGCAACCTATTGCGAATTGTCTCTTAGCCTCGTCATCTGCCCCCCCAAACCGTACTTTGGAACCCACTTTTCATTGTTTCTACACCCCACACCCCAGTAAATGGATAATGCTATCACCTTAAGCAGAGAGATGGTGGTTCTTACTGAAAGCCCAGAGGTCGCGGTGTCTCACCCTGCTCCCTCGTGTCATCCTGCTCCCTAGGATCTCACCCTCCACTCCCACCTCCCCAGTGATGGGGAACCAGAATCCTCCCTGGTGACGGTCATCTTAGCCTTCTTCCCTCCTTCCACTAGCGATAGTCTCACCCTTCCTCTAGCGTGTGGGCTCCTCTCCAGCTGTTACGGGGTCGCCATCTTCCCCAGTGATTGGGGTCTCACCCTCATTGCCATTAGTTAATGTATCTTCCTCCTCCCCAATCCTATCCTCATTACCAATAGTTGTGATGGTATTCCTACACAGAGTAGGGAAGAAGCTACAGCGCCTTGAAGACGGGGTTCAACGATGCGCTTCTGGGTATCCGCGTCCTCAGACATTTCGATCCCACTTTGCTGCGGGCAATACGTCAAGCGATAGCTCGGTGGGTTGTAGCTCCTTCCGCTCACTCCTCAGGGTATCTCGAGGGAGACGGGATAAAAATCCTGGCAGGGCTGTTGCACCCGGAAAGAAATAAAATATACATCTGTTGCCACCAAGCGCAATTCCTGTTGTTTCTTAGCACCGCCATCAAACAGCGCTTGGATGTCCAGGACTATAGCGCCAACTAAGAAGGCGAGGCTTTCATCATTTCCACGGTCATAAAATTGATGTAATTGTTGTGAGTGAGGATTTCAAGGCTTCAGCCCTGAGGCAAGATTGGATGTGGGGAGCAAAGGAATTCTGATATTAAAGGCACAAACTGTGGGTGTCTTCAGCTGACTTTAATACAGTTACGTATTTCATGTATTTTTTCCAAGTGCTGCGTGCTGTGTTTCGACTCCTCTCTAAGCGCTCTGGGAGGAATAGAGAAGCCAGTAATGGTGACGGACAATTGTAAACGTCTACAATCCAGTGCTTTATGTTTAGACGGTTTTGTACAGTGCTGTGCACTGCAGCTTCAGGGCGCTCGACTGGACACGAGAGTATGTGCTGAACAATAAGGATTGATATGGGGACTGACCCCCTAGGCAGGCGTGTCTACATCACTCTCTCATTGTGTGACGTGATTATGCGAAAACCAGTGCGCACGGCCAGTTTTCACCAGTCCCTCGAGCCTAAGACAGCCCAGTGGGTTCAGCCGGAGATGTAGTTATCGGCGTTCCACTTCCAGAGGCCCCAGACCCCATCTCGAGACCCCTCTCCAATCTGCATTTGATTCTTGAACCTCCGCGTGTCCCCGCACTGCTGCAGGCACCTGTAAGACACATATTTGAAAAGAAGCGCTTTGGCCAGGGACTGCCAGAGGACCCCCACCCTTCCGTTAACCAACATTATTAACCAGGACATGAGAGGGTTTTTTTTGGAGGGGGGGTCGTACAATAACCCCCGGCCGTATTTATTAAAAACATACAAATAAGTCAAAAATTGAAATAAACAATATTTACACAATTACGCAGAAAACGTTCCATGACATTCTATTACAATTGATATATACAGATATCAGATGGCTAACCTTTACATACTTCTAGTACAAGGTATTTCCTATCCGAATCTAACGTAACAGACACATTATACAATATTTGTTTTCTGCGTATCCTATTTGGGCCTACGGCAAGGTCACTAACTGGTGTCAGATCCTTATCACTTAAACCACGCCCTGCTGTCGGAGCACACATGTGCAGAGAGCCCGTTTACTGTGGGGGTACACCCCCTCCCCGGTTACCCCGTACGCCCTATTAACCACGCCCTCCTGTGGGAGTGCGCATACGCAGAGGGCTCGTTTACCGTGGGGGTACACCCCCTCCCCGGTTACCCCTGTATGCTCTATTAACCACACCCTTCCGTCGAAGTGCGCATGCGCAGAGCTGAGGGCTCGATCCTCCACGGACCTATGAATCGATGTATTTTTCCATTGTGATGAGTATATGTACCCTATATTGAGGAGTTCAAAGTTCATCAGAGCCATTTCCTCACCCAGCTAGAGAGAAAACAAGCATCAATCTCTTGCCTTTATGGGGCCATGTGTTTAACCACTTGCCTGCGGGGCTCATTCCCCTGCCGTGCTGGGGGGAGGAGGGGCGCGCACAGCTTCCCGGTGCTCATGATGAGCTCAGCTCGTCATGAGCCACGGTTCTCGTGTGCTCATGACGAGCTGAGCTCGTCATGACCACGCCCGTTCCTTAGAACGCCCAGCACAGCAGGGGAATTAGCCCCGCGTGTGAGCGTTCTAACGGTCATGACGAGCTCCGCTCGTCATGAGCACACGAGAACCGTGGCTCATGGGAAGGGTTAAACACATGGCCCCCTAAAGGTAAGAAAGTGCTTCAAACAGACGTGAAGCAGGGAACCCAGTCCGATCGCAAGCCAAAGGGCGGCAACCAAAAAAACCCTCATTTTCAATAGTAGGCCACCATTTAGCATAAACGGTGACTCCGGAAAATGGAAATGAGGGGCAAGGCTTTCTGCCCTGCAACACATGCGAGACCTAAAAATAGAATTTCAAATTACCACCAACTTGAAGTTGGTGGTTATTTGCGATTCCTTAAAGTTATATTGCAATTTGTGATGGCTACTAGAATAGCATTTAGGGAATCGCAAATTGCGATCCTTTAAATGCGTGCGCAAAATAGGGAATTGCAAATTTTGCGATTCCTGATTTTGCAAGTGGGTTTTTTCTTCCCTACTTTGCACACTATGATATTCAGATCGTAAATGATGAAATTGTGCAAATTTCACCATTTGCAATTGCAATTTTGCTTGATACATATTACCCAAAAACATTAAAGATAAACTGATGCGAGCAAACACCCAAGTGAAGAAACCAAAGCACTCTATCCAGAGCATTTGTCCCTTCCCCCCATTAAAGGGCATCATTGATGCGGAAATTATACCTCGTGCGCGAATACAATTGAAGGCGACAAATTTGAATATAGCTGAAGAATTACCACACATGAAGAGTTAACCAACTGCATCACGCCTAATGTAATCTATTGCGTTTGTGGTAATTCATGGTCTGGGAGGTAATTAATTGCAGAGACGAATTACTCCCCTTTAGGAGATACAAATGTCAAAAATGTAACATGAATGGGCTTGTTGAGCATCTCCGCCCACACGTTGGATTCCGCAGAATCTCGCTGAGTTTTTGGGCCGCTCTGCAGAATTCCGGTTAGTAGAACTCCATGAGCTACCCCAGGCCTATTTTTGAGTATCAATATTTCATTGTGTGTGTTATTTATGTCATCTATTGCTCTTTTCTTATTTTAATCATAATATTGTAAAAAATATGTTTCTAGGTGCAATTTTATGCATGCATCATGTAAGTTGATTTTGCGCACATACACAATTTTCATTCACAGTACCTGAGATGGTGCACACTGTTTAGGTCTTGTAATGTTCAAAATGCAGATTCATTTGTTCTGTTTAACCCTGCCTGTCAAATGTTCATTGTGGTGGGAAGTTTTCAATCTCATCATTTTTAACATCATACTGCAATGTTTGTGAATAGCTTGAGTTCGGGAATTACACTCAAACATTGTTGTCGTAATATTCAAGTGTGAAATAACTCTTGGAATTTTACCTATGAAATTGTGAATAATTGAGTATAAAATCTGCACAAGTAACACATTTGTTGTCCCTATTTCAGACACTCTCCAGAAGGACAAAGGTATGTGATATTGCATTGAACGAAGAGTGGGGGAGAACTATATTTTGCTCTATAGAGAGACTATTAGCTAGACTATGTCTCCTATATACAACAACAGAAGTCCTCTATCCAGTGAGTAAGGCAATGCCTACTCTACACAGCAACACAAAACAAAAAAAGGCTCTTTGACGCCAGTTTGAAAATCTTCAGAAATGCCCGCTTTGAAATTCATAACCTATTGTTGTCTGTCAGAGCAGACATATCAAAAGAAATAATGTGAAAATGACAGTAGGGTTTATAAAAATAGCTGTAAGGTTTATAAATTCTGCACATATTGTTTATTACATATCTTAGAAACCTTTTTATAATCTGCATTGAAATTGAATTTAGTTCTATTTTACAGACTTCTAACCATTATAGTGCAAGGCAACTGATATGATGTACTTCAAAATACCATGCCAATGATTGAGGGATTTTAGAAAGGTATAATTAATGTAAACATGATGGGTTTGTTTGAAAAGTGTAAAATATATATGCTTTATCAACAGAAATATTTTATGAATATCACATTTCAGACATTTTGTTTTGCAAAAAGTAATTTGAATATTTAAAAATCCTCCCAGAAAGCCAATACTACCCTTTCTGGGTTTTCCTTTATCTGTCTAATTTCAATGATAGGCAATGTAGAAATCAATTGCACATCCTCAAAACAAGATTATAATATTCTTCTCTATATATTCTCCGATAGGTGATTTAATTAAAGCAGTGAAAGGTAAGTGTATAAATTGAGCAAGAATTGATGGATCTTATAAAAGAAAATTCTAGTGAACTCATATTAATTTGTTTTTGTGCACACAGACCTTCTCCCAAAAGAAAAAGGTCTTTCTCTCAATATAGCAATTATGATCTCTTTAAGTAGTATTTTGCTGTATCTTTAATAGAAAAACATCGATTCCAGTTCATTTTTCAAGCTTGGGAGCAGTTTCTGTGGCATCATAATCAGGAACCTTAGTGGCTTCTTGCCTAAAGCTCTACAATTTGGAAATCCTTCTATGCCTAGATGCCACGCCCGTTGCCTGAAGTATATTTTTAGAGAGTTATGGCCCCTGGCTATGTCCAATCATTAAAAATGTGAACTATTGGTACGTTCTTTCCCAAATATCTGTAGAGAAAACGGACCGTATTCGGGGTTTTAAAGCACACAATACTTTTTGGTCATTGTTGATGTACTTATATTTGAAGTAATACATGGATTTTTTAAGGTACATTTCAGAGCTCACTCAGTCAACTTTCCAGGCTCCACCCTGAATTATGCAGCACGCCACGGCCCTACAGACAGTGGATTTTTGCCTTAAGAAAGGCTCAGGCCTGTGTGCCTACAAAGGCAAAACATGTAGACCGCCGTTCCTATGTTAGAACTATGAATGTAAAATGTCCAAATAAACAACTGTAAGAATAGAAACTTCACCACAATTCGCAGAAACTAATTTCTTGTGAACTTCAAAGCACAATGTGGTCATTGTTAAAAGTGTCTACAATTATAGTACAGACTACCCTATATCTTTTTCTTTATAATGTACTGTTTTTTGTTTGCTGTTCATCCCATATATTGAGAAACAGGGAGTGGCCCCACTATCCAAGAGACAGGGTACCACAGGTAATAATCAAAGCAAGCTCTCTTGGACAAGATTAAATAAATATTTTTCTTGAATTTCACTCAACAATATTCCTACTACCAACTATAAAGACATTTCAGTACCTCACATTGATCACAAACATGGACCCAGAAAACAATTGTAAAAACACACAGATAGAATCTATAACTATTATTGCAAAAACAATGTATTTTTTTATTATCAATAGTTCATCATAGAATAAAATTCTCTTTGATCAAAAACAAATTCAAATCACATAAATCCAATTTATACAACAAATAAAAACCGTAACAATGTTAAAATATATGCGAGACAAATGGCATGTGAAACATTAAAAACATCATAGGGTGGTTATCTCAACAAGAATCAATTGAAAGTCTAGAGGTCCACTGTTCAGTAATTAGGTAGGACCAGGAAAGTTCCTTGGATATAACTCTCAACACACAAAGCGTTGACGCATTTCGGTGTTAACAAAACAGTTTATACAACCACCTTCATCAGGACACGGTTAATAAGTAGTCTCGTAACTATATATTGTTACATCAATCATAGTTATATCTGATCAAAAACCAACTTTCAACCTATGCAGACTCTCTTTACAATGCGTGGTCTCTAAGCAACAAGAACAAGCATTTGTCAAAGTGTTCTCACAATTGTTTATAAGGGTCCATAAATGGTCAAACAATACACCACTCATACATTCATTAACTAGAGAAAAATCACATTCATTCTATCGTATTACACTATATTACATATTTTAAAATTAAGAGATGTAGTAACTTGACTCATTATTCACTGTATATTTGGTGTCATATGATTGCCT
Organism: Lissotriton vulgaris; assembly: GCF_964263255.1. Classification (NCBI taxonomy): domain Eukaryota; kingdom Metazoa; phylum Chordata; class Amphibia; order Caudata; family Salamandridae; genus Lissotriton; species Lissotriton vulgaris. Next base: position 47,404,299 of record NC_141693.1, on the reverse strand, counting down.
GTTGTCCATCCTGCCATGGATTTATCTTCCTAGACTACCACATGTATAGGTTTATTTCTAAAGAATATATTACCTTACACCCACCTTAGGGTGGTGTGTCCTATCGCTATGTAATTGTGAAACAGCAAGATTAAAATTTCTTTCAGCACTGGGTATTTGAAATCCTGTAAGAATGAAACTACTGATTAATTTGAAAATTAGTAATCCAAAGGCTTAGATTTCCTAATTTTTTGCAAAAGAATAGTTTAGCAAAACCTACCCCGCGTGGAGTTGGTCAATCCAAAGACCGAATGTTCCTCAAGTCTTTACTGAAGTCGGATGAATTATACATCACAGGCGGGGCGGTACTACTTCCCTGTATTGTTTGTGGGATCCTTAATGGGGATATAAACATGGGAAATATATACATATATATCCCTTCGATATTTTATAAACCACTGTTCTCCCACAAATATTTCTGGGCTATATATTGTAACATACCTACCTTTGACTAATAGGTTTTATCCCTCAACCGAGGCAATATTATTGGTAGTCTTCGGTATTTTTCTTGCATGCCGGGCTACTGTTCTATTCGGTCACCATTTAAATGTTCCTTTTGTTCCAATCTGAAATAATATTAAATAGCCACTGAGCGGAATATAATGCAAAAACATATGTATTAAGCACATGTCAACTCAAATATATAGCCTACAGGTTTGTCAATCTATTTAGGGGGTAGTAGGTATTAATTAACACTCCTCAACTCCCCAGGCATGTATAATATAGTAAACAAATTCCTTTAGTTACTACCCCTAATGTTTATATGGGTATATTTGCTGTGTCCTAATGGAGTCCTATTAGTCGCTTTTCCCTGCTATTGGTAAAAATTATAAATCTAAAAAGTTATTTTGCAAAAAATGAGGAAATCTAAGCCTGTGCATTACCAATTTTCAAATTAATCAGTAGATTTATTCTTACAGGATTTCAAATTCCCAGTGCTGAAAGACATTTTAATCTCGATGTATCACAATTACATAGCGATAGGAAACACCACGCTAAGGTGGGTGTAAAGAAATAAGGGCCAGATGTAGGTGTCCAAATACCGGTCGGAAACGGCCGAAAATACCGATCTTCGGCCGTTTCCGACCGGTATTTGGACATTGGTATGTAGGGGTTTGAAAAACCTACAGATTCGGTAATTTTACCGAATCGGTACAATTACAGAATCGGTAAATTTACCGAATCGGTAATTACCGAATCTTGCCGATTCGGTATTTTTACCGAATTTTTTACCTACATAGCAATTACCGAATAGTAAATACTGATTCGGTAAAATTCGGTATTTACCATTTGGTAATTTGCTATTACCTACATCTGGGCCAAAATTCTTTAGAATTAAACCTATACATGTGGTAGTCTAGGAAGCCAAATCCTTGGCAGGATGGACGATATGCCATTGTATGATACCAAATATACCCGTGAAAAATGAGTCAAGTTACTACATCTCTTAATTTTAAAAGATGAAATATAGTGTAGTACGATAGAATGAATGTGATTTTTCTTTAGTAAATAAATGTATGAGTGTTGTATTGTTTGACCATTTATGGACCCTTATAACCAATTATGAGAAGACTCTGACAAATGCTTGTTCTTATTGCTTAGAGACCACACATTATAAAGAGAGTCTGCACAGGTTTATAGTTTGTTTTTGATCAGACATAACTATGATTGATATAACAATATATGGTAATGATTTTTACAATTTTGTGTTTTTAAATAGGTGCAATAAAACTGTGTCAGCAATAGGGGAGACTACTCATTAATCGTGTACTGATGAAGGTGGTCGTATAAACTGTTTTGTTACCACCGAAACGTGTCGATGCTGCGTGTGTTGAGAGTTACATCCAAGAAACGTTTGTGGTCCTACCTAATTACTGAACAGTGGACCTCTATACATTCAATTGATTCTTGTTATGATAACCACTCTATGATGTTTTTAATGTTTCACATGTCATTTGTCTCTCATAGATTTTAACATTGTTACGGTTTTTATTTGTTGTATAAATTGGGTTTATGTGATTTGATGTTGCTTTTGTTCAAAGAGAATTTTATTGTATGATGAACTATTGATAAAAAAAAATGAAAAGGCGTTTTTGCAATATTAGTTATAGATTCTATCTGTGTTATTGTACAATTGTTTTCTGGGTTCATGTTTGTGATCAATGTGAGTTACTGAAGTGTCTTTATGGTTGGCAGTAGGAATATTGTAAAGTGAAATTCGAGAAAAATATTTCTTCAATCTTGTCAAAGAGAGCTTGCTTTGATTATTGCTGTTCATCCCAAACAAAAGGGGTTCTGTCTTGGATGGGTGAAGGAAAATCAGGTCCAACAATATCAGGACAGAGGACATCTTCTGGGGTCAGGAGAGCATTGTCTACTATGTATAAAGTAGTGGTTTCCTTACTGTGAGTGAGCTGATGCCACACTGGTAGTCATGCGTGTGTAAATGACTTCATTTACATGTAAAATGCATTCACCAATGGTGACCATGCAGGAGTACAGTAATTTCCTTATTTTTATTATCATTCAAGATAGTCTAATGTTGCACATGATTTAATGCTATGACATTGGTAGGGAATGGCTGTTTAAGGATTTGAGTTCATGCTTTTGTGAATATTTATAAATATTTGTATGGCCCATTCATACTATGGAAATGGTCAGAGATTTACTTCTTTTTCAGTGTGTGAGAGCTTCCCTTTGGAAAGTGGGAATGGTCCTGAAACTCTGGCAAAAATGGGGTTGTGTACAGGAACGGGTTTCCCCAAGAGCAAATATATTTTTCTGGTGGAGGAAAAAGGCAACAGCAAATACAGGTTCTTCATTATAAAAAAGACCAGTTGTTGGGTAAATACTTTTTTAATGTAACTAGTACCTTCATTTACCTTTATTCTTTTCTTCCTCTGGTGACAGGTAACATCTAAACCCAATGTCAGTTGAGCTCTGAAAATTATCTTATCTGCTTGTGGGAAGAGCTAACAGAAGAATCATAGACCTTGATTCTCAAAAATGCAAGAGGTAGCAGAATCTTGCCCTTTGACTTCAGTAACATCATAGGAAATATGACCTTTGTCCACAGTCATCCCAGAAAATGACTTCACATGAACTTTGACCGCATGCCATCACAAAAATTGACAGAAATATTAAGAACTGCATAATAATAGCCAGATTAGTAGTTGTTAAGACACAATGCCTTTTTCGAGCCTCCTACATTTTAACTAGGTTACCACCATGATATTCCAGAGACTCAGTAATCACTTGCTCAGATACAGCCACTCTATGCCTGAAACAGGTATTTACAGTTACAGCCTAAAATACCTAGACACAGCCATATTATGTCCAGCCTTTTATTGCTCACTGGTTCTTGCCAATATTTTATTGTAATTCAGGTGCTACTCCTTCATCCAATGTTCAGTAAAACCTACGCTCCAGCCTTCATTGCTCAAGTCCAACATCCAGAGCCTGTTACATCCTCCCCATCCTTTCTGAAGTTGGGAAGCAAACAGTCCACCATGGAGATATATATATATATATAAGGAACAAACATGTAACAAATAGAGTACTGGAGACCATCACAGCCTGATTCACAAAAGTAAAGTTAGACCAACATTTTAACTTTATTACTTTTCGGTATCAACAAAGGTAAGTTACTACTAGTAACATTACTACAAGTAAACTTACTAGTAGTAACTTTTCAACTAGTAACTAGGACTAAAGTTACTAGTAGTAACTTACATTTGTGAATACCGAAAAGTAGAAAAGTTAGACCTATGGTCTTAGTTAGACTATTGGTCTAACTTTAACTTTGTGAATCTGGCCTTAGACTCCCGTCTAAACTTAGACTGCAGGTGTAAATTTAAACTTGAGGTGTAAAGTTAGACTTTAGATCTAAACTTATACTTGTGTATCGAGCCCTAAGTAGGTAACAATTTAGAGCAGCTCCATTTCTTGATAAGTTTTTAAAGCAAACACAAGGAAAAAGCCCAAAACCAGTCCTAGGATGCTTGTTTCCAGTCCAGGGAGGACTGCGTCTGGCAGTTCGGGCTGGACTGTACCCACTGGGTGCAGAGTCAAGACTGATTTGCATATGGCTGGGTCCAAACTGGGATGGCATGGTGAGCAAAAAAACGATGGATTTAGGCCCAGATCTCTGCACTGGGGTGAATGTATGACATTGTTCTGCATTCTGTCTATCAATTGTTTTTTTTGCATTTGTCATCCGAGTGGGACGGGTATGCCCAGACGTAGGTCCTGTGTTCTCATTGCCACTGGATTCAAGCTATCTCCATGCCACTGGAGTCAAGCTATCCTGGCTGATGAAGGTTGAAAGCCCAAAACGGTCCTAGAATGCTTGTTTCTAGTCCAGGGAGGAATGCAAAAACAACAATTGGTGGACAGAATGCAGAACAATGTCATACATTCACCCCAGTACAGAGATCTGGGCCTAAATCCATCGTTTTTTTGCACTCCACACCACCCCAGGCCAGACATGGCTATATGCAAATCAGCCTCGACCCTGTGCCTCATGGGAACAGTCCAGCCCGAACTGCCAAGCCATGTCTTTCCTGGACCGGCATCAAGCATCCAAGGACCGGTTTCTGGCTATCAGCCTTCATCAGCCTGGATAGCTTGACTCCAGTGGTGTGGAGAGCATGGGACTCACGTCTGAGCATACCCATCCCACTCGGGGTGACAAATGCAAAAACAACAATTGATGGACAGAATGCAGAACAATGTCATACATTCACCCCAGTACAGAGATCTGGGCCTAAATCCATCGTTCTTTTCACTCCACACCACCCAAGGTCAGACATGGCTATATGCAAATCAGCCTCGACCCTGTGCCTCATGGGAATCTAGTCCAGGGAGGACCTCGCCTGGCAGTTCGGGCTGGATTGTTCCCATAGTGCGCCGGGTCGAGACTGATTTGCATATGGCTGGGTCCAAACTGGAATGGCGAGCAAAAAAACAATGGATTTAGGCCCAGATCTCTGTACTGGAGTGAATGTATGACATAGTTCTGCATTCTGTCCATCAATTGTTCTTTTTACATTGATAAGTTTTTGGCATGCCTTGAGATGTGCGTCCGAGGTCCCATTGACTCCTTCAGATGCTATCACATGTTTTTCCTGTTCCGGCCCCGCCCTCTTGTTCACGCTTTTGGCAGTGGGGGGAAACATCCGTTACAACGCGGATGTTTCAACGCGGTGCTGTTACGACGCGTCCGTAACAACGCAAGTCGTTACCACGACTTGCGCCGGAGGGCGCTAGAAGATTAAAAATAGTAAATTTACTATTCCAACACCTTCCCTAGTGTCCACGGGGACTGGTGTTAGAATAGTAAATTATACTATTCGATATCCGCGCCCCCAACGCAAGTCGTGGTAACGACTTGCGTTGTAAGGGACGCGTTGTAACAGCACGCGTTGTGACGGTACGCGTTGTACCGTCACCAATCCGCAGTGGGAGATGGCAGCCATGGGAGGCTGCTTGGTACCCTCGCTATGGGCTTAACCGTGGCAGTTTCAGTGGCTTTAACAACACGTCCTCAGTGCTTTGTTATTGTCACTTTTCCATTCTCCTTGGGAATCAATAACAGGGTAATTGGCGTATTGGAGAGCCCACTGAAGCTGGAGGAAGCCAGACCTGGAGCGCAGAGGCGTATATTTTGTGAACGATAAGGCGACGGACTAGGGTAAAGCACATAGCAGCGCCAGGTGGAGAGCCTTGCTTCTTGTTGTTTGCTTTGAATCCTGGACCACTGCTCTATTTCGATTCATCACTACTTTCCTCTGAGCATGGCACTCGAACAGTGTCATAATGAGTGACAATTTTAGGTCTAGTAGTAAAAGAGTCCCCTGTCTCTCCTCCTATGTGGGCACCATACTTGCAGTCTCAGAGACCGCTGCTTTGTTGCTGATATCTCCGCTTCTCTATAGTGAATGCTCTTTCCTCTGATTCTGGCTTTCCAACTATGCCTTTATTAGCAATTTTCACTGACTTTTTAGGGTCTAGTAAACAAAAGAGCCTCCTCTTCGCCTCTTATGCGCCCAGTACATATCAGCGATTAGGGTGCACCAAAATAATGAAGACTAAACGAGACAAATAATGAGACTTCTAAGCACATAATGAGGAAAAGAAAACCCCACTGGGCATGTTAATGGGTGCACGGAAACTAGCTGCCCCACATGTGGCACGCACCTCTGTGGGAGAAGACGAATGAATAAATGTTAATATGTTAAGGGAATACACTTGCCTTTTTGTAATTATTTATTCTGGATCTCAAAATAAAAATGTATTTAAAAAAATGGAGTATTAGAAGCACATCTCAACTCTATTTCTCACATTAAATTTAACATTATTAAAGCTTTTCAGTGTTTTTTTAATTTTAAATTTGTTTTATTTGTCAACATAAGGTTACAAAACAGAAAAATAAATAGCAGAGTAAGTACATGGAAGTTTCCACAATGGGCAAAAAAAAAGAAGAAAATCAAACAAACACCATAGCATATCATAGATAGACCATATTTGCCTCCTTGTATGATCATATCTCATTTAGAACACAGACTTCCATATTGCATTACATCTAGCGAAAGAACGAATTCCCCTTGTTTTAGCCAGTGCTTGTTCCATATCATAAGTTTGTCTGACTATTAGCCCCCAATCAGTAACAGAAGGAGGTTTTGGATTTATCCAATCACGAGCAATTGCTAATCTTGCAGAGACCATTAAGATAGAAAATATACCATTAGATTTATAGCTCGAGTTCCTACTACCCAGCATTATTTCCCTAGTTGTGAGAGGTAATTCAATCTCCAGCTTCTGCGAATCTGGGGATTATACAGTTTTAATTCTTCTGCAACTAGTTGCCTCTTGATTCTGCTGTTTAGTCCTGCTACATTCCATGCAAGGCATCTAACCCACTCCATCTTGAAAACTCTTTAGTCCTGCCTTTTTATTCTCCAAATTACTTAACTGAATAAAACTTTTGTCAATTCCATCTACACTTTATCTTCTTAGTATCCTTATGTTGACATTTTCTCCACCCATAACCACCCCCACCCACCCACCACAGGAGGCTGACCAACCTCCCTGCGCCTACCCACCCCTCAATGTCTAAAAGGAAGAATCATCATCTTCCAATGCTGTCGTTGGATTTGGCAGCTAACTGAGAACCAGACTCCACAGCGACTCCTGAGGCTAACCTTCTAATCATTGGTTTAAAAGAAAAAAATTGTAATGCCAAAGATAAAAAAACATTATAAAAAAAAGTTTCATCATAGCTATCCCTCAACATAAACCTAAGTCATACCCAGTCCCTTATCCTTATCCTTACACCCCCCCCCTTCTGCCATCTATGAAGTGCTTCCTTCGCTTCCATTTCAGACACAAAAAAGTATGATTGGTCCACCCGTACCGCCTTTAAGCTTGCCGGTTCCTGCAAATACACGTGTGCCCCGGTAGATTTTAGTGGGTCAATCAATTGTCTAAGCTGCCAAAGCCTGTCCATTGTTATTTTGCAAAAATCTGATCGAAAAAAAATAGAAAATGACTCAACAGAAACAGGTGATCTAGGTCTAACCGTCAGGGAGACAGCTTGTTGGAGCAAAAAGTTTCCAAAATAAATGAGGAAAGGAAGTGGATAACAAGCATCCTGCCTATGCTGTACAAATGGTAGTCTGTGGGATCTTTGTATATGACAAACCCAGTCCCAATCCCCGAGATCTGGAAAGGCTTTCTGCAATATCTGTACCACAAAAGCCCTAGGGTCTGATTCCTCTTGCTCTACCGGTATACCAAACAGTTTCAGATTCTGTCTCCTCTGACGATTTTCCAAATCTTGAATTCTTAGTTGCAGTGCCCCAGGCAAGTCATCGTTCTGTTGTACCGTGTTGGTTATTTTAGACATTGTCTCTTCCGTGCTGACTAATCTCTCTTGTAAATCCGTTATGTCATTGTGAGAGTCCCTACTTTCGAGGTTACTTCCTTTAAGGATTGCTGTATGATATGATTATCTGCCCTGACTTGGGCAAAAAGCTCCTGTGTTTCCTCCCTTTGATCTTTAAGGGTTTGCAAAATTAGTGAGAGTAGTGACGCTTCGCCAGCTTGAGCTTGAGTTTCTTTGCCCTGGAATTCTCCTACCTCACAGGGCATGCAAGTGACTCGATGGGAGCTTGTTTCCTCAGGCGTTTTCTCAGATGTTCCCTCGAGTGCTCCGCCCATAGACATCATCCACTAAGCCGGCACACGATAGTCGAGATATCAGGGTTTGCACACCCCTTATTTTTGAGCCCATCGTCGTATGGGGCTAATCATCTCTGCATTTTTTGACTGAGTTGACCTCTGACCCCCAGATGGGCCAGAGACAGTTAGAGCTTTTTTCCCATATCCCTCAATGTTTTAGACTTAGAGCTTTTCTTTCAATGAACCCTTGAGTGTGGGGTTTGCTTTTGTTTTGAAGCAATTAGATTATGTGATATCATAGTGCTTTGTCCCTGTTTGTGCCCTTGATCCATAACAGAACTCTCAGGCTTGTGTGGGGTGTTTTGTTTGTCCAAAGCAGACTCATTTGTGGGGGTAGTGGGGGCAATAACATTTTCCTCTAAGGTATGTAGATTACTTTCATATAGCCCATTACTCAGTACCAGAGTGCCGGCCTTTGTGCCTTGAACGCTGCCCTCAGTTAGCCTCTGTTCTGTTATAGCGTCTTTTACAATCTGGCCCTGTCCCGTCGAGACATTGTCTGAAGGCGATACCTGCCGTTTCACTTCATTACCATCTTTAAGCTCTTCCTCTAATTCTAGTTCTGAGTCTGTTCCCAGAATATCTATGTTATCTACGGGTTGATCCGCCCCATCAAGAGAGATGTCTGAAGTTGCTCCATGTTCAGGACTATTAGGGACTCGGCTCTTAATGTCCTCGAATACTCCATCATATTTCCCACTATCGTGCTGACTATTTGATTCTACAATCCGGGCTTGATGCTGTTTCTGATGAGTCTCCACCTGAGTATTTGTTTTGCTGAAGCCAGGGAATAAGGGCACTATGTTACTTTGTTGCTCGCTTATAGCGTGAGTCAAAATCTCTGATAGTTTGTTGCCATCACTCGCTTCAATTACACCGTCTGAGGAAAGTAGCTCCATTGACAAAGGGGTCAATGGAGCTACTTTCCTCAGACTTCAAGAAATGCAGTTCCGGCTTTCCAAGCTTTCCTGCCCCTGTAGTATGACCAGCAGTGCCTTTAGAGCCTCGATACCCGGATCACAGACCATGATCCCAGCGGCACTTACCGGTCAGCGGTTTGTTGCTCGGGTGCTCCTCGCAGGGTTCTATGGAGGAGCCATGTTCCAAGATGCCACGGACACCGTATGTAATTGCGGGCTGAGTGTAAGCCATAACCCTCGCACCGTGCCCATTCCGTGGGAACATCTCTGACACCCCCGCCCGCCTACCCTGCTTACAGTAAAGACAGCCAACAATGCATGTCCATATTGTGGTCGTTGTTGGCCGCAGATTTTTTAATAATAAACACATGCTGGTTATTCATTTGTCATTTGCGAACTGCCGTATGTTGGTCATAAATCATACATGTCATAACACATACAAACATATTGGGCGGCCGACTCTGGGCCGGTACTTTTGTGTTACACATCAGTTCGTAAATGGCACCCCCAAAAAACCAGCTCCTTTTGTCAGTCCTTGGTGGTCCTCTTTGTTAGTTCTTTCCGGGATCACCATTGGTTGGTCACCCATGCCGTCTGCGTGTAGTGGAGGGTAGCTTTTCTCTCTGGAGTTAGCCCCCCAGCTCGCTACCTTTTGCGCCCTGCCGTCCGGCCGGGTCTGGGCCGCGAGTGCCGTCTCCTCTTGCTACTCCCCTCCTTGGTGCGGCCACCTCACCCTGCCGTGCGGCATCCAAAAGTGAGTGGCCCTCCTCCTACACACCGCCCGCCTGTGTGTTTCCATAGCCAACCATTGTACCAATTTCCGCAAATGCCCTTACCACCATCCAGCCCTGTGACACTGCTGCTCCTTAGGTGTGGGTGGGTGGGTCTGCAGAAGTTCGTCAGGTGCGCCGCTCTCCCTGCTCCTCGACGAAGTTGAGAGTGTTACCTGGGCGAGTGGCGACTTATATTCGCCATCTTCTCACTTTGGCGCTCTGGTGGAGCCCCCTGATTGGGGGTTTCGAACATAGCGCTCCCTGCCCATTGGCCGTCCTTTTGGCGCCACTGGGCATTCTCCGTCTTTTGACGGGGTGGCATGAATCACGGATCTCCCCTTGGCTTCTGGGTGCTTTAAAGCGCCCAGAACCGGTTTCCCCCTGGGGGCACGGCGCGGGTTATGGCGCCGGCCCTTGAGCCCCCCCCCCCCTTCGGGGGGGTGCAGCGACCTCTGCAAATAGCGAAGGCTCAGTGAGGGCCGTCTAGCGGCTAAACAAACAGCCACCCACGTAGACGGCAAGCGGTTAGGTCCAACTCGTGCAATCGCCTCCATTCAGTACAGCGGTTCCAGCGTGGTAAGTCTTTCCAGCCGGCAATCCGGCAGTCCGTAGTCCTGTACGAGCGAGCAACAATTACTGGTATTTGTGAGGGATGATTTATTCGTAAACCTCCATAAATCTCCGTTTTCTGACATTCTCGTATTTCTCAAGTCAGGAATCGCCAGAAATAAAAATACCCAGTTCACTCTGATTAGAAGAGCTGAAGATGCTCTGTTATTACCATCTTGTATAGTCAGAGGCACACATCTACGTTTCGACGTAATTGAGGTCGGTTGCACCCGAAGTCGAGAAAAGAAAATGTCAGACACCCACTGCTAGTAGCAAATCCTGCTACAATTGTAGCTGAGTCAGATAGTAAAAAATAACAAATAACCAAGCAGTTTCTACTCCCTGAGGGTTCCACAGAGGCTCTCTGTAATCGATGGAATGCTACGGCGAATTGACAGGGCCAGGGCTGGGCAGCCGCAGAGTTCAGCATTTTCATAAGCCACCAAAGCCACAAAATAGTATAAAGGAAACAGCTGACCTGAAAGCCTAGGAGGAGAGTCAATGTGGTGAAAGCAGGACATCTTTGAACTAGAGAGAGAATCCGATTCAGCTGACTGCGAAGCGAGGCAGTCAGTCTCCTAGCATCAGCGTCAACACCCACTCGCTGGGAAGGGGCATCCGACCTTGACGGGAGAAATATTCAGGGTAAAATGAGAGGCAGGCAGCCCCCCTCGGTGGTGTGTGCACACTTCAACAGAGTTAGATTCTTGCCGCTGGTCACAAGTCCCAAGCTGCAACACAGCTATCAGCTGTCGACGTCAGCGGGATATCAGCAAGCTGGGAGGATAAGCCAGCCGCTGACCGCCACCCGCTAGGTCCCTCCTGGTGCGGTCACTTTTCCCTCGCTTTTTCACTTCTTTGATCATTTCACTCGACCCCCGGTGACAGGCTTGCAGGAGAGAAAAAAAGGAAACAAAATCCGAAAAGCTGGTTGCTCAATTTAGCAATAACGGCCTTTTAGCAGCATTTGGCAGGGGTTTCTTAGAGCGACCACCCTCTCTGCATTCTCGGCGTTTACTGCGTTTTACTGCTCCTCAGTGTTTACTGCTCCTACACATCTCATCTTAACCGCCGATCACTAGCTCCAAAAGCCTCGGGAGCCTCTCTGTGTTTGCTGGCTCTCATAGACGACGTCAGTCCGCCATCTTGTCTCCTCCCCCCTTGCTCTCAAAGCTTTTCAGTGTTGATGCTTTATTGTTGCTCGAATGTGGATTTACCTTAAAAAATAAAAGACAAGAGCCTTTGGCAAAAAGGAACAGTTGGTTTAATTAAATGCAGCGTCCGGGAGAGCAGCTACAGAGTCGGCGTCTGAAGACTGTCTCAAAGTACAGTGGTTTTGGCCGTCATTTTATACATTTTACAAAGTGTCATAGAGCAATTTCTACACTCCTTTAGAATAGGAATACTAGGCCTGGTCACGGGGCTGTGAATTTGACCATCTAATAAGGAGCACAGGTTGTTTCAACAGTGGGTAACGGATCCAGATCTCCAGCATGGGGAGCACATGATTATTGTGTGTAGGGTGCATGGTGTGTTCTGATTGGCTGAGTGTTCCTAACTACATGTGGCATCTAACTTTATGGGGTTTTGGCAACGTGCATCCCGCCGGCCAAACGTGTTTTTTTGTGGCCAATCTTCTCTAGCCTTTGTGTTGTCGCTGCCTATCTGTGGGACTGATCTGGGTTTACCTTGTTCACGGGTTTGTCTTCGGGCTCTGTGTCACCTCACCTGTGATATGTCAAACAATTGCTTCCGGCCTAGGTCGCATGGCCTGCCTGACCCTGTATGTCTGACTCGGGGTTGATAGAGATGTCATATCAGGTGGATTAGAAGTGGATTAGAAAACAGTGATGCGAATTTGTTGTTGTATGTACATATATCATGGCGTACATCTACATCGTATTTTCAATATTAATGTTAATATGCTGGTAATATTAAAGGCATACTTGCAAAGGGCATGTACGACCAGCTTGATAAAACACATATGCTTAATATCGTCCCACTCAATGGAATTCCTTTTATCTATACTCTATACTACTATTATAAAGAGAGAACACACACCTTTGAGCCAGGTAAACTCGGGAACCACAGCGCCAATCAAAACACCCAATACATCATAGGAAACGTCAGGGTAAGCAGATGGACATAAGCGATATACCATAAAAAAAATATACCTTAGAAGGGAAAAGTACGTTCTTTCAGAAAGTAGTCCCTTGGAAGTAGCGCCATGTCTGAGGTGGGCGTGTGCGTTTAATGCGTGCTGACATCACAATCACGGGTCCGCCATGTTAGTTAAGTAGTAAAGTGCAGGACAGGAGCGCCGAACCGACAGACTACGGAGTTTTACATGCCAAAAGCGGACAGGAGCGTGACCTGAAGCGGGCAGGACAGCAGCGCCGAACCGACAGACTACGGAGTCAGGACAAGAGCGTGGGCAGAAGCCAGGGGCGTAACACAGGCCTCCGCAGCCCCCGTGTTGCGGGGGGCCTCTGCCCTCCAGGGGCCTTCTGCGCTCCAGGGGCCCCCTCACTCAGCAAGCCTCTGCCCTCTTCATCATGAACTGAAATGGTGCGCACGTCCGGCATCCTTTTAATAAATTAAATGGTGCAGGCGTGTTGTAGCTCTGACATCAGAGTGACCTTGCTGCTCGCTAGAAAATGGAACGTCAACAGGTTTGTGTTTGAGCCGAAATCTGTGCACCCATTTCTGCCTGTGTGCATTTTACTCACGCTGCGTTCATGCACTTGATAGACTGTTACGCAATCCACCATCATGAAGAAGCTAGCCAGCCACCTAGAGGGCGGCGTTCGTAAAATTAAATTTGCAAAATCTCCGGCCCATATCAGTCATAGCTAAACAAAGAAGTCGATTTCCTCTAGCTGGACAGTTAGATTTTACTTTTTCATTAAGCACTCATTCGTGTAAGCTTTGGTACTTCCCACTGATTGGTTAGGTTGAATGCTGATGCGTTTGACACGTGGTGAATCTAGCTTCTATTTCTGTTGTGTACAGCATCGGAGGTGGATTGAGAAACGTTTGGTATTTACCATAAACTCAGCATGGTATCTGCATTTTAACTATAGCAGCCGCTTAATATAAGCTGACCATGCTCTATTTCCCACCATTCTCTGTCTCACTGTGTACTCAACTTAAGATCAAGGCCCCTGGAATTATGTGATTTTTGTGGCCATGAGTTTTCCTTAAAATTATGGATGTCCTGCATTTACCACATAATCCATCACCTGCTGTGTTATTTGCGCAATTTAACAAATAAAATGCATCTCTACCTCAAACAACTCAACAAGTTAGTAAAAACGTGGTGACATATACTGCATACAGGGCAAGTGATGACTGGTCATGTTTGTGTTGTTTATTTCTGTATTGGGGTCTCAAAATGGTACTAAAGAGGTAAACCTTTTTCCAGATGATGATAACGTGTAAAAAGGACAAAATAATGAGGTAATACTGTCATGAAATATGACGCTTTATGCCACATAAATTGCCTTTTCTTGCAACTGAATTTAGTGTACACTGCCACATCATTTTGTTCTCCCCTGCTGCATAATTCCAGTGGCCCTAATCAAGGCCCGATAAAAGCACCCCTCTGGTCGCTCACGCTCGACCCCGAAATGCCTAATGAGCTTCCCTCTCCCCCTTAGTTTTAATCTATACTACTATTATAAAGAGAGAACTTGCACCTTTTGGCCAGGTAAACTCGGGAACCACAGCGCCAATCTACACACCCGATACATCTATGAAAATGTCAGGGTGTGTAAATGGACATAGGCTATATAAATTTAAAAAAAAAAGTAAATTAAAAAAATTTAGTTTGTAAACAAAGTAGTCCCCTGAAAGTAGCGCCGGCCGGGACCTAGCAAAGGCCGCGACGCGGCGTGCGTGATGACCGCGACGCGACGTGCGTGATGACCGCGACGTGCGTGATGACGACGAAGGAGGAGCGGCGGTGCAGTGACGAGCGGCTGTGCACTGAGGAGTGGCGGCACAGGTAAGGAAAGGGAAAAGTTCAGTGCAAGACTGTGATGCAGGGGGAGGCAATAAGGAGGCAGCAGTAAAGGAAAATGTCGGAGCGCGAGTGAGTCGGGGCGGGAGGGGGGCGCGAGTGAGTCGGGGCGGGAGGGGGGGCGCGAGTGAGTCGGGATGGGAGGGGGGCGCGAGTGAGTCGGGCGGGAGGGGGGCACGAGTGAGTTGGAGCGGGATGGGGGCGGGAGTGAGTCGGGGCGGGAGTGAGTCAGGGCGGGAGGGAGTTGGTGCGGGAGGGGGTCGGGCGGGAGCGGGTGTACTGCCCCCAGCCCCTTTCTGCCCCAGGCAACGCTGGGACGGGCTGCTAGTTTTTTCATAAAGGCGAAGTCTGGTTTGGGGAGATTGGAATCAAACCTTTGACCATGAGGTCAAACAAAGACAGCTGCAAAAGCATGCACTAATCCACTCATCCACCAGGCACAGTTTAGAATTCTGCATTGTCTGCACTTCTCAGTAGAAGTATTGTACTATAAATGGACACAACCAGCACTTCTTAAAGGATATCTTATGACTAATTAAAAGACTCTCACACCTAATTGTAGCACATGAAATGACCAAAAACACACAGATATTCCTAATTTTAAAATATTTCCTGTTAGATGTTTATTCCAGCAGAAGACGTCCATATTTTTAAAACAACACTGTATGTTTGTAATTGATGAGTCGTCCATAATATATCAGCACATAGAAACTTTACCAGGCCACCACCTCCTTCAGTCGTCATTCCCCAGGACCATCAGAGATGAAGGAGCCCTTAGCGTGACTTGTTGTTGGCTAATGCTGGAAATTTGCCCTTCCTGCAGGGTCACTTGGGATTGTTTCCCTTTCCACTTAACTTGGCTATCAAACTCCTTGCACTTTACCCCTGGTAACCAGAGGTAAAGTGCATGTGCTCTCTTTTTCCAGCATAGTAACATTGGCATATACCTCATTGGCACATTATTTTGCCTTTAAGTCTATAGTATATGGTACCATCTGTACCCAGGTTATGCAAATTAAGTAGGAGTGCAGAACATGTCTCTACTAGGCCTGACACTGCAGCCTGGATGTGCCGTTTTAAACTGACATTTTGGCCTGGAAAAATAAACCTTTACCTAAACTTACCATTTTAATGCTTATAAGTCACGCCTAAGGTAAAAGCCCTTACGGTAGGGTACATTGAAATTAAAATGCAGGATATGTATATTTAATGTTTTGCATGTCCTCCAAAGTCGTATTTCATTGTCACATGACTGGCTCTCCCATAGGTCAACACTGGTTTACACTATTACATTTAGTAAGTGCTAAAGTCAGTTCTGAAACAGCTAGAAAACGTTCAGGGACTCATTTTCATAGTAATTTAAAGTTCAACCTAATGGATTTTACATTACTATTTTGTAAAAGTTGCCATTTCCATGCCTAAAACCCAAGAGGCTTTATTGACCGTCCCCAGCTGTCACCTGACCCCTGATGGCTCTCCTGCGGTGAGATGTGTATTGCTCCCAGAAGTGGGCAAAGGGCTCTGGATGTGAGGAAGGGAACTCCACCCTTGTCAATATAGCCTTGAGGGCTGTGCCCAGCCCTTACTGAGCTTCAAAGGGTGCCTGCCTTGTCACTGGCAGATGAATCTCACACCAAGTCCTGCCCCACTTTTGTAACTCTAGCCAGGCTGTCACCCAACCCAGTGCAGGCCTCGAACAATCATAATACTGTTACTAGATCTGCAGGCCTCTAATCCGGATTAAAAGGGACCAGAGAGAAAGAGCGGGGGATTCCAAAGGGAGACAGAAAGACGGGGGGGTGTGTGTGTGTTTGTGTGTGGGGTTGTGTGTGTGTGTGCGGGTGTGTGTGTGTGTGTGGGTGTGTGTGTGTGTGTGTCTGTGTGTGTGTGTAGCCTGCCTGTATCTCTCAAACATGAGGAATGGAACTGGCAAAGGGTGTGACTGAACAAAGCTTTCCACAGACTACAACGCCCTCTGTGGTGTGGGTAAGTTTTTGCATTTCCCTCACTCATGAAGTCTAGCAAGAAGGGAACCACTGAACAACTTTCCTGATACATTACAAAGATCAATGCAACGAAACAATTGTTTGAAATGCAAAGTTCGTCCTGCAGACGCGATCCCTGAAATCCTTGAATGTAGTTTGGAGCGCGAAGGTGCATTTTAACAAAACAATCTGAGGAGAGCTTGTGCTGCTTATGCCCATGTTTCTGTGTGTGAAGGAAGCTTGCATAGCTACTTGTGCCTTACCTCTACTGCTTGTGTGAGCGAAGCCGGTAATGCTGCTGCCTAGGGTATATCTCTTCAATGTGTGGTGAAATCTTGTCTTCTAGCCGTATTCTAACTGTTTATGTGTGCATGAAGCCTGGATGCTGCTATCTGTTTGGTGTCTGTTCTGCATATGATATGAGTTAAGTTTAAAATACTTCTGCTTGTGCCACCCTGCACCCTATGAGAGCAATTTTATTTGTTGCAGCCTTTGCATCCCGTTGCATACATGTATGTGATCTTTATGACCATCCCTTCCCCTCGATTTTGAGCTATGCACTCAATCGCAGCGTCATAAGTAATCGGGTTGAGAACATGTCTTGGCAGAAGGGCTTCAGGGAAATGGACCGCAGAGTTGAGGCAGAAGGACAAACCACGTGATGTTTAAGAAGTGGGAGGACAACATGCAATGGAGGGAATGAATGCAAGGGGAGAGGAAAAGAAAAGAAAGGAAAATGAAGACGCAAACCCTTTATAGAATATACCTTTTCACTACACCCTATTTCTCTCCCTCTGTTTTTAGCATGAGCTTTAAATTTGGCATATTTTTCTCAAATTAATATTGTGTTGCAAAGCCTGGCATCCTCCTTCATGTGCAACCAGACTTCCTTCCACCCCATAACATATGACTTAGTGCTGTCGATCCTTGGTGACCTGAGAGGAGAGGTTTATTCTGGTTGTATCAGTGTCCAAAGTCTTGCAGTTCTGTTGGCATTATTGACAGTTGTTGTCTTTGACAAACATTTTTAGAGAGGAGGCACACATTGCACTCTCTTCACCTACATTGCCAAGACAGTGACTTGAATATGCATCTATAATTTAATTTTGCAAAATCCCTTCAGCTGTGGTTTGTCAGCTTTACTACCTGTAAGACATTGAAGAATTACTTGAGGAAGTGAGAACCACCTCAAATAATAATCACAATCCTTGTCAGGGTGAACCACTAGAGTCACACATTTAAAACATAGAGTACATTTTAATAAATAAAATTATACCAAACACCAAAAAACAGCAAGTAGAGCCGGGGAAAATTGCATTTTTAATAAAAAATAGCACCAAAAAGCTCAAAACTCCAATTTCAGTTACCTTGTCGTTCTCGTCAAAGTCAAAAGTTAAGGCCAACCACGAAGGACTGCAGGTTGGAGAGATATTGTTATAAATAAGTGCCTTGGAGCACGCCCATTGTTTACCATTTGTGGGCTTCATTGACACCCTCATATGCTGCCTTCTAATTGGGAGCGCAAGCTGGTTTCAGTTCCTCTTCTTTTAGCCGGAGCATTGACCAAGTACTGATACCTTCATATTGATTAAGGTCCTTCCGTTGCTGGCTCTGTGATTGAGGAACGTTATTTAAATGTATTTTCTTGCTTCTTTTCTCTGATCCACTCTGTGTTGCATCATGCCCTCCCACCCCATAAGTGTTGGTTCTTCCTTTACCACACCCCGTCAGAGTTACTTTTTCCTAAAAAGCTGCCGCTTCATAGTGCTTTTTTACTGCCCCGTTGTCCACCCCCACACACTCTTCTGTTATCCGTAGAGCACTTGATAGTCTGTCAAGATGTTTACACCCCACAGGACCACTTTTCTTACCTCATCAATCACGAATCACTACTCTTATTTGTCATGTTCACTGATTTATGAACCTCACTTACCTATTGACCTGCAGTGCCAGAGAAGCACCTAACCTTTGGGCTTGAAATAAAGGCCCAACTATTTGGGCAATGATGTGGCTCACTAATCTGTTGATGTGAATTTGGGGACATATTCAACACAATAATGTTTTTACTCACAAATGTGATGCATTTGAGTGCTCGACCTGTCAGTGAGGATCAGTCTTATTTTTAAATGTGCAGTGAGAGGGCACTTTGATGGCGGTGCACTGGTGAGTATACTCACAAACATCTTGCCTGCCTGTCAGCCACGGAGGGTGTTGCAAATGGGAAAGGAGTTTCTTTCACCTCTAATTAGTGGGCAAATCAGTGACAGATGGTCTCTGCATCTCAAATATCTGCCTTCCGCCTTGGGCGGGCATCATCTGACGTTTCAAAGCTCAGGCCTGAAGCCTGGCTGTGGATCAGCTCGAGGTCCTGTGACTTTCTGCCTGCCACCTTCCCTCTACCCAGGATGTGGTGTTATGGGGAGAGCTGCAGACTCTGAAGCTGGGGAGCTATGTTCAAATTTCAGGGAGACCAGGAAGATGATGTACCAGCAAAAGTTCATGGTGTCCAGGTGTCACGGTTCCACTTCACCCACGATAGCCACGGGCTTCAGCGTAGCCTCAGAAAATTCTGGAAATGTACCTCTGGTGATGCAAAGACTTCGGCGTCCAGCTGGAGCTTTAGCGATGCAGACCGCACAGTTGCTTCTTTGGTGCCTGCCAAGCATGGGAGTCACTCCTTGACCCCAAGGGAGATTTCTTCAGTCTTCTAGACAAAATAGAATGTCGAAGGTCCAGGATATGGGTTGCAGAGTTTCGTCCAGGGTAATCTAAAGTCCTAAGGACAGGGTCCCTATACATATACTAAGATAGCGGGTTGGACATATTCTGGGGATCTGCCTATGGGAGGGTTTGGAAAGAGGGGTGGCTACACTCATTCCCTTTGTTCAGTTTCGCGCCAGAGCAGGGGCTGGTAGCCCCTGCAACCGGTTTGAACTGGACAAGAAAATACGTAACAGTGTAACAAGAGCGCACAGCAAATATAGGTGAGTAGTAATGTCCAAAGTCTGAGAATAGTGCTCCAGGAAGATGGGATTGATTACCACAACCCAATATCCAACCACCCTCCGGTGATCTTAAATTGCAACAATGATTCCTCCGAGCACTTGCAGTAAAAATAACAGTTCTCCACTTGTATTTCCAGTTGTCTGTTTCCAATTTTTTATTTTATCCAACAGATTCAAAGCCCATACACTAAGGGCAGCGCAGCCAACACGTGTTTCGTCTAGTCAGTTATTGACTTTTAGACTTCTTCAGGGCTGCAACCCAAACAACAACATATAAGACAAATAGTACACTTCATAGGAATACTACATCGTAATGTAGACTTATATCTCAATTCCATAAAGGGTTAAGGGATACACCCTTGAGTCACCAAGTGTTGTAATGGCGTGAAAAGTAGAAGAAAGAAAAAGAAAACCAAAAGGCCAAGTCCAAACCAGAGTCACCATTGTGTAATAGCTTATTCACTAACAAAATAGTCTGCCATATTTCCAGTTTAAGCATATAGCAGGTGCATATAATTCAGTCCTTCCTCCATTAAAGGAGGATTAATCTTAACCAAAAATCAATTCAAGGGTGCAGAGTCAAATTCTCCGTACTCAAAGTAACTAGGAGATCTTCCCAAGTCAGCTCACCAATCTCGTGAGCGTGCAGTCATACCATGACGTTTAATTCTGGTCATTAAAGCGCAGTAGTTTTATTCTAAAGAAAAGTAAGACTTCTATAGTTATTATCCCCCACACCGTCTGTACCGGTCTACAATGTACTCTCTTAGAGCTCACCTCATTGGACATGTATGCCAATCATCGTAACTCCTTCAGAACCTTCTAAACAATGTATCCGTATCCTAAGGAATATAAAATCGCATGTAAGCGATAAACTCTATAATGACATATCCTCATATCAAGCTAACTGGTAGCAATGCTCACCTCTATTACATAGTCCCACTTCGTCCATCACCACCCCCTTTTGTACCGTTTTTGGCCGCCAAAAGTGTGGCAGGGTGTGCTCAGACGTGAGTCCCTTGCTCAGTTTGCCACTGGATTCAAGCAAGCCGGCTGAAGATGGCTGGAATGCCAGAAACGGGTCCTCGGAAGCTTGTTTCCGGTCCAGGGAATACATGGCTTGGCAGTTCGGGCTGGACTGTTCCCATGAGCCACAGGGTCAGACTGATTTGCATATAGCCATGTCTGAACTGGGGTGGCAGAGTGGGCTAAAGTACTGGTGATGGATTAAACCCAGATCTTTTGACTGGGTGTGAGTGTTTGATTGATTCAGAGGCTCCGTCCATCACCACCCCCTTTTGTACCGTTTTTGGCTGCCATAAGTGTGGCAGGGTATGCTCAGACGCGAGTCCCTTGCTCACTTTGCCACTGGATTCAAGCAAGCCGGGCTGAAGACGGCTGGAAAGCCAGAAACCGGTCCTCGGAAGCTTGTTTCCGGTCCAGGGAAGACATGGCTTGGCAGTTGGGGCTGGAATGTTCCCATGAGGCACAGGGTCAGACTGATTTGCATATAGCCATGTCTGAACTGGGGTGGCAGAGTGGGCTAAAGAATGGTGATGGATTAAACCCAGATCTTTTGACTGGGTGTGAGTGTTTGATTTATTCAGATGCTCCGTCCATCACCACCCCCTTTTTTACCACCTCTATTAAATAGTCCCACTTCGTAGTATATCGATAGTAATTCCCAAGGCACGTGTCCGTGTCCTAGAGACAAATAGAGTTGTATATAATCAGCAATTCGATCATAGTAGGTCCCCCCGTGTTTTACCCTTATAGCCCGTCTCTTACCTCAGTATACTGCTCCCTATCCGTAAATAATCCCGGCGTGCAGCATCGCCGCCATATTAGAGTGTCTATTTATATGAAAATAGAGCGGGCGCCATCTTATAATGATCAAAACTTATCAAAGAGTAATAAATTAGTCAGAGTTAATACAGTCTACCTGCTATAGTCATCATTATTCTTATAATCTCGCAGAGTTGCCATGGTCTCCCATCACTTACTCCTGTAAAAGAGTCTCTATTCGTGAAAAGTCACAGTGTACCGTATTGCCGCCATGTTAGAGTGTCTATTCATATAGCGAAAGAGCCCGTGCCATCTTGAAATGGTCAAATCCTATCAAAGAGTAAATCTATCAAATATTATACAGTCTGCTAGCTCTAGTTTAATTAAGTGAATACCATAATCGTTCGTCCTAATACTAACCTATTAATCTCTGTACGTTTAGCATCCTCGAATTAGGGTATTACATTATAGAGTCGGAAAGTCAGCACCGATGATACTATTATAACGTGATAAGGATCGTTCTGTTCTATATTATTCAGTACCAGGATCATAAGGGTAATCATCCGCTGGACCGTAATATCTTATAACATAAGTCAATATATAGGTATATGGAGGTGTCAATAATTTATATAAATGCCAAGTCCAATATCTCTAATTATAAGAGTGGGGGTTAATTATGATGAAAAAATAGTGTTAAAAATAGTTGAAGGTCAGAAAAGGGGTAGAGAGGTTCCAGAGAGAGGATAGATACATAAATATATCAACATTGCAGTGTAACAGTTTATAAAAGAGGAAATATGACACGTATCCATCATCAAGCAAAAACATATCTTACAGGTCAACATTTATCCACATATGCTTAGTGGCTGTTGTTTTTAGTCTTGGCCAAGGTAATATTCCAATTCATTATCGACATTCAGCCCCCGCTCAACCGCCTTCAATTTCATTAACCACAACACCTCTCTTATTCGCCATTGCAGTTGCCTGTTGCCCCCTCTTGGGTCTTGTTTTATGTGATCAATGCCATGAAAGCTAAATCAATGTTGGTCTCTATTCTCATTATTTTGAACCATATGTGAGGCAATCGGGTAGCGGGTATCACCATTTCTAAGAGCTCTGAAGTGCTCCATCATTCTGTCCTTTAGTCTTCTAATAGTGCTACCTACGTAGATTTTACCGCAACTACACACTATAACATAAACCACATAGGTTGTATCACAGTTCAAAAACATATCTATAGTATAGTTCCCTGAGTCATTATAGTTAAAAGTTACTTATAGCCCATCTACAAGAGCTACACTTACCACATTTGTGAAAGCCTTTAAGTTTATTTCTTAACCATATTTTACTCTCTGGTTTCCTCGGGTAGCTGGGGCTAATCAAATTGGCCAGTGTAGTGCCTCTTTTAAATGTCAAACTCGGTTTTTCATTAAGAAAAGGCGACAAATCATTATCTAGTTTAAGTAAATATCAGTGTCTTCTAAGAATAGAGTATAGCTTAGCACTATCTGCATTATACTTAGTAATCATTTGTGCTTTCTCAGTCACCTGTATAGTGCTCTGCTGTTTTCTCTGTAAAGTTTTGTCACGTTTCAGTTTCCTGGCTCTTGCCTCAGCCTTCACAATTGTCTGTTTGTCATAGCCTCGATTGATGAATCTGCGTTACATATCCTTTAAATTGTAATCAAAGTCCTTCTCATTAGTACAATTTCGTCTGGCTCTAGTCATTTCCCCATAGGGTATTGCAGTAATTTGACTACTTGGATGACAACTTCCTGCAGCAGATAGCATTACAGCTAGTGGGTTTCCTGTACACCCTACTGCCTAATCTGTCTCCATCTACAAATAGTTCAATGTCCCAAAAAATTATATGGTCTTTATCATAATGTGTCGTAAATTTCAGATTGAAAGTGTTGTCATTAAGGTAATCAAAAAAGCCTTTCAGTTCATCCACCGAACCCGTCCATATTCATAGGCAATCGTCGATGAAACAACCCCAATAGTATGTATACTGTATCCATCTTTGCCCACCATGGCCCCAGATCCGCTCCGCCTCAAACCAGCCCATGAATAGGTTGGCAAAAGACGGAGGGAACCTGGAACCCATAGTAGTCCCAAGGCGTTGTTTGAACCAGTGCCCATCGAATAAGAATACGTTATTTTTCAGAACCATTTCTGTCATTTTCAGAATCTTCTAAGTATGTTCATAAAACTCAGCCAACCTACGGCTCAAAAAGTAATCCAATGCTTGTATTCCTAGTTCATGGTCAATATTAGTGTATAGCGACACTACGTCTAGTGTAGCCAGAATCATTCCATCCTCCCAGAGCAGGTCATTAATTATGTTGAGTACATGTTTAGTATCTTCAATAAAAGAAGGTAGGTTCTGTACATAAAATCTGAGAAAATTATCCACATATTGTGACAATCGCTCAGTTGGCCCTCCGATACCTGAGACTATAGGCCTCCCAGGAGGGGAGGGTAGGGCAGAAGCAACTGGTGGGTGAGGTACAGAAGCAACATGGAGGGGAGGGCAGAAGCAACATGGTGGGTGAGGTACAGAAGCAACATGGAGGGTGAGGTACAGAAGGAACATGGAGGGTGAGGTACAGAAGCAACATGGTGGGTGAGGTACAGAAGCAACATGGAGGGGAGGGCAGAAGCAACATGGAGGGTGAGGTAAGGAAGCAACATGGTGGGTGAGGTACAGAAGCAACATGGAGGGGAGGGCAGGAGCAACATGGAGGGTGAGGTACAGAAACAACATGGAGGGTGAGGTACAGAAACAACATGGAGTGGAGGGCAGAAGCAACGTGGAGGGTGAGATACAGAAGCAACATGGAGGGTGAGGTACAGAAGCAACATGGAGGGGAGGGCAGAAGCAACATGGAGGGTGAGGTGCAGAAGCAACATGGAGGGTGAGGTACAGAAGCAACATGGAGGGTGAGGTACAGAAGCAACATGGAGGGTGAGGTACAGAAGCAACATGGAGGGGAGGGCAGAAGCAACATGGAGGGAAGGGCAGAAGCAACATGGAGGGTGAGGTACAGAAGCAACATGGAGGGTGAGGTACAGAAACAACATGGAGGGTGAGGTACAGAAGCAACATGGAGGGTGAGGTACAGACACAACATGGAGGGTGAGGTACAGAAACAACATGGAGGGGAGGGCAGTAGCAACATGGAGGGGAGGGCAGAAGGAACATGGAGGGTGAGGTACTGAAACAACTTTGAGGGTGAGGTACAGAAGCAACATGGAGGGGAGGGCAGAAGCAACATGGAGGGGAGGGCAGAAGGAACATGGAGGGTGAGGTACAGAAACAACTTTGAGGGTGAGGTACAGAAGCAACATGGAGGGTGTGGTACAGAAACAACATGGAGGGTGAAGTACAGAAACAACATGGAGGGTGAGGTACAGAAACAACATGGAGAGGAGGGCAGAAGCAACATGGAGGGGAGGGCAGAAGGAACATGGAGGGTGAGGTACAGAAACAACTTTGAGGGTGAGGTACAGAAGGAACATGGAGGGTGAGGTACAGAAGCAACATGGAGGGTGAGGTACAGAAACAACATGGAGGGTGAGGTACAGAAACAACATGGAGGGGAGGGCAGAAGCAACATTGAGGGGAGGGCAGAAGGAACATGGAGGGTGAGGTACAGAAACAACTTTGAGGGCGAGGTACAGAAGCAACATGGAGGGGAGGGCAGAAGCAACATGTAGGGTGAGGTATAGAAGCAACATGGAGGGGAGGGCAGAAGCAACATGGAGGGTGAGGTACAGAAGCAACATGGAGGGAAGGGCAGAAGCAACATGGAGGGGAGGGCAGAAGCAACATGGAGGGGAGGGCAGAAGCAACATGGAGGGGAGGGCAGAAGGAACATGGAGGGTGAGGTACAGAAACAACTTTGAGGGTGAGGTACAGAAGCAACATGGAGGGTGAGGTACAGAAACAACATGGAGGGTGAGGTACAGAAACAACATGGAGGGTGAGGTACAGAAACAACATGGAGGGCAGAAGCAACATGGAGGGGAGGGCAGAAGGAACATGGAGGGTGAGGTACAGAAACAACTTTGAGGGTGAGGTACAGAAGCAACATGGAGGGGAGGGCAGAAGCAACATGTAGGGTGAGGTATAGAAGCAACATGGAGGGGAGGGCAGAAGCAACATGGAGGGGAGGGCAGAAGCAACGTGGAGGGTGAGGTACAGAAACAACATGGAGAGGAGGGCAGAAGCAACATAGAGTGGAGGGCAGAAGCAACATGGAGGGTAGGGCAACCTGGAGGAAGTAGCTAGGGTAAAGAAAAAGAGACAGCAGGGGACAGCAAGGGGGCACACGGGTGAGAGAAAGCACTGTGGATCTGGGGGAGAGAAGCACATGGACAAGAAAGCAACACATGGGACAGAAGCATATGATGGTGAGCCCGGCATGGAGAGCTTGGAGCAGAAGCGCATGCGCAAAAGAGAGCAACATGGACTGTGGAGAGACGAAGTACAGAAGGGAGAACACTGGGAAACATATGCACTACTACTGAATGCTTAACAAAAAAGAAACAAGCAGGGTCTGAAAATGAAGCATTAGAAGAATAGAAGTAATGAGGTCACGACCCACAGGGGGAACGAACATAAGAAGATGAAAGAAAGACCACACACGCGAACGAATAAAAAGCAAGGAAATAAGAGTGACAAATAAACCCAACCAATGGCAAGCAATGTCTGGGCTTTAAACCCATTGCACAGTTATAATGGGTCTTTGCACAAACAGACAGCTTCTGCTGTATGTTAGGCGAGACCTAAACCAGAAACAACTGTGTACTTAAGAGTGGGTCAGAAAGTGACGCGATGAAGATAAACAACTATAGGTAGACATAGAAAAGCCTCAGGGCTGCTGAACGGTTTCTACTGATTATATACACTGAGCCATGTCAAATATCTCCTTCAGAATGAAATGGAATAGTCCAGTTTGATGCAACATGAACATGATACGTTTTGAGATGAGAGAGGATGGAAACTCTAGACACAAGTTGTTCGTTTCCTGGTCACCATAGCAATCGCTCCGGATGATTTGCTTTCTCAATTTACGGCAGTGAGGGTCATTTCATGTTGTGTCTGGTATGTTACTGTACCTGAACACTAGGCTAAACCCCCAAACGAGATACAAAAGATATCTCATTTGCTTTTTGCCCTTGTGGACTGTTAGGATAGTACCATCTGCTATAAAAAAAATACTTCCACGAGATAGGCACTTCCTGCCATTACTGTTGGCAGTGTCGGCAAAGGTGTCAAAGAGTGAATGGTCATGGCGTCTGAACTAGTCCCAGTCGCACTGGAAGTGCTCTCTGGCAGAGTAGCAGTGAGAAGAGGCAGCGTGTCAAGCATTCCTATGCATCTGTGTGTGATCGGTGTACACCTTATGCTCGAGGCCACAGGAATTATGGAGCAATTGAGAACTAGCGGACCCTCTAGGGTAGAAAAAGTATGTGGCATATTATGCGGTTAAACGCTAATGATGAATTCCATTCTGCGCCGTGTTGCATTTCTACTTTAACATTTTAACATACAGGCGTGAAATGCAAAGCCGCACAGGTTAGCATCAAGTCTCTGCCTGTTTCCTTGAGGCTGGAAGAGGAAACAAGGGAACCCTACTCACTGCGAGCCTGGGTAACAGTTTAGCAAGAAACAATGGCTCCTGTGGGCAAATACGAACAGATTCTGGTAAAGACAAACGCACAATGGCACTGAGGGTGATTCAAATTAGAAGCCAAGACAGGAAGCTGTGTATACACAATATGAATATATTTGCAATCAAAAGCAAAATAGAAATCAACAATTCATTTCAGTAGCATTATCCACACATATGTAATCAAAAAGGTGATGGCGTGTCTCTAGTGAATTTTTACAAAAAAAGAAAAACCTAAACTACTAAAGTGAAACATAATAATATTTAGATGACATAAGGATTCTAATGTTCATATACGTTGAAAAGAGGCTGTTCCAGCCGCCGGAGCACTACAGTCCTAACTCGGCCCCGGTGCGTTTCCCCTTAGGATGTGCGGAGCAGTTCTGACATTCCTCGTGTGGTGTGCCCCCATATCCTCCTGCAGTTCAAGCTCATTGGTCTGGGTGCTGGATCACCTTCCTCCCCTTCTAGCGCTCTGCTTTAGAGAACCCGGGGCAGCGCTACGTGGGCCGTGTAAACTCCAGTGGGGAGGGCCCAATCTCCATTCCGTCCCTATGCCTTGGCCCAGCCCCTCCTTTCTCTGTTCTTGCAGTGCCCCCTACTGGTGACGGATCAAGGCCCCAGGCCCCCTGCTCGAGAGCTGCCGCTCCCCGACGGCCATCCGGTCAGCGCTCGAGTCAGTGATGGCGTGTGACTGCTTTGGTCTTTTACCTGCTCCGCGTCCTTTGGGTTGCTGACTGGCACTCCTACTCAGCGATGTCCTGTGTGGGGGTTCCACAATGCCAATGCCTGGGGTCATGTCCTGCAGAGCCGGCGCGCCTGCGAGCTCCCGGGTGGTGCAGGGGCAGCTTCTCCTCGCCACCTCTCAGCCGACGACCCTCGATCCCCCCCGTCACTGCTCTCGAAGTCCGTTGCCTGCGTTTGGGTCTTTCCCTCTACGTCCACGCTCAATGCCTCTGTCGTGGTATCACCGCAGTCCATTTCTGCAGTGATGGGTGAGTTTCTCGATGGCAAGGCCCTGGGTACTTTCTCACCGCCATCCTTCGCCATACAACCATCCTGTTCACCAGTCCATGTCAGCTCACACTCCGGAGTCTAATGTGACTTGTTTTGTAGTCCGCTGGATTAGAATTCAATCGTTTTTCAGTATAATAGAGGGTTTGTGCGCGGAGCGTTAGGAACTCGCGTCCGCCATGTTGGCTGGCTGGCCACTTCCCCCATTGGAGTGGCTTTGTTACTCTGTAACATCTAATGCAGAGTACTGACTAGTAAAGTATACTTTCGAGTAGCTCTGTCACTCTGTACCTTCTAATGCAGTGTACTGACTATTACAGTACACCTCTAGTAGCTCTATCAAGCTGAATCATCCGCGGCAGTGTACTGACTAGTACAGTATAACTGCTGGTAGCTCTGTCCCTCTGTAGCATCTAATAGAGTGCACTAATTAGTACTGTATACCTTGGAGCAGCCCAGTCACTCTGTAGCACCTAATAGAGTGTACTAGTTAGTACTGTATACCATGGAGTAGCTCTGTCCCTCTACAGCATCTATTAGAGTGCACTAATTAGTACTGTATACCTTGGAGTAGCCCAGTCACTCTGTAGCACCTAATAGAGTGTACTAGTTAGTACTGTATACCATGGAGTAGCTCTGTCCCTCTACAGCATCTATTAGAGTGCACTAATTAGTACTGTATACCTTGGAGTAGCCCAGTCACTCTGTAGCACCTAATAGAGTGCACTAGTTAGTACTGTATACCATGGAGTAGCTCTGTCCCTCTACAGCATCTATTAGAGTGCACTAATTAGTACTGTATACCTTGGAGCAGCCCAGTCACTCTGTAGCACCTAATAGAGTGTACTAGTTAGTACTGTATACCATGGAGTAGCTCTGTCCCTCTACAGCATCTATTAGAGTGCACTAATTAGTACTGTATACCTTGGAGTAGCCCAGTCACTCTGTAGCACCTAATAGAATGCACTAGTTAGTACTGTATACCATGGAGTAGCTCTGTCCCTCTACAGCATCTATTAGAGTGCACTAATTAGTACTGTATACCTTGGAGTAGCCCAGTCACTCTGTAGCACCTAATAGAGTGCACTAGTTAGTACTGTATACCATGGAGTAGCTCTGTCCCTCTACAGCATCTATTAGAGTGCACTAATTAGTACTGTATACCTTGGAGTAGCTCAGTCACTCTGTGGCATCTAATAGAGTGCACTAATTAGTACTGTATACCTTGGAGTAGCTCAGTCACTTTGTGTCATCTAATACAGTGTACTGACCAGTACCTTATACCTTCTAGGACCTCTCTTACTGTTCAAAATCTAATATAGAGTACAGAAGCAGAAACAACATGGAGCCATATACATTGCAGTGTACTGACTAGAGAAAGATGCCTTTTGAGTAGCTCTGTCACTCAGTACCATCTAATGGAGTGTACTGAGTAGTGCAGCATTCTTTGGAGTAGCTAGTACAGTGTCCTGCCTGCTGCAGTGTTCAGTCTAATGTGGTGTTATGTTGTATGCTGTATAGTGCAGTAGTGAGTAGTGCAGTGAGCACTGTGTGTGTGTGTGTGTGTAATATGCTGTGTGATGAAGTGTGGTGTTTAGTAGAATTTCCTGTCTATTTGGTGCTGTTTGGTGTAGTGTGTGCTGTAAATGAACGCACGCTGCAGTGGAGTGACTGCGAGCAGTGTGTGTAGTATGGTGCGTGGTGCGGTGTAGTGGGCAGTAGAATGTCCTCTCTATGTAGTGCTGTTTGGTGTAGTGTGTGCTCTGGATGAATGCGCGCTTTAGTGTAGTGAGCAGTCTCGTGCTGTGCGCTTTAGTGTGGTGAGCAGTCTCGTGCTGTGCGCTTTAGTGTAGTGAGCAGTCTAGTGCTGCGCGCTTTAGTGTAGTGAGCAGTCTCATGCTGTGCGCTTTATTGTAGTGAGCAGTCTAGTGCTGCACGCTTTACTGTAGTGAGCAGTCTAGTGCCGCGCTCTCTAGTGCCACGTGCTCCTTCCAGATGTGTTGTAAATGAATCATATGTAAATCAGAAGCAGTAATTCCAGCCTTTCTTTGTGTCTTTAAATCTCTAATTGTGAATCTCTTCTCTGCAGTGACGGTGACTCTGGATCCTGACACGGCTCATCCTAAGCTCCTCCTGTCTGAGGGGGGGAGACGAGTGAGATGGACGGGCACAGAACAGACCCTGCCGGACACCCCCGAGAGATTCACCAACAAATACAGCCCCTGTGTGCTGGGAAGCGAGGGGTTCACCTCCGGCAGACATTACTGGGAGGTGCAGCTGCTGCAGGAGTGGGAAGGGTGGAACGTGGGGGTCGCAGCAGAGTCTGTGGACAGGAAGGGAGGGTTCACATGGTCACCTGAGGGGGGAGTCTGGGCTGTGTCGGGGTGGGAGGGTCAGTACGAGGCTCTCACCTCCCCTGAGACCCCTCTGACCCCTCGTAAGGAGCCCCTGAAGCTGGGGGTGTATCTGGACTACGAGGGGGGGCGGCTGTCCCTGTACAATGCTGACTCCATGGAGCTTCTCTACTCCTTCCCGCCGGCCCCCTTCACACAGAGGCTCTTCCCCTACTTCTGTCTCTGGGGAGTGGAGCTGAGGCTGGTGTGAGCCCCCCTCCCCCCTCAACTGTCATCCACGGTTCAAACACCAACATTCCAAGCACCTTCCTCACAATGACCCTCACCTGTTTCCATGACAACCAGAAGCCTCAGTGAAACTATGTATCTCTTTTCCTTGAACATTTTTAAAACAAGGACAGACAATATTTGCCGTGAATCATGCACCAAACATCATGTAACATATGATAAAGTCTCTGCAGAATCAAACAAGCACTGGCATAGCCAATAGGTCTCGCATTTCAGACCTTATTAGTCTTTAGCCAGAGCTATTGGCTTTGGCAATGTTTCTAAGGTTTGTTGTAGAGCAGTGTGGCTGCTGTGCTCCGTACTGCAAACCTGGTGTCTAGTGCAGTGACGTGGGGCAGTGGCATGGTGTGGTGTGTTGTTATAGGTGTGTTTTGGTGGGATGCATGTCGGTAGTGTGCTGGGGTGCATGTGGATGGCATATGCATCTTTACAACAAAAATCACCAATTGTAATTAGATTAATAATGCTTCTCTGCAAACTATTGAAAGGGCAACAAGGGTAAATGTAATATGCATGGCCCCATGGGCCAATCTAACAAGTTTATAATAGTAAAATATCGATTAAAAACAACGAAACTACCGGCCTCTCTGTAACTCTTACGTTTACTGTTTGTGTTTCCAAATTGTTCAATCCCTAACCACATCGGTTGGCGGCCATTTCCCAGAACCCACAGTCACTCATTGCAATGATCTAGCAACTTTTTTTGTAAATCTCTGAAGTGTACTGTTCCCTATAAATACAATAAAAAAAACAAATTCTACCCCAAAGAGAAAGACTCTGGACTCACCCACCGTTTGCCTCACAAACTCCCCCTCCCCATTACCAAATAAACTCTTCCAACACTTTTTAGTAAAGTGAAATCTAGTTCCGCTGTAGACCCCGCACCTCCCCACATACTCCTTCAAGGATACAGCCACTAGATACAACTTCCTTCTCTCTCACGCAGGAACCTTAATCGCCAAAGTTACATTTACATTTTTATTGTCGCCTGAAACCTCTGAACACACAAGTAAATGCTCTTTGCAGCAGGCATCTTAATCCTCTGCGAAACTTTAGCATGAGTGGAAACAGCCACTAGATAAAACTTCCATTTCCGTCCCGCAGGAACCTTAATCGCCAAAGTTACCTTTACATTTTTATTGTCGCCTGAAAATGTATGAGCACACAATGACATGTTCTTTGCAGCAGGGCTCTAAATCCTCTGCACCACTTTAGTATGAGTGGAAACAGCCACAAGATAAAACTCTGATTTGCCTCCTGCAGGAACATTAATTTACAAAGTTAACTTTACATTTTTATTGTCGCCTCAAAATCTCAGGACACACAAGAACATGTTCTTTGCAGCAGGCATCTTAATCCTTTGCTCTACTTTAACACGAGTCGAAACAGCTTCAAGATAAAAATTGCTATTTCTCTCAGAGAAACATTATTTGCCTTGGTTACCGTTACATTTTTATTGTTGTTTGAAAACCTCTGGGCACACAAGAACATCTTCTTTGCAGCAGGCACCTTAATCCTCTGCGCTACTTTAGCATCAATGGAAACAGCCACTAGATACAACGTCCATCTCTCTCCAGCTAGAACATTGATAGCCAAAGTTACCTTGACATTTTTATTGTTGCACAAAACTTCCATCACTCTCCAGCATAAACATTCATCGCTAAAGATACAGTCACATTTTTTTTGTAGCCTGAAAACCTCTGGACACACAAGGAGATGTTCTTTGCAGCAGGCATCTTAATCCTCTGTGCTTCTTTAGCATGAGTGGAAACAGCCACTAGGTAAAACTACGATCTCTCTCCAGCAGGAATATTAATCGCCAAAGTTACCTTTACATTTTTATTTTTGCATGAAAACCTCTGAACACACAAGGACATGTTCTTTGCAGACGACATCTAAATCCTCTGCGCTACTTCAGCATGAGTAGAAACAGCCCTGGATAAAACTCCCATCTCTCTCCCACAGAAACATTAATTGCCAAGGGTACCTTTACATTTTTATTGTCGCATGAAAACCTTTCGATACACAAAGACATGTTCTTTGCAGCAGGCATCTCAATCCTCTGCGGTCCTTTAGCATCAGTGGAAACAGCCACTAGATACAACTTCCATTTCCGTCTTGCAGGAACCTTAATCGCCAAAGTTACCTTTACATTTTTAATTTTGCCTCGAAACCTCTGAACACACAACAACAAGTTCTTTGCAGCAGGTATCTTAATCCTCTGCACTACTTCAGCATGAGTGGAAACAGCCACTAGATAAAACTCCCATCTCTCTCCAGCAGGAAAATTTATGTCCAAAGTTACCTTTACATTTTTATTGTCGCCTGAAAACCTATGGACACACAAGGATATGTTATTTGCAGTAGGCATCTTAATCCTCTGCGAAACTTTAGCATGAGTGGAAACATTCACTGGATAAAACTCTGATCTGTCTCCTGCTGGTTCATTAATCACTAAAATTACCTTGCATAAAATTCCCATCTCTCTTCAGCATAAACCTTAATCGCTAAAGTCACCTTCACATTTTTATTGTTGTCTGAAAACCTCTGGACACACAAGGACGTATTCTTTGCAGCAGACATCTTAATCTTCTGCACTACTTTAGCATCAGTGGAAACTGCACCTAGATAAAACTTCCTTCTTTTTCCTGCAGGAACATTAATCGTCAAAGTTACCTATACATTTTTATTGTTGCATGAAAACCTCTGAACACACATGGACATGTTCTTTGCAGCAGGCATCTTAGTCTTCTGTCTCCTGCAGGAACATTAATTTCCAAAGTTAACTTTACGTTTTTATTGTTGCCTTAAAATTTCAGGACACACAAAAACATGTTCTTTGCAGCAGGCACCTTAATCCTCTGTGCTACTTTAGCATGAGTGGAAACATCTAGTACAGAAAACTCCAATCTCTCTCCAGGAGGAACATTAATCGCCAAAAATACCTTCACATTTTTATTGTTGCCTGAAAACCTCTGAACACACAGTGATATATTCTTTGCAGCAGGCATCTTAATCCTCTGCGTCTCTTTAACATGTGTCGTAACAGCCACTGGATAAAGTGTAATGTCTCTCTCCAGCAGGAACCGTCATCGCCAAATTTACCTTTACATTTTCATTATTGCATAAAACTCTCATGTCTCTTCAGCATAAACATTATTAGCTAAAGTCACCTTCACATCTTTATTGTTGGCGGAAAACCTCTGGACACACAAGGAAATGTTCTTTGCAGCAGGCATCTTAATCTTCTGCGCTACTTTAGCATGAGTGGAAACAGCCACTAGATAAAACGTCCTTCTTCCCACAGGAACATTAATCGCCAAAGTTTCCTTTACATTTTTATTGTCGCCTGAAAACATCTGAACACACAAGGACATCTTCTTTGCAGCAGCCATCTTAATCCTCTGTCCTACTTTAGCATGAGTGGAAACATCTAGTACAGAAAACTCCAATCTCTCTCCAGGAGGAACATTAATCGCCAAAAATACCTTCACATTTTTATTGTTGCCTGAAAACCTCTGAACACACAGTGATATATTCTTTGCAGCAGGCATCTTAATCCTCTGCGTCTCTTTAACATGTGTCGTAACAGCCACTGGATAAAGTGTAATGTCTCTCTCCAGCAGGAACCGTCATCGCCAAATTTACCTTTACATTTTCATTATTGCATAAAACTCTCATGTCTCTTCAGCATAAACATTATTAGCTAAAGTCACCTTCACATCTTTATTGTTGGCGGAAAACCTCTGGACACACAAGGAGATGTTCTTTGCAGCAGGCATCTTAATCTTCTGCGCTACTTTAGCATGAGTGGAAACAGCCACTAGATAAAACGTCCTTTTTCCCACAGGAACATTAATCGCCAAAGTTTCCTTTACATTTTTATTGTCGCCTGAAAACATCTGAACACACAAGGACATCTTCTTTGCAGCAGCCATCTTAATCCTCTGTCCTACTTTAGCATGAGTTGAAACAGCCACTAGATAAAACTTCTTTCTCTCTCCCGCAGGAATATTAAACGCCAAAGTTACCTTTACATTTTTATTGTTGCCGGAAAACCTCTGGACACACAAAGAAATGTTCTTAGCAGCAGGCATCTTAATCTTCTGCGCATCTTTAGCCTGAGTGGGAACATCTAGTAGAGAAAACTCCAATCTCTCTCCAGGAGGAATATTAAACGCCAAAGTTACCTTTACATTTTTATTGTTGCCGGAAAACCTCTGGACACACAAAGAAATGTTCTTTGCAGCCGGCATCTTAATCTTCTGCGCTACTTTAGCCTGAGTGGAAACAGCCAATAGATAAAACTTCCTTCATTTTCTCGCAGGAACATTAATCGCCAATGTTACCTTTACATTTTTATTGTTGCCTGAAAACGTCTGAACACACAAGGACATGTTCTTTGCAGCAGGCACCTTAATCCTCTGCGCTACTTTATCCTGCACAGGGAGGGTGAACTGCTCTTTTTGCACCAACCTCGACCCCCGGTGTGCAGCTGCTCTGTTACTGCTGGGTTCGCTCTGCTCCTTCAAGTGGTGGGTGACGACGTTGTCGTTTATGCGGCTCATTTTACTGTTGGTCTGTGGCTCCCCTCCATTTTGTTCACCCCTCTCTCTCCACTCGTAACTGGTGGTTTTTCAAAAGAAGGTCTTTTAAATCTCATAGTTTTCATTTTCACAAGACACTCGTAATACAATTCTCTGTGGAAACGGAGGTAGGACTGCCTCTATCACTTTCTGTTTGACCATGGGCTCCCCTCCATTTTGTGTGCCCCTCTCTTTTCACTTTCACTAGTGGTTTCACAAGATGGCCTCTTTATTTCCACAGTAGTCATGGACACAAGACACTACTGATATTAACCTCTAAGGAAACAGAAGTTGGACTGACTTTTTGCTACTTGATCAAGGACTACAATTTGGGACAATGATAAAAAAAAAACTTTATTCCTACTCAAATTGGTGTTGATGTATTTTTTAGCACTATCCCATTACCTGTTTGGTGTTCCTACATTGGATATTTTTAATACTCTGACTTTACCTATGTGCCTACATTGGATGTTTTTTTTCCTGTTTTTTTTACTCAGACTTTACCTTTCTCCCATTACCCGGCTTGTTCTTTTCCCCCTTTGAGTATCTTTTTATTCCAGAACCTCGCCCCATATTGCGCTTTTCCTTTGCATCCGTCCTTGTCCTGCCTCCATCCTGTCCTTTCCTCCATTCTTACTGTACATTGCACAATGTCTTCTCCCAAGCCCCCCGCCCCTTTTTCCCCCGGATCCTGCCCTCTCTAGACATGGCCCTAACTCTTGGAGTAATTCATATCCACCCAACCTTTCAAAATACGCTAAGAAATATTTCAAACACAAATTACTGAAGCTTCACCCTGAAACACTATTAGGTGATACCTACCACAGCCTCTCTCGTCCAATGAAAACTGATTTTATTTTCCACTCCAAACGCACCACTTTCCTTCTCCACCTTCCTATCACCAAATCTATCAAAATCCCATACGGAATACAAGTGTTGATTATCTCTTCCCCTGCCTTCAAGGGGAAAAAACAATATTTCCATATTCAGAACAGGCAACATCCTCATTCAAGCATCTGATATCCACCTCAACATTTTTGACCGACTTTTCAGCGCCTTGGCCTATCAAATCTACCATTCGACTCATAATCCCTCAATACCTCAACTGCCCTGCACCCATGAGTCTTTACCCCGTACCTCCGTTCAGGCCCTCCTCCCCCTCTCCATCTCTTCTACTACTCGCCTGCCTCCCCTTGGGACTCCCTCCACACTCGCTTCCATGTCTAATTGTCCGGCTCCTACTCTTAACATCGATCGAACCCCGCCTGTCCCGCCATCATCCATGACTCTCCCTCGCACTCCTTTCTTACTCATTTGCCTCCTCTTGGGTGTCATACTTCTCTCCCCTCTAGGTCTAATTCTTTGACGCCCATTCTTATCAATGATTGATCCCCTCCTCTCCCTTACCGCTTCCCAGATGCTCCCTCCTACTCTCTTCCTACGCACTCTCCTCCCGTGGGATCACCTTGTGCACTCTCTTCTTTGTACACTTCTCTGAGTTCTAATAACTTCCTTCCTAAGCAATCCGATGTGGTTTACCTCTGCATCCCGTGACGCTCTCATCTCTAACATTGACTTGATCTCCCTGTCCATCATCGTCCACATTGACTGGTCCGACCACCATCTCATTCTGTTTGAAATCTTAACCAGCGCCCCTCTCCCCACATATGTTAACAACAAACCTAGGATACGGTCCAGAAACCTTAAACAAGTCCCTCAAAGTGAACTCAAGTCTAAACTTCAAGCTCAACTTCAACTCATACCTCCTTCCCAGAACGCTAATGAGCTGACCGATCATTTCAATAAGGCCATTGCCGATACCCTGGATCAAGTCGCCCCACTCGAACTCAAACAAGAAAGGACAACCCAATCCAAATCTTGTTTTAATCCCGAATTTAAACAGGAAAGAAGACAACTGTGACTATCTGAAAGATCTTGGAGACAACAGCCCTTGCCCTCTCATCCCGCCCTCCTCAAAGAAGACAACTGTGACTATTTGAAAGATCTTGGAGACAACACCCCTCACCCTCTCATCCCGCCCTCCTTAGATCTACTAGATCAACCTACAAGAAGCACATCTTCAATGAACAGGCTTTTTTCTTTCGCGCACAACTCGATCGTGCCAAAAACAGGCCCAGAGAACTCTTCAACATACTCAGAAGATGAACATCATCTACCCCTCCAGAGCTGACAGCCTCAATTGAAAGATGTAAGGAAATTGCCAAATTATTTTTGGAAAAAATGATCAATTTATCAATCCTTAAATACAACACTGGCCCCTCCCAGCCCCCAATGGGACATTGACTTTGCTCCGCTCTCGACACCATCCCTCCCGCCTAATCCGCCCACTCAACTACCCTCTCCTACTATTTATGGTGACTTCCTTTCCAACTTGCAACTAAAAAAATAACGTCTCCTGGTCTTCTTTCCATCCTATGACTGAGCTTGAAGTCTTTAATATCATTTCGAAATTAAAGCTGACCTCGCACCAGTGGTGTAATGAAACTTGAGGGGGGCCCCCTGCAGGATACATGAAAGGGGGCCCTCCGGTTGACCTCTTCATGTAAGGCTTCCACAGGGTACATGTTTTGGGGAGTTGGGGAGGTAGGCAAAAGGTCTGCCTACTCCACTGTCCACAGGTCTGCTTCCAAGGCTGTTGGTGCTTCCTCAAGGGTTGTGGTCTGTGGGTTTAGGGGACAGATTATGCGCTTCGAGTCTCTCTCCATCACTTTCTCTCTATCACTCACTCTCTTCTGTTTGTGTCTCCATCACACAATATCCTGTCTTTCTCCATCACTCATTCTCCATCACTCACTCTCCTCCCAGTGGGGCTCAATCCCAGAATAACCTGTCTCTCTCTCTCCTTCACTCTGTTGCTCTATCACTCACTCTCCTCCCGGCGTGTCTCCATCAGACAATCTCCATCACTTCGCCCCATCACTCACTCGCTTCTGTTTGTGTCTCCATCACACAATATCCTGTCTCTCCCCAACACTCATTCTCTATCACTCACTCTCCTCTGTGTCTCCATCACACAATATCCTGTCTCTACCCAACACTCATTCTCTATCACTCACTCTCCTCTGTGTCTCCATCACACAATTTCCTGTCTCTCTCCACCACTCATTCTCTATCACTCACTCTCCTCTGTGTCTCCATCACACAATATCCTGCCTCTCTCCACCACTCATTCTCTATCACTCACTCTCCTCTGTGTCTCCATCACACAATATCCTGTCTCTCTCCATCACTCATTCGCTATCATTCACTCTCCTCCCTGTGGGTCTCAATCACACAATAACCTGCCACTCTCCCTCCTTCACTCTGTTGCTCTATCACTCACTCTCCTCCCTGCGTGTCTCCATCAGACAATCTCCATCACTTCGCCCCATCACTCACTCGCTTCTGTTTGTGTCTCCATCACACAATATCCTGTCTCTCCCCAACACTCATTCTCTATCACTCACTCTCCTTCCTGTGGGTCTCAATCACACAATAACCTGTCACTCTCCCTCCTTCACTCTGTTGCTCTATCACTCACTCTCCTCCCTGTGTGTCTCCATCAGACAATCTCATCTGTGTACATCTCCAACTCTTCCTCTCTATCACTCACTCTCTTCACTCACCTCCCTGTGACTTCATCATATAATATCCACTTTGTATCTCTCATCACTCATTCTCTAGCACTCACTCTCCTCGGTGTGTGTCTCCATCATACAATATCCTTGTGGTCTCTCTCTCCCCATTACTCCCTATCACTCCCTCTCCTTCCTGTGTGTCTCCATCAGATTATCTTCAAGTCTCTCTCCATATCTTCCTCTCTATCACTCACTCTCTGTGTGTCTCCATCACACAATATTGTCGTTGTCTCTCTATTCATCAATCCCTCTCATTACTCAATCTCCACCCTGCGTGTCTCCAAATATTCTCCTCTGTGTCTGTCTCCATCACTACCTCTCTATCACTCACTCTCCTCTGTGTCTCCATCACACAATATCCTGTCTCTCTCCATCACTCATTCTCTATCACTCACTCTCCTCCCTGTGTCTCCATCATATAATATTCTCTTTGTATCGCTCATCACTCATTCTCTATCACTCACTCTCCTCTGTGTGTGTCTCCATCACACAATATCCTCACTGTCTATGTTTATCACTCACTCTCCTTTGTGTGTTTCTCCATCATATAATATTGCCCGTATCTCTATTCACCACTCCCTCTCTTCACTCAGTCTCCACCCTGTGTCTCCATCATATAATATCCTCTTTGTCTCCCTCATCACTCATTCTCTATCACTCACTCTCCTCCCTGTACGTCTCCATCATACAAGATCCACATTGTCTCCCTCCCTCCATCACTCTGTTGTTCTATCACTCACTCTCCTCCCTGTATGTCTCCATCAGATAATCTCCTCTGTGTCTGTCTCCATCACTTCCTCTCTATCACTCACTCTCTTTACTCACTCTCCTCCCTGTATCGCCATCATATAATATCCTCTTTGTCTCTCTCATCACTCATTCTCTATCACTCACTCTACTCTCTATGAGTCTCCATTAGATAATGCCCTTTGAGTCTCTCCATCACTTCCACTCTATCACTCGCTCTCCTGTGTGTCTCCATCACAAAATATCCCCGCTGTCTCTCTCCATCAATCATTATCTATCACTCACTCTCCTCTGTGCGTGTCTCCATCAGACAATATTGTTGTTGTCTCTATCACACCTGTGTCTCCATCATATATTATCCTCTTTTTAGGGCTCGCCCCTTTCCTATTCTGCAGGAATAGGAAAAAGAGCCCTAATGCAGCTAAACCACTACTTAAGGCCAAGGGCTCTCCAGCGGATTTTGGGAAGTGCACGTCTCGTGCACGAGCTTGCCTGAGCCTTCTGCCTATCAGCCTGCCAGTTCTCCTCCCCTAATTATTCACTTCACTTATTTGACTCTGGCTCTTCAAAGGCTCTGCTCCCCGCCCCCCGCCTGCACTTCACGGCCGCTTGCCTTCTGTCCCTTAATCTCCCCGTGACTCCCCCTCACCTCTCCCACTCCACTGCTTCAGGCCCCCACCATTTGCTCAGGACATTGCTTGTTTTTTTCGTTTTCGCTACAGCTTCCCCAGCATTTGTCATGCCACAATATTAGTGCTTCATGCCTCGGTATCAACCACTTGGCATTGCTTCTACGGTGATGTTTTTATTTACATTTTAGCTACAGCCCTCCCCCCACCACCGTTGTACGATCACTCCTGTCCTTTGCGTTAGTGCTTGCTGCTTGTTTTAAACCCTTTCTTCCTCCTGCTACATTCTTGGCCTTGAATCATGAATGATGCATTAATATTCCCTGGTGCCTTCCATTAGCAATTCATGTATCACTTGCTAAGAAATCTTAGTAATTTTAGGCACAATCATGTATACATATTATGTTTATGTGCAACATTATCTTGTCATAAAAATGTCTTCCTTTCAGTCACAGAATCAAATCCCAAGTTTAAAAGCAATAATCCTTAAAGCCTTTAGCAATGCGCAAAGCCTAATGCTTAAAATAGTTCGAAGTTAGTTGTCTCTCAAATAGCGTAATGTTAGGAATTGTTCCATGTATTCACAACTGTTCTCCAGCACATTCTTTCCCAAACTCGGGTCGGTTGTGAGTCGATTTTTGCGTACACCGCCTGAAAACATACTTCAAGGCACTGCGCTTTATTGTTTACTTGTTTAATTGGCAGTGACCTGAACCATGCCCATGCTGGTAAAATGCTGGCAGCCCAGGCACGTTTTGGTTTTCTCGGGTGCCAGCTTGTGGCGAGAAGAAAGCTAGCGACAGAGCTCATCACAAGGCAGAAATGTTTGTTATTGGACCTGGATTACAAGAAGGAACTGAACCAGCCTTGCGAGTGCGTCTGCACTTCAAGGATGCCTGCCATATTATTGAACCCACTGGACTTTCCGCTAAGTTTGCAGAAGTGTCAACCACCCCCTTATGTGCATATGAATATTGGAAGATGGTCGAGTGCTCGACAGCTCGCTCGCCAGAGCGCCCAGAAACCCATTAGATGACCACAATGTGCTTTTTAATTTTTTTTCAGACCGGTTCTTTGGATGTGACTTGTGACAGGCTTCAGCCTGCAACTTATTACTGTCCTACTGTCCTACGCGATTCCTGTTTCTCCTGTCTTGTACTCAAAGAGAGCACTTTCTAGCGATACTGTACATTTATGCCTTCATTTTCAGTACAGATATAAGCTGTAACACGAAAGTAGTGTTTAAAAGTGATTAATAGATATTATTTTGCAGGTTTTGCAGACGCTAACACAGAATAAAAATACCTGTCCCGTCTCTTAATACGTTAGTGATTCGATATATAGTTTTGTTTTTCTGTATCCCCCGTGCTGGCATCTGTCCTTCTCATCTGGAAGCTGGATAGTGTTGTCTTGAATTATGACACATTGTCGCTTTAGGCATATTTGATAGCTTCTTCTGTTAAAAACAAACAAAAGAAGCAGTTCATCTGAAAAGATTTTTTTAAAAAAACGTTACACTACTGCTCAGGTCTATTCGCTTTATCTCCTTGTTCTGTTTAGTACATTTGTTTTGTTCAACTGTTGCCTGGTGCACAGATCAATTCCATAACTTGATTTCTATTTCAGTAAGTTTGTTTTTTCATTGCTTGGTGGGCGCATCGAAGCTCTGTCAGCTCCTCGCTGTTGTAAGGCTGTGTAATTGGTATTCGGACGGCTGAACACAGCAGAGATATCAACTTTCGTTCTTAACATCAGAAACACCCTGCTGGCTCAATTGGAAACTCTGAGTTAATACTATAATTTGGTGGAAAGTTTCTGATGTGCTTTTTTGGCTTCTCATGGCATGACAAATGTTGGATGTGTAGTGTTCAAAATCGGATCCTCTGGATGGTTGGCATACTGATAATATCTGTTTTCATGCTATTTTTTCTCAGAAGCTGCGAGTATACTAATTTCAAGCTGTGGAAACACCAGCTCTTTTGCTTGAGAGATTCTAAGCAAACAAACCCGATAATTTAGCAATTTATGGGCAGTGTCACTTTACGTGATTAACTAGAAACAAAAAAATGGTCTTTCACTGCAGATTCAAATCTGCAACCTAAGGATCACTGCTTGTCTCCTACAACCATCCCTCTACTTACTGAGCTATTTTAGGTGCTGGAGGGAACCTGCCTCTCATCTTTCATCTCATTCCAGCACAGCCTCACTGCTACTTTGGAAGTATATCCCCTCGGACATGCACACATTGATGCTGAGCACACACTGAGAGCTGCAGAGAGGTGTTCAGCTGTTTCGAGGCGCTATAAGTACCAGCATTTACAGCAGTACAATTTAAACCTCGTTAAGGTCCGCATAAAATCAGGTGAACAGACTTATGCAACTGAAATACTGACGAC
Source organism: Lissotriton vulgaris (assembly GCF_964263255.1). NCBI lineage: Eukaryota > Metazoa > Chordata > Amphibia > Caudata > Salamandridae > Lissotriton > Lissotriton vulgaris. Next base: position 47,361,591 of record NC_141693.1, on the reverse strand, counting down.
CTCGTCCATTTAGAACAGCCACATTTGTAAATAAAACAAAATTATCCCTCAAGAAATGTGATATCCCTGAAGCATTGACTACCAGGGGTGAAGTCAGGACTGCCGGATAGTAATCCCACTGGAATATTCTTTATGGGAGGTATTATAAAGGAGCTGCCAGCTAAACTGAAGTGTGTACTTTAAAATAAACAGTCATTAAACAAACATTTTTAATGCAATAGGTCTCGCATTTTGGAGAGTTGGAGCTATTGGCATTGTAAATGACAATGCTTTTTAGGTCTCGACCTCTGCCAAGTGGTGCATCGCAACTTTAAAGTTCGGCTTCTGCATCTATATTGTGTGTTTGGAGTCCATTTTAAAACTAGATTACAAGAAACAAGACACGGGGAAAGCATCCTTCAGGAGTTGGTTCAACTGGATCACCTTCCGACAGGGGGGGGGGGGGATTGAATTGAATCCTGATGGTGCACCACCCCCTTTTCTGAATCGTTTTTGGCCACTATAGGTGGGTATACTCAGACATGAGTCCCTTTCTCACTGCACCATCAGGATTCAAGCAAGCCGGGCCGAAGATGGCTGAAATGCCAGAAACCGGTCCCCGGTAGCTTGTCTCCTTTCTGGTGAAGAATTGGCTTGGTAGTTTAGTCTGCCCTGTTCCCATGATGCACTGGGCCAGGGACAGACTGATTGCATATAGCCAGGTTCTGAGCTGGGATGGTGCAGTGAGATAAATAACGGTGATGGATCAAGCCCTGATCTTTGGACTGGGTAAGAGTGGTCTGCTTAATTCAGACACTCTGTTCATCTCCACCCCCTTTTCTGAATCGTTTTTGGCCACTATAGGTGTGGCAGGGTATACTCAGACATGAGTCCCTTTTTCACTGCACCATCAGGATTCAAGCAAGCCGGGCCGAAGATGGCTGAAATGCCAGAAACCGGTCCCCGGTAGCTTGTCTCCTTTCTGGTGAAGAATTGGCTTGGTAGTTTAGTCTGCCCTGTTCCCATGATGCACTGGGCCAGGGACAGACTGATTGCATATAGCCAGGTTCTGAGCTGGGATGGTGCAGTGAGATAAATAACGGTGATGGATCAAGCCCTGATCTTTGGACTGGGTAAGAGTGGTCTGATTAATTCAGACACTCTGTTCATCACCACCCCCTTTTCTGAATTGTAATGCAATATGAAGCCTTAGAGGAATGGGAAATTGAGGCTCTAGAGCGAGACAGACCCCGAATGGATAAGGGATTGAGTAAATGGTATCCAAAGGTACAGAAAGAAACTAAAGAGAAAAAGAAGAAGCAGTGGAGACAGAACATGATGGTTGAGGGACTGTTTCCAAAGTTTGGGGTAACTGAACAAGGGGGAGGAAAAAGGGCAGAGAAAACTCGACATCTAATGGCCATGGGAGATTCGGAGGATGAATACTTGGAGGATTTGTTAATGAAAAATCCACCTCCTTATGCTGAAGAATCGGGGCCCCTAAGCTCGAAAAATCCGTTTTTCCGACATCCTAGAAGTAGGAGGGCCAGTGAGACAGATGCGGTTGGTACAGGTAGCAAAACCAGTGATAGCGACAGATTTTGTAGACCTAGCACAGCAGTCCCAAATTATCGACCTTTTGGTGAGGACAGACCAAGTTTAGCAGTCCCTACTGCCCCGAGTATATACCCTACATTAGTACCCCAAGTTATGCATGACAACTCTACGGAAAGGGTTTTGCATGAACGAGAAAGAGATGCACTGATTAAACAGCGAAATGAACTGATTCAGACTATAGCTCAGATAAATCCCAGTCCTGACGCCCTGACGATCCCAGTAACTATTGGTCCTGCTATACCTCTTTATGGGGATAGACAGGCTAGTCCAAGAACTCCAGTTATTACTCCAATTGTACCACCCCCAAGAAAAGAGCCGCTCATAATTGATGATCAGGCAAGTGAATGTGAGTCCGTGATCTCCTTAATGGATCTGCCCATAAGGGAACCCGGAACCAGTGTACCAAGGGCAGGAAATCAGGCTAAGGCAAAGGAAGTCCTAATTGAAACACCTTCAGGAATCAGGAGTGCTACCGTGGTGACACCAGAAGAGCTAGATAGATGGACCAGAGGAATAGAAAAGGAAACCCGCCAGCTCAAACCTTTAGATATTTACAAACTGAGAATAGAAATGGAAGAACTAATGGCCGGAAATGTGGGATTGGACAGATTGAATACCTTTGATGAAGAGGAGTTGCTGTTTATCAGCAAAAGCCTTACCCGGAACACCAGAGTGCTCCACGAAAAATTAATGGACACAGCCGCTGATATGGGAATTGACGTTAGTCGATCCAAAGTCTTACAGAAACCCTATAGAGCTGAATTCTCCGATAAGGATTTGGAGAACATGAATGTGTCAGGGAAGAAGATACAGATAGAAGAATTGTTGAACATACTGCAGAAATGGGGAGACCTAGATAAATGGAAAGCCAGGTGGGCAAAGAAAAAGGAAGACAGTAAGGCCAAACCTAAAGCTTCAGAATATGTACTAAAAGAAGTAGGCAAAGCAGAAAAACCTTATACCATGAGAGAAGTACCAGGTGGGAAATACGTACATGTCCCATGGTCCCGACAGGATATTGTGTCATTTACCAATGACTTCCCAAAATTAAGAGAGAAACCAATGGAGTGGTATAGGCAGGTTCAGCGATTCATGAAGGTCCAAAAATGTCTTCTGAAGGACCTGGATGGGTTCTTCGACATTGTAGTTCCTGTAGATTTATGGACTGAATGCAAAACTACAATTGATTGGCCCAGTGAAGAATATGAGAGAGACTCCAGAACTGGAGCTCCCTCTCCAGACGTAATGAGAAAGTATGATCAAGTCATACAATACCTAAAAGGAAAAGTGCCAGCAAAGGAAACTGATTGGACCCGAATAGATAGAACTACCCAAGATCGTGATAAAACCGTTCACTCCTATTATGAAAGGTTACTACAGGTGTTCAAAACCTAAAGTGGCATCGATAACATTGAACTGAAGGATATGACCCATTTCATTTACCGATTCGTGTTGGGGTTAAGGCCTGAGATATCCCAGTGGATTAGGGATAATAAAATTTGTTGGCAGGGAAAGCCCATAGATGATGTCCTCAAATACGCTAAGTATTGTCAGGATGAGATGGAGAATAAGAAGAAAGCCCTGAAGGAGAAAGTGATGTGAGCACAAGTAAAATTGGCTGAACAACAAGAAAAACAGTTAAGTAAATTGAATAATAATACTCAAAACACTAATTCTGGGGGAGGAGGGAAGCCCCGAGTTAAAATGAGTAGGGAAGAAGCCAAAAAGAAGTTCCCTTGCCACGGGTGCGGTCAGATAGGGCACTGGAGAGACGAGTGTCCTCATTTGCAGGCTGGTAATGCCCCCATAAATGGTTTAAATCTACAGGTGCAGAAAGAGGGGCCAAGAAAGAATCAGCAACAGGTAAAACCACATCCGTTGCCTCGAGCTCCTAGACCTAATTATAAGAATCAGGCTCAGCAGAATGAGGGGGTCGAGGTGTGGGAAGGAGGAAATGAGAGAAATGCAGCAACTTCGCAATTCCTGTTAAATGAAACATTCCTCTGTGATGAACCATACTGACGGGCCTGAGGGTGGAGGACGAGGAGTGCGTGCTTGGCGCCTCCTTACCGGTAGACCAGACAGGGCCATACATTGAAGGAAAGGTTGAAGGAAATGATGTCACCTTTCTGTTGGACACTGGTGCTACCCGTTCTACTGTGAGAACAGTGGACGTTCCAAACCTACCCCTCTCGGGAGAAGCCATCCAAGTAGTGGGTGTTTCAAATCAGATAATCAGTACTCCAGTAACTGAACCAATGGAGATTTCCATAGGGAACTTTAAAGAAATGCACAGATTTGTTGTCTGTGACTCTAGTCCAGTGAATCTACTGGGACGTGATTTGTTGTGCAAAATGAACTGTACCATCTTTTGCACACCAAAAGTTGTCGAGATTCAGACCCCAGATGAAGATGGCTTGTACAAATTGATGTTACTAAGACCCGACACGGAAACTAAACCCCTGACAATAAAGGACTTACCTGATGAGCTTCAACTGAGAGTGACACCCGAAGTGTGGGATTTCACTAGAAAAGATGTAGGATTAATGGCAAATGTAGACCCAGTTAAAATAGCCATAAAAACAAATGCTGTTTACCCGAAAACCAGACAGTACAAAATGAGTGCAGAAGTGAAAGCTGGAGTCGCAATTGAAGTAAACAGGTTGCTAGAGGCAAACATAATACAAGAAGTAATGAGTAGTCCTTGTAATTCTCCCATAATTGGAATTAAAAAGCCTAGCGGAAAGTACAGGGTAGTGCAGGACCTGCGAAAGGTAAACCAGATTGTTGTACCTTGCTGTCCTATTGTACCGAACCCTGCAGTGATCTTGTACCAAATCCCATGGAATGCGGAATGGTTTACCGTTATTGACTTATGTCACGCATTCTTTTCCATCCCATTACATCCAGACAGCAAATTTCTTTTCTCATTTGCATTCGACAGTCATGTATATGTCTGGAATTGTGTCCCCCAGGGGTACACGGAGAGTCCTTCGATTTTCAATCAGATTTTAAAAAGATGCCTTGAATCTTTAGTCCTGCCAAAAGAATCTGTTTTGGTTCAGTACATAGACGACCTTCTGGTGGCGTCTAAAAGTCGAAACGACTGTGTCACTGATACCATTGCCTTATTGAATCATCTAGGCAAGGGAGGACATAAAGTATCACCTGACAAATTGCAGTTGTGTAAGAACTCAGTGAAATATCTGGGGCACCAGATAGAGAAAGGTATCCGGAAAGTCACTACAGAAAGGATCAGAATAATTCGAGACATGGAGCTGCCCAGAACCCAGAAAGAGGTGAGAATGTTCCTAGGAGTTGTAGGGTACTGCAGGCAGTGGATTGTGGGATTTGCGGTTCTAGCCAAACCCTTGATAAAAATGACCAAGAAAGGAGTAGAAGATCCAGTTAGTTGGGATGACGAAAGTATGACAGCCTGGATAAAATTGCGAAATTGTCTGTGCTCAGCTCCTGCATTAGGAATGCCAGACTATTCCAAGAATTTTGAGTTGTTTTGTGATACCCGAGACAACTGTGCACTCTCAGTCCTAACACAAGAACATGGTCTGACCAGACGTCCGGTGGCCTATTTTTCGGCCACCCTAGATCCAGTGGCTGCTGGATTACCTGGATGCCTGAAAGCAGTAGCTGCCACATGCACTAGTTTAGAACAGAGTGAAAACATTGTTATGGGACATCCTGTAACTGTATATGTTCCACATTCAGTTGTGATCTTACTGACCCGAACTAAGACCCAGTATCTCACCCCTAGTCGGCTGACTAAGTATGAGAGAATCCTTATACGTGCAGAAAATGTGATAATTTCTCGATGTAACATTTTGAACCCTGAAACCTTGTTGCCCATCACCCAAAATGCAGAAGAGGAGGGTGAAATTGAACATAACTGCATGGACCTTACTGAGTTTAGCACAAAACCACGTCCTGATATCAAAGAGACAGCCTTACCAGTAGAAGACCTCGTGATGTTTGTGGATGGTTCATGTTTAAGACATGAGGATGGAGGCCTGAGTGCTGCCTATGCGGTAGTCACTCTAGAAACTACCCTAGAAGCATCCTACTTAAGCGAAATAAAATCTGCCCAAGTAGCTGAATTAATTGCATTGGCGAGAGCTTGTAAGCAAGGGAAAAACAAAAGAGTAACCGTATACACTGACAGCCAGTACGGTTATGGGGTTGTTCATGACTTCGGCCAGCTATGGTTGCAAAGAGAATTCATGACTTCCTCTGGTACCCCTATCAGAAACGGAAAGGTGGTACAGAACCTACTGGAAGCAATCCAATTACCCAAAGAATTGGCTGTGGTCAAGTGTGCTGCTCACAAATCTGGTAATGATGATGTGACAGACGGAAATCGATATGCTGACCAAATTGCCCAATATTGTGCCCGATACAAAATGTCCCTAAACATCAAATTATGGGGAGGTGGAAGCAGCTGCCAACTTATGGTGTTTGAGAATGTATCTATTTGGAGGGAACTGAAAGAGTTGCAGCAAGCAGCAGAGGAAGAGGAAAAAGAGAGATGGGAGGCAGATGGATGTCATCCTAGGGATAGGGATGGTGTTATGGTTAATAAGGATGGTGTGCCTGTATTGCCAGACAGCATGGTGGCCCCAATGGCCAGAATGATCCATGGTGACACACATATTGGAAGGGATGCAATGTGCCGTATGTTCCATGAAGTATTTTACAACTCAAAGTTCAGAAACATTGCGGAGATGCTTTGCCAGAGGTGCTTGGTATGTCAGCAATTTAACCCAGGAAAAAGGACTGTAGTAGACCAGAGTACAATTGGAAAAGCCGAAGGTCCCTTTGTCAGACTTCAGGCTGATTTTATCCAGCTACCCATGTGCAAAGGATATAGGTATGTGCTAGTTATAGTCTGCCTATTCTCAAGGTGGGTGAAGGCCTACCCAGCAAAGAAAAACGATGCCATTACTGTAGCCAAACTATTACTTAGGGAGCTAATACCTAGGTATGGATTTCCAGAGACAATTGAAACAGACAGAGGTGGGCATTTTGCCAACGAAGTCCTAGCAGAACTCTATGAAGCATTCAAAATTGAGCCAAAGCTGCACTGTGCATATCATCCAGAGGCTTCTGGAGTAGTCGAACAGGTGAATGGCACTATAAAATCAAGACTGGCAAAAATGTGTAATTCCACAAGATTGAACTGGATAGAAGCCTTGCCTCTTGTCCTGATGGGATTGAGAAGCATTCCAAACCGAAGGACAGGCCTGAGCCCCCATGAGATACTAATGGGAAGAGTGATGCGACAGGCATGGGTACCAGGACACAAACTGCTAAGTATTTCTGATGATTTGGTGCTAGAATACTGCAGGCAGCTGGGTGACCAAGTGCGTTCTATCTCTCACCAGATTGGGGAGGACGCCGTCGCCTGGCCTACAACTCCAGCCCATAAGCTGAAACCTGGTGATTGGGTTGTGTTGAAGAAACACACCCGGAAGAGTTGCCTTGCACCAAAGTGGGGAAAGCCAAGACAGGTGATCCTTGTCACTACCACTGCTGTGAAGTGCGCAGGCGTGCTGAAGTGGATCCACGCCAGCCATACTAAGAGGGTAACCGGAGAAGACGCGACTGAAGCTAAAGGTGGTGAAGCTGAGGAGTCTCCAAATGAGGGTCCGGAACTAGCTGATGTTGAACTACCGAGCACCAGTCAAGACGAATGGTTCCCAGCAGACGATCTGATTCTTGATCCAATAAGAACCTGGAAGTACTCCTACCTAGATAGAGAGTGGGATAGTGAGGACGAGACAGGAAAGGAAGGAGAAGATCAGGTTGTCGAGAATCACATCAGACCTGATCAGGAAATAGGTAAAACAGGGACAGGCCAAGTCATCGACACACCTCCAAAGACTCCAGAAACTGAAAAGGGAAGATAGTAATTAGGGCTGAAGTTCATGTGGAAGAAAATCAAGGATTCGAAGTGCATGAACAGGAACAGATAGAAATAGACAAACATGTTCAGGAGGCAGAATCTGTAATAGTTGAAATTCAAAGAAAAATCCAAAGTATACCTGAACAAGGCCAGCTTAGAAACCAGGCAGAAGAAACTAAAGAAAGACCTGGGACTAGTCAGACAGGAAGGGAAAAAGATACCGTTGAAGAAACAGTGCCACAACTGAACGAAAATAAAAGGGCTCATGACGAAAGCCAAGCTACAGTAACAGCTAAAAGACTCAAGAAGAAGAGTGAACCCAGATACATAAAAAGACTGAGACTAAGGTTAAAGACAGTAGAAGAGAAATTAGAAGACCGGAAAAGAGCTGCCAGTGAAAGACAGAGAACAGGAACTCAACCAAACAGACGCAGTACCAGAGTAAAAAGACAAAACAAAAATTATCGGAGTCCTGAATGGACCTACTTGGTGTTGGAAGAAATTGATGATCCCGAAATAAGCGACAAAAGCAACCAAGATTCGATTGCTGATCAGAGTTCTGAAGAAGATCCAACTTGAAAGAGAAACTGCGTAAGCCTCTTGAGTAAAGAAACAAAGAGGGGTTGGAAAACCACCTGTGAGAAAAAATGTGATTCAAATGTAAATGGAAGACCTAGAGGAAACTGTTGTAAAACATGCTGTAAAATATGCATATGTAGTGTAGCAATAGTGATAGTGATATGGATAGGACTAACAGTCTTTATACCTTTTATGATAAGTAAAGATACTAACCTGTACCCTACTAAACAAGTGACGCCAGACACAGAAGCTGTACAAACCGAAGAAACACCACGAAGTGTAGAAAGACGTGAGAATGCAGTTAGCCTTAAACAGACTAGACCTGACTTAGAAACATCAGATGAGGGAGGACTACATTATCACAGAATCAAAAACAGAACATATTTAAATGTCTTTGCAAATCTTTTAGTGCACTATGTAGAAGCCATGGAAATAGAAGATTGTTATGTCTGCATGAAGCTACCCACTTCTGTAGCTGAGGGTGTGACCTATCACCATTTACCTTTGACCTATGGAATTTCCTGTAGTATATTAGCAAGCTTATTTTATAGAAGCACCTTACAGTACTACTATTCAAATAAGCATGGGCGGAAAATCCGTTACGCTCGCGGATTTTGCGGATTTTCGGTAAATTCGCAATCCGCGAGATTCGCGAATTTCCCGCAAAATCCGCAAATCCGCGAGCAGCGGATTTTATGGCTTGCTCGCACTGTTCGCGTGAGTTCGCGGCTTCCCAGTTCAACTTCGCGCCCCGCGAATAAGCGCTAAATTGCAGAAATACGATCTTAGCAAAACTGAAACTACTTACCAGGTTCAAAAGTTCAAGCTCATCATTAGTAGCCATTTCCTGTAGTGCTTCCTGAGGGGTCCCTCCAGAGTTCAGTTGCCTACTTGCAACTATTAAGTGACCCTGCTCTGACCCTCAGAATAGTTACACAAAGGTCCTGAATTACAGCTAAGGCAGACAAGCAGGAGCCAGGCTGGAAGTTCAAATCCAGTGACACAATAATCAGCCCCTAATTCATTATTGTCAGTTGGGGCAGGGCAGGTGTTGTAACTAATTTTGCAACAATGAAAGCACTTAGCAAGTGCAAAAGATCACTAATCAGGAAGCACTAAGGAAGCAGGTGCCAGCTAAAAAAATATTCTGTGACACATTAATCAGCCCCAAATTAATTCAGGTCACTTGAGGCAGGGAAGGTTTGCTTTGCTTTGCCACAATAATGTACACTGGACAACCAGAGGGTGCTGTGATGAAACAAAGGGTGGCATGGGTGGGCCAGAGGGTGGCATGAGTAGTCAGAGAGTGGCAGTGGTGACAGAGAGTGGCAGTGATGAAGAAGAGTGTCCCAAACAGGCTGGACACGTAGAAACAACAAGTTCGCAAAACTTGCGACCCGACAGGTAAGTTCGCGTTTGCGAAATTGTACAAAACCCTCGCGAACTGGCAGAAACCCGCGCGAACACAAAAAAAAAAAAATCCGCAAATTCGCGAGAATTTGCGGATTTTGCGGGTTGCGAGTTCGCAAATCCGCAAAATTCACGAACGCGAGATTCGCAAAATTCGCCCATGCTTATATTCAAACACTGACTAATCTTTTCTGAACTTCCTATTCGGGGAAACCTGAACATTGTACATGTTAGAAGCGAAGTGACTCGTTACATGGGAGAATACTTTCTGACTATAGGTGACATAGATCTGAACGAAGCCCGCAGAGATAACTTGACCTGTTCTTTACATGAACAAGAGAAAATATTTATCAAAATGGCAGAAAAGAGAAGGGAGAGTTTCCAGAGAAAAGCAAATGATAAAAGACAGAAAACTCCTAAATGGGCTGAAAACCTGGAAAGCACCTCACAGGGTGAAGCTAATCCTGCATTGTTGCTGGACTTTGAACGGAAGGGGAAACTCTGTCTTCATAGAGAAAAGACTAGTTATTATAACAATGTATTCATCGGTTCCAGCGAATGCGAACATAATTACAAGGTAATTGGAGGATGGGGTTTCAAAAATGGGTCAGAACCTGTGTTTCCCGGAATTTATTATATATGTGGAAACAAGGCTTACTTCAAATTGCCAGATCACTGGTTTAGAAGCTGCTATTTTGGCATTGTCTTCCCGAAAATATCAGCAAAACAGAAAGTCCCTGTTTTAACAGTAGTAGGCTGGCATGGCCAGACAAGATAATACTAGAAGGGGTAGGGAATATATAGATAATACTCCCTATATTAATACACTTGTAGTGACTTGTTTTAAGGCAGGCAAAGAATAAACATTCATACAAGGATAACTGAAAGTAACAAAAAAATTTTTTAAGTCTTTGTTGGTTGCAAAAAGGTTAAAACAATTTATTACCTCCCGACATGGGTTACAATCTAAAACATGATAAAAACATTAAGGTTAAGAGCCACCTAAAGTGGTGAAATGATACTATATAGTGGAGTCACACGTGAACAGAAACAGTCGACGCAGCGTTTCGGTGTTTTCTAAATCTTCACACCTTCTTCAGGACTTTTGTACAGTATTGACTCAATATCTGGTATGATGTAAAAGAGGATTAAAATTCTTTCCCTCTAAGTTTGGATTATTTGCAATGATAATCTTTCACAGGCTTCGTAATTGATTAAGTGGAGCCTATGTGCGCAACGGAGGAGCCACCGTAAATATCAGGGATGGGTCATCTCTTTCTTGGAATCTGTTTATAATTTTACAGGAGATCTTGAGAATACGGATCACTCTGCGACACTCTCTTGTTCCAGTCGTCACCTCCGTTATATTACTGAAGTGGTCTTGAATATCAGGACGTCATAGCGATTAAATGTAGCATTTTACATTTAATCGCTATGACGTCCTGATGCACGGAGGAGCAGGGAGGCCGAATTATATATTCAAGACCACTTCAGTAATATAACGGAGGTGACGACTGGAACAAGAGAGTGTCGCAGAGTGATCCGTATTCTCAAGATCTCCTGTAAAATTATAAACAGATTCCAAGAAAGAGATGACCCATCCCTGATATTTACGGTGGCTCCTCCGTTGCGCACATAGGCTCCACTTAATCAATTACGAAGCCTGTGAAAGATTATCATTGCAAATAATCCAAACTTAGAGGGAAAGAATTTTAATCCTCTTTTACATCATACCAGATATTGAGTCAATACTGTACAAAAGTCCTGAAGAAGGTGTGAAGATTTAGAAAACACCGAAACGCTGCGTCGACTGTTTCTGTTCACGTGTGACTCCACTATATAGTATCATTTCACCACTTTAGGTGGCTCTTAACCTTAATGTTTTTATCATGTTTTAGATTGTAACCCGTGTCGGGAGGTAATAAATTGTTTTAACCTTTTTGCAACCAACAAAGACTTAAAAAAATTTTTTGTTACTTTCAGTTATCCTTGTATGAATGTTTATTCTTTGCCTGCCTTAAAACAAGTCACTACATGTGTATTAATATAGGGAGTATTATCTATATATTCCCTACCCCTTCTAGTATTATCTTGTCTGGCCATGCCAGCCTACTACTGTTAAAACAGGGACTTTCTGTTTTGCTGATAATAATACCCCCTTCCCTGCTATATACACCAGGGGTACCTCCTTCTTTGTATTTCACTTCCCGAAAATATACCACATGAACAGCGCTGCTGGAAGCAATGAAAATACTAATGGTTTAATGCGTAGTAGACGAGAAAGTGTAGGAGAAATTAGAGGTGATATATTTAGTGCACTGATACCTGGAATGGGAGTGGTTCTGAATACTCATCGAATCTGCAAATTATCTACAGTAGTGGATCGGTTATCAACTGACACTGCTGCTGGATTCCTACTGGTCAATACTGAAATGGTTGCGATCAGATCAATGGTTTTACAGAATCGCCTTGCTCTTGATACCTTATTGGCAAAAGAGGGCGGAGTCTGCAGGATGTTGAAGGGGCAACATTGTTGCACTTACATTCCTGATAAGAGTGTAGAAATTAAGAAATATGTTAGAAACATAACTAATTTGGAAAAGGAACTCAAACCATTGGAGGTTGATAGTGCCTGGAAGAGACTAACTGATGGTCTCTCCTCTGTAGGTAGTTGGTTTTCTAACATAGGTAAAAGTATTGTAGGGAAAGTACTGATGCCAATAGCCGGAATAAGTTTGGTTGTGCCGATTATATTAATCTGCTGCAAATGTCAAAAATGCAGAAAGAAGTACACAGTAAATAAGAGAGGAGTGAAACGAAATGTTGATGAGCTGGAATTAGAAGAATTGAGAAACCAAATTTATAAGAAAGCTAAAAGCTTCCATCCTAATAAGGATGCTGAAAAAAGGCTCAACAACAAGTTCGTAGAGATTGAAATGAGTGATATGTGAGAATGAAAGTTGGCATCTGTTTCCATTAATAGTGATGATAGTAAATATCATCAAAGAGGGGATTGATGGAGCAAGGATTCGCACGTAAAGCGACTTGCTCACATTCAAGAACCTCATTAACTGTAATAGTATTAACCAATCCTGTTTGTCATTAATATCGCACTTTTTCAGTACACGCGGGTGTCCCAGAGATGCTTGCCTATGTGTCTATTATTCCTAATGAGGCTTGCATACCACTGAATCGCTGCTTCGCAGAAATCCAGTCTGCGCATGCGTCGTTCATACCCATGTGATGTGACGCACTCGCAGTTCTGGAGGGATTATTTTTCTCATGCGCATTATTGCTAAAATGGCCCCTTTGTCTTTAAACACGCTCTCTGCTTGCAAATGCTGCTTTGCCCTTCTATCTATTTCTGCATAACTCCTAACCGCTATAGTTATTATAAAGTATGGGATGTAGTATAGCTTATCATGGTGTACAGTGTATTCATTTCTTCTGTATTTCTAATTTGTTTTCGCTTACTTTTCATGTACCGTGTATCCGGGGGCCTGGGAGTTGGGAGCCTCTCCATGTTAGAAGTCTATGCGGACCTGATCTCTTGACATGAGAACCGAGCCTTACATCAGTGAAACTCAGCCAGCTGGCTACCAAAGCTGAGATGCTCCTGGGAACCTGCCCCCTGACCCAGGGAGAAGAAGCTGAATTTCACCTGAAATTGTTACATTTGTTTCTTCCCACTGTGCGCTCTATTGTTCTCTTCCACACGTATGCCTGGGAACTGGAATGTAAGGGGTGGATACTGAAATATGAATATTAAATATGGGAACCCAGAATTTTAGGTGGTGACAATGACCTAACCACCTCTCCTGACCAATCATAAGTTGGGGACCCTGTCACTTGCAACATTTGTGGGTGGTCTAGGGACCCGAAAAGGGTATAACTAGCCTAGTTTTAGTTAGAGAAATTGTCCGACTTGTCCGAGTAGCTGACCTGTCACCAGGCGATTGATACAGAGGGCTGCGGAGCACTCTGTCCGAAACTTCCACAAACTCCAAGGGGTGCAAATAATCTTAAGTGCTGGCGAAGCACTTTGCTGGGAGATTCGAGAACCCAATCGGGGTTACTGGCGGATTCCGTGCAGAGAGGGAGTAGCGCAGGCATTGTATCCGAAGCTGCAGGTGTTGGTCGTGCCCTTTGGTGAGCCCAGTCCTGACCCAAATCCTGAGGGGTATCCTGTCCTGACAGTCCGTGAGCTGTACCTGCTCGCCTACTGGTATCCTAAGTCCTTGAGGGTCCTTGTCCTCGCCTTTCCCAAACTGGCCCGTGGCCAGGGTTAGTCCTCATTCCTGTCCTAGGTAATTATAATTTGTGGGTGTTCGTCATTCTATCCCCTTTCCTCCTACTTTTTTAATAAAGCCTCTATGCCCATGATATTCTCTCTGTCATCTCAAGTAGCGTATATGCATACTGTCTATTAGTTATGTTCCATTTTTCCCCCTACCTGTAGGACATTATTGAAACAGTTTTATTTGATTAGTGTGATCTAATTTCACTTGTGTTTAGAATCTAGGGTTGAATTAGCAGTTAGTATCAGGTTGAGTCACTGTAGGACTTTAGCAATTCACTGACTATTATGTTTTAAAACTCACCTACCTTAGTATGAGCCTGAAACTGAATAGCGTGTTCCCTGTGACCTTTACCCTGTAGTGTTCCCTAGCACTCAATGGTGCTTGCCCTCATCCATAGCTACATTATAGTTGTAATCCTGATTATTGATATTTTGATCTGTATTAGTTTTATACTCATGTCATTCTGATTTAAAACTTACTATATAAACCTCTAAAAACCCTTCAGGTGTCTGTGGTCATTATAAAACATTTAAGTATTATTGAATGTATAAGGTATTTTCGTTTATGTCTTATCTCCTGTCCACTGATAGCTCCTGATCCGTCAGGAAAATAGGTACCTGTGGTAAGTCAGGTACTCTGGAATAAGTGGTAAGAAAACACACAGAATTACTGATGGTTGTGTGTAAACTCACCCGATTCACAAAAATACTGTCATAAACACGTCATGGGCCCAAGTGCGTGAAATCTGGTAAAACTAAGAGTCGGGCGACCTGCGCGCTCTATCACCATAACCTCAAACCAAACACCAAACACCCGTACAAAGGGCGAAATGTGGCTCTCCCTAGATAACTACCTGTCCACACATAAGCCCCCATAGGCTGCCATCCAAGAGGTACAGCACCCCCACATACATCGTAAATAGTTTCTAGTCCTTTGTCCGAAGTGGGATTAGAACACCTTCCAGGAAGTTTACTAGGTCAAAGCTATAAGGCTTGTGAATGAAATATTATGCTCTGTTTCTGAAGTTAGAAGGAAGGACAGCAGTGGCTTCCCGAGCGCGTGCTCGGCCTCACTTCTCCTCACACAGAGCTGGCTGTTACTTCTTTGTGATTACAAATAAATAAATAATTTGTTGAGTCCCTTCATGCTTCTGTGCGCTTCGGGCGATCTTCCTGTTGTGCACTGTTTGATCAGTTGACGCTCTGTATCATAACTAAACGTTAAATGCAAACGCAGATTGGTGCACAAATGAAGCCCACGAAAAATGTGTCTGAACAGACTCGGAAGTTATTTCATTCCCAAGGACTGACGGTTCTGTAGAATTGAGCAGTTTGTGCCTTCTTCGAGTTTCATTTTTTTTTTTTAAAAATAGTTTGTTTTTATTATCATTCCCTGTCCCCAACGCCCAGCCGGATTTCTTATTTCCCCATCTACTCCTAATCCGCAGTCGATAGAGAGACTCCACAACTGACCTATAGACATTTCTTTTGTGGGTACAATAAATATTCCCTCCTTTAACTATCCCCTTGCGAGTCTTTTCCTGGAGTTTCTTTTGGGAGATCCAGCTGGGTGTCAAACTTACAAAGCGAGTGGCTTCACCCCCCACATTGGCCGTGTTCCTGTTCCCTTTGTTCCCACCCCCCTCCTGCTGTCTCGCAGCTTGTGGCGGTCACGGAGGCGCGCGCTTGCTTTCTTGACTGGCACAAGACATGCTTCGCTTACAATCAGCGGGCCACGCCCACTTCCGCTTTCGAAGTGCAGGCGGGGGGATGGCGGCCGTTTGTACGAGTGGTCAGGAAGCGCCTTCAACATTCGCTCCAAAACCTGAAGCAAGCCAGTCTTAACGATCATGCTAAGGAAGCCCTTGCATTTATTTTGTGGACGATTGCAGCCAGTTGTGCAGCACAACGGATACATTCGCTCCCTCTTCATGAGAGATGACGGGCCCTGCCTTCCTCTCATTTGTCAAGTGTGTTTTGGTTTGGACTTGTTACGCAGTTAGCGGGCTTCACCTACTCGTTTTGTGGCAGGATGGCAGGAACAACAGAAGTGCGAGCTTCCTTTATTACAACCAAAAGCGGTCCATTGTATCGGATGGTCCAGCAATTAATGAGAGGCAGCATGCTTTCCTAAAAGCTGCGTTATGTCACCCGTATTGTTTGCTGCAGTGTAATATGTATGAATTAAAAGCACGCTATTCCCCCCCTGAGTTCTAATTGCTATGTTTCCCAGCGTTTCTACTCTTTCAATGTGAGAAAGGGTGAGGTGCGATGAGTTAAAACCTGGCAGGCTAAGTTCTAGTCTCGGCGTCTGCTTGACATCATATGATTCTCCTCCCACCCAAAAAATTGATTTGTCTTTGTGCAATGTAACTGCTACTCATGTAAATAGTCCCAATACCATCAGGTCAAGTTCGTTCTGTGAAAAACTGTGGTGTTTATTATTTTTAATCAGATCAATGATAGAAAAAAGTATAATATAAAATGTTTATACAAAAAAGGAAAGTAACAGTGGTGGATTCCCAAAGGGACAGCACCCAATCAAATTATTCTCCAAGAAATCTCGCCCACTAGTACATGGGGCAGTCTGTGTGCACACTTCAAAAAACACCCACTGTCACAATGCAGGTTCAAAACATGAACTATAACAAGGTTTGAAAAAAGGCCAAGGTGCACCACGTCAACATTTAGGGGAACAGATATTTTCAGTGAGGTAAACAGTAATGATCACATCAGAGAGATTTTTCTTCATATAATTTTGAGAGTTCTTTATTTAGTTCAGATGGTTAAAAAATATACAGGATCTACAGCCGACGCGTTTCGTCCACAAGGGACTTCTTCAGGGCAGGATAGTCAGATGGTGATGATGTCCCTGGTTTCTGGACCGTAGGTGAGGGATGTGTGAATGTGCCCGGATAACTGTGTTAATCCTCCGATAGTATCATATATATTTAGAACTTAATCCAATTGGATAACTGGCGTTAGAGGATTCAACTGCCATCAAAATCGCACCAATGATATCAGGTGTTGCAATGTCTTGTGTTCAAGCCACATCAAAAAGTGAGGACAATAATCCAATGGTAGTGGAACCAGGGTAGATAGGTAATGGAGACCTCCGTTTAATATCTACTTATATCTTCTCTTCTCTGGGTTCTGCCCATATTACCCTCCCATACCTGGACAAGGAGCATCAAGAAGATGAAAAAGTAGAAAAAAGTAGCATTGAGGGATTAATTTCGACATTTAATTAAGAACATGAAAAAATTAATTATCTTATTCTATACAACTTAATGTGTAGAAAAGCAATCACAAGTTTCTGAGGACATATAAACATGTACAGGAAAAAATGGCGCACAACAAATATATATATAGAGGGCAAAGTCAACTATATACAATACAATCAAATATATACAAATCACAAATACAATATATACAATACATATACAAGGTGTACCCAAAGAAAGATCTCAAGAAAGACCTATCACAAAATATACACTCCTAATTTCGAGTGATATATATCTACAAGGGAGATCCTCACTGCACCTGAGATGCTCTCACATCACTCTTTTGTATAAGGCACCTGAATTTAACAAACACAAATAATCTATAAGGGGACTCCTAATCACAATGATGTTGACGCAGTCGCGGTCGCGTTTCTGCCACTTGAATCTTTATGGCTTCATCAGGACAAGGGTACTTGGGGAAATAAACTAGCGCAGGTCAATCTACTTGTCCCCCAGGGGGAAGTACTCCACTGGGCCACAGAACCGGAATACTTTACGGGCCAAACCACCGTGCCCACTTGTAGTTTCGGGGCGCAAACAAATCTGTACACACGTATCCAATACAAGGGTCGAGGCTGGGAAACTCGCTCCAAAACGGGAGGCCAACTTCACTACATGGTCCATCCACGTTGCTCAACAGGTAACCAACATCCGAGTTTGCCACTCAATGCCACAATACCACTCAGCGCACAGCATCCCTCAAAGCCACAGCATTACGCAATGCCATAGCATCACTCAATGCCACAGCATCACTCAACGCAACAGCATCCCTCAGTGCCACTGAATGCCACAGCACCCCTGAATGCCACAGCACCACTGAATGCCACAGCACCATTCATCGCCACAGCATCACTCAATGCCACAGCATCACTCAATTCCACAGTACCACTCAACACCACAGCACCACTCAACACCACAGCACCACTCAATGCAACAGCAACACTCAACGCCACAGCAACACTCAGCGCCACTGAATCACTCAGTACCACTGAATGTCACAGCACCCCACAACGCCACAGCACCACTCAATGCCAAAGCACCACTAAACGCCACAGCACCACTCAGCGCACAGCATCCCTCAATGCCACAGCATCAATCAACATCACAGCATCACTCAATGCCACAGCATCACTCAACGCGACAGCATCACTCAACGCCACAGCATCACTCAGCGCCACTCAACGCCACAGCACCACTAAATGCCACAGCATCACTCAGCACCACTGAAGGCCACAGCATCACTCAGCACCACTGAACGCCACAGCATCACTCTGTGCAACCATTCAACAGCAACTGGTTCTAATATGTTCTCTCAATGTTACAAGCTTTATTACAAATGTCACAAAAAGATGTTAATATTTCACTTCTGTTCTTGGATTTTCATCACAATAAAATACACTGAACATAATCTTCCCAAAAGTTATTTACAAAAGTTTAAGCTATTGCCATTATAAATTACAATAACGTTTATTTAGTATTAATTATTAAAAAAAATAAAAGCCATTGTTATTTGTAATATCAATACATCTAAGTCATGTAAATACAACACATATTGCATTACAAATGCTATAGGTGTCACGTTTGCGAAAGTTAAAACTATTGGCATTGTAAATGACAAAGCTATTAATTTCGCTATTTTCAAAACCAACACATAAATAAAAAAATTGTCATTTACAATACCAATACCTCAAACTTTCCTAATGCGAGACCTATTGCATTGCAAATGCTTGTTGTCTCTCTCATCGCTCACTCTTTATCCCTCACCCTCCTCCTTGTGTGTCTCCATCAGATCATCTCCTTCGACTCTCTCCATCACTCCCTTTTTATCACGCACTCACTCTCTTCCCTGTTTCTTGCTTTGTCGTTTCCTTCCCCCTTTATCTTTATCTCTCGCACTCTTTTCTTTCCGTTCTTGACCACACAAAGGTCTCTTCTCCACCACTTATGTCCACTCCTGTCCCCATTATTCTCTTTCTCTGTTGCTGCATCTCTCTGTTCATCACTCCCTCTAGTCCGTCTCCTCCACCCATCCTGTACTCACTCGCCTTTTTCTCGATCACTTCCTCTCACACTCCCTGTTTGTCTCCATCCATCCCTCTCTGTCTCTCTTTCTGAGTCCCTCACTTCTTCTTGTTCTCTCCCAATCCCAATTCTTCGGTGCCCTTGCCCCTGCAGTCTTTGATGTCATTCCCTCTAACTGTAGTCTTATTCCCTCATTTTTTTCTTTGTCCTGTAGACTCTCTCAACAGTAGAAAACACAAGGAAAGTCCCTGGGGTATGTACTCACTATGGACCCTTAATATAGCTTGTATGAACCAAAAAGTATCACCTGATCACCAACTTTAGAATTCGTGGTTACACCATCATTTGCACAATTTGTGAAAACAAAATAGGAAAATAAGAAAATAAGAACCTAAAATGTTGTTTTTTTCATAAAAAGTATACAATTTATTACAGTTTTACAAGGGTTAAAAAACATAATTATACACAAATACAAAACATTTTTAAAATATCACAATTTGATTAAAAGACAATGAGTTAAAGGAGTCACAGTTTGTTTTCGTTGTCGACGCTGCGTTTCGGTGAATCTTTGATCACACCTTCCTCAGGACAAAACAAATTCTATAAGGAAACATTACAATTAGAAGACATCCTTTTTGTGCATGTAAAGCAGCTGTTGCTCTTTTTTTGTTACAAAACAGTATGCTTGACTTTTTTTAACCCTATGTCTACTAAGACAGCGAATTAAATTAAAAACATTTTTGCTTTCTACGAATATAATGTACATTTAGGTTCTAAACGGTGTATTTCATTGGTGCATTTCGGTATACGTAGCTATATATGTGGGTTCCATAGTGATTGTTGACTAAAAATCACATTTAGAGGCAGCTTCATGACGGAAATGGGTATGAAGCATACCTGTGTGTGATTTCTTCTGATTCCTCTTTTAATCAGTTAGGAGGAAATTTCACATCCGTAATTCTGGACAGTCTCACTTCCTGTTGCTTAGCTTGCAAGAAGTTATACCTTTCTAAGAGATGGGGAACATAAGTACTCAATGCTTATCCACCCTTTTTGTTTAATAAACATTCATGACAGGTATTAATCGCTGCATGGTCTCTTTACCTGTTGGAATTACAAACTCTGTGATGTAGAGGTTACCGGAGGGGGGCCACCGATTTTAAATTGGGGGACCACTGTTTAAATAAAAAACGACAGAGAGAGGGGGCCATATTAGTAGTTATCAGGCCTTGTATAGTGTTCTGTACATTAAGCTGGGGTTGGTTTCAGGGTAAATAACTCACCAGTATAAGGAAATATAAATGATCCTTTCTTCTTAAGATAAAAGCACGCCACTGGATGTCTTCAATTATATCCTCAGCGTTGGAAATGCCCAAACTGGTTGTTTTAAAATTCAACCTACATGGAACATATAATATGCACCATATTTAGATCGAAGAATAAATTTCTGCCTGGCATTTACAGTTATTTTGCAATTAAAAAGCGTTCTGGTTGTTAAGTCATGTTATACGATATTTAAGGGAAAGGCAGGCTAACAATAGTTAGTCTGTTGCCGAGCATTTTATGACTAAGGGCGAAGAGGTGCAGCTGCCGCAGTTCGAAGTACAGAAGTCGGCATATGTGAAATACGGAGGCTCGCGTATTACCTTTTAGATTGTTGTCGGCCTCCTTGCTCCCCTCTCGGTCCTATCACCATCTGCTCGATACAGCGATCGGCCAAAGATAAACAGGGTTGTCTGTCTCCTGTTTAAGAAGGTATCATTTTCCCGGGAAAAACCGCCAATTAAGTGACGTCACTGAGTAGTTAACCAATCACGCTACATTTGTACAAGGAACTACAATTGTAGTTTCACTTGTACAAATGTAGCGTGATTGGTTAACTACTCAGTGACGTCACTTAATTGGCGGTTTTTCCCGGGAAAATGATACCTTCTTAAACAGGAGACAGACAACCCTGTTTATCTTTGGCCGATCGCTGTATCGAGCAGATGGTGATAGGACCGAGAGGGGAGCGAGGAGGCCGACAACAATCTAAAAGGTAATACGCGAGCCTCCGTATTTCACATATGCCGACTTCTGTACTTCGAACTGCGGCAGCTGCACCTCTTCGCCCTTAGTCATAAAATGCTCGGCAACAGACTAACTATTGTTAGCCTGCCTTTCCCTTAAATATCGTATAACATGACTTAACAACCAGAACGCTTTTTAATTGCAAAATAACTGTAAATGCCAGGCAGAAATTTATTCTTCGATCTAAATATGGTGCATATTATATGTTCCATGTAGGTTGAATTTTAAAACAACCAGTTTGGGCATTTCCAACGCTGAGGATATAATTGAAGACATCCAGTGGCGTGCTTTTATCTTAAGAAGAAAGGATCATTTATATTTCCTTATACTGGTGAGTTATTTACCCTGAAACCAACCCCAGCTTAATGTACAGAACACTATACAAGGCCTGATAACTACTAATATGGCCCCCTCTCTCTGTCGTTTTTTATTTAAACAGTGGTCCCCCAATTTAAAATCGGTGGCCCCCCTCCGGTAACCTCTACATCACAGAGTTTGTAATTCCAACAGGTAAAGAGACCATGCAGCGATTAATACCTGTCATGAATGTTTATTAAACAAAAAGGGTGGATAAGCATTGAGTACTTATGTTCCCCATCTCTTAGAAAGGTATAACTTCTTGCAAGCTAAGCAACAGGAAGTGAGACTGTCCAGAATTACGGATGTGAAATTTCCTCCTAACTGATTAAAAGAGGAATCAGAAGAAATCACACACAGGTATGCTTCATACCCATTTCCGTCATGAAGCTGCCTCTAAATGTGATTTTTAGTCAACAATCACTATGGAACCCACATATATAGCTACGTATACCGAAATGCACCAATGAAATACACCGTTTAGAACCTAAATGTACATTATATTCGTAGAAAGCAAAAATGTTTTTAATTTAATTCGCTGTCTTAGTAGACATAGGGTTAAAAAAAGTCAAGCATACTGTTTTGTAACAAAAAAAGAGCAACAGCTGCTTTACATGCACAAAAAGGATGTCTTCTAATTGTAATGTTTCCTTATAGAATTTGTTTTGTCCTGAGGAAGGTGTGATCAAAGATTCACCGAAACGCAGCGTCGACAACGAAAACAAACTGTGACTCCTTTAACTCATTGTCTTTTAATCAAATTGTGATATTTTAAAAATGTTTTGTATTTGTGTATAATTATGTTTTTTAACCCTTGTAAAACTGTAATAAATTGTATACTTTTTATGAAAAAAACAACATTTTAGGTTCTTATTTTCTTATTTTCCTATTTTGTTTTCACAAATTGTGCAAATGATGGTGTAACCACGAATTCTAAAGTTGGTGATCAGGTGATACTTTTTGGTTCATACAAGCTATATTAAGGGTCCATAGTGAGTACATACCCCAGGGACTTTCCTTGTGTTTTCTACCTTGTTCTCCTTGTCCCCTATTACCACAAAAAGGAGGCCTCCCTTCCTTTTTTACATTTAGACTCTCTCAACAGTGCCATCTCTTCTATCTGTTTCTCCTTTATCCACTCTTGGGTGTGGAACTTTATTTCTATCTCTGTTGTTTCTACAACACTCTCTTCACTTTCTCTGCACATCTTTCCTAAGTATCTATTTTTATTCACTCTCCCCCGATCTCCTTCTTCGGCACCTCGTCAGGGGTAGTAAGCACTATATAAACACAATTACAGTGACTTCTGTAATGGGTGGGCGCTCCCTCTCTCTCTGCGTTGCTGTCTCCTCTCCATCCACCTCTCTCTCCTCGCCTTTCTTTCCCTTCTCGTTCTACGTCAATCAACTCCTTCATGCTCTTCGGGACCTCTGTGACCTGCCTTCTCTTCACTGATCACCCTTCCCAGTCTGTCTCTTTCACCATCACCTCCTCTCCCCTCTCAGACTTTCCTATCCTTTTCTCCCCCTCCAAGGCTTCCCCCCCCGATCTGTCTCTGCCCCTCGTCCGCTCCACCTGGCTCATTCCAGGGCGTGTCCGCCTGCTCTAACCTTCTCGCAGCCCCCAGCTCGAGCTCTCGGACGAGAGTACTTCAGCTCGGGCCCCCCGCACCACGGGGGCTGCAGGGGCCTTTGTTGCACCCCTGCCTCGCACACCAAAGACCCTCTCCCATCTACCATAGTTCACAACCTCAACCACATTATCGCCCCATGGTGGACTAAAATCATTAACGTCTCTCTTTCCACTGGTTGTGTACCTGACTCCCTCTAACTAGGGCAAATAACCCCCATCCTTAAAAACCCTACGGCTGACACTAACGATCTTAACAACCTCCGCCCCATCTCCAACCTCTCACTACGAGCGAAAACCCTTGAAAAATGCACCTTACGTCAATTGGATAACCATATAAGCAATTTCAACTTACTTGACTCCCTTCACTCCGGCTTCAGGAAAGGCTGCATCAGAGAAACCGCCATGCTGCACATTGTTCATGACATTCGATGCTCTCTTGAACATGGTGAGCCTTGCCTTCTTATTTTATACAATCAATCATCCTTTGCTGCGTGAAGGCATCGACATCAACCTTCCGCAAGCCCTGATTCTCCTTGACTTATCCGCCGCTTTTGACACGGTGGACCATACCATCCTCTTTAACCGTGTCAAGGCGGCGGGTGTAGAGGGCCTAGCCTTCTCTTGGCTGGAGTCCTTTCTTGCTGGCAAAACACAAGGAGTCCATTTGGCTGGTTTTGCGGCGGCCTCCCGTAAGGTAGAATGCGGGGTTCCCCAGGGTTCATCACTTTCCCCTCTTCTGTTTAACCTCTACATCTTCCCCCTCATTTTTATGTTACAGCAACTGAAGGTCACCATGTTCAATTACGCGGATGACCTCCAGCTAATCTTCAATTTGTCCCACTCACCTTTGTCTGCCCTGAACGTCCAAACCACCATGACCCTCATTCAAGATTGGATGAACTGCAGCCACCTCAAACTCAATCCGGACAAGACCAAGCTGGTCCTGACCGGAGGTGGCTGCAGTCCCTGGTCTTCTTCTTTCTGGCCCCCCTCCCTTGGTGCCCCTCCACTCCCGGTCCCCAAAGTGAAAACCCTGGGAATCTTTCTTAATCCCCAGCTTACTGTTCTCCCACAAGTCAACTCCGTTGTCTCCTCATCTTTCTTCTCTCTCAGAGTAATTAGGAAAGTTTCCCGTTTCTTTTCCCCCCCAGCTTTAAAAATCATCATGCTGGCCATGGTACTGTCCCGTATAGACTACGGTAACATAGTCTATAACGGAGCCCCTGCATACATGATCCACTGATTACAACTGGTGCAGAATCAGGCGGCCCGCCTGATCCATGGCCTTCCCAGATATCATCGGGTCACCCCATTACTCAAAACTCTGCATTGGCTCCCCATAAGAGAGCGTGCCCTGTTTAAACTCGGCTGTCTTACTTATCAAGCCAGAGCGGGCACTGCTCCCGAGTTCATCTGTTCCCTCATCAAACCATACTGCCCAGGCAGAGAACTTCGCTCGGCCCATTTGGCCCTCCTTACCATCCCTCGCTTCAAAAAACAGAGGGCGGGCGGAGCGAGATTCGCCGTCCTGGCTCCAACTTTCTGGAACTCCCTCCCGATTGCTCTGCGCACCTCACTTTCTTACCCCCTGTTCCGAAAAAATCTTAAAACTTTTTTGTTCACTCAAGCCTACCCTTAAATCTCTCTGCTGCTGCCATCCACTGATCACCACTAGCGCCATGAAACCGCTGGGTATGCGAGCGCTGTACAAATGTTTTTAAATTCAAATTCCTTCCTTACTCGAATCGCTCAAAGCTCGCTCTGGCCTTAATGGCTTGGTCCTTAAATGGTTCACTTCCTACCTCCAGCACAGAACACAACTAATAAAAATCAAATCCTATCTCTCCAATCCTACCCTCATCCTCCTGGGTGTCCCCATGGATCAATACTCTCCCCCTCTCTCTTCAACCTCTTTATGGAACCCCTTACTCTCATCTTGAAATGAGCCGAGATCAACGATCAGCTCTATGCTGATGACACCCAACTCTACTATAAGATCGAATCCCGCTCTGATGTCCTTCACTTAAAAAGCACTCTGAGCAAGATTCAATCCTGGTTCTACTCCAACTATCTTAAACGGAACCCTAACAAAACGGAAATCATTCTTTTCTCTCCTAAAAGCAACCATCTCCTCGTACAAGACAGGATCTCTGACCTTAACGCCCTCAACTGCCCACTCACCTTATCCAGCTCGGTGGAATCCCTAGGCTTCATTCTTGACAAAAATGTGACTCGGAATGACCATATAAATAACTCGGCCAAAGGAGCACTGTTCACTCTCAGGCATCTCAAGAAAATAAAACCCTTGATCCCTCAAATGGGTCGTACAATCACTAGTCCTCTCAAAACTTGACTATGGCAATGCTATTCTCACTCGAACCTCTAAAGTCCACCTAGCCCCCTTAGACTTAGAGCCGTGCTCAACTTGGTGGCCAGGCTCATTACAGATTGTAAACGTTTCGATGACATCACACACGCCCCCAAATCCCTCAATTGGCTGCCCATCAAAGGGAGATGCCTTTCTAAGACTGCCTGAATCACGCACAAAACTTTCCACCAATCCTCTTCACACCACAAACAAAAAAGCGGGTTGCTCCAGACCAATGAGAAGCTCCTCTGTGCTCATCCTCGTCCCCCCGTTACTAAAAAAGAAATCCACTCAATCCCGCTCCTTTTCTGGGAATGCTCTGAACATCTGGAATGGCCTCCCTAGGGACCTGCACTTCAACCCCTCCTACCTTAGCTTTAAAAAAGACCTAAAATATCACCTTCTCAACAAATATTGAAATCTTTAATTGGCCTTGCTGTCCTTGACCTTGCGCTCCCCCCGCATTGGTTATCTTTCCACATACCTGGCTCTCTTTTCGATCTACTATTCACTCTTCCTTTTATGTATCCTAACATTAGCTCACCCTGGCTCGCTGCTACCCTAACTGCTCCATATTTCCACGCTGTTTAGCAGTTTGTTTGAGCACTCTCACTTGTCTTCACCCCACTTTCCTTCCCCTGCCCCTACCTCTTTTAATGTTCTTCCCAGTTGATTCTCTTTTTGTGCTCAGTGTTGTTCTCCAACATTACATTACTCAGATGTATTTAACGTATTTTGTGCTCTGTGGCGCTCTCCAACATGGCATTATTCTGATGTGTTTAACCTATGAATCCCCCGGAACTCTGCCGCCCTTGACTTTTGGATTGTTGTGAATCCCCAGATTGGTATTTTTTAATCTGAATTAATGCTTTCTTTTTCTGGTGTTGTTAAGGGTATACAACGTTTAGCACGCATTTTTTAACACGCACTACCATTACAAAGCAGGCATTACCACGCATACCATTACAACGCATTGCGCTGGGGGGCGCTCTAGGATAGGGAATAAGTTTAATTTTATATCCAACACCTTCCCTAGTGTCCACGGGGACTGGAGTTGGAATATAAAATTATACTTACCACTATCCAGCACCTCAAAGCGCTATGCGTTGTAACGGTATTCGTTGTAAATACCGCGTTGTAAAGGTATGCGTGGTAATAGTATGCGTGCTAATGTCATACATCCGTTGTTCATGTACATGTAAAGCACTCTGATGCCTCTGGGTCTAGCCAGCGCTATATAAAACCTTACAAATAAATAAAAAATAAAATGCTTTTGCATGAGTGGAAACAGTCACTAGATAAAACTTCCTTCTCTTTCCCACACGAACATTAAACGCCAAAGTTGCCTTTACCTTGTTATTGTTGCCTGAAAACCTCTGAACACTGGGGGGCATATTCTCAAGGACTTATCGCTGATTTATCGGCACTTTACGGCTGCTAAAGTGGCGACATCGACAGTTTTCCTGAGATAGCCACTGCTAAATCATCGCCCTGGATGACAGCGACAACTAACGTTAATCATATCCAGACTAGACGTTCCCATGCAAAAACTCAGGATGACACCACTTCGCGATATTCTCAATGACCAGCCATCTCAGAGATGTGATCCAAAAACAGGCGATAATGCACATTAGCAGCAGGGAATTAAGACCCACTTTTTTCTGGTCTTAAGTAGGACAGAAACCTGCAGTATAAAGGGAGCCCAGCCCAGAGCCACATCTGAAGATCAACAGATGCCATGGAGCTACTAATCATGCAGCTCGGAGACTCAAGCGGGCCACAACACCCACCGCCACTACCCCCAGGACCACCCCCACCCCCAGGACCACCCCCCCGGACTTCCACCGAGGCAGCGCAGAACAAGGAAGCAGACCTTCCGAAAACGAACCAGCCTCAGAGACTTAACACCAGACGATGTTGTTGCCCCCTACAGGCTCAAAAGGACAACCATCCTCCGCATCCTGACCCACATTGCCCACAGGCTGACTGTACCAACACAGCGGAGAACCAACATCCCTCCGGAGACAAAGCTGCAGGCTGTGCTGCACCTGTTGGGCCTCTGGTACCTTCCAACCAACAACTGCCAGAGTCAGAGGAGTCTCACAGCCAGTCCTATCAAAGTTCCTCCCAACTGTCTTGGATGCCATCATCAGCTTCATTCCCCAGCACCTTCACTTCCCCCACACTGAGCAGGAACAGCTAGAGACCACGCAAGGGTTCTTCTCCATAGCTGGCTTCCCGCACGTGTTGGGGGAAATCGACTGCACAGATGTACTACTTGTGCCCCCTGCGGATCCTGCACACATCTACCATAAGCACCCGCAGTCCATCAATGTGCAGGCAATAGTGGACCACTGGGGACTGTTCACCAATGTCGTCGCCAACTTCCCAGGCAGTGTGCATGATTCCTACATCTTCCACCAGTCCATTATCAACCAGCGCTTTGAGGATGGCACCTATGGAAATGCACTGCTCGGTGGTAAGTATCAACTGGACACACCACACACCTCAACTCGACAATCATACAACTCACAACTGTGGGAATGCACACGTTACAAAATCACATACAACATGACAATCAACATGCCCACCAACCAGACACAACAACACAAGTAACTGTTGGAACCGAGGTCAGCCATGTAGACAAACCATCCACAAAGGCATAGCCCTCTGCCACACAATTGCAGAATGTGAGGAGAGGTGGGAACCAAGTATGTGCGAAGGATGCAAGTGACCCATGAATAAGAATGTTCACAATGCCAAGTGTGGCGGTGATGTGCTGGACAGACTTGAGTGTTCAGAGCACAGACATGTCCAAGTGGACATATACTGCTGGTGTTTGTAGTGTTGTGGACAGTGGACGCAACCATGTTACCTCAGGCAGTGGGGAAGACCTTGGACATGTAGCTATATACCCCCCCCCCTGTAAGCGTAGTGGGCTGGGCCGGCATACGCCAGTCCAGCGTAGGAGTGTGAATAAATAGCCCGGGGCTCTGGGCGTGGTTCACTTCCGGGAGAGCCACCAAAGTAACTACTGCATGTGTCTCTGTGCCGACATCCTGACCATAGGCCTACACACAAGTGGCCAACCACCTTCAATGGCCAAATTTACACTGGCGATGAGGTGGCTCTGTCCCACACCACCCTGCGCACACCTCATCATCGGCTGCTGTGTCGTAACTGCCAGGGTGCCGCCCCTCACCCTGCCACGAGGCCGCCGCCTTTACCGGTGGTGCCTGCTGCACCCCAGCCCGCTGGTCCTCAGACCCGTCTGCCGCCCAGCGGTGATTGCCCACCCAGGCCTCAATGCTCATTTGCTGCCACTGGTGTGTCTCCAAAGGACCCACCACATGCCGGTGCAACCTCCTCAGCCGATCGCTAGCTTCCGTGCCACAGGCCACCAGCGCGCCCTGCTGCACTGCACCACGGAATTATGTGTGTGCTGACTGCTGCCTTCGGCCTACACCGCAGTGCAGCAGGTCTGACACAAATCAAATCCAGTCCGGACCTGCAGGATGGCGCATCATCGCAGGCTGCACACCCCCTCAGCTCTACAGGAGCCACTAACTCAGTGCACCCCAAGTCTTGGCCACGTGGAGCTAAGTCCAACATCATCGCTGGCTGCACACCCGCTCAACTCCTCAGGTGCCACTACCTCAGTGCACCCCAAAGTCTTGGCCACATGACGCTAGGCCCAACATCATCCCAGGCTGCACACCCGTTCAGCTGTACAGGTGCCGCTACCTCAGTTACCTGCAAGTCATCGTCATGTGGCTCTAGGTCGGTGACTGCCGCAGCACCTCTGGGGCCACTACCTCAGCGAAACGCAAAATCATCGTCCTGTGCGGGTAGGTCACAAGTCCACATCCAGCAGCCAACAGCATGTCCACGGTAACACCACTGGAACCCTACACAGTCACCGGGCCACCCGATCCCACGCAGGCCCCTGGAAAGCCTGGGTGGAACGTCTGAAGTCTTACTCCGAAGTGGCCGGCATCCCAGCGCTGGGGCTCTGGCCGTGATCCAGTTCTGGGCTGGTCTAAAAGTAACTACTGTGTGTGTCTCTGTTGGAGTGTCGGCGCCACCCGGCCCTTAATCGACTATGTTGCAATGTAGCATGCACCCGGAGGGCGAGCTCGGCTGAAGGGATAAATAAAGGAGTGCAAGACCGCTCGGGGTCTTGGCTCATACATGCCAATTGTTGTGTGTGTATCTTTATTGCCACAGCATAAGCCAAAGGCAGCGCAAGTTCAGCCAGGCCTGACTCTACATCTGTGTCTGTCCTATTCTTACCATTGGCCAACACACATGTGGCCGCCCACCTTCGACAGCCAACATTACAGTGTTGTTGTCAGGCTTGCGGACTAGCGCAGACAGGCTTGACAATGGTGTGCCATAGGAGTGCAAGTGATGCACCCATGCAGCGCACACAAGTAAATAGGCTCCGGGAGGGAGGAGCAGCTGTGAGGCTAAGTAATACACATTGATCCTGCACATTTGCCAGAAGCATTACATGGAAAACATGAATCCCAAAGTCACACAAATTACATACCACAAAACTTGTAAGGCTGCCAACACAGCATGCAGAACCACCAATTTACACTACTCTCACTTACTTCTCACAGTTGATCAAGGATATGCACTCTGCTTGTGGATGATGACACCCCTCCGAGCCCCGAACACCCCGGCCCAGAGGCAATACAATGTGGCCCACAAATGTACCAGGGGCATTGTTGCGCGCACATTTTGACATGTTGAAGTCACGTTTCAGGCGACTGGACATCACAGGTGGAAGACTCCTGTACAGCCCAGAAATAGTGTGAAAGATGATCATTGCATTTTGTGTTTTGCACAACATATGTGTACGGACCAATGCCCCATGGATACGAATGCCAGATGCACCGGACAATGATGAGGAAGATGAGGCAGGTGGAGCACACCCCACAATCATTAACAATTTCACCGCATGAGCACGCCACATTGTGACTGTCCTTAGCAATCAAGGAACAGTACAGAATGACCACATGAACAGCATGTGCAGATAAATTCAATTCAACACACATCCCTGTGTGCATGCCAGTCCTCTGCATTAACACATCACTCTGACAAGAGTAAGTGCAACATTAAGTGCTAACAATCTCACAAATAGCAAATAGATGGTGGGTGTGTCACCTCTGTACAGAGAGGCTGTTTAGGGTGTCATGTATTCAAAATGTCATTTCAGGGTGTCAAATGTAGTACGTAATCCCACTCATCAGCATATCACATGTGTTCAAAAACATGACATAAAGGCTGTCATTGGTGTTCAATAAAAGACAATCGGGTGTCATTTGGGGTCAAATATGAAATTGCGGGTGTCATTTGGGTTCAAATATGAACCACCCTGATGCAGAGATGCACCCTGTGACTCAAGTCCCACAACATGAGCAACATGGACATAAGGGGGATGGGGGCACAGTGAACACCTCAGCAACATCGGGGATGTACAACAGCCAAAAAGCGAGCAGGAAAACCGTGCATGGAACACAGCAAGGTGTCCCCTGGACATATGTACCATGTACAGATCACATGTGTGCACGGACGTCATCCATCAATAGTAGTTAACAGTGTCAGCTAGTAGGTGCAAGGTGAGAAGTCACACGCCTCCTCACAGCTACCTGTATCCATCACTGTCAGACTGCAGCAAAACACCACTGCTACATCAGAGCATGGAAAATTGACCATGAGGGCACGTACATGGCTGGTAAGAGTTCAACCGTGCCAGAAGGCAAAGCAGTGACATCCCCACCACCCCCCAAAAATCCACATCACATTTCCAGAATGCAAGCAGATGACAAACTAACATTAGAGATAAAAGCTCCTTTGTCTAAACTAGAAGGCGGTAGCACATCTGTACCTGTGACCTTGGAGTTTCATGCGCCCGGCACTCCCTGAGAGATACCAAAGCAGCTGATGACAACTCCCACACTACGCACAGTGCTAACCAAAGAAGAACGTCTAAACACCCCACACACAGAAGTCCTTGCTCACAGTTCTCTTGCATGGAATGACCTTCACACTTACGCACAGACCATCCCATGAGTCCAACAGCTGCACACTCAAACAAATCATTGCTCCGAGCTGTGGCATCCACATAACTTTGACTTTTTTACACACAGAACTGTTTCTTACATTGACGTGGGGCCAAGTTGGGAAATTGCGAGATTGTTGTTTAAGCGCAATGAGGCCACAGCTAGTTCACATATTTCCAGTCATCTCACTGCCTATCTGGGTCACGGTCAAACATGCGCATTGATATCAGTTCCCAGGGAGTTCCTTTATCTGTAATCACTGCCCCTACATTCATCATACTTTCATACTTGATTGATCATAGACATGACACATCTGTGTGAATGGTTTAATCACATTTGGTGGAGTGTTGAACCTGGACCAGTACATGGCCATGGAAACCCCACTTTACATTGTTGCCCCGTGGAGCGTCAGTCAGAGTCCTTTAGGGACTGACAAGTTCATCGGAAGAGTATGTGTTCAGTCCGCAGTCTGATTGCTGTGTCATTGGTAACCAAACCAAATATGTCAGTCCATGTCAAGGGCCAAGGTGAGTGTCGCAGAGTGTATCGGGGGCAGTGGAAGGTGCTATTCCAGGGCATGATGCAGAGGCCAGAACTAATCTGAAACAGGCCATATGGCAGAGATTAATGCTACCGCTTCCTTCTTACCACAAAGGTAGAATCATCCACATCATCGTCCTCTGATGTGTGATGTGCCTCACATTTGGGTGATGGCGTTTTGTCTGCATCACTGTGTGGCACTGACTCTTCAGGGGCCGGAGGTGGAATGTCTGCCGCACTGTGTGGCAGATACACATCAGGGGCCGGAGGTGGAATGTCTGCCGCAAGGTGTGACAGTGACACATCAGGGGCCGGAGGTGGAATGCCTGCCGCACTGTGTGGCAGTGACACATCAGGGGCCAGAGGTAGAATGTCTGCCACACTGTGTGGCAGGGACACATCAGGGGCCGGAGGTAGAATGTCTGCCACACTGTGTGGCAGGGACACATCAGGGGCCGGAGGTGGATTGTCTGCCACACTGTGTGACAGTGACTCATCAGGGGCCGGAGGTGGAATGCCTGCCGCACTGTGTGGCAGTGACACATCAGGGGCCGGAGGTAGAATGTCTGCCGCACTGTGTGGCAGGGACACATCAGGGGCCGGAGGTGGAATGTCTGCCACACTGTGTGGCAGGGACACATCAGGGGCCGGAGGTGGATTGTCTGCCGCACTGTGTGGCAGTGACACATCAGGGGGCGGAGATGTGGATGGGGTAGTAGCAGCAGCATTCATCTGCTCCAGGCCTTGTGGCAGCAATGCCATGATGAGGATCTGCAGGGCATGGAAGATCCCAGCTACATCTCGCTGGTGTGCAGCTGTGGCAGCCATTCTTTCCGCCTGCATCTGCTCTATGTTCTCCATAATCCTCCGCATGTGTCCCAACTCTCGAGTGAGATCGCTGGAGCCACTCTGACTAGACAGTTGTTCTCGTCTCAGAGTCAAGACTTCAGCGATGTCAGCCATGGCTTGTTGGAGAGCATGGAGTGGACTTTGGGTGTCTGTTAGATACTGTAAGTGGTCCCTGATGGGACTTAGACACTCACGTATGGCATCTAGTTTGGCTGCCATGAGGTCGAACCCCACCCACACCTTATCAGCCATCTCCTTCTGGCCCTCTAGCACACGGCATTGGAATGCAATGTGTTGGTTGTGGGGGTTCTGTGAGACAGCTGTGGTGGTGGGTGCTTCCTGCTGTGTGGTCTGCGCAGGGGGTGGGGTCTCCTCGATGCTGCTGGGCTGCCCTGCTCCTGGGGTGCTGAGGGGGTCATGAGCTGTTGGAGGGCAACAAGGTGGATGGTGTGGAGGTCCTCTTCATCATCAGTGAATAGATGTACGGTCTGCTCTGCAGGAGGTGTTGATTCTCCCTCAGCAATGTAAAGGGGAGATGCAGTTTAACAGTGTGTTCCATGTATGTTCACGCATTGGACAAGTTTATGAACAGACTGCATGACAATGTACATTGTGACTGTTTGGGAGGAGATGTCTATTTGATGCAGGACAGTGGACATTTCTGCACCTTCAGGGATGTGAGGTTGTACTTGTACATTATCATTGTAGGAAGGTGGATATCTGACTATGGTTACCCCCAAACTTTTTGCCTGGTGTTTAGCTGGTTTTTGACATAGTTGGCCTGGGATCCTGCTATTCAGGGCCCCAGGCTAGTTGCTCTCTCCTTAAAAATGGACTCCATGTACCTTAGGTGCATACACAATTGGAACTGGTTCACCTTATTGGCCCGTGTAACAGTGTACCCTAGGTACCCAGGGCATAGGTGCATCCAAGGCCTACCAGGGACTGCAGCATGTATTGTGCCACCCCTGGCCTGGCCTCCATATTTGACACAACTGGCTGATCACTCAGCTGGGGTAAGTTGGTGTAATCACCTCTTACTTAGATATAGTATCCCTATATCTGACCTTAAACTGGTCACATATGTTCCTATCAGCCACTCCTATGGAAGGCCTCTTCAATCCTGGAGGCAGAGTGCTTGGAAATATGTGATATGGTGCTCTAGCATGAGCTGAGCCTGTCTGCAGCTGTCGGGAACCACTCCCTAAGCTGTTCCGGGATATTGCCATACCATATACTCTTAAGTGCATTATAATCCTCGCGGTTAAATGCTATCTTTGGTTTGGTTTTATCAAAACATGTCGAGTAAGGTGTCATACGAATTGGAATACTATCCCCTCGACAGTTCTGTCGACGGGGATAGCATTCCACCCTTCTAGAGGGACACGACATGTGTGTAGCCTTAACCCCGGTTAAAGTTAACCAGAGCCTCAGCATCACAAAATGGATGCTGCCACCACAGACACGAGTCTGGCCTCCTGCTGCTGACCGAAACTCGGCAGATGGTGGCCTGGACAAAGGGTTTCCTGCCTTGGGAGGTGCGAGCACCACCCCAGACAGGGTTTTGTGTATTGGGTAGGACAGGGCTGAATAGAATCAGACATGCCCGGGGCACACAAGGTGTCCCCGTGCATAGGCCAGTCCAAACCGGTCCTGGGACTTTCCAGACCCAGGCCTGGCGAGGAGCTGGACAAAGGAAAGGGGGTGTAACCGCCCCCCTTCCTGGTTCCTCCCAGAGGAGGGACCTAGTAGGTGATCCACCCCTCAGATTGGGAATAAGAGTGGGAGCAGTGCCATTGCACAGCAGATCATCCTGAATCAACTTTAAACAAAGAAGAAGACTGGACTTCGACATTCTGCTGCTCAGAAGACTGAAGAGAATCTCCCTTGTGGCTTAGGAGTGGCCACCCTGTGAACACAGGCACCAACCAGCAACTCGACGTCTGCTTTGCCGCCGCCTCCCGCCGGAGCCCGAGCCCAGAGCCTGACAAGACCCAGACTCCCAGACCTCTCACAGCCCGATCCACAGTCCCTGCAAAGAAGGGACCCGTGGAGGCACCGAGTGACGTGGGATCGGACATCTTGGAAGACACTCGAAAAGCTGACTGCGCAGAACCCGAGGCATCCTCGATGTTGTGCTTTGGGGACTGAGAACCCCCACCACCGAGAAGCCCTTGCACTGAAGATCCGCCCTCCAGCATCTCCACGATCTGCATGGGGCCCTTTTGCATTGTGCCACTCGACGCGCCATCCAGGCCACTAGCCACGTGGTCAGCGGCCATCTTGGCGACAAAACCGACAAACTACACTGCGGGTCTGGTTGCTCCAGACTGGCCCAAGCTCCTGTGAAAAAGAGCACTCGCTCTGACCTTGCTGGTCCGAGTGTTAAGCATCTTTCGATTCCTGCGTGGCTTGCATTAGCCAAGGCCTGTTTGCTCCGATCAGGTCGCCGATACCACCAACAGCGAGAAGCCAGCGTGGGACAGCTCGTGACCAACTCCTGGACGTCCTCGACCCCCGGTGTCCACGTGGCTGCAGAGAGAAGCTACACCTTAACGCCTGTTTGCACCCGACATCATCTGGTTCCAACCTGGTTCTACGGTAGTCACTGGCTAGTGACTTTGAACATTGTCCCCTCTGCTTTCAGGTCTTCACATCTTCAGATCCACCCTTGGATCCACCGGAACTCTTCACATCGAGCCGCCTGCATCATCTTCAGCTCCAAGCACCATCGACCAGCGTGACGAAACCCAACACTACTTCGACCCTGTGCACCCGCTTCCTGTGGGTGAGGTAACTCAGCTCCGCCGGTGTTCCTACACTGGTACACATCTCAAGGGCCTGTGTCTTAAGTTTCAGCTTTATAGGTCACTCGGAAGGTTCCGAACTATCTAACTTTGTACTTTTTACGCACCATAGACTTTACATTGGAAAGTGCGTGCACTTTGAACACTGCACCCGAGTCCCGCGGGCCTTTCCCGACTTAGTCACTGCTAGTCTCGAATAGCTCCAGCGATTCCCAAGGCCCTAGGCCTGTTTCCGTTCTGATTGGTATCTCTTATACCACTTTCTTAGTATATGGTTTAGGTGGCCCCTAGGGCTCATCCATATTGTGCAACTTTTGTGTATTTTAAACTGTCTTGTGATTTAACGCTTGTGCTTCTGTGCTCATAAAGAGTCCAGGGGATTTTGTAGTTAATAAATCTAAATATATATTTTCAATATATATCTGTGTGGGGTCCCTTTCATTTGGTATTCAAGGGGGTTGTGTATGGTAATACAGCTGGCTTCACATGCCTTTCAGAGTTTAGCCCAAGACTGCTTTGTCCACGTTACCACTAGGATAACTGGTCTACAAGGTTGAATTACAACCAATCATCATAAGGGTTGCTTGGCATGGTAGAAAGTGATCACTAGAATTAGTGAGCATTATATACCAGGCCAACTTCTCACAATCATCTCACAGTTTCCTGCTTTGCCAAATGTGATTGGCCAGTTTCTACACACAAGCGTCAGCAGTTGTGTCCTCTGTTCTGTTGTGAAAGTGTTGCAGTTTGTACCACATTGTTGTCAATGTTGATGTGCTCCGATTCTTATGTGAGTGCGCTGCATTGTGGGAGAGTCACCCTTGCAGCTCTGATTTTGCTGCCCCTTATCCCTCTCAGGCGGTGTGCCTTTCACTTCCGTGCTCATACAGTGCTGAGATGTTGCAGACTTAGGTAAATTGGGCTCTTGGTGGGAGTTGGGACTTTTGGGCATGGTTTTGCCACAGATGTCCTGCTGACGTCAGGGGTTGTTTGTGCACGTGGATGTGTCAGAATGTGACCTGCTCCTTTACGGATGTGGTCCACATTCGGCCACCTCAGTGTCGTGACGTGCACCATGTCATAAAGATTGGATTGTAGCCATGCTAATCGTCATGCAGTGTCACTTGCATTGTCAGTGTGGGTCAAGGACCCGCAGCTTTGCTAGGTTCAGCGCATGTGCATGGGT
Organism: Lissotriton vulgaris; assembly: GCF_964263255.1. Classification (NCBI taxonomy): domain Eukaryota; kingdom Metazoa; phylum Chordata; class Amphibia; order Caudata; family Salamandridae; genus Lissotriton; species Lissotriton vulgaris. The sequence continues at coordinate 47,324,603 of NC_141693.1, read as the reverse complement.
TTGTTGTGAGATTAGTGATGTGTGGGGAGGGCCCCTTCTGGGCACATTGTCGACTGGTGCCTACTTGCTGTTTCTATGTGTGCTGCAGTGTGCCAAGGAAATAAGGGACATGATCCAGAGTCATTGTGGGTGTGCACTGTGCTATACTTAATTGTGCATGTGTGCCATTGTGCCCACCTTCCCCCGTCCCCAAGTCCCTGGTCGTTACTCATCCTGTTGCTGTTGGGTCAGGTCATGTTGAGCAGTGTCCGGTCCCCTAACTCCTGCCACCGTCTCCCCACTGATGACTGTGGACACTATTTCCTCCATCTCATACAGCTCCTGCTGTGGCGCTGGACTCCCACCACCAGTCAGCACTGCGGCTTTCCGGTTGTTAGCGAGTTTCAGCTTGATTTTACGCTTCACAACATTCCAGCGCTTCTTGCAGTCATCCACTTTCCTTCTCTTCACTCCGGCTGCATTAACTGCCATATTGCAGTTTTAGTTGCCAATGACCCAGTGGAGGTGAAGAACAGTTGTTGGTGGTGTTCTATCACCTCCGTAATTAGGAACTTGTTTTCCTGTGGGCTGAATCGCAGGTTCCTCTTCTTCTCCTTGCCCTTCTCCTTCCACGAGGTCCCTGGCTGGTCTTTCAGGGGGTTTGTGAGGTTCTGGTTGACCTCTGTAGTTGCTCCAGCTTCCTCCATGGTGCTTTTCAGTTGTTTGTTTTTTTTTGTTGGTTTTTTTGCAGCTTTTATGGTGAATTTTCCCACCTGACACAGGAATAGCAAGCCTGGAGTTGATTATCGCTGAACTTATTATCGCTGGTGGGCCCATCGTAACTTTTTTCACGTTCTGGTTTCCTTTTTTATCGGCGTCCCGATAATTTTAACGCAGACATTTGATGTGTTATCGGGAAACTATCGCCTGTTGCTGGCGTGTTGAGAATACGCGGTTAACACAGTGTTAGTTTCCCACAATAGACAGCGTTATGTAAACTTGCATTAGCCTAGGTCTTGAGTATATCCCCCTGTGTGAGGGGAAGAGAGAGGTAGCAGAAAATATTGTGTGAGCAGAGGGTAGTGTGCCAGCCGAAAGGGCTATGTACAAATAAAACAAAAAAAAGGTTGGAGGGAAGATGAAAGTGTGTGGGAAGAAGGGGCAGGAAGAATATTGTGTAAACTAAGGGCATGTGAGATCAGAAGGGGTAAGTGTCAGAGGGGTAATATGAGATCAAAAGGAGTAAGAGTCAGAGGGGTAATGTGAGAGCAGAAGGAGTAAGTGTCAAAGGGGTAATTTGAGAGCAGAAGGAGTAAGTATTGGAGGGGTAATGTGAGATCAGAAGGAGTAAGTGTCAGAGGGGTAATGTGAGAGCAGAAGGAGTAAGTGTTCTAGGGGTAATATGAGATCAGAAGGAGTAAGTGTCAGAGGGGTAATGTGAGAGCAGAAGGGGTAAGTGTCGGAGGTGTAATGTGAGAGCAGAAGGGGTAAGTGTCAGAGGGGTAATGTGAGAGCAGAAGGAGTAAGTGTCAGAGGGGTAATGTGAGAGCAGAAGGGGTAAGTGTCAGAGGGGTAATGTGAGAGCAGAAGGGGTAAGTGTCAAAGGGGTAATGTGAGAGCAGAAGGGGTAAGTGTCAGAGGGGTAATGTGAGAGCAGAAGGGGTAAGTGTCAAAGGGGTAATGTGAGAGCAGAAGGAGTAAGTATTGGAGGGGTAATGTGAGAGCAGAAGGACTAAGTGTCAGAGGGGTAATGTGAGAGCAGAAGGGGTAAATGTCAGAGGGGTAATGTGAGAGCAGAAGGGGTAAGTGTCAGAGGGGTAATGTGAGAGCAGAAGGGGTAAGTGTCAAAGGGGTAATGTGAGAGCAGAAGGGGTAAGTGTCAGAGGGGTAATGTGAGATCAGAAGGGGTAAGTGTCAGAGGGGTAATGTGAGAGCAGAAGGGGTAAGTGTCGGAGGTGTAATGTGAGAGCAGAAGGGGTAAGTGTCAGAGGGGTAATGTGAGAGCAGAAGGGGTAAGTGTCAGAGGGGTAATGTGAGAGCAGAAGGGGTAAGTGTCAAAGGGGTAATGTGAGAGCAGAAGGAGTAAGTATTGGAGGGGTAATGTGAGAGCAGAAGGACTAAGTGTCAGAGGGGTAATGTGAGAGCAGAAGGGGTAAGTGTCAGAGGGGTAATGCGAGAGCAGAAGGGGTAAGTGTCCAAGGGGTAATGTGAGAGCAGAAGGAGTAAGTATCGGAGGGGTAATATGAGATCAGAAGGAGTAAGTATCGGAGGGGTAATGTGAGAGCAGAAGGAGTAAGTGTCAGAGGGGTAATGTGAGAGCAGAAGGAGTAAGTGTCAGAGGGGTAATGTGAGAGCAGAAAGGGTAAGTGTCAAACGGGTAATGTGAGAGCAGAAGGAGTAAGTATCGGAGGGTTAATGTGAGATCAGAAGGAGTAAGTGTCAGAGGGGTAATGTGAGAGCAGAAGGAGTAAGTGTTCTAGGGGTAATATGAGATCAGAAGGAGTAAGTGTCACAGGGGTAATGTGAGAGCAGAAGGGGTAAGTGTCAGAGGGGTAATGTGAGAGCAGAAGGGGTAAGTGTCAGAGGGGTAATGTGAGAGCAGAATGGGTAAGTGTCAGAGGGGTAATGTGAGAGCAGAAGGGGTAAGTGTCAGTGGAGTAATGTGAGAGCAGAAGGAGTAAGTGTCAGAGGGGTAATGTGAGAGCAGAAGGAGTAAGTGTCAGAGGGGTAAAGTGAGAGCAGAAGGAGTAAGTATCGGAGGGGTAATATGAGATCAGAAGGAGTAAGTGTAGGAAGGGGGAGGCTCTAGTTGGCGCAGTGCAACACTAGCGACAAGCAGGGACTCTCTCTTCCTCGTCAGGGCTGAGGGTTACCTTCCAGACAACCTCTGCTTACCCTCTAGGTAGTGTGGCTTAAGCAGTCGTAGGCTAATCTTTGGGGCACATAGGTTAAACACTTGCAATAGTATACCGTCACAACCAACCCACCACACAATGAGACCAGACTGTATTCTGTAAAAATATATATCTTTATATAGACTTCAAGCAGGCTTATGAATACAGTTGTCAGACTTTCAAATAGCGGTTCCAAGTTACTTAGTTCAAGTTGCCACAGATCGTTCTAGCAATAAGAGTTCTTTCGGGCCTTCTGCCCAGTTCAACAAAGTTCTTGTGGAGCAGGCGGCTCCCAGGGGATCTGTCCCACGTCGCGTTGCCTTCCCGAGGTCGCTGTTCGTTGCGGCTCTCAGCCGAGCAGTTCACGGGTCATCCGGGGCAGCGGTGTTCTGTGGCGGCAGGGTCCTTTCCTCGTCGTCCGCTCCGACCCTGGAGGTGGCGGTTGCATGGTGGCGGCAAGTGGCAGTACGGTCCTCAAGTGCAGGACGTACCCAGCCAAGTGCCGGTGCAGCTGTGCGCTCACAGCTGGCTGTCGGGCAAGGTACCGACCTAGGGGACTCTCACAGGGCGACTGTCCGTCTTTGCAAGTGGATTGGCTGCTCGTTGCACAGTCAACTCGAGAGCTCGGACCGGACGGGTCCTCCTTCGCTTTGCTCTCGGGCTCCCGGTGCAGTTGCGGTCTCGGTGTTCGGGCCAGCGGCGGCTGGTCCTTACTTTGCTTTCGCGGTTTCTCTGGGCCCCGGTCACGGTGGTCAGGTGGATGTCGTTGCCTTGGAGGAGATTCCTCCGTCGGTACTGCCACGAGGAGCAGCACACGCAGTTGCTTTCTTCAGGGTGTAGCGCCCACTGGTCCTGGGGCGCTGGTCAGGGGCAAGTTCAGTTCCAAGCCCTTGGAGATCATTTAGCAGAGTTCGGCACAAAGTTTTGTAAAGCAAAAGTCTTTTCGTAGTCTTTCCTTTTTCCTCTCCTTCGGCAGCAAGGCACCAGACACAGGCAAGAGACAGCACTCTTCCTTGTCCTTCCCGGTCCTTCTCGTCGGGCAGAGTTCCTTCTGTAGCCCAAACAGGATCTAATTTTCAAGGAGCAGGGCTCCTTCTTTTATATGGCATTTCTTTTGTTCTCGCAGGCCAGGGGGGCCTCTGCATAGCCACTCTCAGTCCTTGAGTACCCTGGCGGGTGTACTCCGGCTTCTGCTTTCAGTGTGAGGGGCAGGCGCATCAGACGCCCCACAGGAGGTGGAGCCAGCATTGTGCGGACAGGGGCAGCCAGAGTACCTTGTTGATGGGGCTTCGCCCTTCCTGGGCCAGGTGTCGGCTGAGTCATCCGACGCTCCCCAGGAGGGTGGAGCCAGCATTGTGGTGGCAGAGCACAGCAAGATCCAGAGTCAAGAGCCACTCCTACCTCCCACTAAGGTGTAATCTGCGCATTCACCACCTGTCATCCTCCCAGCCCTGTCACTCACACGTCCCAGACAGTCAGATACACATACCAGCAGAGGCGGGCTGAAATGGTTAGGCAAGCAAAGGCTAACTTTCTAAAAGTAGCATTTGCAAACCCAGGATACTAAAATAAACTTGACTACAAGAAATATTTTATCATCCTGAGTTCAGGCATACTAAACATGACTCGCTACCATGCTCCTTGAGCCTGCTGGGATTATAGGGTGTAATAATTCCAGCAGCTCAGTCTGGCCTAATGGAGCAGGTAGACTTCAATAGTGAAATACGGTTTTGGTTGTAAGTCACTACTAGGACATGCCACACACATCAGGGCTTGTCCTACCTTACACCTACAACGCACCCTGCCCGCAGGCCTACCATAGGGGTGACTAATATGTAGTCAAGGGAAGGTTCGGGGGCTGGCAAGTGGTTGCACTTGCCCAGCTAGCGTGACAGTACGAGACCGCACGCGGGTTCTGCGGGCGCAGTTCCCAGACACATCTTTACGGCTGCTACGGTGGGTGGCGCAACCAGCGCTGCAGGCCCACCAGCAGTATTGGCATCTACAAGCCCCGGCACTCTCTAGTGCGCGTTACTAGGGACTAAGAGTAAATCCAATGCACCAATCATGGATACCAATCACATGTACAATTTACAGTAGGGAGCACTTGCACTGCGGCACGGGTCAGCCGTGGCGCAGTGCCCTGAGTATCCGAAAACCAGCAAAACATCGGAGGCACATCAGCAAAAAGTGGAAGGGAGACTCACGCCAAGGTGCCAGGTCTAACATGTGTCCCCTCCAGCTGAAATGTGGGGGGAACTACCCTTCCCCAGGGAGTTCCACATCACTAAGGCGGAAAAATCTGGACAGACCGTCAGCGTTGGCGTGATCGGTGCCAGGGCGGTGTTCCACCGTAAAGTCCATACTCTGTAGAGAAATGGACCACCTCAACAGTTTCGGGTTCTCACCCCTCATTTGCATCAACCATCTGAGGGGCCTGTGGTCCGTCTGAACTCGGAAGTGAGACCCAAACAAGTAGGGTCTTAGCTTCTTCAGCGCCCAGACCACAGCAAATGCTTCACGCTCTATTGCACTCCACCTACTTTCCCGTGGAAGTAACCTCCTACTTATGAAGGCTACGGGTTGGTCAAAGCCCTCCTCAGTCATCTGTGAAAGAACGGCCCCTACACCATGCTCTGAAGCGTCTGTTTGCACTATGAATTCCTTGGAGAAATCAGGAGCCAGGAGCACGGGCGCCGTGCACATGGCAGTCTTCAGGGTGTCAAAAGCCTTCTGACAGGTGTCAGTCCAAATCACATTCCTGGTCTGCTTCTTCGAAGTCAGCTCTGTCAACGGGGTCACGATCGTGCCATAGCCCTTGACAAACCTCCTGTAATACCCAGTGAGCCCCAGGAAGGCTCTCACTGCAGTCTGGGTCTTGGGGGGTTCCCAAGCCAGGATGGTCTCAATTTTGGGTTGCAAGGGTGCTACCTTGCCGCTCCCAACTTGGTGTCCCAAGTACACCACCGAACCCTGCCCAATCTGGCACTTGCTTGCCTTGATTGTGAGGCCTGCTCTGCGCAGAGCCATCAACACTTCCCAGAGGTGTCGCAGGTGTTCTGGCCAGGTGCCACTGAACACCGCGATGTCATCCAGGTAGGTGGCACTGAACTCGTCCAGCCCAGCCAACACCTGGTTGACCAATCTCTGAAAGGTGGCAGGGGCATTCTTCATTCCAAATGGCATAACCCGGAACTGGAAATGCCCATCTGGTGTAGAGAATGCCGACCTCTCCTTTGCCCCATCGGTCAAGGCGATCTGCCAGTACCCAGACGTTAAATCAAACGTGCTGAGGAACCGGGCAGCCCCTAGCCGATCAATGAGCTCATCAGCTCTGGGGATGGGGTGCGCGTCAGTCTTCGTGACTGAATTGAGTCCTCTGTAGTCCTCACAGAACCGGAGTTCGGGTGTGGCTCCCGGCGTAGCAGCCTTCGGAACCAAAACCACGGGGCTGGACCAAGGACTGCTGGAAGACTCAATCACCCCCAGGGCAAGCATCTTGGAGACCTCCTCCTTGATGCAGGCCCGGACCCTGTCAGTCACCCTATAAGCCTTATGCTTCACAGGTAAGCTGTCTCCAGTGTCCACATCATGGACGCACCAATCTGTGACACTCGGAACCAGGGAGAACAGGTCTGGAAACTGCCCCAGCAACTGGCGGCAGTCTTCCTGTTGTTCGGCGGTCAGGGTGGGTGAGAGGTTAACTCCATCCACTGACCCATCTTTCTCACAGGCCACTAAGAGGTCAGGGAGAGGCTCCGACTCCTCCTCCATTCCGTCATCAGTTGCCAACAACATGCCCACTTCGGACCTTCGCAAGTGGGGCTTGAGGCGGTTGACATGTAGGACCCGCAAAGGGTTCCTGGGCGTCTTCATGTCCACCAAGTATGTCACGGGGCTCTTGCGCTCTACAACCTCAAATGGGCCTGTCCACTTATCCTGAAGGGCACAGGGCTCCACTGGGGCCAGGACATACACCTCTTGTCCAGGCTGAAGCTCGACCAGAGTGGCATTCTGGTCGTACCACCGCTTCATCTCTTCCTGGCTGGCTTCCAGATTTGCCTCGGCAAGTTGTCTGAAGCGTCTGGTCTGGTTTCTGAAGGCCAGCATGTAGCTATATACATTCTGGGGAGGTTTCCTGGGAGATTGCTCCCAGCCTTCCTTTACCAAACTCAGTGGTCCTCTCACGGGGTGGCCATACAGTAGTTCAAAGGGGCTGAACCCTAGGGACTTCTGTGGCACCTCGCGATATGCAAAAAGCAGGCATGGTAAGAGGACGTCCCACTTACGCCTCATCGGACCTTCTAGGCCCATGATCATGCCCTTCAGGGTTCGGTTGAATCTTTCAACCAACCCGTTACCTTGGGGATGGTAAGGCGTGGTGAACTTATACGTTACGCCACACTCTTGCCAAAGGGACTTCATATACTTGGATATGAAGTTGGTCCCCCTGTCGCTCACCACCTCTAGAGGGAATCCTACTCGTGAGAAAATTCCCATCAGTGCACGTCCCACCACGGGGGCCGTCACTGTCCTCAGAGGGATGGCTTCAGGGTACCGGGTGGCATGGTCCACCAAGACCAGGATGAACCTGTTGCCCATGGCTGTCTTGGGGTCCAGAGGCCCAACAATGTCAATACCCACTCGCTGGAATGGCGTACCGACCACAGGGAAGGGTAGGAGGGGAGCCTTCATCTTCCCTCCGGTCTTCCCACTTGCCTGGCAAGTCGGACAGGTTCTGCAATGAGCGTCTGAACTCTTATGCATTTGGGGCCAGTAAAAGTGGGTGACAAGCCTGTCATAGGTCTTGTCCATCCCCAAATGTCCTGCTAAAGGCACATCATGAGCCAGACCCAGTAGGAAGGCTCTGAACTTCTGGGGTACCACCAGCACACGGGCTGACCCAGGTTCAGCAGCCTTAGGCTCTGAATACAGGAGGTCGTTCTCCCAGTACACGTAATGTGTTTTGGCCTGAACACCATTGGCCTGGTCTGCAGCCTGCTGCCGCATACCCATGAGAGAGGGGCATTCTTTCTGCTCCTTGCAGAATTCCTCCCTGGAGGGTCCTCCTTCTTGCTGCCAATGGGTCAGCTCAGGCAGGTCCCCCAGTTCGGGGATCTGTTCCCCTGTAGGCTCCAGGGCATCCCCCTCAAGGTCTGCTCCCTCCTGGACCATGGGACCCTCAGGGGCCGGTTTCCCGCGCCCCCTGCGCCCTCTCCCTAAGGCCGGTTCCTGGGCCTCTCCTTCAGGCCCCAGGACCTCTTGATCACCCCTACTGGCTGTCATTGACCGGGTGGTCACGCACGCCCAGTCAGGCAGACCCACCATCCGCAGGTGAGTCGTTTTCTCCACCTTTTCCCAAGGGGAGTGCTCCAAGTCATTCCCTAGCAAACAGTCAACAGGCATGGTTTTTCTTACACAGACCTGCAGAGTACCAGAGACCCCCCCCCACTCGAAGGGAACTTGAGCCATCGGACACTGACTCTCAGAATTATCAGCGTTGATAACCCTACAGTAGGCATGGGGTGCAACCTGCTCTTGAGACACCAGGTGCTGCCTCACTGCTGTCACACTGGCTCCTGTGTCTCGAAGAGCCTCAGCTTCCTTGCCATTGATGATCACCATCTGCCCATATTTCTTAGTGTTAGAGGGCAGGTAGTTCGTAGGGATCATCTCACTGTCTCCTAGCGAGACTAGGGTCATCTGAACGGGATCTCCACCCCCCGGGACCATCACTTCTTCTCCTAAGTGAACACTAGTCACTTGTCGGGGCGGAGCACCAGTGGGTGCGGGTTTTCCAAACAGGCGACACTTGGGGTCACTGGATATGTGCCCAGGCTCGCCACATTTGTAACAATTGAAGGGCCCCTTTGGAACAGGTTTACCTGTCGGGCCCCATTCTGCTTCGGGGGTGGGGGAGGCTGAGAACCCTGCTGCGGGCTCCCCTGGGAACTACTTTGGGGGCCTTTTTGGAACCCTTTCTGTTTTCCCCCATTGTCCCCCCCACTCTTCTGCTGGGGACCCTGCCCACTCTTGGCGGAGTCTCCCACGGGACCCTTGTGGACCCTGGTGCTGAGCCAGCGGTCTGCCTCCTCAGCAAGCTTCCTCGGGTTGGACAGCTTGCTATCGATCAGGTGTTGGCGTAACTCAGGAAAACAGTGATCAGACAAGTGCTCCCATGCAATCAAATCAAAGAGACCTTGAAAATCATTAACTTTGCTACCCTTCACCCAACCATCCAGTGCTCTGCAAAAGTAAGTCACATACTCCACATACGTATTCCCAGGCCGCTTAGTACATCCCCTAAACTTCTGTCTATACATTTCAGGGGTAAGCCCGTACCTGCGCATTAAAGCTTCTTTCATGTGGGAATAGGATCTCTGTTTCTCAACGGGCAAATCTAGCAAGGTATCTCGCCCTTCGCTAAGGAACCTTCCCCACAACCCCGCTCCCCAATCCTTGTCAGGGACCCGGTGGGAGGACATGGCTACCTCGTATGCCCTAAACCACTGTCCTATGTCATCCCCCTTAAAGAACTCCTTAACTACGTCCTTCGGGATGTGCACTCTTGACTCTACCTGCACTGGCGATGTGCTGCCACCAGAGGGAGGACGATCCAAGTCTCTCTCCTTGAGACTTATCTCCCTCATTTTCACTTCATAATCCATTTGGTGCTTTCGCTCTTCCAGCGCCATTCTTTTTGTTTCCAACTCCAGTTGGATTTTCAATTCTGCCAGCTTTCTTTCGTGATTCCTTGTTTCCTTCCTGTCTGCCAGCTCCTCTGGCGACAGGCCTTTACCAAAGCTGTGCACGCTGTCTTGCCTTTCGAGATCCACCAGATCCATAGGTGCAGTCTGCTCTTCAGTCGCATCTTGCTCCGCGAGGGCATCTTGATCCTCCGGGGCCTTTCTGGACTCTATCCAGGCTTTCAGGGCCTTGTAGAATTCTGGCTTATTCTTGCAACCAGCGTGCGGAACTTTGAGTTTCTTACAGAAAAACTTCAGCTCCGTCTTCGAGTATTTGTCCAGCTTTGCGGCGTCCCACTCCACCTTCAACACCTCAGAGGTCGTGGACTCCGCTCCATCCAGGCTCTTCGTGCCCGGCATGGTTCTCACACTCGGAATCTCCTTTCAGTGAAAAGCAAAGTCTGTGGCTACGTAACTGGACTGAAATCACTGTGCAATGGTCGGAAGCTAAGGTATAGATACCGCAAGTGTAAATTCGAAAAATCCCCACCGCTGCGTCCAATGTAGGAAGGGGGAGGCTCTAGTTGGCGCAGTGCAACACTAGCGACAAGCAGGGACTCTCTCTTCCTCGTCAGGGCTGAGGGTTACCTTCCAGACAACCTCTGCTTACCCTCTAGGTAGTGTGGCTTAAGCAGTCGTAGGCTAATCTTTGGGGCACATAGGTTAAACACTTGCAATAGTATACCGTCACAACCAACCCACCACACAATGAGACCAGACTGTATTCTGTAAAAATATATATCTTTATATAGACTTCAAGCAGGCTTATGAATACAGTTGTCAGACTTTCAAATAGCGGTTCCAAGTTACTTAGTTCAAGTTGCCACAGATCGTTCTAGCAATAAGAGTTCTTTCGGGCCTTCTGCCCAGTTCAACAAAGTTCTTGTGGAGCAGGCGGCTCCCAGGGGATCTGTCCCACGTCGCGTTGCCTTCCCGAGGTCGCTGTTCGTTGCGGCTCTCAGCCGAGCAGTTCACGGGTCATCCGGGGCAGCGGTGTTCTGTGGCGGCAGGGTCCTTTCCTCGTCGTCCGCTCCGACCCTGGAGGTGACGGTTGCGTGGTGGCGGCAAGTGGCAGTACGGTCCTCAAGTGCAGGACGTACCCAGCCAAGTGCCGGTGCAGCTGTGCGCTCACAGCTGGCTGTCGGGCAAGGTACCGACCTGGGGGACTCTCACAGGGCGACTGTCCGTCTTTGCAAGTGGATTGGCTGCTCGTTGCGCAGTCAACTCGAGAGCTCGGACCGGACGGGTCCTCCTTCGCTTTGCTCTCGGGCTCCCGGTGCAGTTGCGGTCACGGTGTTCGGGCCAGCGGCGGCTGGTCCTTACTTTGCTTTCGCGGTTGCTCTGGGCCCCGGTCACGGTGGTCAGGTGGATGTCGTTGCCTTGGAGGAGATTCCTCCGTCGGTACTGCCACGAGGAGCAGCACACGCAGTTGCTTTCTTCAGGGTGTAGCGCCCACTGGTCCTGGGGCGCTGGTCAGGGGGCAAGTTCAGTTCCAAGCCCTTGGAGATCGTTTAGTAGAGTTCGGCACAAAGTTTTGTAAAGCAAAAGTCTTTTCGTAGTCTTTCCTTTTTCCTCTCCTTCGGCAGCAAGGCACCAGACACAGGCAAGAGACAGCACTCTTCCTTGTCCTTCCCGGTCCTTCTCGTCGGGCAGAGTTCCTTCTGTAGCCCAAACAGGATCTAATTTTCAAGGAGCAGGGCTCCTTCTTTTATATGGCATTTCTTTTGTTCTCGCAGGCCAGGGGGGCCTCTGCATAGCCACTCTCAGTCCTTGAGTACCCTGGCGGGTGTACTCCGGCTTCTGCTTTCAGTGTGAGGGGCAGGCGCATCAGACGCCCCACAGGAGGTGGAGCCAGCATTGTGCGGACAGGGGCAGCCAGAGTACCTTGTTGATGGGGCTTCGCCCTTCCTGGGCCAGGTGTCGGCTGAGTCATCCGACGCTCCCCAGGAGGGTGGAGCCAGCATTGTGGTGGCAGAGCACAGCAAGATCCAGAGTCAAGAGCCACTCCTACCTCCCACTAAGGTGTAATCTGCGCATTCACCACCTGTCATCCTCCCAGCCCTGTCACTCACACGTCCCAGACAGTCAGATACACATACCAGCAGAGGCGGGCTGAAATGGTTAGGCAAGCAAAGGCTAACTTTCTAAAAGTAGCATTTGGAAACCCAGGATACTAAAATAAACTTGACTACAAGAAATATTTTATCATCCTGAGTTCAGGCATACTAAACATGACTCGCTACCATGCTCCTTGAGCCTGCTGGGATTATAGGGTGTAATAATTCCAGCAGCTCAGTCTGGCCTAATGGAGCAGGTAGCCTTCAATAGTGAAATACGGTTTTGGTTGTAAGTCACTACTAGGACATGCCACACACATCAGGGCTTGTCCTACCTTACACCTACAACGCACCCTGCCCGCAGGCCTACCATAGGGGTGACTAATATGTAGTCAAGGGAAGGTTCGGGGGCTGGCAAGTGGTTGCACTTGCCCAGCTAGCGTGACAGTACGAGACCGCACGCGGGTTCTGCGGGCGCAGTTCCCAGACACATCTTTACGGCTGCTACGGTGGGTGGCGCAACCAGCGCTGCAGGCCCACCAGCAGTATTGGCATCTACAAGCCCCGGCACTCTCTAGTGCGCGTTACTAGGGACTAACAGTAAATCCAATGCACCAATCATGGATACCAATCACATGTACAATTTACAGTAGGGAGCACTTGCACTGCGGCACGGGTCAGCCGTGGCGCAGTGCCTTGAGTATCGGAAAACCAGCAAAACATCGGAGGCACATCAGCAAAAAGTGGAAGGGAGACTCACGCCAAGGTGCCAGGTCTAACAGTAAGTATCGGAGGGGTAATGTGAGAGCAGAAGGAGTAAGTGTCAGAGGGGTAATGTGAGAGCAGAAGGGGTAAGTGTCAGAGGGGTAATGTGAGAGCAGAAAGGGTAAGTGTCGGAGGGGTAATGTGAGAGCAGACGGTGCAGGCAGCCGAAGGCCTATGTGTGAACAGAAGGGGCAGGGAGTGTGATGAAAAAGGGTAGTGTGTAGACAGTGGGCAGAGCGCAGTGATGCAGTGTGTAAAAAGAGGGGGCGGTGCTTGAGCAAAGTGGGCAGTGTACATGCAGATTGTACCAGGAGCAGATTCGGCAGAGTGTGAGCAGGGGGTACTGTGTGAGCAAGAGGGTCTAGGAGCAGGGTGGCAGCGTGAGAGCAAAAGGGGCTGTGTGGGGGCAGAAGGGGCAGTGAGTGAGCACAAAAGGGCAAGAGTATGGGCAGAATGTCACTGGAATAGATGGATCTATATTTGAGGGTAAACATCGAATCCGGAACACCGCATGCAATTACAACGTGGCCGTTACAACGACTTGCTCTAGGGGTCAGAAGGTGTAGGATTTAAAAACCAACACCTTCCCTACTGCTGCACAGAACGGAGTTGGAATAGTAAATTGTACTAGTCCAACATCCAGCTCACCCCCTAGAGCAAGTCATTGTTCGGACTTGCGGAGTAACGGCATGCGTTGTTACAACTCGGTCGCTGTAACAACAGCTTTGTAATTGCATGCGGAAAAAAACAAGGGTGGTAAGGTGGCATATCCGTATGTGAGAGCAGGCAGGGAGCACATTGGACAATTTGTGAGCAGCAGCTAGTGAGTGAGAAGGGGCGGAGAGCAGAGGGAATATGGTGTGAGCACAGGTGCTGGTTTTTGAGCAGAAAGGACAGAGAGCCGATGGAGGCAGTGTGGGAAGAGGTGGAGCATTGTATGAGCAGTGCATAGTGTGTCAGTAGAGTGCAATGAATGAGCAGAAACACCTTCAGCAAAGTGTCAGCAAAGGAGGCAGTGTGTGGACAGAACCTAGGGGTGGGGACAAGATGAAGCGGTGTGTAAGCAGAAGAGACAGGGAGCAGAGAGCACTGGGGCCCTACCACTACTGTGGGGAATGTGGCTCATGTGGCTGTAGCTTTGCTATTTCTCACCCATTCTCTTGGGAAGGTCCTGGCTCACGAGACGGGACTGATCTATTGGGCAACATGGCAGTGCCAGAAGGGCTGGTCTGACTGGTCACGGTTTTGGCTGTGAGTGGGCCTTTAACATGGACTGGTGTGTTGGTTTTACTTGAATTCCCTGAAATTACCACATCACCTACAAAACACGTCTTTACAAGTTCAAAACTGCCCCGATCTGCAGATGTGGGTCACTTCTTTAACCGTGATTCGCTAATTGGAGCCACTGTTATGTTGGTGCCTGTGTCTGTTTTCTGTCCCACTCCGACTACGCTGGCTCATACAGTTTGAAGGGAATACACGTAGGTTTCTGGAGGTTGGGAGCATGTGCACATCTTCATGCACGCATTGCAAGCATTTATGATAAAAAAACATTCTGGGAGTTGGGTACAGAATTGTCTCGCAAGCGGGTTGAGTGCTACTGGTGGGTGAGGGGAATCACTAATAGGGGAGGGGCATCACTGGTGGGGCGGGGCAACACTTGTGGGGGAGGGGCATCACTGGTGGAGGAGGGGCATCACTGGTGGGGGAGGGGCATCACTGGTGGGGAGGCGCATCACTGGTGGGGGAGGGGCATCACTGGTGGGGGAGGGGCAACACCTGTGGGGGAGGGACAACACCTGTGGGGGAGGGGCATCACTGGTGGGGGAGGGGCATGCCTGGTGGCGGGGCATCTCTCGTGTGGTAGGTAAATCACTGGTGGGGAGGGGTTTCACTGGTGGAGGAAGGGCATCACTGGTGGGGGAGGGGCATCACTGGTGGAGGAGGGGCATCACTGGTGGAGGAGGGGCATCACTGGTGGAAGAGGGGCATCACTGGTTTACAATGCCAATAGCTCAAACTCTCACAAATCTGAGACCTATTGCATTGCAAAAGCTCGTTTTTAGGAATGTTTAGGACTATAGAAAGTCTCTCAGATGTTTTTGTGTGAAAGTATGATTCAATATTGTTTGGCCTCATGTTGGCTTGAATCAGCTGAAAATAGGTAGTAAAATTCTAATTTCTTCTGAACAGTGGGGCCCCAAAACCTTCCTTGCCCAGGGCTATGAAAATACTTAAGGAGGCCCTGCATTTAGATCTCTCCCAGCGCCACTGTTGGGCCTTTAACACATGGCTTGCACACAACTAATGCACTTTCTTACTATATCTGTACTAATTGTGCTGTCTTTGTTTAGATTGTATTTTATATCCGGTGCTCAGGGGAGTGCTCGCTGTACCCCCTAATGTTTGTGGATGGCAGGACGGTTCTGGGTCTGTGCTGTCCTTCCCTCTGCCTGTCCTCGGATGCTCCCTTGACACTCACCTTTAACAAAAGCAAATAGGTCGGACTTATGGTTCTCTTCTATTCCTAACATGGGGCAGACTGCCACCTAGTGGAGACGCTTCTTATCGTGGTTAAACCAAGGCCACGTACGGCCAGTACCGCGCATGCGCAGACATGCAGCACACGTGTCCCTCTCCAGCTCTCTCTTCTCTGCTCCTCAGTGTGACCTGGAGCCTGGTTCTCTTGTGCTCTCTGATTCCTCATCAGTGATTCTCAGCTTCTCTTTCTCTTCCTTCCTTCTGAGGGCCTGTGGCTGCTGCTTACCTTTGAATTCAAGCCATGCTCTCTACTGTAGCCATGGCGGGGCATGGACGACAATGTATTAGATTATAGCATTTATATAGCGCTTACTACCCTTGTGTGGGGCACTGAAGCACTTACCTAGATGAATATTACGCTATATTGTGTGTGTGTGTGTGTGTGTGTGTGTGTGGTTGGAATTAGTTTGTTCCTTTGTGAGAAGTGTTTCCAAGTCACGCGTGATGACCACCGAGGTGCAGTTATCGAGGTTCAGGATGCGGCGCATGGTGTTGGGTGAGGATACGCGAGAGATGGAGGCGCAAATTATAAACATAATAAGGACCAATCAGCTTAGTCACGGGGAGTCAGGGTGAGGTGTCCACATCAAGGGGGGTAAATCCGAGAAGGTCCAGTCATCCATCTGCTGACATGCAGAGGTGGTGCTGACGAGTAAAGGACACCTGAAGGGCAAGGATGGAATTGATGACGTAAGCAGGAGCCTTGCGCCATTTTATCTACTTACATTTATTTCAAGGCAGGATACTGCCTACAGCTGAATACCCCATGAAGGAGGGCAGAGGTGCAAGGGGCACTCCAGGCGGCACCTGAGCAGAAACAGCCCAATCTTTAAAAGGACCGGATTCCACCAACTCCCGCTAGGCAGAAGGAAGCAAAGGGATTGGAGCAGGGGTTCACGCCCCTAGCCACTCTCAGACAGCCATTGGCTCTCAAAGGTAGACACGCCCAGTTGGAGTGTGGTCAGTCCCCAGCCAGACTGGCACCCTGCGCATGTGGATGAGAGACGAAGCGCTTGGAAGGGTGCTGCTCTGACAGCGCTAGAGCGGATTGGTTTGCCTCTTGTCACTCTGTAGCCCTCACTCCTCTTTGCGAGAACAATACTTTTCTAAGACCTCGGCCACCCTTGCTCTTTTAGCTTACATGAGAAGGCTTTTTTCTGACCTTTATAATTTCCTACCAGAACAACTTTCACTTTCATTATTAGAAGTGGATGCCATTTTAGGGTAAAAAGGAGACAATATGGTGAAAGGAGGCTTGACCTGCTGCCATTGTTCCCATAGGAAAGCTGCCTGGCATTCATGGTGTAGTCCAGCCTTTACAGGTGCAGGTGCAGGGACAGCACGAGATAAAGAAAGGGACACCCCGTGCAAGAGAGACACCGGCAGAGGAGGGAGATATACAGACACGCGCAAGTGCTTCCACTTCCACTGTCACACCTGTGCCTCCTCCTGCTGTGAACACAGTGTCTCCATGACATTCTCCACCACAGATACTTTCTCTAGACAAAGAGTAATGCAGTGCAAGGTTGGCAGCAGGCCCAAGCCAGGGACAGAGGGTCAGCCATGGGCGAACGTTGCAAACCAACGAAGAACGCAACGCTGAGTGTGCAGTGAAATCCGCACAGGTCCACTTACACAAAGCAGTTTACTATGGAATTTGCACCTTAGCAGGTGGTGTGACAGACGTTCCACACTGCTGCGTGTCACTTCATACTACATTGCACCTGCAATTTAACTTTTTTGAGGCTTTTTGCTCCTGTACACCTTAATCGCGATGATAGCACGTGCTTGTTGATGGGGCCATTATTGTGAATGTAGTGAAATATCAAACTCCCATTCAGACCTCAAGACGGCTGATTTCATGCCTACTGGACAGACCTGAGGTACTACAGGACATTGGCCCCACATACCTCAACAACAACATAAACTTCCACAAACCCAACCAGACACCTCTGCTCAGCCGGACTCCTACTCGCACACCCCACCCGCATATGCTGAACCAGATCCGGCGGTCGTGCCTTCTCCCACCTCACTCATAAAGCCTGGAATGGCCTGCCCCAGCACATCAGAGCCGCCTACTCAGGACTTGGATTCTGCAAGAAACTGAAGACCTGGCTCCTCACCTCGCCCAGCCCAGGCTCACCCCATACAGAGGCTTCCTTAGCATCATGATAACTTCCTGGGTCACCTCTTCCAGCCCAGGCTCACCCCATACAGGTCCATCCTTAGCATCATGATAACTTCCTGGGTCACCTCGCCCAGCCCAGGCTCACCCCATACAGATCCATCCTTAGCATCATGATAACCTCCTGGGTCTCCTCGCCCAGCCCAGGCTCACCCCATACAGAGGCTTCCTTAGCTTCATGATAACTTCCTGGGTCACCTCGCCCATCCCAGGCTCACCCCATACAGGTCCATCCTTAGCATCATGATAACTTCCTGGGTCACCTCTTCCAGCCCAGACTCACCCCATACAGAGGCTTCCTTAGCATCATGATAACCTCCTGGGTCACTTCGCCCATCCCAGGCTCACCCCATACAGGTCCATCCTTAGCATCATGATAACTTCCTGGGTCACCTCTTCCAGCCCAGGCTCACCCCATACAGAGGCTTCCTTAGCATCATGATAACTTCCTGGGTCACCTCTTCCAGCCCAGGCTCACCCCATACAGAGGCTTCCTTAGCATCATGATATCTTCCTGGGTCACCTCGCCCAGCCCAGGCTCACCCCATACAGGTCCATCCTTAGCATCATGATAACTTCCTGGGTCACCTCGCCCAGCCCAGGCTCACCCCAACAGGTCCATCCTTAGCATCATGATAACTTCCTGGGTCACCTCGCCCAGCCGAGGCTCACCCCATACAGGTCCATCCTTAGCATCATGATAACTTCCTGGGTCACCTCGCCCAGCCCAGGCTCACCCCATACAGAGGCTTCCTTAGCATCATGATAACCTCCTGGGTCTCCTCGCTCAGCCCAGGCTCACCCCATACAGAGGCTTCCTTTGCATCATGATAACTTCCTGGGTCACCTCGCCCAGCCCAGGCTCACCCCATACAGAGGCTTCCTTTGCATCATGATAACTTCCTGGGTCACCTCTTCCAGCCCAGGCTCACCCCATACAGGTCCATCCTTAGCATCATGATAACCTCCTGGGTCTCCTCGCTCAGCCCAGGCTCACCCCATACAGAGGCTTCCTTAGCATCATGATAACCTCCTGGGTCACCTCGCCCAGCCCAGGCTCACCCCATACAGAGGCTTCCTTAGCATCATAGCTTCCTGGGTCCCCTCGCTCATCCCAGACTCGACTCATACAGAGGCTTCCTTAGCATCATGATAACTTCCTGGGTCTCCTCGCCCAGCCCAGGCGCACCCCATACAGGTCCATCCTTAGCATCATGATAACCTCCTGGGTCAACTCGCTCAGCCCAGGCTCACCCCATACAGGTCCATCCTTAGCATCATGATAACCTCCTGGGTCAACTCGCTCAGCCCAGGCTCACCCCATACAGGTCCATCCTTAGCATCATGATAACCTCCTGGGTCAACTCGCTCAGCCCAGGCTCACCCCATACAGAGGCTTCCTTAGCATCACGATAACTTCCTGGGTCAACTCGCCCAGCCCAGGCTCACCCCATACAGAGGCTCCCGTAGCAGCATGATAACCTCCTGGGTGAGTTGTGCGCTAGACAAATACACATAACATAACATTGTGATGCTTAGGAGTCTTATGATGTTAGACAGTGGTCCACATCCCCAGAACTGCAGTCACACTCCAAGACGATTATCACACAACACAACCTATGATTCAAGACTCCAGCTATACATCCCAAGAAGCTAATGGCACTACACTATGCTCACATCCCAAGACAAAACATCTGTAACATGTGAAAGTAATTACACAACCACACACCAACCATCCAAGCTTCAATGTACATACATCAAGGAATGAATGCTGCAGGAACACCACGTCTCAAGATTTCCCCCACCAATAACGCAGAAGATAATGCCATAATGTGTCCACATTCTGTGACACCACAATATGCATTCAAAAGTAATTCTACAACACCCCACCCACATCAAAACACTACCCCGCCAATAATGATGCAACATAATTCACATGTCCCAAGATATCTTATTCATTGCACAAGGTGATGATGCCATAAACATACACCCAAAACTGCATGTACACATCCTAGGATGATGATGCCATAACATCACACATAGGCACCAAACCCACGGCAAAGGAAGATAACGTCTCAATACATCACATCCAAGAATGTAAAGCAAAGGAGCTGCACCCATGTGCAAAGGCACCACATCAATATCCAAAGGAGATAATGCCACCACACTCTGCCAATATCCCAAACACCTCACATCTATAACCAAAACATACACTACAATAATACATTCCGTCCATGACAACCCACTTCTAACCACAGAAGATAATGTGGAACACCATGACGACATTCCAAGACACCACATCCCTATCTCCATCAGATAATGCCACCACACCCTGTCAACATCCCAAAACACCATATCTGTAACCAAAACAGATAACACCATAATGCAACACTCCATCCCACAACACTGCACCCTTAACCACTAAAGTGAATGTGAAACACCTTCACGACATACCACGACAACACATCCATATCCCAAGGAGATAACAGCACCACCCCCTGCAAACACTGCAAAACATCACATCTATAACAAAAGCAGATTATACCGTAACACAACACTGGATTCCATGACACTGCATCTTTAACCAAAAAAGACAATGTGAAGCACCATGATGACATTTCAGGGCACCACATCCATAGCTTATGGTGATAATGCCACCAAACCCTGACAACAACCCAAAACACCACATATATAACCAAATCATACCCTATCAATAAACATTGCATCCAATGACACCACACCCTTGATCACAGAAGATAATGCAAACACCATGATGATATTCCAAGGCACTACATCTATATCCAGAGGAAATAACATCACCACACCCTGCCGACTGCCCAAAACACAACATCTATAACCAAAGCAGACACCATTTTTTAAATTGTTTTTAAAGATCTTTATTGTACAAAGTGCGTTATACACAGCATAGAGCTTACAACCCCTTAGGGCCAGCTGCGGAGAGTAATAACCATATAAAGCACCGTCAAGTTTACACAGCCGTATGGCCGACAACCCTGGGGTTTGGCGGCATGTCGTTTTCATAGTGTGTACATTAATCATATCGTAAATCCGGATAAGTAAATAGGTATACAAGGTTTTATCATTTTGTAGAATAGCAATGATGCTCTGTCATTTTCATCACAATAATAACAGTCCCCTCCCATTTGCAAGTAGTGCAGGTGGCTGTATCAGGAAGTCTAATATGGGGGCAGGGGGCATAGAGTTGAAAAGGAGTCTCTTGCGATATCGCAGGTGTGGCAATAGATGTGGGTTAGTATAGCTCACTATGTCTGAAGGCGAGATTTTAGCTCCGACAGCAGCGTCCGGCAGTAGCCGCCATAGCCGTGGCTGTGGTTCCTAGCGGTCTTGGACTTGTAGCGCCCCTCTTTAGCGGCGATGCTAGCGCGATGGCCAGTACTGCAAGGGTATAGCCAGGGTGAGTTATCCGTCCCCAAGTAGTGCGTGTGGCAGTCTAGCCTCTTAGGTCGTGGCTGTTACGTTGGCACCATGTAGTGGCATAAAAGAGGGGGGGGCTTGATGTGGTGGCCTAAACGCGATATCTAAAGTCTCTTGTGTAGCTCGTACAATGTGTTTGTTACCAAAACTAAAAAGAAGGCTGGTCGGCAAACAGGGCCAGCATATTAATGAATACATGAACCATAAACCATTGGACCTCCTCCCCCTGGAGTCTAGGCGTACCATGACTCAGGCCCTAGTAACCTCTCGAATGGACTATGGCAACGTGCTTCTTCTAGGCACCTCGGAAAAAAACATCAGGAAACTGCAGGTGCTACAAAACTCAGCAGCACGGCTAGTGCTGAGACTTCCTAGAAGAGTGCCCTCTAAACCCACCTTGGATACCCTTCATTGGTTGCCTATTAGGAAGAGAATCCTATTTAAAGCACTTCTATGGTGCTATAGGATCATCTCTGATAAAGCACCGTCCTATTTGTCTGACCTCGCCATTCCCTATGAGCCTAACAGATCCCTCCGCTCCATGGGAATGGGTCTGCTCAAGATCCCTCGTATAAAAAAAGCGAGAATGGGAGGTCGCTCGTTCCGATCGTTGGCAGCCAATAAATGGAACTCCCTACCCACCAACATTAGGCTAGCGAATAATGAGTCCACATTTAGAAAACTGCTAAAAACCTATTTATTCACCCTTTAGCTCCTTTCCCTCAGACACTCTCACTCTTCTCCACAGCGCGGGGATACGCCGGGAGGAGTCACCAGGCGCTTTACAAGCCCCTTTAATAATAATAATAAAATGGGGCGTGAGTGGGGGAGGACAATGTATGGGTAGTAGCAGCTATGCGGTCGGGAAAAGGGAAGGTAAGGCTGCAGCATCAGCATAGGCCCGGCGGTCGGGGAAGGCATGTATCTTGCAGGTAGTGTGTGCGCAGGGGGGGGGGGGGGCCATCCCGGTGGCGCGCGGATGACATCCTGGCAAGAGTCTGGTGTGTGGGAGGGGAGATAGGGTGAAGGGCGTTTCATCGCAGGTAGCGGGGCAAGTATCATGAACATTTTGGAGTGCGGAAGGGTCGCAGGCGTGGCATAATGTAACGTTCGCAGTGTGGCCGAGCTATGAAGGCGCAGATTCCGGTGTCAGTTTCTTCACCAGACAGGGGGAGGGAAGGGGGGAAAGGGGGAAAGCAGTGGGTGCAGGTGCGTTTCATAGGGTCTCCTATATGAGTGCGAGGAGTGTTTATGGGTCCCCTCAAGTGATTCCCTGCTTCAGACATTTCTGTTGGAAGGATTGGAGGATGTCATCCCAGAGCTGCGCAATGGGGAATTTTCTAAGACCCGCCGTCTCCTCCCGTCGTAGGACTGCGCCCTCCGCCCGAGCCCAGTTGGTGAGAGAAACATGCACCAGTGTCGCACATGCGGGGGTGTGGTGGCCTTCCACCGCTTGGTAAGCAGGTGTTTGGCCGTGATTAGCCCTAGATCCCAGAAGCGGATCAGCACCTTGTTCAGTTTCATGCGTTTGCATAGTCCTAGGATGCAGGCCTCCCAAGACTTCGGCACTTTTTCGTTGGTGCAGTGTGTTAGCAGCTCCGTTACCTCATCCCAGTATTGCTGGATGTCGGGGCACAGCCAAAGCATGTGTAAGAGGTCTGCGTTTACTAGGCCGTATCAGTGACCGAGAAGTACTTGTTTATCTCGTCAGGTGTGAGGTAGGCCCGGTGTAATATATAGAACTGTATGACTTTGAAGCGGGGGTTGCGCAGGACGTTAATCAGCCCAGCTAGCGCCATCGCCCATTCCTTGTCAGTCCAATCCCTTCCTCGGTCTGTCGCCCATTTCTCTCTCAACTGTGTGGTGGAGGGTTGTGTATGGATCAGGAGGCCTTGCGCCAGCAAGTGCACTATGTGGGAACCATTTCCCATGACATGTAGGTATTGCATAAAGTGATGCGTTGGCAGTTCCTCAGACATGTCGCCCCAGGCAGCGGTCAGTGTGCGGACAAGGGATGCGTGCAATAGGAACTGTCCAGTCGGGAGTGTCGTGCCTCCCGCAAGGTCCGCAAAAGAGAGAAGGGCGCCGTCGTTGTAGAGGTCCCCCAGTATCTGTCAATTGTCCGGCTGTCCGAGGGGTGCCTAGTAAGGGGAGTATCGGGACATATGGTGTCGTCTCTCGGGTGAGTCATAGGCTTCGTAGGAAGCACTTGCGCGCAACCGCTAGGTACAACTGCGAGGGGCGACGGGCCCGGGTCAGTGGATGAAACAGAGTGCACACCTGTAATTGTGACCAGGCGGGGACATCGGTGGCGGTGTCCTCCAGGTTTTTACCACTCAGCCATCCCGATACCCATTGCATCTGTGCCGCTAGGTAATACAGTTCCATGTTAGACACTGCCAGACCCCCCGAGTCAGTGGGCATATATAGCTTTGTCAACGCAACACGTGGTCGGCCTGTATTCCAGATCAGACCCCGGAGCAGGGCCTCACGGTCCCGGAATATCCTGGTGGGGACATATGACGGGATGTTGACAAAGTAATATAGGAGCCTCTGTAAGACTATCATTTTGACTAGTTCTACGCGGCTGGGCACATTCAGTGGCAGGGTCTTCCAAAATCCAATTTGAGCGCGGACGGAGGCAATTGCTCTCAGCAAGTTCCCCTCCAATACATCCGTAGGGTTACGGTAAATGTAAATTCCTAGGTATCGGAACGTCGTGGGATACCACTGCAGTCTCTCCCCACCGAGGTATATGTCACTTTCGGGCACATCCGGGTCAAAGGAATATGCTCCAGATTTAGCCCAATTAACTCTCAACCCCGACATCTCCTCAAAAGTGCGGAAAATGACCGTGACAGAGTGTGGGATATTAGTTAAGTGTCTGACATAGAGGAGGAGATCATCTGCGTATAGCGAGATCACGTGGAGTCCATCCGCCATTGGAAGTCCCCACTCCTCACCCTGAGTCCGGAGGATCGCGGCCAGGGGTTCCATGGCTAGGGAAAACAGCAGAGGTGACAGGGGGCAGCCCTGTCTAGTGCCCCTGCGTACCCGGATCGCGTCAGAAAGCAGCGTGCCCGTGTGGACCCGAACTGTGGGCCTGTGGTACAATAGGCCAACCATGGTCTCGTAGCCATCCCCCAGGTCGAATTTCTCCATGACCGCCCTTAGGTATGGCCACTCCACCGAATCAAATGCTTTCTCGAGGTCCAGCACCAGGCATCCGGCTCACGGCCAGTGGTGTGTTGCGTACTCCTGTATGCGAAACAGGCGGCGGATATTATAGGATGTGTGGCGCGTTGGGACAAAGCCATTTTGATCTCGATGTACCAGGGTCGGGACCAGGGGAGCCAGTCTCCGAGCCAGGGTAGAAGCGAGGATCTTGTAATCTGTATTGAGGAGGGCCAGGGGTCGATATGAGCCCAACTGTGTGCCATCTCTGCCGGGTTTGAGGATAGAAATGAGATTAGCTTCGTTGAGCGTGGGGGGGAGGGCGGAGTCTTCCGCGGCCGCGGCATACATCTTTAATAGTTTGGGGATGAGAATATCTGAGCCAGCCTTGTAAAATTCGGCTGGCAGGCCGTCTGGGCCAGTTGACCTGCCGTTGGAGAGATTGTAAATGGCCTCACGGAGTTCCTCAGGAGTAAGTGATGCTCCGAGGTCGTCCTGTTGCGCAGCCGTCAGGTGAGGCAGCTGCAAGGGCAACAGATATCCTGTTATGTCAGGCTGTGGGTCGCAAAGCCGAGAGTTATATAAGGCTGCGTAGTGGGTGACGAATGCCTCGTGTATGTGTCGTTGTGTGTAAAGCAGCCCCTTCCCCTCCACGTATATCGCCAGTATTGGTGCCGCTCGATCCTCCCGAGCAATCAGCCAGGCTAGCAGTTTGCCAGGCCTATCACCCAGGCGGTGTGTGCGGGCAGAATGTGCCGCAAAGTTAAGACTGCGCAATCGCTCCAGGAGGCGTGCATGTTCGGCTTTTGCATCCGCTAGGGGTTCGGCCGTGCCATCGACCGCGTCTCGCTAATGGTCTAGTAGTTCAGTTCCCAGTCGTGTCAGGTCACCTTCTAGTGCCTCCGCATGTGACCCTGTGTGCCCAAGTCGTGTCCCCGAATCACCACTTTGAAGGCGTCCCACTCGATCTGGGGGGAGGACGCCGTGTCAGTGTTGTCGTCAAAGTATTGGGCAGTTTGCGCCAGGAGGGAGTCGCGGAAGGCCGCATCCAGCAAGAGATCTGGCTGGAGACGCCATGTGGGAATGGGTGGATGTGGGCGCTCCCATGCAATAGCTAAAGTGTGTGGGTTATGGTCCGAGTGGGTACAGCCCATGTATTGTGTGTCCACTAACAACGGGAGGAGGTTGGTGGTCACCATGAATCTGTCGAGGCGTACATGTAGGTCATGCGCACCCGACCAGTAGGAATAGGTTTGTGCTGCAGGGTTGTGTGTCCGCCATGCATCGTGTAGGTCCCACTGTGTAGCCCAGCTAATTAGTGCTTTCGTGGCGATATGTGTCGGCGCCCTAGTCGGGGGCAGGGAAGAGCGGTCCAAAGCCGCATCTAAGACATAGTTATAGTCTCCCCCAGGATCCACAGGACTCCATGCCAGGTCGCCAGCGTCATAGATAGGTGGGCAAAGAAACTACCCTGGTCAGTGTTTGGTGAATATAGAGAAGCTAGCACTATGGGCTGTCCATCCAATCTGCTGCGGGCCGCTACATACCTGCCATCCGGGTCTACATGTATGTCCATGACTGCCCATGGGGTTCCAGGGCGGACCCACAGAAGCGTCCCGCGGGCAAAGGAAGAGTATTCAGTGGCATATAGTTGCCCACGCCATCTACGGTGTAGAGCACGTACCTCCACCTTGTTCAGGTGTGTTTCCTGCAACAGTGCTATATGAAATTTATGTTGTTTCAAGTAAAAATAGATCTGGTATTGTCTCGCCGGTGTATGCATGCCCCTGAAATTCCAGGTACACATCCTAATTTCAGCCATTGACATCACTCATGCAAGTCCCACTTCTGCCATCCAGTTCCAACCCTCCGAATGGGGCCCCCCACCGGCTTCTCGGTACCTCCCCCATCCCCAGGCCAAACACAGCTGCAATCACATTAAGGAACGACCCAGACAGGTCCCAGGGGGTAGGGGTAATGAGGAAAACATAGCGCCTGTAAGAGGCAACAAAATAGGAAATACCAAAAGGTCGGCAGCTTAACATGCCGCCGTCCAAACATTCTAGTTAGCTGGGAGAAACTACTAACTTGACAGTTCTAGGGGGTGGTGTGCAAGTGGCACAGTAGCGACACAACAATAGTGTTCGTAAAAGGAGTAAGATCCCGCCCCGGGCCGGAATGGGGTGAGTGTTAACTAACAAGCATCACCAGGCGTCAGTAGATACACTACAGAGGAAGAGTAACTGTACATTGTAGGAGTTTTGGTAAAGTCTGTGTGTTGGCATCCATCTCCGACAAAGCCGGGCCGAGGATCGCTCGGCCAGCAGCAGCCATAGTGAAAGATGGGATGGCGCCGCAATGACATAGTTCAAGTGTTAGTATGGCTTGTAAAGTGTTACTCACTGCGTTTCGCTGACTCGAGTCCATGCAGAGCAAGAGGGGGTTTCCCCTTCGTTCATTGCCGTCAAGCGATTCTCACCTCATGGCAAACAGGGGGTTGCATGAGCGGCAGTCACCGCTGCACGAGTGGTTGGAGAGTTGCAGGGTGTTCCTTCTCAGCCAAGCAGATCCACAGTTTGTGGCATGACTTCAGGTGGGTCTGCGGATTGTTGGGAGTCTGGTAGGCCGTAGATTGCGTCGTCATCGCTGGGGAAGGTGTGCGGACTGGCGTGTGGGGCAGAGGACGGTGTTGGAGAGCTGCTGATTTCCGCCACCCTGCGTAGCGCATCTTGTTGTTCCTGCAGGACTAAGTCCGCTGGTGGGGAGTGGGTCGCTGTGTCTTGCAAGTCGCGGGGTGTCGGTGATCTGTGTCTGCGTCATCGTCTCGGCCCCCGAGAGCGCGCCGCCGTGACAGTGCCTCGCGCTCGTCGTGGTGCTTCCCCTACCCCTCCATCCAGCCAAGCCTCAACTTCTTCAGGGCTAGTAAAGAAGTGTGTTTTATCCTGCGCCACCACCCGCAGGCGCGCCAGGAAGAGGAGGGAGTATTTGAGACCAGTTTGTCGTAGCCTGCGCTTTACCGCTAGGAAGGAATGTCTCTGCCATTGCACCTGAATGGTGTAGTCTGGGAAGAACATTATCGTGGCATTATCTATTCGGATGTCTCCCAGCTTCCTGGACTCACGCAGGATGGCGTCTCGGTCTCTGTAGTTAAGTATACGAAAGATCAGCGGTCTGGGGTTAGATCCCGGAGGGAGGGGTTTCGTGGGTACCCTGTGAGCTCGCTCCACCACAAAATGTGGCGATAGTGTACCCTCCGGCAAGAGGTCCTTTAGCCACTCCTCAACATGACGTGCTGGGTTCGCTCCCTCCCATTTTTCCGGTATTCCAGCGAGTCTGATGTTATTTCTTCGCGCTCGTCCTTCTGCGTCCTCGGCACGTTCCTCTAAAAATTCAACCCTGTTGAGGAGGTCACGGACATGTTTGTCTGTTTGAGTCACTCGAGGTCCCAGGTCAGCCATCGTGGTTTCCAGCGCGGTGGAGCGATCTTGTAGCTTCTTATGATCGGCCTTGAGATGGGTCAGGTCAATTGCCACGCTGTCAATCTTAGTTTCTAGGGAGGTGCGGGTCTGCTGGCATACTGTCTAGTCTGGATTTCACATCAGCATCCATTGTGGGTGGCAATTTGGTCTGTTTCCCCTTTATAGATGCTCCACCGATTCAAGTGCGCGTCTTCACTCCTCCAGACATGAGCAAGGCGGTGCGTGGGAGTGATCGTGACTCACAAGGGAGGCGGGTCTCAGGGAGCAGCCCCTGCAGTAGTTCAGGGCCGAGAGTTTCGCCCGGTCTTCAGTCTTTCCGTCGATCTGTGGGGTCCGCCCCGGTCGCAATGGGAGCGTCGGTAGGGCGCCTGCACCACTTCGCGTTAAGTAGTAGCAAGTGGGCGGGAATGCCGCAATTGGGCAAAGTCAGTAGGATGGGGTATGCAGGAATGGCATCCAAAGGGGTGTGGCAACTTCTCAGCCTGCAGCGCGGTGGTTGGTGTAAGGCGCCAACGATACGCCGTGAATCGCCTTACGGGAGCAGGGCTTCTAGGGGTGATGTGTCATGGCCAGTATTGTAGTTGGCGATGTTGCTACTCCGTCTCCCCTTGCGGCCTCCCAGTGGGGGCAACAGGCAAGGAATAGGGGCCGCGTGGCAGCTGTTAGGGCCACCGCATTGGCGTGTCATCAGGGAGAGTGTCTTCGTCTATGCTGTGACGCACCGTGGTGGTGCCAGCGGGCCATGTTCAACTGTTCGTCTTTCACACCAGTCCAGGTCTCTCACCTCACAAAGGATCGGTACATCCAGCAGCTCACAGTTGGGTGGTCATCACTGGCGCGGTGTTTCACGGCCCCCAGGGTCAGTCGTGTGGGATTATGGCGCGGTGTCCATCAGGCAGCCACTCCCGGGCGCAGACCACGCCTGCGCCAATGGCGCGTCACACCCGCTCTTGGCGTCCCCAAGTTCCGCCTGATGTGTGTGTCGTAGTGAGGCTCCAGTGGGGTGCTCAATGCATCATGAACGCCTATTGCTTTGCCCATTGACGGTGTTTATTCTGCGCCATCTGCGCACTATTCCAGTCGCGTGGCAGCCTCTCAGCAGGTGAAGGGCAAGCGGCGTCGCCCAGGAGTGGGGGAGGGAGAGAGAGGGGGGTCCCCGCCGTGGGCAGTCAGTGTTCAGGGCAGCGGGAGGTGTCCAGTTCAGAGCCGCAGTGTCCGTGTGAAGGTGCAGGGGACAGCACTGTCCGTTATAGCAGGTTCCGCGCTGTCGCGTTGATGAGACCCTACGTGATGGGCGCTACGGCAGACGATGGGGCCGCAGCACTCCGTCGCCGGGCCGCACCTGCTTTCGGGGTATGTCGTAGGCACTGCGGTGCAGTTGGTCCGAGTGTAAGCACCGTGGGGGGGCAACGCTCCCCCGCGAACCCCTCGCAATCCGGCGGCTGCCACCTCACAGGGCCGGTTGTCGCCCCCTCTCTCTCCTTTTCGAGATCTCCGTTTCTCACCGGACCTCTCACCGGTCGGTCAGTAGTGCCACAGGATATCAGTGGGGTTGGTGTGTTCTCCGGCTGCGGGGTCAATCTCCCAGGTCTCGTCACCGCGGCGCCAGGTGGCTCCCTGATGGCCGCGCAGACCGCACCAGTGGGCCCAGCAGCAGGATACAGACCGCGGCCTCTCGTGCCTACGCACGCCGGTCGGGGAACCTCCTGCACGGCCGCAAACTGCCAGGCAGCGCGGGGGTGGGCTCTCGACCAGCGATGTGCCTCAAAGTCGCTGAGGGTGTAGCGGGGGCCAAATGTCATTCCGCCTCGAGTCTCAGCCGATTCCGGTGAAATGTGACGGATAATCGGCCCAGGGAAGGGGAGCTCAGGATGGAGCTCTACCCAGTGGGTGCTGTCGCCATTGCATGCCAAGCCACGCCCCAACCAAAGCAGACACCATAATACAATACACCTTCCGATTAACCCACCTCCTTAACTACAGAAGATAATGTGAAACACCTTGACGACATTCCAAGAGACCACATCCATGTCACAACACCAAGCCCACAGCTCCATTTCCAACCGTCATCAAATGACAACACATTCAAATGTCAACCTTCCAATTCCTGAGAATAAGGTTATTACTCACATTGGTTGGTTCTGCCATTATTGCTTTAGGAGTCGCCATGTCAACTTATAAATCAATAGGGCCCCTCAGCTTTCAGACCTGCAAATTTCTCCTCTAATTGTCAATAAGAAATAACACAGAAAAACATACACATCCCAAGTCACTGCATGCATAACCCAATAAATAATGCTTGGACCACACACTCGCGTGCCAAGTCACAACATTCATAACCACAGACTATGCTTCCATCGCACCACACGCCTCTCCCTTGGCATCACATCTGTAATCCAGAAGTTCATTCCTACAAACCAAGACCCAACATCCACAACCGAATAAGATAATGTCACAAGACCACACCCAACATCAACCAACCACATTCATGCATCGCACAATAAGTATTCCAAGATGAGGCTGGCATCCTTTGACATCACACATCACAGCAAATTAATTCTGCCCAGCCACAGCTCAACATGTCACATCCATAGTTGTGCACCTCCACCACCCCCATACAGTGCACCAATAACCCAAGTAGAGAACGGTGCAAATCCAAACTCACTTTCCAAGACACCATGCATACTCACCTATCGTAACAGTAATTTCTTTTATCGCAATCATACACTTTGATAGAAGGCTTCTTGCCACTATAGAACAAAGAGTAGATTCTGAAAAAAGATAATAAAGGGCAAGATGGCAATTAAACAAAAACAGATATGGTTATTTTTTGCACAGTTCCTCACAACGCTACACCTAGATCACAAATTACCAGTTCCGTCCCCTAGATGATTTCTGCTACAGACCCTGAACCAAGACAAAACTCATCCCCTAAAAAGAGAATACCATAGCCCATACCCACATTTGAATGTCCCTACAACATCTCAAAAATAGAATGCCACAGCAGTACACCCAAAGACATCACATGCAAACCTCCAACACGACACCAGCCATTGTACAACGCAAGATAAGAAATCCAAAATTAATTGTTGATGGCCAAATTCAATGTCCTCACAACAAATCCCCAAACGACTTCCTCTGTAGGTACCAAATGCCCCTGATGTGCTCCAATAAGTAGGGAGAGGAGCCACTCAAAATGCCTTTCAGGAACAAGGAAAACTCCAAAAGTCACTGTTCGGACTCTGTTAGCACAATCAAGGACCACGCTTAGGAGCTTATTTACAAGCCTCTTGCGGCACCGGTGAGTCACTCTTCATATGGGAAAAGGTGATGCACCAGAGGCGCAAGGGGCTTGTAAATACTATTCCCAATCTGATCCTTTATTTTCCAGACTACTTAAAAATCTCTAGCCGACACGTGTTTCGACACGCATCACAGCCTAGACTTCCTCAGGGCCTAGTACTAATGATTCTCACAAATATCTTCTATCTCCCCACAGTAACCCTGCTGCTAAAAGTAAACAAAACGATTAAAGTTCTCAGCGTATGGGTTGTCATGTTCAGTCAAACCGGTATATACCTCACATCGGACACTTCATGTCGGGATGCGGTTACTGGCAGGGTGGTTCTAAGGTACCTTGAATTCCGGCTCACACTATGGTCGATCATATACTGATTTGACTGAATATGACGGCCCTCACTTGTGGAACTTTAATCCCTTTCAATACTTTGGCAGGGTGGTCACTGTGGTGAGGTTGATACTAGGCGCTGAGGAAGTCTAGGCGATGATGCAAGATGAAACACATGTTAGGTAGGCTAGAGGTTTTGAAGACATAATGAAAATAAAGTAGCAGATAATGCTTACTACATGCAACACCCTGCTATGTGTAATGTGTGTTCCTTGATTGTGCTCACAAAGACTGAACAAATGCAAACTAACCTGCCCAAAAGCCACCATAACAAGGCAACATGACACTTCATGCAGTATTGTTAATCAGAAGTATGTGTAACAATGATCCTTTTAATACTGTGTGCGGTATTGATGCCTGAATATACAGGGGTGCCTGCCACCTGAGAGTCTCTTCAGACCCCTGTACATGAGTGTCGTTTTCTCCTATCTGCACCACATTACTTATCTCTCTACTATCACCCTTACTCTCAACCTCTACTAAACTTTTCCCCTATCGCTGCTACATTACGTGTCTCTGTACTATCACCCTTACTCTCTACCTCCACTAACCTTTTCCCCGATCTCTTCTACATTACGTGTCTCTGTACTATCTCCCTTACTCTCTACCTCCACTGTCATTTTCCCCTATCTCTACTACATTAAATATCTATCTACTATCTCCCTTACTCTCTACCTCTATTGTCCTTATCTCCTAACTCCATTACATTATGTATCTCTACTATCATCCTTACTCTCTACCTTCACTGTCTTTATCTCCTATCTCCATTACATTACGTAGTTACGTACCTCTCTACTATCACACTTACTCTCTACCTCCACTTCCCTTAGCTCCCATCGCCACTACATTATGTGCCTTTCTACTATCACCCTTACTCTCTACCGCCACTGTCCTTATGTCCCATCTCCAGTACATTACATGCTTCTCTGCAATTATCCTTTTATACGTCTCTACCATCTCCCTTACTCTTTACTTCTGCAGTCCTTTCCCGCCTATCTCCACTTCTTTATATGTCTCTCTGCCATCACTCCTACTCTACATTCCTGCTGTCCTTATCTCCACTCTTTCCTCAATGTTCTCTCACTGCCCTGCTTCTGACTCCTTCAACACTCTGGACTAGTTCACTAGTTTACTCTTGTATCCCTGCCTTTCATTTGGGATCTGGTGATATATGGTTTTTATGTCTCCTCGGTAAAACAGCCGGAGAATCCGCAAATGGTGCCTGGTTTCAAGATGGCTTGAGCAGAAGCCCTGATGCAGTAGCTTGACGAGTTGTGTGTATGTGTGTGAAAAGTGTGCGTTCTCCACTCCTGATACTCAGTCACTAATCAAAGGATCATTAATGTGCATCCAGACATTGATAGATGCTACAAGACCTGCCCTCGACCTGTGAAGAGAATGGACCAGCTCCATTCCAACCACTCCAACTCCAGCATCTTCCACCCTCTGGTACTCACCAGACACATTGTGATGTTCTCAAGAGCCATCAAACCAAAGGGGAAGGAGGAAAACATGAGGGGGGAGGACAAGAGGGATAATCAGCAGTCAGCAGCACCACCACTCGCCTTGGCTTGAGTAGGATATGGTATTTTCAGATCTATTTTACATCCACCTCTGCTTCGACACATCACGGACAGGGTTAAGGATGAGTTGACCTAGACCAGTGAGTACCTAAATACCAGGACACCTTTTATCTACAGAATCAGATCTTCTTTAGCAGGTCTAGAGGTCGCGCATTACTTGATCCTCAGCGGTCAACAACAGTGAGCTTGCCTTTTAAAGTTGATAAAATCATCTTGCCAATTAACAGACATATATCACTGACAAACTGTTGCTTATTGCAAGGTTTTAATTACTGGGATAGAGAATCAGTGGTCAGGAAAGAAAAAGAGTTATGAAATTGAGTTTTTTATGATTTCCTGGTGAGCTCAACCTGCTCTCTTCTCTTTGTATCTTTCTTCTCAAGTGAGGTGATATTGCTCTTCTTTTTTAGGCATTTTTGGCGTGCTGGTCTATGAGTCCCATCCTTTTTTAGCAAATGGGCTTCTCTCTTCCCCATGCCTCCTCTGGGGAGATGGCCTTCCTCCATCATCTGTGGTGAGTCTGGAACAGATTGTCTCATTTGACTATGATGTCCTGTTGCTCTGCTCCATCCCCTCCAATGGCTTTGCGTAGTCCGGCCCAGAACAGAGGCTGCTGTCCCAAGTCCTCCTCCCACTCCAGGTAGGTTTTCTTCTTCACCAGCTTGGCCAGTTGGTGGTAGCGGGAGAGGCTCCTCATGGACACTTTCTCCAGGAACCCCATCACCAAGGAATCCTTCCTCTCTGCCAGAAGGCGGTATGTGGCCATCCGCACTTCCAAGGAGCACCAGTGGCTGCGCAGGTAATGGCGGCTGATCAGACACACCACCCAGCGGCTCCTATAGATGCTGTCCATGATGTTATCCAAGATGTCTTTGCCCACCTCGAAGTCCCTTCCATGCAGACACACTTTAAAGAACGGCGGTCCCCTCTCTTCCAAGTTGGGCAGAAACTCACGGACAACCCAAGCCTCATCACAGCTGCTGTAAGAGACAAAGGCATCAAAGTCATATTGCCTCTTCCTGTCGCGTCTCCCACAATAGTTCCACCAGGTCCTGAGCATGTAGAAGAGATACAGGAGGTACCAGCGCACCCTGTGATACAGCAGGGCCGTGATCAGGAACAACATGTTGAAGGAGAACGTTCCAATGAAGAGTGGGTAACCTATCAGCAAGCTGCAGTCTTTCTCCAGGAAATTCAGGAAATTCAGATCCTGTGGCCCACTAGAACATGTCTGAAATCCCAGCTGTGGCACTCTCACTTGGGGGTGGGTGGTCACCCATTTTCTGATCCAGGCATCTTCACATAGACAGTCCAAGGATATATATCCTTCAGCTAGATGTACCGCAGACTTTCCGTGTGGTCGAGCAGACCCTCCTGTAGGGTTTTCACAGGCTGGAACTTGAAGGATAGGAGCTCCAGAGAGACAAGCTCTCTAAACATGGTGGCCGTAAAGTCCTCTATCCCAGAATCCTCCAGGATCAGGGTCCGAATGTGTGTCAGGTTCCAGAACAGCTGCTCAGGAGTCGGGAAATTCTTTTTTAAATCCAACCTTAGGTTTCTTAAATGGAGATGACGTAAATTGTGTAGATGCTGCAGGCTGTTATTAAAGGGGCTATAGGATTGATAGAAAGGCATATCTGCAGATGAACTGTAGTACAAATAATCAACGTCAGTAAAAGACGGGAGCCCCAAGCGTTCAGTCTCCTTGGTCCCAAGTGGTAGACATAGCACCATGTGGTTTTCATAGAGGTGAAGTTCTTTCACGAATTTGAAGGGCGGGTGTTTGCACGAGTCAATATTAACCACTGGAGCACTAATGTTAAGGAAAACAAGTAAACTGCAGTTATTTGTGCATTTCAGAGTTAGTGCAGACTTTGCTTCCAAGGTGAGAGTTGTGAGTTCTTTATGTTTGATTTAAAAATTCCCATGAGTCTCAAATGTGATGGATAGCGCCTGAAGCTGGTTCAGAGCGATCAGGGAGCTATTGTCAGTCTTCAGTAAGTTGATCCTGAGGCCCAGCACCCTGACACTACTCAAGTGCAGTCCAGCTTCAGAGATTGCAGCCTATCCAGACCAACAAAGGCGTCCTTATCCAGGGACACAAGGTAATTACTACTGAAATCCAGTGTCTCCAGATTTGCCAGGCAGAGGAGGCGCCCGGAGCCGATACTGGTGATGCGGTTGAAAGACATATCCAGGTGTGTGAGGTTGGACAGAACATTGGGGGTCCCAGGTGTGCACAGGTCTAGATTTTTTATCTTGTTTAGAGAGAGACCGAGGGACCTCAGGTTCAGCAGTTTCTTTGCCATTCGTGAAAGCTCTAAGGAGGTTGCCGGACATGTTGAGAGACAACAGCATGGAGCATCCTTCAAAGGTCTCAGGAGGAAGATATGAAATGAAGTTTTGAGCGACTGTCAAGTTCCTGACCTCCAGCCCAGACACAACAGTGTAGACAGCTCAAATCTTCAGATAGTCCTGATGTTTCATGGCATTTAGGGACAGCATTTCAATGCTCTTTATTCCAGACCGGAGAAGCTCGATGACCTTGAGACCTGTGGTGTCTACCCTGAGGAGAGTAAGATGAGGGAAGTTGCAAAATGCATTTTTCTCCACATGTTTAAGATCATTGCTTGTCAAATCGAGGGTGGAAATCCTTGGAGAGAAAAGTGTGCTCTTCGTGAGGTTGTTTGTCTCAATGCAGTCCACCTCCCGAGCTGCAACAATACCATTCCTCTTGATTTCCAGGACCTTCAGAGAGGCCAGGGACTGAAGCATAGTGGTCGGGCTGTACAGCCTGTGAACCTCATTCTCAGAAAGGGCTATTGTCTGTGTTCTATTTAAGGGTTTAAAAAGGTTTTCTTGAGAATGATCTCAGCGCCATTTCAGGCCTCTGCTGTCTAATCTGTGGTTTGAAGTGCAGGTCTCTGGGCCGTGGTTTGCTGTATCACCTTAAAAGTAAGTGAAACATCCCCTTCCTCTGTGCTTGTCTGAGGGATAAGGGAGGGCCCTATGAAAAAGGAACCGAGAGAGATAGAGATTTATAATTAGGAAAAAGAAGAACAGAGAGTCTGAGTGTATAAAAACAGAGCCAAGAGCAGTAATGTCCACTGCAACATGTTCATTCATGGGAATGTGAGACCGCCTTCCTATCCGTCATCGAACCCTGACCCTAATTAGAATTGTTACAAAGGCCCCGTACAGACCAAGAATCTTTATGCATTAGGTCCAAGCATTGGCTACTCCAGGAGCTGAGAATGAAATTCATGTTTACTGCGCCAGCCTCAAAGTCCTTAGACATCAACAACCGGCACAAGTCCACTCCACACTAAATACACCCAGAAATCTGCTTATTAGGAAGCTGGTGTTTACTGATGTTTCTGTGGCTGCAAAGTGAGAGAATTTTGTAAAGTGAACTCTCTGACAATCTTAATGGGAAGAGGAAGTGAAAGGGGAGGCCAAAGGATGTCCCTTCTAACACACAACAACTTTTAAATACAAGGTAATGAACTGTGCACTGAAGCATCGGTAATTCTGGAGTGTGATGGAAACAAAGATTTTAATAGGCTCAAAATAATCAAGACCCTACACTGAATGATGCGCAAAGGATAAATATTCGCTGAAACCTGATTTCCACGCATTATCATTTGTGTGCTGTATAGTTTTACCTGTAAAACCGCGCGTCGATGCAAATTTAGTAGCCATTTCAATGGAGAATGTGCGCACTATAACGGCTGCCTCACGGCGCTTTAGAAATATGTTTGCGACAGCGTGATCCAAAATGCAACACTGGTCCATACTCCACACTCACCACCGGCTCCATACTCCACCCTCACCATCGGTTCCATACTCCACCCTCACCACCAGCTCCATACTCCACCCTCACCACCAGCTCCATAATCCACCCTCACCACCGGCTCCATACTCCACCCTCACCACCGGCTCCATACTCCACCCTCACCACCAGCTCCATACTCCACCCTCACCACCGGCTCCATACTCTTCCTTCACCACCAGCTCCATACGCCACCCGCACCACCGGCTCCATACGCCACCCTCACCACCGGCTCCATACTCCTCCTTCACCACCAGCTCCATACGCCACCCGCACCACCGGCTCCATACTCCACCCTTAGCACCGGTCCATACTCCACTCTCACCACCGGCTCCATAGTCCACCCTCACCACCAGCTCCATACTCCACCCTCACCACCGGCTCCATACTCCTCCTTCACCACCAGCTCCATACGCCACCCGCACCACCGGCTCCATACGCCACCCTCACCACCGGCTCCATACTCCTCCTTCACTACCAGCTCCATACGCCACCCGCACCACCGGCTCCATACGCCACCCTCACCACCGGCTCCATACTCCTCCTTCACCACCAGCTCCATACTCCTCCCTCACCACCGGCTCTATACTCCACCCTCACCACCGGCTCCATACTCCACCCTCAACACTGATCCATACTCCACCCTCGCCACCGGCTCCATACTCCACCCTCACTGCCGGCTCCATACTCCACCCTCACCGCCGGCTCCATACTCCACCCTAGCCACCAGCTCCATACTCCACCCTTACCACCGGTCCGTACTCTTGATGTACAGAACATGACGCACTGCAACAGTCCATTCAATCTTCCTCACGCAGGGACATATCTCTGCCACGGATGGACCGACATTATTAGACACATGTAGACCTCTGATAGGTTTGCGCTGGGATAAACATACCGGATACCATGGAATGTTTGTGTTTGGAGCGCTTCCATTGGGATGACTGTAGATCCTGGGCCTGGAGCCCCTACGGAGACGTACCAACCCAGCAAATTTCTCAAAATGAAAGAGCCAGAAAGATCCACGGGTGAATTGGCTCGCTTGAATCCCAGCACGGTTTAATTTCCAGAATACCCACCCAATGTCACAGTATGGGTTGAAATCACTATTTCTTAAGTTTTCTGGGACTGAAAACTTCACAATTCAAGCAAGCTGCAAAATTCTCACCACCGAATGTTCCCACCCCCAATACAATGTGTGGATGAACAAGAGAAGGTGAGAACTATAATCATGTGAGGACCACTTAGAGACCACATTTGCTGCCCACCATCACAGTGTTGGCCAGTGTCTGACCATTAGAATAGGCGCACCCACACATGTGAGGGGTTGTTTATCTTGGTGGATGGGTGGAATGCAGGGTGGTGGGGCTTCTGCTGCTCTCCACACATTCTGTAATGTACTGCCACAGAGATGTGGGGACATTCTATTTGTGAACCAAAGTTTGATGCTTACAGGTAATGAAGGTAAGAAAGCGTAGAGGCATCTCTGTCACATCACTCAGGGTGACTCTGGTGGCTTTTATTGTGAAGTTTTGGGGGTTCGTAGGTTCCGGCCATCCCCAAGCCATTAACCGCAGCATCCATCTCCCAAAATTCAAATCAATATAAAGCTTTTTCTTGTGTTTTCCATGGACGCCTTCTTAGGCCTCTTCTATCCCAAGAGATGAGTCCACTCAAGCTTGTGGGGGCGGTGCTGATTGGGAGAAGTGTGGGAACAAAGAATGGAAGGACATTTGGTGTTGTCTACTGAATTTCCCTTTCCATTTGATTTTCTGTGCATCTCAGGATCCACAAACAATGTCTCAGTGACACAAATGACAGCCGCGCCTAAGCTCATTAATAAAAATACTCGGCTTCCTTTCACTTGATGTTTTATTGATTCCTGATCGAGGGGTGCCTGGTCATTACACTGTGAAACTCATTGTAAATCAGGGCTCGTCGCTGCCTTTGGATTTCTTGGGTTTTGATCAAGCCTCGAATGCTGCCCAGTCTGCACCAGGAAGAGGCTGATGGACAGAGCTGGGCTCTTTTGGGGGCCTCCCTTGTGTGCAAAACATTACCCATATCTCTTTCTTCCGCACTTACATTCGCTATTTTTTTTATTTCAACCCTGAGTTTGTGTTGGAATTCCTAATGGAATTTGCATATCTTACCTTACACAACAGTGGGCCTATCTCTCAGTAATCTAGAGGTTTCTGGCAGTTTTGGGGGTCTTTGTTGGTTCCAAACACACTCCCACCTAATGAAATCTGCCTGATGGTAAATGTTCAAAGGCGCCGAGCTGGAGTGACCTCAGTCCAGGGTCACGGGGGAGCTGGGGCCATGCTTTGATGGCTGTCGTCATAGTCCCAGGTCACACTGTGCACAGGGCCCTGATGACAGCTACAAACCCTTGTGGATATATTCGTCTTCACGAAAAACTTTTAATCTTTTGTTTAGAGAGCACAAGGCAGGTCCTAGTGCCAGGTCCCTTGTTTCACTTTTAGAGCTCCCAGCAGCCTCCCAGTGAGTGCTCAGGCCACTCAGAGCAGTGCGCCACAGCCCGCATGGCCACTGCTTCTACACTGTAGGACCCACTGAAGCGGCATTGTAGGTAAGTAGAACCTGCTTCATGGTCACCCCCACTTTTTGCTGATGTCATTATGTTTTTCTGATTTGTCTGACTGGGATCCTGCTAATCAGGACCCCAGTCTCTGTGCTTCTTCCCTAAATTGGACTATGGTAAGTACTTAGGTGCCCCCCACATTGGCTACTAGTGTACTCTTGTAAGTCCCTGGTATATGGTACTAAGATACCCAGGGCATAGGTACACCAATGGCCCCCCAGGGGCTGAAGCATTAATTATGCCATCAATGAGAGATCACTCAAATTGTGATTACAGGCCTGCCATTGCAGCCTCTGTAAGCTGGTGCTAGCATCACTTACGACAAATATAAGTTTCCTTATATCTGAGGTCACTGCACCTAAAACCTATGTCACCCCAAAGGTAAGCCTTAAAATCCTGAAGGCAGGGTGCTTGGTTATAAGTGTCAGTGTGCCCATGCATGAGCAGGACACCCCTACAATCCTCGGAGTCCATTCTACTGGGTTGTAAGTGCATCAGCCATTAGGACACATAGAGTGGCCATGAGTCATACGCAATGGCTAACTCTAAACTGCCTGTAATGAACTCTGGCGTGTTTGGTATCAAAGATGTTGGCATCATATCCCAACACCCGGTGTTGGAGGTATGATTTCATGCACTGTGGGGCCCCTTTCTGGAAGCCCTCAATGCACTCGGTACCCGCCTTCCAGATTGGACAGCAAATTATGGCTGCTGACGAACAAAGACAGAAATCTGCCCTCCTGCTGCGGAGCCAAGCTCGATCAGGGGAAGGTAGACCAATCGGTTTCCTGTCACAGGGAGGTGTGACCACCTCCCAGACAGGACTCAGTGTATTGGGCCAAGGTGGGGGCACTTGCCAGCACCACTAGACTGCTTTGAAGGGCACATTTGGTGCCATCCTAGCATGCTCCAGTTTCAACCAGTTCAGGGAGCTGAGGCTCCAGCTCTGGGGCGAAACTGGACAAAAGACATGGGAGCATCCTCCCCACTGTCCAGCCAATCCTGCGGGAGGGACCTCTGAATCCTCCCAACCCTTTCCTTAGAGTACTTAGGGCTTACCTGTGGGTGGTTCCTTAGATTCATCGTGGAACAAGATTCAGATCCGAAACCACTTAATCTTCAACCCTCTGGTCACTTTGGACTTCATTAGACTTTGGGAACCGAGACTGCAACTGGGAAGACTCCTGCTGTTCCTGGTCTCGTTGTCCTGCCAGTCTTCTGTGTTGTCTGTGCCTGTACTCCATACAGGTTCTTCTACAGGCCTGTGGACATCCAAGACACTCAAAGGAATCTTCCTTGGAGTGAAGGAGTCACTCCCATGCATCTGCAGGCATCACAACAAAGCTGACTGGTCTGCTTTTCCAGGTCTTTCAAGGACTTTGAAAGGTTCCGCAACACAGGTGGTGGTTCTACAACACCCTCCAGGCCGGCACTTTCTTCGCAGCAAGTTTGAAGCCAGTATCCTTTGTCGGAACCAATGGAGCAGTACCCTTGTGCATCGCTTGCTGACTCTCTTCCGTAAATCTTGTTAGCTGGAATTGCATACACTTAGCCTCATATTGTTTTAGTTACTTTTCCCAATTTACTGTGTGTTTTAAACTGCTCATTTGCACTGTGTTACGAGCTGGGAAGAGCTGTGTTAAAGCTCGGGGGGGAGATACTTTATCCACAAGTTAGCGCTCTAGTCTTTGACGCTAACGCACGTCATACTCACATCGATAAATTAGCCCATGATGCGACTGCGCTCCTGGGCCTTCCGTAAATCTTGTTAGCGAGAATTGCATTCACTTAGCCTCATATTGTTTTAGCTGCTTTTAACAATTTACTGAGTGTTTTAAACTGCTCAATTGCACTGTGTTACGAGCTGGGAAGAGCTGTGTTAAAGCTCGGGGGGGAGATACTTTACCCTCAAGTTAGCGCTCTAGTTTTTGACGCTAACACGCGTCATACTCGCATCGATAAATTGGCTGATGACATAATCGCGCAGCTGACGCGCACTGCGGGCGCGCCGTGCCTAAGGCAAGCCTGTCTGCACCCGTCCGCGCCCAAACGGGGCCAGGGGCAGAAACCGCCACCAGTTTTGGGAGGGACAGAATTACTTTTAATGCGGCACAAATCTACGATCTTAGAAGAGAGGCAGATAGTAAGTGTGCTCATGTTATGCTGCCAGGTAACACGAGCTTGCAATGTACTAATTGCAAATTCAACTTCCAAATCACCACTCGAAGCTTAGTAAATTCCCCCAATAAAAAACAGGTTAAGATGCTTCTACTTAACCGCTGCTCGCTCCCTAAACATTCTACTAACATGTATCTACTCCTTGAAGAGAGAAACCCTGACTTGCGTCCACAGCCAAAGGAAGGATGTATTAAGCACAGTTTGGACGATTTAAAGTCTTCTTCTATATTAACCTGCAAACACTGTCAGGTATCCATTCCCCTCCTAAACAAATTAGTGGGAAGCGACGTTCAAAATCAAAAACAGATAACAAAGAATCCCACTTTTGCTCTTATTAATGTTCGGTCATTGGCCAAACATAGGCAAGAAATTGCGGACTTAATTGTAGACAGGAATATTGACGTGATGTTCCTAACAGAGTCCTGGATGGACAAAACATCGGACCCAGATCTTGTCATAGCCATCCCAAAAGGATTCAAAGCCTATAGACAGGATAGATTAGGCAAAAGAGGAGGAGGAATTGCTATAATAGCCCGGGACACTTTTAAAATACGGATTACGACAATTCCTACCACGACATGTGAGTCGTTTCAGTATGATATCTACCTGTCCCCGTCTTACAACTTCAGAGGTGTATTATTATATAGACGACCTGAGACGCGGTCGGGATTTCTCATAGAAATTGCCACTATTCTAGAATCACTAGCAACCGAGAAATCTATAACATTGTTAGGAGATTATAATTTCCACTTAGACAGCCCTGAAGATAAAGACACCATGGCCCTTCAGTCAGAAATGGAGGTCTGCGGCCTGTCACAGTTGGTGACGGGACCTACCCATAACGCAGGCCACACCTTAGATGGTGTATTTACCAATTTATAAAACCTATTGATAACTGACGTCCTCCCTATGACTTGGACAGACCATCATCTAATATTAGGCACTATAAAAATTAGTGAGGCTCCCTCCCTTAAACTGCCCCCCTCAAGGCAGGAATATTTCAAAGTATGGAAAGATATTAGCATTTCTAATCTTGGAGTATCTCTGGACAACTCTAAACCTATTCTTTCTACTGACCCAGAGATTGCAACAATACAGTATCATGACTGGCTGGTTCACGCTACTAACGAACTAGTACCAATCAAACAAATGTCCAAAAACAGAAACTCTCCTTCGGCACCCTGGTACACAGAGGAACTTAGAAAACACAAACAGCTTTGTAGAAATAAGGAGAGGCACTGGAGGAGAAATTATGATGAGGAAAGTAAAGATGAGTACAAGAAGCTGCTAACTAAGTACAAGCTTTTGATCCTGGAAGCCAAAAAGAAATATTATAGGGAGCAACTTGAGAATTGTAGTAACTCTAACAAAAAGCTCTTTGACATAACTAAACAACTTGCAGGAGCAATTCCTGATCTGAATCCCCCAGCCTCACAAAAGTTTTGTGATTCAATAGCTACTTACTTTTTTACTAAAGTAAATGATATCTTTTCTTCATTTACTACTTTCGATAAACAAAAAAGTAATGATATAAAGAGGCCACATACTGACAAAACTTTCTCGCAGTTTGTGGAAATCTCGGAAAATCAAACCCAGGATATCATCAAATCCATTAAATCAGGCTCAGCACTGGACCCTTGTCCTTTGAAAACCTTACGCCCATTAATGGATATTTTGATTCCGGTTATAACCCAGATCTGCAACCTAATGTTCCAAACTGGAATCTTTCCCACCCCTCTAAAAAAAACCTTACTAAAGCCACTCCTGAAGAAATCTGGCCTAGATAAAGCGGAGTTAAAAAACTATAGGCCCATAGCTAACCTCCCATTCTTAGCAAAAGTGGCAGAAAAAGCCATGAACACTCAACTTGCGGAATTCATCGAGCAAAACCAGCTGCTCGATGAAACTCAATTTGGTTTCCGTAAGTTTCATGGTACAGAAACAGCGCTCATCAAGGCAGCAGATGACATCCGACTGATCCGAGATCAAGGGGGATCAGCACTATTGGTGCTTCTAGACCTGTCAGCTGCGTTCGACACGGTCGACCATAAGATCTTGGTCGACCGTGTCGAGGGGATGGGAATAAGGGGCCTAGCGAAGAATCTATTGACATCATTTCTGGCGGACAGATCTCAGGCAGTCGCTGTGGGACAATTCGAGTCAACAGAGTTGTCCTTGCCATGTGGGGTACCTCAAGGTTCATCCCTGAGTCCGACACTCTTTAATATCTATGTGTCGGACCTCGCAAAAACCATCAAAGCGCACGGGATGAACCTTACCTCATATGCTGACGACACCCAGTTGATTCTGACGATCAGAGATGATGGGGAAGAAGTAGCGCAGAGTTTTAAGGCAGGAATGCAGGCTATTGGCCGATGGATGTCCGAAAGTCGCTTAAAGCTGAATTCGGAAAAACCGAAGTGGTAACTGTCGGTCACCTCAGCCCCAGCTGGTCCTCGGCGTGGTGGCCACTATCTTTTGGAGCTCTGCCTAAACCAACTACGAAGGTGAGAAACTTAGGTGTCACCTCGATGATAATCTGAATTTTATGGCTCATGCCAATCAGACGACCTCGGTGGCTTTTTACAAATTACGGTTGGTAAAAAAGATCTTGCCATTTCTACCTGATTCTGTAGGCAGAACCTTGGTAAGTACCCTGGTCTTGTCGGCACTAGATTACTGCAATGGCTTGTTTGCCAATGCCCAAATTAGGGTCATAAAAAAATGCAGCTAGTGCAGAATGCTGCGGCCAGGCTACTCTCAGGTGTCCCCAGATTTAAACCAATAACTAACACCCTGAGAGAGCTTCATTGGCTTCCAGTAAAGAATCGAATAAAGTTTAAGACCTTGTGCATTGTGTACAAAGCCTTGCACCAACAAGCCCCGCAATTTCTGAGAAAACACCTCATGCCGTACCAACCTTCCCGACCACTTCGGTCCGCGAAGATGAACGATCTAGTAGTGCCACGTACTAGATTAGTAAACTGGGGAGACAGACGCTTTCTGGTTGCTGCCCCTAAATTGTGGAATACTCTTCCACAATCAATCAGAGCTAGCCCAAATCTGTTGTCATTCAGGAAACAGCTGAAAACATGGT
Organism: Lissotriton vulgaris; assembly: GCF_964263255.1. Lineage (NCBI taxonomy): Eukaryota > Metazoa > Chordata > Amphibia > Caudata > Salamandridae > Lissotriton > Lissotriton vulgaris. Next base: position 47,280,344 of record NC_141693.1, on the reverse strand, counting down.
TGTTTAACCTCTAAAAGCCTAGAAGCCAAAGTTAGGAGAGTTTGCAGACTACAGCGCCAAGACGCCTGCGGGCATTTGTTCGCGCTATATTAAATGTTAATAAATAAATAAATAAATAAATAAATAAATAAATGTTTTATTTCTAACAGAGACCTGGTTAAATAAAGAAGCAGATTATGCCATTGTCCAATCTCTTCCCTCAAATTATTAATCCAAAGGCTTGACCGCAATATAGGTCGTGGAGGTGGCTTGGCCATTATCTATAAGGACAACTTCACATGTAGAACAACCGCAAACCCCATCCCGACTGTGAAGTATGTCCTTTGTGATTGATTTCGCCACCCACGTACACATTTTCAGGGATTCTTGTTTACGGACCCCAGGCCCTTTTGACTTACCCGACGTTGGGGTAAATTTAGCCAGCGCCTCCCCCAACTTTACAATCTTGGGTTACTTTAACCTGAATTTTGATGATGATCAATCTGTTTCTTCATCAGAATTAGTTGATGAATTGTCAATGTTCCAACTCGTGCTAAAAGTGGACAGTTCCACCCATATTAAAGGCCACTTGTTGGACCCTATTTTTTCAAATATAAGTAATCTTTCACTAGAGGATGCTGTTCATATCCCTTGGTCAGACCACTTCTTACTCCCTTTCAATTGGCCACTACCAGATGCTATCCCACCAACTGTTAGAGCTACTAAATTTACCCGCAATTGGACGAAACTCCCCTTAAATATCTTGATAAGCAACCTTAGGGATACTTTTCCCTTATCTCACCCAAACCCCATCGTTGTTAATGACAATTTTAATAAGTGGCTCGAATCTTCACTCAACCTTGTCCTTCCAAGGAACGAGATCTCAGAAAAGGTGGGAGCAAAAAAAAAAATCCTTTGTATTCCCAAAAACTACGCAAACTAAAGCAAATATGTAAAAGACATGAAAGAAGCTGAAGGAAGGACTTCTCCGCTTCCAGTAAAGCCATCCAAATCGATACAAATTAAATAAAAAATGCTCAAGCCCTCTACTATCAAGAAAATATTTCAGCAACAAACACTTCCAGTGAGATATTTAAAATTGCCAAATCCCTTCTCACACCCCCCTAATGTCTCAGACAATGTTCAATTGCGGTGCGATCAAATTTCTGGTTTCTTTTCCACCTACTACAGATTCACAAGCGTCTGTATCAACTGATATAGTCACTCATCTTGATCCTGCTGGAGGAATTCCTGCCTCTGTATCTTACTACCCTGAAAGGGTTGCTGAGAGAGCTCAAATCAGGTTCCCCTTTAGATTCCACCCCACCCCCTACAATTCTCCATAAAATCTCAGAGGTGGTGTCAACAGTTATACTCAATTGTATAAATGCATCACTCAAGACAGGGATTGTGCCTCCCCAATGGAAACATGCAAGGGTCAAAGCACTCCTAAAGAAACTGAACCTGGATCCAAATACCTGGGGAAATTATCGACCAATTTCCTTACTGCCAGGAGTTAGTAAATAAGCAGAGAAATACATTAATTCGATTTTATCAGCCTTCTTGACTGACTGACTGAAACATTTATAAAGCGCTCGAATGCCGCGGCGTCTTGGCGCTGTAGTACAAGAAAGCGGTGTGAGCAAGCTTCTACTGCAGAGAGAAAAGCCAGGTTTTCAGTGCTTTTCTGAAACACGTTTTGGATTTTTGTGAGCGCAATGCGGGGGGCAGAGAGTTCCACAATCTAGCGGCTTGGTAGGAAAAGGATTTTCCACCCCAACAAGCTCTCCTAATTCTAGGTTGGCGAATTAAGTCTTGGTTGGCTGATCTCAAGGTGCGTGCTGGCAAGTACCGAGGAAGGAGTTTGGTAAGGTCATCAGGTCCCTTGCCATACAAGGACTTGTGGACCAGGCAGAGGGATTTAAACTGAATTCTGCTTCTGATTGGCAGCCAGTGCAGCTTGTGTATGGCTTTAGAGGTTGGGTGGCGACGTGGTAGGTTCAGCAGGACCCTGGCTGCGGCATTTTGGATTGCCTGTAGTTTTGTCAGCTGTTTTTCTCCTGTGCCCAGGTAGAGTGAGTTGCAATAGTCCACTCGGGACATTACCAGGGCACCCATCACCGTCTTTTTTAGTGTTGACGGAATGTATGGTAACACTTTTCTAAGGATCTTGATGGTATAAAAACAGGTGGAAGTCACCTGATTGATTTGCGCCTTGCACGAGAGATCTTTGTCTAGCATAAAACCAAGGTTCCTGACCTTGTCTGCAGGGTCAGGACATGAGCCCGCCTCAGGGGGCCACCAAAGGTCACTCCAAACGGAAGATTTTTGGCCGAACTCAATGATCTCGGTTTTATCCGTGTTCAATTTTAGAAAATTACCACTCATCCAATTTTTTACACAAATGAGGCAAGTCTTGAAACGCTCTGCTGTTGCTTCAATAGACTGGGATACTTGGAAAACAATAACCGTCTTCTTCCAACGCAGACTGGATTTAGACCCCAACAAGGCACAGAGACGGCCCTTCTGGGTGCGGTAGAGGAAATCAGGAAGACCCTGGATAATGGAGGCTGCTCTGACCTTATCTTATTGGACCTCAGCGCAGCCTTCAACACTGTAAATCTCCAGCTAATAATACAAAGACTGAGGGAGGCCGGAGTGACTGGTCTGGCACTAAAATGGCTACAGTCTTTCCTCCAAAACAGGGTCTTTACATTCTTCAAAGAGGAATGCTCTTCAAAACAAATACCGTTGACTTCTGGGGTCGCACAGGGATCTTCCCTAAGCCCCACTATCTTCAATGTCTATATGAGCTTGCTGGCTGAAAGGGTATGCCCATTTGGTGTACAGATCGTCACATACGCCGACGACACTCAGTTAATTATCTCCTTGAAGCAATTTAACCACCTTGACCCTGATCTAGCGACCTGCCTTGAGAAAGTCTTTAAATGGATGAGTGATTCTTTCATGAAACTCAATGGATCAAAGGCCGAACTCCTGCTTTTAGGGAAGTCTGCTCCCCCAAACATAGACCACCTCTGGCCTAGCTGCCTATCCCCCCCTGCCCCAAAAAAACAAATAATAAGTCTAGGAGTCTGGCTTGAAGATATTCTCAATTTTAAGGAACAATCACGCATAGTGGCAGCGAGTTGTTATGGTCTTCTAAGAATGTTTAGAAAGTTACTCCCCCTGCTCACTTTTGCTGCTAGACGACTGCTGGCTCAAGCCCTTGTACTTTCACAACTCGATTATGACACCACCAAAAGGCTTCAAATGGTACAGAACTGTGCGGCCCGCATGCTGTTGACCATTTTCAGATGATCCTGTGCAAGACCCGCTCTTGTTACCCTGCATTGGCTCCCTGTCCTGGAAAGAATTTGATTTAAGCCTCTGTGTATCACCTATAAGTCATTCTCTGGAAAGGATCCATCTCTGATCCATCGCTGGATCAAACCATATGTACCCAACAGAGCTCTTAGATCTGAGAACAAAGGTTTAATCTTAGTTCTCAAGATTAAACGTGCACGTAGTGGAGGATGACTGTTTACATACAATGCATCCAGACTTTGGAACAGTCTCCCTCTCCACTTATGCTCTGAACCTACCTACCTCAAGTTCAGAAAACTTTTGAAAACATTTCCCTTTCCTTAATCTCCTCACAGTTTACATGGTGGTCGTAGTGCAGGGATGCCCCTGGGTAACCATGTGCTTTATAAATGCTCTGTCATTCTTCATCAGAGATCTTCATGTTCCAAGAACCTCCAGCCTCAACCATCTCTTGCTCCAAGATCTGTGCCCCCAAGGCATCCTCTCCACTGTGTGCCTTCATCATTGATGAGCTGCTGCTGGAGGTCCTCTTGTGACTTCTGAGCCTCCGGCCTGTGGTTCCTCTTGATGGTCTTGTTTGGCTCCAGTGGGCTCTTCTGCTTGCTTGGGCCTGCTCTGACTTACATGTTCGTGGTGAGTCCCATGGACCTTGCTGATCCCGACATTGCACCTTTTTTTGTCTACGATGTTTGTTGCCATTGCCAAGGCTTGTTGGTGCTCCTGGCAGACACCAAAACCCTGGCTCTTGACATCTGACGTGTGACAGCTCATGATCAGCTCCTGGTCTTCCACAGCGTTGCCTGGTCCGCACACCTGCAGCTCTAAGATCTCCGTCAACTCTCCTGCATCTTCTGACATCGGTGGACATTCACCTTCCATGCCTCCTGGTTGCTCCTGAGTGGCATAGACCCTGTCCCTTCTGCTTGCAGGTAGTTCTCTTCCTGAAGCCACCTTTGGGTTCCATCGGACACTTTCACCTTCTTCACCAGCGGCATCTTCACTGAAGTCCTCCATTGTGGTCTACAGCGGTTTCCGACGTCACTTCACACGTATGCAGACGGCTTCCCTGGCGTAGGTATCCTGGTTACCAGTGTATCCATGGTTGAGGTGACTCTACAACCTTCCATCTTCCTCTGAGTTTCTTCAGGGTCCTCTAGGAAGGTCCCTTCTTAAAAACTGCAACCAAGACTTACACATTGACTTGTATAGAGTTCAAGGTGTGTTCCCACTCTGCACACGGCCCCGTGCGGTTCCTGGGTACTTACCTTGAGTGATTCCTTGGGTCCCAAGCTCTTCTACGTCTTCTAGGTCCAGTCTTGATTTAGGTCTTGGTTCACATTCCACTTTATTAATTTATAGTTTTGTGTCCCCTTGGGAACCACTCTGTATTTGTGCTACTTACTTGTTCTATTACTAAAGTATTGTGTGTATTGTGATTATATCTCTGAGTAGGAGATACTGCAATGTGTTAGTGAGTGTTGATAATACATACACATTTATATAACTACAGTGTGTGGTTCTTTTTCACTTAACCTGCACTATATGATTAGTACTGGTAAAGAAGCTGCTTTACACTCCTTCTGGACTAAGCCATAAGCCTGCTCTCCACAGCTACCTCTTAGAGAGCTTCTACGGTTGTCTAAGACCTCTAAAATCACCATAAGGGTTGTCTGGATTGGTGCAGGGACCTATATGAGCCCTCTTAGAGGTGGGCTCTAGAGATCTCCATTAGTCTGGAAGTCCTATAGGCAGACAGGGGCAGAGCCGGACATTCTGCAACCTGAGGTCCACTTACATAAGCGAGCACCATATACTAAGCCAGCCTCCTACAGGTATTGAGCAGACTGCGCCATTGTTGTATCACTCTGAGAAGACCGTCATAAGCGAGCACCATATACTAAGCCAGCCTCCTGCAGGTATTGTGCAGACTGCACCATTGTTGCATCACTCTGAGAAGACCGTCATAAGTGAGCAGCATATACTAAGCCAGCCTCCTACAGGTATTGAGCAGACTGCACCATTGTTGCATCACTCTGAGAAGACCGCCATAAGTGAGCAGCATATACTAAGCCAGCCTCCTACAGGTATTGTGCAGACTGCACCATTGTTGTTTCACTCTGAGAAGACCGTCATAAGCGAGCAGCATATACTAAGCCAGCCTCCTGCAGGTATTGTGCAGACTGCACCATTGTGGTATCACTCTGAGAAGACCGTCATAAGTGAGCAGCATATACTAAGCCAGCCTCCTACAGGTATTGAGCAGACTGCACCATTGTTGTATCACTCTGAGAAGACCGTCATAAGTGAGCAGCATATACTAAGCCAGCCTCCTACAGGTATTGTGCAGACTGCACCATTGTTGTATCACTCTGAGAAGACCACTACGTTTAGAATCAATGTGGTGACGATGCCTGACGGTGACTAACAGCATTTGTGTGATAATAAAGTCACATCCACTGAAAACAAAGTGCCCGTCTGTGCCACGGCGGGTGGACCACTCCTTTACTTTGCCAGTGTTGTTTTTCATTCATTATTTACCTTTGTTGTCATCCTTGTGTTTAAACTTTGGGCCTGACTTGGAACTTGGCAGACAGGTTTCTCCCTCCCAACGGTGACGGATATCCCACCCTCCGAAGTATAAATCCCACAGGATGCAATGGGGTTAAACTTTCAGGGGACAGGACATCCGTAACCGTTGTGACGGAGTAAGCCGTCTGCCAAGTTCCAAATCAAGCCCCATGTCTTCAGGTCACAGTGATTCAAAGCCTCTTCTTTGCACCAAAACCAATCATATTTTCCTGTCATGTTCATTACAAAGGCTTCGATACCTGTTGTAAGACCACCTACCTGCCTGGAAACACCTTCAAACAATGTTAACGTTTTAAATATACATTTTATTGCAAGCATTTGGCCACCGTGTTTAGGTGAAGGCTTGTTATTGTTCACTTATTCCTTTCATTTTTTGAAATCTGCTTGGGATACAGAACAAATTAAGAAAAATGAACCATTGCACCGCCTTGCTCAGGTCAGAGCTACTGGCTTTGTCAGTGCTTGTCTTTATTTGTGAATTTACCTTAAGTTCTTAGGCACAACATTGGTCAAGAGGAACCCATATAAACCGCTTAGACCTATATCAGCCCTCTTAGAGGTGGGCTCTAGAGAGCTCCATTAGTCTGGAAGTCCTATAGTCAGACAGGGGCAGAGCCGGACATTCTGCATCCGGAGGTCCATCTTGCATGAGAGCTGCTCTCTGCATACATTAGCTTCTACACTACACAGTGTTAATAATGACCTCAAACCAAGACTGAACATCCACAACCAAATACAATACAATAATGCCACCACACCACATCTCGATCCCATGGAATCACATCTGTAATCCAGAGGGCCATTCCTACAAACCAAGATCCAACATCCACATCCAAATATATCTTCATTGTTCACTTGAACTACTCCGAAGACACCACAGTCCAGAACCTCACAAACGTTGAAATAAACGACCATAAACAACTCTGTAATAACCCAACTCATATTAAAGGCTACTCTCTCAATATGATAATAACCAAAAATGAGCTTGTATCATTTAGGTCCATCCTACCCATTGACTGGTCCAACCACCATCTCATACTGTTTAATATCGATACCCAGGTCAGACCTCACCCAGCCTCAACATACAAACCTAAGCACTGGGCTAAGAACATCAATTAAGTCCCAAAAATTGAACTGGAATCCAGAATCTGTCCCCCACTACAACATCAACCCCTCACTCATAGCGTCGATGACCTCACTGCCCACCATAACACAACGATGACTAAAGTTCTTGACCAAGTGGAAGGCTCAAACTAAAACAATCGGGAAGAATCCAATCAAAGAATTGGTTCAGCTCTGACCTGAACAACAAGAGGAGACAACTCAAACAGACAGAAAGGATATAGAGACAGAACCCGTTGACAATGCACCTAGCACTACTAAGAACCGCACAGCTTTCCTATAAGAAGCATATTTTTAGAGAAAACACATCTTTCTTTCAAAACCAACTTGACCACGCTAAGAATAGACCCAGGGAACTCTTCAACATCATTAAACAACAAACTACCCTCACCTCCCCTCACAAAAGAACAGCCACCAAGGAATGCTGTGAAGAAATTGCTGGCTTCTTCACTGACAAAGTCGCAAAAATTGAGCAATCCTTCATCCAAATCACAAATCTGCCAGCCCTCACACCCTTCCCCACTGACTCACTTCCCTTCACTGTAGCCACTCCACCAGAGATAAATATTGACCAAATGGCCCCAAATAAACATAATGTCAACTATGACCTCACTCTACTGAGAAACAATGCTAATATATCTGACTTCAAACCCATGACAGACAATGAAGGGCCCGATTCACAGAATGAACTTAAGACTCAATCCTAAACCTACTACTATTTTTGTATTCACAGAATGCACTTACTACTTTTAGCATTCACAGAATGCACTTACTACTTTTGGTATTCACAGAAGTTAGGATTTTGTCTTAAGTCTGTCTTGGGTATCAATGGAACAGTCCTAAAATGGTTCACATCTTACCTGCATCACCGCTCACAACAAAGTAAAATTAGCACTTTTCTCTCTAAACCCACACTAGTTACTCTTGGTGTACTCCAAGGCTCCATTCTCTCCCCTCCCATTTCAATCTCTTCCTGGTACCCCTTACAATCACCCTGAAGCAAGCAGGGGTCAAATATCACCTATATGCTGATGACACACAACTCTACTACAAAATCAAACCACCCAATGACATCCTACATCTCAACGCCACACTACTCAAGATACAAAGCTGGCTCAATTCAAACCACCTGATGTTGAACCCCAACAAAACCGAACTACTAACGTTCTCCCCTAAAAATAACCCTCCACCAATCCAAGAATGGCTCAAGAACCCAGATGCCCTCAATTGCCCTCTTACTCTGTCCAATTCTGTAAAGTCCTTTGGCAAAAACATGTCAGTGAAGGATCACATCAGTAACTCAGTCAAAGGAGCGCTTTACACACTCAAACACCTCAAGAAATCAAACCGTTCATTCCCCCGGATGATCTTAAGACTGTTGTACAATCTCAAGTCCTCTCTAAACTGGACTAGGGGAAGGCCATTTTCACAGGGACACAAAAAATTCACCTCCCCCCCCCTCCCCCCTAAGAACAGTACTCAACATGGCGGCCCGGCTCCTAACAGGTTTTAAATGGTTTGAACACATCACACCGGCCCTCAAGATCCTCAACTGGCTTCCCATGAAAGCAGGAAGAACCAGAACTCTGAGAACTCCAATCCACTTCTTCTCATACCTCCCAAACTGAAAAGGAAATCCACCCAGATTCACGCTTTCTCTGGAAATGCACTCAGGAAATGGAGCTCACTTCAGAGAGATCTGTGATGCAACCCCTCTTTCTCCTGCTTCAAAAGTCTTGTACATAATATTCACAATCTGATCCTTTATTTTCCAGACTACTTCAAAACCTCTAGCCGACACGTGTTTCGACTCGCATCACAGCCTAGACTTCCTCAAGGCCTAGCACTAATAAATCTTGCAAATATCTTCGATCTCACCACAGTAACAATGCTGACAAAAGTATTCAAAAAGATGATTAAAGTTTTCCAAGTAACAATTGTCATGTTCAGTCTAACTAGGGTACATGTCAAGTTGGAAACATCATGCCGGGATGCGGTTCCTGGCAGTGTGGTTCTAAGGTACCTTAAATTCCAGCTCACACTATGGACAATCATATACCCATGTGACTGAAAATGACAGCCCTCACTTGTGGAACTTTAACCCCTTTGAATACTTTCAGCAGTGTGGTTACTGTGGTGAGATTGAAGATATTAGTGAGGATTATTAGTACTAAGCCCTGAGGAAGTCTAGGCGATGATGCAAGATGAAACACATGTAAGGTAGGATAGAGATTTTGGAGACATACAGAAAATAAAGGAACAGAACATGCTTACTACATGCAACACCCCCAGGTGTAATGATCTCACAGAGACTGGACAAATGCAAAGTAACCTGCCCAAAAGCCCCCACAACAAGGCAGCCTGAAACCTCATCCAGTATTGTTTATCACGTGTACTTGTAAAAAAGACCTTTTACTGCTCTGTGCACTATTCTTGGCTGAATATATAGGGGTGGCTGCCACCCGAGAGCCTCTTTAGAGCACTGCACATGTGTCCTTTTCTCTTATCTGCACTGATTTGTGAGCCCACTACTATCACACTTACTCGCTACCTCCACTGTCCATCCTCCACCCTCTGGTACTCACCAGACATGTCGCGATCTTCTCAAGCGCCATCGCACCGCAGGGGATGGAGGAAAACATGAGAGGGAGGAAAAGAGGGATAATCAGCGGTCAGCAGCACCACCGCTCTCCTTGGCTAAGTTGGATGTGTTATTTTCAGATCCATTTTACATTGTCCTCTGCCTGGACACAGCACAGACAGGGTTAAGGATGAGTTGACCTGGACCAGTGAGTACCCAAATACCAGGACATCTTTTATCTACAGAATCAGATCTCCTTTAGCCAGATAGAGGTGGCGCATTACTTGATCCTCAGCGGTCAACAACAGTGAGCATGCCTTCTAAAGTTGATAAACTCATCTTGCAAATTAATAAACATATACCAGTGCCAAACTGTTGCTTATTGCATGGTTTTAATTACTGGGATAGAGAAGCAGTGGTCAGGAAAGAAAAAGAGTTATCAAAATTGTGTTATTTTATGATTTGCTACATGCAAGTTCTTTTCAAGTGAGCTCAACCTGCTCTCTTCATGCTGATCTATGAGTCCCGTCCTTTTCTAACAAATGGGTTTCTCTCTTCCCATCGCCTTCTTTGGGGAGATGGCCTTCCTCTATCATCTGTGGTGAGTCTGGAACAGATTGTCTCATTTGACTATGATGTCCTGTTGCTCAGCTCCATCCCCTCCAATGGCTTTGCGTAGTCGGGCCCAGAACAGAGGCTGCTGGCCCAAGTCCTCCTCCCACTCCAGGTAGGTTTTCTTCTTCACCAGCTTGGCCAGTTGGTGGTAGCGGGAGAGGCTCCTCGTGGACACTTTCTCCAGGAACACCATCACCAAGGAATCCTTTCTCTCTGCCAGAAGACGGTATGTGGCCATCCGCACTTCCAAGGAGCACCAGTGGCTGCGCAGGTAATGGCGGCTGATCAGACACACCACCCAGCGGCTCCTATAAATGCTGTCCATGATGTTATCCAAGATGTCTTTGCCCACCTCGAAGTCCCTTCCATGCAGGCACACTTTGAAGAACGGCGGTCCCCTCTCTTCCAAGTTGGGGAGGAACTCACGGACAACCCAAGCCTCATCACAGCTGCTGTAAGAGACAAAGGCATCAAAGTCATATTGCCTCTTCCTGTCGTGTCTCCCACGATAGTTCCACCAGGTCCTGAGCATGTAGAAGAGATACAGGAGGTACCAGCGCACCTTGTGATACAGCAGGGCCGTGATCAGGAACAACATGTTAAAGGAGAAAGTCCCAATGCAGAGTGAGTAACCTATCAGCAAGCTGCAGTCTTTCTCCAGGAAATTCAGGAAATTCAGATCCTGTGGCCCAATAGAACATGCCTGAATTCCCAGCTGTGGCACTCTCACTTGGGGGTGGGTGGTCACCCATCTTCTGATCCAGGCTTGTTCACACAAACAATCTAGGGAAACATCTTTCAGATATATGTAGCGTAGACTTTCAGTATGGTCGAGCAGACCCTTCTGTAGGGTTTTCACAGGTTGGGACTTGAAGATTACGAGCTCCAGAGAGACAAGGTCTCTAAACATGGTGGCCGTAAAGTGCTCTATCCCAGAATCCTCTAAGATTAAGGTTCTGAGGTGCGTCAGGTTCCAGAACAGCTGCTCTGGAGTAAGGAACCCCTTTTCTATGTCCAACTTTAGGTTTCTGAGATGGAGATAACGTAACTTGCGAAGAAGTGGCAGGGTGGAATTCAGGGGGCTGTAATTTTTGATATAGTGCACAAAACCACTGGAGCTATAGTATAAATGTTCCAGGTTGGTGAAGCACGTTAAAGCCAAACGTCTAGGCACAGTGTCTGGGTGTGTATGACATCCCAGTTGTTGATTTTCCAGTAAATGAACTTCTTTAACAAATTCCAAAGATGGGCCAGCCTTCAGGTCAATGAAAACATCTTCAGCTTTAATGTGAAGTACCTTCAAGAAGGTACAGTTTTTCCGGCATTTGAGGTAAACGGTTGACCCCTCAACTGCAAGGTAGGTCAAGGGATTCTGAAAAAATGCAAACCCTGGTACATCTTTGAAGGTGAGCCTCATATCTTCAAGCCGGTGCATTCCTATATAAGAATCATTGTCGCTTCTAAGCTGGTTTCCCAGAAGGTCGAGAACCCTCACGTTTGTCAAGTGATTGAAATAGAAATTCTCCAACAGAAAGAGCCCATTGGAGCTCAGGTTGAGTGATTCCAGCTGCTCCAGACCCATAAAGGCATCTTTTTCCAGAGTTGGAATGTGATTCTGGCTTATATCCAGTGTCCGCAGATTGCCCAGACAGGATAGGCGCCTGGAGCCAATGCTGCTGATGCGGTTGGTAGAAAGATCCAGGTGTGTCAGGTTGGCCAGAAGAACCTTGGGTTGTGTCTCAGGTGGGCAGATATCTAGACTCTTTATCTTGTTTACAGATAGAATGAGGGACCTCAGGCTCAGCAATTTCTTGGCCATGTCACTAGTGAAAGTCCTTATGAAGTTGTCAGACATGTTGAGCGACAGTAGGTTGTCGCATCCTTCAAACAACTTTGTGGAAAGCCTAAAAATAAAATTGTGAGCCACACTTAAGTAACTCACTTTCAGCTGTGACACCACATTGCAGACATCTTTGATTTCCCGAAAGTCTGCATTTATCATGGCATTTAGGGACAGAGTCGCAATGCTCTTTATTCCAGAGTCAACCAGCTGAATGACCTTCAGAGCAGCGTGATCCGCCCTGAAGACCGTGAGGTGAGGGAAATTACAGAATGCATTTTTCTCAAGTCTTTCCAACTTATTACCCGATAAATCAAGGGTGGAGATCCTTGGAGAGAAGACTGAGCTCCTCGTATGTTCAGGCAGCTTGGGGAGATTGTCTGTCCTAATGCAGTCCTCTTCACGGGCACTCGTTATACCGTTCCTCATGATTTCCAGGACCTCTAACGATTCCAGGGACTGAAGCAGAGTGGTCAGCCTGTATAGCCTACGACAGTCGTTCTCATATAACGATATCACCTGTATTCCATGTAAGGGCTTGAAAAGACTTTGTTGAAATTCTGAGTAAAGCACCACGTTTTGAAGGCCCAAGCGGGTTAGGTTCTCCAATCCACCAAACACCTGATCATCCATGTCTACGGGTGGAGTGTGATTAGTGTAATCTCCTTTGATTCCCAGATGTCTCAGGTTGGCAGCACCATTGAAGGCTCTTGCAGAAGCATAAAAGGATCCATACAGATAGAGCCGGGTCAGGTTCTGATACCCGGAGAACGAGTCTGTGGGAACGGTTGGTACGTGTAACACCAGGCAGAGGGTGTCCACGTCCACTGGAACCTCTCTTAGATCCACCTCCATGTTCCTCACTGGGCTGCATTTGCTGAAAACCCAGAACCCCTCCAAGGGGAATCCAAAGCAGGTGGGGGCCAGCACTCCCAGGGATCCCAGCTGGTCCCACTCGTAGATGTCACACTTGGCAGTGACCGTGTCTGACACTATGGTCCACAAACAGACGACAAATGGGCAAAGCACGGCTACAGAGAATGATCTCAGCGCCATTTCACGCCTCTGCTGTCTAATCTGTGGTTTAAAGTGCAGGTCTCTGGGCCGTGGTTTGCTGTATCACCTTAAAAGTAAGTGAAACATCCCCTTCCTCTGTGCTTGTCTGAGGGATAAGGGAGGGCCCTATGAAAAAGGAACCGAGAGAGATAGAGATTTATAATTAGAAAAAAGAAGAACAGAGAGTCTGAGTGTATAAAAACAGAGCCAAGAGCAGTAATGTCCACTGCAACATGTTCATTCATGGGAATGTGAGACCACCTTCCTATCCGTCATCGAACCCTGACCCTAATTAGAAGTGTTACAAATGCCCCGTACTGACCAAGAATCTTTATGCATTAGCTCCAAGCATTGGCTACTCCAGGAGGTAAGAATGACATTCATGTTTACTGCGCCAGCCTTAAAGTCCTTAGACATCAACAACCGGCACAAGTCCACTCCACCCTAAATACGTCCAGAAATCCCAGAGGGCAAGCACTTCTACGACTGGAATCAAGATGATTTAAGGCTTACTGAGTCCTTTTTCAGGGGCTGCTCCGGCTTTATGAAACTCAGTACCTGAGGGCCGGAGAAGCCAGAAAAACATTGCTACTTTCTGGAAGAAAAAAACATATATTTGTAATTTGTAATTTGTAACTGTGTTTTGTATCGCGCCAACTCACCGACAGGTCTCAAAGCGCTACTGACCAAGTACAGCAACAAAGATGGAATAAAAGTATAAAGGTGTCTGATCTAGTAGCCGACTATTGAGATGGAAAAGCGTCTTTGAAGAGTAAGGTTTTCAGGGACTTCCTAAAATGGAGAAGATTAGGTTCTCTGCGAAGCGCCTCCGGTAACTTATTCCAGATGGTAGGGGCCTGAACTGAAAAAGATCTGCCTCCTTTTGTCGCTAACTTGAAGCGTGGACAGGATAACAGACAAGATCCGGACGATCGCAGGGCGCGCTTGGGTTCGTATATCTTGAGCCTTTCTTTTATGTAGGCTGGCGCCTGTCCGTGGATTGCTTTGTGGCAGATACACATACTCTTAAATTCGACTCTCTGCGCTATAGGCAGCCAATGTAGCCTATAGAGCAAAGGGGAGGCATGAGTCCTCCTCGGCAATCCAGAGATCAAGCGTGCAGCATCATTCAGGATAACCTGAAGACGGTTGATGGTATTTTTTGGAAGGCCGAGGTACAGTGCATTGCCATAGTCTATTCTAGACACTATGGTTGCTGAAACAATGGTTCGCAGCATGTTTCTCGAGAGCAAGGGGGCGAGTTTACGTAGTTGCCTGATCAAGTTGGTGCAGGAGCCAACTACGGCGGATACTTGGTTAACCATCGAGAGTTCCTGGTCAATTTTCAGGCCAAGACTCTTAACACTAGGGCAAGGTCTTGGGGTGGGTCCTAATTCTTGTGGCCAAAACAGATCATTCCAGGGGGAAGTAGAGGTTGAGACTACGAGCACTTCCGTTTTATCTGGATTGATTTTCAGCAAATTGGATGACATCTATATATATATATATATATATATATATATATATATATATATATATATATATATATATATTTTGGCGCGTATCAATATTTATGTCCATATTTATCAAGGTTTTGCGTTGCCTTTGTGCAGCGCAAGGGGACGAGAGGCCGACTCAAAACCTGAATGAGATTTATCGAACCTGTGTGATTTGATAAATCTAAAGTAACGCAGGGCAACGCCAATCCATGCCGTGTGTTACTCTGCGGCAGGGAGGCGTGCCATGGGTGAAGCATGGGTGGAGCGTGGGTGTCTCTGCAGCAGGGAGGAATGCCATGGGTGGAGCGTGGGTGGAGCGTGGGTGTCTCTGCGGCAGGGAGGCGTGCCATGGGTGGAGCGTGGGTGGAGAGTGGGTGTCTCTGCGGCAGGGAGGCGTGCCATGGGTGGAGCGTGGGTGTCTCTGCTGCAGGGAGGCGTGCCATGGGTGGAGCGTGGGTGTCTCTGGGGCAGGGAGGCGTGCCATGGGTGGAGCGTGGGTGTCTCTGGGGCAGGGAGGCGTGCCATGGGTGGAGCGTGGGTGTCTCTGGGGCAGGGAGGCGTGCCATGGGTGGAGCGTGGGTGTCTCTGCAGCAGGGAGGCGTGCCATGGGTGGAGCGTGGGTATCTCTGCGGCAGGGAGGCGTGCCATGGGTGGAGCCTGGGTGTCTCTGCGGCAGGGAGGCATGCCATGGGTGGAGCGTGGGTGTCTCTGCGGTAGGGAGGCATGCCATGGGTGGAGCGTGGGTGTCTCTGCGGCAGGGAGGCGTGCCATGGGTGGAGTGTGGGTGTATCTGCAGCAGGGAGGCATGCCAAGAGTGGAGCATGGGTGTCTCTGCAGCAGGGAGGCGTGCCATGGGTGGAGCGTGGGTGTCTCTGCGGCAGGGAGGCGTGCCATGGGTGGAGCGTGGGTGTCTCTGCGGCAGGGAGGCGTGCCATGGGTGGAGAGTGGGTGTCTCTGCGGCAGGGAGGCATGCCATGGGTGGAGAGTGGGTGTCTCTGTGGCAGGGAGGCGTGCCATGGGTGGAGCGTGGGTGTCTCTGCGGCAGGGAAGTGTGCCACAGGTGGAGCGTGGGTGTCTCTGCAGCAGGGAGGCATGCCATGGGTGGAGCGTGGGTGTCTCTGCGGCAGGGAGGCGTGCCATGGGTGGAGCGGGGGTGTCTCTGCGGCAGGGAGGCATGCCATGGGTGGAGCGTGGGTGTCTCTGTGGCAGGGAGGCGTGCCATGGGTGGAGCGTGGGTGTCTCTGCGGCAGGGAAGTGTGCCACAGGTGGAGCGTGGGTGTCTCTGCAGCAGGGAGGCATGCCATGGGTGGAGCGTAGGTGTCTCTGCGGCAGGGAGGCGTGCCATGGGTGGAGTGTGGGTGTCTCTGCGGCAGGGAGGCGTGCCATGGGTGGAGCGTGGGTGTCTCTGAAGCAGGGAGGCGTGCCATGAGTGGAGCATGGGTGTCTCTGTGGCAGGGAGGCGTGCCATGGGTGGAGCGTGGGTGTCTCTGCGGCAGGGAAGTGTGCCACAGGTGGAGCGTGGGTGTCTCTGCAGCAGGGAGGCGTGCCATGGGTGGAGAGTGGGTGTCTCTGTGGCAGGGAGGCATGCCATGGGTGGAGCGTGGGTGTCTCTGTGGCAGGGAGGCATGCCATGGGTGGAGCGTGGGTGTCTCTGCGGCAGGGAGGCGTGCCATGGGTGGAGCGGGGGTGTCTCTGCGGCAGGGAGGCGTGCCATGGGTGGAGCGTGGGTGTCTCTGCGGCAGGGAGGCGTGCCATGGGTGGTGCGTGGGTGTCTCTGCTGCAGGAAGGCGTGCCATGGGTGGAGCGTGGGTGTCACTGCAGCAGGGAGGCGTGCCATTGGTGGAGCGTGGGTGTCTCTGCGGCAGGGAGGAGTGCCATGGGTGGAACGTGGGTGTCTCTGCGGCACGGAGGCGTGCCATGGGTGGAGCATGGGTGTCTCTGCGGCAGGGAGGCGTGCCATGGGTGGAGCGTGGGTGTCTCTGCCGCAGGGAGGCGTGCCATGGGTGGAGTGTGGGTGTCTCTGCAGCAGGGAGGCGTTCCATGGGTGGAGCATGGGTGTCCCTGCGGCAGGGAGGCGTGCCATGGGTGAAGCGTGGGTGTCTCTGCGGCAGGGAGGCGTGCCATGAGTGGAGCATGGGTGTCTCTGCAGCAGGGAGGCGTGCCATGGGTGGAGCGTAGGTGTCTCTGCGGCAGGGAGGCGTGCCATGGGTGGAGCGTGGGTGTCTCTGCGGCACGGAGGCGTGCCATGGGTGGAGCGTGGGTGTCTCTGCGGCAGGGAAGTGTGCCACAGGTGGAGCGTGGGTGTCTCTGCGGCAGGGAGGCGTGCCATGGGTGGAGCGTGGGTGTCTCTGCGGCAGGGAGGCGTGCCATGGTTGGAGCGTGGGTGTCTCTGCGGCAGGGAGGCATGCCATGGGTGGAGAGTGGGTGTCTCTGTGGCAGGGAGGCGTGCCATGGGTGGAGCGTGGGTGTCTCTGCAGCAGGGAGGCGTTCCATGGGTGGAGCGTGGGTGTCTCTGCGGCAGGGAGGCGTCCCATGGGTGGAGCGTGGGTGTCTCTGCGGCAGGGAGGCATGCCATGGGTGGAGAGTGGGTGTCTCTGTGGCAGGGAGGCGTGCCGTGGGTGGAGCGTGGGTGTCTCTGTGGCAGTGAGCCGTTCCATGGGTGGTGCGTAGGTGTCTCTGCGGCAGGGAGGCGTGCCATGGGTGGAGCGTGGGTGTCTCTGCGGCAGGGAGGCATGCCATGAGTGGAGCATGGGTGTCTCTGCAGCAGGGAGGCGTGCCTTGGGTGGAGCGTGGGTGGCTCTGCGGCAGGGAGGCGTGCCATGGGTGGAGCGTGGGTGTCTCTGCGGCACGGAGGCATGCCATGAGTGGAGCATGGGTGTCTCTGCAGCAGGGAGGCGTGCCTTGGGTGGAGCATGGGTATCTCTGCAGCAGGGAGGCGTGCCTTGGGTGGAGCGTGGGTGTCTCCGCAGCAGGGAGGCGTTCCATGGGTGGAGCGTGGGTGTCTCTGCGGCAGGGAGGCATTCCATGGGTGGAGCGTGGGTGTCTCTGCGGCAGGGAGGCATGCCATGGGTGGAGAGTGGGTGCCTCTGTGGCAGGGAGGCGTGCCGTGGGTGGAGCGTGGGTGTCTCTGCGGCAGGGAGGCGTGCCATGGGTGGTGCGTAGGTGTCTTTGCGGCAGGGAGGCGTGCCATGGGTGGAGCGTGGGTGTCTCTGCCCCAGGGAGGCATGCCATGGGTGGAGCGTGGGTGTCTCTGCGGCAGGGAGGCATGCCATGAGTGGAGCATGGGTGTCTCTGCAGCAGGGAGGCATGCCATGGGGGGAGTGTGGGTGTCTCTGCGGCAGGGAGGCGTGCCATGGGTGGAGTGTGGGTGTCTCTGCGGCAGGGAGGCGTGCCATGAATGGAGCGTGGGTGTCTCTGTGGCAGGGAGGTGTGCCATGGTTGGAGCGTGGGTGTTGCCGTGCATCCACCCATGCATTCTGACACATTCCCAGATTTAGCAACACGGGTAGACCTGGGAATGCATCAGAATTGTTCTCCTCCACACCAGAGGCGCAACGAGGAGAAATATCTTTATTTCTCCTCTTTGTTTCCTCTTGTAAGCGGCATCGTGCAGCACGCGTAGAAGGAGGAAAATGCCTCTGAGGATTGTTTTGTGCAGGTAGGTGTCCCTTGCTGCATAAAAACAATCCTGCCTGTAACACACCCACCCTCGCACCATGGGGCATAAATGCCTGCGTTGGTGCTCGGCAGGAGTTCTGTGCACCAGCGCGGGCAGCAGGAATGCAGCGTATTATGTTAAATACAGCGCATTTGCTGCCCTCTCCCTTTCATGCAGCGCAGGCAGCAGGAATGCAGCGTATTATGTTAAATACAGCGCATTTGCTGCCCTCTCCCTTTCATGCAGCGCGGGCAGCAGGAATGCACCGTATAATGATAAATACAGTGCATTACTGCCCTCTCCCTTTCATTTAGCGCAGACAGCAGGAATGCACCGTATAATGATATATACAGCGCATTGCTGCCCTCTCCCTTTCATGCAGCGCAGACAGCAGGAATGCACCGTATAATGTTAAATACAGCGCATTTGCTGCCCTCTGCCCTTTCACGCAGCGCAGGCAGCAGGAATGCACCGTATAATGATAAATACAGTGCATTACTGCCCTCTCCCTTTCATGTAGCGCAGACAGCAGGAATGCACCGTATAATGTTAAATACAGCGCATTGCTGCGCTCTCCCTTTCATGCAGCGCAGACAGCAGGAATGCAGCGTATTATGTTAAATACAGCGCATTTGCTGCCCTCTCCCTTTCACGCAGCGCAGACAGCAGGAATGCACCGTATAATGTTAAATACAGCGCATTGCTGCCCTCTCCCTTTCATGCAGCGCAGGCGGCAGGAATGCACCGTATAATGTTAAATACAGTGCATTGCTGCCCTCTCCCTTTCATGCAGCGCAGGCAGCAGGAATGCACCGTATAATGTTAAATACAGTGCATTGCTGCCCTCTGCCCTTTTCGTGCAGCGCAGACAGCAGGAATGCACCGTATAATGTTAAATACAGTGCATTTCTCCCCTCTCCCTTTCATGCAGCGCAGGCAGCAGGAGTGCACCGTATAATGTTAAATACAGCGCATTGCTGCCCTCTCCCTTTCATGCAGCGCAGGCGGCAGGAATGCACCGTATAATGTTAAATACAGTGCATTGCTCCCCTCTCCCTTTCATGCAGCGCGGCCAGCAGGAATGCACCGTATAATGTTAAATACAGCGCATTGCTGCCCTCTCCCTTTCATGCAGCGCAGACAGCAGGAATGCACCGTATAATGTTAAATACAGCGCATTGCTGCCCTCTCCCTTTCATGCAGCGCAGGCGGCAGGAATGCACCGTATAATGTTAAATACAGTGCATTGCTCCCCTCTCCCTTTCATGCAGCGCCGGCAGCAGGAATGCACCGTATAATGTTAAATACAGCGCATTGCTGCCCTCTCCCTTTCATGCAGCGCCGGCAGCAGGAATGCACCGTATAATGTTAAATACAGCGCATTGCTGCCCTCTCCCTTTCATGCAGCGCAGCTCAGCAAGGTGGATTGTTGTGTTACAAGAAATATTGGTAATTATGGGCCTAAATCTCTATTATTATCTTTCTTCGTAACAGATGAAGGACAGATTGGTGCAGACTCATCCATCTTCCCCCGTCCACGCCTGATTTATTAACTGTGTTGCATATGGCTTCTGAATGTTGACAACCCGCCCATGGGTGCTGGAAGTAGGGTTTGGGGGGCTGCAGCACCCCCAAATTAACCCATGCGGGAGTACAGAAGGTGAACGAGCAATAAAGCGGCCTTTAAGATTCGTATTCATCTTGTCGCTTTTGCTGCGACTTTGGTCAAAGGCCGGCTGTGTCTTCTGCTTTTTCGGAAACTGGTGTTTACTGATAAAGTCTGTGGCTGCAAAGTGAGAGGATTTTGGAAAGTGAACTCTCTGACAATCTTGCTGGAAAGAGGAAGTGAAAGGGGAGGCCATAGGATGTCCCTTCTAACACACAACAACTTTTAAATACCTGTAAATGCACTGTGCACGTGTTTCAACTGAAGTATCTGTAATTCTGGAGTGTGATGGAAACAAAGGGGCAGATTTACGTTTCTTGGCGCATCCCTGCAAATCAGCAGGGATGCGCCAGGAAAGATGCGTGAAGCAAGTTTTCCCTTGCGCCACCACAGATGCGCCACCACAGATGCGCTGCATTTACAATGCAGTGCATCAAGGTGCAAGGATAAACAGATGCGTGTCGCATCTGCCGGCGTGAGGTTGGTGCAGTGCTGGAGTTGTGTTGCAGGCACGATGCAACTCCAGCACTGTTCCAACATGGCCTATCCTCAACATGGTGCTTCACGCCTTACGCCTGCTACAAGCAGGCGCAAGGTTTTGACACAGCGGCGTTGGAAAAGTGACTGAGTGAAATCTTGTAGAATTCACTCAGGCACTTTTCCAAAGCGTTCCTGCAACGGAACGCCCCTCCCTGCGCCAGAATGCCCAGATGAAACCTGACGCAGGTTTCATGCGGCGCAGGGCTTTACAACGTAACGCATCTCCCTAGGTGTGTCACGTTGTAGACAGGGAACAACGTGGCGCATGGTTTACGCTGCCGCTGCATCACAGAAGTGACGCTACCGCAGCGCAAATGTGGCGCACAAGGCTTGTAAATCTGCCCCACACATTTTAATTGACTCAAAATAATCCAGACCCTATACTGGATGAAGTGCAAATGATAAATATTCGCTTAAACCTGATTTCCACACATTATCATTTGTGTGCTGTATACTTTTACCTGTAAAACCGCGCGTCGATGCAAACTTAGTGGCTGTTTCAATGGAGAATGTGCGCTCTATAACAGCAGCGGCTACCTCACTGCACTTTAGTCATATGTTTGCGACAATGTGATCCAAAATACACCACTGGCTCCATACTCCACCCTCACCACCGGCTCCATACTCAACCCTCACCACCGGCTCCATACTCCACCCTCACCATTGGCTCCATAGTCCACCTTCACCACCATTCCATACTCTACCCTCACCACCGGTCCATACTCCACACTCACCACCAGCTCCATACTCCACCCCCACCACCGGTCCATATTCCACTCTCACCACTGGTCCATACTCAACCCTCACCACCGGCTCGATAATCCACCCTCACCAGCAGCTCCATACTCCACCCTCCACACTGGCTCCACCCTCACGACCGGCTCCATACTCCACCTTCACCCCCATTCCATACTCTACCCTCACCACCGTTCCATACTCCAAAATCACCACCGGTCCGTACACTCACCACCAGCTCCATACTCCACCCTCACCACCGGTCCATATTCCACCCTCACCACTGGTCTGTATGCCACCCTGACCACCATTCCATACTACACCATCACCACCGGTCCATACTCCACACTCACCACCAACTCCATAATCCACCCTCAACACCAGCTCCATACTCCACCCTCACCACCAGCTCCACCCTCAGGGCCTTTCTAAAGGCAAGCAGATTGGAGGTATGGCGAAGATCAACGGGAAGGGAGTTCCATAGTTTGGGGGTGAGATGTTTAAAGGAACGTCCACCTATCCTGACTTTCCTAATGGGAGGAAGCGTTGCCAGGCCAAGACATTCAGATCGGAGAGATCTGGTAGGTTTGTAGAGAGAGAGCCGTTTCTGAATGTACGAGGCCCCTACCAAATGGAGTGCCTTATGGGCCAGTGTGAGAGCTTTGAATGTAATCCGCTTCTTGACAGGAAGCCAGTGAAGGGAGGAAAGCAACTCTGATGACCTAGCTTGCCGAGGTAGGCCAAAGATAGCCCTTGCCGCAGAGTTTTGTACTACCTGAAGTTTGTGCAGGAGGTAATCCGGCAAACCCAGGTAGAGGACATTTGAATAATCAAGCCTGGAACAAATCAGAGCCTGTACTGTCAACTTCCTGTGGACTAAAGGGAGCAGAGGAAGGAATTTACGCAGCATTTTCAACAGACCAAAACAGGTACTGGTGAGACCTGTGATCTGTGTTTTCAACGAAAGGGTATTGTCGATTTTGATCCCAAGGTTTTTAGCAACCACGGAGGACGAGGAAGGGGGTGACATGCACACCGGCCACCATTCCTGCCAAGGCGGGTCTGCCTGACAGCCAAAGAAGAGCACCTCAGATTTATCAGGGTTGCACTTGAGGCTGCTTCGCTGAAACCAGTCGAAGACAGCCCCAAGGCAACCACGGATGCTCTCCCCGTCGAACTCCGTGCCCTTCTTACAGGTGAAGAGAAGCTGGGTGTCGTCAGCGTATGATATGATCTGGGCACCCATGGACTCCGCCAGTACCGCCAGTGGAGTCATGAAGATGTTAAAAAGTGTCGGGCTCAGCACCGACCCTTGTGGGACTCCGACATCCATAGGCGGCACCTCAGCAGAGTACGGAGGGGCCCAGACCACTTGTCTACGACCCGCTAGGTAAGATCTCAGCCAGCTCAACACCGTCCCTCTGAGACCAATCTCGTGAAGTTGTCTCAAGAGGGCCTCATGAGGGACGGTGTCAAAGGCCGCCGACAAATCCAACATCACCAGCATTGCTCTTCCACCTGCGTCGAGAACTTCCTTAATGGCTTCATTTACTTCCAATAGAGCGGTCTCAGTGCTCAAATTGGAGCGGAAACCAGATTGGGTAGAGTGGAGTAACCCCTGGTCTTCAAGGAAGGAAGAAAGCACAGAGTGGACGTGCTTCTCGACGATCTTAGCAAAACTGGGCAGGAGAGATATGGGCCTATAGTTTGCATGTGTCTCTGGATCAAGGCCTGGTTTTTTTAGAAGGGGAACAACCATTGCCTTCTTCCAGGCTGGCGGGACAATGCCGCTAGACAAGGATAGGTTCAAGACAGGGTAAATTAAGGAATTTAGAATCTTAGCATTCCTGGCTAGAAAACTCGCCGGACAGGGGTCAAGCGGAGAGCCTGATTTGATCCTGAGTAAAAGATCCAGAGAGATAGATTCCGATAGAGGTGGAAACTCCGATAGAATGGGTCAGGAATCAGTTGGAAAGGACGTCAGATTGGAACCAATCAGGGATACACTAGGGGCAGCTGGTGGAAAGGATTCTTGGATCAGTTTAATTTTGGTATTAAAGAAAATGGCCAGCTCCTTTACCCAAGGTTTGGAAAACTTATGCTGGACTGTACTAGATTTGGGAGAGACAAACTCTTTAACGATGGTGAAAATTTCTTTACAGGAGTTTGACGCAGACTCAATTCCGTTGGCAAAGTAGTTCTTTTTGGCCTCCAGGATGTCTGTGTGATAGGACTTGATAGATAGTTTGTAGGCGGACTTAGCTTCCTTGTCATATTGCTTCCGCCAGAGTCTTTCGGCTAACTTACAGTTACGCCGAGCCAGAGCAAGTGACTTAGAAAACTAAGTCACCATCTGCTGTATACTCCACCCTCACAACCGGCTCCTTACTCCACCTGCTCCATACTCCACCCTCACCAGTGGCTCCATACTCCACCCTCACTGCTGGCTCCATACTCCACCCTCACCACCGGACCATACTCTACCCTTACCACCTGATCCTGAGTAAAAGATCCAGAGAGATAGATTCCGATAGAGGTGGAAACTCCGATAGAATGGGTCAGGAATCAGTTGGAAAGGACGTCAGATTGGAACCAATCAGGGATACACTAGGGGCAGCTGGTGGAAAGGATTCTTGGATCAGTTTAATTTTGGTATTAAAGAAAATGGCCAGCTCCTTTACCCAAGGTTCGGAAAACTTATGCTGGACTGTACTAGATTTGGGAGAGACAAACTCTTTAACGATGGTGAAAATTTCTTTACAGGAGTTTGACGCAGACTCAATTCTGTTGGCAAAGTAGTTCTTTTTGGCCTCCAGGATGTCTGTGTGATAGGACTTGATAGATAGTTTGTAGGCGGACTTAGCTTCCTTGTCATATTGCTTCCGCCAGAGTCTTTCGGCTAACTTACAGTTACGCCGAGCCAGAGCAAGTGACTTAGAAAACCAAGTCACCATCTGCTGTATACTCCACCCTCACAACCGGCTCCTTACTCCACCTGCTCCATACTCCACCCTCACCAGTGGCTTCATACTCCACCCTCACTGCTGGCTCCATACTCCACCCTCACCACCGGACCATACTCTACCCTTACCACCGGCTCCATACTCCACCCTCACCACTGGTTCCATACTTCACTCTCACCACCAGCTCCATACTCCACCCTCACCACCAGCTCCATACTCCACCCTCCCCACCGGTCCAGACTCCACCCTCACCACTGGTTCCATACTCCACTCTCACCATCGGCTCCATACTCCACCCTCACCACCGGCTCCATACTCCACTCTCACCACTGGTTCCATACTCCACTCTCACCAACCGGCTCAATACTCCACCCTCACCCCGGCTGCATACTCCATTCTCACCACCAACTCCATACTCTACCCTCACCACTGGTTCCATACTCCACCCTCACCACAGGCTCCATACTCCACCCTCACCACCAGCTCCATACTCCACCCTCACCACCGGTCCATACGCCACCCTCACCACTGGCTCCATACCCCACCCTCACCACTGGCTCCATACTCCACCCTCACCACAGGCTGCATACTCCAATCTCACCACCAACTCTATGCTCCACCCTCACCACCGGCTCCAAACTCCACCCTCACCATCGGCTCCATACTCCACCCTCACCACCGGTCCATACTCCACCCTCACCACCGGCTCCATACTCCACTCTCACCACTGGTTCCATACTCCACTCTCACCAACCGGCTCCATACTGCACCCTCACCACCGGCTCCATACTCCACCCTCACCACCGGTCCATACTCCACCCTCACCACTGGTTCCATACTCCACCCTCACCACCGGCTTCATACTCCACCCTCACCATCTGCTTCATATTCCACCCTCACCATCGGCTCCTTACTCCACCGGCTCCATACTCCACCCTCACCACTGGCTCCATATTCCACCCTCACTACTGGCTCCATACTCCACCCTCACCACCGGACCATACTCCACCCTTACCACCGGGTCCATACTCCACCCTCACCACTGGTTCCATACTTCAATCTCACCACCAGCTCCATACTCCACCCTCAGCACCGGCTCCATACTCCACCCTCCCCACCGGTCCAGACTCCACCCTCACCACTGGTTCCATACTCCACTCTCACCATCAGCTCCATACTCCACCCTCACCACCGGCTCCATACTCCACCCTCACCACTGGTCCATACTCCACCATCACCACCAGCTCCATACTCCACCTTCACCACTGGTTCCATACTCCACCCTCACCATGTGTTCCATACTCCACTCCCACCAACCGGCTCCATACTGCACCCTCACCACCGGCTCCATACTCCACCCTCACCACTGGTCCATACTCCACCCTCACCACTGGTTCCATACTCCACCCTCACCACCTGCTCCATACTCCACCCTCACCACCGGCTCCATACACCAGCTTTGTGGCATTACTGTCTAATGTGTGTGAGAGTGGAACAGGGTGTGGCGTTTCTGTCTAATGTGTGAGACAGTGGGACAGGGTGTGGAGTTACTGTCTAATGAGTGTGAGAGTGGGACAGGGTGTGGCGTTACTGTCTAATGTGTGAGACAGTGGGACAGGGAGTGGTGTTACTGTCTAATGTGGCGAGAGTGGGACAGGGTGTGTCGTTACTAAGTATGGGCAAATTTTGCGAATCTCGCGTTCGCGAATTTTGCGGATTTGCGAACTCGCAATCCGCAAAATCCGCGAATTCTTGCGAATTTGCGGATTTTTTTTGTGTTCGCAAGGATTTCTGCCAGTTCGCGAGGGTTTCGTACCAGTTCGCAATTGCGAACTTACATTTCGGCACGCAACGGTCGCGAATTATGTTGTTTCTACGTCTGGTTCATCATCACAGGTTCCCAGCACCCTCTGTTTCACCACTGCAACCCTCTGTTACATCAATGCCACCCTCTGGTTCATCATTACTGTAGATTATGGGGGGGAAAAGCAAGCACACCAGCCCTGCTTCAACTGAGATGAATTACTTTGGGGTTAGTTTATTAATGTGTCACTGTTTTAAAATTCCAGTCTGGCACCTGCTTCCTTATCTGTAATTTTGCTTTCTGTTGCAGTGCATTTTTTTTCCCCAGGACCTTTGTGGCCTACTTGTAGCTATTCTATGAGCCTGCTGTGAGGGTCAGAGCAGGGTCATACAATTGTTGCAACTAGCAACTGAATTCTGGAGGGGCCCCAGTCAGGAAGCACTACCGGGAATTGTTACTAATGATGAGTTTGAACTATTGCCCCTGCCGAGTGCTTTCAGTTTTGAAAAACTCGTTTTTCTGCAATTTCGCGGGGTTCGCGGGGCGCGAACACGCGCGAGATCGGATTCGGAAGCCGCAAATTCGTGCGAATATGCAATTTGTTTTTTTTGCGGCGTGTTAGTTAGCAAGGTTTTGTGCGTTTTTGCGAGCCGCTCGTAGCGCAAGGCGCGAAGTTACCCTCGCGGTCGTTCAAGGGCGCAGCCATCTTGTTTGCCTGAAGTATTTCCGTTTCCGGGCGCGAAGTGTAATCTCGCAAAGTCTGCGGCTTGCCAGTACAGTTTTGCGCGTGTTCGCAAGAAAAATCTCGCGCGAACTTACCCGCGCGGTCGTGAACGGGCGCGGCCATCTTGTTTCTCATTCATTGCTATGGTTCTGGGCATGGTCTTTGTATCCTCTGTCAATCTCTGCCATCCTTTGCTTGTTTGAAGTTTTTTTTGATCTATTTTACTTATTATCTATCCCTCTATTTTTCTAGCCCTATATTTTTGTGTTTACTGCTACTTTTGGTTAATTTTAAACTACTTTTGTAAACTCTTTTCTTTTCTTCTCTTCCCTATTCTATTTTCTTTATTCCTTTCCGCCCAGACCATGGTGAAGGGAGCCGGGAAGCATCCGAGAAGGGGAAGGGTCCCGCACCCCGTGTCCGGCTCCCGTGCGGGCGTTTGAGGGGGGAGGAGGTCGTACCCAGGGAGATCTTTACCCCGGAGGAGGTGGGCCAACTCATTTTTTATGTTCAGCGCCGCCTCCCCAGGACCATCATGGGAGGCGGCAAGATCAGTGCCGGGTACGGGGCCCGGGAGCGCCGGAAGCGGTGGGAGAAGGTGTGCCAGGCCATTTACCACCACTCTCGGGTCTGGCGCACCTACAACCAGGCCACCCACCGCTGGACAGATGTCCTGACCCGTGAGCGAGATCTGCTCGACCTCCTTGGCCTTGAGATCCCCGGGCTTGGTGAGTAGTAGTAGCTATGTCTTTACTACTATGTTTTCTCCTGCTGTGTTATTATATTGCAAATTTTTGTTTTTTACCAAGAGCAATAATGCTGCTCATTACATTGTAGGTAAATTATATTTCAAAATCTTCTGTGCATTTCAGGTACACTGCTCTCCTTCTTCTCAGTAGTGTTGCTACTATGCTTATTTGTTTTAGATTTTGTGTTCATTTCATTGGCCTGTGAAATTATGTATGAGTGTAGTTGAAAGAACTGCGTAATGCTACACACTAAGGTTCAGATTTTTAATTACCGGCGCATCCCTGCAAGGTAGCAGGGATGCGCCAGTAATTGTGCGTCACGCCACCATCACCCATGGTGCGCCGTATTTACAATGCGGCGCACCATGGGCCCAAAACGTCACCAAAGCGTTACGCATCTGTGCCGTAAAGGCGGCGCATTGCTGGAGTTGCGTCCCAACGATGGTGCGTGCAGCTCCATCAATGCTCTGGGGTGCCCTATCTCCCCAATGCTGCGTCAAGCCGTACGTGTGCTTCAAGCAGGCGCAGGGTTTGAGTCACGCATCATTGTCCTCAAAGTGACTGATTGAAATCTTGTAGATTTCCCTCAGCCACTTTTAGGATGCGTTCCTGCGCAGGAACGCCCTCCCTTGCGCCGGAACGCCCCCTATTGGCGCAGGGCTTTACAACGTGATGCATCTCCCATATGCGTCACGTTGTTCATATACGCCGCACCATTGCGCCTCTTTTGTGCTGTCGCTGCGTCACAAAAGCCACGCAACAATGGAGCAAAAGAGCCGCAAGGGCCTTCTAAATCAGCCCCTACAGACTCAAGTCCAGTCCTTCCTTTGTACACATGGCGATAAGAAGAAATAGTGGTGGTGGATTAATAGTTTGAGTATTTTAATGACTGGTTAATGTAGTAGGAAACTTTAGTGTTGTCGCTGATCTTCAATCACGATGGACTTTGGCTGTCACTTTGCGTGCTGCGGACTGCTGCCTGCCAATCCTAGGCAAACCTTTTTAGTACTTTGTTTAGTGAGTTACATAGGGTAGTTTCCAATTCGACGGTCCGCAAATCAAGCAATACTAAAGTAATGACGTAGTCGACCACATGAGATTGGTCAATAATATATCCCGTGGAGTCGTTCCCTATTTGCTATTTCGCAAAAATATTTTGTTACTTTGTTAGTTCTTTTGAAATGTTTGATTTGGTTGAGAAATATCATCCATGTTTTCTGTTTTTCTTTCTTTCATGTTGTACATCAGCTTCCCCCAGGGGCAAGAGGAGGACACAGGAGGAGGAGGAGGGTGCTGTTGACGATGCAGGCCAGGACCGGGCAGGCGAGGGCTCCTTTGCTGGCCCCAGTAAGTTTTAATTTTAATATAGAGTACTTATTTTTTCCTAGCGTTCCTCATTCGATTTTTTCTAAATCGTCTTTGATCTCTTGTAGACAGGATCTAAATTCTTATCCTGCCTCGACTATGACTCCGTGTGGTATTACTAGATTATTCTCATTAGTCTGTCTGTGTAGCTAACTAAGATTGCACATTTGGCATTTCCATTGGACTCCCATTCTAGTCAGCAATAGCTCTATGCACTGAGTGCAGTCCTCTGGGATTGTCCATAATGTCTTTTCAAGTATTCTAAATGTTTATGCTTTGACCATTGCCAACAATAAAAAGGTGAATGACCACCAAGAAAGAATAAGATACTACTTTACTTTTGGTTTGGATAGGAGGACAACCCATTCTACTACTGTTGCAGGGACAAATCTGCACAAACAGAACTATGGACACTAAATAATGCATCGCTTAGCTTATCAATTATAATAGGTGCTGTAACTGTTAGACTTTCCACATACCTCAGTGATAACAGACTTTGTAGTTGAACCCCCAATCTCCTTACTGACTAGATAGTGTGGCAGAGTCATTTAGCTCCCAAAGTCACCGATGGCAGAGGCACGGACTCATGCTTGCAAAAATTCAAAAACCTTTAGCTCATCCACTCTAGTCTGGAGGACCAAAAACCACAGAGTCTAGTTAAGTTTAAAAGCTTTATTAAAAGTAAACACATTTATTAAATTCAAGTTTGTCATAAAAGTGAACGTGTAACTGAAAATGGAAAAGTGCTTAGTGCTGACGATTAATTGGACACATTTCTTGTGGTCGAGCCGAGCTCTCACCTGGTTTGAACTTGATCCTGCTCGTGTTCTTAGAAGTCAAGGTTCTGTCTGTTAGGAGAAAAAGTGGTGCGTGTTAAAAAGTAAAAAGCAAACATTCATCAGTTGTGCCAACAAGTGCAGCAAGACAACAGCCTTCCCTGGAAAAAGGGACATTTTTACTCTAGAGTACACAGTCATAAATTATTAAATTGTATACTGTTTTTTTCACAATTCTTCCTCCTAGACCAAATATTATATAGTAGTGAGTGGTGTATTCTAACATTATTAAATGTACTTTGTAGGTGGAACATCTGGAGACGGGGCCAGCGCGGAGGTGGTGGTGGCATTGGACGAGGAGGACAACTCTGGGGAGGAGGCGGTGCAAGTGCCGGACAAGGACATGCCTGTGAGGGTTCACACGGTGGTGGCGGGCAGAGGTAAGCTATACATTCCTTAGTCATTGAGATTGAAGACTGCAGAGTGTGCTTTCTGCACGGGTGTATTATAAAAAAAGCAGGTAGTAGCCTCCTCTAAATGTACTTCGACTTAGCTGTGAAGTTTTTGGCGAGAAGAATCCCAATCAGATCTGAGGTGAACTTGATGGATGGGATGAACGAAAAGCGAAAGAAGGGTGTAAGTAAGTGTGGAAGCACGAGAAATGTAATGATGACTGGCAAAGAAGAATCATATGTGTTTGCTTGGTCCCCGAGGTGGCTGGGAGGGTAAGAAAATGGTATGGTGCATGGCTGGGTGAATGATGAAGCAAGGATGGGTGGAAGGAGAACAGCCTGGGTGGGTGAGACAGAAACTGTATGTGTGCAATATACTTTGAATGGATGGATGCCTGGATCATTCATGGTACTATCTGACTCTTAGATAGCATATGTGTATCTAGAGAGAGTAGACGGTCACTGGATGAACTAAGTGTTACTTTGAAGAGCATGTAACACCCCACCCGCACGTCCGTTCCAGTGTAGGAAAGGCAAGGAAAAGAAGTTGTAACGTTGTCCAAATACTACCATGAATAGTAGCAGTAGTTTGTATTGCAACTGCAAGCACAGCATATATCCGGTTATTATGGTGGACACTCCCTACCTCTCTTAATAACTTTAGTTTAGTAGTAGTACGTCATTCATGTGTGGGGGTATCACTGTTCACTCAATAATAAGCAAAGCACCTAAAGTCATCCCATATGTCATCAAATACATCCCATGTGAAGTGATAGATAATCAGATAATTTAGCTTCTTCATTTTCCTTTTCTAATACTCATTTGCACTGTAGGGTGAAAGCTAAATTAATTAAGCAGTAGCCCTTTTAACAGAGTATTCGCAGTGCCACCCGTAATAGAAAAGTAAGAGCTTCACCACCTGCATGTACTGGACCGGTACAGTAACGCAAGTCTGTCTCACTCACCATGGTGTGCGTCTGTTTTTCTCGGGTGCAAGTTCACTGCGCTGGCATTATGCCGGCTTGCATAAGATAACGTACCAATTTTCCTAAACAAGAGAGAAGAAGAAGAATAAGAGTGGTGTACTGTCATAGTCGACTGTAATGGAAGTCCATAGTGCTCGTAGAATTTGTTCCTGAAACTCCCATTAATGTTAGAGCAAGGATGAAGAAGTCGGAGGTTACATAGATACTGTCCTCAATAGTTATGTACTGTGCTTTCAATTTGCTACTTGTACTGTGACAACTTTCTGCTCAATCATTTTGTGTTAATCTTAAGGAGCATTGGTTACAGACTATGTCTTTCTTTTTTCATGTAGTTGCTCCTTCCAAATCCAAGACACCATCAAGGAGGAAGGAGCTGGCTCGAATGGCCCGGCAACGGAGGCTGGATGCCACTGTCGCTGAATATCGGCGGCTGGTGGCCCTGGAGGAGGAGGAGACGCAGTCTGGTACAACAACAACGTCCACTGGGACAGCTGCATCCTCCTCCGTGCGGGCTGCCAGCCAGCGCAGTGCTCCAGCGGTACGGAGCCGGGCTACCAAAGCCAAACGCCACCGCCCAGCAGCAAAGAAAGCAGCTGCCCCTCACAGGATTTGCAAGGCACACCGGCGCCGCTTATCCCTCAGACTGTCCTACCTGGAGCAGGAGGTCCATAACTATAAGAACGTGGTGGAGGGCCTCCGCTTCGAACTTGCCACCTTCCGCAAGGAGCATGATGCCCTGGCTGCTAATTCCAACAGCACCCTGCCATAGTGTCCCCTGCCCCTTTTTTAGAGACTTTTGGGGGGTGGGAATTGGGAGTTGGGATTTTTGGGGACTTTTGAAGGACAATCGTTGGGGTTAGGGAGGGTCTTGCGGGAGATTAATTTGTTAGGGCTATAAAAATATACTTTTTGAAACTTTATCTGACCATACCTGTTTTTTACTGCTTTTGAGTCTGGTGGGTGGGGGTTTAACAGTAAGTTTGTTTTCCTGAATAGTCCTAGGACTTTAGTAGTACTACCGTCAATCCAATCTCTCGTCTCTCCTAATACTCCATTATACTACCTCCAACCAAACGCCTATCTTACCTGTAATTTCTGTTTGCAAGTAGGGCTAGGCCCAGGCCCAGGGCTGGCTCCACGGGAAACAGCGAATAAGGTTGGCAATCCTGGGCGGATAAAATTTCCTCATAGCGGTGGTACTAGTGGTGTGACACAGTGGCAGTTGCATGCCTATGAAAAAAAAAAAATGAAATCTGGTTTGTCCTCCTGAGCAATACAACGGTACAATAGAGAATATAGCAGGTGACAGAAGTACACTAGAACAGTGCCACATTGTAGCCTAACAAATGTTAAAGTATAACTAATTCGGTTGAAGTTCTTTGACATTAGCCATGGGTCTTTGTCAATCAGAGTAAGAATATATCCTCGGATTTCTTCACCAGCCTGTTGCTATCACCTTATCCTCCCCAGCAAGTGTGTGGATTTATTGCTGTAATTTAGCCACACATCAATGAAAACCACACAGGCCGGGGGAAGAGGGTTAGGGTTTGAAAAATGGATGGGTACGGGGGTTTTTGGTAAAGGTTTTGGGAGACAAGAAAAAATAGCACAGCATGGACAAACAATTGTGAACATAAACAAATCTTTGGGTACAAACCTATCCATCAATCTTTGAAAGTGCATGCACTACTGCATGCATGTCAGTGAAAAGTAAGTAGTACTTTCGACAACTGTGGAAGAAAGAATGCGACAGTACAGGGCGTGTGTGGAATTATTGATAACTATATTCAACATAAGGTCTCTGTAGCCAGATACCTGAGAGCCTTGCTGGTCACTATAAATCCATTCACAACACTCAATGGGGTTGGTCTGGAAGGTATAGTAGATAGAAAAGGAGAAATTGCTCTTTTTCTAGGTGTCCCCTCACTCACCAGGGTTGCCCCTTGGTGACATGCTTCATCATTGGGGCCATCCCAGTCCTCTACGGGCTGGGGCGTGCTGCAACTTGCGAATTACGTAGGAGCACTTACAAATGACTATGTGTGGTGCAGATGTGATAGTGGAGTGGACTAAGTGATGTGTTAAGGGATCAATTTAGAAGCAGAGAGAGATCCAAGAAATGCAGTCACAGTCAGAGAAAAAGGCAAGGGATACTGTATCTATGTTGTTGTAGTTGTCCTGTTGAAAGTGGTAAGTAAGTTGCCTGCAGAAAAAAAATCCTCTTATTAGCGGCACTCCTCCATTGCAGCCGACGCTTCGTCCATCGATGTTGGTCACCAGAAGACACCCTGTAAAAAAAGCACAGCATAGACAAACAATTGAACATAAACAATTCTTTGGGTACAAACCTATCCATCAATCTTTGAAAGTGCATGCACTACTGCATGCATGTCAGTGAAAAGTAAGTAGTACTTTCGACAACTGTGGAAGAAAGAATGCGACAGTACAGGGCGTGTGTGGAATTATTGATAACTATATTCAACATAAGGTCTCTGTAGCCAGATACCTGAGAGCCTTGCTGGTCACTATAAATCCATTCACAACACTCAATGGGGTTGGTCTGGAAGGTATAGTAAATAGAAAAGGAGAAATTGCTCTTTTTCTAGGTGTCCCCTCACTCACCAGGGTTGCCCCTTGGTGACATGCTTCATCATTGGGGCCATCCCAGTCCTCTACGGGCTGGGGCGTGCTGCGACTTGCGAATTACGTAGGAGCACTTACAAATGACTATGTGTGGTGCAGATGTGATAGGGGAGTGGACTAAGTGATGTGTTAAGGGATCAATTTAGAAGCAGAGAGAGATCCAAGAAATGCAGTCACAGTCAGAGAAAAAGGCAAGGGATACTGTATCTATGTTGTTGTAGTTGTCCTGTTGAAAGTGGTAAGTAAGTTGCCTGCAGAAAAAAAATCCTCTTATTAGCGGCACTCCTCCATTGCAGCCGACGCTTCGTCCATCGATGTTGGTCACCAGAAGACACCCTGTAAAAAAAGCACAGCAAAGACAAACAATTGAACATAAACAATTCTTTGGGTACAAACCTATCCATCAATCTTTGAAAGTGCATGCACTACTGCATGCATGTCAGTGAAAAGTAAGTAGTACTTTCGACAACTGTGGAAGAAAGAATGCGACAGTACAGGGCATGTGTGGAATTATTGATAACTATATTCAACATAAGGTCTCTGTAGCCAGATACCTGAGAGCCTTGCTGGTCACTATAAATCCATTCACAACACTCAATGGGGTTGGTCTGGAAGGTATAGTAGATAGAAAAGGAGAAATTGCTCTTTTTCTAGGTGTCCCCTCACTCACCAGGGTTGCCCCTTGGTGACATGCTTCATCATTGGGGCCATCCCAGTCCTCTACGGGCTGGGGCGTGCTGCGACTTGCGAATTACATAGGAGCACTTACAAATGACTATGTGTGGTGCAGATGTGATAGTGGAGTGGACTAAGTGATGTGTTAAGGGATCAATTTAGAAGCAGAGAGAGATCCAAGAAATGCAGTCACAGTCAGAGAAAAAGGCAAGGGATACTGTATCTATGTTGTTGTAGTTGTCCTGTTGAAAGTGGTAAGTAAGTTGCCTGCAGAAAAAAAATCCTCTTATTAGCGGCACTCCTCCATTGCAGCCGACGCTTCGTCCATCGATGTTGGTCACCAGAAGACACCCTGTCCACTGCCTGCCTGATGCTGAATTGTGGCTCGCTAATGTGAAGCCTGACTCCATCCTTTTTTCCCCATTGCAGAGACTGAAACCCGGCCTGTAATTATTCAACGAAAAACAGGAAGTGATATAATATTACAACACCACTGATAAATTAATATAAGGTATGTAGGCTGTGGAGTGCAAAAAGTCACACTTTGATTTTCCTAGTAGACAGTACAATATTTTTGAAAGTGCGTACTCTGTCTGAGTCACCTTTTGAAGGATAAATAAGTAGGGGCAAATTAATGTAGCGGATCTTTCCCCTCAAGCTAGGTGTACTGTAAACTGTGTTTTAGAACAAAATTAGATCTTCCCAGCAGTGCTCCCACCCAGACCCTTACTAAAGCCAGCCGCAAAAATGTAGAAGACCCCCAATCAAATCTCAAAAAACGAGGCCTAGCAGAAAACTGGTGACAAAACTTACTTTGAAAGTAAAAGTAGGCCGAAGTACCCCCTTACTAATTACCCCTTACCCACCGTGGATTGCATTCAAACCACTTGCAAGCAACCAAGCAAAAGTATCCATAGCCAGTATCGCTCCAAGACTCGAAAACCCCCCCACCCAAACACATGCAATAGAAATACTGCTAACCCTAACGAACCCTAAGTTAAGAATAGTGGCAAAGGCTTTCTTTAACTATGCCAAATCCCCCCTTTCCCACCATGGATTTTCTTCAAATGACTTGCAACCAAAATTACACATTCTCACGAGTGCTCTAAGACCCCAGAACTCAGTTGCAAAAATCTAGAACACCCCGAAACACATGCAATCCTGCTGCTAGGGCTAACCCCAACGAACCCTAAGTTACAAAAAGTGCCAAAAGGCTTTTGAGCGAGGATTTTGTCCCAACCACTTCTACCCGGTATTAGACCTTCCCAGGAATGCCCCAAGACCCGCCAACCCACCCGCCAAGAAGCATAACAACCCCAAACAGGCCAAAAGCTAAATCTCATACTTGCAATATTTCTCGGCCTTCGGTCCAAACGCGCTGCGTAGCTAGGCCATAAGTCGGGGTTGCCACCACGGATTTCCTGAAAAGCAAATGCAATCAAGATTAGAGTGTCCCAGCAGTGCTCCCAGACCACGAAACTCACCCACAAACAGACGGAACCCCCCCTAAAAGCACCTCAAAGGCAAGCAAGTCATCAAAAACACAAAAAATTTTCCGCCTGGGATTTGGTCCAAACCACTTTTATCCGGTATTAGAGCTTCCCAGCAATGGGCCCAGAGCCGTCAACCCAGGAGAAAACGAGTAGAAGACCCCCAAACAGCCAAAGAGCAAAAGTACAAAAATGGGGACTGTGTCAGTTTTTCCCAAATTTCCCAAATCACTCCGCGCGCGCTCTGCAGCTAGGCCCTAACTCCCCTCTGCCACCATGGATTTGCTTCAAACCTCTTGCAAAGTAAAGTATATATAGCCAGCAGTGCGCCCAGACCCCGAAACCCACCCACAAACACCAGGAAGCCCCCCAAACAGGCCCCCGAAAACGCTACATTGAGCAAAATGTCAGAAATAGCCCAAAAAAAATCGGCCTGGATTTTGTCCCAACCACTTCTACCCGGTATTAGAACTTCCCATGAATGCCCCAAGACCCGCCAACGCACCCGCCAAGAAGCATAACACCCCCAAACAGGCCAAAAGCAAAATCTCATACTTGCAATATTTCTCAGCCTTCGGTCCAAACGCGCTGCGTAGCTAGGCCATAAGTCGGGGTTGCCACCACGGATTTCCTGAAAAGCAAATGCAATCAAGATTAGAGTGTCCCAGCAGTGCTCCCAGACCCCGAAACTCACCCACAAACACCAGGAAGCCCCACAAACAGGCCCCCGAAAACGCTACATTGAGCAAAATGTCAGAAATAGCCAAAAAAAAATTGGCCTGGATTTTGTCCCAACCACTTCTACCCGGTATTAGACCTTCCCATGAATGCCCCAAGACCCGCCAACCCACCCGCCAAGAAGCATAACACCCCCAAACAGGCCAAAAGCAAAATCTCATACTTGCAATATTTCTCGGCCTTCGGTCCAAACGCGCTGCGTAGCTAGGCCATAAGTCGGGGTTGCCACCACGGATTTCCTGAAAAGCAAATGCAATCAAGATTAGAGTGTCCCAGCAGTGCTCCCAGACCCCGAAACTCACCCACAAACACCAGGAAGCCCCACAAACAGGCCCCCGAAAACGCTACATTGAGCAAAATGTCAGAAATAGCCAAAAAAAAATCGGCCTGGATTTTGTCCCAACCACTTCTACCCGGTATTAGACCTTCCCATGAATGCCCCAAGACCCGCCAACCCACCCGCCAAGAAGCATAACACCCCCAAACAGGCCAAAAGCAAAATCTCATACTTGCAATATTTCTCGGCCTTCGGTCCAAACGCGCTGCGTAGCTAGGCCATAAGTCGGGGTTGCCACCACGGATTTCCTGAAAAGCAAATGCAATCAAGATTAGAGTGTCCCAGCAGTGCTCCCAGACCACGAAACTCACCCACAAACAGACGGAGCCCCCCCTAAGAGCACCTCAAAGGCAAGCAAGTCAGCAAAAACACTAAAAAATTTGCGCCTCGGATTT
The DNA here is from genome assembly GCF_964263255.1 of Lissotriton vulgaris. Classification (NCBI taxonomy): domain Eukaryota; kingdom Metazoa; phylum Chordata; class Amphibia; order Caudata; family Salamandridae; genus Lissotriton; species Lissotriton vulgaris. Next base: position 47,243,040 of record NC_141693.1, on the reverse strand, counting down.
GGTCCAAACCACTTTTATCTGGTATTAGAGCTTCCCAACAATGGTCCCAGAGCCGTCAACTCACCTGCAAAGAGGTAGAACAACACCCCCACAAGTGCTGAGTCTTTCTTCATTGGGCGTAAACCAGCCCTCTGGTTTGATGGAAATAGGAGTCTGAAGGAGGAGGATAGAGGAGCATGTTCTTCTGAACTTGTGAACCTGAGGAATGCAGACTGCGGCAACTTCAAATTAATTAGCAAACCAGTGAAGACAGTTCTGCTGATGGGCTTGTTTTTGTGATTATCTGATTAACCTGATTAAAGTTTGAAATATATTAACTGTGCACAACAAAGAAAGACAGACACACAGGAATAAAAGTGAATAAGGACGAACAAGAAAGTTATTGATTCGTTGTCTCATTTTCAGGGCTCAGTATCACGGTCCAGGAATGAGAATAAGGCTTCGTCATCATACTCTGCGAATTCAGGTAGGGTGAGCTCAGTTTCACCTGACAGAGTAGAAATTCCCTCACGGCAGCAACCCTTGGACGGCGTTTTCTACAGAGAAGTAAAACCAGCAAAACCAGCCCATCTCTTGCGGAACCCGCTCCGCGGGTCCCGCTGCGTTAGGGGTGCTCTGAGGAAGAATTCCAGCTGTGTCCCTGAAGGCGAGTGACAGGCGGGGCTGCGAGCGAGTGCAAGCGCCGGACCGGGACTACTGTTCCCAGGAGCGCTTGCCAGCCCCAAGCAAGAACACCTGGGCCGCTCTCCCTGTCTACTCCTCCCCTTCCCTTGTGCATTTAAAACTCCTGTGCTGGGATTTGAGCTTCGGGACGTATCACCGTGACACGGCAGCAACCCTTGGACGGCGTTTTCTACAGAGAAGTAAAACCAGCAAAACCAGCCCACCTCTTGCGGAACCCGCTCCGCGGGTCCCGCTGCGTTAGGGGTGCTCTGAGGAAGAATTCCAGCTGTGTCCCTGAAGGAGAGTGACAGGCGGGGCTGCGAGCGAGTGCAAGCGTCGGACCGGGACTACTGTTCCCAGGAGCGCTTGCCAGCCCCAAGCAAGAACACCTGGGCCACTCTCCCTGTCTACTCCTCCCCTTCCCTTGGTGACGTATTAATTGACACTGTCAGCACCGCTGCGCGGTAGCGCGCGGGAGCGCCGGGAGAAGCCCGGGACAAGGGCGGGGCCGTCTGTGGCCGTCCGGGGCCGAAGGAGGCCGGGCTGGGCCCACTCCCTAACACCCTACATCACGGATTAGCCAAGGTACTGTTTTTAATGAGATAAAATTCGTGGACTTCCGATATTGTTTGCCCCTGAACACTGTTGCCTGGTCCATTATCTATAGTGTACCTCCATTCTTCTCCTCGTTGCCAGACGGGGGTCAGCAGGGTTTTACGAGCCCTTACTGAATCGCCCAGGTACAAGGTCTAGTAGGGGGGGATAAACGCTACAGAATAGGACTAGATTTAGAATACATGGTCTTTATTAGATGTTTTTGTTGATTGATCTTGCCTCACAGGTGGCTCATTGAGACCGTTTGGGATTGATTTTTAGGCAACCTCTAAGAATATCACACATTTGAACCCTAGCATTTCTTGTAATTGACCCAGGATCTGAGTTTATTTAATTTATAAACTGTACATGTTGTATGATACTGTCTTATTTTTTGCCTTGCTAGAACCGTAGCCTGCTTCTATCACCCTATATCATTTACCTGTGTAGTTTGTGACCTCTTAACCTATTCTCACTCACTTATAATTATGTCTAAAAAATCGGCCTCTGTCACCCCAGCACCACTTAAAACCCTTGACTCTTTCCTAGTACAAGTGGTTAAAAAAATAAATAATGACAGAAGGGAATCCTTAGGTTTGAGTCAATCGCCAATTTTGCTCCCACTGAGCCCTGACCCCAGTACACAAACTCCTGATACCCCACTGCCCGACCCTTCAATTCTCATACCTGATGCTAACTTAATCAATTTGGAGGCAGATGACGGAAACTCCGATTTGTTAGCTGATCAGTCAACAAACGTCGCGTCTGACTCTGAGCAGCAGCAAAATACTGTTGCGGAGATTCCCTCATCTTCTTCCCCTGTTACGCGTCCTGTGAGAAATTGTAGAAAAGCTCAAGCCAAAAGGGGGGGGAAAACAGTCAGGAAAGAAAAAGATTAACTCACCCCCTAGACATAAAGGAAACAATGTGGAGCGTGAAGACGTTGATGAGCTCAAACAAATCATCGATGATGATCTATTTAACAGGATTTCAGACATGATAGACATTAAAATTAAAACCATCATCAAGCCTCTTATTGGGAAGATTGATAAATTAACATCCGAAATAAAAAAGATGGGAGGGTTGCAAAGTAAGTTGGCGAATGACTTGGAGAACTTAGCCAGCGAAGTTAGCAAACCTGTAGTTGCCGTGGAGGAAGACCAGGGTGTAGTTCCAGGCCCTACGGATATTCAACAACAGCCCATCCCGGAAGGCCAATTACTACCACCTGCACCCACCCATGATGTAACTAGAGAGCCCCCTACGCCACATCCTATGGCACCAACCCCATTGCACTTAGGGGATGATTCCTCGCAATTTATTTTGGAAGCCTCACCATTAGTCCTGGTATTGGCAAATGTCCCTGTTTTATCTCAGGAGCAAAAGGAATCCGCCCAAGGTCTCAAGGACAAAGCTTTATATTGGCTTACCAATAATATGCGCATGGCAGACCAGGGCGCCGACCAGCTAGCTGGGGAAATCGTCATGGCAAGGAGGGTATCATGGATTGGGAATAAGACCAAGAAATTCAATGGGGACTGTGTTATATTAAATTTTGCTAGCGCAGAAGTACTCCCTAACATTCTTGCTAACATCCTCCCACCACAACGTAGAACTGGATCCATAATTCCCCTTACCCTGAAATTCTTTTACACTGAGACCCAGATGGCGAGTTCTTCCAATATCCCCAGGCCTAGAAGGAACGCTAGAATTGCTCATTGGGGTGGGGAAACTAGGCCTAGATTTAACAACAACCATTCTCGCCCCATGAGTAGTCGTGGTTTAGGGCAACACAACTTCCCGTATGGGCCAATGGCAAGAACACCAGGGCCACTTTGGCCCAATATAAATAGGTGGGGACCAAATACTCCAGGCTATGATAACAGAGGCCAGGGCAATGGGTTTATGTTTAGGCAAGGGAATGAACATTTTTCAATGCGACCTAACACTCCCCAGCCTATGTGGAATCCAGCAGCAAACGGATGGGGTCAGGTGCCCACTCCCTTTGATTGGGGACTGGGTATGGGAAACAGATACGGGGTTTTGTCGGGCCTAAACGACTGTGACTGACATATAGAGGTCACGAACCAGGGGATAGATGTCACAGCCCAACAATAGGATCAGACTTACCCCCAGTCAGTGCACGAAGGCCATAACACGATTTTGAACGATCACCCAATACCCATGTTTCATCTGCCTGACCACAGTCCGACCCTGGGTTGGGGTAGTGCGAACCTGCATAGTTCTTTGGATGTAGGATTTAATGAACCAATCCAAACACCCCGAGAGCCTGAAGTGGCATCAGCTCCGTGCCTAGTACCTGAGACATCTATGGATTCCTGTAGGCTAATGAGCTGGAATATAGCGGGGCTAAATGGTAAACGTCAGGATAAATCCTGGTCAAGCTTTGTCCTAGGCCACCACATTATTGCCCTTCAGGAAACGTGGGACACTTCTGACAATTTGTGGTGGGACGGTTTTATCACCTTTACCAAAGCTGCTGTCCATAGTCGCACGGGGAGGGCCAAGGGAGGCCTTTTATTTCTGTTTTCTTTAGATTTAAAGGGTAGCTGCAGGCAGATCGACACTGACTCCCCCAATATCCTGTTGGTCGAAAGAGTGATCAAAAACACTAGTAGGACTATTTTTATAAATTTCTATAATTCAGGGAACAGTGATTACAGAGGCCGTAATATCAGTGATTTGGATAGTATTTTAAACACGGTCAGTCAGAATAACACGCTTGATACAGATTATATTTTATTAGGCGATTTTAACATTCATCCGTGCAATCTAAATTGCAGGAGAAGTAGTCCTGATGGGGATGATGGGCCTGAGGGACCCCACTTTGAACATTCCATTGAGGGAGAGGAGTTGGAGGATTTTCTAGCCAATTTTGACCTCTACGAACCAGATGGAGGCATTAGACAGCCAACCTTCACTGGTATCCCTCATGGTACTATTATTGACTATATATTTGTATCCCTAAGCACTCTTACTCGGGTCAATGCCTACCGCACCACACAATCACACTTTAGTGACCATAACCCTGTAGAGTTAGAAGTGGCTTGGGGAGGCAATATAGGACCATCCCCATTGAAAGTAACCACCCATCCCTTAAGGACAACTGGCCAAGGAAGACGCTTGAAATGGGCAAAGGTGGTTCCAGGAAAATTTTATGCCGAAAATTTCTCAAAGATTAAGGGGCAGGTGGAGGTTTGTAAAAATCCTTGCGCACAGGGTCAAGAAGTCGTAGAGGCTTTTGAAGCCATATGTGTCCAGGTGTCACAGGACCTCTTGGTAAAGACTAAAAACGTAATTCCAGGAAATAAGCGCTGGTTCGATTCAGAATGTTCTAAAACGCATAGATCATTACTGGTAGCTCTAAAAAGTATCCCCAGGGCAAATGATGAGATTACCAGACTCAGGAAAATTTACAAATTAGCAATAAAAAAACGAAAGGACACCATTAAACAAGAAGCATGGGAGGACCTCCTTTCGGCGGCAGTCCTGAAGAATAGCAAAAAATTCTGGGAGATTATTAAACAGCCCTTCTTCTCAAATGATGATAATGATATCATGGACTGCGTTATCCCTGATGAAAAATGGTTATCTCACTTTAAAAACGTTTACGGGGATACTGCTGACACAACTACAGACGCCCTGTTGACAAGATCAGTCACGTGCTCCATTATCTTTAACCAAGATGAGGTGGAGAAAGCCATTACGTCCACCACAAAGCACAAGGCACCTGGCCCTGACGGCGTGCCTGCCGACTTTTTTATGTACTCCCCAAAACTGTGGGCTGAGGTCTTGGCAAATGTGTTTAATGCAGTGAATGACAATCTTGTACCTGCATCATGGAACACCTCTACCATTGTCCCCATTTTTAAAAAAGGCCAGCGGGACGATCCAGGCTGTTATAGGCCTATATCCCTCCTGGATTCCTCGGTAAAAATTTTAGGCAGAGTCCTCCTATCTAGGCTGAGGGAGAATGTTGAGGGCTGTGGTGGATTGTCCGAAATCCAATATGGATTTAGGGAAAAAAGGGTACTATCGAACAGTGCATTAATTTACATCTGCTCATTTCCAAATACACTATAGCCAAGGAGGGGTCTTTGTATCTTGCATTCATGGACCTCTCCTCGGCTTTCGACTTGGTCAATAGGACTAAGTTGTGGTCCATCTTGTTGGAGATAGGCATAGATGAGGCATTGGTCACTTTTATGTCCTCCCTGCACCAAGAACTCTTCTCGAGTGTACGCGTGACTAACGAGGGCAGGTGTACCGCTCTCTTTAGATCCTTAAGGGGCGTGCGGCAGGGCTGCATTTTGGCCCCCTTACTCTTTACCATCTACATCAATGGCCTGGGTGCGCACCTAGAGGGGCAGGAAGCCGACGTCCCGCGTGTAGGACCAACAAAGATCCTGGCACTCCTATACGCGGATGATGCCGTGCTGATCGCCCGCACGGGAGTTGGCCTCCAGTGCCTATTGAATGCTTTTGGCACGTTTATGGACCAACTAGACCTTAAAATAAACGTAGCCAAGTCACACACTATGGTGGTGGGCCTAGAGAGTCGTAGGAAGAGAACTAAAACATTCACTTGTAGGGGGGACTTGGTCTCTAGGGTATCCACATTTCCCTATCTAGGCATATTGTTCGATCAGAAAGGGACCTGGGGACCACAGGTTAGAGCTAAGAGATTGGCCGTCACACGATCATCCTCAGCAATCTTGAGTTTTGCTGGTAGGCTAGGAGCCAGGCCTATGGAAGCCATTTTAAAAATCTACAATAGCAAATCTGTGGCCATCGCACTATATGGCTCCGCACTGTGGGGATACGCAAATGTGGAGCCAATACAGAGAGCAGAGAATGGATTCATCAGAGCCCTGCTCTCTGTACCTCAGTCCACTCCAACTTATTCCATACATAAAGAAGTTGGCCTCCAGTTTCTCTCAGATAAGTTGAGCATGGCCCCTCTGATTCTTTGGTTAAAAATATGGATGAACGAAGAACTCCCATTAAACCACAAGATCCTGACCGATTTCTTGTCCCTTGATAAATCTAACAGAATCCCCTGGCTGGCCTATCTGGCAAAGGCTTTTTCTGATCTAGGTCGCCCGGAGCTTTTTACCTCTCCGGAGTCCATTAGGATCCAAGACCTTGATTCAGTTAAAAAGTCTTTTATGGGGAGGAGGGAGATGTGCCGTGAAGAGAGTGAACTAGCAAAGCCGGCAGTGAGGGATCATTGCCTGCTGCTTACTTCACCTTCACTTGCACCATACCTGGGTTATGTTACACCCCCTTTCCACAGGTTTCTTTTAACCAAATTTAGATTTAATTTGCTGCACTATTATTTAGGCTCTTTTAATAACTGGCAGAAACCAGAATTAGCCCCGCCCTGCAGCTGTGACCAGTTCTCAGTGCAAGACACAATGCATTTTGTTATGTTTTGTGGTTTATATTTAGAGCCTAGGAAAAAATTCTTGTTGCCAATTCTCAAGAAGGCCGGCTTCACACAGGTGATACCGGCTTTGCTCTATTTACAACTACTACCTAACCCTCACATTACTTTTTGCGTTGCTAAATTCCTGGTTGCCGCCTCAAGGGCGAAAGCTGCCTGCCAAGATTAGCTATTAATGTTTAACATGTTTTTTCTTAAACTGTTTATTATTAATCTTAAAACTGTTGCTAAATTTCTGTATCATGTGTATTATGATAAATCTTGTATGAAATGTATTTTATCGTTCATCTCTTTGTATGGTTTTTAATAAGCCGAATAAAGATGTTTTGACTGACTGACTGACTAACCCTCATCTATGTTGCTGCCCACCTCGTCTTCACCCGGCGCGATTTCTCGTACTCTGAAATCTGGTGGTATGAGGTGCTGATTCATCTTGATCATTGTTAACCTCTCCACATTTTTGGGCGAGAGGCGGCTCCGTTTGGGAGTTACAATGCCACCAGCAGCACTGAAAACACGTTCAGAAGACACGCTTGCGAGTGGGCAAGACAAGTTTAAAGCCAGGTTGGTGAGCTGTGGCCACAATTCTTTTTTCCCATGCCAATACGCCAATGGGTCAGAATTAACATAGACCTCTGTTGAGTCATTCAGATAGTCCTTCACCATCGACTCAAGGTCCTCATCCAAGGTTCCTCCACTTTGCTTAGCTCTTGCTGTGCCTCTGACCTTTTGAGAACCAAACCCACGCAGAGCTAGCCAATCCTCTTCAGCCTCCAATGTTTCTGTTGTGTCTGGTGCAGATGATCCGGTTGCCGGTGTCTTTAACGGCTGAGAGGTCACTTGTGCCACAGCCACAGGTGCAGAAGTGGATTGTTTTGACTGGGGATGGCCTGCTGATGTACTGCCATTTCCTTCAATTTCCAGCCGTTCTATTTCAAACCTCTTGGCTGACAAGGCTAGCCAATGTTTGTACTTTGGAACATGTTCATCATCAAAAGGAAAGAATGCTTGGCCTGCCAGCGCCTTTTTGTAGCGTGGATCCAGAATAGCACAAATGTAATGCTCTTCTGAGTGGATCTTTTTAAGACGTTCATCACCTTGTAGGAGCTCTAATAATTTCTCAGCCAGAGCAAAAGAGTCTTGGTTTTTTACATCTTTTTCAAACACAGAACACACCTCCTTCAGTTGGTCCTCCAGCATGTACAACAATGGGATAGCTTTTCCCAAATTACAGTCCTCCTTGCTGACTGCACGCGTGAAGAACTCAAAAGGACGAAGCATGCGTGTCAGGCTTTGAACTATGTTCCATTGCGCCGCACCCATCCTCAGGTCCTCTGTACCCTCTGTCAAGAAATATTGATCGAGTACCGTATACTGCTCATACAGACGCTCAAGCATGTAGAAGGTTGAGTTCCAACGTGTTACCACCTCCTGGATGAGTGCTTTTACTGGCATTTGACGTTGATATAGCAGGCTCCTCAGATGCTTCCGGGCCTTAAAAGAATGGCTGAAATGGTTGCACATTTTTCGGCAGGTGTCCAATACTCTGTACGCTGCACTGCCTTTATTACCCAAGAATTTTTGGACAACCAGGTTTATACAGTGCGCCAAATACGGCACTCTGAAATAGTCACCCTGCCTCATGGCCTTAACTATATTACCTTTTTTAGAGGTAAGCCAAGCTCCCCCCGACGACCCAGGCGGAGCAAAAACAAAAGACCGAGAAATCAGTCCACCAAACACCAGAAGTACAATCGCCAAAAAGAAACAAGTCTCGTGATTAACATCTCGAAGACGAACATCAGTGATTACCAAATGGAACTACTGGAGAAAGGCACCTCATTTATCCCGACCACGTCCACTAACCTTTTGGAGCTTGAAGTAAGCACATTCAAATTTACCCGCAAACTCAGACTCAGACATTTTTTCGACAATGTTCTACCTCCGGGAACAACTACCAGAGAGGATGAACTCAAAGGACTACGACCACCAAGCACATATTTACCACCGACCAGTCACAAATGTATAGACTTGTTTGAAACTTTAGTTCGCCAGGATCTCTCCAAGATCAACTTTAAAACACCCAGAAAAACCCAGAACTTAACTATCAAAGATCGAGATACTTTGAAATCATTGGCCAATAATCCTGCGATCAATATCACTAAAGCGGACAAAGGAGGCGCATTAGTTATCTTGGACAGTGAAATGTATCAAAACAAACTCAAAGAACATATAGAAGACACAGCCACTTATATGGAGTTGAACTGTAATCCTACTAATGAATATCAAGACTTATTGAAAGATATTGTTCTTAAAGCATTTCAAAACGGAATCATTGAAGAACGCACCAAAAAATACTTGCTGATTGAATGTCCTAAAAGTCCAACAATACACATGAGCCCCAAGATTCACAAAAATTTGATGGATCCACCATTTAGGCCCATAGTATCCACCAAGAAATCTATACATGAGAGAACTGGCAAATTTATAGACAAATATCTACAACCGTTAGTGATTCAAGCTCACAGTTACATTAAGGACACGACCGACTTCTTGTTGAAACTTTCCAAAATACCGGAGCCTCAAAATGAATCTTACATATTATGCACAGCTGATGTGAGTTCCCTATATACCTCTATACCGCACCTTGGAGGAATTGAAGCTATAGAACACACATTACTAAACAGTGGAATCGACGCCAAACTCCAAACATTTTTAATTGAATTAATGATGTTTACCCTTTACCATTCTTACTTTAAAGTGGATGACCGATGGTTTCTACAACTGTCTGGGATGGCCATGGGGAATTGTGCTGCCCCGGCATACGCAAATACCTACATGGAAAACTTCGAAAAGAATTACATATACACCAACTTGAATTTCCAGAAATACGCCAAACTGTACACACGATACATAGATGACCTTTTCTTTCTGTGGTCAGACACAAAGGAAACCCTACATGACCTTATGACTGAGATTAACATTAAAGATCCACGCATTAAACTGACATGGCTCATCAGCGATACAGACATCGCATTCCTGGATGTACATATAAAAAATACCAGACAAGGATTGGTCACCGACCTTTACAGGAAAAGTACGGATCGAAACAATGCTCTGCATTACTCGAGTTTCCATCAAAGCTCCCTTAAAAAGCACCTTCCATTCTCCCAGATGCTACGCGTCAAACGCATAGTGTCTAATGAACTGCTGGCCGAAGAACGCATTACAGAAATGGAAAACAGATTCTTGGATCGAGGATATCCTCACAGCATTCTGAAACAAGCACGAGATCGTGTTACCACCATCCCTAGAAGTGAAAGCATGACTAAGTCTCAAAAGGACCCTAAACAACGCATGGTACTCGTGTCCAAATATTCAACAGCTAGTGATAAATTCAAAAAGATCATTCATAAACACTGGCCTGTGTTAAAAAATGAACCCGATTTTATGGGGATCTTTGAGCAACCGCCAATCTTCGCTCATACCAGAAGCAACAACCTAAAAGAAATCCTGACCAAATCTATTGATCCACCCACACACCATCGAGGCACCCAACCATGCCGTAATTGCAGTCACTGCAATAGCGCAATCAAAGGAAATACCATACAACACCCGATGAAAGGTCATGATGTTAAACTCAAGGTGGACGCGACATGTGACACTGCTAATGTAATCTACGCATTGAAATGCCCATGTGGCAAACTCTACATTGGCAAGACTGAAAGAAAAATGAAAATACGCCTCAACGAACACAAATCTAACATCAGACTTAAATCTGAAAAATCTAATCTTGCTATGCATTTCAATGAGGCCAGCCACACCATCGCTCAAATGAAATTTATAATCCTTGAAATGGTTGTGAAAAAAGAAGGAACTGATAACACCAAGTTCCTACTCAGGAGAGAACTTGAATGGATTTATATGCTACAGACCCTTAAGCCGAACGGGCTAAATGATCGTACTGAATTCAGTTGTTTTTTATAATTCTGTATATAGTGTTTACAATGTGATCATGTATATTCTGGCATTGCTCACACATTGAATGTACCTTGTTCCTATCTTCAACTTTATTTTCACCTTTCTAATATGGCCGCCACCGTTCTTCAGGTTCACCATGACCTGTTAGTCCGCTTTTTATGTTTATTTATTTTCATTCCCCTAAACACATATCTACTCGTGTCGATCCTTGACACAACAGACAACCCGCCACTCGAACGAGTACGCGTCTATACGCCGCTATGTTTTCCATCCTAAAGTAAGTACTCGCGCTACCTGGTTATCCTTATACCCACACGCAACCGTTTGTTTGTGTACGGAGCACTCCCACGCCGGCGTTAAACTTTACCTGCATGCTACCTGTTTAGCATGAATTTCACCACGTTACGAGCCAGCTACGCCCGCATAGTTTCTCCATCCCCTTCTGGCCACAATTTCTGCACGCCACCCACAGTAATTAATTCCGTTTTTTAATTGCACTGTGAGCACTGTACACACTGCATGCACGCTCAAACGCCTTAGTCTTTTTCTTTACACGCGCTTTTTTACTCTTCCTCCTCAGCTTATCCGTGATCAAGGGCCACATAGCCCGAAATGCATAGGATATCATAGTTTGGATGTACCTACGAAGTTGTCTCTTGATATGCTTTAAATATCAGCGAATTACCAAGAACTTTGAAATGAAATATTTCTGAAGAAAATAAAACTAAATCAAGAAATATTCGAAGCACTTTTGTGTGATCACTCTTGGTGTGCCTCATTGGGGATGTACCTGCGGTTCCCGCAAACACAACTCTCAGTAGGCTTAACTATATTGGCGCCATTGTCCGTGGAACACAACCAACCTGGCGTTTTAGTGGGGACAGCCAGTTAAGGACCTTTGTATTAAAGACATCCAAAATGTTTTCTGCTGTGTGACGTTTCTCCAAACCAAACATGGCTAGTGTTGCGTGTTTCCGAGCAGCTTTAAAAACAATGTCCGTGTCAACACCTGTGTTTAGCTTTGCTTTAGCCCCTGAAAAAGAGACCCAGTGTGCAGTGATGCACATGTAATCAGCGCCTGCGCCACTGGTCCACATGTCTGTTGTCAGATGTATAGTGTGAACTGCACTCTTCTGCAAAGCTGCCCCAATCACCTTCAGAACATCTTCATGTAGTGCTGGAACCGCAACTCGGGCAAAATAGAACCGGCTAGGAACCTTCCATTTAGGGCAGAGCTCTGCCACTAATTCTAGAAAACCAACCCCTTCTACAAAAGAAAAAGGGAGAAGGTCCAGAGCTAGCATTTTAGCCAGCTTAGTGTTATACAGACGCGTCAGTGGGTGGTTGCGTTCATATTGCGCTTCTGTAAACAACATCTTTTTAATGTTGCCCTGGACCAAGGATTTACGGGATGATGATGATATCGTCGACCCAGTTACGCTCGCTGATAAACTTTTCCGCATTGATGTCTCACTCTCTCCCACACTCTTAGTGTGCCTCACATGGGGTGTGCTGCTGACAGGGGTACTGGGTGTAAGTGATGTGTTTGAATCGTCTTCTTCCTCCTCCTCGTCATCATCAGATGAAAAATCAACGTTTTCATTACGTGCAATTCTGGCTTCCTTGAACGCCTCTAGGTGCGGAAACCATTGGACAGGGTGCGCTCTCTTAAGATGACCTCTCTTGCCTCCGGTACCATAGTTGGTACCAAACTTACCACGACTAACTCGAAGCTTACAAATGCTACAAATGGCTACGTTTTCCATTTTTGGGCAAACACTAAAGAAGTCCCAAACTGGAGACTTGAAATGTCTTTGGGGCCGGAGGAGGCGGCGATACTGGTGGTGGTGGTCCTGCTGCTAATGCCAGATGAAGTGGAGGATGTGGATTGCCGAACTTCAGTACGTTTTGCACTTTCACCACCACGAATTGAGGTCGAGGTGGATCGAGGTCCCTTCTTGCGAGGAAGAAATATGGAAGCGGTAGGTGTTGGTGTACTAGTTAACTCCAAATCCAATGATTGTTGTATTTCCATTGCCTCCTCGTCGACATCATCATCACGCTCAGCAGCTTCTCGGGATAGGGTCAAAATGTCTCTTTGCTGCATGCCCGCTGGGGCTGCAGTGACCTTTGTGATGACTGGCTCGTCGTCATCGTGAGAGGCTTCATCACCAGCAGTATCTGTCACTTCTTGTTGAGCCTCATCACACTCCATAGCTATGAGTTTTTCGACGACCTTCCTTTTACGCTTAGGTACCTTTGTCAGATCATGGTGTGCCTCACTCTCAGACCGCAGTGGTGGTTCCCAAGCTTGATCCGTATCATCAGAAGGAGGTGGGCTTGAAGAAGATGTAGACACCCCCCTTGATCTTTTCCTTGCTAGGGATGTGGAAGACAATGAATGATCATCAGGAGGAGTGGCTTCCAATGATACCTCCGCTTCATTGTCGATTTCCTGATGTGCCCCTACTTCGGGAGGAACAACTATTGTGGGCACTTGTGACCCTCCATGCACCTCTGCTTGCGCATCTCCTTTTGCTGCCTCTCCTTCCACATGTACTTGGGCTTGTACTTGCACATGGTGTTGTTGTTGCGGCTGTGGTTGTTCAACACTTGTCAGATGAGTTACAACAACCTGTGTTGATTCAGGGACATTGCTGCTACTTTCTTGCGATGAGCCAACATCACTGGTCGATGGTGATTGGAGAAGTACACTGACTGCCTCTGAAGCACTCAAGGGCTTTGACTTAAGTTGGCGTGGTGGTGGAGGCCCTGAACCCAATGGAGCAGGGGTGCTGCTCCCAGCTTGGTCCCCAGCAGATCCTGCTGCTGCTGCAGGCGTACTTTTTTTTTTGCTCCCAAAAAACGTGGCGGTTGGCACACCAGCCTCCTTGGTAACTTGCTTCTTCTGCTCCTTACTAGCAACTTTCTTGCTAGAGGAGCTACGGAGAACTTTTTTTGGGGCCATCTTCTTCAGAGCAGGTCAGACAGCAGGCTGCAGTTGCACAAATTGTAGAGTTGTCTGAGGCCAGACGTGACGTCGCGTGACGTTATGCTGCACACACACACCGCTGCAGGACTTCTTCCTGGCACTGGTGGTTCTCTTGAGTCTTGTGCACCTAAAAACAATGGAAGATAGAGGAACATCAGTTCAGTTATACACCACAAAAAAATCGAGAAAAAAAAACAGAAAAATCAGCACAATCCCATTCCATCCATGCCCTCCATGATGTTTAAGTTCAAGACACCCCACAGAAAGACTAGGCCCATGCTAGACTCAAATACCCCTGGTGAAAAGGCCACAAGTACAGCCCCAAAAAACAAAAATCACTGAAAAATCAGCACAATCCCAATCCATCCATGCCCTCCATGATGTTTAAATTCAAGACAACCTACAGAAAGACTAGGCCCATGCTAGACTCAAATACCCCTGGTGAAAAGGCCACAAGTACAGCCCCAAAAAACGAAAATCACTGAAAAATCAGCACAATCCCAATCCATCCATGCCCTCCATGATGTTTAAATTCAAGACAACCCACAGAAAGACTAGGCCCATGCTAGACTCAAATACCCCTGGTGAAAAGGCCACAAGTACAGCCCCAAAAAACGAAAATCACTGACAAATCAGCACAATCCCAATCCATCCATGCCCTCCATTATGTTTAAATTCAAGACAGCCCACAGAAAGACTAGGCCCATGCAAGACTCACTACCCCTGGGCATAAAGGTTGAAAAGTAGGCAAAATGGTTCCAGGCCTAACAACAATGCCTGCATTCAAAATGGCCACTTGCCTCCCAGCACATGGCCAGTGCCTGTAGCAGCACTCAAAATGGCCCCCAGCCACATGGCCTGTCCCTCCCCATGAACACCCCCAAAAATCGAAAAACACTGCAAAATCAGCAAAATCCCATTCCATCCATGCCCTCCATGATGTTTAACTTCAAGACAGCCCACAGAAAGACTAGGCCCATGCTAGACTCAAATACCCCTGGTGAGAAGGCCACAAGTACAGCCCCAAAAAACGAAAATCACTGAAAAATCAGCACAATCCCAATCCATCCATGCCCTCCATGATGTTTAAATTCAAGACAACCCACAGAAAGACTAGGCCCATGCTAGACTCAAATACCCCTGGTGAAAAGGCCACAAGTACAGCCCCAAAAAACGAAAATCACTGAAAAATCAGCACAATCCCAATCCATCCATGCCCTCCATGATGTTTAAATTCAAGACAACCCACAGAAAGACTAGGCCCATGCTAGACTCAAATACCCCTGGTGAAAAGGCCACAAGTACAGCCCCAAAAAACGAAAATCACTGAAAAATCAGCACAATCCCAATCCATCCATGCCCTCCATGATGTTTAAATTCAAGACAACCTACAGAAAGACTAGGCCCATGCTAGACTCAAATACCCCTGGTGAGAAGGCCACAAGTACAGCCCCAAAAAACGAAAATCACTGAAAAATCAGCACAATCCCAATCCATCCATGCCCTCCATGATGTTTAAATTCAAGACAACCCACAGAAAGACTAGGCCCATGCTAGACTCAAATACCCCTGGTGAAAAGGCCACAAGTACAGCCCCAAAAAACGAAAATCACTGAAAAATCAGCACAATCCCAATCCATCCATGCCCTCCATGATGTTTAAATTCAAGACAACCCACAGAAAGACTAGGCCCATGCAAGACTCACTACCCCTGGGCATAAAGGTTGAAAAGTAGGCAAAATGGTTGCAGGCCTAACAACAAAGCCTGCATTCAAAATGGCCACTTGCCTCCCAGCACATGGCCAGGGCCTGTAGCAGCACTCAAAATGGCCCCCAGCCACATGGCCTGTCCCTCCCCATGAACACCCCCAAAAATCGAAAAACACTGCAAAATCTGCACAATCCCATTCCATCCATGCCCTCCATGATGTTTAAGTTCAAGACACCCCACAGAAAGACTAGGCCCATGCTAGACTCAAATACCCCTGGTGAAAAGGCCACAAGTACAGCCCCAAAAAATGAAAATCACTGAAAAATCAGCACAATCTCAATCCATCCATGCCCTCCATGATGTTTAAATTCAAGACAACCCACAGAAAGACTAGGCCCATGCTAGACTCAAATACCCCTGGTGAAAAGGCCACAAGTACAGCCCCAAAAAACGAAAATCACTGAAGTCTAGTCTAGTCTGGAAATTTGTATTGCGCAAAACATATCACGTCCCGTGAGGGAGTCTCATGGCGCATGCGGACAGTCCCAGAGTAAAAAGGAGAGAGATCTTACGAAAAGGCAGAGACCTAGCTGAAGAGCCATGTTTTCAACAATCTTCGGAAACTCATGTGCTCGGTCGTTGCACGAATATTCAGAGGAAGTTTGTTCCATAGGAGAGGTGCCATATGTGAGAAAGCACGTCCCCCATTCCTGACTGTTTGTACTCTAGATGGCGTAAATTGGAACTTATAGCTAGATCTCAGTTCTCGTCCGGGCTGGTACCAAGTCAATTTTTGGTTCCAGTATTTGGGTCCAGTGCCATGCATATGTTTGTGGACCAGACACATGGTTTTAAAAATGACTCTCTTTTTTATGGGTAGCCAGTGTAGATTTTTCAGGCTAGGAAGGGAGGGGGATCGTTTTGGGAGTCCCAAAATCAGACGAGCAGCAGTGTTCTGAACAACTTGCAGTCTCTTTATGTGGCACTCATTTATGGCAAGCAGAATGGAGTTGCAGTAATCTAGCCTATTTATAATGAGGCCCTGAACTAGAACTTTGCGTGCTTCTTTTGGTATCCATTTAAAAGCTCTGCGGAGACTTCGCATGATTCCAAAACAGGTTCCAACAGTGTGGTTCACATGGTCCTTCATGGATAATTTATTATCCATGTGGATTCCAAGGTTGCGGACAGATTCTTTTGGGACCGGACATTCCCCCATTTCCGGGGGCCACCAGTCCTGAGACCAGTGTACACTGGCTTGACCGAAAGTCATTATTTCAGACTTTGCGCCGTTTAGTTGTAAATGGTTTAGACTCATCCAGTTTTTAACCTCTATCAAGCACTTTTTAAAGCGTTTTTTGGTGTCATTAATATCATGTTCAAGGGTAACAAGTATTTGCGTGTCATCAGCATATGATAACACGTCAAATCCATGTGCCCTAATGAGATTGGCCAGGGGGGCCATATAAACATTAAAAAGTGAGGGGCTGAGAATAGAGCCTTGTGGCACACCCTTTGTAACTGGCCGTGTGCTGGCTAAGGTTTCATCTATTTGCAGTGTGGTGGTTCGGTTTGACAGATAGCTAATGAACCACTTTAAGACCTGCCCTTTGACACCATACTCCCACAGTCGTCTGACTAGGATATGGTGGGAGATGGTGTCAAAGGCAGCTGATAAGTCTAAAAGTACCAGAATGCATGATTGGCGTTTGTCAAGGGCACCTCTGATGTTATCCGTCACCTCTATCAGGGCTGTCTCCGTGCTATGTGCCGCACGGAAACCTGACTGTGAGGTGTCAAGTAGATTGTTCTTCTCGAGATAGCTTCTCAGCTGCTCATTTACAAATGCCTCCAGCACTTTCCCTGAGAAGGGTAGTAAGGAGATGGGGCGATAATTTGAAAAGGTGTTTGCATCCGCAAAATCAGCACAATCCCAATCCATCCATGCCCTCCATGATGTTTAAATTCAAGACACCCCACAGAAAGACTAGGCCCATGCAAGACTCACTACCCCTGGGCATAAAGGTTGAAAAGTAGGCAAAATGGTTGCAGGCCTAACAACAATGCCTGCATTCAAAATGGCCACTTGCCTCCCAGCACATGGCCAGTGCCTGTAGCAGCACTCAAAATGGCCCCCAGCCACATGGCCTGTCCCTCCCCATGAACACCCCCAAAAATCGAAAAACACTGCAAAATCAGCACAATCCCATTCCATCCATGCCCTCCATGATGTTTAAGTTCAAGACACCCCACAGAAAGACTAGGCCCATGCTAGACTCAAATACCCATGGTGAAAAGGCCACAAGTACAGCCCCAAAAAACGAAAATCACTGAAACATCAGCACAATCCCAATCCATCCATGCCCTCCATGATGTTTAAATTCAAGACAACCGACAGAAAGACTAGGCCCATGCTAGACTCACTGCCCCTGGGCATAAAGGTTGAAAAGTAGGCAAAATGGTTGCAGGCCTAACAACAAAGCCTGCATTCAAAATTGCTACTTGCCTCCCAGCACATGGCCAGGGCCTGTAGCAGCACTCAAAATGGCCCCCAGCCACATGGCCTGTCCCTCCCCATGAACACCCCCAAAAATCGAAAAACACTGCAAAATCAGCACAATCCCATTCCATCCATGCCCTCCATGATGTTTAAATTCAAGACAACCCACAGAAAGACTAGGCCCATGCAAGACTCACTACCCCTGGGCATAAAGGTTGAAAAGTAGGCAAAATGGTTGCAGGCCTAACAACAATGCCTGCATTCAAAATGGCCACTTGCCTCCCAGCACATGGCCAGTGCCTGTAGCAGCACTCAAAATGGCCCCCAGCCACATGGCCTGTCCCTCCCCATGAACACCCCCAAAAATCGAAAAACACTGCAAAATCAGCACAATCCCATTCCATCCATGCCCTCCATGATGTTTAAGTTCAAGACACCCCACAGAAAGACTAGGCCCATGCTAGACTCAAATACCCCTGGTGAAAAGGCCACAAGTACAGCCCCAAAAAACGAAAATCACTGAAAAATCAGCACAATCCCAATCCATCCATGCCCTCCATGATGTTTAAATTCAAGACAACCCACAGAAAGACTAGGCCCATGCTAGACTCAAATACCCCTGGTGAAAAGGCCACAAGTACAGCCCCAAAAAACGAAAATCACTGAAAAATCAGCACAATCCCAATCCATCCATGCCCTCCATGATGTTTAAATTCAAGACAACCCACAGAAAGACTAGGCCCATGCTAGACTCACTGCCCCTGGGCATAAAGGTTGAAAAGTAGGCAAAATGGTTGCAGGCCTAACAACAAAGCCTGCATTCAAAATGGCCACTTGCCTCCCAGCACATGGCCAGGGCCTGTAGCAGCACTCAAAATGGCCCCCAGCCACATGGCCTGTCCCTCCCCATGAACACCCCCAAAAATCGAAAAACACTGCAAAATCAGCACAATCCCATTCCATCCATGCCCTCCATGATGTTTAAGTTCAAGACACCCCACAGAAAGACTAGGCCCATGCAAGACTCACTACCCCTGGGCATAAAGGTTGAAAAGTAGGCAAAATGGTTGCAGGCCTAACAACAATGCCTGCATTCAAAATGGCCACTTGCCTCCCAGCACATGGCCAGTGCCTGTAGCAGCACTCAAAATGGCCCCCAGCCACATGGCCTGTCCCTCCCCATGAACACCCCCAAAAATCGAAAAACACTGCAAAATCAGCACAATCCCATTCCATCCATGCCCTCCATGATGTTTAAGTTCAAGACACCCCACAGAAAGACTAGGCCCATGCTAGACTCAAATACCCCTGGTGAAAAGGCCACAAGTACAGCCCCAAAAAACGAAAATCACTGAAACATCAGCACAATCCCAATCCATCCATGCCCTCCATGATGTTTAAATTCAAGACAACCGACAGAAAGACTAGGCCCATGCTAGACTCACTGCCCCTGGGCATAAAGGTTGAAAAGTAGGCAAAATGGTTGCAGGCCTAACAACAAAGCCTGCATTCAAAATTGCTACTTGCCTCCCAGCACATGGCCAGGGCCTGTAGCAGCACTCAAAATGGCCCCCAGCCACATGGCCTGTCCCTCCCCATGAACACCCCCAAAAATCGAAAAACACTGCAAAATCAGCACAATCCCATTCCATCCATGCCCTCCATGATGTTTAAATTCAAGACAACCCACAGAAAGACTAGGCCCATGCAAGACTCACTACCCCTGGGCATAAAGGTTGAAAAGTAGGCAAAATGGTTGCAGGCCTAACAACAATGCCTGCATTCAAAATGGCCACTTGCCTCCCAGCACATGGCCAGTGCCTGTAGCAGCACTCAAAATGGCCCCCAGCCACATGGCCTGTCCCTCCCCATGAACACCCCCAAAAATCGAAAAACACTGCAAAATCAGCACAATCCCATTCCATCCATGCCCTCCATGATGTTTAAGTTCAAGACACCCCACAGAAAGACTAGGCCCATGCTAGACTCAAATACCCCTGGTGAAAAGGCCACAAGTACAGCCCCAAAAAACGAAAATCACTGAAAAATCAGCACAATCCCAATCCATCCATGCCCTCCATGATGTTTAAATTCAAGACAACCCACAGAAAGACTAGGCCCATGCTAGACTCAAATACCCCTGGTGAAAAGGCCACAAGTACAGCCCCAAAAAACGAAAATCACTGAAAAATCAGCACAATCCCAATCCATCCATGCCCTCCATGATGTTTAAATTCAAGACAACCCACAGAAAGACTAGGCCCATGCTAGACTCACTGCCCCTGGGCATAAAGGTTGAAAAGTAGGCAAAATGGTTGCAGGCCTAACAACAAAGCCTGCATTCAAAATGGCCACTTGCCTCCCAGCACATGGCCAGGGCCTGTAGCAGCACTCAAAATGGCCCCCAGCCACATGGCCTGTCCCTCCCCATGAACACCCCCCAAAATCGAAAAACACTGCAAAATTAGCACAATCCCATTCCATCCATGCCCTCCATGATGTTTAAGTTCAAGACACCCCACAGAAAGACTAGGCCCATGCTAGACTCAAATACCCCTGGTGAAAAGGCCACAAGTACAGCCCCAAAAAACGAAAATCACTGAAAAATCAGCACAATCCCAATCCATCCATGCCCTCCATGATGATTACATTCAAGACAACCCACAGAAAGACTAGGCCCATGCTAGACTCAAAGCCCCTGGGCATAAAGGTTGAAAAGTAGGCAAAATGGTTGCAGGCCTAACAACAAAGCCTGCATTCAAAATGGCCACTTGCCTCCCAGCACATGGCCAGGGCCTGTAGCAGCACTCAAAATGGCCCCCAGCCACATGGCCTGTCCCTCCCCATGAACACCCCCAAAAATCGAAAAACACTGCAAAATCAGCACAATCCCATTCCATCCATGCCCTCCATGATGTTTAAGTTCAAGACACCCCACAGAAAGACTAGGCCCATGCTAGACTCAAATACCCCTGGTGAAAAGGCCACAAGTACAGCCCCAAAAAACGAAAATCACTGAAAAATCAGCACAATCCCAATCCATCCATGCCCTCCATGATGTTTAAATTCAAGACAACCCACAGAAAGACTAGGCCCATGCTAGACTCAAATACCCCTGGTGAAAAGGCCACAAGTACAGCCCCAAAAAACGAAAATCACTGAAAAATCAGCACAATCTCAATCCATCCATGCCCTCCATGATGTTTAAATTCAAGACAACCCACAGAAAGACTAGGCCCATGCTAGACTCAAATACCCCTGGTGAAAGGGCCACAAGTACAGCCCCAAAAAACGAAAATCACTGAAAAATCAGCACAATCCCAATCCATCCATGCCCTCCATGATGTTTAAATTCAAGACAACCCACAGAAAGACTAGGCCCATGCAAGACTCACTACCCCTGGGCATAAAGGTTGAAAAGTAGGCAAAATGGTTGCAGGCCTAACAACAAAGCCTGCATTCAAAATGGCCACTTGCCTCCCAGCACATGGCCAGGGCCTGTAGCAGCACTCAAAATGGCCCCCAGCCACATGGCCTGTCTCTCCCCATGAACACCCCCAAAAATCGAAAAACACTGCAAAATCAGCACAATCCCATTCCATCCATGCCCTCCATGATGTTTAAGTTCAAGACACCCCACAGAAAGACTAGGCCCATGCTAGACTCAAATACCCCTGGTGAAAAGGCCACAAGTACAGCCCCAAAAAACGAAAATCACTGAAAAATCAGCACAATCCCAATCCATCCATGCCCTCCATGATGTTTAAGTTCAAGACAACCCACAGAAAGACTCAGTCCACCCACCACTGAGTACCCCTGGGCAAAAGGCCCCAAAACAGCCCAAAAATCGAAAATTCCAAAATTTTAGTTGCAGCAACTGTAATGCCCCAAACAAACTTACTTGTAAAATTTCTAATCCAACAGTGATCCAAAGAAAGTCAAAAAGGCCTCAAATCCAAATATCCAGCAGCATCCACAAAAAGTAATCCTTCCAGCTCCAGATCCAAATGAAAAGTGACCAGGAGATGGACAAAGCACTGGGAGGAGCCTGCTGGACAGGAACAGGAAGTTGAAGACTGTGGGGCACTTCCTTCCTCCCACCCCCTCCCCCCCTCCCCAAAATGGACTCCTCGCTAAAAAAGTGCAGGCAAATGTCAACCTAAGGAGTTATTAAGATAAAAATCATCATTTCAAGAAGGTTTATGCTGCTTGCTGGTGGATTTCTTGTGCAGAATTTCAAATTTTATATTTTAGCTTGTGCGAGATTGTTGCTGCTCGCCGCATCTCAAATCTCGCAATTGCGAAGTACCGCGAGACGTGATCTCGCCGTACTCGCGTTGACAAACTCTCGCTGTGCAAGTTGGCAAACCGCGATGACGTAATCGCGCTCGCCAAATTCCCGCGGGATCACACAGCAAGATCCAAAATGGCGCAGCACTTGCAAAATATCGAGAAAAACAACTCGGCAAACGATGATAAACGCCGCGCGCCGCAAAAATTGTATCACCAACGCCGCGCGTCGCAAAAAAAATCCGCTGCGTGCGAATTTGCGGATTTTGCGGGAAATTCGCAAATCTCGCGGATTGCGAATTTCCCGAAAATCCGTAAAATCCGCGAGCGTAACGGATTTTCCGCCCATGCTTAGTCGTTACTGTCTAATGTGGCAAGAGTGGGACAGGGTGTGGCATTACTGTCTAATAAGTGTGAGAGTGGGACAGGGTGTGGCATTACTGTCTAATAAGTGTGAGAGTGGGGCAGGGTGTGGCGTTACTGTCTAATTTTTTTTGTTTGAATATCTTTTATTAGGTTTTTTGCTTTTGTGTTACTTTTAAGTCGTACACAGACGTGAAATAGTTCCATAATCTTGACACAGTATCATCATTACATCTCTTACCAATAGTATAGGCACAGTGATGGTTACAAATAAAAGATACTAGAATAGAAGCAGAGCAATGTACACATCATGACTAGGCCATTAGCTCCCATTACGTACTAAACAAATGATTAATCACAAATCAACAACGGCAGTTCGCTGTAAGTATCAATCGGCTCCCAGCCCTACGCCAGAAGAATGGGTAGGTAGGGTATCAGCTATATTATTTCTGTGGTACTGTGTAAAAGTAGGTGTGTCATATATGCATCATGTATTCAAAGCATTTGCTCAAAACTAGTAACTTTGAACAACAACCTGGGATTGTGTGGATTAAAAACTGGGTGTTGGTAAATCTAGGAATGTGTGGTTCAATCAGGACAGTCATGAACGGGCGGGCATGACACCGTGGCTGTGGAGGGGGCCGTCGTATGGGGGACTGGGGGGGGGGGGCAAAAGGCGAGGGGGGGAAGGGGAGGAGGGGAAATGGCGGGGGCATCTGGGTCAGCTGTCTGCAGCACACCTAGGTCTAGATGATGCCCTTCCGCAGGCACACTTGGTGATAAGCGGCAAGAGTGTTGTCCCAGTCTTGCGCTATAGGGAATTTGCGCAGCCCCGCCGTCTCTTCCCTGTGTAGTGCTACACTCTCCGCCCTCGCCCAGTTGTCAAATGAAGTGCGCCAATGCGTGGCCTGTGGGGGTGCGCTATTTTTCCAGCATTTGGTGATGAGGCGCTTCGCTGTTATAAGCCCCAGGTCCCAGAATCTAGCCTGTACCTTAGTCTGCTTCGTTCTCTTAAACAGACCCAGGAAGCAAGTTTCCCAGGTGTGGAGCAAACTACCCCCTGTCGCCGCTGCCAAAGAGGACAAAATCAATGTCCAGTAATTGCTCAGTAGAGGGCACTGCCAAAGCATGTGTAGTAGTTGCGCGTCCACAAGTCCGCATCTGGGGCACGCTGATGATACTAGTCCAAAGCATCGGTTAATTTTGTCCGGGGACAAGTACGAGCGATGCACTATATAGTACTGTATGATCCTGAATCGGGAGTTGCGCGGAATATTAGTCGCTCTGGCTAGCACCACTGCCCATTCTTTATCGGTCCAGGCACGGCGTCTGTCTGTAGTCCATTTGTCTCGTAGGCGTTGTGACGAAAATTGTGTGTGCGTGTGTAGTGCTTGGGCTAGCCAATGTATTATGTGAGAACCATTTCCCATCACATGCAAGTATTGAATCAGTAAGTGGGGAGGTAGTTCCACTGTTAGGTCGCCCCAAGCCCGTGTAAGTAGACGAAGCAGTGACGCGTGTGTCAGAAATTGTCCAGGTGATAGTCCCGTGTTAGCTGCCAGGGATTCAAACGGAAGTAAAGTGCCGTCCGTAAAGAGGTCACCTAATGTTTCCAGGTCAGCATTTGTCCAACTGCCCAGCGCCGCCTCCGTGAGTATGCCTCCCTCCCAAGGCGTTCCCAGCAACGGTAGATTAGGGGCATATGGCTTGACAGAACTCGTATGTTTTAGGCTTCTCACGTAACACCTCCTCGCCACTGCAAGGTGCAACTGGTCTGGGCAACGTTTCCTAGCTAGGGGGTGAAACAACGCAAGTATCTGAGCCACCGACATGTCAGTGTCTTCCGAAGTGGTGTCACAGAGGTTCTTACCGCTCAGCCAGTAGGCAACCCACTGCAGCTGTGCTGCCAGATAGTAAAGCTCCTGGTTCGGGACTGATAACCCCCCAGTCATCGTTGCCGCATATAGCGTCTTCAGCGCTACTCTGGGGCGCCCCGCATTCCAGATCAGACGCCTGGTCACTGTTTCCAGGTCTCAGAAAGTTCTGGTCGGGATATACACCGGCAGGTTAGCATAAAAGTACAAGAGCTTCGGCAGCATAATCATCTTGGCAAGGGTAATCCGACCTGGGACATTTAGCGGAAGGGTGTTCCAAAAGGCCACCTGCGCCGTAAGTGACGAAATGGCTCTCGCGAGGTTACCCTCTAGCAGGTCAGCGGGGTCGCGATAAATACGGATCCCCAGATAACGAAAAACGGTCGGGTACCAGACGAGTTTCTCACCCATCACTACAATGTCACTTTCTGGCATGTCTGCGGCAAAAGAATACACTCCCGATTTTGCCCAATTAACCCGAAGACCCGACATATCTCCAAAGTCGCGGAATATCGAGGAAAGCACACATGGAAAGCAAGTCAGATCTCTGACATAGATCAGTAGATCATCTGCATATAGCGACACCGAGTGTATTCCATCAGCCAAAGGGATGCCCCAGAGGCGCGGAGTAGTGTCGACAAGGGCTCCATCATAAGAGCAAAGATTAAGGGGGAGAGAGGGCACCCTTGCCTAGTGCCTCTGCGGACTCGGAGCAGGTTTGATAGGAGCTTGCCTGTGCGCACCCGTACCACGGGGTCTTGGTAAAGGAGCTTCACCATCCGTAGATAGGCCTCACCCAAGTCAAAAATTTTTAGCACTTGCAGTAGGTACGGCCATTCCACAGAGTCGAATGCCTTCTCCAAATCAAGAACCAAACACCCCGAGTGAGGCCACTTGGATGTGGCTAGACTTTGTACTCTAAATGGGTGTCTAATGTTATAAGACGTACTCCGGGTCGGTACGAAACCGTTTTGGCCAGGATGTACCAGGCTAGGCACCAAGGGAGCCAATCTCTGAGCTAGGGTAGACGCAGGATCTTGTAATCTGTGTTAAGGAGTGCAAGTGGCCTGTAGGACCCCAAATTGAGTCCTTCTCTGCCTGGCTTCAAGAGAGATATTACGTTCGCCTCATTTAGTGTTGGGGGAGAGCAGAGTCCTCTATCGCTGCCTTATATATCCGTAATAGTTCAGGTATGAGGATAGCAGAGTAGGCCTTATAGAACTCCGCAGGCAACCCGTCTGGGCCTAGGGTCTTGCCATTGGAGAGAGAAAAAATGACCGTCCTAAGCTCTTCTGCCTCAAGTGGTGCGTCCAATTCCTCCCGTTGCGTATCAGTGGCCATTGGTGGGGGAAGCGTTGACAGGTAGTCCGAGATTTCATCCTCAGTGACCTGCAACCGGGAACGGTAAAGGCCCTCGTAATGGTTCGTGAAGGCCTCGTGTATAGCTCTCTGTGTATAGACTGTGGAGTCTTGAGTGGCACTTATTGCTAGAATTGGCGCAGTTTGAGTGTCCCATCAAATTAACCAAGATAATAGCTTGCCCGGTTTGTCCCCAGCGTGATGCGTGCGCGCCGAGTGGGCAGCATAGTTCAGATTTTTTAGTCTGTCCAGGAGGCGAGCGTGCTGCTCTCGGGCCGCCATTAGTCTCGTGTCGTCACCCTCAGCTGCCTCTTGTTCGCCATCCAGCAGGGCAGATTCTACACTTGTCAAGTCTCTTTCCACCTGGCGTGCCCCTCGTGACTACCTTAAATGCATCCCACTCCACTTGTGGGGTAGTTGCAGTGTCGGTATTTTCCTCGAAATATTGCAGCATGCAATGTGAGAGCGCCTCCCTATATGTGGCATCTAATAAGACATCTGGTTGGAGTCGCCACGTAGGCGTCGGCGGATGGGGCGTTCCCAGGCAAAGTCTAGGGTGTGTGGATTGTGGTCGGAGTGAGTGCGCCCCAAATATTCGGTGTCAGTAACATGGGGGAGTAAGTCACTCGTGAGCATAAACCTGTCCAGCCTGACGTGTAGGGCATAGGCACCCGAGTAGTACGAATAAATTCTCGCATTAGGGTTCCGGGTACGCCAAACATCGTGCAGGTCCCATTGTATTGCCCAGTCTGTGAGTGCCTTCTGAGCTCCACTCGCCGGTGCATTGGCTAGGGGGGGGGGAACGAACGATCCAGCGCAACATCTAGCCCACAGTTAAAATCGCCTCCGATTAAAATCGGGACATCCGGCAATGGCGACATCACCGACGACAGTCGTGAAAAAAATCGTCCCTGCTCCGTATTAGGTGCATAAATGGAAGCCATAGTCACCTGCTGTCCATCTAACCTGCCTTGTAAAAGCACATATCTGACCTCATGATCTATTATGCTGTGAGTGAGTGCAAAGGGGACCCCAGGGCGAATCCAGATTAAAGCTCCTCGCGCAAATGCCGAGAATCCTGTGGCATAAAGCTGTCCCCTCCACCTGCGGCGCAATGTGCCCACCTCCAGGTCTGTCAAATGGGTCTCCTGCAACAATGCTATGTGTATTTGGTGTCGCTCAAGATATGAATAAACTTGGTAACGGCGTGAAGGTATGTGCATACCACGCACGTTCCAAGTACAGAATTTAACCGCAGTCATCGTGTGTCCGTTTCACCATATCTCCCCTCGGTCACCCCCCCTCCAGCCCACAGTGTAAATGCATAATAGCACAGATGTCTACAACAGTCATTACAGATCATTTGCCCGCGACTAATGTCCCATGAACACACATGTGGGAAATAGGGGGAAAAAAACCACCAGTCCTGCAAACAAGGAAAACATCAACATAATGCCATAAGGACGACAGCAGAACATCTTGTCGTCCAAACGCTCTAATGAGCATTAAAAGACCGTAAGTTCAAGGGGGGTCACTGAGTTGTGATTCTTTACTTTACAGAGGTTACATGCAAGGAAGACAAAAGCGCTGTCCCCCACCACAGGCAGGTATTGATACCTAGTTCAGTTCCGGCAAGGGTTCTCAGAGTCAATTGAAGGCGTTCCAGCAAGTCCAGGGACCCGCCGCTCTGTGGCAACATAGCTCAGTTCACAGCAAGGCACTCACCACTGGGGGAGTCGTCCACCCCTGTAGCAGAATACTATGACTCACCAACAGTAATCACCCCCATGGCATTGTAAGAGTGCAGTGTGCTGCGCACGTGTTCAAGGCAAGCAAGGGTGGGCACCCTTAAAGTACCAGGACCAGTTAGGTAGATCGATCTCTGTGTCCGGCCACCTTGGAAGCATTCCCGCCGCAGCTCTCTCACCGACTGAGCGGTGAAACAATTATCACAGGTCAGTGGACCATATCTGCCGTTTGTGGTGTGACATCTGGGAGGTCCAGCGAAATTTGGGAGTCCGGTATGCCGTAAATGTATTCATCGTCGCTCGCAAGGA
Source organism: Lissotriton vulgaris (assembly GCF_964263255.1). Classification (NCBI taxonomy): domain Eukaryota; kingdom Metazoa; phylum Chordata; class Amphibia; order Caudata; family Salamandridae; genus Lissotriton; species Lissotriton vulgaris. Next base: position 47,215,189 of record NC_141693.1, on the reverse strand, counting down.
CCTCAGGGCTGGCCTCCAAAGCGGGGTCCACTGCCTGTGAACCGCTGATCTCCGCCGCCATGCGGAGGGCCTCCTGTTGTTCACTCTGCATGCGCTCAGGCGTGGGGCCCACCTCAGGTTCCATGTGGGTCGAATGCGTTTGTGAGGTTCTTCTACGGCGCCGTCTCCGGGATCCACGATCACGTCGCAGCTTCGGCGGCCTCTCTCTAGGTTCCGTGTCATCACCGGAGTGAAGCCAAGAATCAACTGCGTCTGGAGTATTGAAAAAGTGCGTCTTCTCTTGCCCCACCACTCGCAGGCGGGCTGGGAAGAGTAGGAAATACTTCAGAGCCAGGCGTCGAAGTCGTTGTTTCACCGCTAAAAATGAGTGGCGCTGGCGTTGCACCTGCGCAGTGTAATCAGGAAAGAACATGATTTTGGTGTTTTCAACTCGGACGTCAGATAGTTTCCGAGCCTCGCGCAGTATGGCATCGCGGTCCCTGTAGTTCAAGACACGAATGAGCATAGGCCTCGGATTGGAGCCCGTAGGGGTAGGATGCGTTGGTACACGGTGGGCGCGTTCCACCACAAAGTGCTGTGAGAGGGTACCTTCCGGCAGTAGGTTCTTGAGCCAATGTTCCATGTGGTCCGCCGGCTCTCTCCCCTCCCATCGTTCTGGCAGACCCACTATGCGGACGTTGTTTCTCCGTGCCCGCCCTTCCGCATCCTCTGCCCGGTCCTCCAGGAATTCCACTCTGTTAAGGAGGTCTTGAACATGTTTGTCCATCTGCGTAACCTTAGGTGTCATATCCGCCACGGTATGTTCAAGGGGCGCCGTCCGATCCGATAGCTTTTTGTGATCAGCGCGGAGGTGCTTCAGATCAATCGCCACTTTATCGATTTTAGTCTCTAGTGATGTGCGGGTCTTCTGCATTGACTTCTCCAGTCTCTCCATCGCTGCCAACATCGTGTCCAGTTTGGAGGCAGTCTGGTCTGGTTCAGTTTGTTTCGCCATTTTCCCTTTCCCCAGTGCGCCGCTTGCGCCAGCTCTCGTTTTGGGCCCTCCAGACATGGGAATCGCACCAGTGTCCCAATCACAGCGTGGTGGGGAGGGACACTTCACAGAGGTAGGCAAAGACTGCGTATCTCCGGGGCGAAACAAAGCGAACTTGGGGGAACGCAGTTTAGCCACCTCTCGGGGCCCCGCAAGAGTCTCCCGGTAGGTAGAGTGGCTCCGCAGAGGGGGGGTGCCAAAGCTGCGCGGCCTATGTCCTCTCCAGTCTCCTCTAATGTTCGTCAGTGGATCTAGGCGGGCGTCCAGTGTAACAAATCGAGTGCCAAAGTTGGTCTCAGTAGCATGGGCTTCCCACGGCTGGTGTACTCGTAGGCGCGACCCCTCCACTTGAACTGTAAGTGAGGATAGATGCCAGGCTGTAAGGTAAGGGTCCCTTTTTGCCCTAAGCGTTCATACTCAGTAATCCAGTGTGGCTAATAGTTGCAGGTGTGGCCCCCTCTCGCTGTGTTGGTGTCAAGGTTGGGCAATGGTCACACACGAGTCCCGAGGCACACCGCCCACGTGCAGTTCCCAACAGCAATCGGCGCCAAAGCCGTCGCAAAGTGGCCACAGGAGGCAGCCTATAGCTCCCTAGTTATCCGAAAATGGGGGTCCCCTTCGAAGCACCTGGAGCAGGTGATCCCAGGGAGAGTGCGTCAGCGACAGGCCCGTCAGCTCCGGCCCAGGGCGTCGCCTACAGTTGCGTGGTATCCCTGGGAGGGGGGCCGGGGCGCAGCAGGCTGCACCAGGGAGGGTCTGCCTCAGCAGTTAGTAGGGATCCGGGCTCGTCACCAGAGGGCTCCAATCTCTGCATTGGGGGCAGCCCACCTCCACGTCCACCCGCTCCAACTCAAATCCGGTGCTCCTCACCGTGGCGGGAGGGGGGAGACGGTCTCCATCAATGTTCAGCGCTATCTCTCCTCGCCCAGCTCGCCAACCACCTCGCTCCTCCGCAGCGTCCAGGGGTCCAATCACCGCCTCGATGGTGTCGCATTGGCAGCCAAGGGGGGATCGGTAACAGCGCCGGGGCACCAGATGTTGCCCGCCGCCGTCCACCGCCCCGAGGCTTAGTGGGCCCGACGTATCCCCGGCCTCAATTGGCCACAGGTGCTGGGCGGAGGAGTCCGCCGACGGGGCGTGCAGTCGTGTTATCCGGCGGAGCGGCTGGGAGCAAGCTGCCGACTCCAAACTTCACCAGCATGGGGAACAGAGCTTCCGGCGTCCTCGCTGATATTTCCAGCAGGTTTCGGACGCTGGAAGCGGATAAATGGCCTGTGGTAGGGGAGCTGCGCCTGGAGCTCTACCCAGGCACGTCTGCCGCCATTGCGTGCTCAGCCACGCCCGTGGCGTTACTGTCTAATGTTGTGAAAGTGGAATAGGGTGTGGAGTTACTGTCTAATGAGTGTGAGATTGGGACAGGGTGTGGAGTTTCTGTCTAATGAGTGTGAGAGTGGGACAGGGGGTGGTGTTACTGTCTAATGTGTGTGAGAGTGGGGCAGGGTGTGGCGCTACTATCTAATGAGTGTGAGAGTGGTACAGGGTGTGGCGTTACTGTCTAATGTGGTGAGATTGGGACAGGGTGTGGAGTTACTGTCTAATGTGGTGAGAGTGGGACAGGGTGTGGCGTTACTGTCGAATGCGTGTGAGAGTGGGGCAGGGTGTGGCATTACTGTCTAATGAGTGTGAGAGTGGGACAGGGTCTGGCATTACTGTCTAATGTGGCAAGAGTGGAACAGGGTGTGGAATTACTGTCTAATGTGTGTGAGATTGGGACAGAGTGTGGCGTTACTGTCTAATGAGTGTGAGAGTGGGACAGGGTGTGTGTGAGAAGTTGGCCTGATATGTAGTGTTTCCAATTCTGGAACCACTTGGTATCAGTCCAAACAAACCCCAAAGATGTCTGGTTGTAAGTCAACCTTGTTAGACAAGCTATCCTAGTGGTAGCATGGACTAAGCAGCCTTAAAGGCTAAACTTAAGAGGTCGTGTTAAGCGAGCTGTTTTACCACATACAATCCTGTAATCAAATGAAAGGACACCACACAAGTATATATTATAAAAATATATGTATTTATTTCTAAATTACTCCCCAGTACTCTTTATGAGGAAAGGGGCACAAGCGTTAAATCAAAAGCACAGTATAACATACAAAGTTGCACAATTTTGGATGAGGGCCGGTGGCCACTTAAACCATAAACTAAAAAAGTGGTATAAGAGACACCAATCGAACAGTGGTTAGGCCTAGGGCCTAGAGAATCGCTGGGAGCAGTCAGGACTAGCAATGCTGAAGTCGGGAGTAGCCCACGGAATTCGGGTGCAGCACGGAAAGTGCGGCTTGCACCAATGCAATGTCAATGGTGCGTAAAAGTTACACAAAGTGAGTTAAAAGATACTTCCGCTGAACCTAGAGGAACAAAACTTAAGACACAGACCCTAGAGGTGTGTACCAGTGTGGAAACACTGGCGTTGCAATGTTACCTCACCCACAGGCCGTGGGTGCACAGGGTCGAAGGGGCGTCGGGTTTTGACACGCAGGCTCTTGGTGCTGGGAGCTGTAGAAGCTGCAGGCGATGTGAAGCAGAAGTGTCCGGTGTGATCCAAGGGTGGATCGAAGTCGGAAAGTACCTGAAAGCAGAGGGGACAGAGTCTGGGTCACTCAGCAGTGACCAGGGTGGAACCAGGACGGAACCAGGCAATGTCGGGCGCAATCAGGTGGTTGTCGATAGGCTTCTCTCCGTTGTCACGTGGGCTCTGGGGCATCTGCGACGTCCAGGAGCAGGTCACGATCTGTCCCACGTAGGCTCTCACCGTCAGCACCGTCGGCTTCAAGATTGCAGCAAACAGCACTTGGCAAAAGCAATCCACGCGGAACCGGGAGATTGCTTATCACTCGAACCAGGAGGGTCAGAGTGGGGTCTCCTTTTTACCAGAGCTGGTGCAGATCTGGAGCAACCAGAAAAGCGAGTCGTATTTAAGTTTTCGTCGGTACAGGGGCCACAAGCCGGCTGGCAAGTGACCGGGCCAACGCGTCGAGCCAACACAAGCAGAAGGGCCCCACGCAGCACTTGTCGAGTGTGGAGGGGGTAGCTTTGGTGCAAGTGTAGCTCGGGGTGGGGGCTTCTCAAACCCCGGTGTACAGCTTCGAGGGTCACTCGTGGGCTGCACGGTCAGCGTCTCGTGGCCTTTTCAAGATGGCGTGCCCCACGCTTCCGGTCGCCTCCACTGGTCTCAGCTCTGCAAGGACTGTGGATCGGGCTGGGAGAAGGCAGGCAAGCTTGATCTCGTTGATCTCTGTCGCTCGAGTTCCGGCGGGAACTGCAACAAAGCAAGGGTCGAGGGCTGGATGGTGCCTGTTTGCACAGGGTGGTCACTCCTTGACCACAAGGGAGATTCTTCCGTCTTCTATGTTGAATAGAATGTCGAAGGGTCCAGAATTCGTTTCTTATGTTTCTTCAGGATGATCTGAGTTGCATTGGCACTGCTCCCACTCTTATTCGAATCTGGTGGGCTGGACATCCTGCTAGGTCCCCTCCTATGGGTGGGACCCAGGAAGGGGGTGGTTACACCCCTTTCCTTTGATCCAGGCCGCGCTGGGACTGGGGCTGGGATGCCCCAGAACCGGTTTGGCCGGATTATGCAAGGGGCAGCCTTGTGCTCCCCAGGCAGTGTCTGGTTTCTTTGAAACCTCCCTACTACAATCCACTATCTCCTGTCTGGGGTGGTTTAACACCGCCCTGCGACAGGAAACCCTTTGTCCAGGCCACCATCGGCTGAGTTTCGGTCAGCAGCAGGAGGCCAGACCCGTGTCTGTGGCAGAGGCATCCATTTTGTGGATCTGAGGCTCATTTTAAATCAACCGCGTTTCAGTAAAGTAACATGTCTTATCCCTCTAAAAGGGTGGAATGCTACCCCCGTCGCCAGAACTGGCGAGGGGGTAGTATTCCAATTCGTATGACACCTTACACAACATGTTTTGATAAAGCCAAACCAAAGTTGCTATATAACCGCGAGGATTATAAGGCGCTTAAGAGTATATGGTATGGCATTATCCCGGATCAGCTTAGGGAGTTGTTCCCGACAGCTGCAGACAGGCTCAGCTCATGCCAGAGCTCCATCTCACATAAAACCACGCACTCTGCCTCCAGGATTGATGAGGCCTTCCATAGGAGTGGCTCACAGGTTTATATGTGTCCAGATATAGGTTTAGATATAGGTATACTATACCTAAGCAAGGGGTGATTACACCCACTTGCCCCCAGCTGAGTGATCAGCCAGTTGTGTCAATTTAAGAACCAGCCAGGGGTGGCAAAAGCTATGCTTCAGCCCCTGGTAGGCCTTGGTGGCACCTATGCCCTGAGCACCTATAGTGCATGGTACAGGGGCTGACAAGGAGTCCATTTCCAATTGTGGTATGTACCTATAGCACATGTATTATAAATTTAGAGAGAGAACAGCAGGCTGGGGGTCTGATTAGCAGGCCCACAGCCTCAGTAAGTCGAAAACCAGTGAAGCAAAAAGCAAAAATTGGGGTGACCATAGGATAGCAGACCCTACTCTCCTACACAACCCCCCCCCCCCCAAACGCAGGGACATTAAACTTAACCTTGACCAGATAAGTCTTCATGTTCTAAGTGGAAGTACCTGGAGAGACCATCTGCATTACCATGGTCAGTCCCTGGGCGGTGCTCCACTGTAAAGTCCATCCCCTGTAGGGAAATGGACCACCTGAGCAGTTTGGGACTTTCACCCTTCATCTGATTTAGCCACAAGAGGGGCTTATGGTCTGTCTGAATTAGGAAGTGAGTACCAAACAAGTATGGCCTCAACTTCTTCAGGGCCTAAACCACAGCAAAGGCCTCCCTCTCAATAGCTGACCAACGTTTCTCCATGGGGGTCAGCCTTCTGCTAATAAAAGCAATGGGCTGGTCTTGACCATCTTGATTAAGTTGTGAAAACACAGCTCCCACCCCCAACTCAGAAGCATCTGTCTGTACAATGAACTGTTTGGAGTAGTCAGGACTCTTCAGGATAGGTGCAGAGCACATGGCCTTCTTCAGGTCATCAAATGCCTTTTGACAGCTAACTGTCCACTGAACCTTTTTGGGCATCTTCTTGGATGTCAAGTCATTCAATGGTGTCACAATGGACCCATAGTTCTTTACAAATTTTCTGTAATACCCAGTCAGGCCCAAGAAGGCTCTGACTTGTGTCTGGGTAGTTGGAGGAGCCCAGTCCTGTATGGTCTGGATCTTGCTCTCCAGTGGTTGAACTTGACCCCCACCTACTAGGTGGCCCAAGTACACAACCTTGCTCTGCCCTATCTGGCACTTAGTAGCCTTGATAGTCAGGCCTGCCTTTTGCAGGGCCTCCAGAACCTTCTTCAGGTGGATCAGGTGATCCTCCCAGGTGGAGCTAAAGACAGCAATATCATCCAGATATGCTGCACAAAAGTCATCCAACCCAGCAAGGACTTGATTCACCAACCTTTGGAAGGTGGCAGGTGCATTCTTCAAACCAAAGGGCATTACCACAAATTGATAATGTCCACTAGGGGTAGAGAATGCTGTTTTGGCTTTTAACTCTTCAGCTAGTCTGATTTGCCAGTAGCCAGCTGTCAAATCAAATGTGCTCAGAAACTTGGCAGAAGCCAATTTATCAATGAGCTCATCTGCTCTTGGAATGGGATGGGCATCTGTCCTAGTGACAGCATTGAGACCTCTGTAGTCCACACAAAACCTCATTTCTCTCTTCCCATCTTTGGTATGAGGTTTTGGCACAAGGACCACTGGGCTAGCCCATGGGCTCTCTGATGGCTCAATCACTCCAAGCTCCAACATCTTTTGCACCTCAGCCTTTATACAATCCCTGACATGGTCAGGTTGCCTGTAGATCTTATTCTTGACAGGCAGACTGTCACCAGTATCTACCTAATGGGTGCACCAATTAGTCTGGCTGGGTGTGAGTGAAAACATATGTCTGTGGGCCTGCAACACCAGTCTGCAGTCCACCTGTTGCTGTTCAGTGAGGCTGCCTGCCAAGGCTACTCCATCAACTGAACCATCATCAGGGTTCTGGGAAAGCAGGTCTGGGAGAGGGTCACTCTCTTCCTCCTGATCCCCATCTGTGGCCATGAAGAGACTCATGTCCTCCCTGTCAACAAATGCTTTCAAACGGTTTACATGGAGCACCCTGTGGGGGCTCCTAGGGGTGCCAAAGTCAACCACATAGGTGACTTCTCCCTTTTTCTCAATGATAGGGTAGGGTCCAGTCCATTTGTCCTGGAGAGCTGCTGGCCCCACTGGGTCCAACACCCACACCTTCTGCCCTGGCTGGAACTCAACCAGAACAGCCTTTTGGTCATGCCAAGCTTTCTGTAATTCTTGACTGGCCTCAAGGTTTTTGGATGCTCTCTCCATGTATTCAGCCATCCTGGAGCGGAGACCAAGTACATAGTCCACAATGTCTAGTTTAGGCTTTTTGAGAGGTAACTCCCATCCTTCCTTCATCAAACTCAATGGACCCCTCACAGGGTGGCCAAACAAAAGTTCAAAAGGGCTGTAGCCAAACCCCTTCTGTGGGACCTCTCTGTAAGCAAAGAGCAAGCAGGGTAAAAGGATGTCCCATTTCCGCCTAAGCTTCTCTGGTAAACCTTTTATCATTCCCTTTAGGGTCTTGTTGAACCTTTCAACAAGCCCATTGCACTGTGGATGGTAGGGTGTGGTAAACTTATAGTTTACTCCACACTCTTTCAACATTGCTTTTAAGTATCCAGACATAAAGTTAGTACCTCTGTCTGAAAGAACCTCCTTTGGAAAGCCCACTCTTGAGAAAACTGCAATGAGGGCTTTTGCCACCACAGGTGCTGTGGTGGTCCTCAGGGGAATTGCCTCTGGGTACCTGGTGGCATGATCCACTACCACCAGTATAAATCTGTGCCCAGATGCTGTTTGAGGATCCATGGGACCCACAATGTCTATTCCAACTCTTTCAAAGGGTACCCCCACCACAGGTAGTGGTATCAGGGGGGCCTTTGTTGTGCCACCTGACTTACCACTGGCTTGGCAAGTGACACAGGAGCGACAAAACTCCTTGACATTTTCTGACATGTGAGGCCAGTGAAAGTTTGGAACAAGCCTGTCCTAAGTCTTATTCTGGCCTAAGTGTCCTGCAAGGGGAATATCATGGGCCAAGGTAAGAAGGAAACCCCTAAACTTCAAAGGTATAACCAACCTCCTGGTGGTGCCAGGCTTGGGGTCTCTAGCCTCTGAATAAAGGAGTCCTTCATCCCAATAAACTCTATGGGTACCTTGAGCATTCCCTGCAGCCTCAGCAGCAGCTTGCTGTCTGAGGGGTTCAAGTGAAGGGCAATCTAATTGGGCCTGCCCCAGGTCTGCCCTTGAGGGTCCCCCTGTCCCCAGAAACTCAACCTGGTCAGGTTCAAGCTCCTCTGAGACAGTCTCCTCTTGGACTGCAGAATCAGTTTCCTGTGAAACCTGATCCTCAACCTGGGGCAAGTGGGAAGGCACAGCCTTAACCCTCTTGCTCCTTCTCTTGGGTTGTGGTTGGTCTATTGTTTCAAGATCCACCACTGGTTCAGGAAGGCACTTCTTAGCCTGAGACCTTGTCACTGCAAGGACATGAGCTGAAATCCCTAGCATTTCTGCATGAGTCCTGTACTCCACTTCTGACCAAACTGAGCTTTCAAGATCATTGCCTAACAGACAGTCTACTGGGAGGTCTGCACTCACAACAACTTTCTTTAGGCCATCTACCCCTCCCCAGGAGAAGTTCACAACAGCCACACTATGTGAAGTAGTGGAGTTGCTTGCATTGGTCACTAGGTAACTTTCACCTAGTACAATCTGACCAGGGTCCACAAAGTCTGGTGTCACCATAGTGACACTGGCACAAGTGTCCCTGTAGGTCTGAGCCAGTTTCTCATTGATTAAGGGAGTCTGCCTATATTTGCCCAGGTTACTGGGGCTCACTGCAGTGGTCAAAGATAAGTCCACATCATATAGGAGAACTGCCTGTGTGGGGATTCTGACTAGGCCAGATTCCACCTCAGTACCCAAGGTTAACCCTACTATCCCCTTAGGTTGTGCACTACCACTGCTGACTGTACTAGGGGGTGCAGTTGCTTTAGGAGCTGCAGTGGTAGAAACTGGATTTTTCTTAGTGCATTCACTGCCCCAGTGTGAAACTGATTTGCAGGTATTACACCAAGGTTTCTTTGGGCCATCATTCTTCTTTTTCTTGTTTCCATTTTGGGAACCCCCCTCCTTATTGCTAGTTTGGGGGCCTGAAGACTTCTGGTCTTTTTCTTTATCTTTCTGATTCCCACCCTTCTGGTCTGTTTTCTTCTGGTCACCTTGGTTCTGGTTTTTCTGCTTAATCCTTGTTCTGACCCATTTTTCTGCCTTCTTTCCCAATTCTTGGGGAGAGGTCAAATCAGAGTCAACAAGGTATTGATGCAACAGCTGGTTCTGACAGTTATTAAGGATCTGTTCTCTCATCATAAGATTGTACAATCCTGTATAGTCTGAAACTTTACTTCCCTGCAGCCAACCCTCCAGAGCCTTAGTGGCACAATCAACAAAATCAGTCCAGTCCCGAGTCTGTGCTTTTTGGGTGTCTCTGAACAACAACCTGTATTGCTCAGTGGTTAGGCCAAACCCTTCAATAAGAGCACTCTTCAGGACAGAGTAGTTTTTGGCATCCTCAGGTCTAACAGTGAGGAGCCTGTCCCTCCCTTTCTCAGAAAAGGAGTACCATAAAATTGCTGCCCACTGATCCTCAGGGACCTGCTGTACCATGCAGGCCCTCTCAAGAGCAGTCATCCATTTGTGGATGTCATCCCCTTCCTTGTAGGGGGGCACAATTTTTGTCAGGTTTCTATTGTCATAGGCCCTGTCTTTTTCTTTAGGAACTTTGCTGCCACCAGTGGCATCTAAGCCACACAATTTTCTTTCTCTTGCTAAAGCAAGTTTAGCTTGAGCCAAGGCTACCTCTTCCCTCTCTATCTGGAGTTGGACAGCCCTCATTCTGGCCCTATGCTCTTTCCTCTGGGAGGGAGTCATCCCTCTTTGAGATTCTCTTGAGGTACTAGAAACATGAGAGTCCCTTGATTGAGATCTCACCCTCCTGTTGCCTGGGAGAATTAGGTTATGAGATCTGGAGTGGTGCTGGCCCTCTCCATTCTCATGTAGGTCTATGTTGGCCTGGTTAAGCCTGGCAACCTGTACCTGGGTCACCCTCTGATCCTGATATTCAGGCTCTTCTACATCTGAGCCTTCCTCTTCCTCTTCCTCCTCCTCTTCTTCATCTTCAGGAAGATCCTCATTCTCAGGGGAGTTTATCCCCTCACCTGAATCTAAGGGAGCCTGACTCACCTTATCTAAGTCATCCTTTTCCAGGATAGCTATCAGGGAAGGAATGGTAGGGCCTCTGCCCCTTTTTAGCCCGCTTGCTGTGCACAAGGCACTCAAGTCTTTGTGGCTAAGGTTGTCATATCTGGTAGTTGCCTTGGTAGGGTCAACTGCTACAGGAGCAGAGCCTGAGGCTCCACCTGTATCAGACATGACTGCTAGTGAGGTGTAAGTGATGCACTTACCTACACTGAGTGTTTTCCTACTGTGCCTTGCTAGTGAGTTGTAGTCAGGGTGTGCTAATCCCTTTAATCAACAACTACTAAGTTCAGTAGAACTTAATATGCTAAGCTTTTGATTTATATGTACCTAAGGTACTTGATGTGATCTTTCAATTTGATATAAAGATTGCAATGGTAAAACAAACAGCAAGCTCAAATCCGCACCGCTGCACACCAATGTGAGAAGTTGGCCTGATATGTAGTGTTTCCAATTCTGGAACCACTTGGTATCAGTCCAAACAAACCCCAAAGATGTCTGGTTGTAAGTCAACCTTGTTAGACAAACTATCCTAGTGGTAGCATGGACTAAGCAGCCTTAAAGGCTAAACTTAAGAGGTCGTGTTAAGCGAGCTGTTTTACCACATACAATCCTGTAATCAAATGAAAGGACACCACACAAGTATATATTATAAAAATATATGTATTTATTTCTAAATTACTCCCCAGTACTCTTTATGAGGAAAGGGGCACAAGCGTTAAATCAAAAGCACAGTATAACATACAAAGTTGCACAATTTTGGATGAGGGCCGGTGGCCACTTAAACCATATACTAAAAAAGTGGTATAAGAGATACCAATCGAACAGTGGTTAGGCCTAGGGCCTAGAGAATCGCTGGGAGCAGTCAGGACTAGCAATGCTGAAGTCGGGAGTAGCCCACGGAATTCGGGTGCAGCACGTAAAGTGCGGCTTGCACCAATGCAATGTCAATGGTGCGTAAAAGTTACACAAAGTGAGTTAAAAGATACTTCCGCTGAACCTAGAGGAACAAAACTTAAGACACAGACCCTAGAGGTGTGTACCAGTGTGGAAACACCGGCGTTGCAATGTTACCTCACCCACAGGCCGTGGGTGCACAGGGTCGAAGGGGCGTCGGGTTTTGACACACAGGCTCTTGGTGCTGGGAGCTATAGAAGCTGCAGGCGATGTGAAGCAGAAGTGTCCGGTGTGAGCCAAGGGTGGATCGAAGTCGGAAAGTACCTGAAAGCAGAGGGGACAGAGTCTGGGTCACTCAGCAGTGACCAGGGTGGAACCAGGACGGAACCAGGCAATGTCGGGCGCAATCAGGTGGTTGTTGATAGGCTTCTCTCCGTTGTCACGTGGGCTCTGGGGCATCTGCGATGTCCAGGATCAGGTCACGATCTGTCCCACGTAGGCTCTCGCCGTCAGCACCGTCGGCTTCAAGATTGCAGCAAACAGCACTTGGCAAAAGCAATCCACGCGGAACCGGGAGATTGCTTATCACTCGAACCAAGAGGGTCAGAGTGGGGGCTCCTTTTTACCGTAGCTGGTGCAGATCTGGAGCAACCAGAAAAGCGAGTCGTATTCAAGTTTTCGTCGGTACAGGGGCCACAAGCCGGCTGGCAAGAGACCGGGCCAACGCGTCGAGCCAACACAAGCAGAAGGGCCCCACGCAGCACTCGTCGAGTGTGGAGGGGGTAGCTTTGGTGCAAGTGTAGCTCGGGGTGGGGGCTTCTCAAACCCTGGTGTACAGCTTCGAGGATCACTCGTGGGCTGCACGGTCAGCGTCTCGTGGCCTTTTCAAGATGGCGTGCCCCACGCTTCCGGTCGCCTCCACTGGTCTCAGCTCTGCAGGGACTGTGGATCGGGCTGGGAGAAGGCAGGCAAGCTTGATCTCGTCAATCTCTGTCGCTCGAGTTCCGGCAGGAACTGCAACAAAGCAAGGGTCGAGGGCTGGATGGTGCCTGTTTGCACAGGGTGGTCACTCCTTGACCACAAGGGAGATTCTTCCGTCTTCTATGTTGAATAGAATGTCGAAGGGTCCAGAATTCGTTTCTTATGTTTCTTCAGGATGATCTGAGTTGCATTGGCACTGCTCCCACTCTTATTCGAATCTGGTGGGCTGGACATCCTGCTAGGTCCCCTCCTATGGGTGGGACCCAGGAAGGGGGTGGTTACACCCCTTTCCTTTGATCCAGGCCGCGCTGGGACTGGGGCTGGGATGCCCCAGAACCGGTTTGGCCGGATTATGCAAGGGCCAGCCTTGTGCTCCCCAGGCAGTGTCTGGTTTCTTTAAAACCTCCCTACTACAATCCACTATCTCCTGTCTGGGGTGGTTTAACACCGCCCTGCGACAGGAAACCCTTTGTCCAGGCCACCATCTGCTGAGTTTCGGTCAGCAGCAGGAGGCCAGACCCGTGTCTGTGGCAGAGGCATCCATTTTGTGGATCTGAGGCTCATTTTAAATCAACCGCGTTTCAGTAAAGTAACATGTCTTATCCCTCTAGAAGGGTGGAATGCTACCCCCGTCACCAGAACTGGCGAGGGGGTAGTATTCCAATTCGTATGACACCTTACACGACATGTTTTGATAAAGCCAAACCAAAGTTGCTATATAACCGCGAGGATTATAAGGCGCTTAAGAGTATATGGTATGGCATTGTGGAGAAGTGTGGCTCAGGGGTTAGAGGCGGCAGACCTGGAGCTTGAGTTCGGCCCGGGACCAGGGTTCAATTCCCCGCCTCGGCGGGTCTTGGGCTCAAAATTCCACGGACTCGTTAATTCTCGCTCCGGTGCCTTCTCGACTCACGGGTTCACACTCTGCGACTCTGGGCAATAGCTTGCTTAATCTCCACAACGGCCCCTCGCGGTGGGATGCCTGGCTTTCACCTTGTGGATACCCTGCCAGGGTATCTCACAGGGGAATACCAGGACGGGTTCCCTAAGCAAGCGCTGAGATGCCCCAGGGTAAGTCGTGCGCTATATAAGTCTCATTCATTTCATTTCATTTCATTATCCCGGATCAGCTTAGGGAGTTGTTCCCGACAGCTGCAGACAGGCTCAGCTCATGCCAGAGCTCCATCTCACAAAAAACCACGCACTCTGCCTCCAGGATTGATGAGGCCTTCCATAGGAGTGGCTCACAGGTTTATATGTGTCCAGATATAGGTTTAGATATAGGTATACTATACCTAAGCAAGGGGTGATTACACCCACTTGCCCCCAGCTGAGTGATCAGCCAGTTGTGTCAATTTAAGAACCAGCCAGGGGTGGCAAAAGCTATGCTTCAGCCCCTGGTAGGCCTTGGTGGCACCTATGCCCTGAGCACCTATAGTGCATGGTACAGGGGCTGACAAGGAGTCCATTTCCAATTGTGGTATGTACCTATAGCACATGTATTATAAATTTAGAGAGAGAACAGCAGGCTGGGGGTCTGATTAGCAGGCCCACAGCCTCAGTAAGTCAAAAACCAGTGAAGCAAAAAGCAAAAATTGGGGTGACCATAGGATAGCAGACCCTACTCTCCTACAGTGTGGTTTTACTGTCTAATGTGGCGAGAGTGGGACATAGTGTGGCGTTACTGCCAGAACTGCTCACTTTTGAACTGGGGAACCCGTATCGAGTCTCGGCGCTAGTTTAATATCCACTGATTCTGTGCAAATCACTTAGGGTCATATTAGCAAGGACTTGCGATAATTATCGCAAAGTGCGCTTAGCGCTGTATTTTTTACCACCGGCTATTGCTGGTTTACATCGCGGAGATAACGCGTTATTATGAACGTTTATCTCCAAGGCGATAATAAACCAGAGATAGCGGCGATTCTCCAGTAATAACGCGGGGAATTGCGGTGATGAATTTCCATCAGTAAGGAAAAGGTCGCTAATAGGCAGGTGAGGATTCAGCCGTATACTTCACCTCCCATAGAAAACAATTACTAAGTAAGGATTTTAGCAGGTGTTAAATTCCAGCGATAAATGTGGTTAGCGTGCGTTTTTTTATCGCTTCCAGTGCCTTGGTAATAGGCGGAAGGTGTGTTTGCGCTTTCAAGTTGGGAACGCCTCCTTTGCATGTCATTTGCGATAATTATCACTGACATGCAAAGCGGCACCCAAAACGGTCGCTTTCGCCATAAAGCTGTCGCTAACAGCTGTTAGCGACAACTTGCTGATAGGGCGATAAAAATATTGCCGCTTTAGCGGCAAAAAGTGCAGCTAAAGTGGCGATACTGCCCTTGCTAATATGCCCCTTAATCTTCCCTTACATACAAAAAAACAAGCATTGGCAATGCCTAGAGGTCTGTGCTAGCTGTCAATCTTTATTGGCTTTAGCTATTCTTTGTGGGCCCTCATCCATGTACCCCAAAAATGTATTGAAGGCAAAAATATTTTTGGGTCTGCAAACAACACACACTAATTATATAGTCCCTGGAACTGAAGAGAACTACTTTGTGCGTGCATGTACTCTTTGTGAAAGGGTAGTGTACTTTAACTCACAGTGAAGTCAGCCAATGGCTAAAGGGGACTGACATGTGGCATGATGCAGGCTAGTGTAGGTGGCAGGAGTGGCCCATGCAGGTAAGAGCGGTGGGGTGGTGGGGCAGGGTGGGGGAACTCGACAGACAGCGAGGGAAGTCTAATTATTGAGGGAAAAATCATCATTTATTTAATTTTCCCTCATCGTCTTCTGCCAATTCCTACCCCGCCCACCGCCCACTACTCTTAACTGCACGGGTCGCTCCTGGTAGAGGGAAGAAGATTATGAACAACACAACAATGGATGAAGTCCGGCTTAGAAGCCCCATATCCAGCTAGTTGGCTTGTGTTCTCGTTTTTTTGTGCTGCTTTGTTTCATTGAGGCCAGAGTGTCAGCGCAGTTGGTGATCCACTTGCTGAAGTTTCTGAATGTTGTGTGCCAGGATGGCTGTGGGTTTGTTTGTTCTCTGTTAGGTTGTTTCAGTGTCAGCGTGCTGCACCCACTGTGGTGGCTGTCCTGGGTTGATGGATGTTGATTGTGAAACAGTCTATGGAATGGTCTGACCTGGTGATCATGATATTGTTGAAAGATGTGAAGACGGGGTTTAGGGGGTGTCCAGCAGTGGGGTGGGTTCCATGATGTGTTTGGTTAGTCCCAGGTTTCTGAGGTTTTCAAGAAGGGCGGCTGAGTTGGGGCTGGTCTAGTCTCCAAGATGTAAATTGAGGTCTCCTAAGAGGATGAAAACGCTGGTGTTGAGCACTGGGGGAGGGATGAATTCTGTGATGATGGTTGTAAAGTTAGCTAGAAGGCCCGGGGGTAGGAGAAGCAGTATATTAGGGTTCCACCCAGTGTGCAATTTGCTGTGATTTGGAAATTGAAGGGCTCCATGTAGTTTGTTCTGGTTTTGGTGGAGCTGGTGCCGATGAAGTTCTCTTTGTAGACAATGGTGATTCCTACTTCAGGCCAGTTTTGGCGGTCTTGCCTGGTGATCTTTTATCCGGTGGGGATGGCGGTGGCGATCCCTGGCATTGAAGCTGTAGTCATCCATGTTTCTGTGCGGAGTCTTCTAGTAGAACCCCGATCTCTGTGGTGTACTTGCTGAGTGAGCGGTTGTTGAGGAGTATGCATGCTGCTGGTGTGGGGGGAAGATGTTTGAATGTGTTTGGGGTGGGTTGGGTGTGGTGGGTATGTTCTTGGTTGGGGTAGCGGGAGCAGTGGTGCAAGTGAAGCGGCAGAGAGAGCAAGTGAAGGCTCTTTCCATGTTGTGTGATGTTGCACACCAGCAGAGGGTGGCTGGACATCCGGTGTTCAAGGCACAAAGGAGAGAGGCAGGTCAATGGTGGGTTGGAGGGGTCAAGGGTTTCTGGTGCTGGGCACCGACCAGCACAGAATGGGCTTCCCTTTGGTGCGCCAACTGCACGTGTCCCCACTGCCACTGTCATTAAGTAGGTCCTGGGAGGGGGAAGAAGCACGGTGGACGGAGCTGAGTTGAAGCACAACTGCAATTCAGGAGAGAGGTGCGAAGGAGCAGGGAGAGGAGGGAGAGGGTTCAAGGAGGGCAGAAGGGCGAGAAAGGGGTGTAGAGAAGATGGAGCGATAACAAAGGTCTGAAGGAAGATGAGAAATGTCACACAGAGGCAAAAAGAGCAATGGAAACAGTACAGAAAAGTCTCAGAAAGAGTAAGAAAAGACTGGGGAAATAGGCACAAAAAGTGAGTAAAAGGCACAAAACATTTCAGTGAGAGTTAGAGAATAGGCACAAAGAGTGAGAGAAAAGGCACAAGGAGCGAGAGATAGTGCACAGAAAAATCACAGTAATAGTGAAAAAAAAGGTAGGAAGAGTGCCGAAAGGTGTGCCAAAAGTCACATAGAGAGAGAGAAAGAGAGAAAGAGGATAAGGTGAGAGAGGCAAAGCGGGTGCCCTTGAGGCACTGGAACTGGGTCCAAAAGAGCCTTGAGCAGTTGGAGGATGGGTCTCAGGTAACACCGTAGGGGGCAGGGCCTATGTACCTGCTCAACGTTCAGGGGGACATTGCGTGCGATCAGCAGGCAATCGTGTGTGCATGTGTTTTCTGCCTGAATTCACGTGTGATCAGCAGGTCATCACATATGATTAGTGGGACATTGCACGTAATCAGGGGGACATCACGTGTGATCAGCCTGACATGATGTGTGTGATCAGTGGTTTATCACATGTAATCAGCAGGAAATATTTCAATTGATGTGACTGCAGAGCGGGCGGATGTAGGAAGCATTCTGGAGCGGGCCGATCTTAGCCTTAAGTCGTGTTTCAGCTGATCGTTGCCTGACCCTGCTATGGCGGACTTGTGATGTCGAGGAGGACCGGATACTGGGGATGCCGAACAATGTTTATCTGGCGTGTGCTCTGTGCTTGTGGTCCCGGTTCTGCTATTTAGATGAAGCATTTTGCAGAGCGACTATCTACTTGTAAAGAATAGCTTTTGTCCTCGTTTACTCTGGCAGTAAGGCTGTGCCCAACGTCCTCTTCCTAAGACCCCTCAAGCTGGGGTGCGCCTTACCTTCGTCATCAGGCTTCAATCTATCAGTCACACTGGCTGCCATGCTCCTTGCAGGATGTGCCTTCAGTATAGGAAAGCAATGGGCAGGGGGGGCCTGTGAGGGAAAAAGTGGCTCTCCTGAAGCATCAATGTCCAAACAAAATGTTACACAAACTCCTAAGGGCAAAGAGACTGATCAACAAGGTCGATGTCCGGTAGAGCTGCCTAGACAGCTATAGAGGAGATCGACTCTGGGTCACCCCCTTGGCCGTCACCTACCCAGCCGGACCTTGGACATAGTTCTCCTCGTCTCTACCCCTACCTCTGATCCCTTACCTCTCCCCTCTTCCTCCCATGCCACATTCGTCTTGTATCATGTACCTTTGTAACATTGCTATTTGTTTGTCTCTTTTGAGTATGCATCACCATGCTCCAGTAACTGTTTGTAACTATGTCACTTTTACCGAACTACCTACACCTACACCTCCCCGCTCTACTCCTCTCCACTTTCCTGCTACTGACCTCTGCCCTCACCTGTCCTGGTCCTAGTCCCCACCCTGTTTACCTGTGAATTTTCCCTTGTCATTTGAGATCTAGCTATTTTGTCTGATGCCCAATGGAGCTACCTGGTTTAGCTATAGGGGAGAGAGGTCGGGGATTCCCTCCTTGGACGTCACCTATCCAGTCAGTCTTTAGCCAGACTTCCTTTTGTCTCTCCTGTCGTCTCTTCCTGCATCTTCCCTCTATTTATGTCTCTCCTTCTCGCCTCTCTCAATGTATTGAGACCGAACTATTTTGTCTGATGCCGATGGAGCTACCTGGTTTAGCTATAGGGGAGATGGGCCGTGGACTCCCTCCTTGGTCGTCCCCTACCCAGTCGGCCTTTAGACAGACTTCATTTCGTCTCTCCTTGTTGTTTCTTCCCCTATCCTCCCTTTCTCACCTTCCCTGTCCCCTCCCCTCTACGCTCCATTTATTTCCCCCTCCATGTTCTTTAAATGTTTCCCATTGAGACCTAGCTATTTGGCCAAAGCCCGATGGAGCTACCTGATAGCTATAGAGGAGATGGGTTTTGGGACTTCCCCCTTGACCGTCACCTACCCAGCCGGACTTTGGGCAGACTTTCCTTCGTCTTTCTGCCGTATCTCCCTCCCACCCCTTTACCCTCCCCCCTTCCCCTCTACACTTCACTTATCTCGTTTTCTATGCTTTTGTAATTATTTGTCTAGCAACTGATGTAAATTGCAACTGATGTAATCTTGTAAATTTGTGGAACCTCATGTAAAGCGCTCTGATACCTCCGGGTCTAGCCAGCGCTATATAAAACTCTTAAAATAAATTAAAATAAATAAATAAATTAAATAAAACATTGGATGTCGGAGTTGAACAAAAACTCAGTGAAACTCTGCTCCATAACTCCGTTCTGTCTCACCCCAATAAATAAAACAGAAACCTCACATACCTTTGGTAAAACAACAAGTAACTCTATCTTTACATGCTAAAATGCATATAGTCATCTCACAAACGTGAAAATGAAAATATAGCAAGCAGTGAGAGAGGTGATGATTTTGGGGGCCTCCCTAACCCGGGGAGACAACAAAGCAGAGGCCTTGAGCACAAAGAGAACATAATGCTGAACGATTCGGTGATGGTCCCATCCTCCTAGGACCACCCCAAGCCCAGTTATGGGCAAAAAAACAACCCCAACCAAAGGCCCTGCAAAGCATTATGGGATGATATTCTAGAGTGCAGTGAATATTATAGTATCCAATATCAAAACATTTTTCAAGCGGCAGCGGCTCTCCGGGCTCAGTATCGTCGGCGTAGAAGACAATGTCGATGTCATTGAAGATGGGCGGAGAGCTGCTTGTTAATTTCTTGCTCCAGGATGGCAGGAGAGAGATGGGCCTGTATTTGCTGAGGTCTTTCTTTTGCTTGGTGATCCTTGGGTAGAGGGTGTTCCCATAGTCCAACTTGCTGGTGATGAGAGCGTGAAAGACAGTTTTTCTTTTGCTGTCTGGGAGCCATTTGAAGATCTTTCTAGGTATCTTCAGTGTGTGGAAGCAGGATGCAGTAACTGTATTGACTTGTCAGGTCATGTCCAGTTTACTGTCTGATAGACCTGGCACTTTGGCGTGTGTCTCCCTTCCATATTTTGCTGTTGCCTCATGGTTTTTGCTGGTTATAGATGCTTTGGGCACTGTGCCACTGCTGTCCAGTGCCACAGTGCAAGTGCTCCCTATTGTAAATTGATGTATGGATTAGTGACTCCATTATTGGCTGGTTTGGTTTACTTGTCAGACACTAGTACAGTGCACTGAGTGTGCCCAGGGCTTGTTAATCAAATGCTGCTGGTGGGCTTGCAGCACTGGTTTGCCACACACAGAAGCAGCCTGTAAAATGTGTCTCAGGCCCACCATTGCAGAGCCTGTGTGCAGTCTGGTACTGTCATGTTGCCTGGGCAAGTGCACCCACTGCCAGTCCCTAAATCTTCCCTTTTCTGCATATTAGTCACCCCTATGGTAGGCCCAAGGGCAGGGTGCATTGTAGGTAAAAGGTAGGACATGCCCTAGTGTGTGTGGCATGTCCGTTTAGTGAATTACAGCCATTTTCGTTTTTCACTATTGCAAGGCTACCTGTTCCCCATAGGCCAGAATGGGCAGTTTGATTATAACATCTTATAATCCTAACTGACTCAGGGAACTAGGTAGAAATTCGAATTTAGTTTGCCTGAACTCAGAATGATAAAATACATCTTTTAGTGAAGTTGGTTTTAACATTCTGTGCTTGAAAATACCACTTTTAGAAAGTAGGTATTTTCTTTCCTAACTATCCAAGCCTGCCTCTGCTAGGTTGTGTATTCCTTGTCTGGAGTTTGAGTGACAGCGGCTGGGGTATTCCAGGCGACAGGGTGAGTCAGCACAGGGCTGAATAGAGAGATTTGCATGTAGATGGGTGGGAAGGGTTGCATCTGGGAACTAAATAGGGCTGTGCATTCCCTCCACAATGCTGGCTCCACCTCCTGTGGTGCGTCTGATGTCCCTGGCCTACACTGTGAAAGGAAAGAAGGAATCTTGTCAACAAAGATCTCCAGGACTGACCAGAACTGGTTTGGACTAGGCAAAGGCCTCTCTGCCTTCAGAGAACAAAGGGAAAATTAGTATAAAAGAGGGGACCCAAACCCCAGAACTTTAGAGCACTTTTTGGGAAACAAGAACCTTTGCTGAGAAGAAGAACCAGAGAAACTGAGGAGGAGACCATCCCTAAGCTGGGTGCTGTTTGGAAGATTGGCCTGCAGTGGTTGCCTGACTGCAAAAGAAAGGATAAAGGACGTTGTGCTACTTTCAAATCAACTTGTAATGGATCTCCAAGGGCTTGAGAGAGAGCTTGCCTCCTGCTGAAGTCTCTGGGACAACAGACTTCACCAACCAGCTCCCTTGCCTTCCCTTGCTGGGAATTGAAGTGCCTGCTGTTTAGCTGCGCCTTCTGAGAGACTGTGTGTTGCTGGGAGCTGGAAGCGTGACTCAAAACAAAGAAGCGTGTCGCCGCCGCAGCCGTTGTCGTTGCATCACCGGAGAAAAGTGTTGCCGTCGCAGCAGACGCAGTTGCATCACCGAAGAAGCGTACCGCCGCTGTCGCCATCGAATTACCCGAAGCACCTCGCATCACCGGAGAATAGTGTCGCCATCGCAGCAGATGCTGTTGCATCACCGGAGAAGCGTGTTGCAGGGCTTGTAGGTGCACAGAAGATTGAGTCGCCGCATGGCCATCAGGCGTGCGCGCATCACTGTTGCATCAAGAAGACTAAATTTTTTTTCATTGCACAGGATCTTCATCGCATCATAGCGCTGCTGTTCACATCGCCACAGAAGCGCAGTAAGAAACCGTCGCATCTCCTTCCCATGCGGAGAAGAACCAGCGCATCCCCTACGCATCAGTCGGGACCCGATGCATCACCGTTCTTGCGTGTAAGGAACTGATGCATCACCTTCCCGGCAACACTTTCGTTGTATAGCGTTACGCTTCCAAAGGTACATTGAACTCAAAGTGTCGCATTTTACATCTAAAGAGAACTAAGCTATTTCTACCATTTTTATAGTACAGTTTTGTGGATATTTGTCGTTTGTGGTCTTGTGTTAGGTCTATATAAAAATACTTATTTTTATACTACAACTTGTGTGGTGTCCTTCTGTAGTGTTGTCACTGTATTGCTGTATGTGTTCACAAATGCTTTACACACTGCCTCTGAGATAAGCCTGTCTGCTCGTGCCAAGCTACCAAGGGGGTGAGCAAGGGTTAATTTAGGAGTGTAGCCCCTTACCCTGACTAGGCGCAACGGTCCCTATTTGGTCAAAGGTACCAACTTCTGCCAACTAGAGATCTCCAAATCTAACACTGTCGATGAATATTCCGAGGTTCATGGCGTTGGTGCTGGGTGTGGGTGCAGGACTAAGTTTGGCCGAGCACCAGTTGGAGTCTCATGCTGAGGTGGTCTTGCCAAAGATCAGTACTTGTCAGTTTTGAGCTTGAGGCAGTGGCTTTCATACAGTTAGTGACCTCAGACATGCAGGCAGTGAACTTGTTTCTTGTGTTGGGAGTCTTGTCAGAGAGGGAGGGTATGAGTTGTGTGTCTTCAGCATAGGAAAAGATGTTGATGTCATGTGAATGAATAACGTTAACCAGAGGGATCTTGTAAGCAGTGGGCGCTGGCATGAATTGTGGGCAGAATCAGGAGGCACGGGGAAGAGATAGAGAACAAGATGCAGTCGATACAGCATGGAGGGGTGTGAGAAGCTGAAGGTATAAGGGAGGGCAAAAAGACAAGTTGCAGTTGATGCAGCATGGAGGGATGTGAGACACAGAGTAGGAGACAAAGGACAAGATGCAGTGGAAGGCTACAGGAAGGGTAACAGAACCAGAGGCAAAGTGGAGGAGACAAAGGGCAAGATGCATTGGTCGGCAGCAGGAAAGATAGAGAGAACCAGACAGCACAGTGGAGGAGGCAGAGGACAAGATGCAGTGGTTGCAGCAAGAAGGGTGGTGAGAACCAGGAGACAAGGAGAGGAGACAAGGGCAAGATGCAGCGAACGCCGGCAAGAAGGGTGGTGAGAACCAGGAGGCAGAGGGGAGGAGACAAAGGACAAGATTCAGTAGATGTAGCAGGAAGGGAGGTATAACCAGGAGGCACAGGTGAGTGGATAAAGGACAAGATGCAGGCACTGGCAGCAGGAAGGGAGGTAGAACTAGGAGGAACAGGGGAGGGGATGATGGAAAAGATGCAGTGGATGCAGTAGGAAGGATGGTAGAACCTGGAGGGGGGTGCAGAGGACAAGAAGATGCTGTGGATGGAAGCAGGAAGGATAGAGGGAACCAGTAGGCACAGGAGAGGGGACAAAGGACACAACGCTTGCTGTGGCCTTCAGCAGGAAGGGTGGTGAGAGCCAGGAGGCACAGGGGAAGAGACAGAGGACAAGATACAGTGGACATCAGCTGAAAGGGAGGTATAGGCAGAAGGCAGAGGGGAGGAGACAAAGGTCAATATGCCGTGGATGCAGCATCAAGAGTGGCAGAACTAGGAGGCAGAAGTGAGGAGACAGAGAACAAGATGCTGTGGACAGCAGCAGGAAGGGAGAGGATGATAGAACCAGGAGGAGAAGGGAGGAGACAGAGGACAAGATGCAGTGAATGGCAGCACGATGGAAGAGGGTGATAGAACCAGGAGGAGAAGGGAGGAGACACAGGACAAGATGCAGAGGACAGCAGCAGGAAGGGAGAGGGTGATAGAACCAGGAGGAGAAGGGAGGAGACAGAGGACAAGATGCTGTGGACAGCAGCAGGAAGGGAGAGGATGATAGAACCAGGAGGAGAAGGGAGGAGACAGAGGACAAGATGCAGAGGATGGTAGCAGGAAGGGAGATGGTGATAGAAGCAGGAGGAGAAGGGAAGAGAAACAGGGCAAGATGCAGTAAATGGCAGCAGGAAGGAAGGTAGAACCAGGACGTAAAGGGGAGGAGGGTGAGGTTAAGACACAAGAGGAGGATACAGAGGGAAGACATAAGGGCTAGGAGACATTATGGAGAAAAAAAACTGAGACTTTGCAAGACACCCAGGATAAGGAGAACATGATTTTGACTTTTGATGGTTATGATAAAGTTTTATTCACATCAGCTGACACTGATCCATGCAACCCACCCAACTGCAAAATTATGATTGAAGGAGTCATATCTGTAATGCTGGCCTTCATGATTGATGGAGTCATATCTGTAATGCTGGCCCTCTCATCCTTAGAAACAGGATTCAGTTCTACGCTCCCACCAGGAACCTCCGCTCGCAATTCTCGGCACGGGCAAGAATCCCTCGGGTAAAGAGAGCCAGGATGGGTGAGCGAGCCTTTTCCCACATCGCTGCAGTTAAGTGGAACGAACTGCCCATGGCCCTCCGACTCACAGAATGCCACTTGGCATTTAGGAAACAACTAAAAACCTTCCTTTTCCCCCACCTTGACTAAACCACTCGACTATGCCCACTGCATACACACTTTAGTAATCACAGCGCCGTGATATCCCATTGGGATGATTGTTAGCGCTCTATAAGAAATTAAAATAAATAAGAAATTAAATAATATTAAGGTTCATCGTTTTCATTAGTATTGTTGTCTTTTTTCAAGGAACAATGGAAAAACAGAGAATTAGAAGATAACAATATAAAAGCCTATGGTTACGGGTAAATGATTATTAACATTCTAGGTTACGTTGTGGCATCTATTTCATTTTTGCCTCACACTATTCTAGGAAAGACATATGTAGTTAAGAACGGTCAACATGTTTTGGGCTAGAGGCACCAAGAAAACCTTGGACCTTTTCTTGATCCATCATCTGATTTCTCACTATATTGTATGTTCAGTCACAAAGGAAAGCATTGTGGTATTTCCCAGATCAAGGATGAAATCAGAAAAGAGTTGGGATTGTTAGGGGATTTTCAAAAAATAAGGCTAATACACCACCTGCTTATTTTATAGAATATGACAGTAAACTCTCCAGTTCATTACTTTTTTATGGTTTATTTCACAGTTAGTGGTTGCTCCTAGGGGTGACGATTCCGTCCAAGGTATACGTCTGCTATATCAATGAATAATGTGTGCTTCCAAGCTAGCTTAGTTGTATACCCCTTAGGGCACTCCAATGATGGTATCGTTATAGATTGCCAACAAAAATAAGTAAATCCCAAATGTTTTTTGTTCAAAAGAAAATTGTTTTATTTGTTTTTCATTTTTCTTGAGTTTCGGTTTTTTGAATCCTTTGTAGCAACAATTTACATAAAAGACACTTTCTTTAAATCTGTAATCCTCCAATGCATTTCGAGCATAGGCTGCTCTTCATCAGGGAGATCAATCTAGGGTTTCAGTGCAAAGAAATACATATGTAATACAAGATTATGCATGAACCATGTATGTGACATTGTTATATTGAAAAATACCAACATTTTCTAGCACTAAAGATGGTGCCAGTGTATTTACACTGTGAGCTATTAACACTGTGAGCTATAAACACTGTGAGTTTCAATGAAAGTGTGAGTTTCAATAAAAACTGTGAGTTTCAATGAAAGCTGTGGGTTTCAATAAAAACTCTACACAAAAAGTCAGTAAAAAGTGCTGTGTATATGGGTGTATGGTGTAAACCAGGGCTTTGATTTTACCCCGTGGTTTGTACATTCATATGGCAAACCGGCAATCCGGTAGTGACTGTGTGGGAGAAACCGATCGTGAGGTGACGGTACTTAAACTGGTGGGGTAGGAGTAATGGGCAATGTGGACTCGAAGTTTACCTTAGATCAAATATTCACGGGAAGATGGTGCTGGTGGGTAAAAGGACAAACACGTGATTAGAATCTTGTGTGGACATTAAATCAATGTTTGACCAATATTTACATTGCTCTCAGTACGAGTGCTCTGTTGATGTAAGCTTACTTCATTTTATGTGGCCATTTCCGCAAGTGAATGCCGGCGTGACTATCGCGTACCGTTTCTTCCAATGTTGGAAGCGATGGGTGATTAAAGTTGGCTTCTGCAAGTGGCTGTGATAGCGTTTAGACGGTTGTAAATGTCGTGACGCATGTTTGGGCATGGAAATGGAAAACGGACTAGTTCCGTATTGAGCACTGGTTTACACCATACACCCATATACACAGCACTTTTTACTGATTAGGTCTCGCCTTTACCATTCCGCAGGAATGGGAAATGGGGAGAATTCAAGTCGGCTATTTTCTCTTCAAACCAAAGGGCTTTCAGCCGCGGTTTTCTTGCAGTTCATGTGAATCACGTGATCAAACATGCACGAGCATTCACGTCCAGGGCTTCTCCTCCCCTAGCAGCACTCCTCCCACACCAGCAACTCTCCCCTCCCACACCAGCACCTCCCCTCTCTCTCTCCGCAAACACAGCCTTGCCCTAGCAGCACTCCTCCCACACCAGCAACTCTCCCCTCCCACACCAGCACCTCCCCTCTCTCTCTCCGCAAACACAGCCTTGCCCTAGCAGCACTCCTCCCACACCAGCAACTCTCCCCTCCCACACCAGCACCTCCCCTCTCTCTCTCCGCAAACACAGCCTTGCCCTAGCACCACTCCTCCCACACCGGCAACTCCCCCCTCCCACAACAGCACCTCCCCTCTCTCTCCCCGCAAACACAGCCTTGCCCTAGCAGCACTCCTCCCACACCAGCAACTTCCCCCTCCCACACCAGCACCTCCTCTCTCTCTCTCCGCAAACACAGCCTTGCCCTAGCAGCACTCCTCCCACACCGGCAACTCCCCCCTCCCACAACAGCACCTCCCCTCTCTCTCCGCGACTTCCCCCTCCCACATCAGCACCTCCTCTCTTTCTCCCCGCCAACACAGCCTTGCCGTATCAGCACTCCTGCCACACCAGCACCTCCCAGGAAAAAAAAATGGCGGCCGCGCATGTAGTTTGTTTACATCTCTGCCACATGCGTTCTTAAATAGCATACCCTTCGCATTTCTTTTGATTATATATCTTGTGGTGACGTGGCTTGTCACCTACAACGCCCTACAGGTTCCTTCTGAGTAAACACCAAGCACAACTCACCATGCCTCTCCCCTCTCCCTTTCACACACTCTTTCAGAGACAGGCTTTCCGTTCGTGCAGCAGGTGCAGTGACACCGGACTCAGCAATCCATACTATCACATTATTTTACACTATTTCAATGGCTGGGACACATACACGAAAAAACATCTCTGTTCGTGTCTCTTTGTTATCCTATCCCAATCACGGCCGACAACATGCACAAACAGACAACAGACTTTCTCTTTTGCATTCACGCACAGAAACACGTACACGTTGACCACATTTACACGTGATTCTTGCAAACAAACACCCCCTTCCTTCTGTCTCATTCATTCATTCATCTACACCTTTCTGCCTTTCCTATTCAGACGTGCACTTTTTTTTTTCTTTGAAGCATAACACCGTGTCTTTCAATTGCTGAAACAATAACATCAAAACATCTCTCTGTTGCATTCAGCACGCAAGGCAACATGCACAAACAGTCCACCAAAATCAGCTTTCTGGTCGTGGCTCTTGCTTATTCTATCCCAATCAGGCCCGTCCACATGCACGACAGTAACACACAGCCATCACACTCTATCTCTTTTCCTTTCATCCACGGAAACATGCACACGTTCACAACATTTACACGTGCATCTTGCAAGCATACCCACCCTGCCTTAGCTTATCCCTCCCTGTCTTAACTTCAGTCTTATTCATTCGTGTCTTTCAATTGCTGAAACAATAACATCAAAACATCTCTCTGTTGCATTCAGCACGCAAGGCAACATGCACAAACAGTCCACCAAAATCAGCTTTCTGGTCGTGGCTCTTGCTTATTCTATCCCAATCAGGCCCGTCCACACGCACGACAGTAACACACATCCATCACACTCTATCTCTTTTCCTTTCATCCACGGAAACATGCACACGTTCACAACATTTACACGTGCATCTTGCAAGCATACCCATCCTGCCTTAGCTTATCCCTCCCTGTCTTAACTTCAGTCTTATTCATTCATCTGCCCCTTTCGTCCTTTTACTCGCGCAAATACGCACTAAAACAAACAGGCTAGACTCTTTCACTTTCATGCATGACTTTCTTTTCCCCTCTGTAAGGTGGGGAGGGGGCCAGAGTCAAACGTCTGGGGCCTAATCACCCCAGGAGACTGAATTGCTTTCATCAGAGTCGTAAAGATTGTAATCTGTTGTAGGCCATCCGCGGGGAAATGCAAATGTTAACTAAAGAGACCGAAAGGCGCCTTTGTTTTCCGCCAAACCATAAAGCAAGGGAAGCAACTTTAGAAACAAGCGGCACGTTCTTTTACACTGTCGATGACATGCACGTACAATGGTCTTATTGTTGTTTATTATTTTTTATACTTACGTTTCATAGTGGAAACTTTCACGTTCACAACATTTACACGTGCATCTTGCAAGCATACCCACCCTTCCTTACCTTATTCCACCCTGTCTTAACTTCAGTCTCATTCACAACACACATTCGTCACATAAATGCACTCCCTCGAAAAACAACACTGCTGCTCACTCAGTTTGCACATGCTGATCACACCACTTCGATACATCTTCAAAAATATTTTGCGTGAAAAATAACCGAAAATATTACACGGCATTTTAGACACATTTGTCCCATGACTCCATAGGCCATCCTTCCTACTACGCTATTCCATCCTTTCGTTTTACATACAACTCACAACACTTTAAATAAGTGACGCATTTGACGACAAACAAATTATTTATAACATGCATCTTCAATACTATATACCAACTACAGCTGTACGTGCTCTTAAATAGCACACCCTTCGTCACTACCTTTTATCCACACAGTATATTGAGCCAATTCTGCTGCTCCCTCCTAATGCACGCACAGATCACAACACTGCGACACATATATAAAAGTCTGTGTCATCGGAATTGACAATCTTTGGAAAACTATACCCAACTTGGCCACACATCACACTAAATGTACACTACTTCTCAACACACATTAGTGACATGCATCTACACAATCGTGATCCTATTCGGCTACTCACTCATTAGGCACAGGGAGCTCATACCACTTTGCCACATCTCTTGAAGGATTTGACCTGCAAATACGAAACGAAAGTGCCTATGCTTTGTACATATAATAATTCCATGCCTGCACACACTAGCTTTCAGAATCCGCAGCTCACTCCTTTTGCAAACACACAGGGCACACTAATTCTAAACATATCACTAACGCATTTCAATCAAAAGAAAACTGTAAGCAAGTGCGTTACTCAGTGAAAGCACCTCTCAGTCACTGATCACAGCAATTACTCACACTGCACACAGGCCTCACTCAAAGTGCACACAGCCCTCACTAACACTTTACACAGACTTCAGAAAACACACTGCATACAGTACGCTATCAGTGCGTACTGCACACACTTACTGCACACAGACAGAACTTACAGTGCACCCAGCACTCACTAAAAAGAACGACACACGTCTTCAATACTATATAGTAACTACAGATGTATGTGTTCTTAAATAGCACACCCTTCGTCACTACCTTTTATCTACACAGTATATTGATCCAATTCGGCAGCTCCCTCCTAATGCACGCACAGATCACAACACGCCGACACATATAGAAAAGTCTGTAGCATCGACATTTACACGTGCATCTTGTAAACAAAATCCCCCTGCTACTGTCTCTTCCGAACAATACCTCTACCTCTAGCATATTTCTGACACATCTTTGTCTTTATTTTCACAGTAAATAATGTTGGACGCGCATTTCTTTGGAATATATATCTTATGGTGACTTGGCCTGTCACCTACAACGCCCTACATGTTCCTTCTGAGTAAACACCAAGCACAACTCACCATGCCTCTCCCCTCTCCCTTGCACACACTCTTTCAGAAACACGCTTTACGTTCGTGCAGCAGGTACAGTGACACCGGACTCAGCAATCCATACTATCAAATTATTTTACACTATTTAAATGGCTGGGACACATACACGAAAAATACATCTCTGTTCGTGTTTCTTTGTTATCCTATCCCAATCACGGCCGACAACATGCACAAACAGACAACAGACTTTCTCTTTTGCATTCACGCACAGAAACACGTACACGTTGACCACATTTACACGTGCTTCTTGCAAACAAACACCCCCTTCCTTCTGTCTCATTCATTCATTCATCTACACATTTCTGCCTTTCCTATTCAGACGTGCACTTTTCTTTCATTTTAAGCATAACACCGTGTCTTTCTATTGCTGAAACAATAACATCAAAACATCTCTCTGTTGCATTCAGCACGCAAGGCAACATGCACAAACAGTCCACCAAAATCAGCTTTCTGGTCGTGGCTCTTGCTTATTCTATCCCAATCAGGCTCGTCCACACGCACGACTGTAACACACAGCCATCACACTCTATCTCTTTTCCATTCATCCACGGAAACATGCACACGTTCACAACATTTACACGTGCATCTTGCAAGCATACCCACCCTGCCTTAGCTTATCCCTCCCTGTCTTAACTTCAGTATTATTCATTCATCTGCATCTTTCGTCCTTTTACTCGCGCAAATACGCACTAAAACAAACAGGCTAGACTCTTTCTCTTTCATGCACGACAACTTTTTTTTTTTTCTTCTTTCTTTTCCCCTCTGTAAGGTGGGGAGGGGGCCAGAGTCAAACGTCTGTGGCCTAACCACCCCAGGAGACTGAATTGCTTTCATCAGAGTCGTAAAGATTGTAATCTGTTGTCGGCCATCCGCGGGGAAATGCAAATGTTAACCCCTTCCATGCTGGGCCGATTTTGCTGCTGTGCTGTACTTTTAAAGAGTGAATGGGTTTATGACAGCCCCCAGCCGTCATAAGCACACGAGCACCGTGATGCATGACGGATGGGGGCCGTCATCAGCATGGAAGGGGTTAACTAAAGAGACCGAAAGGCGCCTTTTTTTTCAGCCAAACCATAAAGCAAGGGAAGCAACTTTAGAAACAATGTGTCAAGCGGCACGTTCTTTTACACATTCGATGACATGCACGTACAATGGTCTTATTGTTTTTATACTTACGTTTCATAGTGCAAAGTTACACACAAAACATGCATAGCAACATCCCTAAGGGCCTGCTTAGGCCATTCACCCACAACAAATCGACCATCATGAGACGATATTTTACGTGTGCGGATCAGGGCCGTCCACACGCACCACAGTAACTAACACACAGCCCTCAGACTCTGTCTTTTCCCATTCATCCACGGAAACACGCACACGTTCACAACATTTACACGTGCATCTTGCAAGCATATCCACTCTTACTTACCTTATCCCACCTTGTCTTAACCTCAGTCTCATTCACAACACACATTCGTCACATAAATGCACACCCTCGAAAAACAACCCTGCTGCTCACTCAGTTTGCACAGGCAGATCACACCACTTCGCCACATCTTGAAAATTATTTGAAGTGGAAATTTTCAGAAAATATTACACGGCTTTTTTAACACATTTGTCCCATGACTCCATAGGCCATCCTTCCTACTACGCTCTTCCATCCTTTCTTTTTACATAGAACTCACAACACTTTAAATAAGTGACGCATTTGACGACAAACACTTTATTTATAACATGCATCTTCAATACTATATACTAACTACAGCTGTACGTGCTCTTAAATAGCACACCCTTCGTCACTACCTTTGATCCACACAGTATATTGAGCCAATTCTGCTGCTCCCTCCTAATGCACGCACAGATCACAACACTGCGACACATATATTAAAGTCTGTGTCATCGGAATTGACAATGTCTGACAAAAACAACTTGCCCACACATCACACTAAATGTACACTACTTATCAACACACATTAGTGACATGCATGTACACAATCGTGATCCTATTCGGCTACTCACTCATTAGGCACAGGGAGCTCATACCACTTTGCCACATCTCTTGAAGGATTTCACCTGCAAATACGAAATGAAAGTCCAATGCTTTGTACATATAATAAGGCCATGCCTGCACACACTACCTTTCAGACTCCGCTGCTCACTCCTTTCGCAAACACACAGGGAACACTAATTCTAAACATATCACTAACGCATTTCCATCAAAAGAAAAATGTAAGCAAGTGCGTTACTCAGTGCAAGCACCTCTCAGTCACTGCTCACAGCACTTACTCACACTGCACACAGGCCTCACTCAAAGTGCACACAGCCCTCACTAAGACTTTACACAGACTTCAAACACACTGCATACAGTACGCTATCAGTGCGTACTGCACATACTTACTGCACACAGACAGAACTTACAGTGCACCCAGCACTCACTCAGTGCACACAACTGTAAATCAACCTGCACACAAGCGTCATTCACACTACAGACAGGCCTCACTAACAATGCACACATCCTTCAAACACACTGCATATAGTACGCTATCAGTGCGTACTGCAATCAATATCTGCACACAGACATAACGTACAGTGCACACAACCATCAATCAGTCCACACAGACCTCACTGTCAGTGCACACAGAACTCATTCTGAGACTTTTCTCAACTCTAAATCCACCTGCACACAGGCGTCACTCACACTGCACACAGGCCTCACTAACAATGCACACATCCTTCAAACACACTGCATACAGTACGATATCCGTTCCTACTGCAGACACTATCTGCACACAGACATAACTCACAGTGCACACAACCATCATTCAGTCCACACAGCACTCACTGTCAGTGCACACAGGCCTCAGTCGGCAACTTTTTGTGCAGTTCTTAACAATCTACACAGAACACTAGCCCTCAGTATATGCTTAGCACATGCATACACACAAACACTATACATCCTTTTGTATCACACACAACTGATGGATAGATTACACAGTTACAATATGTTTGACATCTTAGTGTGCCAAGTGCTCTTTTACTTCACTACCATTTATTGTGAAATAATGAGCACGAATTCTTAACGTCACATTTAGGACTCCAACGCCGCGATATTTTTACATTATCTTTATACCCACGTACCTTTTACACCCATCATTGCTTTATACTTTGTTTATTTTTAAAAAAATATGGATAAATATAAGCTTTCCTCGGATTTACGTTACTTTTTTTTCTGAATGCTTCTTCCTTGCTGCGTGCGGGAAGACACGTACATTAACAAGTGGTGCCTCAAGGAGACACGAAAGTCGCTAGTGGCGCCACAATCGAACCTACATCTACATACACATTCACATTTTCACACTTGGGAGTTACACACATTATCTCAGGAGACATCTCCCGGGGCCAAGGGAAGGGGATGTACCTTTCATCCTTTGTCCACTTCCAAACACCTTACCGGGAAACTTCTCCACTTCGGCCTATTTAAGATCACGAAAGGCTCATTGTGAGCCATAGCCTTTTTCGTGTCCAGAAACACAACAGTGACCGACGGAACGACGCTGTATTTGCAACGAAGACTACAGATTCAAAGACACTACGCGACTACTTTGGAATGTAAGTGCATTTGTAGTTTTTTTCGTACTACACTTGACTTTTCCTTACAAGTTTAAATTACTTGGTCGTCTCTACATTTCCTTATCTCTTTCTCCTCTCATCTTCAAGCTTTCTACCTCTACACATTCTTCCCTGTATCTCTCCACTTTCTAAACAGATTTTTTTTCAGCGTTCACTCTTTTCGGTCCCTTTAACAGCATACTCTTACCATTCATTTTCGCCTTTACTTTGCTCACTTCAGCTCATGAATACTTTCTTTTTCGATCTTACCCTCCTTCTTATGGTTCCTATAACTACATTGCCAGATCCACAATAATATTAACCAACACATTTGTTTCATTGACCTCACCCAAAAACGATCAATCGTACTCTAATGAGCATTAAAGACGGACGTAATACATGTGACTAAATTATACTTTTTATTTTACAGATACAACACAGACTGTTTGCTAATCATTCTGTACCACTTGTGATCTTCAACAAACAATAATTTAGGTGAGTACATCTGCATGTTACTGTTGTCATAGAATTATCTGTCTTACGGAAACGCTTAGTGAAATAATGGTATTTTTAAAGGCCACTATAGACTCCCTCTAGCTGTCTGTATGCTCAACATGACATACCACCTAAGCGTCACACGATTGCACACACTTTTTGGACTACTCCGCTGCTCACTCATTTAGGACACGTATCTCACACCACTTCGCAATATCTTAAAAATGTGTTTAGCAGTAAAATTAATGGTTCATATTAAATGCCATTTTCAATTCATTTGGACCATGTTCGTGTCTCTTGCTTATCCTATGTCAATCAATCACGTCCACACGCACGACAGGCAATAACAGCCCTTAGACTACATCTCTTTTCCATTCATCCACGGAAAAACGTACACGTTGACAACATTTACACGTGCATCTTGCAAGCATACCCACCCTGCCTTACATTATCGCCCCCTGTCTTCACTTCTGTCTCATTCATTCATTCATTTGCACCTTTCAGGCTTTTACTCGCGCAAATACGCAGTAAAAGAACAAACACTCTCAGTAAACACCAAGAACAGCTCACCATGCCTCTCCCCTCTCCCTTGCACACACTCTTTCAGAGGCACGATTTCCGTTCGTGCAGCAGGTGCACTCACACCCGCATCATGAATAGCTGGGACACATACACGAAAAAACATCTCTGTTCGTGTCTCTTTCTTATCCTATCCCAATCACGACCGCCAACACGCACAAACAGACCACAGACTTTCTCTTTTTAAGCAAACTCCCCCTGCTACTGTCGCTTCCTACCCCCACCTCTCCCTCCAGCACGTTTCAGACACATGTTTGTCTTTCTTTTAACAGGAAGTCTATATATTTATTGTGGTGACTTGCCCTGTCACCTACAACGCCCTACAGGGTCCTTCTCAGTAAACACCAAGCACAGCTCCCCATGCCTCTCCCCTCTCCCTTGCACACACTCTTTCAGAGGCACGATTTCCGTTCGTGCAGAAAGTGCAGTCACACCGGCATCAGGAATGCATACAATCAAATAAATTTCTACTTTTTCACTAGCTGGGACACATACACGAAAAAAACATCTGTGTTCGTGTCTCTTTCTTATCCTATCCCAATAACGACCGCCAACACGCACAAACAGCCCACAGTCTTTCTCTTTTGCATTCAGGCACAGGAACACGCACACTTTGAACACATTTTGACGTTCTTATTCCAAGCAAACCCCCCCTGCCTTGTGTCTCATTCATTCATCTCCACTTTTCTGCCTTTCATTTTTTGACGTAAAATTTTTTCCGACTTTTAAGCATACCACCCTGTCTTTCAATTGCTGGAACTATTACACCTAATCATCTCTCTGTTCCATTCAGCACGCAAGGCAACATGCACAAACAGTCCACCAAAATTATCTTTATGGTCGTATCTCTTGCTTATCCTATCCCAAACAGGCACGTCCACACGCACGACAGTAACACACAGCCCTCAGACTCTAGCTCTTTTCCATTCATCCACGGAAACACGCACACTTTCACAACTTTTACACGTCCATCTTGCAAGCATACCCAACCACCCTGCCTTACCTTTTTTCTCATTCACTCATCCACATGTTTCTGCGTTTCACTTGCGTAAATACGCCCAAAAACACAACAAACCCACAAATTCTCTCTCCAAACACCCCCCCCCCACAAAAAATAACACGCACGCCAACACGCACACGTGAGTGCCTCTTCCTTATCTTATTACACGCATGCCCGCTAACATGCACAAACAGCTTACAGACTCTCTCTTTTCCATACACGCACGCAAACACGCACACGTTGACAACATTTAGACGTGCATATTGCAAGCATACACACCCACCCTGCCTTACCTTCTGTCTCATTCACTTATCTGAATTTTTCTGTGTTTCACTAGCGTAAATAAACACTAAAACACAAGCAACACACAAATTCTCTATCCCAAACCCACCCCCAAACTCACAGTCTCTCTTGCACGGAAACACGCACACCATAGCTTTGCTCTCATTCATCGCCACGTTCTTCAAACACACCTTCGACTTTTAGTTACGCACGTCAACACGCACAAGCAGCCCACAGACTCTCTTGGAAAAATACACTTTTTTTAGGCAATCTATTACATGCATGTCAATTGGTATTTGGACATTCTAATGTTGGGTCGTGCTAATTTACACAACAAACATGGGAAACTGGGATTTAAAGCACATTTGTACATTACATGCCCAGCCCATCTTTCATACTACGCTATTCCATCCTTTTTTTAAATTAAAAATCCAGTTTGCACCAATTCACAACATTTACATTAAGAATTTTTAGAGCGAAAAAAATTCGTTTGAACACACGGCTTTTTAGACTATAATTCCGACAGCTATACCTATTATTATACAGCACACCCTTCGTTCCAACAAATTTTTTAACAACATCTACAGCCTATTCCGCTGGGTCCTCCTAAGGCACACACACATCGAACTACTTTGCCACATCTATAAAGCACAGTTGCATGAACATTACTAACAAAAACAATACATACACAAATTGGCCACACATCACTACAAATTTACACTACATATCAACACACAGTCAAATGCATGCACACTCGTGAGCCAACTCTGCTGCTCACGCATTTTGTTCCGGCATGGGCATCTCACACCACTTTGCCACATCTCTTGAACTATTTGACCTGCTAATTCAATACTAAAGTGCCAATGCTTTGTACAAATAATAAGGCCATGCCTGCACAGCCTACCCTTCCAACTCTGATGAGCCCTCCTTATGGTAACAAACAGGGGACACTAATTCGAACCATATGTTACTCAAACACAGCACAGGTCCCATAAATGCACAGAATCTCTATCAAAGTCAGCTCCTACCTCTGCATATGTAGCTCACACTAATTATACATATTGTCCCCTCCCTGCACAACATTTTCTTGCTACTCCACTGCTCCATCCTTTGGCACACAAAGCTTACAACACTTTGCTACTTATCAGGAACGTTTATTACATTAACATTACTGTTTTTTTCGTGCTATTTTCCAACTATAACAAGCCTCATGCTAATTGTTATTTAGAATAGCAGATGCTTTCATCTACTTTCTTACAACAGTTGACTTCCACTTTTAGCTGGCATTATGATACTCAGGTATTCGGACTAACAACGTAAAATACTGTCACTCTTTACTTTTGGGGGGTGGAGGATGCTCATAGTGACAATTTTATAGGGAAACTGAGTTATCAATTTCACTTTCACATTAAGCATTTCTTGCACATGCCAAAGCGCACACACTTTGCTGCTTACTATCCTACCTCACAACTTTCCTTTGTCAGAATGATGTGTTCATAATAATACATTACAAAAAAAAATACCAATTACTTTAACTGGCTCACTCACTTTCATGCTTCAAATATTTTTCTTCCTACTTCTCAGTATTTTCTATCAACACTCATTTCATACCAAACATAGAAATTTGTATCTCACTACATTCATTTTTTCTCTACTTCACAAACTGTACTCAGTATGCAGGGCAACAAGCATATACTCTACACATCACACACTTTCACACTACAAAGTTGCTCATAAAACTAAAAGCACGCACACACACACACACACAATCTATTATCATGCCCTCTGTCACACTCTGACACAAAAGTATACAAACTTTACAAACTACTATTGCATTTCCTGTTTTTGTTTGGGATTTGACGTGTCATTTCATGTAAATAATATTCTGACAATTCATATTACTCTTATTTCAGATTCATCCATTGAGGTACAATCACCCACAAATCAAGGTAAATAATATTCTTGGTTGGAAACAACTATAAATAGTTATTACATAAGTAATTTGACTTAGTTCTGTGAATAGACTTTAGAGGAATAAAGTAAAGGGAGTAAAAAAAACCATGCATAGATGTTTAAAAGCCAGTTACCATCAAGGCAATACACGATTTAATAGTACATCTAAAGGGAAGCAATGCTTACCAAATAGTACTTTTGCTATTTTGCACAATGTATGCAAACCAGTTAATACATGGAACTCCAACGATCTACATTATATCATGGACCTTGGAGATGCTTTGTATCTACAAATGCATTCTTTTAACAAAG
The DNA here is from genome assembly GCF_964263255.1 of Lissotriton vulgaris. NCBI lineage: Eukaryota > Metazoa > Chordata > Amphibia > Caudata > Salamandridae > Lissotriton > Lissotriton vulgaris. Next base: position 47,177,583 of record NC_141693.1, on the reverse strand, counting down.
AAACACTTATGCATCCTGATGATTTGCCAAAATATATAGAGCACAATAATAGGTTTTATTCACTTACCCTACGCAACCCTTTCTATGGTAATGTCCTTAAACGTTTTGATGAAAACTATCCAGATATTAACAGTGCATTGCATTTAGGGATTTCTAAGTACTGTGGGGTACTACTTTGTATGAGTGTATATGTCATTTCTATTTTTAGAAATAGGCAAACATACTATGTATTTGATTCACATAGCAGGGACAATGAAGGCATGCCTCATTCAAATGGAACATGTGTAACTCTGGAATTTCCAAATTTTGAAGCACTTTTGGAATATGTAATGAATCTAGCCAAAAAATTTAGAAATTCTTCGCAGGATTGCATACCATTTGAATTAACACCAATAGATGTAAAAGAAATTTTGAAGCAAACATTCCAAAGAGCACTTCGAGTGCACAAGAAAAATAGTGATTTAACTCCAGTTACTAAAATCTTTGGACATACTACTCAAGTGATTGACAATTCGATTTTTGAAGGGAGTTTGCTTTCTTCGGAGCCTTTAGGTACTGTAAGTAATTGCAGTATTAGAAATACGAGTAAGAAAATTCATTTGGCAGGAACAAGTATTTCTATTATGGGGACAAACAAACAGTCTCTAATAAAAAAAGCAAACTTGACACTTTCTGAACATAGTGCAAAAAATAGTGAAAATACTACTGTTGCACTAGGAACCCTTGACAATGTTGGGAATAAAGTACTTCAACCAAACAGACCAACTGTAAGTTTACCTCTGGGACGAAAAAGAAAAGCAAATAAAGCGAGTTTACTTTCTATGGACGCTTTAGCAACTCAAAGTAAGGTGACTAATAGCAATACTAGTAAGGAAACTCATTTGCTACAAACAAGTACTTCTATTCGGGAGACAAATAAACACTGTCAAATCAACTTTGATTACTTTAGCCTTTCAGAACATAGTCTGAAAAAAAGGAAAAATAAAAGTGATGCACAAGGAGCCATTGACAATCTTGGAAATAAAGGTGTTGAAAAAAACCCACCTAATGTAATGTTAACGGTGGGAGAAAAACGCAAAGGTAATAAACAAATCCATTTAATTATTAATAAATTCCATCGTGAAATATTGCATGGACCAGAGTATGTTTGTACTATTTGCAACCAGTTGTGGCATAAACAAACAATTAAAAATACTCGCACTGTTTGTGAAACAGAAATGTTTCAAAGGTGTAACATTAGTAGCAAGAAAACAAATTTAATTTGTATGACTTGCTATGCTTACATCAGAAAAGATAAAATACCACCATGTTCAGTCCTAAATGGCATGTCATTTCCAAATGTACCAATTGAATTAGAATTATACGATTTAGAAGAAAGATTAGTTTCTCCTAGGATACCTTTTTTACAAATTCGTAGTTTACCACGCGGATTTCAAAAATCATTATCAGGTGCTGTTGTTAATGTACCTGCAGATGTAATGACAACAGTTACAATTTTACCAAGGCAAATGAATGATGCCATGACCATCCCAGTAAAATTAAAAAGGAAACTAATGTATAGATCGCACACGCATTATGAAAATATTCGCCCAAACACCGTTAAAAAGGCAGCTACATGGCTAGCAACCAATAGTGTCATGTTTAATGAATATGGTGTGACAATTAACCCCGAATGGCAGTATATACCTCCAGAAATCAACAATGTAAATGATAATTCCGACACAAGCTATTCTTCAGATACATCTGAGAACATGGAAGCTGGAAATTTAGATACTATGTTAACAAATGAAACAATTACCTCAAATAGGGTAAATGTTTTAAGTTTAGCTCCAGCTGAATATAATACACCAAGAGGTTTATATGAGGATAAAGATTCAGAATTTTTGGCTTTCCCTACAATTTATTGTGGAGAACGAAGGCCAAACAATAAGGAAAGACATATACCGGTACATTATAGTACTATTTGCCAATGGGAATTAAGAAGTCATGATAGAAGAGTAGCTTCGGGCCCGGCTGGGGCAGGCGTATCGGGGCCTGGACGTCTATGGTCAAGACCACCACATCGCACTATACGCAGATGATCTGCTGATGTTCCTGGCGGATTCGACGGACTCCCTGCGAGGAGCTAAGGCCCTCCTGCAATCGCTGGGTAGAATCTCGGGCCTCCGAGTGAACTGGGAGAAGTCCCACCTATTCCCGGCCCGCCCACGGAGGGCATGCCCGCAAACTACAGAGGGAGTGACCTGGGAAGAGAGGAGCCTGCGATACCTTGGCACCTCGATCTTCCATGACAGAGCCGATATCCTTGAGGGTAATATCGGTACGGCGATACGGCACACTAGAGAGAATTTCGACTTTTGGGGCACGCTCCCATTGTCACTCATGGGCAGGGTGGCGTTGCTCAAGATGGTAACCCTCCCGCGGCTGCTTTACTTCTTCGGGACCCTCCCGATCTGGATCCCGGCGAGCTACTTTCGGCGGCTGCGATCGATGGTCATCGGCTTCCTGTGGGGGACGGGAAAGCGCAGGGTGGCCCATGCCACGCTTCTCCGCCCTAGGGCGGACGGAGGTCTAGCGGTGCCGGACTACGAGCTCTACTACTTAGCGGCGCAGCTGCAATGGCTGACACAATGGGTGGCTCGGGCCAGGAGGGGGGAGGATGGAGCAGGAGAACCGGCGGGTCCGGTCCAGGTGTTGTCCCGGATTGTCCTGGGACTTCCGATGGGGGATTTCCACCTCACCCAGGAGTTTGCGACGGCCCGGAAATGCTGGAACAGGTATCGCCGGAGATGCGGTGTTACGGTTCCTTACGCACCAGAGATCCCGCTTAGACTCTGCGGGGCGCTTCCGCACGGAGGCTCGTGGCGCGGGCTGAACGGCTGGGACCAGCAGGGGCTGTCATCCATAGGTGACCTGTACGAAAATGGAGTGATGTTGCCCTTCGACCTCCTGCAGGACCGCTTCGAACTGGCGGGTGGGGACTTCCTTCTACATGCGGCTTTAACGGCGGCGATCCGCAAACACTGGGGGGCGGGCATCTCGGAGCCACCATTGTCCCTGGGGTGTCAGTACGTCGTGATGATGGCAGGGACGGTCAAAGCGGTCACGTGCCTGACTCGACGCATGGTCTCGGAATCCACCGCTCCGCTGCTGACCCTGAAGACGAAATGGGAGGCCGACCTGGCGACTGAGATCCCCGAAGAGGCCTGGAATGGTATACTGGGGGGGGGCCCGGAACGGCACGCGCAACGCAAGGTTCCAGCTGGTGCACTTTTATGTCCTACATAGGGCGTATCTGACCCCTGATAAATTACATAAGTACTTCCCGGCTCACCCAGCGTCCTGTCCGCGCTGCCCGGCGGATCCCGCAGACTTCCGACACATGTTCTGGTCCTGTCCCGAGCTGGGGCCCTTCTGGGGGGAGGTGGTGGAGGTTCTGAGGGAGGTGACGGAGAGGGACCTGCAACTCACCATGGCACATTGCATACTACACTGGTTCCCACACACATCCAAGAACAAAGTCACTAGCAAGTTCCTGGACTTGGGGCTTCTCCTGGCGAAGCGGGCCATTACGTCCCAGTGGAAGGCGTCCCGGGGCCCCGTAGTAGAGCGCTGGAAGGCTGAACTGCTTAAATGGGCTAGATGTGAGGGTGAGCTTCGCCTGCGAGCTGCGCTCAGGATAGACAATGACTTGGCACTGGAGAGAGCCAGGGCATGGGAGGGGCTGGTCCTAGATCTCACGCTCCTGGACGTGGAGGAGGAGGAATCCCCAATACATAGCCCGGCTCCAGAGGGACGCCCGCCTGACGGGGGGGCGGCATAGACCCGCTCGGCTATTGCACTGCCCTTGCGTTCCATCGAGATGATTTACGGATGATTGCAGACGAATCCTGGTACCATGCTTCGGGTCTGATCTTGGTGACAAGGTTGAGAGTTCAATTAGGTGATACTCTGGCACGCCTGGGGGGGTGGGGGGGCTGGGTAGGGGGCAGGGAGAGTTGGGGGGGGGAATCCTGGACGGGGAAGGCGGGGTAGGAAAAGTTGAGGGGGGCTAGGGGAAGGGGAGGGGGGTATGTTCATGGGAGTTGCACAGAAACTCTTGGCTTCAACTGGACTTGGGACAGGGGAGAGGGAGTGTTAGGTCCGAAAAGCAGCGCTGCCGTTTCCCATCGACTTGTTGGCTGTAGCCATGCACAGAATGCTCCAGCGCAGTTCCCTATGTACCTGCGACTTTGCCGCTCGACCTCCGGGGTGCGAGCTGAATGGCTGTGTGATACTGGGGAGTGGGAGCGGAGCTCACACGGAGCATCAAGGGGAATGGCATAAATTGTACTGTATACTTATCTGTCATTGCTGCAATAAAAAGATATTTACAAAAAAAAATGATAGAAGAGTAGCTAAAAGTATGACTAATGTTTTCTTTAAACTTAAAAAATTACATATTAAGCAAATTCAAGGGAAAATTAATATTTCGATACGGAAAAAATATACAGATGGTAAGAATATTACTGCTAAAGATATAAAATATAATATTGAAAATTTGTTCCAGTTTAATGAAGGTTATAAAGTTTTGAAAACTATACGCAGTTCACCTCCTTATTGGGAAAGTTGTAAAAGAGATCTTTTTGCTATGATAAGACAACTTGGAATACCAACTTTTTTCTTGACTTTATCTGCTGCTGAAACAAAATGGCACCATTTAATAAATATATTATTGAGAGTTAAAAACTTAAATGAATGCACAGAAGAGGAATTCAATAACATGTCTTGGGAAACTAAATGTCGATTAATACAAGAAGATCCTATTACATGTGCTAGACAGTTTGACTATCAAGTGAGGAAATTGTTTAATTGTGTTTTGATGAACGGGACAAATCCAATTGGGGAAATAGTTGACTACTTTTACAGAGTAGAATTCCAACAGAGAGGTTCTCCACATATACATGCATTACTATGGGTAAAAAATGCACCCCTCTATGGTGTGTCGCCATTAGAAGATGTCAATGATTTTATTGAGCAATATATTCAATGTAATAAGTCACATGACACTGTTTTACAGCCTTTAATAAATTTACAAAGGCATGGGCACACTAAAAATTGCCGCCGGAAAGAAAAAAGAACATGTAAATATCAATACCCAAAATATCCTATGTCAAAAACTCTCATATTAGAGCCATTGACACTTGAAGGCACAGATAGGCAATGGAAAGATAATCTAAAACGTATCCATGAAGCTATGAATAATGCTACTTTTAGCACACTTTCTTTTGATGATTTCTTAGGTGTTATTAAGATGGATAATAAAGAATATATCACTTCGATACAAACTAGTTTAGAAAAGCCAACAATTTTTTTAAAAAGAACACCAGATGAATGCTTCATTAATAACTACAATAGTACGATTTTAAAAGCTTGGCGAGCAAACATAGACTTGCAGTTTGTACTAGATGCTTATGCTTGTGCAGTCTATATTATTTCATATATCAGCAAATCGCAAATGAAAAGGGGGGGCTCTTGGCCCCCCCGCCCACATGGCGGCGCGGCGATCGCCCCCTCCCTTTGTGCCCCTCGGTGGTGGGGCGTGCCCTCCTGGGCGCGCCCCACCACCGATTGGCTGATGCCCTCCCTGACCCGGATACCATGGTAGGATGTCCGGGTCAGGGGCGGGCGTGCCGGGAGGGGCTGGGTGGGGGCGTAGCCACCCCCACCCAGCCCCTTGGGGATAAAGAAGCGGGGAGCGCCCAGGAGACCCTCTTCTCCCTGGACGCTCCCCCACAACGTGTCGTGCCCCGCGCTCGGGGCTTCTTGTTTTTCGTATTCTCCTCTGTTTCTCTCCCTGTGCAGCTCTGATGTCCGGTTTCTCGTGCTCGGACGGAGGCCTGGAGGCCGCGAGGAGGATGGAAGAGCAGCTGTGCGCCGCACGGGGAGGAATGACCTGAGGCCCGAGGTTCTGCCTGGGAGAAGCGCCGGACGGCATGATGGATCGGGCAAGCCGTTGGTGGAAGTGATAAGTTAAGTGGGGGGTGTTTAACCTTGTTACTGTCTGCGTAGAACATTGGGGCAGGAACATGGCCAATGCAGTTATTTTACAAAGACCTATTCGTATTTAGCAAATGCACCGTCACAAATGTGTGTTGACTTTTAGCTGTAATGGGGGAGGGAATTTTGGTTTTTCCTCACGTGGTTTGTGTCGAGGCTTGGCCACGTTAAATAAGGTGTGGGTTGGCGGGAATGCTGCACTACTAGTGTGGGTAATGGGAAATGCTAATTGAATGCATGCATCCCGCGCAACCAGGTTGATCTGAGGGGACATAGCTCAGTGATCGAGTGCCTGCCGTGCATGTACGAAACACCGGGTTCGATTCCCGGTATCTCTGCTTCTTTGTTTGTCAAATGTGCAGTATTTTTATGGTAAGCAAATCGCGATGCTAACAAACAAGTTGGGGAAGATTGTAGAGGAGAATGATATCACCCCTTTCGTTTACCCGCGCAATCTGATTTACAGGTTATGTGTGCTGTGAAAATCACGTAATGGAGGAACAGAAACGTGTGTGGGGTTTTCTTTACATTCTCTTTGAAAGTTTCCTTGGCAAGAGCGTGCCACGTGCAAGCTGATTTATTAGTCGCCACCGGTTCCTCTTCTCAAGCTTGTCCATCCATGGCGGTAAAATTAGACCTCAGGGTGGAACTATTTCTACGGGGGAATGAGCCTCTGCGCCCCAGAGACCAAACAAATTAGCGCCTACAGTTTAAAACATGGTGCTTTTAGTGAAGGATAAGAACCCGCGTTATGCATTATCTAATTTAAAGATAACATGCTGCTCCGTGGACTGGCGGGTGCTCGGAGTTCCTCGCTTGTTCTAAATCACATAGATGCTTTAGCATTTCCACATCCACATTTCGCAACTTATAGGAAACATGTAACTGGAATGATTTCGATTCACGTCCAAACGGAGTAACCTGCGCATTTCATTTAGCGCCGGTGAACGGAAAAGAACCCGTTCTGGGCTGGATAGTGAGCGCTGGGCTTAAGCAGCGTTTTTGGGGCCTGTTTCATTTGTTAATGTGAATGCTGCTGTGGCTTGGTCGTCAGTTTGCCTCATTAATTTGCGCAGCACAAAGGCTGACGAGACGCTGTACCATCTGTTTGTTCCTTGTATGTGCTACTTGTTCATCTGCTCCCCTCCGCATCTGGCTGCCCCTCACTCTTTTTTACGCACCAATGTTTTAGATTACTTTTGCCTTGATGTTTGAAGATCACCCGCAAGAATGATTCATTTTCCTTATGTCCGCTTAGGGGTTCTGATCCTAACAGTTGGCAAGAAACATGGACATTCATCACCTCTTCGTTAATCAATATGTCGGTTGAATTACCCGATAAAACTTCGTGCTGCTTGTCTGAAGTTATAACACACTGGCCCCCCTGTTCCACTGACATCGGGCTGCCTGTCCTGATGATACTATGCACCATAAAGCATGATTACTCATGCATGACCTTAGACCTAAGGTGCTGTGGCGTATTTGGTTAAGCGCCCGTCTAGTCAAATTGTAGATCCTGAGTTTGATTCTCATCAGTGCTGTGGGTTTAGAAAATAAATAAATAAATAGAAGCCTTTCCAATGTCATGTTGCAGTAGGTGTGAACATTTTTAACATGCACAGATCCCTGCATTTACAGTCTCAATTATAATCTTAGGCGGACGATCTGCTTTAGATTAAATATAATTGCTGCATTATTTTAAGGACATTTATTAGTTCATGCAGCTGATGGGTGTCAACTTGCACGTAGTGTTTGTTTATATATATTCTATTATTCACCATCACAAGAACGCACTTTCAGAGCACAGTGGACAAGGATCATTGCAGCTTTTCCCCTTCATACGCAGGTGAAGGGACAGTCACACATTATCAAATGTTAGAGGACTGGTGTTTCCCATTTATTGGTGCCCTTAGATTCTTGGTCGGCTATGGACAGTTTGCTCCCTACTCCTCCTTGACTCTCCAAGGAGATGTGGAAATTCAGGCAACGGATAGCTAAAAGAAGTTATATAGGGTGAGTGTAGGAGCTTTGCCGCACAGTTATCACAGATGTAATAAAATATGAATAAGAAATGTCCGGCTAATAGGAGAGTGCGCGCAATTAGATGCTGGAAGCAAGCCTTGCCAATGAGCATTAGTTAATAGTCTCAGGTAATGTTCCGGAGAATGTTTATTAAAAGGGCTGTGTTGCACTTCCTAAACGGAGACCAAATGTGTTGTTTTGGCGGGATGGCTTTATTTAGCAAGCTGATGGTAATGGTGTCGCTATCGCTAACAGAGACAATGTTTTGTTTGAATGACAGACTGTGCATCCACTAGTGAGTTAATAAGAAGGGAGATAATGGTTGGGGCAGGACTGAAAACACTCTGGTTAGCAGGCACTCGGGGACATATGCAAACTCTTCATCCCTGCCCTGAACTAAATATCGCCACTAGTTACATATACATACCACCTGTGGCAGGAATTAATTTGCTTCTTTTCGCTCATTAAAGCGATACTACTTATAACATCAATGTATCTGGTGGAAGTTTTACAGTTACAGATGCAGCTCCACTGGCTATCAGTTTGGCTTCATCCTGAGAAAAGATTTACCCACTTTTGTTTTAAAGATTGTTAGAGCCTGCATCGAGTGGCCTCTATACACGGTTGAGTTACATCAAATTTAGCTTGACTAAACCAGGCGACAGGACAAATAATGCATCAGTAATTAGAGAATTAGCGGCAAGAATAAGCCAAATATGTGGCAGGATGGGACCCATTGGTGATAATATTAGTCTGACATTGTTTTCCCCTGTCTGTCCAAAGGTTGCATCGTATTAGTACGGACTGTAACACCTAAATATAGCAATATGCAACTGAAACGGCAGAATAGGAGCAGAGGCTGGATTATGTGTCAAATTAAGCATATCTATAAATGTCCAGCGGCCCGAGTAAGAAGATGCTTTATGGAAACCATGGTGGTATCGGAACAGGAGGACCTACCGTGCGTGACAATATGAAGGTTGCTAGAAAGCCTAGGCGATACGTTTGCAAATATGTATACACTGCCCTGGCTTTTGTAGTAGGTGATCACACAGGTTCGGGAAGTAGAAGTCCTTCGCCTCTCGTACATCCCTCACCTACTCTTTAATCCCCAGACCGTCCACTTCTAACTCAGTCTAGGGAGTTATCTCAGGGTCCTTGGAGGGCCTTAATAATCTCTCCAGGTATTTAGTCTCTGCTGGGCTAGGAACATTTAATGTAATGTTTGCACCATGGCAATAAATGCATATGTCCAGTAGTACAATACTAAGAAACATGTTCAGTCGGCCACATTCATTTTCACTGGTATTATGACATGAACGCTTAACTATATAACTTAGTGGGCAGACCTAAGCATTAAAAACATAACATTGAAAGCGATGCGCTCGCAATAGGATATACTTCCCTGGCTACTATAGGAGGTGATCACACAGGTTAAAGACCCAATCCTTAAGACTATCTGTTATTTTCCCGAGAATATCCTAGGGCCCCTAAGCCATCCTGGTAAGAGCATCTGCAATACAATTTCTGAACCCTCGATATACAGTCTAGACGGTGAAGGGGTAATTGTCTTTACAAGTTAATACACAGGCTGAGCATGCGGTACAGGTTGAACTGCTCTTGGCTCAAGAGAGAAGCAGATGATTGATTGCGTCACTGCCTGGAGAAGATGATGTAACCTAGCAGAAATAGCCAGGAGGGCCCCTGACAATATCCTTGCAAACTCCCTGGGGGGATTATAAAGCTGGTCGGGGCAGCCGGGTAAGTGACTGCCCCCTTTGTTTTATTCCCAGCAGCAGAGTTGAAGCCAGCAGTGGGTTTTAGACAGCGTGACCCCCTCCCACCACTCTGCCTGTGGGGGGGGGGGGCTCCTAAGTAATTGAGTCCAGACGTCAAGTATTCCTGGTCTATTCACTGCCTCCTCTGTCGGGAAGGATTCAATATATTATATGGCAATACCCCCAGTCACACGGTTTCATAGACTTTGTGTGAGGGTCTGGTAACAGGACCAAGGATCACAGTGCAGACAGGCGAGGGGAAAAGGCTGCCTACCAGCAAGGGTGGTCGACCTTCAATCCGAGGGAACAGGGTTCATGGCCTAACAAAGAGGCGCAACATACTGTGAGTCTGGGCGAATCACTTAATCTCCTCGCGCTTAACAGAAAACTAATGTGTTCTCAGGTAACGCAACTGGTACTCATGTAAAGCTCTCCGATGCCGTCATGGGCCTGTCTCATGGGTTCTTAAACGATACGTGCGGTTTGACGTGTTGTAACGTGCAAGGTAACTCACGCCTGGGTTTTTTCTGTTTCTTTTGCAGTTTCTCAAACCTGTCGACGCAGGGGAGGAACTCGCCGCGGGGCATCACCAGGCTTCAACAGCTCAACGAAAGCTGCAAGATGTGCGACGGACAATGGTGACTTGGTTGTGGGCCACTCGTGGTGAGGCGTGCCAAACATGTTTCTTTTCCTTGCAAGCGAATGTAGGAGGAGGGCGGAACAGAAGGGGTTTCCGTCCCCTTAGGGGGAGAGGGGGGGGCTACGCCCCAGGCAGTTAGTAATTCTTTTGGTCTAAGCTACTCTCCTAACAACTTACTCCCCGTCAGTGGTGATACTTCACCTGGGGGAGAACGATTTGGCCAAACTGGGTGGGCACATCCTTATGGAAGAAATCATCTCTGCTGCGTGGTGGGCGGCCAAGACATGTCCGGGTCAATGCCTTTCTTTCTAGAGAACGTAGGAAAAGGGGGCACAAACGGGGTTTTAATATCTCACTCTTTGAGAGAGGGGGCCTATGCTCAGCCAGTTAGGAAAGTCTTCCAGGGACTCTTAGCTCAGCAGCCCCCCCCCCCCCCGTCAGTGGTGATACTTCGCCTGGGGGGGAGAATAATTTGGCAGCACTTGCCCGGGTTGCACAGTAGTATGGTTGCAACTTATCCCTGGTGACAGGGGCGAGAAGGGTACTCGGTCAGGGCGTTGAATTACTCGGTAAAGAGAATCAACACACTGTTAGGCAAACTATTTCAAGCCCTCAGTTTGCTGACGATTCCACATGGGTGTATCTGGGGGCGTGTAGTTCTACCTGGGGGGCAGGGTACACTGGACTGAGGCAGGGCTAATAATCTATGGGCCTGGTTGGAGGGGTTTTTTGCACAGTAAGTATGCTCCTGGTTTAGGTCTACTTGACTGAGGCGGGGAATGTCTTGTGGTCTAACAATATCTGGGCCTGGTTAGAGGGTTTTGCTAAACAAGATTGCTGATTTGGGTCTAGGTAGGGGGAGGCCAGATCGTCGGTTAACAATGCTGGCCTGTGGCGGTAAGGTCATGACCGGTGAGCAGCTATTTCAAGGTCTGAGGGGGCGGGCATCATCCATGGGAGGTTCCCGTCCAGGGGGAGGGGCCATTGGCCACTCCAAGAACTCCAGGGGCAAGGTAACTGGTGCTTCAAAGGGGTGCGGGTTGGAGTAGTCACGCTTTCCTTAGGCTGGTAGCCACCCCGCGCGCGCATACTTATGACGTCACTGGATGGCGCAGAGTAAGGGCCCTCCTTTAGTGGGTAAATGGAGTTCACGGCGTAGACCGGGTAATTACCAGGACCGGCTGCGCATGCGCACATCACTAGGTAAGGCGCAGCTAGTAGGACCTGACACCGGTTAGCGACCTTGCCATATGGCCAGAAATGTAGTATACAAAAATCAAGATGAGGATGTTAGCTTCGGTTAGGAAACAATCTGTATTAGAGTTTCTGTTAAGGTTAGCCTCTCAAACTTGTTGACAATATTGTATCTAATGTCCTGCTGATTTTTGTATAAATTGTTGATCATGCAATTAAAAACCTTTTAATTTCATATCTTAATAAATACGGCCGGGAGGTCCCGCGGCCTCCCGCCTTCCAAAGATAACCAGGTATCATGTTCATGTGTCAGGTGTTGGTGTGCTCAGATGGGGGGGGCGGCAGCCAGTCGCTGACCATGTGAAAAGGGGGGGCTCTTGGCCCCCCCGCCCACATGGCGGCGCGGCGATCGCCCCCTCCCTTTGTGCCCCTCGGTGGTGGGGCGTGCCCTCCTGGGCGCGCCCCACCACCGATTGGCTGATGCCCTCCCTGACCCGGATACCATGGTAGGATGTCCGGGTCAGGGGCGGGCGTGCCGGGAGGGGCTGGGTGGGGGCGTAGCCACCCCCACCCAGCCCCTTGGGGATAAAGAAGCGGGGAGCGCCCAGGAGACCCTCTTCTCCCTGGACGCTCCCCCACAACGTGTCGTGCCCCGCGCTCGGGGCTTCTTGTTTTTCCCACCCACCATCCCTGGAACTAAATGATTGAGGTTGTCTTAGTCTAGTTTAAGCGTAATCTGTAGGTGCTTGTTGAGATCCTTGATATGCATAAGTGATCCGTGTCTGGTTTGTATATTATGCTGATGATGCTTTCTTTAGGAATTTTTTCCCCTTTTAGTGAATTGTGATGAAACATGTTATGATATTACAATTGTGCTTAGGACTTTTTTCCCTTTGTAGCTTTAAATTGATGTTTTGATGTGTTAGCTAGAGTAGTTGTCATTAGAATTTTTCTCCTAGGTCGTCGTATTTATTAGGTTTGGGGCATGCGGTAAGGTCATGACCGGTGAGCAGCTATTTCAAGGTCTGAGGGGGCGGGCATCATCCATGGGAGGTTCCCGTCCAGGGGGAGGGGCCATTGGCCACTCCAAGAACTCCAGGGGCAAGGTAACTGGTGCTTCAAAGGGGCGCGGGTTGGAGTAGTCACGCTTTCCTTAGGCTGGTAGCCACCCCGCGCGCGCATACTTATGACGTCACTGGATGGCGCAGAGTAAGGGCCCTCCTTTAGTGGGTAAATGGAGTTCACGGCGTAGACCGGGTAATTACCAGGACCGGCTGCGCATGCGCACATCACTAGGTAAGGCGCAGCTAGTAGGACCTGACACCGGTTAGCGACCTTGCCATATGGCCAGAAATGTAGTATACAAAAATCAAGATGAGGATGTTAGCTTCGGTTAGGAAACAATCTGTATTAGAGTTTCTGTTAAGGTTAGCCTCTCAAACTTGTTGACAATATTGTATCTAATGTCCTGCTGATTTTTGTATAAATTGTTGATCATGCAATTAAAAACCTTTTAATTTCATATCTTAATAAATACGGCCGGGAGGTCCCGCGGCCTCCCGCCTTCCAAAGATAACCAGGTATCATGTTCATGTGTCAGGTGTTGGTGTGCTCAGATGGGGGGGGCGGCAGCCAGTCGCTGACCATGGAGGAATTAGCAAACTTATTGCACAAGCTGCTAAAGAAGTGAAAAACAATAGTAATGTCAAAGAACAACTTAAACACATAGGGAACAAATTCCTCAATTGCACAGAAATTAGTGCTCAAGAAGCAGCATATCTCATTCTTCAGATACCATTACGGAAAAGTTCACGGGCATTTGTATTTATTAATACTAGCCCTCCAGAAAAAAGAACTTATTTAATGCGCGATATGGAAACTATTAATTCATTGCCAGAAAATTCGACTGACATTCAATGTGAAAATATTATTGCTAAGTACTGCAAGAGACCCAAAACATTAGAAATGTGTACTTTAGCTGATTATGCCTCAAATTTTAATTACTCCAGCAAAAAAAAATATACCAGAGAAATAAATGACTCGGAAGATTTACTTGCTGAAAGAAACTTTTACAGCTCAGATGAGGAAGAAATTGAAATAGAATGTACTGAGGAGGATGTAGGTATGCAGAATATAAATAGCAAGTATGCTTTAAGTAAGCGCAAATGGAGAAAAATTATACGCTTTTGCAGATTTAACAAAGACAAAGAGCCAGAAGAATATTATAGAGAACTATTAATGTTGCACTATCCATGGAGAGAAGAACATAAAATTATCGCTAACAAGGATACTTACTTTGAAAGGTATCTACTAGTAAAAAAGGTAGTTGATTCACAAGTTAAAATATATAACCATAATCACGGTGAAGTTAGAAATATTACGAATGAAGAGTTGAATGAAAATATTATATCCCCTCCTCTATCACCTCAATTAATACCAACAGAAAATGTATGTGATGAAGGGAATAATAAAGAAAATCAACATCTATATGATTTGTCATTAGATTTAGGAATTAGAACAATAACTGAAGAAACAAGCTTAACTAACTCCATTCTACCTGATGATAAATACCAACAGATAATGCACAACGTAACTGCTCAACAACTCAATTTTGTTTACCATCACTTGAATTTGTTAAAAACGAAAAGTACTCCATGCTATACTTTCTGCACTGGAGGGGCTGGTGTTGGTAAAAGCTTTCTAATAACTGCACTACATCAAACATTACTACGCTACTATAATACAAAGGCAGGTGAAAATCCAGATAATATACATGTCTTACTTACTGCTCCAACAGGCAAAGCAGCACATAATATTCAAGGGCAAACATTGCATAGTACTTTCAAAATTCCAGTCTCACAAAGTTTTGATTATAAACCACTAAGTCATGAAAATAGAACTTCACTTCAAATGCAAATGATGCATGTTAAAGTTCTGATTATAGATGAAATTTCGATGGTGGGTCAAAAAATGTTTAATTTTATGCATAACAGACTACAAGAAATAAAGTCGTCAAATGAACCATTTGGAGGACTTTCTATTATAGCTATTGGTGACTTCTACCAATTGAAACCTGTTTGTGACAGATACATTTTTCAGGATTCTAATAATTTGTATGGCCCTTTAAGTATTAATTTATGGAAAGAACATTTTAAACTCTTTGAATTAACGAAGATTATGCGTCAAAAAGAAGATCTACAATTTGCAGAACTACTAAACAGATTAAGAGAAGGGAAGCATACTAAAGAAGATATTCTAATAATGAAGCAAAGAGAAATGCCACCTGATGAGAGTCTCTTAGAAACAATCCCATACATTATGTCTACAAATGTTGAAGTTAATGAAATTAACAGAATTGTTTTGGATAAACATAGCAAGGATTATCCAGTGTATATAACAGTAGCTAACGATACCGTGAGTTCAGATGTTTCAGAAAATGTCAAAAAAACGATACTAAAGCAATTGCCTAAGGATCCAACAAAAACTATGGGACTTGCACATACATTACACATTGCTTTACAGCTCAGTTATGATTTAACTTGCAATGTGGATGTAAATGATGGTTTAACAAATGGCGCAACTGGTATAGTCCAATTTGTTGACATTATTAACAATACTCCATTTCTAGTCTGGGTATCATTTGACAATATTAGTGTTGGGCAAAAAGCAAGGCAAGAATATAAGCATTTATATCATTCACAAATAGAAAAGTCATGGACACCAATACATGCTATAGCTAGACATTTTCAATACACTAAGAAATTTATTACTGTTATACGCAAACAATTTCCTTTACGACAAGCATCAGCACGTACTATACATCGCACACAAGGGGACACTATAGAGCCACTTTATATACACTTTAATAACAGCAAAATTCATCATTTACATTATGTTGCTATAAGCAGAGCTAAATGTATACAGAACATATACGTGAAGAATTTTGATGATACTAAAATTCTAATACACCCAAAAGTTAATGAGGAAATGGAAAGATTAAGGACCGAAATGCCACTTGAAATCACAATCCCACAATTAGATACATACAAAACACATTTCAATATTATAACACACAATATACGATCACTTCAGAAGCATTTCACATCAATGATAGCTGATAGTAACATAATGCAAGCAGACATTATTTGCTTAACTGAGATCAACACAACAAGGAACTCAACTGCAAATGATTTTAATGTAGAACAATATGATCACATGATATTTGTTAAATTTCATACATACAACACTAACCATGGGATGATACTTTACTACAAGAAAGAGCTTTGGATATTACCTATTTATGAGACACACCAAGGGATAGACATTTTACATTTTACATTACAGATTCAGTACACAGATTACCTTATTATTATAGTCTACAAACCACCACAGAAACTTATTACAGATCTTTTAGAAATTATTACCAGTATCACTAATTTTTACCCAGCACACAAATTCATCATTATGGGAGATTTCAATGTGGATGTCTCTCAAAGCAATTCACAAACTAACAAACTCATTGGGTTCTTTGAGAGTAAGTTGCAATGTACACAACTTATAGATACTTACACAACAGACTACCAATCTATCTTAGATCATATATATACCAATTACATACTTCAAAGTTATGGTATATTAGAATGCTATTACAGTGATCATAAAGCACTATGGGTTTGTATTTAACATTTGTTGTAACCTATATTTCTATTTCAGATGTTGACTATTGAAGAAATCGCTAACATTACCACAAATGACAACAAGCCGTATGAAAAACCCATAAGAGTTAATGTGATCAAGTGCTCAAGCAAAACTAATTACAAAAACGCAAAACAAGAAAATAAAGTACTTTTTCATTTGGCTCTGGCAGACAAAACTGGAACAATCAAAGCTACGTGCTACCAGGAAAGTTTATATCAGCAGACACAAAAAACTTGTGGACTACTTATACGCAATTTTATAATTAAAAACAACACAATTCTGATTACTAAGCAAACAAAAGTAACAAAATTTCCAGCAATGACTATAACTCAAGCACTAATTCAAGAAGCGGAAAACATTTTGCAGCCTCCTGCACCATCTGCTTCGCCAATAAAAGAAATAAAGCGGGCATCTTTGAGAAGTCTTATGACAGTGTGTGGGACCATTTCAGAAGTAAGTTGTGGTGATTTATACTGTTGGTCTCGCTGCTTGAGTTGTCCGTTTGTGTGTGTGGTGTTGTCTATGCCATTGACAATATTTATTTTTCCCTTTATCAGTGTGTGTGTCTTTGTGTGTATGTGTACTATTTGATGCTTAGATGTTCTTTCATTTAGAGTGGCTGCAGTTCTGTGTGTGGTCTCTGTAACACATTACATATGGTGGTATGTTTCTGAGGGGTTCTATCCATCATAAATGATCTGTACAGCAGCCAAATAAGAACAATTAACAATGTGTAAATAGGTGAGCGAAAGCTACACTGCATTTCTAAAAGTAAAGTTGATAGGTGTTTAAAGAAGAGCGCCAAACTGAGACATCAGAGTTCAAGATTTTTTAACATACTTGGGAACAACACCGTACATTGGAAAAGAGCAATAGCCCTTAATAATTATGTCTTCAATGCTTGGACAATTATTACGTATTACTTCTGTGCTTTTACATTTTTAACACTATTATTTCTTTTTAGGAAGAGGAAAGTAAACTTGTACTCATTAATGGACAAAATACGGCAATAAAATCTATTACATTAAAAGATGCCACTGATGACATAAAAGTCACATTATGGAGAGAGGCAACTGAATTCTCAATAAACATTGGAGAATATGTCATGTTAACTCATGTCACAGTACATGAATTTAATGGACAGAAAATATTGAACACGACAAGGCACAGCAAATTAAAAGTAAGGAACACACGCTCTCTCACGCACTCCTTACTCTATCACTTCAACACACAGACACACACTCACGCTCTCTCTACAACACTCTCTCCACTCTCTCTCTAAAACAGCCTCTCTCTAAAAAGAGCCTATCTCTACAACACCCTCTCTCTACAACACCCTCTCTCTACAACACCCTCTCTCTACAACACCCTCTCTCTACAACACGCTCTCTCCACAACACGCTCTCCCATCAACACCCTCTCTCATCAACACCCTCTCTCATCAAAACCCTCTCTCTACAACACGCTCTCTCTACAACACGCTCTCTCTACAACACGCTCTCTCTACAACACGCTCTCTCTACAACACGCTCTCTCTACAACACGCTCTCTCTACAACACGCTCTCTCTACAACACGCTCTCTCTACAACTGCCTCGCTATACAACTGCCTCTCTCTACAACTGCCTCTCTCTACAACTGCCTCTCTCTACAACTGCCTCTCTCTACAACTGCCTCTCTCTACAACTGACTCTTTCTACAGCAGCCTCTCTGTACAGCAGACTCTCTGTACAGCAGCCTCTCTGTACAGCAGCCTCTCTCTACAGCAACCTCTCTCTACAGCAGCCTCTCTCTACAGCAGCCTCTCTCTACATCTGCCTCTCTCTACAGCAGCCTCTCTACAGCAGCCTCTCTCTCCAACTGCCTCTCTCTACAACTGCCTCTCTCTACAACTGCCTCTCTCTACAACTGCCTCTGTACAACACTCTCTCTGAGACACACTGTAACATTTTTGGGGAAAAACTATGTTTTTATTTACTACAACAGGTAACAACACCACCACAAGATAATATTGACGTCGAAATATATGGTGTGGAAAGCACAAACGGAGATTGGAGCACCTTAACAACAAAAATAACCAACACAGATATTTATCAATCGATGGATGTACAAAATCAAACACTTATACAATGGTTTATGTTGGACGAAGAGGTGGATGACATTGGTGAAGCACTACTTCATTATTTGCCTCAAACATGTGAGGTTATATTTTGCAATGGCAAAATTACTAAAATTGTTAAAGAAAAGTCGGAGGAAGATTTAAGTGATTGAGTAAAAATCCTCACAATTACAATTTTTGGACAAAGTAAAATAAATAATTATTGATTTGTGTTTACTGAAAATAAATATAATATTTTAAACATATCCAGTAGCATGGTCATTTTCCTTCTGGGTGGGTATATTTTTTTCAAACAATGTTCAATGTGCCAATACTACATACAGAACAATAGCTGTTGCTGTTACATTTTTAAAAAGACAATAACTATACAAGATTGATGCAGTGTGGTTGCTCAATAGTACTGTGGGGGGGCAGAGTGATAATGTGGTGCTACTGTTGTGGGCCTGAGTTATGCTGTGGTGGTAATAAGTTAACACCAACACAGCACCACTCATCAACAACGCAGCACCACTCATCATCACAAATGCATTAATCAGCACCACACTAACATCACTCACCAACACACCAGCATCACTCTCCACCACCACAACAGCATCATTCACCATCAACAAACTATCACTCTACAACGACACAGCACCACTCATAACCACAACACCATTATTCAGCAGACAAACTTCACACAAACATAACATGTACGCTTTCACCAGGCACACACACCAACAGCTATCAATGCACGCTTTCAATAGGCATACACCCACACTGCACACTCAACACCTCACCCTCACTCATCCTCACTCACCCTCACTCACCCTCAACACCTCACCCTCAACACCTCACCCTCACTCACCGTCAACACACTATCACACTACAACCACACACAAACACTTACCACCACAGCAACACTTCACTCACCCTCAACACCTCACCCTTAACCCCTCACTCACCCTCACTCTCACTCATCCTCAATCACCCTCAACACCTCACCCTCACTCACCCTCAACGCCTCACGCACACTCACCCTCAGCCCCTCACCCTCAGCCTCAACAGCTCACCCTCAACACCTCACCCTCACTCATCCTCACTCACCCTCACTCACCCTCAACACCTAAACTTCAACACCTCACCCTCACTCCCCCTCATACTCACTCACCCTCAACACACTATCACACTACAACCACACACAAACACTTACCACCACAGCACCACTTCACTCACCCTCAACACCTCCCCCTCAACCCCTCACTCACCCTCACTCTCACTCATCCTCAATCACACTCAACACCTCACCCTCACTCACCCTCAACGCCTCACCCTCACTCACCCTCAACACCTCACCCACACTCACCCTCAGCCCCTCACCCTCAGCCTCAACACCTCACCCTCACTCACCCTCAACACCTCACCCTCACTCACCCTCAACACCTCACCCTCAACACATCACTCACCCTCACTCTCATTCATCCTCAATCACCCTCAACACATCACCCTCAACACCTCACTCACCCTCAGCCCCTCACCCTCATACTCACTCACCCTCAACACACTATCACACTACAACCACACACAAACACTTACCACCACAGCACCACTTCACTCACCCTCAACACCTCCCCCTCAACCCCTCACTCACCCTCACTCTCACTCATCCTCAATCACACTCAACACCTCACCCTCACTCACCCTCAATGCCTCACCCTCACTCACCCTCAACGCCTCACCCACACTCACCCTCAGCCCCTCACCCTCAGCCTCAACACCTCACCCTCACTCACCCTCAACACCTCACCCTCACTCACCCTCAACACCTCACCCTCAACACATCACTCACCCTCACTCTCACTCATCCTCAATCACCCTCAACACCTCACCCTCAACACCTCACTCACCCTCAGCCCCTCACCCTCAATCACCCACAACTCCTCACCCTCACTCACCCTCAACACCTCACCCTCACTCATCCTCACTCACCCTCAACACCTCACCCTCAACACCTCACCCTCACCCTCACTCACCCTCACCCTCACTCACCCTCATACTCACTCACCCTCATACTCACTCACACTCAACACACTATCACACTACAACAACACACAAACACTTACCACCACAGCACCACTTCACTCACCCTCAACACCTCCCCCTCAACACCTCACTCACCCTCACTCTCACTCATCCTCAATCACCCTCAACACCTCACCCTCACTCACCCTCAACGCCTCACCCTCACTCACCCTCAACGCCTCACTCACCCTCAGACCCTCACCCTCACTCACCCTCAACGCCTCACCCTGACTCACCCTCAACCTCACTCACCCTCAACCCCTCACCCTCACTCACCCTCAACACCTCACCCTCACTCACCCTCACTCACCCTCAACACCTCACCCTCACTCACCCTCAACACACTATCACACTACAACCACACAAAAAAACACTTACCACCACAGCACCACTCATCACCACTACAGCATTACTCAGCAGACAAAGGTCATACAATAAAAACATGTACGCTTTTAACAGTCACACACACAACAACAGCTATCAATGGGCACTTTCACCAGGCATACACACACAACAGTCATCAGTACTGCAGTAGTATGTATAAATGAGACTGTTGGTGTGCAAAATACGGATGTGGTAGTCCACGCTTTCAACAGTCACACACACCACCAGCCGGAAGTGCACGCTTTAGAACAACTTTTTTTACGTTGCACACACAATTACAGCTATACAAGCATGCTTTGGTGCTGTACAGTACTGCAGTACTATGTCTAAATGAGACTGGGGGTGTGCTAAATACGGCTCTAGTGGCCAAAAGTGATGATCTGATGTTGCTCAATTGTACTGTGCGGGTGCCGAATCTTAATAATGTGCTATTGCTGCTTGCTGCAGAAATAGACATCAAGGCTGCCGTGGAAGAGAAAAATACTAAACACAAGGCAAGTGCGACCGAAAAACACGTACGGCAAAACGGAACTCAATCCATGGCAAAAAATACAACTAAATAGCAGCCATTGATAAAATACAAAACACACTCTAATGAGAGGAGCCAGACAGAAAGTAAATGCGAGCAAAGCAAGACCGAAAACAATAATTACATTAACATCACAATAAGGAAATGCATAAACAAAAGTATAAGAACTCACAAAGGCACTCTTTAATAATATGAAAATAAAATTGTCATTACCTGTCGATCGTAGCAGCTCATTCCCTGAAATGTAGAAAATATAAAAAAAACACACACAAAGAGAACATAAACAGTGCATACATAATACTTTTAACTACAACAAGCAACAATTAAAAAAAAAACTTCGCGGCGAAACAAGTCACATACGGGTCCAAATAACACAAGAAAAAGCCAAGTCAGAGAAAAAATAAACATCAGAGTGCCACCTCAGGCGAAACGAAACTACAGGAACTACATACCAGGAAGACACTAGCAAAGATTAGTCAATGCATGGCGAACAATCAACTTAAACACGAGCCACCATTCGCATAAATAAGAATAAAAATGCCAAACACAAGGAAAGTGAGCGCGAAATTACAACGTTCGCAATTTCAAAGACATAACACATACAAAAAAAAACATTGCTTTATGTAACATTTATAAACATTCCCATTATTAAAGAATCTATCTTTTACAACAGTACTAAAGGATATTGTAACTCAAAAGTCGATAATACACAAGGCGCAATACAAATAAAACACTCATACATCCTAATAAAACATTATTAATAATACGTATATACACACAAGTATTAATACATTCAAATTCATGTCCTCAATGTTAAAACATGTACATCTTACCAGTCAAACGACGCAGCAACAACCACGGAGGAATAACACACCTTTACCGCACGAACATTCACACCAATCTAGAAAACGCCCTGTTGACGCACGTCAAATGCAACGCTACGTCACACAACGTAGAGCTGCGATTGGCTAAAAATTACGTCACGCTAAACATTACATCACCATCAACAAAAAAATAGAACGCTAACATCCCTTACGTAACAAACGTAAAGGGAATACATAGCGTACTACTCTTTACCAGAACACTAATAAAAGACAGTTTAAGTAAATACACTAAATACTTATAAAACTTATACACATACTAAAAAGAAAAAAAAACATTACATTATAATCAACATTAACACATGCTAAAGACTCCCATATGCCAATCACACCCTCACTCACCCTCACTCACATTCACTCATCCTCACTCACCCTCAACACCTCACCCTCACTCACCCTTAACACCTCACCCTCACTCACCCTCAAAACCTCACCCTCAATACCTCACCCTCACTCACCCTCAACACCTCACTCGCACTCAGCCCCTCACGCTCAACACCTCACGCTCACTCACCCTCACCCTCACTCACCCTCAACAACTCACCATCACTCACCCTCAACACCTCACCCTCACTCAACATCAACACCTCACCCTCAACAACTCACTCACCCTCACTCACCCTCAACACCTCACCCTCACTCATCCACAACACCTTACCCTCACTCACCCACAACACCTTACCCTCACCCTCACTCACCCGCACTCACCCTCAACACCTCAACCTCACCTTCACTCACCCTCACCCTCATTCACCCTCAACACCTCACCCTCAACACCTCACTCACTCACTCTCACTCACCCTCACTCACCCTCAACACCTCACACTCAATGACCCTCACACCTCACCCTCATTCACCCTCAGCCCCTCACCCTCAACACCTCACCCTTACTCACCCTCACCCTCAACACCTCAACACAATAACTATCCCTCACTCACCCTCAGCCCCTCACCCTCAACACCTCACCCTCACTCACCCTCACACTCAATCACCCTCAACAACTCACCCTCACTCACCCACAACACATCACCCTCACTCAACTTCAACACCTCACCCTCAACAACTCAATCACACTCACTCGCTAACGCTCAACCATCCTCACCCTCACTCAGCCTCAACACCTCACCCTCACTGACCCTCAACGCTTCACCCTCAATCAGACTCACGCACCCTCACCCACCCCCACCGTCACACACCCCCCACCCTTACACACACCCGCACTCACCCACTCTCACACATCCTCACACACCCACACACATTCTCAATAAGCCTCACACCCTCACCCTCACCCACAATCACTCACCCTCAGCCTCACACCGTCACCCTCACACCATCATCCCCTCACCCTCAATCACCCTCAACCTCACACATCCTCACTCACCCTCACACCCTCACACACCCTCACTCAACATCATGACCTCAACCACACCCTCACATGCCCCCACCCTCACACACCCCCCACCCTTACACACACCCGCACTCATCCACTCTCATACATCCTCACACACCCACACACATTCTCAATAAGCCTCACACCCTCACCCTCACCCACAATCACTCACCCTCAGCCTCACACCGTCACCCTCACACCATCATCCCCTCACCCTCAATCACCCTCAACATCACTCACCCTCACTCACCCGCACTCACCCTCAACACCTCACCCTCACCTTCACTCACCCTCACACTCATTCACCCTCAACACCTCACCCTCAACACCTCACTCACACTCACTCTCACTCATCCACACTCACCCTCAACACCTCACCCTCATTCACCCTCAGCCCCTCACCCTCAACACCTCACCCTTACTCACCCTCACCCTCAACACCTCACCCACAATCACCCTCCCTCACTCACCTTCAGCCCCTCACCCTCAACACCTCACCCTCACTCACCCTCACCCTCACTCACCCTCAACCACTCACCCTGACTCACCCACAACACATCACCCTCACTCAACCTCAACACCTCACCCTCAACAACTCTATCACCCTCACTCACTAACGCTGACCCACCCTCACCCTCACTCAGCCTCAACACCTCACCCTCACTCACCCTCAACGCTTCACCCTCAATCACACTCACGCACCCTCACCCACCCCCACCCTCACACACCTTCACACCCTCAACATCACACATCCTCACTCACCCTCACACCCTCACACACCCTCACTCAACCTCATGACCTCTACCACACACTCACATGCCCACACGCTCACACACCCCCACCTTCACACACATCCGCACTCACACACTCTCACACATCCTCGCACACCCACTCACATTCTCAATAAGCCTCACACCCTCACCCTCGCCAACAATCACTCACCCTCACCCTCACACCGTCACCCTCACACCATCATCCCCTCACCCTCAACACCTCACCCTCACTCACCATCAACACACTATCACACTACAACCACACACAAACACTTACCACCACAGCACCACTCATCACCACTACAGCATTACTCAGCAGACAAAGGTCATACAATAAAAACATGTACGCTTGTAACAGTCACACACACAACAACAGCTATCAATGGGCACTTTCACCAGGCATACACACACAACAGTCATCAGTACTGCAGTAGTATGTATAAATGAGACTGTTGGTGTGCGAAATACGGATGTGGTAGTGCAGAGTGATGCTGTGTTGTTGCTCAATGGTACTGTGGGGGTGCAGAATGATAAAGTGGTATTGCTGCGTGTTGCATTCGTGGACATCAGTTATGCCTTTGTTGGGAGAAGTGCAACTGTTGTGGTGCTGAGTTATGCTGTGGTGGTAATTATTAAACACCAACACAGCACCACTCATCACTAGCACAGAACAACACATCACAACAACAGCATTACTAAGCACCACACTAACATCACTCAGCAACACACCAACATCACTCTGCACCACCACAACAGCATCATTCAACAACAACACACTATCACACTACAACTACACACAAACACTTACCACAACAGCACCACTCATCACCACTACAGCATTACTCAGCAGACAAACGTCATACAATAAAAAGATGGACGCTTTTAAGAAGCACACACACACACAGCTATCAATGGACTCTTTCACCAGGCGTACATACACAACAGTCATCAGTACTGCGGTAGTATGTATGAATGAGACTGTTGGTGTGCTAAATACGGCTGTGGTGGTGCAGAGTGATGCTGTGTTGTTGCTCAATGGTACTGTGGGGGTGCAGAATGATAAAGTGGTATTGCTGCGTGTTGCATTCGTGGACATCAGTTATGCCATTGTTGGGAGAAGTGCAACTGTTGTGGTGCTGAGTTATGCTGTGGTGGTAATTATTAAACACCAACACAGCACCACTCATCACTAGCACAGAACAACACATCACAACAACAGCATTACTAAGCACCACACTAACATCACTCAGCAACACACCAACATCATTCTACGCCACCACAACAGCATCATTCAACAACAACACACTATCACACTACAACCACACACAAACAGTTACCACCACAGCACCACTCATTAACACTACAGCATTACTCAGCAGACAAACGTCATACAATCCAAACATGTGCGCTTTTAACAGGCACACACACCAATAGATAGCAATGGGCACTTTCACCAGGCGTACACACACAAGTCATCAGTGCATCCTTTCACCATGCATACACCCACACAAACAGCCATCAGTCCACGCTTTCAACAGTCACACACACCACCAGCCGGAAGTGCACGCTTTAGAACAACTTTTTGTACGTTGCACACACAATTACAGCTAGACAAGCATGCTTTGCTGCTGTACAGTACTGCAGTACTATGTCTAAATGAGACTGGGGGTGTGCTAAATACGGCTCCAGTGGGCAAGAGTGATGATCTGATGTTGCTCAATGGTACTGTGGGGGTGCCGAATGTTAATAATGTCCTATTGCTGCGTGCTGCAGAAATGGACATCAGGGATGCCGTGGAAGAGAAAAATACTAAACACAAGGCAAATGCGACCGAAAAACACGTACGGCAAAACGGAACTCAATCCATGGCAACAAATAAAACGAAATAGCAGCCATTGATAAAATACAAAACACACTCTAATGAAAGGAGCCAGACAGAAAGTAAGTGCGAGCAAACCAAGACCTAAAACAATAATTACATTAACATTACAATAAGCAAATGCATAAACAAAAGTCTAATAACTCACAAAGACACTCTTTAATAATATGAAAATAAAATTGTCATTACCTGTCGATCGTAGCAGCTCATTCCCTGAAATGTAGAAAATATAAAAAAAACACACACAAAGAGAACATAAACAGTGCATACATAATACTTTTAACTACAACAATCAACAAACCAACACAAAAAGCATAGCGGCGAAAAAAGTCACATACGGGTCCAAAAAACACAAGCAAAAGCCAAGTCAGAGAAAAAATAAACATCAGAGTGCGACCTCACTACCTCACCTTCACTCACCCTCAACACCTCACCCTCATTCACTCTCAGACCCTCACCCTCAACACCTCACCCTCACTAACTTCACCCTCAACACCTCACCCACAATTACCCGCCCTCACTCACCCTCACCATCACTCACCCTCACTCACCCTCAACACCTCACCCTCACCCTCACTCACCCACAACACCTTACCCTCACCCTCACTCACCCTCAACACATCACCCTCACCTACACTCACCATCACCCTCACTCACCCTCAACACCTCATCCTTAACCCCTCACTCACCCTCACTCATCCTCACTCACCCTCAACACCTCACACTCACTCACCCTTAACACCTCACCCTCAGTCACCCTCAACACCTCCCCCCCTCACCCTCAACACATCACCCTCAACACCTCACCCTCAATAACCCTCCCTCACTCACCCTCACCATCACTCACCCTCACTCACCCTCAACACCTCACCCTCACCCTCAATCACCCTCAACACCTCACCCTCACCTTCACTCAACATCACCCTCACTTACCCTCAACGACTCACCCTCAGTTACCCACAATGACCCTCAAAAACGCGGACGCACTCTGCCTCTCCATCATTCACCCACTATCCATCATTCACCCACTATCCATCATTCACCAACTCTGCATCATTCACCCACTCGCAATCATTCACCCACTCTCCATCATTCACCCACTCTCCATCATTCACCCACTCTCCATCATTCACCCACTCTCCATCATTCACCCACTCTCCATCATTCACCCACTCTCCATCATTCACCCACTCTCCATCATTCACCCACTCTCCATCATTCACACACTCTGCATCATTCACCCACTCTGCATCATTCACCCACTCTGCATCATTTACCCACTCTGCATCATTCACCCACTCTGCATCATTCACCCACTCTGCAAATTTAGGAATGTTATGCCATTTTCATACACATAAAAAAATTTCACGACAGAAAAAAAGGGGGTCTACGGAGTACTGCATCAGATACGTTAGACACAAAATCTACTTCCCAAAATTGACCTAAAAGGATGCAAGGATGTTAATCAGGCTTCGGGCCAAAAAGTACATCAAATTCGTACAATATTACAACAATATTACACAAACAAAACAAATACAAATATGTGGCAGGAAGCGAGGACGAGGATGTACAAAGACAAAAGTGAAACAGCCAACTTTTGCGTGGGGCAATAAACAAGCACTATTCATCCGGAGAATGGGACGGATGAAAGACAATATTCAACAGTTACACTAAAAACCGTACGCATACAACAATAGCACATCTTCACACGGAATTCCATCTAATATAAGAAAAATATTACGAAAATACAACTATTCGGAAACAGCCAACTTTTTCTGGGGGCAATAAACAAGCACTATTCATCCGGAAAATGGGACGGATTAAAGACAATAGTCGACAGTTACACAAAAAGCCGTACGCATACAACAATAGCAGTTATTCACACGTAATTAGTTCTAATATAAGAAACATATTACGAAAATAGAACTATTCTTTCACAAAAAGCAAACAAAAAAAACATTACATCAATGTACATCTACTTCATACATTGCTACGAATAATAAAGTCAGCAAAGACACAAAGTTTCCTTTCATACATCAAGTACGTCAATAACATATAATCAGGCTACTTCAGCATCACACGAAAACATAATGCAGACACAACTTACATCAATATATTAAAAAAAATTAGCACTTCAAAGTTCGAAAAACAGATTTTGTACGTCAAATAACCAAATACAGCAAAAAATACATTACATTACAGTTTATCAAAACATATGCATTACATATCGACAATAAAAAACAAAACTTTCCGTTACATTACAAACATTTACAAATATTACGAGCGAAATAAATACATTTCGCAAGTCTTTAACTTAAACATAGTATATATACTACATTACATTACATTAAAAAAAGCTTTGGAATACATTCTTACCTGTCAAACGACGCAGCAACACCACAGGAACAAGAACACGCCTTCCGCGCACCAACATTCTCGATCTCTGGGGAATTCCACCGTTGACGTATGCAAATCGGAACGCTACGTCAAAAACGTCGCGCTCCGATTGGCTAAAAAAAAAACGTAAACAAAAAAGAACACACACAACACAAAAAAAAACTAGACCGCTAAACATAAACAACGTCGAAGTGACGCATTACGTCGGCCATTTTGAAAACAAAAAACAAAAAAGGGACTCCACAAACACGTTAAAAACATAACACACAGTTAGTACAAAACATACACACTTACATTACATACAAATATACACATAAGACAGAAGGAATACAAAAAGAACATCTGACACCTTTTGTAAAACACAACACATATTACTTAATTAAGATTAACATACACACACTCATAACATCACCCTCACACACCAAAACTATCACACTCCTTCACACCCGCTCAATTACACTAACACAACATCTCCCTCATACACCATCACACACCTTCAGCCTCACACACACACACTCACACTCACACACAATCACACCCACTCACACTCACACACACTCACACACCCTCACTCCCCTCAAAAAATAACACCCCTCACAACAAACTCACATTCACTACACCGGACAGCCGCACCCACTCACACCCCTCACACTCTATCTACATCAACACCCCTCTGCCTCACACAGCCTTAGCCTCATCCCCTCACCCTCACACATGCACAATAACTATCACACCATTACCCTCACACACTCTAACTCTCAACCGCAACAACTCACTCACACTCACACTCCCTCACTCACCCTCACACTCACACACTCACACCCCCTCACCCTCACACCCCCTCACCCTCACCCCCCTCACCCACCCTCAACACCTCACCCTCAATCACCCTCAAACACTCACCCTCACTCACCCTCAACCCCTCACCCTCACCCTCACTCACCCTCACTCACACTCAATCACCCTCAACCCCTCACACTCACTCACCCTCAACCCCTCAAACTCACCCTCACTCACCCTCAACCCCTCAAACTCACCCTCACTCACCCTCAACCCCTCACACACCCTCACCCTCACTCACCCTGACCATCACTCACCCTCAACCCCTCACTCACCCTCAACATCTCTCACCCTCACTCTCACTCATCCTCACTCACCCTCAACCCCTCACCCTCACTCACCCTCACTCACCCTCACTCACCCTCACTCACCCTCAACACCTCACCCTCACTCACCCTCAACACCTCACCCTCAACCCCTCACCCTCAACCCCTCACCCTCAACACCTCACCCTCAACCCCTCACTCACCCTCACTCTCACTCATCCTCACTCTCACTCATCCTCACTCACCCTCAACACCTCACCCTCACTCACCCTCAACCCCTCACCCTCACTCACTCACCCTCAACACCTCACCCTCAACCCCTCACTCACACTCACTCTCACTCATCCACCCTCAACCTCACTCACCCTCAACCCCTCACCCTCAACCCCTCACCCTCACTCACTCACCCTCAACCCCTCACCCTCAAACACGCAACATCACTCACCCACCCTCAACCCCTCACCCTCACTCACTCACCCTCAACCCCTCACCCTCACTCACTCACCCTCACTCACCCTCAACGCCTCCCCCTCAACTCCTCACCCTCACTCACCCTCACTCACCCTCAACCCCTCAATCACCCTCAACACCTCACCCTCAACACCTCACCCACCCTCACCCTCACTCACCCTGACCATCACTCACCCTCAACCCCTCACTCACCCTCAACCCCTCACTCACCCTCAACACCTCACTCACCCTCACTCTCACTCATCCTCACTCACCCTCAACACCTCACCCTCACTCACCCTCAGTCACCCTCACTCACCCTCACCCTCACTCACCCGCAACGCCTCACCCTCAACCCCTCACCCTCAACACCTCACTCACCCTCACTCTCACTCATCCTCAATCACTCTCAAACTCTCACACTCACTCACCCTCACTCACCCTCAACCCCTCACCCTCACTCACTCACCCTCAACACCTCACCCTCAACCCCTCACTCACCCTCACTCTCACTCATCCTCACTCAACAACTCTCAACCTCACTCACCTACAACCCCTCATCCTCAACCCCTCACCCTCAACACCTCACCCTCAACCCCTCACCCTCAATCCCTCACCCTCAACCCCTCACCCTCACTCACTCACCCTCAACGCCTCACCCTCAACCCCTCACTCACCCTCACTCTCACTCACCCTCACTCACCCTCACTCACCCTCACTCACCCTCACTCACCCTCACTCACCCTCAACGCCTCACTCACCCTCACTCATCCTCACTCACCCTCAACCCCTCACCCTCACCCTCACACACCCTCAAACCCTCACCCTAACTCACACTCACCCTCACTCACCCTCACCCTCACTCACCATCACTCACCCTCACTCACACTCACCCTCAACACCTCACTCACCCTCAACCCCTCACTCACCCTCACTCACCCTCACTCACCCTCACACACCCTCACCCTCACTCACCCTCAACCCCTCACCCTCACACAGTGCAATAGGTCTCGGAGCATTTGAGTTAGAGCTTTTAGAATTGTTTATGGCTTTTTTTATTTGTAATTCTTTAGCATTGGCTACAGGGAACAAAAAAGCTAAAGATTTAAAAAAAAAATTAACAATTCTAAAAGCACTAACTCTAATGCTGCCAGACATATTGCATTTCCAACGCCACTGTCAACTACGCAACGCTACTTCTCAACACAACTACGCAATGCCACGAAAATACGCAACACAACTCAAATACGCAACGCCACTCAACTACGCAACGCCACTCAACTACACAACGCCACTCAAGTACGCAACGGCACTCAAATACGCAACGCCACTCAACTACGCAACGCTGCACACTCAACTATGCAACGCCACTCAACTACGCAAAACAACTCAACTACGCAACACCACTCACCTACGCAACGCCACATACCTACGCAACACCACTCATCAACGCAACCCCACTCATCTACTAAAAGCCACTCAACTACGCAACGCCACTAAACTACGCAATGCCACTCAACTACGCAATGCCACTCAAGTACGCAACGACACTCACACATGCAACGCCACTCACACATGCAACGCCACTCACACATGCAACCCCACTCAACAACGCAACGCCACTCAACTACGCAACGCCACTCAACTACGCACACATGCAACGCCACTGCCACATGCAACGCCACTCACACATGCAACGCCACTCACACTGCCAACAACACTCACACAGCCAACGCCACTCACACAGGCAACGCCACTCACACAGGCAACACAAATCACTCAGCCAACGCCTCACACACAGGCAACACCTCTCACACAGGCAACGCCACTCACACACGCAACTCAACTCACACACGCAACGCCACTCACACACGCAACGCCACTCACACACGCAACGCCACTCACACACGCAACGCCACTCACACACACAACGCCACTCACACACGAAAAACACTCACGTTGACAATAGATCGCGCAGTACGACAGGTGGAACTATTACAATGGCAAATAACAATGCCTTTCACTGTTGTTATCATTTTTAATACATAAAGGTAAGGTATAGCTTTATTTCGAAATGTTTCATTTCATAAAAGCATTACAGAGAAAATCAATATGAGCATAAAAACAATTACACAACAAAGCTGACAGAATCACAATAAAAATGCTTAAAATATGCCACTTAGTAACAAGAATTATTCTAAAAACATTAGTGCAAGTACATAATTAGCAGCTTTAGATGAGTAAAATGGGAAGGGGACACATACAGGGAAGGGCCAGGCTACTGGAATACCGGTTGGCATCCTTACTGGAGGACCATTCTCCTCGCGGTTCTTATCCTCCATGCCCACCCCAGGAATTTGGCCAAGCCACATGCAAGTAGTGGGTGAGGATCTGCTCTTAGAAACTGTAAAGCCTCCAAATGTGACCGAGTGCCCAGCCTCACGCAGAGCGGTTTCAACCATCTGCGACGAGGAGCAGCATAGGCTGGGCATTCGAACAATAAATGGGGAATGGATTCATCCCTGGTTGGGCAGAAAGGGCAAGTTGCTATGGTTTGCCATGGTGGTTTCCATTTGGCTGTCCTTGTGCCTAGGGGCAAAACCCCTGCCCTGAATTTGAAATACAGCGCCCTATCTGTTGTATTCAAAATCACATCAAGGTAAGGTTCTCTGAAGGGACGGCATTTGATGGTCAAGAACTCCTCTGCTGATCGGCACAGATTCAATTGAGACACTCTCTCGCTATCCACCCATGCCCAAAATATTTTCTTCAGCAGCTGTTTAGGAGGTGATGATCTGCTGGCCCAAGCGTCCTCCAGGCCTAGATCGCACAGAAGGCGTTTTACTCCAAGGAGCCAACCAATCTTATTCCAGCCAGGGGTTGAGAGAAGTTCGTTTAGCGCATCCGCATAACTTGAAAGTTCAGGAACATTCCATATGCGGGCCCACAAAAGGAGGGGACGTAACTTAGCCTGATCGGCTATGGCTCGTGTTCCTGTATCTAGTAAAAGGGGTAGGGTGGGAGTGCTGTAGGGGAGCCGCATTAGGTCTTTGTGGAACTTATTCTCCAGATGAGATAGGGTGTCAAATTTCTGGGTGCCCCACAACTCGGCCCCGTACAATGCCGCACTCACAGCCTTTGCCTTATAGATGTCAAGTATCACCCCGATTGGTTTAAGGGGTGAAGCGCGATGTTCTTTTAGGAGGGCGCCCGTAACCCTCCTATGTGTCAAGATGATTTTCTGACAGTGCGCCTTCCAACACATGGAATCACAAAGCCTGATTCCTAAATAATCGAATTCCCTGACCCTTTCTAAAGGTACAGCGTCTATAGATGGAGGGTGGACTGTTTTCCTGGGGGGATTCAGCACAAGGAACTTGGTTTTGCTGATGTTAATAGCCAAGCCCCTTGTGTCACAAAAGCCCTGGAACCTTGTTAGCAGGGTTTGGAGGCCCTTCGGGGATTTTGAAATCAGCAGGGTATCATCTGCGAACAGGAGCGTTGGTATCTTTCTGCCCGCCAGGGAGGGAGCATCTGCTGGTAGTTGGAGAAGATGCTCAACCACTCCGTTTAGATATAGGGAAAACAGAGTGGGAGCTAGCACACACCCCTGGCGGACGCCCCTGTCAACAGGTATCCGAGGTGTTTTTTGGCCCTGCTGACCCCATCTAATTTGGGCGAAGTTGTTTTCGTGAAATTTAATGGTTAAGGCCAGCAAGTACGCGGGCATGCCCATGCCCTCAAGTACAGCCCACAGTTGGTTGCGTGGAACGAGGTCAAAGGCAGTCCGTAAATCGATGAAGGCGAGATACAGACTGCCCTTGCCCAGTTTTACCACTTTCCAATGGAGCATTAGGAAACGGAATGTCTGCTCAATCGTGCCGGTTCCAGATCTGAAACCGGCCTGAAAGTCAGACAAAACCTGCATTTCCTCAGCCCACTGCAGGATCCTGCCCAGGACCACCTTCCCTGCTGCCTTCTGGGTGGAATCAAGCAGGCTTATGGGTCGGTAGTTGGCAGGATCATCCCTGCAGCCCTTTTTAAAGATGGGGACGACTTCCGCGCCCCTCCAGGAATCCGGGAAATCGCCACCCGCCATTGCCTCATTCAGGAGTTTAGCAATAAGTGGGCTCCAGACCTCAGCGTTGTTACGAAGCAAGTCACCGGGGACTCCATCTGGGCCTGCCGCCTTGTTGGGAACTATAGACCTGATTGCTATTTCCACCTCCCTAGAAGAAAAAGTGGGGCCAGGATGAGAGCTATTAGCTGACACTATATGGCTAAAGACCCTGCTTGAGCCCAAGACCCCCAAGGAGTTGGAGTTGGAGTAGAGTTTGGAGAAGTGGACTAACCAAACTTCCCCTGTAATATTGCACGTTAACAGGGAATCAACAGGCCTGTCCCTGCCTCTAATCAGGGCCCAGAAAGCCCTTGAGTCCTTTCTGGAGCCAGCCTCCATTAAATCACTCCAAAAATTGGTTTCGTGCGTGGCCTTTGCCACGGCCTGGGTCTTCTTGTACTTTTTCCTAGCTACTGCAATCAAGGCCGGGTCTTTGGCGCTAACCGCCAAGATTAGCTCACTTTTTGCTAGACGGCAGTCGTGGGAATACCATTGATCTCTTCCCCTTATTTCTTTTTTCCGCTTGGACCCTCCCCTCCCCTCAGGAACCATGAAAAGGTTGCTAAGTGATACAATAGTCTCTACAAAAGGCACGAGGATAGGAGTGTCGGAGTCCAGCGTGCCCACAATACACTTAGCTTCCTTTAAGATGGTCTTTACTTGGGCCATTCTTTTAGCATCAGAAGCGACCTTAGCCCACTTCAGTCGCCTCCCACAATTAGATGGAACGACTTCGTGGGATGATTTCCAGGTTAGCCGGGATGGTACTATGGCCCCTGGGTCCCACAGGAGAGCAAGCGAGAGGACCAAAGGATTGTGATCACTATCCGTGGAATGTTGGACAACCATATCAAGAACATATTCCCACAGATTATAATTTAACAGCACATAGTCAATTCTGGAGGTATGTCCAGTCCTATTAAAAGTATGCGCACCCCCAGTATCTGACTTGCAGCGACCATTGGTGGCTCTAAGGGCGTATTCTAGGCAAAGTGCATTAATATCAATGGCATTCTGTGTCCATTTCTTGATGGGGTCAAGACTAAGCAGGGGAATGCCTCTCTTGATATCGTCTTCCCATGTGTCCAAGATGTCATCGCTGGCCAGAGGCTCGAAACAACAATTGAGATCCCCAGCCAGAATTATGAAGGAATCGATGTTACAGCCAGTTAGCTCCTCTTCAACGCCAGTCATGGACAAAGGGCTCGAGTTCCCCGCCCTGGCCCCCCTTAGGTACAGGTTAAAAAGCTCCAAAATTTTACCTCCCGGACATTGGATAGTGAGTCTCAAGAGATCTGGGGATGGAGAATTTATATGTTTTACTGTGAGCCCCAACGATACACTAAGCCAAATAAGAAGGCCACCAGAGGGACGGCCTTTGCTGCCTTTGGGCCTGGAAGCCGGCACTATATAGGTGGTGAAGCCAACCCTGTGCATCGGCTCCAGGCACCAAGTTTCTTGTAAGAGGCAGATCCCAAAAGGCTCCATAAAGGAGATCCAATCAGGTTTGTCAAAATTCCGGGCAAGCCCTGCCACGTTCCAGCTCAGAATTTTAAGCTGGGGAACACCTGCCAGGATTTTGCCCAACTGGGGCTCAGGGACTGGAGAAATGACATGAATGTCATTGGCCCTGGGAGATTGAAGAAGGGCTGGAGGTAGCAAAGCATCGGATGCAGTCAGTTTTAAGGCTAAGGTGGTAATAGGGGAACAAACAGCTGGGGGAGAGTACACCGAGTCCTGTATAAAAGGGGTCTGAGTTGGGGGCTGGGACGGAGGAGAAGTACTAATCACACCCACAATAGTCGCCAAAGGCGATCTCCCTATCTCCGATATAATACTATTGGGATTGCTAAGTAGTACAATTGGTGGGGGCGTTAGGAGTCAGTCGACATCCTCCAGGCTGCCAAACCTATTTGGATTTACAGTTCCAAGCCAGCCACTGTTTGGATTGTAGACCGTAGGAGGATAACCCCAACTAGACTGTTGGGGAACTGTAGGCCAGAGACCCCCCTGCGGGCATACTGCACGGGGGGGATAGAAAAATGACAAAGGCCTAGGAGCAATGGAAGAACCCCAGTCTTGGTTCCCGGGAGACCAAATATGTTTGGCCGTATGCGCATCATCAAAAGTTACGACTATACAGTCACCGGGGGTCATTTTCCTCGTGGTGCCCACCCATGGGACTCTTCGTGTCGTTAAGACTCTACTCCTCCTACCATTGGGGATAGGTCTATAGGTATTGAGCCAGTGCATAACTTTATTGCGTAAGGAGTGCTGGTCCTCATATTGGCCATTCTCTAATTCCGGGACACCCGTTAAAACCACCATATAGTCATTTGCTTCAGGAGGAAGGTCGATATAGCCTCCTCGAAAATTACTCCTGGTGTGGGAGCCCCCAGCAGAGTGGGTAGGGGGTTTGTTCCAGAGGGCCTTGGCAGGACGAGAACTAGTGCCAGCTGCGCTCTGGGCTCTCGGTGCTGGTGGATTGTTGTTCCGAGAGACCTGGGCAGAGCGGGAGCTAGAGCTAGCTTCGTTCTGGGCTCTCGGTGGTAGTGTAATGTCATTCCGAGGGGCCTGGTCGGGGCAGGAGCTAGAGCTAGCTGAGTTCTGAGCTCTCGATGCATTTGAAGTGGTAGCCCTGGCCTGAAGGGGCGGATTTGCAGCAATACAACTCCTGGTACGGGGTTTGGGAATGGGATGGGTCGGACGGGAGGCAGTGGGATTAGGGGGCAAACCAGGAATAAATGCAGGAGGTGGGATAGGGTCCTGTAGAGCCATGTTACTATCGATCAAACCCTGGCGTTCGAGGCCTCTCAGGCCAAGAGTGGCCAAGGCGATGATGCTTTTCTCCATCTCGAGGAGATTATTCTCTATACGAGAAAGCCTTAAATCCAGGGGAGATAGAAGATTTTTTAGGGACTCCCATACCACTCCTATGAATTCCCTCTCCCTCCCTTCTTGGTTAGTCCAGCCCGGGTCTGTTCTCTCAGGTAATAGCGTGCTTCCAGGATCTAAAGGTACTTGCCCCACGCTATTATCGGCACGGGAAATCAATGGGGAGGAAAGGGACGTGACCGAACTAGCATCATCTATAGTTTTATCAATGGTGGACATGTTGGCCCCCTGTACTAGTGTTTTTTTCCGTGGGGAGGTTGGACTAGGGGAGCGTTTTCTCTTATTGGGATTCGCCAAAATATTATCGAGGCCGCCATATGAAGTGGAGGCCAAGGATACGTCAAGGGATTGTGGAGAAGAAATGGGAGGAACAGGTGGGCTACCCTCTGCAAAGGGCGGACCGTCAGTCGATGCGGGTAAACCTAGAAGTGGAGAGGGGATGGGTAGAGCAGGTATATCATGAACATCAGCCAGCGCTATAACACCCTCCTCTAAGGGAATGTGATTGGGGGAAACAGCAGTAGCTATATGGCCAAGAGAAGATTTTTTATGGGAAGCAAATTCGAGTGACAGCTTCCTAGCCGCTTCCAAGTCAAGGGACACTCTAGTTTGCAGTTTGTTAATTTCGTGATCTATCGCCTTACTTGTCCTCGTAATAAAATCATCCATAGGCCCATTTGGTGCCACCCCTCCCTTAGCTGCCCTATTACGTGTAACATGAGT
This sequence comes from Lissotriton vulgaris, assembly GCF_964263255.1. NCBI lineage: Eukaryota > Metazoa > Chordata > Amphibia > Caudata > Salamandridae > Lissotriton > Lissotriton vulgaris. The sequence continues at coordinate 47,139,506 of NC_141693.1, read as the reverse complement.
ACACATGAGGGCTGCCTATGGCTAACAACCCGGACAACAGAAATAGGCAAACTCAAAACCCAGGAAACAGAGCAAGGATGAAAGAAAAGGGGCCCAGCCCAGACCTCTCAGACCTCGAACGGCCTCAAACGGCCCAGTCTTTGCCCTGTCTTCGCCCCGGGCTGCGTCCCGCGCTGCGGGAGTGCTGGGACAATAAATAAGCGGTAGAGTACAACAAGGGGGCGTGGCAGCAGGGAGAGCGGACCGGATGTCAGCAATGGTCTAGCAGGGACTCCTGGGCAATGGAGTCCCCTGCACGCTCGCAGCCCCGCTGACCGCACTCACCCGGTAGCCTGTGGTCAAAGCAGCGAAGCGGCACCCGCGGAGCGGGTGCGGCGAGTCTTCCTGCAAGGCCCTGGTAAGTCCTGGCGGGTTCAGGGAGTTCCGCTGTGGTTACAAGGTCCGTGAACAGATGAGCCTTCAAAGTGCCTCAGTGCTTGTCAGTGCGTCCCGCAGATGGCAAGGAGAATGGAGTTCTTATGCGGCGGTGGGCGGGGGGCGGCAGCAGGGAGAGCGGACCGGATGTCAGCAATGGTCTAGCAGGGACTCCTGGGCAATGGAGTCCCCTGCACGCTCGCAGCCCCGCTGACCGCACTCACCCGGTAGCCTGTGGTCAAAGCAGCGAAGCGGCACCCGCGGAGCGGGTGCGGCGAGTCGTCCTGCAAGGCCCTGGTAAGTCCTGGCGGGTTCAGGGAGTTCCGCTGTGGTTACAAGGTCCGTGAACAGATGAGCCTTCAAAGTGCCTCAGTGCTTGTCAGTGCGTCCCGCAGATGGCAAGGAGAATGGAGTTCTTATGCGGCGGTGGGCGGGGGGCGGCAGCAGGGAGAGCGGACCGGATGTCAGCAATGGTCTAGCAGGGACTCCTGGGCAATGGAGTCCCCTGCACGCTCGCAGCCCCGCTGACCGCACTCACCCGGTAGCCTGTGGTCAAAGCAGCGAAGCGGCACCCGCGGAGCGGGTGCGGCGAGTCGTCCTGCAAGGCCCTGGTAAGTCCTGGTGGGTTCAGGGAGTTCCGCTGTGGTTACAAGGTCCGTGAACAGATGAGCCTTCAAAGTGCCTCAGTGCTTGTCAGTGCGTCCCGCAGATGGCAAGGAGAATGGAGTTCTTATGCGGCGGTGGGCGGGGGGCGGCAGCAGGGAGAGCGGACCGGATGTCAGCAATGGTCTAGCAGGGACTCCTGGGCAATGGAGTCCCCTGCACGCTCGCAGCCCCGCTGACCGCACTCACCCGGTAGCCTGTGGTCAAAGCAGCGAAGCGGCACCCGCGGAGCGGGTGCGGCGAGTCGTCCTGCAAGGCCCTGGTAAGTCCTGGCGGGTTCAGGGAGTTCCGCTGTGGTTACAAGGTCCGTGAACAGATGAGCCTTCAAAGTGCCTCAGTGCTTGTCAGTGCGTCCCGCAGATGGCAAGGAGAATGGAGTTCTTATGCGGCGGTGGGCGGGGGGCGGCAGCAGGGAGAGCGGACCGGATGTCAGCAATGGTCTAGCAGGGACTCCTGGGCAATGGAGTCCCCTGCACGCTCGCAGCCCCGCTGACCGCACTCACCCGGTAGCCTGTGGTCAAAGCAGCGAAGCGGCACCCGCGGAGCGGGTGCGGCGAGTCGTCCTGCAAGGCCCTGGTAAGTCCTGGCGGGTTCAGGGAGTTCCGCTGTGGTTACAAGGTCCGTGAACAGATGAGCCTTCAAAGTGCCTCAGTGCTTGTCAGTGCGTCCCGCAGATGGCAAGGAGAATGGAGTTCTTATGCGGCGGTGGGCGGGGGGCGGCAGCAGGGAGAGCGGACCGGATGTCAGCAATGGTCTAGCAGGGACTCCTGGGCAATGGAGTCCCCTGCACGCTCGCAGCCCCGCTGACCGCACTCACCCGGTAGCCTGTGGTCAAAGCAGCGAAGCGGCACCCGCGGAGCGGGTGCGGCGAGTCGTCCTGCAAGGCCCTGGTAAGTCCTGGCGGGTTCAGGGAGTTCCGCTGTGGTTACAAGGTCCGTGAACAGATGAGCCTTCAAAGTGCCTCAGTGCTTGTCAGTGCGTCCCGCAGATGGCAAGGAGAATGGAGTTCTTATGCGGCGGTGGGCGGGGGGCGGCAGCAGGGAGAGCGGACCGGATGTCAGCAATGGTCTAGCAGGGACTCCTGGGCAATGGAGTCCCCTGCACGCTCGCAGCCCCGCTGACCGCACTCACCCGGTAGCCTGTGGTCAAAGCAGCGAAGCGGCACCCGCGGAGCGGGTGCGGCGAGTCGTCCTGCAAGGCCCTGGTAAGTCCTGGCGGGTTCAGGGAGTTCCGCTGTGGTTACAAGGTCCGTGAACAGATGAGCCTTCAAAGTGCCTCAGTGCTTGTCAGTGCGTCCCCATACATAATACATAAAGGCCTTTGTCATTTACACAACCAATAGCTCAAACTTTCCTACTGCGAGACCTATTGGCAACGCCAGTGCTTGTTTGTGTAGTGTTTTTATTGAAACCCACAGCTTTCATTGAAACTCACGGGTTTTATTGAAACTCACAGTGTTTATAGCTCACGGTGTTTAAAGCTCACAGGCCCACATGCATCAAGCACTTTTTCATTCGCAAACGGTGCGATTCCTTAAAATCGGCCGTTTGCGAATGCAAAAGTGCTTTTTGGGATGCATGAAGCAATTTTAGAATTCGCAACATTGTTGCGAGTTCTAAAATTGCGGGTGCTTTTAAGAAGTCGCAGATGTGCGACTTCTTAAAAGCAATGCATCATTACTTTGACGAGTGGAAATTCGCAATTAGGGTTCCAAATTTACCGAGTGGTTGAACCACTCGGTAAATTTGGAAAAAGTGTTTAAAATGCTTTAAATGTTTTTTTTTCAACATTCATGTTTCACACACACATGTCCTTAGGACATGTGTGTGTGAAACATGATGCGAAAAATACATTTCAGGGGTGCATGGGGGGGGTCCTTTGGACCCCCCCCCTGCACTCATGAAATTTTCTAAGTGCCACTCGCAATTTGCATTGACTCCTATGGGCCTTTTGGCCCATAGGAATCAATGGGAATTGCGAGAATTAACTTAAGAATTCGGTATTTCTTTGGGATTCGGTAAAAATTGCGATTTTTACCGAATCACAAAGAAATACCGAAAAAAATGATGCATAGCATTTTGCACTTCTTAATTTGCGATTCCTTATTTTTCGCAAATTAAGAAATGCAAAATGACACAATGATGAATGTGGGCCACAGTGTAAATGCACGGGCACCATCTTTAGTAAATGTTGGTATTTTTCAATATAACAATGTCACATACATGGTTCATGCATAATCTTGTATTACATATGTATTTCTTTGCACTGAAACCCTAGATTGATCTCCCTGATGAAGAGCAGCCTATGCTTGAAATGCATTGGAGGATTATAGATTTAAAGAAAGCGTCTTTGATGTAAATTGATGCTACAAAGGATTAAAAAAACTGAAACTCAAGAAAAATGAAAACATCCTTCGGCCTATACGTGAACCCTGGTAAATCCACCTTGTGGGTGCTGGGCGACGGACGGGCGGTCGGTGAGTGGATGGTGGACATACAGTTGGCTGCTGGGGGGATGAAGTACCTGGGAGTCTATTTGACCGAGAGTGCGGACGTTTCCCGAGCTCGTAACCTTGCTCCGGTTTGGGATCGCACACGGGCGGATCTGAAGGTGTGGTCTCGTATGCTATTGTCTCTATATGGGAGGCCGGCAATATTTAAAATGGTGGCGCTCCCATGGCTGGTGTACCAACTACAGAACCATCCATATCCTATTCCACCCCGCTGGTTTCAGCAGGTCAACTCGGTGCTGGGCGGATTTCTTTGGGAGGGGGGGACCGTGAGGGTGGCGCTTCGGACATGCTTCCTGTCCACATTCGCAGGGGGCCTTGCTACATCAGATATCCTCTCATACTACCAGGCAGCGCATCTCTTGGTCCTTAACGACTGGTGGTACGGCGACAGGGGCGATCCAGCTTATGCGGTGGAGCGCCACCTGATGGGCTCGTCGTCCATTCACACATTACTATATACGGCGCCGCTTCGGCAGGGTCTTCCATCCGCCACGCAAATGATCTTCTCTTTATGGCGGCAGGCGCTGCGCAGGATGAAATGGTGGAATGTCCTCACTCGGGAGACCCCTCTCTGTAGCAACGGCCGCTTGCCCCACTTGGAGACCCTTCTGGGTTTCGGTGGGTGGGACGCAATAGTATCTCCTCTCTGGGAGATGTAATGTCGGGGGAAACCTTGAAGTCTTTCTCAGATCTGCAGAATGAATCTGGGATGCCCCGTTCTCAATTCTTTCGGTTCCTCCAATTCCGACATGTTCTGACACCGTATCTGGCGGGACTTGACACTCTCCCAGACATTAGCCCGCTCGAGGCCCAGTTGTTTATGGGGGAGCTTCCAGACAAAAAACTGTCCCGTATTTACCAATCCCTGGTGCGACATTGTTCTCCTGACCTACAGAAGCTGCGGGTGGCATGGGCAGGAGATGTGGGGGAGCTGGGGGAGGAAGACTGGATGGAGGTCCTGGCGAGTCCTAGGGGGGCGGCGATCTCGGCCTGAGGCTCATACAATTCAAATACCTCCACCGTACATACTTCACTAGGGAGCGCCTATGGAGGGCAGGTATGATAGGTTCTCCGGACTGCCTGCGCTGCGAGTCAGAGGTTGGCACACTTTTACACACCACATGGGGGTGTTCAGGGTTGCATAGGTTCTGGACTGGGGTCTTCCGCAGCCTGTCAGAGGTGTTGGCATGGGAGCTGCCTAGGGATCCGAAATTGGCATTATTACATGTTATGGAGAGGGTTGGGGGGAATCGCTACAAACACCACTTGTTGCTGCTTGGTCTCACCCTGGCTAAGCGTGATATTGCTCGAGCCTGAAAGGCACCCTTGGCTCCGCCCCTGGCCGCTTGGAAGAATGGCATGGACTTTTGTATGGGACTGGAGCAGCCCATCTTCCTGGCCAGGGGGTGCCCCCGTAAGCACTTTCGGATTTGGAAAAGATGGGCTGATTATAGGGGGCTGGATTTAGATCCCCCACCGGAGAGTGATTCCCTTCTGACACTTAAACTGTAGGGGGTGGCTGGAGTACGTCGGTAGTGCTCCAAAGGAACTGGCATGTATTCAATGTGTATATTACTGTTTTTTAGTGGTCTAGAGTACGGCAGCAGTGCAACCTAGGGGGGGTAGGGGTAAGGGGAGGGTGTTTTGCATGTTATGAAACTGTCTAACAATGCTATACTTGCTCTATTGATGTGTGCAATAGACTCCGGAACTCAGGACTTTGCATTTTTATTTGTGCAGATGAATAAAATCTGTTTTAAAAAAAAACTAAAACATTTGGGATTTACTTATTTTTGTTGGAAATCTCTACGATACCATCATTGGAGTGCCCTAAGGGAGATGCAACTAAGCTAGCTTGGAAGCACACATTATTCACTGTTGGGGGATTCACTCATGAGATTAAACTTAAAGGTGATGCATCTCCTGTTAAACATAGGATTCGAGATGTACCCCTTAGCATCAGTAGAGATTTAGTCCAGAACTGAAAGCTGATGGGGTTATTGAACCAGGTGATTCCATTTTAGTGGGTTTCTCCCATTGTGTTGGTAACACAAATCTGGTTCCTTCAGGTTATGTGCTGATTTCCGGTCTCTGAACAAACAAATCAAATTATTGTTGACTGCCATCTCCTGTCTAAAATCCAGAAGCTGGTAGCGCAGTTGGAGGGTGTAAAATGTTTTACGTCCTTAGACCTCAAATCTGTTTATTGGATGTACCATGTTACAACGCATACCATTACAACTGCCTACTATTACAACGCGACCATTCCAACGCATACCATTACAACGCATAACGCTTTGAGGTGCTGGATAGTGGTAAGTATAATTTACTATTCTAACTCCAGTCCCCGTGGACACTAGGGAAGGTGTTGGATAGTAAATTATACTTATTCCCTATCCTAGAGCGCCCCCCAGCGCAATGCGTTGTAATGGTATGCGTTGTAAAAGTTCCGTTGTAATAGTAGGTAGTTGTAAAAGTTGCGTTGTAACAGGTGTATACCCTGTTTATTACCAGATCGAACTGGAAGAATGTTGCTGACATCTGACTAAATTTATCACTCCTGGTGGAGCTTTTAGGTATGTACACATGTCTTTCTGATTAGCATCAGCCGCATCTATTTTCCAGAAACTGATGTTCACACTGTTCAAGGGCATGCAGGGTGTTATGGCTTTTCAAGACAATATTTTGTTTTTTGCTGATTCTATTGATTTGCACAACTCATGATTGTCAGAGGCGTAACATAATTTTCAAGAAAAGATAATTACATTGCACATGGAGAAGTGTACATTTCTTACTCAGGAGTTTGAGTATCTTGGTCATACCATCTCTGGTAAAGGAATTTCCCCTAGCCTGAGTTTGATTGAAGCAACTGAAAAGGTGCCCACACCCACTGACAAGAACCAACCTTACATGGGATTGCGTAAGTTTTATTCCAGCTTCGTATGCAGATTTTCTCACTTAGCTTCAACTTTAAAGGAGTTGCTAAAAAGGTGTGAAGTACACCTGGACAAAAGTACATCAGGATGCTTTTGATAAGCTGATGTGTTCCATAGTCAATGCACTACCCCTATTTCCTTTTGATCAAAAATTGAGATTTTATCTTTATATTGATGCTAGTGCTGAAGGTCTAGGGCTGTGCTCAGTCAAAGGCTCCAAGGTGTGGAAACACGTTGTATTTGTTCAACGACCCCCACCCCGTTCTGTTCCTTTGCTCAGATTTTCCCAGCAGGCTGTGGGACAAACTTGCATTGGACATTTTAGGACCATATAGAAAGTGTTTCAAGGTGCGAAGTGTATGCATTTGGCCTCATGCATTTTTTTCCAGGTGGGCAGAGATAAAATGGGCACCACTAATACCCCCAGAGAGTGTTTCCACAAAGGAGGCTTGCCATCTATTATAGTGATGGATAATGGCAAATTATTTACTTATTTGAAGTTTCATAAGAAACAGAAATTTGAAGATATCTCTTTATGCACCTAACACAAATGGCCTCATAGTAAGGTTTATCTGATAGAGACATCTCGCTGCTGATTCCTTACCTTTGAATTTCCCAGGTGTCATATTGGATCCGGAATACTTTTCCGCGAGCAATACCCTGGCGTGCCAATAAGTGTGCGTCGGCCGGCTGTGTGTGACATCGTCAGCACCATCCATGACGGAAGTGACGTCTGCCTCACCTATAAAGGTGCCACCTCGGCGAGCTGACATCAGTTATTTCCTTTCCACCTGTGAAGAGAGCTACCTTCTTTCACTTTTTGACAGTCTTTTTCAACATTTTGTTGATGAATTTGGTATGCAGGTTTTTTTACAAACATGTCAAAGAAGACTTCCGGATTCAAACCATGCGGTGCCTGCCATCTCGCCATGTCAGGGACGGATCTGCACTTGATTTGTCTCTGATGCCTGGAGCGTAACTGCAACTCGAAGTCATGCTCTGACTGCCGGGCCATGGCTCTGAAAGCTTTGAGGGAGTGGTCCCTAAAGCTGCTTGCAGTTCAGCGCTCGGCACCACGCTGTTTGCCCCGGAGGTCATTGTTCTCAGTCCCAGTTGAGAAGAAGATTTGGGCACTGCTCCGGGCATCCTAAGTCCTTCCCCTCCTACTCAAATTAATTGGGTCGGTCAGGTAAGAGGCATAAGAAACACAAGAAGATGAAGCGCGCTTCAACTTCTCCCCATCTGTCTGCCGACGTGATGGAGGAGTCTCAACGCACTAGGCCTCTGTCTGCAGAAACTGTGACTGGGTTGGCTCCGTGCTTCCCTGCCTTTCCAGGAGCTGGAGCAACCCAAGCCAAGCTTAAAGAATATATGACACCATGTACCTCATATTTGTCAGTTTTTGTCAGTTTGCAACATCTCCCTAGATACTGCTACCTTCCCAAACAAGTGGAAGAGAGCCTCGATTAAACCTCTCTTACAGAAAAAGTCTGCAGACCCAGCAGAGATGAAAAAATTATAGGCCGATATCTCTGCTGCCCTGTTGTTCGAAAGTCATGGAGAAGATGATCAATAAAAGACTTACTGACTATCTAGAAAAACACCAATTGCGGGACCCTGCCCAATAAGGCTTTCGCGCAGGTCACAGAATGGAGGCGGCCTTAAACCAAGTCACGGACAGCATTAGGATGTCCTTAGATAAAGGGATCCCCACCATGCTAATGCTTCTTGATCTGTCCGCGGACTTCGACACCATATCACATAACATCCTGCTTCGCAGATTGCAGGACATAGGTGTCGGAGGTCTAGCATTGGCTTGGCTCCAGAGCTCCCTGACAGAGAGATCACAGTATGTTAAGCTAGACGCATTTGTGTCCTCAATCACCCCACTTGACAAGGGAGTATACCTCAAGGGTCCGTCCTAACCCCCACTCTGTTCAACATATACGTGGCCCCTTTGTCCGCCATCATATGAGCAATGGCTTTGACACCATCTCTTATGCGGATGACACGCAGGTCATCCGCATCATTCCTTTCGAGTAAGATCCTGCTGTCACCAGAGCCAAGTTCAGGACCTGTATGTTGAGCATAGCGGAATGGACGGGGGACAATTTCCTCCAACTGAACGCTAATATAACTGAGATTGTCCTGTTCGAGAAGGCAGAGGAACTTTGGACACCGGACTGGTGGCCCACAGAGCTGGGGGAACCCCCTTCCCCTACAAAGCAGGTCAGGAATCTGGGAGTTCTGTTGGACAGCAAACTGTCATCCGAAGACCACATAAAATCACTTTCTGGCACTTGCTTCGGAATCCTGAAGATGCTGAGAAAGGTATTTCCTTGGATCCCCCTGGGTGCAAGAAAGACCCTGACTCAGGTGCTTTTTGTAAGCAGGCTGAACTATGGTAATGCCCTACTGGTCGGATTCAAGGAAGAACTGTTCACTAGGCTCCATGTGCTGCAAAATACTGCAGCAAGAATGGTCTTGAACAAACCCAGATGTTCCCCCTCGCGACCCTTGCTCCAAGCCCTACATTGGTTGCCTGTTAAAAAAAGAGCAGTTTTCAAACTTCTCACACTGGTATTTAAGGCAACTCAAGACCTGGGGCCAGCTTATTTAAGGAAGAAGACGAGGCCTTATGTCCCCGGTCGCCTCCTCAGGTCAAGTAATCAAAACCTGTTAGTGCCTTGCAAGATTAATAAATCTAGAATGGGAGGGCTTGCATTTTCCAATCTGGCCCCCTTTCACTGGAACAGTTTGCTGGAAGAGATACGTCTCTGTACCTCTCTGGGACACTTAAAAAAAGCCTCAAAACCTGGATGTTTTAGGGGTTTGCATTTGCTCCTGGTCCCTGTCAGTGTCATGCCAAGGCGTAGAGAGATCCCTCCGGGGATGATACGATGCGCCATACAAATGATAAATAAAGTTGGGTGACATGACCCTGACCCTCCCAGCTCTCTTTTGGATCGGGTGGCAAAGAGGGGGCTCCATTGGCTTGGTAGATCCAGACCGGCGCTGGTCATGCCACTGCGTCCTTTCCCTGGAGGAGGCCCCCGCGCTGAGACTCCAGCCCGGACAAGCCGGAGCCGGATTGGCACCTACCGACACCGATTCAGGTGCCGACAGCACCCTTGGGTCCCCAGCCCTATTTTGAAGTGCTAGGAATGGAGGCAGATTGGAAGGGGCCACTGGAGCCTTTACAAGACCAGTCTGAGCATGAATAGGCTCGTATGAGGAAGTGGGTGAGGCTGGTGGAATACATACCTCTCCAGATTATGGCCTACTTTCTCCACTTACCATGGCTACGGAGGAAGAAGATTCATATGCTATGGTGGGAGAAGGGCAGCTGACGCCCTGGACCTTCAGCTCCCTTCTGTAGAAGTCAAGATGACCATCTTGACAGAGGTCCTGCAGCCAGGTGTCTCCTCCTCGGAACCCCTCCTGCCTTTCAACGATGCCTTGACTGATGCCCTTCTTGGAATCTGGTCCAAGCCCAGCATAGGGGCTCCTGTGAATAAGACAATCATTCCCCACCATCGCCCTGCACCGGATGACCCAAAATTCCTCACCAACCACCCTACCCCCAAGAGCTTGGTGGTCCAGACCTCTACCTCACAAGGCACATTCCCTTCCGCACCCCGTCAAGGAATACAAGAGGCTAAATTGTTGGAGAAAGACATGTTTTTCTTACTCCAGCCTTGCATTGTGGGCGTTGAACACCACATGCCTATTGGTCTGTTACTCCCACTCCTTGTGGGAAATGGTTGCGTAAGTGTTGCCACAGGTCCTGGAGGAGGATTGTGCTATGCTCCAACAAGCAGTATCACTCAGGAAGAATGTGGCAAAGATCACCCTTTGCTGTGGGCTTGACACCAGCAACTCACTGAGCAGAGCGATGTTATCGACGGTGGCTGTTCTACGCCATGCCTGGCTGAACATTTCTGGCTTTTTTGAGGATATCCGAGCTTCCCTTTTGGACATGCCCTTTGATGGCACCCTTCTATTTGGAGACAAGGCAGACATGACCCCGGAGCGCTTTAAGGACTTTCGGGCTACTGTCAATTCCTTGGGCCTCTCAGTGGCCACCCATCCCCCATCTCCCATCTGACTGTCACTCCTTTCATGGCCTTGAAGGGGCTTTCAGCCGCACCAGCCATATCCCAATCACAAGACCGCACAAGTTCAGCAACCTCTGCACGGCTGTGGGTGAAGCTCCTTTTGACCACGTGGGTCAGGCGGCCAGAGGTCGGGTCAGTCCACTCCTCTCCCTGCAGCCTCCAGACTTTCCTAGTCTGACTATTCAAGATCATGGGCAGCCACTTGGTGGCAGGATCAGACATCACCTCCACTACTGGCAAAACATCAGGACGGACAGGTGGGTTCTTAAGATACTCCAAAGGGGCTGCTCCCTCCCCCTTTGAGACTACTTCTGCTTCCATGCCTCCAACTTATGGCCGGCTGATGGAGGACCACCCGAACTTGCTTTGAGAGGAAGTCAGGACTCTCTTGGACAAGGGCGCTATAGAAAGGGTTCCAGTGCCAGAAGTACGTGGTAGTTGCTATTCCTGCTACTTTCTGGTGTCGAAAAAAGGACAAGGGCCTTTATCCTATCCTAGCCTAAATCCGCAACTACTAAGGGGTAGTGATATGGCGCCTATTGTTCCTTTGTAGGTTGGACACAGGGGAGGTTTTTTTCAGTTATGGTCTCATCTTATGGGACGATTAATCCTGTCCGATGAATCCGAGTGGAATCATGCTTCTGTTAGTTAGCTTGATATGTCTTTTAAGTCAAAGAATTAGACATATCGGCGGTGCCGCTACTGCAGCCCAACAACACAACGGACTGTGACCGTGATTGGGCCCACGAGTGGACACAGGTACCAATATCTAATGATCGCCGAATTATTTGCGGCCGATCCACAACTAATGATGAATACCTATTGAATTGAACACCACGAATCAAGTTAACTAACAGAAGCCTGATTCCACTCGGATTCGTCGGACAGGATTAATCGCCATATCACTACCCCTTCCCCCGTCCTGAAGAAGTCCCGCTCGAGACCCATAACTAAGGCGTCAACAGGGTCGAAACGGCGACGATAAAATACCATAGGACCAGTCAACTGGGTCCAGGTTACCATAGCTAACTAATGTGGTACACTGGACAAAATAATTACTAACTAGAAGCTGGCCTTGAGAAGTCCTTACTTTTCCTCCCCCCTCCCTCACGTACGTGTATATAAATCATCATTTGCCATGTCGCTTTTGCACAATATGGCACATCTCACTCACCAGAATTGATGCGCCGTTTACCATGAAGTATTACTTGATTGATTTTTTTGAGTTATGTTCTATGCATTGTTACAGGGTCTCTATAAGAAAAAACAAATCATGAATGAAAAACAATTTAATGATTAAAACCTTTTATGACTCTTTTTGCTTGTTTGGATTTGCATTTAATGATTTAGTCTAGAAGTCATAATAATTGACATAATTATGACAAAACATGTTTTGAAGGATTTGCGCAGGTTTTGAAGCTATCAGGTTCATCCCCAACCGAACCATTGTTTATATTGAAATACTACTTATTATCGGCCACATAATGTGGTTTGACCAGGTCGATCAATACACCTCTGTTCTCTCTTTTACCAGCAAGGGGCAGTAGTAACACTGATCTTGTTCCGTGGATTGCTAAGACAGGTACTGGTTTTCTGTAAGAAGGCCCAAATTCCTTCTTTACCGCAATCTTTTCCCTGACTAGATCCCCAATCTTTGGAATCCAGACAGGTCTTGCTGGGACAGGTGGTTTTTCTTCAGTGGTCGTTGGCTTCTGTATTGTGTTACTCAGACTTCTTCTTGTTTCATTTAAGTCCTGTAAAACAGCCAAAGATCTTTGATATCAAAGGGTTTTTGTTCTACCACTGAAGTTTGACAATCAGGGCTTCGATTATCATTCTAGTACCAAACAGTAATTCATATGGAGTGATTCCACCCAGAGAATTTCTTGGCAGATTGTTAAGACTACGTTGGACACTTATTAGATGTTTGACCCACCTGTCACCCGAGCCTAATACCCTAGCTGCTTTAGATGGCTTTATGTCTCGTTTTTTTCTTTCCACTTCCGCATTTCCCTCAGGATGGAATGGACTTGAGTACCACAATGCAACGCCCAAGCTTACCATGGCCTCCTTGGAAGCTCGAGAGCTAAACGCAGGACCCTTGTCAGAATGTAGCGTGCCGATTGCGTATGTGCTGATAAAGACGCGCTAATCTTTTATAACAGTTCGGGCGTCAGCCGAGCGCTGAGACCACATCCAAATGAATCTTGTCCTAATAGTTGTGGGATCGCATTCGTCCATCGTGATGTTTGCATGTAGAAAGTCTAATGCTGTCTAACAATGGAGTCTGATGTGGGCTGGCTACACCGTAGTCAGGTATCTGGTGGCTTTCAAAGTTATGATCTCTGTAACAGGCATCACAGTTAATTCCGAATTCGTAAACTTGGACGCTCATTCCTGGCCACCAGTACATCCCTTCTAATTCTATTAGAGATTTTAAGAAACCTTGATGTGTCAGACCCTCTCCCATATGTGTTTTGTGAACCAAAGCACCTCTCTGGTTCCTGTTTGGAATTACTCTGTCCCCCACTCCAGGGATTCGAGCAAAAGGAACGGAGTTTGCATCAATTATGTATGTATACGTGAGTGGATAGTTTAGAGGTAATGCTGCATAGCTATCTTTCATTGAGGCTTTTACTGCTAGCAATGTTTCACCATCTATGTCTCTTTTTGTACGAGCGATTGCAGCTACGAAAGCCGTTTGCACAGCTGCCTTTGCGGCTTCATCAGCCAATAAATTCCCTGCAACGTGAACGCCATCTCGCTGGTGACTCAGTGTATGGATCACGTGAGTCTTTTGTAGTTCTTTTTTCAAAAGAACTACTTGTTCCCAAAGCATTTTATGCCTAATTGTGCCACCTTTTGCATTTTTGAAATCATTTTGAACTCTGCTCTGCAATTGTTTGTTGTAAGATTCAACGCAGAAATACGAATCGCACACTATGAGTGTGGGGAATTCGCAATCTGTATTTTCAAGCGCCATCTTGAAAGCCTATAGTTCAGTTCACTGAGCTGTACAGTCTCCGAGTGATTGAGTTTGGTGACCATAGGTCTAAATTTACTTTCGTGCCAGCGACCTTTAAAAATCGCGCACGCAGCACTATGCGCTTGTTTACCCCCAATTGCGGGCTGTGCTGATCCGTCTGTATAAATTATACATCCGTAATGTTCTAGAGGTAGAATTTCGGTCGGCAGAGGACATTCGTGTTCGTATTGTAGGAATTCTTGTGTTTTCAAGTAGGGGTCAAAAATGTATTCAAGGTCTGTTGCAGCAAGAGAATTAACCCATTGTATCCATCTCGGGTGTAAAGCCTTAGCATTTGGAATGCTTGCTTTTGTTACTACTTCTAAGGCAGGTACAGGTGCAACGATCATTATGCGTTTTTCCCTGCGCTAAGGCTCTCTCTTTTGCTACTGCAGTTTGAACAACTGTCAGAATTTTTTCTGTAGAAGTGAATTTCATTTCAGCTTGTGTGTACAAGTGTGATTTGTATGCTATTGGTCCCTTTTCACCTTCATTAAAGGTCAGGTACGTGAATCCGCATCTCCCTGGGATGATTCGGATTACAAGATTGTGCATAGTGTCGCGTGTCTGTAACTGTGTTTTTGCTAACATGTCTGTTTGTACTGAGCGCAAAATTTCTGGTTTTAGGTCCAATTTGTTGGTTTGAAATCAGGTTTGATTAGTTTATAGAGAGGTTTAACCCTTCCTGCGCAGTTTAGAACGTAAGTTCTTCCAAAATTCAGGAAACCTAGAATTGATTGTAAGTTTTTCAGCGTCTTTGGAGGTTGGAGCAGCGCACATTTCTCTAGAAAGTTTGCTGCCAGGCTTTTGCCTTCACTTGAAAGTTTGTATCCTAAGAATTGGACATTGAGGTTGGCAATTTGTGATTTCTTAAAATTGAATTTGTACCCTTCAGAAGGGAACCCAAGAATTATGGTGTTCACTCTTTTCAAGTGCACGTCCAAATCCCCTGGGGAAGACAGCAAAATTGTCGCTGTGGCCCCATAATTGAGAAAGCGGTCAAGTACCTGCTTTCTGGTGCTATGTTTTGACAGAAGAACCCATTTGAAATGTGTAATGTCGTTTTGTATTTTTTCCGCACGATGTTATTCATCAGTGCTGCACTGTGACCATTTTGTACAGCAAAAGTTTTGCAACAAGAGTTTAAGTGTCTGTAGTCCAAAACTAGACAATATGTATTGTCTGGCTTGGAGACAGGAAACAAAGGATTGTTCATAGATGAGGTGCATGTTTTAATCACCCCTTGGTATTCAAGTTGATTTAAAATCTCCCTGACCTGTTTTTTAGCTTCCTGTTATCAGGATATTGCCTTTGCATTGTTGGTTGAGCTTTCAACTGGATTTCGTGGTGAGGAGATTCCTTATCCCATCCTACGTGATTTTGTATAATGCTGGAGCCTGAGCTATTGTAGATTTCCTGGCATAGATGTATTTTTTATGAATTGGAATGTGATTTGAGAAGGCTGGCATAATCATCTCTTCGCCATGTTGACACTTCCTGACAGCTTCTCTCAAAAGAGTGCTTTTATTTTTCTAGGGAGGTCCCCCTCCATTCGGAGCGGTACTTCATATAACTTATGAGGTATACTAACCCTGGTGTCGGCAGTTTCAACTTGAATGCATTCATTCAAGTCCACTGTCTCCAGATGATCCTTCAAGATCTTGCGAGCTATGGTGACTTCTGCTGCGCTGTCTAGCATTGTCTGGCCCCACTTCCCGTTCTTGAGTTGTGTCCTCAAGATCCTCGGCATGTTTGCTCTTTACACTGCTACTTTCTTCTTGGTGAATTGAGTTTTCTTATTTTTTGGAACGTGCTGTTCGTCTTTGGACTTCACTCGTTCTTCTTTCTGTTCTGATCGTCCTCTTCTTTTGGATTTCTGCGAGGAAGTCTGAAAAGTACGAGAGGAATGTGTATCAGTATCTTGATATCTATCAGGTTTTCTCAAAGGTTGTACCTTTTTTCTAAGCATGGGCGAATTTTGCGCAAAAGTCCATGAATTTGCAGATTTTCACACAAAATCGCTGATTTTTTTGCGATTTCCATCTACTCAACTGGAGTACTTTTGACTGACTAATCAGTAAGTGCTACCTCGTTGGGTAAACGTATAGTGCTTTTCCTACACTGCAGCTGCGATAAGGGCCAGAAGATTTGTCTCCACTGACCATGTGTGCCTGTAACTTTGCCACTGCACCAAAAGGCGCCGAGGTCCCTTGAATGAGCTGTCCATCATAGTTGGGAAAGGGCGGGAAGACGTTTGATACCGCTAGTGTGTGGTGCGGGGCTTCTATGCTTTTGGGCTGATTAAAATGTTACTGAATTTGAGCTTCAACTCGTGCACCTGCTTTAATTATATCTGTAAGTGCTTCCTGTTGAGGTTTAATTTTTGTGACAGGAGCCTCGTGCCAGAATGAATCCTGCCCTGCATAGTTATCCATGAAGATGCCACCGTTTTGTGGAATACCTCTACTCAACTGGAGTACTTTCTACTGGCTAATTCCAGTAAGTGCTACCTCGTTGGGTAAATGATCGTGCTTTTCCTACACTGCAGCTGCGTATGCCCAGAAGATTTGTTTCCGCTGACCATGTGTGCCTGTAACTTTGCCACAGCACCAAAAGGCGCTGAGGTCCCTTGAGTGAGCTGTCCATCATAGTTGGGAAAGGGCGGGAAGACGTTTGATACCACTAGTGTGTGGTGCGGGGCTTCTATGCGTGTCAACATGCCTCTTGTGTATAAAGGGTCAGAGAGCAAGCAGGGTAGAAGGGGAGGAGAAAGCAGCCTCCTGGTCACAGGAACGGGGATTGCGCTCGAGAAACTCAGGGATGCAAAGACCTCCCTCGGGTATTACAGCTAATATTCGACGGCAGATATGGGGTTAAAGCACACTTGCCAAACCTCGACCGTACTCACTAATGCTTTTGGGCTGATTAAAATGTTACTGAATTTGAGCTTCAACTCGGGCAACTACTTTCTTTATATCTGTAAGTGCTTCCTGTTGAGGTTTCATTTTTGGCCCACAGGAAGCACTTAGAGAGTTAAAGCAGGTGCCCGATTTAAAGCTAACTTTGTAAACATTTTAGAATGGCGCCAGCAAGCACTCTGGCAGCTTGCCGGCGCCATTCTAAAATGATTACAAAGTTAGCTTGAACTCGAGCACCTGCCTTAACTGTGCTTCCTGTGGGCCAAAAAAAAAATCCGCCCGCTCGCGAATTCGCACATTTTTCGGCAATTTGCGAGTTTCGCGGATCGCGAAATTGCCAAAATTTCACAAATTTCGCGAGCAGAACGGTTTTTGCGCCCATACTTACTTTTTTTAGAGGGCTCTCGTTGGGGAGATCTACCTCCCCGTTGGGGAGATCTTCCTCTGTACTTGGAACGCTTCTCTTTGGGAAATGTTTGTTTAGTGTTTTCCCACTTCTTTTTAGGATTTTAAGTTAGTTGAGGTTTTAGTGGTTTCCCACCCAAACTATCTCTACCTAGTTCTTCATAAGAGTTTTCAATAATTCTTGCAAGTTCATATGGTTGCTCAGTTATATCTATTTCTTTTAGTTTTTGGTGGATTGCCACTGATGCTGCTTCACCTTTGATGCGGTACAAAAGGGGGTGGTGATGGACGGAGCATCTGAATCAATCAAACACTCACACCCAGTCAAAAGATCTGGGTTTAATCCATCACCGTTCTTTAGCCCACTCTGCCACCCCAGTTCAGACATGGCTATATGCAAATCAGTCTGACCCCACCGACCTCAAGAACTACCGCCCAATCTCGCTGCTCCCGTTTCCTGCAAAAGTCATCGAGAAGACCGTCAACAAGCAGCTGGCCGCCTTCCTCGAGATGAACGGATCCCTCGACCCCTCGCAGTCTTGCTTCCGGGCCAACCACAGCACCGAGACCGCCCTGATCGCAGCCACCGATGACATCCGAGTGCTGCTCGACACCGGAGAAACAGCGGCCCTCATCCTCCTCGACCTCTCCGCGGCCTTCGACACCGTCTGCCACCGTACCCTAGTACAACGCCTCAGCAACATCGGAGTCCAGGAGAAGGCACTGGAGTGGATCATCTCCTTCCTCGCCGGAAGGACACAGAGAGTCCGTCTCCCTCCGTTCAGATCTGAAGCCACCGAAGTCATCTGCGGCGTCCCTTAAGGCTCCTCGCTCAGTCCAACCCTCTTCAACGTCTACATGAGCCCCCTCGCAGACATTGCACGCCAGCACAACCTCAACATCATCTCCTACGCCGACGACACCCAGCTGATCCTCTCCCTTACCAACGACCCCGCCACCGCCAGAGCCAACCTTCACGAAGGGATGAAAAAGGTAGCCGAATGGATGAAGAACAGCCGCCTGAAACTGAACTCGGACAAGACGGAAGTCCTCATCCTGGGATCCTTACCCACCGCTTGGGACGACTCCTGGTGGCCCCCCGCCCTGGGCAGCGCACCCAAACCAGCAGACCACGCATGCAACCTGGGCTTCATCCTGGACTCCTCCCTCTCCATGACCAGACAAGTCAACGCCGTCTCCTTGTCGTGCTTCAACATCCTGCGCATGCTACGCAAGATCTTCCGGTGGATCCCCACCGAGACCAGGAAGACGGTCACCCAGGCGCTCGTCACCAGCCGTCTGGACTACGGCAACTCCCTCTACGCCGGAACCACCGCCAAACTCCAGAAGAGACTCCAGCGGATCCAGAACGCCTCAGCACGACTCATCCTGGACATCCCCCGTCGCAGCCACATCTCCGGACACCTGAGAGACCTGCCCTGGCTCCCCGTCAACAAGAGAATCACCTTCCGTCTCCTCACCCATGCACACAAAGCCCTACACAACCAAGGCCCAGGATACCTCAACAGCCGCCTCAACTTCTACGCTCCCAAACGCCAACTTCGATCGACCAGCCACGCCCTCGCTGCCGTCCCCCGCATCCGAAGAGCCACCACAGGGGGCCGGTCCTTCTCCTACCTCGCCGCCAAGACATGGAACTCCCTCCCCACCCACCTCCGCCTGACCCAGGACCACCTCGCCTTCAGGAAGCAACTCAAGACCTGGCTGTTCGAGCAGTAGCGGACCACCCTCCCCCAGCGCCTTGAGACCCTCTGGGTGAGTAGCGCGCTATATAAATGCAATGATTGATTGATTGATTGACCCTGTGCCTCATGGGAACAGTCCAGCCCGAACCGCCAAGCCATGTCTTCCCTGGACCGGAAACAAGCTTCCGAGGACCGGTTTCTGGCATTCTAGCTGTCTTTAGCCCGGCTTGCTTGAATCCAGTGGCAAAGTGAGCAAGGGACTCACGTCTGAGCATACCCTGCCACACTTATGGCGGCCTAAAGCGGTACAAAAAGGGGTGGTGATGGACGGAGCATCTGAATCAATCAAACATTCACACCCAGTCAAAAGATCTGGGTTTAATCCATCACCGTTCTTTAGCCCACTCTGCCACCCCAGTTCAAACATGGCTATATGCAAATCAGTCTGACCCTGTGCCTCATGGGAACAGTCCAGCTCGAACCGCCAAGCCATGTCTTCCCTGGACCGGAAACAAGCTTCCGAGGACCGGTTTCTGGCATTCCAGCCGTCTTCAGCCTGGCTTGCTTGAATCCAGTGGCAAAGTGAGCAAGGGACTCACGTCTGAGCATACCCTGCCACACTTATGGCGGCCAAAAGCGGTACAAAAGGGGGTGGTGATGGACAGAGCATATGAATCAATCAAACACTCACACCCAGTCGAAAGATCTGGGGTTAATCCATCACCGTTCTTTAGCCCACTCTGCCACCCCAGTTCAGACATGGCTATATGCAAATCAGTCTGACCCTGTGCCTCATGGGAACAGTCCAGCCCGAACCGCCAAGCCATGTCTTCCCTGGACCGGAAACAAGCTTCCGAGGACCGGTTTCTGGCATTCCAGCCGTCTTCAGCCCAGCTTGCTTGAATCCAGTGGCAAAGTGAGCAAGGGACTCACGTCTGAGCATACCCTGCCACACTTATGGCGGCCAAAAGCGGTACAAAAGGGGGTGGTGATGGACGGAGCATCTGAATCAATCAAACACTCACACCCAGTCAAAAGATCTGGGTTTAATTCATCACCGTTCTTTAGCCCACTCTGCCACCCCAGTTCAGACATGGTTATATACAAATCAGTCTGACCCTGTGCCTCATGGGAACAGTTCAGCCCGAACCGCCAAGCCATGTCTTCCCTGGACCGGAAACAAGCTTCCGAGGACCGGTTTCTGGCATTCCAGCCGTCTTCAGCCCGGCTTGCTTGAATCCAGTGGCAAAGTGAGCAAGGGACGCATGTCTGAGCATACCCTGCCACACTTATGGCGGCCAAAAGCTGTACAAAAGGGGGTGGCGATGGACAGAGCATCTGAATCAATCAAACACTCACACCCAGTCAAAAGATCTGGGTTTAATCCATCACCGGTCTCTAGCCCACTCTGCCACCCCTGTTCAGACATGGCTATATGCAAATCAGTCTGACCCTGTGCCTCATGGGAACAGTCCAGCCTGAACCGCCAAGCCATATCTTCCCTGGACCGGAAACGAGCTTCCGTGGACCAGTTTCTGGCATTCCAGCCGTCTTCAGCCCGGCTTGCTTGAATCCAGTGGCAAAGTAAGCAAGGGACTCACTTCTGAGCATACCCTGCCACACTTATGGCGGCCAAAAGCTGTACGAAAGGGGGTGGTGATGGACAGAGCATATGAAACAATCAAACACTCACACCCAGTCAAAAGATATGGGTTTAATCCATCACCGTTCTTTAGCCCACTCTGCCACCCCAGTTCAGACATGGCTATATGCAAATCAGTCTGACCCTGTGCCTCATGGGAAAAGTCCAGCCCGAACCACCAAGCCATGTCTTCCCTGGACCTGAAACAAGCTTTCGAGGACCGGTTTCTGGCATTCCAGCCATCTTCAGCCTGGCTTGCTAATCAAGTGGCAAAGTGAGCAAGGGACTCACGTCTGAGCATACCCTGCCACACTTATGGCGGCCAAAAGCGGTACAAAAGGGGGTGGTGATGGACGGAGCATCTGAATCAATCAAACACTCACACCCAGTCAAAAGATCTCGGTTTGATCACCTTTGATGTTAGCTATTAGTATAGCTGAGACCTGTTTGAAATCTTTTAGTAATTTCATACCAAGATTTAAAGCAGGTTCCGGTCCGTATTCATTTTGAATCTGTCTTAGGACGTCTGGTATTACCACCATAGACGGAACACCATGTGTTTTTGTATAGATTGAAGAAGAGACTGTACCCCAAGTGTCACAGTCCTCCACATGTGATGCTATCCCCATTGGTAAACAGATTGTCAGAATTCTGTGTTTCTCATGATGTGTACTATCGGGAAGTACTGCCTCTATTTGAGTAATTTTTTTAGCTAACCAGAACGGGATTTGTTCCCTTTTTGCGGCCAATTTACCAATGACTGATTGTATAGTCTGTGGTGTAATTTTGTTTGTGTTCCCCTGATGAGGGGTATGCTGTGGAATTCTTACAATAGGTTGGACTGTTAAGGTCCGCATGACATATTGTAACCAATTGTCTATGTATTTTAATTAACTGTTTTAGCTGAGCTAACAGTTCTTGACCTGTCATGTTTTCAATGTCAGGATGTGGTGTATAGCTGGCTAATACAGGCCATGTTGCTCCTGGTCTACCTAGTGGACCGAGCCTGGTAATATGATTTTGATGTTGTAGGGCGCCTTTAAACTAGAGCTGATGCTCTTGGTAAGTTAATGGAATTTCAATGTTCTCGTAAGGAATGTATTCCACTGGAGGTTCCTCTACTTTGTAGTAGTGGAACTCATGTGTTACTGCATTTGCTGCAGGAAACTGAATCCATGAATAGAATTTCTCTGTCTGCCCATATTCATGTGCCTCTATGACAAATGTTTATGTTCATGTTTATTAAGCTTATAGAGCGCACAGATACTCTAAGTGTCCCGGCGCTAGCTCCTGAAGAGAGAATGAACGTCCGTCATGATTAAAACAGCAAGGTCTTGAGTTTCTTTCTAAAAAGCACTGGATCCTGGGTAGTCCTTAAGGCTAAAGGCAGTAGATTCCAGGCCAGGCCAGCCCTACGCACAAAGGAGTTTCCACTGAGACGCTGGCGCTTGAAGTTCGGGATCTACATCAGCCATAGGGCCGAGGACCACAACACTCTGCCAGGCTCATAGAAAGCAAATCTTCTCTGTAGGTAAAGGGGGCCCATATTGTACAAGGGCCGGTGAGCAATGGTAAGCATTTTGAATTTCAAGCGGGACTCAACTGGCAGCCAATGCAAGGCCCGCAAATGAGTCCGCACAGTATCTCTGAGAGAGAGCCCCATAAGGAGTCTGACCGCTGAGTTCTGTACTACCTGCAGTTTTTTAACCAGAGACTCTAAGCAGCTTACCAGGAGGGAATTAGCGCAGTCCAGGTGGGACAGAATCAATGCCCGGACCACGGTTTTCCTAGAGGCACTCGGCAAAAGAGGAAGGAACTTCTTCAAGCTCTTCAATAAGCCAAAACATGAGCCCGCCAGCTTCTTGACGTGCGTCACAAAGTGCAGGTTTTGGTCGAACCAAACGCCCAGGTTTTTAACTGCGTCTGATCTTTCAGAAGGCCGAGAGAAACTCAAAGGCCAAAGCCTTTCTCTGAAATCAGAGGGAAAGGAGCCGAACCTTAGCACCTCAGACTTCCCTTCATTACATTTCAACTGAGCATTGGAAAGACAGCGAAAGACAGCAGACAGGCAGTTTTGGGCCAACCCGACCGAGTCCACTTTCTTAGGCCAAGTGAAGAGCAGCTGGGTGTCATCAGCGTAGGCCATCACCTTAGCCCCCAGTGACTCCGCCAGACACACAAGCGGGTCACATAGATGTTAAAATGGAGGGGGCTAACAGATGAACCCTGTGGCACACCCGTAGACACCGGAAGCGGTGCCGAGACGCTTAGGGGAAGCGACACCTGCTGCTGCCGGCCCTCAAGGGAGGAACTAATCCAGTGTCAGGCATTGCCAGTGATGCCGATGGCAGACAGGCGATTGAGCAGCATGGCATGGGGGACCGTGTCGAATGCCGCCAAGAGGTCCAGCATGACTAATGCTGCCCTCCAGCCGGCATCCTGACACTCCCTGATAGCCTCTGTAATCTCAAGCAAAGCCGATTCCGTGCTATGAGCTGCACGGAAACCTGACTGAGCTGGATGGAGACCCTTGGACTCCTCGATGAACTTAGTAAGTTGAAAGGTGGCGGACTTCTCGCACACTTTCGCCAAGCTGGGCAAAAGCGAAATAGGGCGATAGTTCTCTGGCACCAGAGGGTACAAGGACGGCTTTTTTAACAGCGGGAGGATCAGGGCAAGTTTCCAAGCTCTAGGCACGGAGGCCGACCGGAGGGACTTATTACCTTACCACCTCTCGATGATACCCCATTATTTATCAGTTTGTAAGTTATAGTTTTTCTTACATTTGCCGGGATGATTATAGCATTATCGTCATTTTGTTGGAGACTTGTGTCGTCTAAAACTGCGTGAGCAGCTCTAGATAATTCTTCGTCACTATTCATTATTTTGTTGACGGAAAGTTTGCAGAGCAAGTTTTCAAGAAAACAAAGATAAGGTGCACAATATTTATGGAACACTGTATCCTTCAACGTTGAACAAACCAAAAACGAATACATAGGATTTTTCGTCCTACTCAGTTTTGGCGGATATTATCCTTTTACCCACTCCAGACGTCTATTGGAGTATTTTACGGGAAATAGGGGTCTGTGTGAAAAGCACAACTGAGTTACTCTAGTATTTAGCGTTAAATTATCGCCTTACCAAACGTTGGGCGCCATGTAGTGTAGTTCCTATATTCCCAATAGGCTCTGCACATTGGAATAATATATCCTGTATCTTAGACGTAGGACTGAGGTCGACTAGGTCTCTACCAAGTATATTAGACTTAATTGTGAGTGCCAGCTACCTCAGAGATCACTAGAAACTTTCTCAAATACACAAGAAGGGATTAGTTTCTGATAACTGCATAAACATGACAACTTTGTTTCCCAAGAATAAGAAATCTATCTCTAGAGTCGCGGAAACAATATATAGCTATTTCAATCGTGCATGCTTTGTTTCACCAGAGGTGCAGAGAAATAGAGAGACAGGAGTTTTCAATAAAAAGTATTTATTGAACAGTCTTTTTTCTCATGCATAAGAAATGAACTGCTACAATATTAATACTAGTCATAAAGTACAATGCGTACAGTACGAATAGTATTATAAAATAATACTGTAAAAGCATGGTATAGTTTCTAAGCCATAAAATACATAAAATACATACACTAATAAATAAAGACTAAAAGTACTCAACTGGTGCTTCTAAAATACGCCTACCTCGATGTACCCAACCTAGGTCTAGTGTAAGGGAAGAAGTAAGTGAGGTGTAGCTTAAGTTTAATTTTCTTTTGCCAAGAATCTATTCCAAGTATTTTCTAAGGGTCTAATCAGCTCCGTACCTTGGTTTAGAATGAAGGAGGTCTTGTATCTCTCTCTCAGGACTCGATTTCCCAGCAACCCGCAAGGGTAGCCTGGAAACACTGGGGCTGGATTTCTCGGCAAGAGAAAAGACAGCGTCTCTCTCAGTACGTCAGCTGGAGGGTCGGCTTCTTTCGGCACTTGCTGCGGCGAGATGCGTTGGGCAAGTAGATAGTCGAACTGCTCCAAACCATCGTGTGTTTGCCTGGGCAAGTGTGGGCATATTTTACCTTAAAGGTGCCGAGATTGACGTAAGGTTGGACATAATAACGTCATCAAAGACTCAGTTCTTTGAAAACTCCTTGATTTCTTGGATAAATCAATATTCACACAATGGAAAGTCCCTGACTGCTGAAAGTGGGTTTCTCCTAGAAATCGTTGTGGATTCTCCGGACTAGTGAAAGTAGCCATGCCGTATTTGGACTGCATAGGCTAAGTCTAAATATGGTTATGATTTCTATGCCTATATAAGGATAGGGTGATTTATACCTATATGGGCATGAATCAGGAAAATGACGCTAGGGTCCTAGATTCATATACAACACTGGGGAAAACAAAGGAAGACTGGGCTGTTCCTGGGGGGTCAGACGGTCACTGAGGTGCAGCGGGGAGTGCTCGTAGGAGAACTACCCCAGGGTTTCCATTATGTTGGATATAATGGCCTCACACACCCTTGCGAGTGTCATGCTTCATCATAGGCAATGCTCCTCGTTGGGTAGGCGGTGCAATTCCCAATGGGCAACACATCTAGGAGGGGCTCCTTGGCGGAGATCTTTTCATCCAACTGCCTATGGGTGAAGTGGGGGTGGGGGGCCAGGACAGTGTAGAAGGTGTTAGTGAGGGTAAAATGAAGCAAGAGGTACCGGAAAACAACTTTATTCAGGTGATCCTTTGCCTCAATTAAAATAAGGATTAGTCTGTACTCGCTGGAACTTAGGTTTCCGCGTACGGGACAGTACTAAGGTGTAAAAGTTATGGTCAACATGTTTCTCGCTATACGTTCATTGACATGCGATTCTTCAGGACCTAAAATGGAGCAGAACTACTGTCTACAAAACATGACTTACATAAGTGTCAGTTTACCGAAGCACAACATTGTACTACCTGTTTAACACTTTCTCTTGCCTAATAGTCAGAGTTTATATGTGTCAACAGTGCCCAGCGGGTCAGACATCAGGGGTGAAGCCAATGTAGCTTAGGTTTTTCCGCCTGTGTCTGTTCGTTATTGCCTACCCCTCACCGCCGGGCCCACCATGGGCTATCAACAAGAATATCCCTATCCTTGTAGTTTTATCACTGCATTACCAGTGATAACCTTCCAAAATGCCGATATCGCTGGATTTTTTATCGCTTAGGCGGTTAGCGTTGTTAATAACGCGATAACCAGGGATATTATCCAGCGATAGCGGTCGTTAAAAAAATTAACGCTAAGCGACCTTAGCGTTAATTTTCCCTGTTCCTTGTCAATATGCCCCATAATGTTTACAATGAAGTGGAGGGGGAGATTACCATCTTATCCCGCCAGAGTAGTGATTCACTATCTATTAAGGAAGCAAATATTATGGACTGCCGTCTCAAGAGAGACATTACAACAGCCAAAAGATTAAGGGCCTTATTTACAAGGAATTAACGCAGAGCAGTACCTCAAGCTATTTGCCTAGGCCTACAAAGCAATGCTCTCGCAACTACAAATGTGGTAACAAAAACAGGGTACGATGACCAAAAGGAATTTGCCTAGGCCAAGCTGCATTTCTTCGGAAGCAAAGGTATGCATCATATCTACAACAATACGACAAATCTCTTTGCTCTCCCCTGCCCAGGGGCACAATTAGCTGCCATGTGCGGATGCAGGCACCCTTGCACCATGGTGCAAGGGTGCCTGTGTCACAGGGACAAATGTTTTTGTGGAAAAAAGGACACCCTCCTGCACAAAAACAATGATGAGAGGTGATTTCCTCTCCCTATGTGTGCTGCAGAATGCAGCATGCATACAAAGAGGAAAAAAAGAAGAAAAATTAAAACATTTCTCCTCGTTGTGCCTTCCTACAACGCCCTTGGGGAAGCGTAGCATTTGGACGCATTTCCAGGTTTACGATTTCTCGTAAATCTGGAAATGTGGCAGAAGGCATGGGTGTTGCGTGGGAACACCGACAGCAACACCCGTGGCACGCCCCGTTCATGCAAAATGTTGCGTGTAAAAAGGTCATATTTAGAAGGACGCGAAAAGCCATGCAGGGTGGCTTAATATGTCCTTCTAAATATGGGGCAGCAGGTTGCGTCGCCGGTGCATCACAAAAAGTGACGCAACGGCTGTGCAAGCAAATTGTAAATAAGCCTCTAAATGATTTTATTTGAGGTTAATGTTGTTTTAAATGTATATTGCTTTGAACATTATTATTATTTTGGTTTATTTTGTGATCCTTCTGTATTTTGCTAAATAGTTTACCTCCTACTTTAGGCGTCGAAGGAGAAGCGTCATTTCCAATTAGTGCAAAGTCCTCGATGCATGGATTCTGCTGGGTCAGCACAGAAAAGTCACTTCCAAGGGCAGAGGACTGGGTTGGCACCACTTGGCAAGGCAGGACTCAAAGATGGCAGAGTCCAGGTGCTGTTGCAGGGCTGTAGGAAGTCTTTGATGACCCTGAAACTTCAGAACAGGGGCAAGCCAGCAAACCCTTGGATTTACTCAGGGTTAAAGTGAGATGGTTCCAGTCCTTTACTCAGCAAGGCAGAGGGTAGCAAGCAGCAAGCAACAGGCAGCACATCAGAGCCGAATATAAGTTCTGCCAGAGCAGCTGTCCAGCAGAGTAGCAGTCCTTGTAGCAGCACAGCAGTCCTTCTTCCCGACAGGGTTCTTCACAAGACCAGTAGGGTACTGTCTTGGTAGGGTTAGAGACCTAGGACCTCATTAATGAGTTTTGTGCTGTAGGCAAAAGAAAAGAGCAGGAATGCGCTGTATCTATCAGATAAGGTGCATTCCTGTCCTTTTCCCCTGCTCTGGCGCACAATGGGCTGCCATGCGCCAACGCAGGCACCTTTGCACCATGGTGCAAGGGGGCCTGCATTGCTGGGATGATTCTTTTTGAACACAAAGGAAAACCTTCCTGCACAAAAACAATCACAAGAGGCTTTTTCCTCTTTCTATGTATGCTGCAAAATGCAGCACACATAAAAAAAGGAAAAAAACAAGGCGAAATAAAGATATTTCTCCTCGTTGTGCCTCCCTACCGACGCCTCCCCTAGGGAGGCGTACATTTTTGGCACTGCCTTAGAATTACGATTTCTCGTAAATCTGGAGCAGTGTCAAAAAGCCATGGATGCTGCTGGGAACGCCCCAGCAATACCCATTTCACGCCCCTTTAACACAGAAAACTGCATTAAAGAGAACAATATTTACAAGGCAACATTAAGCCAAAAAAGTGGCTTAGTTCTGCCTGGGAAATATGGAGCAGACTCGTGCACCACCGGAGCGTCACAAAAAGCGATTTTCCGGTGGCGCAAGGGGCTAATAAAAAAGCCCCCTAATACTTATACCGAGTTGTGCCTTTGTAGTGGGGATGACTTCAAAGAAGGGTCTTTGAAGTGAACAGATATTCTTTCTACCCACCCCTGGCTCCAAACTATCAGTAGGGGGTATTCAGCCCTGTGGGTGGAAAGAGGACACTGCCTATTCAGGTGTGTCAGCTCCACCTCCCTTCCTGTCCAGAAAAAAACATCAGAATGCAGATGAGAATTCAGACACACCTAACCATCTTGTGTTTGTGGTGTCTAGATGGAATGCACAAAGTGTAGTTGTCACCCACCCCCAGATGTATTGGAGACAGGCCGCAGGCAAGCAGCAGTAAGAGCAGAGAAATGTCCACTTACTAAAAGTGCCATTTCTAAAACAGCAATTTTAAAATCCAACTTCATCAGTATAGATGATTTATCATTACCATTCCAAAGATATGAAACATGATGCAACTACTCGTTTCTAATCAGGAATTATAGCCTTAAAAAGTGTGAAGGAATACCCAATTTTAACCTATGCGCAGAGTATGCCTCACAGTAGTGAAAAAGAAAATGTGGGTGTTTGCCGCTATCAGGATATGCAAAACGGAACAGTACATGTTCTACCTTTTACTTACAAAGCACACTCCCCTATGGGCTATCTAGGGCCCACCTTAGGGGTGACTTAGGTGTAATAAAGGGGTGTTTTGGCTTGTCAAATGGATTTAAATGCCATGTTGAAGTGGGAGTACTGCACACACAGCCCTTGCAGCGGCAGGTCTGAAACATGTTTGAAAGGCAGCTTGTGTGGGTGCTGCAATCAGTGCTGCAGGCTCGCTGCTTGCATTTAATTTACAGGCCCTGGGTATATGGTATACCTCTTAACAAAGGATTTATAAGTAAATAAAATATGACAACTGTGTATATACCAATGCTATAAAAAACACAGAAAGGGGAGCTACTAGTCAAAAAGGGCTAGAAAGTGTCTACTTTCTCATGTATGAAATGTGTGCATGTACTGTAAAATATGAAGGGTGAAGAGAAGAAAACCCATCAGCCCACCCATTGGCGGAGCTTCATCATTTGGGATTTTTTAAAATGGCAAACTGGTATCCACTAGGTTGCTCACTGTTGTTATTGTGAGTCAGCTCTAGTTACGGATCCGCCAGCGATGATCAGCCATAGAGTGGTGGTATATATGAAGTCGTTGGAAGAGAGAGTTGCAGTGCTCAAAAAAATGTGTATGTGCTACAAGAAGAGTGATGTATTAAAATTGACTATCATGATGCCAAAAACTGAATTTTATTATGGAGGTCATCATGGTGCCAAGGTTAAAAACAGAGTGTAGATAGTGTTTAACAAATACAACTATTGTGATGGAATATCAAATGGTCGACATGTTTCAGCCAAAAATGGCGTTCTTCAGGACCTATAATTACACTACTGCAACTGTGAAAAAAGAAGTGTAATAAAGACTACATACCATGCATGAATAACCTACCATCTGAAGATATGTTATATGGTAAGTTGAATGGTCATGGTTGTACAATCACCTCTCCTGAAAGAGAAACAGTACCTACAAACACATATTTTATCAAATCAAAGCAAAAAGACATATATCTCCCAACGAGACATTGATCATTCATTAATTAATAAAGCTATCATTCACCCAAAATTTACTTGGGAGTGGCCTCACCTTGCCTGGCACTCGCTCAGGTAAAGAGGCCCCGCTCTGAAGAAATGGAAATGAGAAATACCAATAGTGTTACTTTGCTGGTATTGATTCCACTTCTTGATAATGTATATATACATATATATCTCTATATAGATCCCCTGGTGTCGTGGATGGACATGGCAAGGACCGCGGTACTGTGCCAGCCCAGCCGGTTGATGATGAAAGAGTTTAAGAAATTTTTGTAAGCAAGGACATGTGCACGCTGTCAATGAACCATATGACAACTTTGCATAAAAGGTAATGCTCGGGACAACAACAGAGGAAACAGTATTCACTTCATCTAATCACAAGGTTTAGAAAAGGGAAAAAGTTCCATTTTCATAAGGAAAACCATGGCATAGGGTTGAATACTTGTTGTCAAAGAAGTGCTTATCACACGATTTTAAGAGAGAAGCAGCAAAAATGGCAAAAGAGTTTGGCCCCATAACGACAGGGCTCTAAAAAGCAGAAGAAATGCTCCATAGAACGCATGTTCTGAGAATGGCGCGATCTACTGCACTCACCTGTCCGTCGGTACCTCAATCCCATTCTGAGCTGAGGGGGAGGTAGCTCGACGGACCAGGTCGACTGCTTAAGAACGATATATGCGGACTGTAGAGAGAACACATGACCGGAAATACCCATGGCCAAGGCTGTGCCTTTAAAAGTTATGCAATGCTAAACTTGAACATAAAGGGCGGACCATGCAGGGATGTTCGCTCGCCCCAGGTAAAACGCAAAGCTGAGTAGACAGAGATTGCTATGAGAGCGCCTGATAGGGTAGCTATGGCGCGATGATATTATCGGTCCTGTTATTGGTTCATAAGATAGCCAATCGGAGAACCGCATCTGCCCTATTGTGGAGAGGCAAAGTCGGCAAAGTAAAGGTAGTTATATCACGTATTATTGAGCGCGTGAAGAAGTCTGGAGTGTGCGGACCAGGGAGGGAGCATATCTGAAGGGAATGCCGTTTTTCATAACACTTCAAAGGTTATCGTGTTCCAATAACCAAACAGAGCGGGAGACCAGAGAGAGAGCCGCGATAATGTGTAAAGCGGCAACAAATAAGGCGAGAAATGGAAATAGACTTCGCCATACTGTGGTGTATGTCTTCCACTTCCATTGTAGTTTTATTTATTTAGTTTTGTAGTTCTTCTCCCCTGTTAGATTCTTAGCTATGTAATATGGAATTCTGTTATTGTATTCTGGTGATCCAGATTCTACTTCAGTGAAGCGGTTGGAGCTGAACTGAAGAGATGCCTGGACTCTAGCACCAGTGGGTCTTATTTGTACCATTAAGAATAAATAAGTTTAAATCCTATTTCTGCCTCCTCCCGCTCTTTACAATGGCGACGAGGTTAATTAATTAATTACTGACCCACTGTGTAGCCATCCTAAAGAAAGAAGACTTCTACTTTCCAGAAGCCCTTTGATTCGGACCTCTGCGTGGTTGTGCCGGCTACCACCGTCCTCCTATTGAAGATCCAGGCATCCGGTGTGAAACTCCCGTAATTTTATTACGTCTCAAGGTACTGTTACGAATCAATTAATTTTGAGGATTTAAAACGGCCCTTACTTTTTCTTTTGCCGTTAGTTGCCGCTCGCGCTGGCTCCATGCGCTGAAGACTCTTCTACGTCTCTTTGAGTTCTGAGCTCTGTGACGCTGCATGCAGTCACATCTTCACGTATTGGAACGTGTGAGCTCATTGAAACGCATCGCTTTGCACGCAACGGGCGGCCATTTTAACAACATATTTCAAAGTTGTCATGGAAACTGTCCATACGCTCGTATTTTAAGTGCGTACTTATTTCCATTCCTCAATGAACCTTGATTCGTCCTTCATTCATTACGAACTTAAAGCGCTTTTCTAATTTTTCAGCGAACACAGTGATTCGCTCACTTTTTAACTTACTTTTAAACACATGCATTTATTCTACGTTACTTTTATTTCTTCAGCCATTTTTTTATTTTAAGCATTGCGCTTTTATTTTATTTTGCATCAGTGATTTGCACACTGTTATTTTAAGTGCAAGTTACCCATTCAGTGATTTGCACACTCTTATTTTAAGTGCAAGTTACCTATTCAGTGATTTGCACACTTATTCTACAAGTGCAAGTTTCAGTTAATTTCAGTGATTTGCACACTTTTATTTTAGTGCAAATTCTATTCTCCTCCAGTGATTTGCACACTTATTCTACGTGCAAATCATCTATTCAGTGATTTGCACACTTACTCTACTAGTGCAAGTTTTCTACTAATTTCAGTGATTTGCACACCTCTACCAAACCAACTTTTTCATATATATATATATATTTTTTTTTCACTTCTTCCTTTTCTTGTTTGACATGGCTTCTTCTCAAATTTGCAACCAACCTTCTATTTTCCTGCAAATTCCTGGAAAACCCAAATTATCTTGGAAAAAATGGTTTGAGTCCTTCGAAAACTATATTGTTGCAATTGATGGTTCTAAATTCTCACCAGAAAGGAAAAAAGCTATTCTTTTTAGTTACTTAGGTACAGCTGCAATTGAGATTTTTAAAAATCTCGAACCTATCACAGCACCGGGAGGTGAAGGAGATGTATTTTTAGAAGCTGTTGCCAGACTTGAAAAGCAGTTCGAAGATGAACCTAATGTGTTAATCGAGAGACATGCTTTTCACAAAAGAAAACAGTTGTCTGACGAGTCAGTAGAAGATTACGTGGCGGCCTTGAGGGTATTAGCTGCCAATTGTCAATTTGAAGCACTTGTTGATTTCTCTATCAGAGACCAATTTGTTTTTAATTGCTTCTCAAAGAAGGTTCAAGAAATACTTTTGGTGTGCCGCAACCCTACGCTAGGAGAGGTGATTGATCTAGCCAAAGGCATTGAAAGATCTATAGAATCTTCTAAAATCATTGAAGCGGAATCTGTTAAAAATGCAAGTGTCTCTTCCATTTGCTCAGTTCAAACTCGAAGCAAAAATCTTTTCAAGACTAATAGGGAGTCTGGTTTAAGCTGTTTTAGGTGTGGTTCTAAATCACATTTAGCGAACTTCTCTGATTGCCCTGCACTAAAAAAGAAATGTACCAAGTGTGGCAAAAATGGTCATTTTTCTGCATTCTGTAAAACTGTTAAGAGAAATGTAAATACTACAGTCAGTTATGTTTCTGATGTTGAAAATGATATGCACAATATGATTATCACCATTTATGATGATACTTTTGAGAATTATATTAACAGTGTTATTCTCCCTTTCAAAGCTCCTTTGGGTATTGTTTCTGTTGGAAAGGTTGAGTTTGAAGCCATGGCTGATTCTGGTTCGCCAGTAACCATTTTATCTGACGTATTTTTCAAGGAAAATTGGAGTGGTGTCAAGCTTAACATTTCCGACATAAATCCTAAGGCGTTTGGTAATTTTAAAATTAAAATGTTGGGTTTCTTTCAGGATTTTCTAAAATTTGAGACTCACCAAATCTTTACTAAAATTTACGTGGCTATTGACGGAAAGAATATTGTGGGTTGGTTTGACCTTGGCAAGCTTGGCATTAACTTATGCCCAGGTTCTGATCACCCAATCCAATTAAGAGATATGCCTGTCAGTAGTATTATTTTAGAGGATGATTCTCTGTCTTCTATTCTTCATAAGCATGAAAAAGTTTTTGAGGATGTTGTTGGACAGGTAAAAGGATTTTCTCATAAAATCAAACTCAAGAAGGATGCTTTGCCTGTCCAACATAAAGTCCGCATGGTACCTCTGGGAGTGAGAGATAAACTTAAAGCACATTTAGACGACCTGTGTTCTCAGGGTATCATAGAATCTACGGACAGTTCTGAGTGGGTTTCTGCTATAGTTATCGCTCTTAAAAAAAATAATGATATTAGGCTATGTATTGACCTTCGCTCTTTAAATAAAAACATTGTTATTGAGACCTATCCCTTACCTAGGATACAGGAAATGTTGGCGGCGGTTAATGGGGCAAAGTTTTTCTCCATTATTGATCTTAAATCCGCCTATCATCAGGTGACTTTAGTAGAGGAGTCAAAGGACTTGACAGCCTTTATCACCCCTTTTGGCCTATATAGATTTCTTAGAATGCCTTTTGGCTTAGCGTCAGCGGCCAGCGTTTTTCAAAAATTGATTGAGAATCTGTTTCATGGTCTCAAAGGTGTACAATCATTTCAGGATGATATACTAATTTTTGCTAAGACCATTTCTGATCATAATGTTATCTTGGAAAAGGTTTTAAGCACCTTAAACAACAAGGGAATGACAGTGAGTAAAGATAAATGTAAATTTCTGGTCAGTGAAATTAATTATTTAGGCCACAAAATAACTCCTGAAGGCATCTTTCCAAAAAAAGACATAATTTCCAGTTTAGAAAATTGCAGTAAACCCAAAGACAAGGATACCTTGCGCTCATTTCTTGGTTTGAGCGAGTATTATGCCAAGTTTGTGAAGGGGTATGCCTTGGTTGTAGAGCCACTTAGATTATTACTTAAGAAAGGTGCTAAATTTTTTTGGACAGATATTCATGATTCTGCTTTTGTGAAGGTTGTTAATCTCATTGCTAAGGCACCCGGTTTAAACACTTTTGACCCTGAAGGTGATTCTTTTGTGACTGTTGATGCCAGCACTGTTGGTTTGGGTGCGGTGTTCACTCAGATTGTTGAGGGCAAAGAACGTGTCATTTCTTTCATCTCCAGGGGTATTAGGGGTGCAGAAGCTCACTACAGCACTATTGAGAAAGAGGCCCTTGCCTGTGTGTGGGCTGTTGAAAAGTTTAAGAATTTCTTGTGGGGGAGGCCTTTTACTTTGGTAACTGATCACAAGCCGCTTGTCTACATGATGGACGGCGTGAGAAGTGGTAATGCTTCCTCAAGGTTAGTTAGATTAATTGCGAGGTTACAAGAGTTTAACTTCACCATTCAGCACATCTCTGGTGGAAAAAACGTTACTGCAGATTGCTT
Source organism: Lissotriton vulgaris (assembly GCF_964263255.1). Lineage (NCBI taxonomy): Eukaryota > Metazoa > Chordata > Amphibia > Caudata > Salamandridae > Lissotriton > Lissotriton vulgaris. The sequence goes on along the minus strand of NC_141693.1, from coordinate 47,105,174 downwards.
ATCCAGATTACCTCCTGTTGATGACTCCGGTGATGAACTTCTTGATCTGCACGAATGTGTTGTAGCTTCTGTTGACGCTTTAGAATTCTGTTGTTGTGGTGTTGAGGAGAAGGATTGGAGACATCATTTTTCTAATGATAGTGTTTTGCAGAAGGTTAAATCTTATGTTGCTAATGGGTGGCCTTCTGTTAAGAATTTAGAGTTACCTCTGAGAAGCTTTGCTCAGGTCTCCGAGGAATTGTCTATTCAAAACGATTTTTTGCTAAGACAAGATTTGTTCATCCCTCCTGCTGGCCTCAGGGATAGAATTATTCAGTTAGCGCATTCTGGGCATCCTGGTGTGTCTGCTACCAAGAAGTTGTTAAAGTGCCATTACTGGTGGCCTAGTTTAGATGCTTCAGTGGAAAGATTCATTGATAACTGTTCCGTTTGTATCAATTCTGATAAGCACTGGAAGGTTGCTTCTGAACCGTTGTCCTTAGGTAATGGTCCCACAGGCCCTTGGCAAAGGCTTTCCATTGATTTTTCTGGACCTTTTGAGTGTCTGGGTAGAGAGATGAGATTTCTCATTGTACTAATTGATGATTTCTCCAAATGGATTTATTTTTCTTTTGTAGAACACCCCACCACTGATGAAGTTGTATGTTTTTTGGACAACATTTTTAGGGTTGAGGGAGCACCTGTTTCTTTGATGTCGGACAATGGTGTCCAATTTGTTTCCAGTAAGATGCAAGTTTTTTTGAATAAGTTTGGGGTTACTGCCATCAGAGCTCCCCTTTACAGTCCCCGCTCAAATGGTCAGGTGGAGAGAGCTAACAGATTTTTTAAGGAAGGCGTTCAGGCCGCTTTAGAAAGCAATCTTGATGTTTTGCAGTTTCTTAAGGAGAAAATTTGGAGTTACCATTTGACCCCCAATTCTTGCACTGGCATATCTCCTTACTTTTTAATGAGAGGCAGAGAACCTAGATGCATGTTCATGCCTTTAATTGGTAGTGCCAAATCTAATAAAATCAGTTTAGAGGATTCTATCATTAAGGCTAGGAACAATATTTATTCTGCTCGTGTGTCTGGTAAGGCCTATCATGATTTGTCTCATCATTCTAAAGACAAAAATGTTTCTATTGGTGATTGGGTTAGAATTATTAAACCATCTTTCACCCCCAAGGGTTCGTCTAAGTTCTCTGAACCTTTTCAAGTTGAGGATGTCACCAATTCCACTGTTTTGCTTAAGGATAAGGGTTGGTGGAGCAAGAGTTCTGTGATAATTCTTAAACCTGGTCAAGAACGTTTCTTTTCTAAAATGGGAGATGGTGCCTTGTTTGATGATATTGCTCTTTCCAATGACAATAACAATGCTTGTTCTGTTCCTGGATCTGTTCATTCCACCGACAATGCTGAGAAACCTCCAGATCCTGGATCTGTCCTTTCCAGTGACATTCTTGAGAAATCTCCTGTTCCTGTTCCTGACAGTGCTTGTTTACCTCTCTCTGATTCTGTGGGCACTGATCTAGGAAATGACATTTCTTTGAATTCCTCTGTTCTGGATGCTCCTATTTTATCTAGAAGAAGTGTAAAATTGCCTAAGAAATTCTGTGATTATGTGTTAGATTGATTTTGTTTTCTTTATTTTGTTTGTTTCATTTTGTTTAGAAAGGAACATGTGGTGTATGTCTTCCACTTCCATTGTAGTTTTATTTATTTAGTTTTGTAGTTCTTCTCCCCTGTTAGATTCTTAGCTATGTAATATGGAATTCTGTTATTGTATTCTGGTGATCCAGATTCTACTTCAGTGAAGCGGTTGGAGCTGAACTGAAGAGATGCCTGGACTCTAGCACCAGTGGGTCTTATTTGTACCATTAAGAATAAATAAGTTTAAATCCTATTTCTGCCTCCTCCCGCTCTTTACACATACCGAAATGTGTCTGCAAAAGCAGGCTGCTTCAGAGGTTAACCAATCGGAACATCGGACCACAGAGAGAGCAGTGATTCCTCACAGTGATGTGTTAAAATGCATCGAACAAAGTTGAAAATGGAAATACACTTCACCATGTTACCGCAATCTTGATAAGCACTTCTTTGACAACAAGTATTCAACCCTAACCATGGTTTTCCTTATGAAAATTGAACTTTTTCCCTTTTCTAAACCTTGTGATTAGAAGAAGTGAATACTATTTCCTCTGTTGTTGTCTCGAGCATTACCTTTTATGCAAAGTTGTCATATGGTTCATTGACAGCGTGCACATGTCCTTGCTTACAAAAATTTCTTAAACTCTTTCATCATTAACCGGCTGGGCTGGCACAGTACCGCAGTCCTTGCCATGTCCATCCACGACACCAGGGGATCTATATAGAGATATATATGTATGTATACATTATCAAGAAGTGGAATAAATACCAGCAAAGTAACACTATTGGTATTTCTCATTTCCATTTCTTCAGAGCGGGCCTCATTACCTGAGCGAGTGCCAGGCGAGGTGAGGCCACTCCCAAGTAAATATTGGGTGAGTGATAACTTTATTAAATAATGAATGAGCAATGTCTCGTTGGCAGATATATGTCTTTTTGCTTTCATTTGATACAATATGTGTTTGTATGTACAGTTTCTCTTTCAGGAGAGGTGATTGTACAACCATGACCATTAAACTTACCATATAACATATCTTCAGATGGTAGGTTATTCATGCATGGTATGTAGTCTTTATTACACTTCTTTTTTCACAGTTGCAGTAGTGTAATTATAGGTCCTGAAGAACGCCATTTCGGCTGAAACATGTCGACCATTTGATAATCCATCACGATAGTTGTATTTGTTAAACACTATCTACACTCTGTTTTTTAACCTTGGCACCATGATGACCACCATAATAAAATTCAGTTTTTGGCATCATGATAGTCAATTTTAATACATCACTCTTCTTGTAGCACATACACATTTTTTTGAGCACTGCAACTCTCTCTTCCCACAGCTTCATATACACCACCACTCTATGGCTGCTCATCGCTGGCGGATCCGTAACTAGAACTGACTCACAATAACAACAGTGAGCAACCTAGTGGATACCAGTTTGCCTTTTAAAAAAATCCCAAATGATGAAGCTCCTCCAACGGGTGGGCTGATGAGTTTTCTTCTCTTCACCCTTCATACTTTACAGTACATGCACACATTTCATACATGAGAAAGTAGACACTCTCTAGCCCTTTTTGACTAGTAGCACCCCTTTCTGTGTTTTTTATAAGTAGGATTAGGGGATAGGGTGCACTCGGGTAATTAAACCATTTCCCCTCCGAACCCTCCTTAAATTTTGTGTTTTTGTCATTGTATACCAATGCTACCATGTTTAAGGGAGAAGCACATGCCACTTTAGCACTGGTCAGCAGTGGAAAAGTGCTCAGAGTCCTAAGGCCAACAAAAAGAATCAGCAATAAGAAGAGGTAGCAAGCAAAATATTTGGGGGAAAACCACCCTAAGGATGACAGGTCTAACATACCCCCTCCCACTGTTCCTTCAAGGCAGAACTGCATCCTTTTGGGCTATCATGAGACAGCTGGTCCTTTCACCCCACACACATCACCTATGGCCTGATGCAGCATTCAAACGCTCATCCTTCGGCTTCTATGGCAGCACCGGAAGCAACCTAAGAATGATGAAACTGCAGAATACCTCCTTGAGTAACCTGGCAAGATTCACAGAGGAGAGTCAAACACTTGTGTCCAAAGGTTTTTGTTTTATTTCAGGACAAGTATTTACAGTGAGACCCTGCAACAGTGGACAAGTTCTCGATTCTCTAGTCAGGGTGTAAGGAAGGGGATGTGAGCACTGACTGTGTGACTTCACTACATCCTCCACGCAGGATGACGGCAGACCTTACAGTGCAACCCTACTGGCCCGGACTTTATCACAAGCCTCTCATCAGCCTCCAGGTGAGAGAAGGTGAGTCCTTATAATAAGATGCCAGCGCTGTCTCAAGCCTCTCGTCATCCTCCAGGTGAGGGAAAGTGATTCCTTAAATTGAGATCCCAGCCCTGTTCTCCAGCCTCCTGTCAGCCTCCAGGTGAGGGAAGGTGAGTCCTTATAATGAGATCCCGGCTCTGTCCTCAAGCCTCCCGTCAACCTCCAGGTGAGGGAAGGTGAGTCCTTATAATGAGATCCCGGCTCTGTCCTCAAGCCTCCCGTCAACCTCCAGGTGAGGGAAGGTGAGTCCTTATAATAACATCTCAGCCCTATTCGCCAGACTCCTGTCAGCCTCCAGGTGAGGGAAGGTGAGTCCTTATAATTAGATCCCAGCCCTGTTCTCAAGCCTCTCATCAGTCAGGCGAGGGAACGTGAGTCCTTATAATGAGATCCCAACCCTGTTCTCAAGCCTCTCGTCAGTCAGGTGAGGGAACGTGAGTCCTTATAATGAGATCCCAGCCCTGTTCTCAAGCCTTCTATCAGTCAGGTGAGGGAAGGTGAGTCCTTATAATGAGATCCCAGCTCTGTCCTCAAGCATCCCGTCAGCCTCCAGGTGAGGGAAGGTGAGTCCTTATAATGAGATCCCAGCCCTGTTCTCAAGCCTTCCATCAGTCAGGTGAGGGACGGTGAGTCCTTATAATGAGATCCCAGCTCTGTCCTCAAGCATCCCGTCAGCCTCCAGGTGAGGGAAGGTGAGTCCTTATAATGAGATCGCAACCCTGTTCTCAAGACTCCTGTCAGCCTCTAGGTGAGGAAAGGTGAGTCCTTATATTGAGATGCCAGCCCTGGTCTCAAGCCTCTCATCAGCCTCCAGGTGAGAGAAGGTGAGTCCTTATAATGAGATGCCAGCCCTGGTCTCAAGCCTCTCGTCAGCCTCCAGGTGAGGGAAGGTGAGTCCTTATAATGAGATCTCAGCCCTATTCTCCAGCCTCCCGCCAGCCTCCAGGTGAGGGAAGGTCAGTCCTTATAATAACATCTCAGCCCTATTCTCCAGCCTCCTGTCAGCCTCCAGGTGAGGGAAGGTGAATCCTTATAATGAGATCCCAGCCCTGTTTTCAAGCCTCCCGTCAGCTTCCAGGTGAGGGTAGGTGAGTCCTTATAATGAGATCCCAGCCCTGTTTTCAAGCTCTCGTCAGCCTCCAGGTGAGGGAAGGTGAGTCCTTACAATGAGATCCCAGCCCTGTTCTCAAGCCTTCCATCAGTCAGGTGAGGGACGGTGAGTCCTTATAATGAGATCCCAGCCCTGTTCTCAAGCTTTCCATCAGTCAGGTGAGGGACGGTGAGTCCTTATAATGAGATCGTAACCCTGTTCTCAAGACTCCTGTCAGCCTCCAGGTGAGGAAAGGTGAGTCCTTATAATGAGATCCCAACACTTGTCTCAAGCCTCCTGTCAGCCTCCAGGTGAGGGAAGGTGAGTCCTTATAATGAGCTCCCAGCCCTGTTCTCAAGCCTCTAATCAGCTTCCAGGTGTGGGAAGGTGAGTCCTTAAAATGAGATCCCAGCCCTGTTCTCAAGCCTCCCGTCAGCCTCCAGGTGAGGGAAGGTGAGTCCTTATAATAACATCTCAGCCCTGTTTTCAAGCCTCCGTCAGCCTCCAGGTGAGGGTAGGTGAGTCCTTATAATGAGATCCCAGCCCTGTTTTCAAGCCTCCGTCAGCCTCCAGGTGAGGGTAGGTGAGTCCTTATAATGAGATCCCAGCCCTGTTTTCAAGCTCTCGTCAGCCTCCAGGTGAGGGAAGGTGAGTCCTTATAATGAGATCCCAGCCCTGTTCTCAAGCCTTCCATCAGTCAGGTGAGGGACGGTGAGCCCTTATAATGAGATTGCAACCCTGTTCTCAAGAGTCCTGTCAGCCTCCAGGTGAGGAAAGGTGAGTCCTTATAATGAGATCCCAACACTTGTCTCAAGCCTCCTGTCAGCCTCCAGGTGAGGGAAGGTGAGTCCTTATAATGAACTCCCAGCCCTGTTCTCAAGCCTCTAATCAGCTTCCAGGTGTGGGAAGGTGAGTCCTTATAATGAGATCCCAGCCCTGTTCTCAAGCCTCTCGTCAGTCAGCGAGGGAAGGTGAGTCCTTATAATGAGATCCCAGCTCTGTCCTCAAGCTTGCTGTCAGTCTCCAGGTGTGGGAAGGTGAATCCTTATAATGAGATCCCAGCCCTGTTTTCAAGCCTCCCGTCAGCCTCCAGGTGAGGGTAGGTGAGTCCTTATAATGAGATCCCAGCCCTGTTCTCAAGCTCTCGTCAGCCTCCAGGTGAGGGAAGGTGAGTCCTTATAATGAGATCCCAACCCTGTTCTCAAGCTTTTCGTCACTCTCCAGGTGAGGGAAGGTGAGTCCTTATAATGAGATCCCAGCCCTGTTCTCTAGCTAACGTCAGTCTCCAGGTGAGGGAAGGTGAGTCCTTATAATGAGATCCCAGCCCTGTTCTCTAGCTAACGTCAGTCTCCAGGTGAGGGAAGGTGAGTCCTTATAATGAGACCCCAGCCCTGTTCTCAAGCCTTCCATCAGTCTCTAGGTGAGGGAAGGTGAGTCCTTATAATGAGATCCCAGCGCTGTTCTCAAGCCTCCCGTCAGCCTCCAGGTGAGGGAAGGTGAGTCCTTATAATGAGATCCCAGCCCTGTTCTCTAGCTCCCGTCAGTCTCTAGGTGAGGGAAGGTGAGTCCTTATAATGAGATCCCAACCCTGTTCTCAAGCTTCTCGTCACTCTCCAGGTGAGGGAAGGTGAGTCCTTATAATGAGATCCTAGCCCTGTACTCAAGCCTCCCGTCAGCCTCCAGGTGAGGGAAGGTGAGTCCTTATAATGAGATCCCAACCCTGTTCTCAAGCCTCTCATCAGCCTTCAGGTGAGGGAAGGTGAGTCCTGTAAGGCTCCTCGCATTAAAGGGTCAATTTGTGGATTCCTCCCAGAGATGCCACTAGGACCCCTGCTTAATTTACATATCTTTTTCTTCCCAGAATGCATCTGTGCAGGATAATCATCCATATTTACCGTTTTGTTTACGCTAAAGCTCAGAAATAAAATATAAAAAAACAATACCACAATAAACTTTGCCCGTACTGATCCTTATTCAAAGATGCAAATCGCCAAGGTAACAACAACCAAATTATTGTCAACCTCCTCAGATATTATTAAAAAATATATTTTATTTTTCGTTTTTCAAAAATCCTTTTGTATTTTAGATAGTATCATGAATCAACGATTTTTGACGTTATACCACAAGACCAACAAAACAATTTACCACAAATGTAATAACTCCAAATAAGTACTTCAAAAATGAACAACATTCAAAGACGACTTACTCACATACGCAACATAAAACAAAGAACATATACACTGAATGGTCTTTTTCACAAATGTTTTACATTGATGAATCAAACTTGAGAAGCCAAGAACAACAGTGTGAATGCTTTAACAGAAACATTTCTGCACTCTGCCAATTTATGGACATGCATTTCATACTTCTCTTAACCATGCAGTAAAGACATCTTATCAATGATCACACTTGTTTTATAATCACAAAAAAGGGGGTTGTTTCAATAATCACAACAAAAGAAGGTCGATGTGTTTTGAGCCCCGTAAGTTGTAAGCTGGGGTTTCTCTTCAGGACCAAACACTATTTAGCGAAATCAGACGATTTCGCATCTAGACTGAATCAATAGCTGACTAACAACAGTATTAGTCTTGTATAATGTCAAAAATCGTTGATTCATGATATTATGTAAAATACAAAAGGATTATTGAAAAATGAAAAATAAAATATCTTTTTGAATAATATCTGAGGAGGTTGGCAATAATTTGGTTGTTGTTAACTTGCTCATTTGCATCTTTGAATAAGGATCAGTACCGGCAAGGTTTATTGTTGTATTTTGATTAATGGCTCAGCCTTGCTGATTAGAGCCAGACCCTGTTTTGTTACAAGCTCAGAAATAAGCAGTTAAAGCATAGTGCTGCTCACAAGATTTCAACCACAAAACCTGTGAAATCTAAAGTAGGATCCTACAATTCATAACTACTTTAATGTGTTTGAGTTTAATATGTTTTGAAATGATAAATGTTCTTTCAATTTGTTTTCGCAGGTATCTCATCATCTCAATAGCAGTTTTCATCCCTTTAACTGTGTGTGATGTTATGCATTCTCTATTTACTGGATATGACATCATAACATTCTTATAACTGCTGGTGATGTCATGCATTGACCATTCCCTCTTTATCGCATCCCAAATGTATCTTGCCTGCTTCTCATACAAAGTGTTAGTGATCAGTCATGTGTCCGACATAACCCCATCCTTTTGACTGACTGTGATGGCATACCGTGATTATTCCATATCCATGATATCACACCTCATTGGCATACTGTGATGTCATATATTCACTAATCCCTGTCTATGACATCACACAATCTCACTGACAGACTGTGATGTCATACATTGATTATGTTTATGTTTATTAAAACTTTTATGTTTATTAAAACTTTTATAGCGCGCTCTATTACCACGGGGTATCCTGGCGCGGTGAGTGATTTGACAGCAGGAGTGATGGATCAAGCCAGAACGATCTGTTAGAGTGGAGCATTAAACAGATGAGTCTTAAATTCCTTCTTGAAAACAGTAATGGTCGGCGAGGCTCTAAGGAGCAAGGGGAGGGCATTCCAAGCAGAGGCTGCCTTAACTGAGATTGATTGACCACCCAATCGGGCGTATTTGTATTTAGGAATGGTCAATTGGCATTGATTGGCCGATCGTAAGGCACGGTTGGGAATATAAAATGAAAACCTTTTCTGCAAATATGTCGGTCCCTGGCCATGAACTGCTCTGATGCCAGCACAAGAATTTTAAACAAAATTCGGTGTGGCACTGGGAGCCAGTGCAGACTTCGTAAGTGGCTTCGCACACTCGACCTCCTGGGGAGAGAGAAAAGCAAACGTACTGCAGCGTTTTGTATCACCTGAAGGCGATGAACCATGTACGCAGGTAGGCCACTAAATAAAGCATTAGCGTAGTCGAGCCGAGCTAAAATCAGGGCTCGAAGGACAGTCTCCTTGGCTGCCCTGGGAAGAAGAGGGAAAAATCTTCTCAAGGCTCGCAAGGTACCAAAGCAAATGCCGGTCAATTTTTTTATATGATCCGAGAACTTCAGATCCTGACCGAACCAGACCCCCAAATTCTTGGCAGGGCCTCCCATCACACTAGGGCAGGGCAGGTCCGGGGGCCAAATCTGATCCTTGAAGTTGTCAGGAAAAGAGCTAAAGAACAGGACCTCGGACTTGTCTTCGTTGCACTTAAGTTGGACTTGTGCAAGCCACCGAAATACTTCCGACAGACAATACTGGACTGCTGATGGATCAGACACAACCTTAGGCCAGGTGAATAACAGCTGAGTGTCATCTGCGTAAGCTATTATCTTGGCTCCCAGCTGTTCCGCCAGATAAAGTAGAGGGGTCATATAGACGTTAAACAATAGAGGGCTTAACGTAGAACCTTGCGGAACTCCAGTTGTCAGTCTCTTCGGGGCCGAAGAGTAGGGGGGCATCCAGACCTGCTGAGTTCTATCGCTCAAAACCGATGACAACCAATCAAGGGCCAACCCTGAAATGCCGAAGGCTCGCAGTCTTTCAATAAGCAAGGCATGGGGCACCGTATCGAAGGCGGCAGAGAGGTCCAATAAAATCAGGACCGCTCTGCCACCCCCGTCCAAGCACTCTCGAACTGCCTCCGAGACCTCAACTAGTGCTGTCTTGGTGCTGTAAGCCGCTCTGAACCCTGACTGGGCAGGGTGTAAGGCGTGGGAGGACTCAATGAAGCTATCCAGCTGTTTAAAAGCCACCTTCTCGCACACCTTTGCCAGAGCTGGCAACAGTGAGATGGGCCGATAGCTTGATGGCATTACTGGATCTAAACCAGCCTTTCTTAACAGAGGGAGCAGTTTTGCCTCCTTCCAACTTCTCGGAATCAAGGCCGTGGAAAGGGAGAGGTTAATGATTTGAGTCACCTCTTGATTAATAATATCCGCTATCCCTCCCAAAACCCTGGCTGGGCAAGGGTCTGAAGGAGATCCGGACTTTAACGCTGCCAGGATTTGCCGTATGTCCGATTCCAAGGCCGGCAGGAAAGCAACAAACTGATCCTCTAAACATCGTCTATCCGATAGTAAAAGGGCAGATGGAGTCAAAGAGGACTTTTGAGCCACTTCTAGGTCCAGTTGAATTTTTGCAATTTTGTCCGTAAAGTAGCAAGACAATTCTTCACATCATTGAGCGGAAGAGGGGAGCCGGGGTTGGGCAGCACAAGGAGATAAACATTTTTGGACGATTGAGAAGATCTCTTTGCTGTTGTTATCCGCCTTCTCGATTCTGTCCGAATAATACCTGCTTTTGGCTGTCTTAATCGCAGCGTAATAGTCCTTTTGAGCTGCGCGTAAGGACTTCTTTTCGGCTGGCAGGTAAGCTTGTCTCCAGACTCGCTCTAATTTCTTACAGAGCAGCTTCTGTTCCCGCAGAGCATGCGTAAACCATGGTTGTGAGGGTCTTGATCGCATCCGACGGACACCCCCTATTGCTTTTTATAATAACACGCTATCTCATTGTTTTATTGTGATGATCTACATTGATTAGTACCTGCCTATGAGATCACACGATCCCAATGATTAATCCCCATCAATGACATCACACCACCCCATTGAGTGCTGTGATGTCATTTATTGATTATTCCCTATATATCACCACGCCTTCTCATTGACTAGCAGTGATGTCTTCCATTGACTATTCCCTGTCTTTGACATCTTACTTGACTGGCTGTGATGTCATATACTAATTAATCTCTTTGTCTGACATCATGTCATCCATTGAGTGACTATTATGTCATAAAGTGATGAATTCCAGTCTGTGACATCGCACCATCCTATTGAGTGACTAAGATGTCACAGGCAATTAATATTCAATACACGAACAGTCGATGGAATGTCAATAAATGACATCAAACAATTGAGTGGCACCACATGGACCAGTCTTTTCTTATTACATAATTTGATATATGATTTTAGGGAGAAGAAACAGATCTTAAGACTAATCAAACAAGGAATTAGGTGAGGAGGAAAAAAGCATGCTGCCTGTTGCAGAACCTTCTTGCTTACTTCAATGCAGTTGTGACTCAGTACCTGGATCTGCACCATTACTGGTCAGGAGAAGAAAGTCTGCGAGTTTAGGATCCTCCATGCTGGTGTACGCCTCTTCCCTCATGACCAACATCAAACCCACACCAATCTGTAAACCCTTACCACAGTATGCTAGATGATCACCCTCAACTGAGATGCCGCTACCACTGACTCACTGTAAGCTCTAGTACTCAGTCGTACCCCCTGGCAGTCACTCCAAGACCCATCAGTTGTTATTGGCATAGTCCAGGTCCTCGAACTGTGTTTTGTACCGGTCTGTTTGTACCGAGGCATAGAAAGGGTCTTGAGCCTCCACGGCCCGCGCGGCAGCTCTCTTCTGCTTCCCAGGGTCCTTCCCAGTGGCGGTGGGCTGCGGCGCCCCATTCAGCAGAGTCACCACATCTGCGTACTGGATGCCGGAGTCAGTCGTCTGCTGGACCGCTGCTGGTTTCATCACCTTCAGATTGGCGTAGCACATCTTCTGCAATGAGAGAGAAGAGAGGTCTGTAGACTCTTTGGAGGTTTTGTGGACCATGAAGACTTCTCAATGCTCCACAGAAGAGACACAACCAGATTAATTAAGGACAAACTTACTACATTATAAATTCATATCTGCATCTGGATGAGTGAGAACCAGCTGTGCCTGGAACCAGTGTAGTGTAGTTTCTATTTCCCTAATAGGCTCTGCGCATTGGAATAATATACACTATAGGTTTGGCATAGGGCTGAGGCCAGTATACCCCTATCAAGTATATTAAACTTAATTTACTTTGCACCAGCTAACTCAGAGGCCACTAGAAACTCCTTGAAAACAAGAAGGGAGTAGTTTCGGAAACCGCATAAACATGACAACTTTGTTTCCCTTTAAAATCGGAACATGTCTCAGAATCGTGGAAACAATAGATAACAGATTCACTTAGCTAATCATGCATGCTTAGTTTCTTCAGAGTTACACAGAAATAGTAGATGGGAGTTTCAATAAAAGGATTTATTGAACAGTCTTGTTTCTTGTGTAAGAGATAAGAGCTGTTACAATCATAAGACAGTATGCGAGATATCTTATGTACAGCGTAAGCAGTAGAAATAAATAATACTGCAATAGCATTGTCTTTTAGCTATGACACATATTCATAAACATATGCATATACATAAATAACACAGGCTAAAAAGTGGATACTCATATGATGCTTCTCTAACTAGTTCTACCCCAGTGTACCTAACCTAAGTGTAGTACAAGGTAAGAAGTAGGTGCTGCATTCTATAGTATGGTATGCTATAGGTTGGTATGCCAAGAGTCCCTCTAGGTTCTAGTCAGCTCAATACCCTAGAATGAGAAAGGTGGGAATCTCTTTCCCGGTCTCAAACTCTAACACCCCGCAAAGGGAGTCAGAACACTGGAAGCTGGATTCTCTGCGAGCAGGGATGACAGCATCTCTGTCAGTGCGTCAGGCTGGGACACGAATTCCTTTAAAGTCGTGGTCTCTTCCGAACTTGCCGTGACGAGCCGTATCGAGCTGTGCAGCCGAGCCGTGTTTGCCATGGCAAGGGAATGTTTATTTATACCTGGAAATTGCTTTGGAATGTTTGCATTGAAGTTAAGTCGGGCAGAGGAAGACGTCATGAATGTACCCTTAAGGAATAGCGGTTCATGCATAATAAATGAGTTCTTGGAGAAATCAATAATACTAGGCTAGGGAAACTCACAATGGCTTAAGGGTCTGGTTTCTAAAAACTTGTTGTGACGTTGGGGTGGACGGATGTAGGTGACCATGCCTGTATTTGAATAGCATGGCTAGTGCCTAAATAAGGACTGGAATCTCATGCCTAAATAAGGGCAATGCGAATTGTGCCTATATAAGGATATGATTTAGGAAAACCTATATACAGACACCTAGAGCGGAATACAACACCAGGGGACCCAAAAGAGAATGATGCTCCTGTTAAAAGAAGACAATACATACCATTTCCCCTTCTACAGTCATCTCCCTGTTCTTTCATAGCCTTCACCTGCCATCTCCTCATCAAGGTGTGTGTAGCATTATTTTATCATTTACCTTGCCATAGCATCCTCTATTTACTACTCACACAGGTCTTGCCTTTTTCTGATTATTTTATCAATTACCTTGCCATGACGTCCTCTATTTACTAGACACACAGGTCTTGCCTTTTTCTGATTATTTTATCAATTACCTTGCCATGACGTCCTCTATTTACTAGTCACGTCTTGCCTTTTTTAGATTACTTTTCATCGAATATCTAATATTTAAATATTTCTGACTTATCTGAACCTCTATTGCTAAATGTAATTAATTCTTCCCCTCATTTAATGGTATTACATGTTTTACTTATTGAAATGCTTTTTACATTTATTTTTAATACCTGAATCTAATGCTAGCGCTATGTTGTATCTCTAAAAATCACTTCCTCATAGCCATTTGCACCCCCTCTTGATTTTAGGTTATTAAATTCATGCAAAAATGATTTTACTTGTTCAAATTAATTTAATTTAATTGGGGGACCCATATTTTGACACTAATGCTAATCATAACCCTAACCGATGACTTAGGACAATATTTAGGGTTTGGTGAACTGGTTACTCCATCTCAACAGTGGTGCATAAGTGGACACCTTCCTGCATAACAACAATCCTTAGGGTAATTTACCTCTTTCAATGGGTGCTATAGAAAGGGATAAACCGAGGAGAAATGCAGATATTTGTCCTCGTTACGCCTCACCAGGAAAGACGAAGCATTTGACACATTCCCAGGGGCACCAGTGTTGCTAAATCTGGGAATGCACCAAAATCCATGGGTGGATGTGTGGGACCACCCACGCTCCACCCACGGCACGCCTCCCTGCCGCAGAGAGACCCACGCTCCACCCATGGAACGCCTCCCTGCCGCAGAGACACCCACGCTCCACCCATGGCACGCCTCCCTGCCACAGAGACACCCACGCTCCACCCATGGCATGCCTCCCTGCCGCAGAGACACCCACGCTCCACCCATGGCACGCCTTCCTGCCGCAGAGACACCCACGCTCCACCCACGCTCCACCCATGGCACGCCTCCCTGCCGCAGAGACACCCACGCTCCACCCATGGCATGCATCCCTGCCGCAGAGACACCCACGCTCCACCCACGCTCCACCCATGGCACGCCTCCCTGGGGCAGAGACACCCACGCTCCACCCATGGAACGCCTCCCTGGGGCAGAGACACCCACGCTCCACCCATGGCACGCCTCCCTGGAGCAGAGACACCCACGCTCCACCCATGGAATAACTCCCTGCCACAGAGACACCCACGCTCCACCCATGGCATGCCTCCCTGGGGCAGAGACACCCACGCTCCACCCATGGAACGCCTCCCTGCCGCAGAGACACCCACGCTCCACCCATGGAACGCCTCCCTGCCGCAGAGACACCCACGCTCCACCCATGGCATGCCTCCCTGGGGCAGAGAGACCCACGCTCCACCCATGGAACGCCTCCCTGGGGCAGAGACACCCACGCTCCACCCATGGCACGCCTCCCTGCCGCAGAGACACCCACGCTCCACCCATGGCACGCCTCCCTGGGCAGAGACACCCACGCTCCACCCATGGAACGCCTCCCTGGGGCAGAGACACCCACGCTCCACCCATGGAACGCCTCCCTGCCACAGAGACACCCACGCTCCACCCATGGCACGCCTCCCTGCCGCAGAGACACCCACACTCCACCCACGGCACGTCTCCCTGCCGCAGAGACACCCACGCTCCACCCATGGAATGCCTCCCTGGGCAGAGACACCCACGCTCCACCCATGGCACATCTCCCTGCCACAGTGACACCCACGCTCCACCCATGGCACGCCTCCCTGCCGCAGAGACACCCACGCTCCACCCATGGCACGCCTCCCTGCCGCAGAGACACCCACGCTCCACCCATGGCACGCCTCCCTGCCGCAGAGACACCCACGCTCCACCCATGGTACGCCTCCCTGCCGCAGAGACACCCACACTCCACCCATGGCACGCCTCCCTGCCTCAGAGACACCCACGCTCCACCCATGACATGCCTCCCTGGGCAGAGACACCCACGCTCCACCCATGGCACGCCTTTCCTGCCTCAGAGACACCCACGCTCCACCCATGGAACGCCTCCCTGCCACAGAGACACCCACGCTCCACCCATGACACGCCTCCCTGCCCCAGAGACACCCACGCTCCACCCATGGCACGCCTCCCTGCCACAGAGACACCTACGCTCCACCCATGGCACGTCTCCCTGCCGCAGAGACACCCACGCTCCACCCATGGCACGTCTCCCTGCCGCAGAGACACCCATGCTCCACCCATGGAACGCCTCCCTGGGCAGAGACACCAACGCTCCACCCATGGAACGCCTCCCTGCCGCAGAGACACCAATGCTCCACCCATGGCATGCCTCCCTGCGGCAGAGACACCCACACTCCTCCCATGGCACGCCTCCCTGCCCCAGAGACACCTACGCTCCACCCATGGCACGCCTCCCTGCCCCAGAGACACCTACGCTCCACCCATGGCACGCCTCCTTGCCGCAGAGACACCCGTGCTCCACCCATGGCTCACCTCCCTGCCGCAGAGACACCCACGCTCCAGCCATGGCACGCCTCCCTGCCGCAGAGACACCCACACTCCTCCCATGGCACGCCTCCCTGCCACAGAGACACCCACGCTCCACCCATGGCACGCCTCCCTGGGCAGAGACACTCACGCTCCACCCATGGAACACCTCCCTGCCGCAGAGACACCCATGCTCCACCCATGGCACGTCTCCCTGCCGCAGAGACACCCACGCTCCACCCATCGCACGTCTCCCTGGACAGAGACACCCACGCTCCACCCATGGTACGCCTCCCTGGGGCGGAGTAATGCAGCGATTTGTGCCGCGCTGCGTTACTCTAGATTTATCAAGACAGTCAGGGCCATGCAAAGGGGCCTTGCATGTCTTGATAAATCTGGCTGAGTAGTTGTGTCGCTCTTGCACCCCCTTGCGTGGCACAAGGGCGACGCAACTCAATGATAAATCTGCCCTTCTGTGTTTTCGTCTCGTTCGACAACTTTTTCATTTTTTTTAAAAAAACTCCCAAAGTGGGAGCTTCCTTTTGAAAAACAAAAAGGGCCCCAATGTCCTTGTTTTATTGTTGGATTTAACTGTGCATGAACAGCATGCCTTGCATGGTGGTCCGGGGCAGGGTCTTTACGACCTGGCGGTCCAGGAGCGGACAGGCCACCAGGTCAAACGCTTCCACCAGCGGCGCCAGCTAGGGTCACTGGTGGAAACCCTGTGGTTTCCCCTCATCTAAGTGGGGTGGGAGACCTGTTTACTTGGCCAGCTGGGTGCATTTATGGCCATTTATCGACTGCGTCTTTTGGCTAGGTTTCCCAACACAAACACATGTATACATATATACACACATTTATACATTATTAAATGTATTTTTCTTTGCTTATCTGCAACATTGTACCGTGACAGAAACATAATACATGTAAATGTAAAAGTTGTAAAGGTAAGTATGGGACAACTTAATCCCCATTCTCATTTTTCTCTTCTCAAGGAAACATATTCCCTACAGTCCAATTCACAACACCTATTGTTTTTAGATCTTGATAACAGACAGCGTCAGCTGTCTGTTGTTGCAGACTTATTGTCTTTTCTTCTATTCCTTTGCTTTCCAAAGATGGCCACTTTCTATTGGGTCACTTATGAAAAACAAAAACAAAACAGCATTGACAAAGTCAAGAGATCGATGTCTGGTAACTAAAGTGACCTGTATTGGCTTTGCCAATTCTTAACGATTAAAACTGCACACACACACACACACCCACACACACACACACACACACACACACATTTCCCTTAAAACTATAGTTAAAGTGATGGTATTGTTACAGCACAATGCACACACACACATCCCCATATTATAAAATGTCATTATGTTTACAGTAAAAACCTAGAAAACAAGCAAATCCCCAAGCTTTTGGCTGCCCAGTCCATCCTTATGCTGTGCCCATTACCTCACACATGGCATCAGTGATGACAAACATCACATTTCCAATGAACCAATCTAGTAAAGAGTTGCCCTGCTCTGAAGCTGGCACATCGAATCTTTTAGAAGATTTTTTAGAGGTGAGTAAATTTATAAAGTCTTAGACATGCCATTTTAAAATTTTAAAATATCTACTTTATTCATCATGAAGTCCAAAATCAAATCAGTTTCCGTGCTCATAGCTCATTGATACAGTCAACACGTGTTTCGTAGACAGAGCGCTTCCTCAAGGCTAGAACATCACACCAAGTACGTCAGAGTTTGTCCTAAAGTGCAGTATATCATTTGATGATCTAAGAGTGACTGGTAACTTGTTCCAGAACTGGGCTGTTTTAACCGTTAATGCTTGACCGCCTTGTATGGTCTCACGGGATCAGGTTACACATAGGAGGTTGTCTGATGCCGAACAGAGGCATCTCTCTGGAGTGTATCTCTTTAGGCTCCTTTGTAAGGGCACAGGGCCTGTGCCCTGAAGGGCCTTGAAGACAATACACAACGCTTAGACTCTACGCAGTCAATTGATAAGATTGTCCGATGCTCCGAGTAACAGCGAGTTATAATAATCAGGACTGCTCAGAATAACGCCACATGGGAAACAGTATTTACAACGCAGACAGAACTACGCAGGTCAATTAAAATGCAAGCACTACAACGAACGCGTCGTTACCACGTGTTCCATTACAACGCAAGTCGTTGCAACAACTTGCTTTAGGGAACTCATTGTTGGATTTTAAATCCATCACCTTTCCTACTGTTGCACAGACTGGAGTTGGAATAGTAAAATAAAATATTCCATAGTCCTGCTTTTCCCTAAGGCAAGGCTTTTGTTGTATTGCCCGCGTTGTAAACACATGCTTTGTAAAGGCATACATGAATACATGATACATCCACACTGCACACTATTTTTTACATCAAAAGTAACCCCAAGGTTGCGGACCGTGTCAGGAAGAAGCAGCACTAGCTCAGTTTGGGGAGGCCAGACATTAGAGGGGAGTGTCATAGGGCCCGATTCACAGAATGAATTTAAGACTAAATCCTAAACTTACTACTATTTGGTATTCACAGAGTGAACTTACTACTTTCGGAATTCACAGAATGAATTTACTACTTTCGGTATTCACAGAATAGATTTAAGACTACTAACTTTACATCTGCACTCCGGCCGGAAATTCTGGCCCGGAGGCGGAGCTTCCGGCCCGGAGGCGGAGCTTGCGGCCCAGAGGTGGAGATTTCACCCATGGCTAAATCCCCACCTCCGAGCCGGAAGCTCCGCCTCCAAGCCGCAAGCTCTGCTTCCGGGCCGCAAGCTCCAGCCCCACACCGGAAGCTCCGCCTCCGGGCCGTAATTTCCGGCCCGAGTGCGGACGTAAAGTTAGTAGTCTTAAATCTATTCTGTGAATACCGAAAGTAGTAAGTTCATTCTGTGAATCCCGAAAGTAGTAAGTTCACTCTGTGAATCCCGAAAGTAGTAAGTGCATTCTGTGAATACCAAATAGTAGTAAGTTTAGGATTAAGGGCCCAATGTAGGTAATTTTATTTTACCACTTCTTAAATACCGAATGATACAGAATCGGTATTTAAGAAGTGGTAAAATAGAGAGGGGGGGGGATGTAGGTAATACAGAATTGGTAAATACCGAATCGTTAAGATTCGGTATTTACCGATTCTGTAAATACCGATTCGGTAATGCCCATTGATTCCAATTGGCATTGAAGCCCATAGGAATCAATGGGTATTACCGAATAGGTATTTACCGATTCGGTAAATACCGATTCCAGCAAGGGTGCAGGGGGTGTCACTTTGACACCTTCTAGCACCCCAAATACAGGCATGTGTGCCATGTGGCACACAGACATGCCCTAAGGGCATGTCTGTCTGCCACATGGCATAGGTGTGCATGCACACATGTGCATGCACACCTGGATTCGGTATTTTACCACCCAATTGGATTGGGTGGTAAAATACCGAATCTGAAAAGCCTGTAGCACTGGAAACAGTGCTACCTACATCAGGAATTTTCCGAATCGGTAAAATTACTGATTCGGTATTTTACAGAATCGGTAAATTTACCTAATCAGTAAATTTACCGATTCTGTAAAATATAGCCCCCTACATCTCAATCACCAAATACCGGTCGGTAACGGCCGAATTCGGCCGTTACCGACCGGTATTTGGTGACCTACATCGGGCCCTTAGTCTTAAGTTCATTCTGTGAATCGGGCCCCATAGAGACTTTGTTCGCAGAACAGCACAGGATTGCAGTTTTTCCATGTTAAATTTGAGGGAATTTGTATTCAACCAGTTAACAAGGTCTGTCGCAAAGTTACCGAAGGTGTTGACGGCAGCCTGCTGGTTATTATTGAGGTCCAGGATCAGCTGCGTGTCATCAGCATTGTTAACTAGCCTGATATTATGGGTTTTGATAAGGGTGATGAGCCGCCTCATATAAATATTAAAGAGGATAGGGCTGAGTGCCAAAACCTGTGGATCTCCATGTTGGATAGTTTTAAAAGCAGAACAATAAGGGGGCAGGGCAATTGCCACCTGAAAGACAGGTGCTTATCCACTTCAAAGCAGCCCCACCAACTCCAAACGAGGCTAGTCTATTCAGGAGGGTTTGGTGGCTGACCGTATCTAAGGTGGCCGACAGATCGAGCAGTATAAGAAACGTGCACTGGCCGCTGTCCACCTCCAACAGGAATGTGTGCATGGCAAGGAGTAGGGCCAACCCAGTCCCATGCCCTGGCCTAAAGGACAATGTTCTTCCAAATAGTGGGACAACTTCCTACTGACAAAGCACCAGAGTATTTTTACTATAAAAGGAAAGAGAGATATCGACCTGTAATTACTGAGAATCAACGGATTTGCTGTAGATTTTTTCACAAGGAAGGAGGGTGACTATGGCCCTCTGCCACCTCTGTGGAACAGTACCCGACTCCAAAGATTGATTGCATAGCTGCAACATAGGGGGGATCAGCTACTATGCAATCTTGCTGATCTTCTTCTCAAAGAAGCCCGCAAGATTATCGCAGAGATCTTGTGAAGGTGTTATTCCCGTTTTTGACACTAGGGGTTATCCAGATCATGTAAAATGTAAAATCAATCAGTCAATCAGGGGCTTGTATAGCACGGCAACACACCTGAGAGGGTCTCAAGCCGCTGGTTGCACTGAGTGGAGGATCATTTAAAGAGCCAGGTCTTGAAGTCCTTATTGAATTGAGTCTAATCCCCCTCCCATTGTCCCTCCCAATTTCCCTAACACGCCAGCTAGTTTGGCACCCCCCTTGGCGACCACTGCTGCTCCCACCCCACAACCCCTTATGGCTAATTTAGTCCCAGCTCATCTACGAAAACCCAATATCCCACCCTCACCTGTAGGCCTAGCTCCCCCTATGCCAATCACTGGCAGTATTGCTCCCCCACCCCCAGTGAAGCCTGCTCCTAGACCCCGTAGACCCAATCTCCCTCCAGAGGCAAATGATTTTATGGTAATCATGGCCGGTGTTCCCCCACTTGAAGTGGGCGAAGGTGAGAACTTTTGCTCACTGAAAAGCAAGGTTATCAAGTGGTTGAATTGGAACAGACCCCTTCTGGCCCACCTTAACAATGAAATCATCATGGTGAGAAGGGTACCTTGGGTGGGTAAAACAAACAAATCTATAATAGGGGATTGTATCCTGGTGAGTTTCCGAGACGCTGGGACTGTTACCCATATATGCCACGGGAAGAATAGATCCCTCGAATCAACAATCCAGACTCTACAAGTGTCGTTTTTCTTCCCTCCTACCCCTATGCATCTCGATCAAGCCCACGACAACTGGACGAGGGTCGCCCGGAGGGGTAGACACCATGATTTCAAAGTTCGCCCAGTTTTTCATCGTCTGGTGACACCCTTCCATGACTTCAATCGATTTAGCTGCCTGAATGGACTCGAGGGGGTCGATTGACACATGGACAGATATACCAACACAAGGGGAAATGTATGTCCAGGAGTTGTAAATACCGGGGGTCCAATATTGGAATCTGAGCAGCAAAGCCTGCTGGTACAGCAAACTTCACCTAGTAGGGCTAGGGGGATTGAGGCAAATGAGATCATGGTTATAGCTACTGAACCTATAATGGGAGGAAATGGGTTGGAACCTGGTCGGGTGGAGACTGTGGAACGAATTGGGCTCAGTGGGGGAATAGAGCATGTTCATGACGTAATGAGAACCATTTCCTGGAACATAGCAGGCTTGGCAGCCAAATTTAATAACAAAGAGTGGCGCAACTATATTAGCAACTTTCATGTAATTAGCCTCCAGGAGACATGGGCCCTTGATAATAGCAACTTCCACATTCAGGGGTATAAATGTTTTTTTGTCCCGGCGCAAAAAACGAGATCGGGGAGGGCCATGGGAGGACTATCTATATTTGTAGATCTAAACCTTCCGGGCAGCTGGTCCATTACGGACTGGAATTCACATGCTATACAAGCAGTACGGTTTAATGGGAAGGGGCTAAGACTTACTGTTTTCAATATTTACAACAATGAGGTAGGGGGAGACCATACCTCATTTGTAGGAGAATTGGATGACAGATTGGGTCAGGAAATTATAGCTAGGAAAGTGGGACAGGTACCTGCTCTGCTGGTCATGGGAGACTTTAACTGTCACCTATGCTCGGCATTGTAATAGATGCAGAATGGTCTCATTGCCCCGTAGCGAAAGGGCCGCATTTCTCCCACACGCCGGATGGTCTAGCTTTCAGTAAACTCCTTCTTAATCATGATCTAGAGCACACTATTAATATGATGGGTGTGCAGATGGATGGCAGCCTACCACCAACATTTAAGGGCAGAGGATGCTCCTCTTTTATTGACTACATTTTAGTTTCTAGAGTTTTAATAAACAGAGTCATCAGCGTAGGGATAGAATGGAGCACTTTTAGTGACCACAATCCCCTTGTATTGGGGTTGCTGCATCTGGCGGGTCCAAGAAGTAGATAACAAGGTACAATTACTGAGAAGGTAACAGACCAGGGAAGGAGACTAAGGTGGTCCAAAATAGATGGGGAAACCTTTTATAAATCCTTGATGGTCTCTGGACAACCTGCCATGGATGACTGTTTAGATATGGGTGTACAAGGTCCTCGGTTGCTTGAAGCATTTGGCCAGATTGCTGACCTTATAGACGGTCTACTAAAAACTAGTGCGCCCATAAGGAACCATTGTAACCCACGGTGGTTTGATAGAGATTGCTCAAAAGCTTTGAAGGAGCTCAAAAGCAGCCTTAAAAACAAACCAAGGGATATCCTACAATTTGCTATGTGTAGGAATAATTATAAGAGGGAGACTAAGAGGAGGAAATTAGCTCTACAGGGAGAAGCATGGGCAGACCTAAGAGAAGCGGGGGAAAATAGGGACATGTCCGGGTTCTGGAGTATTATCAATCAACCAACTTTCCAGGAAAATAATGCCCCAGAGATAGGATCAAACATCCTACCAGAACAGTGGGTCTCTCATTATAAGGGGCTGTACAACCATGAGCTAGGAACAACTGAAGAGTATGCAGGGACCTCACACCAGGGCACTACAGTAGTGTTTACCATTAAGGAGATCACCGCTGGAATAGAGGGCTTGACAAAAAACAAAGCCCCGGACGGGATCCCCCCTGATTTGTTTCTGAGCTGTGCAGATCTGTGGGCTCCCATAATGACTAGGGTCATAAATACTGCCATTACTTGTGGTTTGCCGCCGTCCTGGTCAAAGGCCATAATCGTCCCTATTTTTAAGAAGGGCAACAGGGACGATCCCCAGTGTTATCGCCCGATTTCCTTGATTGATGTGTCTGCCAAACTCCTGGGAAGGGCGATCCTTAACAGATTGTCCGAGTGGACCGAGGAAAATAACATCTTTTCGGACACTCAATATGGATTCAGGACGGAGAGGTCCACCAGTGACCAATGCCTGAACCTCTATATGCTGACTGCCAAATACACCATGGCCAGCAATGAAGCCATCTATATGGGGTTCATGGACTTGGCAGCAGCATTCGATCATGTAAATAGGGAGAAACTCTGGGTCATGATGTCTCTTATGGGGATTGAGGTTGGCCTAATTAATATTTTAAGGAAACTTCACAGTGATACCTCTGCTAAAGTCCGATTTAATAGGGAGGGTGGGCTGACCGATTCATTTCCTTGTAAGAGTGGGGTACGGCAAGGCTGTATTCTTGTCCCATTTTTATTTTCACTTTATATAAATAATCTGGAGCAGTTCTTGTTAAATCTAAAGACAGATTGTCCAAGGGTAGGGCTGCGTCATATTCCCGTTCTGCTTTACGCAGATGACGCGGTCCTGCTCGCACGTACGCCTAGGAGCTTACAGATTTTGATCGATGGATTTGTTAAGTTTATGGGCTCTTTAGACCTTTTTGTTAATTTGGGGAAATCATATGTGTTGTTGGCTGGTAACAAACCATGCACCAAATTTACGTATACAATAGGAAACCATAAAATAGAAGAGGTTAAAACGTTTTCCTATCTAGGTCTAATTTTTGACGGGTCTTTAAAATTTAACTCCCTGGTTGAGGAGCGCTGTTGCAAAATGATCGCTACTAATGGCGCTATTGCAAGTTATGGTAGGAGGGTAGGTAGATGGAGTCCTGAACAGGTGATGAACCTGAATAGCTCCATATGCTGCTCCAAAGTAATCTATGGGGCAGAGGTATGGGGCTTTGTTAACACTTAAGGGTGGGCGGCCAGCTACGCTCCGTGCACGGAGTGTGCGTAGTGCCGCCTACTCCGCATTTTGCGGAGCGGGCGGAGCCAGGCGGACGCTCCGCAGACGGAGCGTAGCTGGCCGCCACCCGCCTCCCTCCCGCCCTCCCTAAATACTTTCAATTAAAGGAGTCAAATAATTAAAACGCACTTACCTTGCCCGCCGCTGCCCGCCGCGTCCCCGGGGCTCGCTATCTTCCGTCTTCCGTCTTCTTTACTAATGCGCATGCGCGGGCGGCCGCGCATGCGCATTTTCTCGTGAGAAATGCGCATGCGCGGCCGCCCGCGCATGCGCATTAGTAAAGAAGACGGAAGACGGAAGGAAGATAGCGAGCCCCGGGGACGCTGCGGGCAGCGGCGGGCAAGGTAAGTGCGTTTTAATTATTTGACTCCTTTAATTGAAAGTATTTAGGGAGGGCGGGTGGTGGGGCTGGCGGCCAGTGGTGTTTGCGTAGTGGGGCTACGCGGAGTGCGGAGGTGGGCGTAGTTTCTCGCCCACTTCGCGTAGCTCCGCGAAGCCCCACTCCGCCAACTCCGCCCAGGGTTATTAACACTGCGAAAATACAGCGGGAAGAAAATAAATACTTAAGAACCATCTTGAGAGTACCCCCAAGCACCGCTGGCTTCAATGCACACAGGGAACTAGGGAGGCCTTACCTAGAAGATCTGGTAAAACTTAGGCCAATAGTGGCCTGGTTAAAAATTTGGGTCAACCCTGAGGCGTCTCTGAGCAGGGAAATTCTAAATGATTGCTTAGAAAGAGACAAATGTATGAGAATCCCATGGCTCAACTATGTAAAGAGTACCTTAGAGGCTCTTGGCTACGGGAACCTTTTCACTGACCCGGTAGCAATTGTAACCCAGCACAAAGCGTTAGTAACAAAAGCTTTTCTAGATCAAAAAGCACTACAGAGAGCTGAGGCTGAAGGGCCCAAAAAGACTGTGAGGGCTCATAACCTGGTTAGGAGCACTGAGGGAATGGAGCCATACTTGTACCTCATGCATAATGCTCAGGATAGATTTCTAATGTGCCGTTTTAGATTAAATCTACTTCCGCATTTACTGGCATCACCAGCAGGGTTTTTAACCACAACTGAGCAGAAGGGAACCTGCGGCTGCGACAATAGGTCTCCGCAGGATTCCCTTCACTTTGTACTCCTGTGCCCTTTTTACTCAATGCCCAGGCGTAGATTTTTAGTGAAAATCTTAAAACAAGCCAATCTGAAACATGCTAGAGAGGCCTTAACCTATTTACAGAAAGCATCTGATCCTTTAACATTGTGTTGCATAATGAATTTTATTAAAGTGGCGGTCCGATTAAGGGTAACCAGAGGAGAGGAATGATGCCTAAAACTGTTATTATTATTTTTTTTTTTTTTAAAGTGTCAAATCCCCTTCTCCTTTTTTGTCACGGGATAAATAACTATTATAATTAGGATTCTGTTAACGATTTAATTAAATGTTTTTAATTTTGTATATATGTATGTGCTTTTATGGTGATTTTTAATCATCGAATAAAGAATCCTTGACGTGACTTGACTTGAATTGAGTCAGCGATTAGGATTGTCTGAGGTGGTGGGGCAGGATGTTCCAGGTCTTGGAGGTGAGGTAGAAGAACAAACTTCCTCCGGTTCTAGTCTTGTGGATCCTAGGGACGGAGACTACGGCGAGTAGGGCGGAGCGGAGTTGTCTGGCAGGTACGTGGATTGCGAAACAGTGGTTCAGGTATGCTGGTCCTTTGTCATGTAGAGCTTTGTAGGCGTGAGTGAGAACAATGAAGGTGAGTCTCTTGTTGGCTGGGAGCCAGTGGAGTTGTCGGAAGTGTTGAGTGAAGTGGCTGCGGTGGGGGTTTCGAGGACCAGTAGGGCTGTGGCATTTTGATAGTTCTGTAGTTTCTTTTGCTGTTTCTGGGTGACGCCAGCGTAAAGTGCATTGCCGTAGTCGAGTCTGCTGGTGATGAGTGCATGGGTGACCGTCTTTCTGGATTCAGTGGGGATCCATCTGAATGTCTTTCAAAGCAGGCACAGCATGGGGAAGCAGGCTGAGGAAACTGCGTTGATTTGGCAGTTCGTTATGAGCAAAGAGTCCAGTATGATGCTGAGGTTGCATGCGTGGTCTGTTGGGGTTGGGGGGAATCCCAGGGCGGCTGGCCACCAGTAGTCTTCCAAGTCTGAAGGGGTGGGTCCCAGGTTGATTACTTTGTCTTGTCCGAGCTGAGCTTGAGGCAGCTGTCTTTCATCCAGGTAGCAACGGCCTTCATTCCATTGTGGAAGTTGGTTCTGGTAGTTGTGGGTTCGTTGGTGATGGAGAGGATCAGCTGGGTGTCTTCTGCGTAGGAGATGATGTTGAGTGCGTAGCTTCTAAAAATGGATGTGAGGGGGGCCATATAGACACTGAAGAGAGTAGGGCTCAGGGAGGAATCCTGGGGCACTCCACATCTGATGTCTATGAGATTTTTGAGGAACGCTGGTAGTCTAACTCGCTGAGTCCGGCTGGTGAGGAAGGAGTGGATCCATTCCAGTGTCTTGTCGTGGATGCCAGCGTCGTAGTCTCGTAATTAGGGTGCGGTGGGAGATGGTGTTGAAGGCAGCCAAGAGGTCTAGTAGGAGGAGGGCTTCGGTTTCGCCCCGGTCGAGGAGGGAACGGATGTCATCGGTGGCGGCGAGGATTGTGGTCTCTGTGCTGTGGTTGCTTCGGAAGCTGGATTGGAAGGTGTCCAGGATGTAGTTCACTTTCCTGAACTCGGAGAGTTGGCCAATGAAAGCCTTCTTGATGACCATGGCTGGGAAAGGAAGGAGGGAGATGGGTCTGAAGTTCTTGAGGTCCATCGGGTCTGAGGACGGCTTCTTCAGCAGGGGGTTGATCTCGACTTGTTTCCAATCATCCGGGAAGGTGGCAGTTTTGATGGAGCAGTTGATGGTACGGGGAAGCTGGGGGGAGATGGCGACGGCTTATCTTTGGAAGATGTGGTACCGGCAAGGATCCGTTGGGGCTCTTGAGGGGATGCTCTTCATGGTCTTGAGTGCGTCCTCTGTTGTGAGCGGGCTCCATCAGAGTACAATCTGTTGGGGTGCAGTGTGGCTGTATGCGATGGTGGTGGGCATAGTGGCCGGTTCTAGGGTATCAAAGCTGTCATAAATCTTCCTGATCTTGTGATGGAAGAAGGTGCAGAGTTTGTTGCAGAGGTCTTGGGAGGGAGGAACGTCTGTGGTCTCGCTGTTGGGACTGGGGAACTCCTTGACAAAGGCAAAGAGCTCTTTGCTAATGTTTGTGTTACTGGTGATTTTGTCTTGGAAGGCCATTTTCTTTGTGGTTTTGAGGAGGAGGTGATGTGCGTTGATGGAAGATTTGACGGCTGTGTGAGTTTCCGGGGTTTTGTTTTTCCTCCACCTCTTCTCGAGTCGTCTGCAGGTGCGTCTGGACTAGTGGAGGGAGGGAGTGAACCAGTTGGCTTTCTTGGAATGTTGCTTGCCTGGTCTTTTCTTTAGGGGTGCCAGGGTGATTGCCGCAGTTGGAGATCCATCAGTGGCGGTTGAGTGCTGCAGGCGATGAGGGTGGTGGTGTGCGGTGGGTGTGGGAAAGGCAAGATGAACGCAGTGGTGGTCGGTCCAGGAGAGTTTGGTGGTGTGGCTGTAGCTGATGTTCTGCTGGTGGAGAAGATAGGGTCGAGTGTGTGTCTGACTGTGTGAGTTGGTGCAGCTGCTAGCTGCTTGAATCCGATGTTGGTGAGGTTCTCGAGAAGGGAGGCAGTGTTCTGATCACTGGGGTTGTTCATGTGGAAGTTGAGGTCTCTGAGTAAGAAGTAGTCGGTGGATGCGAGAGACTGGGGTGCAATGAGGTCTACGATGGTGTCGGTGAAGGACGTTCAGTGCTGGGGTGCCTGTAGACAAGGGTGCGGCGAAGGGTGGCATTGGGGTTGGTCCGGATCTGGAAGTGGAGGTGTTCCATGGTCGTTGTTTGGTTGTTGGAATGCGTGGTCAGTCGAGTGTGCTCTTGTGGACGATAGTGATGCCTCTGCCTGGGTGGACGGGTCGGTCCTTGCGGGTGATTTTGTAGCCCTCGCGAATGGCGATGTGAGGTCCGGAGCAGGGGTTAGTCCAGGTTTCTGTGAAGAAAGTGATACCTGGCATGTTTTTGGAGGGACCACACGTTGAGGAGGATGCCTTTCAGCCGGATGGGTGCGCTGGTGGTTGGCTGGGCAGCGAGAGGAGCTGGCGTGTTGACGTGGGTGAAGGTGTGGTTGCAGTTCTGGCAGGCAAAGGGTCCATGAGTCTTCTTCAGTAATGCTAGATAACAGGCGGCATGGCGTCCAGGGTTGAGGGCGAGAAGGATGGTGGCGTTGTAGCAGTGCAATGTCCAAGAAGCAGGGACCCTGGCACTGGGTGCAGTCCAGGTGTGGACGGGAACAGACTGTCTTGCATTTGGCATGCTGCGGCCACCATTAAGTAGTGCTGGGCGGGTCTGGACAGCTGGGAGGGGGGACACTGGAGGCGGGGCGGGGTTGCGGGGCATCACTGGGTGACATAGGAGAAAAAACAGGAGGAAAAGGAAAAAGAAAGTAAACAAGCCAAAGGCAAGAGCAGAAATAAAAAGAGAGAGTGAAACGTTGAAAGAGAGACAGAGAAAGCAGAAAGAAAGACAGAAGGGCAGTCAAGCAGCAGATCAGTGACGCTTTACCACTGGTCACCAGGGATGAGGGGCAGGAAGGAGCCTGCGGGTGGAGAAGGACCTCGAATTCCTGACTTCTGGGTCAGCAGCAGGTGGGGACAGCAGCTGCTACCAGAGGGTGCTGCACAGTGGAAATGCAAGTCCACTAAAGGATAGTGATCATCTTTGCTCAATTAGGAGCGGAAATGATAGTAGTGGCAGAGTAGTCAGCCTTTACTTTACATACTACCCTTTTATATTCATTCAGAGAGTTCTTTAAACATTTTTTGTCCTCTTCCGAGTAAGGCTCTCGCCACTGCCTTTCAAGTTGCTACAGGCTTGTTTTAACTCTTTGAAAGATGTGCTATACTATAGGGGAGAGGGCCGGCGAGGCCTTTTTAGATCAGTGAGGGGTATTTCTGTATCAAGTGTTGCTAAGATACCCTTTTTGAGGGCAGAGCAATTGTTCTCCACTGCCTTTTTAGAGTTAAAGGTATTTTAAAGGGTGAAACCCTGTCCATCGTTTGCCTGGTGAGTTTAAGCCAGGCCCTGCCTTCCCTGCTATAGCTGAGCCCCAGTGTGGGGTCCCTTCATACTCAGGAGGGAGGCTATCAGAGCATGGTCCATCCAGCACAAAAGTAAGATCTCTTTTACTAGGATTAACCCATCAGGTGAAAAAATAAGATCGAGGGCGTGACCACCCCGGTGGGTGGGGGAATGCTTCTTCTTAGCCTTGCTCTTGTTTTCTACTCTCCCCACCAAAGAGCCCTGTTTAGGAGTCAGACAGAACAAAGGAGAAGAACCATCTTTCACATCAGCAGCAATTAAGAGCCCTCCCTGGATCAGGGGGTCAGACGCAGTCAAGGATAGAGTGACCTGCATTCTGAACTGTGCTCGAATAATTATTCAGCCAGATTGATGAACCCTTTCCCTCAAGACCCCAGTCCTAGTTTCCATCACTTGTGCCTGAGGAGCCAGTGAAATCCAAGCATATCTAGCTTCAGAGCTTTATTTAAACAGGAGCTAAATCTGCCAGTTCCATCTAAACTGGGTCATGTGCTTATTTCCAATATAATTTGGGGCGCTGCAACTAGGGGGCGGGAGGGACTGCTGCACCACCAGATTACCTTTGAGGGGGCAAGCTGGATATCAGCCATGAAGAGGGCCTTTCAGTGCATTTTAAAGCAAAGTAGTAAGCCCGGGCCAGCGCGCTACACGATGAATCCTCCATAAATGGAACGCGAATGTAACAACATTGCTCCAGTCAAAGAAGACACTGTTCGTACACTGAGACTACGCTTGCCAAAGACATAATCTCTGGGCGCATAAAACCCATTTCCTTGCTGGAGAAAAATGGCACTCGGGGGACACCACTTCGGCTCACCTTTTAAAATGTCTGCCAAACCGCACACGCTATGGTCCGTGCTGGTAACACTACCCTAGCTGCTTGCTACGATGATGCTTTCCCTGAAAGGTTGATGTGGGCATCCTTGATTGTGGGATCCTCTGCCACAGTCCACTGGTGTCCTGCAGAAGACCCATTTCTAAATAATAATTGAGGTCGAAACGTCGACAGGCAACTATTACAGTGGACTGTTTTTAAATTGATGAAGCATATCAAGACTCCAAATGGAAGTGTTTGCCATAACATCCTGAATGTCCTTTTCAGCCACATGTAAATACTTGCATCATGTATTGCACTTGCGCACTATTCAGTCACCTTATCACTATCATTGCACCCTCATATTTTATGAGCACCTTGTTATAAGATTGATTAGAGAAATTGAGTTCTTGTTAGAAGCAAGACATTTTCATTATGAAATAACAATACATTAGTATATTAGTGAGGGTTTTTCTATACCTATTGCCATGTAAGTCAAGGGCTACACTTCCATCATAGGGACCAATCGTGCCTTTATAATTTGTCCTGCCCAGGTCCCAGGGCTTCAGGGTCTCCCCTCATTTTTAAATATTTAGCTCCCTATGAAAAACTGCTTCCAATCTCTCAATGTGGAGATCTGTGTTTTCCTTTCATTCCTGTACCCAGGGATGCTCGTGCAAGGTACATCCTTGTGAAATGGGATTGTTACACAATGGACATTTTTTGACGCACTTGTAAAGAAAAATATGAGCTTAATTTGTGCAGTTTCAAGTTATATCAGTACATCTGGGAAAACCATCTCACAGCAAGCGGAAACTATGCAACAGTACCACAATGGACTAAATGTACAGCTATATATATGTAAAGAATCATTCCAAATGTGTCACCATGCTTCTTGCCTCATTTTTCATCCCTAAATACTAAATCAGAAGGTTGATGTGAATGTTTTACCTCCCTATTTAGTTAAGGGCATATTTTGGAGTTTACTTTTTTTTAATTTTCCCTATATTTTACCTCCCCACAGTTGGGATGACAAACTCTGCATGGTAGAATATAGGGAAAAATAAAAAAGTTTATTTAAATCAAAAACAGACAGAATCATATTTGTATATTAAATATTAATATTGATTTATTTTATATATATTTATTTTGAATTTCGAACACAATAAAAAAAGCTTCAGCCTTAATAACTTAATTGTGAAATAAAGCTTTCATTAATATAAATATATAAATATTACAATAAAATTATTTCTAAAGTTTAAAATATAGCATTCAGTTCCACATAAAGACACACATCTTTTATTATGCAATAATAACTATTAAAATTGAAATATAGAATTAATTGAAATTCATTTAATCATATTTTCATTAGAATTATTTTAATTGTTCAATCGGAAATAGGGTATTCAAATGTTAAAAGTAATAAATATGATGTGTGTTTATGTATATTTACCATTACATTATATTTATTTTAAAACTATTCATTACATTTAACATTATTGGAGGGTTTGCAGCACATTTTGATGCTGAACTTACTGCTGTGTTTTTTCATGGTAACTTCCGCTCGGATTGGGTTAATAGCCTAAAGTTGTAAACTTATTCCAAAGTGTAAATCACCTTTGTGAATCAGACTCTCCATTTCTAAAGGCCTCACTCCTCAGGATGGGAGTTACATTAGATGTGGCTCAATGTTTCAGAATGAGGCCATTTGTAAAAACTCCACAAACAAAACACAACATATTTCTTCAGGGACTGTAACACTTTTTGAAGCTGCAGAGGGCGAACGTTTTTGAATATAGGGAACAATATTTGAAAAGTATTCAACGTTTTCTTGAGATTCCTATTGTGTCTTTAGACACATGTTGCGCCATTTTGTGTACAGAGTGGAGAGGGGCAGACGGCCATGACAGACGCAGGACGCCACCAGCCAATAGAATCTTGTCAATTCCGTCTCCAATTCCCAATGGCATTAGCAGAAAGAGAGCGAAGCAGAGGGGAGGGCAGTGAGAGAGAGTGAGAGATAGAAGAGAAAGAGACAGGAGGAACAGGAAAACAAAGAGAAAGAGAGAGACAAGCCAGAGACAGGTCGTCCTCGGAGAGACAATCAAGTAGCGCTCGGATCATTCACCGCCTTAGAAAGCTCACGTCAGTGGCCAACACCCCACTCTGAAAATGCTCCAGCATCACTGATATAATGTGCAGGGGAGTCTATATCTGAATCTGTAGCAGAGGCAGGCCCCAGAATCCCCGGAGGTGCGGCCTGTCACGAGGGCAGCAGTGCCTGCATCCGACAGATGTGGCTCCCATTGGCGGCTGCCGCATGGCTACGGCGGAGGACTGGGGGGTGGGGTGGGGGAGAATAATAAATAATAATAAAAAATACCTGTTGACGCCGGCCACCTCGGTGCTCCTCTCCGGCTCTCCTGTAGGCAGTCACTGGGCACAGGCTCCCCACCAATCCCAGCGCTGCTCCCAGTAGCATGAGAGCAACACCAGGATTGGTCTGAGCGGCCGGTTTGCCGCTCAGACAGTGCCTGGGAGTCTTTGCTGTTTCTCCAACCTGGCTGAGCAGCACAGCTGGGTTGGAGAAGCCGAAGTGCGCATGTCTGTTTGTCCGGCCTAAGATTCGCACTTTACAGTGCCCGTCACTCCTCCCCATTGGTCCGGCCCCGCACCGCCGACGGGTTAGTAAGTCAGCGGAAAATAAAATCATAATATTGTTTTATTATTATTTTATTTTTCTGTGACTGACTTTGACAAGTAGATTATGCTCCTCATCCATTACAGAGGAGCCGCCCCTGGTGGCAGCCCCGCAGCAGGCGCTTATCCTGATTCCGCCATTACAGAGGAGCCGCCCCTGGTGGCAGCTCGGCAGCAGGCGCTTATCCTGATTCCGCCATTACAGAGGAGCTGACCCTGGTGGCAGCTTGTCAGCAGGCGCTTATCCTGATTCCGCCATTACAGAGGAGCTGACCCTGGTGGCAGCCCCGCAGCAGGCGCTTATCCTGATTCCGCCATTACAGAGGAGCCGGCCCCTGGTGGCAGCCCCGCAGCAGGCGCTTATCCTGATTCCGCCATTACAGAGGAGCCGGCCCTGGTGGCAGCCCCGCAGCAGGCGCTTATCCTGATTCCGCCATTACAGAGGAGCCGGCCCTGGTGGCAGCACGGCCGCAGGCGCTTATCCTGATTCCGCCATTACAGAGGAGCCGCCCCTGGTGGCAGTTCGGCAGCAGGCGCTTATCCTGATTTCGCCATTACAGAGGAGCCGACCCTGGTGACAGCCCCGCAGCAGGCGCTTATCCTGATTCCGCCATTACAGAGGAGCCGCCCCTGGTGGCAGTTCGGCAGCAGGCGCTTATCCTGATTCCGCCATTACAGAGGAGCCGCCCCTGGTGGCAGCACGGCCGCAGGCGCTTATCCTGATTCCGCCATTACAGAGGAGCCGCCCCTGGTGGCAGTTCGGCAGCAGGCGCTTATCCTGATTCCGCCATTACAGAGGAGCCGCCCCTGGTGGCAGCTCGGCAGCAGACGCTTATCCTGATTCCGCCATTACAGAGGAGCCGGCCCTGGTGGCAGCCCCGCAGCAGGCGCTTATCCTGATTCCTCCATTACAGAGGAGCCGCCCCTGGTGGCAGCTCGGCAGCAGACGCTTATCCTGATTCCGCCATTACAGAGGAGCTGACCCTGGTGGCAGCCCCGCAGCAGGCGCTTATCCTGATTCCGCCATTACAGAGGAGCCGCCCCTGGTGGCAGCTCGTCAGCAGGCGCTTATCCTGATTCCGCCATTACAGAGGAGCCGCCCCTGGTGGCAGCACGGCCGCAGGTGCTTATCCTGATTCCGCCATTACAGAGGAGCCGCCCCTGGTGGCAGTTCGGCAGCAGGCGCTTATCCTGATTCCGCCATTACAGAGGAGCTGACCCTGGTGGCAGCACGGCCGCAGGCACTTATCCTGATTCCGCCATTACAGAGGAGCCGCCCCTGGTGGCAGTTCGGCAGCAGGCGCTTATCCTGATTCCGCCATTACAGAGGAGCCGCCCCTGGTGGCAGCTCGGCAGCAGACGCTTATCCTGATTCCGCCATTGCAGAGGAGCCGGCCCTGGTGGCAGCCCCGCAGCAGGCGCTTATCCTGATTCCTCCATTACAGAGGAGCCGCCCCTGGTGGCAGCTCGGCAGCAGACGCTTATCCAGATTCCGCCATTACAGAGGAGCCGCCCCTGGTGGCAGCCCCGCAGCAGGCGCTTATCCTGATTCCGCCATTACAGAGGAGCCGCCCCTGGTGGCAGCTCGGCAGCAGGCGCTTATCCTGATTCCGCCATTACAGAGGAGCCGCCCCTGGTGGCAGCTTGTCAGCAGGCGCTTATCCTGATTCCGCCATTACAGAGGAGCCGCCTCTGGTGGCAGCTTGTCAGCAGGCGCTTATCCTGATTCCGCCATTACAGAGGAGCCGCCCCTGGTGGCAGCTTGTCAGCAGGCGCTTATCCTGATTCCGCCATTACAGAGGAGCCGACCCTGGTGGCAGCCCCGCAGCAGGCGCTTATCCTGATTCCGCCATTACAGAGGAGCCGACCCTGGTGGCAGCCCCGCAGCAGGCGCTTATCCTGATTCCGCCATTACAGAGGAGCCGCCCCTGGTGGCAGCTTGTCAGCAGGCGCTTATCCTGATTCCGCCATTACAGAGGAGCCGCCCCTGGTGGCAGCTTGTCAGCAGGCGCTTATCCTGATTCCGCCATTACAGAGGAGCCGCCCCTGGTGGCAGCTCGGCAGCAGACGCTTATCCTGATTCCGCCATTACAGAGGAGCCGCCCTTGGTGGCAGCTCGGCAGCAGGCGCTTATCCTGATTCCGCCATTACAGAGGAGCTGACCCTGGTGGCAGCACGGCCGCAGGCGCTTATCCTGATTCCGCCATTACAGAGGAGCCGCCCCTGGTGGCAGCTCGGCAGCAGACGCTTATCCTGATTCCGCCATTACAGAGGAGCTGACCCTGGTGGCAGTTCGTCAGCAGGCGCTTATCCTGATTCCGCCATTACAGAGGAGCCGCCCCTGGTGGCAGTTCGTCAGCAGGCGCTTATCCTGATTCCGCCATTACAGAGAAGCTGACCCTGGTGGCAGCTCGGCAGCAGACGCTTATCCTGATTCCGCCATTACAGAGAAGCTGACCCTGGTGGCAGCTCGGCAGCAGACGCTTATCCTGATTCCGCCATTACAGAGGAGCTGACCCTGGTGGCAGCACGGCCGCAGGCGCTTATCCTGATTCCGCCATTACAGAGGAGCCGCCCCTGGTGGCAGCTCGGCAGCAGACGCTTATCCTGATTCCGCCATTACAGAGGAGCTGACCCTGGTGGCAGTTCGTCAGTAGGCGCTTATCCTGATTCCGCCATTACAGAGGAGCTGACCCTGGTGGCAGTTCGTCAGCAGGCGCTTATCCTGATTCCGCCATTACAGAGAAGCTGACCCTGGTGGCAGCTCGGCAGCAGACGCTTATCCTGATTCCGCCATTACAGAGGAGCCACCCCTGGTGGCAGCCCCGCAGCAGGCGCTTATCCTGATTCCGCCATTACAGAGGAGCCGCCCCTGGTGGCACCCCCGCAGCAGGCGCTTATCCTGATTCCTCCATTACAGAGGAGCCGCCCCTGGTGGCAGCTCGGCAGCAGACGCTTATCCTGATTCCGCCATTACAGAGGAGCCGCCCCTGGTGGCAGCTCCGCAGCAGGCGCTTATCCTGATTCCGCCATTACAGAGGAGCCGCCCCTGGTGGCAGCTCGGCAGCAGGCGCTTATCCTGATTCCGCCATTACAGAGGAGCCGCCCCTGGTGGCAGCTTGTCAGCAGGCGCTTATCCTGATTCCGCCATTACAGAGGAGCCGCCCCTGGTGGCAGCTTGTCAGCAGGCGCTTATCCTGATTCCGCCATTACAGAGGAGCCGCCCCTGGTGGCAGCTTGTCAGCAGGCACTTATCCTGATTCCGCCATTACAGAGGAGCCGACCCTGGTGGCAGCCCCGCAGCAGGCGCTTATCCTGATTCCGCCATTACAGAGGAGCCGACCCTGGTGGCAGCCCCGCAGCAGGCGCTTATCCTGATTCCGCCATTACAGAGGAGCCGCCCCTGGTGGCAGCTTGTCAGCAGGCGCTTATCCTGATTCCGCCATTACAGAGGAGCCGCCCCTGGTGGCAGCTTGTCAGCAGGCGCTTATCCTGATTCCGCCATTACAGAGGAGCCGCCCCTGGTGGCAGCTCGGCAGCAGACGCTTATCCTGATTCCGCCACTACAGAGGAGCCGCCCCTGGTGGCAGCACGGCCGCAGGCGCTTATCCTGATTCCGCCATTACAGAGGAGCTGACCCTGGTGGCAGCACGGCCGCAGGCGCTTATCCTGATTCCGCCATTACAGAGGAGCCGCCCCTGGTGGCAGCTCGGCAGCAGACGCTTATCCTGATTCCGCCATTACAGAGGAGCCGCCCCTGGTGGCAGCTCGGCAGCAGACGCTTATCCTGATTCCGCCATTACAGAGGAGCTGACCCTGGTGGCAGCACGGCCGCAGGCGCTTATCCTGATTCCGCCATTACAGAGGAGCCGCCCCTGGTGGCAGTTCGGCAGCAGGCGCTTATCCTGATTCCGCCATTACAGAGGAGCCGCCCCTGGTGGCAGCTCGGCAGCAGACGCTTATCCTGATTCCGCCATTACAGAGGAGCCGGCCCTGGTGGTAGCCCCGCAGCAGGCGCTTATCCTGATTCCTCCATTACAGAGGAGCCGCCCCTGGTGGCAGCTCGGCAGCAGACGCTTATCCAGATTCCGCCATTACAGAGGAGCCGCCCCTGGTGGCAGCCCCGCAGCAGGCGCTTATCCTGATTCCGCCATTACAGAGGAGCCGCCCCTGGTGGCAGCTCGGCAGCAGGCGCTTATCCTGATTCCGCCATTACAGAGGAGCCGCCCCTGGTGGCAGCTTGTCAGCAGGCGTTTATCCTGATTCCGCCATTACAGAGGAGCCGCCCCTGGTGGCAGCTTGTCAGCAGGCGCTTATCCTGATTCCGCCATTACAGAGGAGCCGCCCCTGGTGGCAGCTTGTCAGCAGGCGCTTATCCTGATTCCGCCATTACAGAGGAGCCGACCCTGGTGGCAGCCCCGCAGCAGGCGCTTATCCTGATTCCGCCATTACAGAGGAGCCGACCCTGGTGGCAGCCCCGCAGCAGGCGCTTATCCTGATTCCGCCATTACAGAGGAGCCGACCCTGGTGGCAGCCCCGCAGCAGGCGCTTATCCTGATTCCGCCATTACAGAGGAGCCGCCCCTGGTGGCAGCTTGTCAGCAGGCGCTTATCCTGATTCCGCCATTACAGAGGAGCCGCCCCTGGTGGCAGCTCGGCAGCAGACGCTTATCCTGATTCCGCCATTACAGAGGAGCCGCCCCTGGTGGCAGCTCGGCAGCAGGCGCTTATCCTGATTCCGCCATTACAGAGGAGCTGACCCTGGTGGCAGCACGGCCGCAGGCGCTTATCCTGATTCCGCCATTACAGAGGAGCCGCCCCTGGTGGCAGCTCGGCAGCAGACGCTTATCCTGATTCCGCCATTACAGAGGAGCTGACCCTGGTGGCAGTTCGTCAGCAGGCGCTTATCCTGATTCCGCCATTACAGAGGAGCTGACCCTGGTGGCAGTTCGTCAGCAGGCGCTTATCCTGATTCCGCCATTACAGAGAAGCTGACCCTGGTGGCAGCTCGGCAGCAGACGCTTATCCTGATTCCGCCATTACAGAGGAGCCGCCCCTGGTGGCAGCCCCGCAGCAGGCGCTTATCCTGATTCCGCCATTACAGAGGAGCCGCCCCTGGTGGCAGCCCCGCAGCAGGCGCTTATCCTGATTCCTCCATTACAGAGGAGCCGCCCCTGGTGGTAGCTCGGCAGCAGACGCTTATCCTGATTCCGCCATTACAGAGGAGCCGCCCCTGGTGGCAGCCCCGCAGCAGGCGCTTATCCTGATTCCGCCATTACAGAGGAGCCGCCCCTGGTGGCAGCTCGGCAGCAGGCGCTTATCCTGATTCCGCCATTACAGAGGAGCCGCCCCCGGTGGCAGCTTGTCAGCAGGCGCTTATCCTGATTCCGCCATTACAGAGGAGCCGCCCCTGGTGGCAGCTTGTCAGCAGGCGCTTATCCTGATTCCGCCATTACAGAGGAGCCGCCCCTGGTGGCAGCTTGTCAGCAGGCACTTATCCTGATTCCGCCATTACAGAGGAGCCGACCCTGGTGGCAGCCCCGCAGCAGGCGCTTATCCTGATTCCGCCATTACAGAGGAGCCGCCCCTGGTGGCAGCTTGTCAGCAGGCGCTTATCCTGATTCCGCCATTACAGAGGAGCCGCCCCTGGTGGCAGCTTGTCAGCAGGCGCTTATCCTGATTCCGCCATTACAGAGGAGCCGCCCCTGGTGGCAGCTCGGCAGCAGACGCTTATCCTGATTCCGCCATTACAGAGGAGCCGCCCCTGGTGGCAGCTCGGCAGCAGGCGCTTATCCTGATTCCGCCATTACAGAGGAGCTGACCCTGGTGGCAGCACGGCCGCAGGCGCTTATCCTGATTCCGCCATTACAGAGGAGCCGCCCCTGGTGGCAGCTCGGCAGCAGACGCTTATCCTGATTCCGCCATTACAGAGGAGCTGACCCTGGTGGCAGTTCGTCAGCAGGCGCTTATCCTGATTCCGCCATTACAGAGGAGCTGACCCTGGTGGCAGTTCGTCAGCAGGCGCTTATCCTGATTCCGCCATTACAGAGAAGCTGACCCTGGTGGCAGCTCGGCAGCAGACGCTTATCCTGATTCCGCCATTACAGAGGAGCTGACCCTGGTGGCAGCTCGGCAGCAGGCGCTTATCCTGATTCCGCCATTACAGAGGAGCCGCCCCTGGTGGCAGCTCGGCAGCAGACGCTTATCCTGATTCCGCCATTACAGAGGAGCTGACCCTGGTGGCAGTTCGCCAGCAGGCGCTTATCCTGATTCCGCCATTACAGAGGAGCTGACCCTGGTGGCAGCTCGGCAGCAGATGCTTATCCTGATTCCGCCATTACAGAGAAGCTGACCCTGGTGGCAGCTCGGCAGCAGATGCTTATCCTGATTCCGCCATTACAGAGGAGCCGCCCCTGGTGGCAGCCCCGCAGCAGGCGCTTATCCTGATTCCGCCATTACAGAGGAGCCGCCCCTGGTGGCAGCCCCGCAGCAGGCGCTTATCCTGATTCCTCCATTACAGAGGAGCCGCCCCTGGTGGCAGCTCGGCAGCAGACGCTTATCCTGATTCCGCCATTACAGAGGAGCCGCCCCTGGTGGCAGCCCCGCAGCAGGCGCTTATCCTGATTCCGCCATTACAGAGGAGCCGCCCCTGGTGGCAGCTCGGCAGCAGGCGCTTATCCTGATTCCGCCATTACAGAGGAGCCGCCCCTGGTGGCAGCTTGTCAGCAGGCGTTTATCCTGATTCCGCCATTACAGAGGAGCCGCCCCTGGTGGCAGCTTGTCAGCAGGCGCTTATCCTGATTCCGCCATTACAGAGGAGCCGCCCCTGGTGGCAGCTTGTCAGCAGGCGCTTATCCTGATTCCGCCATTACAGAGGAGCCGACCCTGGTGGCAGCCCCGCAGCAGGCGCTTATCCTGATTCCGCCATTACAGAGGAGCCGACCCTGGTGGCAGCCCCGCAGCAGGCGCTTATCCTGATTCCGCCATTACAGAGGAGCCGACCCTGGTGGCAACCCCGCAGCAGGCGCTTATCCTGATTCCGCCATTACAGAGGAGCCGCCCCTGGTGGCAGCTTGTCAGCAGGCGCTTATCCTGATTCCGCCATTACAGAGGAGCCGCCCCTGGTGGCAGCTCGGCAGCAGACGCTTATCCTGATTCCGCCATTACAGAGGAGCCGCCCCTGGTGGCAGCTCGGCAGCAGGCGCTTATCCTGATTCCGCCATTACAGAGGAGCTGACCCTGGTGGCAGCACGGCCGCAGGCGCTTATCCTGATTCCGCCATTACAGAGGAGCCGCCCCTGGTAGCAGCTCGGCAGCAGACGCTTATCCTGATTCCGCCATTACAGAGGAGCTGACCCTGGTGGCAGTTCGTCAGCAGGCGCTTATCCTGATTCCGCCATTACAGAGGAGCTGACCCTGGTGGCAGTTCGTCAGCAGGCGCTTATCCTGATTCCGCCATTACAGAGAAGCTGACCCTGGTGGCAGCTCGGCAGCAGACGCTTATCCTGATTCCGCCATTACAGAGGAGCCGCCCCTGGTGGCAGCCCCGCAGCAGGCGCTTATCCTGATTCCGCCATTACAGAGGAGCCGCCCCTGGTGGCAGCCCCGCAGCAGGCGCTTATCCTGATTCCTCCATTACAGAGGAGCCGCCCCTGGTGGTAGCTCGGCAGCAGACGCTTATCCTGATTCCGCCATTACAGAGGAGCCGCCCCTGGTGGCAGCCCCGCAGCAGGCGCTTATCCTGATTCCGCCATTACAGAGGAGCCGCCCCTGGTGGCAGCTCGGCAGCAGGCGCTTATCCTGATTCCGCCATTACAGAGGAGCCGCCCCCGGTGGCAGCTTGTCAGCAGGCGCTTATCCTGATTCCGCCATTACAGAGGAGCCGCCCCTGGTGGCAGCTTGTCAGCAGGCGCTTATCCTGATTCCGCCATTACAGAGGAGCCGCCCCTGGTGGCAGCTTGTCAGCAGGCACTTATCCTGATTCCGCCATTACAGAGGAGCCGACCCTGGTGGCAGCCCCGCAGCAGGCGCTTATCCTGATTCCGCCATTACAGAGGAGCCGCCCCTGGTGGCAGCTTGTCAGCAGGCGCTTATCCTGATTCCGCCATTACAGAGGAGCCGCCCCTGGTGGCAGCTTGTCAGCAGGCGCTTATCCTGATTCCGCCATTACAGAGGAGCCGCCCCTGGTGGCAGCTCGGCAGCAGACGCTTATCCTGATTCCGCCATTACAGAGGAGCCGCCCCTGGTGGCAGCTCGGCAGCAGGCGCTTATCCTGATTCCGCCATTACAGAGGAGCTGACCCTGGTGGCAGCACGGCCGCAGGCGCTTATCCTGATTCCGCCATTACAGAGGAGCCGCCCCTGGTGGCAGCTCGGCAGCAGACGCTTATCCTGATTCCGCCATTACAGAGGAGCTGACCCTGGTGGCAGTTCGTCAGCAGGCGCTTATCCTGATTCCGCCATTACAGAGGAGCTGACCCTGGTGGCAGTTCGTCAGCAGGCGCTTATCCTGATTCCGCCATTACAGAGAAGCTGACCCTGGTGGCAGCTCGGCAGCAGACGCTTATCCTGATTCCGCCATTACAGAGGAGCTGACCCTGGTGGCAGCTCGGCAGCAGGCGCTTATCCTGATTCCGCCATTACAGAGGAGCCGCCCCTGGTGGCAGCTCGGCAGCAGACGCTTATCCTGATTCCGCCATTACAGAGGAGCTGACCCTGGTGGCAGTTCGCCAGCAGGCGCTTATCCTGATTCCGCCATTACAGAGGAGCTGACCCTGGTGGCAGCTCGGCAGCAGATGCTTATCCTGATTCCGCCATTACAGAGAAGCTGACCCTGGTGGCAGCTCGGCAGCAGATGCTTATCCTGATTCCGCCATTACAGAGGAGCCGCCCCTGGTGGCAGCCCCGCAGCAGGCGCTTATCCTGATTCCGCCATTACAGAGGAGCCGCCCCTGGTGGCAGCCCCGCAGCAGGCGCTTATCCTGATTCCTCCATTACAGAGGAGCCGCCCCTGGTGGCAGCTCGGCAGCAGACGCTTATCCTGATTCCGCCATTACAGAGGAGCCGCCCCTGGTGGCAGCCCCGCAGCAGGCGCTTATCCTGATTCCGCCATTACAGAGGAGCCGCCCCTGGTGGCAGCTCGGCAGCAGACGCTTATCCTGATTCCGCCATTACAGAGGAGCCGCCCCTGGTGGCAGCTTGTCAGCAGGCGCTTATCCTGATTCCGCCATTACAGAGGAGCCGCCCCTGGTGGCAGCTTGTCAGCAGGAGCTTATCCTGATTCCGCCATTACAGAGGAGCCGTCCCTGGTGGCAGCTTGTCAGCAGGCGCTTATCCTGATTCCGCCATTACAGAGGAGCCGACCCTGGTGGCAGCCCCGCAGCAGGCGCTTATCCTGATTCCGCCATTACAGAGGAGCCGCCCCTGGTGGCAGCTTGTCAGCAGGCGCTTATCCTGATTCCGCCATTACAGAGGAGCCGCCCCTGGTGGCAGCTTGTCAGCAGGCGCTTATCCTGATTCCGCCATTACAGAGGAGCCGCCCCTGGTGGCAGCTCGGCAGCAGACGCTTATCCTGATTCCGCCATTACAGAGGAGCCGCCCCTGGTGGCAGCTCGGCAGCAGGCGCTTATCCTGATTCCGCCATTACAGAGGAGCTGACCCTGGTGGCAGCACGGCCGCAGGCGCTTATCCTGATTCCGCCATTACAGAGGAGCCGCCCCTGGTGGCAGCTCGGCAGCAGACGCTTATCCTGATTCCGCCATTACAGAGGAGCTGACCCTGGTGGCAGTTCGTCAGCAGGCGCTTATCCTGATTCCGCCATTACAGAGGAGCTGACCCTGGTGGCAGTTCGTCAGCAGGCGCTTATCCTGATTCCGCCATTACAGAGAAGCTGACCCTGGTGGCAGCTCGGCAGCAGACGCTTATCCTGATTCCGCCATTACAGAGGAGCTGACCCTGGTGGCAGCACGGCCGCAGGCGCTTATCCTGATTCCGCCATTACAGAGGAGCCGCCCCTGGTGGCAGCTCGGCAGCAGACGCTTATCCTGATTCCGCCATTACAGAGGAGCTGACCCTGGTGGCAGTTCGTCAGCAGGTGCTTATCCTGATTCCGCCATTACAGAGGAGCTGACCCTGGTGGCAGTTCGTCAGCAGGCGCTTATCCTGATTCCGCCATTACAGAGAAGCTGACCCTGGTGGCAGCTCGGCAGCAGACGCTTATCCTGATTCCGCCATTACAGAGGAGCCGCCCCTGGTGGCAGCTCGGCAGCAGGCGCTTAGTCTAGTTCCGCCATTACAGAGGAGCTGACCCTGGTGGCAGCACGGCTGCAGGCGATTATCCTGATTCCGCCATTACAGAGGAGCTGACCCTGGTGGCAGTTCGTCAGCAGGCGCTTATCCTGATTCCGCCATTACAGAGAAGCTGACCCTGGTGGCAGCTCGGCAGCAGACGCTTATCCTGATTCCGCCATTACAGAGGAGCCGCCCCTGGTGGCAGCTCGGCAGCAGACGCTTATCCTGATTCCGCCATTACAGAGGAGCCGCCCCTGGTGGCAGCTCGTCAGCAGGTGCTTATCCTGATTCCGCCATTACAGAGGAGCCGCCCCTGGTGGCAGCTTGTCAGCAGGCGCTTATCCTGATTCCGCCATTACAGAGGAGCCGCCCCTGGTGGCAGCTCGTCAGCAGGTGCTTATCCTGATTCCGCCATTACAGAGGAGCCGCCCCTGGTGGCAGCTCGGCAGCAGACGCTTATCCTGATTCCGCCATTACAGAGGAGCCGCCCCTGGTGGCAGCTCATCAGCAGGTGCTTATCCTGATTCCGCCATTACAGAGGAGCCGCCCCTGGTGGCAGCTTGTCAGCAGGCGCTTATCCTGATTCCGCCATTACAGAGGAGCCGCCCCTGGTGGCAGCTCGGCAG
The DNA here is from genome assembly GCF_964263255.1 of Lissotriton vulgaris. Classification (NCBI taxonomy): domain Eukaryota; kingdom Metazoa; phylum Chordata; class Amphibia; order Caudata; family Salamandridae; genus Lissotriton; species Lissotriton vulgaris. Next base: position 47,061,602 of record NC_141693.1, on the reverse strand, counting down.
CAGACGCTTATCCTGATTCCGCCATTACAGAGGAGCCGCCCCTGGTGGCAGCTCGGCAGCAGACGCTTATCCTGATTCCGCCATTACAGAGAAGTCGCCCCTAGTGGCAGTTCGGCAGCAGGTGCTTAGTCTAGTTCCGCCATTACAGAGGAGCCCCCACTGGTGGCAGCTTGTCAGCAGGCGCTTATCCTGATTCCGCCATTACAGAGGAGCCGCCCCTGGTGGCAGTTCGTCAGCAGGCGCTTATCCTGATTCCGCCATTACAGAGAAGTCGCCCCTAGTGGCAGTTCGGCAGCAGGTGCTTAGTCTAGTTCCGCCATTACAGAGGAGCCCCCACTGGTGGCAGCTTGTCAGCAGGCGCTTATCCTGATTCCGCCATTACAGAGGAGCCGCCCCTGGTGGCAGTTCGTCAGCCGGCGCTTATCCTGATTCCGCCATTACAGAGAAGTCGCCCCTAGTGGCAGCTCGGCAGCAGGCGCTTATCCTGATTCCGCCATTACAGAGGAGCCGCCCCTGGTGGCAGCTTGTCAGCAGGCGCTTATCCTGATTCCGCCATTACAGAGAAGTCGCCCCTAGTGGCAGTTCGGCAGCAGGTGCTTAGTCTAGTTCCGCCATTACAGAGGAGCCCCCACTGGTGGCAGCTTGTCAGCAGGCGCTTATCCTGATTCCGCCATTACAGAGGAGCCGCCCCTGGTGGCAGTTCGTCAGCAGGCGCTTATCCTGATTCCGCCATTACAGAGAAGTCGCCCCTAGTAGCAGCTCGGCAGCAGGCGGTTATCCTGATTCCGCCATTACAGAGGAGCCGCCCCTGGTGGCAGTTCGTCAGCAGGCGCTTATCCTGATTCCGCCATTACAGAGGAGCCGCCCCTAGTGGCAGCTTGGCAGCAGGCGCTTATCCTGATTCCGCCATTACAGAGGAGCCCCCACTGGTGGCAGCTCGTCAGCAGGCGCTTATCCTGATTCCGCCATTACAGAGGAGCCGCCCCTGGTGGCAGCTTGTCAGCAGGCGCTTATCCTGATTCCGCCATTACAGAGGAGCCGCCCCTGGTGGCAGTTCGGCAGCAGACGCTTATCCTGATTCCGCCATTACAGAGGAGCCGCCCCTGGTGGCAGCTCGTCAGCAGGCGCTTAGTCTAATTCCGCCATTACAGAGGAGCCCCCACTGGTGGCAGCTTGTCAGCAGGCGCTTATCCTGATTCCTCCATTACAGAGGAGCCGCCCCTGGTGGCAGCTTGTCAGCAGGCGCTTATCCTGATTCCGCCATTACAGAGGAGCCGCCCCTGGTGGCAGCCCCGCAGCAGGCGCTTATCCTGATTCCGCCATTACAGAGGAGCCGCCCCTGGTGGCAGCTTGTCAGCAGGCGCTTAGTCTGGAAGTAAAATAAACCCGTTCACCTGGTGCTTGCTTCAGTCGCAGAAGTCACCTGCTTGTAATCTACTCACAGATGAGGGGTGAATGGAATGCTTGTTACTATGGTAACCGTGGTTCTGTTAGTACCACAGATGCCCCCTCTCAGCACTGGCACCTGTTCATCAGTAAACCCAGTGTCACATATCTGCCAACTTACAAACAAGTTTCACTGTGTGAGGAGGGGGCGGGGCCTCATGCTGAGAGATAAGAGATAAGAGGTGCTCTGCCCCTCACCAAGCCCCCAACCCCTCACAGAAAAGAAACCCAAAACAAAGGGTCATTGAGGCTGTCACCGATGTCCTGGGGTGTTTTCACACCTCTCAATTGACATCGGCTGCTTACAGCATCTGAAAAGGAGCTGAAATCCACCGCTCACAGTGGTTTGCAGGTCAGTTTTCCTGCACCCCATGATTATGGCTCCTCACCAGGTGACCATGTGAGGGGAGCCGAATTTGTGTGACACACGGTGTCACCGTGTGAGTAGGCACGCGGCCTGGTGTCATGCTGTGTAATGATGGGGGTAGTAGCCTTGGGGGGGGCGGGCTTCAAACGCCGAAAGCCTCTGGGTCAGTGATAGACCAATCACTGTGACTTGGAGGAGGAGCTGCCACAATAAACGTCACGAGGTCTGTTTAACCCCTTCCCTTCTGCCGTCGGCCGTTGGCCGTCGCGAGCACTACCTCGCTGGTGCTGCGAACGTCCAACGGCCGACGCGGCCCCGCCCACTCATTAAAACCGCCACACTGCTGCGAAATAATGGCTGCGGTTAAAGGGTTAATACTTGAACCATCGTGAGAACAGACAGGCGAGTGCAAGCCCCAGTGGATTAAAGTGACTTAAGAAACCCAAGGCTGACCCCAAAGACCCCAAGAACTTCCGGCCCATCTCCCTGCTCCCGGCGAAGGTCATTGAGAAGACCGTCAACAGACAACTGACCCGATACCTCGAGGAGAACAGCATCCTGGACCCATCCCAGTCCGGGTTCCAAAGCAACCACAGCACTGAAACCGCCCTCATCGCCGCCACCAATGACATCAGAGCCCTGCTGGACAACGGGGAAATTGCGGCCCTCATCCTCCTAGACCTGTCAGCCGCCTTCAACACCGTCTGCCACTGCACCCTACGCACACGCCTCCATGACTCTGGGATCCGAGACAAGGTCTGGGCTGGACCATCTCCTTCCTCCCCGGTCGAACCCAGAGCGTCCGCCTCCCCCCTTTCCGCTCTGAAGACACCAAGATCATCTGCGGCATACCCCAGGGCTCATCCCTCAGCCCAACATTGATCAAAATCTACATGGCACCACTCGCCCACGTCGCCCGACAGCACAACCTCAACATCATCACCTACGTCGTCGACACCCAGCTGATCCTCTCCCTCACCAAACACCCCCACAGCTCCAAAACCAACCTTCACAAAGGAATGAAGGCCATCGCCGAATGGGTGAAGAACAGCTGACTGAAGCTAAACTTGGACAAGACAGAGGTCTTCATTCTCGGCCCCACCCTCTCGGCCTGGGACGACTCCTGGTGGCCGACCGCAATGGGAACAGCTCCAACACCCACTGACCACGCACGCAACCTGGAGTTCATCCTTGACTCTATTCTCTCCATGACTAAACAGGTCAACGCCATCTCGTCCTCCTGCTTCAACACCGTCTGTATGCTTCGCAAGATCTACAGGAGGATTCCCATAGAAACAAGAAGAACGGTCTCCCAGGCCCTCGTCAGCAGCAGGTTTGACTATGGAAACGCCCTCAACACAAGAACCTCAAACAAGCTCCTGAAATGACTTCAACGCATTCAAAACGCCTCCGCACGCCTGATCCTCAACATCCCCCACCGCAGCCACATCACACCCCACTTGAGAGACCTACACTGGCTCCCCGTCTACAAGAGGATCACCTTCAAGCTCCTCACCCACGCTCACAAGGCACTCCACAACAACGGACAAACGGACCTCAACAGACGACTCACCTTCTACACCCCCAACCGCCAACTCCGCTCCACTGGCCTCGCTCTCCCCACCCTCCCCCGCATCAGAAGAGCAACCTCCGATAGCAGATCCTTCCCCCACCTCACCGCCAAAACCTGGAACACCACCAACCTACGGCAGACCGAAGAGCTGCTGACCTACAGAAGACTCCTCAAAACCTGGCTGTTCGAGCAGTAGGTGCATCCCCCCTCTCCTCCCCCCAGCGCCTTGAGACCCTCACGGGTAAGTAGTGCGCTTTACAAATGTCCTGAGTTTTTTGATTGATTGAAGCAGAGTCCAGAGCCCCTCTGACTCAGAACTGGAGTTAGGTAAATGGTGTCCCTGTAAATCAGTGGAATGGAATGGGGACATGGGAATGTTAGAACGAACCTATGACGCAGTGAGCAGAATACATGGCCCCCCGAAGACACGTTTCTCCACAGTGGACACGCAGGGGGTGGACCTGGAGCTGCTGGTGAAGCAAGCACCGCCAGACAACTGCTGTTTTAATCTCGGCCTCTAGGTGGCAGTAGCCGCCCGTGCTTAGAAATAAATAAGCGAGGAGATTGAGAGAGCGACTCATGTCATTGCCTCCCAGAAGTACGGCAGTGCATGCAACGCAGCAATTGAGTTATTAGAATGAAGGCCCAACAAGCATTGGTAAAGCCAGTTCATATCGCTTTACAGCCAATGATATAGCGGGCACTGTGCGATTCCTAGATGGCCGTCCAGTGATGTATGAAACGTATTTCTAAATTGTCGGAAAATGCAGAAATACATTGTTAATTAGGAAATCAATTTGTAAATGAGCTGAGTATCATTTAAACTGTATTATTATACAATAAACAGAGCGGGTGCTTCTATTTATTTATTTATTTACATGATTAGTGAACCACAGAGACCCTGCCATCATAAGCACTATACAACACCTTAAAACCACTTGGCAAATTATATAGAAACATACAATGCATGAATAAGTAAACCTACCCTCGACCCCTCCTCAGGTACAAATAAAAGAATTATCATTCGAAATTTAAATGCACATGAGAGTCATCTGATGACATCCAGAGACAAGCACAGATAAAAAGATCCTTAGTGCCACCGGGGATGGCTTTATCAAAAGAAGTGCAAAGTGGTTCCTAAAAGACAATTTTTAACCTAATCCAGAAGACCTTCTCACAATTTTACAAATGACATAAAAAAGCTGTTTAATTGATAACAAATATTACCGGAGGGAGGATTCAACATTAATCCTCATCATATGCTGTTCAATAAAATGTTGTCCATATCGGTACCAAATATTTAGATCTCGAAGGTTCTATTTCTTGGATCCTGGCATCACACATATGACCTCTTCGTGGCCCCTGGGTTCCACTGACCTTAACCCATGGATTTACGCTTAAAGGGTGAAGCCCAAACATTAAACCTCGTGTAGATGGACCTTACAGTGAAACTGCGCTGTGCCCCGGGTGACAAGCGAGCAATCCCAGTGCATCCGAGGCGTTTGCTGTCAGTGGCCAAATCAGGCTGACGCTTGTAAACGTTGTCAAAAATGTTTACGTTCGAGGAGAGAAGAGCAACCGAGTTAGACCCTAAATATCATCTTTTGAAAGGTCCAATTGTAAAACCGAGTCCCAAAATAATTTAGTGAAAGTTAATAACTTTTAGAAATCATGCATAAAAACCCCCCAAATGCATGTTTTAACCACTTCCCTGCTAATGACAAGGTCAACTCGTCATGGGTTTTACCTGCCCTGTGCTTATGACGAGTTGACCTTGTCATGAACAATGATAAATCTGGGACTGCAGCACCCAGTGGGAAAACCCCTTAGCAGCCAAGGTGTTAATTACATTTTCACGACTGCTGAAAAGCCTCTATGCATAGCGTAAAATTTGACTAAAGGCCCTATAAGTAATACTAGTCAATGCTTGCAGGGGCAGTGGGGGCCTTTGTTGCACAACTGCAGCTATAGCATGAGCATCTGTCCCAGGGAAAACTACTGGCGGGATTTTTTAAGACTTTGGGGCATATTCTCAAGAACGTGTGATAACCATCGCAAATTTAGCTTAACGCAACTTTGCATATCACAGTCTATCGCAGGAAAATAACGCTGTGTCAACGTAGTATTCTGAACCAGGTGGCACCATGCGATAGTCACACGATAACATGTCAAATGAACGTGTTAAACCCAATGCAATGCTGCAAAAATGCGAAACACCAACGCAAAAAAAGCAGCGATGAAGCAAATCACAAAACAAAAATCAGCGAAAACTAGCCACAGGCCTGCAATCCCCACGCGACATGCGGGAAAATGTGCCATAAAAGTCGGGAAGAAAAAACATACAAAAGCCAAACAACAGCGAAGCACAATGGTGTCAGCCGGAGCAAGTGCAGAGGAAAACCAGAACCCCACAAGCCCCACGGAGGACCAGCCTGGGACTTCGGGCTCAGGGAAGGGCAAGGACAAGAATAGTAGGAAGAAGCGGTTCAGTCAGCAGGAGAACAGGATCCTGATAACGGAGGTGATACAACACCATCAACTACTGTTCGTCACCTCCACTGTGTCACTAACAACTAAAAATGGAATATGGCAGACCAGCGTGGACAAGGTCAATGCAATCGGAGTGCTGAAGAGGACAATGGAAGAGGTCAAGAGGTGCTGGAATGATGTCAAGCGAAAAACGAAGCAGAAACTCGCAAAAAAACAAAAGGCGGCAATGCAGACTGGAGGTGGCAGTCCAGGGCCACAGGAGGAGCTGGACAAGATGGAGGTAATGGTGTCCACAGTCATCAGTGGGGAGACAGTGGCAGGAGTTGGGGGACCGGACACTGCTCAACATGACCGGACACAACAGCACCAGGGTGAGTAACGACGAGGGATTGGGGGACGGGGGGAGACGGGCACAATGGCACACATGCACAAGTAAGGATAGCACATCTGCAGACAAACCATGCCTCAGACCCCCAACTCTCACCAAGATACTAATGCACCCAAGATTGCAAAATCCCAGCACTTCTAAGCAGAGAAGGCAGAGGACACCGCATGTAAGGGATCAGGGGCAGCCAAATCAGAGCGGCAGGGACAACTCCCTCAAAATGCGGCAGACTCATCACATGCAGAGCACATCAACATTGACAACGATGGGGCACAATCGACAGCATATCCACAACAGAGCAGGGGATACAACTGGGGCTGCTTGTGTGTAGAAACTGACCAATCACATATGACATCGCAGAGAAATGTGAGTTGACAATGTACAAGCACAAACACACATCCGTGATGTTGTCGAAATGTCCTCTGTCCCGCATCATATAGGCAGCTCCCCACAAACAGTCACAATGTACACTGTCATTCAGTCTGCATGTAGACATGTACAATGCATCAACATACATGTGAACACAATGTTAAACTGCATCTCCCCTTCACATTGCAGAGGGAAATTCAACACCTCCTGCTGTGCAGTCCCAATCTCTCTTCTCTGATGACAAAGAGGACCACCACACCTTCAACTCCGACACCCCCAACAGCTTGTGGAGAGCCTCCGCACCGCACCTCCAGGAGTAGGGCAGCCCAGCTGCTACGAGGAGAACCCACCCCCTGCACAGTACATACAGCAGGCAGCACCCGCCACCACGGCTGCCTCCCAAGACCCCCACGACAAACACATGGCCTTCCAACTCCATGTGTTGGGGTGCCAGGAGAAGCTGGCTGAACAGGTGCAGGTGGGGTCTGACCACATGGTAGACAAACTAGAAGCCATACGTGGGTGTCTGAGCCCCATGAGGGACCACACTTAGTCCCTAACAGACACCCACAGTACGTTCCATGCCCTCCAATGAACCATGGCTGAAATCGCCTGACTCAGAGACAAGAACGACTGTCCAGTCAGAGTGGCTCCAGCGAGCTCGCACGGGAGTTGGGACTCATGCGGAGGCTCATGGAGGACAGGGAGCATAAGCGTGCGGAAACAGCATCTGCCACGGCTGCACACCAGCAAGAGGTAGCTGCGTCCCTCAAAGCCATAAAGACCCTCCACATGGCATTGCTGCCACAAGGCCTGGCGCTAATGCATGCTGCTGCTACCACTCCATCCACATCTCCTGTCCCTGAGGTGTCAGTGCCACACAGAGTGCCGGACATTCCACCTCTGGCCCATGAGGTGTCAGTGCCACACAGTGCTGGAGACAGAACACCACCACCCACGTGTGAGGCACCTGAAACAGCAGAGGATGAAGAAGCGGATGAATCTGCCCTCGTGGTCAGAAAGAAGCTGTAGCGTTCATCTCTGCCCTGTGGCCTGTTTCTGCTTGGTTCAACCCTCTGCATCATCCCCTTCCACTGTCCCCTAATGCACTCTGCAACACTCACCTTGCACCTCGACATGGACTGCCATATTCTGTTTGGTCACCAATGACACAGCAATCAGACTGTGGACTGAACTCCTCCTCTACTGATGAACTTGTCATTCATTCCCTGTGTTAGACGGGGACCCTGAGGGTCGGCCGAGCAAGGGGGAGAGGTCTCCTGGCGAGGGCCCTCTCCTTAGATCGTACGGATGAGCAACTACCCCCCCACAGATAGACACCACACAAAGATACGTTCTGTACACTTTTATCGGTATTCTTAAGCAGGTTATATTGGACGATACAGTAGGACCAGGATACAGTGATTCCTTCAATTCTAGTCTCTGGGGGGGGAAAGGGGTAGCGGGACAGTCTCGGTACCGGTCCGGTACAGGAGTATAGCTCTCAATCCTCGAGCTGGAGGTTTTCTCAAGTAGGGGCCGCGGCAGCGCCAGCAGGCCTTCAAGGAGGGTTCACGAAGATGGGCCGCGGCAGCGTCAGCAGGCCTTCAAGGATAGTTCACAAGGATGAGCCGCGGCATCGCCAGCAGGCCTTCAAGGATGGTTCACGAAGATGGGCCGCGGCAGTGCCAGCAGGCCTTCAAGGAGGGTTCACGAAGATGAGCCGCGGCAGCGCCAGCAGGCCTTCAAGGATAGTTCACGAGGATGAGCCGCGGCAGCGCCAGCAGGCCTTCAAGGATGGTTCACGAAGATGAGCCGCGGCAGCGCCAGCAGGCCTTCAAAGATGGTTCACGAGGATTAGCCACGGCAGCGCCAGCAGGCCTTCAAGGATGGTTCATGAAGAGGAGCCGCGGCAGCGCCTGCAGGCCTCCAAGGATGAGTTTTTCTAGGTGTCTCTCGACTCCAGGATACTACTGACTTCCTGCTCTGGAGCTGCCCCAGTTATAGGTCTGGCGCCCTTTGATGTCCGGACCCTCGCACTTGGAGGTCGGGGGGTCTGGGATGAGGGAGTCCAGACACCCAGCAGGGGGGTGGAGCCAGCGACCAGGGAGGCTGGGGGCGATCGAAACCAGGCGGAGGGGAGCCATCGACACTCCTTCTCCCATTGACTCGCCGAGTGGTCTCTTTACCCCCTGGGTGGATGGTGGTGCCTCGATGTCGGGGCTTGGCTGGGCCTGAGGCGGAGGTCGACCCGAGGCCACGAGGCCTGGTCGTAGAGGGTCCAAAATGGCGGCTGGGCTGGGGACGGTGGTTCGGGAAAGGGCCCGGGCCAGCCGAGAAGGTTGTGGATGCAAGTCTGAGTTCCGTCGGGGAAGAGCTGGGGGTGACCCGGAGGGCTGAAGGTGTGGTTCTTGTCCGGGGAACAGGGGTCGCAGTAGTCCGGGACCCGCCATCCGGGGAGGGGTCGGGCCATGCCACGAGGCCGGTCCAACATGCATCCCCCCCCAGCTGAAGGCAGGGAGAGTCACCCATCCTCTTGGGTAATCTCCTCGCCGAGGCGGAAGAAGCGGGACAGGCCGTCTGCGTTGGCATGGTCGTGGCCTGGGCGATGCTCCACAGTGAAGTCCATCCCTTGCAGGGAGATGTACCAATGCAACAGCTTCGGATTCTCTCCCCGCATCTGCATCAGCCATTGCAGAGGTTGGTGGTCTGTTTGCACCCGGAAGTGGGTACCGAAGAGATAGGGCCGGAGCTTCTTGAGGGCCCACACCACGGCGAAGGCCTCGCGCTCTATGGTGCTCCAGCGCTGTTCTCGGGCCAGCAGGCGTCGGCTGATGAAGGCCACTGGCTGGTCAACTCCCTCTGCATTGATTTGGGAGAGAACGGCCCCAACGCCGTGATCGGAGGCATCGGTTTGTACTATAAATTCCCGGCTGTAGTCGGGGGCTTGGAGCACTGGGGCGGTGCACATTGCTGTCTTGAGGGTCTCAAAGGTGGCCTGACACTCAGAGGTCCAGTGGACCTTCGGTGGGTTCTTCTTGGACGTGAGTTCTGTGAGGGGCCCCACAATGCTGCCATAGTCCTTCACGAAGCGCCGGTAGTACCCGGTGAGCCCCAGGAAGGCTCGGACTTCTGTTTGGGTGACCGGGGGCTGCCAGGCCCGGATGGCGGCGATCTTGGGTTGGAGAGGGGCCACCTGGCCACTTCCCACCTGGTGCCCCAGGTAGGTCACGGACCCTTGGCCGATTTGGCACTTGCTGGCCTTGATTGTTAGTCCTGCCCGTCGGAGGGCCGTCAAGACCTCCCGGAGGTGTTGGAGGTGTTCCGCCCAGTGGAGACTGTACACGGCAATATCGTCCAGATAGGCGGGGCTGAACTCCTCCAGCCCCGCCAATACTTTGTTCACGAGCCTCTGGAAGGTGGTGGGGGCGTTTTTCATTCCGAAGGGCATCACCTTGAAGTGGTAGTGGTCGTCCGGGGTAGAGAAGGCGGATCGCTCCTGGGCGCCTGGGGTGAGGCCGATCTGCCAATAGCCCGCGGTCAGTTCAAAGATGCTCAGGTAGCGGGCGGCCCCCAGACGGTCGATCAACTCATCAGCTCGGGGGATGGGGTGAGCGTCTGTTCGGGTGACGGCGTTCAGGCCCCTGTAGTCCACACAAAATCTGAGTTCTGGGGCGACGCCAGGGGCAGCGGCCTTGGGGACCAGCACGACCGGGCTGGCCCAGGGACTGTCGGAGGGCTCGATTACTCCTAGAGCCAGCATCTTGGAGACCTCCGATTGGATGCAGGCGCATACCCGATCGGGAACTCTGTAGGCCCTGTGCCGGATAGGGGGGCTATCCCCGGTGTCGACATCGTGGAGGCACCAGGGGGTGACCCCGGGTGTGAGGGAGAATAGATCAGCGAATTGTTGCAACAAGTCTTGGCAGCTGTGGCGTTGTGCTGGGGTCAGGGTGGAGGAGAGGTTGACTCCTTCCAAGGACCCGTCTTGAGCTAGAGTCTTCTGGAGGTCGGGGAGAGGCTCAGAGTCCTCTTCAGTTCCACTGTCGGTAGCCATTAGGAGGCTAAGCTCTGATCGCACAAAGAGCGGCTTTAGTCTGTTGGCATGGAGAACCCGGAGGGGGATCCTGGGGGACTCCAGGTCCACCAGGTAGGTGACGGGGCCCTTGCGCTCCACCACCTTGAAGGGTCCGGTCCATTTGTCCTGGAGGGCGCAAGGTTCGACCGGGGACATGACCCAGACCTGTTGTCCCGGCTCGAATTCAATGGATGAGGCGTTTTGATCATACCAGCGTTTCATGTCCTCTTGGCTGGCCTCGGGATAGCGGGTGGCATGGTCCACCAGGACGAGAATGAACCGGTGACCTTGTGCTGTCCGGGGCTCCAGGGGCCCCACAATGTCGATTCCCACCCGCTCGAAGGGAGTGGTGACGATTGGAAAGGGTTGCAGGGGGACATTTAGTTTACGGCCGCTCTTCCCGCTGGCCTGGCAGGTGGGGCAGGCCCGGCAGTGGTTGAACACATCGTTCCGCATCTTAGGCCAGTAAAAATGGTTCACCAGGCGGCTGTAAGTCTTGTCCTGCCCCAGGTGCCCGGCGAGAGGCACATCGTGTGCCAGGTTGAAGAGGAAGTCTCTGAATCGGTGGGGGACCACCAGCACTCGGCTGGCCCCCAGTTCGGCAATCTTCTGTTCACTGTAGAGGAGCTCATTGTCCCAATAGATCCAGTGGGCCCCCGAGGCATCCCCTGCGCTCTGGGCTACGGCTTGCTGTCGGAGCCCCTCGAGGGAGGGACACGTTGTTTGTTCCTGGCAGAACTGTTCCTGAGAGGGGCCACCTTCTTGGCGCCACTGGGCCAGCTCCGGAAGGTCTTGGAGTGGGTCAGGCTCTTCGTTGTCGGACCCCGGTGAACCGGGTTCAGCGGTGATCTCTTCAGTGACGACAGGAGGTGGGGGTTCGGGCCACTCGGGTTCTTCAGTGGATGGGATGGCGCGGGCGGCCATGGATCGGGTCATCGCACAGACCCATTCAGGGAGACCAAGCATCCCCAGGTGCTCCCTTCGTTCAACGGCTGCCCAGGGGGAGTTCTCGAGATCGTTCCCCAGGAGGCAGTCCACGGGGGTATCGTCTTGGACGGTCACTTTCAGCATGCCCGACACTCCCCCCCACTCAAAGGGGACGCGGGCCATCTGGCACAGGCTTTCGGAGTTGTCCGCAGACCGTACTGGACAAAGTACGTTGGGCAAGATTTGATCGGGGGTCACCAGATGGCAACGGACGGCGGTCACACTGGCCCCCGTGTTGCGGAGGGCCTCGGCCCGGTGTCCATTAATGGTGACCCACTGGCTGTACTTCTGCTTGTTGGCTGGGATGGGGGCCCGCGGGAATATGTCCCTTTCTCCTAGACATACCAGGGACATGGCTGCAGGTTCCCACTCTGGCTGGTATTGTTCGCAATCTTCGGCTTCTTCTTCGCCTTGCTCTTCTCCGAGGGCAACGGCGGTGATCTGGCAGTTCATTGGACCCGTGGTATTGTTGGATTGGCTTCTTGGACAGTTGGGGTCATTGGCGTAATGGCCGGGCCGCTGGCATTTGTGGCAGACAACGTTGGAGCGGAACCCCGGTCGCGTCGGAGGACTTCCTCTTCTGGCCGGAGACGGGGGTTGCTGGTGGGGGGCACCGTGGCGGTGTCCCTGCCCCGACCCTGGCCTCCTCCTCCTCCTCGTGGACGGTGGGACCCCTGGGAGGCTCTGTTTTGTTCGCCCGGCCAATTCCGGGGGACCCGGGTGCTCTCCCATCGATCCGCTTCGATGGCGAGTTTCCGGGGTTCGGTCAGCTTGCTGTCGAGGAAATGCTGCCTTAGTTCAACGAAACAATTATTGGAGAGGTGCTCCCACACGATGAGATCGACTAATTGTTCGTAGGTGGTGACCTGGCTGCCTTTGATCCACCCCTCCAAGTCTCGGCTAAAAAAGTTCACATATTCCACCCAGGTGGTACCGGGGATTCTTTTACAGTCTCGGAATCGCTGCCGGTACATCTCGGGGGTGAGCCCATAGCGGGTGAGAAGGGCGGCTTTCATGTGCTCCTAGGAGGTCATCTCTGCGTCGGGGAGTTGTAGCAGGGCATCTCTTCCTTCGTTGACGAATCTCCCCCACAACCCGGCTCCCCAGTCTTTCCGCGGAATACGGTGGGAGATCATGGCTACCTCGTAGGCCTTGAACCATTGCTGGATGTCGTCGTTCCGGTAGTATTCTCGGACGACGTCTTTGGGAATGTGGACCTTGGTGTCCGTAGGGGGAGCGGAGCTCTGGTTCTCGGGGACGCCGAGGTCCTTGTTTTGTCTTCGAATCTCTAGTTCTTTTAAACTGCGATCGTGTTCGTACGCTAGCTTCTTCTCTTCTAGCTCCCTCTGGCTTTTTTTTTCTTCTCGTTCTTCCCGTAGCCGTAAGTGTTCGAGGGCAATCTTTTTTTCCGCTAGTTTCAGTTCCGCATCTAAGCGGAGTCAAGCCAGTTCCAACTCGTGGAGCTGGCTCCTCTCTCGTTCTCGGGCCTCCTCGGAAGAGAGGCCAGCTCTTCTTTCTTCTTCGGGTGTTTCAATTGTTTCTGTGGTCTCGATGCTTTCGTTTTGGGGTGGGGGCGCTCCCGTCTCCACCCAAGACTCCAAGGCGTGCTTGAGGTCGTCTTTGGTGCTCAGTCCCGTGGTAGCGATGCCCAAGTCTATGCAGAATTGTTTCAATTCCTTGTGGCTGTATTCTTCCAGCCGTTCCATCTGGAATTTTGCGGTTGTTCCGGTCTCTTTTGTCGACATTGTTGTTGTGTGTCGTGGGGCGAGTTACTCTCCGTACGATTATGAGTTGGCTCGAATCCTGCCGCTGGGCACCAATGTTAGACGGGGACCCTGAGGGTCGGCCGAGCAAGGGGGAGAGGCCTCCTGGCGAGGGCCCTCTCCTTAGATCGTACGGACGAGCAACTACCCCCCCCCCCACAGATAGACACCACACAAAGATACGTTCTGTACACTTTTATCGGTATTCTTAAGCAGGTTATACTGGACGATACAGTTATGTTATGTTATGTTATTGAGTTTTTTGTATAGCGTACAGCTACTCACAAGGAGTGTCCCGACGCTTTCCACCCTCAACTCGTATTGAAATAACACAACACAGCTAAAAACAGACAACAAAACAGAACAAAAAAACAATGGGCAGTAAAAACAGGCTAGGAGTTGAAAAGCCAGGTCTTCAGGCCCTTCCTAAACTGGAGCAAATTAGCAGTGCTCCGCAGAGAAAAAGGAAGCAAATTCCAAAGCTGGGGGGCTCTGCAGCTAAAAGACCGCCCTCCCGCGCGGGCCTTCCTCACCCGTGGAACCACCGCTCTACACAGAGCTTCCGATCGGAGGGAGCGAGCTGGACGATAAAAAGTCATTCTCCGCTGCAGATATCCCGCTCCTGAGCCATGCAGAGCTTTGTGCATCAGGGTCAAGGATTTAAACTGGATCCTCTTCCTAATGGGGAGCCAATGGAGCGACTGGAGCAACCCAGACGCTCGAGCTCGTCTCCCTAGACCAAAGATCGCCCGGGCAGCAGAGTTCTGAACCACCTGAAGGCGTTGGACCAGATAATCAGGAAGGCCGAGAAAAAGAGCATTGGCATAATCTAGCCTCGAACCGACCAGAGCCTGCACTGTAATCCTCCTGTGCTCCTCAGATAACAAAGGCAAGAATTTGCGGAGCATTTTCAGTAATCCGTAGCAGGTGCCGGCCAGGCCAAGGATGTGAGTTCGGAGCGACAGCTGATTGTCTAGCTTGACGCCCAAATTTTTGGCCACCACTGAGGACTGTGCAGGAGGACTCATGTCGGGCGGCCACCAATGCTGCCACTCAGGATCGGCGACGCAACCAAAGAATAAAATCTCAGGCATTCCCGAGTTGGCCCTCAGACCGTTCCGCTGGAACCAGTCGAAGACCAGTGCAAGGCAGTCCCGGATTCTCTCTCCCACAAACTCTTGATCTTTCCCGCATGTGAAGAGGAGTTGCGTATCGTCGGCATATGAGACGATCTGGGCCCCATACTCCTCTACCAATGCCGCCAGAGGGGACATAAAGATGTTAAATAATGTGGGGCTCAACACAGAACCCTGTGGAACCCCAACTCCCAATGGCGGCATCTCGGCGGAGCTCTGGGAGACCCAGACCGTCTGACGGCGGCCTTCCAGGAAAGAAGTAAACCACCTCAGCACCGTCCCCCTCAGGCCGATGTCAAAAAGCCTAGTTAGAAGCGTCTTGTGGGGGACCAGGATACAGTGATTCCTTCAATTCTAGTCTCTGGGGGGAAAAGGGGTAGTGGGACAGTCTCGGTACCGGTCCGGTACAGGAGTATAGCTCTCAATCCTCGAGCTGGAGGTTTTCTCAAGTAGGGGCCGCGGCAGCGCCAGCAGGCCTTCAAAGATGGTTCACGAAGATGGGCCGCGGCAGCGCCAGCAGGCCTTCAAGGATAGTTCACAAGGATGAGCCGCGGCAGCGCCAGCAGGCCTTCAAGGATGGTTCACGAAGATGGGCTGCGGCAGCGCCAGCAGGCCTTCAAGGAGGGTTCACGAAGATGAGCCGCGGCAGCGCCAGCAGGCCTTCAAGGATAGTTCACGAGGATGAGCCGCGGCAGCGCCAGCAGGCCTTCAAGGATGGTTCACGAGGATGAGCCGCGGCAGCGCCAGCAGGCCTTCAAAGATGGTTCACGGGGATGAGCCACGGCAGCGCCAGCAGGCCTTCAAGGATGGTTCACGAAGAGGAGCCGCGGCAGCGCCAGCAGGCCTCCAAGGATGAGTTCGTCTAGGTGTCTCTCGACTCCAGGATACAACTGACTTCCTGCTCTGGAGCTGCCCCAGTTATAGGTCTGGCGCCCTTTGATGTCCGGACCCTCGCACTTGGAGGTCGGGGGGTCCGGGATGAGGGAGTCCAGACACCCAGCAGGGGGGTGGAGCCAGCGCCCAGGGAGGCTGGGGGCGATCGAAACCAGGCGGAGGGGAGCCATCGACACTCCTTCTCCCATTGACTCGCCGACTGGTCTCTTTACCCCCTGGGTGGATGGTGGTGCCTCGATGTCGGGGCTTGGCTGGGCCTGAGGCAGAGGTCGACCCGAGGCCACGAGGCCTGGTCGTAGAGGGTCCAAAATGGTGGCTGGGCCGGGGACGGTGGTTCGGGAAAGGGCCCGGGCCAGCCGAGAGGTTGTGGATGCAAGTCTGAGTTCCGTCGGGGAAGAGCTGGGGGTGACCCGGAGGGCTGAAGGTGTGGTTCTTATCCGGGGAACAGGGGTCGCAGTAGTCCGGGACCCGCCATGCGGGGAGGGGTCGGGCCATGCCACGAGGCCGGTTCAACACCCTGAAGGACTCTGGCTGGCCCACCATGGGCCAAAGCTGCATGGTGGGGTTTGCATATCCCTGAACTGCTCCAGCGACAACACTCCTTTGCATGTGCATTAAACATTCATGTTCACAAGGATGTGTCATGTCTATGATCTTGCAAGTGCGGAGGTATGGATGCATGTAGGGTCAATGAGTTCACCTCACGTCCTTGTTGCTCATGTTGTGGGACTTGGCTCACAGGGTGACACAGCGCCGATTGCGTTCCGGGTTGCGCTGACACTAGAACGGAGACACACACACACTAGTTACTTCCTTGTTCAGCCATGGACGGAAGCACACCCAGAACCCTGGGGTCATAGTTCACACCCCTATACTGGACTGGCAAATGCTGGGCCAGCCCACTCCACTTACACTCACAGGGGAGGACGACAACGCTACATGTCCCAGGTCTTCCCTGTAGGGATCTGCTGCTCACAGATCTAGTTGTCAGCATGCCACAGCCACTCCCTTACGGCTGGTTCACACCCACACCACACCCATTCTGCACCGGCATCATGGGAAATGTGACCCTGCCAATAAAAAGGGCCTGGCACAACTGCTGGACGCCATTTCCACTCTGTGACTGGGTGTCTCCGTGTGGATATCATTTATGCATGAGGGCCTAAGGCCCTGCCACCTCACATTGCCCAGTGTCAGGGGTGACATGATGCTGTCCGCACCACGGCACTCAATCATAAAGGGTCCATGGCTAGCTGTGCACAGACTTGGTGGCACCGGATACACTGTGACAGGCACAGGCACATCATCACGGGACGGTGTCTTGCGGTGCAGTGAGATAGGGGCACCTAAAGTACTGAGCGGGTGTGCAGCCTGCGATGATGTGCCGTCCAGGCGGTCCAGAATGGTGGCCTTAGTGTGACCCCTGCTGGTCTGCAGTGTAGGCCTAAGCCAGCGGGCAGTGTGGGCCTACCGACTCATGGCGTCACCTCGCGGTTCTCAAAGTTAGTGGCACCTCGAGGGCTGAGCTGGTGTGCAGTCTGCGATGAGGCCATGTGTACTGATGTGTTCTTTGCCATAGTGAAATCAAGACCCAGAATCATGTGTGTGACCTGGTGCCCTGCGGTGTGGGGCTGCATGATGTGGAGGGTGCAATGGTCGCGGGGCCCGGGCTTGGAGCTCCCACCGGCACGTTGTGGGCCCTCATAGAGACAAGCCGGTGCCGTAAGATGAGCAGTGAGGCCTGGGTGCGCAGGGATCGGGCAGGCACCACTGGGAGGCGGGATGGGCTGGGGTGCAGCAGCCTGAGTGTGCAGGGACGGGCAAACGATGATGGCGTGTGCTACTGTATGGACTCTGTCATTCATGTCTCTGGCAACTGTTTCAGATGAGAGACCAGGGGGATTGCAGTGTGTACCGGTATGTGGTTGGAGACACCGGTGGCTGCAGGTGAGCAGGGGGGGCCTGGGTTCGCAGTGTCGGCACTCTCTCTTCCTCACTCTTTCTCTCTCTCTCTATCTCCCTCTCTTTCTCTCTCCCTCACTTTTTCTCTCTTTCTTTCTCTTTCTCTCTCCCTCTATCTCTATCTCCATCTCTTTCTCTCTCCCTCTCTCTTTCTCTCTCCCTCTATTTCTCTCCCTCACTTTTTCTCTCTTTCTTTCTCTTTCTCTCTCCCTCTATCTCTATCTCCATCTCTTTCTCTCTCCCTCACTTTTTCTCTCTTTCTTTCTCTTTCTCTCTCTTTCTCTCTGCCTCTATCTCCATCTCTTTCTCTCTCCCTCTCTCTTTCTCTCTACCTCTTTTTCTCTCTCCCACTCTCTCTCTCTCTCTCTCTCTCTCTCTCTCTCTCTCTATCTCTCTCTCTCTGTCGCTCTCTCTCTCTCTCTCTGTCCTTTGATGGGCGCATGACACACCTGCTTATCTGTCTTTCTGTCTTGCAGGCTGTGACTTACAGAATGCCCGGAGAATACCCGTCTCTTCATGATTGTTGTTTTTTGTTTGATCTGTAATAAAGGTTTTATTTTGATTATATGATATGTATGTGTTTCCATTTTTCTGGCCACACCTGTATGTTAGGTATTGTGATTGTGCGCCTTCAGGCGATTTGTTTGGTTCATGGTTTCGTGGAGTTGATGTGCATTCTCTTTGTCCAGAGGGAGTGGGAGGGTGGTGTTTGTCGGGGGTGGAGGGGGGTGGTGGTGTGTGTTGTTGCCCTATTGAGGCTCCTGGCTACATGTTCAGTTGCTCAGGCCATCTGTTGTTCTTCATGTTTGGCTATGGGCTTTGCTCTCTTGGCTGCTGCCAGTTGTCGTCAGATTTTACACCAGGTCAGAGCAGGTGTTAGTTTCCTGCTGCTAACGTGCCTTATCGCCTGTTTTGGGATCTTATCGCTGATGTGGCTGGTCGTTGAGAATTTTGTGGTGTGGTGTTGTCGCGGCTTTTGGCTCGGGAGTGCCTACTCTGCATCTCATTAGCAATAGTTGCCGGGGTCATCAGTGGCGATGTTTTTTGCGGATGCTAGCGCCGTAAATCTGGTGATATGAGCTGTTTGCACCGGCTTGTGAATGGGGCAGTAAATTTATCACGACTTTGGCTGCATTAAAGTGCCGATAACTCAGCGATAGCTTCTTGAGAATATTCCCCATAAACTTTTCGTAATGATGTAATGTCTCTACACCCTACTGCATTAAAAATGTTTTAGGTAGAAATAGCGCCTAAAAGCCCAAAGCAGCAATGGTAGTCAATTGTCACAGTGTACCAGGACCTAGGTACAATCTGATGCTGACCGTGATGGAGTGAAGGTCAAATGCATTAACCAGGTTAGCCCTCCTGGTCAGACGTTTTACCTTTTGACTTAGTATTTTAATTCCCAATCCACTGCAGGAGTATACTTGTAATGCCCGCCAGGACTTCAGGGGAGGCACTTACAGACTCACATGCTGTCAGACAGAGGCCAACAGCAAGGTCCAGTTGCTGCTGGTCCGCTGGGTGCTCCCTGGAAAAGGATTCTTGTAACTTATTGTATCCCTGTATCTTGAACAGGAGGTCATCGTTATAACCCTTATGGAAGAATGGAGTCCACTTCTTTGGCCTGGGTACAAGAGGGAACAGGTTCAGTCCTTCAGGACTCCTCTGAGCTCACAGACAGCAGGTCCGGTCCTCTTCTGACTCATAACAAGAGGAGTACCTAGGGGTCAAAGCATCGCTGTCACTCAACTATGAGCCCATCCACCAGCACCCTACATGTGACAGTACAGTGGGAACAAACAATACAGTATAGCTAGGTGAGAAAAAAGCCCAAGAGCAGAGGGAATGAATCCCATCAGAGGCCACACTGTACCGCCCTCTCTTGCATCATTTGAGTATCCCTTTGCTCGGGAGGCAGAATAAACGGTCTAGTAGTATTATTATGACTGTGTATAAATGTGCACAAAATGTCATCAAAGAGGGAGGGTATCATAAAGGAAATAGGTGTGCCTACTAAAAAAAAGCAGTGTGAAAATAAGTGAAATGTAAAATTGGATAGGCTGAGTAGATCACAGTACTTTATTATTATCCCTCAGTCTCCCAAGTCTAAAACCAAACGTGAAAACACAGATTTAACAAAATATCCGTGACAAGTAGTGGTCAACATGTTTCAGCATAAATGAAATATTTTCCAATGCATTCTTCAGGACCAGATTCTAATTAACTACTGCTTTCATAAATAAAAAATAAAAAATATCACCTGCGACGTTCAGGTTGTTCAACCACATACCATTAGGTCCTCTTCTGGCCTTCTGACTGCCAGGAAGTGTTCTGTAGTGTTTAACCGGGGGTGCCACATTTATGCCGCAACTAGCTAGTGGTTGGAAATGACTCCTAGGCATGCCCTAATCAAAGGGGTAAACGTTTCCAGGGCTAACTGTACTCACTTTGGGCATTTTAAAGATGGCAACATCTTCCAAACACTAAACGTGAGCTCTGAAGACTGCGGATTGAGTGTTGAAGGTGTGCTGTAGAAATCCTAGTGTTCTCTCACATTTAACACTACAATCCAGACTGAGGCAGCCACTGCACCCACAATAAACAGACAGACGTCTGGTTGGACAAAAGCAGAGTCCTTCTGCAACCAGAATTGTTTTGGCATCCCATTCACACATATTCACACCTATTGTGGTTAATTACTGGCTGAGCAGAGCTAAAGAACCAATGCAAAACATTTCCATGAACATTAGGCACAAGAAAGTAACTTTCTAAAAATTACTTTCCCTTAATATTTATTACAAATCCAATGTCACATGTCATCATTGAACTGGAGTTAAAAATTGGTGTTTAACCACTTTTCTAGCTGATCCAATTCCAAAGAGATATTATTAGTATTTTAATCTGTACTGTGAATTTGTACATTAGAAAGCTAGGCCTGCAAGTTTTGACCTGTCAAAGGGTTTATTAAGACAGGTAGAATTATAGTTTTTGCACTGCTACAGTCAGGCTAAATGTTAGGCCTGGAGCCACGTATGCACTGACACTGTAGTGAATGGTAAAATAAATGCTGCTGACGGTTGGTTCCTAGGACTACCCAGGACCTGCGCGTTTTGGATGACCTAAACTGAGGGCTTGGTGTGCAGACAGACTCTGGACACCCCCACAGGATGAGTCAGCCGTTAGCCCTGCTAGCTCTACCGTGCCACTACCACCCCCCTGTATTTTACAGTTTGGTAGGTAGTTTCTGGCAACCACTGAACATAACAACCCTGATTCCTCAGGTATTGCAAAAACAATACGGTATCCTTTGCTCAGTCACTGGTGCTTGCTTTCTCAGAATATACATACAATGACGATTATTAGTTAGTTTAGTTTATTGTTGATTAAAATCTTACAATGTTAGGAAAAATAAAAATATCATGAAAGAAATTAATTTTACCATTATTGTTAAAATCACTAATATTGTTAAAATAATTCTACATATTGACATCGATAGGGTACCGACAAGGAACAATTTCCTCACATTAGAGATGAGAAGGTTTTTGTTACATAATGCTTAAAAGTATGGTCACAGAATATATGCCTTTATCCTTTCCACTGCTCTCATACATTTTACAAATATACAATTCAGTTCCATATCAAATGGGTTAAGACATGCTATCACCCCTTGTGATAGCATGTCTTAAACCACCACCGTAAATGACGATTGGAAAGGTTTCAATAATTATTTATTGGCCAAGCGTCAGTCTAGTATGAAACATGTTAGCGGTGTAGGAAGCTGGCTCTATATATACCATACCAAAGCGAGGTACAGTGTGCACGTAGTCCAGTGGAACCCCAAAGGCAGGCAGAGGTAAAGTTAGATAGCACTTCACTCTCTATTTGTGGTAATGTGGTCGAGCAGTAAGGCTTTATCAGCGGACAGTGTTGAGTATTTGTTGTACACACTCAGTCAGCAAATAAATTCACACACTCAAAGATTGAACTTCAGACCAATTGTTTTTGTATGAAAATATTCTTTTAGTTGTTTTATTTCCTAGAAACAAGCAAGCCTGGCACAGGTAAGTGATAAGTACTTTGCAGTAAATATACCGTTGAAATATGTATGGATTGAAAGGGTATATGCACTTTGTTTTGACTTACAGTATTGTTGCAGTGAAATCCAATGCTTTCTAAATACTGTACACAGACTTGAATGGGCTTTTAAGTAAAAGACCAGATAAGTTACTTTTTAGATTATTTTTCTTACTCAATGTAGTTTACCTGTATACTACACTAGACCATTTCTTGTAAACAGGTAAGTAAAAGCGTTTTTGTTAAATAGTACAATCTATATAAATAAAAATATAAATGTTCGTTTGTTCAAAATCTTAAATCTCCAAAAGTTCTTCACCGATTGCTTTGAGATTTTGACACACCTTTGGATTCGATTTGGTGCATGTTTATATATACATAACGTTGGATTTGAATAAGCACGCGTCCAATATGCGCTTGTTTTTAATCAAAAGTCCGAACAGACCCTATCGATTTCGTTGCTGCGCAACAACTACAAGGGACGCATAGAGACAATAGTCTACATATATTAGGATGGGCAGTTGGTGGCAGGATGGCAGACCGGGAAGTAGGTGGAGGGAGGGGGAGGAGTTGGTTCACTTTGCAACATTAAGAAGGGACGCATAGAGACAATAGTCTACATATATTAGGATGGACAGTTGGTGTCAGGATGGCAGACCGGGAAGTGGGTGGAGGGAGGGGGGAGGAGTTGGTTCACTTTGGAACATTAAGAAGGGACGCATAGAGACAATAGTCTACATATATTAGGATGGACGGTTGGTGTCAGGATGGCAGACCGGAAAGTGGGTGGAGGGAGGAGGGAGGAGTTGCTTCACTTTGCAACATTAGCACGTGTTTATATATACACAACTTTGGATTTGAATACGCGTGTGTCCAAAACACGCATGTTTTTCATCGAAAGGCCGAACAGACCCTATTGATTTGCTTGCTGCGCAACAACTACAAGGGACTCATAGGGACAATAGTCACCAAAACATATTGTATACCCACATGCATTGTGAAATTAAACATATTAGAAACGTGCGCTTACTCTTTTCTTTCTCTTTCATTTAACCAGACCTAGCCACTTAGAAACTTTTCCAAGAAAAACAGTCAATGTTATCCTATGCGGGAAAAAAGTGTTGTCTGTTTTAGGGTAAGTATTCGGTAGTGGGAGTTGAGATTCTGGGGGAAGACTCAGGGGTCCCCCAGGGTTAGGGTTGCACTCTTGTTACACCCTCAGCGGCACTAGGGCGGCCGGGTGCAGAGTGCTGAGACCCAATTTTATCCAAATGGGGATAAGGGGCCTCCGGTTGGTGGCTGCCAACGAGCAGGCCACTTGGTTGTGGGAGCAAAGCTCCTGGACTTTAGCTCAGGGTAAATGGGGAAACAAAGGAACACCAAAGGTGCACCCTCAGCTGCACTAGGGCGGCCGGGTGCAAGGTGCAGTTTCGATGTTGGACGCCCTGTTGTTTGCAATGGGGAACCGCCGGTTTGCAAAGGCACTGCAGGCTTAGGGATGAAGGTCTTCTGGGTGCGACCACCACTTCAAGAGGTAAGTTGGGGGTTGGTTAGACACCGTCGGTTCAGCCACCCAAGGCCGTGGGGTGTCAGGTGCAGAGGTATCTTTTAGGGTTGGATCTTCTTACCAGCTCCTGGTCACGGTTGGGGGGACATTCTGGATTTAGGCTGCAGGCATTGGCTGAAGGTTTGAGGCAGGTCAGGGGTTGCCAGATCTTGGGTTAGGATCACCGGGGGGACCTCCTCATGCTGTTTGCCCACTCGAGCTCGGGCCGTGGACGGCGGGTGCAGAGTTGGGCGGAGTCACGGTGTCCGGCTGGAGCCAGAAGTTGGAGATGAACAAATACGGTGTTCACAGGAGACACAGTCTTTGTAGTTGAAGGCAGGCAGGTCCTCTTGGGTTTTTGAGATTGCTGGCTGCAGGAAACACCGAGATTTCGCAGGAGCAGGTTCGAGGTGGGCGTCTTCCTCCTGTTAGCTTCAGCGCGGCTGTTTGGTACTTTGTCTTCTTTCTTGTAGTTTCTTCTGGTCTGAGGAAGCAAGGTTCAGGATTGTCCATAAACACTAGATTTAGGGACGTTACAGGTAGATAAAAAGGTTGAGACCAATGTGTCCCTTTCCTGGGGTTGGTACACCCCCTATTATGCCACCCTCCACTGGGAGGGGGCAATAAGCCTTTCCCTGGTTGGCTGAGACCCCCCATCTGCAAGATGGTGGGGACTGAGAGTTGTGTTTCACCTCGCCTACCCAACCTGAGGGGTGGAGTTGGCAGAGGTGGGCACACCTCTCTTCCACACTTGTTTTTCCCGCCGGTTTGCCTTCCCAAAGTGGGGGTCAGAACCAGTTGCTGAAAGCAGCAAGTGGCCTGGGGAAGCACACAATGGTGGCAAGCCTTTGAAGCTTCCCTTTTGTAAACCCTGGCCATCTTCGGGGGGAGGAGGCTTGGCACCTCGTCCTAGGATGTGCATTGTTTCAGGCCCCCAAGAACAGCAGGCTCTCGACCCAGGGGTCCAGAATCATGTCTGGTGGTAGCAGCTGAAAGCAGCCACTCAGCCTTGACACTAGTGGTAGGTCGATTTCAGGGGGCAGATCTAAGATGCCCTCTGTGTGCATTTTTCATTAAACACCACACTGGCATCAGTGTGGGTTTAATGTGCTGAGAAGTTTGATCCCAAACTTCCCAGTTTACAGTGCAGTCATTATGGTGCTGTGGAATTCGTAATGACAATCTCCCAGCACTCTTAATGGCAGCACAGCACTTGTCTAACAATGGACTTAGACACTGTTATAGTACAGGGCTCATGCACCTGTACACTCACCACTGGTATAGGGCACCCAGCTAGAGGGGTGGTTGACCTATGCCAGTTCAGTGGGTTTTCGGCAGGGCACACAGGGTTGTGTGCCATGTCAACTCTTTGTTTTGTTCTGCACCAAGACACGCAGCCTGCAAAGGCAGTGTGTGTGTGTCAGGGCACAGGGCCTCTAACAGTGGCACAATAAGTGCTGCAGCCCTTAGAGGCCTTCTCGGGTCACAGTGCCCTGGGTACCGGTGGTACCATTTACCAGGGGCTGACCAGTGGCCAGAGATGCCAATTGAGATTATGCTTCAATGCAGTTTTAGGTAAAGAACACAGGCCCTGGGTACCTGATTAGCAGGAGCCCAGGGCACACTCAGTCAAAGCACATCAGCAATTCAGCAAGAGTGTAGTGGCGCACAGTAGAGTAAAGTGGTATAGAGGGAGTTGTGTACAGTTGAGTAGAGTGTTGTAGAGAATAGTGAAGTAGATTGGCGTAGAGTGGAGTGGCTTAGAGTGGACTAGAGTGTTATAGAATTGAGTGGCATGGGCTGACCAGGAGTGGTAGAGTGATGTGGAGTGGTGTAGTGTGGCGTGGGGTAGAGCAGAGTGGGGTGTCATGGAGTGTTGTGGAGGGAGTAGAGTGGAGTGAAGAAGAGTGAAGAGGAGTGGATAGTCATAGAGTAGAGCTGTGTAGTGTGGAGTAGTGTGTCGAACTGTGGAGTGGCATAGAGTTGAGAGGCGTAGAGTGGAGTAAAGTACCATGGAGCGGCATTGAGCAAGTTGTGTATAGTAGAGCGCTGTGGCATAGAGTGCAGTAGATTGCCATAGAGCAGAGTAGAGTGTCATAGAATAGAGTGCCATAGGCTATCAAGGTGTGGCATAAAATGTCGTGGAGTAGAGCAGAGTGGAGTGGCATGAGGTGGAGTAGCATAGAGTATCATGGGGTAGCATGAAGTGTCATGGAGTCCGTGGAGTGGTGTAGAGTGGCACAGAGTGTCCTGCCATGAGAAGAGTGCCATGAAGGGGGATAAAGTGGAGTTGAGTGAGTGGAGTGGCCTAAAGTGGAGTAAAGTACATGGAGGGGCATAGAGAGACTTGTACAGAGTCGAGTAGCATGTTGTAGAGTAGAGTGGCACAGAGTGGAATTGCCTAGATTGGAGTGGCACAGAGTGGATTGCAGTGTCATAGAGTAGAGTGTTGTTGAGTGCAGTGTCGGCAAGTGAAGTGTCATCAAGTAGAATGCTGTCGAGTAGAATGTTGTCAAGTAGATTAGTGTTGTATGTAGAGTGGAATGTCATACAGTGGAGTGTCGTACAGTGGATTGGAGTGTCATCAGTCAAGTGGAGTGTCATTGAGTGGAGTAGAGTGAAGTGTCATAGAGTGTCGTACAGTGGAGTGTGTAGAGTGGCATTGCAGAGTAGAGTAAAATAGGGTGTCATAGAGTGGAGTGGCATGGAGGGAGTGGTGCAGAGTGTTGTAGAGTAGCATAGAGTGGAGCAGAGAGTTATAGAGTGGAGTGGCATAGAGTGTTTTAAAGTGGAGAGGCGTAGAGTGGAGTAGAGTGGAATAGAGTGGTGTATCGTAGGATGAAGAAAAATTATATAGAGTTGAGTGTTGTGAAGCGGAGAGTCATAGATTGAAGTGTAGTAGAGTGGCATGTCGTAGAGTGGTGTCGCATAGAGCGGAGGGATGTAACGTGGAGTGCTGTGTTTTAGAGTAGAGTGACTTGCCGTAGAGTAGAGTGGTGTGTTACAGAGTGGCATAGAGTGGAGGGGCATGGAGTGGCATGTCATAGAGTACATTGGAATGGGGTGTCGTAAAGAGGAGTGGTATGTGATAGAGTGGAGTGGACTAGAGTGACGTGGAGTGGAGTGTCATAGAGTGGAGTGGAGTAGAGTGACATGAAGTGGAGTGTCGTGAAGTGGAATGTCAGAGAGTAGAGAGGGGTGTCATGGAGTGGAGTGGAATGTCGTAAAGCGGAGAGGGGTCTCATGGAGCGGAGAGGGGTCTCATGGAGTGGAGTGGGGTCTCAAGGAGTGGAGTGTCAAGGAATGAAGTGGCGTGTCATAAAGTGTCACTGAATGCTGTAAAGTGGAGGGGCATAGAGTGGAGTAGATTGTTGTAGAGTGGAGGGGCATAGAGTGAAGTAGAGTGTTGTAGAGTGGAGGGGCATAGAGTGGAGTAGATTGTTGTAGAGTGGAGGGGCATAGAGTGGAGTAGAGTGCTGTAGAGTGGAGGGGCATAGAGTGGAGTAGAGTGTTGTAGAGTGGAGGGGCATAGAGTGGAGTAGATTGTTGTAGAGTGGAGGGGCATAGAGTGGAGTAGAGTGTTGTAGAGTGGAGGGGCATACAGTGGAGTATAGTGTTGTAGAGTGGAGGGGCATAGAGTGAAGTAGAGTGGAGGGGCATAGAGTGGAGTAGAGTGTTGTAGAGTGGAGGGGCATAGTGTGGATTAGAGTGCTGTAGAGTGGAAGGGCATAGAGTGGAGTATAGTGTTGTAGAGTGGAGGGGCATAGAGTGGAGTAGAGTGGAAGGGCATAGAGTGGAGTAGAGTGTTGTAGAGTGGAGGAGCATAGAGAGAAGTAGAGTGTTGTAGAGTGGAGGGGCATAGAGTGGAGTAGAGTGTTGTAGAGTGGAGTAGAGTGTTGTAGAGTGGAGGGGCATAGAGTGGAGTAGAGTGTTGTAGAGAGGAGGGGCATAGAGTGGAGTAATGTATTGTACAGTGGAAGGGCATAGAGTGGAGTAGAGTGCTGTAGAGTGGAGGAGCATAGAGTGGAGTAGAGTGGAGGGGCTTAGAGTGGAGTAGAGTGTTGTAGAGTGGAGGGGCTAAGAGTGGAGTAGAGTGTTGTAGAGTGGAGGGGCATAGAGTGGAGTAGAGTGTTGTAGAGTGGAGGGGCATAGAGTGGAGTAGATTGTTGTAGGGTGGAAGGGCATAGAGTGAAGTAGAGTGTTGTAGAGTGGAGGGGCAAAGAGTGGAGTAGATTGTTGTAGAGTGGAAGGGCATAGAGTGGAGTATAGTGTTGTAGAGTGGAGTAGAGTGTTGTAGAGTGGAGGGGCTTAGAGTGGAGTAGAGTGTTGTAGAGTGGAGGGGCATAGAGTGGAGTAGAGTGTTGTAGAGCGGAGGGGCATAGAGTGGAGTAGAGTGTTGTAGAGTGGAGTAGAGTGTTGTAGAGTGGAGAGGCATAGAGTGGAGTAGAGTGTTGTAGAGTGGAGGGGCATAGAGTGGAGTAATGTATTGTAGAGTGGAAGGGCATATAGTGGAGTAGAGTGCTGTAGAGTGGAGGAGCATAGAGTGGAGTAAAGTGTTGTAGAGTGGAGGGGCTTAGAGTGGAGTAGAGTGTTGTAGAGTGGAGGGGCATAGAGTGGAGTAGAGTGTTGTAGAGTGGAGGGGCATAGAGTGGAGTAGAGTGTTGTAGAGTGGAGGGGCATAGAGTGGAGTAGAGTGTTGTAGAGTGGAGGGGCTAAGAGTGGAGTAGAGTGTTGTAGAGTGGATGGGCATAGAGTGGAGTAGAGTGTTGTAGAGTGGAGGGGCATAGAGTGGAGTAGATTGTTGTAGAGTGGAAGGGTATAGAGTGAAGTAGAGTGTTGTAGAGTGGAGGGGCAAAGAGTGGAGTAGATTGTTGTAGAGTGGAAGGGCATAGAGTGGAGTATAGTGTTGTAGAGTGGAGGGGCATAGAATGGAGTAGAGTGTTGTAGAGTGGAGGGGCATAGAGTGGAGTAGATTGTTGTAGAGTGGAGGGGCATAGAGTGAAGTAGAGTGTTGTAGAGTGGAGGGGCATAGAGTGGAGTAGATTGTTGTAGAGTGGAGGGGCATAGAGTGGAGTAGAGTGTTGTAGAGTGGAGGGGCATAGAGTGGAGTAGATTGTTGTAGAGTGGAGGGGCATAGAGTGGAGTAGAGTTTTGTAGAGTGGAGGGGCATAGAGTGGAGTAGAGTGCTGTAGAGTGGAGGGGCATAGAGTGGAGTAGAGTGTTGTAGAGTGGAGGGGCATAGAGTGGAGTAGAGTGATGTAGAGTGGAGGGGCATACAGTGGAGTATAGTGTTGTAGAGTGGAGGGGCATAGAGTTGAGTAGAGTGCTGTAGAGTGGAGGGGCATAGAGTGGAGTATAGTGTTGTAGAGTGGAGGGGCATAGAGTGGAGTAGAGTGCTGTAGAGTGGAGGGGCATAGAGTGGAGTAGAGTGGAGGGGCATTGAGTGAAGTAGAGTGTTGTAGAGTAGAGGGGCATAGAGTGGAGTAGATTGTTGTAGAGTGGAGGGGCATAGAGTGGAGTAGAGTGTTGTAGAGTGGAGGGGCATAGAGTGGAGTAGAGTGCTGTAGAGTGGAGGGGCATACAGTGGAGTATAGTGTTGTAGAGTGGAGGGGCATAGAGTGGAGTAGAGTGCTGTAGAGTGGAGGGGCATAGAGTGGAGTAGAGGGTTGTAGAGTGGAGGGGCATAGAGTGCTGTAGAGTGGAGGGGCATAGAGTGGAGTAGAATTTTGTAGAGTGGAGGGGCATAGAGTGGAGAAGAGTGCTGTAGAGTGGAGGGGCATACAGTGGAGTAGAGTGTTGTAGAGTGGAGGGGCATAGAGTGAAGTAGAGTGGAGGGGCATAGAGTGGAGTAGAGTGTTGTAGAGTGGAGGGGCATAGAGTGGAGTAGAGTGTTGTAGAGTGGAGGGGCATAGAGTGGAGTAATGTATTGTAGAGTGGAAGGGCATAGAGTGGAGTAGAGTGTTGTAGAGTGGAGGAGCATAGAGTGGAGTAGAGTGTTGTAGAGTGGAGGGGCATAGAGTGGAGTAGAGTGCTGTAGAGTGGAGGGGCATAGAGTGGAGTAGAGTGGAGGGGCATTGAGTGAAGTAGAGTGTTGTAGAGTAGAGGGGCATAGAGTGGAGTAGATTGTTGTAGAGTGGAGGGGCATAGAGTGGAGTAGAGTGTTGTAGAGTGGAGGGGCATAGAGTGGAGTAGAGTGCTGTAGAGTGGAGGGGCATACAGTGGAGTATAGTGTTGTAGAGTGGAGGGGCATAGAGTGGAGTAGAGTGCTGTAGAGTGGAGGGGCATAGAGTGGAGTAGAGGGTTGTAGAGTGGAGGGGCATAGAGTGCTGTAGAGTGGAGGGGCATAGAGTGGAGTAGAATTTTGTAGAGTGGAGGGGCATAGAGTGGAGAAGAGTGCTGTAGAGTGGAGGGGCATACAGTGGAGTAGAGTGTTGTAGAGTGGAGGGGCATAGAGTGAAGTAGAGTGGAGGGGCATAGAGTGGAGTAGAGTGTTGTAGAGTGGAGGGGCATAGAGTGGAGTAGAGTGTTGTAGAGTGGAGGGGCATAGAGTGGAGTAATGTATTGTAGAGTGGAAGGGCATAGAGTGGAGTAGAGTGTTGTAGAGGGAGGAGCATAGAGTGGAGTAGAGTGTTGTAGAGTGAAGGGGCTTAGAGTGGAGTAGAGTGTTGTAGAGTGGAGGAGCATAGAGTGGAGTGGAGTGTTGTAGAGTGGAGGGGCATAGAGTGGAGTAGAGTGTTGTAGAGTGGAGGGGCATAGAGTGGAGTAGATTGTTGTAGAGTGGAGGGGCTTAGAGTGGAGTAGAGTGTTGTAGAGTGGAGGGGCATAGAGTGGAGTAGAGTGTTGTAGAGTGGAGGGGCATAGAGTGGAGTAGATTGTTGTAGAGTGGAAGGGCATAGAGTGAAGTAGAGTGTTGTAGAGTGGAGGGGCATAGAATGGAGTAGAGTGAGTGTTGTAGAGTGGAGGGGCATAGAGTGGAGTAGATTGTTGTAGAGTGGAGGGGCATAGAGTGGAGTAGATTGTTGTAGAGTGGAGGGGCATAGAGTGGAGTAGAGTGTTGTAGAGTGGAGGGGCATAGAGTGGAGTAGATTGTTGTAGAGTGGAGGGGCATAGAGTGGAGTAGAGTTTTGTAGAGTGGGAGGGGCATAGAGTGGAGTAGAAGTGCTGTAGAGTGGAGGGGCATAGAGTGGAGTAGAGTGTTGTAGAGTGGAAGGGCATAGAGTGGAGTAGAGTGCTGTAGAGTGGAGGGGCATACAGTGGAGTATAGTGTTGTAGAGTGGAGGGGCATAGAGTAGAGTAGAGTGCTTTAGAGTGGAGGGGCATACAGTGGAGTATAGTGTTGTAGAGTGGAGGGCATAGAGTGGAGTAGAGTGCTCTAGAGTGGAGGGGCATAGAGTGGAGTAGAGTGGAGGGGCATAGAGTGAAGTAGAGTGTTGTAGAGTGGAGGGGCATAGAGTGGAGTAGATTGTTGTAGAGTGGAGGGGCATAGAGTGGAGTAGAGGGTTGTAGAGTGGAGGGGCATAGAGTGGAGTAGAGTGTATAGTGGGAGGGGCATAGAGTGGAGTAGAGTGCTGTAGAGTGGAGGGGCATAGAGTGGAGAAGAGTGTTGTAGAGTGGAGGGGCATAGAGTGGAGTAGAGTGCTGTAGAGTGGA
Organism: Lissotriton vulgaris; assembly: GCF_964263255.1. NCBI lineage: Eukaryota > Metazoa > Chordata > Amphibia > Caudata > Salamandridae > Lissotriton > Lissotriton vulgaris. The sequence goes on along the minus strand of NC_141693.1, from coordinate 47,030,879 downwards.
GGGGCATAGAGTGGAGTAGAGTGTTGTAGAGTGGAGGGGCATAGAGTGGAGTAGAGTGCTGTAGAGTGGAGGGGCATACAGTGGAGTATAGTGTTGTAGAGTGGAGGGGCATAGAGTGGAGTAGAGTGCTGTAGAGTGGAGAGGCATAGAGTGGAGTAGAGTGTTGTAGAGTGGAGGGACATAGAGTGGATTAGAGTGCTGTAGAGTGGAAGGGCATAGAGTGGAGTATAGTGTTGTAGAGTGGAGGGGCATAGAGTGGAGTAGAGTGTTGTAGAGTGGAGGGGCATAGAGTGGAGTAGAGTGTTGTAGAGTGGAGGGGCATAGAGTGGAGTAGAGTTGTAGAGTGGAGGGGCATAGAGTGGAGTAGAGGGTTGTAGAGTGGAAGGGGCATAGAGTGGAGTAGAGTGTTGTAGAGTGGAGGGGCATAGAGTGGAGTAGAGTGCTGTAGAGTGGAGGGGCATAGAGTGGAGTAGAGGGTTGTAGAGTGGAGGGGCATAGAGTGGAGTAGAGTGCTGTAGAGTGGAGGGGCATAGAGTGGAGTAGAGTGCTGTAGAGTGGAGGGGCATAGAGTGGAGTAGAGGGTTGTAGAGTGGGAGGGGCATAGGAGTGGAATAGAGTGCTGTAGAGGGGAGGGGCATAGAGTGGAGTAGAGTGCTGTAGAGTGGAAGGGCATAGAGTGAAGTAGAGTGTTGTAGAGTGGAGGGGCATGGAGTGGAGTAGAGTGTTGTAGAGTGGAGGGGCATAGAGTGGAGTAGAGTGCTGTAGAGTGGAGGGGCATAGAGTGGAGTAGAGGGTTGTAGAGTGGAGGGGCATAGAGTGGAGTAGAGTGCTGTAGAGTGGAAGGGCATAGAGTGGAGTAGAGTGTTGTAGAGTGGATGGGGCATAGAGTGGAGTATAGTGTTGTAGAGTGGAGGGGCATAGAGTGGAGTAGAGTGTTGTAGAGTGGAGGGGCATAGAGTGGGAGTAGAGTGCTGTAGAGTGGAAGGGCATAGAGTGGAGTAGGTGTGTTGTTAGAGTGGAAGGGCATAGAGTGGAGTAGAGT